>NC_140516.1:40369625-43080875 GCF_964339955.1 Pipistrellus hanaki | reverse complement strand
GTGTGCCTCTGTGTCAGGATTTATAATGCTGACACATAGATCTTTGGCGAGTGAATTGAATTTTGGCAATTAATTTGATAAATGAGAAGTTAACCTGTTGGATAACCATTAAAAGGTTCAGGTTTGGAGTAAATGGAAACTGATGTTTGCATTAAAGTTGTTGGTCTTGCCAACAGTAGATATCATTGCAAATTTAAAGTGAATAGAAAAAAATGATGTGAAAACTATAGGTACTTTCTATATATATATATATATATATATATATATATATATATATATATATATAAAACTTACATATTGCAAAATATATAGACAATATATTGTGAGATGTATTTATATCAAAAGATCTCTGCATTAACAAATATGGACCATTAAATATTTTATTTACTACTTTTTTAAAAATGTATAGATTAAAATCAAATCAGCCATAATGAATAATGCTGATTAGGAAAGTATTTCTCATCTTAGATCGTTATATTTTAAGGAGAATTGTTATGGGCGACCCGCGAATGACAACCACCAGTCAGCCTAATTGGAATTTAGGAAGCCTTTATTATGAACTCGAGTCCGGGCTTCAACTGACACAGCAGCGAGCAACGAGAGCCCCGACCCACTCTAAGCATGCTACTTTTATCCCCGTCTTAGGGATGCCTGGCAGATCATGATTGGCTAGAAGTTTTAACAAAGAAACGTCAGTTATAAGTTATAGAAAAATTCCACTAGTACAGTAACCTGGGGTGGGGATTTATTTTCAGCTTAAGCAGTCTCTGTTTGACCTTGTTTGGTCTGTTTGTCCTGCCTTGCGGCTACTGGAATCAGGACGTCTGCCTGGGGGTTGAGCCTTGCAACAGAACTATTTTATGACTAAGTTATGCTACATTCTTTGTTGTGGGTCTGATTGCCCATTACTTCCCTGGCCTGGAGTCCTGCCTGGACAGGGTGTTGCTAGCCATCTGGAGCTCTGCCTCCACTGGGTTTTGCCGGCCACAACAGAATAAAAAGGTATTAGATTATTATATCAGTCACAGTCCACTCAGAAAAAGAAAAACCACCATAGTACTTAGCAAAATGAATTTAACATAGTAAATTGATTAAGTTATTCAAATTTTATCAACATGTGTTTAGTTCTCTCAGAAATGAGAGGCAGGCTGTTTCCACTGGTAAAAATGACATTGAAGAATCAAGGATCTCAAGATTCTCAACTTCTAAATTTATCTAGATGTTTATCTAGAAAATTTCAAGATTCAGGATCCTGGTTCTTGAAATGCCCTTACATTCACATAAGAGTGTTTCTATCTTTAAATTACATTATCTTGTAATTTTGCAATCCATACACAAATGAATTTATTTTTCAGAGATGTTTCTTTATGCATACAAGAAATTAGATATTGGTTTTAGGCCACTGTTGGCACTTTTTATTACTTTGACATTGACTTGACCTCAGAGATTAAAAACTCAAGCTTACTTCAGAGAGTGCTCCAGTGCAGCCAACATTGGCTATCTTACTCACTGCCCTAATTGTCTGCATTGTTATTATACAATCAAAGGAAGTTTCCACTTAGTGCCCAAACCATTCACTATAGTAAGATCTTTGTCACAATCCACCACAGGTGGTATTTTACTTAATTATGATGAAACTGTATGCCCTGGATTGCCAATTTTCCATTTTTTTTTTTTTTTTTAGTAAAGTTCTTTGCATAAAGATAATTATCAAGTAACCACCAGACCATTTCCAGAAACCATACCAGGATGTTTCTGCTGCCTTTAAAGAGGTACAGGAAGGATATTTTGGGGGTAACAAAAAGAAACTGCTGATGCTAGGGAGAAAGACACTGCTGCTACAAACAGCAATAACAATAGGAAGGAGCAATTCCTTCTCCCCCCCTCCTGTCTTCCTTTGTGCCTTTTCTTATGGGACCTACTGGGAAGCCATCTAATGAAGGAGCTGGTTTGTAGTCTCAGCTCCAGTATTATAAAGCAGAATACAGAAGGAGACATGTTGGGGGAGGATAAATAGTTTAATGATAAGTAGAGCTTTGATGTCAACAATAAATCATTCTTCAAAGTAACCTTTCTACAGATTTAGACTATTTTTGTATAAAATAGGGTTTGAATGTCTAAGTTTAAGTTCAAGGATATTTCTATAAGTTTAATTATATACACAATTATATGTATATATACACACATACCCTAATTATTTATAAATGAAGATATATATAGATGTATGAAAGTTGGAGTTTTCCATAAAGATATTAAAGCCTAATGAGTGTGTATGTGAGAGAGAGAAAGAGAGAAAGAGAGAGAGAGAGAGAGAATGAATGTATGGTCCTGAGTTATTACCTTTCTAGTTAGTTTTGGAGGATAAATATAATATTAAATTTGCATACCTATCTATTTTAAGTCAATCCTACTTATAGTTTTGAAAATAAAATTGTTTTATTGAGTTAAGTATGGCACATTGCAGCACAGCAAGTCAATACACAAAATATCAGATAGAAAAAAATAAAACTGAGGATACTGGAGTTTAAATATATACCACATTTTTCTTTTCTAAAAGCATTCATTATTTGCAATAAAATAGTGTCCTGTAACTAAAATGCAATATGCAATCCTATTTGACTGTGAATAAATGAAAAAGCCATTTTATATCTTTCACTTGGGTTTTTTCATTAGATTTCTTATCCTGGGCCATCAAAAATAATCTACTGGCCACTATATATATATATATATATATATATATATATATATATATATATATATATATATCAACTTCCTGTGGAGATAAAAATGAAACTGCTGTATATATATATACAGCAGTTTCATTTTTATCTCCATAGGAAGTGAATGGAATCAGATGTATTTTTTCCATCTTTTTTTATAATATGTTTTTAAAAATTTATTATAGAGAGAGAGAAAGGGAGAAGTATAGAAAGATATAAACATCAATGAGAGACAAATATTCATCAGCTGTCTCCTGCACACCCCCACCACAGATTAGCCCAAAACCTGGGCATGTGCTCTGACCAGGAATTGAACCAGTGGCCTTTTGGTTCATGGGTGGACACTCAACCACTTAACCACACTGGCTGGGCAGATATGTTTTGCCCATCTTAAAGATTATACAGAAAACATGCCTTCTAGAGTCTAGGAGGTCTTTGGGAAGATGTTTAAACAGTGAGAAAGAGATAGATTTTTAAATCCAAACCATATACCGAAAGGTACAAAATTCTGTTATATTCAAGCATTTGTTCCCACAAATAATTTCCCCAATAACTGCCAGGTAAATTGGACCAACGAAAGAAAAGAAGGCTTCTGGAATTGTCTAGTTGGTAGAGCAAGGCTTTCAGAGAGTCTTGGTGTGCTGAGAAATTTCCCTGGAAAGCTTGAAAGCAAAATACATTTTTAATGATTTGGTCTCTCAACTGCATTCCAAGATTGATAAGCAAGTTCAGGGTATTCCAGGAAGAAGTAAGAGAGGTAAAAAATAATATATTTTATAGCAGAGAGTTTTAAAACTCAAGGTAATCACTTGAGTTTAAAGAGTACATTTTTAACACTGAAAATAATGATATTTCTGGAAAGAGCAATGTGCTCATGGCAGTGGGGGATGGTGTGAATTTCTAGACGGAAATATGCAAAAATAGTTTTTGGTTTTATATTTGCAGCTTTGGAATCAGTAGGGGGAAAAAGTTCATCTCAATAAAAGTGGATCTTTTACATTGTTATCATCATTTTGATGAGGGAAGTCTCTGAGACTGTCCAGAATATTGGATTCTTTATTTCAAAAAATATCAAAATTTATTAGTTTTGGCACTTTTTGCTCATGCAGGATTCCTTGAGCTCAGTGGATTTGGAATATACACACAAAAAAACCTGGCTGGATACAAATTTACTGGTTGATGAAAGGTGAGGCTTGGCTGGTCCCCTTGTTTGGATTCACAGTTGTCATGGGATGACTAAGGTACCAGCTCATCGTGGTCAGAAGTTCATTGGCAGGATTATATATCCAACTCGCTATTTGTAGGTTAAGTGAAAAAAGTGCCACTCAGTCATGGATGTCAATCGTGTAGGTTGATATACCTGAGTTTCATTTTACCTAACAATAATGACGGCATATAATGGAGTTAGGAAAAGTTAATTGTGACCTCCCTATAAATTTTTTTTGTATTCAGATGGAAAACCACTGCCAACAACATAGAGCTGTAAAAATCCTCATTTATTTTTAAATACATGTGCAATTTGCAAACAGGCACATGCAATTTTTGAACAATGTTATGCAAATAAATATTTATGTATTTCATGATTGCATAATTAGGGGATTTGACTCAGATAGAGGAATAATGTCATTACTGGCTTCACAAAGTGTTGAGTAAAAGCAAACAGATTTCTGGAACCAGAGGTTCTTGTCATTAAAACAAATGACAGCTTTGCAGAACACTGGAGGTGACTGTTTTAGGTTAGGGAGAGGCACTTTTTGTGCCAATTTTCCCCCTGGGTGCCTTGCTTTTTTTTTTTTTTTAATTGCTTTTCCATTAGTGAGCATCTTGCTATGAATTTTACAACAAAAATATTCATGAAAACAGACACAAAATTTTTCTGTCTCTGCACTCCAGCCTCATCACCACAAAGTAAGGTTCATGACTAAAGAGGCTGCATTAATCATCTAGGAATTCAGTTATCCAATAATCAGAAAAAAACAGTACCTCAAATTTCAGCTCCTGAGCAGCACCCATGACTGTGGTTCAGAAGTATATTTTCCATATCTTATGGGAGGAAAAGATAGGAAGCTGATTGGTCTCAGAGAACATTTTGTACTCAGACTTTACAAAGCCAGAGCAGGTATTTGATCCCAATTCCTATGGTGGGGGAGGGGGGATGGGAATTAGCAAAAGGAATTAGACAAATCCAAAACCCAGGCTTTAAGCAAAGGACCTATTCATCAGGCAAGGGTTAGAAAATTTGAGCTGGCCTGGGCCTTAAATATCGCTGCCATTCTGGTACCAGTCTTAGTCTCTAGGCATCCTTCAGCCCAGACAGCTGATTATTATTTCCTGAAATAACATAATTGTTATCTCTCAAGAGTCTGCCTCTGACACTATTGCAGCCTCTAATTTCAGAGTTTCTGAATAAAGACTCGGGTTGACCTTCTATTTTGTTCTGTGCCCCCCCCCCACACACACACACACACCCCACCCCTGCTGTTGGTTAGGCTCCTAGAATCCAGATTCCCTTTTGAGTTATTGCCTCTTCCTAGTATCTACCTTCACGGTTCAAGATCTATGGTAGACAAAGTCCTAAAATGACCCCCAATGTTTTCTACATCTTGATATTTTTAGCCTTTTGTAACCTTCTCACCATATGTACCTTGGTTCTAACCAAAGATTATGATGATATTGAGATTGGCATGTCTATGATTAAACAACATTGTGACATTTATCTAGCTAACATGGTTTGTTTATTTTACTATGGCTGGTATTCTTTTATGGAGCCAGTTGCCATTTTGAAGAGGATTACATAGCAGAGAACTAAAGGGAACCTGCAGCCAACAACCAGTTAGGACTGAGGACCTCAATCCAACAGCCTCGGAGGGACTGATTCAGCAAACACCCATAGGCCCTGGAAGTGAATCCTTCCCCAGTCAGTTCTTCAGATGAGACCCAAGCCCTAGCTGCCACTTTCATTGCAACTTTGTATGAAACTTTAAACAGAGGACTTAGAGAACTCTGGCCCACAGAAACTGAGGTGATAAATATGTGTGTGTGTTGTGGTAAATTTATATAGCATAAAATTTACCATTTCAAGTATTTAAGAGTAGAGTTCCATGGTATTAAGTACAATCATATTGTTATGTAACAATCACTGCCATGCTAACATCATATATATATATATATATATATATATATATATATATATACACTATAACTATAAACATACTTTTGCCAATATATATATATATATATATATATATATATGTATGTGTGTGTGTGTGTGTGTGTGTGTGTGTATATATATATATATATATATATATATATATGTTGGCAAAAGTATGTTTATAGTTGTTCGTATGGAAAATAATACATTACAGTATAAATAAAATATAATAAACTGTTTTACATACTCAGAACTATAAGCCTACCTTTGTCCACTCTTTTATGTATATATCATATTTTTTACACATTTACCCATTGATGGACACATGGATTTCTCCTACTTTTTAGCTATTGTGAATACTGCTTCTCTGAACATAGGTAAACAATATATGTTCAAGTTCTTACTTTCAATTGTTTTGGATATATACCCGGAAATAGTGATTCTATGTGTAATTTTATTTTGAGTCATAGCCATGCTAGATTCCACTGTATACATCATTTTACCAGATATGTGTGTTGTTTTAAATCACAAGGGCCTGTGGTTTTTTTATGCACACCAACAGATGAACACCAATAGAGCAGCGTTTTTCAACCGCTGTTCCGCGGCACACTAGTGTGCCGCGAGATGTTGCCTGGTGTGCCGTAGGTGCAGACAAGACAAGAATTTTATAATTTTTCACTATTTTGTTTACTTAATATTTCATAATAAAGTAATTATAAAATACTTTCTTTGTGTTTATTTGATTCCTATTCAAGAGAATTACTTTATATATAGTCAATATAGGCACAGAGTTAAATTTTTTAACATTTTCTAATGGTGGTGTGCCTCGTAATTTTTTTCATGAAACAAGTGTGCCTTTGCCCAAAAAAGGTTGAAAAACACTGCAATAGATAACTAAGAGGAAGAGCTGTTAGGGGGGGAAAAAGTGAAGGAAAAAAGCATGGTCCCCCACTCACAGTGCTTATAGTCTAGTGGAAGAGACAGAGATAATCAAATACTCTTGGCATTGAATGTATATTCACAACACTTATGTGTATTAAAAAGAGAAGTGTATGGTATAATAGGATTTTGTAGAAATTGATTTCACCCAGGCTAGGGAGTTAGGATTACTATCAATGCAAGCAGTAGGAGTACCTTCAAATGAGCTAGCTGGCTAACAGCCTGCAGCCCAGATTCAACAAAGAAAGATTCTTGCTTTGAGATCTCATCTTCCCCTTTCAACAAAGGATGCAAACCAGGCAAGAGAAAGGAAAACACATCGCCAAAGCCTCATCTGTAATAAAATCGAATGTTAAGTCTGATCTTCTCTTCGTCTGCAGCTGTTACAGAGTGGAAGAAATGTATTATATATTCATAGCAGAATTGTTTCTGGGCCAAGTATTACTGTTATACTAGCATTTGCTTTATGTTATTTTGCTTTTAAAATAGACAGTTTTATCTGCTTTATTTATCTTAAAAGCTGAAAATCTTAGTATTCCTCAAAACAGAGTTCTAGAAGAAAGATTCAGTATTATAAATTGAACATGAACATGTAACTAAGCAGGCATCATTAGAATATCTTGCTATTAAGACTCCTTAAATTTTTTC
Source organism: Pipistrellus hanaki (assembly GCF_964339955.1). NCBI lineage: Eukaryota > Metazoa > Chordata > Mammalia > Chiroptera > Vespertilionidae > Pipistrellus > Pipistrellus hanaki. Next base: position 43,073,417 of record NC_140516.1, on the reverse strand, counting down.
ATTTTGGACCCTTCATTTCCCTCAAGTGAGCTTGCAGAAATTCTGACCTATTTCTGTTGAAATCCTAGATTATAGCAGCTAAGCTCCAAAGTAAAAACAAAGAAACTAAAATATCTCATCTCTCTCTGGATGTGTGATCTACAACTCTTTTGATTCTAGACTTAAGCACAATAATTCAGAAATGACAGTTCTCCTGAAAGCTTTGATGTTTATATTTTTCCACCTGCAATCAGCAGTGAATAAAATTTTCTAAGAAAAATAAAATTTAGGATTCTTTTGTACAGTGAGTTGAGATTCTCCACTCTACAGTTTCTGTCTTCCCCGACCCATTTGAACATTTCTTCATATCACAGCTGGGACAGGGTGGGGCATTGCAAATGACATGGTAAGGACAGTTTTGATTCTTTTTTTTTTCTTCTTCCTACTGTCAGGCTGTCAGAACTCCAGTGCTAATTGGCTATATAATTTGGAACAATGTAATCTATCTATTCATTCTCCCAACATAGACTATCTATCTCCCACCTAGCCACATACAAAGAGAGAGGTGGGGGAAGGAAGGATATAATAGACACTATACCTATACAGAAGGGAACTATTAGGGGAAAACATTTTTAAATAAACGTGGTGGTTTCATTATATAAAAAGCTTTGTTTAAAACTAGGCCTACGGAGGGGTGACATAAAATAGAACACTTCCTTCTTTACTTCTTAATTCCTTAATTTGAAAAATGAAAACAAAATCTATGCTTACATCCAATTTTCTCTATTCAAATTTGAAGAGACTGAGAACACTTCTTAAAGAGTTTTTTTCCCAAATGTATGGGTGCCATAAAAGGTGGAATCTGAAAAGAGGAAGGCAGACAGACAGACAGACAGACACACACACACACTAGCAAACATACAATACACATGCACAGTAAAATTATACCTTTAGATAAATATTGAGGTAGGAGGCCATGAACTAGAACAGATTGACTTTGGGAGGTGTGAGTACAGCTGAAGAAGTGAAAGGTGAGCTGGCACATTAAGGATGAGCTGGAGTTTCTAGGTTTGGTAGGAGGAAGATAAATGAAGCAAGAAGAGTGATAAGCATAAAACAGCTGGGTGTGGTTCACACGGTAGGGTAAAACAGGAAGGAGAGTATGAAGTATGAGATGAGGCTGGAAAGATAGGCAGTGGCTAGACCACACAGGCTCTTATACAGCCATGCACCATATGATGTCTGATCTTAAAGTTTTAATGGCGCTGAAAAATTCCTACCAAATGGAATGATGGTAGTGGAGCTGGAGGAAGACCAGGCTTGGGGAGAAAGATTATCTATTTATTTTAGGTAATAATTTTTTTGAGATATCTAAATGCCACTACCCATGTGACAGTTCCACAAGAGCATCCCAGACTCAGGAGAGTTGTGTAGGTCAATGTGCTACTTATCAATGTATTGCTTTTCCATCCAAATGTACTCTTTACTGTCTACTCTGCAATAATAGAGATGGACCCTATAACTATTTCTCTTGAGCCATCTGAATCAAAGTCAAATTTGTCAGGTGAGGGTGCTGTAGGGGCACTGGAGAGGAAGGGGTTACTCTCCCCATATCTGGCCTTTGATCTCTACATGTTCTTACAGGACACAACTCTTGCATCACAAGGGAGCTAGCATGTCCCAGAAATTTTTCCTTGAAGCCTCTAAGGCAGCTTCCCAATGATTTCTGATGAGAGCACTTCCTGAGGACCGTTCTCCTGGGACCCCAGAGGATGGAGTCCTGGCAGGTTTCTGGGGTGCAATATCTCAGAAAACTGATGCTCCACACGGAAGCTGCTATGCCTTCTCCAACCAGGTCTGATGTTAGCCTTGGTTCCAAATAAAATAATGCCAAGTAAGACCAGGGCTAAAAGTATTTGTTGTATTTAGTTATAGGGAGATTGCTCATGATCTCAAGGAGAGCTCGTTGGGTAGAGAAGTAGGCAGAAAGAGGCTGAGTAGAAAGGTGACAGGGGAAGTTGAGTAAATTCTAAATATCATTTTGTCAAAGGAAAGAAAAGAAAATGAGGAGTTAAATCCTTGATCCACCACAGCACCCAGGTTTCCTTTTAGCTCTGCAATTCTAGGTCTTCTGCCTCTAGGTTCCTCCCTCTTCTGTAAAATCTCCCACAGTCTCAAGATGTCACGGAGGCACCCCTGCACCACACCTCTGGGTGTTTGTTCTGCTTCTGAGATGCAAGTGACAAGTCATCAGCAGGGCATGAGGGTCCAGCATTCTCGGATCCCGAAGTCAGGAGATTTGAAAAGGTTCCAAACATAGAAAAATCACATTTGGCAGTGCCACAAGGGTTTTATCTTCATCACCAGAAGTGTAGCTCTGGGAAGTATTTCAATAGGAACAAATAATACTTCTGTTGATGTAGCCAGCATTCAACAATAACAAATCCATTAATTTATGTGCCAAGCAACAGTGACGTTCTGTTTTCTTAGATAACCTATTTCATTAACTGAAGCTGTCTCCTTCCTTGGCATCAACTCACTTGATCCTCTAATTTGATTAAACACAACACACACACACACACACACACACACACACACACATACATACATACACACACATTCCTTGTGATCTTCAAGCCCTGTTTTTCTATGTTGCTGTTTTTTGGTTTATAGAACACGTTTTATGACAGTAAATGATTCAAACTATAACATGCCACTTTCTCATGGCAGTGATATAGCATTAAGGAGCAAAACCATGAGCACAGGGAAATGCAGAAGCTCTCTGCTGGCAATTTGGTATAAATGGAGTGACTTCAAGAAGGGAGTGAATGCCAAAACCGGTTTGGATCAGTGGATAGAGCGTCAGCCTGAGGACTGAAAGATCCTGGGTTCAATTCCGGTCAAGAGCATGTACCTTGGTTGCAGGCACATCCCAAGTAGAATGTGTGCAAAAGGCAGCTGATCGGTGATTCTCTCTCATCGATGTTTCTAACTCTCTATCCCTCTCTCTTCCTCTCTGTAAAAAATCAATAAAATATATTAAAAGACGAAGAAGAAGAAGAAGAAGAAGAAGAAGAAGAAGAAGAAGAAGAAGAAGAAGAAGAAGAAGAAGAAGAAGAAGAGAGTGAACTGCAGCTCAGAAATGAGAATCATGCTGATTGGCATTTCAGGATTCGTAGGATATATTCCTAGAAGTAGCATCACTGGGTCAAATGGCAGTTCCGTTTTTAATTTTGGGGGGAAAGTCCTTGTTTTTTTCACAGTGGCTGCACTAGTCTAGGGATTAATTTCTAAAATATTTAAGGGACTCATGCAACTTAACAAAAGGAATTCAATCCAATTTAAAAATGGGCAAAGGACCTAAATTGACACTTCTCCAAAGTGGAAATACAGAAGGCCAAACTACATATGAAACAATGCTCAAAGTCACCAGTCACCAGAGAGATGCAAATTAAAATGGCAATGAGATTTCACCTCACACCTGTCAGAGTGGCTATCATCAACAAATGACAAGTGCCGGTGTGGATGTGGAGAACAGGAAACCCTGGTGCACTGCTGGTGGGAATATAATCCATTTTCAGCTCACAACACCTGCCAACATGTGGAGTCTGTTATTCCCCAGGCAAATGGTTGCTGCATGAATGGGAAAGGCAGAGTGGGTGGAACTATGGGAACCTGCCTTGGCTGGTTTATTTAGAGTAGCCTATACCCGGGATTAGGGAGAAATGACTGAAGATATTTTCAAACTTACATAATTGGATTCACATATTTTTAGAAAACCTTACACACTTTTCCATTTTCTACACAGCTTCTCTCTGAAGCCAATCTGTACCACCACCTGGGTAGACCCCTCAGTGCTGGACATAATTTTCAACAAATTAGACCTGTCCTTCCAACGCCTAGATTCATTCCTATGTAACTAAAATATGAGAGTGGTCTGGGGTCCTAACTGATCCTTATTCTTCTCTGGATATAACCTAATGTATGTTTTTTTTTAATGTATGCAAATCAAATTGACTTTTGAGATACTAATGAACACACTTGCTTTCCATTTTGTTTTACTTCACCACCTTCTGTGAAACCCAAAATCTTTCCTGTCTTTCCACTTTTGATTTTGTTTTCTTTTCTTTCCCTGTTATTGTTGACTGTTTTCTTCTTTTGCTAGTCTCTTTTCAATTTGTAAAGTTTGCTAATTCCAAAAATGTATTTGAAGAAACTTTGAACTGTATTTCGATCTCAGTTCAAGAATGCTTACCCAGGCAGTCCATGTATTGCTGATGCCATGAAGAATGACTACTACGTAAGCTTTACTTTGTAGCCAAAACACCATGAATCTTTCCCTCCAGCCTTTTAATGTGTGTTAAATATTTAACAATAAAATTAAAGATCTCTTTCTTTAAGTAACTCACACACGCAGTTTAGCTAAGCCCATGCAGCTTACTCCTTTTCATTCTATTTTACTTACGTGTTGGAAAGGAAACACAGATACCTAGATCTCTTCTTGTATTCACTTCTAAGGAAAAGCTTGGTGCCACCTGCCCATTGCTAGAGAGGCTGGGACTTGAAAGGAGTGAGCCAAGTTCTCAGATCCCCATTTTGGCTTAATTCATTGATTTTGTAAAAGTATGAAACCATGTCACCTTCCCTTAGAGTGGCGGACCTCAGGCAAGCCACGAGGAGGTCCCAGTTCTGTGGAGGCCTTCTCATCCACTGCCTTCCACTAGCGGTGCCTGGTAACTGCTCGCCCTGGGACAGGCTGCTATGCAGTTGCTCTGGGCAGTGTTGGAGCAGGAAACCTCCCACAATGCATGCTGTTTTTACCCATCTCCCCTTTTCCCTTTCACTTAACGGTATTGGTTAGTTTGTGAAATTAGAACACGTATTGTTGGATTTTTAATGATGTCTCTGAGTGACACACTTAGCACAGCAATTTAAACTGGCTCATTCTCACAGAACCCATTTAGCTCTGCCCTTCCTCCTCGCCAACCCCCCACCCACCCATCCACAGCACCCACCCAACCAGAGCACCCACCCACCCACAGTCTTTCTAAACACACACACCTTTGCAACAGTTAACAGAGGTGTTATCAGGTTACAATGGCCTTGTCTGGATCTGACACTATGTGGAATGGGAGGATATATTCAGGCGTTGGGTTGGTGAAACTATATTTTCTTTACTTTCCTCTGATAAGGATTTGGTAATTTCCTAAGCAAGGTCCTGACTGATAGTCAAAGATTTTGGGAATTCCTGAAAAGCCAGCTGTGGATTGAATACATCTCCCACATCTGCTCCTTTTCAGATATGAAGTGACGCTGAAAGGATGGTGCGCTACCTGTCTGCGATTAGGTATTAATAGAGAATGATCTATAAAAAGCTGAAGCTTCAAGTATCAGAGCATCTCAAATGTGAGGTTTTGAGAAGGTACTATTTCCAAAGCCCAAGCCTGTGAGTATACAGGAGCAATCCACCTTACCGGGTCTGTGGGGCTTGCGCAGCCAATGCCAATTTATAAGGATTTATCAGCAGTTTTGAAGGTCTTCTGTTTTGTGAAATGTCCTCTGTGCTGCTGACCTTAAACCAATAAACAGCCAGCTATCTCTACAGCTTTCTTCAGGATCAACAAAGAACTGCAATCAGAGACATGTGGTCTATCTGCAAACCGCAAGAAAGTCCAGAGAACAAAGGAGAAAAACTTTCTTTTGTAGAGGAACCTGGAGCTCAGGTGTCGTAAACAAAGAGTCTATTGGAGGAAACGGAGAGTTGGAAGTATAGTAGCTTTTCATTGGGTGAGTTGTTTCCAGGCAGAGATCTTCCGTCTTCCTACTGATAGGGGGGGACCTATATAACCTGATAGAGCACCTGAATTAATCTGAAAAGTAATCATATTATTTAAAATCTTAGAACACCTATATTTATTTGAATAGGGAGTTACGTTTTCTTAAAGTCTGTTTCAAGGAAGTGATTGAGGAGAGGACTCAGCTGTGAATCCAGCAAGCAGAACCAATAAGCAGGGTCAGACCAATCCACCAGGAGTCAAAACATCATCTCATCAACATCATCTCATCACCTGATGACTAACTACAATAGCTGACATCTGCGGACCCCCAGGCCTGCCGGTTGCTGCATTCCTCACCCTAGCCCCTTCCCCCTTATAATGCTGTCTCCTACCTCCTGCTGGGGGCAGGATTTGATGTTTGTAAGCACCCTATCTTCTTGGTTGGTTATCCTTCTCAATTAACACCTAATATGATTCAACCCTGCCTGCTTTATTAGACACAGCAATAGGCAGCCTGAGCTCAACTGCGCGTTTCTGGTAACACTATTGCAGTACAGAGTAGAAAAATATCTCTCTTCCTGTTTGGGGGTAACTGAAGATAAGCAGTAGGTGTGAGGTCTCCCCTGACAGACCCTCCTGACTCCAATTTTAAGGAGGTTTCTCTTTATTAATCTTTATGGTTCTTAGTCCAACCACTCAAAGGAATAGAAAATGCTCAATAAACATTTTGATTTTTTAATCTTTATTATTGAAAGTATTAGATAAGTCTCCTTTTTCCCCTCATTGACCTCCTCCAGCCCACCCCTTTCCCCTGCCCCAGGCCCTCACCACCCTATTGTCTGTGTCCAAGGGGTCACACATATAACCCACAAGTTCTTTGGTTGATCTCTTCCCAAACACCCAACCACCCTCTCCCACCTTTCCTCTGAGATTTGACAGTGAGAGAGAATCATTGATTGGCTGCCTCCTACTGAGGATGAAGCATGATCTTGGCATGTGCTCTGACCAGGAATTGAATCATGACCTCCTAATTCATATGTTCACACTCAGCCACTGAGCCACACCAGCATGGCTCAATAAATGTTTTTGTTGTTGTTGTTGTTGTTGTTTTTTAATTCAGTAATTCAATGAAGAGGGGGAGGGATGACAGAACAGAGGCACACTGATAAATGCCTCCTTTCTGAAAGCTTTCCTATTTCCTTCTAATTTTTCTAAATCTTTTTTCTCCCCTCTCATTTATTTTTCTTTCCTGGCTCTCAGTTTGGTCTTTTTCACAGACAGTGTCTCCTATGTGATCTCTCTTCTTTTCCTTGTCCTTGTCCTGTTTTATTCCATCTCTGAGGCTTTCTGGAAAGCTCCCACATTTCTCCCTATTTTCCCCCTATTTCTTTCTCAGACTTTTTCTTTCAAGTTTTATTTCTTACTTGCCCACTCCTCTCTGAGATAAAGTCTTATTTATAAAGTGAATGCAGATATTATTGCTTCAAAGTTCAGACAATATGGGTAAGCTCTGTCTGCAGATAACTGTCATAGCTGCTAAACCTGGGCATGTGCCCTGCCTGGGAATTGAACCCTGGCCTCCTGGTTCCTAGGTTGATGCTCAACCACTGAGCCATGCCAGCCAGGCACTGAAGTTTTAAATATGAAGCTTTTCACAAACACAAGTTTTAATTCTCTAATGTGGTTACAAGAATTCTGAGGAATGGGCCATACCATGTGCTGATTGCTTCCTGTTCTCAAGCCCTTGCAGAAAGTAGGACATCAACCTTGTACTTTCTGAATTCCTTTCAATGCCCGATTGAACAGAAATGGACTTGGAGGAGCTGGAACAAATGCAGACAAACTAGACTGACAGATAATGACACAAATCACTGATCCAAGAGGGTACACCACTATAAACTTCATCCTCTAATCCTCAGCTCCGGATTGCTGTCACCTCTTTATGATTTATGTGTGAAATTTCTGTGGTTAAAGGGAAGACTGCTCACAAGCCTTGAACTAGCCATAAAACTAACACAGGCAGTTGCTTGAACTTCAGTTCAGGGGAAAGCTCTTTTTCTGCAATGTGTATTTTGGTCTTCCCGCTATTATTATTATAGTATATGTTATCATTATTATTATACATGTTACCATATCTAACCAACACAAGAGGACTTGTATCGGGACACAAGCCAGCATCTTAATTGTGCACATGAATGAATCTATAAGCAACACCGTGGGCTTGGCACCTTCTGAAAAGCAAGCACTGCATATACATTTTCCATAAAATGGCTGCCATGGTGCAATTGAAGGAGAAATAAATCTTCCCATCTTAATGACAGGCTGTGAAACCAGAACCATGCGATGTGGATTTCTCCCAGAAAATGGAAACTTGTGTTCTTTGACAGTGTAATTATTACATCCTGTAAAACTACTTGGCCCTCTTTCATAAAAATCACTTAATACTTCATGCACATATTACTTTTGCCATCAAATATCACTTTGGGGAAAGTTAATAATTTAGAAACTTTTATATTTAAAAATGGCAAATCCAACTGATGAATGAATGCTATACCCATAGAGCCCTCCCACCCTGGAAGTTTTGTGAATGCTCCAGCCTTAAGGGAAGGCCCCAGAGAGAACTAGGGGATTGCTCCTTAAGGAGGCTCTCTCTGCTTACAGTGGTCAGCAAACTCATTAGTCCACAGAGCCAAATATCAATAGTACAATGATTGAAATTTCTCTTCAGAGCCAAATTTTTTAAACTTAAACTTCTTCTAATGCCACTTCTTCAAAATAGACTCGCCCAGGCATGGTATTTTGTGAAAGAGCCACACTCAAGGGGCCAAAGAGCCACATGTGGCTCTCAAGCCACAGTTTGCCGACCATGGGTTTAGGAGATTTAGAAGCTTGAGCGCCAACAACAGTATTGGAAATAGTTTAAAAAGGTGTGCGATTTTGATATAAAAGAGAGACATTTCTCTCTAGCAATAGTCTCTTTTATTTTTGTGACATTTTAACTTAAAGCAAAGGTCTCATTTTTGCAAAGTCTATAGGTAGTATCTGAGTTGCCCTGATGGGTTTGGCTCAGTGGATAGACCAGGTGTCAGCAACCTGCAGCTCCAGAGCCGCATGCGGCTCTTTTTGTTAAGTGAAAAAATCCTTTTTCTGCACGATCCGGTATATAGCATTAAGGTAAGAAACAATATATGCAGTGTTATATTTGTTTTAAATGTTGCAATGGTTTTGCGGCTCCCAGGTTGTTTTTTTTCCTTCGAAAACAGGTCCAAGTGGTTCTTTATGTCTTAAAGGTTGCCGACCCCTGGGATAGACCATCAGCCTGCAGACTGAAGGGTCCCAGGTTCGATTCTGATCAAGGGCATGTACCTTGGGTACAGGCACATCCCCAATAGGGGGTGTGTAGGAGGCAGCTGATTGATGTTTCTCTCTCATTGATGTTTCTAACTCTCCCTCTCCCTCTCAGTAAAAAATCAATTAAAAATATATATATATACATATATATACATATATACACACATATATATACATACACACACACACACACACACACACACATATATATATATATATATATATATATATATATATATATAGTCTGTGAGTCAATGTTTGCTGTAAGTGAAATACATTTTCATTCTTATGGTAGCAACTACAGTAATAATGATAACTTTTATTGATTAATATATGCCTGTCACTCTTCTAGATTCTTCATACATCCTATCTTGTTTAACTTCCTTAACAGTGTGAGATAGGTTATGCCAGCAACCCATTTTCCAGAAATGGAAATGGGATTCTAGCAATCGTATATAATAAAAGCCTAATATGTCCAACTATATATTTGTTCAACAGTTCGACCAGTTGCTATGACACACACTGACCACCAGGGGGCAAACGCTCCAACTGGTAGGTTAGCTTGCTGCTGGGATCCAGCTGATCAAGACTGGGTGAGATGGCCTGGACACACTCTGGAGCCCTCCCATGGTCCCTACCAGGCCCCGATTGTGCACCAGTGGGGTCCCTTGGCCTGGCCTGCACCCTCTGGCAATCTGGGACTCTTCTGGGGAAGTTGGAGAGCTGGTTTTGATCAGAACCCCACAGGCCAGGCTGGTGCATGAATCCGTGCACCAGCCCCCTAGTGTTAAATAACTTCTGCCAGGTCCCATAACTAATAAGTGTTTTTTTAGGAACCTGTACCTGGACAACCTGAGTCAAAGCCAATCATAGCAACAACCACACTTTTCTGCTTTCCTATAACAGATGTCAATTATAGAGTACTTGCTCTTGAGTACATGGTATTTTTTTCATTTGAAAATCACAGCAAACTAGATATATTTTTCAACTCTCATTTTATAGATGAAGAAATGGAGGCTTATAGAGATTAATCCATCTGTCCATAGTCACAGTGCTAAATTTTCAAAAAATCTTGAAATCTCATTCTTAGAGGCAGAGGATGTTTAATTAAAAAAAAAAAAAAAACCTCATTATTATCCCATTTCCTTCCTGATTTTTATTTCCCATTCATCTTAGCATAAACACAGCTTTAGCAGTTAGAATGACTTCTGGACTGTAGTAGAAAGAGTTTTCCATACTCTGCAATAATGGAGATAATGAAATATATTTGGTACAAAATAGATTTTGACTCTATCTTGATTATTTTTTCCACCTTGTTTTTTAAGGGTTGAAAACAATATGCACTCAAATCTAATTGCATGGGTTTGAAATGACCAGTGAATTTGTATATACATTTCAATATAAAATTATCATTCACAAGTCTTTCTCCAAGGATAAAGGTTTATGATCACTGTAGAATTAAAAGCTTCCACCTGTCTTGGAGAGATGGATAAAGGTAGGATTTGGTTGATTTTTCAAGTGTATTTATGAAATGATGGGTTTGGCTCCTATGTTTTCCATAAAATGCCTTGAAACACACTAAGTATTTTACTTAATCCTCACTGTAATCATTACACCAATATTAGATCAATTTTATTGAACCACAAAATGTGGGAAGCAAATGTCAGGCATTAAAATATATATATATATTGAACATGCAAAATATATATATAATTAATAAATATATATATATTTAATTAAATATATATATAATTTTTTAATTGATTTTTATAGAGAGTAAGGGAGAGGGATAGAAAGTTAGAAACATCAATGAGAGAGAGAGACATCAATCAGTTGCCTCCTGCACACTTCCTACTGGGGATGTGCCAGCAACCAAGGTACATGCCCTTGACCGGAATCGAACCTGGGGCCCTTCAGTCTGCAGGTGATGCTCTATCTACTGAGCCAAACGGGTTTCGGCGAATGTTGTAACTGTTGTTGCACAAGGATGTTAGTGAGAATGCACCCACATTCAATTCCACACACACCCCCCAAAAAAAATTATCATGTGCCTGTTGAAAGATAGCACATAAACCCACAAATCAATTCTAGTTCATCTTTTTATTCTTTGCCAATAAAACTTGAAATTTTTGTTTAATTTTTGAACATTCTTACACTTTTTCATTTTTCTCGTTTAAATGCTATTTTGCATGTTCAAAGTAAAATAAATATTAACTGGCAAGATGTATTCCTAATTCTATAATTACCTTATTAAAATTTACCAGTTTAAAAATTCTTAAAGCTTGAGGTCTGTCTAGGAAATGAATTACCTAATTCAGTGTGTATTATAACTTACTCTCAAATAATTACTTTGGGGTTGTGGGTAAAGGGAATTGGGCTGAGAAGCTCCAGTGTATAATTTTATATTTTATCTCTCTGGCGGAAATCAGGCAGCACGAATAGCTATAAAATAAGGTTAAGATTCTGGTGTGAATGGTTATACATCTCTGTATTTACATGTGTGCACATATGTGTATGTATAATTTTGGTTTGTCATGAGCAGGGAGGTGTCTTTCACCAACAAGAAACTCACTTTAGGTCTTAGTGATTAAAAATTGAAATAGGTGTCTGTGTGGCAAACCTCCTCTCACCCCACCACTGAAATATTCCTCTCCATATCTCTATTATGACTCCTGTCATGCATGTTTGAAAGCTAATACTTCCTAACAAGTGCCATAGAATACTTTTATCCCCTATTCAATACCCAAAGGGAGTGTAATGACCAAATTATCTGTATTCTCCAACAAGTGAAAATAAATACCAGGGTTAATGGAAACTTTGATGGAGGGCGTGTTCAAATCATAAATTGGGACCTGGGCACTTCTGAGCACTTGAGCAATTAGAGTCCTGAGCACTACTAGGCTGTGATCTGGGAAACAGATAACCAAACAACCAACTTCATCATATGATGAATTATACAACTTTCTGGGTACCATTTCTGTCTCCTAAACAAATCATACATTAAAGTAGGATGTGATGCTTGCTCATGTCAAGTCTTCTCCAAAGCTTAGCTTGACTCATCTCCCTTTACAAACTATGACTGTCTTACAGCTAGGGCATGGGGCCAAATTCTGGGCACTATCTATGTAGTAGCATACTGGATGCTTTAGAAATTCCCAAATAATCCTCATTCAAATCTTCACTTAGGTTTAGTGCAATTTTCTGGGGATGTTGCATTACCCACTTCAGACTCCTTAGGCTACATCAGAGGGGCCTGCACTGTAGACTTTATTTATGCTCTGCTTCCCTTTATCTTCATTTTCTCTCTCTCTCCAAGCCATGGCATCCTTTCTCTCTTTTTCAGATCCCTCCTTCCTTCTGTATGTGAGAATCTTACCCATTTTTACTCTGCTTACTTCTTCTCGCCCTTCAGACCTCAGCATAGATGTCCTTTTCTCAGGAAAGTTTGCCTCCCTTTAGCAACCCACCTCGCCAGCATCCCATTCCTCAGACTGCATTATGCCCTGCTTTGCCCTGCTTTTTATGTCATCTCATTTAATGCTGGTATGTATTCTGCACTTAATTGCTGATTTGCTTATATAATATCAATGTTAGCCAGAGGCCTTCTTGCCTTTTGTAATCCAGCCATGGCCTAAGAAATTTCATCCCTCCCATAGTTGGCTGCTTTTAAAAAAGTTGAGGTGAGAGGGGTTATGCATCTGCATTTATTCTCCTGGACAACCCTGGAATAAGGTTGTTAAGAAAGTTAAGATCTAACTGCCTGCATACCTGAGCCCTAAGTCGAAACTCATGCCAGCCCTGGCCTGATACCTATATGTTGGTTAGAATATTGTCCTGATACACCAAGGTTGTGGATTCAATCCTTGGTCAGGGCACATAACACAATCAACCAATGGATGCATAAATAATTAAAACACTAAGAGTTAGTGATGAAAAATTGAAGTTTTATAAAACAAGGATTCATGGGAGTATAAATTGAATAACCATTTTGAAGAAGTGTGTAGTAATTCCCTAGTAAAGCTGACTATATGTACATCCTATGGTTTAATGATTTCACTCCTAGGGCTATTCCACAGAGAAAATTGCTTATTTGTGCAATCTAAGACATGTATAAGAATGTATATAACAGCATTTTATGAGTAAAAATACTGTGGGGGGAAAACCCAAATTACTATCAATAGAAAAATATATAAATGAAATATACTAGCTTTGTACAATAAAACCCTATTGAGCAGTTAAAAGACCTGTATTAGAATCTCTTAAGTGAGTAAAAGTAAACTGCAGAGGGAAGAAAACTATAATAATATTAAAAACATAAACAATAATACCATGTATTCTTTAGGGACTGATTTATCAGTAGTAAATATGAGATGGCACATGAATGATAGTGTGGAGTTCAATCAGTGCTTACCTCTGAAAAAGTGTGTAAATAATTAAAAAAAATAAAGTTATCATCCATTTTACCTGCTCAGATGCCCATTTCTTCCTATATGTAATATATATTTTCAGAGCTTCTTTCTTGTCCTGCTCTTGTTCTGAGGGCTAGCAGACCTGCAAAAGAAGAATGTAATATAGCCCTCATCCTCCTAAGACAACCTAATCAAAAGTTACACAGGGGAATGCAGACCATAGTGTCAGCATTTAATAGCGGAGAAAACTGTCAGAAATGAAGACACAGCTTGAAGCAAAGGTATGCGCAAAGCCTGACTCCCAGGGCGAGATGAAGGATGGGGAAATAATGCGTGGGACAAAACCAGCTCTGCAAGCACAGAGTTTAAATCCCCTCATTGGCTTCTTCATTTTTCTTTCCGAGATGCAGTGAAATCCATTGATTTGAAAAATGACCCCGTTCAGGCCTAGGTATTTCAAACACTTCTTACAATAGCCTGAAGTTCTGCACAGGGGTGATTTTTACACTATGGGCATGTACCTTTGGCTTTTTCTAAAAATGTGGGATGACTCTCCTCAAGAAGTCAGATCAGTCATAGGCGCCATCTAATTAGTCATTTTGTATTTGGAAAGCACAGGGTTTTCAGCACCATCCTTTTTTAAAGAACACAGTGGAACACACTGGAGCAATTCTTCTCCTCCAGAAAGAATGTAGCATAGGGAGGTCCACTGTCATTCTTGATTACATTTGTGTGGGGGTCATAAAAAGACAGCTTAGGTTAGTCAGTTGGGAGGACCTTTTTCAAATCTGATACTCAGCTTCAGCTTTCAAACGTGAGAAACAACCCACCTGGTGTGGCTCAGTGGTTGAGAACTGACCTATAAACAAGGAGATCATGGTTCAATTCCTGGCCAGGCACTTGCCCAGGTTCTGGGCTTGATCCCCAGAGTGGGGCATGCAGGAAGCAACCAAACCAAGATTCTCTCTCATCATTGATGTTTCTGTCTCTCTCTCCCTATCCCTTCCTCTCTGAAAACAATTTTGAAAAAGTGAGAAATGCCTTTAAACATTGTTATATATTTGTGGAGTCATCCTTCAGTACCTGCAATCCCTTGTTTAAGCTGTGTTATCACTAGTAATTTTAGTTTAGTTACTGCTTGGATGACTTTGAAAATAACAAGCTTAGTGCAATTACTTCATTTATGTCTGTCCTAAAATTATCTCTTTTGAAATTCAGAGGACTCCATATGTCCTGTGTTTCAGAAATTTAAAAAAAAAAAGACAGTTCTCATATGAATTTTTCATAATTTTTACAGCTTTATGCTCAGTTCCTCATTCTGCTTTCATTTCTCTAGGATGAGATGCTATCTAATTTTATGCTCAATTTTACACATTTTATTTTTAACAGTTTATAAGCATGACAGGGCAGCTACTATTGAATCCATTTTTTAAATAAGAAAACTATCCCAGGGAGAGATCAATTTGTCCACAGTAACCTCATGTTCTTCTCTGCTTCCTGGCCTTAAAATGTAGGAAAGTTTTACACACACATACACACACACACACACACACACACACACACACACACACCTCTGAGAGTAGGTAGAGGGAAAGAGGATATATACACATTACTAAATCTGTTCCCCCCACCCCTACAATAAGGAAGAAGTGGGCACAGAAGGCTAGTTCACAATGAAAAGTTATAAATCCTGTTACATAATTAGGCAATCTCACCTTGCAGCAATGCCATAGTTTTTAATAATAAAAAAAAAACTGATTTTTTTCTTACATCAGTTCCAAGTTATCAGCAAAATTGAGGGAAAGATGCAAGATTTTTCCACATACCTCCTGCCCCACACATTCATAGCCTCCCCATTATCAATATCCTCTACCAAAGTGATACATTTGTTATAATTAATGATGTATTGATACATCTTACCACCCAAAGTTCAGTCTGTCCAAGATCATGTAGAACCCAGTGTAGTTACTCTAGGGTCTGATGACTGGCAATTTCAGGGACACTAAACATGGTGACCTTGCTCATCTTCAACATCTCCACAGCCTCTCAATGGAGCAGGCAGGACAAGTACCACTTTCACCTGGTTAATGAGGTTATCTAACCAGTAATGCACCGAAAAGAAGCCAATCAATCCCCAGATTCTCTGATTTCTCCCCATAAACTCTGGTTACATTATGAAAAACTGGGTCTTTTCTGTATCTCTACTTCTTCCAACCTCTGAGTCAACTGATCAAAAGCACTGAGAAAGACTGTAACTGCTTTTGCCGATCCTAAGTCAGTCTTGAAGAAAGCCATTTTGCAGGGCAGCAAACATGCTCAATACAGTGCTAGAGGACATGGGAGTGACATGCAGACACAATAAAGACCCTCTCTAACTACAGGCACCTTCTTGTTTCACAGGCGAGACAAGCAAGCCACTCGTGAATGTTTTGAGTTATGTTGGAGGCAGCATAAGAACAGAAACAAATTTGCATCTACTATAAGAAGATGCTCTTTCACGAGTACCTAGATCAGCATGGACTAGAGGCCCAACTTTGCATAATTATGATTTCCTTCTTCAGTTTCAAATTTCTCAGAAGGCTTTAGCATATTCCTTAGTCCTAAAAGTATAACATGCAAGTGTAGCGAATGCCTTTTCCTGCATAGATCTTGTCCCAATTTAGGGGAAAAGAGCTTTATCTTAAAATAAATAAACAAGAACATACAAATGAACAGAATGAATCTCTTACATAAATAAATAAATACAGGTTGGAGTAAAAGTGCCAGAATCAAAAGCAAAACCAAACCATTTTTTTTAAGTAAAAGCAATAGAAAGCTTGTAATACCATTTAGAGCTGAGATGCCTGATTTACTTCCTGTTAGAAATCCCAGGATTTGATGTTTGGCTTGTTAAGGTGCCTTTGTTTTCCAGTGAGTGTCTATGTATCTGTGAAATATTGAAGAGGAGAGTGAGCTAAACCTCTGAGAAAATACCTGTAATATATTTGAAAGATGAGATTCCATCACGGAAACCCAAACTATATTAAGGCTCTTGCAGGTTAAATTGTATTTCTTTCCTCCCCCCATGGCCCCCCCTCAAAAAAAAAACCAAAAAAAAAAACAACCCACACACAACATATGTTGATGCCCTAATACCCAGTATTTCAGAATGTGACCTTATTTGTCAATAGGGTTGTTGCAGATATAATTATCAAATGGTATCATACTGGAGGAAGGTCCTGGGGCCCGAACCCCAGTGTGACTGCTGTCCTATGTAAAGGGGGAATTTAGATAGAGATGCACACGGTAAGAATGCTATGTAAAGATGAAGGGGCAATGCTTTCACAAGCCAAGGGATATCAAAGATGGCTAGCAATGTTGTAGTGTATCCCAAATCCCACAAAGGACGCCTCAATCAAGAAGTCGAATTATGGAGTCATTTATTAAAGGCCGGCGGCTTACAAGGGGGCAATCAGCTCTCCAAATCTCACAGTCCCCAAAAGCTCGCCACATCTGGCTTATGTGCAGAATATCACAAAGGCATTGATTACATCTTTGGGTTTGGGATGCGAAACCTGGTTTCCAAAAATCAGTTGCAGAAGTGAAATTGAGCAAGTTATTATCTATAAAGACTAAATATAGGTTTGGGTCTATGGATCACCGAATCAACAGAAACACATTATCTCGAGCCACTGAGGCAATTTAGGGCAATTGTGCTGTCCTGGTTCCCAGGTACAGAAGAATGTGCTTCGATAACCAGTAAGATCACCATCAATGGGATATTCAAACCACTATCCATGGAGTAGTCAATCGATTGGAATAGCATACATAAGTTCAGAAAATCAAAATAACTTTTCTATTGTTTTAGCAAGCAAATAAGTACAGAAGCCAAACAGCAGGGTTAAAGTCAAAGTTAAAACTTTGCTATCATATTTCAGAAACTCACCAGTAGCT
Source organism: Pipistrellus hanaki (assembly GCF_964339955.1). Classification (NCBI taxonomy): domain Eukaryota; kingdom Metazoa; phylum Chordata; class Mammalia; order Chiroptera; family Vespertilionidae; genus Pipistrellus; species Pipistrellus hanaki. The sequence goes on along the minus strand of NC_140516.1, from coordinate 43,055,968 downwards.
AGAACTGCATGGCACAGCTTCTTCTCCAAGAACTCAGAAAGAACCAACACTGCCCAATCTTAACTTTAGACTCTTCTTGGTCTCTAGAGATAATGCATTTTGTTGTTGTTGAAGCCACGACGTTTATTGTACTTTGGTATGGCAGCTCTAGAAAACGAATGCAAAGGGAAATAGAACTTGTCATGAATTGTTAAAAGCCACTTATATCATTAGGTTCCTTTGCAAAGTAAATTGTGTGCATAAGAAAAATGTTTCAAACCAAAACCTCTCAAAAACTGGAAAGTGCTAAGTAGATTCACAGCTAGCTGGCCCTTGGGGTTTACATTTTTGCTTGGGAGAAAGTTTCAGAATTTTATTTCAATTGAAATCCTTTTCCTGATTTGTGATATATTAAAATTCCAACAGGTAGAATTCATTGAGGAAAATTACTTTCTTCAAAGATGTATGATTCATTCACCCAATGTTTCAGCTATTTAGAGGAAATTATCTATGGGACTGTACGGTCAATTTAAAAACTACTGCAATTGTTTTTGTTTGTTTGTTTGTTTGTGTTTTTTGTTTTTTTTAAATATATTTTATTGATTTTTTACAGAGAGGAAGGGAGAGAGATAGAGAGCTAGAAAAGTCGATGAGAGAGAAACATCGACTGGCTGCCTCTTGCACACCCCCTACCGAGGATGTGCCCACAACCAATGTACATGCCCTTGACCGGAATCGAACCTGGGACCTTTCAGTCTGCAGACCGACACTCTACCACTGAGCCAAACCGGCTTCGGCGGGTTTTTTTTTGTTTGTTTTTTTTGCGTGCGTGTGTGTGTGTGTGTGTGTGTGTGTGTGTGTGTGTGTCTGTCAGTATTATTTTAAGCCATAAAAGAGTATTTGTTTCATTTAGATAAAAATGTTGGGTCCTGGCCAATGTTACTCCATTGGTTGGAGCATCATTCCATGCACCAGAAGGTTGCAGTTCAATTCCCAATCAAGACACATGCCCAGGTTTTGGGTTGAATCCCAGGTCAGGGCAAGTATTAGAGGCAACCAACTCTCCTCCCTCCTTCCCTTCCTCTCTAAAAACTAAAAACAAAAACAAAAACAAAAAAGAACAACAACAAAAAAAACCCCAACATTATTTGACTCTTTATCTATAACTGGTCTCATAGACGAAGTTGAAAATATAACCCTTCTTCTAACGTTTTCAAAGTCTATAAATCAGCCTTAATCCTCCATTGGAGATTGTTGCATAGTCAAATACAAATGTCAGCCACAGCTATGAGTGGCTTAGATATTCTGAGAGAAAAAAAGTTTTAAGCTCCATTCCTGTTAACTGCTCTGAAAGCCTGATTATGGTAGTTGAATCTCTGAGTTCCACTTGGATCTTAAGATATTTCTTCCAATTCCATATGAAACTCAAGTGATTTCTCTAAGTTGTATAAGAAACTATTTTTCTTCTTGCTATAATTCAAGATTGATAGCTTAGAGATTTTAAAAGTTGATAGCTTAGAGATTTTCTATTAAAACCAGAAAAGTACTATCTATGCCTATCTACTTAACTATCTCTCTATATTTATCTCAGTTATCATAAAATTTTTTAATATTTTTTATTGATTTCAGAGAGGAAGTGAGAGGGAGAGAGAGATAAGAGAGTCATTGATCGGCTGCCTCCTGCACACCCCCTACTGGAGATCAAGCCTGCAACCTGGGCATGTGCCCTGACTGGGAATTGAATCAATGACCTCCTGGCTCATAGATTGATGCTCAACTACTGAGTCACACCAGTTGGGCAGTTATCATAGATTTTAAATGTCCAGGATAGTCATTAGGAAAAGGGCAAATCAAAAGTAAAGGCAAACTTCCATGGAATAAATTCAGTACTAGATTGACACTTAAGTCAGTAAAAACAAGCAGAAAAGACACCTTTATATATTTAAAATTTGCTAAAAGAGTGGATCTTAAGTGTTATTACTACACATACAAAATATGGTAACTATGTAAGGTAATAGATGTGATGATTAACTTAAATGTGGTAACTATTTCACAATGTATATTATATCACAACATCACATTGTACACCTTAAATTTGTACATTTTTTATTTGTCAACTGTACTTCAACAAAGCTAGGGAGAAAATTCCAAAGGTTTTATTCAATGTTCTAGGAACTAACCATTGTGTATTGGGCCTCCCTCCTCCATAGTACATAATACATAAGAAATGTAGAGGGTGTTTGCAGAAAGATGATGCAAAGGGAAAATGACAATGGTGAACTGAAAAAGCCACTTAGTGTCTAACTTTCATGCCAAAATCTAAAAGAGTGTCTGCCAAGGACTAAATCAGATACACAAGTGAAGGTGGGATTTGATGGTACAACCCCTTGAATTATCTTAGAATTATCATGATTCTCTGGCAGAAGGCTACCAGTTTCCTTCCAAAAACAATAGTTGCCCTTTTAACAAAAACAAATTATATTTATAACTTGCATTCTAAGTGAATAAAAATTGGCAAAGTTATATTTTTAAATCCCATTTATTTACATTTGCCATCTCTGAGAGCTGAGATAATACTTCTTCACTTGGTGATAATTAATATATGATGTGTAATGCCTTAAGTTTATTCCATGTATACCATGAAACTCCTGCCAAGATACAATAAAAGAAAATTAAAATGACCAGAGAGGCAAAATATATAGCATTGTCCCCCCTGAAGCGTGCTTCTAAATAACATTCAGTCAGCGCAGTGTCATCCAGGCCATTTGGGGATTACACATTGTATTATTAATAAGTTGTTTGCCTGAGATGAATTGAACTAGCAGAGGCGATTCCAGTTAGATGTGTCTTGCAAAGACTGGGAAGAAACTGATGCATTGGGAAGAATGTGGGATTCACATTTTGTGAGGACAAATTATCCCACGGTAGGTGTCAAGAACTGGAAAGAGGTCTGCTCCCAACTGGCCACATCTATCTTCCCAACCTTTTATAAATACACACAGCCTCCTTCAAAGTGCATTTCCTGAAATACTGAACCCAAGGAGGGTGGGTACATGGACTAGATTACAGAGTAGTACCAGGGCAATAGGCTTCTTCTGCTTCTACCAGCATCTAGAAGAATAATTATCTCAAAGATGTATGGTGATTAAGTCTTTGTTCCTATCAACAACTCTTGCTCCTAATCATTTCCTTATAAATTATTATAAAAAACTGGATAATAGAGTCACAATTTTTTGTGACTGCCACCGTTGTATCCCAGTCTCTTACAAACATTAAGCATGATGAAACTCTTCTCTATGATGCCATACTTTTAAATTTAATGATTGAAAGAAGAAAAAAAGATGATTACTTTTTTTTGCTTTGTGCTTTAATGATCAGAATTCATTTTTTTTTTTTTTTGAAGCTCTCTCTAGCGCACTAAGCCATGTCATGAACACAATTAAATGGTGAGTCATCTGGTCTTTTCTTGTAACAGTCTCTTCCTCAGAAGCATGCAACTTTACCATGCTGTTTGCTACCGTATCTAGTTGAGCCTGCTGGAAGCAGGAATCATGCAAGTTGATGATGGTCGCAATGCAAGGCTGCCAGGGATTGATATCCAGTTGAAGCAAAGAGTGATCATATTCAGGGAGCAGAACACATGGGATAAACTTTGAGTAGCAGCCATGTCTTAGAGCAGTGATTCTTAAACTTCCTAATGCTGCAACCCTTTAATATAATTCCTCATGTTGTGGTGACACCCAACCATAAAATTATTTTTGTTGCTATTTCATAACTGTAATTTTGCTACTGTTAATGAATCATAATGTAAATATCTGTGGCTCTACAGCAGCAGTTCCTGTAGCAGGGTCACCTAAGACCATCGGAAAACACAGATATTTACATTACAATTCATTAACAGTAGCAAAATTACAGTTATGAAGTAGCAACAAAAATAATTTTATGGTTGGGAGTCACCACAACATGAGGAACTGTACTAAAGGGTAGCGGCATTAGAAAGGATGAGAACCACTGTCTTAGAGGAATTTGTGAGTAATTTTTTCTTTTCTTTCTTTTTTTTTATTTTTTTATTTTTATTTATTTATTTTTTTTGTAGCCACCTCTTTGCCAATGGTGTTTTGGAGTTACTCACTTTTAATTGTATATGAGGTTTAAAAATTTGGTTCATTTTATATCTGTGCAGGTAATTTAAGTATATTCTGTATCTCTCTATTTAAGCCAATTTAGATATGCCTCTCTAGACTGTATGCATATCAGGCTTCTGTAAAATCACATCTTCAATTTTTCTAACCTCAGCTGGATATATTTATCTAGGACCGTGGTTGGCAAATTGTGGCTTACAATCCACATGCGGTTCTTTGGCCCCTTGAGTGTGGTTCTTCCACAAAATACCATGGCCTGGGCAAGTCTATTTTGAAGAAGTGGCATTAGAAGAAGTTTTAAGTTTAAAAAATGTGGCTGTCAAAAAAAATTTTCAATCGTTATACTGTTGATATTTGGCTCTGTTGAGAAATGAGTTTGCCGACCACTGGTCTAAGGGATCTACCAGATGTCACCTTAATACTTCCAGAGAAATCAGCAAAAGAATGACAGCTGCATCTTTTATTGTGTTTTTGTCCTGATTCTTGGTCTTAAGAGCAGTGCCCTGGGTTTTCTATTTTTAGCAGCTTAAACACACACACACACACACACACACACACACACACACACACACACATACACACACACACACACACTTATTTGCTACACTCTCTGGGTGTTAAGAGGCTGGGCATGGCTTAGATGGAACTTCTGCTCCAGAGTCTCTCTCAAGGCTTCAGCAAAAGTGTTAGTCACAGCTGGTATCTTATCTGAAAGCATGACTGAAGCAAGATCTGCTTCAAAGCTCATTGTTATTTTTGGCAGAATTCAGTACCTGAAATGTTTCTGGAATGGGGACCGCAGGTCCCAGCTGACTATTGACTAGAAACTTCCTTAAGTCCTTTGTCTCATAGATTTTTGCAACATAGCAGCTTGTTTCATCAAAATATATAAACCTGATAGGCAATAGAGAGATTCTGATAGCATAAAAGGGATCACACTATTACATAAACTAAGCCCAGAAATGATATCCTATTAGCTTTGCCATGTTCTTGTGGTTACCAGTATGTCACTAGCCTACATGCAGGGGAGAATATTATACAAGAATATAAATACCAAGAGTGTTGACAATTGAGGTGAAGTATATCAAAGTCTGCCTGCCACAACAATTATGCACTTACTATATTAATTATGTAGCTAAATTGATGTTGTAAACTACTGATTTAAAAGCACAAAATGAGAGTTATTGCCATAAAACAACTTTGTACTTGGTAAAAACATGATAAAAAAAAGGTTTTGAATTATGTATGAGCCAGACAATTGGAAACATTAATAACCTACCATTATACCTGCAGATTTTTCCACAAGTGTCCAATTTCTTATTGTACTTTAAAAAATGGGAATTAGAATTACAGGTGATCCACTATGGATGGGACTTATGCAATAAAGATGATATAGAAATCCTATTAGCCATACGAAAAAAGGTCACATAACTGCATGGAAAACAAGGGAAGTACCAAATGATTTAAACAAATGGACATGTTAGGGGAAAATTATAGGGTCTACATATTAAGTGCTAACTAGAAGAAATTACCTACTGAGGTAAATGCTCCTTAGAGATTTATAGAAGAGTCAAAGGCATTTGTCAAGAGAAAAAAATAAAGAGTAATTTTACAAAATATCAGAAGTGACTCTAAATAAATATATATTATAGTTGCCTGCAAGAACATAATGACATAAAGTTAGAACAAGTAGCATCTATGTTCAGATATCCAAGTAATAAATCAAATGAATTTGGTTCTAAAGTCCATGACATTTAAATATCTACAGCTTATAAATATTTGAAAATAAAAATTTTATTTTATAACATTGCAATTATGTTATTTCTGCCCTATCTCTATTTTTTTTCAATTCTGCTTGTAAATCATGGATACTTTTGTGTGTTCACCTCTTCTTTAGGAAGCTTAATAAATTCATCTGTTCACATCTTACCTTTTTAATATTCTCCTTTGAAAATCCCTCCTGTAGTGCTTTATATTCCTAAGATTCCTTTTCTTCCTCCACACTGTCACAAATGTATTGATATTTTTCTACATCCTATAATACTTTCCTTACCTTCCACTGTCTTTTCTCAGTGCCAATGCAAGGTATGTTAAGTTTTGTTAGGGCATCATACAACTTTCCGTACTGATTTCTGATTTGGTCAATTATTATGTAAATACTATTGTATAACAATCTACCTTAAAATTTAAAACATTATTATTCTTATGCCCATGGAACAGCAAGTTGACTAGTTCTTGTAATGAAAAGAGTAATAAGTGAACAGCTGATCTAGACTGGCCTCAGCTTCAGCAGTTGTTTCACTTCATGTCTGCTCACATGTGTTGGTTCAAAACCCCCAGCTGAAAGTATAATAGCTACATGGAACTGTTCTTATGGTGGATCACCAGATCACAAGAGAGAAAGCCCACACACGCAGACACATTTCAATCCTCCACCTGTGTCGTAACTGCTAGTATTCTATCAGCTAAACCAAGTCATGTGGCACAGCCCAAATTCAGAGGGCAAGGATGTCTACTCTGCCAACCTTGTGACCATAGCAACAGGATGAAAGTGTGAATCTGTTACCAGGAGTAATAAAACAGAGAGTAAATAATTAACTTATCATTTTATTAGACCAAGCTGGGTCAGTCAGAATTTCTTCCTTGGGAATGAAGACTAGATAAACTGCCCTTGTCAATATGATCTATAGAACTCATTCTATAATAAGACTTGGGCAAAGAGAGCCAACCTGGAGAGAAGATTGAAGCTGCTTTTATATGTATCTAAAATACACATTTATCTTGATCATTAATTACAATGTTTTAATCTTAAACTACTTTAAGTGATTCAGTAGAGCTTGGAACAAAATATGCCCATCTATATCTTTATCATATATTATAATTTTTAATATTAAGATACTTCAAGTGATTTAATATAACATGAAAGAAAATCTGACCAATGAATGTTATTGAGGCTAAAGTCATGAATCGGATCCCAAAGAGAGCAGCTTTCTAGCCCCAAGCATGCTGAATCCAGACTACATGGTCTCTCTGCTCTACTGGACTTCAAAAACTCTAGGGAGGGAGCCTCTGAGTGACCCACTATCAAGGGGAATCAGTGTCTTCCACACAATAACAAGTGAAGACCACTCAAGAATGAATGAATGCCCTAGCTGGTTTGGCTCAGTGGATAGAATGTCGGACTGTGGAAGGAAGGGTCCCAGGTTCAATTTCAGTCAAGGGCACATGCCTGGGTTGTAGGCTCAGTCCCCAAGGCAGCCAATCAATGATTCTCTCTCATCACTGATATTTCTAGTCATTGATGTTTCCTTCTCTCTCTCTCTCTCTCTCTCTCTCTCTCTCTCTCTCTCTCTCTCTCTCTCTCTTAAATCTATATATATATATATATATATATATATATATATATATATATATATATGAATGAACAACTAAAGATACCACCACTCCATTATTAGAAAAACACAAACAACAAAAACAAAAAACTAAAAAACTCAAAGTGCACACTCAACAGTTAGCATGAGCAATTAGTTAAGAATTCACTGGGTATATTACTTCTGAGTCCAGTTCTAGCCCACTGACTTTAACGTTATTAATTTTTTTTTCTTATTCATGTATGTGAAAAAAAGAGTAACGAATGAGTAGGAAGTAAAACCAACTTACTTTATAGATTTAAGTGGGCTTTACAGATAACAATGACTCTATCAATAAAAACATTGCCATCTGAAATTGGGATTGACTACTCCTTTTATGATATATATCTTTATCTGAAAGCTTGTGCAACTCTGCGCTAGGTAGGTTAGGGAGTTACTCATATTGGGTATCTATTATATTAAACCAAATACCTCGATACAATATAGACAAACCCCTAAAGTTGTTCTCCCTTAAGTGACAGTGGTTCTATCAATATTTCGTCTGGGAATGGGAAAACCACATTATGCATTTCCTGAAAACTCCAGTCCCAGTGAAAAGCCATGAAGTCAGTGCCTGCCAAGGGTAATTACTAACAGTGAACCTACCTTGTGTATATATGTGTATATGATGGGGGGGGGGGGAGTTGAATCCAGATTTTAGAATGTATTTTTCTCAATATATATTCATTTATAGACTTTTATTCCTACAAGAGCCACTTCACTATTCTCAGAAAATTCCTTGTTCTAGGTTTGAATGTCAGAAGGCTTGTCCTATTATATTTGCCCATGCAGGGAGACAGGGAGTTTCATATAATATCATAGACCCTACTGACTGGGGATGGTTAGCTTTTCTTATAACAACAGATTGAACAATGTTGATAATGCCATAACAATAATGAAATAAAAGGAACACAGTTTTTCCTACAGAAAAAAAAAGTTAATATTTCACTTTTCTTTTTTTTTCTTCTTTTTTTTAAAATATATTTTATTGATTTTTTACAGAGAGGAAGAGAGAGGGATAGAGAGCCAGAAACATCGATGAGAGAATCACCGATCAGCTGCCTCTTGCACACCCCCTACTGGGGATGTACCCGCAACCAATGTACATGCCCTTGACCGGAATCGAACCCGGGACCTTTCAGTCCGCAGGCCGAGGCTCTATCCACTGAGCCAAACCGGTTTCGGCCACTTTTCTTATGGATCATTTATTCTAGTATTTGCAGAACCTCCTGAATTAATATTTGTTGAAAATACAAGTGCTTTCTTTCATTCATTCCAGATAGAGTGTAGAAACAGTGGCTTTAAAATGAGAAAGATAGACTTTGAATACAAGAACACAACTTACTAGTCATGTCACTTTATTCTCTCTGGCCTTGGTTTTCTTATCTGTTAAACTGGAATATGTCCTTTACAGAATGTGGTCTCCTTTACAGAATTTTATAAGGATAATAATAATAATAATAATACGTTATGGGAAAATTTTTAACACAGTGTAGCTGTAATAAGTACTTCTTTTTATGGTTACTGCTTTACTTTTTAAACTTGATTTGTAAAATAATATTGCATATGAGTATCCCGCTGGTGAAAATTAATTTTTATAGCTAAAAATGAAGGATATTAGCTAATGGTATTCCATATTCTATTAATCTTTATTTCATTCATATACAAATATTTCATTAGATGAAGGCAGGTCTATTTCCCTTCTAGCTTTGAGGTTTTTGAGCCCTGTGTTTATAAAATTTTAAGTTAGAAAAGATGTCAGAACTGGTTTATTTAGTCTCAACTTTCACTTTATAAATGAAGAAACAAAGACCTCAAAAGATAGATTAATATTTTTCAGGAGAATTAAGCTGGGTAGTGACATCGAAAGTAGAATCTTTAATAGACTGCTGCAGCAATCATGCTCTTTTTGATGATGCCTCCCTATGCCCATGTTCATGTCCTTGGATATCTCCTACCACAGTGACTCTGGGCTCACTGTGGTAGCTTGCTTTCGCCACTGAGACATTAGAAATCTGACACATACAGAAGCTCCAAAGAGTACTGTGCATTGTAAGTGAAGTGCCATGAAGTGATCCCTACTACAGAAATTAAGATGGCATTTCACTGCTCTTATTCATCATTTCTTGATGTGTCTTGGAATCTTGCCACTAAGATATATAAAGGCCCATCTTCTAGAAGATAAGATACTATTTGTGGAGAGACGCCAGTCATACCAGCTATCTCAGACATTTCAGTCATCCTAGCCAAGGCCTCATCCAAAAACAGTCAAACCAGAATCTCATAAGTAGATGGCCAGCTGAGTTCAGCCCCAATGTGTAATCTATACCAATTTAAGGAGCTAATGTTTAAAGCCACTCTGTTCTGGGGAAGATAGTTCCAAAGCAAAATCCAATGGATATAGAAAATTGATTCCACTTATCCTTGTGCTCTGCCATCTAACTTAAGGGCTGAAATATAAGATGTTATGCTTTTCTCTGGGGTGACTTCCTATTAATTATTCAGCTAACATAAGAGGAGTAAGCATCTGACTTATTCCTCCCTTTAACTTAGCTCCAGATTATGCACATAAGCATTAAATTTCAAGCCTCATAAGCAGGAGGGCAGGATCAGGGATAATCATGAATTTATTTTCAGATATCAGTGCAAAGTAAACAAATTCATCAGTCATACAACTTCTAAAAAGTAATTGTTTTAAAGAGTTCCAATGTGAAGTGAAAGAGCCTCTCATAGAGCCTACTATCCAGAACACCTCATAGGCAACTAAAGGCATAACTTACAAACAAGCCTAATTAAGTAAACAACAGTAAATAAATCTGGACTTCCTGCACTATCAACACCCAGTGCGTTTTCTAAGCAGGGAAAAGGGAAGAGACAGACAATTCCTCTATTGTAGTTCCAAGAGAAACATGCATTGGCTGCTATTATATCCCACCAGAGAGAACCTGCATCAGACAGCTAGACCTGAAAATATATGTGCTATTGACTACCCAGCACTAGAAGCAACAATTTATTAGGAGCATATTTCTAGAACTACACTTGGTACTAATGACTGTGACCTATATGTATAACGAGGCTATTTTAAAATTTACAACTCTTTATAGGCACCATGTTTTCTGCCATGTACTGTGTTGGCCAAGAGAATAACAGAAGGTGGATCATGATCTCCATGACCTTACTGGATAGATGCAGCAGCCAATGCTCTAATGATAATCATCACCTGAAATATGAAAGCCTCATTACCATATGAGTAAAATAGAAAGTGCAAGAGGAATCCAGGTGAAAATAGACCACTGTGCATTGGAGGAATGAAGGGGGTCTCTATGGACCAAGTTCAGTTAGCCCATTCTCATTGGGATCCCTTCTTGAACTCTTTTGTTTGCCCATTTGGTCTTGTCATTTAAGTTTGTATGTATGTGTTATAGCTACAGCTGAACTTTATATTCCAACTTAGGCCATTTAGAAAAGTTGTAACTGCTGATGTCTTATATTTGCCTTTATGGATGTTCCAATACCTGCCTTAGAGCCTCTTCCTCAATTCAACCTAAGCTTGGTAGTAAAAGCTATGCTCCTACTTATGTATATTCTAAGCCCTCAGGATTTCCTCTCAGAGACTTTATCACTATCTCTTCACTCCCACTTCACATTTTATACCAATAATTCCCATGGAATAGTCATTTTCCCCCAAATTAGCATTGTTTATTTGCACATGAACCACTGGAATTTCTATTTATCTTTTCCTTTTATGCATGTCTTGAATGAAACAGCTTATGAATGATATATGCTTTTTACCTATGAAATCCCAGAGAATCTCTTCACTCATGTAATGCACTTGTCAACTTGGATTTAAATATCACAGTTTTATCCATCACATAAGACAAAAGTACATTGAAAGCCTCTTACATTTCCTGAGATATATACTGTGGTTGTTATCCTTAAGTAGTATTGTAAATAACATTTAATAATGTGCTGACTTAAAAGAAAAGAAACATGTTTTACTATAATAAAAATATGTGCTTACTGCTTTGAGGGGAAGAAGTACAATCATTTTTCTACAGGTTTACAAGTTAAACTAGGAAATGTATATATGAATTAAATGAGAAAAGCACAGAGTATAAATAGAAAGAATGTTAAAGAAAGTGAAACCATTACATAGGGATGTTTTATCTGTGTGGAGGGAAGCATGCATGTGTCCTTTAGAGCATTGCTTTGACGACTCAGACACCAAACTAGTTGACACTTTGGGGGAAAATACACAAAACTTTGTTTACTTATTTTTAAGACAGGTAGTTGGTAAGATTTCTCACAAAAAATTTTCATTGTGTCACATTGCAACTAAGATATGGAGCATCCTTCTTTTAGCAGAAATTGAGGCCCTGATGTCTCAGCTGTGACCATGTTAAAGGCCTTGATTTCTCTTAGATGAACTGAGACGTGAGACGTGAGACTGTGGGCATCACAAACACAAGACATCATGGACACTTCACAGTTTTATAACAAATTCACACACCTAGCAAACAGAGATAGTACTACTATTCAGTTTCTTTCCCAGAGAGGAGATAACAGAGGCTTTTCATTTCTTTCACCCAACTATTAATATTGGAAAGTACTCTCAATAGGGCAGTACTCCTTTACAGTACTAGCTAGAAAGTCTATCCTAGAAATCCTCATAGACAAGTTCTAACAATGTGAGGTGTTTAGGACTACAGTCAGCAACCCCATCGGCATTTTTGCTTGCTCTAAATGTTGTCAGAACCTAGTCTGACATTCATTGACATTTCACTATTTACTGATTTGCTTCAAGAATGAGGGAAAAGGGAAGCCAATAATCTGTCCATCCAGTGCCCAATGCTAATGATATTTGCCGCCAGTTCCTCTATATCCTCCAAACTCCAGGCTCTAGCTGCCTAACCTTTATGTTCCTAATATTTATTTTTCCCCAGAATAAAGTCATGGAAGTCAGTAAATACCATTCAGAACTGATTGTCCTCCTATTGTCTCTGTATTCTCTAACTGGTTAATAGAAGAATTGTTGAATAGGAAAAAAAAGAAAAGAAAAAAAAGGAATCAATATTATAATTGGTCATCTTGAGATTTAATCTTCTTACTTGTTTGGTGACTTTGGGTAAGGCACTTCAGTTCATGGATATAATTTTTCTCTTCTGTAAAAGGAAGATCTGAGTAATCATCAAGGTTAAAACTACCTAAGTGTATGATTGTGTAGATATCAATAAACTTAGGCACCTTCAATGTGGCTGGGTCATTCTTGAGAGTGTGCTCTATTTCAGTGTCACTCCTATTGTGACATGACAGCCACTTAGTAACCCTATTAATGAGTCATCTATTGTATTTATTTGTGTACAGAAAGTCAGCAAATCTCAGGCACCTGAGATTAATGACCAAGCATGGCTTTATGTGTCAGAAAGTCAAGGAATGGAATCTAAACTGTGTTACAGATTAGGTACTAACGGACTTTGACCCCTCTATTCTTCAATTTTTACATCCAAAAAATTAGTATAGTTATACCTCCTACCAAGGTTGTCTTGAGGATTACATGAGGCAATATAAGTGAAGAATGTAACGCAATGCCTGGGCCATATTGAGGAGACATGACAACCTAATTTTCTTTGCTCCCAAGTCTACTAGATCAATATTTACTCAGTCCTCAAATAAAATTCTTGTCAAAACTTAGGCTGAAGTCCTCCTGATTTCTCTGCTTTGGGATTCAGAGATATGAAATTATTGGGAAAATATTAATTACTTACATAGACAGTAAAATAAATGACTTTTAATGCTTGCCACAAATTGCTATACAATAAATTATGTTTGATGAATATATGTTTAGGATGATGAATCCAGAATAAAAATGGGCATAGGTGATCTTAGATATCAGACTCACCCATTGGGTGACTTAAACGAAAGCCAGTTACATATTGATGTAGGTCAAGGAGAACAGCATAAAGCAGTGTCATTATTTCTCTATTGATATTGTTGCTTTATTTGGAGAGTTGTATTGACTAGGTTGCTGTATGAGATCTTTAATCCCCCAAATCCCCATTTGATAGAAGCCCAAGCTCTATCAAATTAATGTGTCATCAAAGTAATAAGAAGGGTAACACAATGCCACTTCCAGATAAGTCCTCAGTGGTGCAGGTTTGAGGTGATTCTGTGGCTGGGTGAATTACTTTATTGACAAGTTCATTGATGGGAAGATTTCTCATTTCCCAACTGTTTGCTTATGGGACACAGTTCACGGGTCTCTCCCCTCCTGTCTCTGCAACAATGAGGTCATCTCTGGACCTGAAATAATTTTGAGCTTTCTAATTAGAGAATTTATAGACAGGAAGAAAGAAAAATGCTTTTCCCCAACTCTGATATGATCAATCTAAATTTGTATTGATGGCTTGGACTCTAATATCCTGGGTCTCATCTAAAGATGGAAATCTTAATTTAAGGACACTGAAACCACCAGGGTGATTTTAAATTTAAATAAAGCTTCTTAGACAAAAAAAGGGACATGTTGGTACAGCCCTCAGAAGAAATGAAGACTGACAGTTTAATTTCTCTGAATACTGGAAGCCAAAGGATGTCAGCTTCATTGACTGGTGGGGCTGCCTGGTTTGAACATAATAGACTATGGTGGAGAAATACAATATCAAAACACATCTTCATAAGATTTTACACAGGAAATAGGAGGGACTCTTCTGGGTATTTCAGGCTATACGTTGCTTCTGACTTTGGTCCCAATCTGTACAGTAGCCTGAAATGGGTTGGGTTATTTATGAATACCTACAACACTAAAATGATCCTGTTTATCAAAGTAGTTCTTCTGCTCTGCACATCAGCACATCAGTACCAGTCACTTGCTGAGGCAAAACTCATTCTGAAGGACTGTATTGTCTAAATGAATTTCTAGGCCCAAGAATGGGTCCCCTCTCCTGCCAGATGGCATGTTAACAAACTAAAACTTGGATAAGTTCCATGTGTCTATAAATGCTTTGCACTGACCCTTACCTATACAGGTTAGCTATTCAATGAGGCTTTCTCCTTCTCCCTCTCCCTCTCCCTCTCCCTCTCCCTCTCCCTCTCCCTCTCCCTCTCCCTCTCCCTCTCCCTCTCCCTCTCCCTCTCCCTCTCCCTCTCCCTCTCCTTCTCCCTCTGCCTCTCCCTCTCCCTCTCCCTCTCCCTCTGCCTCTGCCTCTGCCTCTGCCTCTCCCTCTCCCTCTCCCTCTCCATCCCTCTCTCTCTCCTTCCCTCCCTCCCTCTCTCTCTCAGTGGTCTCTCAGTTTGTACCATTAGTCTCTTCACCGAAAGATAAATTTTCTCTTATCACTCCAAATGAAGAACTTGAGTTAAAAAAAAAAAAAAAACACCCAAGGGATAAATTGTATTTCAGGTTATATGGGTTACAGTGTGTTTTAAAACATCTAGTATAAAGAAAATACTTGCAATTCAGCCATCTGGAATGACAGAGGTGTGAATCATAGACCTCCTGTGTGTGTAGGTGTTGGGGTAAAGATGGTGCTTCAGATGGGGCTGTTTTCAGCCTCAGCTAAGTGGGAAAAAGTAGAAAGAGTTGCTTCAACCCTTTATTCTATAATCTGATGCCATTTTTTCACTGCCTCTACTAAGCTTGGTGTTATTTAAACCAGGATTCCACAGAAGTTTTGGGCAGCCACAAATTTTTGAACCAGGGATTTTGAGGAAGACAAGAGTTTATTTTATAAGACTGCACATCTTAGAAAAGTGAAACACTTTTTATCCTATAAATATCTTTCTCATAACATGAAACTTCTGCCTTTGTTTCTGACTGGGGACAGAGAAAGAGAGAGAGAGAGAGAGAGAGAGAGAGAGAGAGAGAGAGAGAGAGAGAGAGAGAGAGAGAGAGAGAGAAAGAGAGAGAGAGAGAGAACGAACAACTGGTGAAAAGGAAAAGAATTGCAACATATAGAAATTACTTTCCATCCTGTGTTAATCTTGCCCTCTTTGGAGCCTGAATATAAATTCTAGTTATCCTCTCTTGTAACCTTTTTGTAATCTTGAAGCAGGGATTCCAAGGGTCCAGGAACCACTGCCAGTTCTTGGCTTTGTGCAGGAAAGAATTCAAATTAGAGCCAGCATAGAGTTTAAAGTGAAAGAGAGTTTATTAGTGAAGCAGTGACAGAGAGTGGCTACTCCACAGACAGAAGAGCCCCTTCTTCGGGGGCTTTACTTGTTTTATTGAGGCTCATTTATCAGAGGTAGGGTATTCAATAAGGGGGGTAATATTGAGGATTTTTCCAAAAAAGGGCGAAAATTTCTCAAAAAACACCATAGGCTATTTTGTGTCATTATATGGGCTTTATGTTTCTAATCAGGGTGGCACAGACTGTAAAGTTTAGTATGCTAATGTGTTACAATGAATGTGTAATAAGGCTAGGGGTTCCACAATACAAAGTGAGTCAGTAAGTTGGATTGAACTAACTGGTCTTCTGCTGGTTCTAAATCATAAATCTCTTGGGGAGTGGTCTTACCCTTTCCATAACAGTTCTTATAGCCCTTATTGGTTACAGACCTTTCGCCACATGCCCTAACTTACTTTAAATTTACTTCTTTATCATTAACAAACAGATGAGCCTATTCTGAGAAGATCAGGGAGTTACCTCTAGTTTTTTAATAGATAAATTAGTTACTAATGAAAATATTTTCTCATGTATATGGAGGAGGGGCAGCATGGAGTGAGCATGATTGACTTGGCCTCCCATATTACCTGCTGTGTTGTTTAGCATATAGTATTTTCCCCCCAAAAAAATATTTATTAAATGAGTACACTGACTACTTAATTTAATTTACCAAGCATTCTATTGCTTGGTAACAAATTATCACAAACTTAGTGATTTCAACACCACTCATTTTATTATCTTATAATTCCTTTGGATTAGGAGTCCAGCCACTGGTGATATCCTGGGTACTCTGCTCAGGATATCACCAGCCTGAAATCAAGATGGCCATGGATTTAATTCCCATCTGAGGCTCAGGATACTTTTCCAAGCTCACAGATTGTTGGCAAAATTCAGTGTCTTCTATTGCTGGGATCTTCTGCTCCTAGAAGCTGATCTCAATTCATTGACTCATGGCTTCCTAGGCAGTTTTCACAAAGGCTTTTTTCCAGTAGCAGGAATGCATCTCTCTGGCTTCTTATAATAATTTCTCTCCGGTGGGCTGTGAGAAGGTCTTATATAAAATAATATAAAATAATCCACTTGCACAACCTAAGCAACATCATCAAGGGAGTGACTAACCCACTGTATTTACAGGTTCTGTTTCAGAAAGGAAGAGGACCATACAAAGGGTTGGGAAACTTGGGGCCATCTAATAATTCTGCTTACTACAAGTAGGAGATAGCCTCCCCTCCCCTCCGTCATGATGAAGAATACATATATTTGATTTACATATAAATCTTCATGTGTCTTATTTAAGACATGTCCAGAATTAAATTAGTCCCCACTGGCATTAGGCTTACAATGGAGGCATGTGCCCTGACTGGGAACTGAACCGGTGACTTCTTGTTTCCTGGGTTGATGCTCAACCACTGAGCCATGCCAGCCGGGCCACCCTTCCGTTATTTTACACTGAGCTGGAGATCATTTGGGAAGTTTCAAGATCATCAGTTTACGTTTGTCTGTTAGTGACAATATAGTCTAACATTCCCAGGGTCACTTTGTGGGACTGTTTGCTCATGTGGAGAGATCAGGTTAGCCCACATCCTACCCACCATTGTCTCCCTTTGTTCTGTTCAAATCTGGTTATTTCAGTGCAAATCTCTTACTCCTCAGATGTAAACTTGGCAGTGTCTTTTTTTCTAGTGAAGTTTGAGGTGTCAGAACATCTATTATCATACCCTCCAACCCATTAACACTCGCGAATGTCTTTATCCAGTGTCCTTCAGCTTCCCTTAATGAGTTGGTAAACTATTTAACCACAGGACAATGCCTGCCTGCACTGTGAAGGGCACAAAGTAAGTCCAAACCATTATCTTTTTCCATAAAGAGTTTTCTATTTATCCACAATCAATACTAACTATTATATATTAAAAAGTAGAAAAGACCGTGTTTACCAAATGCTAAAGTAGAGAAAACCACCCAAAACCTCACAACTGTGATTGGATCACAGGAATAGGCACCAGAACAAAGCGAGGGCCATATGAGTCTCTTCCCCACAACATTTGAATTATGTGAGTCTATACTGGACACTTGAAATAGAAGAACATATATGATTTAGGGAGTCCATAACATATCTATGATGTTGCACAGAGAAACTGTGAGAGAGGAAAGAATACAAATAAGAAACAAAAGGAAAAGGAGAGTAAGGGAGAGAATGAAAAAAGCAGCTTTGGTTGATACTTCAAGGTGTTCTGCTCTTGGTTTAACTCCCTCATGAGGTCCACAGACATAGTCTGTCTTTTGGCTACAGAAGACATCCGTTTGTTTTTATAATTCTTTCCTCTTAATTGTTTAAGCTAGTTTGTTGCTTTTGACACATTTGGGCTCAGATATCAGAAATACTTGCTTTTTAAAAGATCATAGTATTTTCCTCCGTTATTGATAACTTCAAACTGTCAAGTTTGCAACCATGAGAGTGCTCATTTGTAATCAGTAGACAGTTACACATGTAGTCTCATTTGTCTTATAAAGCATTATAATGAAAATGAGGAAATCTTATATGGTCAAAAATTACATATACTCTGGAGGACAGTTAGACCAGGGCACAACATCAAGCTCCACCCCTTGCCAGCTGTATGACTCTGAGCAACTTACTTTGACTTTCTGAGTTTTAATTTTCTCATCCATAAACCTGGGACAAGAATACTTAAGTCACAAGGCTAATCTGAAAATGAAATACAACTATCCATATATAATAATGATAGAGTCACGTAGGTTGCATGATGTATGATTCCCTTCCCTTAGCCCATTTATTGTGCATCTGCATTTTTGCCAATTCAGCACTCATCCAAGATGAGGGTGATAGCTATGGCCACAACTAATTGAGACAAAGTATGATCTGAGGGCTTTGTTAAATGTCTTATGTGCCTTATCTCATTTAATTCTCACAACAACCTCAAAAAAGAAAAAAGAAAAAACAGTACTGGATTATCATTATAAAGATTTTCTCTTGTGCTTACCCCTGGAATTACTTCCAGCTTGTTATTGATTCTGGATAAGTAAGTGTGTCTCTGAGCTCCGAAATGGAGTTCGATTCTGTCATGAAAACAAATGTTGTCCCTCAAACCTGGGCCATTAGGGTGGGCTTAATGAAAGTCAAGCATCACTTTCAGAGCAATGTGTGCTTATTCTCAGGGGAAATTCAGAGCACTGTGTGTGTGTGTGTGTGTGTGTGTGTGTGTGTGTGTGTGTGTGTGTATGTGTGTAGGAAGGGAAGGGGACATTCCAAAAGCATGCCTGATGATCTGATGATGCTGGTACTTAGTTACCTGAGAAGAAACTGTAGGCTAGGCTTCAGGTATAGCTTTATCACAGTGATATTATTTCTGTAACTTTTGAGCAAATAACTTGACCTCTTTGAATTAGGTTCTCTTCACTTGTAATTAATGAATTTCATAATATGCAAAAGAATGAAGTTCAGTGTTTTTAGACAATGGCTGCAGTGTCCAGACCTTATCTCAGACCAGTTAAATCAGGGTTTCTACAGGGCAGAACCCAGATACAGATATTTTAAAACGAGTGTATAAGAGATTTAAATGTTCAGTCAGGTTTGAGATCAAGAAAATGGATGATTTTAATATCTAGTCCATGTGTAAGATTCCAGGTACCAGGTAGCAGTTAACAAAAATAATGAGTAGATATATTATTGTTTGAAACAGAAAGGGGTTAATGAAAATGGTGTTTCAAAGAGAGATCATAGGACCCTAGTTAATTTGGGGAACTATAAGACTGAGTCCAACTTAGTGGAAAAAAAAATTTGAGATAGAACAGGTATTAATAATGAACTTAGAGCTGGTTCTGTTGATAGAATCTTTTAATTCATTTAGTCAAATGTTTTTGACCATCTACTATGTGTAAACCACTATTGGGTATTATAGTAAGAATAGAGATCAATTATTAGATATGGCTCCTACCCACGAAGCACTAAATATTTGGTGGTGATTTGTAACGAGCTTAAGAGAGGTGTTACCATTTCTTTATGAAGGCATCTGCATATAGAGAGAAAGTGGGATTTGAGTTAAACAGTAAGAATAGATGGAGACACATTTATATGTGATACTTGGGGTTGGGAAGATGGGTAGAAGTGTGTAACTACAGGGGGTCCCCCTTTTTACTCAGTAGTACTGAATTTTGCATGTTACCTAATGTTGTTTGATAATCCTATACTAATCATCACGCTATTCAACCCTACCTCTAGTGCCCTTCACCCCCCACCCCTTTTTTTATTTTTTATTTTTCAAGTGTGAGCTGAGGCTGCCTCCTCCAGGAGACCTGCTTATCTATCTGGTCTGAATACCATAAGTCCCTATCTCATCTCCACCATGACACTTACAAAGTAATATCCTATCTAGGTTTTTACTTCTTCAAAATAGTTGCCGGGCTGTGCCTATTATATGATCTGGTTCAAAATAGGCCATAAGTGAAGTTTGAATTAAACTGTAAAAATAAATTTTTAAAAATATGATAAATTGTAATGATCCAATCCCTAGCTGACTTTTCTAATGAGACTTTTTGGAGGTTACACTTAGAGTAAAACTCACCTTCACATTTTAAGTTCTTTACAGGTAGAATTTATGTCTTCAGGTTAGCCTACAAAGACCCAAGCATTTTGTCTCCGAATTTGTTCTAGTTTTGCCTCATACCCTCCTCCCTGGTTTTCACTCTGTGCCATTCACACTGTTATCCTTTCTCCTTCTCTAAGATGTGAAACTTGCTCCCTTCTTAGGATTTCTGTACTTGTTGTTTTCACTTCCTGAAACACTTTTTTCTGTCACATAGCTAACTTTCTTTGCCTTTTTAAAAATTATTTAGACATGGTTTTAGCTTTCAAGTAAATTGACGAATAAAAATTGCATATATTTAGGTTATACACTGTGATTTTTTAAAGATGCACAATGAAATGATATAATATGCATATACAGTGTAAAATGATTACCATAATCAACTAACACATTCGTCACCTCACATAGTGATCAGTCCTTTTCTGTGTGGAAATAAGATGAGATCTATTTTAACAAATGTCAGATATACAATACAGTATTATAATAAATAATAAATGGTTAATATGCAAATTGTCCCCTCAGGCAGGAGTTCGACTGACCAGGAGTTTAGCCAGGGGGCAGGGCCGGCATACCAGCCTCCCTTACACCCCCTCCCCCACGCTGGACCCCACCTGTGCATGAATTCATGCACTGGGTCTCTATTATAATAATCATGTTATACTTTCAGACCTTATTCATTTTATAACTGAAAGTTTGTATCCTTTGACTGACATCTCACCATTTCCCATATCCAACAGCCCCTGGTCACCACCATTCTACTTTCCATTCTAAGTTCAACTTTTCAGAATCCACATATAAGTGAGATCACAAAATATTTGTCTTTTCCCCTCTGTTCTATTTTACTTAACATTGCTATTATCTAAGCTTAAAGGACATCACCTTATAGAAACCTCCCTCCCTTGGCCACCATGTCTCCTTTCACCTATTCAAGCCCTCTCTTTGATCAATTGTATTATCTTGATTAATGGCTATTTTGCTCATTTACTATTTGACACTTCCTGACAAGAATGTAAGCTATGTGACAGCAGAAATAGTGTCGCTTTTATATACTCATGTGTCCCTAATTCTAAATGGGTCAAGACATACAGTTGCTTTTTAATATTTATTCTATTTTAATACTTGAAAACAATTTCATGGGAATGAGTAATTTGCCCAATTTGCCAATTCATCAGGTTTGGAAAGGAAAATAATGGAAGGCAGGGATATAAAGTTTGATTCATGGTCACCATGTCTAATCTAAGATGCCAAATATCTCCATTTGTCACAGGTCCATGGACTTTTTGTTGGCAAAAATAGTAGCCCAAAATAAAAAGTGGGATGAATTCCTAAAAAGACAGGTGCAGTCATATTTCACACACAAAAAGGCAAGTCTTCCTTTCAACTTCCAATTTTTTTTCTTCACAGGAGAAATGAATAGTGTCCATGCATTTAGCTGCCCAAATCCCAATGCATAATGAATCCGGGTGACATTTAAACAATGGTGACATTTACACTGTACACTCAGATTCTTTCTTCAAAAAAGAAAATGTATGTTTAAACTAAGTAGTAAGTATAATCTTTACTTGGCATTAAATCCATAAAAAAGTAAGAACAATGTTACCCCAAAACTATGTCTTAAATATATCTACCTTTTAATTATTATTAGTAGTACATTATTATTTTTATTCTAATATTTTTTCAGCAGCCTCCAACACTGATATTCCTAAAATTAAAAGGATAGCAAGATGTAGAAAAGTTATTGCTTTTTCCCCCTGTTCCATGTCATTGCTAGCAATTTTTATTTGCTATTCCTCTGCCCTATTATACTCTAAAAACAGCCCATTCATTAAATATAACATAGATAGGAATAAAATTAAGACATTTCCAAATTTTTTTAACCAGCCAGCTGCATTAAAAATCCTGACTTACCTCCTCCCCTAGAGAATTAAATTTAAGAAGGTTAAAAAAAAGAACTTTGGACTGAAATAAATCTAGGTTCAACCATTTCAATGAATGACTAAGAGTTGTGTCTCCCTCCCCCAATCCAGGGAAGGACAGAAGACACATTGATTGGTTCTAAATATGTAGGCTAGTTGTATTATAGTAACAAGAGCACAAGCCCAAGAATCAGTCTGAATTGTATTCCTGGTTCTGCCCCTAAATAGCCATGTGAGTTAGGCCAAGTCATTCAGCCTTTCTAAGCAATGATGTTCTCATCCCTGGATGATTGTAGTGGATCGGGTGACCTCAAAGTCCTTTCTAGGTTAACAATTCAAGGACAAGGTACCTGCCTATAGCAGAAATCCAAAATATTTGTGGAACACTTTACACCACTTCTCTTGACTCCTACAAATTTGAAAGGAATGAAATGACCCATACCCCTAATTTTATTACACCCCATACCAACAACATTCATTTTGAGGTTGAACAAATGGAAGTTTAGTTAAGTTCAAAGACACCTGCTTGCTAAGCAAGTGATAGCTCTTGTGTGAGGTCCAGCTCACTTATCTTTTGAATTATGGATGTAATAAGTAAAATGGACTTGGAAGACATTTAGGGAGTACTACTAGCAGAAAAATCTTTGAAGAAGACCCTGGGGTGTGCTCTAGTCCAATATATGCCTCTGTGCTGAAATCTCTTCCATTTAATTACTGACAGATTGCTATGCTACCTGTCCCCTTACAATCTTCCAGATAAGGTGCTCCTTGTAATACCTGGTTCAGCCTTTTACAATTTATGGACATCTCTGTTCTGGTCCTTTAAAATCTGAAAGGCAATATATTGATAGAATTAAAGAGATAAAACTACTCATGTCCATGTCAGACTAGGAAGTATCATCCTTTAGTGATTATATATGTCTAATGTCTTTTTAGGTAAAATAATATAATAATGTAATATTACAAAAAATATAGGTCTCAAAGCAATGCACTTGGGAAGCATATATTCACTCATCTTTTTATAAGGTTAGACCAAAAATAAGCAGGCATCCTTCTCCTCTGGAAAATGACAGAGCTAGAAGATGACCCTTGGAGATTATTTAGAGCATTTTACTTTGCAGTGATTGTCATTAGTGTTGATCATTTTAATACGAAAATCCCTTCACTTTGGGTTGATAATGATCCTCCATTGCTAGAGTAAGAAGACAGTTATCTTATCATTAGCTGAAGTAAAGCAATGTCAATTTGGAACATGGATAGATTTCTATTTTGTTCCTTTTAGGAAAGAGATTACTAATTAAATCTCTATTTTTATGGAAAATGTTTGTCACACTGCCTTTGCTTGCAATCATTCCTAAACAGCTAAACACTAAACAGCTTTAGACCTAAGTGATCAAAATATATGTTGAATGTTGATTATTAATTAATTTATGTGCTATTCTTTGAGGCCACTCTGCATGGGGTTGCTCTTTTCAAATATCCAAACACATTTGTAAAATAGCTGAGAAATTTCTATCACTATTTTATGACATTTTCTCCTAGACAAATAAATAAAAGAGGAAAAAAATCTATAATATACTAGTATATCCCTCCTTTCATCAGGAGGATTTGTGCTTGGTTCTAATGTATGAATGATAGGTTAATGGTGTGATATGCTTTAAAACATCTGAAATATGTTGGTCTGGAAGGAAACACTTTTAATTTGGTTCTTTAAAACATTATTTGGGTGATGGCACACAAGATAATATATTTCAACTAATGACAATACAGCTGTTTTCTTACTCTAGCCACGAAGGATCATTATCAATGGTTTAGGACACTCTTGTTTATGGAAGCACTGCAATTTAATGGCTGAAATGGCTGTTTTTCTTGCATTTGCTCTTCTGCTCTTTTCTTCGTCTAAAGAATAACTAAAAATTCTTCAAAATCACATTTTATGGAAGAACTTGTGTAAGCGAATTTTCTCTTTAGCAAATTAAAGAAGGTGTAATTATTAATGAGTAACAGTTACTCTGTTATTTTTCAAGGGGTCCCATCACAAGTCCAGGAATTATTTTTTCAGTGAAGTTAGCATGAATGAAATGAATTATTTATTTAGAAGTTATAAGTTTTACAATTTATTGGTATAGCTATTATCTTTCTGACACTCATTTATTGAATATTAAATAATTACATGCACATACAGGACTGCTATTAGCTTTGTGAAGCCTGCAAAGGAATCTGTAGACATTTCACTCTTCTAGAGGTAAACTATCTACTTGAAAAGGTTTAGATTTTAAGAAACACTTTGCAATTTTCAAAGTTCTTTTTCACCCCTAAAATCTCCATTTGAATTTTATAGCAGCAGTAGCAGCAGCAGCAGCAGCAGCAGCAGCAGGAAAGCTGTGTTGACAGATACTGTAGTTGTAAGATCAAATAATTCTAGGCTCAGAAGGTTCTAAAGGTCATTTTAATGGGATTCTTTTGTTATATTTTTGTCATACCTTTTTCATTTCTAAAAGTGCCAGGATTAAACACACACACACACACACACACACACACACACACACAAACACAAACACCCCAAAACTTGTTAAATGCTTATATACCATTTATTCAGCTCCTATAGATATAAATTCCTTACACAACCATATTACAATTTCAAAACTAGAAATTAAATATGATAAGATGCTGTCAACTGATCTGTAACATGATTCACATTTTGCCAACTGATCCACAAATGTCCTTTTCCTGGTCTAGCACTCAATCCGGTACCACACAATGTATTTTCTTGTCTCCTAACTTACTTTTCATCTGTGACAGTTCCTTAGTTTCTTTGTCCCACCTGATGCTGACAATTTTTAAGAACACTTGTCCCTCACTTTGTGGAATGCTCCTCACTTGCTACCCATTCATCATCAAACTTAGGCAGCCACGGGAGATTATTCCCTCAGCTCTTCCAGCATAAAGTAGTGGCAGAGCAACTCGTACACAAGTAGAAACCTGCTAACTGCAGGGAAGATCATGCCAAGACTTTAGAAGGCATGCTTCCTGCTACAAAGGACCAAAAAAAATTGGTGAATTTATTCAGCAAACGCTTATGTAATAGATGCAATCCACATATGTCTCTAACAGATTGCTCATTTCCTATGTGTTTGGTTTTAGGCCCTAGGGCTACAATTGTGTGCAAAGAGCAAAATGGTCCAAAGCCCAAAGTTTGAACTCCTTTTTATTTCAGTATCCACTTCCCACCGTCGCCACCCCAGGATTTTGTATTGTTTTGGAGAACTCCAAATTGTATGCCCACAAAATATTTAGAACATTGGAAAGTGCTCTTTCCCATTGAATTATGCAGAAGACTGGTTTTACACAGAATGAGTGTCTTAGAAAGTCAGGGAAAAGGAGCAAAGCATGGTGACTGATGGGAAAATATATGAGCATATTATCACCATCATTGGAAAGATGATATAGATAGATGACAGATAGATAGATAGATGAATAGATCAATCTGTCTTAGCTATATCTAGATATTAACATATACTACCGTGTTTCCCCGAAAATAAGACATCCTCTGAAAATAAGACCTAGCGCAACTTTGGGAGAAAAAAATTAATATAAGACACTGTCTTATTTTCGGGGAAACAGGGTAGTATATGGATATTTAGACTATACATAAATCTATGGATAGATTTATCTGTGTCTACCTATTTATAGATATCTATATATTGATCTATCCACATCTAACACAACCCACACCATCCCCTCTACTGCCCTCCCCGGGTCTCTCCCAGGCCAGGGCACATTGCCTGTGCTCTGGGTTAGATCGAGGTGTCAATTCACAGACACTTTGAGGGAAAGAGTGGGAATCCCTCAGCCCCTCTCCTTCCAAGGACACTGGCTAGAGTCCTGGCAGCAGGGGAAGTGTGGCTGTGGAGAGGACAGAAGTAGAACAAAGTGAGAGGCAGAGAACAGGACAAGCGGGTCTGCGCAGACTGCAGTCTGATCTGAGCCCACAGCCATGCAGCCCGGGTGTGTGTGTGTGTGTGTGTGTGTGTGTGTGTGTGTGTGTGTGCAGGATGAGGAACTCTAACCCCCAGCTCCCAGGTGCACCCAGATCCCAAGACTCCAGCTCCAGCCCAAGTGGCACCGCCTCCCTCCTACAGTGGCAGCCACCTGCCCCTCACTGCCTCCACCCTTCCCTCCCAGCCCGCCCCTCCACAGCCCAGCTTGGGTGGAGTCAGGGTCCTGAGCGCTTGTCCCCCCACCGGCCACCAAGGAAGTCCTGCGCCGCCACCTCCTGTCTGGTCCCCTCTCTGCTGGTTTTCGCTCCTCTCAACTCCTGATGGGAAAATATTTTAAAAGTTGGCGCAGCGCACTCTTTGCCTCTGCCCCCCATCCCTGCTATGCACCCTGGGATGCTGGCTGCAGTGGCTTCTGCAGGGTCCCCCGTCCCAGGGCCCCACCTCTTGCTACTCCTTCCCCCTCCCAGAGCGCCAGGGGCACTGAGCGCAGCCAGAGGTGAGCAGCGGACAGGAGTGGAAGCCCTGAGGGCGTTGGGCAGCCGCAGCCTAGAACTCCAAGCAAGCGTAAGAAAAGATCAAGAGTAAGGAAAAGCCAAGGCTTCCGGGATGGGAGCTGAGAGTGACAAGGACCTCCGCCCACGAAGAGGACTGTGGGTCTGACCGCAGCAGCGTGGTGAGTGGAGAAGTGGGGCGGGTGAGGGAGGTAATGGTGAAGTGGGCTGGAGGGGCCCTGGGAGGAGGGCATCGGAGACCTCTGATTGAGCAAGTATGCATGGAAGCCTCTGCCCCCTTCCCCAGGAATTCTGTCTCCTCCTGTTCCCCCAGCCTTCTGGGACCTTATTCTTCTCCAAGCCCCACCCCCAGGAAGAACTTCCCAATTAGCATGTTAATCCCACTGCCTGTCAGAGCGGTGGGTGGGGCTGAAGACTAGGCAAAGATTAGGCTGTTCTTAAAAATCTGGATGTGAGGTGAGAGGGTTAACTCACAGAGCAGTCTGGCATTCCTGGAGTGATTTTCCCCTGTATTTGCTCCAGGCTTACACTCTAAAAAGCCTAAAATGAAGCTGACATATTTATAGGGCAAAGTGCATGAGAACTGCAGTGGGGGGTCACTGTCCTTTAGTGTGGCCCTTGCTTCTGGGCACTTGGGGGACACAAGTTAGAGAGAGAGTCTGCCTCATCTTCTAAAGACCTAAGTGTGTGTGTGTGTGTGTGTGTGTGTGTGTGTGTGATATATATATATATATATATATATATATATATATATATATAGAGAGAGAGAGAGAGAGAGAGAGAGAGAGAGAGAGAGAGATTGAGAGAGAGAGATTGAGAGAGAGAGATTGAGAGAGAGATTGAGAGAGAGTGCATGTGTGCATGTGTTTAGACCTGGCCTTTTGCAGTTTGTGAATTATTGATTGTTCTTCAGTATGATCAGGCCTAGAAACATCAATAGCCCAGTGACAACAATCCTCTGGTCTCCCTGCTTACAAAACAGGCTGAGTCCTCCCTTCTGTGGTGACAGGAGTTGATGGGTCACAGGAGACTGACACCAGGAAGAGGGGTGCCGTGGCTTCTCCTGGTCACAGAGAGGTGGGTAAAAGCAAAAGTTGGTGATTTGGGCCATGCCAGGAGAGGTTTTAGATTTTGGGGAACAAATTTGTACCCTTCGATCTGCCTGGGCTGTCCATTCAAAGTGAACCTGGAAACCCTACTGGCTGAAATAGTAAAACAACAACATTGGTAGCAATTATTAAAAAGTATTTAAAACGTGTATGAACATTTTCCAGGCTACTGGAAAGGCATTGAGAATATTATGACCAAGAACGGGCCAAAAATAAACACATAAATATGTAAGTAGTATTCTCTTAGGAAGTTGAGAGTTTATGCTTTAAAATATGTACAGATCATCTGGCCAGGCACCTCCCACCGTGACTTCATTTGTGATATAACTCCCAGAACCTTCCCAGAGACATGGCACTACAGTTATGTTTGCTGTTAGCTTCTGCAAGAAAAGTTTTGAATAGTTTAAAATAAATATCTGCTCATTGGGAATTACTGATGCAGATCATGGTAACCAGATTCAGTATTCCCAGTCCTGGCTTAAGAGTATCCACACTGCCTCCTATCCATCCTGAGGACACAGGTCTGCTTCGTATGTTGTTCATGTATAAGATTACTGAAATAGCAAGGCTAAAATCATTCACCCCATAGATATGTGAATTTTTAAAACTTATAAATTCTTTGAGAACTCAAAATTTCCAGCTTTGAAGGGAAGTTTCAAACACCTAAAATAGGTAGGTACTGGAAGCAAAGGTACTAGACTACAAATATATATTGTTATTCAAGCTGCAAATTATCCCTTGAAAGATATTGGACAAAATGATAAAAGCAAAGAATACATCTTTGGCAAACCAGATGTTCTTTTATTTAAGAAATTACTAAAACGTATCACCAAGTTATGTATGTGTGTATGTGTGTGTGTGTGTGTGCGTGCACATGTGTGTATGTACATGTGTGCATGTGGATGGCTGTTTACTTAGTAAGCAATAGAGGGGGTGACTTAATGTTGAGCATTCAAAGTTTGCTAACTAGTAAACTTCTTCATCTGAATCTCCTATTTCTTAATGCCAACCACACACACACACACACACACACACACACACACACCTGCATATACACGGAGTACTTTTTCAGTATATCAAAAACAGAGCTAATCAATTTCTTCTAGCCAGATTTATCTGAGCATCATGGAGATGGTAAAGCTTATAGTGATTATTTTTGTAAAAACTACAATGTGGAGAAACAAGATACTTTTAAATGTAGGCAACTTGATGAACTGAAAAGCAGAGGGAAGATCTGAGTTCTACTATTTCTTTGTCATGTGCCTTGGGCAAGTGGATACAATAATATGAATTTTAATTTCTTGATCTGGCACAGGATCAATGCCATTCAGGACTAACTGGCGGAAATATTATCCCAATACACATAAAAGGGCATTGCTGTCGTAGTGTCCTATCCACATATGTGTCACTGCCATCCACCACGCTTTTCTTTCTCTCGGATCATTAAAGGTAAGAGTTCACCAAACCCAGATCTTCAGACAAAATTAGAAACTCATGATTTGCCACTTAGATTTCCTCCCACAGAAAGAAGTGGGCACAGGCATCACACTGCCTTTGGGCCTGTCAGATCTTTCGCTAAACCATGGCTAAGAAAGACTCATGAGTATAGTAACACCGGAATTAAAGGTATGTGCTCATGGTAGTTATAGGCTGGCCAGCTAACGTCTCAATAATTCTGGATGGTTTCACTGCCTCCTTGCCCTCTCCTCCTTTTCTCTTTCCTGTATCTTTTGATGATGCTCTCAGAGCAGCATTTGAATATGTAACTTCTGCCTTATACATGATTATATCTCCCCCTGTCCTGTGAGTGTGAGTGTGTGCCTGTGCATGTGTGTGCATGTGTGTGTGTGTATGTGTGTGTGTGTTTTGTCTTTTCTTCCATTAAGTTTCAAAGTGCTAACCATCCTTAGCTCATAGATCCCTATGAAGTTCATATTAGGAAGGTGGTAAGCATTTATATCTCTTCCTTACATTTGTATGCTGAATATGATTTAAATGTTTAATTTCTCACAACCAGTCTCTTTCTCACTGGCAGTGTGGCTCACAGACATCATTTGCAGTATATTACCTAACGTCATTATGGCAGTATCAGTATCACATTTACAAAATTGGGTGACTGTCTGCTTGTTTAACATGCATTTCTTCCCCTTCATCTATTTTTAGACCTTAGATGTGTCAACACAATCTTGGTAATGAATCTGAACTAGTTTTATTAAATGCCTTGTATTTATCATCTTTTAAATTTTCACAATAACCTTGTGAAGGTCAAATTATCACTCTATTACACACAGCAGGCAACTGAGCCTCAGAAAGGATAAATTACTTGGCCAGGCTGCCAAGCTGTTAGGGGCTGGGCGTCAGGGGAAGAGCCCAATTTGAACTTGCTTTGATGTGACTCCAAAACCTGCCCTTGCTTTGTAGCTTTTCATGTAGAGCTTAGAAATCAGAGCCTTTTAAAGATCTGTTTGTAAAATTATTCATCTTGAATGGATTTCAGAGGAGTGTGGGAGGTGGCAAATCCTGTTTGTGGAAGTCCCATCTCCTTGTGAAAAAGAAATGTTTTTAACATGTGGCTGTCATAT
Source organism: Pipistrellus hanaki (assembly GCF_964339955.1). Taxonomy (NCBI): domain Eukaryota; kingdom Metazoa; phylum Chordata; class Mammalia; order Chiroptera; family Vespertilionidae; genus Pipistrellus; species Pipistrellus hanaki. Next base: position 43,025,554 of record NC_140516.1, on the reverse strand, counting down.
TTCATTTCTTAGCTCCAATAGTGATTGCATTATTCTCACGTTCTCCTCTTCATCCTTACTGAGTCCTGAAATCAGCACCTTGGTGATTCATTAAGCAAAAGGTCATCTGTAAATTTTGAGATCTTGTCTTGATTAATATATTTCTAAGTTAACAACACAATCTGATTATATTTCAACATTGGCTGTAAAAACCAAATTTGGTGATCATTGTGTAAGATTATTTTTCACCTGACTTTTTAAGTTTTAATAGAAATAGCTTTCTTTAACAAATTTAAGGCTCTGGTCTTAATCAAGAATGCAATACAGCATGGCAAGAAGACAAGATGCTGAGGGAGAAAAACCCACATAACATGTGAAGGCAGATGCACCTACTTTTGAATCTCAGATCTCCTTACTAGCTGCCCTAAAAGCAGGGAGACTATATGTTCTCTGCTTTCTTTCTTTTTAAAAAAAATTAATTTCAGAGAGAGTGGAAGGGAAAGGAGGGAGAGAGAGGGAGAAACATCAGTGTGAGAGCATAATATCAATCTGCTGCCTCCTGCATGCCTTCTGCTAGAGATCACGCAGTCTGGGCAAGTGCCCTGACAGGGAATTGAACCAGTGACCTTTCAGTGTAAGGGACAATGCCCAACCAACTGAACCACACCAACCAGGGCTGCTCTTTGATTTCTGATGACACATTCAGTAGCTTCTCTGAAGCCTCATTCAGGTCTGACCACTTGTTTTAGTGCCTTCAACTTGAGAGTGCTGAGCAATTGGTACTTTTGTATAAGGTCCTGGGGAAACAAGGGTGACTCAGTGAGCTAGAGTATTGACTTGGCAATGAGATAACACATCTGCAGTAATATATTAAGGCATATCAGTCTGTTTTATGCCATCTTCATGTTGGCAAACATGCAGTCTTTGGCTACAAAATATATAATCTGAAAACAGAAATTGAACCTCTTCTTGAAATTTGATGGTCTTTTCTAGAAAAGATAATTAAATATTGACTCAGGGAATGATTCATATGTTGTTTTCAAAAGGGTGTGAATAGAATAGAATTGAATTCAAAACCATAGAATTAGGCACAAAAATACATGGACTATTTTTAATTATTATATTAATAATTAGTAACATTCAAGGAGTACTCTTTGTCTGCCAGGGCCAATACAAATAATCTTATACAAATTATCATATTACCTTTAAACATTACAGGTATTTGCTGAGCACCTAGTATGTTCCAGGCACATAGCAACAGTGTGTGTGTGGGGAGTGGAACCAAAGGTTGTGAACATTCATTTGAGGCATTAAAAGATGCATGTCATCAGGATGGCAAAACTGCTAGAGAAGTAAAGGTGAGATTGGAACCTTCAGGCCGGAATGGATATAAAGGCTTTTCGTGTCAACGTATAAACACAGGAACCTTGTTCCAGAGGCAACACATTTATTTGGGATCCAAGAACTGCAATTTAGGAGCACAAGTCAGGTCAGAAATCTGAATTGTGCCCCGATTACAGGATGAAAGCAAGAGGTTTTTATGGGGGGGGGGGGGGGGGGTGGGGCGAGGTGGGGGGAAGGAATAATTACACGAAAAGAGAAAAAAAAATCCCTATTGGTGCTGACAAACTGAGCTACTCTTGGCTATGCATGGTTGGTTACTCATTCTGTCTTCGTATAGATAGATCACAAGATGTTCACTTGCCTGCTGACTTCATACACCATTGTAGAACAACTGAGGGTCAGGCCAGTCTACAAGGTTTGGCCCAGTCAGAAGTTTGAGAAACAAGACAAGCAATGCAATTCCGCTGGAATGGCTGCTCTGCCTTCGTTTTACACTGGCTCCACTCATGTCAACTTTCACAGTGGCGAGGGTGATGTGTAAATTAGACCATGAACACTAGAGAGAATGCTAAAAATGGAGTTTTGAAATGATTATAAGTACATGGTAGGCAAAAGAACCAGAAGAGCAAATGTGGGGAGATTAAAATTCCCTCACCTATGGCTTCATTTTGGATAATTATCTCACCTACCTGATGAGAAACTGAAAAATCTATGCCGAACAAAAAAACAATCTATGCCATCTCTTGAAGAGATAATTGCCCTTATTTGCACATTTAAATGTCATCTTGGATGTTGTTGCTTCTTTTTATCCTGACATTTCTCTCTCACAGTTTCTTTCTTTTTTTTTTTTAAAGGGACTCTTTTATTTAGTAAACTGTCAGAGACGCCCTCAGCCAGACTGCCACTTTGGTTTATGCCTCTAAGCTCATGTACAGATTTTGTGACCTGCCTTTATGTCTGTCCTAAAACTACTGTTATTACTCTAGAAAGCGTGAACAGCACATCTCTGTCTCTGGAGGGGAAAGTGGCGAAAAACAGCATCCCTGCAGTGGCCAAAGATGATAACCTGGAAGACTGTGGTCGGTGTGAGGAGGATACAGAGTCCTGGGAATGCCCTGTCTGTCCAGAGCACAGCCCTGGTCAGATCAGAAGGAGGCAATAGTGAAAGCTTGGCGAGAAACGAAGTACAACTTTACTGAGAAGGATTTACCAGGAAAGAACAGAGCTTATTCTCACATGTAGATAGGGATAAAAGGATGAGAATGCTCTTGGAGGAAAGCCTACTTTTACATGCACATAAAAGGTATCATGTCTCCATTTCTGCTGAGATCTGCTGAATGCCTTTTATATTACCTGATGCTTTTTCATTCTTCTTTTTAAAATATCTATATTAAAAGGAGGAAGGAAGAGAAAGATAGAAACATCAATGACGAGAGAGAATTATTGATCGACTGCCTCCTGCAGGCCCCATTCTGGGGATCCTGCCTACACCCTGAGCATCTGCCCTAACTGGGAATCAACCCATGACCTCCTGGTTCATAGGTCAATGCTCAACCACTGAGCCACGCTGACTGGGCCTATTTCACTTTTCAAAATGCTTCTCTTGCCCAGCCAGTGTGGGTCAGTGGTTGAGTGTGGACCCATGAACCAAGAGGTCACTGGTTCGATTCCTGGTTAGGGCACATGACATGTATGTGTATACCTTTTGTAATACAACTATTAAATCATTTTTAAATGATTTTTCTACATGCTGAGATGTAGCCTTTGTTCTTGAGGTTGTAGATACTGAAGGAAACAAATAATAGCTATACAAATAGCAAAGTTGCAATTTAGAATGATAAATGTACCAATTCCCAAGTATGTTGTGAGGAATCCATAAGCTATGAGAATGGTTGACACAGTAGCTATCCAGTGAACAATTGGTTTAATAATAGCATGTGTTACTCTTTTCAAAGAAAGCTTATTCAAGAAGTTTCTGTAAGCCAGGAAAATATTGGTCCAGAATATTCTTTTAGGTTTGGGGGAGATCATCACACATGCTCTAGCACATTAGATTTTTAGTTCTGATTTCTCCTTCATCAGTGGAATAAGTATGGGGAAAATCACATAACCTTTCCCGAGCATTTAATTTCCTGGTTAGGGATATAAGCATCATGCTACAGTCCAGTGTCATGCTGGTGCTGAGTGAGACTGCTTGATTCTCAATCTCAGCTCTGCTACTCACTAAATAGTAACCTTGGGCAGGTGCCTGAAACTTCTCTGTGTACATTTCCTTATCTATAAAGTAAATATAAAGATAACAGCCAGTTCCTAAGTTCTTTAAGAGGCTGACAGGAATCACCACATAGGACATAGCTAGCCAAGTGCCTGATTCATAATATGTGCTCAAAAATGCTCAATGGAATGAATCTTATTTCTTCCTTGCCCTCATTTGAATGAAATCACCCATCATTAGGATGCTGGGATGCACTGTTCACTCAGGGTTAATGCCTCAGCAGTTCTCTGAAGGAAAAGTAAACCTGCCATATGCTACCAGTTTTTTTTTTACCTGAATATTTTCTCTCTTCTTTCTTTCCCCTGATTTCTCTTCATGGCAGAGCAGCAACAAGGACAATAACAACAGCTACAGAGTCTGGGGCTAACCTGCTAGAAACCAAGGATGAGAAAGAGCACCCCCTCACCAGTCCTCCACTGTGCCTGGCTTTGCTTGGGCAGGAATGCTCTTGCATCTTTTCAGGAACCACACAGCTGTGAGCACAGCAGTTTTCCTGGCACCAAGGCAGGAGGTTCCTGCTTCCCTGTGGCTTATGTGCTCACTCAGGATTCAAGCCTGTCTTCATCCCAGCAGAGGCACATGGCCTGTCCTTTCTTGTTTCAGTAGCCCCAACCCCAGCCTCAGCCATAAAAAGGAGGGCTGCCATCTGAGGAGCCTCCTTGAGCCCCCTGATGAGCTCAGAGTGCCTCCCAGACAACAAGCTTTGGATTGGACAAGGGCTTCCATTGTAACCCTTTCCTAGCAAACTGAGGTGTTAGATAAAACCAGGAGGTGCTCCAGGTACCAAGGCCAAGGTTGAGGGGAAGTTGTCATTTCCTTTCTGCTTCCTATTTAAGGGTCTGACTCCCTGAACCTTTTGTACATGAATCCTGGTGTCTGCGTGCATATACCAGTGCTCACAGCATTGGTTTCAATGTGTGGTTCTGCCTCTCTCTAGCTCTATGACTTTGGGCAATTAGTACACTTCTCTGACCCCATCATGCCTCATCTTCCTTCAGTGTCAGGAAGAAAACATTTAATGCCCTTGATCCCATAGCTACAAATTAAAATTTGCCATGAATAACATAACGTAGGGTTGGTTCCCTTGTTTGGCAGTGCCTAGCTCTGACAGTAGGAAAGCTCCACTCCCACATAACCAGATCAACGACTGGGGCAATTGTTAAGGAGGCAGTATCCCGACTCTCTGAAGACTTACAAAACCAAGCATCAAGTCAGGGGAATAGGAATCTACATTTTTTACAAACTCCTCAAATGAATTTTATCAGATAAACTTAAGAAATGGATCATCACCCCTGTATAATAAGAGATTTCTAGTCCCTCAACCTAGCCTGAAAGACAATTGTTTTACCTGGTCCCCACATCAGTATCTCTAAGGAGTTTTAATGTCTTTCCTTGAACAACTGTTTCATCCCTGATGATTATGAAAATCACACAGTTGGAAAGGAGGAGCTTCATAAACCTGCAGCAAGGCTGATGGAAGGGATTTTTCCAACCATTTTTGGGAAACAAACATCCCCAAAGACACTGTCATAGATAAAGAACCAGCTGCACTCTTCCATCATGGGCCAATATCACCCTTATGGAATGGATAAAAATTCTGTTATCACCACTGGGGACTGGCTAAGTTGAGGCAGTAGCATATGGTTGACTTTTAAAACAAATCAAAATAAAACCAAACAGAAACTTCTGGTTGCTTAGCCCCGGTAGAATTCTCAAAACTCAATACAAAAGGCTAAGCCCAAGCACAACCTCACTCCATCTGTGCTTCATCTCCAGCGCAGAGAAGCATTACTTTATTGGGCCTGGCGTGATGGCAAGCTTCCAACTCATGTTTGCTCATGCTTTCTTGATGATGTAGGTTTCTGTTTGAGTGGATGAGAAGCTGCTAATCACGTTATCTCATGTGCCTATTAAGAAGGAAGAAAAGTCACCTACCAAGATGACTTCCTGGTCCCAGGATTGAGGGTGCCCATATCTGGGGCGAGGGGCAGGTTCTCATGGTAGAGGGCTATGATAAAGAGGATTGAAAGTTCTATGCACTCCATTTTCTATGGCATAATCTTAACAATATCAAAAACCAGATTTCTTTAAGTTGCACAAAAATGTTCATAACAGAATGATCTACAAAAGGAAAATGTAGAAACTACCCAAATGGCAATCCATGGAGGAATCAATGAACAGAATGTATCTCCATACAAAGGAATATTACTTGTCAACAGAAAAGAATGAAGTACTGATATATGTCACAACATGGATGAACCCTAAAAACACTATGCCACGTGAAAGAAATCAGTCACAAGAAAAAACAGATCTTTACACCTCCAACTTTGATCCTCATACAAAAACAATAAATAAATAAAAATACCTTATGAAAAAGCAGGCAAGGGAGAAGGTATGGGAAGTAGGAGTGGGAGACAGGTATGATCAGTCTTGTCTACACATTTAAAAAAAATGTGCAATCATGGTCTGAAAGTTGTGGACTGCTTGAAAATAACCATAGGTGCGTGGGAGTTAAAGGTACCTGACCTCCAGCAGAGCAGGGGCCACAGCAAAGTGAAGGCATTCCTCCACTGAAGTGTTGTCCCTACAAAAAATGCAGGATCTCAGGGCCATTTACCTACTTGGTATATTTTCTGGAAAATTAAAGAAATAAGAATCATATTTCTTAACCACGAGTCCAGTTCTTTTATGGAGGAGGAGAGAGGCAGAAATGGCTCCTTTAAGACAGTTCTGATCATGCTGGATCCCTGAAATCCTTCACAAAAGCATCCGGCCACGCCAAGAGCATGGGTGTCAGTCAAATACAGAGGGTTATAGATCAGAAAATATCTGGGTGTAAATACCAAAGTAGGACCTGAAGGGACAGGCAGATGTTCTAAGTAGGAACAGAGCCATTTATCACAACCAGCCACTGGCACAGGCAGCACTAATTGGCCCAAACAAGAAGAGAGGATCCAGAGGGACACAAATTCTAGTGGCAGAGCAAAGTAAGCGGGCATGAGTCTTACAAAAAGTAAATGGCTGTCAGAAGTCAAAGGGCAGGCCTAGAAAGCAAGAGGGTGGGAGGGGACAGGAACAAGAAGTCTCTTTCAACCTCAACAGCCACATGTTTCATCCCAGAAGCCTTTGTTCCTCACAAGGCAAGAGTACTGCTATGATCCTAAGGCCAGTTGCCTTTGGTGCGGTATTAATTGAAAGTATCCATGAGGGAAGAGGGCTGATGAGGGCTTCCTGTCTCCCATCTCTTAAAGAGAGAGCAACTTGGGATTATCCCATAGTGAATTTTGAAATCAAGTCCCATGGATGGTGGCAGAGCAAAGTATCAGAGCTTAGCTTTTTTTTTATTTGTGAGCACAGTGACCCAATGCCTCTCACACATGGGAGCCTTTCATTGAAGTTCTGCGCAGGGATTACTAAGTCTGTTCCTTTGAGTTCTTGGAAAGAAACTGAAAGAACAGGGGCACTGAGATGCACACAGCAGGGAGATCAGGCCCATCTGTGAAGAGGGCTGATGCATTAAAATGTATCTACATATCTATCTATCATCAATCATCTATCACCTATCAATCTTCTACTTTTCCTTTCATTCTCTTTCTTCTTTCCCAATACAGTTGGCATTCAATAGTATATTAGTATCAGGTTTACAGCATAATGTTTAGAATTTATATAACTTACAAACTGATCCCCCTCTAAATCTAGTATCCACATGACAATATATATAGTTATTACAATATTCTCTATTTTTCCCTGTACTTCCCAATATTGGGGGAGGGAGGCAGCCTCTGAAAATGGCAAGATAATTAAAATACTTTTTTCTATTGTCAACTTTTCATTCTTTTTTTTTCTTTTGTGACTGTGGAATATGAGCCAAGAATAAAATCATTACACAAATCATACTCAAAGCTGGACATTTGGATGGGTAGCCCCTTGGAAGCTGTATAACTCCACCCAGTGATGGTAAAACTATGAGGACTTCAATGTGATTACCTTCTAGGGGATAGTGCATCACTCATGAGAGCCTCATAGCCTTGTATGTCTCATCAGTTCAATAGAAAAGCTGTGCTTCCTCTCGGCCCCTGTCCTTGCCCACAGTGCCATCTCCACCCTTGCCAGAAGAGCTGGTTTCAGGGCTGGTGGCTGTGCATGTAGGAGCATTTGCTATTATGGGGCCTCTGTGGCAGAAGCTTGGCAGATCGACCCCTTCCTGTCTTGACCCAACTTGAGAGCAGAACTCTAATGTCTCTATCTGCCTAGCTTAACTGACTATAAATATTGTTTGTTTTTCTTATAAAAACCTTTTTAGAAGTATTTTTTTCATCATTCCACATTTTTCTGATTATAAAATCAAGGAATTTATAGGAATTCATCATGTAATTAATATCAAACAATATAAGTTATAAAATCTAAAATGCCAATGATCCATTGCTAAGATGCCGGCTATAGATAACCACCATTAGTGAGTATATATACTTCCAGTTTTCTTTTGGTGCTTTCAATACATATAGGATGATTGTGTATGCATTTATAAAGTAATATTTAAATGTCTATGTCAAAGCTCAGTTGATTGTTTTTATGTAGGTCTATTTCTGGACCTTGTATTATTTTCAATTGATTAGCATGTCTATTCTTTTGCCAGTGCTACACTACCTTAATTACAGTAGCTTCATAGTAAATTTTTAAATCAAGTAGTGTCAGTTCTCCAACTTAGTTCTTCTTTTCAATATTAGGTTTGTTTTTCTGGGCCTCTTTTCTCTCCAGATAAACTCTAGAAAGAATCTATGGATATCCACAGAATAACTTGCTGGGATTTTTTACTAGGATTGCATTGCATCTATGGACCAAATTAGGCAGAACTGACATCTTAATACTATGGAGTTTTCCTATCAATAAACATGGAATATCTATCAATTTATTAATTCTTCTGTGATCTATTTCTTCAGACTTTTGTGGTTTTACTCTTATAGCTCTTACACATATTTTGTTAGATTTATGTCAAAGTGTTTCAGCTTGTGATGCTTATGTTAACTCAGTCTTTTTAATGGTTACAAAATATTCTATTATACTGATGTATTTTAAAACCCTCATTAATTCTAAAATGCATCTTTAATTTGGATGACTTCAGTAAGTGAACAAGCAAAAAAATACCCTTGGCTCTCCACCAAAGCAGAGATGGTGATATATTACTTAAATTAGCTCTGTAAATGAAAGAAACCTATCTGTATTTATCAACCACAACCACAGTTGTCAAATATACCAGCACAGAAGCAGCAAACTATATTGTACAAATAGGATAAGTCTACTCAAAGATAAGCATCAAAAATAAAAGTTAGCTAGGTAGATAGATTTTTTTTTCTTTTTTTGTATTCAAGGGATACTGATGGAACCTCAGAACTCTGCAGATTCTCTTATTATATGTGTAACTAAGCCAGAGAAACCTAGTGTCATTTCACAGTAGAAGTCTGAACTTTGATTCATTAGAGATCTTTTGAAGGATAACTTTGATTTATACTTGCTCACATCTCTGACTTACTCCATAAGATTAGATTTCAAAAGAGGCTTCTTATTGGATATTTAGGAAAAGTTTCAATTTATTATTTGTTTGGCACCCCCTTCTCTTTAGTACATAGGCAATTGTCTATGCTATCCTGAAGTTTCTTCCTTGCGAACTGCTCAGGAAATGTGACCCCTGAATTGTATCTCATATGAAGTTTAAACAGACTGTAATTCAAGTGTAACAGCATCTCCACTGCAATTTCCAAGGCAGCTTACAGAGCAAATTTTATTTAATTGTTCAAATACAAGAAGTAAAAAAAAAAATAATCCAGGTGCCCTGCTTGTTTGAAACCATTTGTTTGGATCTGGCCATAAGTTGGCATTGAAGTCAAAGAGAAACAAGCTAGATGAGATGGCCCCATGGAGAATGAAAGTCACAATAAAATTATAGTATACAACATCTCAAAAGGATGATTTGTGGATAAAAATGTGGCATAAAAAGAATTTTTCCCTGGGAAGGGAAAAATACTGACCAAATAGGGTGTAGAGAGCATGGATTTATTGGTCAAAAAGACCTTGACCCAAATTCCAGATTTACCACATACTGTCTATATGACCTTGGCTAAGTTCTCTGTGTCAAGTGTCCAAGGGCAGGGAGGGTACTAAATTCCCACAGTCAAGACTTTGGACACCAGTGGATGAAATATATCCTGGATATAAAGGGAAAGGCAGGTCCCCAGGCCCTCCTGTCTCTTGGACTCCATCCTCTACCCTATGGCATATGGAATTAGAAGTGTATCTGAGCCAGATCTCATGCTAATTAGAAGAAATGTTCTCTCATTGCTATGTAAAACAATGTTCACTAATTAAAAGGGGATTCTCATCATGGCTGTAAAAATTAAAATAAGGGCATCAGGAATAGTATATGCTGAAACAGAAACACAGCCTACTTATTTCTATTCTTGCACTTTAATATCAAAGCTATATCATTTGAAATCATACCCACTCTTATTAAGATGCTTCTCTTTGCCTCTCATTAGGAAACCCCATAGCTTTGAATCTTTGGGCTGTGAGGTCATTTAAGAGTTTGCTTTGTCTTTTGGCAATGTTGGGAAGTGAAAACTAACTGGTTTGTCACACACATGACTTACCATTGGTACAAGGAGGACACAGTAAAGAAAAAGTGTTCTTTACCTTTGAAAATGTGTTAGTGTGGTTACAAGTTCATGCCTCAGAAAATGTTCTTGTTTGGAAGCCAAAGATAAATAAACTCTACTTATCTTTGTCAAAAATGCAAATAAAATGCCTAATAAATAACTGTTTTTAAAAGGTGAGAGAAATATTTACTGGAAAAGTATGACTAGCACTGGGAATGTGGCAGCAGGAACCACAATTAAGATTCTGCCAAAGAGATACTATGTACCTCTGAGCTTCAAAAGATTTCCTTATTTTTGTTCAAGAGTTGAAGTATTAGTTGCTCACGAGTTAAAATTCTTAGAGGATATAATTGATCAAGACTTAGTCCCCACCCCACATCTGGGCCTTTCCCAAAGGTTGAAGAGGATCAATGTGTCCTCCTTGGCTCTTATTAGGAAAAGGTAACAGAAGGAAGTTGGACTTAACCTTTTGCTAAGATGTCACATTTTGGAGAATTCATCCAAATAGGAGATGGTGGTGTTACAGAACAGAGGTTGAGAAGTATTGCATGCTAAACAGACAGAAACAAAATGTTTTCTACTGGGGGGAAAAATGGAAAGACTACATATGTGTTTGTGTATGTGTCTATCTTGCTTTGTATAATGTATGTTTCTGAAAAGCTGTATTTAAAATGCCTCTTATTTAAGTTGTAGAAGAGTAACAACTTATTTGCAATAATTTGGGTGATGCATCTTTTTCAGATAGTAATGAAAAAGAGAGCCTAAAATTGTCCCATAATGACTTTCTTTAAGAGGAAGAGGCTGAATATGTAATTGAGCTGCCTTGGGGAAGGGAATTATGAATTCTGCCAACAGGAAGCTCCTCTCTTACTCTCTTGAGTAAATCTTGATGTAAATTTCATCACAGATCCTATTATTTTATTTTTAAATATATTTTATTGAGTTTTTACAGAGAGGAAGGGAGAGAGATAGAGAGCTAGAAATGTCGATGAGAGAGAAACATCGACCAGCTGCCTCCTGCACACCCCCCACCGGGGATGTGCCCGCAACCAACGTACATGCCCCTGACCAAAATTGAACCTGGACCTTTCAGTCCGCAGACCGATGCTCTACCACTGAGCCAAACCGGTTTTGGCTATCACAGATCCTATTATTTTAACCAGACAGCAGTTATCCCTTAGAAAATGAAATGTGCTGGAATAGTTTCTCATTCATTCTTTCTTTCTCTCTCTCCCTCCTCTCTTTCTCTCTCTCCTCTCTCTCTCCCTCTCTCTCACCTATACATGTATGTGATTTTTCTTTGCAATGATGCATGCTATTTAATTCAGATTACAATATTTGATTTATCTTCTTTTCCAATGGATCATTTTTCTTAGCTGAGCACCTGCTAGGAGCCTCTACATCTTCTTTAAAGACTACTTCTGGTGATGAGGCTCTCCTTGAAGACTATCAGGGCACATTCTTCCCCTTCCAGAAATCTACTGGTGAAACTGACATCCCACGCTTGATATCTCAGTTCTAGTCTCCTTTCCTACATGTGGATCACACATTCCCTCCGAGTCCATGCTTTCTGGCCATTCTAAAGGGCTTCTGATAAGACCTAATGTGATCTCATAATCAGGGAAATTGATACTATTCGCTGTTTATGCCTGAAGATTACAAGAATGATAAAATTGTTTTCCTCCCTTTATCTTTTTCAGGAAACATAAATAATAAGGAGCTGTGGTTTTTGTGGGCCCCTCTTAGAATTGTCTAGATGGATTGACCATCATAGACAGCTATAACCAAAGCCCAGAGCCTTCAGCTGGCCTGTAAGACATAGAACCAAGAAATGTAAGGGAAAGGGGCTTCTAGCCCCATGGAATGAACCAATGCCTGAGAATTTCAAGGCCCAATTTTTTTAAATGATAAATTTGATGTTGAATTTGATTACTTAGCACATTAAAATGAAAATAAAATTTAAAAAAATACCAAACTTCCTGCATTGTGAGCCCATCGCCCCAAACAAAGTCTCTTTCTGTCCTCATTCCCCTTTTTTTGCCCACCTCCACCACTGTGCACTTGATGTTTCATTGAGTTGTACATTTGAAAACCATGTGGTTTTATGAACCAATGTCACTGCAATAAATCCAATAAAGTGATAATAATAATAGTAGTAATTTGAAAAAAAAAAAACACCTTCCAGCAGTTACAATGGATTTCAAAAAAGAAATAATAAAAGAATATTTTTTATCACCAAAATCATGCAAGCACATAATCTCAAGTGAAAGGACAATCCTTATTTTCAATAAATTTGTCATCAGAAATACATACTTTGTTTTTTCCTTTTTTATATTTAAAACATGTATTATTGAACCCTTCAGAACAACTCTCTGCAATAAGGATAAATCTCACAAACTTAACAGTAAGTGAGAGAGGTCAGACACAAAATAGTTCATATTGTGTGGTTCCATTTAAAGAAGTCCTATAAACATTATCTCTGCTGATAGCTGGCAGGGCATTGGGTTACCAGTAAGAGTTAGATTGGAGTGTCTGGAAGGGAGTGCAGGAGGGTGCATTTCTGTCAGCACTGGCTGAGTATACCATCCTCTAACAATCTTGTCTAATTTTGTAAATAATTTAAATTTGTTGTTTTTCTTTTTTGGACCTTGTAATTATTTTAATACTAGGAGGCCAGTGCATGGATTCAGTGCATGAATTCATGTACCAGTGGGGTCCCTCTGCCTGGCCCACAGAATTGGGCTGAAACTGACTCTCCGACATCCCTGGAGGAGTCCTGGATTTCTAGAGAATGCAAGCCAGGCCGAGGGCCCCCCACCAGTGCATGATTGGGGCCAGGGAGGGACGTGGGAGGTTGGCTAGCTGGGAAGGAATGTGGGAGGGCTCCAGGGCATGTTCAGCCCATCTTGTTCAGTCCCAATCAGCCCGACCCCAGCAGGAAGCTAATCTACCAGTTGGAGTGTCTGCCTCCTGGTGACCAGTGCACATCATAGCACTGGTCAACCAATTGACTGTCGGCACCCAGTGGTCAGTGCACGCCATAATGAGCAGTTGAGCAGCCTTAGAATATCATTAACATGTTACACTTTGATTGGTTGAATGGCTGACCAGATGACCAGACACTTAGCATATTAGGCTTTTATTATATAGCATAATTTGCATACATTTAATTACTATTTGTTCCCTCATAATTTTATCAAGCTTATCAATTTCCCTATCAGTCTGTTTCCTTGGCTTCCTTTTCTTTTTCCTCAAGGATATCTTTCTCTCTCTCTCTCTCTCTCTCTCTCTCTCTCTCTCTCTCCCTCCCTCTCTCTCTCTCTCTCTCTCTCTCTCTCTCTCTCTCTCTCTTTCTCACACACACACAACACACATGGACATATACACATACACACAAAACAAAAAGACTGGAGAGATAAAGTCTAATCCACAGGGAATTTATGGCACCTTTCACATTAATAACTAAGGCAACCTTTCTTCCCTTGGGGATTTTAGATCCTTCCCTTGCCCTTTGCCTCCCACTTGTCTAAGGGAAAATATTACTGCCAAGCATATTCTTAGAGCTGCTTAAAAAACACATACCCAGCAACATACGTTGGCAGAAATAATGGCAAGAATATGGATAGGCTATTTCTACACAAAAATACCAGAAACAGAAGATAAATGAAGATAAATGGAGCTCAAAATGAACTTCCTGCTTCTCCCACTATCCTAGGAAGGCAAGACCAGTAATTGTTTTCTTTCTGCTTAGTTTAATGTTTTAATTATGGAATATTTTAAACATATCCAAAAGAGAAATGTACAATGAACTTCTATGTGCCTTAACTCATCCTCAACAATTATTAACATATTTCTATTTTATCTGTACTCTTTACTCATAACCACCCCCAACACATATAGTGGATATGGACTATGCACTATTTTTTATGCATTGCCAAGAAAATATATCATTAGCCTAAAGGTGTGTGTGTGTGTGTGTGTGTGTGTGTGTGTGTGTGTATTTACATACATGTACCCACATACACTTTCCAATGACATTTCTTATTTTCTTGGTTGAATGCATAGGTACTCAGGTAATACAAATCTGCATAGACTTTGTTTATTAAGCATTATATTTTTTTGTCTTGTTAATCTTCAATAGAGGATAGCTTTTCCATTGATTTTTAGAGAGAGTGAAAGGGAGGGAGAGAGACTGAGAGAGAAACCTCAATGTGAGAGAGATACATCAATTAGTTGCCTCCCACACATGCCCTGACCAGAGATGATCATGTCTACAACCAAGGTTCGTGCCCTTGACTGGGAATTGAACCTGCAACCCTTCAGTCAGCAGATCGATGCCCTAACCATTAACCCAAACCAGCACAGGCTATTAAGCATTATCTATGAATCCTCACAACAAGGCCATGAATACAGTACTATTATTATTAAGTCCATTTTATAACTGTAGGAACTGGCCTAGTAAAACAAAGTCATTGCTCAAGTCACAGCTGGTAACTGGCCGGCCCAAGATTTGAAGGGACTGTATAAGAAAACTGACACCCAATAACCAATACTTATACAGTTTCCTCAAAAGAGTCCAATTTCCCTCTTTCCTAAAATTGGATTGTTGTTTGTTTTCCATGCAAGGAGAAGCAAAATGAGCCCTCATTTTCTGTTGTTTGCTGAAGTAGAGAAGTGAGACGCCCAAGGGATTGGCAGTAACTGTGCTGAAGGGATTTTGTAACCACCAGCCATAGGTCAGCTGAGAATATCTATCTGAGATGATGGAGGGGAAAAAGAGAGAAGGAGAACAGTTTATTTCAGCCCACTCAGAATAAGAGCAAATGGATCAATGTTTACCAAATGAAACTTGTCTAGAATAGCACTTATTTCCTAAGTCCCATAGGCATTACAGACTGAAACAGGAAATGAAAAGCTATTGAAATAAATGATCCAAAAGTGTTCTTTAAACAACGATCAGCACTTTGATCAAAGGGAAACCCATTCTCACCCCTTTCTTCTTCTTTTATATTCCCTAAGCTCAAAATCATATATCTTTCTTGGTAGGTCAGCACCAAACTTGTATAATTATTACTAAGTGTTAGGCATTACTACTTAAGTTAAAAAATAAATAAAAGAACGGATTTTCAAGATATGTGAGTGTTATTCTTGCAATCATTTTGTAATTACTTATGTATGTCTGAATTATGTACCTTTAATGGTTCCTTTAAAGTGTTTCAGGCCTGAACCACACATCACTACTTTTAGAAGCAATGCATCCAGTCTATAGGAAGAGGTAAGCTACCTTTTTTCTCTGTGTTCTTTCTTCCTACATGGACCTGTGCTGGCAGAAGAAAGTATTAATTTGAATGCCTGTTCAGTGAAATGAAAAGTCCTGGTTATGTTCAAAGTAAAAAAATTTGGCAAATTGAATGCCTGAAGAAGGGCTAATGGTTTAGAAGGACTCTGGCTTCAGCTTTTGAAGTTGTGTGTGTATTTTATTCAATTAAGTTCCCAATTTAAAGTCCCCTTCCAATCTTTCAAATGTTTGTCTTTCCAAGGATGCTCCAAGCAGGCTTCTCACTCAACTATTTTTGTAGAGAAGCTCTTCACGGGGACTGGGATTTACTGAAGAAGTGTCAGGTGTGTTTGCAGAATACTTGACATCCAACCTTTTGTTTTTGGCAGAGATGTTAGTAACCTTGGGAGAAGTTCAGCAGACGTGGCTGTGACTGAGGAAGAAGGCACATCAGCAACGGTAACTGGGAGCAGAGCCCTGCTTTCTCGGGGCCTTGCAAGGAGTCTGCAAACACCTCACCTTTAATAATATATGTATACTAGGGCCTGGTGCATGAAAATTCAAGCACTGGAAGGGGGGTCCCTCAGCCCGGCCTGCCCCCTCTCACAGCCTGGGAGCTCTCAGGAGTGGGAGGTGACTTGGTGATTGGGGGAAGGTGATGAACCCATCACACCTCTGTTGTTGCCCCTGCCAGCAGCACAAGCCTCAGCCAGCCCTAGTTACCTGAGCCTCGGGCAGCTGGGCAGCCACCATTCAAGGCTTGCCTGCACATGGGGCTGGCCCTGGCCAGCTGGGGGGCTGAGAGGACTGGGGGACTCCAGAGGCAGGTACGTGAAGGGGCTGAACCCACCTGGGTGTGGGCTCAGTCTTGCCATGCAACTGCCGCCCCAGCAGGGCTGCAGGGACTGGGTGCCATTTTGTGGCTGTGGGCACTGCCATCTTAGAGGGCATGACAGTCAATTAGCATATTCCCTCCTTATTGGCTATGAGTACTGCCATGTTTGTGAGGATATGATGGTCAATTAGCATATCCCCTCTTTATTAGATAGGATTAGTACACACTTGTGCCTTCATACCAGATTGAAATAATTCTTATCATGAATCTTGCACCCCTATATATTCTTTTGAGAATGAAGTGGGCTTGAGAATTAATGTTGACTGTTAAGTATGAGCCATTTTTCCAAACATGATCATAATGTAGTGTAGAAGCACATATAACAAAGGCAAGACTCCAAATGGCTGTTTACAAAATTAAAAACAAACTTGTTGCCCAAAACCTGTATTTAACTGATCTATAATAGAAACTCCCATTCGGGGACTTTATTTTAACTAATTATTGATCATTCTCTTACACTTTCATTTTGTAAAATTTGCTATAAACCTGAATAAGCTCAAACAATAAAACCTACCCACTTACAAAAACTAATATCCAAAATAGGTTGCTTTGATAAGATGTATTCAACATATTTCTGTGTGGTAATTGTGAGTATTACTAAGTTTTCAAACAATTAGACTGCAAATTTCGAGGTTTTCATATTTGTAAGGAGTTTCAACTTGCTGAAGCCAATTTCTATGCAAAGGCTTTTTAAAGATTTTTAAGGCTGTAAACAGAGTAGGCACATAACAGTGCCCAAAGCAGAATCTTAGTTGAAATAGTACACAGATTGGCTCTAATTCTTATGCTGCTTTTATGTATTAAAAAATATATAATAAAGCTCATGTTTTTCTCAGGATAATTTACTTCTCTTTGACAGAATATGATAATAATAACTGGATTTGTTAGAGAAAACAGTCATCTTACTGCTGTATGAATATTTTTCTATGTGAATGTGAATGTTTTTCTTAATAAATACACAACTACCTGATGTTGGGGATTTGCCGGTATTCTGCAACGCGTGACTTGCACAGGCATATGAAATGGACCTGCAATTGGGTGGTTTGGAGGGCTAATGAGAAGGCCTTTCTGTTTTCATTCTCTTTAAGTCCCACCTGCCTAGAGTGGAGTGATGCTGGATATTTGAAGTACATTGGCTGATGCTCAAGTAGCTTTATCTGGCAGAGGTAGAGTACCTGGAAGTTACTGTAGTTTTTATAGGATACCTTGAAATAGTGATGCAAATATAACACATTTCAGGCTGCATCAGGTGTCATCTTAAATTAGATTCTATATGCTGAACCAAGCAATGTGGATTTAATGCTTATAAAAAAGACTTAATTAAACTTAAAAAAATTTCAACCCAGTGATTTATTATTTTATGACTTTTAGATACAGTGCGCCTTTAAAATGTTATCAGCAGAATATCTCCATTAAGTTTGTTCACGCATGAAGGTTGGTAACCTCTTCCTTCTTTAAGGCAAGGTCAAAACAATTTTGCTTTGCCTGGTTGGTGTGGCTCAATTGGTTGAGCATCCACCTATGAACCATGAAGTCATGGTTTGATTCCCAGTCAGGGCAAATGTCTGGGTTGGCTGGCTCAATCCCCAGAGTGGGGTGTGCAGGAGGTAGCCTATCAATGATTCTCTCTCTCTCATCATTAATGTTTTTATCTCTCTCTCTCCCTCTCCCTTCCTGTCTGACATCAATAAAAGTATGTATGTTTTAATAAAGGAATGTTGCTTTTATTTTCCTATCTGTTTAATGATTCAGGCTGTTTAGATTTTGTTTGATCACTGAAAGGATGCTGGCTATTACAGTTTGAACATATTCTCATTTTGTAAGAATATATTGAATTAGTTATATTTCCACATAACTGGGCTCTTTTTAAACATAGTGCAGAGATGAATACATTTCAGTCTGTGTTTATGGAATTTAGAGTCTGTTAGAGTTAAGGATCTCTAAAGCAAAGCAGATTAGAAGTGCCATAGAGCAGGAATACACAAAGGATGATGGGATTCTGGAGACAGAAGGGATTCCTCCCAGACAGTGTAAGAGAAGCTATGAATTGGACTCTAAAGAGCAAGGGGTCTTTGGAGAAAAGTCGGAAGGAAACAGTACAATTAGTATACTGTGCTATAGTGTACACTGGGGAAATTGGTTTGATCCATACATTTTACAATATATCTTGGGACACTGCTTATTCTAAAGGTTAATTAATAGAAGCATTGATGGTTATGGTAAGGATTAGTGGAGCTGGTGCTGGAGGATTGATGGGGATTATGTAAATAGTATTATGTGAATTTTCTGCTAAACCATTTTCCCACAAGACAGCTAAATCCGATGGTAGTGACATTACCAAATTCCAAGTGATATTGCTAAGTAAATTGTTGAAATTCTCAGTTTAGTTGTGTGTTTTTTTAATCTGAAAAAATATAATAGCTACCAACCCTAGAATGTACACACAAATGAAAAAAAAAGTGTAGATTATGATTTAAAAAGTGTTTTGACCCTGGAATTAGCCCAAGGGAGTAAGTTAGTCCCTCTAAGCAGAAAAGGAATTGGAATTTTTCTTAAGAAGGATATTCTAGCATCTTGTGACTGCCACAGCCAAGTCAAAGTATACTTTATTCAACTTTGGGTCTTACTACTTTATGTTAGGGCGTCCTTGCATAAGTGAGGACTTGGGAGGGGGGCAAGGAGGCTTTGTTGAAAATATGAAGGTAGAAGACCTGGAATATGGGTTCCAAGAAAATATTGAGACTCCATGGCTGCATTAGATAATATAAAATTAGAAGTATCCACCAGATTTGTGTGGAGATAGAATTGGGCAAGAAAGTTGGCCACTTAAAAAAAAATTCCATTAAATTCTTTGCAGGATTTCCTTCTCTGACTGTGTTCACTGATGTTGCCTAGGCACCAACGTTTCATAGCTGTGTGTTCTCTCCACTTAGCTTAGAGCATCCAAGGTGAGGTTGAGGGTGACACCTTATTAGAGAAGAGGAAAAGCAAGAATAGCGTGTGTGTGTGTGTGTGTGTGTGTGTGTGTGTTAATATAGAAGTTGAACTCTAAAACTCAGAAGCATGTCTTTTTTTCAGTCATAATTCATGGTAAAATTCTACTAGATGTTAAGACTGACTTTTCCTTACAGCTAGTGATTTTGGGATTAATAATTAGAGGGATAAGGTTATCAGGCATGGTAAAGAATTCTGGTCATTTTTGTCCTTTTGGGGAACATGGGTGATTTAAATATGACACAGAAATAAGGATAAATAATTATATATATATATATATATATATATATATATATATATATATATATATATATTTTTATGTTGGTCAATATCCATTCATATTTCTTTTATAAATCTAGCAGGACCATGTTCCCTCCTGGGTCCCTCTAGTAGAATCCATTCCTTCCCCTTTCCAATTTCTATGGCTATCCTGGCATTTCTAGCCTTGTAGCAACATCTCTACCTGTGTCTTCGCATCAACCTATTCTCTGTATGTTATTCTCTTCTGTGTGTCTATCTTATAAGAACATTTGTATCTAGGGCCCACCTAGATAATATAAGCACCGCCTCTCAACATCTTTAATTTAATCACATAGTTTGCCATATAAGGTAATATTCACAGGGTCCAGAAATTAGGGCCTGGATACCTCTTTATACTTGAGAGGGGATAAGGTGCCATTCAACACACTACATCTTCTAACTCAGATAAAGGCATTTGTTCAGTAGGAGAGATAGAGTCTCAAGACTCTACAATCTTTGTACGAGCACACTGTTGGAATTTCTACTGAAAACCCAGAGGGTGCTGACTCTAATTTTAGTCATTCCCAGGCGTTTTAAACTTTCTCACCCATCACACTGCTCCTCCACCAATTTTCCAACCAGATCCTTATTAACAGTATCAATTTATATGTGTGTATGTGTTTTGTTTTGTTTGTTAGTTGCTTTGCAATCCCAGCTCTCCAATCCAATCAAGAAAAGTTGTGTGTCTGCCTGATGTGTCATCACTGAGAAATTTATTTTGCCAATTTACTTGTTATAAAATAACATCTTGCTGTTTTAATTTGCAAATCCATGATTAGTAGTGAAAATGACAATGTTTCATGTTTGTTTGAATGGTTGAGAATCCCACTTAGATTTCTGCTTATGAAGAAGCATCCTGAGAACATTTAAAGAAGGACTAAATTGGCAAGCAAAGTCATGCATTTAACTTCCCATGAACTATTTAAACATGGACTGAGCAACTACTTGGTAGGAAAGTGTTTGAGATAATTAAAGAGTAACATTTGGAATAAAAGACCTTCAAGTCTCTGAATCTTGACAGTGTAGTTGGGGATAAAAGATTACATAGAAATGAGTTGTATCCCAAAGTGCTAACTTTGAATAATAATTTTTGAGGAATCCCTCTCCCCTCCCCCCCCACCCCCCGCATCGTTTGATGTTTTATCTCTCTTCCACTCTACTCATTTTTCAATCTTTGCCCTTCAGGCACGATACATTGGTATCATTTATCTAATGGCCACTTCCAAATTAGTGCCTTCTAAAACTGCCAAGTTTTAACCTAGAACTGGCTGTCTCTAATCTTAATTATCCTAAGATTTTATTCTTTGTAAGGAAGATTTCTCATCTATAAGTTGAAGCTCATTCTATTTTAAAGTGAAGTAGCTGACAGTGGTATTAAGTTGGGCAAGGGGGCGGGGGTCAGAAACTGTTCTGTGAGAGAGAACTGCATGCTGGTCAGATAAAAGGTGGGTCTAATTGAAAGTAGGATCAATTTGGAAAATTGCTGTGCTAATTTCTAATGATGGCTTGATTTAAAAGAGTGCATAATGTTGCATGCAAATCCTAAAATTGTAGTTGTTACAGAAAATCACTATAAGGAAAACATTTCATTTCTTTTTTTTTATTTTGAGTCTTCTTCTAGACTATGATGCAGAGATTTGGTGATGTTAGAGTATACGGGTAAACACCTCTCCTCAAACTGTAGGAATCTATCTCTCTAAGTCAGAGGCAGAACAAATAATGAGGGTGATCCCAAAGGATTTATACATAAATACTTGTCTCTACTTCCCCCATGATATAAATGCCAAGTGCTAGAAAAGATGAAAGGATCTTGTTGGTTCCCATTTGATTAAAAAAAGTAACATTTCCATTAAGAATTCATTCTGGCCGAAACCGGTTTGGCTCAGTGGTAGAGCGTCAGTCTGCGGACTGAAGGGTCCCAGGTTCGATTCCGGTCAGGGGCATGTACGTTAGTTGCGGGCACATCCCCGGTAGGGGGTGTGCAGGAGGCAGCTGGTCGATGTTTCTCTCTCATTGATGTTTCTGGCTCTCTATCTCTCTCCCTTCCTCTCTGTAAAAAATCAATAAAATATATTAAAAAAAAGAATTCATTCTGTATCAATGAAAAAAAAGCATAATTTTGTCTAGTTAGTGATCAGTGAGGTCAACACACCTGTTTCCAACTTCTGAAATATTTCAAAAAGAAGATTAAATCTTTACTATCATCCAAAGATCTGTAACTAGAAAATTGAAAGAATTGAATCCTTAGCCTAGTTTTATCACTGACTAGTTTTTGTTATGAGAAATTTTTCTCCATGTGTATGGGTTCCAGGTATCTCAACTATAGTATGACAGAAATAGAAATAGAACCCAATTATACTTATAAAACTCTGTGGGACAATCTATCTTTTTTCTTCTTAAAAATTGCCAAGAAAAGTAGTCTCATACCTTCCACAGTAAGTGTTCCCAAAGTTATGGAGACAGTATACCTTGTGATGTATCTATGTGTTTTGTAATATTTAAGGAACACAAATCATATACGTTTTAAGTAGTTACAATCCAAGCCTTTCTCCATATTCAGCAATTGTTCTGGCATTCAAGACCTTGGTGGATGAGAGAATGGTTGGTACCTGGTACTTCTGTGGTCAAGAAAAGTCATATAAAATAGTGTAGTGGTTAATCATATGGGTTCTATAGTCAATCCATGTGCTTTAGAATTCTAGATCTCCTCCCACTAGTCATGTGACTTTCCTCCTAATACCCTGTTTCCCCAAAAATGAGACAGTGTCTTATATTAATTTTTTCTCCCAAAGTTGCGCTAGGTCTTATTTTCAGGGGATGTCTTATCTTTACATGCGTTAGGTCTTATTTTCGGAGGATGTCATATTTTCGGGGAAACACGGTAGTCATGAGTCTTAATTTTTCTTACCTGTAAAATTACAGTATCTCAAACCAACCCATTAAAGAGAAACATGAAATGAAGCCTTACATGTATATCATGGTGTTAGTACATAATGGAGATTCAATAATTTTTAACTATTATTTTTACCCATACGAACCCTTTTAACTGAGTTAGAAGCTAGAAAGTACTATTTAAAATGTGATTGAAGTATTGCATGTAATGTGGTGCTGATGTCTTTACCACACTTTATTTTCCTTCTATAAGCATGATATAGATTAAATTATGCAAATAATCCAATTATTATTAGATTAAATTATTAGACATCAGCACCACATTAGCACTAAATTATGCTAATAAGCATTGATTCATATTCCCAACTTCTACTTCTATCCCATTAGGTTTGGGATTTTTTTAGGGATGCTTTTTGAAAACGATAGTTTTCTAGTAAAAATAGTTTAGGAACCTAAAAAAAAAGTTTTCTAATTATTTGGTTTTCATTCTGTTGACAAGAGACCTCTAGTTAACTTATTCATATCTACCAGGTATTATTTATGTACTCTACAGATATTTATTGAGCACTTACTGTGAGTCAGGTAAACTTCTAGTTGCAGTAGTGGATAGTGAGGTAGTAGGGAACCTAACTTTTGTCTGGCCTCAAGGAATGAAAGTTGCCTACCCACCTGAATTTATTGCTACTATGGGTGTCAGAATCCAGATTCTCAGGACCTGAGATAGCTCTCCATGGACATAGTTGGGGGTGGGAAAGAGAGGATAGCTTTGGAAAGAGTTAGCACTTACTCTCTCACTGCAAAGACCCCTCCCATCGTTACTGCACCTGAGGTCTGTAATCTGAAGGATGGGCTTTTTTTTTTTTAATTTATTCTAGTTTTCACATAATTATTGTATAGGCCATAGCTGTCCCTCTTTCAGGGTTTAAATATCTGATTTTTTTCCCCTTCCTTCTTTTTAGATTCTCCCTCTTTATATCTCTATTCTGCACTACTCTGCATTTTCTTCTTTCAGACTCTCGTATAGAAGGGATGTTGCAAATCATGCAGTTTTTTTAAAAAAGGAAATGCTTGTTTATTACACTAATACATTATCTTTGGGCTTGTCATATATCCACAGTGGGTCTGAAGAATTTATATGAAAATGAAGGTAGTGCCACATTTGCCTAATTAGACAGATCTATTCAGGAAAGGAGGCAAGTTCCTGCTGGAATGGGAGAAGGGCTGGGCTGGGAGGGGGATTCTTCCTCAGCTGTTTTCTTAGGTTAATTTAGGGCTGTTATCTCACAGGCTCCCACCTCTTGGGACACTTTCCTGCTCCACAGAAAAATTCTTTTCACATCCAATAAAGCATTCAGATTAACCTCCCTCTCCGCTATAATATAATTAATGTCACATTTAAAGAAACAGGTGGCAATTTTTCAGAAGAATGGCAGAGACTTGGCCACTTTACCAGTACAGACTCTACACCCTGGTTGCACTCTAGAATTTCCTGGAGAGCTTTATAAGTTCTCATGACTAGGGCCACCTAAGGCCAATCACTGTTCATTCAGCACTCTTTCAAAATCAACTCCAGGTGTAGGATATGGGCTTCAATGTATCAAAAATTAGAATTTAAAATCATTGGCCTGTGTTTTCCATCATTCCTGTTTGAACAATTTAGAACATTGCTCAACCTTGCCTTTTATTACAAAAATTTCCATACACGTGCTTATATGGACTCACACAGCACACAACACAGAAAAACAAACACTAACATGTTTACAAACCTGCACCAGACAGATACAGCAGATACAGACACAATTTCAGGCACAGCAATTCATTCCTAGAACTTTCCAAAACAGGCTCATAGACTTCTACATACTCAGACTCACCCAGACACAGAAACCTCATAGGAAAGAGTCACAGATACATATTCCCATAGACTTAAGTATTGATACACAGAGATATAAACACAGATGCACACATGATTGGATGCCTTCAGAAGGGATGCCTGTCAACCTAGCCCCATACTACTGCAAGACCATCAGAGATAGTAAGAAAGTGATCAAGAACAATAACAGAATGAAACTCATTCATGGTAAATTATATTTCAATAAAACTGTTGGAAATTTAAGAGAAAGACTCACTGAGATTCAAGTATACAACCAGAAGAAGAAAAAAGACATAAGAGGAGACACACACTCAGGACTTCTTCTTTCTTAGTTTTTGGGTCTTTTTTATTGGTGCATATGCATGTACAGGTTGTCAGAGAGTCATTGTGCTATGTTTTGCTGCCTCTTGGTGGATGTGATTTCCCAAACCCAATTGCAGGTCTTCTGGTCCCTTGCTCAGGTGGGTCATGGGGAAGGCAGAATTAAATTTTATATAATATGAACAGTTAATTTCCTGGTTTCCTTCCTTCCTTCCTTCTTTCCTTCCTTCCTTCCTTCCTTCCTTCCTTCCTTCCTTCCTTCCTTCCTTCCTTTTAATCCTCACCTGAGGATATTTTCCCATTATTTTTTAGAGAGAGTGAAAGAGAGGGGGAGAGACAGAGAAAGAGAGAAACATCTATGTGCAAGAGACACATGGATTGGTTGCCTTCCACAACATCTCAACCAGGGCTAAAGATCATGTCTTCAATCAAGGTACATGTCCTTGACTGGAATTGAACCAGAACCCTTCAGTCCCTGGATTGAAGCTCTATCCATTGAGCCAAACTGACCAGGGCTAAATTCCTGGTTTATGTTTTTTTCTTTATCTCTTCTTTTTTTTTTTTTAAATCAGAATTCCTGACAATTGTGGCCGTGATTCCCATGGCAATAACTGACCAGACCTTTGCAGCAGATTCTCCTGTTAGGTAGGATATATGCTCTTTGTCCACCACAACCTCCAACATTCCCCATTAATTATGTTCATTCTGACCCATTTCACTTATTGAGGATACCTGTATGGACACTGCAGCTATTTATTTACATTTCCAGTGTTCAGGTAAAAATAACTACACAGTCAGAGACAGATGTTTTTGCAGTGCATGGAGAAAGAAGTAAGCAAAGACTTGCAAGCTCAGAGATGGCTCTATAAGCTGTCTTACAACAGAATCATCATATAGTGAGGGTGGAGAGTCCACAAGAAGTGGACAAGAGATACTTCAAAAATAAATGTTGGACCAAAGACCAGCTGTGCTAAGTAAAACTTTTAAACACTTAAAATGTAAAACATTATATTTACAATCTTAGGTTTGCAAAGATTTTCCCTTTTAAATGACATAAAAAAGGGCAAACCACAAAGAAAAAAATGAATATGTTTGAATCTATTCAAATGAGAAACAGCTGTTCATCCAATGGCATCGTAAACAAGGTAAAAAGACAAGGAACAGGTTTTGAGAAGATATTTGCAATGCATAAAACTGACAGAAGATAAGTATTGTGAATTTATAGGGAGCTTCTATGAATCAAAATAAAAGATAAACCACCCAATGCAAAAACATTATACAAAAATGTCATTCATGAAAGACAAAAGACAAATGGCTAATAAGTACATGAGAACATGCTCAATCTGACATGTTATCAGAGAAAGACAAAAACAAACAATAGTAAGACATTACTTCATACCCATGGCACTTACATAAATCTAAAGTCAAACAACCCCAAAGAGCTGGGCATGGATGAGGCAAATTTCATGCAGTATAGGAGTGCAAGTTGGTACATTCTTGTTTTTGTTTTACAATAGTTGTTGTTGTTGTTGTTGTTGTTTCTTGGGGGGGGGCAATTGATAATACTAAATAAATTACATTATTTACATGTTTCCTAGAGCTATGTATATATGTACCTTGAAGAAATTTGTACACATGCACAAAAGGATGTATATTTCACTGTCATTGTGTTATTATAGGTGGTTGGGAAAAAATGAAAGCATCTTAAATGACCCTCAACAGAAAAAAAAGTGGCATATGAATTGTGATATAGTTACAAAATAAAAAGATACAATTTAGTGGAAATATTTGTATCAATATCCACTAAGATAAATCTCTAAAACATGTTAAAAAGAAAAATTCAGATAAATACACAGCGTTATAATTTTTACCAAATATAAAATCATAAGAAACAAAGGCGTGAATAACATGATTGGTTAGGAATATGCCAGAATATTGTCTTTGGTGAATTATCTATTAAGATACTTTGCCAATTTTTGTTTGTTTATCTTTTTTACTGTTGAGTTTTAAGAATTTTTTAAATATCTTGGATACCAGTTCTTTATCAGATATATTTTGCCAATAGTTTCTCCCACAAAGGAGAAAATGGCTTGTGTTCTCATTTCCTTTACATTTTCTTTTGCAGAACAGACATTTTTAATTATAATGAAGTCCAGCTTGTTGACTATTTCTTTAATGGATCCCACATCTGGGTGTTGTAAAGCCTCTGATTTTTGACTCCAGTTTCACTGTCTACCCTTTCTCACCTATTCACCTCGTATGTCTACTGTTGTTTACTGTGAACTTTGCTATTAACACATAGAAATGAGAAAGAATAAGACCTTGTTCTCAGGTAGCATATTGACCAGAGTAGAGACACACCATAATACACTGACATACAAGATCATTTTAGAGAGAATATGTGCTATGAAATCTATGGTAGAAAATCTGGTAAGTTTTACTGGGGACATTATAGGTAGGGTGATCAAGCAAGGTCATATTGGGGAGATGAAATCTGAGCTGACACCAGTAAGGTATGAGAATCAGTGAGTGATTAAAACATCAGTGGGAGAGATAGGTCAGCCTTGTCACCTGTTCTCTGGACTAACTGGTTTACCTGCCCTGAATATATGATATTCTTTCAGGTTAATGTGCCTTTTGTCTGGTCTGTTTTTTTTTCTGCCTAGAGCACTTCGTCACCTTCTCTAACATATTTCACCTTATTCACCTAATTCAGTGCTATCTATCTTGCTACTGCAGATCCCTTTAGTAAGGCCAGCATATTCTTTCTGTTAGTCAAGGCTATTTTTATTACAAGTGAATAAGAGGGGGGTAGGAAGAGGGTATATATTGGGACAGTGAGAATGCCATTAAGAACTGATGGCTAGAGCCCAGCCAACATGGCTCAGTGGATGAGCATGGACCTGTGAATTAGGACATCACGGTTTGATTCCTAATCAGGGCATATGCCTGGGTTGTGGGCTTGATCCACAGTGTGGGCTGTGTAGAGGCGGACAATCAATGATTATTTCTCATTATTGATATTTCTATCTTTCTCCCTCTCCCTTTCTCTCTGAAATAAACAAAATGTATTTAAAATAAACCTAATGGCTTTGTAAGAGATTCCTAATATCATCTTTTAATACTAGTGAAGGTTATTATCTTGGGATCAATATCACTATATCTTACATATATTAGGTGGTTATAAAATATGTGTTGACTAAGTCTGCATATTCTGTGGGAGAAAAATGCCATTTTGACATAGAGATATCACTCTTAGTCCACGTCGCATTTCAGCGATGTGTCCATTATCAAGGAGAAGATATACACAGGAGGGAAATTCTCCATAGGGAATGGGTGGGTGATTTGCTATTGCCAAGGTTTTCCTCTGGTTCATAGAGGCTTAATTGTGATTAATATCTCAAGAAATTCTAATAAGTAAAATATTTTCTAAGTATTTACTTATTGTGCTTTATGTGCCTTATTCATCATATCCCTATATTTTATCACTTCTCTTATACATTGATATTTTCTCTTTCATGTAGAATTATGAGGGTCATTTATCAGATACTATTTTTATTTGATAGATGAGGAAATTAGAGCTCAGAAGGGTTCAGTGCCTTGCCCTGCTTTCATTACTCACTCCTCCCATTTATCAGTGGGCAGAATAGTATTGGTTCCCTAGAGCTGTCCTAAAAAATCACCACTAACTGGGTGGCTTAACAAACAAAAATGTATTGTTTTTCAGATCTGGAGGCTAGAATCTGAAATCAAGCTGTTTGAAGAGTTGGTTCCATTGGAGGGCTGTAAGAACGCATTCCATCCAAATTTCTCTCCTTGGCCTGTAGATGGCCCTCTTCATGTTCTCCTTGCCTAGTGACTGATTAAGAATTCAATGCATTCCACACCTAACAGGGAAATTCATAGAGACAAATCTGCCTAAACCATTCCTTACTGGCTATGGAATAAAGTATAAGTTTCTTATCAAGACCCGCGAGTCCCTCTCTGATGTGGCCCTTGTCCCTGCTTCAGCCTAGTGCCTTACCACAGCAGGAGCTCTTGCCATACAGAACCACTTGGTAAAAACAACTCACGTTTATCAAGCACTTCAGTGACTGTGCTGAGTGTCTCCCATGTGTGCATAGTGTAAACATATTATGCTTATTTTCTTATTACCACCATGTCCTTCACTTATCCATTCATTCTTTCAAAATATTTTTGAATGTCATGTTATTTGAAGTTTTCTTCAATGGGCTAGGGCATGGCTGCCCACAAAAGGGGGAAAATATCCCTAGTGTCCAATCATGCACTCTAGTGGGGAAACATAAAAATTATTAAAGTATTATTTAGTATGTTAAACAATATGGAGTGCTGCAGAGAGAAATGGGACAGGAATGAAGATGCTCTAGGGACAAGATGCAATTTTTAAAAATTATATGAAATACTTTATACTTATGGAAAGACTGAAAGTATAGTCTCCATCCAGATTCTTCAGAATTAATTTATTCTAAATAATTTCAATTGTATAAAGAAGCTACGGGAATACAAATATCATGTATTCCACTAAACCAAAATCCCCTATTGTTCATTTGCCAACATTTGTGCAAAATTCTCTCTCCTCTCTCTCTCTCTCTCTCTCTCTCTCTCTCTCTCTCTCTCTTTATTTTGATATCTCATACATGTATGATTCTAAAACATCTTTCTTACTTGATTACACTACTGGTAATCCTTATGTACTATACATTTTCTACTTCAACAAATTAGCATTCTTGAGAGTTTTTATAAGGGTAGGAACTTGGATATGCTTTTATCTTATACATCAACATAAAAGTTCAATTAATTTTCAAATTATTGAGCACTGCACTCTGCTATTACAAATTACATATTAATTAATGCTCCTTACTTGCTCATTTATTTGACTGTTAGACTCCATGAAAGTATGTAAATTTCACTAATTGTTTTTACTAACTCATTAAGTGCATTGTCGAACAAAGTCTTAATTTTCAAAATTATAGTTATCCAACACCTACATTTGAAGAAAATTTAATATTTTAAATGACATTGTTAACCAGACAGTAATTTAAAATTGCAGGAAGAGTATGTTACAGCCAGATTTTTGATAATTTTAATGAATTTCTGAAATGAGATTAGCAGATTCTTCAAAATCTTGAATTTCTATGAAATGACAACCCATGAGATGGTAGGAAAGAATATATAATTTAATATGTTTTAGCATGAAGATTATTAGAAGCTATCTAACCATCTTGAACATATTTACAGAAATTACAATGTATAGAATGTATAGCACTCATATTTCATAGTTACCAAATCTTATTTTGTTATTTTATTCCCATTTTATAAATGAGACAACTGAGGCCTGGAGTTATTCAGTAGTTATGTTCCTCTAATGGGAGGATAATAGGCCTGAAGACATGAGAAAATGTGAAGCCAGAGGGTCATGAGAAGATACAGAAAATAAAGGAAGGTTGAAAAGCTTAGGGTGTAAGAATTGGGAAAGAGGTCTGAGCTGAGGCCTATGAGAAGGAAGGATGGCATATATAGGGTTTTCCAGGAAATGTTAAGGATCTAATGTTTCGGCCATCATATTTTTTAAAAGGATCATTGTTATCACAGTGTGAAGAATGGCTCTGTGGGGACAAATGGGAGAAAAGATGCAAAGTGATTAGTAAAAGTCCTGGGAAGACTGATAATGATGATGATGACAGTGATGATACCATGGACTGTTTGTCACTCATTGGCCAAGGCTTCTAAGAAGCTGTCATGCCCTTTTCACTTGCTTTTTCTGCTTTGGCTCCCCAGTGCAGAGAACAACAAGCTCTGGGTGATGCTACAGCCCTAAGATGAAAGGATCAAAGCTATTGAATTGATAACAGTAGGTTGGTCTGTTGGTATATGAATAAGAAAAGAGATTACACAACTGAGAGAAAAACAAACAAACAAACAAAACATCTTCTGATATATTAAGTTAGTGAAATGTTGGGAAGTTCTCCTAATAGCAATTGGTGTTATCATAAAGACTGCTCTTCAACCTGAGATTTCTCCACAAGGCAACATTTATCAAAAGCCTCTTAATAACTAGTATTACTCTATTTTCAATCAAGGAGCTAGCTTCTTGTGACACAAAGAATAAAATGAGCTCTTGTTTGGTTCTTGGAATATCCATCTATGGCTTAACAAATTTAATGTTTCAGTTGTTACTGTTTGTTGTTATTGTTGTTGATTTAGAGGAAAGAGTTCATTTAAAGGAAATTTTTAACATTTACATTTTTCTTAATGAAATCTTAGTATGAATTACTGAAAATTGGTAGCTTCCTATTTAGTGTTACCACTCTTCTTTGTTAACTAAGGAAACATCACACTGGTCTTGTTTCTCTGAAAGTAGGAGATGGGTCTTGGATATCTATTCAGACAACCAAGCACGTGTTTTTATAAAATGAAAGAATGTTGTTTGTATTTTAATCATTACTTAAAGCAATAAAAAAACAACAACAACGACTGCCAAGCAGTATAAACATCCATACTCATGAATTATTACTCTTTTAAGAATGTTGACTGAATTTACATATAGATTAAAGTTAGAATTTTGAAATGTGATTTTATTTCAATCTGATGGCTTAATGTCACTAGTGTTTTATGGATAAGGAATGCTCTGTGTTTTCCACCTGACTGAAGACATGGAAGACCCCATCACTCCATGGCATTACATTGTAAATTGAATTTGAGATAGCACAGAAAGGATGTGTTGGAAAGTGACTGAAGGTTGGAAGTTAAAACCACATGGAACTAGGACACATTTTTGAGAAACTCAAAAGAAGTTTCCTCCTCTTGAAAGGGGGTTTACAGAGGGCAGGCTTCATTGTTCAAGGTATATGTTTTATATTAGCTTTTGAGCAGCCTCAATCAACTTGTTATCTCAATAGAGAAGACATCAATCTTCTTTCCTGGAGGTTTTATCACACACACACACACACACACACACACACACACACACACTTAGGCTGGGTCCTCTCTCTCTCATTGCCTGACTGTGCTCACTCTTCACCTTGGTTTTTAGTGCCCACCCAACTAATGACTTTTACCTGCAACTTGGGTGACAGAATGTGACTAATTTGGTGGACTCTACAATATTAAATTGCTGATTGATTTTCAGAAGCAGCAAAAGGATGTGGCAGAGAGTGACTAAATACTAGAAATTAGAATGACATGGAGTTAATATGTGTAACCTGAGAAACTCTTAATAATCCTTCCTGCTTTCTAATGAGGGTTTAAAAACAGCAGGTCTAATCCTGGGGCCGTATGTTTGATAACAGTCCTTGATCAGCATTGATTCAGATTGTACTCTGCATGGAGAAGACTCTAATCTCCTTTGCTGGTAGTCTATTACACACATCAGACACATTGCACACAAATACACATATACGAACACAGCATGCATGCACATACCACATACAAACACACCATACACACACACACACACACATGCATACCAAAATATACACATACACACACACACCACATATACCACATACATATACCACACAGAGACACACCACACACATACACACACCACACAGACACACCACACACATACACACAGCACATAGACACGCACCATGTCAACACACATACCACATGTATATACACACATGTGCACACCAGACACAGATAGACCACACACATATACACCCATGCATGTATGTCACATATATACATATATGCACACATAGAGACACACACATCTCCCACACAGCCTGTCTGTGGGTACAAAGGAAACCAGATCCTTAGGTTTTCACCTTGATTTTTTCATGCTTTACATCTCATGGCTTTCTTATTGTGACTTTGGTAACTTTTTTGCTTTTTTATTATTTTTTCCCAAAGATTGTGTGACTTAACAGTTTCCTAGTGATGATTCACCCTCAAAAAACAGCCATTATAAGAAGACCCAGATATGTTGTGGCATTCCTACACCTCCCACTTCTCCTGATCTTGGCTCAGTTTACTGACCTCTCCAAATAGTTTTGTTCTCAACTGTGAATTTGTAATTAATTATAATATGGATCTTCTCATATCATTGGGGTAAATAACCAATATCTTTATATTTCTTTTTCTAAGTCTGTGTTACTTTTACAACTTTCATTTAATTGCTGAAAGAAGTAGGAGCAGATGTTTTATAGGTAAACTTTTCCCCCCAGTGACCACCGTAAACTCTCCAAAATTTGGTGGGAATAGGAGTTAGGGTCAATGGGAGAAAGGAACAGGAGTTGACCAGCAAGTCGTGCACAGAACATTAACAAGGCAAACAGCCAATTGTAATTACTACACAATTTCTCAAAACATGGTGTCCAGCCCAGCAGATTGGCCTTGGTGCTTGTTAAATACTGATATTCTCAGAACGGTCTCCAGACTCAGAGAAAAAGGTGCGGAAGAGCTGGAGCCCAGGAAGCTTCTTTAAAACAAGGTACCCCTGGCAATCAGGTGTGAGCACCACTGGCCCAGTGTGTACTTATTGCAGCGGGAATTTGCGATTGGATGCACATAGATGTAATTCTCAAAATAAATGCTTTTCTTCCCTCACCACAATCACAACCAAGCTGTTCTTTGCTAAAACACCACAGAACCAGCCCTGACTCCTGCCCAGGGCAGTGATAGTCATAAAACATAGCCCTGATAGGAATAGAAGCTTGGTAGCTTTAAACCATGGCAAATTCCTCTTGTAAGTAGAAAGGTAAAACTTATAAATAAATAAATTAGAAAATCAACAACAACCCAGTGAGCTCTAAAAGGGGCCCCCGAGCCTCTATTCCTCAGATCCAAGAGCAGCTATGAAATTAGCAAAGTGAGTCACAGTTGGTTCTCACAACCTGCATCAGAATTATCGCCAGTTGCACAAGGAGGTGTGAAATGAGTACCTTTCCTTCTGGGAGAGTATTATCTTTTACCAGTTCCAAACCAAAAGCTACAGTTACAACACCTTACTCATTATTCCCACTTTTATGTTTTTTCACACCTGCTGGATTTGATTCTTTTTTAATCTCAGGGTATATGGTGATTAGGATTGTATTAATGTTTATGTATTTTTTAGGTGTTTTTTTTTAAATTGATTTTTTAAAAGGAAGGAAGGAATAGGGAGAAAAAGAGAGAAACCTTAATGTGAGAGCAAAACACTGATCAGCTGCCTCCTGCAGGCTGCATACCTGGGATTGAGCATGTGCCCTGACTGGGAATTGAATCAGCAACCCTTTGGTGCACGTTTGGATGCCCAAGCAACTGAGCCACACTGGCCAGGGCTTGTTTTTATTTTTATAATTTTACTTATTTTCAATAGAAAGAAAAGACATCGTAATCATTTACAAACTTTTAGTTCTCACTTTCTCCCACTCCACAATCATCACAACTAAGTTCAAAGACTTTCTTGAACCTTAGAAAACTGCTGGCTTTTCCTTCCTAAAGTTTTCTAGAAAAGGTAGAATTATCCAGAGCACAAGGAGGTATACACTGTGTCTTTCTTCCACCCCCTCCAGATAGAGCAGACTCTCAGACACAACCAAGGATTTCACCAGAATTAATGATAACACAGGGTTTTTATTTTATAACTAGAGGCCCGATGCACAAAAATTAGTGCAATTATGGACCTTCCTTCCCCTGGCTACCAGGCCCACCTTCACTCCAACCTGGAGCTGCCTTTTTGCCTTCACTCTGGCCCAGAGCTGTCTTTCCACTTTCCCACCCTGCCCAGAGGCCAGGAATGAGTGGGGCAGTGCAGAAAGCCTGTGTCCCACCCCCAGTCACTCAGCGCCTGTGTATGAAAATTAACCTGCTATCTTTGTTGGGTTAATTTGCATATTCACATGTGATTGGCTGGTAGGCATTGCAAAGATATGGTCAATTTGCATTTTTCTCTTTTATTAGTATAGGCAAGGATCATTTTACTGTTTAAAGTCAGAGTCCAGCTCACCAGCAATCATCTGCTGTTCATTGATAACACCATTAGGCACTCCTCACTCTACTGTGAAAGTGTCTGAGTCCTTACCTCCCAGATGTTTATTCCGGAAGGACAAGCTGGAAGTGCAGGTCGAATAGTCTACATTGTTGAAACCTGTAAATGAATGTGCTCTTTCCCTATTCTCAAATGGACTCTCCCAATGCCTTCACCTGTTCCTCGTGGAATTAGATTGGTTTAATATTTGACCAAATACATATTAATAAGTTTAGTGAGTAACTCAAAAATAAATGTGCTTACCAGCATTTTACCTAAAGCTAATGGGCATGTAATTTCACATCTGAATAATGTATTTAGGAGCATGATTATGATGTGGTGGATTGAGCTGCCTCTGTCACATGACCTTTGGTTGTGCTTCTTAGAGAACTGATACCTTTTAAGGCATCCATAAATGTTGCCACAATTCAATTAGTAGCTCCTTGAATTATTGATCAAACACTTAAACTTCTGAAGTGTCTTGACAACTCAGTCATGTTGGAGGAGCCAAATTAGCATGGTGTAATCAGAAGAGGCCTGGATAGAATATTAACTAGCTGTGTGACCTTCAATAAGTCACTTGACCACACTGAGCCTCACTTTTTTGTTGTTGTTGTTGATAAAAACATACTGTCCCATCCTTACTATAGAAATGGGATGCTTAAATTAGATAAACCAGATAAAAATATATGATGATCAGCATGAATATGTGTGTCTAATATTATTAATTGTTTCTTTTATTTTAATATCAAATTTTGATGAAAGAGTAAGGCCCATTTTGTAAATTTGTAGCAAGTTGATTATGTATTTGTAGTAGGCATAACTACTACATTTTTACAGATATTTTGTACCTATGGGGGATGCAGATGTTTATAGATATTGAGTATCTACTGTGTGCACAAATTGTCTCATTCCACTTGCTTTCAGTAAATTACCACAGAAAGGGCCCTGTGTTATGTAAAACTGTAAACCCTTATAATTTGAACTACATAAATGCCATAGATTTCCATAGTGAGCACCATTACTTGGGGTTATTGATCTTGAGTCTCACACTGATTTATTATCTCAAGGGTAGAAACTATGGTATGCTCTTCTTATGCACTCCAAGCAAAGAAATGGAACCTTGTATGTGGAGGCATAAGACCTATTTTAATTGATTTGTTGTCGGGGGAAAGAGAAAATTTCAAATCATTTTTAGTTTTGTTGAATGTATTTAAAACTATCAGAGTCGCAGTTATAGACTCGTGTCAGTTTTATGTGGATACTAAGGATATTACTCATTTACTTCTAGGCCACACTGACTTTTTTTCTTCTTTTTTTAAAAAAATAAATAAACAGCTTGTGGAGCCAAACAACATAGATTTCTCATTTGAAGGATGAACATGTTATAAACGGGGCATTTCATTTGATTCAGGACTAAGAATAAAGCTGTGCTTATTAGTAGATACCTAAGAGTGTCTGGGTCTCATTTCTGAAAAGATGAATGAAAAAGCTCAGGACAAGATAATGGTACTTCATTAGAATGCAGAGATGGGGAAGAGCTTGAGTGCATGAATCTCTGAGCAGAATGCAAAAATCACAGAGATTGGCCTGGAACACTTTGAATGGTGTAGGAGTCAGAGGTCATTTATGTCAGGGTCAAAGAGCAGGGATCAGTGACTATGAGGAGAGTAGAAGTTCAAAGTTTGCCACTCGGACCACATCCATGATCATCTCCACAGGGAAGTAACTTCACCTTAAAGTTCATTTATTAGATGAACCTTAGAGGAAAAGCTGGTTGTTTAAATATTTTCCTCCCCTCACCAATTTTGATATTGATGATAAGGGTAGGGCTGGGCTTTATTTGTGGAGAACAGTGGGCCTGAAATTGGTGAACCAAAGAGAGCCAGATGAAGGAAAGTAAAGAGAGAAGGATGGCATCGTCACACCATTTCACTGAGTGAGCTCCATAGAAGTTGACTGCCAGGCATGCTTAAGAGCAGACTAGTGTTTTACTGGATAAAGATCACAGATGTAGAGTTCAGACTACTGAGCAGCTGGACAAATTTATAGAGAAGAGAAAGCTGTGAAGAATGAGGGACAGAAGACATGAGTTCCTGAAAGTCCTTGGCTTGCAGAGGGGCTGCAGGTGTGCAGGCCAAGACACCATGCTGCCCAGTAGACAGCTATTTCTGTGCATTTTAAATACCTGCCCAAAAACATACATAATTAATATTTCTGGTAGAAGTTAGTTCCTGAAAGCATGAATAAAACTATCGTGTGATATCTGCTTTGTGAGTCTTTGAATGAAAGCATGGCTTGAATTAAATGTAAAGTTACCTTTCACACACAGAGTAAAATTAATGGCAGGTTAATCTCTTTCTGACACCCAACATATACCTGGGTCATCGTTCTCCACTTTCAGTAAGTAAGTACTCAAGTAAGTTCTCAGAATACATAAAATAAAATTACTGTTAGCCTAAACCAACTGCAATTAGCTGAGCAAATCAATGACTGAAAGAAATAAAATGACGAAAATGCAGTTCCCAGAAAAATGCATTATAGTGACCAGATGTCAACAAGATGGTGAGCTAGAAAATCACAGCCCTTCTTCCTCAACAGAGGCACAGGGTTAACAATAGGTAGACCAGAAGACCCCTGTGGAAACTCCAGAGGCAAGTTGATAAAACTATAGCAACCAGGCCTATTTGCTAGGCCCAGCGGGAGCAGGTATAACCCTGGG
This sequence comes from Pipistrellus hanaki, assembly GCF_964339955.1. Lineage (NCBI taxonomy): Eukaryota > Metazoa > Chordata > Mammalia > Chiroptera > Vespertilionidae > Pipistrellus > Pipistrellus hanaki. Next base: position 42,988,058 of record NC_140516.1, on the reverse strand, counting down.
TTATGTGCTATTGGGCAGCAGAGAGACTCTGAGTCCACATCTCAGTATGGCGATTTCAAAGTGAGCAAAACACTGGAGACAGAGGTTGCAGGTGTCAACGTAATGATTTGGGATTTTTCTCATTAACTTTCACCTCTGCATATTTGCTTCTTATAGTGCTCCATGCCTCTCTACTCTCTCCCACAATGTATTTCCTTCCAAATACGGCTTTCAGAAAAACATTTCCTGTTTGCAATGGTTTTTTTGTTTTTTTTAAAGCTCCCCCATCCACTACTTTCTATTCTTTTTATATTTGTCTGCAGACAAGCATTCAGCTTTACTTTCATCTGGTTTTTTACTTACAAAAATTAGTCATCTAAATTTTAACTAGTGATTATTCTGCAGTTAGACACTTGGCTGTTTGCCTTTCTTGGCCCATGGGATATCCTAGTCAGAACACAGAATCAATCTGTATAATTTGCTTTTTATACTCTCATTTAATCACACTGATTTAGTAAAATATAATTATATAATAACATAAGGAGACTTTTTTTTCTTTTTTTTTTCATGTGGAGCCCAGCATCCTGCTTCAGGATTAATATTGCAAAGAAATGTAGGAGGGAAGGCTCTGAAGAAGTTCATATTCATTTACTGAAGAAATCCATATTTATTTACAGATGAACTCCTCTGCCTCATGAAATTGTGGGAATCTGGACACATCACTCATTTCTGAAGATCAGCTTTGTAATCCATCATATTGTTCTGACTCATTTTTAAATGTTTTGTTAGAGTCATATAACTACTATTGACATAATGCAATCTATGTCAGAGAGGCAATACAGGAGGAGGATGTGCATTGCTCAGGTTGGATATTTACTGAATGCTTCCCATGTGCCAGGCTGCAGAAGACATTCTGCATGCATGCTCTCATTTCAGTTTGCATTGGAAGTTGGAGAGGTCTCCTTACTCAAAGTCAGAGCTATATTGAACTGACAAAAGCAAGTAAAAAAAAGAGCACATTGTCTAAATAAAGATGAAAAATATGTATTTTTACATGCTTTGGTCACTTGGATTTTTGATATCAAATGAGAAATGGATGAATTCATTTCACTCTCTGAGTTTCAGTTTACCTGTAGAATGAAAGGTTATACTCTAAGGACTCTATAAGTGATTAATAAAGCACCAAAATATTTTATGCCAATTCTGTTTCTGCCACTAACTCCAACCATAGTTATACTATCCTTCATAACTCTTGTTTTGCTCTTTGTTTGGCTTTTCTTTTGCTTTTTTTTTTCTTAGCTATGGCCATGAATGTTTGCTGAGAGCTTGTCAAGGAGGCCAAGCTGCTATGTGCTATCACATGACATGAAGGTTTCCAACAGAGTTCTATCATCTCCACTCATCTAGCCTTTCTTCCCCTACCTGAGCAAGGCTGTGGATGACCTGCCACCTTCTTGTGGACTATCTGCCATTCTCACAGATGGGCCATAGATTATAGAGCCAAGAAACCACCTAAGGAGACTAAATGTGGAGCTTAGAAGTTACTACTAATAGCTGTTCAGTATACATCCCAAAATTAATTGAACCCCTCATCTGGGGCCAAGAAGAAATGGTAGGTCTGTGTGGTTGAGTCTTTATGTGTAGTATGTTATCATTTCGACACTTCATAAATAATTTTTTCGGCCACTTGAAAAGAATTTAGAGAGGTATATGGACTAGACTGGAAATACCTTCCCATGAGATATTTTTGCAAAAATATGTCCCTTCAAATAACTAAAGCCATGCTAAATTTGGTTATGCCTCTCTTGCCACATCTTTCATCCATACCCAGAATACATACATACATATATACATACACAGATATATATTTCACTCTGTACTAGGCCTCCTGGTGATTTCTGAGAATATAGAATGTATGGTTAAAAGAAGACCATTTTCTCCCAAAAAACTTGATTTTTAGACATACTGGTTTATAGGATTTTAGTGTCACCCACTTAACATAACCATTGCTATTAATATGCAAAATACCAGAAAAATATAGAATTTCCAGGGCTGTATATATAGAATAAAATGGAAGTATAATCCTGAGCTATGTCTTTTAGTAACTATTTTGGGTTAAGTTCCCAATTTCAGTGTGTGAGGGAAGAGGTTTATCCCACACCCCCAAACAAATCTCCGGGCACTGAGTGTCCTATAATTCAACTCAATTTTGATACTATCTACCTGCAGATAGTATCAGGTTTGATATAGTGTCAGATTCCACAGGTGAAGGGTGTGTCATACAAGAACCTCCCCCACCATACACACACACACACACACACACACACACACACACACAGGCACATACTCACACATTTCAAATGCTAATTGCAGCCCAGGTTGTTACCTGTGTTTCTAACCAACCAACTAAAGACCAGAGGTTCCCATGACCCCCTTCTTAAATTATATGAATTTGTTAGCACAGCTCACAGAACTCAAAAAAACACTGTCCTTACTGAATGGCCAGTTTACTATAAAAGGATCTAACTCATGCCAGATCAAGGTATATGGGAAGAGGCACAGAGCTTCTTGATCATGCAGATTTTCTCAGCTTTCTATGGAGGATGGAGAAGTTTCATGTGATAGATTACTGGAGCTTGACCAGAAAATTCCATTATGGCTTATTAAGATTATGTTACTAGGAGAGATTGTGGTAAGGGTCCAAAGTGTCTGTGTGCCTGAGACTTCAAGAGGCCAAAACTGAAAATGTCAGCATTTGGAGTAAGGAAACATTAATTGATGAGAAGGCACCAACTGAGAAAATGGGAGACCTCGTGGTTCCTCAAACCCCACTAACTGAAGTACAGAATTCAGGCTTCTTTAATGTTTGAGAGAAAGGGAAAGGGGAGGGCTATTTTTTGTAAAATTCAAGTCTTAAGCAGAATTCCTCTAATAATTATCCTGTCTATATGCAGAAGCTATTAGCCTGAAGGCCTTGGGGACTAAGGAAGCTTGAAGCTTGAGCAAGATGGAGTCAGAGACACTGAATGTTACACTCTGTTACAATTGAAACTACAATTAAATCAGGACTTAAATCTGGATTTGGTATCATGGGCTCCTAGCCTAAGTGATGCCATTTGAACCTGTGGTTTACTCTTTAACAATACAAAAATGCCTAATTTGGAAAGAAATGTTATAATGTTCACTTACATGGGTGAAGACGGAAGAAGAGTATTGCTCACTCTGTTTAATAAATCTTGCTAAACCCTATTATGGCAGAATAATGTAGAAGTAGAGAAGATAATGATACAGATTGTCTGTTTACTGTGAAACACAGTCATACATGGAATATCTGCGGTGAAAGTATTTATTTCCTTACTCAAAGAGAACCAACTCCCAGTGTCAAGTTAGCTCTCATTTTGAACACACTGGCTTTTTTCAGTGAACCATTGTCTCCATGAAATTACCCATAAGTAGCTGAGGCAAGAGGAGTCCCTGCCTTGCCCAAGAACTTGAAATCGTTCAAATTCCTTAATTTTATTTAACAAGCTGACTGTGCTAAGAATATGCTGGAGTAGCTGGTGAAACATTATTTCTGGGAGTGTCAATAAGGTGGTCTCAGGAAGAGATTAGCATTTGAGTCAGACTAAGTAAAAATCCCCTGTAGCAATCCTGGTGGGCATCATCCAATACCCTGGGGACCTGAATAGAAGAAAAAGGTGCAGGAAGGGTGAATGCATGGTCTCAGCTAGACCTGAGGCACCTGTCTTCTGTCCTCAGACATCAGTCCTCTGGACTGATGGAACTTGGAACTTAACACCATTGGCCCCTCATCTTAGGGCTTTGGACTCAAACTGATTTACATCACCAGCTTTCCTGGTTCTCTAGCTTGCAGAGGGATGATTGAGGGATTTCTTTGCCTTCATAATCAAATAAGACAATTTCTATAATATATATATTTTTTCTATCTATTATCTATCTATTATCTATATATCTATCTATCTAATCTATCTATCTATCTTTCCTATTTACTACCATTTGTATGTCCTATTGATTCTGTTTCTCTGAAGAACCCTAATATCAGGGTAAATCTACAAATATAAGGAATTACCAAAAGCCATAGTTCACCAAGAACAATCCCTAATTATGTCACTTGTCCCAACATCTTACTGATTTGGATCCCTTTTTCTCTCTCAAAAGTATCCTTATTTGGAAATAAATTATCCAGTTAAGCAATTACCTTACCCATGACCAACTTTCTCTGTACTCCTCCACAAATGTAAAGGGACTAAAGAAAGCATGGTGCTCCAAGACATTCCAGGAAGAGATGTAGCTAATAAAGAGGACTGAGTCATAAGGAAAAAAAAGTCTACATTCCTGTTCACTATAATTAGATTCATCTGCTCACAGAGATATTATCATATACTTTTAAGCTTAATAAGGTATTTTCCTGAATGCTATCCAAGTGCGTATAGGTGGAGGTGATAGCCAATCCTATACAATAAAAGGCTAATATGCAAATTGTCTCCTTGACCAAGGAGTTAGACCAGGGGCAATTTTGGGCAATAGCCGTTATGAAATATACCCAATGCATTCTGTTTGCTTTAACAAAAGCATACCTTTAAGGGGAAGTGTTTCACTAGAGTCTGACCACCTTCTGTTTTACCAGCAACTAACTGATCTATGAGAAGGGAAATACCCAACTCTAGACCCTTAAACCTTTCCATTTTATTTAAGTGTATGTGTGAGGGTGGGGGTGAAGGGGGGTGTCTGAGAAGCACTTGTGAAGCATACAACCAAGAGGCACACACTCACAAAATGACTAAGATCTAATTATAGAGCCATCAAATAATTTTCTTCTTTCCACATCTTACCACCATATCAGCAGGGCTCCTACATAAGGAGATTTCAATGGAATGAACTGCATATCTCAGACATTAAGTCTCTAGAGAAAGACAAAGACAAAGATAACAGACAAGACAAAGACAAGGACAACAGAGGAAACTTGAGCTGAAACTTACAGCTATAGCAAACAGTAAACACAGCCTAACCCACAGCCAGACAAACATAAGACTTCCCACTGAAGGCATGTTTTAATTACTTTTACACAGTATATAAAGTCCAGCTTTCATTCAAAAATTATAAGACATCCTGCTAGACAACATCGCTTGAAGAGACAAAAAAAGCACCATCAGAACCAGACATAATTATGACAGAGATTTTGAAAAGAGAGATCAAAAAGTTAAAATAACTGTAATTAAAAAACTAAGGACTCTTAAGGAAAAAGGTGGAAAACCTAAGTACAGATGGATAATGAAAATAAATATGCAGATAAGTAAACAAGTTGGTCAATACGGAATAAAAAGCAGAACTTACATTAAATTTTATATCTGTCTCATTTCAGCATATATTTATTCTCTCTCCTACCCTACTAATCCATGTCATTCTACATGCAATTTAAAATAAATACATCTATATTTATATATATAGTGACTCAAATTTGTCTGCTTCCAAATTAAAACATGCATTTAGGTTGGAAATGTAAATCAAAACAGGAAGAACAAGATAGAGATGTTAGGACTGGATTATTTACATATGACCATTTTCAAATGCCATATGCAGAATACTAAATTTGAGAAATATCAACCCTCTAAAATATTTGATTGGTAAAACATCCAACAATGTTCAACTCTTTTGCAATCACTCTCACTGTTAACATCGATATTGAAATCAGGAAGATCCCAAGGAGTTTCTGGTTCAATTTCTGCCTCTAGATCAATGACCATCAAATTGTCACTGAACAGTCCATTTCTTAGGATTGTATCTGTCCAGAGGTGGGCCTTTTGTCTTCTAATGTAAAGATCAGATCTGGTCTTTAATTCCTTGAGGGCATGTATATGATTTTTCCATTTTAGATTTCATAATTTAGCACAATGTCTAGTATATGAGATTCTAATTATGTGCTAAATAGATATATACAGCTGAACATTTTTTGGTCTTAGACGAAGTTCTTATCTTTCATTTTTTATAATCAGAATGATTCTTTTTCTTTCCCTCTCTCCCGCACCCCCCTCTCTTTTTCCTTCTTTCATTTCTTTCATTTCATTTCCACTAATATGTTAACTGATTTTAAAGAAATTCCCCAACTTCTTTATTCTGAAATTAGTATCTGTTAAATAACTTGGAGGCTTTATGAAACCCCCTTGGAAAATCATTTCAGTATCTAGTTATTCCATACATCACTGCTCTTTCTCATATCTGGCTTCAATTTATCTGTGTTCCACAATTTTATTACTTTCTTTGTCTCCAGATAGTTTTATTTTCATTGACACATTGACAACTTGTTTTATTATAGAATTTCACTTCTTCCCTTCTCCTGCTTTCCCAAAATTAGAAGTAAATGCAGTGTCTTTTTCTGAGGCTTATCCTAAGTAGGCCCATGTCATCTTGGGAATTTTACTAGTGTTTAAAGGTTAGGGATGGGAAACAATATTGACCTCAGAACAGGTCAAAATGTACAAGATAGTTGGTTATCCTGGCTTTTGTCACACCTGTGGAATATTTCCCCTGCACATCAAAGAGTCTCTCTCCTTACTAAATAAGATTTGCCATTTCTCTTGATTTTGGAAAAAAAAAAGATATCACATGAGAATAGGTTAGAATTACCTTTGAAAATATAATTGCTTTTGAATATATATGAATAAAAATATTAACACCCACATGGAAGTGACTTTAAGAAACATTTTTTGTAATGAAGGAATACATAGGAGTTCTTCTGAATTGTAAAGATTTACTAAAGCCCATGAATTTCTGCTATGATGTTTGTCCATTTTTAAAAAACATCAGAATATTTTAAGCTGACTAGAAGGAGACAAATGTAAGGATCATGAAAGGCCATGAAGGTGAGCAGGCATTGAGGCAAATGACAAATTTGTTTGCAGTTAATAGTCAGGGGCAAGCGCATTAATAATATGTAAAGATAACCCTTAATTTCACTCAAAGCTAGACTTTTGATGGTGGGTTATTAAAAAACACAGGTCATGATTTATAATGGAAATTGCCATAAAAAGATTAGAGTTAGCAGATTGATATTGATTCATTTAATGGGTTATATCAAACTTATTTCTTCTTATCAGCTTTGCATTTGCACATTTATCTGTTCCAGAGGCCAATCCAATAAAGCCTCTTATTTAACATTACCTTCCTCTGTCCTGCAGAAGTTTATTTCGTTGTATTAAATTCTGATTGTTGCTACAACTTCCTGAGGGCATAGGTATGCTTGCCTTCAAAGCATGATTTCCTTCACAAGACTTTTTTCTTTCACCCTTTTGAGACTGTTATCCTTTCCACTTTGAAATGACCTGGGTTTGCAAGCAAGACAACGGTGATATCTGACTGTAGCATCACCTAATAACACCTGCTATGCTTAAATAACTTTCCAATTATGTGCCCTTATTCAATGTTATGATGAGGGACCCACATGGCATTTTCTGCTATCCACTTCCAAGTAGATGTTCTAATCTTTGAATGGCATAATGAATCTTTTGGTATCATAAATACTGAAGCTCCTAATTTTCGAAGAGAAGATACTGAGCTTTAGAAAGGACAAAGGCACTCAATTTCCAATTATGTGTGATAAATCATTAAAAATGAAATGATTTGGGGTTGGTGAGTTTTTATAAGCTCCCAGGCATTAGTAAAATTGCAGCCATAAATTGGCTCCTTATTCATAAAATGAAGGTTTGTGAACTTTTTTTACCCCATAAGTAGGATGAAATGGAATAAAGAAATAGTTTAGCAAAGGTCTTTTATTTTTCTTGCTTCCCTTTTCTCCAGTCTGCCTGGTTTACTTCAATATCCTTGAACATCTAAAGCATATTTGAAAGGCAGCATAACATAGAGGTTCATAATATAGATTCTTGAGACAGATAATTTGCCTTCAGATCTTAAATCTGCCTCTCTAAGTGCTCTCTGTGCCTTATTAACATTGAATGTAAAAAACGATGACAGTGCTTGCTTACAGGATTGTTGTTAGGGTTAAATGTGATAAAAAAACAACAACAAAAGCTTGCCCAGCTGGTGTTATTTAGTGGTTGAGGGCCAACCAATGAACAAGGAAGTCATGGTTTGATACTCAGTGGGGCCACATGCCTGGGTTTCAGGCTCAGTCCCCAGTGCGGGGCATGCCAATCAGTGATTCTCTCTCATCATTGATGTTTCCATTTCTCTCTCCTTCACTATTCCTCTCTGGAATAAATAAAAATATACAAAAAATAAAGGCTTGCATAAACATGTGTCTATTATTATCATTGTCCTGCCATTTCCATATTTGACAGTCAGCTGTTGATTTGCCAGCACAGTATCCCTCCTCTGTCCTTGGTAATAATCCTTTTAATTTTCTTGGGAAACTCCTCCTCCTTACTGTGATTTTGTGAAATTCTTAGACAAGGTGTTCCAACCTACCCATGCTAAGGGGTGAGCATGACAATGTCTTTATCCAATCTAACTTCACTCCATGTAATTTCATGTTAAGCAAAATAAGTCAGACAAAAAAATTTGTGTCTGACTTATTTGCTTAACATGAAATTACATGGAGTGAAGTTAGATTGGATAAAGACATTGTCATGCTCACCCCTTAGCATGGGTAGGTTGGAACACCTTGGTTTCCAGAACAGTGTGGTTTCATTTATAAAACTGAAAGCAACAAGTAAGAAAAACAAACAAGCAAAGTAAAAAAAGACTCATAAATACAGACAACTGTATGGTGGTTAATAGAGGGAAAGGGGGTGGGAGGCAGAAAAGGGTAAAGGGGATCAGTATGTGGTGAGGGAAGAAGACCTGACTGGGTGGTGGGCACACAATGCAATATACAGATGATGTATCCTAAAATTGTACACTTGAAACATATATATAATTTTATTAAATAATATCACCCAATAAATTTAAAATGTTTTTATTGTTGTACTATTCATATGTGATAGAGTACACAAATATGAAGTGTCCAGACTGATAAATTTTTACACTTATATTAACCCATAGGATCATCCAAAGTAAAAGATAGAACATATTTCCTATAAGCATAGAACTCTGCTTCATGCCTCTCCAAGTTATTACCCTTAAGGTAACCAGAATTTTGACTTTTATTATTATAGGATAGGTTTGTATATTTTTGAAGTTTCTATGAGTGTGATAATAAAATATGTACTCTTTTATGTAATATTTTTGTATCAATATGTCTGAAATTAATCCATGTTATATGCAATTTTTTTCATTGCTGTATAGAGTCTGATGGTAGAAATGTACCACACATTATCTATCCTGCCTGCTATTGATGAACATTCAGCATTGCTAATTTTAAATTAAGATTTCTAAGCATTCTGGTACATATTTTTTATGAGAAAATCCCATTTGTTTCTATTAGTATATAATTAGGAATTAATTACCGAGGTGTAGACTATCATGTATGGAAAATTACCTTTAATAGACACTGCCAAGGAGATTTCAGAGAAGTTAAATTATATTTTACCATCTTTGGATGAGAACTAAAATTTCTCCATATCCCTGCCAATATGTGGTATTGTTAGTCTTTTTAATAGGAGTTAGAATTAGTGGTATCTCATATTACTTTGTTATTTCCCTGAAAATTACTTATCCTGGGTTATTTTATACATTTGTTTGTCATTTGGATATCTTCTTTTGTAAACTATCTGTTCAAGTATTTTTTTCTATTACATTGTCAATTTTTTTTCATAATAATTTCTAGGAATTCTTTATATACTCTAAAAATAAGTGTATTCCTCAGTCATCACAACTATCTCTTCCTATCACAGCTGTGTTTCACTTTTTTTTCAAAATATATTTTCATTGATTTCAGAGAGGAAGAGAAAGAGAGAGAGACAGAGAGTCAGGAACATCAATGAGAGAGAATCACTGCTTGGCTATCTCCTGTAAGCCCTACACTGTGGTTCCAACCCTCAACTATGATTAGGAATCAAACCATGACCTCCTGGTTTATAGAAAACAAACCACTGGGTGTGTTTCCCTTTTTAATGTCATCTTTTGAGGGACTGATGTTCTCAATTTTAACTAAGTCTACTTTATCTTTTTCTTTTTTTACTAAGATTTTGTGTTCTGCATATGAAATCCTTACCCACCCCCAAAGTCATAAAGGTAATTTTTTATGTTTACTTATAGAAGACTTATTATTTTACCTCTCATATTTCTGTCTGTAATCAACCTCAAATTAAATTTTGTACATACTGTGTAACCCATCATCATTTATTAAATAGACTATGTATTTGCTATTACATTACAATGGCACCTCTATCACAAATCAAGTGATCTCATATATTGGTTCTGTTAATGGACTTTTTAAAATTATATTTAATTGAGCTACTTTTCTATTTTTTAGTTCAACATGTACTCTGTCTTCATTACTGTAACTATATAATTTATACTATTATTTGGTAGTTTAAAACCCACAGTATTGATTTTTTATTTAGAAATATCTTGGCTATTCTAGTCCTTTTGAATTTTTATACAAAATTTAGATTCAGCATCTCAATTTTAATAAAAATAAAGTACTGGAGCTTTAATTAGAACTTTTTTTTTTTACTCTACAGTTAAAGAGGAATTGACCTAACAAAATACTTGGCTCCTGCACAAAATATAATCATGTTATATTGCTCATTTTATTCATATATTTCTTATTTACCCTAAATACTTTATAGAAGGCTTGCATGTATATTGATGGTAGTATTTTAAATGATTTTTTATATTTAATTTCTATTATTTATTGCTACTATATAAAATACAATTGATTTGTGGATAATTCCTTTGTGACAAACAAACCTTTTGGATTTTTTAATTTGCACATTTATAAGAGTTTTTAAATTATAATCTTTAGTGTTACCCATATGTCATATTATTGTGGCTACAATACCTAGGAAAATGTTCAATAGAACTAGTGAGACTAAATAATGCCTGATATGTTCCTAATCTCAATGAGAAAGTAAAAGTTCTTTTCTATTCCTAATTTGTTGAAAATTTTTATCATAAAGAGTATTAACTCTTAATAAATGTTTTTCTGAAACTATTTGAATGGTCATATTTTTCTTTTTAATTTTTTCAATTAAATTATATAGCTTACTAAAATTAGCAAAAATCTCAGAATATGATTGTTAATAATATTGTTTTATTTTATATTTTGATGTAGGTAGATTTGAGCTATATTATCCTTTCTATTCTCAATATTAATAATCTGTGTTTCTTCCTCTTGCAAAACCATTCTAACAAGGGTTTAATAATAATAATTTAATAAGAAAAATAGGAACAAATTTTGGCTTTGTTGATTCTATTTCATGTTTGCATTCTACTTCAATATATTTCTTCCCTCTATTACCATTTAATATCTCTATCCCCTGAGCTTAATTTACTGTTCTCTTAATTTACTGTTCTGAAATGAATTCTTTGATAATAATTTTCAACTTTATATACCTTTATACGTGTCCCTCTAAGCATACCTTTAACAATATCCAGCAGATTTTGATATTATATATATTTTTTTTATTTTGTTCAGGATTCTTTCTAATTTTTATTGTGCTATTCTCTTTGATCCATGCAATATTTAGAAACACATTTCTTAATTTGTAATTTTTGAGGAATTTTAAAATTGAGAAGATACCTCAGGGAAGTGGTCAAAGGTGATCACACTAGGTGATGAGGCTGCATTTAAGTCTGCATTTGTGTACCAGACCCCTGTCCCGTTCTCTCTTGATTTAATGAATTATTCCATATCCATCCAATCAATTATATTTTTTGCTTATGTTACCAGAGTTGCTTTCTGCTTCATATAACTAAGAGCCCTAAAGGACACATTCTGTTCACATAATACCCTGCTCTGTAATACCTTGTTATCCTTCTATTCAAATTTTACCCTACTAGCCGCGGTCCAATTTAAGTCATACTTAAAAAAAAAAAGTCTACAAACTCTTGACTTTATTTTTTACAAACTAATAACACTATTTTCCCTAATTTGTTAAATAATTTTGTACTTAATTAATATGAAGCATTCTTTCAATACCCAGACTCTTAGAGTTGGGAAGTAGTTAGTTAGAAAGCTTTGAAATTATGGAGGAGCTAAGACCCTGGGTAGGTGGTGAGGTTCTATTTGAACACTCTGATAACTCAATCCTAGCACAGTTCCCTTAGCTATTACAATGCCTACACCCTTTTTCTTCCTACAAAAATCTGCAGAGATTTGGAAAGTGTTATCCTGTCTGTACTGAATCTTTACTTTGACTTTCTGCTCCATTAATTATTCCTGAGAGGAGATGGCCTCCAGATTCCTGTCAGCCTGCATATAGACCCAGGATTACATGATACTTACCTTGTCAATGGCTTTCATCTGATAGAACAAAGCATGTCACTCATGATGTGTTCTGATGATTGCAGGTTAGAGTAAAACTCCTACATGATAACTATAATCTATTTTAACTTTGCACTCACTTGGCAACAAAATATATTTGTATGTTGCAGTAAAAGAGACTTTTACTAAAATATGATTAGAAATAGCTTTCTATTTAAGGTATTTTAAATAAACCCCTAATGCAACCCCTTAACCACTGAATAAATCTGTGGCATAAGAGTAATTGTCCTTTTGATAAAATGTCTTATAGGTTGGGTTTAATTCTTTTAAAATTATACATTAAAAAAGTAATTTATGAGCTAAGTATGTTTCAAAGAGATTATTTATTTCCCAAAGGGCATGCCACAGATTTCATCAGAGTCACTAAATTATACATATTAGTATATATGAAAATGTAATTTAAGTATAATTTTCAGGAATATGTCAACCTTTCACTACATGAAGTAAAATTATCCAAAACTCATTATTGTTTAAAATAGAAAGTATTTCAAAATGATGAAATACGTTATTAAATATTAAAGATACATAATTATAATCCAACAAAATTTAATAATATTAGTGAAGTGTGTGTGTGCGTGTGTGTGTGTATGTGTGCGCACAAAAATTCAAGAAATATAGATATATTGTGGTGGATAGATGTCATAATATCTTTGTCAAATCCCATAGAATTTATAACACAAATAGTGAACCCTAATGTAAACTAGGGGACATTTGTTAATACTACTATATCAATAGTGGCTCATCAATCCTAACACATTTACCACATTTAATGTAGAATGTTAATAATAGAAGAGATGAGGGAGGGATGAGGGTGATTTCTGTAAGAACTCTCTGTAATATCTGCTCAGTTTTTCTTTAAATGTAAAACTTCTCTTAAAAGTCTATTAATTTCTAAAGACAAGGTCTAACTATATGTTAATTATAACAAACATAATGCACATAAAAGAATATATACATTAAAAGTAAAAAGGATGAAAATAGATATGCCATGTATACCCAAATCTAACACTAATCAAAACTAATGTGTCCACACCAATATCAGACAAAATTAAGAAGTAAGCATATTACTAGAGATTAGAGAAGGGGTACCATGTAGAATAATAAAAGCACAATATGCTAATTATCCCAAGACAGCTGAGCAACCTTATGGACATCATTCCAAATGTCCTTCTGGATGAAGCTGTGGCAGCAGGGGCTGAGGCAGAGTGGTTAGGCATGATCAGGCAGACAGGCGAGTGTTTAGGGAGGATCAGGCAGGCAGGCAGAGTGGTTAAGGGCAGTCAGGCAGGCAGGCAAAAGGTTAGGGGTGATCAGGCAGACAGGCAGGCAAGCGGGTAGGAGCCAGCAGCCCCGGATTGTGAGAGGTATGTCCAACTGCCAGCTTAGGCCCGATCGTGTTGCTGACATCCCTTGAGGGGTCCTGGATTGTGAGAGGGTGCAGTCTGGGCTGAGGGAACCCCCACCCCTGTACTGAGGGAAACCCCCATGCACAAATTTTGTGCACCAGGTCTCTAGAATAATAATAATAATAATAATAATAATAATAATAATAAATAATAATAATAATAACAAAATGTAGAGTTCAACACAATGACAGAAAATCCTAAATGGGTATGCACTTAAAAAGAGATCTTCCAATTGCATGAAGGAAAAATAGATAAAACTTAAAGACAAAGAGGTAGATACAAAACTCTAGCAGGAAACCTCAACGCTCTTCAATACTGCTGTTCAATCATAATAGAACAACCAACTAGAAAATTGGCAAGAAAACAGACCCTGAATATTACTATCAATGACTGTGAATTGATTAACATTTATAAAACACTTCCATAATAGCAAAATACTATTTTTTTTAAATATTATTTTTTTAAATAAATATTTTTTTTTTCTTCATGAACATTCACCAAGAAAGATCATATTCTGGGTCAAAGATCAGCATTACTTTTAAAGGGAAAAAATAACTATTTTAGGTTTTCAGAGCTCTATAACCTCTCTCATCACAACTCATATTTTCTCTTGTTATGTGAAGCTCCGCTGAACAATACAGAAACAGTTTGATTTTTTGAATAAAGTTCAACATAACCTTACCCATTCCACTCTAGACATTTACTCATGTGAAATGAAAATTTATATTCACACAAAAATCTATACTCAAATGGTTACATGAGCTTTACGTATAATCACCAAAATCTGTAAACAACCAAATGTCCCACACCTAGGGAAGGGTTAACAAGCTGTAGTACATCCACACAATGAGAGTATCAGTAATAAAAAGGGACAAAGTACTATTACCTGCAGCTATATAGAAAAACCTCAAATGCTCTATGTTAAAATGAAATGCAGTATTAAAATGCTGAATGCGGTATGAGTCTATTTAGATAACATTCTGGGAGAGACAACACTGTAGGACTGATGTCCTATCAATGGTTGCCAAGGGCTGTGGTTGGTGGAGAGGTGAACTAAAAAGTGCCTCTGGATAGTAATGGAATGTTCCATATCTTAGTTATGACAGCAATTATATTAACTAATGTGTTCCTTAAAGTCATAAAAACTGTACTCTGTTTACCAATAAACTCCATTGCATGTAAATGCTATGTTCTAGAGGGTCCCGGAAAAGGCCCCTGGGGCTGATTCTGTGAGTGGGGAAATTGTGAAAAGTTTTCTGTCCAATCCAAATACATCTTGAGTCAACAGAAAAACGCCCCCCTGCCTCTGTATTATACTAGAATTCTTAAAAAACTAACTCAAATGGGAGCGCTCACATCATTATGTACAAGATTCTGCTTTCTAAGAAAGTTAACTCAGCTTATCACACCTCCTTACCTCGATGATGATGGGGGACTTTCTGTAAGGAGCTGATCCTCCTGGGTCTTTGTCATTTCTTTTCTGAACTGTTATGTCACCTTCTCTTCTTTCCCTGCATGTGACAATGGTATTTTCTTTAACTCTATCCCAAACAAGTGATAGTACAGTATTAAAAAGAAAACTCAGCCATGTCATTGAAAATGCCTCACTAGCTCCCTGTAGTCATGTCCTGCTTCATGAATTTTAGTCAGGACAGACCATATGTACAATGGTGCTCCCATCTACACTAATAAAAGAGAAACATGCAAATTGATCGTACCTCCGCTACGTCCACAAGCCACGCCCATCAACCAATCAGAAGCACATATACAAATGAACCCAACCGAGATGGCTGCCAGCACAGAGCGAGGAGGCTTGGTTTCCCTGGGAATGGAGGAAGCCACTCTTCCCACACACCCTGGCTGGCCCAGGTATCCACTCAAGGTTGCAAAGTTTCAATTACAGAAGATAAATAAATCCCAGATACCAGAGCCTCTACTTGGGTCACCTGGAGGTATGGCTGGCCTGCAAACCACCACAGGCCCCTCGCCCAGGCCACTCCATGCCCCAAGAGAACCACCACACTGATCTGGAACACCCTTCAGGACAAACCAGCCGGCCCCCACCCATGCACCAGGCCTCTATATCCTATCGAATAAAAGAGCAATATGCAAGTTGACCATCTATAAAATAATATGCCATATTAAGCTAGCAGCAACCTCATTTGTACCATATCTCTTGATTGCATCCTTTCCCTTGTGCTTAATTTATTCTCGTGTTGTTTTGTGCCATGAGGTCCTGCAAAGGCTTGCAGCCTAGGAGTGATAGGTTAGACTGTGTTTCCTACGTGTGTAGTAGGCTATACCATCTAGGTTGATGTAAGTGCCTCTATGATGATGAAATCACCTAGCAACACATTTCTCTGAATATTTCCTTGTTCTCAAGCAGTGTGTGCATGACTATATTCCAAAGTTTGAATTTTAAAGATTTTCTGAAGGTGTCTCAGGGGTCGCTACCTAGAGGGAGTGTAATACCTCTCTTTCCCTAGTGCACCGTTTTCAACAGAGAAACTCCCCTGAAATTTGTTTTGTGAAATTCTCTCTTGGGTTACTGAAACAAAATATTGCATCTTCAGAAACAGTTCAAAACTGCACACTCTTCTGATAAAAGGTATTTGGTTATTACGATGAATAAGTCTGTGGTGGTTTATTCTATTCTCTCCTCCCCAGCACACAGTTGACCCTCCCTGCCCTGCTCTTCCTCTTGAACCACTGGACTACAGTCATGCTGTTGAATAATTCTCTGCTCATTAGAGTTTTATCGCCTGGGAATACCTTGCTTTCCTTCCTTTCCTTGGTTAACTTTTATGCACGCTCTTAGACTCATTTGAAGAGGTGTCTATCTCTATGTAACTTCCCTGACACTCCAAGCTGCATTAGTTATTCCAACTCATGATTCCTTTTTGCATATTGCTTGGAGCACATTTCCACATTTTATTATATTGCTTCTTAAGTGAGTCAGGTTTGTCCTTTGGGACTCTTTTGGTCTCTTCTTTTTCCTATTTACACCCACTCCCTTGGTGATCTCATCCAGTCCCATGCCTTTTTATATCATCTATATGTGGATGATTCACAAAAGTATCACCAGTTTTGATATTCCCCACTGCAATAAGACTTGTATAATAAGTTTCTTATGTAAATTTTTAATTAGATGTGTAATACAGTAGGTGGCTCAACTTGTTCAAACTGAACTTGTTGATATTTCTATCCCAAACCTAGTTCTTCTGAGATATTCCACTTTTAAGCTAATGACAATAGCATAAGCTCAATTGTGAGACCAAAATCCATGAACTCACTCTTGTATCCTTTCTCTTTAAAAATTACTAACTGAGCATGGCCGGTGTTGCTCAGCAGTTAAACTTTGACCCACGAATCAGGAGGCCACTGTTCAATTCCTGGTCAGGGCATATGTCTGAGTTTATGGGCTCAATCCCCAGTAGGGAGCATTCAGAAGGCTGCTGATAATAATTCTCTCTCATTATTGATGTTTCTATTTCTCTTTCTCACTCTCCTTTCCTCTCTCTGAAATCAATAAATATATATACTTAAAAATTACTATCAGATATTTAATATAATCCCTTTACTTTTATTATCAACACTAGAGGCCCAATGCATGAAGATTAGTGCAAGAATGGGCCTTCCTTCCCTCTGGCTGCCAGCACCTCCTTCCCTCTGGCTGGAGCCACCTTTCTGCATTCCCATGCTGCCCAGAAGCCCAGAGCTGCTGGGGTGGTGCAGAATGCCTACATCATCACCATGGCAACAATGCAAGTTTCCTGCCCCCAGCCACTTGGTGCCTGCATATGCAAATTAACCCACCGTCTTTGTTGGGTTAATTTGAATATCCACTCCTGATTGGCTGGTGGACATTGTGTAGGTATGATCAATTTGCATATTTCTCTTTTATTAACGTAGATGTACTCTAGTAGTTCAAGTTCCAGCATTTTAGTGCAATGCCCTTAAAGTCCAGCCCTTCAGCCAATTATAACTCAAAGTGACTACCAGAAAACTAAGCAGAGCAAATAAAACTAGGCAGATTGGTATAGAGAAGTAATCTGCATATTAAATTGAATTTATTCTTTGCCCCCACTATAGCTTCATCACGAAGATACTCCTCAATAGTGGAGCTAACACTGTAGCAACCAAGTCATCAGTATGGCCCAGAAAGAAGATGACATAAACCAGAAGGTGAAGGAAAACTATGGAGGGGAGCGAGCTAGAGAAGAGGATATTTATTTATCAACTAATGTGTACATTCTTGGTCTGAATACTGAAACTGACATGTACAAGGTCACTACATATCAGCAGATCAAGGGCTTTGAGAACTGAAGTGAGATTTGTAGAATGCTGCCAGTCTGGACCTAACTTGATTACATTTGAAGACAAAACTATAAATATTTTCCAGAGGATTTTAATAGAACCCAGAGCTTGTACAAATAGATTCATTACAATGCCTGACTTATTTTACTTAGCTTAATCCCTTCACGGTTCATCCATGTTGTCACAAATGGCAGAATTTTCTTTTGCTTATGACTGAATACTATTCTATTGTGTTTATATATCCATTCAGATGGACATGCATGTTGTCTCCATCTTTTGGCTACTATGAATAATGCTTCAATGAATATGAGAGTGCATTATGCCATGTTGGTTCATACAAGTTTTCATAGGAACGCTCTACTTTCCGGTGGTGAGGGAAATATGAACTATGTGTTTTTTATCTTCCTTTCCTATGACAATTTCAGTTTCATGAGTGTGAATTTTTTTGTTTTATTGGAAAAGCTAGCACATAGGGGTCATATAATAAATATTTTTTGTTGACTGAGTAGCTTACTGTTTGGGGAGGCAGCACTGTTGTCTGGTTGCCTGAAGATGCTATGATTCCACTGAAGGCCTATGGGCTGGTATCCTACAAGGATGATGTCCAAACCTTTTGGCTCTTGCAACTCTCACTCCCGATTATGTTCTCTGGAATGAGAATAACATTTTTAAGATCCTGAAAATAAATCACAAATAGTGATTATCCATTTGGTACATTTTCTTAGCACTAATTAATGCATTTTGTTAAAAAGATGCTGCTGCTACTTCATCTTCAGAATGATTCATTTTAATGAGCCATGCTTTAAAAATAACCAAAACCCTTCATCACTTGGTAAAATCACCTGCAAGCTTTCATCTTCTAATAGCTATTTTCCATTATACCTGCTACCACCTCCACCCTCCAACACACACACAAAGTACTCTTCTGAAAAACTCCATCTGTCACTCTTGGTAATGAAACAATAGCTTCAAGTACCATATGCTTATAGGCTGATTTCTTCAACAAGTACAATAATAACAGATTTACTAATAAATGTGTTTTGTGTTTATCACCATTCTTTTATTGATGGTTTTAGGAATAAAGGTAGAAAAAATATTAAGATTTAATTCAAAATAGGAGAGAAGGAGGAGACAATGAAGTAGGCCTGAGTTGAGGAGGAAGGGGTATCTTTATTTTTACTTAGTATACTTCAAATGAGAACTACACGGCACAAATCACCCTCAGTTGTTTTGTGAAGGCTGTAAGTCTATTAAAATTTGTGTCTGGGTGGCCATCAACTTATTTAGCATCAACCATTTAGCTCATTCACATATCTCTAGGGAGAACAGAACTGAAATATATGGATTATCAATTTGTGATATTACATTTCTTCATATATTTGTGTAACTTATTTTATGTAAAGAGATTGAGTGCTGTGAGGGGAAACATGTGGGAGAAGAAGCTAACCTCAGGATTGGCTATCTCTTCATTTCTGGAACAATTACGCTCTGTCCCAAACATGCATTTTCTTCCTAGTAAAAGAAACAAACAAACAACAACAACAAAAAAATAAAAACACAAAACAAAACAGTCCTAGAGACATACCTGTTAAAAGTGGCAGATGAATGGTCCTCTACTGTGACATGTGTATGCCTTCTGGTACAGCAGGCCTCACCTTAAAATTAAAAATAAATAAATAAATAAATAAATAAATAAATAAATAAATAAATGTCTCTACACAGATTCTATTAAACTATTCCCAGTCTTTTGCCTTGATCTAATATCTAATAACTCAGTTTTATTCATCTTGATATCTTTTAATGATAATTTTTAATGTCTGGGTATTATAATAAAGGTCCTTATACACCACATGTGTCAAACACAAGGCCCGCGGGCCAAATCCAGCCCGCCAGGCCTTGCAATGTGGCCCGCACAGCGCTGTCATCACTGCACTCCGCTGTCAGTTTATGACATTGTCAGTTTATGACTGTTCAGTAAACCATTCGGCCAGCGATTTAGGCTGAATTTTAGATTTTGGCCCCTTCTCTGATTGAGTTCGACACCCCTATTATACACAGTTATTTTGTGAAACTGACTTTGCTTTTAGGACTGACTTCAATATCAAGATATATTTATAGATAACAAATCGCATTTATTGAATTATCCACTTTTCTCCCTCTGATTTAAAGAGTTTCACCTCTTTTGTTCTTTCAGATGTATATTTTTAACCTAAATTTAATAAATATTAATGAATTGGTGATTTTTGCCCAAATAGCTATTAGCAGAATAGAAGGAACACAATATTACAAATGGACACAATTACTCAATGTAGTTTCTATGGATGAGATTCATTGTAGTAAAGTATGCACATGTAATAAACATTACACATTTAATCTTTCATTTATTCGTGAATATGCCTAACAAAGAATTCTGACTTTGTAGTAATTACAGTGTTTAGTGTAGGGGAAACAAGGGAAGATGGCAGAGTTTTGGCTGTTAAAGGGCTTGTTTTCTAGTAATAGCGATGTTTCTCCGGTATGCTACAAGTGTTCCAGAGTTTGAAGACAAACAATCTCAAATTAATATTCAATCATGAAATCACAATGATGGCCAGCCATCACCAACTCTAGCCATTCCAGAGGCTCTCTTAACTTAATAATCACCTGGAATCATTTTACAGGCCATTATAGGTGCTTAGGAGTTCATCTCATAAGCCATAAAACATTTCTATATTTCTGTTTTCACACTCCACTGAATTCTAGCACAATTCAAACATCTTAAAGAATGTATTCAAAAGATCTTAAACTCAGAATTTCAAAATGCAACTATTGTAACTGGTGATTTCTGCTCATGGTGGAAGTCCTTTATCACGCTTGCAAGAGGTCAATGATTCCTGATGCCTCTGCTCAGATTTTACTCATCCCTCTGTGCCTCCCTTCTTCTTGTGTCCCTTATAGCATAGTGGAGCCAGAGAGCTCTCAGCTTATCCAGTGCTGCTCCCTGGAGCAGAGAGAAAGTGGGACTTTAAAATCAGTTGAAGTTTACGGAAGCAATTGAGCTAAGTTATTCTTTTCTGGAAGTAGCATCAGCAAGTACTAAATGAGGTACGAAAATGTTCACAGAAAGTACCTTGGCCATGACTGGCATTTAAAATCCCTGCCTGAGAACACTGTATTCAGCCTTGATATTCTTCCATAGTACTATTCTAGGTTCTTATTTTTCCCAATAATTTAATTTCTAATGTAAGATAATTATGATTAATTTATGACAGTGACTAAGTCCTGTGTTCATGATGTGCAGAAGGAATGGTAGAGAACTTTCTGCTCTAAGAGAAGGGGTCTTTCAGATACCAACAGGTAAGTATCATCATAATTCATCAACATTATTCCAACATATCTTCAGGACCCTTCACACAGATAATAAAAGCTACTCTCAGGTTCCTCAGGTTGCCTCTTTTCATCTCAATTCCACTTTTAAATAGCAATCAGTTGTCTCAAACTCCATCACACAGCACTAAGTTGGGAGAACAAGACCATCTGTGCTACTTCAGGTATTGCTTTACTGTAGCTAGGACCTCTGTGTCAATGTCCCTTCATGCTTAGTTTCCTAAGCTACTGTGTTCTTTTCACATTTTTAATGAGAGAGAATAGGTTTGGTGGACTATTCATTACTATGATTGGGAAACAGCTTTTTAACTTAAAAATAATAAGGCCTTGAGATCTGGTATCTGACCAGTCTGGACAAAACCGACAGACCTTACCATCCAGAATAATTCCACATTGTGTCAAGGTCTGAATCAGCCTTTTTTCTCCTGTGCTCACATCTAAGATCCTATTATGATGGAAATTGGCTGCAAATGAACTCCAATTGCATCCAAACTTCAAAAGCTATTTTATAACTGCTTTTCGCCTGACTATTTAAAAGTATAACCTCCAGATAAGATCCTCAATCTATCTCTCTTATAGAAATAGAAATTATTAATAAGAAAAGAGCAGTTATTCCCACATTTCCTTTAGCACATGAATTTATGCTTTTCTTGGGTATTTAACATAGAGGGTTCATGTCATTATAATTAAAAATACACCAAACTGTCTTATTCATAGTGGGGGGGGGGGAATCAATCCAGAAATTGCCTATTGATGGCTTAGAATCAAATGTGCAAATAATATGCTTAGAGAACGTTAAAACAGGCCTAATAAGGTGGCAATTTATTTCCTTTTCAATATATATGAAAAGAAACTTTAATAGTGGCCACCTTTAATGTATTCACCCTGAAGAATGAAAGTCCACACTAATGTAATTTAAAAATCTAATGTTGCCTGCAAATTTCAGAGAAAGGTTTAGAAAGAGCAAAAGCTTAGAAGCAGAGATCCCAGGCAGTGCTTTATCCAAATATACTGACATCAACTCTTGCTAAACATTTCCTTCCCTTGACAGTAACCTATGCTTCTTCTCCTTGGGAAGCAAAAAAAAATCATAAAAATAAATCTGGAAGAGGTCTTCTCTTAAAAATGTAACTTAAATAACTTCACCCTGCTTTGTATTTTTTCAGGTCTTGCCACACTTTGGAGTAGTGTTGCTATAATGGAATAATGAGCTTTTATTTATTCTTAAAAATATTTCCCATTTTTTGTTGTTTATTTTATTAAATTTTTAAATGAAAACTGAATATGTTAAGGTGCACAAGATGGTGTTTTGATATATGTCCACATAGTAAAATAATTATAATAGCCAAGCTAATTAACACATATATCTCACATACTTTTATATTTTTGGTGGGCTAGTGAGCTTTTAAATAAAAAATGCTAAATTTGGAAATCAACCTATCTTTCATTAAAAAATCATCAAGACTCAGTCTCCTGTCCTGGTAATTAAAGTCTACTATGGAATATTCATGAAAGTTATAATTCCTTCATTACCTTTGCTAGTGTGCCTGTGAGTGGCTATTGATATCCAAGGGTTAGCTTCCACTTAATTATTATAGTCTTCCCGTTAATACTACATTTTTAATCCCCAAAGCTTGAGCCCTACAACTATTCATTTCTTCTCTATGTGAGATGTAGCCCAAGATGAATTGCTTTGAGTTTTATTTGATCAAGGCTTAATTTTAATGATCACCTGCTGTACAAATAAAATAAGAAGCAGTGAAGTTCTCATTAATTGATAAAAGTCACAAAACTTTGTCACTGTGTTTTTGATACAAAATTATATTTAACTTCTCTCATTGATGTTTTCTGTGAATTTTGAATGAGCCAGCTAGCAAGGGGTAGAAGAAAATCACCAAGTCTGCACAAAGGAGTACTTAATAGCACACTGCTATATTTTAATTGCAGTGTCTTGCTTTCAATTGTCGACAGTTTGTATCATTGCCCTTCTGTTTAATGTTCATGAGCCTCCTTGTATAACCAGGTAGTAGTATCCTAGAAGGCAGTTTCTAGGATGTCTCGGTATTTTGAATTTCTTTGAGTGTCTAAAACATAGTATGAATTCTAAACCAGCTCCTTTCTAACTAAGTTTAGGGAAATGGCAGATCAAATGGGTTACACTTAGGCTGAGTCAAAATATGTTGCAAGAAAAAGAGAATACCCCGGAGTGTTTAAAGGGTTATGTCGGAATTAAACATGAGAACTCATGGGGATATCCACTCTGAAACAATTGTGGATTTCTGGATAAGCATCAGAGGTCCAATTACTTTGTAGCTGAGGAAATAATGCATTTCCAAGTTAAGTATGTGTACTTTTTACCTCATGTTTTCTGGCTGCCAGGAGGACCAAAGTCTACAGTAGTATTGTAAGTATAATAAATGATGTTTATGGATTAAATTGCCACATGTTGGTTGGTAGCAAAAAGGAAGATTTTTCCATTGCACACAAAAGTGAGAGGTTCCTTTTTATTCTAACAATTTTTAAACCAAGTTTCTTTGGGGTACAGACCCACTATGCATGATGGGTAAAGTTGACTTTGCAAAGATCTGATTCTGTGTCATATCTTATTTCACAAATATTTTATGACACCTGAAATTCATGGCAGTCAGAATTAAGCATGTTGGCTGGAATTTTTTGAACTGGTGATCTGGCAATGCATATGTCTGTCAGGCAGGGTGATAAGAATAAATTAAGGTGGGGGGGAAAGCAAAGACTTTCAGATTCTCTAGGACTAGTATCCACCTTACACTCTCTTCCTAGAGATAGAATTACATTTCCCTGATGCTGCACAAGATGATGAGAGGAGAGAGTTCTGCTGCTTCTGTGGTTCTTGCTAATTGTCTACGATAACCCGGAGGCAGGTAATTAGTACAGAGAAATTGGAGAACATGAAATGCCCCATTAACTACTAATAGAGTGTGTCACTCTAGTTCTAGGACACACCAGGTGTAAGGGGAACGTCTCCTTTGCTGTTATTCCAACCTTTTGCCATGAGCACATCATCCCAGGTTTTGCCTCCTGAGGCACACCAAGACCAAGACATCTTACCTGGATTTCCCTCCTCCTAAGTAGCTAATGAATGGTGTGGGTAAGAGGAGAAAAACTGTTGTTATTGTAGCACAGGAAAAGAAATCCACTCTAGTTCTGCCATCACCACCTCTCAAACAGCCATGAAGATGGAGTCCAAACTCCCAATGACAGTAGCAGCTGGGTTCCTGATGGTATTACCTGGCTGTCATTGCTGTCTCTAAAATTCATTATATACTGATTTGGCCAAAGGCCAAAAAAATTATACGCCAGAAGTTGAGCTAGGTCTTGGGATTACGAGCAAAAAACAAATCAGTTTAGTGTTTAAGAAATTTTGAGTCAGACAAATCACTTAAGACATCTCAGTGGCTAAATAGTATTGTGAATATGAGCACATTAACGTTTTTCTGTGCCTCATTTTTTAAACTTGAAATGTAAGACAAGTAGCCACCTTAGCAGAATTCAATGAATAGTAAATAATGAGCATAAAGAACTTAGAAAAGTGTAATTAATGTTTATACATTGTCAAATGTTGAAGTTATTGTTTTAGGGAGTGTTCCCTCTTTGTCAGGCACTCTACTAAGTGCTGGGTTCTAAAAATGCAGGCATCCTGGTCTTTGTGTGCTTGCCTGGAATGGAATCCAGAATCAAACATGCTTCTCTGTAGAATGAGTTTCTTCCTGTTGGGTGTCACCTGCAGGACATTCTGGTAAGGCTCTCCTAAGGGCCTTACTGGGCATCTTGAGTGCTCAGCTATGACCCTTCAGCATGACTGTGGTTGTGAATGACAAATTCTGTCACTACCCAGCAGCTCCATTGGCCAGATTATAAGGAGGGTTCCATATCCACAGAGGTTCCTTTCCTCTAAAGATGTGGCATCTGATTTTAGAAAGCTTAAAGCTTATGAAAATTAAAATTTCACAATAAAGAGAGACAAGCTGGATGAAGAGAAATGTGGAGCATGCAGTCATTTAGCAGCCTTAGAATGTGATTAGTTGGTAAGGGGTGGGGTTTTAAGATCCCCCTCTATCCTTAGATCCTTGATCTGCCCATTCATTATAAGCTGTTTAAAATATGCAATTTATTGCTCTTAAACTTCAACTTCCCCATCAGCGCAATGAAGATGATCACACCACCTCCACCTAAGGTGAGTAGGAGGCCATGCACCATATCTAGTACAGTGCCCGACACAATAGGCTCTCAATAAATGGAAGCAATTAGAACAAACCAAGGTGAATAGGTTAGGAACCTTTAAGTGTATGTTTTCCTCTACCCAGAGGGGGAGGTGAAGTTATATAACATAATTTTTAAGTGCACGTAGGATGATTCTTAATTGTACAGATTTTTTCTTTTATTTTACCAATTTCTGGAGGCATCAACCTCTGTTTTCTTTCTCCCCTTCTACATTGATTCTTAATAGAAACAAATTCTAAACAATTTCAATGATTTTTATCTATTTCTGTCATCCACAGTGCCATCTTAAAAGAAATGAGCATTAATGGAATTACAGATAAATAGATAGATAGATGTGAATATATACTGGGAGGCTATTTAATTCCCCACGCTGGATGCTATTTTCATCTATGTGATAAAACAGTGAGTGCACAAATTGAATGAGTAACAAGAGAGAAAAATTGCACCACAGTTCTATTAAGCTCCGGATGATATAATACCATAGTTATTTATAAGAAAGCCTTATTTATATTGTTTACAAAAAATCTAAAAGTAAAGTTGTTTTTTTTTTTAAAAAAAAATCTGTTCCTTCATAGAAAATGTCTTCTAGTTGTTGAAATGTTCAATACTCTCAAGCCTTGTGAACTGACTGTTCCATGATAAAGAAGCCAGGGGTACACCAAGCTGATTATACTATTGGTTTCAGTCCAACCATGACTTATTCTTGCAAGTTATTAGTGAGCTTATTGGACTGCTAAATCAAAATTGTATTAAAATAAACTGTGCTTTTCCTTCGTTTTGCAGAATCATCAGGGTTATAGAGGAAAGCACATAAAGGCATAAAACATTTTTAAAGAGATCATAAGCCTGAGTTTCTTGTTAAAGTAAAGCTATTTTGATTTAAAATTAGCAAAGCTTTAGTGTCATCCTTAGCAAAATAATGCCCTTTGTGTGGAAAAGTAAAACTTTGATAAGAAAATTTGGTATTAAATTGGGATGAAAAGATGGGGAATAGATGGGGTGAATTGCCTACTGCCAAATGGCATAGGGAGAGATGGCCTTCTTTTTTACAGCCTTGTTTATAAATGGTGGGTAGTTTCAGCGTTATTTTCCTGGGAACCATTGTCCTAATTCTCATTGGATTTCCATTTACAGCTGCTCTTTCTATTATATGAAATTCATCACTGATGATTAAAACACCCCAGTAGACTCTGATTTAATAAAAAATATTTGTAATGTCACTGTTATTTTTTTCACTTGGAATGACCAGCTCTTCTACTAACCAATGTATATTAATAGGTTAAGGTTCACCTTTATTGCTTACGTGCTGTGAATTTTCCCATGTCTCTTCTTATTCCCAGTAAATTACTGGGAATGAGAATAACCAGACTCTGTGCCAACAAACCCAGCCCTCATTCTACTTGCAGGTCTCACTTAACATCTCATGGATAACAATTTGTCCTCCTCAATAAACGAAAAACTACTCAGTACCAGAGAGGGGGTTGTCACATGAAGATAAAAGTGGTCCCAAGGAAAAATCAGGCATCCCTGGACCGGTCTGAAGGACACTGTATATTCCACAAAAGGCATCTGAATACGAAGTGTGGCCTAATCTATGGGTCACCATCAGACTAGGCTGAAACTGAACTCAAGATGTTTGCTTCACTGGTGCCCCCAACTAGTGACCAAGTTAACTAGCCTTAGATTTAAAAAAGTAATGATAGGGTCTATATTGGGAAACAATAGTAAGAAAAACATAGGGCTTGGTAATACTGTAATGGGGCTGGAAGGCGGGAAGGGAGAGCAATTGGAGGGGCAAGCAAGTGAGAATTCCACCTAAGTGAGAATCAGATGCACCTTGGAACATCTGGCAGGTATTTCAATATCTGCTTCTATCAAGGCTCCAGACGTTCCTGGAGAAAACCTGTCCTGTGGGAGAGGAGGAGTCATTCCATGTACCCACAGGGCCCATTGCTCAGCTGTGTACCTGGACCACCCTCTGCACAGTTCATCTCTAAATGGCATGTGAGCCCTAACCGGTGTGGCTCAGTGGATGAAGTGTCAGCCTGCGGACTCAAGGGTCCCAGGTTCGATCTTTCATACTTTAGGAATAAATTAAAATACAGGCTACAAAACTTCTCTGAAGCATAGTTATTTATAACTTTTGAGTATGAAGTCAGTAAGAACTAGGTTGACTCAGGCTCTTATTACAGAAAATAACAATTTTCCCAGAGTGACCAGAAATCATTCAAAGGGATAATGATTCAGTCCTTTAGGGATGACTAAACAGATTTCCTGCTGCGGTGTGGGCGACATGGTGATGGTCACCACAACTCAGAGAGAAGGGACATGCAGTGGTGGTAATTGGATAGTGCAGGTCATACTGGAGGAAAGACAGTGCGTTGCTCTGTTTTGAAAATAATGCAGTGGTCATAGTAAACAATAAAGGTGAGGTGAAAGGTAGGCCTTCATAGTACTGGTTGCAAGGAGTGTGCAGATTTGTGACTCAGGATTGCATCCACTCTTGGCAGCTTAAGGAATCCTTAGTTTGAGTATTATGGCATGTGAAATAAATATAGTGGTACTTTTCCTTTACATTTAGTAAGACAAGCATATTTTAGACAAGAAATGGGGGTAAAACTAAGGGATATAAGCACTCCATGGAAAATATTTTTGCTTCTTAAAAGTGGTATTTGATAGCAGATGCAATGGTATTTGGGCAATTTTCCTATTAAAGTCAGATTGAACTCTTAAGATATTTAGAAGAGATAAAATTCTAGGTTGCATTTTAAGCAATCACCAAAAGGTAGAACAGAGATGTGAATGAGAGCTCATTGATGTAACTATGACATGTACATGGTCTTCCCTCCTTAAAGTGTCCATGTTTTTCTGGGCAGAAAACATAGATGGAAAGATCTAGAGGTCTGGCCCCTGTTTAGCCAACCACTTTCATAATAGTATTTTCACCATCATCAGTATCATTAACGTTAATTGAGTACTTAATATATACCTGGCAATATGTAATATTTTTAATATTTTGCATATACAGGCTAAATTATCTACTTATTCATTTATTTGAATCTCTAAACAACCTAATAAATAAAGTAGTTTTAATTTCAGTCACATGATAAAAGTACAAATAATTACCATGTACAAGTTCAAGGATATAAGGGGCAGAGTGGGATCTGACCACAGAACCTGCCTTATTGAGAACTTAACCCTGCCTCTCAGCAGCCCTGGTTATTTAAATCCAAGCACCATTTTATCTGAGAGAAGTGATGGAATTCTACCTACTTGTTTTATGTTTGTCTAGATAAGGGATTCTGCTCTTGTCTCTCAAGGAGAGTTGTAGCCAAGCTGTTTATGGCTTTGCTTCAAGTGAGAAAAAATAGTGGTTCGCCAAGAACAATTTGTCTCCATTTGCAAAATGATCAGACATGTACTTCCATCTAACTGCAAAGCTAGGGTGCCTGCTATTTAGGAGAGAATATTATCTCCTTTCATCCTTGAGTGATAATTCATATCCCACCTGGTTAAAATGATCTTTCCTGTCCTGTTATTATTTATCAAGTTGAAGAATATGTACTGCCTCAATGACCATCATAATCTTCACCAGCCCTCCTGCCCCTCCCCCCACACATACATTCTGAGCTATCTTTTTTTTTTTTTTTTTTTTAGAATCCAGCAAACATGTTAGTTTGATGACGTGAACTCACACTTCTACTACGGGAGCAACTTACTTAGATCTTTCTGTCATCATCTCAAACTCAGCCTCACCCATTTGCCACTTCCTTTTCTGTCTCACGCCTCTACAATCTTCCTCCCTGCTCTCCTTGCTTCCTTCTGAAAGAAAAGGATGCGCCAGGCTCTGTGATGAAAACTGGGGTTTCAATGAAAAGAAATGTATAATCCTTGCATCTGACAGCATAATAGGTGAAGAACAACATAGACATCTGTGACTGCAGTGAAGCAGAGACAGCATGTAATAAAGCTTAGAAGGGTAGAAGCAGTGGAATCTCGGTAACCGGCTCATAAAAAATAAAAAAGAAAGAAAAGAAAGAAACAAAAAAAAAATAGGTGGTGTTTACCAATCTCCAGGATGTAAAAAACCCTACCCTGAAAGATTAACAAGCTACCAAAATCACATCACTGAATGTGGAGTTGAAAAGAGATGTGTATATTTTGTTCTCATAAACTCCTATAAGCTGCCTCCAGCACTTGGCTCTAAGTGAGTAGTCATTCAAGAGTGTTGGAGAGGGTTGTCACATTGGAGTTTACATTGATTTGTTTCCTCATGTTTTCTAAACTCTCAAATCCTTGATATCCCCACTCATGTTTATTATAAACACATCATCAGTTCACTAGTTTAATATAAAAAGACAGCAAATTAGATATTACTACCGTGTTTCCCTGAAAATAAGACATCCTCCGAAAATAAGACCTAGCGCATGGAAAGATAAGACATCCCCTGAAAATAAGACCTAGCACAACTTTGGGAGAAAAAATTAATATAAGACACTGTCTTATTTTCCGGGAAACAGGGTAGGTGGAACTAGAAAACATGCATATAGATAGATAGAGATAGATAAGATTAGAAAGATAATAGAGAAATATATAGATATGGATATGGATATAAATATAGATATACTAGCGGCCCAGTGCATATATCAGTGCATAGGTAGGGTCCCTAGCCAGCTGAGGGGAGGAACCCAGGGAGGTTGGCTGGCTGGAGAAGAGGAGGGGGGGTTCAGACCATGGGGTTGGCAGGGTGGCCAGGAGGAGGGACCATGGGAGGTTGGCATCCTGCGGGAGGTTGGCTGTGGGAGTTCACTGACCATTGGGGCAGCTCCTGCATTGAGAATCTGCCCCCTGGTGGTCAGTGCACATCCTAGCAACTGGTCATAAAAGCTTTTACACACTTATAATATTCCCAAGGAGCGAAATAATTATAAGCACACCTAAACTATGTCACTACATGAAATTAAAAACCTTTTATATCTACTTACTTATATCAATTGGTATCTCCTTGATGCTCTGCCACCTTTTTATTCATCCCTTCTTCCTGATTCTTTGTAGTTGGTGTTATAATGATTTACACTATTTTGCCATCATCAGTTTCACTTTTGAGAAATTAATTCTTGCAAAATAACCCCCTTCCTTTCCTTCTGGGATCAAGTTTAAAACATATAAAGTTTCTATTTTGAAGACTCAAAATGTTGCTAATGTGTCTTCAACTACCTGCTAAATTTTTTCATGAGTCCTCCTAATCCTTACCTGAAGCCTTGTTCCAGCATCTGTCAATATTCACTCTGGCATTTCATAACTCTGTGTTTTTTAGTAATTTCCCCATACCTATAAACAAACCAGACCTTTCAGTTCTATGAGAGATTTTCTCTAGATATATTCTCAAGCTATATTTTCAATTTTCTTCTTTTCTGAACTCTGTTTCATGGGAGAGTTTTCTAAACTATTTTTTTTGTCTCTTTCTCCTTTTAACTTTAATCTCTTAATTATATTAACTCTAATCTCTTAATTATATTAACTCTAGCTTTTAGCTCCACTGTGATAATTTATTGCTTGAAGGTCCCACTGTGTGCCTGAAGAGGAACTTCTGAGACTGTTAGCAGAGTGTGTCTTGACTGACCTCTTTGAACTTTGTCTTCTTGAATTGTTCTATGCTATCATTTCTGTCCTTCTATTTCTCTGACTACTTTTCTGTCTCATTCCATGGCTCCCCTGCTGATACAACTCCATAAGCATTTCTTCATTTGGCTCCTTTATATGGCAGTTGCATCTACTCTATAATTTGAGCTATGTCAGATAAACTCTGCATCTTCCTGAATATTTAACATTAGGCATTTAAGTTTAGTCACTGTGGTGGGAGTGCAGTGAAATCACATTGAGTTTCTACTGATGACTACTGTTGAGTACTTTTTCACACACTTCTTTGCTATTTTATTTAGAAATATATAATATTCTTCTTTGAATTATCTCAAGTATTTTGCCCATTTTTTATTACATGTTTTTTCTTTGCGGATGTGTAGGAGTACTTGATATATGTTCTGGATGACAGTCTTTTGACAGATGCATATTTTACTTTCTAATACCTTGCCTATTCACTTTTAATGGTGTCTTTTAAAAAGCTAACATCCTAATTTTAATGAAGTCCAACTTATTTTATTTAAATCTATGACAATTCTTCCAGTGTCCTGTGAAATAAACATATCTCAGTATTATATCTTATCTGAAAATTAGTTTTATATGTTATTATATGGAAGATTGAAAATGTTAGCTTTTATATTTATGTCTTTGATGCATCACATATTAATTTTTGTATATAATGTGAGGTAGTGGTTGAAGTTTACTTTTCATCCATATGAAAATTGAGTTATTCTGGCACCACATGTTTAAAATTTACTTTTATCTTTGAGATTTGTTGGAGGAGGTCATCGAGAAGTATGTGTCCACTGGTTGACCTGTGAGCTGGACCCAATATATTAGATGCTTCTTACCCTCATCTTTGTCTTTGGAATGTATGTTCTATCTTCTGGTCCCACAGTTGGAACTGTTCCAAAGCTGTAGCCTTCAGAAAGGTTTTGCATACCTGACTAAACCCAATGAGATAATTTTTTTTTAAGATTCTGATGGGCTAGTGACATGATCTACTTATCTTGAGGCCTCCAAAGGCAAGCCTCATATATAAATTTCTCTTGTATATTGCACCTGCCAGCTATCAATCTGGAATGGCCTGCCTCCTTCATCAGTTTCTCCTTTCCCTCTGTGTACATGGGGCCACTTTGAGAAATAACAGTTGCTTGGTATATTTTTAAAATAAAATAAGAGTGTGTTAATCCCCAGTGTTCCATTGATCTATTTTTCTATTCCTACGTTGCTAACAAATTATTTTGACTCCTGAAGCAATACAAGAATCTTGAAATTAGATAGTGTAAATCCTCCAGCTATATGCTTATTTTCAAGGTTAATTTGGGAAATCTAGGGCCTTGTCATGTCCATATAGATTTTCAAATAAACCTGTCAATTTCTATTAAAAATCCTGCTGTAATTTTGAATGAGATTGAGTTAAATCTTGAAATCAAATAGGAGAGAATTGACACCTTAACAATATAGAGTATTCCATTGCATTAAAAACATGGGTTATCTATTTATTCCTAGCTACTTTAGGTTGTCTTTCAGCAATATTTCTATTTCTCCTATGTATAATTTCTGTACATTTTTATTATAATTATCCCTAAGTAATTTATTTTTTCTATATAATTTTTTAATATTATAATTTTTACTAATAGTCTACAAAGATAAATTTATATTGATGAATGACTTTGTGTCTTGTGGTTTTCTTAATATACTATATTGTGAAAATATTTTGATACAGATATTAAGATTTATCTTAAAAATACATTTTAGGTTGTTTATTTTTTCCTTATCTGTATGCTTTATATTTATCTTGCTATAAATAAATCCTTTGTAAAATATTTAAAAGACATGATGACAGTGAATATCTTCACTGTGTCCCCAAACATGGGGAAACACATTCAGTATTTTACCATTAAATTATGCTGGCTGTAATGCTTTATAAAATTGAGGAAGTTTCTTTTTATTCCACATTTGCTGAGATCTTTATTTTTGTCATGAATGTGTATTGATACTCTGAAGTGCTTTTTCTAAATCTACTGAGCTGTATATTTGTCTACTTATAAATATTAACTCAGCTTTACATTTCTGTGTAAACTTTTCCTCCTTCATGTTCATTTTGTTAGGTACTGAGCATTTAAATTCATGATAAATATTGGTGTTATAATTGTGTTCTTTTGTAATGTTCTTGTGTTGTTTTGGTATCAGAATTATTCAATTATTCTGGCACCATAAAATGAGTTGAAAATGCTTCCTCCTCTTCTTTTTTCTGTGATAGTTGATGTGGAGTTGGCATTATTTCATCTCTAAATATATACTACAAAATTTTGGTGACATCATCTGAGTTGGAAATTATAAAATTATAATTGTGGGAAGTTTTTTAAATACAAACTCGGGTTGTTGTTGTTTTTTATAAGAATTGAGCTCCTAAGGTTGTCTGTTTTGTGTGTCAGTTTTGAAATTAAGGCTTAGAGTTAACAGATCACAACTCATTTTTAGAGGAACAGAATTTGAATATTTTGCAAATGAAGATAGTTTTAAGGTGTATTTAGATAGAGAGCCTTTATTGTGTAGAGAGAGGTGAACACAAATAATGCCAACTTTCCCAAAGGGAGAGGAAATACAAGCATACCTCATTTTATTGTGCTTCACATTATTACTCTTCACAGATGTTGCATATTTTACAAATTGAAGGCAAGTCCTTTCAACAGCCAAAAGACTACAATTCACTTTATTGTACCTTCACTTTGTTTTAGTGGTCTGGAACTAAACCTCTGATATTTTTGAGGTATGCCTATATATAAAATTTATAATTCCCAAGGGTTCTCACAAGTAGTCAATCACCCAGGTGCTGCCTACTGCACATTGGCCTCGATATGGATGTCAAGAGGCATACAAGCTGCCTGCTAAGGCTTTGGCTGAGTCTGACAAATGCATGCCTTACTAATGGTCCAGTGAGCATATCCGTATGGTTGAAACCCTGTCAAGTATCAGCACAGTTAAACAGAATTGTGGAAAGAAAACTGATGAATCTGATGCTCTTTCAAATAGCAAAATCACTTGATCCTACTTACCACTATTCACCTCTTTAACATGAACTCATTCTCCAACTAATAAGCTCATCTGAAAGAATCACCTAATTATTTTAAGTTTATTGATACTTTAAAATATATTATGCATAATATGAACATGATTGTCAGAAATATTTTGAGAAATACAGAAAAGGCAGCAAATAAACCTACATTCAGA
Organism: Pipistrellus hanaki; assembly: GCF_964339955.1. Taxonomy (NCBI): domain Eukaryota; kingdom Metazoa; phylum Chordata; class Mammalia; order Chiroptera; family Vespertilionidae; genus Pipistrellus; species Pipistrellus hanaki. The sequence continues at coordinate 42,953,447 of NC_140516.1, read as the reverse complement.
ATTAGCCCCAGAATATTTACTTAATAAATGTATGTGTTTATAACAATAGGTAATAAAGCACAATTTAATAGGTTATGAACTTGGTCAGTGTAATCTGGGTTCAACCTTTCATTATTCAAAAAATCGTTGTGTTTTTGCTATATGTCAGAAAGATGGATATTTTCAGCTTTTGAAAAACATAGTATGTAACTTTTAACTATGCATATTTCTGGAGTACAAGATAAAGAAAGCAAATTTGCACAGGACAGGTTTAAGAATAATAACAGAAGAGGGAGGGAAAGAAAGAGAGAACAGTATTTGAACCAATGAGGGAATAATAGAAAGTTTATTTTCAGAAGCAGCATTTGAGCGTTTCCCAGACATGCACCATATGTGATCTAAGTCGTCATCATGAAATTGTCAGCAAATCAAGAATGTGGAATACTTTTTAGGACAACCGACCTGGAGTCCTCAAAGTATTTAATATTTTGATAAATACAGAATGGTGGTCTGTCTACTCTAGATTGCAAAGACTAAGAGAATATCATAGCCAAATTAAATGTGTGAATTTTTACAAGAAACCATAAGTATGCTTTTTTTAGTTAACTGGTGATGGAAAATGGATGGAATATTGTAGAATATAGTTGAATTCATGTTGATCATTTTATGGGTGGTGGTAGACTTTTTTGAAGGAGAATATCCTTGATGTTGAGAGATGAATTCTTTAGTATTCTTATTTTTGAGACGCATCATTGGAAGTGAGGCATGGATGTATCCTATATTCAAATGATTTTAATATATGGAGCATATGTAGAGAAAGAAATGAAGCAGTTAATGCATATGGGATATTTACTGCAATTATTTTCTAATTGGCTTTATTGGTCTAAAAATGTTCTGAATGAATACATGAATGCATGCATACATAGCATAGCATATATCATAGATTTGTTATGAACACTAAACATGATAGTCCATGTAAAGACTTACTTCTACATTTGATAAATTATTACTATTTGATACTTGTTAGTTAATAAGTCACAGAGAACCTTGTTAAGAAAATACTGAATCTAATTTTCTAATTGATCATCTTATAGTGGTGATGATGAATAACAAGAATAATTTAGTCTAATCCTTCATTGAATGCTCACATCTTTCCAAAGCAATCCAGCCATATAGTTTTTCCACTTATACATGAGTGTCTCAAATGAGTACCTTTTTATTTTTAATTGTTTCCCAAATACAAACCCATTCTTTATGTCATTTTAAATATCTCTTCTTTCCTGAGTTTTATCAACAGCATTCTTTTCAATTGAGATTATTTTGCCCTCTGAATCTCAACAAATTAACTTATATTATGGATCTGGGCATTTAAATGGACACATCTTGTTGCTCCTGCCTTGGACTGCTCTAAAATACTCACAGCATTCAGTACAGCACCCTTTTGTAGAAGGAAGCCAAATACAGTGTTAGAGCACAAAGAAAAATGCAGCTTAAGTAAAGTGGAATAATATATATTATGGCAGGAATTACCCTTTAAGATTGTGCCCAATTGTGAAAGTAAAGTTTTCCTTAAAAGTCTGAAATTTAAAGTGAGGAAAATCAGATGTCTTTAAAGATCCTTCTGATTGCACTATCCAACCCAGAGCACAAAAATAAAGGACAAGATTGCTCTGAGCACTTTAAATTCTAATATTCCTTGCCTACTTTCTAAGTGCACATATATATTCTGTAATAAAAATTGGGCCCAGAATAGGATTAATGTAGATGAGATTCCTTCAAACACAACACCAACCATGATCCTTTCAATTTAACTTTCTACTTTCATGGGATTTGCAGGGAAAGAAATTTAATTTTTCCTTAAGACAAATGTATTAATATTTAATAAAAACAAAGTAAGAAGACAGTGTTAGTAAAAAATAAGAAATATGCATAAATCCTTTCTGTATTTGAATAAGATGACTGAATTGAGCAGCATAAGATGTGGGTGAGAAAACAAATTTTCAGGCACAAAATTTAGCTCAGGTTATGGAGCTAAAGTGTTGAATGGATTTATGTTATGGAAATAAATAACAGATTTATTCTGAAAAAAAGACTTTCCTTTCAGATATAGGTGAATATAGATCTGATTATCAATATTCTAGGAAACTGGCAACTATGTTTAGTACCAGTTACCCAACAGAAGGTAAGTAAAGGTTGTAGACTATACAGTGGACATTTCATTCACTTGCCACCTCAGTTCCTTGCATTTTGATTCCTCTGATATTTTATATTGCTTACTTTTGGGTAATTTCAAATTGGGTCTGGTCACTCAGATTATTCTAAACCTTTGCCATACTACTTAATTCAGAGATAGGAAGGCAAGACAAGTTAGTCCATCAAGATTTATCTCTGAGATTTGCATTAATTGGGTAGTTATATTCATCAGGACAGGCTAGGATATGCAGCAAAATTGATCCTGGCATATCAGTAGTTTAACAAAATAACAATGTATTTATGGATCAAAATTTTCTGATTTGGGTTAGGCCACACTCTTGCTTATGACTTCACCACATGAAATGTGATCTTCCAGGTCATTGCTGCTATGGAAAGAGAGCTAGAAGACAGATACAATATTTCTAAGAACCAGGCCTAAATGATATTAAACCAATTCTTCCCACACCTCATTGGCTAGAGCTCAGTCACATGGCTCCAAGGATGTGAAAATGAAGCTAGAAAATGTCTTTCTGTGTACCTTCCAGGGAGAATTGAGATGGTGAAAATGTCTTCATTTTAATGCTCTTTCTGTTGAGGTTAATTGTCCCATAAAATATGATCCTTGAGTAACTGGTGTATTTTTTTCAATATTAAAAAATAAAAAACCTTCATAAAAATGAAAGCAGACAAGAATTGTCCTGGATTATATCTTTGGAGTCTTGCATATGACTTCATAAAGGCTCCCTTCATTTTTTCTAAGTACAGTTTAATCTGAATTTCTCCTTCTTACTACCAATGCCATCACTAATTTAGAGCTTTTAGGCTACCTAGCCCAATGCTTCCTAAATTTAGCTTCATCCATCAGTTAGTCAATCAATACATCAACGGAAAATAATTTGTTAATTAAAAATCACACCATTAATACTATAATAGACCCAGTAAACTTCTACTCCTTTATTGAAATTTGTTCTAGTGTCACCTGCTCAATGAAATGTTTTCATCTCATTCTTTACACAGCTCCATCCACTCACATAATCCTCATGGGCAAATTACATGGAAGATAAAATCATAGACACTGAAGTTAGACTCCCTATATGTAAATGCTGGTCCTTCCAATTGTTACATTTGCAGCACTGGCATTGTGTTTCATTTCCCTGTGCCTCATTTTTTCGAATTGTGAAGCAGATATAGTATAAAGCTATTTTCAGCAACAAAAATGTTAATATAAAGAAAGAGGTATAACAGAGGCACACTTTAGCCAAGCCACAATAGCATTACGTATTTTATTGCTGTCACTACTATTTTATGTGCATTAGAGAGTGAACTACTCAAGAACAAAGACAATGGTCATTAACTGAATTTTTTTACAGTGTTCAAAATATGCTTAGTGCCTAGTGAGTTCCCATTACATTTTGGTTGAAAGAATTGCATCAATAGTAACCATTAATGGCAGCTACCATTAGTAAGCATTTACTATGTGCCATTAACAGTTCTAAGTATTGTGCCGGTAGTAACTCATAATGAATAAATAGAGGAAATAGTGTATCATTCAGTGCAAATAACTTACAACTGTAATAATAAAAAAGTGGTTTAAAATATCAATTTTATATATCACAAGCCTAGAAAGAAGCCTATTACTTCAATGCCCATTCTATCATCCCACTGGCCAAACTTTGTCTCATAGTTTGCAAACTCCCCCCCTCTCTCCCATAAAAGCAACCCAGGCCTCCTTTGTGATTATTGATAGAGCTAATTATTCTGATAATCAGAAAATTTTAAAAATATATTTGGGGGTGGCAAGAAATAAACTCAAACAAATAAAAAACAAAGACTGACATTATTGGAGAAAGTTCCACTTAAGAACATGAATGTGCCCTCCAAGATGAGAAAAAGTTGAAGTGATGGAAAAAAGGGGAATGCATTCCAGGTGAGATGACCGGCAAAAGTAATGGTGTAGGAAGACTGTTCAGGAAAATTTCCTATTAGATACATAAGAGTCGTGAAGATTCCAGCACAAATAAGCTGGGCAACAAACATAGCAAGCACATGGTATCATAAGCATGTAGCAATTTATGCATGCATCCTTCTTTCTAGAGAACTATTTTGACATAGAACTAAGTATATTGATGGCTGCAGGTTGAGTTGCAGATTGAGATGGACATCACTGCACCTGGTTGTCAGATAAATAGATTCTTTATATCTGAATCCATATTCCCCCAAAAAATTATTATATGGTGTATTGTTCTGGTTAGGATGATGTTTTTGGGCAACATTTTCTATTTCAGCCTGTTGCACCAATAGTGAATCCTATTGTTTTCACACAGTTTAGTCTTACCTTCTAACCCAGACTCTACTGTTTCTTTAAATAGAGACTTGAATCATTCCATAACCCTAATCACAGTACTGTAAGCAATTCATTGTTTAAATAGCATTTCTTATCTTTTGATTCACTTGACATTTTTGTATATATCTTATACTTAAGTTCTTTTTGTATTCTTTACATAGGCTTTTAAACAGAAGCAACAACATAATCCCCTAATCCTATCTATATATTTCTCTTTCTTTTTTTCATATTTTCTACTAGATAGTGAAAAAAAAAGCTAAATTGTGACATTTCAAGTCATGGACTTGTAATTCATCTGGGCACAGTTGACCATCAGTAAATGATATTTTTACTTTGTCCTATTCATACAACCATCAGGAACACACATTCTGTTGAATATGTTTGACTTTGACATGTTAATCTTTTGCTCTTCTGCCATATTTAAAGGTTGGATGCCATGTTAGCTTGTGTGGGTGCCCAAGCTTGGCTTCAAATTCTAGTGCTTTCTCTCTTTAAGTTCCAAGGCATGTGGAGGAAGTATAACAGCTTCCTGAGATTGTATCTGCCAAGTAAGGAGCTTACAAACCAAGAAATAGAAATGTCATTTCATGTAAAACCCAATTCAGGTCCAATTGAGGTGTCTCCAAGGAATATCTTTCAAAAATAAATTTCTAATCCATATAAAATTTGTACCTTAAAGTAAGTGGTCATGGAGATGAATGGATGGTTTTTTCTACATGAAGAGAATTTACATAAACTAAGCTTCACTCTTCATCTGAAATAAGGTTTTTCAGAAGTTCAAAATTGGTTGGTTCACAGGATTCTACTCTTGAAAGAATTTCATCTGTCTTAGGCTTCTGAATAAAAATTTTAAAAAATCAAAGTCTATTTCCTCTGATGAACCAATGAGGTCTGACCGATGACATCTGAATTGAATTTGGGAGCCTGATGTTAAAAATGTATGATGTAAACTGGAGCTGTGTTTTATCTTCACTCATGCAGGCAAAAACAACTCAAAGGAGGGGACAGCAAACTGACTAATTGAGGAAGCCTTGTTCTAAGAAACAAGATCTGACTACTGGTCTAAATAGCTGGGGCTAATGAGATTTTTTTTTTTTTGTCTTCCTTGCATCAGAATTCAAGCTGTAGAATTAAACCAATAGATAAGTCAGAAAAAGAACAGGATAAGAATGAAGACTTTTCAGAGAAAGGAAATGTGGTAGGGGATTGTTAAAACTGGTCTAGCATGCAGTCTCTTCTCTCTGTGTCTCTATCTCTGGATTTCCATTGGCATGGTATCCTTTAACCTTCAGTTTATGACTATTTCTGGGTCAAACCATTTGTGCACAGAATAGCAGGGTTAGTTTCTTCGCTCAATACATGCAGAAATAATAACTATTCACCACCTCCCCCATAGGAAACCTGTCAAGGAAGTTTTCCCCAGACAACAAATTCTCTCATTTTGTAAATCAATTATGTAACACTTGGACTTCTAAGATCAGGGTCAGTGGTGAGGATGCTGATCAACTGATCAATAGACAGATATAATGCTGCTGCTGATGATGATGATTATGGTAATCAGCCATAATCAGCATGATAGTGATAAGGAAGGAATTATTAACATGTGAATTTTATTTTATCTCACTCAGGTTCTGATTCAAGTAAATGTCATATAACTTATGTAATCTTCACAATACTTCAAAATAAATGTTATTTTTATCTCATATTCTAAAGAAAAGAAATTAAGTCAAAGAAAGCTAATTAAGTCAAAGAAAGGTTAAAAAATGTGTCTTACTACACAGCGTTGATAGATAACAATGAAAACATAGTAGTAATAATTTAAAACCAAAAAAAGGCTCTAATTTGCAGTAGCTGAGACGCTGGGGAAGAAAACAGCAGCTGAAAGGCTGGTGAATTTCTATAGATTCTCCCCCCTCCCCCAAAGTAGCACATATCTTGCCAGGGAATTTTTTATAGGAGACGGACCATTTCAAACCCATGTCTAACAGAGGGATGGAGTTCTCAGGCATCCCAGTGCCTGAGGCTAATTCTGACTCTTTTCTTAATGTTACCTACCATTCAGTACAGAATGTAATTTGCACTAAGTACAAAATGAAGGATATAGGTAGTTAAAGGAGTCAGTTCTCCTTTGACTAGATTAGGTACGTGTTATGCAAAGAGCTGAAGTCTGTCTGAGAAAACCTCGGCATAATGGTAATTGGTTACCATTCCAGTGAAATAACTTGGGGGAAGGGGAGGTGAATGTGAAGATATGGTTTATTAGGAGGTAGGTACACGGGCTTTCTCAGTTCAGGTCCAGAAAACAGAGCAAATAGGACATCTGGGAGAGAGATGTGCTGTGGGGCAAGCTGTGTGAGATCAGGACTCTGGCTGTTTCTCTGCAGTTGTTTGCAAGTGATCATCTCTAGAAGCAATTTGCCTCTGGCTTCCTTAGACAAAGGAGCTGGCCAGGCTCCCAAGGCCTTACAGTCAGCTTACAGATGGCCTTCATCATATTCCCACAGGGTGGGAGGGGGGCTTGGAGCTCAGGAAGGGTCCCCTGTTCTCACACCCCACACAGTATGCATCTAAATCCCAGTCAATGTGGAGGAATGACAGACACTCTGCCCAACTACCTGATTCCATTTTTTCCACTGACTCATTTAATGGCCCTGCATGATTGCATGCAGGTGATCATGTAAGCTATGTGTTATACCTTATATGTGGGTGCTGCTCCTTTAAGAAAAGAGAACCTAGAAGCAGCACTCCTCAGGTTACTGTTTCCTCCAAATTTGATTCCAAATTCACATGCAAATTACTTTTTTTCAACTCATCTCCTTTCCTGCTATTTTCTTGCTCCCATAGATGGGCATGTTAGTGGTTAGGCTTTATCTCACAGGTATAAATATAACACCTCGACATTAATATAGATTACATGTTAATGTGAGATCTAGCAAAAATGGTGCTATCCAATAAATCTGAGGAGAAGAGTGAAATCTCTCTCCATCTACCAGCATTGGCAATTAGGTTTGACTGAAAAATGAGTTGGTTTCACAGGCACTAGAAGCAGCAGATCTCAAGTATTCATATATCACTAAATAGCTAATAACAGACATTGTATATATCATTAAATAATCATAACAATTATTCTTCCTCAGTAGGACTAGCATACCTGTGAGCTGCAGCTGAGTAAATCATGCTGGATGGTTTCCTGTTTTACTCTAAAAAGCAAGGGCTGTAAATAACATGAGCTGTTAGCTGTCACACAACTCATATCATTAGTAGAAAGAATATTTATAGGACCAAAGCAAACCTATTACTACAGAAGAAGGATGAAAGGAACACAGCAAAGGCATGGCTAGAAATATTAGTAGGAGAAACAGCTAGTAATACAGGAAATGAAATGTAATTATGTAATGTAACCCACCCAATTCTATGCAAGCATCCTTCTAATCAGCTAATAAGTTAATGTTGAGAAGTTGGTTTATACTTCACTATACACTTTGTGGAAAAATTATGTCCTGAGTTCTGTTATCAGTTTCTAGACTGATGTACACAAGTCTGTTTATCTCAGGTTAAGAATAAAATATAGCCAAAACCAGTTTGGCTCAGTGGATAGAGCATCGGCCTGCAGACTGAAAGGTCCCAGGTTCGATTCCGGTCAAGGGCATGTACCTTGGTTGCAGGCACATCCTTAGTAGGGGGTATGCAAGAGGCAGCTGATCAATGATTCTCTCTCATTAATGTTTCTAACTCTCTATCCCTCTCTCTTCCTCTTCCTCTCTGTAAAGAAATCAATAAAATATATATTTAAAAAAAATAATAAAATACTTAGTCAAGTGTTAACAGTTCTGTGAAATTGCATTTAGATACAACTTTTACTTAAACGTTTCTTTTCTGCCATTCATATTACACATCATGCAGCATGTGTCTTATATTGCAAAATGATTTTTGACGCTATGGGAACCATGCTCATGTGCTAGAGAGCTTAAAGAAGTAGTACCAAAGGGGCTAGCTCCATTCTTTTCAGGAACTTTCCTGGAAGTTGTATGACACAACTTCTATGTACATGTAATTGTTCAAAAAATAATTTGAAGGAGAATGAAAATATAGTAGTTAAATGGGCACATTACCATATCTAGTAAGATAAGAATTAAGGTTTCCTGTCCTAATAATGTCTTAATTTATTATTATTGACTGATGTGTCCTCTAATAACAGCTAAAAATATTGGAAGGATCATAGATGCTAGATGATAGATAGATAGATAGATAGATAGATAGATAGAAACTGAATGTATTGAGAGCATATAAGGCAGTGAGAAGTAATGGAGCCAAATGAGATATATATGAAAGAAAACCAAATAGTATCAATTAGGCTGCTAAATTTCAGTTCCTAACTCAGTGGCTGAGAAGCTGGATAAGAACTTCAGATATGTCTGTGGGGTTGGTGGCACACCAAAAGAAAAGCCCAAAACCATATATTGTTGGTATTTATCAAAATAAAAAAAAAAGTTGTCCTGGCTGGTGTAGATCAGTTAGTTGGATGGCTTCCTGTGCACCAAAGATATCCTGGTGGAGAGAGACTCTGCCTCTGGTTCCCCTTTGGCCTCACCCCTCTGTAACTAAAGACCAGAGCTAAACGTGGGGCAATTCCTGTTTGATTTGCAATTTGAAGGGTGCAATGGCTCTCTAACAAAATCCCAAAGGCTTATTTGTTTTTTAAATGTACTGCCCAGCACAGCATGCTATTACCTTTCCCATAAAAATGCTGTAAATATAAAAGGAAACACACACACAAAGAAATAAAAACAAAGAAAAAAAAAACACAACAACAAACATCCAGTGGAGAGATTTTGAGTACACAAGATGCAACCTCAGGAAGAATCATTCTTTCTTAAAGTAGATCTCTGCCCCTTTCTCTTTTCTGGTGAAACAGTGAATCATGTGCAAGAGTTCAGGGGTAATTAAGAATAATGGCAGTGCCAACCTCAGGCCAAGTGATAAATCTTGGTTTGTTTATGACTTAGAAATGTTATTAGTGCTTAGTCAAAAGACTACTTCTGAGCTATAGCTAAAATGTGTTAGGGTAATTCTTTACCTTAATAAATGGAGAGACAGACTTACAAAATATGTTCAGAGATTTCCTTCCAGGGGGTATAAAGTAAACTTTGATATTCCACAGATTATTTTAAAGCAATTACAGGCTTTTCTATAGAATTTAATTTATTATTAAATATGCTTATGTTTTAGGTGCCTAATGTCTATAATGATGATACAGTCCTCACTGCAGGACCTCATGGGGAGGTGGATTAATGACACATACATAATTACAGAAATGTGATCAATACAAAAATCACAGTCTACACAAAGTGTGTGGGAGAACAGAAGTTACAATGCTTGAATTGGTCCTTCTTAAAAAAGGAAATGCTATGTCATTGGCCCTAGAGATTCTGACTTGATTGTCTTGTGATGAGACCTGGCTTAGGCATGTTTTTTAAGTTTCAATAATGGTGTCTATGCACAGCCAAGATGGGGAACCACCGCCTCCTGCTGAGCTTCCTTATTCTTGGCAGTAGTAGCTTTATGATCCCTCCTGGGGAAAGGGCAATAGAACATTTTCATATTCAGGTGTCTGGATGTCATCATGTTAGCACAGTAGGCACAACACCCTATGCACTGCCAATGCAAGGAGGTGCCCAGCTGGCAGAGGAAGAGAGGAAGGGAAAGGGACTAAACGTAGTTAAGTATATTCAGAAACCAGGGCTTTCTCATTCGGAATCTCAATTCCTCTATCAGAACTGGGCACTGCTGACCTAATAAAATAAACAAGTACAGAAAATGTTGGAAAAATTGCTTAGGGCGGTGATTTTCAAACTTAGATGGGTACAAGGTTCTCCTGGTGCTTGTGTTTCACCAACTACACAAATAAGACTTGATAGTAGTTTTGGTTTATCCATGAAGCATCTAAGAACCAGTCATTATTTCTGCTATAGGAAGTCAACCCCTCTCCTCACCCCAGGAGCACCCACCCTTGGATGTGTGGTGGAGGAAGTGAATGTGGGGATCCCTCCTAGAACCCAGCAGGTACTAGAATTAAAATAACCAGCAATTGGTGACTTTGGATTATTTTTCTCCTTGATTTTGTACCCCATGGAATAAGGAATTACCAATCAAAAGACCTTGAGGTTTCTGCAATGTTTAGGGAAGTTTTAGTAAGTGAAGGTGCTTGAGGTGAAAGTCTCCATCTGTTTTGTCCCCTTGAACTTACTCTGGGGACTGGTAAGATATAATGCCATCAGGTGGGACAAAAAGACTCTGGGATGCATTGTATGTTTGCCTAGCTTTCTTCTGAAACTTTCTGGAAGATTTCTAGCCACTAAAGCATTGCCATAAAATCTATCATGTAAATTTAATTTGCTAAAAGGCTTATAAGTAAACAACCAAAACCATACTCTAATCAGTATTTTAAGTTGGCATAATTATGTGATGCTATTCTGGACGACAGTGCCTTTGACATCCTGCCCTGCAACCACCTCCACACCTTCCTCCCTTCTGTGTGAGGCTTCAATTTATAAAAATCTGCATTTTACATATGAGGGCTGAGAGACCATTGATCATGCTGCCTCTGAAGGCCCTGACCTCCAAAGGTCAGGGTTGACATTTTAATTTAACACCTGGACATCCATATTCATCTCTGTTCCTTTGATATCACCAGAATGGCCTTCCTTGGAAAAGCAGGACTTCTAATATCTAAGCCCTTGTTCATTTTATTTCATAGTGTAGTAACATACATTATATTTTCAGTTCATTGTAGTTACTTCACATCTTGTTTTTAATATGTATTTTGAAAGTAGCATACACTATGATTTTTTATTGTCGTTTAAGTTTGAACAAGAATTTCATTATTAGTAAAAACCCATAACTACCATTTTCCTCACCATCATTTAAATGGTGAGGGTTGGGGAAAGTCACATCATCTTTTCTCTTGACTTCATGCTGCAGTGAAAATATTTCAAGGATTGGAGAAGCCTTGTGCAATCTGAAAATATAGAAAGAAAAGGGAACCAAAGGTAGCAGAGCAGATTTTCCCCTCTCCTCTTCATCTTTGAGGTCTGAGTCAGCTGAACTGAGAACTTAATACAAAAAGACATGACTTACGGCCACATGCACAACACCAATACGAGGGTATTGCTCTTGTCAGAATACTCAGCAAAGTTATGAATTCACACAGCAGTACTCCTGCCCTAGGAACCCTTTGCTGCATATTCATGGAGCAAGTCAAATCCCAGGGCTGTAAGTCTTCTGTAAATACTGAGAATTATATTCCCCTGGAGGAGGCTAGCAAACAGATAGTGAGCTCCTGGGGAAGCCAATCTTCCTGCCTTTTGGAGAGATGGATGTTTCCAGCTCACTTAGAACTTTTTATTCCAAGGTGGTGTAAAGCTTCAGAAGGGCAAGGGCACCCTCACCACAGACTCCTACGGAGTCACTAGCCCCACTGAACAGTAGGTCCTGTGAGCATCAGGAAGCCCCTATCTCTTCAAGTTTGGTACCACATCATCTTAAAGTTGCCCTATCTATTCAACCCTGTCCATCCCAGGAACTACCGTATCTAGTACTTTCCATGACTTCCTCTAATCTTGAAAGCCTATAATTTAAGTGTGTGTGTGTGTACAGAGAGAGTCTATGTCTTTATGATATATCAGGAGATTCTGTCTGAAACATCTTTTTAGAAGTAGTTTCATTTAATATTCTAATATTCATAATAATCCTATGAAGATTATAGTGGTATCCCCATTTTAAACACATGGCTTGCTCTTTTTCCTGCTACTTAACTGGGGGAGGGAGGTTGTCAAAACAGACAATGACTTAATTGTAGAATACCCATAATTTATTACTTGTAAGTTAAGTAATGGAGTTTTAATAATTATGCTTGGACAAAAGGAATACACTGGGACTGTCCTAAGCAAAACAGGACATGTGTATATGGCTTGGATGGCAAACCACAGCTCGCAAGCCACATGCAGCTCTTTGGCCCCTTGAGTGTGGCTCTTCCACAAAATACCACGGCCTGGGCAGTCTATTTTGAAGAAGTGATGTTAGAAGAAGTTTAAGTTTAAAAAATTTGGCTCTGAAAAGAAATTTCAATCGCTGTACTGTTGATATTTGGCGCTGTTAACTAATGAGTTTGCCGACCACTAGCTTAGTGTTGCTCTACTCTCACTGAAGCATAGTTTTATTTGATCTAAGTACCTCCCTGGGGAATAAATGGGTTCTGTGGTTTCACCACAATGGAGAGGAGTTGCCTCTCAAAGTACCAGCCTAATGATGCTAAGGAGGGATCCCAGAAGACTCAGGTTGGAATGAAAGGCTCTCCCTAATGGTTCGGAGGATATGTGTTGTCATAGTGGTTCATAAGAGTCATTAAAGTTGCATTAGGCTACTTTTTTGGTAACTTCCCCTATAACTCTGCCTTATGATTGCACAAAAGTAACAAAGGCTTTCTCTGAAGTCTTTCCAACAGAAGACTTTCTCTACTAGAGAGAACAGCCAAGATTCTTACATTTCTTTCTCTGGGAGATTAATGTTTTACACACACACACACACACACACACACACACACACTACCAATGCCACTGGTACCAACATACCAGCATCAGTACAAAAAAGTGAATTGTTGTTACTCATGGAGCCTTAGGGGCTCAGGATGCTAGAAGGAGGTTCTGTCTCTTTGAAATTCACATTTTTCTTGAGACATTTTCAGTTACTTTCTAGAAGGAGACATCGAAACATGGACAGCATTCTTCCAGACTCTTTCATTGCAGGTCTTTTATTAAAAGATGTATCTGTATTTCTCTTTTCTTTCTTTACATTCTACTTTTTTCTTTCTCATTCTGAATGCATTGTTTTGTTACTGAAATAAATACTTTTGCCAATAACCCAGAAAATGGGTAATACTATTACACCCACTTTAAACAGACTCAAAGATAGGAAGTCACTTGCCCTATGGTAATTCAGACTGGGACGAAGGTGAGATTCATGCCAGGTCTGTCTATTTCAGAATCATAGTGTTCACTGTAGAGATACAACTGTCCACTCTGATGAAAAGGCCACAGTTTTAAAATGGGCAACTCCTCAGAGTAGAAGCTTTCTCTCCTTAACCTGTTTCAGTGACACTGAGAAAACAAGGGATCTTATAAGGACTGGTTGAAATGTGGATGTTCTAGATAAGGTCTCTGAAGAACCCAGCTTCATTCTGAGACTTGGAGATATGTAGGTCAAGGCGATGTGTGGGTTATTCAACTCAAAATAATGGATGTGGCAATACTTAGTTATTTTCAGAGTAGATTATGCAGTGTTTTAAACAGTGTTCAGGGAAATATGTATTATTTAGCAAAGCATCATTACAGCTTTAGAGAAAAATGACCCGTCACTTGTCTTTAATTCTAGTTTTTTTTAATTCTGGTCCCTAATTTGGACCCTGGGTATTCTGCCTAATTGTATAAATGAGATTAATGATTTCATACCAGCAGAGAACATAAAGTACTAAAGTCTAGCAATATGACACATTATTGTAGGAGTAAATGGTGAGGTATTTAGCATTTATATAGGGCTTTGTTTGCAGTGTGCCTGTTCTGATTGCATATTCAGATACACATTATAACTCTAATGATCACTTTGTGCCTTTCTATTTGTTATGCTTGTATGTATTTGTAGCACTTAACATTTCTAATATTAAGTAAAATTAATGCTCCTGAAAGCCTGCAGCTGCATGCCCTGTGTGGTTTGCTGCTTCATTTATTTATAGAGTCTTTGCCTCCACTAGTGAGAATCCTAAAAGCAACTGGATAGGCTGTTTGGAATCAGGGACTCTTGGTCAGTAATCTGTTGGACATTAAAATAAAGTCCTCAGGGTTTTTTGATTCAATGAGTGTCCTCTGTTTAGGGAGGCTTCTCCATTGAAGTGTCTATTTCTGGAGGCCAATTCTGGAGGCTTCAAGGCCTTTACATAGTCTAAGAGGTGCCCTGAGTTCTAAATGACCAACGCCAAGCTGACAGCAACCTTAGAAAATGCAAAATACTAGTAGACTTTCCAGGAAGTCCATTTATGACTTCAGTTTCTGTATATTAAGTGGTGATGATGATGATGACATAATAACAGTAATAATAATAAGTATTACCCAAGCAGTTGGGAAAATACTCTACATATACTGGACTGTTTACTCCTTGGGAAGTCTTTTGAGATAATTACTAATATTACCCCAATTTTAAAGAAGAGGAAGCTGAAACTTGGAGCATTAAAGTGGCTTGTTTGTGGTCCCATATCAAAGAATCCCTATTTTAGTATTCAGATCCAGGGCAAATGGAATCCAAAAAACAACCATGAACCTTAAATTCCACCTCAAGTCTCACAATCAGGGAGAAAATTTCAAGTTGGTCCTTGAAAATATGCAGCTCCATCTAAGATCTGCTCTGTGCACTCACATTGTTCTGATATTTACAATTCAAGGTCAAGGAATTGACCCTAGCAATACATTCCTCTCTGTATTCTTTTTTTCCCCTTCATTTTCTCCCTTTCAAGAATGATCACTTTCTCAGCACTGGGCTTTTCCTGTTCAAATATAATTCAGAGTTTAGCCTCTTCTACTCCTTATTTGAACAGGATTTAAGTGTCTGTGGAGTATTGCTCTTTATTGACATATTGGTGATAAGGAGATAATATCTGGCAAATGGTACTCATGTTTTTCTATAAAGAACGTAAACTGCCTTGAGACTTAGAAAGTTGCCCCTCTTGTTTCTCTGCTCCTTGCTCTACCCTCATCATTGGCTACTATAATTCCCCAGATCACTTCTCTCATGTAGGACAGTGATCTGGGACATACATTCTTCCCTGGTGTGGCACCTTAATGAAGTGCTTCTGTATTCATTGTGCATCTTTAAACCCTAGCTATTAATGAAGGAGCAGCTTTCTATCATCCACTCAGAGGACTTCTGGAGTAGCTCCTCCTTGAGCCAAATTAATTCTTCCTCAATAGCAGTAGGAGAAGACGAGGTAACCTTTGTGAGGAAGGAGGGAGGACCTCTTTGTTAGCACTATAGTGTGCTAGGCATTTTTTAAACTTATCTCACGCTTCTTCCTCTACCCCCCCCCCCCCCCCCCGCTTTATAATTGGGTCGTTAAACACTGTTTTATGTGGTGGGCAGATGTAAACAAACCCTAGAAAGCTCATTTTAAAGAAGCATTGCCATTCTTGTCTTTGTCATGGTCTTCCTTGCCCAGATAAAGGTTTTAGAATTTAGTTGAAGCTTTCCTCAACCTCTCTGATCTAGAATACTTCAATACACAACTAGGAGTTGTGTACTCTGGAGTAAAGATATTGCTTCAATCTTTTCTCCCAAATGACATTTCTAAAATCTCAGCATGGAATTGAAGATATCTTTTTTATTTCTACTGCCCCTGTGGAATTGGAGATGATAGAATCACATGATTTAGTTCTTTTTACTATCACCGCTAAGTCCCCCAAAAGTCAAAACAGAACCCAATGTGGCTGAACCGTGTCCTCAGTGGCCTGGAGTTGTATGGCAAAGGGCTGTTTCATGGTGTCATTCCTGTAAATGCCACTTGGGGAAGTCTGAAACCTTTAGAGCCGCTGCAACTCAGGGCCTCAAACTGCTACCATTTGTAACATCAAATCAGACTGAATAAGTTCCTCTGTGACAGATTTAAAGTCTCCTGAGACCAAGAGAAAGATTGTCCAAAGGGTCTGAAGATAACTGATCTTCTCCCCAGCAGGAAGTGAGTAAAAAACGTCAGTGCGTAAAAAATGGCAGTGGTGTGTCATCTCATAAATCTGTCAGCAACCTGAACACTACATGTACATGAAATTAAGCAAACCATTTTTTTTCTCCAATTGTAATTTGAATTATGAACTCTGCATTACAGACAGATTAACTGCCTCCCAGCTGGTAGCTACATTTACCATAGATATGGATGTGTTTTAATATTAACCTGCTTTGTAGTCAGTCATCTGGGTGACATGTGACCACTTCATCAGGTTAGAAAAACAACCTGTAATAGGTGCAAACCACTCTTGATGGCACCTACTGAGATAAAATTGTTGATATTGACAACACCTTGAATTTCATTGATTTTTCTATCCAGCCGAAAACATTGAGGATACTTTTGTTTTCACCTGTACTATGTATCTTTTAATGAAATGTTTACAATGGGGGGAAGGGCGGGAAACGCCAGGGAAAATATCATCTAAGTTTCATGCATGTATCAGTGCTGTTTTCTTAAGGAAATGTACTGGACACGTGTTATCTTCAAAGGTATTAGAATAGTGGACAGTTAATGATGTTTGTATATGCAGAGCTTCCATATACTATTATGCAGATTTTACTAGTCCATCACACAAGTGCACCAGCCAAGGAGAAAAATGGTGTCTGGAATCCTGCCCTATTCCACCTGCCAACGTGGCCACCCAAAGAAAGGGATTCTTTCTTTAATTTACACAAAAGCACTATACGAGCAAACAGAAGTCACCTACCATGTGCCAGGAACAGGCGAGAAGCTCTATTATGACTATATTTAATGTGTTATAAAACCCATAGAAAATATTTACTCATTTACCCATGCTAGAGGTATGGGAAATGAAGCTTAGAGAATTGAAACAACTAAGCCAGAACCTCATAGCAAATAGGTGAACTTGCTGGATTTCAAACCCTTGTCTTTGCCACTAGAGAGCTCTGTATTTATTCCACTGGATTCCGAGGCCAATACTGCACCTCAGCAATGGTTTCCTAGGAAAAGGACACCATGTCACAGTCCTGATGAAGGAGAAAGAAAGGTAGCTTCTCTGTGACTTCCCCAGCCAGTTCAGGATATTTTCTTGGAGGGAGGGTGGGTATTTCCCTGAATCATTTTCACAGCATCAACTACCGCGCACTGGCTCAATTGGGGGAGAAAAGCTAGTTTCTTGCTCAACCTCTGTTTTAAGAATGAATACAAGACTATTCTCTAGTCATGGCTCAATTAATGACAAATGCAGAGGGTAGATGGAGGGACCACAGTGAGGTTTCCCGTGAACACAAAGAATGCTGAATACCAAGCCTCAGATTGACTTGAACTTCTCTTAGTTTAATAGCCTCTTCTCATGGTTTCTCTGGGTCTCTTTCCTCATGTTACACTCTATATTCCTCATCTGCATCCTTTGGGACTGGAATTCTCCATAATTCTGAATGTACATGTTTTGATACAGGGAGCCCCAATCTTGACTTTTCTCATCTCTCATATCCACCATTTGGAATTTAAGTCTGTGTCTTCTGAGTTGAATCCCCAACATTGGGGTTCCCATTAACTTGCTCCTCTTTCCATGCTAGATATCCTACTCAGCTAACTTCTCCTATTATGTTTTCTGTTATGGATCTGGTTTCTGCAGAGATTATGTTGGGGAAGGGATTTAGGATGAGAGCACATGCTATAATATGCACTTAAGTTGCTAAGGTTTGGGAGCCTACATTAGTGGGCATTGACTGGCAGGTTCCTAAAATAGAGTGAATGTACTTTCCAAAAGTCAGGCTGATGTTGCACTTAGGAAAGGTCATTCACAGATGTAATCCACAGGAAAAGCTACAATGGCCAAAGTCTTACTCTGAGGATGAAGTGTGACCAGATGAGAGAGTAAATAAGTTTTATGGTAAGGATGAAGATAATGGAATGGCTATTAGATTTTGGTGAAAAATATCTGGCTCTCCCTTTTTATTTTTTTGTGCCCAAACTAATAGCACCCCTTTAAAAACTCTAGTCCTGCTGAGATCATTGGCCAGGGGACCTACAGTGACTACAGCCACCTGCATGTCAGATCTGAGATAATGCAAGGCTCTAATTCCCACCTTCTGCTTAAAACCTCCCAGTCATCTGGCCATCTCAGCTGCAGATGTCCCCACCTTCACTGGAGTAGCCCCTTTGATTAACGATTGGATTTCAGATGATCTTTACTCTGGTAAGAAACAGCCTTAACATGTGGCCTCTCATTTGGGCCCTTAAGCTTATCTGGTCATATCCAGGCTCACCATTTTATTTTTCTTTATCTAATATGTTTTGAGCATTTACTGAAATCAAATACTACATTTACTTCTTTTGTTTTCACTAACTCATTCAATCTTCCAACTGTCCCTATGTGGTAGGATATCATTATCCCTATTTTACAGAGCATAAAATAAAGTTCTAGAGAGATAAAATATAATATTCAAGATGAACCCATAAACTAGGAGGCTTGGATGTGATTTAAACCCAAACTCTGGAGCCTATATACTGATACACTATATTATACTGGTGAGTGGAAAATACCAGATGAAAACATCTAACACTGAATCTCCTATTCTCCTATATATTAAGAAGCAACCCACTTATTTATCCAGTGGTTACAGGTCTCAGAGTAGTTGTAGGAGGGCAATAAGGAAGTACCCTCCAAATAATAGCTGATACAAAAACATAATTGGTCTTAGTAGCTATAATGAGTAATAATGTTTCTATGTTAAAGATATGATAACCAGCTATCTCCCAACTTTCATTTGGCTCTACATTAGCTTTGTTCTATTTAGTTTCTCTCACCCACTTTCCCCAGGGGCTTCCTGTAGGTTAGGGCCTGCCTTATAGGGAGCTGTTCTCCCCAGTGAGTCAGGCTGAGCACAGAAGATTGTGATTCCATTAGATTGGCGCCTGGATCAGCAAGGCCAAATCTGATCATCCGCTGACTCAGAAAACTGTCTCTCCTGAGGCATAGCTTGGCTGATCTCTGCCAAGATAAGACTGATCTCGTTTTCCCCAAACAACAGCTTATTCATAATTAATAAGATCCAAAGACATCTCCATCATCCATGGCCCTAATTTAATGAAGTATATTGTTAACTAAAACAGGGGTGCTCTAAATGGCTATTGATTCCAACTTCCATATGAGGACAAACTAATTTTCTCTGAACAAGGATTTCAATAACAAAATGAGATGAACATCCAGGCATTTCTGTCTGGTTCATCTGCAGCATGGTGTTACAAATGCTTAAAGCAACTAGATATTGACAACTTGAGCACCAGGAAACCCAGAAAATATTACTCTGAATCTTCTTATAAAGGGGGGAAAATGGTTATGTAACAAGTCCTGTGGCTCCTTCTTGGAACCAACAGCCTTCTACCATGGGCAACTTAATGTGTTGCTATGCAAGAGAAGAGAGGAGCCTACCTCACCTAATTGCTGCTTAACTATCATTAGAAAAAGCACTTCGTAGACCTGCACAGAAGAAAAATGTTACAGCTTAAGTGCATACTTAGTTAAGAAACCCAGTGTATTAATCTATTGCTGTGTTACAAATGACCACAAATTTATCAACTTAAAACAATGCTCATTAATTAACTCCAAGGTCAGAAATTCAGAGAACTCACTGTGTCACTGAGTTCTCTGCTCAGAGTTTCCCAAGGCAGAAATCCAGGTGCCAGGCTGCATTCGGAGTGGCAGGCACTTTCTATTGATACAGGTTGTTATCGGCCACTTCCTTTCCTCACCCTTTGAGGCATGTTTATCACATTTGAGTATGAATATCTATAAAGTGATCTTTGTAAGTATGTAAAGTTTTATAAATGTCTAAAAATTTGAAGGACACTTTTTTAAAACCTTTTCTAACATCAGTGTTATTCTGTACAGGTTTATCCACTTTCGCCCTGCACAAAGGCTCCTGGGTGAGAAGTAGGAGTTACAGTCTCACTATTGTTGCACTTGCCAAGCTATTCAGGTTGGGCTGTCTCTGTTCAGTGGTGTTCCTTTATCTTCTTTGTACAGGGGCGTCATAGCCTCACCAAGCCATTTGCCCATTTGTTCACTTGCAGAAAATACTTTTTCTACTAAGCACAAATACTTCCTGCAGGGCAAAGGGGCCCTCATTGAGCTTAACAAGGGAAATGAATCTAATTTGTACAAAAGTGGGTTTATAATTGTTCTTATGGAAAAAGGCATGCATGTTATGTGTGTTAAAATACCTTTATTAACTCAAAAAAAGAGTCACAATAGCACAATCAACTTACTTTTGTCCACCCCTGTAAATTTTATTTATATATATATATATATATATATATATATATATATATATATATATATATATAAATTTCAGAGAAAGGGAGGAAAGGGAGATAGAAACGTCAATGATGAGAGAGAATCATTGATTGGCTGCCTCCTGCAGGCTCCACAACAATGGGGGGACTGAGCCCTCAACCTGGACATATGCCCTGACAGGGAATTGAACGATGACCTCCTGGTTCATAGGTCAATGCTCATTCACTGAGCCCTGCCAGCTGGGCCCACCTCTGAATATTGAGTTTCTGTGTTCATGTGACTTTCTGAAAGAAAGGATGAGGCAATTCTCCAAAGGCCCCTTATGTTTCTGCATGTATATTGAGCAGTTACTGTCTTTCTTCCTGGACTATCTTGCCAAAGATGCTTATTAACAAACAGTTTTGGATAGAAATAGCAAAGGGCAGGTCCAGCTACAGCCTTGGAAGATAAAGATACTATCTCCCGCGGAAGAAAAGGTCTCATTTGCTTACTGGCTATTATAAGACATTTTCATTCCCCAAACTTAGAGTTCCTTTCTATAGTGTGCTCCTATAAATATTGGGCATTGAGAGCCCAATATAAATGCTGATTGATGTGAGTAGTAAACCAGAAGTTTCATATCTTCTACCAGCCATGTAGGGTGAAAACATGAGACTTTTTACAGTTTTTCACATTTATGTATAAGTGTTTCTGATCACTATGACTTATAATTAGCAATGATTTCTTCACTTGAATGTGTTGCATCTATATTTTAGATAATTATATTATTTAGAAGAGCACCTTGTTTAGAAAACAGGCTTATTACTTATACTTTGAGAGTTTCTTAAACTCTTTCTATCTCAGTTTCCTCATATACAAAATGGTTATAACAATAGTATCTGGAGCCTAGGCTTGTGGGAGGAGAAACAAATAAACATGGTTATCACTGTAGTGCTTGGAAAGTAATTTTGTTGTTTGTTTGGTGGTTATAATAAATCTTGTTTTGCCAAATCAACTCTTAGTTATTAAGAGTCAGATTTTCTCCCCAACTTCTTTCTGTGTATGCCTGTGTGTGTGTTTACTTCTCTCTTAATTTTTATAGGTCTCTACACAAGGTAGACATTTTTTTAAAAAAAAAAAGGAATAACAATAAAAATGAATAAGGAGTGCCTGGCTGGTATTGCTCAGTGGTTATGCATTGACCTATGAACCAGGAGGTCACAGTATAATTCTTGGTAGGACAAGTGCCCGGGTTGTGGGCTCAAACCCCAGTAGTAGAGGGTATGCAGGAAGCAGCCAATTAATGATTCTCTCTCATCATTGATGTTTCTATCTTTCTCTTCCTCTTCCTTCCTCACTGAAATCAATAAAAACATATGTTTAAAAATGGACAAGGAGTGATTTGACAGAATTACATATTATTTCCTTTTCCTTTTCTTCCTTGCTTGCTTTTGTCCTTCCTTTCATCCTTTCTTCAATAGATTAACCCATATTTCAACATCTGGAGTTTCAGTGGATCATCACCCATACCACAGAAGCCCACAGAAGCAGACCAGTGAACAGATGGTTGGAATGTGGTGAGAAGAGTACTATGGAGCTATACACAGGAAGTTCTGAGTATATAGTAGGGGACCACTGACCTGGATGAAACCAGGAGAGGTATACACGCTAAAAACTATTATGTCCTTCCTGACTGGAGTGACACTTGTAGAGTATTAAAAAGATATATGGAATATGTGCAATTGAATGACCTGGAAACAATCCTCTCCTGGAAAGATCATCAAGTTGGCATTGACAGTGTCTCTTGCATGAAAGAGGACCCAAGTTTACCAACATATTATAATGATTTTCCTATGCAGTTGCCTATCCTAAATGAGAAATAAAAGAGAACAAAGGAAGCATTTTACATATTATTAATATTCCCATCAATTCCATCCTGATGAAAGAAAAACTTTGGGGATACATTCACAAACATTTTAGCTGAGTCAAGTACTTTTTTTTATGCCAGCTCAGGCATGAACCAGGCACCAAGCCACTTGTGGCTTAATTACTAGATCCTATTAAAACAAGGCAATTTAATTGCAATTAGTGTTAGAATAAATTATTCATAAAATGCCAGTATATGTAATTTATTTCCTATAATCCATTACTCCCAACCTGGTACTATGTGTGCCCCATTAAATTATAAAGTGCAAGGTCATTAACCTACAATTCTGCTTGTGATCATGTTTTTAGATTGCATTCTGTTTGCTCTTTGGTTAGGATTAAATTGTTAACCCTCTTAGGTCATTTATCTTTAGCTATTTAATTGCTCTGTGATCATCTAAAAGCTCTTATTATTGCTAATTAAATAGGTGTGACTTGCTCAGAAAACACTTGGCTTTCCTTGAACATCTGGTAGGAATCCAAAATCCAGGCAGCTCTCTTTTGCTTTCACTGTTCCTTTATAATTGACTCCTGTCATTAATGATTCTGAAATTGTAACATATGCCTTCATGTTCTAGATTATTAAAGTTGTGGAGGCCTTTACAGAGAGCATTTAGCACATGGATGAACACATATATAGGCATTCTTTTTTCTTTGAGTCCAGGTTAAGAGCTTTAGTTGGTCATGGATGGTCAATTGAGCATAAGATACAATGGATTTAGAGTGAGGTAAAGAGAAAATTTGGATTCAGATACATACAAAGGGAAGATGATATAAGACACTAGAAGAAGACACTATCTACATCCAGGCCAAGGAGAAAAGACTGGACCAGATCCTTCCCTCTGGGTCCTCAGAACCAACCCTGCTGAAAACTTGATCATGGACTTCTAGTCCCCAGACTATGAGACAAAATGTTGTTGAATAAGTCAGCCAGTCTGTGATACTCTGTAATAGCAGTGCTGGTAATCTCAGACAAGGAGGCATTCTTGATTTTCTGATGAGGACTATTTTATTTTCCTTTTAACCTTGGCAGGGCAACTAAAGCCACTTTATTCTAGTTAGATGCACTTGGAGGAATTAAATCCAGATGGCACTTCTTGAGTCACAACAAAGTTTTCTCCTGGAAGATCAGAGCTAAATATTGGACCAAGAAAGAAAATAAGGTGGGGGGGGGGGGGGGAAGGTTTCCTCAGCAAAGACACTCTGTCTTTTATTGAAGGACAGAGCTGCTGATATCTTGGTATATTTATGTTGACATTTGCATTTAACTGAACCTTTTTTTTTTTAAAGTGGAAACTTTTAGCTTAAAATGTTTTTCTTGGTATTCATTTGATACTACTTCTTTAACTATATCTTGGGTATTTCAATAGAATTTCAGTAGAATTTCGAGTAAACAATGTAATCACAGGACATGAAGGAACCAATCTGTTCTATTGTATTTTGTTATGTTTTCTTCCAAATTGGCTGTGCTGTCTTCTGGCTTAGATAAGTAGGAAAAACAAAAGATGCATCTGCCTTCTCTGATGACTATTCTGATAAGTCACTTACAGCTTAGACAGATAGAGGCAGGTGCTGCTTGATTGTTTTAAAGAGGAGAAAATAGTAGTTCAGAGATATTTACAAGTCTCCAGCGGCCTGCAGCATGCGGATGGCGGAGGTCACTGGACTCCAGGTCATGACCCCCATCTGCCCTCAGTGGAGACAGAACGCTGCTGCCTCCCTGGAAATAGCAGGAGGAATGCAAGCTGCTGCTGCAACCAAAATAATTTTCTTTATTCAGGAGCTCAACAAATACAATGCCATTTACATGGCGAGGGACCCATTTTTGCTGCAAGTTTTTACTTTCTTCCCAAAGAGGAAAAAGGAGTTTCTAATAAAATAATAAAAGGATGAACTAGTTTCAGTTTCTGGATGGGACTTTTCCAGCTCATAGCGAATACAGAGACATTTTTTTTTCCCTCTGAGATGTGAGTGATCTACTTTTGTGTTTTGCTCTTACCATTAACATTGCATAATCAATGTTTACGCTTTCTTTCACTTGTTCAGCCCCAGCTCTCCCCTTGTCCTTATAGATATTCTGAAAGTTTCAACACATTCTTTGCCCTTACAAGTCTCACATTCTATGGAGAGCAAACAGATATTGACAAGAGTTAACATTGATACCTCTGCCTGCTCAAGTCCAGGACACTTAGGACACATGAAAGAAGGTGGAAGTGGGAAAAGTAGGAGAAAACAATTGTAAATGGCTGGACTACTTACACGGGGGAGGGATGCCAGGTAGTACCCTGGAGAGAGGAGTCAAGATCAGTTTATTAAGCTGAATATCAAAGGATTAAGATGTAAACAGTAAGCAAGAACTTTAACCTCTGCTGCTTGCTTTCCAGTCTCTGTAATTGGCAGTCATTGAAGTAGCCAGCTTTCTACACTGCCCCATTCTGACATCTGGTGTGGTTACTCTACCACAGGGGGCAATAGAGTGACTTACTAGAAGTATAGAAATTTGATGATCATGTTTTCAGAGTAATTTTCAATTTATGCCTGACCACAAGCCAGAATATATTAAATTAAAATGGTCCTAGGGAATCTAGGATAATTTACTGCCTTTTAGTGTTTGCTAGGGCAGTGAAACTAGATTGCTCTTTTCTTGTTATTCTGTCCCACAGGTATTGTCCTATTTGGGTAATTTGAATATGTATCTATCTGTTTCTGAAGTCTAAGTGTTGCAATTCTGATGTGGTTTCTAAGTCTAATACCATATAATTCTGTGGGGGCTACTGATTTTCTTGCTTCTCCTTCACAAAGTTTGTTTTTATCACCACAGGGCTTGACAAATACAGTCCTTAGGGCATATCTGCAATGTTGTCTGAATAGCAGAATCACCCAGAGGTTTATAAAAGCTCCGATGCTCAGTTAAGAAGTACAAATTGCTGGCTATAAAAATAGTCACAGGGATGTAAAGTACAGCATAGGGAATATAGTCAATAATATTATAATAACTATGTATGGTGTCAGATGGTAGTAGACTTCTCAGGGTGATCACTTCATAAGTTGTATAAATGTCTAATCACTATGTTATACACCTGAAACTAATATTATAATGTTGTATGTCAACTGTAATTAAAAAATAAATTTTAAAATTAATAAATAAATAGAAGCCCTGACACCCAAGGCAAATCAAAGATAAATTAAATTAGAATATCTGATATCTGAAGATGTAACAAAGGTATGTGGATATGTATATCTATATAGCTACTATATCTACATATAATAGATTTATTTATATTTTATTTCTTAGGTTATTCTAATGGATAATTAAGGTTAAAAATTACCTCTATGTGGTCATCAGCTATGAATATGAAAATATATATATATACATATATATATATATGTGTATATATATATATATATATATATATATATATATATATATATTTGTGTACTGGGCACAAATTTGTGCACCAGTGGGGTCCCTTGCCTGGCTCTCTGACATCCCCTGAGGGGTCCCAGATTTTGAGAGGGTGCAGGCCAAGGGATCCTACCGGTGCACGACTGGGGCCAGATATATATATATATATATATATATATATATATATATATATTTTTTTTTTTTTTTAATTCAGATACTAGATGTTCATTGTGTAGCAGTTATGCACCTGTTAGCAGAATGTTAAGCAGTAATTAGTACAACAAAAGGAAAAATACAGGGTCTCTGTTCTCTAGGAGTTGCCATTTTTAGATTGAGGCCTAAGTCAAATACATGAAATGGTTAAATGAAAAAAATCTATATATAATATGAGTAGTTGCCACATATATAAGCTCATATATATATATGTGTGTGTGTATGTATATATATATGTATGTATATGTATATGTGTATATATGCTCTTCTTAATGTAAAGGGTGACTATATATTTATGTTTGTACAGAGACAATAATGGCTTACACCTGTTTCCATGAAATAATTATTAATAGCAATCCATGCACTCTCAAATTTCCAAGTTTTGCATATATTATCCCCCTAAATATTAAACAATGAAGCAATGGGGAGTCATAGAAAGGATCTGGGGAAGAGATACACATTGATGTGCAACTGTGGAGGAACTGATCAAGAGAAAAATGAAAAAAAGATAAAGGAACTCACATAAATAAATACTTAGAGTTAGGAATAATTGTGGCCAATGGGAAGACAGTGAGTGGGAATTCCAGCCAGCACAAAGGAGATGTGGGGAAATGAATCCATCCCCAGATATTGTATGTTAAACAAACTGGAAGCAAAAGCGAATTTGTAAGGAGTTTTCCTTATGCAGAGGAAGCTATTCAGAGAGGTCTGTTCTCCCCATGTTGTCTGTTTCTGAATGTGGGGTTTCCACGGTTAACCTCTCATGCTTTGACTTTACTCAATACAGTTCATTCTCTATTTTCCTTCCCTCCTCTTTTCTTATGCCATTTATCAGGGCTACCTTTTATCTATCCTTTAAATATTAACTTAAATGTCACCTTTTCAGGTAGACATTCCCTAACTTTGAGAATAGGTTACCTTTGTGAGGAGTCAGAACTAAATCAAAACTTTGTCTGGGAGTTAGCCTGGACCAGTGAGGAAAAATGCAATTCAGAATTCACATACAGTTAATCTTCATTCTCATTTTCTTTCATGTCTGCCTAACATGGTTTAAAGTTGGTATAGCTTCAATTTATACATAAGCCCTTTTTGTCTCTGTAGAGCTTAAATTACTTTTTTAAAGCAACCATTAGGAGCACCTTTTATATTTGCATCTCATTGGTGCAAAATGAATAAAAATTCATTTTGCACCAATGAGATGGCAGCTTTGGCTACTGCTTTGAATTTTTTTTCATTTTTTTGCAATAACTGTTCTCAGATCAGACTTTCACTCCCTGCGTGTCCACAACCTACAGTGGATTTCTGTTTTGGTTTGCTCAGCACTGACTGACCCACCAAGGCTTTTAGAGGATTTTCGCATAATATGATGTCAATCCCAAAATATTATAATGTGATTTGTTGAGATATTTTCAGCTCTGTCACTGACAATACAATGATCACATTTGTAATACGTTGACTTCAAGCAACACTTGGAGTGAAGTTGGTATTCAGTAGGCTAAAAAAGAAGCAAAAAGGTAAGAGACTAACCCAGTATCTACTAGTATTAAGCATGACAACTTTTCAGGGTCAATACTTGTCCTTTATAGTCAAGATCAACATAGGAAGTCAATTAATTCAACTTACAGTTATTAAATATCGTTAGAGCTTGCCCTGTGCTCAATCCTAAAAACCCAGCATGGATCCCCACACCCTATTGGACTTCATAGTTTAGCTGCCTCATGTTCTGCACAGAGGTGTATATGAAGTTGTTAAATTATTTCCTACAACTCTGTCACACTATACTCTTTCCATCCACCCCATGATCAGCGTTCCTAAGAGTTGCTACATCCACAGCACTGGAGCTATATTATATTTATACAGAGCAATTCATTCCTCAACAACTTCAATAGCCATAAGTTCATACAGTTATTTGTTCAAGGATGATTTCTATGTTGACATCTCCAAGGACTCTTAATAAAAGCATTGACTTCAATCTGAAATTCCCCAAGGAACTTGAGAGGCTGGCAGCATAAAAGACTGTAACCAGCTAAAACCAAGGAATATCCAGTGCCTAGCTTGTCACATAACATCTTCCTCTGGGAAAGATTGTCCCTGGAGTGAGCTGGTTGGGTGTCACTATAAGATAACTTAGTTTAATTACTTCATGTCAGTGAATAAATTATTTGCCATAAACATGCATGCTGCATTGCTGTATTTAGAGGTAGGGTCAGCCCAATCTTTTAACTTGTTTTCCTCTTTGTATTTTGCTTTCTGTTTTTCTTTTTCATTTTGTAAGCCTCTCATTATCTCTTTGACTTTTATTCTCATTTTTAGTCAAACTATTAGCTGAACAAGTAATTAGAAGTCAAGCAATTATTGTGCATTAAAAATATAGGTTCACTTAAAACCTATGGCAGTTTGACTCAGTGGATAGAGCATCAGCCCATGGACTGAAGGATCCCAGATTTGATTCTTGATCCCTCACTATGGTAGGGTTTTGTCCAGGAGGCAATCAATCAATGTGTCTCTCTCACATTGATGTTTTTTGTTTTTGTTTTTCTCTCTGTCTCTCCCTCTTCCTTCTACTCTCTCTAAAAGTCAATTAAAAATCAATGGAAAAATATTCTCTTGTGAGGATTAACAACAACAACAACAGCAACAAAAAAGCTATAGTACATAAAACCTATACAATATTAGGTAAATAAAGCCTATGATGATAATTGGTTTACTTCCTGAAAATTCTTCTCTAGAGTTGGCTGTCCTTAAATTTTATTGGCATCTAGCTAGGCTTAAGGGCCAGGCTTATACTATAAATAGCAATTGCATCAATAGCAATTCCTTTCCTGTTAACACCTATTAAAATATAGCACCATGGGGTACAGGATGTGAAGGGTCCCAATCAATCAGAAAGTACAAGAGCAATAAAGTGGCAAAGGGCTAATTTACTTACTCAACACATATCCATCACATATTCTGTATCTTGGGCAGTAGCCTAAACTGGGGGATACAGGGATGTGTGACACAGCAACCTCTCTCCTCAGGGAGGTCACAGCCCAGAGATGAACACAAACACACAAGTACAAAAGATACAGAGATTGTATAGGGAAAGAGTGGGCATGGAAATGTATTCTCATCTAAGGAAATCGAAGTTCTCTGGAAAGCAGCATGATGAAGACTGAGAGTCAACCAAGGGGCAGGAAGGGGAAAGTGTTTCAGGCAGAGGTATAAACACAGAGTGAAAAGAGATCATGAAACAAAGAGAAGCATTAAGACGCTCATTGTGGCAGAAACATGGGGTTCAAGAAAAGGAATGGGAGTGATGTGGCTGGAGCAGACAGCAGGGCCAGGTGACATTGGTCACTAGAGGGGCTACGAAATGGAGGGTTACAACACCTTTATGGAGCTCATGTAATAAAAATGGACTTTCCCACATATAATATCATCAGCATGTATTATAAATACCAATTCCTATTGTCCACCTCCTGAGCTGGTGAATATGGAGGAATAGAGATGAGGATTGCAAAGGTTAAAGCTGGAGGAGGGATGCCTTTTACCCAAAATTGTGCCACTTCAGAGTATGTAGGCTTAAGAACTAAGCCAGAACATGGATCAAGTCTGGCAAAGAGAAGACTCTAAATGTGTTGGGAGCTAGCTGGGAGTTAGAAATACGTGTTATTGCAAAATAAAATCCGTAAACAGGGAATCACATAGAAAGAAACTGTGCACGGAATCTGTATTTTAAAGGACACAGCAGGTAATTACTGGCTCATAGATTTGTGAGTGAAAGAGGGGCTATGCAGTAAATTTGACAAACTCAGTGATTAAAAGTAACCTCAGAGGATGATCTGATGGTCATGGGTAAGAATTCACACCACAGGCCATGAGTTACTAAGCAGCGAAGAACCAGATGAAAGACATGTGAGGCCCTTGCTGGGCATTCCCAGATATACTAATGAATGAAACTCTGAGGAAGACTGACATCTTTTCTATATCTATGGATGGCAATAAGATCCAGATATATCCTACTGATTTCTGTTTTCATCTCTTTTTTAACCCTCGTACATTCTGGAGAAACACAGTCTGCATTTATCAAAAGAACTGAATCCATAAGATAATCACAGAAATAAAAAAAATAAATAGCATCATTCAAGGTGTCCAGATAGAATTTAGATTAGAAAAATATTTCTGATTCTAAATATCTATTTTGAAAGGATAACCTTTGTGTTCTGAAAACTGTGTCTTTCTGAGGCCCACATATAAGCATTCACTTATAAAACCAGAAAATGTGAGTTAGATATGAAAGTGACCTTAGGTGTGGGGTATAGTCTTGACCTGAACTATGGCAGGTCATAAAATGATGCACATGTATTAAATAATGTACTTTCTGAGACGGTCCTTTTATAAATATTCCCCATGAACATGAGGGAACCAAATATTAGGGTAACCTGACTCTCATTAATACATGACCTCTTATGTTCAATATAGATAAACCAATTCTTGTCAAAAGCCTTGCAACTAACATTTCTACTTACAGAGTGTTAAAAAAATTTTAAAAATTCACAGCTAAGAGTTTTTCTGAAAGGAAGGGTTATTGAGCCAAATGCTAGCCAGACAAGGACCAGGTCTAGGGGCATGAAGTCTTAACAACCAGCAGCAGACGTACCCGGAGAAGGCAACATCTCTGCCATCCTAGAGTTGATGGACCCTGTTATACATTCTGGTTTGGGGAATAAATATGTAAGATGTTTTGAAAAAAATTAACATTACAGATAAAAGGTGAAGTGGGGGCAGTTCTATGATAGGTGCACAATCTATAAGGAAGAAATACTGCTTTTCATTAATGGCAGGTGTCCTGAAGGTTCATGCATATGTGGAATGCAATGGCAACTGGTAGTCGCTACTCAAAGCTCCAATGTATATTCAGAAGTTGACTCAAGGCTCCAACATATATGCAGGAATGTGGAAAGTCTATTGTTAATTGACCCACAGCTATTGATCCACGTGTCTCTTTCTCTCACTCTCAGGCCCATTGTAATTTAGTTTAGGACATCTCAGAAGTCATCTTTTGTCAAGAACAATGCATACACACATGCATGCATACATACATACATACATACATACATGGGCCTAATTAACTCTAGGAAAAAGGCCTACCAAAGTTTTGTATATTTTAATTTAAAAAAGGATGCTACTGTCCCATTGCCAGTAGACATTTCTTTTGAAGCTTTCTCCTAATAATGGGGATGAGTTTGCTCTGAATAATACTTTCTATAAATTATTTCTTAAAATAACCTATAGTTTTTTAGAAAAGAATTGATTGGCCACTATCTGTACAGACTGCGGCATGCCCCTCCTCTTGGTGACAATGAGTAGCTATATTTTAATGACAATTGTTTTCTGAACTATTGACCTCACCATGCCTATATAATAATAAAACCTAAAACTAAAAACAGGACCTGGGGCTCAAAGTTCTTCATTTGCCTTATCTTTGACATTTGATTTTGCTTCCTTACATGGACACTTGTTCTTCT
This sequence comes from Pipistrellus hanaki, assembly GCF_964339955.1. NCBI lineage: Eukaryota > Metazoa > Chordata > Mammalia > Chiroptera > Vespertilionidae > Pipistrellus > Pipistrellus hanaki. The sequence continues at coordinate 42,921,812 of NC_140516.1, read as the reverse complement.
CTTTACAGTGACTATTTGCTTTTCCAATTGAGTGCCATGTCTCATGTCTATAGAAAACCTGAGTCACATTTACCACACATTTGCACCAAGTAAGACAGGGATGATTAGTTAATCACAACTATTTTAACATTACCTTAGGAACAGTTTTAATATATGGAACAAAGTCTTCTTGTACTTGTTAGTTTAAAGTAACTTCAGAAGGAATATCTATTATCCATACTATTTCATAACCATGCCTTATGACTTTTGCTTTTTAAAGCACATCATGTCATCTTCTTATTAGATTATTATGGTAACAGGCTTATTATTCCCACTTTCTAGATGAAGGACATTAAGTTCAGAGAGGTTGTGATTCACTAGCAGCAAAGCTAACATTAGAGCTCTGGTTGACTTGGTCCCAGTCTTATGTTCCTGCCTTCATATCATATGGTCTTCCATTAATGACGTTGCTTTTCATGAAGAAACAGACATAATAATGATAATGATAATGATGGTAATGAGATGTATTCAAAGAGTTGCTGTCTGACATTTTTGTTTTTATTTCTGCAAAAGTAGCCTTTTCTTTATGGCCAAACATCAATAAAAGGTCATGTTTCATAATCTAAAGAAAAGAAATTGTTCTTTCCATTTTTCCCTAGGCTTTTTTCTTCCCCGCTAAAAATATTTTTCAATGCTGTTTTCTTAACTGTGAATAAGGTTGCAAGAGTGTATTCAAGCAAAACAATTATAATTGGCTACAAACAGAATCCAATAACCTCATCTCACCGGTATTGTTAAAAGAGTTAATTGGACCTGCAAATACAGCCACCAGCTAAATATATTGTTGTATGCAACCAGGAAATTCAATTTTCTCCATAACATCCCTCTCCAAAAGTGGCATATATAACAATGGAGGGAGTGAGGATTCTGCAGTGTGAGTCCCAAAGTTTATCCACCTCGTTCTTGCATTCTAAGTATGTAATCCTTTCAATATAGAAGAAAAAGAGAGCTAGAGAGCAAGAGGGAGAGAGGAAGGTAATATATATGTGTAGATCTATATAACTTTTCAAACAAAAAAGGTAAAATATAAAAAGAAATATTTTACACTGCAGCCAATCTCAGCCCTAATCAGAGGATGCCTCCCCCTTTTTTCTGCCCAGATATCAGGGAAATATTGTACCTAACATCCAGCCACATTAATCTGGAAGGGATTGGTATCTTTTGTTGTGGTCACATCAACATACATTTTTCATTTTAAAAACTTAAACTATAGTGAAATCTTTTTTGTCAAACCTTAATGACTTAAAAGTATGGCATTCCTATTGTCACCTCTGCAGAGAGGTGCTAGAGAGACAGACAGCATGCATCTCCATCTATGGTCCTACTGCACTGCTTACCCACATTGCAAGCTGGGCAAATCAGGAAGCATTTTGACCCTGAGTTTGTTTACTTCCAAAAGGGAGGCATAATCATGCTTTTCTTTTACTAATAAGGTCATGAATGGATGTGAATGGATTTTTAAGATGTGAAAGACACACAGACTTGGGAAAATATCAACTCAACTCAACTAATAATGTAAATAAATGTAAAAGAGAAAATTTCTCTTCTTATGACAATCTTTTTTTGGTGTTGATTTTCTTGTTATTTTCAGGTTTAGTTTATTGATTATGTAGATTAATTTTGCCCCTTAAATTTGAAAACTGTTGACTATTTTTTCCTTCAATTTGTCTTCTTTCCTTCTTTTCTTTCTTTTTTTTTCTACCATCTTTTTTTCTCTCCTTTTTAGACTCCAATTATATGTATATACTAATCTGCTATTGTCATGGATTCTTCAGTTGTTTCTAATCCTTAGTTATGTCTCTTGGTTGCTTCAATTTGGACAATTTCTATAACTATGTAATGGTTTGTTTGTTTTTTTTGTTTTTCTGTGTCTTATGTACTGATGCACCAGTGATTTATTTTTTCTTCGTTAAAATATCATTCATTTTTGGAAATTCTAATTTTTTTTACATCATCCATTTTCCTCTGCATTTTACTTGTGTTTTTTTTTTTCTTTTAATTCTTTTAGTATACTTATAATTTTTATGGTAAAGCCCTTCTCTGAATATCCTGAATCTTAGCTCTCATTCTCAGGTTTCTACTGATCGTTTTTTTTTTTTTAATGGAGTTCTTATTTCTTCTTATGCCTAGTCATTTTTCATTGGTGGCTATATATGGTGTTTTCTGTAGTTTGTTTTTTTGTTGTGTTTGTGTTTTGTTTTTTCTTGATTTTATTTTCTATCTATATTTAAGATTAGTGCACTTTGATCTAGAAGGCAATTAAGTTATTATGAAGCAACAATACTTTTAAGGTTAATTTTAAGTTTTGTTAGAGGTTTAGAGCCTTAATTTTTGTGCTAGTTTAACTTTTTGGCCTCTGTTGTATGCTTTAGAATTTAGATTCTTAATAATAATTCTTTACTCTATGAACTGTTCAACTGATTGATAATTCTTTGCCTGGTATTATGGAGTTCACATAGATTTCTTAGCATTTATCCAAAAATTAAAGGGACTTGAATGTCATTTCTGATCATTTTTTTCTCTCGGACGAAATCTATCTAGCACTCAGCTCCTCAAATTCCACTTGCCTCAATTACACTGAATTCTAAACTCTAATTTCAGAGTTCAACTCAGCAAACCTGCCAAGTTCTATTGGATTTTTCCCTTGAGCCCTCAACTTGTGCTCTGCAAAGTATTTCTAGCCAGAACAAATTATAGGACTTAATTATTAATTTCTCTTCTAGCAGATGTTATAACATTGCACTGCCTGTTAGTTAGTATCTGAAAATAGTTGTTTTACATATTTTGTTCTGGGTTTTCATTATTAAAAGGAGGAAGGTAAGTGTAGTTGCAGCTACAGAGCAGAAGTTCCAGTACCTCCTAGCTGATTTTTAATTCCTTGGTACCCCCCAATAACTTTAGGTAATTAATCATTTATACTGCACTGAAAGATTTATTATAACAATAATAGCAAATACTTCCGTCTCTTGTTTAACTCTCCCCCATTTTCCATCAAGCCTTCCATAAACAATTATTTTTTCTTTTGAAACTGTCTGTTGAAACTGATTGTTGTTCCCTGGATTTTTCTTTCAATGTTCACACTGATTTGTTCCTTTGGGTTAAGAAAATTTTCTCCTGCACATTAATAAGCCAGTCTTACTCTCTATACATTACTAATACTATAGTCAAGGACAAAACATGTAGCTAATTAATCACTTCAGCATGTACCAAGACCGCTGCATCAGAGTTCAGACATGCTTTCCGATGAGAGGTGGTAGAGCATAATGGTGAATGACCCTGACTCTAAATTTAGAAAGATAACTCCATCTCTAGCATTATCATACTTTTTAGCTTTTGAAGTTAGAGAACTATTTAATTTTCATTTGTATAACACCTATAGTGAGAATGCCTACATCATAGGACTTCTTTTCTGAGAAGTCAATAAGATAATGTCAGCAAAATACTTATGCTAGCTTATGATGTATCTAGTATATGGTGCACACATATTTTATTAGTATGGTAAAGAAGTAGAAGGAGAAAGTGGAGGAAAGAGGAGCAGGAAGAGGAAGAGAAAGAAGGGAAGGAAAGAAAATATAAAATGCCAAGAACTATCAAGAAGTATATAAAGAGGGGGTCAATGGGGAAAGAGGGGACGTCTATATTACTTTCAACAATAAAGATAATTTTTTAAAAAGTAGATACTTTCAAGAAATAGCCTCATTTCTTTATAAAATACAAACCAGTAAACTCAAATTCGGAAAGGTACTCTGAGATAAATAGGTTTGATTGTGAATAGGTTATAGAAGTTTCAGGTAAATGTTACCCAAGCATTTCCCCAGCCATTAATCTGCTTTAAAAATGCAAGAATTAACTGACATAGAAAACATACTCTGTCCCCAAAGATACCCTGGACCCTGAATACATACTAGGTGATAGAATCAAGGCTTTACACAAGTGGGCAACTACATAATGACTGTAGGCATAGCAACTATGAAGTAGCAGCTCACAGAAAAATCTACACAGTTGATTTTCAACACATGAATGTTGACCTGATCTCAATTCTCCATAGAAGAATATAACAACAACAACCATGCTCACTACACCTCCCCTCCAGAGTATTCCTGGTCAAACACCAAGCCACAGTTTCTTTCACAATAGCTACAATAAAACTTAGGAAAACAACCTGCTATGACTAAAAATATAAAGCCCTCTAGAGATGATATTATAGTTTAACTGGTTCTCTATATTCCCTAACTGAATAAAACTAGGTTGCTGCATTTGTCAGATTGAGAGGTAAGTACTTAGATAAAATCAGCATGATAGCTTTTGTGGCCATTTTCATAATGAAGTAATTAAATTTGGTTTTCATACCACACACATACATAGGCATATATGCCCATGTGTGTATATAGTATAATATGCATATGTGAGTAAGTATACTAGTATATTCATATGTGTATATAAATATCTATGAGCAGAGTGAAAATAGCATAAAACACCAGAAAGAAGGCCAATTTTAATGGAATAGGTGTTTTTTTTATCACAAGTGTATGACTTGCAAATGATATTCAGATAATAAAGCAACACCACTTGCAGATAACCTATTTTAACACGACATCTACTAGATTTTAATTTCAAAAAGGGCAACTTTCCCTGAGGAATGTACGTAAGTCTTTCAATAAAACTCTGATGCACATATACCTTTCTGACATCACCAACACCAAAAGGTACTTATGAAGAACTACATTATGAACATGTGCTGTAGGGCATACAACACAGTTGCTGAAGGGAGAGAGGACCTGGATCTGTTTATTGTTTTGTGCCAGGAATTTTACAGTTATTCTCATAACATTGCAAGATGGTTCATTTCATAAATTAAGAGAGGAAGGCTCAAAGACATTAAATAAATTGCCTAAGGATACACAGATGGTTTATTACACAGCAGGGATCCCCCTGAGTTCTATGTTTATTCAAAATTCTTGCATTCTCCAATGCATCAAGATAAAAATAGAAAGAAGGAAGGTTCACTGCAGTATCTTTATTGTATATGTCAAAGCCAGAATTGCACTGGGTAATATTAAAGAAGCAAGGACAATTTTATTCGAGGCTATTGCAGTAGGGAAAAGAGGCCAGGAACTCAAATCAACTCAAACAAACAAACAAAAACAAACAAACAAACAAACAAACAACAAAAAAAAACAGTGTGGTTTTAAGGGCTGGGATGAGGAGAAGATTATAGCCATCTGTGTTTGCTAGTTGGCTTTAGCCAAAAGAAAAATAAACTTTTTCATAGCTTCATGACAAAAGGTAGCTTCACAAAAGGCAAGGCACCACCCTGTTAGCTCTCTCCCCCCTCTATCTGCCCCCCATCAGCCTGGAAAGTTAGGTTCCTACCTTCCCACAGAAACTGGGAGAAAGAGACACTACTTCTTTGATGATATTTCAAAGGGATAGATCCCAGGTCCTTGAGAAAGCGGTTCCTTGGTTGTAGAACTGATCAGAGATTCCTATGAAGATTTATATCTGAAAGGGGGCAGAGGAAAGCATTAAAATTACAAGTTTTTAAGGGAAAATCAGCAGCCTAGAGTCAGGAAGTGTCTCATTTAAAGTAAAGGAGGGGACTGGAAGATAGCCTGGTCAATATGAATACATCTGTATCTGCTTCTTTATCCTCCCATGTGCCCATTGAGTTCTCTGTCTCCTTAGTATCTATTTTTGTTTACCTGTCTCTCACCCAGTCATTGGTAAAGGATAAAAGAGAAAATATGACTCATGCAAATATGAACACTTTAGGAGCTCACTGATACTGCCTGAGATGATAACACCAATGCCCATAGGGCCTTCTCTCTGGCATTTCTTCTCATCATATATCTTCTAAAACTGTCTTTCAGTGACTCCTCACATCCTCCAAGGCAAGCAGGATGTCTAAACATCCAAACAATATGTTGTTGTTGTTGTTGTTGTTATTGTTGCCCACATTCTCTATGGGTACGTTTAATTGTCTTTTGCTCCAGTGTTCATGGAATTAGAACTCAGGCAAATCAAGTTCAATGTGTGCTTGCATTTACTATTAGGTATGCTTCTTGCTTTCTTAACTTGAGATTCCTGATTAAAATAAAACTGCAGCTTGGCAAAAAGAGGGTTTTAAGAGTATCTTATAGGCAGCCCCTTCCCTTCCCTTCCCCTCCCCTCCCCTCCCCTCCCCTCCCCTCCCCTCCCCTCCCCTCCCCTCCCCTCCCCTCCCCTCCCCTCTCCTCCCTTCCCTTCCCTTCCCTTCCCTTCCCTTCCCTTTTGTTCCTCTCTCTCTCCATCTTTCCTTTCCTCTCTTTCTCCCTCTCCCTCTCTCTCTCTTTCTCTCCAGCCCTCTGCCTTATCTCTTTCTGCCCCACTGCCTCTCTCCCTCATCCTGTTTTCTTTTTCAAAAATATTTTTTATTTACTCCAAAGAGGAAGAGATAGAGAGATAGAAACATCAATAATGAGAGAGAATCATTAATTGGTTGCCTCCTGCACACTCCCTACTGTGGATCAAGCCCACAACCCCGTCACAGGACCTGACTGGAAATCAAACCATGAGCAACACCAGCTGGGCTTTCTTCTTTCTTTCTAGTTCCAAACTCTGGTCCACCTCCTCTGAGTTCTTTGTCAAGTCCTAGTGAACTCACAGAGAGCTCCTACATGAGAGAAAGCAAGGCAGGAGCAGGCTAACCTGAGCAGGCTGCAGCATTTGAAACACCATGCTGCTTTTACTAATCAAATAAACCCTCTGGGTAAATGCTGTTACCTGAAAAATATGATCTGTGGAAGATGGATTTTTGAAAAATGAGCATATAAGGCCATGAGTAGTGAAATGAACATTAAATATAACAAACAATTAAAAGGGAAAGTAAACATGCCAGTGGCACAGGAGCCCCTATTGCTATCTATCAAGGGAGAGTGGTATCCATCCTAGACTTAAACAACAGTGCAAATGCTGAAATATTCATGAAGTGGTTGGAGGCGGAGAAGCTGAGCTACAATGCAAGATCTAGTCTGATGAAGGCTATGCTTCCAGGACAAAGGGAGAAGAAAAACTGGACATGAACACAGGCAAAGGCCCATCTTTTTTTTTTTCTTTTGCATTCTGTAGCAAAAAGCTACTTATAAAATGAGAATGTCAGAAAATAGAAATATAAACACACATGCTTGCTATAAGCCACGGGAAACTTTCTACAGACAGGAAGGAGATAGACTCAGTCTTTCTAAGACTTTGCCGTTTCAGGAAAATCTATACGTATTTTTGTGAAAAATCAATGGGAATCCTGTGGGTGGTAGACTCAGAGAGGGTGGGGGTACAGTTTCACTGTCTGATGGCATTGACTCTTTGCCTATGCAGGAGAGCCAGGATTCAATCATCATTACTACACTAGTCAATATTTTCCCTATGGAATGAAGGCAAGTGAGACACTTCACTCACACAAGATGTCCCAACGATGCAGGAGGGAAGACGGGTGAAGGACCAGTCTACAGGGTCCTCAGGAATGAGGCTTTTTGCTTTTAGTTATCTCATTGACCTCTGCCCTTTTACTACTGCTAACACTCAACTAACAAGACTCGCTCTGCTCCTTTTCCTTAAAATGCATTTCTAGAAAGCAAGCTGAGAAAAATAGTGACTATACAGAAAATAATGAATACTAATTAAGTTTCTAGGAAAACTGGCCAACAATACTGTTGAGCTCTTTATTATGAAGATCTATGCAAAGACAACCAATTGTGCTGGATAATATAAATTGCCTGGAGTGCTAAAATGCCCATTGAGCATTTACTTAATAAACGTATAAAGGACACACAGCTGCTTGCCATTAGATATACTTTGCTCTTGCACTCTAAGATAAAACCTTGCAGTAACCTTCGCTAATTTATATTCAATTTTCATATAATTCAGTGTGTCCATATTAGGTATCACAAATTATTAAAGTTTTACATAAAACTCTGTCCAGTACTTATAGGCAAGAACATTGAGTAAATAGATGAACTGGGGGCAGGGGGACGGGAGAGTGGGCAGGGGGAGCAGGGGAATGGACATTCCACAAATTAATAAAGTTGGGGTCTGAGTGCACTTTCATTGGGAAAAGTAATTCATTTTTCATATGCTTGGACTTAATTGTAAGAAGAGAACTTAAGGGGAGTCCTAGTGTGAAATAATCCTATATAATAATGAGGTAATATGTAAACTGACCCTCTCACCCTCGCACAAGATGGCCAACCCCATGTGGTCAAAGATGGCCACCCCTATGTGGTCAAAAATGGCTGCTACAAGATGGCCTGTAGGGGAGGGTAGTTGTGGGCAATCAGACCAGCAGGGGAGAGCAGTTTTGGGAAACTAGGCCATAAGGGGAGGGCAGTTGGGGGCAACCAGGCTGGCAAGAGAGGGCAGTTAGGGGCAATCAGGTCTACAGAGGAGGGCAATTTGGGAGTACCAGGCCTGCAAGGGAGGGAAGTTAGGGGCAATCGGGCCTAACGGGAGAGCAATTTGAGGGGACCAGGCCTGCAGGGGAGGGCGGTTGGGGGTGACCTTGGCTGGCAGGTGAAGGCAGTTGGGGGGCAATCAGGCTGGCAGGGGAGCAGTTAGGTGTTCATAAGGCTGGCAGGGGAGTGGTTAGGGGGTGATCAGGCTGGCAGACAGGCAAGTGGTTGGGAGCCAGCAGTCCCGGATTGTGAATGGAATGTCCCAGATTGGAGAGGGTGCGAGCTGGGTTGAGGGACAACCCTCCCCTCCTCCCCCCCACGTGCATGAATCTCATGCACTGGGCCTCTAGTAAAATATATAAAATTCAAACAGAAGTAGAAGAAGTACATAAAGAAAAAAACATTTTAATGGCCACTAATGTCTTAATTAGGAGAAACCCTCACACTGTTAACAAATTACTATCCTTGGTGGACAGAAGCACACCTAGTGGATTTGACCATTGTTTTCTTCTGCCCCCATACGTGAGATATTTACTCATCTCTATGATAGTATTTAAGATGCATTTGTCGCCAATCTTTGTGTCATTAGAAGCTGGTGGGCACTCACTTCTTTCTATATTATATTCATGCAGCCGCTTTTGAGAAGTGCTACTTGGTAGCCTGTGGTCTTAGCTGACTCTAATGCATAGGTTGCTGGTTGATTGTTCATAACCAACTGCGTCTTACCTCTAAATTCCACATTAAACCAGCCTGTCTACAACTACCTTTTTCCACTGTCTCCTGATGAAATTCTATTGTGTCATGTAGACAAGAGGATGTATGGGAAGTGTTATTCTTTTTGCAACTCCTTGCTTCTGGAAGGACTGAGATGTGTAAGCAAAGTTTATTATACTATTGGGAATTACAAAGCCCTCCCATCATTTTCATTAACTCACTACAAGGAAATTCAGAGAGAAATTTATATGCCATCACTTAAAGCATGCAGACTTTATTTCAGTCCCTTTAGGGGTAGTATTTTTACTTAAGGAAGGAAGGGAAAAAAGGAAGTAAAGGAGGCAAGGAAGGAGGGAGGGGGAGGAAGTGATGGAAGATGGGAGAGAGGGAAGAGAAGATATTTATGTTTTTCTATCCTTTATGCCCCTGGTTATGGTGAAGTTCAAAAGCAATATGCCCTCTCCATTACACTCCCAGATCACCAACCAACCAAAAAGTCTAAAAGTAGTGATGAATATAACTGCTTTCACTTATTTACTCTGGAGAAAGTCCCTGTTTTAAGTTTGGAATTAGAAACTTCATCATTTCAGTGGTTGAGTACAGGTATCACAGCTACTTTTCAAACTTTTTGGGAAAGCTACAAGATGACTGATGTCCCAGTTGTGGCTGAGAGGCAAGAAACCTGCCCCCTCTTTGCTCTTCCCCACCATTTATAATAATTTCTCCAATCAGTCTTTTTGACTTTATGAGCTGCTAGTTTCCCATGAGGACATGCTTGATTCCCCTCAAGAGCTGTGTGTGCTGACATTGTTTACTGGCTTTGTTCCAAATAGCTCAGCCCAAAACAGATTCCAGGTGGGAGGGTAGTGATATATACTAAGGCTACTGATTTGATTTTTTATGGGGTTTTAATGGTAGCCACAGAGCTCTATCTGATTGCTGAACACACTTTATGATGGAGGTTCTCATTCACACTCTGTGATGCTCACTGGGAGCCATAAGGAGCCATGATGAGCAATGGCACAGCTTACTATGGAGATGTCTGCCCCTTGGGGTAATAAAACAGTTACTCCCAATTCATTGCTTTCTTCTGTAAGACCTCATTAATCTGAAATTTAAGGTTAAAGAAAAAGTGAGGATCCAATTAGAGGAGAGCTCCTGGTGAGAACCGGGCACTTATTAAAAATTGTTTCACAGCATTCAAGACCAGAGAGCTCAGAGAAGGCTTGTGAAATTTAATTTCCTCATTTGTTTGTCATTTCTCTCCTCTCCTCTCTCCACTGGGTCCCTATTCTCCTTCTAATTTGTTTGCTATGAACCTTCCCAATTTCATGTAGCCAGGCCCGCCAATGGCTCATCTCTGCTGTGAGGTATACACTACTGCTATTAGGAGAAAATGACTGGTCTGGGTCTTACAAGAGCATCTCTGCTTGGTATTCCTAATAATCTGCTCATCTCCACAAGAAAGTCCATTAGCTTCATGAATCAACAAACCCTACCCAGAACTCCTCTTCTTCAAGCAACCTTCTCCATTAATATTCAATATCCCAGTAAATGGCATCGACATCTTTTTTTGCCATCCAAGCATAGATATTTATTCCCATTTTATTTTTGTAAGATCTCACGTCTAATTTTAACAATAGTTGTTGATTTTGCATTAAATATTATTTCCCAGGCTGTCAATGCTTTGACAACCATAGAAATTCATATATATAAATTCATACTCATAAATATATTAGTGGCCAAGTGCATGAAATTCTTGCACAGGGGGTGGGGGAAAATGGGGGGGAGGAGGTGTCTCTCAGACCGGCCTACATCCTCTCCAATCTGAGACCCCTGTGGAATCGGGCCTAAACTGGCAGTTGGACAACCCCCTTGCAATCGGGGACTGGTGGCTCCTAACCACTCACTGCCTGCCTGCTTGAACATCCCTAACCACTCTGCATGCTGGCCTGATTGCCCCCAACTGCACCCTCCTGCTGGCCTGCTTACTCCCAACTAGTCCCCTCTGCTGGCCTGATCACCTTCAACTCTCTCTCCCCCCACCCTCCCCAGCCAGCCTGATCACCCCCAACTGCCCTCCCCTCCTGGCCTGATCACCTCCAACTGCCTTCCCCTCCTGGCCTGATCACCCCTAACAGCCTTTGCCTCGGCCCCACCACCATGGCTTTGTCTGGAAGGACTTCTGGAAGGTCTCATGATCTAATTAGCATATCACCCTTTTATTAATATAGATATGTACTAGTGGCCCGGTGCACAACATTCGTGCACTGCAGGGAGCGGGGAGATATTCCCTCATTCTGGTCTGTGTCCTCTTGCAGTCTGGAACCCACAGAGGCGGCAGAGGCTCCTGTGGTTCCCACCATACCATGGCTTCTGGCTGAGTGGCATTCCCCCTATGGGAGCACACTGACCACCAGGGGGGCAGCTCCTATGTCGAGCGTCTGCCCCCTGGTGGTCAGTGTGCATCATAGAGACCTGTCGTTCTGACATTGGGTCAATCTGCTTATTAGGGTTTTATTATATAGGATATAAAACTGTTGACTCCAGTTTGTCCCTTATCATCAATATTCCTACTGTACCAGTATGATTTTACTAATGCAAACTGAATATTTTGTCAACTCTTTCTTAAAATTCCAAATGTCAGGTTTCCTAAATCTCAGTGTATAAAGCTTAAACTTCTTAGAATGACACAGAAGGTTCTTCCCTAATCTGTCAGCTTTCTCTTATTATATGCTAGCTTTCCCCATCCCACTCTTTGTTTCCATGTTCATTTCAAATATCATACTTCCAAATGCCTCTGTACCAGTCCATATATCATTTCCTTTTATCAAAACACTCCACTCACACTTCTTTTCCTGGCAAATAAAGACAAAAACCTCAAAACAGGCTCAAATACCACCTCCTCTTCTTCCCACCTTATGAACTAATGACTTTTTTTCGTGTTTTAATTTTTACTCTACATTATGTTATTTTATAATCCAATATTTTCAGATGTTTCCATAGGCCTGTGAGCTCATAATAACAGTGAGTTTAAAAATATATGGGGATACTTCTTCTAGCCAAAAAAGAATAACCAGAGTCAGATTTGCCTTACTGCACAAAATAGCTAAAACATTGGGAAAATGAAATACATGAAACAATTTCCATCCATTGGACACTGGACTACTGAGAACAGTGGTCCCTGAAAATAAGAAAATGGACAAGGTTAACTATGGACAAGGTTAGCAGCTTCTTGCCTGGAGAGCATTTTCTAAGCCAGGGCACTGGGAGGGCAAACCAAAGGCTAGCCCGGTGGCCTCCTTGTGCTGAGGATGCAGAGCTGAATGAGGGAAGACCAACTCAACCAGAGTTCATAGGAAGGAATACAGGAGAGCAGAAACCGCACAGAGGAGAAGAATCTGTTCAGCATGTTTTGTCTTTTTAGTGAACTGTCGCTATAAATGTCATTACACAATGGCTCTCTCCATTGGTAATATACTTTGCTTTGAAATCTAATTTTACATAGATTTAGCCATGTCACCTTCAGTGTTTTTTTTTTTTTAATTGATCTATCATTTTTCACCCTTCTATTTTTAACCCATTTCTGTTTTTATATTTCAAGTAGATATTTCTCAGATTTATTGAGATATGATCAACTTACAAAGTTGTGTAAGTTGAAAGTGTCCATTATGATAATTAGATATTTTGGTGTGGGGAAAACATTTAAGATCCCCCATCTTAGCAACTTTCTCATACATAATACAGTATTGATAATGAGTCAGTGCTGAATATTAGATCCCTATAACTTATTTTATTTCTGAAAGTTTTCACCTTTGACCAACATAAAATGCCTGCCCTGCTTTTGAGCCAAGCTGATGATTTGCCTTATAATTGGAATGCTTAAAAATTTAATTTATTGTAATTATTAATAAGACTGGGTTTAAATTCTACTATACTCTTTGTTTCCTTTTTATTCATTTGTTCTTTTGTTTTTTCTGCATTTGTGGGGGATTTGTGTATGCAAACATTTTCTATCTATAAATTAAGCTTGTGGCTTACAAAGTAAAATTGTAATCTAAAATGATTCTCTTTGTTATGATTATTTATCTTTATTATGATGGTTAACAATATGATTACTATTTTTAAAAATCAAACATTTGGAAAGTAAATTTTCAAACAGAAAGAAAAATATTTGATTCCTCACTTATAGAAGCCTTAGTGCCTTTTAAGTCTAACCTAGGAAGGAAAGATTACTGCAGCAGTAAAGACATAGATGATGGAGACAGAGGCAGAGATAGAGACTATCAGACAGATGGGAGAAAAAGGGAGCGGGGAGAGGAAGAGGAAGAGGAAGAGGAAGAGGAAGAGGAAGAGGAAGAGGAAGGGGAAGGGGAAGAGGGAGGGAGAGAGGGAGGGAGGGAGGGAGGGAGGGAGGGAGGGGGAGAGAGAGAGAGAGAGAGAGAGAGAGAGAGAGAGAGAGAGAGAGAGAGAGAGAAAATTTTGACATTTCAATCAGTTGATTGGAATATATACAAGATTATGTCCCAATGTCTTGCCAGCTCATTTTATGTATAACATTAATTTCTCAGAAACGTTATTTTGATTTAAGCACACATGTTAAGTCTTGGTGACTTCATTCCACCCCCATCCACATTTTTCTTTAAACCAGGCTTTCATTCTGTTTCTCTTCCCCCTGACATTTCCTGTGTGGCAATCTTACAAAATTCTAACTTGGAAGAGAGATCACTGTTGTTTTTATATCTTGCCTTACTCTGAAATAAATGATCAGAGCAACTCAATATAAAGTGGGTTAAAAAAATCAGAGGGAGACAGTATAACTCCCTTTTTATAGCCAAAGCCATTTGTACTATCTGAGATCTTAGCAAGCTGTCAATGAACTACTTCACATTAGTTAGCTTCTTCTCTAAGGGGCTGAGCATCACTGGAACTGGGATCAGTGTGCATAACAGCGAGGACTATTAGGGCACTGGCCCGTAGTCTCAGAACCCGAGATGGTTAGGGATTAAGAGCTGTAGTCCATCCATCATGCTGATTTCTGTAGCTTACTGAGTTTGGATAAGCTTTCTGATAAAGGAAATATGATTCTTTAAATATTATATATTTACATATGTTAGGGGCTACATTGCATAACCCCAAATTCATGTTTAAGTCCTAACCACAGTGTATCAATATCTGAATGTACTTGGAGATGGTCTTTAAAAAGGCAATTAAGATATAATTAGGTCAAATGACTGGATCCTATTCCTATATGATTGATGTCTTTATAAGAAGAGGTTATTTGGACACAGACACACATGGAGGGAAGTTCATGTGGAGACAACAGAAGATGGCCATCTACAAGACAAGGGGAGAAACCCTCAAAAAATAATCAAACCTATGAGAAAATACATGTATTGCCTTGCATTTCTTTTAAGTCATCCAGTCTGTGGTATTTAATCATGGCAGTTCTAGCAAACTAATACAAGTTATTTATTTACTATATTAAGCTGGCTAATTCAAGCTTATTAAAAATATTATCTTTTAAATATTTGTCCATTTTCTACTAAAAAATAATAGGGAAATAATCATTTTTAGGAGGAAAATGATCCTGGGACAGCTGGATTAATCCATGCAAAATAATGAAGTTAAACCCCTTCATTGCACATGCAAAAAAAAATTTAAATATATTTGTATTGGTATCAGAGAAGAAGGGAGAGGGAGAGAGAGAGACATCAATAATGAGAAAGAATCTTTGATAGACTGTCATTTGCACACCTGCCACCAGGAATTGAGCTTGAAATGTAGGTATGTGGGGAAGAGAGGAAGTTCCTAATTGAGTGAAGTACAAATGTCCCTCCACAGTGATGAGTCCCACTACTTTAGCCCTTTGCACTCCGAACCATTCTGGACATTGGCTACTAGCTACTCGATGCTACTTTGCGGTGGAAACGTGCGTTGCAATAACTCAATTCCCCGTAATCACTAATAAACTGCAATGTCCCCTGAGAGGGGACATCCGAGTGATATGCTAGAATTCCGATGTCCCCTGAGAGGGGACAGCGGAGTGCAAAGCGTTAGTATTGAGCCTGAAGTCTCCAGGTTTCAGAAGCATAGCTCATGGTAATAGGAGGAAAGGAGAAAACAATGGGAAAAGTGAGGATGAGGATAAAGCAAAACTTCTTTGTTAATGCTGAATATAGAATGAACCATGATACATGTGGATATATTTACATAAATACAATATTGTTTGGATAGATTTTAGAGAGTGACCCCTTTCCCCCCAAAGTGTGCATAGGGCTGAGATGTAGTTTTAAGGCACAACAAGAATAAAAAGAATGCAGATAACATTGGGCCTAAGCTGAGGCTCTCATTACTCTTAACTCTCCAGCTGAAAATTGTCACCTCACGTAAGCTGCATCATTTTTGTAAGGTTATCTATTTGAGAAAGCCAAAAGCTAAAGTAGTTGGAAATGCCATGAGATCAATGATCACAGATATTCTTTTTTTTAAATATATTTTATTGATTTTTTACAGAGAGAAAGAAGAGGGATAGAGAGTTAGAAACATTGATGAGAGAGAATCATCCATCAGCTGCCTCTTGAACACTCCCCTACTGGGGATGTGCCCGCAACCAACACATATGCCCTTGACAGGAATCGAACCTGGGACCTTTCAGTCCGCAGGCCGATGCTCTATCCACTGAGCTAAACCGGTTTCTGCTGATCACATATATTCTGAAGCACAGTTTTGAGCAAGGAAGGTTGTCAAACTTTCACTTGTCTAAAAAAATGTTTTTGCATATGTTATTACAGCACCATGGGCCAACATTATTAACTATTGGGCTTTGCTATTCTTCCTAGATCCTGGAACATACAAATAATTTTCTTACAAGTTTCCTCCTGTAACTAGGGACCTCCTGGAAGAACTTTAGTCCAAACTCTTGATGTATTTTACAACTGACATAAAGAGAATGTGCTCAAACTTAATACCACCTAACAATGATTGAGAACTTCAAATATGTAAAAAACCTGTGTTTAGCACATCACATATCCTATCACCTTGGATTCTCATGATAATCTCTTAAATCTTAAAAATAAATATATATAACATTATACATGTAGACATATACATGCACATACATACCTATGCACAAAGACATGTATAGTTATATGAAAACAGATTCCTAAAATTCTAGAACTTCCATCAGCTATTTTGCTCTATATTTATTTCTCATATGTGCCCCTTAAATTTTACCTACTTCAAGGTAAATTATTCTTCTGGCATCCTTACTGGAGACATATAATACAAATTAATTCAATTCACAGTGCCCCAGTGAAACCTCATCATAAAAGCATATTTCCAGTACTTTCAGACATGATCGGTAGTTCTAATAAAGAGAAATAGTTAAACCTGGTATGTTTTATATAGCTCATCACTTTGGTAAGTTAATGACACAAGGCATGGATTGACATTTGATTCCTTATCTCAAATATAAATTCCTTGAAGTGAAGGCTATGCTACACACTTTTTTGTAATTCAGGGTTTCTTAACTTTGCTACTATTGACATCTGGAGATGGATAATTCTTGGTTGTATGGATCTTATGCATTGTAGTATGCTTAGCACCACCTTTGGTTTCTAACCAGTAGATGCCATTAGCGCCTCCTCTACAAATCCGTGACAACCAAAAATGCCTCCAGACATTGTCAAATATCCCCTGAGGAGCAAAACTGTCCCTCTATTAAGAAACACTGATGCAAATAAAATCCTTCGTATAGAGTTGTGGTCAGAATTTTAAACAGAAAATAGAGAGATATTTGAATGAAAGTTCTTCCACCTGTGGAGGAATGGCATAGGCAGAATGGTTGGCAGGAGAGCTACTGAAGGCGGAAACTGTTTCTGTTCTGATGGGTTCAGGACATGCCACCCCAAATATCGATATGACACCTTGTCCTATTGAATGTTTTAAGCTGAAGGAATATGAGAGGACCCAAGATGGCAGCCCAAGATGGCAGCAGAATAGGTAGAATTTACACTTAACTCCTCTCAGCACCAACCTGGAATTACAACTAAATTATAGAACCGTCTATCTTAATAACCAACTGAAGACTAGCTGATGGAGTATGAGGAAATGTCAGAAACGGGTAAGTCTGTCCAATGATTCCCCTTTCCCCCTGGAGCCAGTCATGAGACCCTTATGTGAAAGGTGTGTGTCCTTCTTGTACCTGGAGGAAAGGAACATAGAAGAATCTATAGAATGGGCCTTGTTAAGTTCCCCACTTTACTCTACTTAGCTCAAAAACATCCCCCTATTACATTTCTCCAAGACTGTCCATGCTTCATCAAACCTAGTGTAAAACCAGTTAGGCTTAATTATTTATTCAACTTTTCATTTCTTTTTGAAGGCCCCATGTCACATAAACATCCTATATTATAAAAGGCTAAAATGCTAATTGTCCCCTCAGGAGTTCAACGAACAGAGAGTTGGACTGCTCCTTATGACATGTGCTGACCAGCAGGGGGTGACGCGGAATGAAGGAAGGCCCTGACCAGCAGCCAGGGGGAAAAAATCCCTGATCTGCCCTGACTGCCAGCCAGACCTAAAGACCCTACCCATGCAGAATTTCGTGCACCAGGCCTCTACTATTCCATAAATGTACTATATATGCCCTTCTCCTGCTAATCTGGGTTTTCCAGTTTAATTTTCAGACCCAGCCAGAGACCCAGTGAGGGTCAAGGAAAACATTTTACTCCTCTATAGCTTTCATCTGTTGTAACTCCATGGCTTACCACATTGTCAAGATCAGAAATTGAATTATGGGTCAATTAATAAACAAATGAACATCAACAAAAATCTTCAGCTTGCAGATGGGACTTGATAATTGCCTTCACATTCCTTATGAATACTTTCAATGGGAGAAATTTAATTTGTGGTGTTTGATGTGAAAGGTGTTCTCCCAGAATAGTGAATATAATTGGAGACAGGAGAGTACAGCTTTGAATAACGGAACATGCTGTGTACCTTTGCTGATTTGATTTTACCTTTCACTATATTCTTGCTTCTCTCAAGTAGAAATAATGTATCCCTTGATCACTATTTTATTTCTCTTACTAGCAGAGTAACTGCTAAATATTCAACAATTTTTAAAAATTACATACATTTATAAGTGAAAAACTTCAGAGCTTTTAAAACATAAAAGTAGTCAGTTCCCCATCTTTGGAATTATTTTAGCACTCCCCTGATGATGACACAATGTGGATCTTATGGCAAAGATGATCTATATGAGATGTAGGACTGTTTTCTCATTCTGACCATGGTATTTTAGAATTCCACTAAATGCATGCACCTGATTTGTCTACTCTTTGCACAACTGCTAGGAAATTCCTTCCCACCATCTGTAAACCATCCTGTGAAAAAGAAACTTCTTGGACCATGTCATGGGGTCACAAGATGAGCCTTTTATTATGGCTTACCTATGAAAAAAAGCCTTTCCCTTTCTTCTCCTTCCCAATCATCTCAGTCTATTACATACATTTCAGAAGTTTTAGGTTTCCCTGACCAGTGGTAGGAGCCGGCCTTACCAGAGGCTAACGGAATAAAACGCCCTTCCTAAGTGGGGGCTGCGTATGGGGTTTCTGTCAGGGGATACACCACGGGAGCCAAACCACCATCAATAAAACTGATGTTGTTAAATGTTCCTGGAGTGCTGCTCCGAAGGGCCATAGAAATGTTAGGTTTTGTGATGTGTGTGCCTTTTTTTTCCTCGCGGAAGCATTAGGAGAGTAAACAGAGAGCCATAATAGCAACTTCTTTAGGGCCTCCCCGCGCCTGGAGCACCTTTTTCGGGGGGCAGAAGCACACTGGTTGCCATTCTTTTCTGGCGGAAATATTATGTTACGGGGAGACGTCCCCAGAGCAGCATTGTGTGTGGCCACGGAAGAGCATCTTCGTTTTAAAAATAGCATCTGCTGAGGATTTCTGAATCCGCTAAGAAATGACTGTGTGCCATTTGGACACTTGCCTGTTTATGTCCTCTCTTGCACACATATTTCTCAACAGCAACATAATTTACTGTTTTCATTTTTTTGTCTTAATTTAGAAATATTACCATCTTTTGAGAACAAATCAAAATAACAGCTCGTCAGAAACAGCAGTTGCTGAATGCTGAAAAACCTGCAAAGGAGGTGGTAGTAGGTGACAAGAATGGTCACAATCCTTTGCGGTAGCTCCAATGAAAAGGTGGGGTTCGCATCTTCAATGCTGTCTGCTGAGCTATGGTATTTTGACTTGCTTGTGGCAGAGGTGACCTCATTGCAGACACTGAGCCCGGCCCCAGGATGTCTTGCAGCCTCTGCTGTTGCTACTTTTGCATTCCTGCACTCTGAGTGAAGAAACTGAGGCTTACAGACACATTTTTGGCAGTGCTCCCTCCGTTATTTTCGATGTGTTTCTCATACTGACAATTTTTAATTGAAAAAGAAAATCCAGAAATAAACAAGTATATTTAATGCATATTTAGCCAAAGCTAAGGAGGTATGGGTCACATCACAGTCTTTCCTATATTCATGTGCTGGGATAAGTATATGGGACGTCCTCCCCAAATACTTGACTACATGGATTTTTTATTTGGAAGATTTTTTTGTGTATGGGAGAGGTTTGTTTGTTTGTTTGTTTTTTGGGGGGGTGCTGGGATAGATAGATTTTGCTATTCTCACTAGCATTTATAGTTGAGTGTGCAATAACCACAGACATTTTAGCCACCTCCCCAACAGACCCTGTATTTCTATGTACCAACGAAAAGGGTCGTGCCATTGCCCAAAAGGGTGAGTTTATGTTAAGGGAAGGCCTGATTGCCTTTTCAACCTCCTTCCTATGGTTTTAGGAGTTTATTAAAAGTCAAATATCACATTAACAGCAAAGCTTTCTGCAACCTTGCCAACTAATGAGAAGGACAACCAAATCACTAAAAATCACTAACATTGTGAGGGCCTAGATTACATGACCCCCAAATCTGGCCGTCTGTGCTAGGTGCACTCATAAGTGGCAGCATATTTAACAAGTAAACTTTTAAACTCCCTTGATGAGGTATTTCTCAATAAAGTACATGTTTACCCAGATTACAGAGTTTATCATGGCTTGAGTTGAGATGAGAAACCATGACCTCTGGTTTCAAGCGTTCTCTCTCAGTCTGCCAAATCACACCATGAGCAAACTTAATATGTCTTTTGTAGTGGTGAAGAGAAAGGACATCAGAGTGATACATGAACAATGACTTGTTTAAAATAGGAAAATAAATTGTTAAAATAAAATGTTGTATGAAAATCATGTTTTAGCAAAGCATGAAGCTTGCTAATACAATAATGACCATTAATGACTGTACCTATTATAAGGCTGGCATTGAGCAAAGTGCTGCCGTAGTTATTGTGTCATTTATTCTACAGAATGACCCTATCATCAAGGTCCTATTATTATCATCCTCAATTGATAAATGAGTTAACTGAGGCTTGTAAAGAGTGAGTTGCATGTGTAAGATCACAGAGATTGGGATTTAAATTTGAACAACCTAATCACTACATAATACCCCATAGGTTGGACTCAGGAGTCCTGGCTCATAATCAGGTTGTGAACTGACCCCCCACCTGCCTTCTGTTTTCTCCATTGAATTAAATAGAAGATGCTTAACTCCTTCCCACCTCTACAAGGCACCACTTCTATGAAAACATGCTAACTAAGGTAGTAGGATGGAAAATCACATAATACCCTACCTTTTCTTAAAGTGTGTATTATTTTTTAGTGACAATCCCAGTCAAAAAGACAACACTTCCCAAAATCAAATACAGAACCACTTCTCTTATACCTGAGGTTTACCATGTAGTATCAGCATAGATTTTCATTTTGCCAATATAGGTCCTATGTACTAATTCCTCACACTATTAAAAGATACCCCTTGTGTGTGGAGGGGGATCTACCATCAATGGTGTTAAGGTCTCTCTAAATGAAATAAAAATGCATATAGTAAGACTTCTCATTGCATTTAAAGTGTGTGGTGCTCATCGTGGTTCTTCAAGGAGTCTAATATATGCATTGATGCCTCAAATTATTTAATCCAACTAAGCCTATTTTTAAGAACTTTCATTGGCCCATTCTTATTCAGAGCTTATAGATCTGTTGGCAGCATCAGCTTGCTTTATAAAAAAACAGCAAGTAACACAGAAATTCCAGCAATCATCCCTCAGAAGGCCATGAATCTCTATGCCAAGGAAAGTTGCCCAGCAAAGAAAAGTTGTGTTTATGGTAATGGCAGGGTCTGCCTGTGCTCTCAAAACTTTCCTCCTATAGATTTAGCAGTTAATTAAAACTAAACTTCTAAGCAATAGATGCTTTTTCTTTTCAGTGATTCTATCCTAAGTAAGAGGAACAGAGGGTCACTAAGATTCACTATTCCCAACAGACCCTGGATTTCTATAGTTTATCAATCACAAAAGCATTTACATTGAACATCCCATAAAGAAGGGGAAGAGTGATGGAAATCCAAATATATATCCACATTGGCAAAGATTTAGTAGAATATGATTTGGGGAGCACTGTTTCGATTCCAGATTGGAGTTAATATTTACTGAATTCCTACTACGTGTCAGACAACATGTTAAATAGGCACATATATAGGTGTTATCTCATGAGTCTTGGTAACTCCACAAGATAGGTTTTGTTATTCTTCTTTCAAGAAGCATCTAAACAGCCGAAACCGGTTTGGCTCAGTGGTAGAGCGTCAGTCTACAGACTGAAAGGTCTAGGGTTCGATTCCGTTCAAGGGCATGTACCTTGGTTGTGGGCACATCCCCGGTAGGGGGTGTGTAAGAGGCAGCTGGTCGATGTTTCTCTCTTATCGACATTTCTAGCTCTCTATCTCTCTCCCTTCCTCTCTGTAAAAAATCAATAAAAATATATTTTAAAAAAAAAGAAGAAGAAGCATCTAAACAAATGGGACTACATCAAAATACAAAGCTTTTTTACAGCAAAAGAAACTATCAACAACACAACAAGAAAGACTACTGCATGGGAGAACATATTTGCAAATGTTATCACTGATAAATGTTTAATCTCCAACATCTACAGACAGCTTATACAACTTAATAAAAGGAAGATAAATGATCCAATTAAAAAATGGACAATGGACCTAAATAGAATCTTTTCAAAAGAAGACAGAAGGAAGGCCAAGAGGCACATGAAAACCTGCTCAAAGTCACTAATTATCAGAGAGATGCAAATCAAAATGACAATGCGGTACCATCTCAATGGTTGAGTGGCCTTAGCATATCATTAGCATATTATGCTTTAATTGGTTGAGAGGATGACCAGACTACCGGACACTTAGCCCATTAGGCTTTTTTTATATAGGATATACAACCAGCCAAAGACATAGTTTAGTAAAAGCTGCCCTTTCCTACCCCAAAATCTTCCTGGATGTTAACTCCTTCACATGTGGTTTAAAGAGGAAATATTAGTTAGTTTAAGCCAAATTAGCCATTTCTATTATTTTCTTTCTTTTTATTCTTTTCTCCTGTGATTAGTTTAAGGTACTCTTGTGACTGATCAAAACTGTGTGAGGAGCCGAAACCAGTTTGATAGAGCATCAGCCTGCAAACTGAAAGAACCCGGGTTCGATTCTGGTAAGGGGCAAGTACCTGGGTTGCAGGCATATCCCCAGGAGGGGGTGTGCAGGAGGCAGCTGATCAATGTATCTCTTTCATTGATGTTTCTAACTCTCTATCCCTCTTTCCTCTCTGTAAATATATATATATATATATAATTATATATATTATATATATAATTATTATTATTATTATTATTATTATTATTTTTAATATGAGGAGAGATCATCTGGAGTGGTCTTTGAGTAAAATATCTTTGCTCTTAAAAAAACAAAAAACAATAACAAAAACCTGAGAAGAAACAGTCCCATTTCCTGGGTGAGACGTTTTTATAGCTTCAGGATATAGGGAACTGCAGTAGATAACATGTGGTCATTAAAGATGCCTCATTGAAGGCTAAGGGGAACACGACAAGGCTGGAAGAGCACAAGCTGTGAGGATGCTCTTACATTTCTGTCTTAATAATCCTTGAACTGCCAATCTCTTCACAAGATGAATGTGTTCATTGTTTAAGCCAGTCGGTGTTGAGTTTTCCATTATTTATAGTTCAGAGCATCTTTATTGATGACCAGAGTCAGAGATGGAATGCTAGGTTTATTGATTCCCAGCCCAGGGATTTTCCAAGAGATCCTGACAGTTAGAAAGAAGAACTTTGCCTGGGGTATGAAAGTGAAGCAATTTGTAGGTTTGGCCTAAGCTTGTGGAGAACAGTGACCATCTGGACAGCCATGTCTTAAATTTAATGCCTAGGAAAGGACATGCTGGAATCTTTAGATCTTCTGGAAACAATAGGACAACATTCAAAACACAGTTTCTGCTCTTTAGCATCTTTTATTCTTACAATAGGCCTATGAACTGATCTGTCCAGATTCTTCATGCATTCCACAGAATAATGTTCTGTTTCTTATCTCAGCTGTATTGGGTAAAAGGTAGACAATAGATATACCATCACTTGATATATGCAAGGTGATTGGTTGATTGTGTGACTCCAGAGAGAAAAAATACCAGGAGGCTGAGAGGGAGAAGGGGAAATGCAAAAGAAAAAAAAATGGCCAATTCCATTTTTTGTGGTGGAAACATTACTTTAACTTTTACCTTGAAATATTGTCAGGCCTAGTCTCAAAAAAATTGGCAATGGCTTGCAGTTAGAGTTCTGAGGAGCATCTCTTTTATAAATTGTAAATTATAAAGCAGAAGCTGTTCTATGTCACTCTGTCCATGCAGTCATCATAACATGGTGATGTGTGTGTGTTGTGTGTGTTTCCTGAACACATTTAAATTAGGAAGCAGAGAAGGGAGTGAGGAGAAACATGGTTGCATGACAGTAACATTTCTCTGAGTAATTTTCAGCTCCTTAGAGATAGCTCTGTTTTGGAAACAAATCACAGAATCCATTGCCACATTTTTTAGGGATTTGTGGTACCATTTAAACAAAATGAAACCAAAAAGTAGTCAGCATCTTCTCAATTGTCATGATATATTTTCCCCTTTTTATAAATTAACCACCACACTAGAATTCAACTGACCTGTAAATGGACAGATGAAACAATTATAATTTAAATTCCACAGTTTTAAAATGTGTTTTATTTACTGAAGAGAATATGTAGCTCTGAAGTTGTTTTTATACTTTTCTTATGAACTGATTAGGATCTTCTAAAGTGACTCCTTTGTTTTTATTATTTGTCTTGTATTCAGGATGAATTTATTAATTAGCTCCTTATTGAACACTTAAAATATGCTAAATACCTTATTGGATGGTGATGCATACACTTCCTATCACTCCGGTAAGAGATTACCACAAATGATCCTGGCTAGTTGCTTAATGGTTAGGGTGTGGCCCATGGACCAAAGGGTTGTGGGTTCGATTTCTGGTCAAGGGCATGTTCCTCAGTTATAGGTTCTATGCCTGGCTTAGGTTGCTCAGGGAACAGGTGGCAGGCAACCAGTTGATGTCTCTCTCTCACATTGATATTTATCCCTTCCTCTCTCTTTCCCTCTTCTCCCTACTTTTCACTCTCCCTCTACAGATCAATGGGAAAAAAATATCCTCTGGTGAGAATTTTAAAAGTTACCACAAAGGTATTGGCATAAAACGACACACATTTATTCTTTCATAATTCTGGAGGTCTAAAGTCTGACATGAGTTTTATGGAGCTAAAACCAGGTATCTGCAGAGCTGTTTCCTTCTGGAGACTCGAAAGAAAAATGTGTGTCTTGCCTCTTCTATAATACTTCCTGAGGCTGCTGGCATCCAGTGGTTCATGACTATATTACTCTGATCTCTTGCTTCTGTTATATGACTCCTACTACCCACTCTGATCTCCTGCCTCCTGTTGGTAAGGATCCTTGTGATTCTATCTGACTCACCTGGATAATCCAGTAAAATCTCCCCATCTCAAGATATGCAACTTAATCACCTCTGCAAAAATCCATTTTTCCATTGCAGGGAATGTTGATAGCTTTGGTGAATCAGGAAGTGGTCATGGGGATGGGCTTCTTATGAATTATATAGTGCAGTAAGCAAAACTAATATATTTAATTACAATGTTTAATAAAAATAAATGCTGGGGAACATATATGGACAGAAGAGTGAATGCTCATAACTAGGTGAGGGCACAGGAGAGGTTTCCTGAAGGAGGTAGTTGAACTGGAATTTGAAGGATGAGAAGGATATTTGGGGCTGGAATTGTAAGAACTGGCAGGTTTTGAGTACCTTTTAAAAAGCATGGAATTTATTGAGTGTTTTATGGGTTATTTTATGTGTTACTCCATTATAACAAATCATTGAATGGAGACAGAGACAAGTTAAAGTATTTGTCCCATATAAGACAGCTCATGAGTGAAACTCTGTTGCAGAACATCCAGGCTGGGTCCAAGGCATCCAGGTAATAGTGACCAAAAGGGCAGGGGCATAGTGATGGGAAGTGGCTTTACTTCCTACATCCCTACACTCACCACAGAGGCCCCCTGGCATACACAGAGGTCTCAAGACCCTATCTAGGAAGGGGAGTTTGCTTGTGCAACACCAGAAATGTAGAGACTGAAGACATGGAAAAAATAATTTACTCCAAACCCTTAAAAACAGCTCTGCCTCTGTTTTTCCAGTTTTAAAAAAAAGTATCTTCTAGAATGTATTTATCTTGCATAACTGAAACTTAGTACTGCAATGTACTAAAATTTTGCTAAGAAGGTAATTCTTAAGTGTTCTTATCACAAAAAGAAAGGGAAGGTAGGAAGGAAAGAAGGGAAGGAAGGAGGGAAATGTAACTATATGAGGTGATGAATTTAATCTTTATTGTTGAGAGTATTGCATAGGTTCTCTTTTCTCCCTTTAACATCTTCCAGCTAGCTCCTGTCCTCTTTTTCCCTTCCTCCCCCTACCCACCTCAGAGGTGATGAATATCTTAATTAGCTTGACTGGTACCTATTTTATAATGTAAATATATATATATATATATATATATATATATATATATATATTAGGTTACATACCTCAACTTTATATAATTTTAATTTGTCCATTATTTCTCAATAAATCTCAAAAAAATGAATTAGATTGGGTAGCAGAATTCCTAACACTCAGCCAGACAGCCTCTGACATGTGGGTCAAAGGCATCCAAATTTTAGAGGGAAGTCTAAGACCAGTCCACCATTAGACTAGAGGAGACCAACCAGAAAGAAACTAAGCCAGACTCAATGGTTCCATGAACATAGCTAATATAGAACAATAGAAAATTGGCAACATAAGTTGTATCTAAGCAACCATTAAAGAGATAATGTGAATATTTATTTATAGACATGAAAAATGCACTCTCTTGTTAATTGGGAAAAAGGAGGTGACAAAAGAATCTCTGAGCATCTCAGCTTTGTTTAAAAATATGTATGTGTACAATGGGAGAATAAACAAGGTGTGAGTAGTGCTTATGTTTGCTTGGTAAGAGTGTAGATGATTTCTATGTTCTTTCTTTGGGAGTTTCTATGTGTTATTTTCCTTTTGGTTTTTGTGGTTTTTTTGTGGGGGGTTTTTTGTTTGTTTGTTTTTTTACAATGAACACATATTTCATTTGTAATTAAAAAAGAAAATGATGTCAATAAAGACTTCCTGAAAAAGAACCTCATGTTCCCATTCCCCTCCATCCCATCCCAAAGATGAACATACTTTAATTTTCTTAATCCTCACCAGAAGAGTGAGCATATATTTTTCCAGTAATTTCTAGAGAGAAGGGAAGGGAGGGGGGAAGGAGGAGTTGCCAGAAGTGAAAGAGAGAGAGAGAGAGAGAGAGAGAGAGAGAGAGAGAGAGAGAGAGAGAGGAAAACTATGTGAAAGAGGCACATCAAATGGTTGCCTCTGGCATGCATCCTGATCCCTGTCAGGGAACAAACCTGCAACCCAGGTAGGTGGCATCAACCAAGAATGGAACCTGTGAGTCTTTGGAGCACAGTCTGATGCTCAGACCACTGACCTGCACCAGCCAGGATAATGTTGAACATATTTTATAGGATTATCTCAGGGATGTTCCTGAGAACTCAGGAAAACAATAGAAGGTTCCAGAACAGAGCAGCATGAAGGTGAAAGTGTTTGAGAAAACAAAGATGTGTTTGCTGCTTTCTCAGTGCTGACTTGCGATTTCTCAGTGGGATAATTATGACAATGAAGTAGGGAGGAAAATGTTAGAATTATATTTAATTAGTTCTGCTGGCTATTGGTTGTTTTAACCTTCACCTGTGAATATTAGTAGTATGCACATTGCATCTCGTGTTGTAACCTGCATCAAACAGTTTTGTTCACTTGCTTGTTTGTTTTTACTCCTTGTTTGTTTTTCTTTCCCTTGGCAAGTGCTACTGGGGTAATAGATTCGATTACTGTTAAGCCTGTTATATGATATATTATTTTAGCAGTGCCTGTAAGACAGTAATAAAGAGAAAACTCAATAGTATTGGCATGATAAAGTGGAAACTATTAATAAGAAGAAAGAGTTCATCATCGTCATTACACTTGAGTGTTGGAAAGAAGCACAGTAGGTTAGGGGTTGGCAAAGTTGCATTACAAAGTCATTTAATTTCTATATGGTTTTTTTTTAGTGATTAATTAGTATAAATAACTCTCGGTACTTTTTAAAACCAGGGATATTGACAAAAATAAAGGAGAAGATGATGTGAAGCAGATAGATCATTTAATTTATTTCTCAATTATAGTTGACACACCGGGCATGGAAATCTGCAAGTCATCTATTTCTTTATGGTCCATTTTGTAGCTGTGTTTATTGCCAAAGCAAACAAATACATTATCTCATTAATAGAGCACTGAATAATGTTTATGCCCAAAAACATAGCCACTCTCAGTGCCCATGAACACAGAAGAGGAGAATGTTTACTTCATTGAATGCAGCAGAGGAGTAGGGACCATGTTGAGTGGAGGCCTTAGAAAATAAGACTTGATCACAGCAGAGTGTGACGTGTTGCCTTTCAGATATGATCTACTGGTCATCAGGACAGTTTCCTTCTCAGGTAGCCACACTATCAAATAGAGCCACGCTTCGAAATCTGCATGCATGTCCTAGTTCACGTGTAATTAGTCCTGATATGCAGATGGATGATCAAGTTTACTGGACTCCATTTTAGGATCCCTCTTTAACTGGAAATGCCAGAAACTCTGGGGAACTCTCAGAGCCTGCCTCTGAGCTGCATTTACAGCTGTAAAAGCAGCACACGTTGGCTTAGGAGGAGATAGGTCCTTTGTTCTCAAGTGAACAGATGGACTGTAACATCCTAACAGTTTCCCCATTAGAGTAGTGCAGCTGGTGGTAGGGGTTACGGGGTGGTTGCTAAATATTAGGTCTGCCAATCAAGAAGCAGATAAATTTTGATTACCTATTTTTTTTTTTTCACTTTGGATTAGGAACTCGTCTGGTTTATGAGCAGTCAATGTTGGCAAGGACTATAGAAATGGACATGCTATTGGGAACATAGCATGCTGGAACTTATAACTCATATATTGGTTCCATCCATTAATTCTCTTGACTATTATGTCCTGTGTTATTTGACCACATGGGCCTCCTTTATTCCATAGCTTTATTCATGAAAAGTCCATGCAAATTAAATTTTAGGAATGTTGGATCTAGCCTAGAGATCCATACTAATTGACCTTCAAATCTCACTTTTGGACATTTTAGTTTTGTGACCTTGTATCATTGACCTGATATTGCTGGGGCCTCAGTTTCCCCATCTGAAACATGGGGGTATAAACGTGTCTGTTTCACTGAATTGTGACATTCAATGAGATAATTCCTTTCAAAGCTTAGGAACAAGCTTGACACAGAGTAGGTGCTAAAAAGTAATTTAATATTAAAAGATAAATATCTACACTATTGTTTGTTCATATTGTATATTATAATATTTGCTACACAGCAAAAAAAAAAAATCAAATACTCCTGTAAAAAGAAGAAATGTATTACATGTATTATATATCATCTTCCTCAGGATATAAGTTTGGGTATTTGTGTTGAAATTTCCCTTCAAGCAAACTATTTGTATGCCAGGTTAGGGTATAGGAAAATGACTCATGTTCCAACAACGCATGCTAATACAAGACTTTACTTCACATATTTTGTATCTCTGATTTAGGTTGTGATGAGTACTATACAAGCACTCACATTTTAGAAGTATTGTTGGACTAGTGCTAGACTTTGGTCTGGTGATAAGATATGATGTTATATAAGAGGTAAAAATCAATCTAGAAAAAGGCATTGGATACCAGCAATGAGAATATTTGGCACCTTTTAGATAATAATTTCTAAAACTCTAAGATTATGACTGGAGTGATCCTTACTGACACACCTATCACACACACACACACACACACACACACACACACGATGTCAGGGTCTGTGCATTTTCAGAGATCTGGTGATAGGTGACTACAGTGTTCTTATCCCAGAACGAGTTTAATGAGAACAAAGAGAAAGGCCACTAGAAAAGAGAAAGGAGAAGTTAACAGGGAAGAGAGGTTGGATCTAGATCCAGAGCTGTAAAGTGCTTTAAAAAATTGATTACTAATTAAATTTAAGGTAGCTGAGGCCTCCATGAAACTCACAGAAAGCTTTTGGGGAGCTGTGAACCCCCACAGGTCATGGAATTATTTGTGTCCTTAATTTAAGAAAATTTAGCCTAGATCTTTAGAGTCAGGAGCTCTGGCAACCCATCTATTGGGTCGGCAGCTAAGTAATTGCGGATTTTTTAAAGAAAATCAAAGACAATTTTTTCATGGAACTAAATAACTTTATTCTTTAATGTATTGCCCATTTTGATCAATGACCTTTTGCCATCTTTCAGGCAGCATCATAATCCCACGTTCAAAAAACTTCTGGTTTTTATTAGCAAAAAACTGAATCAGGTACGATTTGACATCATCATCATTATTGAAATTTTTACCATTCAAGGAGTTTTGTAAAGATCGAAACAAAAAGTAATCAGATGGTGCAAGGTCAGGACTATATGGTGGATGTGGCAAAACATCCCAACCAAGCTCCATTAATTTTTTCCGAGTGACCAAAGATGTGTGTGGCCTTGCATTGTCATGATGGAATACAACACCTTTTCTATTTGTCAATTCGGGCCACTTTTCTTCAACTGCATTGTTTAATTTTGTTAGTTGTTCAATGTAGACATCAGAATTGATCGTTCGGTTGGGTGGTAAGAGTTCAAAGTAGACAATTCCTTTGTAATCCCACCAAACTGATAACAAAACCTTCTTTTGATGAATCTCAGCTTTTGATGTTGTTTGAGTTGGTTCACCTGGCCTGCTCCACGATCTTTTCCGCTTGATATTGTTGTAAACAACCCATTTTTCATCGCCAGTTATCAGTCGTTTTAAAAATGGATCATTTTCATTACGTTTCTTTAGCAAATCGCAGCTGCTAATGCGTTGCGTTAACTGTGATTCTTTCAGTTCGTGAGGAACCCATGTATCGAGTTTTTGAACATAGCCAAGTTGTTTTAAGTGATTTTCAATGCATGTATGTGATACATGAAGCTTCTCTGCAATCTCACGTGTTGTACTGTGACAGTCCGAATTGATTATTGCTTTGATTAGGGCGTCATCAACTTCAACTGGACGACCAGAGTGTCTTTCATCTTTGAGTGAAAAATCACCAGAACGAAATTTGGCAAACCAATTTTGACACTGCCGTTCTTTTAAGGCTTCGTCACCATAAACAGCACATAACTTTTTATGAGCTTGTGATGCGTTTTTCCCTTGCGGAAATAAAAAAGCAAAATATGACGAAAATGTTCCTTTTGATTTTCCATTTTTCAACGAACGCCAAACAAAAACTACAAAAACAGATCAAAAAACTTTTTTTACTGATTAACAGCTGAATAGCCAACTATCAAATACAAAATGTGTTTTACATTTGTACTACGTCTGCAAACCTAAAAATTCAACTGAAGCCATGTGTGTGTGAAACCCGCAAGTACTTAGTTGCCGACCCAATAGTTGACAGGTATAACTCGATAACTTTCCAGATAGTTATCATTGAGAACTTGTTGCCTAGATATGCCATATTATTAAAAGCCTGGGTTCTCCAGACAATGATGGGAGGAAGGATGGATCCAGCAGCTACTGCCTCACAGAGAATGGAGTCCCCTTCACAGAGAATGTGTTTATTTTTCCACAGATGAGGAGCAAAGAGACTGCAGCTCACGCTGAGCAGTCAGAAGTACAGTCTGTAAAACTCTGGGCTCTCTCTTTATGAAACTCCATTTTCCTGAGATTGCAGCTCAACTTACCCATGAGCAGGCTCAGACAATCACTCTCCTGCTCCTTGCTCAGTGGGGGAGTTGCATGAATACTAGTGACAGCTAAAGACAAGCAGTTCTGGGGAACAATTGTGAGAAAGCAGGGGTGGTTGGCAGTGCTTTTTGGGAGTGTGAAGGGATGTGTGGGTTCCCTGAAGATGCCAATCCCATAGTCCCAGTAGGCAGCAGTTGGAAGGGTAAATGGGGAAGCACAGGAGAAGGTCACAGTTGCAGAAGAAAATGGGTGACAGGTGGTGGCTGCTTCCCTACTGTGATTTTAAACTCATTTAAAAATTATATAACTTGGCCATCAAGAAGTAAAGAGCTAAGGCTGGAACAGATGACTTCTAATTTTTAGTCCAATTCTGCCTTGTTCCACACATATCATCATTTCTATCTAAAGTTAGAGCAAAGATTAGACATTATTTTGTCCATGTTTAGGAGAAAAACATCTTAGTAGTTAGAAGTATCTGGTATAATCATCCATGGGCATTTCCGCATTATAGAACTTAACACAAATAATCACTGAATCCCATTAAACTGCACAACAACATTTATCATTTCTTTCCAGAAATGGACAATGAGATTTAATTAAGTTTAGGAAACAAAAATAGTACACTTCCTGTTCACTACCATAGCTATATACCCATTCATTTGTTCTCTTTATAGTAACAAATGTAAACAACCCTTCAGATGCTGTCAGTTCTGGGTTTTATTCAACTGTATGCAACAAAAACCCGATTGTAATGGCTGAGCCCAATGGAGATTGATGCTCATCATGTAACAAGAATCCAGGGCTAGGTAATCGTGGGCTCCTTCAGCTGCTCAAAGAGCCATGCTCCCTCTGTTTCCCTGTATCATAGATGGTGGCTTTCTTTCTCATCGTGTAAGAAGCCTTTTCCTCTTGCCTCATGTTAGCATTCCAGGCAGAAGAAAAGAAAAGACGTGCTAACGATTGCATTACAAAAGCAAAATATTTCCAGAAATTTCTGAAATTTTTCTGTTTCCTTGCAATGTCCTATGCCATTTGGTCTCTCCTACCTTCAAGAAAAACTGAGAAATTTACTATTTCAGCTGGGCATATCACACGGACCAAAATAAAATAAAGGTCATATAAAAGAAGAGAAGTAGAAGGATATTGGGAAGGCAACCAGCCATGTCGGCCAGGCCTGTGATGGTTTTATGCAGATTAGCTACTGCTATGGAGCAATCTAAGCCATGAAGCAAATGGTCTTAAGTTATGCAAACATTCATTTATTCATTAAGCAAATGTTGAGCGACTTATTATAACAATGGTGTTGATGGTACAACAGTTACATGCAATCCCTTCCTATGAGCACTAGAGGCCCGATACGCAAGGGTAAATATTTGCAGCCCCCCCTCCCCACCCCACTGGTCATTCCAGAAGGTTGTTCTGGAAGGTCATTCCACATTAGATCTAATTTGCTTAATAGGTCCTTATTAGATAGGATAGTACGATCAGTGAGAGGGCAGACACACAGGGGAGGGCACTGCACTGTGGTACCTGTTGTGAGAGGAGAGCCTGGTACAGGTGAAGAAGCACAAAGGAAGGACAGTTGGGACCCCAGGAAGGAGACAAGTGAAGACTTCCCAGATAAGGGGCTTTTTAAAGAAACACACTTTCCAATTCAAAAGACTGGCCTGAAGCTCCTGTTAATTCAAAGGTGGAGTATTTCAGAGAAGATGAGCCACTTATTAATTATATAACCTTGCCCAAACTGCTTAATCTCTCTGAAACTGTTTCCCTTTTCTATTTTTACCAACACCATAGGGCCAATATAAAGCTCCAAAGAACTAAACATAAATGAACCTGCCCAGCACAAGTAAACACTAAATCAGTAGTTGAACATGAGACTGGATGCAGATTCTAATGCTATCTCCAGTTCTCAGCAAGATCAATGTGCTTCAGAAAGTCTCTGTACCTCAGTAACAATCTCACAGACAGCCAGTGAAAGAGCTGAGTTCTTTCTGGCCAAAAGGTGATGCACATCTTCCTCTCCTCCATCCCGGGATTTAGAAAAGACCCAGTGGTATAATATAGACTACACTGTATATTGTAATGTTCACACAGTGTCGCAAAGAAAATGAGCCAGTTCCATAAAGTCAAATTAGGACATGTTGGCCTCTCCCTTCACTTCACATCTAAGGGATCTGATTCCAACAACAACAATGGGGTCCCTCCTGTGTTGAAAGCTCAGTGAAGGATGCAAATAATGTATCCCAGGTGCACTTCTTCATGGAACTTTGTTGCAGATATGAAAGTATTTTTGCTTTCTATGAATGTCTAGTGCATTTATAAATATAGGTTATTTTTTCTCGAGAGCTTTCAAAAAAAAACTTGAAGCATTCTTTCATAAAATGTACATATACCAAAATGGGCCCAAACTCACTAATCAAAACTTCCAGATCTGCAACAACAAAGCCAAAGCAATGCTCGGTAGAGCCACCAAAAGAAAAAAAAGGCTTAATAATGAGTAATAATGATAGGGATGAAATCAGACAATTTAAGAGCTGTGAGATCATGAGATATAAAACTCAGTAATGATCTTTCTCAGAACCAAGGCAAAAAAAAGGAAAAAAGAAATATGATTAATGGCAGAGTTCTTATTGTATAATAAAAGGAAGTAGCTCTTCCTGTGTAATGAAAGGAACTGAAGCCACATTTTTTCATGTGTTTTGTCAATTTTAAAAATCACAACAGTCTGTCATTGGAGTCTTGATGGAACAGGCTCTTCATGGCCTAATTATGAGTATTTTTTAAATGACCTACTTATCGATCTTAAAGAACTGTTTTAAAGTAGGTAACGTGTCCATAGGTATGCCTAAGACCAAAAGAGGTTTGATGCTAACACACAGAGTGGACAAAGGAGCTTTTTGGGGAACATGTGTGTTCTGTCGCTCTGGATAAGCTGGGACGTATGACTGGGCTAATTCTTTGCTGCCAACCAGGCTCTAGCATGAGCTGAAAATTCCCAGGCAGCTGTAGGCAGACAATGAGCCAATTACACCCCAGACAAAGAGGCTGGGCCCTTTGGTCTTGCTTTAATTGGCATGATTTTGTTTGCAAACATCTTTTCCCAAAGTCCATGGGTATTGGAGAAACAAAGGGCATTTATGCCAATTTTATGGAAATGATGCAAGAAGAGAAATACAGAAACCTCTGACATATGATCAGGTAACAATTGTTTTAAAATAGTCTTTAATTTTACCCTTTTCTTCTGTACACGCCTACCGCTTTAAAATTTATATTGTATTCATTTGGGTGACTGCCAAGTGCAGTGTCTCCTCAAGAAAGAATTATTTTATGAGAAGAAATACTCGATGATGTTGGGATATGTTTGTGAGTACACAGCTTCTGTGTTTTCTTAATGAAGCATCAGAATATCATACAGATAAAAAAAAGAAATGGGAATGGAATCCGTTGTGTGTGTAATTGGAGAACTGGATGCTGGGGAGACTTCAGTTGACCGTATTTGGCAATCAATGCCAAAGAGGGGACTTCAGAATAAAGTCCACGCATTTATGAAAATCACTGAACAAAAATTTCAGTTCATCTGAATAGACATAGCATTTCTACTACGGTATTTTTCACATACGTATTTATGAGGAGGGAAATCTCACTTCAGCACATATAGTTTTTTCAGAGCATTTTTTACTTTCAACTGGCATGCAAATGGCTGTATAAACAATTCAGCAGATTCATCATTATTCAGAACAGAGAAACCCTCCTAAGGAAGACAGCAGAATCACTGACCTGCACCTTCATAAACCCACATAACCCAAAGTTAGAAACTGGGTTAGAAACCATAGGAAAGATCAGGTATTGGGGGGAACAGGGACTCTTTAGCATTAAGGAGGAAATTAGGGCCCAGGGGCAAAGCTGGGCTCTGTTTTTGGTCTCCACTTCTCCGGCTATGCCCCTCAACCTCTTGTGACCTCAACAGCTATTTGTCTAACACTATTTCAAGGTCATAATCAGAATAATGAGTTGACTGAAAAATAAATTGTCATTGTTTCATACCTTTAGCATTCCTTCTCTTACCATCACACACACAGATTAGATAAGTACAATACATAGACCGATCACTACAAATTCAGACTTTATTACAATATCTTGGGGTCACATACAAAGCCAGAAAGCCTTCACTCTGTTTTAATGTGGCCATACTGTATTGGATTTCCATGAGCTTTTAACATCCTAAGTGGAACCAGAAACTCTTTGTCATGTTTATAAGATTACTCTATAAGGTATTTAAGTTTTATAGCCAGATAAACCCTTCATATGCCAATCAACAAATATTGATGATTTCTTATATGAGAAAGACATATTTTAGTTTCCAGAAGGCTTAAAAACAGTATCTCTGCTATCACAAAGCTTACATAATACAAGGGGTAACAGGACAATCATAACACACTGGTTCTACCAAATGGAGCTCTAGGAGTTGAGCTAACACCGTGGTTGGCAAACTGTGGCTCTCGAGAGCCACTTGCGGCTCTTTGGCCCCTTGAGTTTTTAACGAAGGCCAGCTTAGGAGTACCCTAATTAAGTTAATAACAATGTACCTACTTATATAGTTTAAGTTTAAAAAATTTGGCTCTCAAAAGAAATTTCAATTATTGTACTGTTGATATTTGGCTCTGTTGACTAATGAGTTTGCCAATCACTGAGCTAACAGGATCTAGTCATGTATCCATTCAACCACCATTAATGATTATTCTGGCCTGACTTCCTGCAATTACATTAATGAATAAAACACAAGACACTGGCCTTCCTTAAACTGTCAATAAAATGAGAAATGAACGTTAAATAAGCAATCAGACAAATAATTCAGTATCAAATTCTTATGAATGACTCATCCAGACTACTGTAAAGGAGAAAACCATGGGGACTTAATTTATATTAGTCTCTTGAGACATCATCTCTAAAGATATGAATTTTATTCTGAATAAATGAAGAGGATGGGGAGATAGGAAAGGGGAATTCTAAGAAAATAGTACCAGAACTCAAGGGAGAAATGATTTTGGTACATTTGGTAATCAGAAACAAGATAAATGTGAACAGAGCATGAGCCAAGTTGGAAAGTTAGAACAGTGGTTCAAGTTAGAACAGGAGAGGTAGGCAGGCCTGTTATCTAAGACTGAGCTTGAGTCTTGATGCTTCTATGAAACGTGTCTTTCCTGTGCTGGGCTGAGCAAGCTGAGCTTCTCTTACCCTTGTTTCCTCTTGCAGCCACATACAGCCCCACCATGGTCTGAGGTCCTGAAGAGGACCCAAGTTTTGCCACCCTGGAATATGCCTCCTGAGAAATTGATTTTAAGCTAGTGATTAAGAAACAAAATACTTATAAAGAACCTCTGATCTCTCCCTTACCTGCCTAAAGGAATCCAGATAGAAAAATATGTTCAGTATAAATTAGATGTGGCAGACAGGGAGAAAATTAGCAAAGCCTATTTGTTATACTTTCATTCCTATTCCATTGTTTCTGGGTGGCCCAGAAAAAATGTATTTACATGTTTGCTATTTTTTATCAACCTATAAATCACCTGCTTTTCCTTTGAAATCCCAGACCCCTGCCTCCTCCTCCTTTGTCCAGAATGAAATATAAACCTCAACTGCCCACTGCTTCCTTAGGTCTCATATTCATATGGTACCCACAGCATGTACATCTATGACAGGATTTGGCTTTTTTTTTCCTGTTCATCTCTCATGTTAATTTAATTATTAGCCCAGTCAGAATAACTTAGAAATGTTTTGTGTGTTTTTATTCTCCATAGTCCCAATAAATTTTATCAGTTATTATTACCCATTCTTTAGAAAGTTTCAAGGAAGCCCCTTGGAAAAGCAAAGTGTGAAACAGATAAAATAATGCAGTATATTGCGGGGGAAAAAACATATGTTTGCTTATAAATCCTTTGCTTTCCATATGAAGTAATATTCTAATCTATTTCTCTTCAGATGCTCTTGTTCACTTCAATAATCCTGCTTGGCTGAAACAAAGGCCAGTGGGGTTTTGTGGAAATTGAAATTGACAGTCACAAAATCCAGTTTTAAAAGCTCCATGTAAAAATGCTCAGGGACAGTTTTTACTAATAAATGTTGATTCAAACTTACTTTCGTTATGGGTGGGTGCCCTCTGCATCCCCACCTGCTATGGGTAGAAGTGGAGCTCTTGAGGTGTCCCAAGAACAAGAGTTTCCGGAGGCCCCCATGGTGAATGAGGTATTGTACAAACCTTTACTGTCCATGTAATATTAAGGGAGTTCCTCTCCAGGGTCCTATTTCCCTACCTCTCACCAGGGAAAAAGTCCTATCTTTATCTTCAGCAGAGCTAGAATTAAAGTCACTACCGAGTCTTCACTACAAATTAAACCACAATCCAGCCCAGCACCTAGCTGACTTAGCTTGTGTTCCTAGCTGCAGTCCTTTACATGTGCGGTCCACATGGCCATGGGCCATACAGCTTCTAGGACCACATGGCTATAAAGGGAAGATGGGTAAGTGAGGGTCACAGAGCAAGAGAGTGGAAGGGAGCCAGAGCACACAAAAGGAATGAGAGAGAGAGAGAGAGAGAGAGAGAGAGAGAGAGAGAGAGAGAGAGAGAGAGAGAGAGAGAGAAAGAGAATTCTTTGGGGATTTTAACTGGGAGTTTAACCAATGAACGCTTCAGGATTTTACCTGTTTTCATTGGCTCCACCCTGTTAGCCAATGACTTTTGTTTCCCAGGGTAGATTGACAGGCAAGCACCGCCCCTACATCACCCCAACATCACTGAGCATGCAACCATTTCCCTGTTGTTGGACCCTTTCCCCTATTGATCTGCAGGAAACAGGCCAGTGATTCCCTGGGGAGTATAAAGTTGCAGGTTCCTGGTGAAGCTGCCCAGATGACCAGGCTTATAATGTCTGACCTCATCTTTGCTTCTTTCCTATTATTATTATTAATAACTAGTTCATTATGATGATAATGCTTACACTGGTCACTTGAACTGTGAATGAGCAAAGGACTTTTAATATGCTACATTTTTAGAGTCTTCTCCAGGAAAGACTAAATACAAATATTTGTGTTTGTATCTTGAGATTGTTCTCCCTAGAGCACTTTGCAAGCTACTCCTTATTTAGGGCCACCACAATCTCTTCAATCTGCCAGGCAAGAAAAGGTTTTGTATCCAAAACATAAATTAGTTTAAAAGAGAAGCAGACAGACTCATTAATACAGAAAGCAGACACTAGCTGCCAGAGGTGAGGAGGATTGGGGGGCTGAGTGAAAAATGTTTAAGTGATTAAATAACAAAAACCCATAGGCACAGGCAACAGTATGGTGATTACTGGTAGGAAAGGAGGAGGAGATACAAAAAGGTAATGGGGCAGTAAATGGTGTTGGAAGGAGACTTGACTTGGGGAGGTGAACACAATAAAATATATAGTCGATGTATTATACAATTGTATACCTGGAACTTATATAATTTTATTAACCAATATTACCCCAATTATATCCAGTTATTACCCCAATTATATTTTTTTAAAACTTAAAAAAATTAAAACCATCAATTAGAATGAATTTTAAGATCTTATTTATTTATTTATAGGTTCACCATTGGGAGCATTTTGCTTTAAGGAGACAAATGTGTCATCCACCATGACACTGACTCAGCCTGGATTGATTCTGAGCTGAAGTAAGAATAAGCAAGAACCAAGCATGCATGCATATGTGGATATTTATATATAATAAACATAGTTCTATGATGTCAACAAGTTCCTGGAACTCAAAAGTGATTCCTCACACCTGATATGCACACCATCTGACACACACACCATTCACACCATGGGCAGACCTTCTCACAAAAACATTTGAAATATGAGCACTTTTTTGGTTTCCAATTTTCAAATCAACTTCTTCCAAGGAAACGGCAATGATAGCTATCTTATTGAGTAGCTATCCATTCATTACAAATGACATTTTTCTGATTCAAGTTCAATATATACTCTTCATGTTCTTTCACCCCACTACCTTTTGCACCATGTTTTATTTCACAGCTAGAAGGGAGATAATACCCTTTCCTTAATTTCTAACAGATGGAGAAAATTTTAGATGTAATAAATAAAATAGACTATGAAAAGTGTACAAATGGCTACATTAAAAAAATAAGTTAGAATTAGTTATTGTTCAACTGTACCCCCAAATTGTAATTTTGATTAAGGTGGATATATTAGCAATGAAAATTTGAGCACTAGGAGAGGTTGGACAGAAATTCTATGTTCCTGTGGCTAAAGGATGTAAACATACTTTATTACAAAATAATAGTTTAGAACCAATGCTAGTGACCCTCAAGGCTCATTCAACTCTGACACCTGAGTCTGGTTAATTATGATAACTGTAGTTGGTGTTCTGGGTGGGCGGAGGGTAATGCAAATGTGGCTCAATCAGGTGGCTCTACCCAAGGCCTCCTGGCTCTTCTCAGCAGTACTCTGGAGAAATTCATTAAAGCAATAATAACTTCCTATCTAAACGATGGCCTCTGCCTTGGTTTAGTTACATGGTTACTTATCAAATTATTCCTTACAAATAGTATTGAAATTTACTGGAAGGCAGTAGTTCCTCTCCCCAGAATCTGTAATAAACAGGTACAGTCCTCAGAACAACTTCATGCATAGCTCCAGCTCAAATTCTCTATTTGAGAGTTTAGGGAATTAAACAAGTGGCATGTGCTATCACTTATTAATTTTTTGTTCCCTTGAGAACCTTTTATTATTTATTTACTTATTTTTGCAGTTGGCTTTTGTCTCACACTCACAGATCTCTGGGAATCGTGCTGTAATGTATCCATCAGCTGTGACTGACCACGTTGAATATCTTGCTATTGATTATAAGTTTGATACTTAACATAAAAATACACTTTTGTTACTGAAATAAAATTAGAGAATGAAATTTGTTTCTGAGAACATAGCTGGGTTCAATGAAAATGAGTGGGATATAGTCAATGACTTGTTCTCCACAAATGCACTGTGTCCCCTGGGCTGGGCTGCCGTTCCTGGTGGCAGGCTTCATTGCTTAATTGCTTTCATCAGCATGTCAGACTGAGGGTGAAAAACAAACACTGCATTTCAGAATGTCTTCCCTTTTAATTAAGTGTGACAGAGTAATTTGCTTCAATCTTCAGCCAAGTCAGAATCTGACAATATGTTTCTTAAAGTATTAAGCATGGAATAAAAGTATATGTCCTTGCACACTTTTAAACATGTGATGCTTAAATGGTTTTTACAATTTTGCTGAACTAGCTATTATAAATATTAACTTTTTAAACAGACCTAATCCGTATATGATCATTAATGAACTATGGAAAATGAGGTCCAGATGCTGAAAATCATTTGGCAATTATTCAAGTAGTTGGAGTGTCTTTTCCCAGGGAGAAGTATGAAAGGTGAGATGTCAATCTTAGCTAGGAACATGTTTTATACATTCATCAGTAATTGGATAATCAGCAGAGTTATTTCTGATATTGGGAGTGCTGATAATTCTTTACATAGAATATTGAGTCAAAACATTCAGTTCAACAAATATTTTTATGAGGCCTTTACTGTGTTTATGGGAACCATCCCTCCTGTCCCCATTCATATGCAGCCAATCAGTTACAAAACTGAGATTACAGATTGTTTTCTACCCACAAATAAATCACCTGCCATTTACTGAGGCCTCTAAATTCAATGCGTACAATCGGTAATACTCAATCCCATAAGCAGTTATAACAATCCCCATTCTAGAATTGTGGAAAACAAAGAGTGAACAAAACGTTTACAAATCATGCTCTGGGACTTACATTGAACCAGGATTCAGACAGAGGTTTGTTACCCTTAACTGAGCTCTATGCAACTAAATATGTGCCTGTGTGAACACACATACAACACACACACACGCACACACGCACATTCACACACACATGCAGAGCAAGGATGGTTGCTGTAGCCGTGATGCTAACTGTGGTGAAGGAACAGAGAAAGAAGTGGATCCTAATAGGACAAGTTAATGAAAACCCAATAACTTCCTTCCACCCAATTCTATAGGATTTTGGTGACTGTCACACTAAAAAGTTTTGAAGAAGACTTTACGCTCCAAATTGAAAGCATGAAAGCAAAATTACGCTGCATTCCATGTGTCCAGAGAGAGGTGTACTAGAAACTGCTCATGGTTGTTGGGGATAATTCAACGCCAACAGGAACCCCCAATTTGGGGTGCAGTGAAGAAGGGAAGTTTATTTAGTGCAAATAGCTTAACGGTAATACAGCCTGGCAACACTGCTGCGGAACTGCTCAGGGGTGCTAACAACACAGCCCTGAAGACAGCAGGGCCAAACAGCACGGCTGTGAGGCTGCCCTGGAGCCAGGCCCCTCTTCAGCCTGGCAGCTCCACTCCAAGATGGTCTACTCACCCGTCCTTGCCTCTTACTGGTCAGGAGTCGTTGGCTGACTCCACCAGAGAAAGAAAGTCTTCCCTGGAAAGTGTGCTCCCCTAGTCCTAGGGGAACTGGCCTATATAGACAGAAGTTTCTGCTCCTGGTCCCTGACTGGCACATCTTCATGTAAATGAAACACTAAATCCTCACAGTTTGATTGGACCAAAGGCGCTCTCCTGATTGGTTAGAATAGGGTCACTCTGATTGGTCTGATCTGTTCAGCTCTGATTGATGGGAGAGCCTCATCCATCCACCTGGTTGAAACTCATATGGGCTGGCTCAGCTGCCAGAAACAATGCAGGCAGGTTAGATTAGCTCAGAGACAGGTAGGTTAAGGCCAAGGCATGTCTGGGAAGTGTAGTTAGTATGAGAGGCCCATGTGCAGAAATGATTGCTAGACTTTTTTTTTTTTTTTTTTTTTTTTTTTTTTTTTTTTTTTTTAACTCAGCCACCTGGAGCCTTTAGTCCTCAGTGCTCACAAAACTAACCAAAGAAATCCAGTACAGACAGGATCAATCTCTAACTACAGCAAAGACTAGGAATTTGAGGTTTTACCTTTTAGAGACTCTACAATAGGGAGAGATTTGGGAAGATTGGATGAAAAATGAAAGTAGTGTCACCATTGGGTAGGGGTGAGAATATGTAAGTTCTCCCACATTTTATAGGAATGTTAATGAGCTATCACTAAGAGCTGTGGGAAGTTAATTACAACTTGAGGATTTTCTGCCCTTTAATATTTAATGTTTTACCTTCCAACCGAGTGGGAGAGATTTTTTTTTTATTACGAAACCCAAATCTTCTGAAAATTATATCCAGTTGTCATTTTTTAAGTACTGTATTAAAGCATTAATTGATGTCACATCAAGCCATTAACATTATCAGTTCATAAAAAACTCATTAAGTCTCAGTGAGAATCTGTGGCATCCCTACAGCGGCCAACCTCTCTTCTTAGGCTGTTGTGCTTTTGGATCTACAGATGGTCTTAAATCAGACCCTGTAAGTAATCCACAAACTTCCTATGGAGCCTTCCTTCTCAAACACAGATTTTTTTCCCTTCACAGACGATTACGGTGTTCCTCTCTCCTTCTACCAGGTTAAACTCATTAATTTTCTTTTCAGTCAAATAATTCAAAAAAGGAGTGACAGTTTTAGAAACAGAGGTCTGTGTGTGTGTGTGTGTGTGTGTGTGTG
Organism: Pipistrellus hanaki; assembly: GCF_964339955.1. Lineage (NCBI taxonomy): Eukaryota > Metazoa > Chordata > Mammalia > Chiroptera > Vespertilionidae > Pipistrellus > Pipistrellus hanaki. The sequence goes on along the minus strand of NC_140516.1, from coordinate 42,878,543 downwards.
TGTGTGACCTCCCTCAGGACTGCCCTCTCGCAACCTAATGTCAAACCTATGCTTATCATTCCACTATTAAGACTTTATGGAGCCCAGATGTCTCTGTGCATTCTGAGTCCTGGTTGCATTACAGGAACACTATGTTAAAAAAAAAAAAAGGCGAATAGGACTCTTCTCAGTATTTCAACTTTATTTCCACTCAGTCTTTATGTGAGGTTCTCAGGAAGTCACCCCATCGTGTTGGACCTTAGTTTACTCCTCCATAAAATGTAAAAATTGTAAAAACGGCAGCAAAAATTCATTATAGCTAAATTTTTATTATATTTCATTAAATTTAAGTACAATTCTATTCTAATTGCTTGTAAGCTGAAAGAGCTCTCTGACTAGCTTTATGTGGTTAACAAAAATTATTTCTTTTGTTTTCAGGAAATTAACATATGTGTTAATTTTAATGGAAATAAGATTCCCCTAGAATTCCCTGGTACACACAATTGTATGCAGTGGCCCCATTAAAGGTAAAAAGAGAAAACACTTCATATAAGTTCATCTGTAGGCAGGAATTCTTAGGAACAGGAAAGGCATCCATGTGAAGAAATGAGTATAAGAGTGTAATTTCAGGCAGATGGATAGCATTGCTGCACAAGTGGGAGAAATGGTAGGAGGCCATGATTGTCCTAGAGCAATGATATTAGGTTCCATCCAGCATGCCAACTTGAATTTATATTGGCCACATATTGCTTTGAAAAGATTCTGAGGTTGCATCAAGGCAATAGAAGAGTGTTCAATGGGTATTTAACCATGGGTGGAAGGAAGGAGAAGTGGCATGTATTCTCCATCTCTGATCTAGAGGTAACTCTCTGTCCCAAACACTCTTGAGCACAAAACCCAAACTCATTTTCAGCAGGTGCGATACCCAATATGACACTCTTCTACGTAAGTATCTTTGGTTCTCTCTCTCCTTTGTTATTAAAAGACATCAGGTGTTTAACTTTCACTGACTGGCTTATTTCACTTAGCACAAGGCTCTCCAGTTCCATCCATACTGTTGCAAATGGTAAGAAGGATTTTTTTTTATAGCAGCATAGTATTCCATTATCTCACTCATTTGTGAAATATAAAGAACATTATAAACTGATGAACAAAAATAGATACAGAGGCAAAGAAGCTTCAAACAGGCTGTCAAACTACAGTAGAAATGCAGGGGAGGTTTGGGAGGGTAGTAAGAGACCAACCAAAGGACCTGTATGCATGCCTGTAAGTATAATCAATGGACACTGGGGGTGGGGGGTGAGGGCCTGTGCCAGGGTTAGGGAGGCCAGGGGGAGGTCAAGGGGGGCGGGGGGGAAGGAGACATATGTACTACTATTTGAAATACTTTAAACAATAAAAAAATTTACAAAGACTTTAGGTGATTTAAATAGCATAGTAAGGTAACTACTGATAAGAAAGTTGCCAATCATTATTATAGATTACAATTTTAGTTTAATAGATAATTTATTATTTTTTAAAATAAATTCCACTTGAAATCTTCCCCTACTATCTTATCTCTTAAATAAACTATACAAGTTGCTGTCAACTTTCCCACAAAAAAAAAAATGTTACACTATTGCAAATTATTAGGAATTTTTCTTGAAGATGACAAAGTGTTTGACTGCTTTAACTTTTTTTAATTTAGAAAATTTAAGCTCTTTTTGATAGTGACTAAATAAATACATACACCAATGAAAAGTGGCATAATAAATTTTAATGAATCATTGAACTTCAAACTTTATCATCCCTCTAGCACAATATAGGTGCCATAAACTACGTTTAAGTAGGCAGAAAAAAATTACTTCCATGATATGCTTTCAGTTATATAAGATTCTTTAGGTCTCTTTGTTCTACCATTATAAGTGTATTTTAATTTAAATGCATTTTTAATCATAGCTTAAGCAAACTCATCTTCTCACAGACTAACCTAAATGCATTAATTTCTAAAGTAATGGCATATTTAAAAATTCATTAGAAATACACCCAGTCAAGGTCTTAAATTACTCTACTTGCATTATTTTGTAAATGTATTCAGTTGCATTGTGATTATATCGAGTTTTTATAGTAATGGAATACATGATCTGATGCAAACATTCCAGCTCCCATTTCTAGACACATTCTCAGAAGAATCCATGAAATAACAGGGAGTTTAACCAAAACAGAGGCTTTCAGGAAGCCACCTAATGAACATCTGAGAGACACAAACTTCCGAAGGTGAAGGCAAATTTCATCAAAGACAAGAAAATGGGGCTGTGAGATGGAGAATAAAATAAATTGTCATTTACACACAGTACATCAGAGGTTATATGATCCACTGAGGTAAAATGCCAACTTCCTCATTATCATATTCATGGCAAATTCTCACTGCCAACACCTTCCTTTCAAAGGAGTCTGCCTGAGTTGAGTTGAAGAGGTTGGTTTGGGTATCTGAGTAATAAAAGAGTTGTTTTAGATTTCTGGGCATATATCCTCTTAGGGCAAACCAATTGATTTCCACAAGGAAGTGTAGTGTACTGGTACAGTTTCTGTTGAGATGCCCAGTGGCCTTTGAATCCAGGTGGGCAGATAACTGCCTGTGATCCATAACATGCAGCAGGAGGTACACTGCATGACTTTTAGGCCAACTGCAGCCCCCATCTGATTTTCTGAAACACCTTTCTTTGGAGCCTCAAACTGCCATATAAGAAGTTTAACTACCCTGAGGCATTCATGCCTTAAAGAAGCCAAGCCAAGTAGCATCATCAGGTATAAACATTAAGGTGGGCAGTACTAGTCTTGGAGTCATTTCCGCCATGTGAATGCACATGAATTATCCCTTTGATGATTCTAACCTCTAGCCAGAACCCTCCTGTCTCTGAGACTACCTACCTGAAGCCCCAGACACATGAAAAACAGATATGGTATCCCACAGAACAATAACAAAATTCCAAATTACACAACCCACAAGATTTATGAAATGACAATTTTTAGCAAATGAGTTTGGAGGTGATTTGTTACACAATTTGAACTAGCAAAGAATATTTTGATTTGTAATTTGGAACAAATAAAACAACTTACATCCACCATCAGTAGACAAGGAATACTAATAATGTTGCCTTAAAACAATTTGTTCTTTGATTAGCATTTTACTTTATATCCTATTTCCAAAGCACACATGCAAAAACTTTCTTGATATCATTTATCTTTATATCTCTCTTATCAGATTTTTCTATAGTTAGCCTTGATTTTAAATTCCAGTACCCAAGATTTTGTCCCACTTTCCAGAATGTTCCAAAGAATGCTCAGGCAAATAACTATTGCTAGGTTCTTCAAGCATTACACACCCACTGACAATGAATGCCTCTCTAAGGAGCTGTCCCTGAAAGGCTTCAGATAGCAAATTGTGATGTTTGTGGATTTCATATATTTTTTTTAGTTTTAAGACAGGGCCTGCCATTAAACCTTAGATTTTCACAAGGATATTTTCTGTACCAGCCTGGACCTTGAGCAGCCACGGATCCATTGTATCCCATTTCACTCCATGTCTATGTACCTCTGGCAGGGTGTTTTACACTTTTTTTGTAAAGCATGTTTTCTTTGTACTTGCAATAAATTTCTCAAGGTTAAGTGTGACACAGGCATTCTTTTTATTTTTCTGAAGCACCAAGCCTCAGAAATAGAACTGCTTTTTTAAGATTAAATAACTGGTTGGTAACTCATTCGGGACTAGAACCCACACTATGGAATTTAAGAGGTGATTTAACAAATATTTATTTCTTAAAAATATATTTTATTGATTTTTTACAGAGAGGAAGAGAGAGGGAGAGAGAGTTAGAAATATTGATGAGAGAGAAACATCAATCAGCTGCCTCCTGCATAACCCCTACTGGGATGTGCCACAACCAAGGTACATGCCCTTGACTCAAATCAAACCTGGGACTCCTGAGTACGCAGGCCGATGCTCTATCCACTGAGCCAAACTGGTTAGGGCAGGATTTAACAAACATTTATTGAGCCCTTCTCCAAAGCCGGGTTCTGGGTTAGGCACTGGGGTTACAAGGACTAAAGAGAGATTCTGCTTGTTCCCCAGGACTGACAGCTGCTACAGAAAACAGAGTTTGCAATCAGCATGGTGATAAAGCTGGAGTCAGAGGCAAATATAATGGGATTATTACAGAGGAAGAAGCAAGCAACTTAGAGAAAAAAGGGGAAGCTGGTGGTTTAAGCTGAGTCATTGGGGATAGAAATGATGAGTCAGAGAGAAGCAGAGGGGCATTTAAATGTGCTTCAGGCTCAGAGAAGAAAACAGGCAAGGACATTAAGCATCCCACGTGCTTAGGGAACAGGAGGACATTCAATGTAACTGGATTAGGGCAGAAAATACAGGTAGGGAGGTGAGCAGGCTAATATCTAGTTGTGCCTTTAGACCATTATAAATAAACTAGAGGCCCAGTGCACAAAATTCATGCATGAGTAGGGTCCCTAATGGCTGCTAGCAGCTGGCTAGGCCCTCCCTTTCCCCAGCTGCCTGCCACCACCACCAACCAGGTCCTCCCTTCCCCTGGTGGCTGCCTGCCACAGGCTGGGGCCTTCTCACAGTTGACCAGCCAGCCCCACCCCCTGGTTGAACTCCAGATCAAAAGGTGATATTAGTTCAAATCCAGATAGGATACATCTAAGACTTCAGAAACCTGGGGAATAACTCCATTTGTAGTCTCTCTCTGGGAAGGAACTTCAGAATTATTTATTTTCATGATTTCTAATTGTCTTTTACCCACTGACAATTTTTTTTCTTTCTAAATTAATCCTGAACAGTTAATTCTACACAAATAACACACAGAAACTGAATGCTCTAATTAGAAATCTCAGCGTTCCCCTCAGCTCCCCCAGCTCCTGGAATGTGAAGCTGAAGTCACTGCACTCCTCTCTGCCTCCCTTTTTGTTAATCTTTGAATAGAAACAACAATGCCTGCCTTACTTCAAAGAGTGGAAGAATCAAACAGGTAATTTATGTGAAAATACCTTAAACTATCACATGTATCTAAGTTTTTATTATAGCATGAATATAAAAGTGCACAGGTTAGAGCATGTGTTATTTTTAAGTAAGCGTGGTGTTAGAAACCAGGAATAATCACAAATAGAGAGAGTAAAATATTCTTGGCATGTCCCTTTCTGGGAGCCATTCTTTCTTTCCCAAAGTCTGGGGATAAGAATGCTCACTCTTGCCCTTGTGTTTGCCACCCATCCTGGATTCTCTTTTCGATCCCCTATCCTCTTTTCCAAGTTATCCATTCTTGTCCCTTGGTGTGGGACCATCTTGGTGTAAGGCACATTGTTCATGGTTGTTGGATGAGGCTGGGAGTCACACACTCATTAATAGAACCTGTGTCTCAGAGTCAGAGCCTTCCTGTTGTGACTCCTGACCAGTCCGGTGGCTCTTCAATGTACTTTCTCCATGGCACACTCTCTTAAAAGTACACCAGACTAAACTATCCCCTGAAGGGATCAAATTCCCTCAGGATCCATATCACTGGGAGCTGACAAATTGACTACTATGAAATTTAATTGCTTCTTCCCTCTTTCTAGCCTATGTTGAATAGAAAACCAAGTGATCTATGTAAAGAGAGGGAGCATTTCCTAAATATGTCAGTAGGCCAGTGAAATAAGATCCTAGGTGGGAAGAGTGGCTGTAACTTCCTATGCTATAATGTGTTCATTAAAGCTGACCCACCTCTTGGCCACTGATAGATGGAGCAGGAGGAAGAGAGAGATACACAACCTCACAGGCTTCCTACAGACATGAGGAGGAAACAAATTCCCTGCACCCCAGAGACAGCCCTGGCACCTCCTGATGTCCCACCTCTTTGTACAACCATAAAGTCAAGAGTCTCTGACATATTTGCAAACATTCTGCTGCCCATAGCAATAACCCAAATTATGCTAAGGGTGAGGTGGTGACAACAGCATTTCTGTGTCTCCATCTCACCCCTGTAATTGTGATGGCTCATGAAGACGCTGGCCTTTGGTTTATCTTTGGAATCAGCAGAAAACAACCGTTTTTGCTGGCATAATGACGGATTGGGGTAGTATAAAAATCACTGCCTGCTTTATGATGTGTGGATTAATGAAAGTATTAAACCATTCTAATGATAAAGAAGGAAATTATTTTCGCTGTAGCTGAAAGAAATAAAACTGTTCCATCTTAAATTAAAAAGGTCTAAAACTTTGCAAGCTCATCAAATGTGCGTGGGCAACAAAGAGGTACAAGTTTATAACCCATTCCGGAGCACCTTAATTTCTTCACATCCATCATTTTTCTGCTTCATTACTGCTGGTGTGCTTCCCAATGCGCTCTGGGAAAACCAATTTTTGCATAAAAGGATAATAAATATGGGCCAGGCTAATGTCATTTTAAATGGGAAATGCTGGGATTTCCCATTTTATTAGAGGCCGCACTGTTACTTTTATTTCATGGACACTATTGCCTTTGTAGCATGATTTGAATGGTATGATTTACTAGTCAAAGATTCAATCTATTGGGTCGGCAGCTAAGTAATTGCGGATTTTTTAAAGAAAATCAAAGACAATTTTTTCATGGAACTAAATAACTTTATTCTGTAATGTATTGCCCATTTTGATCAATGACCTTTTGCCATCTTTCAGGCAGCATCATAATCCCACGTTCAAAAAACTTCTGGTTTTTATTAGCAAAAAACTGAATCAGGTACGATTTGACATCATCATCATTATTGAAATTTTTACCATTCAAGGAGTTTTGTAAAGATCGAAACAAAAAGTAATCAGATGGTGCAAGGTCAGGACTATATGGTGGATGTGGCAAAACATCCCAACCAAGCTCCATTAATTTTTGCCGAGTGACCAAAGTTGTGTGTGGCCTTGCATTGTCATGATGGAATACAACACCTTTTCGATTTGTCAATTCGGGCCGCTTTTCTTCAACTGCATTGTTTAATTTCGTTAGTTGTTCAATGTAGACATCAGAATTGATCGTTCGGTTGGGTGGTAAGAGTTCAAAGTAGACAATTTCTTTGTAATCCCACCAAACTGATAACAAAACCTTCTTTTGATGAATATCAGCTTTTGATGTTGTTTGAGTTGGTTCACCTGGCCTGCTCCACGATCTTTTCCGCTTGATATTGTTGTAAACAACCCATTTTTCATCGCCAGATATCAGTCGTTTTAAAAATGGATCATTTTCATTACGTTTCTTTAGCAAATCGCAGCTGCTAATGCGTTGCGTTAACTGTGATTCTTTCAGTTCGTGAGGAACCCATGTATCGAGTTTTTAAACATAGCCAAGTTGTTTTAAGTGATTTTCAATGCATGTATGTGATACATGAAGCTTCTCTGCAATCTCACGTGTTGTACTGTGACAGTCCGAATTGATTATTGCTTTGATTAGGGCGTCATCAACTTCAACTGGATGACCAGAGCGTTTTTCATCTTTGAGTGAAAAATCACCAGAACGAAATTTGGCAAACCAATTTTGACACTGCCATTCTTTTAAGACTTCGTCACCATAAACAGCACATAACTTTTTATGAGCTTGCGATGCATTTTTCCCTTTGAGGAAATAAAAAAGCAAAATATGACGAAAATGTTCCTTTTGATTTTCCATTTTTTAACGAACGCCAAACGAAAACTACAAAACAGATCAAAAAACTTTTTTTACTGATTAACAGCTGAATAGCCAACTATCAAATAACAAAATGTGTTTTACATTTGTACTACGTCTGCAAACCTAAAAATTCAACTGAAGCCATATGTGTGAAACCAGCAATTACTTAGTTGCCGACCCAATAGACTTGGACAAAATCCAGGCAGTCTCACTGCTGGGAAGGCCACAGAGTGTGTGCATACCCTCCATGGGTGAGATTTGGTTGAGCTTTATTTATAGAGACAGAATAGCCTTGTGCATGTACCGGTAATAGAAATGTAAGAATGTTCAACACAGACTTTGACCAGCTTTGTTCAAATTCAACCTCAGGCCCTGGGCAGCCTATGAAGTATAAAAGAATGTAGTCATGGCCTGGGAAACTGATAGGAACTTCTTGGGCATTTTTGCAAGCACAGTGTGGAAGTTCAATCAATTCACGACCAAGGAGCTACCCTGGCCAATGAGCCATCGTCTTAGAAATACATTCTTTTATACTTCATTTCCTGGACAAGAGATATAAAGAGCCATTTCAAAGGCTCTTCAGAATGTGTCTTGTGATTGGTCACCCTTAACAACGGCCAAATCTTTATCTGAGGATGGGGGTGGCTTTATTTTTTTTATTGTTGACAGTATTATATACATATGTCTCCCATTTTCTCCTTTTTGCTCCCCCCCATTTCCCCAATCCCTGCCCCACCCTAAGCACCTTGTCTTTATTTTGGTTTTATTTTATTTGCCCTGTATCTCATATCTTCTGTATAAAATTAATTAAAAAATAGCAGAAACCAGTTTGGCTCACTGGATAGAGCGTTGGACTGAGGCCTGAAAGGTCCTAGGTTCGATTCTGGTCAAGGGCATGTACATTGGCTGCAGGCACATCCCCAGTGGGAGGTGTGCAGGAGGCAGCTGGTTGGTGTTTCTCTCTCATTGATGTTTCTAGCTCTCTATCTCTCTACCTTCTGCTCTGTAAAAAAATCAATAAAATATATTTTTGGGAAAATAAATAAATAAATAAATAAATAAATGACCTTCTTAGAAGCCTTTGTCATGCTTAGCTTTAAGAGAAACCCATACCAGCCAAAACCGGTTTGGCTCAGTGGATAGAGTATCGGCCTGCAGACTGAAAGGTCCCAGGTTCAATTCCGGACAAGGGCATGTACCTTGGTTGGGGGCACATCCCCAGTGCGGGGTGTGCAAGAGGCAGCTGATTGATGATTCTCTCTCATGGATGTTTCTAACTCTCTATCCCTCTCTCTTCCTCTCTGTAAAAAATCAATAAAATATATTTTAAAAGAGAGAGAGAGAGAGAGAGAGAAACCAATACCAAAACAATAGTCTTCCACTTGTCCATGATGAAGCAGCACCCTGCAGTTTGAGTACCAGGATCAATTACCAATGCCCATATGGATTTCTTTGCCTGCTGAGAAGTTGAAGGTGACCAAGGGAAGCTGCAGCTTTAAGGGTAGTGGCACTCATGTTATGTTGCCTGGTTAGTGTGATCAACATCTCAGTTTGTCTGGGACTGAGGAGCATGCTGGAAGACAGAACTTTCAGTTTTAGAATCTGTATAGTCCTAAGCAAACCGGAACAAGCTGGTCACCCTACTCTTAGTCAAGGTGTTCCCTGATTAGGAAGTAGGGCCTCTATATCTGTGGGGAAATGATACACAAATGCCCCCAAATAATTCGTTAGGAAGGTTGGGGAAAATGCCAGTCCTTATCTCTACCCCTTAAGTCGCAGACCCATATATTCTACCTACTGGAACCACAATACCATATAATGACTGTTAGTTTTGAATCCTCAGAATGTCAAATCAATATGGTGCCTCAACTGTGCCTTCCAAAAGCAACTCTTGCTGTAGCTGGTTACACTAACCCTGGTATATTCGGTCTTGAAGAGATGAATGGTTTGTCATAGTTTAAGAGCCTTTTTATGGATTAGACTTAATGTAAACACTCGTGAGTTTGAGCAGCCTGTTTAATAGAACATGCCCTGTTTAACAGAACACATGCAGGACCCTATTTAGCCATTTCTAAACCTGTGCAAAACTAGAAGTGGGAAGTGGGTAAGTCCCCAAGGGTCTGTCTGTCATCCATGGAGACAGGTGCCAATTCACCTTTCCCATTTCTTGCACATAAAGTACTGAGGCTCATTCTACATGGATTTCCACAAAATCTGGTATGGGATCCAGACCCCACTTGCCCCTAGTGGTGAGAAGCTTGGTAACACACTATTCGATTTGCCTTCCCTCCTTCTTTGTTTCTCTCCTGTTTCCTTGGGATCAATTATCAGAATAAACTAATTGCACACAACACTTGTCCCCAGGTATAAATTTGTGGGGTGAAGGGGTATAATTAGGGGAGCATCTAGCCTAAAAGCAATGCCTTCATGCTTTGTGCAAATCAGAACTGGTTTAAACATACAGTGAAACTCACAGCCAAATTAGCTGTCCAGATTAGGTACATCTGGAGCCAGGGGCTCTGAAGATTTTATTAGTAATTGGTCCTGCCACATCTTTCTGCTCTGCTTGTTTTCTGTGGTAGCTTTGTTTGAAACAGGTCCCTATGCACAGTGGCCCCTGACAGCTACAGACATTGAGCTCAGTGTTCCCAGTTCAGCAGAAAGAGATAGTTTCTCTCCCAGAAAATGCAACAAAAGGCTTGAGACTGGGTCTTGTTCCGTTGTTTTAGATATCCCCAGGTTGTATCTACTTCAGAAAGAAATCATAGCCTGGGATGATATGATGCTCTGACAGATGGCTCCTGCATTACACAGCAATCCCCAGAACAGAGAGCAGGGGAAGGGACACCATATCCCCGACTTAACCACATGGTATGAGAGCAGGGAAGGGGCACTTCACTAGGAAAATAATAAGACAATGTCTTTCAAAGGGGAGATGGATGTTGGGCTAGCAAAAACCACAAGGGTCCACTATAAACTTGAAACATCTCAATCTTACCCCCCAACCCCTTTTTATACGTAATTCTCAGGAGCTGGTGTCCTTCCCTGTCCTGACCTCTACCCCTGGGAAAACACACAGCGCTCCTGCTGGGACCCCCACTTCTCTTCCTGTAAAAGGCCCCTTTACAAACCTTCCATTCCTTTTGACATTTGTGTCTGTGCTCAGATGTGCTGAGCAACTTCTCTAACATCTGCTGAAACATCTCCAATGCTCTCTGTGAGATTCCCCCTTTTTTTTTCCAGACCATCATTCAGGGAAAGTCACTCACTTCCATCTATATCCTTTAACACCGTTGGCTTATGTGTGTGAGAGAGCACTCAAGCAACAGGGGAGGACCACCAAGGTCATCAGAACTTCACTGAGGCATTTTGTCAAGTGCCAGGGAATCTCCATAATAAACACAGAAGCAGGCTGAGGCATCTGACTGCTCAATTCATCATGGAACTGAGAGGACATAGAGGTGGGTTGGTGGAGGGAATACTGAGGGGATAAAGAAGAGACACGTTGCTAAAAATGTCTAGCAAGAGCATCTTATTTTGTGTGTGTGTTTACTCCTCAAGAGTAGCACTTAAAAATGGATCGGTTTTTCAAGAGCTCCTGCAATAATTCTATCTTAAATCTCAAGGAAAGGCACAGTCTCTATTCTCTGATGCTTGTCAGATGTGCAGTGGGGGAAACTCAACTGTCCCTGATGGGTTCAACTATTCATATCAAAGAGACGGAAAAAATTAAAAAATATTGCAATACTCTCAGGTTGTTGCCCATGGTTGGTGCCCAATGCAGAGACTACAGTGGAGGATTCCTTCCATTCCTGGGTGGCCTAGTTAACTTTACTATCTATCCTTGTGCTATGGCAAAATTCTTACTAGTTATTTCATAAACAGCATCATTTTGTCACAAGATGAATAGGAAGAGAGTATATTTAGGTCAGTGCATAAGGACTTATTCTCTCTCTCTCTCTCTCTCTCTCTCTCTCTCTCTCTCTCACACACACACACACACACACACACACACACACACACATCTCTCTCTCTCTCTCTCACACACACACACACGCACACACACACACACACACACACACGCCTATAATGTGGAATCAGTGTGTATGATTTATTCATGATAAGTTCAGGAATGTCATTTTTAATGTAAAAAATGCCTAGTAATTACAGCATGATTCCTGAATGGTCAGGTGGACAGGTATTCTAGTGGACTTGTCAGAATCTCCATCCCCATTTATTCAATTTTTTCATTTAAAAAAGTAAGTTTTCATTGATTTCGGAGGAAGCGAGGGAGAGGGAGGGAGAGATAGGATCATCAATAATGAGAGAGAATCACTGATCTGCTGCCTCCTGCATGCCCCACACTGGGGATGGAGCCCAAAATCCAGGGGCATGTGCCCTGACAGGGAATTGAACCATGACCTCCTGATTCATGGGTTGATGCTCAACCACTGACCCACATAGGCCAGGCCTCCTTCCCTTTTTATAGCTACAGAGAAAGATGGATTTTTGAAAGTTTTTTTAAAAAGTTTGTCCTCTCTAGCTCAATTTCAGATCTTCATTAAAAGGCTCTATCAGAGGAATTATGCCACCATTCTATCTTCCATCTCTCCCTCCCTTCTTCTTATTCTTCTAGTTTCTTAGTAAGGGTGTTTTGCCCCTTGAAAGTCTCATTACTCATATCCAGAATATTGTTAGATAAATTTTCTTCCAAGGTACCACAGATTATTGATTTACCAATACTTTTACTCTTATATAATGCAAGTTGACATTTCTGTAGCCATGTATAACAATCTCTTCATCGTATTTCCAGCACATGTATGCTGTTTGCTCTCAATGGCACTCATTGCTGTATATTTTATTTTTTCTCATGACAACACCACATGTCTAGCTGTCAATGGCTACATAACAAACAACCTAAAATTGTAGTGGCTTATTATTAATACTTATCCTTGTTTATGAATCTACAGGTTGGCTGGGCAGTTTTGCTGATCTGGGCCAGGCTCAATTGATCTCATTGGGACTTACTTCTCTGTGGTCTGTAGTCAATGAGACATCACTTGGGGGATTTTAAAACAAAAACTTCACCAGTCCAAGTCCAACAGGCAAGAAAGACTTTATTCAAGGCTACTGCAATAGAGGAGAGAAGACAGAAATCAGTCTAAACTTAACTTTGTTAAAATAGAGAACAGGAGAGTTTTTAACCCTGGAATGAGCTAGAGTAAATGTACTGAAGGATGTTATGGTGGGGGATTCATAGAAACATCTGTGTTTTCTAATTAGCGTTATCCTAAAAAATAAATAATCTTCCCATAACTTTTGACAGGAATCAGTTTTGAAACTTGGAGGAAGATAATCATGAGAGTTAGGTTCCTATTTTCTTAAAGAGAAAGAGGGAGAGAGGATTCATCTTCCTGATGCTTACATTTCAAGAGATGGCTCCCAGATCCTTGAGAAAGACATAAAACTGTCTTCTTTGTTGTAAAATTGGCAAGAGGTCTTTAAAAAGCTTTATATCCCAAAAAGGCAGAGAAGAATTTATAATTACAAGTTTTGTAAAGAATTTTTTTAAGAAAAAGCAAGACAGGGGCCTAGAGTCAGGAAAAAGCCTCTCTCAAGATTAAAGGAACTGAGGGAAACATTAGGGCCCTCTTGTCTAAGGGAGCGGGGCTAGGATAGTTTTGGAGGAGACAACTTGGGTCTTGCTCCAAGGAGTCCCATATCTGCCAAAAACTTAGCTCAGGCTCATACTCATGTTAGACTCTGAGGTCAGAGGGTCAGGATAAAATTAAAAAGGCCTCTTTAGACCTAGGCTCAGAGCCAGTACAGGGTCACTTCTATATCTTACTGACCAGATTACAAAAGGATTTTATAATGGAGCCACAAAGTATGGCAATAAAGTCCACCTTTGATGGTGGGAATATGGAGGTGTGGGAAAATGTAAGTCACTTTGCTAAATGGTGTGCGTTAGAAAATGGGAGCATTTTGCCAATAATTAATTTCAGAAATTTTCTTTGCAGGTCTATAATTGCGTATAACATATATAAATAGACATTATTTGCCAATCTCTTCTAAGACATACTTCTTTATAATAGGGAAAGATGGATTTGTGCAAAAGCACATTCTGAAATTTTCTCACAACCACTGGTGTAGAAACACTTAGTAATCCATGAAATATATTTCATCAGTCACATATTAACTTAGCTCAAATTCAAAAAAAAAAAAAGAATATATTCCCTATGTTCATAGCCAGCATGTGCAGTCAAGTACTCAATGTTCTTTGCACAGAGCAGAGAGCATGCAAATGTACTTAACTGCCTGTGGTTTCTCTCTGTACTGTCACCACTGTATCATCACTGGTTCTTTCTATTGAACACAACTCTTAGAGAATTTGGGGGTTGGGAGGAAACTTGTGAAAAGTTTTCAATGTGTTATCATTCACACGACTAAGATTCTAGGGCCATTAATGCTGGTAAATATGTTATTGATATTCAATTTCAACACCTATAACTAAAAATGTTGGACTTAGCTTTTTCCAGTTTTAACATTCGTTGTTACTGGGATTAATTCATTTGTCATAAAACTTTTCTGATGAATTTTGGAGAACTGTCCATCTCTTATTGAGTGATTTTTACATATTAGGCACCCATTACCTCTGTTAGCACCTCCATTCAGATAATCCAGCCAGAGATGTATGATTATCCTCATTTTACAAGTGGTATTTTAAACAAGACAAAGGAAAAAAATTGCTAAAACTTGAAGGAAGCTTGGAAAAGCTCCCATAATCAGAAAAATATAGAATCTTTGTTAGGTTTGGGTCTATGTGATTTAAAGATCATGCTCTTGGCTACTCAGCTCTATGCCTGCCATAATGCAGAGTAAGAGTTACCAATGACTGGGCTCTTTCTGAATTTTCACAAGACCTGGAACTAAGGACATTCTTGACCATTCCCACCCCAAACAATATGCACCCACTGTGTTCTTTAAAATAAATCCAGTATATCTTACCCCAATCAATGGAAATAATCTCAGAGGCCTAATAATATGAAGATTTCAATACTTATAGTTTCAAAATCTCTTCCTTATATATTTTTTGTTTTAAATCTTTCTCACTAACATGCTACTGTCTGTGACCTTGATTTGTATGCTAGATATATCTCTCTCACACACACACACACACACGCACGCACACACACACACATATACATAAATATGCATATATATACATACACACATATATAATATATAACATTTTTGCCTCATTGAACCCCTATGGATTAAACAGGATTCTCAGTTTTTCTTTTCTTTTAAAATATATTTTTGTTTATTTCAGAGAGGAAGGGAAAGGGAGAGAGAGATAAAAACATCAATGATGATAAAGAATCATTGATTGGATACCTCCTGCATGCCCCCTACTGGGAATTGAGCCAGCAATCCAGGCATGTGACCAGACCAGTAATGTAACCATCTGGTTCACAGATCGATGCTCAACCACTGAGTCACTCTAGTCAGGCCTCAGTTTTTCAAATATGAATAAACTTAGCAATCTATAAATTAAAAGCCAAAGTTCAAGTGACCATTGTGCTGATGTTCTCAACTTGCAAACTAAAAGTGGAACAAGATCCTTAAGCATTTTTTCCCTTCCACCAAACATTTTGGAATGGAAATAAGTAATACTTATCCCTTAGTTGCATTTCTTTACCAAGAGCTGGAGCTTGTCATTTCCTTATAGACACCACTAAAAGATAGTTCTACAGACAACTGCATAGGAGTTTTAAATTAGTCTCCAGAGGCTGGAACCAGAGGAAGGGCTGCTGGAATAACTTGCACATCATTGCTTGTCTATGTTCATTTACTGCATTTCCAAATATTTTCCTATAACCTTGACTTATTTATTCAAAAATAAAATAAAATTTTGAAACTTCTACTCATTTTTGAGAATGAAATTCAGAAAAAAATATACTAGTTATGGTGGCAGTCATCCATTGTTATCATCATCAGGGACCTGGTAAAAGCAGCAGAACCTATGTGTCAGAATCAAGCAATAAAATGCATATATTGAGTGTCTAATGTATGTTACCTTTTAAGCTTAAAAACCCTTTTCTTGAGTAATTTCTCAAAAATATGAATAGGTGTGGATAGGGTTTATTAGTCATAAACCTACTAAATGCTAAGTGCTTCAGAGACATCATCTCACACCAGCCCCATCAGGTTATTATTCCCATTTGAAGGGTCACTAAATAATTGACTCAAAATGTATAATCTTTAACTATTTAGTCAGAGTATATAGTATGCAATGTGTTAGTTTCAATACATGATAAAGACAAAAATTTTAGTATCATTGGGAAACTAAGTATGACATTAAATGTCAGTAAGTAACTCTAAATATTCTATTTTAAGCACAAAGTTGGTTTTCTGGGTTGCTAAGGAGTTTCTAAGCAAGGGGAGTTCTCTTAGGTGAGGTCTAATGGAAATGAGCTAAGACCTTATCTAGCATGGGCAAGAGCATAAGCAAAGATATAAAGGTGGAGAAATAAGGATACATTTGTAGTACCTTAATCAATAAAGAAAATTTTTAAATTAAAATCAAATTAAATATTTAATAAAGTTTAAAATAAAAAAAGATAAGACCTTTTCCAGCATGGGCAACAGCAGAAGCAAAGACATACAGGTGGATAAATGAAATAGCAATACTGTATTGAGGACTCAATGATTTGTGTCATGTACCAGATACTAACATTAGGAAGGAAAGGCCACTTAAAGGAAGGAGAATAAATCTGGGAAGAATTCTCAGAGCACAAGATGTCATGGACTGTTACTCTTTTGCGAACTCTCCTTCCGCTCCTTGTGATTCTGCTCTGGCTGTTAATCAAGAAATGTTCTGCATTTCCTTCCCTAAGAAAGAAGGCTTGCTCCTCATCAATCACCAATCACATTGCTTTTAAAAGTTGATGTGGCGAGACCATTTTTGAGCTCATGAGTGTTAAGGAACCCTTAGAAATGCAACTGCTAGAAGTCAGGGTGCTCCCACAAAGGACAGGATCTTCCTGAGAGAGAATCCAAGCAGAAGCCAAAGAGCCAAAAATCAGAGAGCAGAATTCTGAAGCTATAAGGGAATCATTAGATCCAATCTTTCCAACAGGTATAATTTCAATTTCTTCCTTTTCTCCCATTAAGAGAATTTGATAGCTTTAACTACATTGAGCTAAAAAACAAACAAACAAAAAAAAACTTTGGGATCTCTAAACAAAAGGTAAATCAGGAGGATATGAATATTTATTACCAAACATCCAAAATAAGTATTGTTCCACTTTGTCTTATTTAGAAATGTTAAAGGGCGTGAGAAGCTAGGAATAGATGAATTTTTCAATAATGAAACATCATTTATTTAAAGTACACTGCTACATAATTATTTCTTTCATAAGAGTCATTTCACATGTTGCTTTCAAGAAAGCTGCTTCCTCCCTGTGTTCACTTCTCTCCTCCCTTCCAGTCCTCAATAGTCCATTAGCTGGTCAATGTTCTTGTCTCTCTTTCCCTTCATTTCCCCATCATTTTCCATCAGACAAATAGACTCTTCTAACTCTGAACTTGGTAAGTGATAAGTGAGCTAGAAAATTATCTTTGAAGAGGTTGGATTATTTTTACATGTCCACTGAATCACATTCTCTATTCCTCATCCCACACCAACAGTAACTTTCCTGCCTCTTGTCTTAAATGAAAGTAACCTTTTGTTTATCACCTGTGAATTCCATGACATAACAAGAGTTGAGGAAAGTGCAAGTTTCTAATGAGAATGATCCTTTGTTGTTCCAACAGATCTTGTGCTCTGTGTAGGCACTCATTGAATACGTGTCTCCGGAGTTATAAAAACACAGATAAGCTTCATAATAACAGAGCTTTATTAAAGCTAAACTGGGATTAAGCTTAGAATAACTATGTATGCTTTTTGGTCAAGAGCTGTTTCAGAAATCATCCCACTGGGGAAAAGATTGGATGAATATGTTTAGGCAAAGAACTTTTGGAGGAAGTCAGTGAGAGAAATTTCCCACCATATCCTGTACAAAGAAAGAGCCCCAGCTAGAGGGAATGCACCAAATCCCATTCACTTAAATGTAAAGGCAGCATTAACCCAGGAATGGTCTGCATCAAGGGTTAATCAACCTTCCGGTAAGTGAAAGAACAAATTTCAGACTATTTCCTCCCTCCTTAAGGATAACTGCCAGATGACATTCTCTGCATTTTCCCTCCTCCAAACATCCAATTGCACAGATAAATTCTATTGTCATTTTTATGGAAGCATCTATATGAAACTAAAACTTTTATTATGTTAGCTTTTGCATTGATATATTCCCAAAAGTGGCTCATTTTAAAGTCTTGTAAATCACCAGGCTGGGTTAATGAAGAATGGCAGGGAGGAAGTTTAGCAGAAGCTACAGGAACTACTGGTCAATCTTTGCTCTCTTCCTGACCATCTTAACCAACTTCACCTCCTTCTTCCAGCTAAACTCTATCCGAGCTGCAATTCTGAATCATGTCAGCAAAGGGATGGAAAATTGTTATGTCTTGGGTACTAGAATGGATCAATTGCGCTATCCAACATACATGTTGAGAAGAATTCTAAAGTTTTAGTCTAGGCTCAACTTGGAAAGAATGCAGGGAGTGATATTCTTGACTCTCCTAAAGCAGAAGAGAATAACAACATAAATGCCATTCAGTACACTCTGCTGCCTCCACCAAAAGGAGCCTGTAGCCTGTGGGAGCACTGTTATTCCCACACTGGCACTATGGCATTAGGTCATTTGGAAGGTAATTGATACTCAACATATATACCATACTCAACATGATCTCTATGCTCTCTCTATCTCTCTTGCTCTCACTCTCGCTCTCCTACTTATCAATAAACTAGATATCATTATCCTTACATACCTAGGACACGGTGGAACTGGGGATTTAAGCCAGACAATCTGACTCTGTACTCCTAAGCCTTGTGCTGTATGGGCTCCAGAGTGTAGGGAATTAACACTGAAATATGGAAGCAGGTTAGTCAGGTAGAGAACTTTATTAGCCCCATAATGTGCTTCTTCGTACCGACCTCACTGCTAACTTGATTCAGATCTCTCCCTCTCTTTTCCACCTCCACAACAACACTATGGGATAGCTGCAATTATTCTTAAATATGCACCTTTAGAACTGCTTGGAAATAGTCAAAGTGTGACCATTATAATCATAAATAACAATGTGAGATCCAAGTGTATCTCACTCTTCAGTTAAGATATTGGCATTTGGAAGTATAGAATAGAAACATAAAGGCAAAGGCATTTGCAGTCTCTATTAAGTCTCAACAATATTATATTTCAATAAAAATATTTAAAGGACAGGTTGAAAAAGAATGCAGTGCAGTGCAATATTTGATTGTATATATTGTCAAATAGTATCAAACCTACTTCACTGCCGATAAATATTTTATGAACTCATTTGTGTTTAGAATTCATTGTGCATCTCATTTCTTGTCTGTCAGTTATTCATGCTTTTTTTTTTAAAGGACAACACATTCATAAAAATTACAGTATTAGCAAAAGCTCAGAGCAGTCACTTTCCCTTCCCCTAAGTAATTAGAGTCTACAGAATCTGTCTCAGGTTGATTTATTTTTATTAAATCTTTGCTTGGTAAAGTTCCTTTTCTGCTTATGACCAGTGCAGATAAATCTTGGTCTCCTCATTTCCAATCCATCACCTAGGCAACAGTTCACACAAATAAGCAAAGGCCATATAAACAAGCCTCCATATTATTATCAGCACATCTTGGTGATAAAACCAAAATTCTGCATAAAAACTGATTGCATGTATACACCTCCACATCAGGCCGTTTTGGGAAGGCAACAACCAGGCTTTCTAATGCTGGTCATTTCAGACTATTATTAACATGGTGGCTTCACCAGAGAGACAGTGAACCTCAGAGAAAGATGCCTCAGTTGGCAAAAAGGGGTTCATTTTCCTTACAAATGTTTAAAGATGGAAAGAGTTATACATAAGAAGTGACAGAAAAGGGGCTGTGTCAATGTCCCAAGTGGAAAGCTGGACCTGCACCCAGAAACTAAACAGTAAACAGGGAACACAGCCCCCAGGATGCAGAGGAAAAAGCCAAGGCACTTAGAAATGCAGACCCAGCATCAACTCCTCTTCTGAACATTGGCCATCTGTGAGATCCTCCGGCAAGTTACTAAATACTGTGAAGACTATATCTTCAACTGTGAAACAGAGATACTGACAGTCCAGATTGTTGTGCTGATTAGATGAGATAATGTCCACAGCACTCTGGTTAAATGTCTACATCTAAGTAGTTGTTGAACAAAAGCCAGTTCCCTGAGTAGTGCTGTCCAGCACCTCCCAATAGAAACAGGGATTTCGTTTGGGTCCTAAACACATCATTTTAGCAAAGACTTCTTGTTAATTGCCAAATGAACGGCCTTCCAGGAAAAAGACGGCATCTCTTTTGTTGTATACTAATGATATTAGGCTTGTATTTCTCCTCCTCCTCCTCCTCCTCCTCCTCCTCCTCCTCCTCCTCCTCCTCCTCCTCCTCCTCCTTCCTCTTCCTTCTCCTTCTCCTTCTCCTTCTCCTTCTCCTTCTCCTTCTCCTCCTCCTCCTCCTCCTCCTCCTCCTCCTCCTCCTCCTCCTCCTCCTCCTTCTTCTTCTTCTTCTTCTTCTTCTTCTCTCTCTCTCTCTCTCTCTCTCTCTCTCTCTCTCTCTCTCTCTCTCTCTGTGTGTGTGTGTGTGTGTGTGGTTTTGAGTAGATTTGTCCAACTATCTCAAGGTTGTTCTGCTTTCAATCATCCAACTTCTAATCATTTAACTTATCCTTGCCTCTGAGTAATTGCTCTTTATACCCCCTTCCAATATGCTCTTGAGAAATCTTGCCTTTTCCATTGCCTATCCATCTGATTCAGGTTGAGTAGGTTGTACATGATGCTTCTAGGGGCACGCCCATGACTCAGGCCCTGGCCAATGAAAGCTCTAACCATTGCTATTTTTAAAGCAAGTTTTAAAAGAGGGTGAGTGTGTTTTTCCTCAAAGGTGTGGGTCTGACCCCTATATATGATGAATGTTATACCAGAATGAGTTTAATATGAGAACAAAGGGAGTGGGGGAAAGATTAATTTTGATGGCATGATTTAAAACCTCAGATCCAACTATGTCTAAAATGTGAATCTTTTGATATTACCACAAGCTACTAAAGGATGAGGGATCCTTAATCCAAATCCCTAATCAGAGAGCCAGAGGTAACTTTCCAGAGAGGTGTTTGGTCAAGGTTAGCCAGGAAGAATGCAGGTAATGTGAGTCTTGCGAAGGTAGTGCATGTGTACTTCTGTGTTAGTATAAAAGAAGATCAAGAGTTTTGCGAGGAGAAAAAATTAAGACAGATTGGAGATATAGTTTAATGGGACATGTATGTGGTGGAACATTTTTGTTATAAGTACTTTCCTATTTTTCTTTTTAACTCAGTACACCTTCACCACAAAAGTGAAAAATGGGAAAACTCCCAGTAATTAGTGCATTATAATAAAGACTATCTATTTCTCAGGAAGGACAGCTGAATTATGTGGATAATAAAACAGTTCAAGAAATAAGGCAGAGCAAAATATTAATGGGGAAACAAATGAGAACAGTATTTATTATGCACAGACTGCCTCAAAATTCCTACTAGAAACAGAGAGACATGTTTTCCTTTGTATAAAACTGTGCTCAAACTGGCTTCTCATAGATTATGTGAAATCTCCCCTCCTTCCATGCCATATCTGTTTCCTCCTTTAACGTGTTGTTTTCTACCTCTCTCTGAAAGCTCTGATAAATTTTTTCCATACAAGCTCAGCCTACATCATAGTCCTTGTCTTTCAGCACTATGATTTTGCCATAATCTTTACCAAACAGAGTTCAATAAATGTTTGTTGAATTAATGAAAAACTTAATATTCAATGGATGCTCATTGAATCATTTGTTCACTTATCCAGTAAGCAATCATTGAGCCTACACATTTGGACACTGGGAATATGGAAATAAAAAAATGCAATCATTACCCTTAAGGAGCAAACCCATGCATGAGTGCTTAGCAGTCAAGATTATCCTTAGCACAAGATTTGTCTTTAGTTTCTTCTGCCTTCTCTGTGTGTGTCTAGAAACACAATATGAAATATCTAGAATATGAATAAATATTAATTGAATTACTCTGTATATTTTATGTCTTATGATAAAAAAAAAAGAACAAGTAATTTTCACTGCAGGAGAGGTGGAGTTTCCCGGGAGGTGAGGTCAGGCTTACTGGATTCCTCATGATGTCTGCTAGGAAAAGGAATTGAGAGCACTGTAGGGCCCTAAACACTCTGATGTGTTCAAAATTGAGCACTCAGTCTGGCTGCACTACAGAGCTAGCCAGGGAAATGCTCAGAACTGAACTCCTGAGGTGAGGCATAGTGCCAGCATTCAAAAGGATACCCAGGGTTGAGTCATATTAGCCATAATGTGAGCAAATACTGATAACTTCATAGAATGGCTAATTGTCCCTCTTGAATGGAATGAGAGATTATTATCTGGAAAGAGGGAAATAGTTTTATCTTCAATGAAATGACTCTTTAATGCTAAAGTTCTAAATTTTCAGCAGTAATAGATTGGTCTGAGTCATAATTCGTATATCTAAATAGGTCAACTTTTAATATGTTAACCAGATAGGAAATAGCAATATGTGTTCATTGCTACATTATGAAACATTGGAACATTAGAATTTTGTGAATTTTTAAAGTTGTTTTCATTTATCTTTTACTAGAGGCCCAGTGCACAAAATTCATGCATGGGGGGCGCAGAGCCCTCAGCCCAGCCTGGAACCTCTCCAAACCAGGATCCCTCAGGAGCTGTCTGACTGCCTGGGATTGGGCTAAAACCGGCACTCGGACATCCCTCTCACAATCCAGGACTGCTGGCTCCTAACTGCCCCCCTTGCCAGCCCGATCACCCCTAATTGCCCCCCCTATTGGCCTTGTCACCCCCAACTGCCCCCCTATGCCGACCTGGTCACTCCAAACTGTCCCCCTGTGCTAGCCTGATTGCCCCTAACTGTCCCCCTGCAGGCCTGGTCGTCCCCAACTGTTCCTCTTGCCAACCTGGGTGCCCCTCACTGTCCCCCCTGCCAGCCTGGTCACCCCATGAAGCCTGCTGGTCAGTCATTTTGTTTTCCCATGATAACCCCCCGCCTTGCTGGCCTGATTGCTCAACGCAGCCTACTGGTCAGTTGTTTGTTTGTCCCTTGCTAATCCCGCTGCCGGTCTTGTCACCCCACAAAGCCTGCTGTTCGGTTGTTACTGAGAGGGCATCATGACCAATTGCATATTACCCTTTTATTAGTATAGATTTTTGTGGAAAGAACATGTAGCAATGAAATAGAAGGCTGATGATAAGTTTTTACCACTTCTTTACCAAGTAGTAAGCTCTTGATTGGGAAAGGATGCTTAGGTTATTTGTGCCTCTATCACCTCATCTAGAAAATGGGCTTAATACTCCTGAACTATTGAGCTGATCCTGGGGGCACAATGTCATGACCACTCCCTATTCTTCACCTCCCTCAGAATCTTCCTTAACCTTATAGGTGGTATCCTGAGACACAGTCCTTCATAATGTATTTTTTTTAATTGTACAATCATTGAGGACAAGGATAAGATCTTATTTATTATAATCACAGCACAGAGTAGGTGTTCAGCTAATGTGTGTGGTAGGGAAGGAAAAGGAGGTAAAAGTAACATGTGTTCATACACTCACTCTTCTATCCAATATAGATGGAGAAGAAAGTTCCATGTAAATACCAGCTATTATAATTCCCAGATAGTAAGACTATGTGATTTCAACTTACTCTCTCCTTTCCTTGTTTCACCAACTGACCTCTTGGGCTCTTTTCCTAGGACACCAGCTTGTGGGTATTACAATCACTTTGTCAACTTACAAAGTTCTCAGAGGCCTAATGCAGTGGAGTTCACTTAAATATCTACTTGGGGGAGGTGGGGGAAACTGGGGTTAGGGAAGACCAACCTGGAATTAAAACAGTGGTTTGAAGATGATAGGAACTTTCCTCATCTCATTCCTCTGAGTTCTAGTTTTCTCCAGCAAATGTGAGCAGGTGTGGTTTGTTTGTTTTCTTTTATGTCTAGGAAAGAGTGTCCCCTCAAGTTCCCTCTGTTCTGTGGAACAAGTGTTTCATCTATTAAAAAGTATATATTTGCAAACATTGGATATAGTGGAAAGGACATGGAATCAGCAGAATGCAGGTGCTAATCAGATCTCTGCTATCGATAATCTGTGATCTTAAACACATCACTGAACCTCATGTTTATCCTCTTAATTATGGGGTAATGATCTTTACCATACACTGGACAGTAAATGAAAATAAAAGCATGCTGAAAGTCTAACCTGTGTGTCAGGTAGCGAATAAGTAATGAAGATTCTATCATCTTAAAAATTCTAAGATGCCGACATTCAGAGATCAAATTTGAATAACATTTACTTTTTAACAAAGATGAGTATAATTTGCCATAATCTTATATATGACTGTTTTATCTTATTTCTTTGTTGGTGGGAGAAGTAATACTCATTTCAAAATCAAGGCCAAGATCTGACAATCTCCCCAACACCCAGAATCCAATTCTGGTAGTGACACATATTTTGGGTGCACGTGCTGCTCTTCCATGGATCTCAGAATCATGAAGGAGGATTTCACTGTGGATGGATGAGAGGAGGTATTTGATTATTGACCAAATCGAGTACTTGTTTTTGTCCTGTTAAGATATTCTGTCCTACGATTCTTTAATCACTCAGTATCCTCTCTTTTCAATTTAACCTTTCATCCAAGTGACCTAAAATTGCAGATAAATGCTTCCTGTGGCCTGAGAATTTATAATGGGCAGTAATTAATTATAGATCAAGAAAATAAAATATAAAATAAGGTAGTTGATGTCAAGTTCCAAACAGAGTCAAGGGTTGGACCTAAACTAATTGGTTTCCTGATAAAGTTTTCCTCCAGGACACTGAGAGACCTTTCATTTTAATGAGTGTTTGCCAAGCTTAGAGGATTTTCTAATCTATTGTCATCCATTACAATGAACAAAAGGCTGAGAAGTCTAAATTCTGTAACAGGCTCCAAGATTTGCTGGATTCAAAAAGGGATATCATTTAAAAAATGACACTGCAGTTTGGGGTAATGAGTTTGTCTTTCTCCAAGTCACCACCCAAGAGATCTTATTTGAATTTTATTGTTGTGTAGAGTTGAGCCAAATGGATGGGATTTGCTCTGTCAAGTATTTATTAATTTGAGCTGGAGCTTCCTCATTCCCAAACCTGTGCCTCTGCCTAGAGCCCTATTTGGCCAGGTAATTAAGAAAAAAAATTATGTTTTTATCAATTAGGAAATCATTTCTGCTTCTATTATTGCTATAATAAATGACCCTCTGGCATCCCAAATCAATTAATTGCCATTCAAAGATTATCTTCCCCTTTAAGTCCTCTCTATATATTTCCAGTTAGGGAAATAGGACATGCACATGCAAAATAATACCTAGGATTGTATGCTGTATAAAGTATTGGAGAAAGTAGTCCTGACATTAGCAGTGGCTTCTGTGATAAGTAAAAGTTCCCAGAGCAAGGGACAGTTATCTGTGATAGTAAAATAAATAGGACTTAGTTGAGTGGAAATGGGGTAGTCCTGGGAAATGGTGTATCTATTAATGCAGAATCTTGAGGGCACAAATTATTTGTGTTTCAAGAGTTGGGGTATAATTCTATTCTCCTCGAATGTGATATTGCCTGCTCCTGGTGACTTGATTCTAACAATTAGAACATGCCAAAATGATGCTGCATGACTTCTAAGGCTAAATCATAAAAGGTGTTAAAGCTACAGCTAAACTCTCTCTTTTCTGGTGCATGTGACTTTGAAAGCCTAATAACTCTGCCTACACTGAAGCTGCTGTGTTCAGCCCACCACATGAAAAAGCTTCACAAAGATGGGCATGCCTGAGGAGATACATCTGACTCATCTCCCAGGTCTTCCAATCTCCCCAATATGTATACAGACATGTGAATAAATATGACTTTCAGGTGGCTTCATCCCAGCTACTACCTGTCTTCGAGAGCAAGAGAAACTCAACCAAAGCATGCTTTTCTTACTTCAGACAACCTCAAGAGCCATAAGCAATAATAACAGTAATTGTTGTTCATGCTTCTACATTTGGGATCATATTATATAGCAATAGATAGCTAAGACAGGAAAATACTGGCCAGTTCATTCTGACTAGAGAGAAAAACTCTTCATCCTGGGGATAGAGTGAAAGAAAACTAAGCAGGGTTCAGCAAGACTAAGAAAACCATGAATATTAGGTTGAAAGGTTCAACTTGGTCTCTGACAAGAGTAAAACATTTGGCACCTTCAGAAGGTAATTTTGGCAGGATGTATAGATCATGACTTGGAAAGAGGTGACCAAGTCTGGGTAAGAAAATGATTATAAAACCCTAATGATTCACAAATAGCACAATCAATGCCTCAAAATAATGGAGTGGTGGAAATGGAGAGAAAAAGGACAAATTCTAAACTCATAAAAAACAAACAAACAGTTTTTATTTGACTGCTGGCAGATCAAATGTACCTACCTCATTCTTATTTCTTTATTGACTTCCACATACCAAGCATATGGTGGGTCCTCAATACATATTTATGGGCAAGATAGAAATCATGGCTTAATAAAAGCATTTTTGGATTAAGAAAGAACTTGGTTCTATTTTTGGCTTTAAAACTTACTGATCATTTAAAAATTAAGTAAACTCCATGGGACTAATTTTCCTCTGTTAAAATGCAGTAATATTATTTGCCTCATAGACTTGCTGCAAGCATCTCATTTCCCTTCTAAATATCTCCTTAGTCAATCATATCAATACCCATGGCTTTTGCTACCTGGTATATGCAGAGAGGTAACATACGTCTCTAACCTCAATCTGTCACCCTAAACCAGAACAAAACATCCACCAGATAGATGCACACAGACAATTTGAAATAAACATGTCAAAAATGAAACTGGTCACCTTCTTATTCCAAATTCCCTACTACCAGCATGAGCAGTCTAAAAAAAATGGTCTTTCTTTCTAAAAGAAAAAAATTACCTTATCAAAAGCAGTAAACTTTATTTACAAAATCTGGCCCAAATGAGAGACTATCAGGAAACATATGTGATTTGTGAAACTATATGGCATTAGTTCAAATTTCTACCACTATAACCAGAAATTTATTCCAACCAAATTTAGGTTTGTCCAAGGTATCTCTTGTGCCTTAATGTGTTATGTTTATTAAATATGAATGGATTAATGAATAAAAAGTCTGATATATATATATATATATATATATATATATATATATATATATATAGCACATATACATGTAACTACTGGATTTAAAGTATTATGCCCACATTTGCATACTGTAGTGCTCCTGTAGCTGAATCAGCTGCATCGCAAACAAACAACAAAAAGTAAAATAAAATATGTAACCAAGATGCCCAATGATACCCTAGATTACGTGGGTATTTGTGACCATGAATTCATTTCCTATTTTCTGCAAAATGTCTCTTAATCTCCTTCACTTAGTAAACACATGACATCTGACTCTGGGGGTTGTCATAGAAGATAACTCCAACCTAAGTTAATAGGTCTCTGAAGAATATTAATGTGGACTCCATTTGAAAGAAACTAGAGGACACGGTTTGGTTATTTTGATAACAGAGTGTATGTGGACCTTAAACAAAACATCAGGGGGTAATGCTGCTATCATATTCCCCTGCTAATAATGCAGGAAGTGACCCTCACCCTCCCCACTTTCTCTCTGAATCTTTGGACCTTTCTGTCCAGGAGAATCTATAGCTCAGATTCAAATCAATCTTAATTAAGATAACAGCTGAGATAACAACTTCCCTTCTAATGTGAAAATTGAACACTTACTCAGTGTAGACTTGCTGCATTCTTGTTGTTGTTGTTAATCCTCATCCCAGGATATTTTTTCTATTGACTTTTTAGAGAGACTGGAAGTGGGGAGGGAGTCACAGAGAGAGAAACATTGATGTGAGAGAGACACGTTGATTAGCTGCCTCCGGCATGTGCCCCAACGGAAACCTGGGATCAAGCCTGCAACCCAGGTACCTGCCCTTGAGCAGAATAGAATCCCAGACCCTTCAGTCTGCAGGCCGATGCTCTAAACAGTGCGCATAACCGGCTAGGGCATTGATGCATTCTTTTATATGACGAAGAGTGGAAGAGGCTATAGTTCCTTATTTCAGAGGCTTGTCATTGAGATGGAAAGTGAGATGGAAGGTTTCGAAGAATTTCTTCTGCTCTTTTATTACATTCTGCTATTTTATTCTTTTAGCAGCCTGAGCTGATTTCTATTTGGCAGGTTTGCAGCTCGCTGGGGCAGAGCCCAGGTTTATTGACGGGGGAAGCTTAGGCTGACAGAAAAGCACACACCAAGCTAAAATCTGCATAAGAGGATGCCAGGCCTGGCACTACCAAAGACCCCACCTGTTTTCTGGAGCCCAAACCTGCTTCCGTCTTGCTTTTCTGATTATTCTCTATATGTACGCCCAGGTGTCTCTGGTTCCCAGGAATGAGTCATGCATGCACAACATCATACACCCAAGTTACAATACAATTAAATTATCACTGCACCCAAGTTACAGCATAAGTAAAAATTTTGCTGGACTCAAACCTCCAATAACTGAAAATTTTAAACTCTAGAAAGTCGTAAAAAAAATACTGTTTGTAGTTACTAAAAGTAGGCAAAAACTTGAGGCCATTTGATGTTTGAAGGAAGAAAATCATGTGAGCTATTTTACACATTTTACCCTTGAGTCACTCCACATTATGATGGTACACAACTCATGGAGAAAGCTCTAGACGTACAGGTTTGATGTGGCAGGGGACAGGAACTGCAGCTGACACTGTGGCTGCAAGCTAGGAGAATAATCCTAAAAGTCACAGGTTAGGGCAGCCTTCAAATTTATATTTCAACTCCACTCTAATCCATAGCTGACAGCTAAATTCCACATGCATGGGGGAAACTCCAGAGGACCCTTCAGAAAACTGTTACTATAAAAACTAAAAATGAGTTGAGTAGGATTTTCAGCTGCTCACCACCAAAATAATCACAGCATCCATCATACTCAACATGTACATGGGTATTCTATTTTAAATTATGGTCTCAAATAGCAATCAGCGTGTGATTCCTGGACCAACACATGGGATAAAGCTGGTGATACCTTTCTAAGATTATAGACTTTTGGCCTTGCTACATTACACAGGTCTTTTAAGTCCATTGGAGGCCTCTCTCACATAATACCTTTCGTTTTTTAAAATATATTTTATTGATTTTTTACAGAGAGGAAGAGAGAGGGATAGAGTTAGGAACATGGATGAGAGAGAATCATCAATCAGCTGCCTCCTGCACACCTCCTACTGGGGATGTGCCCGCAACCAAGGTACATGCCCTTGACCAGAATCGAACCTGGGAACTTTCAGTCCGCAGGCTCTATCCACTGAGGCAAACAGGTTTCGGCCATAATACCTTTCTTGCCACTGAAGGATTTCAGTAGGGTCTAAACCCAATTTCTCTGTAGCTGAATCTTAGCCATAGAGTAGATACTGTCTGGTCATCTAGCACGACAAATGACAGGGACCTGGTTAAAGGATTAAAAAAAGGAAAGGCCCAAACTTTATTGTTCTGTTAAGAAAGTGTAAAAAAAAAAAAAAAAAAAGGAGTTTAAACTTGTGTGGGTCTTCCAAGCGATCTGGGATTTATGATAAGAAATATTAAATGCAACCTGAAACCTTGAGAAATATTGTGATTCTATGTTTGGTCTTATTTAAAATGAATGAGGCTGCCAGTTCCCATTTCAGCAACAATATTTCACAAAGCTATGCATTGTGGGCTGATCCTGCTGCACACAGGGATTACCAGAGAGGCACTGCTCAGGTTTCCAGAGCGAAGAACTGGTCCTTTGAGACACAACTAAAGACACAAGCTGTGACAGGTAAATCTCTGGCCTTCACTTTTACACTTTCCCTTATTCTTTTTACTTATTTATTTGTATTGAATTCAGAAAGGTGGGGAGAGAGAAAGATAGAAACAGCAATGATGAGAGAGAATCATTGATCAGCTGCCTCCTGCATGCCCTCTACTGGGGATGAAGCCAGCAACCCAGGCATGTGCCCTGACCAGTAATTGAACCATAAGCTCCTAGTTCATAAATCAACACGCAATCACTGAGCCACTCTGGTCAGGTTCCCTTGTTTTTTAAATAGCACACTTCTCTCATAGATGCTTCATTCTGCCTTGGATATATTTACCATCTCCTTTTACCCAAAGTTAAGCTGGTCTGCATATTTCCAGACCAGAGTTTTGAGTGGGGACAAGAAATTGTTGGTCAAATAATGGTCATATTTCACTATTATAAAAATACATATATGTTCCTATGCTGGCTCAAG
Source organism: Pipistrellus hanaki (assembly GCF_964339955.1). Taxonomy (NCBI): domain Eukaryota; kingdom Metazoa; phylum Chordata; class Mammalia; order Chiroptera; family Vespertilionidae; genus Pipistrellus; species Pipistrellus hanaki. The sequence continues at coordinate 42,848,346 of NC_140516.1, read as the reverse complement.
AGATCATCTTTTCTCAAAAACACAACAATGTGCTTGAACATTGTTGAATTTCAGACCTTGACCTTACTACTGTTGGCCACACTCAAACTTTTGAACCTTTTGTCTTCAATACATTTTCTCAACTCATTTAACTTATATTTATTAATTTATTTATATTGTTTCTTTCCTGCCACAAAATCTATCTCTTCCAAGTCCTAACAACATTTTAAGACCTGCCTCATATCTTATTACTTTGTTCCCCGCTATAGCCATCTGTATTCATTAGTCAATCATGGGAAGCCTATATCACTAAGCATAATTAATTTTATTTTATTTTTTTTAAATATATTTTATTTATTTTTTGCAGAGAGGAAGGAAGAGGGATAGAGAGCTAGAAACATTGATGAGAGAGAGACATCGATCAGCTGCCTCTTGCACACCCCCTACTGGGTATGTGCCCGCAACCAAGGTACATGCCCTTGACCAGAATCGAACCTGGGACAGTTCAGTCCACAGACCGACGCTCTATCTACTGAGCCAAACCTGTTTCGGCAGCATAATTAATTTTAGTGCTTATTCATGGAAGTTCTTATTTTCTTGTGTCTCATAGTTTTGTTTTGTTTTTTGTTTGTTTGTTGTTGTTGTTTTTACATTTTTAGAGCAAAAGCAACTTATACACTCTTAGGAAGCTTGGCCCAGCCCTATCTGATTTTGCTCAGTGTATAGAGCATAGGCCTGGGCCTGAAGGGTTGCAGGTTTGATTCTGCTCAGTTGCAGTGCAGGAGTCAACCAATCGACATGTGATATGTGCCACTCACATTAATGTATCTCTCTGTGTGTCTCTTCCCCTCCCTTCCACGCTCTTTAAAAATCAATGTAAAAAAAAAAAACCTCAGGTGAGGATTAACCTCTTCCCCCATAAAAAAATCAACAAACAAAACAAAAACAAAACAAAAAAACTTGGCTCACAACTTTGTATTCTTCATATAAATAAGTTTATAATCACACCTGTTGCTGTCACATTTTTCTATCTACTGATTTCTTAGTTCTCAAATTTGCTATATTTCTATGTTATCTAATACATATATATCCACATTCCTGGGATTTGCTCCTCAAGTTTCAATTTAGATTTTGAACTGATTCAGAAATTTTCATAAAATTAACCCAAATTTTTCCGAGGCACTTGAGGCAAGACTAAACTCAAAAAATAGGTTTAGGAGGAACATTTGGCTGATTCTCTCCAGACTGTCCTTGAGGCATTAGTGAATGGTTTCTTAAAAAAGGAGAACATATCTGCTCTCCACACAGTTCCAAAAAGTTGAAGCACTGAGAGAAAGTTAAAACTGGAAATAGAAGCAAGTCCTATGAGAACGTGCAGTTGGAAGACACCGACCTGCCTCTGGGCCTGGAGATGCTGAGGAGCTCAGGTTTCTCTCACAAGTGCAAGTTCTAGATTGATGACTCCACATAGGAAAGCCATAGGTTTGAGTGTCCAATTGGTCGTGCAAGACTCTTAGGATTCACAAAAAGCATCAGCTGGAATCCCAGTCTATCATTTACTTAACAGATCATGTCATTTGATTTTCTTTATGTTGATTCCTTATCAACTGTTGCTAACTGTTCATAAAAGAATCCAATGTGATTCTCAAAACAATCTTTTGATATGCTTGATTGTCATCTCCCAGATAGAGCCTTCTGCAAGATGTTGAGATGTTTCAGTGCTTCCATCTGGTTTCCCTAAACAGTCCCAGTGAGGTTTTCAATGCCAGAAACTGTAGACTGGGAAGACATGTGAGCGATGGAGGCATGGAAGAAGGGCACCATAGACATGGCTCCATTTTGGCCCCAGGAGACACAGGTCTGGTTCCTCATCTGTACCCACTAATGAAAGCTAACTTTATTAAACCCTTTGCTAAAAGTTTTCATTCATTGTCTCATTTGAGCTTCACAATAATGTCACATTGTCCATGTTGCAGCTAAAGAAATCATGTCACAGAAGATTAAATGATCTGCCTAATGTTGCAGAGTTTGTAAGTGGTAAAATAGTGATTTGAAGCAGGCAGGCTGAGTTTTGAAAACTATCCCAAAGTGTATACTTCCTGTGTTAGGGACCTCAGATAACTTAATCTATCCACAATTATAATATATGCCTATGTATATATCAATTTGGGGTATTGCATATGATTAACCACTAGTTTGTTTTTAAAAATGGCATTCAAGGAATACAGATAAAAGTAAATGCATAAAAAGTTCAAAGAAATAATATGGAGCACATAAAACCTGCTCTAATGAGTATGCAACCTTTACCCCCAGCCCACTGTTACTAGGTAGGGAGGCTGGTCTGCAGTTGCAGTATCTGTCAATGTATTTTTCAGAGTAGTATGTGAAATTTTAGACTCTGAAGTATTAGCTAAACAAAAACAATGATAAAATAAATACCTGCAGGATGCTAGTCTGAGTTTTATGAATTATACAAATATAGTCTTATTATCAGAAGTAGCTTCTGTACTAGAAGACAAGAGGAAATCACTTAGCCTACAGGATCTCTGATGTCTTATCTCTAAAACAGAGCTGAGATAAGAAAGTCACATGCCATGTTTTCTTAATGCCTTAACTCCATCCCATTCTAAATCTTTGGATTCTAAATGAAAAATCATATCCTTGATCTTGAGCAATTCACATTGTAACTGAAGATATAAACCTCACATAGATTTTTTTTAAAAATTGAGATTCCTTTTGCAAAAGCTTCCAGAAAGACCATATTTTCTACTTGTTAGAGAAAAAGGTAATTGGAATAAGACATTTAAAAATACTTCAAAGGGGGCAGTTATCAGAGAAGACTAAGAATGCGCCAACTACAACTCCAGCAGCAAGAGGATATTTAGCAAAACTGAATAAACACAAAGCTGGGATTCTGGGTCATGGGCTTTGTCAGGATGCACAGACATCTGGGAGAGAAGACTCGCAGAGATGAATCTTTAAGTAACTGTAGAGTTCTCTAATGAGGAAAACAGTGAAATCTGTTCTTTACCTCTCCAAGGGTCAGAATTAGCATCTGAAGACAGCTTTTGTTTTGCTACAGGTAGCACTACTCAAACCTATCACATGGAAACAAGTCTACTGCACCAGACTGGGCTTTCCTTGTCACTGAGAACACTCCAAGAGAAGCAAGGGAAACAAATAGTGGGGATGCTCACATAAAAAAAGTAGGGTGCATGTGGTACTGCTGCACATACCTGACTCCTCATAATCATCTGGGAAGATTTTAACGCCCCCCCCCATCCCCTCTTTGTTCTTACAGCTGGTCAAATAATTCAACTGACATAAGGCAAATTGACAGGAAAAAATCAAGTTCTGACCCATACACATGGGGAATTCACAGAAGCATGACAGATTCCAAAGAGGTAGGAGCTTGGGACTTCAAAGGGAAGTAAAGAAATTCACAGGGAGATAGAAAGAATAAATGTTTAGGAAAGAAAAGTTTGCAAGGCCTCTAGGAACAATGGGACAGAGAGAAAACTTTGATCAAAGAGGCATATATATATATATATATATATATATATATATATATATATAAACATTTATAACTATTTCCTTGCCTATAAATATTAAAATCATAAGTTCACATTGATACCAATACTAGATAGTTTATAAAGTATTTCCCTTTAATTATTTATAACTTCTTTTTATGACAATGAGAAATCTGGCACTTTTTTTTTTTTTTATAATGTTGTTACTTGCTTGCTTTGACCTAGAATACACAGAAAGTAGTTTTCAGAATTGTTAACCTTTCACTTTATAAAAAAGAAACCTATTAACCAGAGTCCAACTTATTTTTAGAATTAATTTTGTATTTAGCCTGAGGTATATAATCTGAGTATTATTGAAAAGTTACCTGATTTTGTTATTTTTTCTCTCTCCCTCCAGTGTGGTTACATTATTTCTCCAAATATGGTTTATAAAATGCGGTTCTATTTGTATTCTGTTTTGGTATTCTCCTCATACATTTTTATAACTTGGTTGTAAAAGTTGGATTGTTCAAAATGCTCTTCAGAGAATCATCGTTACCCATTCTATACTTCTATATTTTCTCTTTCTCACCCATGTCATAGAAGTAAGCATTTCCAATAATCTCTAGTTTATTTTTCTGTGTTTCTCATGTGCACATTGAGAGATACAGATATGTTTTCCTATTTCCCCACCTTTCTTACACAAAGAATACCATCTTTGTGTAATCTTGAGCATTTTGACTTTTTCACTTGATTATCATAGAGATCTTTCTCAACCCACTTCTGTTATTCTGGCTGCATTGTATTCCATTATGTGAATACATCACAGTTATTGAACCTCTCCTCTGTGTATGAAGATATAGGTTGTTTCCAATATTTTGCATTTGTAATCAAGTCTGTAATGAATAACACACGTACATAATTTTTTTTTGGCAATCTATCTTCAAGGTAAATTCCTAGACATTGGATTGCTGGGACACAATGTGAACATACATGTAGTTGTGTTGAATACTGAAAACAAATTTTCCATAACTTTATCACCAAAGTGTATTTCAGACAGCATCGTATGAGTGTCAGAGTGACTGTTTCGCTACATAAGCACCAACCGTGTTGCACACTTTTTATTTTTTGACACTCTGATATATGAGAACTAGTTACCCAAAGTGGTTGTATTTTCTGGTTTTCCCATTATGGGGGAAAGAAAATGTCTTTTTATATATTTCTATCCCTTCTGTTGATTATCTGTTGAAGCCTTTTACCCTGTGCCCACTCTTTTAATCTTTTAAAAAAAATATTTTTCACTCATATTAAGAGTTCTTCATATTTAAGGATGTTGAGTTATCATGTGGTCCATATTACAAATGCCTTATAGCTTTTCTTCTGTGTTGGCTACAGTTTTTAAAGAAGCACAAAGGTATTAAAAATGTCCAATGCTTCTAATAGATCAAGTAGAGAAAGACACAAACTATTCATTTGATTTAGTGACATGGAGCCGATTCTTGACTTTAGTGAAAACTGGGGAGTGAGGGAGAGAAGTGGAAATGGAGGAAATTAGGAAGTTTGGCTGTAAAGAGAGCAAAAAGGAGATTGGAGGCTTCATATTTTTTAATTAATGAAAACATTTAAGTTTGCTCTGGGCCTGAAATTCTCAGTTATTTCTCATTTCTTTGGTTCCACATTTTATCAAAACATGTGGGTGCACATGAAAACATGCTCAAAGTCACTAATTATCCGAGAGATGCAAATCAAAACAATAATGTGGTACCATCTCACACCTGTCAGAATGGCCAACATCAACAAATCAACAAACTACAAGTGTTGGCAAGGTTGCAGAGAAAAAGGAACCCTCGTGCACTGCTGGTGGGAATGCAGACTGGTGCAACCACTGTGAAGAACAGTGTGGAGTTTCCTCAAAAAACTGAATATGGAACTCCCATTTGACCCAGTAATCCCACTCCTAGGAATATATCCCAAGAAACTAGAAACACCAATCAGAAAGGATATATGCACCCCTATGTTCATAGCAACACAATCTACAATAGCCAGAATTTGGAAACAGCCTAGGTGCCCGTCAGCAGATGATTGGATCAAAAAACTATGGTACATCTACACAATGGAATACTATGCTGCCATAAAAAAGAAGGAATTCTCATCATTTGCAGCAACCTGGATGGAATTGGAGAACATCATGCTGAGTGAAATAAGCCAATCAATGAAAGAGAAACACCACATGACCTCACTCATTTATGGATAATAAAGAACATTATAAACTGATGAACCAAAAGATAGATATAGAGACAGTAAAGCAACAAGCAGACTGTCAAATTACAATGGGGAGGGGAAGGAGATCTGGGGGAGATAATAGATCAACCGAAGGACTTGTATGCATGCATATAAGTACAACCAATGGACATAAAACTCTGGGGAGGGAGGGTATGTATGGGAGGGAGGAAGGAGGGCAAAAAAAATAAATTTAAAAAAAAACACAAAAACATGTGGGTGCAAATCTTGGGTTCTCTTAGTAGATGCCCCTACAGATCAGTTAAGAAATGCACTCAGGTTCTGAAATACACTTGGAGATCTCACACTTAGGAAATCATCTCAGGGAATCAGTGCCCAGGTTGCTGTTGGAAGGGTTTCCAGTATAGAAAGATAACATTTGACAATCAGCATCAGGGTTTATCTTTATTAACCAAAGTGCAGCTCTGGGGAGCATCTCAATATGAATAAATGATGTTCGTGCTAATGCAGCCAGCATTTGTAACAAATCTACCACTCTACATGGCAGGCAATAGTGACAGTTCTGTTTTCCTAAAGACTCAGTCTCATTAACTAGAGCTGTCTACTTTCTTAGCATCAGCTCACGGAATACTGCCACTTGAATAAACACAGGCTGCTGGAAATGGATATATATTCTTTATGATCCCCCACCAAACCCTGCATCTCTATGGCTCCTTTTGTTTTTATTGGGTGAGCTTTATTGTGGCAAAAAGGTTGAAAACTGAGACTTGTCACTTTCTGATGTCAGTAATTTAGCACATAACAAGCAAAACACATAAGCCCTGGAGGAACACAGCAGCTCAGGAGCTGGTGCTGGGGCACAGATGAGATTGCCACTTGAAGGAAGTGAAAGGGACTCAGAAATGGGATTCAGACTGTGGAAGCATTCTCTAGTGTGTATGTGAGAAAGGACAAGGAGGAACCACTGAATTCAGATGACTGCAAGATGTTAAACCCACTAGAGTAGCAACTGATGCCATGGTAGTAATGTTAATAAAATAATAATCATGATACTGATAAAATTCCTCATTTATCAACTATATTTCATCACTACCTTAGGAACCAGGCAAATATCTTAACCTCATGAGACTCCATTTATAAATCTGAAAATCAAAATAGAGATAATGACTGAAGTCACAAAACAAACTTCAAGTCATGGAGGTAGAGGTTAAATTCGGGTTTATTTTCTAAACTTTGAACCCTCCTGCTCACCATTGAACTTGTAATCAGGACCTTTCCACACATGGCTACAAGTCAACTATGTGATTCAGTGAGCGAGAGGTTAAATAAGAGCGAGGTTGACATATGAGCTGCCCCTTCGTGCAAAACTCCACAAGTTCTCTAGACCTAGTCAGAATTAACCATTTACCCTATATCCATTGCTTGAAACTTCTGCAGAAAGGCTGCTTCTGATCTCCATACTCTGAAAAACAAAGCCTAAATAGCCCTTCACAGCTAAAGATCAGAGTGTACAAACTAAGGATTAAATAGGTGACTGAGTGAAGCATCAATGGTCCATGTATATAGCACTGTTTTACATAATAGGGAGATGGAGTGATATGTGGGGCTCAGTGTGGCACCATTGCTGTCTCACATCCCTTGCCTGAGGAGTTTCCTTACGTAACAATTCTTAGTCTGGGTGGGATACTGGGATGTCCTCAAGAGGATCTGGGCCAACATTCTTTTTTTAAAAATATATTTTATTGATTTTTTACAGAGAGGAAAGAGAGAGGGATAGAGAGTTAGAAACATCGATGAGAGAGAATTATTGATCAGCTGCCTCTTGCACACTCCCCTACTGGGGATGTGCCCACAATCAAGGTACATGCCCTTGACCGGAATTGAACCCAGGACCCTTGAGTCTGCAGGCCGACACTCTATCCACTGAACCAAACCAGTTTCAGCTGTCCCAACATTCTTGATGCAACTAATCTCTTCCATTTGTTTTTCCATTTTGATTTTTCAATCTGTAGTATCACTGGAGTGCAGAATGCATTTTAACCTTGAGAGAGCAAATTGGGTGATACTGGTAAGATACTACCATGTTTCCTTGAAAATAAGACCTACTTACAGGTTTCCTTCTGAGTGAAATATAAGGCATCCCCCCGGAAAATAAGGTCCCCCCCCCAGGCTAAACATGAGAGATTTGGTCCACTGATTCTGAAAAAAATGGAGTCACAAGAACTTCACCAGGAAATTCAGGAATTGGATTGTTATGATGATGTTCCAGAAGATGATGACATGATTGTCATTGAATAAATGAGTAAATTCTTGATACTGTAGGATTCACAGTTTGTCTGGTTTGTGTTGACAACTACCATACTACCGTACCGTATACAGGTAATAAATTTCCTTTATTTTCATTTAACAATAAATGTGTACCGTATTCTTCTTCATGGAAAAATAAGACATCCCCTGAAAATAAGACCTAGCGCATCTTTGGGAGCAAAAATTATTATAAGACACTGACTTATTTTCGGGGAAACAGAGTATTATGTGACTATTCATATGTTTACACTTATTTCAATATCAGGATCTCTGGGATAATAAGTGCATCTGAGCATAAAATGTGCAACTTTAGTGCATATCTTTTCTGTGAGAAAATTTTATATTTAAATAATTCATATATTGGAATTTTACTTAATATGTATTTGGTTAAATTCCTCTCTATTTATGGTAGATGCATCTTTTTAATTATTTAAAATCTCTCAAACATTTTTGAACATGCAAGTGTAATTATCTTACATTCATCTATTTCTATTGCATTTATACTTCTACTTTCTTATTTTGCTTTATTTCTCCTCATCTTTCTCACCCTCTTCTTCCTGCTTTCTGTTGCCTTCTCCTTTTCTTCCTTCATTAAAATTTTTTTCTACAGCTTTTTCAAATACTTACTTTTCTATTGATGTTTGCCATTTTGTTTTCTCTTAGCTATCTGAAAAGTTTAGTAGTTATTTTATAGTTCCCTTTTATATTATTTTGTTTTGATTTATTAAAATGTTTTGATATGTTATACCTATACATTTTATTTAATACTTATATTTTAATTTCATTTCATTTTTATCTCTTCAAAATAATTATAGGCTTATGTCTATCAGTAAATGAATGGATATTAAAATACTGGTATATAACATAATGGAATATTTTTCAGCCTTAAAAAAGAAAGGGCATTCTTACACTATAGCATGAATAGACCTTTAGAACATTAAGGTAATAAAATAAGCCAGTCACACAAAAAAGACAAGCTTTGTATGATTACATTTACATGAGGTACTTAGAGTAGTCAAAATCATACAAACAGAAAGTAGAAAATCATACAGACAGGGTCTAAGGGGGAAGGGAGAATGGCGGTTATTGTTTAATGAGTATAAAGCTGAAGTTCATGGAATAAAAAGAGTTCTGGAGGTAGATGTTGATGTTATATCATTTTGAATATATTTAATACCACTTAACTATACACTTAAAAATGGTTAAGATGTTAGGTTTTATGTCTGTGTATTTTACCATAGTAAAAATTGGTCCATCTATTGATGCATTAAAATGTCTTCTGCCAAGGATTCATTGGTTCTTGATGAGTTTTGTATTACTATCTCAAGAAGAAATTTCAAATTCATGCAGCTTTTGAAAATTTGAGTCATCAGTCACCTGCGTTTCAGGCACAGGTAGTCCAAGTCTTATTTTATTTTTTCAAGAGCTTTTTATGTCCAAACACTGTGACAAGTACTAATTTTTTTCAGCCCCCATTAGAATTAGGATTACCTCTTTAATTTAACAGAGGGAGATGAGTCTCAGAAGTAAATTAACCAAGGCAATTCATAATCTGACAAGGTAAATTAAATAAAAGCCTTATATTTATGGGTTTTAGTTCCTTCATCCTTTTACATATCTGTGTATGAACTCATGGCATAAATTGAAACTATAGACTTAGCAAATGGCAAAGAGAAGAAATAAAATATATTAATTAGCTGAAACTTTAATTAGAATGTATGTTTTATAACTTCTGATCCTATAATTCTACTGTAGGAATTTATTCCAAAGATATAATTGAAGAAATGTGACATAAATACCTCAAAACATACATTTGTGAAGACATAAATGCCCAACAAATTCATTCAATGCTTGCTCATTAACTGAACGATGGCTGGTGTAAAAGAGAAGATAGGGGAACAGAGACATGTACTTACACAGGCTTCTTATTTGAGCCCTCTCCGATTCCTTTTAATATTTCTCTGTATAATTCTCAGTTAGGACTTGTCCTTCATTGGCTTTCTATTTTATCTTCCTGCTTATTTTATTATCTCACTTCCTTTCATACTTTGAAGCTTGTGACATACTTTTTCTCCTATCCCGTCTTTAAAAGATGTTCAAGGCTGTGCTGAGAGCTCCCCCTACTCCTCTCCTCCTCGTCCTCTCCCTTCTCATCCTACTCTTCTGTTCACCACCCACACACTCTGAGCAATTCAGCTTTATTTAGAAGGCGTAAAAATAAAATTGCTTCAGGGCTTTGACCACACAGGCCAAGTTTTGCCTGGAGACAATATTTACAGCTCAGTGATAATTTGAGATTGTTAGTGAGCAAGACTGGAAATGTGACATATGAACTGCTGAATATGAGAGAGGAAATACTTAATGGATCCTGCAGTAAAAACAAGTTGGTAAACAGCAACCAACACAATAAGAGTTACTGTGGTCAGTTGGAGGATGGACTAATTAATTGCCTACATGACTAGCAACAGACATCCTCAGGGTCAGAGGGTAGGCCTTGGTGTTTGGCATGCTCAGCAGAAATGGGAAAGGGCACTGGGGCCATGACCGATAGTCTCTCCTAACAGAGTGATCACCTTAGTCGGGATAGGAGCTATATGTAGTGCCCATATTTTCAGAAAATACTTGCAAACTGAGTCACAATGTGTAAAATTTGAGATAGTGTTAGGACATCGAGAGAGAGCTACTTTCTTTAAAGGGTCACAGGAGTTGGGGGTGAAGACAGATATGGATATTATCAGTAAGCAGATACAGCCACAGCTAAGGAAAAATCATAAATAAGATTCTTTTTTAAACCCAATAAAATATATTAAAAAATCACAATTTCTCCTCCCTCTTTATGTATTTCTTATTTACCCTTCAAGGCCATTCAAGCAAGATCTCTGGCACACTTCTTTGGACAATATTGGCATTCACTAATATTAGTAATTGACAGACAGACAGACTGGCAGATGTATAAACTCAATTAAAAAGGGGAAAATATTTTTGTGTGAAGTGTTTTTCCAGATCATTCCATTTCCTCAAAGCTGTTTCTGTAGCATTTCTATCTTTGTTGCTGTTATTGCTGTTGTTGTTAATCCTCACCCAATGATAGGAGATTTTTCCATTGACTTTTACAGAGAAGAGAAGGGAGAGAGAGAGAGAGAGAGAGAGAGAGAGAGAGAGAGAGAGAGAGAGAGAGAGAGGGAGAGGGAGAGGGAGAGGGAGAGGGAGAGGGAGAGGGAGAGGGAGAGGGAGAGGGAGAGGGAGAGGGAGAGGGAGAGGGAGAGGGAGAGGGAGAGGGAGAGGGAGAGGGAGAGGGAGAGGGAGAGAGAGACATCAATTTGAGAGGGACACATCAATTGGTTAATTGGTTGCCTCACACATGAGCCCCAGCCAGGACAGGGGATTGAGCCTGCAACTGAGATACATGCTCCTGACCAGATCCAAACCTGGAACCCTTCATGCTACAGACCAACGCTCATCCACTGAGCCAAACTGGCAAGGGCAGCACTTCTATACTGACTATTTATTAGGCCTCCTGTGTATATAACCTTCTGCAGCTCATTTTTCCTACATCTGTTTTACTGGCTCAGAAGCTACCTAAAGATAAGGGCTACTAAGGAAACATCTCTATTCCTCCCCGCTGCATCTAGCAAACTACCTTGCCCAAGACTAGCATTTAATAAAGGCCTTCATTTTATACAAGGAGGGGAAGTCCGAATACATATTCCATGTTTATGTCTATTTTCTCAAAGAGGCAAACATAGAAGAAGAAGCTTTCCCATCTGAACATTTAGTGTGTCTATTCTAATACTCATCTCATTATATACATTACCCCCTTTAATGACACTTAATCACAACAGATCAGAAAGGCTGGCACTATTATCCCCTTAAATACATGCTGACCCTAAGACTCAGAAAGAATATGTCATTTGCCTAGAAACATAAAGACTGTGGCCAGTGGAGCTGAGAGTTGGATCCTTGTAAGGCTGATTCTAAATTCCTTGTAGTTTGCTTCTTTCACCTTTTGTGTGATGCTTCTCTCTTTTAAAAAGATACGGCTTTTACTAGCATTATTTCTGGAATCTGGATTTCAGGGAAAAGCCTACCCTTTGGCTAGCCAGAAGGTTTCTAGAACATAGCCACTGAGTAAGCCTGGGCACATAAAATTAAGCAAGTGGGTGCCACAGGGGTTTGGGAAGTCCTTGACCTTGTTCAAAATGCATAGCCTGCCCAGTGTATCCCTCACTGCACCTGCCCTCCCAAGGATAAAGGGGCTGATGGCAGCCGAGCCACCATGCTCCCTCCTCTTGATAACAGGAACAGCTTGCCTAGCTCATATTCACATCAAAATAACATGATCAGTGAATGGTCATCTACTCACCAAGTCTTCTTAAACTGGAACAGGAAGAGATTAACCAAAGAGCATTTATGCATATATGCATAAACCATGGACACAGACAATTAGCATGGGGGAGGCGTGGAGTGGCATGTGGGGGGCTGGTGAAGGGGGCACAAAGAGAGGAAAATGGGAGACATCGGTAAAATGGGAGACTGTCACAGCTCAGTGACTGACAAGCGCAAACTCACTCTGACAGTACATGGCATCGCTTAAGATGTGAACTCAGCTCCTGTCCTTTTGATTGCTTCTCTACAGCAAAGCTGGCTGCCAAATAATGCTTTCCTTTGTTTGCTGCTTTGCCATTTAAAATTTTCCCATAGGAATTATCTGACTTCATTCTCATAGCAGCCCCCATGAGCAGGGAAAGGGAGCAGTTTTTTATAATAGGTGAAGAAACTGAGGCACTGAGCATTTAAGCAGATGATTTTTTTTACTGAGAGAATTTAGCAAGAGAGTAGCTGAATCAGCAATGTCTCATTGTTACTCTTTCCACTGCATCACTATGTGGCCATTCTTCTAAAACTATCCATTCTATAACTGTGTCTTTTCTGTCAATGGGAAGAAGACAGGGTTGTGTAAGTTTTCAAAGGAACACAGAGTAGACTTAAGGGGATTTAGGAGGCACAGAATAAACCATGTGAAAGGAGGATAGGCACAGTGGAGAGCTCTGAGTACTCTCAAAACACTGTCCTCAAGGAAATTCTACAGATTTTAGGTGCAGGATTCTACAACACATCATCTGTACACTGTATTGTGTTTACCACCTCAAGTCAAGTCTTTATCCACCCCCACTTATCCCCCCTACCCTCTTCAACCTCCCCCAACCCTCCTCAAGTATTTTTTAATCACTTGCACTTCCCTATAGTTTTACCTTTCAGAATCTTATTTTTAAAAACAAAGAAAGTAAAAGAAAGAGAAATACACTTTCTTGTCCTGTTTGTTTGCTCCTGTTAATTAATGTAGGTCAGCAGGATCCTAGGTGTGCAGCCTGGTAATCATGTATCAGTGGACACAGCCTAGGAAAGGAGAAGTTCCCAGACTTGCCAAGGGCCCATGCAAGTACATGCTAGTAAGAGCCATTCCCCGTGTCCTTTGTGTCAATCCACTGCGTCAGTTCACAGCCTTAACACTGAGAACAGAGGAAATCTTTATGACTCCAAAGAATAGCAAAATAAAGGAAAGAAAAGCGCCAGAAGGAGTTGGACTTCCCTGCAGTTACCAGAGTAAATGTCAGGGCCTGAAGTTAACTGCTTTGTCCTCTGGTCTCTGAAATAATCCATCTCATGTGTCCTTTTCTTGGTTCCCAATTCTCCCTGATGTTTGTTTCAGCAAACCTTTACAATCCAGAAATTTCTCCTCACACTCCATACACAGCTCAATCACTGCTTCATTCATTCATTCATTCATTCATTCATTAACATACTTTTCACCAGCTCTCTGAGTCCCTCACTGCCCTAGACATGGGTGATTGAGAAGGGAACAGAACCATATGGCATCTCACAGAGTTTACATTACATTTGAGGAGGAAGTAAATATTCAAATAAGCACACTCACATATATATAAAGTCAGGGGTTCAGAAGTACTGGGGCTGGAGGGGGTGTGGGGGGAGAAAGCCAGGTAAGGCAACAGAGAAGGCTGGAGAGGAGGGGCTATTTCACTGAGACTGTCAGCAAAGTTTCCTCTAAAAATGTGTCATTGGAGCTGAGACCTAAAGAAAGTAAAACAGGCCAATATTTGAGAGAAAGTATTCTGGGCAGAGGGAATAGCAATTACAAAGATGCTGGGGCAAGAGCATATTGGGGGCTTGAGGACTGTAAGGAGGAGAATGGAGCTGGAGGACGGGGCATAGAGAAGGCAGGTATGAGATAGTTGGGGTACCTGCTGGTCAAGATAAGGAATGTGAATTTTATTCTGACTGACATGGGAAGCTATTGACACTTTGTAATGAAAGAGGTGATATAGTTCAATGGGATACTATGGGGCATATAGGCTGAGAATGCAGTGGTATGTGGAAGGAGATGAGTGCCTTAATAGTGAGAGAACATAATTTGGTGAGAGAACATAATTTAACCCAGACTAGTAAAGGTGGGATTATTATGAAGTAATTGCATTTGGAGATATATTTTGAAATTAATTTTCTTGATTTCCATGTGGTGTGAGAGACAGTGGTGTATTAAGAAATATTTGAAAGACAAATATCACAAGATCTCACTTATATGTGGAATCTGATGATCACAATAAACTGATGAATAAAATAATACCAGAAGCCTGGAAAGATGGAACAGACAGGAATTTCAGAGGGAAGGGGGGTGAGGAGGAAGAGGTTAAACAATAAACTCATATGCATATATGCACTGCCCATTAATACAGACAACAGGGTGGTGAAGGCCCAGGCTGGAGCAGGAATTGGGTGGTGGGGGACAAGGAGGAAATGAAGGGAGGACATCTGTAATACTCTCAACAATAAAGATTTAGAAATATATAAATACATTTTAAAAATAAATATTTTAACATTTTCAGTCTGAGAAAATTAAGAACAGACAACTGAAATTGCCATTTACTCAAAGAGGGTAGCTTTTGGTGGAGATGATTTGGGATGAAACACCAACATTTTTCTTTCGAAACTATGAAGTCTGAGATGTCTACAAGATCCCAAGTGAAGTACATCCCCTTGATTCCTCCTGCTATTAAACAATTTTGTGTAAAGACAAGTTCGGCGCAAATGACACTTCCTCCTGACTCACACACTGCAGGGTCTTTAGAGGTTTCCTGACTGTTCAGAAGACACGGGCGACATTTTATATTTCTTTGTCAACAATTGTGTAACCACCTCTGACACTATGTGCTGCAGCAGGCCCAGGACCACTGCAGCACGATGCTTCCCTACAATGACCAAAGGGACCCAGTGTCTGATTTTACTCATGACAAAGATTTCTTTCCGTGACGCAGTGGGAATACACAACCAGATTGAAGCATCCATCTTATATGAAAACTGCTGTTTGAAATTTTAACCCTGCTAATTGGCTTCTGTAAATTCTTGCTTGCTAAGACTACTCCCACTTCATCTAAGCTATTGAACTTCCCCAGACAAGGTCATCAGTGCTGGCGCTAGGCCAGGCCTCTGGTCGAGGTCTCAAGGCCCCAGTACATACAGGCTCTTTAAGAACTTGCAAAAGGGGGCCGGAAAAAACTCATATTTGGGAGACAAAGAAGGTAAAATCATATAATCATATAAATAGGGAGAATTCCTGCATGTTGGGGTCCAGAATTTGAGATACATTTTCCTCTGGACCCGCATGTAATAAATGTAACTCCATCTCTCTAAGTATTGCTTTGTTCTTCTTCTTTGGTTTTCTGTAACAAGATCAGTAGCGAAAGACATATCAAGCATCTAGTGCTAAACCCATGCATGGACTTCTTTTCTCTCCCTAATGAGGTCACACAGAACACACTCTCCTGCCAGCCCTGAAACTTAGCAGCATATATGCAGTTCGCCTGCTCAGGGAAGCCCGTTTGAAACTCAGAGCCCAGGGCATTTGGTAGAGACTGGCTACCTAGACACAACATCCAGACTTCTAGAAGAAACTCATGTGACCATGATTCATGTCCCAGGGAAGCAAATGATGTTTATACCTCAGAAGAGATTTACAAAATCCAAGTACCCAGACACCAGTCAAGGAGCAGCCATGAAAGCAGATCCTTCTAAAGATTGTTTGCTATAATAAACTCTTTCCTGCCTAATTACAGATGTGGAACAAAGACACTAGCATAGATTCACATAGTACAATGAATGGAGTGGGATTTGGCAACCTACAGGCTTTTAAATAATATATAGCTAAGTTTGGTGACCACTCAGACGTGGAAACTATTAAATCACTTGAAGTTCATCGCACTCCAGCCACCTGAAGTAACTTGCCCAATGAGTACACGCAGAGCAAAGCATTTCAGAGCAGAAGGGAGAAGAGGGTGAATATGCCCTCTGTTAACAACTGAGGTTCTAGGCAAATCACTTCATCTCTCTGTTTGTTCGTCTGTGAACAAATGAGGAGGTGGATGAGATGATCTTCCAAGTCCCTTTCAGCTTTATTGTTCTGTGGTCTGCATTAGAGAAAGCAGTATTCAATGGAAAGATCCAGGCATCCTGGTCCAGGCCCTTTCCCATGCCTGCCCCCACCCTTCTTGAAACCCAGAGAGCAAATCCATTCTCTCCCCTGTATCTCTGCACTTGAGGAAAACCTGAGCTGAGGCATGCTCTAAGATCAAGGGAAGCAAAGGCTGCCTGTAACAGATTTTCTCTCTGCATTAATGTCACAAGTGACAAGACAATTTTACAGGGGAAGGAGGAGATGCTCTTGCTTTGTGGGAATGAAAGAGAGAGATTAAAACCTGAGAAGCCACAAGGGCCTTCTGCAGAATTTTAAAGGCAAGCATACCCTCAGACAACTTGACGACTGATAAATCTTAGATTTCCGGGGGGAGCGCTTTAGCCTATTTTCTGTCTGTGATCTTTGTGGCCTTCGTGAGAAAACGATGGCTGCATGTTACCTGCAGTAACCAAGATAAAATAAAAATAAAAAAAACCTCAACCGTGCGACTCCGTCACAGATGTAAAAGCTCTTAATGCCAAGCCTGTTTCTTGACAGGTAAGGGTCACAGAGGACTTGCCTGGGACTAGGTTCCCCACCTACCAATGTGCAGATCAGGACTATTGAAATGACAACACCTGACATGGATTATCCCTCTCATAATAAAGTAGGTCACCAATCTATACTAATAAAAGAGTAATATGCTAATTAGACCAGCAGACCTTCAGAACATCCTTCCAGACAAAGCCATGGTGGTGGGGCCAAGGCAGAGGCAGTTAGGAGTGATTAGACCAAGAGGGAAGGGCAGTAGGGGTGATCAGGCTGGCAAGGGGGGACAGCTGGGGGAGAAGGCTAGAAAGTGGGGTGAGGGGAGTCGGGGAACTAGCAGACTGGCACGGAGAGTGGTTAGGGGCAATCTGGCAGGCAGCCAGGCAGGTGAGCGGTTAGGAACCAGAGTCCAGGGTTGTGAGGTGGATGTATAAATTGGTAGTCAGACATCCTCCCAGGGGTCCCCGATTGGAAAGGGTGCAGGCCATGCTGAGGGACACTCCCCAAACCTGTGCACAAATTTCATGCACTAGGCCACTAGTAATAATATAAAGACAAGTTTTCTTAAAATTATCAATTTTAAAGTGAAACACTGTGCCTTCATTTATCCTCCCTCTCTCTTTTTTTTGTTTTGATATTTTTTAAAAATTTAATTTCTTTATTGGTTAAGGTATCATATATTTGTCAGCATCCCCCAATTTCAATCCCAAACCCCTCCACACACATGCCCCCACCCACCTGTTATTCGTGACCATTGGTTAGGCTTATATGCATGCACACAAGTCCTTTGGTTGATCTCTCCCTCTTACCCACCCCTACTCTCCTACCTTCCCTATCCTTTCTCTCTTTTGTTAAATCAAATTTTTTCTGTGTCTTAAATCTCATCAGTATACAAGCATGTGTTAATATTCCCAATCTAAAGTACCTTGCTTTTGCTTTATTTGCTTGTTAATTTTCTGCTGGAGAAATTTTTTATTGCCCCTCCTGTTTTTAATTACTTTCAGTCACAATGATAATGACAGTTGTTAATTGTTGAGTGTTTCCAGTGTGCAAGCACTATTATCTATTACATTTAATTCTCAAAATATTTCCATGTATTAATATTCTTATTATTCCCATTTCATAGGTGAAGATACTGAGATTCAGAGAAACTAAGTAACATTTACAAGGTATCGTATACTAGTAAACTATGTGGTAAAACTAAGACTGAAATCAAGACTATCTTATTCCAAGTTCATTATTTTAAGCTTTATGCCATTGTAGGTCTCACAAACATACTTGTTTAGAAATGTTTTGAGTTAAACATTTAGTGGAATTTATCTACAAAAATATATTCTTGGGCAGTGGTCGGGAAACTCATTAGTCAACAGAGCCAAATATCAACAGTACGATGATTAAAATTTTTTTTGAGAGCCAATTTTTTAAATTTAAACATTTTCTAACACCACTTCTTTAACAAAGTCTCACCAAGGCCTTGGTATTTTGTGGAAGAGCCACACTCTAGGGACCAAAGAGCTGCATGTGGTTCAAGAGCCGCCGTTTGCCGACCACAGTTCTTGGGATTGCACACAACTTTAAATATCCTCTAGTTCAACATCCAAAGCTGGAAACTTCTCAACAGCGTACCTGGCAAGCCCTCACCTGGTTATTTTTGTAATCTCTCCAGTAAAAGAGAGCTAAGAACTTTATTAGAAAGCCCGTGACATTTCTAAGGTAGGAAATGAAGTTGTCATCATGGTGAATTTGAAACTCAAAAGACACTCTTGAATTTCCAGGTGTACTAATCCTACTATCCCACACACTCAGTGCAAATACATTGGTAACAGAAAATTAAAAACAAGAACCTGAAGGAGATTAAGTTGACAGTGCACTATTTTCTTACTGGTGAAGCTCATTAGACAAATCATATAAGGCTTCCTTCTGCAGGCCTTGGTTTAAGTTTACTGACAGATCTTAGGGAAGAGACTGGAAATGCGACATTGACTCCATGGGGAGGAGGACCATAGAGCACAATGATCTTCTCTGGGACATGGGGTGTATGCTCAACATTCAGGAGAGAGAGAAAGAGTCAGTTAGGTCCGCTCTCCCCTCCCCAGTATTTCAGTTCAATACCCATGTCTTCTTGTCTGAGATAATTCAACTGAAGTCACACTCTCTCCAATACTTTTCAGAAGAGATCACTTCTTTCTTGGAAGGGGCAGCAAGTGAGAGAATTGGCAAATGAAATAAAAGTATTCACTGAGAAACACCCAATGGCCCTGGCTGGAGTGGCTCAGTTGGTTGGAATGTCCTCTCTTACGCCAAAAACTAGAAGGTTTGATTACCAGTCAGGGCACATACCTAGGTTGCAGGTTAGATCTCTGAGTTGGGACCCATATGGGAGGGAACCAATTGACGTTTCACTCACATCTCTCTCTCTCCCTCTACCTCCTTCACTCTCTCTAAAATAAATTTTTAAAACAGTATATCCTTGGGGGTGAAAGAGAGAAAGAAATGCCCAATTTGCTGTGTAAATGTGTGCCTGTGTGTATGTGTAACTTAGTGAAGCTGAAATAAAAATGTCCTCAGGGCATCAAAAAATCAAGCAGATATATATCATCTCTTGGGAGACAGTGGGCCCCTCTTTCCTAGCAGAGCTGAAATAAAGGGTGGTGGATATAGGGGAAGAAAGGGGGTTTATTGTTTAGATAAAAGTTATTCCAGATATGTTTCCCAGAACATCTTCCCTATAGTAAGTTCCTAAAGAAAAGGTTTTACTTCTCTCCTTGGGGCTTAGAACTATGGAAAATGCAGTTCTCCTTTTGGGAAATCCATAAAACCTATTAGCCCACTCAAGGATATGACAAGTACAATTGAAATAGAGCAAACACTAAACATTACGACCAATCACCCATTTCCCCATATAAAACTTAATTTTGAAGGCTACAGAATGAGCGTAGACTTCAAGTATAGGTCAACACTTACTGTCATTCAAGTTGTACACTGCACAAGGACCTCAGATGCTTTTATATCGTTGTTCTCAGTTTAACTATCATTACAGTTTCCTGGCAGATGGCAATAGAGTCTCTTAAGGAAAAGATGACCCCCCCATTCACCTAAATTCACCTTTTTCAGGTGCCAGACAAATATCACCCACTCACCTCAGAACCATGCTCTTCACTGGCACAGAAAGACATTCTCCAAAGCAAGACATGGTTCTTTTAAGGTAATAAATTGAGTTGTAGTCCTTCAGGATTTTCGAAAGACATCAAATTGGTGTTCCAGGAAACACTAAATACAATTGCCCTCAATTATCCCAAAACCTTCAACTAGAGACACATTTCCCCCCTGTCTTCAATATGTAATAAAATCAGTCGCAAACAAATGGGATTTAGCTCTGACCTGGGACAATGAGCGATGCCAAGTACCAGAGTTCTTTCCCCAAGACAGTAGGATTCGTGGAGTTCATTAGTATTAGGAATCCAGTTACTGGTGGGTGTATGGATTCACCTGCTGCGGTGATAAGACAATGTAGACAGGGTGTCTTGGTTCTAATTCTGACTTGTGACACGTGATTGCGGTCTATCAATAGTTTTCTCTCTACTCCGATTTCCTCATATGGAAAATTAAGGTGGTCATATCTGCCATTCTTCATTCTTACCTCTCATAATTGTGAAGCTGAAATGCACCCTTCCTCAAAAACA
This sequence comes from Pipistrellus hanaki, assembly GCF_964339955.1. Lineage (NCBI taxonomy): Eukaryota > Metazoa > Chordata > Mammalia > Chiroptera > Vespertilionidae > Pipistrellus > Pipistrellus hanaki. The sequence goes on along the minus strand of NC_140516.1, from coordinate 42,827,611 downwards.
AACACACACACACACACACAATAAAATAAAATAAAAAAACAACACCACACACACATTCTGAAAGGATGTTATTGACCATAATGTACCATAAACTATACAGTTTTTAAAATATCATTTTAATTATATCTTTAAGCCAAAGGATATATTAAGCTATTGACTTAACTTCCAACCTAACTTTCTTTATATTATTTTGTGACATTAAGGCCTGAAAACCACATTTTGACTTACTATGCTGTCTGCCAACAGAGGGCAGTAGAGGGAGACCAAGAGACTAGAGGCAGATGAAAGAATCTGCTCCTTTTAATTATTCTCTTTTGTTTCAGTACCCGTTTTCACTCTATCCCCAATTTTGGATCTGTTTCTATCACAGCAGCATAACAACATTTCTCCACCCTACTAACAGCAGTGCAGTCTAGAGGTAAGAGTTGATTCCAGTTTGCAGACTGTCCAACATTTGCAGAATAAGCCTCCTATGCATCCGCAGTCACCCACATGAACTGGCACCCTTTTCTCAAAAGTCCAGTCTGCAGCCTCAAAAGGCTTACACTCCAAAGTGCAAGGGTCTTCCAACACAGCCTCAAAGTTTAACAAGTCTAACCCATTTCACGTTTCCCCCCAGCCCCAGCGGTGGCAACTGTTTTCTGCAGTTGTATGGTTTTTAGTTCCTCCCTGCCTCCTGACCAATGCAGAAATATAAATCAGTGGAGCAGGTTAGCATAATTGTTATTCTTAGATATTTATACTTGATTTGCATAGTAAACATGAAAAATGGTTTTCATTTCCATAGGTTAATGTGTTCTTTCTCTTTTTTCTTTCCCCCTCTTCCTTCCTCTCTTTTACTGAAGCATGTTAGATTCTAACCTCTTTGAGTCCAGCCTAATCATACTGCCTGATGCTGGGCATCTTCAACTGACGGTCGCATAGGAATCTCCACCTCAAAACTCATTCCAACAGATCCTAGTGTCTTTTCCCAATGGACTGTCTCTGTGTCCATTCATTTCTATCATCTCTCTTGGAGTTAAAGCCATTAAAACTGGGCATTCACTTTGACTTTTCCCTCTCTCTTATCTCTCACAGCTATCAGTCTCTAGACTTACTCTTTTCTTGCCTCTTAATATTTCTCAAGTCTCTCTAACTTCTTCCCGTCCTATAACTGATATCATCTTGGTTGAGGCCATTATCCTTCTCTTACCCATATTCCCACTGCAAACTGTGAACAAGATTTTTCAGGCTCAAATCGGTTCATTAAACCAATCCATGCTCCACATTGTAGTCAGTGCAATTCTGATCCATCCCCTTGCTTACAAAACATGCTAGATGTTTTTGACTTGGTTTACACATATTTGTCATCTACCCTGAGATTGACTTCACACATTTCTCTCTCTATTTCCCTTTGTACCCTTTATTTCTGAGCTCAAAAGACCATTTTCATCTCACTGAATTTGTCTTGATCTTGAATTTCATATGTCAAATACTTGATGAGCCATCCATGACCTCATTCCCTCCTTTTCTAGTATGTGTTAGGTTGCCAAAAGAGGAAGACACTCCTGAGGCCAGAGTGGTGAGGGATTATGAATGTATTTGATTATCCACACACCAGGTGGCTGAGCCTGGATGGCTCCAGCACCCAGTGATGTGAGTCAGCAGTTTTTAAAGGACTTTTGGCAGGCTTTTTCTGGGCGGAGACTTATTTATGAATACTAGGAAGGGAGATAATGGAATGTGGTCACCACAAGTGAAATGTGATTTCAGCAAAGGGAATGTCCATAGTGAAATGACCTGAAATGTCAGGGGACGGGTATTGATTCAATTGCTCAATCAAACCTAACACTATGTATTGAATATTCTTTTCAATCTTTCCTTCTTTTTACTTAGTGTTGAAATTATGTTTATCCAAAAAGACAAGGGACAATATAAAGACTAGCATTTACATACCAAATCCAGTGAGTTGATAGATGTTGTATGAAGCTGTGTTGACAAGATTTCTGAAGATTGAGTAGCATCACTAAGGAAAAAAAAAAAAGATGGATTATTATTGTCTGCTCTAGACAAGAGAGCAACAGACACATTTTTGCATTCCTTATACAGAAGGCATGGTTGAATCATATTTATCTGAGTACCTACTATATAGAGATACTGAGTTAGAACCATGATGTCTATAACTCTATGGTCATTGTCTATGGAATATAGTCCCATTTTTATAAGAGAAGAATGAGATAACTAGATTATCTTCTTACATAAGAACACAGTAAGTGGCAAAGGCAGGATTAACTTCATGACCCCTAACTCAAGAGCTCATATTTCAGAAACACATGCTTCATCCAATTTTTATAGAATTAAATAGGTTAATGGGGGTATTTGGTATATATTTAGTCCTGTGAAGACTTTATAAGTATAAGAAGGATATAAGATAAGACATTATCTCTCCCTTGAAAGAGCTCATGTGAATGTGACAGAAAATATGAAGTGACTAGCAGAGAAATTAAGAGCTAGACTCTATTGTGCATCCTAGGTTGTTTGGGGAAAGAAAAGAAATGAGGGGAAGGAGGAGGCGGCATTTCAAATGGCCAGGCTGTGATCATGGTGGTGTAACAGCAGGTGCTTTGAAGTCTCTTATGGGGAGTTAATGAGCCCTTATTAAGACAAGCGTCATTCTTTTTTAGAAAAACAGACTACCTTGTGTCCATTAGACCTTGCTATACTTGGCTTCCTTTAGCTTTATTGAGAAAGTTAGAATGAACAGTGATCTTGTTATTGGAGCTACAATGAGGTAGTGAGAATTACCATCATTCCCAGGCACTTAAAGGACTGGAATAAACCTTGACTCAAAGTCATCCCCATACAGATGCAAATTCCTGTTCTGCCACTCACTAACTTCATTTTTTTTTTTAATGCAAGTAACATATTCTCTCTGAGTCATTCATGAAATGAGGATGATGATACCTACTTCTCAGGATTTTCAGGAAGATGACATGAAATAACACATGCCAAGTGCCTAACATGAAGTAAGTGTTCATGAAATGCTAGAAGGTGGTAGCAATGATAATGATGGTGCTAATGACAACAATGACACAAGAATGAGGGAGAATTTACAGGTGACTTAGATCAGGATGCAGAGCCGGAAGCTAGTAGCTCTGTATTCCAAATATAGCACTGAGACCCAGCCAGTCTGCCCATGTCTCTTTGGCCTCCATTTTCTCTAACCTCCTTCAGCACATAAAATCTGTACAAAATGTATTTCAGAAACACATTCACCCTTGAAGAGTTAACTTCTGCTTGGTGTGTTCTTACACTTGGGCAATAACCACACATTGAATCTTATTGTAATATTTGGTAGTTCACACATAGTTTTCTTATTAAATCAATTAATATACACACCACACTGGAAAGAAGCCTGGTGCATAAGTCCTTTATGAGCCTTAGCTGCTATTAGTATTAATATCATTAACTATATCATTTGATAGTTTATTTAATCTTTGCAATGACACACTTTGAAATAGGCAGAGAGGAATTTTAAATTCCCCATAAACAGATTAAAATGCCAAATCTCACACAAGTGGTTGCTAGCATTCAGCTCTGTGCTCAAGGACAGAGGACTCTGATGTTTCTGACTGTTTCTCTGAGGACAGGGCTTGCTGGACATTGTTAAATGCTTATGTAACTGACTCACAGGGGCCATACTAAAGCACTGTTTTCGAGGCCCACTGGGTCTAAGGCAAAGATAATAACCACATTAACGTCGAACATAAGAATGAATAACTCGATTCAAACATTTATATCCAAATAAAACCAAGGACTAATTAAATATAGATATAGTATAAACTGCATAAAAGCTTTGCTTAAAATTACAAGGTCTTGAGTACCCACTGACCCTTCAAATATATTCAAATGACTAACCTACTTATGGTTTTGTGTGTGTGTGTGTGTGTGTGTGTGTGTGTGTGTGTATTACTTTTAAGGAAAGTCTGAAAATGGCTGGTGATCAATACTGTACTTAGAGAGCTACACACAAGAAGTCAAAGACCAGACAGCTGACTGGGGCAAGAATGATTAGGACAATCTTGGTGATTATCTCTAAGATAAGGTTTGTTTATGAGGAGAGGACCTTGGTCTTCCCCTTTATAGGATGGAAAAAAGAGAAAGCAGAGACCTAGAAACTAGCAATCACCTCACTCACAAAAATGACTTGTTATAGAAACAATTATTTAAGGACAAGGGGGAAAAAGCTATAATGTAACTTAATCCAAATGGTGATGAAGCATTTAAGATTCTCAACAGGCAACCAAGCTGAGGTGGTCTTGCATTAGGTGTGGGTGGGAAGGGTCTATACTACACATACATAATTCAGAGAACATTTATTATTTTTTTTTTTGCAACAGTGTTCATCATGCTGTAGCATTATTTTGACAGATGAACCATGGTAATTGAAGCTGATATCTGGCATAGGCATATACAGGGTTCTCTCTGTGTTCTTACAACTCTTCTGTAATTCTAAAATTATTCAAAACCACTAATTTTAATTTTGAATTTCTCATAAATTTTCTGTTAGTGTGGCACGGGTACAGAGGATGAGTGGGAGAGTCAGGGAAAGTTTTCAAGAGAAGGTGGCAGTTTAACTGAATATTAAAAAAAAATAGGAGTAAGCAAGATGGAACATGGGTAAGGAAGTACATGTTTAGTAACTGAATCTTTTCCCCAAATAATATTTCACAAGCATTTTTTTATGTTAATGACTAAATATATACATCATTTTTTAATTGGCTGCATATTAATTTCTGGAACAATGTACAGTAAGTTAATTATTTCTTATGACATATACAATATTACCATTTTCCTTCTTTTATAGCCAAATCTGCTGGAAATTTACATTATTTCCACCTATTTTTTTTACATATCTGTTTAATTTTTCTCCCAGTAACTGTAATCTTTCTAAGGACAAAGCTATGGCTATCTTGTTCCCTCATTTCCCCCCAGGAACTTCACTGAATAAATGATAATGCATTATATGCAAAGACATGAATAAAAAAATAAATCCCAGTGAGGAATATGAGACTTGCAAGTATCTTTCTATAAGTTGGAGTGAAGGATAACTATTGTAGAATTGGGGAGGCCCTGAATGAATTGAAGAGTTGACACTCTCTAATACAATAAATAAAATGTTTATTTTGGACCCAGCCTAAGTCACACAGTGTAACCACAAAGATAGGAAACATATTTGTTCACCCAGGTATGAGATTACCGAGCATACAATATGAAGATTTTGTTTCTCTTCATCATAAAAACTACAAGAAATCTTTGAAATATTTTAAATGGGAAGCTTAGAAATATTTTTTAATTTTCGGAAAAGGAAACAGAGAAGATGACAATATTAGGTATCAGAAGCTCAGTTTGACATTTGTTGCAGTAATCCAGGTAAAAATGATTCTTCCACTAAATTAGCTGTATGGAGACTGAGGAGGTACTAAATGGGTAGCGGAGATTAGGAGGTTATGACATGGTGGCAGCTGTGAGAGGAGATTCAAGAGAGAAAAAAAAGATGAATTAAAATCAAGCTGGAGGCAAAATCAGCTGTCCTCTGTGACTGATTTGAGGTGGAGAGAGAGGAGCAAAAAATGGAGTATGATTCTCAATTGAATAGCTCACAACACTGGATATGTGGAAACAGCACACACTGAGGAAGGTAAAATAAAAGACAGTGCAATCTGTTATGAGATTAGGATGGGCTACTGGAACACATTGGGTTGGAGGTAACTATAGGATTTCTAGGTGAGTATAACGGTCTCAAGAGAGAAAACTGTAGGCTAAAGATACAGATCGTCAATTGAACTTTGAACGGGTGTAAGAGAAAATATTGATTCAAATGGCCGTATCTCTAGCCCTTCCTATATATCATTAGTATCAATGAGACCACTCAAAGTGATTAAGTAGGCAAGAATAAAAGAGAATCCAAAGTGCACTCTACAAAACACCAGCATTTAAAATGGGAAAAGGCATGCGTGAGACAGAAGCATATGGGGAAGCCATGGTTAGAGTGGTGGGAGGATAATAGGTGACAATGATTTAGGAGAGTTGTCTAAAGTATGCTACAGGAAAAAGAGATAATTCAACACTACCAGGTGCAAACCAGGGGTCAGTGATGTAGCTCTTATAAGTGATAGGATGTGCAATTAGAAAGCTATCTATAGCTTTCACTAGACTCTAGAGCAATGCAAGGTGCTGTGCTGATTGGTTTAAATGGAAAATTGCATTTAATTTACACAACTAAATGATTGTATAAATTAAATGATGAGGCAGTTAATATAATCCTAGTTTTACAGATGAAGAAACAGCAGCTTACCTAACAGACTCATGGCCACACAGCTAGTTAGGGGTAAAAGTCAGATGCAGATCTAGGAAAACCAGTGCTGAAAACTGAACTCTGAGTAACTAAGCTCTACTGTGCCACCCACTGACACATCTAATTATTTTCAATTCAGCACTTGGCAGTGTAGAGTTTTGTTTGCCCTCCGACTTTTAATAAACACAACTTTTAATTATCCAAAGTGATTTTAAAGCACGCCTTAGGACTAAGAAAAAACATATGCCTCTGTGTGTTGTCCCAAGTTTTTAATCCAAAACAAGGCACCCATAGGTGTCCTGTCAATTTCATCAATAAATTCTATTGAAGACACATGGATATTTAGGGTGTTAGAGTAAGGCAGATCAGACAGACTGTCCTGCAATGACATAAGTAGCAGAATGAAAAGCAGTGCAACCAATTATTATGTTCCCTGGTTTGTTTTGTTTTGTTTTGTTTTTAAATATATTCTATTGATTTTTTACAGAGAGGAAGGAAGAGGGATAGAGAGCCAGAAACATCAATGAAAGAGAAACATCGACCAGCTGCCTCCTGCACGCCCCCCATCGGGGATGTGCCCGCAACCAATGCACATGCCTTTGACTGGAATCAAACCTGGGACCCTTCAGTCCGCAGACCGAGGCTCTATCCACTGAGCCAAACCAGTTTCGGTTGTTCCCAGGTTTTAAACTCTAGCTCATTATACTTTTGTAATGATTTACCAGTGAAATTTGCAAAGTTATAAGAATAGGCTACACACAAGACCTTATAAACATAATGGGTTAATAATGTATACTCCATATTTAATGCACAAGCAAGCAAACCTCAGAAATTGCACAAAAGAGGTCAAACTCACAGCTCTGATGGGCAGCTCCCATGAGCTTAGCGTCTGGAACCAACTAGTGTGGAAGAAGAATAGCTGTCATCTTAGAGCTAATAAATAAATCACCAGTTGATTTATATTTTAAAACATCTGAACAGCACCCCAGGGCTCTGAAAAATGGAACTATTCTCCAGTTCCATTGGCATGCAAGCCATTGTCTTAATTGTGTGTCTAATCCCCTGCGCAAGCAAAGCCATGGGTTTTGTGCCCTTCTGAGAAATTGGGCACTACAGATATCTTTTGCACAAAACTGACTGCCATGGTGCAATTAAAGGAAAAATAAATCTTACCATCTGATGACAGCCGATGCAGCCGAATCTAGGCAATATAGATGGCTCTGAGAAAATAGAATCTTGTATTCTTTGACAGTGTAATTATTACTTTCTGTCAGCTTATTCTAGTTTTTCATAAAAAAAAAATCACTTAGTGCTTCACAAAGATATTACTTTTGCCATCAAATATCACTTGGGGAAATGTTAATAATTTAGGAACTTCTATATTAAAAATGGCTAATTCACTAAATGCCCGAGACGCCATAACCTGAGAGGCCTCTCCTCCTGAAAGTTTTATTGAAATAATTCAGTGCCAATTCAGGGCATTGGAGAATACAGGGTCTACACTCTGGAATTTGGAGCTGAGATAGTAAAAAACTGCATTGAAAAGAATTTAGGAAAGTGAAGCAACTATTTTTTAGAAGAGAGCCTTTTTCTCTAGCAACAGATTAGATGTTAATATATACTTATTTTTTATACTTGTATCTAAAGTCTTACCCTTAAAGACTTCTCTTTGAGCTAAACTATAGTGGTCATAAAACAAATTTAATCTTTTGTAGTTGAGTTCAAATATTCATTTATATAATGCAAAATCCAATCCTTTTAGTATAGACCAGCGATTTTTCAATCAATATGCTGTGAGAATTTTTAAAACATGTAATAGCAGACTAGTTAGTCAGAGGTACTGACCTCTTTCCTCTTGGATTGTCAAATAAAAAAGCAACAACAGGCAATACAACCATAGCCATCTGGTGTGAATAAATCAAAATTATATATATATATATATATATATATATATATATATATATAAAATCAGATAAGCAAAATGTATAACATATATATTTTTGGTGTGCTGCTAAAGTATTATTAATTAGTTTATGTGATAAAATTAGCCATGAGATAAAAAAAGAAAAAGGTGAAAATTGCTGATATAAACTGTGAGTTTCAGTGTTACACCCACCACATTCAAAATACTCCCCCAAATTCCTTTGTTTTGTCTCTTTATAATCAACCTCTCTCTCCATCCCAAGCCCCTGGCAACCATTGATCTGCTTTCTGTTCCTATAGTTTTGCTTTACACTCTTGTATGAATGAAATTATATAGTATGCAACCTTTGAGTCTGGATTCTTTCACTTCGAATAATACCTTTGGGATTTATTCACATTGTGTGAATGCACAGTTTGTTATTTCTTATTGATAAATATTATTCCATTGTATAAAATACCATATGTGTCTATCCTGAAAAATAAATTTTTAATGCTATGATGGCAATGACAAAAAAATGACATCTGGCATTGTGAGGATGCTTATTGCATGGCAGGTGTTGTTCTGTGTCCACATACCATCTCATTTAATTTCTTCTATACCACATAGGCAATGCTACTAGTCTACTATTCATAAAAGAGAACAAAGATTAAACTCCCCAGGATCCACCACTGAAAATGCCATAGACTGCATTTGAATCTGGGCAGTCTTAACTTCAGAACCTTTCAATGTTATCACTGCCATAGATTGTTTTCCAGTAATAGCTACCAATTGTTTACCATTTGCCCTTGGGTCATAGCAAGCACTATTATCCCTCACTCTATTTTTGCAGGGATAAGGAACCTGAGGCTTACAGAGATTATGCAACTTGTCCCAAAACAACCTGCTAATATGCCTAACTTTCAACTAAACTGTGAAAAGTAGGTCTCTGTACCTTTAAGGATATTTGGTTTTTATAGGTTGCTGGATTTCACTTTTTTTATTTCCTCCCATGACACTGTATTTCCAGTTCATCTCAGCATGTACAGAGCTTTTTGCAGTTGGGAAAACTTCTTGGGCATTGATACAAATCATCACCTGGCTTTTAAGATTAGATGATTAAATATATTTGGTGTATGAAAGAGACCTAGTCTCTATCTTGACTTATCTCTGCCTGCGGGGAATTGAAGAAATGGGGGGAAAAAATCTATCATCCTAAATTGAACTACATGAAGTTGACATGTGGAAAAAATTGTTATATTTATTTTAACTTCAGGTTAAAGAACAGTGGCCATAAAAATACTCTTTTTAGTTGACTTCAAAATTTTATTTACATAATAAAAATAAAGGAAAGGTAAAATTTGATGCTAGATTGCTCACATTGCCATAATATCATGAGCCTGTAGAACTGAAAGCAACAATGTCCAGCAGAGATGACTACAGGGAGGATGTGATTTGATTTTTCACTGGTATTTGTAGTAATAATAATGTACTCAGCTCACATCTTTAAGAAAAAGACCTTGAAGTACTTTATGTATTTTAATTAACCCTCCCTGTACTAAGGACATAGATAGTATATCAATTTTATTGAGGCATTGGACAGAGAAAGCAAATGTGAGAGCTTAGGGTCAAAGTCATGGCCTGCTGGTAATAATGTTTCATGGAGAGACAGATCTGTTAAATGGTAGAATAGGACACCATGCCCCCCAAACTGTGCTCTGGCATTTCAGCAAGCATGCACCCTTGCACAAGCCAGAAGTCCTATATACATTTTTTAAACCTGTATAATAAAGAGCTAATATGCTAATTAGAGGGAACAGAAGAAGGACAATCCAGTCAACCTTCTGGACTAAGCCAGGGCTGTGAGGGCCAAGCCCTTGCATGAAATTTTGTGCGTTGAGCCTCTAGTTTATGAATAAGTTTCCATAAAAGAAACATATCATGAATACCCTTCTCTACCCTACTTTCTGGATTTCTTTATAGGATATAATTGTCTAATAGGAAAAAGTGTATAGAAGATGTACCTATTTTCTGTGGGTTACTATAAGAGCTATGCCACAGAACAAATGATGTGTTCTGAGGTGAGGCTGGGACAGAATCAGCTTTGCAATGGGGCAGGGATTATGGCACTGTTCTTAGGTTTTCAGACTAGTGTTAACTGTCACCTCTTTGCAATGTTAACTCAATATAAGGGTGATTTCCCCCACCCCAGGTAATTAGAGCTGTCTAGAATGGGCAAGCTTTTCTGAAGGCAGTGAATTAAGAAGAAAAATATTCCTTCATTCTCCCATCCAGTGAATGATCGAGCAAGATGCAAAGCAACCTAGCACAGTTCTAAAACCTTAACTAGAAAATTAGTTTCAACTTTTAAAAATAGCTTTATTGAGATATAATTGACATACAATAAACTGCACATGTTTAAAAATATATAAACAATGTTGGTACAGTAGTGTTAAGTATATCCACATTGTTGTGCAACAGATCCCTATAAGTTATTCACCTTGCCAAACTGAAACTCTATACCCATATCAGAATGACTCCCCACTCCCCTCTTCCCCTCAGCCCCTGTAATCACCATTCTACTTTTCATTTCTATGAATGTGATATTTTAAATACCTCATAAAAGTGGAATACTTGCATTTAAGTGTACTGTGCTCAAGGTCCATCCATGCTGTAGCATAAGGAAGGGTTTCCTTTCTTTTTGAGGCTAAATAATATTCCATTGTGATTATATCTTGCATTTTGTTTGTGCATTTGTCTATTAAGGAGAATTTTCATTGCTTCGACCTCTTGGCTATCGTGAGTAATGCTGCTAATAGTGTGCAAATATCTCTGAAATTCTGCTTTAAATTCTGTAAGATTTCTGGATCATATGATAATTCTATTTTTAATTTTTTGAGGGACCACCATATTGCTTTTCATGGTGGCTGCACCGTTTTACATTTCTACCAAAAGTGTATATGGGGTCCAAATTCTCCACATCCTTGCCAACACCTGTTATTTTCTGTGTGTTCTTTTTTTAAATTATAGTAGCCATCATGATGTTTGTAAGGTATAGTTTAAACTTCCATAATTCAAAAGTTTATTAATTGAAACCAAGTTTTGCTGGTTTAGACTATTTTCATTCCATTACTAATTATAAACTTGACCTTGTACATGCAACTTTATCTCTCCTTGTGAATTTTCTAAGATATTAAGTGATAATAATAATAATAATACATATCCTAAAACAAATAGATGTTTGAATATTATTATATGCGATATAAATATATAATGTATCATATAGAGAGAAGTGGGTATAAAAATATATATATTATTACATGTTGTTGATTGAATCTTTATATATGATACTAGAGACTTGGTGCACAAATTCATGCACCGGTGGAGTCCCTCAGCCTGGCATGTACCCTCTTACAATCTGGGACCCCTCAGGGGATGTTGGACTGCCAGATAAAATGAGTATCACCCAGAATCATAGGAAAGTTGGCTGAGTAGAAGTTCTACAATGAGAAGGAAAAAAAAAAAAAAGAGCACTGAGACTGGGTAGGATGTGCAGAGGCGTGGAAAGGTGGAGGTACCAAAGCGTGCGAATTGGGCTGACTGGGTGCGCTGTTTTTTTTTGTTTGTTTGTTTGTTTGTTTTTTTTCATTTGGGAAGGAGATACAAGCTCCCTACTGCTCTGAACTCCAGTTTCCAGTGAGACTCTGAGGACTTGGGGAGAAACAGGACTGTCTGGCATCAGGTCGGAAAGTGAGGGTGGCTTTCTTGCAGAGGTGCTCATAGGAATCATTGTTTACTGCACTGGGATGTAGGATGCGGAAACACGGAGACACAGAGATGGTTGTCTGGCAGCCATAGCTGTTTTCTATGCCCAGGTGACTCCCTGACACCCTGCCCCACCCAATTTACAAACCCACCCAAACTGTGCCCAGCGACTTTTGAATATGAACGGCCTGCCCTTTCACAGCTTAACCTAACAAACTGCAGCTGGGTCATCTTTTAAATATTTTAGGTAAAATAGTTACTTACCAAAGATAATATTTTTCTAATCTACAATCAACTCATTAAATATCACTAGCTTTAAAATGCTCAAAACATATATTTTAATAAATTTCTCTACAATTAGTTAAGGACTAGGGGAGACATTTTAATTGGGCTAAGAAGCTCTGGTGTTTAGTTTGAGATGTGATCTCCTCTGGCACAAGTTAGACAGAATTGATCTGTTATCAATAAAGGAGGCAGGATTGATTGTGTGCCTTGTTTCCTGTGGAGTGTGAATGTGTATGAACATGTATAAATGTTTTAACTTGTGAGAGAGATAGAGATAGAGAGAGATAGAGATAAATAGATGATTGATTGATAGATAGATATATAGATAATAGATAGATGATAGATAGATGATAGATAGATAGATGATAGATAGAATACAGTGTGGCTTATCATAAAAGCAAAGTGTGTTTCACTACCAGGTATATTTTTCCATTGATTTTTAGGGAGAGTGGAAGAGAGAGGGAAAGACAGAGAGAAACATTGATGTGGGATGAGAGCAAGACATCAACTGATTGCCCCCTGCATGAACCCTAACCAAGGCCCAGGCCAGGTACATGCAACTAAGGTATATGCCCTTGAACGAATCGAACCCAGGACCCTTTGGTTTGCAGGCCGACACTATCCACTGAGCCAAACTGGCTATGGCATGGTATGAAAGCTTTCCCTCCATGATCCTATGCCCCAGGATATCCTTCTCCAGTCTATACATATCTCAGTACCTGAGATGTCTTTGTGCTACATAGAGGTGTCACAGGAAATTTGGATCAGCCCTGAAATGCTTGATGAGTTCCTAAGAACCAGGTTTTCTGTACTTGCCAAGAATGGAGAATAAATCACAGTGGCCATGGGACCTTTGAGGAATGACATGTCAAAGGCATAAATATTGGGCTTGTGGTACTTCTGGGAACTACAGTGGTAATATATAGGCTATTGAACACTTGTTAGTGGACAATATTTGTGATAACAGGTAACCAGGAACAAAGATAACTAATTTCACAGCCTTGCTGGCGAAAACCCTGCCTCCTCTCTTGACAGTCTTCTCAAGCTTTAATACCCCTTTACAAGCAGATTTGTGATCCGTAGAGGACCATGGTATCACAGTATGTTCCCTAGACCAACCACACAGGCATCGCCAGGGAAAAAACATTTACACACACATTTAAGACTAAGATATATTTTGCTGGATGTTATAGGGACATCAGAGAAAGGGTCCTGAGTGCACAGTCTGCCATCCCTGGAAGCTCCATATTACTGCATCTGCTGCTCATCTACTCCCCCTGGGGTGGTCCTGGAGTTCCAAATCCTTTTCCTTAATAAGCTCAGCATTGCTCTCACGTGGCCTCAGGCACCCAGTCTTACCTTTTATGCTTAACAAAAATGATCCAGCAAATCAGTTTCTCACCAAGAGGAAAGCTGGTACTTATAGAATAAGGAAAGTAACTTTCTTCACTGCCTCCTTCCACTTTCCTTTTTTTTTTTTTTTTTTAACTATATGCAACCTGAGAGCCAGGACCAGGTCTGTATTCCTCATCCCTGTATGCTCCACACTGTGTCTGGGACATAGTTCTGGGAATACTTTACTGAACAAGTATATGAATAAATGCAAAGGAACATAATCAACCTATGGAAGTGACTGGAGACTTTGGCCTTGTGACATTTTTAAGCAATAAACTCATGGGCTGGTCAGCTCTGCTGGGAAATCATTAATGGTAATGAGGTGATAGTATCCACAGGGAGCATGTAGGACAGAAGATGGTGACCCGCTAGTGGAGGCTAGTGGAGTGTAATATGCATATTGGGAAACTGTGAGATCCAAGATCAGATAGGTACAAGCTTTGGTTGTAGGCAACTGTGTCCGAAGACAGTAGGCAATGAACTTTGGGTCCATAACCTTAAGTAATAAGGAACCAACGTAGGCTCTTGAGCAGAAGACTGATAGGACACTGACTTTGGCTAATTCTTATAAAGTACCTTCTTTTAGCAGATATTTTCATATATAATTTATACCTCCCCACTACCTTGTGGGTGGGAGCTTATCTGTGTACCAAAGATAAGATATCCAAGGCTCAGAAAGACTGATTAACTTTCCCAAACATAAAGCAAGTGAATGACAGAACTGAGGTCTATCCCAGCTCCCCTAACTTCAAGGCAGGAGAGTGTAAGAGGCCATTTTCAGAAAAGAAAGTTATTTGTCCTAAGGAAGCTCTCTCTTGTTTTTTAAAAAATATATTTTTATTGATTTCAGAGAAGAAGAGAGAGGGAGAGAGAGAGAGAGAAAAATAGCAATGATGAGAGAGAATCAAGCTGAAGCCCTATCAACTCAGCCACACTGGCTAGAGCCAGCCCTCTCTTTTCTAAATGATGGGAGGGAATGGTGGGAGAATGGGGTGAAACTCTCAGTAGGTGAGGACTCCACACAGCCAGTACTCAGGAATACTACTGGCTCTCCGTCTACTCTGAATTAAGTGAACTCTGGTTGGTACCCGAAGCAAAGAGTAGTCTGGGAGTCCTTCTTCACTCTCACAGCATCTCTAGAGTGAGAATTGCATCCCAGAGAAATCACAGCAGGGACAGGCAAGGTGGGAAATGAGTATTTCATCCCTGAGTGTGAGCCAATGTTGCTTTGTCACTCCAGTCAGTCCATGAAGACTTTCCTGGCTGGGTTTATGTCCACTTTGAGGTTTGTTTATTGCCTACTGGGCCTCTAACTAATGTGTGGACGCAGAATGCAACTGTGAAGTCAGGGGAGAGTGAAGCAAAGGGAATAAAGTGAAAAAAGAAAGAAGAAAAAAAGAGGGTCATACACAAAGTGACTATTCAGGTACTTATAGGGGCACACGGCAGGGAGCCATGCTGGCAGTCAGGCATTTCTGTGGGAGCCTATGCAGGACCCCACATCAGTATGATTACAGGACAGTGTTGGGGGCCCCAGAAGTCAGGTCCCGTTTTGATTCGGGGAATGTAGGAACCACTCAGAGAGGATGTTGGACACTATCTCTGAATGCTCTCTAGTCAAGCATGACTTTTGTTGACAACTGCACCAGGATTATTTCCTACAGTGTTCCCAGAGGCATGGCAAACACATCATTGCTTGTTTCCATGGGATATATCTCTCTCTGGCAGCTGAGTCTCTGCTGGAGATAAGAAATGGCCCATGCCACTTCATACTGTCTTATATGAAACACGAACTAAGAATGGAGACTATTAGATACTACTTGAGTTCCAACGACAGAATTGCATTCACACATGATCAGTTTTAGATCTGTTTCTTATTTATCAATGCATTTTTATGAGCAGGCACTGGGCTAAATTATTTTCATTAATTTTGATTGTGTATATTTAAGTAAATATTACATTTTCCTATTTCTTAGTAAGAGAACCTAAGGATCACAGAGCTGAGATGACTTATTTAAGATTACATAGTTCATACATGGTAACACTGGAAATAAGGCCCTAGTTTATCTGCCTGTGAAATTTTAACACTGTCTACTGAAATTTCAATCAACATAATATTTAGAGGTTTGTGTTCCAGTGTGAGATTTTTTGGCATCAGCAAAAAAGTAAAAAATAAAATAAAAAAAATAAAATGAGTGTGTTCTATGTGTCCTGTTTCCAGATAATAGGTTGCTGAAAGTTTATTTTTATTTTTTTCATAATTAACATCTGATTATATTTCTCAATCACAGGCATTCTAGCAAAACACTACATTAGTATTTCTATCATATGAGTTAATAAAATGTAGTCAGGTTTTCTTTATTATATTTTGCTCTTTATCTACCCATAATGTACTAAAAGTTATGTTTATCCTTCTCAAAAGGATAACTTCCTTCTCAGATAGACGCCATTTAAGGAAGAAGCTAACGTGAATGGACACTGGACAGTCTCTACAGTACAGAAGGAAGTGCTGTCATTCTGAGGATCAGAGCACTTCTTATACTTCAGTGGACAAGTTCTGAAAGTGACCATCAGATCAACAGTTGGAAATGCTCAGAGTCTCAGGAGGCCAGCAGACTAGCCCTAAATCACCTACTATCTCTGTAAGGGACCAAGCCAGAGAGGTTTCTCCCCTTTGAACCCGCATGGAATGTAAAGGGAATAGTTTGTTTAACTCACATATATATCTACTTAAATTTCAGACAAAATTACTAGCAAAGTTATGGCCTTATTTGGAAAAACAGGCTAAGTATAAATATGTACATATGAAAATAAATGTAAAACAAAAATTATTGAATTCCTCTATGAATTCCCACTTCATTGTAGGTATTATCAGTTGGTGTAGGAACTCTGGAGACAAAATTAACTGTTAGTAAAGAAAGGAATATTAGTAATAATTTTATAAGTACCGCGCGCTAACCGATTGCACCACTGGAGCCCCCTAGTAATAATTTTAGCTGGGCTAATCCAAGCAGTAAATTGTTAAATGATCAGTTAGCATAGATTTCTCTCTGAAATATAGCCTGACTACTAAAGAGTTCGAATTGTTTTAATAAACATTTTTCTGAACACCAGAATATTCATAAATTGAAGATAAGAGGCACTAAGGTGAAATATAGTTAATTACAATGACCACAGAATCTTAACAGCCATGTTACTGCTTGGAGTGCTATAATTCCACAACATAATAAACAAGATATTAAAGGTGTCACACAACAGGAAGACCAGGAGTATATAAACTGGATCCCATAAAGTTTTGCTAACACAGATAGCATTTAGAGAAATACAACCTTTTGTTTGTTTGTTTTAAAGGCAAAACTCAATGACTGTATACCAAAACCTGTGTATAGAAAGAAGAAGCGCTGAGTAACTGAAGGTTAACAGAAACAAATTATTATACCTCAGAAAATGAGCAACCGGTAGAGTCCCACATAATACAGCTGTAGTGAAGGGATAGGAGTCCATTTGGATCAAGTTAGAACAGATCCCCTATCTTCAGAAAGACACCAAAGTTTCTGAAGGGCATTGAGGCATGGCATCTGGGAAAGCTTGGCAGAAATTAATATACAGTGACAGAAGTCCCTACCCAAAGGACTCACATAGAGTGTTAGAAAAATAAAGTTTGCAATGTGAGGATTCAGAGGAAAGTAAATTGTACAATCTTCAAGAGTTATTGCATAATCCCTTGAAAAGTTAAGGATAAGAAAACCTATTACCTGGCAATTACATTTTGGGTGTATGCCTAGAGAAACCTATTCACATATGAACACAAAGACTATAAGAGTGTTTGATATTTCTTTTTAAAATTGAAGGACTCAAGATTTCCATCAACAGTAGGATGAATAAAGTAATTGTAGTATGGCCATACAATGGAACACTTTTCAGCAGTGGAAGCAAGTAGAAGAGCATTATCTAAGGTTGGGAACCCCAGAAAAGACTTAAGTCACAATGGCACACACGGGAAGTATAGTAGGGATTGCTCTTGGGGGGAAAAAAAAAATCTGTGAGGGAATAAAAGAAGCAGAACTTGCAGATGAGAATATTTTACTGTGGTGATTTTCAACTGGTGTGCTGCCAGAATTTTTAAATCATGCAAAGCCTGACTATTTAGTCAAGGGTACTAACCTCTTTTTCCTTAGATTGTCAAAAAATAAAAATGAAAACAGCCAACACCACAATAGCCATCCAGTGTCAATGATCGGCAAAAGTTATATGCCGCAGAATTTTATTAATTAGTTTATGTGTGCCAGGAGATGAGAAAGGTTGAAAATCACTGACCTACTGAAATGCAGTCACATCAGGGGCTTCAGTTAATCTCATGTGGATGGAGTTTGGAAATGGGAATGGCTTTTCACAATCATCCAAAATCCAGGCAAGAGGGCAGACTATTGTGTCAATCAACCAGTCACAAGATAGTTCCTCCTGGGGAGGTGTCCCCTGGGGCAAGGAGCTCCCTTTGCTGAGGGCAATTCCTAGGGAGGGTCTCAGCTGAGAACAATAAGCAACCCACACACCAAAAAACAAGGGAATGAATGTATCTATTCTGAATGTTCTGTAAGAAAATCTGAGAGCATCCCAGAGCATCCAAGATAAAAATGTATCAACATGATTTTATTTCCAAACGTCATATTGATATAAAAAGCAAGCTGCATAAGAATACTGAAAAATACAATATAATAACTGTATAGCATTGAAAAGCATGCAAAAACAATGAGATATATTGTCAGACATTCATACATAATAAAAAAACATGTAAAATATGAATGGTAAAGACAACATCAAATGCAAAATAATAGTTTCTTCTGAGCAGGTGGATGCAGATGTTCACTATGTAGGTGTCTAGATGGTACATTTAGTAACTCACACTATTCTGTACACATGAGTATATTTTTGACATCTTTTATTGAAGAATCTTAAAAGTTTAATCTGAAAAAATAAAGTTAGGATTTTCCATATATCCATTTATCTATCCATCCCATTCATTCATATATGCACTTTAAAAAAAAACAGAACTCAAACTTTGAGATGAACCTCTTTCTAAATAATATGAGAGAAACAAGAGATGTATAAGGTGTGGCCATTGCTCTCAAATGCCTTTAGTCTGAAAATACAATTCACACAGAGAAATTAAGATAATAACATAAAACTGATACAGAGGAACCTGTGCTTAAAGTGAAAATGCAGCTTTTGGCAGTAGTGCCTAATATAGACGCCTCTCAAGGACCTGGCTAGAGATAAGAGAAAGCACGGATGTGAAGCAAGAACACAGGCAAAATAAAACCTTCATCGACTTTCTCACTTTTCTTGCCAGGGATGCAGAGGAATCCATTAACTTGACAAGTGCTCCCATTTGAGCTTCTGTTATTTTATTTCTTACAATAGCCTGGAATCCTGCACCAAGATTGATTTCCATTCATGGCGTGTGCTTTGTGTAAGCATCACAACTCTCCTCTTGGAGGCTTATCAGTGAAAGAAATTGCATTACCCGTCATTATAATACTTTGTGTTAGGTAATATTTGCAACTACTTTTTTTTCTACCCAAAGTACATTTTTTTTTCTATAAGAATGTAAGGGATCATATTGTAACAGGACACTCAATGTGTCCGGACTGCCTGTCACTATTTGAGCTAATTAAGCAGAGACAGGGTTGAATCATTTATGAGCATTTATTCCAATACTGCTGGCAGTATGGAAGAGCAGCAGGTCATCCACAAAAATCTGCTCTGCAACTCACCATAAGCCAGCTGCTTATATTGGGTAGAAGGACTAAGATTACATGGGGAAGTAGGCAAAAGGGTATGCCAAATTGGCAGTTAACAGATAATATAGACTGGAGATTTTGCAAAGGTCTGCAGGTATGCAAATGCTGGGGGTCTTCAAAGGACTGGAGCCTCTGTTTTCTCTGCAACTAAATTGTTAATCTTCCCATGATAGGCTGCTCCCTGATTGGGAGGATGGGCTGAATTCCCAGGTGAGCTTTCTGCAACTCCCCGCCAGGTTAGAATGTGCCTTCTTTAATCAGAACAAAACAATCACAGACACAGAGTGTGATTAATATTTCTTACACTTATAGCTGGTCCCCAAGATTCTAGTTCAGCCCCTATCAATATCAGGATATATTTGTGAAGTGATTTACTCTATGAGGGTTCTTTGTTCTTGAGAACCATCCTTGAAGGATTATGTAGGCATGATCCACTTTGGGGATGGCTAGAAGATCTTGGGAGAATGGTCAGTATTGGTATCCTTTAGCTTCAGCTTTCAGAAGTTAGGGCTGTGTTATAACATCACCAACTGCCTTTGAGCATTGTCCTCCATGAGTCTAAGTCCTGTGATCCACTGTAATTGCTATTATTGTTTTATTGTTTATGTATGACATGCATTGTAACAATCTCCAAAAATGACTTCATTCACGTGAAGGTGATAGGAGGGTTAAGTTTCTGCCCCAAACAACTTAGAATTGTTAGAATCAAAGGAAACTTCCATGTTCTAGTATTTTAATATTCTAATAATTATCTGAAAAATGCTTAGACATGTTCAGAGGTCATTGCACATGTCTGAGATTATTTCATTAAACTTCCCATAATTGTGATAGCTTCAAAACTAGCTAACCACTCTGCCTTTATTTTTACTGCACAAGAGGCTATTTCATTTGAGTTATAATTGGAATATGTGTTTATATTCTAACTTTTATTTTATAACATCCTAATGAGAAGGAAACGCCCGATTTTGTAAAAAAACAAACAAACAAAAACTGCTGTTTGGAATTTTCTACTGCTTTTCTTAGATAAAATGTTTGCTTTCTAGCCTGCTTGTAAAATGAGGATCATAAAATGAGCTGTCTGACCTTGCAGGTCAAGACTAGGTATGCCCATAAATTTAGCTGTGTTTGTTTTCAAGGACAGCAGCGAGATAACCACAAATTGCACAGAGAGCTGGCTCCTTAATAAAAAGGGAAGCTCTACTTGTAGCATTGCTTAGAATTTGAAATCATTTTCTCTAAGCCCATCTCGTGATGATTAAAGTGAGTCTCTCCAAACTCTCCTCCTGCATTGTTTGATTGTTCGGGAACTCTGTAACACTAATAAAGTGGGGAGATTTAGATGAAGAAACTCAGACCATAGAGATTTTGGTTTGGTCATATGGGGACCATTCCAAAACTGAATTTAGAGTCACACATTTCTCCAAAAAAAGAACGGTGAATGGCAAGCAGGTACTTGTAAGTTAAGTGCACAATGAGATTTTCATTCACATTTGTTACACAGTCTATTAGATCGTTTCAACTGAGGGCTATTATTAATTGTTGTCAGCCAATGATAAAAGGTCCCCTGATCAAATGGTTCTGGGATAAGCACAGTAAAATAATGTAAAGAATTTTTCTGCACTGCAGGAATTTTTAGAGCCTTTTTTTAAAAAATTAAAGGTATTCCCTAAGCATAGATACAAATGATATCGAATAAACTTTCCACCCAGATTTGTTCGATCACTGACTTCTTACAGGTGTTCCTGTATCTTGCCGAACACATGTTGGAAAATACTGGTCTAAGCCAACCCTATTAATATGTAAAGTGAAAAATTAAAGCATAGAGAAATGGAGTAATTTATCCAAAGCCTCTTAGCTGATGAATGAATGATGCCAGATAGAAGAAAAAGTAGGAAGGAGACTGCTTATTGAACAGCAGTCACCAAATTTATCAAAAAAAAAACATGTAGCCATTTTTTACATCCTGTATAGTGCTGATGAGAAAATGTATCCATCCATAAAATCAAAATGAGAGTAATGTGCAATACATGTGACATTTGTGACATTTCTTTCATATATTTAAAAGTGTCCATCATCATTAAATGGCAGGTAGGAAACCCAAAAACAGATTATACCAATACAATACTATTCATTTGTTAAATGCCTATTAGACATACAGAATTTATAGCAGTAGCTTATCATTGCTAACGTGATCATTGTCTTACATGTACATTTTTAAATAATATGCATGTTGTTGTTAAATTATGCCTCCCAGGCTTACAGATTTTCAAAGAAGAAGGGGATATTAGCAGTCTCTTACTCTACACTTTAATCATTTTTTCAGAAAAGGACACTCTTATGTAAATAGCAAGCTCAGACAACTATTTGTGACAGTGTTGGGCTGAGACTTTGGCTCTTCACAGAAAAGTGTTCCCAGTTGTTTGTGAGCATTTCTAACAATGCCACCTCACTGGAGACTGACCATAGGGTGCTACCCTTCATTCTGGTTTGAACTTCCACAAGGTTTTTCATGGGAGAGAATGATTCTAAAAGGTGATGGCTTGTCATTGACTGGCGTTCAGTGTCCCTGTTTTGTTAAGCCAGAAAAGGGAGCAGTGGCATTCCCCTCTGGTTAGGGAGGCGGAGTGCACCTGCTTACCATATGCAGGGTTTCTTTATCGGGCATAATCCCTGTGTAAGTTCTATTTCCAGGTAGAGCTCGCTTATCCCCTCTTTAGGGGAATAATAGCCCTTCATTCTTATCTATAAATGTCATCATCTGTGCTGCAAAGCATAATAAGAGCAGTAATCAGAAGAAATAGAAAAATGATCTAGCTCAGAACAAAAGAACGACAGATGGCAGGTTTAGCTTCTCTTTATAATGCACAGTGGAGAGAAACATTGATGTGT
Source organism: Pipistrellus hanaki (assembly GCF_964339955.1). NCBI lineage: Eukaryota > Metazoa > Chordata > Mammalia > Chiroptera > Vespertilionidae > Pipistrellus > Pipistrellus hanaki. Next base: position 42,805,239 of record NC_140516.1, on the reverse strand, counting down.
GTTTTGTTGTTCTGATTTTTGACTGCAGGGAAAAAAGAAGATCTAAGAGCATTGCTCCTCAGCCATTTGAACATTTGTTTTGAGGCAGGTTTATTATAGGAAGAAGAACCACACTAACTCCATTCTCTTCATAAAACTGACTGTAGCTGCTTTGTCAATATGCAGTGTTTGTTTGTTTGTGTTTTCTTTTAAATATCTTTGATTTTTTTACAGAGAGGAAGGGAGAGAGATAAAGAGTTAGAAACATTGATCAGCTGCCTCCTGCACACCTCCTACTGGGGATCTGTCTGCAACCAGGTACACGCCTTTGACCAGAATAGAACCTGGGACCTTTCAGTCCGCAGGCCAACGCTCTATCCACTGAGTCAAACCAGTTTCGGTGTGTCACTATGCAGTTTTAACATTTAGTGGAAACTAGAGGATACATTGCATCTCACATTGGATTTACTTTACAGAAGATTAATTCAGTCTCTTAATGCTTAGGAAGTTAGGTAATATTTATACGTGTATATGCGTTAGACATGGCACATATATCAGACATATAATGAAGATACTGATACCTGACTGCACATATCTAAGTGCAGAGCTCATGGACATTTCACAAATATACAGTCAGCACTGAGTGCTCTATATTTTTACTGATTATATCAGTTTAATTTGTCAGAGAAATAGCCACAGTAGTATGGACATAAAGGAATAAGGTGGGAGAAGTGAAGGAACATAAAATCTGGAAGAGAATTCCACCTACATCAGTGCTTGAGTCACTAGTCAAGCACTGGTGTAGGTGGACAAGTTGAAACTTACAGAGAAAAAATGTAAAAGTGAAGCATCTACACCCACTGATATGGGACCATGAAGGGGGAGTTCATGAAGGGGTCTATGGGAAACTGCGCATCTACAACAACTAGCACATATACCAAGCATTTGATGGAACACTTTTTATAAGACCTGGCAAAGGAGAATCAGATAATGCCCACTTTAATGCAAGAATAATTAGTAATATAAAGAGGCAAAATGATAAATAACTAATACAACGTGAAGACATCAAATTCACATTTATCTAGTAACAGCTTTAAAATACATTAAGCAAAAATTAACAGAACTGAAAGGAAGAATGGGAAAAATCCATAATCATAGTGGGCAACTTAAACCTCTCCAAACAACTGGCAGAACAAGCCAACAGGGGGAAAAACATTGGTGTTGGATTATGCTATGACAACTTGTCCAAAGCTGGAAACTATGTTTCCCTGATCCCCATTTTCTGCATCACTGTGGGTTACAGGTATCAAATAAAGAAACTTGCATGAAGGCAAGAGCTATGCATCAAATATTTCTTCTAGGAGTTTCCACAATTCAACATGGTGATGGAGATGGGGAAATGCCCATGCATGTTCCAGTTAGTTCTAATTCCCCTCTCCTCAGGTTCCCCCTCATCTTTAGACTGATTACCCTTCTTAGCAATAGCATCACTAGGCCCATCACCAGATGCTCAATTGTGAACTGACAGAAAGTTGCCAATGATCAGACATGAAGATGGATAAATGGAGAGGATCCAGAGTACCATAGAGGCTGCATCTACCACAGCATGTACCTAATACAAAAACATTCCTTCCTTTGGCTCCATGCAAAACTGACAGGTCTCCACATCACCAAATGAATGAGAGTGTTCTGAGTTCTGTATCTGCATGAAACCTGTGTTGGCATAACAAGTTCTGTGTTCCTTTTTTAATAGAAAGAGGCGCCATGTGCATTAATTTGTCCCTTACTGTGGGTGGTTTTCTTGGCATACCCCAGACTATTTGATCCCTAAAAACTCTCCAACAGGACAGCACACTAAATAGTTGCAGGGTTCGTCTCCTACCTTCTGGAATACATGTATCTTAGGGCATGCAGAACACATGAACTGCAGGTTCAACTGATCTAAAGTTATTAAATATAGTTGATTGCTATAATGGTCTTTGAAAGGCCCAAATGATCCAAGTCTCCTCAGACTACAGTCCTGTACTAATTAATGATGACAGAGTATTTTCTGAGAAATGTGTGATTAAATTTCATCATTGTGCAAATACCACAGAGTTCACCCAGGTCTTCATAGGAGTTATATAGTTATACAGGTGAAGTACTATGTGTATATACTGTATTCTGTGGGTCCTTGAAGGTGGCATTTATCTCTGCCTTTACAAATGAGTTCCTTTTGATGTAATTTAGCCAAATGAGTATTTTCATAGCCTTTTACCTTTCCTAAAACAATAGCTCTTCCACATGTCAAAGAACCAACGTGAGGCTTCTGCCAATTGTTAATTATGGCTATTACAATTATGCATCTGGGAAACAGAAAATGACTACTGTGTTACAGTCTAAGCCAAGAATCCATTAATTACTCGACCTTCATATGCTCTTACTTCATCAGAGGTCCTTAACAGTGTTTTGGTTTCCCTAATAGCTGAGCTTGTCTTATACACTCAGTGTTGTAGTACAGTATCTTTTGAATAATTTCAGTTTTCCCAGATTTGCAAGTATACATTTGTGAACCAGTAGAATGACTACCTGTGACATAGCTCTCAGTGTGGACTTTATAACTTGAACACTGTATGCTTTACTTTTCAGAGGGAGTTTGTATTAGTGAGGGTCCTACAGAGAAACAAAACCAATAGCTATCCAAAATTTGCAGGAAATCTAGATCGGGGGACCCAGGGAGGAGCCAATGCTGTAGTTCAAGTTCAAAGGTGCTCTGATTGCTGGATCCCCTCTTACGCAGGGAGGTCAGTCTTTTATTCTATTCATCTGGAGTACATGTGTCTTACTATTCAGACCTCATGTGATTATATGAAGCCCACATACAATATGGAGGGTAATCTGTTTTACTCAATGTTCAATGTAAATGCTAATATAATCCTAAAAATCCATCACAGAAATATCCAGAATCATGTCTGACCATATATCTGGGCATGGTGCCCAGTGTCGCTGGCATATAAGAGTAACCATCACAGAGCCTTAGGGCATTCTGTTTTCCCCTGTTTCTGTAGGCCAGTTCTTGTGTCTAACAGCTTTTGAAAGATCTGGTATCCCACTTTCTCTCTGTAAAGACAGTTGGGTGATACCAGGAAAGTCCCTTTTCAGAAAGAATCATTACAGCTGTAATCACTGTGCCATCGCAGTTTTGTGGTTGTTTTCTCAAGTTCATTTTGCCTCTCTTTAGAATGATGTGTTCTCTGAGAACTGGCTCTGATTTAGAAACTAGGCATGGCATCATGACTTCTGTTGATGTGGCTGACATAAAGCTTTAAAAAAAAAACCATTCTATATTTCATATGAAATAAAGTCCTTGCCAGCGCCCATTTATCTTGAACCCAATAATACATCATCTTTAAGTCATCTCCACAAGTCCTTGCAGATAAGGGTTTGCTGAATGTCCTTTACCATAATTATATCCACCTTATTTTGATGTTTATGTGCTATCATTTGGCATCACCATTCCAGAATACTGCGAACTCCATTGGTACCAGGAAGCCCAATTTCCACACTGAATCTTCTACTGTCATCTCTGACCTTCAAAATTTATCTCTGGCTGAGCTGCTCACCAAAGTTAATGCCTTCTTCACCAGCATATTTCTTAACATCTTATTAGGGGGAATTAACTTTTGGGCCCTCTCAAAATGCATAGCTTGATAATGATTTTTCAGACTCATAATATATCCACTCCAGCATTCTAAATCTCTCAGCCTTTTAATCTCTATCAGGACACTCTACAAGAGCAATTTTGGCATCTCTGCTTTGTTTAATGTGAGCTATTACTTTTTTTTTCAACCTCCTAAGAGCCATTCTGGAAGCACAGTAGAGCCAGTGTGAGGGATACTGACCTGGGTGTCAAGTCTTGAGATTCAGAAGAGTGCTCCTGAATAGTGAATATTCATGCTCAGATGTAATCTCTCAGTTCCTGCCTGGATACATAATCTAAGATTTCCATTGTGTATAATCCCTTAATATAATATTATCCATTTCTCCCCTTAGCTGGTAGAGTATTTTCCCAAGTTAAACCATGCTGAGACTTGATTCAATTATTATTCTGCTAACCATAGGGAGGACTGTATAGACACCTGCTTTACTTGTGGTCTCTACAGCATCTTCAGCCTGAGCCTCTAACAAGGGGAAGCACTAGACTGCTGCTCTAGGTGCAGAGGCTCAGGGAAATCTAGAGGTTCAAAGCTCATAAATAAATCTAAACAAATATCCCCCCTCAATTCTAAGTATTGCACTTACTCCCTGTCTGTACCCTGATTTTGGCATTAGAGAACTTACCTACCAAAGCCTGCAAATTCAATATTTTTTGAGGTTCAGCCACTTCTGCAATTAAGACCTGTCCTTGGTTTTGCTCTCTGGCTGCTGGTGAAGGCACTTTGAATGCTATCATGTAATTAACCAGGATTTTATATATTATGTTAAATTGCTCATTGGTCCCATTTGTCATTTTTTTTTTCCTCTTAAGTGCTTCAGTGGTACTCGGCAGCAATGACCCAGTTCTACTGTTCTTTCCCCCTCATACTTCTCAAACCTGAAAGATACTGCACGACCCCTTCTATCAGTATCCCCCCACAAAGCTCAGCAGGGATAAAAAGCCTTTGCAATTGTAATACTACCACATGTCAATGGCTATCAACACTCTGTTTTCCTCCAGTAATGGGTTCCTCATTGCCAATGAGTGCTCCAACTCCAAAGTCCTCTTCTTTGAAGTGTCAGCTATCTTAGGTCAGATTTTCTAAGAAGAGACTCTAAAGTTAGAGTACATATGTAAGTGGTTTATTAAGTAAATGTTCCCAAGTGAAGCCAGTGAGCGAGTGGGGAAAGTACACAAATGGAAGAGAAGAAAGCCAAGCTAAGACTCAATTTCAGCAGAGTCTTCTGTCTGATCTTATGAATCTAACCAACTCAGAATTTGTCCTACATTGATAAAGGAAGGTGAGCTTCTATATTCAATTCCTGATTGTGAGCTTCTGTGGAACAGGATGAATGGTATAATTCCCCCAAATGTCTACAATACATCTCCATAAAAACAAAGTGCCTCCAGTAGCCCCAGAGCTTATTTTGAAGAAAGTTGCAGGTAGAAGCCTTTACAAGAAAGCTCATAGAGGCTGGAATGCAATTACAGAGGAGTGGTAAAGGGGAGCAAAGTGAATCTGGGAAGAGTACCAACAACATCTGCTATACTTTTTGTAGGTTTTTTTCTGGCACCCAGAGAGCAGTATGGCACCATAGAATTAGCTTAATACTGATACCTGGAAATATATGACATTAAACATTTTTCACCTATTATGTCTTGCATAGTCATAATATCCTATGATAGGCAGAAGAGATATTATTTATCTGTTATGATTGATAAAGAAACATAGTTATAAGATCATCAAATCAGTTAAGTGCCACAGATAGTTGACTCCTTGCCCAAGTCTCTGGTTTTCCAAGAGATGCACCTTACTATATACTTGAGCATCCCCCGATCTTGCTATTCACCTTTCTAAAGCAACTTTCTTATCCATGAGTCTTTTTACCTGCCATAAGTCAATTTTAAACCAAGCTGATCATCTGTTATACTCCAAACAGTGAATATTAGTTTGATTGACCAGAGGCTAGAAGACATAGAGGACCCAGAAGAGGACAAGAATACACTTTTTTTTTTCCTTCTATAAAATGCTTAAGATCTGTTATGGATTAAATTGTGTTCCTAAACATGATATACTGAAGACCTATCTCCCAGGACCTGTGAATGGGACCTTATTTGGAAATATCATCTTTGATATTTAACCAAGGTAAATATCATTAGGGTGTGTATTAATTCAATAAGACTGGTGTCCTTATAAGAAGCGAGCTATGAAAGCACATAGGGAGAATGCAGTGTGATGAAAGAGGCAGAGATGAAAGTGATTCAGTTGCAAGCCATGGAACAACAGGATTATGTTGTAGTAGAAACTAGGAAGAGGCAAGGAAGGACTCTTCATCCTTGGCATTCCCTCCAGTTTTCAGAGGGATGGTGGCCCTGCCATCACCTTGATTTCAGACTGCTAGCCTTCAAAATTTTGAGATGACACATGCCTGTTGTTTTAAGCTTCCCAATTGGTGGCTCTTTGTTAAGGCATCTTCTACATGGAGAGACAAAAATAGCACTGGAGCCGGAACTGGTTTGGCTCAGTGGAAAGAGCATCTGCCTGCGGACTGAAAGGTCCCAGGTTCTATTCCAGTCAAGGGCATGTACCTTGGTTGCTGGCACATCCCCGGTAGGGGGTGTGCAGGAGGCAGCTGGTCAATGTCTCTCTCTCTCATTGATGTTTCTAACTCTCTATCCCTCTCCCTCCCTCTCTGTAAAAAATCAATAAAATATATTTTAAAAAAAGAATAACACTCGGGCTCAAACTCAACATAAGGCTAGTAAGTGTAAAAAGGAAACATTAAAAAATTTACTTTAGAATCTGAACCCATGAGTCTAGGTTTTAACTTTGTCCAAATCATTTTTCTTCCCTGAATTGTAAGTTACTCACAGAAGCTGTTTTGTTCCTTCCAAACACTAAGTCAAGAAAAGGAGCAGTTAGCCAATGAAAAGGAAACAGTGCTATGGGCCTAATTTCTGTTGTAACTTGATGAGAGAGATTTACATTATGACTTTCTAATGCTGGTGTAAGGGCAAGTTTCTCCATCTTATTCCTTTAAATATATTTCCAAAGCAGTCTAAAGATACAAATGCTCTCAGGAGTTGGGCTACATTTAACTTTCCTTCACAAATCTCCAGGGACTTACAGGCATTTGCTTTGTTAAAGTTGCTTGCTTAACTAATAAGCATTCATACACCTGTGCCACACTGAAAAAAGAGATAAAACGAGAATGGAAAGTTGTTATGAAGCTTGGACAATTGCAACCCGTCAGGGAAAAGCTAACTCACAATAAGGAGATTAAAACTGGTGCAGAATTGTTGGAAATAACTGTCACTTGAATACTGCCCCAAGTTACTATGCATACAAGGTGCTTTGGAACACAAGCCCTCCCAGAGAGTGGAAAATTCTAAATACAGTCCCAGCTATCTCCCATTAGGGTCTAGGTTTTGCTCCAGAACAAGTTTGAGAGACTTATTTCAAAGAAAAGCTTTTTATTCAACATGTAATGAATTGAGATTCCAGCAGGTAGAACTCACTGAGGGAAGTTGCTTTGTGCAATGATATAGGATTCATTCATTCACATCTCTGAGCTATTTAGAGAAAATTATCCATAGATTGTATCATAGTTTAAAAGCTGCTGCAATTGCCGAAACCAGTTTGGCTCAGTGGATAGAGCGTCTGCCTGCAGACTGAAGGGTCCCGGGTTCGATTCTGGTCAAGGGCATGTACGTTGGTTGTGGGTGCATCCCCAGTGAGGGGTGTGCAAGAGGCAGCTGATCAATGATTCTCTCTCATTGATGTTTCTAACTCTCTATCCCTCTCTCTTCCTCTCTGTAAAAAATCAATAAAATATATTTTTTTAAAAAGAGCTGCTGTAATTGCTTCTTGGCACTATAATTTTATAATATGTTAGGGTATTATTATAGTGAAAAAATATCTTTAAAAAATGCATTTAACTCTTTCCATATTGTTGAAATTGGGATATCAAACTTTTTTTTAATCAGTTGCACAGACGGGTTTGAAAAGAGTTATCCCTTGTATGCCACAAACTACAATCTCCTCTTGTAAAATCCTACATGGTCTGGGTACAGTGAGGGAGAAACTGGTGCCATTCTTGAAAGCTGTTCTTTGATGGGAAGCCTAAATATGTCAATTGTGTTTCTGCATTTCATATGGAATGTGTGCTAGCATTCCAATTTACAAATGGAATTCAAATAATCCCTGGCTTGCATATGAGATTGTTTTTAATAGGACAAATATGGAGAATCATATTCATTAAAACATTGGGGAAATAAGTGGGAACATTATGCTTAAGTAACATGTCAACTGGGTTTTTCTGATGAGAGAATTTTAAATGTCTGAAGCAAGCAAGTAAATAAATGAATACACAAATACTCCAAAAAAAGTAAATAAATACTGAGAAAAATTAGTTGAAACTCATTATTAAAGATTTTGCTTCAGATAAACAAAAGCATCTTCAGCTTTTACTGTATGCTTTGTTTTATTCTCCTCACAAGATATGTTTGTTGGTCTACATGGAGAAGGTGGGTGTTTTTCTTCTCTATATTATTACTATAACATTAATATATAAGGTTGGTCTGTAGTAAGCAGGATAAAGTTGATTTTTGTTTTTGAAAATTCTAATAATCTTAAGCTTTTACTTGAAATAATTCACCCAGTTATAATTAATGTTACTGATGATATAGTAGGTTTGTATCTACAATCTGAATTTTCTGTTTAGCTTATGTTTTTTTATCCTATTTTTTTAATTTTCATTTGAATTCATGTATCTTGAATTGTTCTGTTATTTTATTAACATGTTAAAATTTTATAATTTTTATTGGACACCTTAGAAATAATAGAATGCATCATTTGATTACAACCTAGTGAAAATTATTACTTTTACCACTTGTTTTCCTATTATAACTTGACATTTGTTAAACAGCAAGTTTCTCATTTTTAAATTATTTTCACTGGCTACCTGTTTCTAAGTTAGAAATTATTTTCTTTCATTACTTTCATTATTTTCTCAACCTGATCATATGTATTGAGAAATTAATTGTTTTATTATTTTCCTTTGAAGATAATGTATTTTATTCATCTTGGGTTGTTTTTAGTATTATTTCTTTCTCTTTGGTTTTCAGCATTGTTTGCATGATACACCAAAGGTGGTATGATGTGGTGTGTGTGTGTGTGTATGTGGGTATGCCCTATTTAGTGTTTGCTGAGCTTCTTGAATTTGTAGGTTCTTTAAAACATTTTATCTGCAAATATTGTGTTTCATTCTGTTTTGTCCATCTTTGACTGTACCTATTCTTAAAATTTTTTGCTATGCCCAAATATCTGTTATATTCTGGTCTCTCTTTATCTTGTGTATTTTTTTATTCTCTATACAATTCTGTAGAAATTTGTTGGACTTTGAATCTGAGTCCTTTGTCCAATTGCTTGATAAGTTCTTGACTAAATAATTGTTCCGTCTTTTTCTCCACTTCAATTAAAGCATAATTCTTAGACAATAAATTTCAACAATTTATAAATGGTATAATTTAATGGGTTTTGATACACAGTTTTATAACAACCATTTTGGTCACTACATACAATTTTTCCATTACCCCAAAATACTTCCTGTGCACCTTTTAGTAATTCCCTTCCACAATGCCAGTCTCTGGCTGAAATCAATATGATTTCATTCATTATAGTTTGCATTTCCCAGAATGTTATATTAATACAATCATATATTTGTATTTTGTTTCTGGTCTCTCTCACTTACTGTATTGTTTTTAAATCTTATCAATGATGTTGCTGAAAATTCAATCATTTCTTTTTGTTTTGTTAAAAGATGGCCAGCTCTATATGACTATATAACAAATTGTTTATTCATTCACATGTGGATGGTTACTTATGTTGCTTTTAAAGTTGCTTATTATAAATATAGCTGATACAAACATTTATGTATGAGTCTTTGCATGGACATGTTTTCATCCTGCTTAAGACAATAACAAGGTAGAGTGTGTGGTTCATTTGTAAGTGCATATTTAGCTCCCCCCCCCCCCAGCTTTATGGAGGTAGAATTGACAACTAAAATTCTAATATATTTAAAGTGTACAATGTGATCATGGAATAATCCCCCCATTAAGTTAATTAACACATCCATGACATTACATTCACATTCTCTCTCTCTCTCTCTCTTTCTCTTACTCCTTTCCTCTCTCTTATTTTTACTTAATACTTAAGTTTTACTCTTGTAGCAAGTTTCAATTATACAAAACTGTATTATGGATTATATCACCATGTTATACATTCAATCCTCAGATCTTATTCATTTTAAAACAAAGTTTACAGCCTTTATCATCCCATTCCCATTTACTCCACTCCCAGTCCCCAGCAACCACCATTCTACTGTTTCTAAAAGAAAACTTAACTTTTTTAAAGTTTCCACATACAAGTTATACCATGCAGTAATTCTCTTTCTCTATCTGGCTTATTTCACTTAGCATAATGTCCTCCATGTTCATCATGTTGTTGCAAACGTCAATTTCCTTCTTTTTGAAGGCTAAATAATATTCTGTTTTGTATATTCATTCTAAAGTAACCACCAAATGTTTGGAACATAATCGCATGATTTGACATTCCCATTTTCAGTTGGCATGGTGAGTCTTTTCAATATAATAAGTGTATAGAAAATCCTTTCTTATGCTAATTCTGATCCATAAAATGTAAAGATCACTTTGTGGAATGGATGGTTGAAATAGAGAAACGTGTTGCCAATGTCAAAAATCCCATTTGGATGGTGGGCAAACAGTGTAATATACATACCTTGTATTATAGAAATGTACGTGTGAAACCTACATGATCCTATTAATGTCACACCAATAAATTTAATAAAAAACAAAAAGTATATTTTCAAAAAGAAATTACATCAAACATATACTTAGAGTGGGAGAGTTGAAAGAACCTAGGTTTCTTATGACATTATTAGAGGCTCAATGCACAAAATTCATGCAAAAGCAGGCCTTCCTTCCCCTGGCTGTTGATACCAGCTTCCCTCTGACACCCTGGACCTGGGCTTCTCTCCAGCTGCCAGCAAGGCACCCTGGACCCAGGCTTCCCTAGCAGACCTGGCTTTCTCCAGTAGGACATCCGGTCTAATTAGCATATTATGCTTTTATTATTATAGACTGTGACACCATCACATTCCTGTGTCTGGTTTACTATAAATGCCATTATACAGTATGTCATTGCTATTTAATTTTTTAAACTTTAGTTGTATTGTTGTTACTTCCAGTCTACAATCCCCTAGGTTTTGTTTTTTAAGGCACTATGTGTAAAATGTGTTAATTCATGGGATAATAAGGTGTTCAACTCTTCTGGATCTTTAATATTGAAAAGAACTTTTAAGTGTCCCTGGGAAGTCTAATTGATCATAAATGCAAGAATCTTTAAATTGATAATTCTCTTTCAGAAATATTCTGAGTTATATTATAGAAACACAGAATTGAAATTAGATGTTGAAACTCAAATTATCCTCAGAAAAGATATCTGGGCTTCTCTTATCCTTGAAACCTCTCCATAGCAATCTACAATGATAATTCATACATTGAAATTCATCCCAAACATTTTAAGATATATCTAGTAGTTCGGAATACTACTTAAAAGTAATTTCTATAAAATCTTTAAAGTAACTATGATTATAAAGTATCACTATGTTATCTCACTTAGCAAACTCCCCATCCAGAAGATTCATTTTTCCATTGTGTCTGACAATGAGTGCATTTTGTTTCCCAAGTGAGATGGCATTCTTGGGAGTTTATGTCTGGCTCCTTACAGCTTCTTTGGTCATGAGTCAGGAGCAGCATCCTTATTTCCACCTCTGCCCAACTTGATAAGACTATCATAATTTAAGTATTTATGTCACCTGCCCTTCTCTCTACATCTGAGAGTAAAGTTAAATGAACCACTGTGATTCAGTATCTGCTTCTCCAAATACAATCCAACTTTTTAGTCCCTGATTTGATGGAAAACTAGAATGGCAAGGGATAGACATGAATGTTCATTTTGAGACTCTAAAGTGAGAAGTAAGTTCTAATATGATGTTGGAGAGAGAAATAAAGCTAAAGACATTCTAGAAGACACTGCACACAGCCACGTTATTTTTTTAAAACAATGACAGAGGTGTTGGGTAGGTGACACCGGGGGCTTACAAAATCCTGTTAGAAGTACTAAGTCCTATTTCAACCCAATGCTTGCTGATTAAATTTAAAATTAATGCTAATAAAGCTGTAATAGTGAACCTCACAGATATTCAAATTACCACATATTTTATTTTCTTTCCTCCAACAGTCTTCTTAAGATTACACAAAGACAAGAAACAGGGAGAGGAAAGGTACCTATATGCCATGTGATGATGAGCAGGCTCCTATTTCTACAAATCCCAGAGGAGTGTGTGTTTTATGTCATTTGGTTTAGCTACTATAATCTTCTAATCTTCCATATTAGGACATTATAGTTTAGAGGGTTCAAGTCATTTGCCTAAGGCCCCACAGCTAGTAAATAGCAGAACTGGTTGTTTTAAATAACCAAGTTTGATTCCAGAGTTCAGGTAACTAACCATTCCGCTGGTGCATCACAACCTGCTATACATCTGGCTAGATGGAAGCTCACAAACTTCAGGAGAGAATGCATGGCACGTAGGAAGATATTTGGGGAAGGACTATCTAGATCAAAAAAGGGTCAAGGGTGAAGTGAACAAGCCACTCAGTGCTCCTTTTTTCCTGCCAAATAACAAAAGAAGATCAGCCAAGAAATAAATCACATATGTAGGTGACACCTGGGACAGTAGCCCTTTGTTCTAGGTCATCAGTCCCTGTCTTTCTCTTGCCTAGAACAAGAATTACTGTCCTTAGAGGAGCTGAAGAAAATGCATGAAAAAGGAAACTTTTCTTATATTTCAAATGATGAAAAAAAATGCAATTCCCAGTTGAGAGATAGCATACCTGACCAGAATTCCTTCAAATGGCTAAGGTCATCAAAAACAAGGAAAGTCCAAAAAACTGTCAGCCAAGAGAAGCCTAAGGAGAAATGACAATTAATGAAATGCAATGCAGTTTTCTGGATGGGATTCTAAAACTAGAAAAGAACATTGAGTTTAAAAAAAACACAAGCACTAAGGAATCTTAATAAGGTATGAACTTTAGATAATGCTACTTCAATATTAGCTCATTAATTGTAACAAATGTAAGGGATTGTACTGTGTTAAAAATAATAGGAAAGCTGGCTGATGGGCTTATGAGAACTGCCTATGCTATCTTCACAGCTTTTTTTACTTATTTATTATTTTTTAATTTGGTCATTCTAAAACTGTTTTAGAAAACTTTATTTTAAAAGTGAAATTGAGCATCTTTGCTTATTTTTATCATTTTTCTTTGTTTAAAGGCTATTGAATAAAATATATTATGTGTGTCTATAATGACCTTGCTAATTAAGTGACCTCATTTAATTTACTCATACTACCATCTACTAATAAAAGAGTGAAATGGCCTTCTAAAAGTTGTCCTAAGGCACCAGCAGAGACCGAACCTTTGTTTGAGAGGTTGGGATGCTGCTCTTTAAGACTTGTTTTATTCTTTGACACCACAGCCATGGGGCAATTTCTCTAGTAGGAAAAAATCTGGGTGGGGACCTGGGCAGTGACTAGGATTGAATCTATCCACTATAACTCTTGGTGACACACTTGGGAACTCAGTTCTCTGTGGTATTGCAAGTTCAATTTAAGGTGAGAGTGATTCTGCTAAGGGATAAGATAAAAGTTTTATTAAACCTGAGAATATAGATGCTATTAGTCTTTTGGTCTCATTGTTATTACATCAGCAGGCAAAAAAAAAAAAAAAAAAAAAAAAGGAGTTGCTATTCCGATGGTAGTAATCTTCCCAATTATCAAGAAGTCTGGTTGCTGCTACAGAAAGGAAAGAAAGAGCTGACTGTAATTTAGGGTATTCACTGGGATATGTTTTGGTACTTCTGTCCTCAGTAATAACCATGACTGGGCAATTACAGCCACAGCTTAACAAGGGCATAATAAATAGATCAGATCCTGTAGAGATACGGGTCTGGTTAATGCCACAGGCTAATGAATCTAGAGGAGCAAAAGTGCTGGGCAAAATTGAAAGGGATTTTTAGAACGTTTGGTAGAGGAGACAGATGTTGAATAGCAGTGGAAGTCTTAGCCACAATATCCTCTCTCTCCCTCTCTCTCTCTCTCTCTCTCTCTCTCTCTCTCTCTCTCTCTCTCTCTCTCTCTCTCCTTCTCTCTCTCTCTCTCTCGATGGGCCATACATTGAAGCATTAGTGACAGAATGAATCCATTTTAATACACCACTGACTGATGCAGGAACAGAAGATGGACTATAGCAAATGCTATGCAGCCCAGCATTCATGCTATCTGAATCATACACCTTTCCAACTACTATCACATGCATCTTTTGAAGGTAAAGTTGGCTCTTGAATGACACAGATTTGAACTGTCTGGGTCCAGATTTTTTAAAAAATAAATTATATAAATGCATTTTTCTTTCTTCTAGTTTACTTTATTGTAAGAATATAGTATAGAGCACATGTGACATACTAACTAGGTATTAATTGGGTATTTATGTTATTGGTAAGTCAAAAGCAGGTTCTTAAGCAGTTACATTTGTAGAGAGTCAAAAGTTGTACGTTGATTTCCAACTGTGTGGAGGTCAGCACTCCTAACCTTTGTTGTTCAAGGGTCAACCATGTTCTCTGGTGTTTATGCTAGTTCTGACTACATGTCCAATATGTTGAACATTCCAGGATCTGTACTATCTAGGAGCCAACTTGAACAAATGAGTAATAGGTAGAATATAAAAATGCTCTCTCACTCTTCAGGTGAAATAGCTCTGAGACATGTATTATATTGGTTTTGTGAGTTTTTCAGAAGAAGTTAGCCTCATACACCCAGTGATATCTTGTTGGAGAAGGACTCCTATTAACTGCCTCCTTCTACCTATATCCTCTTCCCACTTACAAATCTTTGTGGCCTAGAATCACCTCCCAAATAAAGTTCCCATGTCAATGTTGGCTCTGAAAAAACAGTAGACAGAGTGCTATCCTATATAATAAAAGGCTAATATGCAAATTGACCAAACAGCAGAATGACCAGTCGCTACGATGTGCACTGACCACCAGAGGGCAGATGCTCAATGCAGGAGCTGCCCCCTCCTGGTCAGTTCTCTCCTACAGGGGGAGCACTGCTCAGCCAGAAGCCAGGCTCACAGCTGGCGAGAGCAGTGGTGGTGGGGAAGCCTCTCGCATCTCCACAGCAGTGCTAAGGATGTCACACTGACAGCTCCCAGACTGCAAGAGGGCACAGGCTGGACTGAAGGAACCCCATCCCCAAGTGCATGAATCTCGTGCACCAGGCCTCTAGTAGTCAATATTGCCCAATTCATTTTTTGAAAGTAAGAGGATAATATCTGTCATTAAATTAGTTTCTCTTTGCCTTTGGAGGCAACAGTTTATTTTATTTAAGTGACTTGAGGAGATAGACTAAAGCCGCAGGTTTAGTTACTGAGTTACCTGGGAAAAGTCACATAACCTCTCTATAAAATTAACTCTGTATGATGCAAAACTGATATTTCATAATTGAATTTTTGCATTATTTTATAAAGGACTAAAATCTTCATTTTTCCACTCCTACTCTTTGCTCTTTTCCTCCCAGGTATGACCTCTGTACCACATCTTTTTCAAATACATTATACAAATTACATTTTGTTTAGTTACTATGGTGATCAGGGCAACTCCAATCCTTAGGAGTGCTGAGTTGTGTTTTGTTTTGTTCGTTTTTTGTTTTTGTTTTTTGTCATCAAAGTAACACTTATGTTCCTGCTGCATGTTGTGGGAAGTGGAGAACCCTGAAAGCTGGTGACTGGTGGTGCTTGAGAAACTGAACTCATGTTGAGGTGGGGAAAGTGGAGGCAAGGGAGAGAGTTCAAGGTAGCAGTGCCCTTGGTTACCAGAAGATAAAGTTGTACAAAGGACCAGTATTTGTCTGTCACTCTGGGGGGACTTGCCACTTTAGTTTCATCAGTGAACCATGAACTAGGTGGTGAATTTGGACTACTGAAAGATACAAAGACATCCCAACGCTTCCGTGAAATCTCAGGCTAGTTTTTCATAAGCACAATTTTTGTCTCTTGATATGTCAAAGGATAGGCACACATGATTTTCCTTCTACCAATCTCTCAGTCCCCAACATGAGTTGCTTTAATTTTCTTAATTGATGAAGAAGAGAGTTTCATCAATTTACTCCTACTGTGAAAGATGAGGAAAATGGACTACTCCCCTTTACCTTTTACTTCTAGGTGTTTTAAGTTGTCCTACAATTTCACACTGTTAATTTTCTTCTGTCTCTTCGTTTAGCAAAATTTGACATAGTTTTATATTTAAATTCATTAACTTCTCACCCTCAGTCCTTTTGCATAGTTTGTCTATTCCTGAGGGATTGAAACCTCAGCGGGAAGGCACGAAGGGTGGTGAGGAAGGAGAAGGGATCAACCAATGAACTCATATGCATATATGCATAACCAATGGACACAGACAATAGGGTGGTGAAGGCCTGGGGTTGGAGGGTACAGGGAGGGATGGTGGGCATAGGGCGGGGGTTTGGAGAGGTCAATGGAGTAAAAAGGGGATATACCTAATACCTTCAACAATAGATTTCAAAATCTATATCTTAAATCACAGGATTTGATCACTGCATTTTTGATTCAGGAAGGATGCACAGGTGCTGGATTCCCTGAGCTGGTTCATGTTGGCATTGCTTGCCTAGTGTCTTTGTCTCTTCAGAACATTGCTGCTCTAAAGAAATTGGAAATCCACCTGATTTTTTTTCCTTGTAAGTACTCTTTTTAATTTTTAAATATTTATTCAAATATTCCAGTTATCCTTATATTAGACTATGATTATCAAGCTATTTTTCTCTTTTATATATATATCTATTGTGATTAGTTTAAATATAATCTTTTCTGTAAATATATATATATATATATATATATATATATATATATATTTAATATATATTTTTTTGCATTTCCATTCATTTACTACTTTTCTCCTATTGTTCTGAGTTTGCTACCCAGATCTGCAGTTTTTGTTCTATCTCCTTTTTTCTTCATTTCCTCTTGTCTTTCATGTCTTGTTTTATTGAACATTATTTTTATGTAGTAACATAAAAAGTTGAAGAAATAGTGAATAGTTTTTCTATGTTCTTTAAATGTCATTTAGACCTACTTATTTTTCTTTGTGCATGGTTACTTTCTTCCTTTTTTTCTTTGTTGTTTGTTTTTGTTTTGTTTTTTCTTATCACTTAGGATACCTTGATAGAGGGAACTCTTGGGAATTATATCTGTCCTGAATTTCAGTGTGTCACCTGAAATATCAACATTTGCCAGAAGCAGCCTGTTTGTCCCCTTTGTCACCAGCTTGTAACTCTCTTAAGTCAAAAAAAATAGTGAAACTTATAAATATTAATTATACTTTTTTCTTTGCAATGAGTGTTCTGGTAAGAATTCAGGAACCCAGTCATGCTTATTTTTTAATTCTAGGAAGTTCTAATAAGCAGACACTGCATTATTCTCAGCCTCTCCCCTTGTTTTACTGCTATTAATAATTATCTTTAGGGGGTGGCCTTAATTTTTTTTCCAGTCCATTAAGGGTGAGAGTCTGAGACAGTATCAATTCACTTTCTCAACTTTGAAATACATTTTACAGAATAGGCTATCTCAGTCACAAGTGATTCCCAATCTCGGAGTTCCAATAAAAGTTTGTTTCGCTTACATCGTACATGAAAAATCTAGCATAGGTGTCCCTGACTATAACTGTCTTGAGTGGCTCAGAGATCACAGGTCTCCAGGTGATGGTCCCACCATGTTCAACACACGATATTAAAATGATGGTGCCTCCTTCCAGCCAGCAGATGAGGACACTGAGAGGTGATGGAGAAAGCACAGGCACTCCTCCCTGCCCCTGCCCAGAAGCCACCTCACGTAAACTGAATGACATGCATGGCACTGGGCCACGAAGAAACATAGGTTTGGTAAGCAACCAGCCAGTCTCTAATATTTTTTTTCAAATGTTTCCCATAGCAAATATTCATGTATTATCAACTGCATTTAGTTTTAAAATAAAAGGGAAGTTAAATAATGTTGACAAGGAGATCTGTTGCTGAAGAGACCAGGTTGTCCAGGGGGGAAAAAAGAGAGTTTTCTGAAAAAATAAAATAATAATAATGGTAGCTTAAATAGAATATACAAGAAGAGAGAGAGAGAGAGAGAGAGAGAGAGAGAGAGAGAGAGAGAGAGAGAGAGAGAGAGAGAGAGAGAGAGAGAAGACATCCAGCCAGAGGAGCTTAAACTGGATAGAATTGGCAACAATGCCCATGACGTTTTTTGAGAAGGGGCAGGAACACTACCCATCAAGCAAACTTCGGTTAAAGTGCAGAAAATTAGGCTACCGTAGGTCTTTGCCAAATTCCCCAAGGATATCAGAAAACGGTGGTATATATTTAGAAGCCAAAGCTCTTCTAGTCCCAATTTGTCCCTGACTTCCTGGCAGAGCCCATAAAATGGAATTCTGCTTTCTGTGCTCCCGAATCATTTCTTTGACCTTCAGGTGCAAAATGAGAGACAGCGACGTTTACAGAAACACGAAAAGGTGTTCAGAAAGCAAAGACCTCATCCCTAAGAGCTCTTATGCTTTTTGTGTGTGTGGGAGAGCAATAATAAAGCCAGAGAAATAAGAGTGCATTTAATCTGGGAGGGGAGAATAGCCTTGTTTTTGCAGGGTTCGGAACAGAACTGCTGAAACACATCCCCTCCTTGCCAAATCCCAGGAGCCTCCCTCTAAGAGGGAGCCTTGTGTTGTCAGTCTGCACAGAACCTCACAGGCCTTGTCTGCAGCCTTCCTTGCCATGTACTAATCTTTCCAAAACACTGATGGGGTGGATCCCTAAAATGCACGGCTGTGGCCTATAGGCTGGGCCTGCTGGGCGGCTCAGGTCTGAGCACCTGCTTTAGAATTAGAACATTGGTCCAAGCCTTCCAGGCAAAGAGAGCAGGGTTAAATTTTTTTTTTAATATTTCTATTGATATTTTACAGGGAGGAAGGGAGAGAGATAGAGAGCCAGAAATATCAATAAGCTGCCTCCTGCAACCCCCCACAGGGGATGTGAGAGAGAAACATTGATCGGCTGCCTCCCACACACACACACACCCCCCCCACCACCACCACCATAGAGGATGTGTCTGCAACCAAGGTAGATGCCCTTGACTGGAATTGAACCTGGGACCCTTCAGTCCGCAGGCCAACACTCTATCCACTGAGCCAAACTGGTTTTGGCTAAGGTCATATGTTTTTAATGAGTAAAGCCTTGATGAGAGAGAAACACCAATCAAGTGCCTCCTGCACACCTCCCACCGGGGATGTGCCCACAACCAAGGTACATGCCCTTGACCGGAATCGAACCTGGGACCTTTCAGTCCCCAGGCCCATGCTCTCTCCACTGAGCCAAACCAGTTTCGGCAGGGCTACAATTTTGAGCATGCTTTCTCTTCTGCCTTCCTCCTCCCCAAGCAGGACACCCATGGGCAGGGTTTTCTAATTACTCTCCTAGGACAAGTGACCTTTTCTAATTTGGACCAAAGGCCCTATGCAGGTGAGCTGTACACCACCCCAAAGAGGAGACTTCTCTGGCTGATACTTGATCAGAAGTGATTCTTTGAGGCACACCAGAGAAATTTTATCATTTTAGTTTTCTGGTCATGGACAGGCTGGAAGGAGGACTCTGTGACTTAAAGGCTCGTATAACAATCTGATTTCCCCTACATGCTAACTGGAGAGGTCCACTGATGCTGCACTGAGCTAGCGTTAAGCTCCTTTCCCTATAATGTCACAGAAACTTCTCACTCCTAAGTCAAAAAAACCCATTTTTGCTAAAAGTCTATGGTCTTTTTTCAGCTGTCATCTTTCTTATACCCTGGCGGTATTTTTCACTGTTGACTATCCCCTCTTTCATAAACTAATGGTTTTGTCCCTCCTAAATCTCTGACAGTTCTGCACTCTCCTCTGCAGGAATTCCTCCTTTTTCCCTTTGTTCATTCATTGCTTACGTGAGGGTTGCTCCCTGAAGCCGCCTACCCTTTTATTCCACAGCTGATCCATTGAGATCCTTCCACTATCATGGCGCCATTAGCTGTCTATGACCCAATGAGTCCAGGGCTTATGCCAGTCTTTGACCTACCACTGCTAAGTGGACACCTCTCTTTGGGTGTGTCACCACAGTGAATTCATTCTTTTCTCACACAGTGAAAACCAACACCATCAACAACGTTGCTCAATTCAGAAAATAAGAAATTACCTTTGACTTCACCCTTGATTTGCCCAGCATTTCTAAGCCAACACCAAATTAGGGTTTCACCCTCTGAAATATTTCTCAAATATTTCCCCAACTCAGACATCATAATTCATGTCATCGTTTGCCATGCTCTCTGACTGCAGTCTTGTCCATCTATTCAGTCTCCACACTGAAGGGAGAAGAACTTAATATTTCATCACTCTGACCCTGTCCAACATTTGCTTTAGATCCTTCAATAGATTCTAATTGTATGTGTAATATAGTTTGACGTTTTACGTCTGTCTTACCTTTTACTCCAAGGCCAGTGAGTGTCTTTCTCCCTCACATCTGTGTCCTCAGAGCCATAGCACAGTTTCTAAAACACAATAGGGGTTGTTGATGTAAATAATGCATAAATATTTCTAAAAGTACTATATAACAAAAATACCTCACAGTTCAGAGAACTGAGGCCTGATAGATACTCTGCCTCTAACTTAAAATGTGATCTTGGATCACTGAGGATTTTGCAAACTGAAGAACCAACCACCTGGTCTCCAGGGCCCCTAAAAATCTGATATCCTATCCTTATGTTTATTTGCCAATCCTCTGTTTAATCTGTGTCAGTTCACCGATGAACCAAAGAGAAAATAAAATAAAAAGTGTCTAAAGTTAGCAAACAGAATCTATAAGAATACAATGATTCAAACCAAGATATTTTTATTACATGAATTTCTAGTAGTAATGTATTGACAAGACAAAAAATGCACCCAGCTTACCTTCTTTATGAAATCGAGCACATGGGGGATTAACTGGGATGCCAAGTGTGAAATTAATTTATGTTGCCCACATGCACAAAGAAAGAGGAAAACGAAAACTAATGTCTCAGTATTTGTTGGTTTGTAAAAACCAGAACACACTAGTATAAATCTCATAAAGCGGCCATATTAACCCATCAATACATTGCCATCTGAAATTATTATTTCTGCCAGAAGAGTTCATCAAGATGGCCATACTAATGTTTTTGAGAAAATGTGTGACAATGTCAATTTGGGGAGGAAAAGTGCCAATGGATCTCAATTGCATGGATAATTTCAAAATATTCAGTGCATATAAATTCCTACAGGAAAAATCTCTGAGCAACAACTGATATTCAAAAATATTTAGTGAAATGATTCGCCACTTGATATTATAAAACATTCTTTGGAAAGGGAAAACTCAATATGTTTTCAATGAGGCAAATTTATTTTCTTTTCCTATTTGAGTAAAGTTTAATGACATCTATGATACTGACTTTAGTTTGTTTTCATTCACACTATAAACAACCTTAGAACATTTCATTTTAAGTCTTGTACTCAGCTGTAATAGCACACTGGCAATAGTATACTAAGGAGTAACATGTTATATCCTGGGTATCCAACCTGCTACCAGAGTTAGCCAATATATTAACGACCTTATGATGAATACTTTAAGAATTATTAATCATTATATTAACTACTCATTGGATTTTTATAGCACAGGTATTTAGTATCCATATACAGAATTTAGGTGAATGTTGGTTGATGCTTAGAAACATACAAAATTCATAACAGCTGAAGTTGTTATTCTTAATAATCATTTAGTGTCCCTTGTAACCTAGAATCATGTGCCAACAGTAAAATTAAGAAGAGAATATTATCTTCAGCATTTTCTCAATTCTCCCTTCAAACCTTCACCTAGTATCATGAGCAGACACATCACAGTTCAATCTTGCATTCATGTTTCATATTGTGTTCGGGACACACGGAAAGGTCCACACACAGTCCAGGCCTCTAACACTGATACCCACATGCAGAAATCTCCAGTTACTCCACAACAACTCATTCTAACTTTCAGTTCTGTATGCTTTCATTGCTGTCTCCTCTTACATGGATGTCAACTGAAAAGAACTAGCGAATTTCATGAGGAATGCTGGTTATCGTGCTCTTCTGTTTCCAGGAATGTGAAGACGATATTGAAAATATGCTTCCTATCCTCCTTCCACACTTCACTCTTGTCTACAAGAGGAGTGGCTTACTTGCTTGCATGAATCTAAGTTCCTGGCCTTAATTATTTGCATGTGATACATGTTCTGTGGAACAGAAAGCCTTGGGGATCTTCTTTGGCTGAATTTCCAGTTCTGTGAGTGGACCAGACTAGATCTGATTGAGTTAATTGAGGCACCTTTCAGGTTCTCACTGTCATTCAATGTGGGTTGAGTATGTTTCAAAAGGGAAAGAAAGAAAACGCTCCATTTGGACCTCAGGTCTGAAGCTGAATTCTCCATTGTAAGTTCACTATTGGCAGAAAAAGACACACAAAACAATGGAACAGAATTGAGAGCCCAGAAATATTTAATGGGGCTAATGAAAGAAAGAAGCCCCTAGCTCTTCCTGAAAGTATAAAGTTTTTAGAGTGTGTTTGTTAAGGGAAAATGAGAAATTAAAGAATGAATATTTTTTCATTAGAGTAAGTGGATAGAAAAGTATGCCTTTGTTTATTGATATGAATAAAAAGGGAGAAGAGTAGTTTATGGAAGAAAAATCAACGGTTATATGTTGGTCATTTGATGTTTATAGTTTCCTTTTTCTAAATGCAAATGCTAAGGAGCCAGGTGAAATGGTTAGAAAACTTCAGTGCAGGAAATAAAGATTTGGCAGAAATTGACAAGAAGAAAGTCTAACCAGATTTGAATTTTTCATTTGAGAACAATGAAGTGGGGGGAGATAGATAAATTCACAGTGTTTGTAGGACAGAATGAACCATAGAAGCTAGAGGATAAGTCAAATGAGAAGTACATGAAGTAAAAAGAATATTAAAAAATAATAATATCAAAGAATTAAAGATTGCAGTGAGTTGTATAACTGGTAAAATGGAATTGGCAGATAAGTGATCTGGAAGGACAAGAGGCAGTGGTCTTAGAATGTAATTCAGGAGTCAGGGACCTCCTCTTTAAAACTCTCTGCCCATTGTATTTCTGATAGTCAGCTTTGACTAAGGTGTTATTGTCATTATCTATGATGCTGTGATGGAATGTAGCAAAACATTTCTAAGGAGGAAGTTTATAGCAATAAATCCATTCATTAAAAGATATATCAAACAACATAAACATATCAAAGTCACACCTCAAGGAACTAGAAAGAAAAACAAATTAAATCAAAGTTAGTAGAAGAAAAGAAACTAACACAGATCAGAACTAAAATAAATTAAATAGAGGGTAGAAAGACAATGCAATAGATCAATGGCTGGAAGAGCTGGATTTTGAAAAGGTAAATAAAAATTTAAACAAACCTTCCATATGCTAACAAAGACAAAAAGGGAGGAGACAAATAAAATCAGAAATGAAAGATGAGACATTACAACTGACAACACAGGAATACTAAGGACCATAAGAAACTGCCATGAATAATTATGCATCTCAAAATTAAATAACTTAGAAATATACTACCAAAACTGAATCATGAATATAATTGAAAATCAGGACATGTAAGTTGCTAGTTAGATTACTGAGTCAGTAAATGAAACCTCCAACGCACAAAAGTTCAAGACCAGATGGCTTCACTGGTGAATTCTACCAAATATTTAATTAATTAACAATATTTCTCAAACTCTTCCAAAAAAATTGATGATTGGGTACAGTTCCAAATTCATTTTACAAGGCCAGTGTTACCGTGATACCAATGCCAGACAAGGACACAACAGAAAAGCAACTTACAGGACAATATTCATGATTAACAAGGAAGCAAAACTCATCAACAAAATATTAGCAAACCAAATTCAACAGACATTGTAAGGCTCATACACCATGATCAAGAACTGCATGATCTCCCTTTCACCAAGAGTCTAAATAATATCAAACACCAAAGAGTATAGAATGGTGGTTGCCAGAGGCTGGAAGTTGGGAATAATGAGATGTTGGTCATGGATACAATCTTTCAGTGATAAGATGAATACATTCTGTAGATGTACTGTACCAGGGTGACTACAGTTAAAAGTAATATATTGTACTTTTAAAATTTGCTAAAATTTTCTCAAGTTTTCTCACCAAAAGAAAAGTAACTATGTGAGTTGGTGCATGAAATTTTTGTAATTATTTCATGATGTATAAATTTATTAACATATATATCACATATACTTTAAAATATCAAATTTTATTTTTCAATTCTAACTTAATGAAACTGAAAAAAGAGAATCCAGCACAGTTACACAAACACACACACACACGAACAAACAATGTGGTGATTGTTTATAAAAATGACCAATTTTTTCCCCCTTTTTAAATTTTTATGTCTTTATGGTAAAGTCTAATTAGATATTTCTGATGATCTGAAGCTTGGCTTTTAGTTGAATTCTTGAGAATAATTATTGATAATTATAGTATCTGAGTTAGAATTGATAATTTATCTTCCATCTTTATGCTTAGAACTCTATTTGGCTGGCATAAAATCTTTGGATTCCATTTCCTTTCCTTAGAAATATTAAAAGTATTACTATGGATGACTACACTTTCTTCTAAAATAAAGTGTTACTATAGACAAGACTGATGGTATACTGACTTTTTTCACTTATAAGTGTTGCGGTAATTTTGATGGGGTGCCCAGAGTTTTGTTTTTTCTTTTAAAGTTGAGAAAATTTTTACTAAATAGCTCAGTTTGGGATATTCTGAGAATATATCTTACATATGTAATGGGCCTTTTTATATAATTTTAAGCCTATTTTCAGAAAAGTTACTTTGAATTATAATTTTTAAAAGTATATTTTATTGATTTTCACAGAAAGAAAGAGAGAGGGATAGAGAGAGAAACATTGATCAGCTGCCTCCTGCACACACCCCCACAGGGGATATGCTTGCAACCAAGGTATTTGACCAGAATAGAACCTGGGACCCCTCAGTCCACAGGCCAACATTCTATTTAATGACCCAAACCAGCCAGTGCTGAATTATAATTTTTAATATTTACTTTCTAACTTTGTTATTCTTCCTTGGAGACACCTATTTATCACATTGTACCTTCTTCCATATCTTTATATTTACCACTTCTTCACAAATCATTTTTATGTTTCTTCTTCTCCTTCCTCTTCCTCTTCTCCTCCACTTTCTTCCTTTCTCATCCTCCTCCTCTTTTTCTTCTACTTTGCATTATTATTTAATCTTCTGTTCATTCATAATTTTAATTTATGAATTGATTCTTTAAATTTTTATTTACAAATCTTTATTAAGATCTAAGTGTTTTAAATTATGACTTCTATTTCATATCTTATGCCATTATCTTTTTGTATTTGCTTTCTTTTGAAATATGTTACAATCCTCATCATTTTTATGATCATGTTTTCTGGCATGCTTTCCTTGGTGTGGAAATATTATTTTACTACTTATTCTCTTCTTCTTGCATCACTTTGTATAAAATTTTACTTTAACCTTCTTGTTATTAGTTATATAAAAAAGAAGTTCCCATCCCTCCTCACTTTGTGGCTAGGGTACCCTCTTTTGTTGTTTTGGTGTGATATTCAAAACATGTTTTACTTTCTGATGGCTCCTTTTACACTATTACCTGGACTTTCCTTTGCTTAGGTAGCACCTCTCATCAGTGCAGGAATTTTCTTGGAAAAAGGTTTGGATGGCTGATTTTGACAGTCCATCTAACTCATACTGCTCAGCCTTTAGGGCTTTATCAACCTCCGCATTCACTCACGTTTGAAGTCATCAAAGCCCCTCAGTTTCATCAGCTGTATTTGTGGCTGCCTGAGGTTTACTGTGAGCATAGGCTTGTTTGTGTGCATTTTTGTGTTTGAACAATTGTCAAGTCCTGCAAATACCTATTTATTTCCCTTTGCTCCAGCCTGAAATTTTTATTGCCTAATTATTGTGATTGATGGTGGTTTATCCCCACATTCTTGTATTATGCAGTTCATGTTGAAAAAAAATGTATAAAGTATTAATGTAGACCTTTTCTGATTTGTTATATTGTTTGTTTGTGTCTTTGTTGCTTTATAGCTACTTTGACTATTCATGGAGCACTAGAAAGAGTTTTGAATTATACTATTATTTCCATTTTTTAAGAAATTCTTTGTATTATCCTATTATTCTCATAATTCTCATAACTATTTATTTTTAATTATCATTAGTATTATTAGTATTATGAGAAGGTGAATGAGGGGGAAGCTTTAAATATAATATTAGACAGATTTGATGTGGAAATATCACTCTAGGTCAAACCTCTAGTAAGAGAAAGAATTCAGATATGAATTTCTCATTTTTTGAAGAGTATTGAACACCCACTTGGTTGCTTCTAAGCGTAATTTAAGCTAAGAGAAAGTAAGTAGGAAGGGAAGAAGTAAAGAAGAGAGAGGCGCTTGTGGTTGTTACATGTAGAGAGAATGGAACTGTCCAAAGTCCTTGATGTTAGTTTTTCGAGAAACTGAAAGACGTTTAGTGTGCCCAGGGCCTTGTGAGCTAGAAGAAAACCATTAACTGACAGATAAGAGGCAAACAGGGTATTATGATTCAGAACATTGTAGAATACAGCCAAGACTGAATGTTATGGGAGGCCATTAAAGTAGTTTAACATATGTACATAATACCATGGATGCTTAGAAGAAGAATAAGTAGTAGAGTTTCCGGTCTTTGTCATTCATAGACTAGAAATCTAAGAGCACAGAAGATGGAACAAGTATAAAGCATTCAGGGATCAATGAGATGTTAGCCAAATCCAGAATTCAAGTGGTACGAATCCAAAAGAAATAAGCTGGACTAGGTGAGACCAGTCCTTCCTCAGAGGATCATGGGAACAAATGCTTTGTCATCACCTCAATTACTGTTGAGGGAAGAGTTGTCATGGAGACCATGATACCATGTTGCATAATCAGAAACGGAAGATAACAACAGCTTTAGTCTGAAATAAGGAAACACATTTTTTCTAAGGGCACATTATCTTTTATAGTTTTCAGGACCCTGAATCAGAAGGTCTATGATATGCACTTGTGAAAATACTGTGGCAATGACTTCACTTCCTGCTTTTTATATCAGCTATTTTTTATTACTGCCTCTGAGACTCTGTGAGTCGGTTTTGTGATAATGTCTCTTAACACACTGTAACATCCGGCACTTTTTACATTCTTATTCCACAAGCAAATGCATCAGGGAAAACAGTGGAAAAAGAAAATGCCTGTGACTCAGATATCATTTTTATATGCAATTAAATGAGTAAGAATGTTGAAATGTCTGTATCTCTGTTTATAAATGACAGTATGTAGCAACACTAAAATGTAAATTAAAAGAATATATAAGTTAAAATCAGTTTCACATGCCACTGTCCCTTGAGTGCTACTGTATTAAGAAGTCTCATGTTTCTATTTAAACTTGGGCTTCCTCTATGTTTGGCATGTGTAGGAAGTATGTGTGTTATCAAGGGACATTATTAACTTCAAGAAGGTCATAAAGTATGTGTGTTATCAAGGGACATTAGGAAGTATGTGTGTTATCAAGGGACATTATTAACTTCAAGAAGGTCATTAGTCAGCAATGTTTTTAAAGACTCATTTTTAAAACTTTTACCGTGTTATGAATTATGTGTCATCTCATCACCACCAAGGAGGTGAGTGATCAAATGTGTCCTATGAGTCT
This sequence comes from Pipistrellus hanaki, assembly GCF_964339955.1. Lineage (NCBI taxonomy): Eukaryota > Metazoa > Chordata > Mammalia > Chiroptera > Vespertilionidae > Pipistrellus > Pipistrellus hanaki. The sequence goes on along the minus strand of NC_140516.1, from coordinate 42,777,557 downwards.
GTACATGCCAACTGCATTTGGTCAGTATATAGAATTGTATGAAGTTTGAGGAAACACAGACATACCTGGACATGTACTCTGTGTCAAGCACTGTTTTGGATGTTGGAGACTACAGAGATGATGGAAATGCTCTGCTTGCTCTTAATTTCTATGCTCATGTTCAGGCATTGTAAGCAGCTTTAGTGAAATAAAGAACTAGACATATCTTATAAACTGTCTCTCCTGGTGTTATTTTTCTTTTTCCTAAAACTTGTGAGAGCACTGACTGGGTCCTAATCAACTCTGCATCTCTAAAGTGCCTGAAACAATATATTTTTGTTGCTATAATCACCTGGGAAGACAGAGTAAAAACCATCTGAACAATTCTAACAACGTTATAAAGATACAATAAAGATGCAATATTATAATTCAGAAATAAGATCTATTTATCTAAATTTCATTTTGAAGGCAGTAGAAGAATAGAATTCCTATTTCCATTGTTTTTAAAGATCCTGCAATTTTGTGGGAAATTAGCAAAAACAAACACTGAGAACATTCTAGGTAGAAAGAACAAAAATATATAGAAACATGAATGCAAAGTGTGAGTGGTGGGAAGGGTAGGGAGTGTAGACTACTCTTTCTTTGGGTTCTTACTGGTAGTTTAACTTATTATTTGGGAACCAAACACCCCTGCATTATGGTTAATAAGGAGGAAGAGTATGGTTGGTTAGGTGACAGGCAATGAGATCTAAAAAGCAGCAGGTGTTTGCTTTGAATACATTTATGTTATAAAATTGCCACTCTATGTGGCCTGCTGAAGCATTTTAAAAAGTTTCAGCTCCTACATTAATAATCATAACATCTCACTGCACATCAGAAAGCCATTCCTCTCTTGATTCATCCCTGTAGTTAAGATTGATAGGTTTTGCCTTCAGATTTCTCTCTTGGAGTACTTTGTGTTAAACACTTTGTTAGCCATTCCTTCTGAAATGCATTTTTCTTTTAAATCTAAAAATAAAAAGTAAGTGTCCTATTTTAGCTTGTGACAAGCGGTAGGGGGACATAAGTCAAGTCATTAGGATAGTGTCTGCGTCTCTATTGCCTATTTAAAATGTCTCCAGTCATGGATGGACCTGGAAAATATCACACTACATGAAATAAGCCAATCTGATAAAGATAAATACCACATGATCTCACTTATTTGTGAAATCTAATGAATAAAATGAATTGACCAACAAAATAAGACTTGAAGTATGGAGGCATGGAACAGACTGACATACCCTGATATGGGGATAGAGGGATGAGAAGAGACAAACCAAATAACTTATATACTGACATAAATAGCCCATGGACATGGGCAATACGGTAGTAAAGATCTTATGTGGGGGATAGAGGTTGGGAGGAGGGGAATAAAGGGGGGAATGGGAGATATCTCTAATACTGTCAATAATAAAAATTTATTTAAAAATAAAATGCTTCCAGTGTCCCTACATAGTAAATTATCATTTTGATCTTCTATGAGTGTTAGCATTTCTCCATCAGGTAATTTTACTACTAACTCCCACCACAGGTTTAGGGTTGAGGAGCCATCTTTAATTTTTTGCTAGCTCCAAAGTAATTATCTTCTCCCAGAATTCTATCTGCTGTGCCTCTAACCATCTCTCATGTCCAATGAGCAAAGCCACATAAAATTCAACCTGTGGGACTCCAGGATACTGACAGTAATCAGCTAGATTTCTTCCCTGTAATACAGTCTGCAAGCTTACATACAGTTTCTGATGTACAATGGTTAGACTTATGACTTTTCAAATTTATGATGGTCTAAAACCTTTATGCATTCATTAGAAAGCAAACATTGGATTTTTATCTTTCCCCAGGTTAGCTATATGTGTTACAATACTCTCTCATGATATTGGGCAGCAGCAATGAGATGATTTTGCCCAATTATAGTCTAATATAAATGTTCTAAGTACATTTAAGATAAGTCAAGCTCTATCATGTTACTCAATAGGTTAGGTGTACTAAATGCATTTTTGACTTATGATATTTTCAACTTGAGATATAACCCCATCATAAGTTGAAAAACATCTGTAATTTTAACAATCACCCTAAAAGTTCTGAATTTGGGTAGTGACTATCTGTTTATTCTCAGTTGGGGTTGTAACATACAAAATTACTTATCCAACATAAAGCTATGTGCTATATACCCTGCGTCAGGCACTACTCTGCATGGTGCAATAGGCAGAGAAATAGACAAGGTTCCTGTCCTCATGGAGCTTGCCATCCAGTGGGAAAAAGATACCTCTGCATATACCTGTGAAGCTGTGAGATAAATCATGTCTGCTATGAAAGGGATGCTCATGGGACTGTGGGAGCTCATGACTGGGAAACTGATGTAGTATGGGAGGAGGTGTGGTCTGAGAACTTTTCTGTGAGGATGTAAAATTAAACAATAACATGAAAAGTGAGCGAGTTTTGTTAGGGAAACAGGAAGGTAAAGCCAAGGGAACTGCAGCATGCTGAGCCCTGGGAGGCAGGAGGGCTGTGACTCTTTTTAGAAAGATGATCAGCGGGAACAGGATGCAGGGAAGATAGCCAGAGATGGAGCTGGAGAAACAAAGGCCAGATGAGGCAGGATCTGGTGGACAGTGTTTCTGATCTTGAATTTTATTCTAAGAAAAAAGACAGTCCCGGGCTGGAGGTGGAAGGCCAGGCTAAAGGAGAATGATAAAATTAGAGGTGCCTTCAGGCCTCAAAACTATGGCATTAAGTGCATGTCCCAGGGAACTTGTCTGGATTCCATTTAAAGCATTTCTGCTCTGGGTGATATAAAGAAATACTTCTTTGAACATCACTCCCATTTCTGAGTAGCTTTTCACAAAGTCATCCTAAGAATGTCATCAGAAGCTTTTATCCTTTTGGCACCCACCTGGAAATGATGCTCTAGATTACCCTGCCAGGTGGGTGGGGAAGCCTGGTGCTTTTTGTCTCAGGGGACAATAGAGACTCCTTCAGTGCTACCCCAGCCTCTGATGTTAGCTGCTGACATTCAGTACTTTGAGGCTCATAGTTTCCAAACTGAGGGCATGAAGATGTCTGCGGGGAGGTGGGGTGAGGAGGGGAGTGGCCGTCTGTGGGAAACACAGCCAACATGTCACACATTTAGAATTTGGGGGAGACGTAAGCCAGCTCCTCACCAGCTTCCCCAAACCACCCAGCACACATGTTCCCATTTTATGGTGCAGGCTCCATTGCATAGAAATGGACTTTTCAATGGTTAAATATCAGTTTGAAGTTAACAACCTGAGACTTAACCAGATCCATAGAAATTACAGAAATCAGAACCTTGAGGCTCGTTTCTCACGGAGAGTGCGAGAAATTGGACAGAGGATTTGCTATTGATTCTTGGCAGTGGCTGCCTCCTCAGATCCATCCCGAGGGACATGTTTTATTTCTGTGTCTCCTCAACCCATCCTTTCTTTTACCATGTCCTGGAATGACCTGACCCCTCAATGAAAAACAAACAAAAGACCACTCCCTTCACCTGGCCTGGTTGGAGCATCCTCCTCTGCAGGTAAGGGTCACCTGTCTGATTCCAGGTCAGGGCAAATACCCGGATTGTGGGTTTGATTCCTGGCCCTGGTGCATACAGAAGGCAACCATCAATGTTTTTCTCACATGTAGATGTTTCTCTCTCTCTCTCTCCCTCTCCATTCTTCTCTCTTTAAAATCAATAGAAACATATCCTTGGGTGAGGAATAAAAAAACCAAAAAGCACTCCCTTACCTCAGAGGGTCTTAGGACTGCTTTCTTTTATTGCTTTCAAATTTTTATTCTTATAGATGGCTTTATGGAGGAAAAATTGAGGAAAGGAAAATCTCTCCAGACTTCCACACAAGAATATCATAGCATGAACTCCCTGACAGTAACCTCCATCGCAGAATCAAATTAGACCCCAGGAGAAATAGTAAAATGGCCATCATAGGAGTCATTTAAAAGTCAACTGGACAAAGTCATGAAAAATGTGCTACCAGCTTTGGCCAAATGGGAATGAAGAAAGTGAATGTAAAATATTTCGTTCCCCTTAGTTCAATTTTTCTCTAGATTCAATTCTGAAGCTCCTGCTCACATCAGCTGTATCCTCAGACAAAAATATTCCTTGTTCTCTGCTACCATGTTTCTTAACCTAGATAAATTAAGGACCCCTCATTCGATCATCAAGAAGCAGCTCAGACTCCCGGTCAAAAATTTGGGACCCACTTTCTAAGTCCAGGCCTATTCCCAATTATATAGCAATTCCATGGAAATTCCATGGGAAATGTCACCATGTAACATTTCAACAAATGTGCATCACTTCCGGAAATTTCACATTGGTAATTTCTTCCACATATAAGTAATGCTTTCATGCCATCCAAAAGCACCTATTTTCTGACAGCGAGGTATTATAACAATTATTCTGAGGGCATCTATATATTTCTTTCTTTGTTTTTTAACATGCCAGCTGGGAAATCTGGCTCCAAGCCAAAATGCTGAGTGATCTTTCAGGCTGATCACAGGCAGACAAGGCTCAGCTGGGCAGGCCTTGTGGGGGAAAGAGGTCCTCCCCACATCAGACTCTGTGCACAGCTGTCCACTGCAATGTCCTGGAGGAAGTTACCCTCAGGGACTCAGGTTATGGCCCCTCCTTTCAGAGGACTCCTCCTTTGAGGCCTTAGCACAGGTACTTCCTGGGACCTTCTGTCACCACCTTCTCACCAGGGAACTGGGCTGAGGCACCTGTCTCTAACTACATTTTCTTCCAATCCCAGCTCTACCCACCCTCCCTTTCTCTGGACCCTGAGTTCATAATAAGTCAGGGCCTTTCCTGAAGGCTCCTCTTCAGAAAGCTGCTTCCCTCCCCTGGGCTACCTGTCATGGGACCTGAGCCCATGCCATCCTGTGGGAGGATGGCTCACTGCAGAGCTGGCACCGTTGGCTTTGCCTTCTGCCTGAACAGTCTCAGGAAGGGAATAAGGGCTCAGTTGTGAATTTTCAGTCTGGCTTACTGAGTCCTCACTAGACAGCTGAACACCAATACTCCATCATGTTACAGAAAAGGCTTATGACCGCACATATGTGAACCATATGCATCAAGGTCGTGAGCTAAATCAATGTCCCCATCTCAACACTGTGGGTCCAAGAAGAGGTGAAGTAGCTTTCTATGAGAATGGATCAAGTGACATAAATATAGCTTGCATCCTCGCCAAAATGTTAAAAAGCACTACATCCTAAGAAGCCAATAGTGTCATGTTCATAGACTTCACAGTGTATGGGGTTCTGTGGTAGATAGAATAATATATTCCACCTCCTCCACTGAGATGTCCACCTCCTAGTCCCTGGGCCCTCAGATATGTAATATCACATAGCAAAAAGGACTCTGTGGGTGTGGTCATGTTAGGACTTTGAGGTGGGAAGCATGCCCTGGCTTAGCCAGGTGGAACCAATGTGATCTCAAGGCTTGTTAAAAGTAGGAGAGGGAGGTAGAAGAGGAAGTTAAAATGCAACGAAGAAGGACTTAACCCCCACCATGTCTGTCTTTGAATGTGGAAGGAGGGGTCCTGAACCAAGGAATGCAGAGGGTCTCTAGACCTGGAAAGGGCCACACCGTGCATTCTTGCCTAGACCTTGAGAAAGTAGCGCAGCCTGGCTCATACTTTCACTTTAGCCCCCTGTGACCTGTGCTGCCTTTCTATCCTACAGCATCTATTTATATAAAAGGCTAATATGCTAAGTGTTCTTCCCACCTTCCAACCAGTCGCTGTGATGACTTGCTTTATAGTCGGGTGGAAACACTTTACAATATAACCAAATGTCTGAAATATTTTTTATTTATTTATTTATTTATTTATTTATTTATTTTTACTAGCCAGAAAATAGAGGTTTAGAAAGTTTGGAAACTTGACCCAACTGAAAAGAAGTAAGAAATGGTTATTTTTGAAAATGACTTCTCACTGAGCAAAATATAGTCAAATACTGCTGCAGTCAAATATTTTACCCTTTGTTCTCCCTGCATGATCTACAGTAATAATCTGCTCTGTGTTGATATTTACTGCTTTGTTGCTGACAATTACCTGAAAGAGAAGTTGGGGTGCTTCAGTGGGCTGGAAAAAGTTTAGCTAAATCAGAAAGCAGGTCTAATTAAGCAAGTTTATTCTATATATATAAAAGGCTATGTTGACTTACACATGTATGATACATATAAAGCCCTCGTTGGTGCCAATAACATACATATGTTTTGATCTGTCATTGTCGATCATGAATTTGGTTGACACTTCTATTATAGAGAAAAGGTGAATAGCAATATTAAAATATTTCTTCTAATTAAGTTCCTTTCAATATGCACGAATTCATGCACCAGGCCACTAATTGCAAGATAATCAATTTGTGTTCTTTTAAGCCACTCAACATAGAGTAAATACAGCAGCAATTGTGAACTAATGCTGGCCCTTTCATAATTATCCTTTAACTTGATCCTCAAAACAACTATGAAGTAGGTATCATTGTCAAATAGGTATCTACTAGAAAAGTTTTTTTTTTTTTTTTTTTACTACTTCTAAGCTTTTGATTTTATCTGAAGATTAGATTGGTAATAATTTGCTCAATGTTTCACAGCTAATAAAAAGCAGAACTGGAACTCAACCACATATATGACTCAAACCTGACTCCCATTTCTATTATATCCTATGCCCTTCTCAAGTTTTCTGGGATCACAGCCTCCAATAAAATTCAGATGACTTTTATGGCTACATACTCACTAACTGCCTCTCACCACAATTCCCATAGAATTTGTTTATGTGTGTGCCAGAAACCACACACATAAACAAAATGTTACAATCAGAACCCCAGAAGCAATTACTGCTTCTCTCCTCGCAATCAATTTTAATGCACAGGGAAACTAGCATGCAAATGCTCTTAGATTTTAAGCCACTGGGATAGAGGCATTAACCCTGCCCCAATCATCATCATGATTACTTTGCAGGACACTCTGTTCCCTGGCTTCCTTACCAACAAAACTTCCACTACCACCAAGCTACAGCACTCAACAGGCTTTTGCATGGGCTCTGAGAAAGCAGTTTGTGTGGACAGCAACATCTTACTGTTCATTACAGTTCACAGAAAGGCCAAGCAATTTTCTCCTCCCCACTGTCATAGCAAGAGTGTGCTATATCCTGTAGTTGATTGGTCCCCTTCACCAAGCACAGATAACTTTCTAAAACCTTTACTCCCTGGTCTGATAGATGATAAGTGAAAAGTAGAAAACTGGTGGAATGAGTACTTCAAATATTATGAATAATGCTCAGGAGGAAAACCTGCCTCAATAATAAAGTTAATCAGACCTCTGCTCAGTTGTCCTTCTTCAAGGGTGACCTGCTCTACATTCACTCTTCATACATCCCCCTAAAAAAGGTTCTGCCATCATTAACTGCCACATTGCTTTGTGCCTCTTATCTACAGAGTCTCTCTCTCTCTTTTTCATTTAACAAGTTCTGAATTATTAGGCACTGCTGTATGATTTTTAATGAAGAGTCATCACAGAAAAAAATAATAATTTCTCCTTTCAATTTTTGACTTGTAAAGTTCCCTGCTGTCAGATTTCCCTCAGTAGGAAACAGCTGCCCACACAGACAGCCTGCAGAGCTGAGATCTCCGGTGCCAGGGCAGGTGAGTCAGCAGCCAACACTATTTGGCTTCTGTAGAAGCTTCCAAGAAATGGAGGGTTGGGAGTTGGTCTAGTTACTCAGTCCCATTGTAAATATTGATAATGGAAATTATTTAAAAAAAAAAAAAAAAACAACAAAAAACAAACAAAAAAAAAGGTAATAATGACATATCTTTCATTGAGTTTTTTTCTGTGCTAGGAAGAATAAGAATATTAATTCACAGTTTCCATCATCAAATAAAACCCAGAACATATATATTAATCACTTTTTTTAGATGAGAAAATGGAGCTCAAAAAAGTTATGTATATTTCTGAAGATTAAACTCATAAACAACTGGGTTTGATTCATAAGCAAACACTCCTTCCTCTCCTGCTGTACAGTATGAGAACATATGATTGGCTTTCATGGTTACCAACTTATTTGAACCAAATGGGTCTGATCCTCCTCCATCTCATAGCCACTGCTATCACCAGGCTCAGAGAAAGAGCAATGATCAGGCTCAGAGAAAGAGCATGAGGTACCATGGTCAAAATGGCAAGGAGTCCAATGAAAAAGCCACGGCAACTGCTGAACTGAATGATCAATCTCAATGAGGTAGGTAGGAAAGAAAGACTCTAGATTCAAAGCGAAAGGAAAGTTACCCAAAAAGGTAGGAGCCATGGTGTGTGCAGAAGGTAAGTGGCAGAACCTGGAGTAATTCCCCAAGCTGACTGGCACCAGAATGGTGTCTAATTGTGAAAACACATGTCTAGGGCTTAAGAAACCAGAGTAAAATAAATAAAATGTTATAAAAATAAAATAAGACTGGCCTAGCTTCCATATGGGCAGTGTAGCTATGATGACTTGTAGGGCAATTTGGGTGGTGCCAAGAGAAACTTCGTAAACTACTGTTTTCATGAAACCAGGAAGAAAATCAAGCTTGTATATTAAGCGTATAAGGTGATGCCTAAAAGAATTTAAACTCAAACTAAGGAAGCACTAATTAAGTAAATATAGCAGACAATGGCAAATTGAATATGACCAGTATTATTAAGCTCTAATGAAACTATTTTTTAAAATAAGAAAACTCTTTTATTAATCAAGAATTGCAGCATTCCCAACAAAAATAGACAGATGACTATTCATTGAGCAATATTTCTTGTGATTTCTTTATAACCCAACCAATGCACTGGTTTCTTTAGTGTTTGACAAATCAGGGAAAAGTTGAAATACCTACTATCTGTCCTCATGAAAGATATGGTACATTGTGAGGAGAAGATAAAACCCACAGAAAAACTGAAAAGAAAAAAAAAAACTGAGCATGAATCTGAGAGGATCTGATGATACATCAGAGACAGGAGGAAATAGGAGCTAGGCAGAGTTCAGATAAGTTTAATGGGATAATAGAAGCATAGTCTTGATCTTCAAGGATGTATTACTTGCTAGGTATAAGGAAAGAAAATGTTGCTACTGTTATGAATCGTAATGTAAACATCTGTGTTTTCCAATGGTCTTAGGCAACCCTGCTAGTGGGTCGCAACCCACAGGTTGAGAACTGCTGCTGTAGAGCCTAAGACCATCAGAAAACACAGATATTTACATTATGATTCATTAACAATAGCAAAATTAGTTATGAAGTAGCAACGAAAATAATTTTATGGTTGGGGGTCACCACAACATGAGGAACTGTATTAAAGGGTCGCGGCATTAGAAAGGTTGAGAACCACCGGGTTAGAGGTCACAGCCAAAGGTGACCAGACCCCAGCTTCTGGTGTCACACCCTTGTATCCTCCCTTCTCCTTGACTTGTTTCTAAAACACACACACACACACACAAAAAAAAAAAAAAAAAAAAAAAAAAAAAAAAAAAAAAAAAAACAGGGCAAAGGAGATGGGATGTCGTTCTGTGGTTGTGGTTGTTACATTATACAAACTCCACATTGCTAGCAGACTTACTCACCTGCCTTTGAAGAAGTTAGTAGCCATTTGGGGAGGCCCTCCAGCTCAGGAGCTGAGGGCAGCATCCACAAGCTGAGAGTAGCTTCCAACTAATAGACAGAAAGAAGTCAGGGCCCTCAGTCCTATATAGCAGTGTTTCCCAACCTTCTCTCATGATGAGAATCACCTGGTGGAGTTGTTAAAACGCAGATTCCTGAATCCCAACTAAGAAGTGCTAAACTAGAATTTTTGGGAACATATAGGTAAAATTGTATACTTAACTAGTGCTCTAAGACAGATTTTATATACAGAGCACTAAGTTAGGTATGCAATTTTACCTATATGTTCTCAAAAATTCTAGTTTAGCACTTCTTAGTTGGGATTCAGGAATCTGCGTTTTAACAACTCCACCAGGTGATTCTCATCATGAGAGAAGGTTGGGAAACACTGCTATATAGACATACTTCGTTTTCATTGTGCTTTGCTTTATTGCCTTTCACAGATGTTGCTTGTCTTTATAAATTGAAGGCAAGACCATCCGCCAGGAAAAAAAAAAAAAAAAGATTACAACCTACTTTATAGCGTTGGTCTGAAACCGAACCCACAATATCTCTGAGGTATGCCTGTAGTCTCAAGGGAATGAATTCAGCCAGTACCTGAGTGAGCTTGGAATCAGATTCTTCTCCAGCTGGCCTCCAAAAGAGACCAGCCCAGCTGACACCTTGATTTACAGCCTAAGCAGAGGATCCTGGGAAGCTGTGCTCAAACTACCAACCTATAGAAACCAGGAGATAATTAATGTGTTGTTTTAAGCTGCTAAGTTTGTGGCAATTTGTTATGCAGTAATAGAGAACTGTCTTAATCAGCACGAGCAGCTGTAACAAAATACCATAAACTGGGCAGCTTATCAACAACAGAAATTTATTCCTCACAGTGCCGACAGCTAGAAGTCCCAGATCATGGTTCTTGCATGGTGGAGTTCATCCTGTATCGGCATGAAAGGATCATACCTAGTAATTGAATAATTGTCTTACTTTTATTTTGTTCTACAGAATTAAAAGCCTCTTAAACTTACTGGGAGCTCATGGGGCTACTTCTTGCTGCTCACCCTGAGCATTAGGAATTGTTGGGTGGATCTTAATATCAATGATGTTGATCAGAGTCTGCTTTATAACCTGTCCTTACATGCCCAACTATTCCTCTTAAATGATCAAATCTTTTTTGAAGTGGAGATGGAACAATACATCCCTATTATCAAAGCCAAGGTGAAAAACCATCATTATGTGTACAGTATAAAATAAATCTCTCTTATTTGAAGGACACAATGAGGAGTAGGAAAAATAGAGGGGAACTCCATTAAGGCCCTTCTACTCAGAGAAGTTACTATTAACTGTTCATTCATTTTTGTTAAATAATGTACATAGAGTTTTGAACTTCATATTTCAGAATTATTTACCTTTTTAAAGTAAAATTTAAAGTGTACTCAGAGTCTTAAGGGTTTTTCTTATCTATGTGACACAGGAAGATGTGGATACAGGGACTTAATGAGTGCTCACAATTTAAAGGAACAGAAATTTGACTGCAGGCAGAAATGAATTGAACTGTAAAGTTAATTTTGCAGGTGTGTCAGCATGCCCCCAAGATTTTCTTCTCCCAATTGTTTGGTTGGGTTATCAGTTTTGAAATGAAAGGGGGTCGTGTGTGCCCAGTAGATGCTGGCAAATGGGAGAAGGCTGCCCTGGCAGGTTGGGCGAACTGCTGGGAGAGGGTTGTTAGTCTCACACCCCTCAGGAGGGAGTGAAGAAGCAATGGTGCCCCTGGGAAATGGCACTGGAAAATGGCATCCCCCTGAGGCTGTCTCAACAAGAAGGAGTAAGAGTGCAAGAAGTAGCAGGCTTTTCTGGAAAGTGTTGAGGCCTCAGAACTCTCCTTGAAACCTGCTTCAGGTTGATAGTAACCATTCTTGTAAACAAGTAAAACTTCACATGGTAAACACAGCATCAGTGGAAACTTCCTTTTATGGAAAAGAACTTTTGAGACACGGTCAGTGTTAGCTGTATACTCTCAGGGGGATTTCTTAGCCTTTTAGAGTTTCAATTTCCTTAAGAGTAAAATGAATTGGATAAGAGCTACTTTTGTGAAGTGGTTCTCAAACTTTGACATAATCAAATGCTTAGGGGGTGCTTGCTGAAAATTCATGTTCCTAGGCCATGCCCCAGACTTACTGGGCAGGTATTATCAGAGTTATATTTTGAGAAATATTATTTTAAGAAATAAATTAAAAGAGAAAATGTGAAATATCTGTTTTCATTATTGTACGTGTGTGGTAATTACCATTTAAAAATCCCTACTCTTCAAACAAATTAAATCTGTGTTCAAAAGAGGGTGGCTTGCTTTCAAGACACATTAGATCAAAAAAAGAAAGAAATAAAGAGGAGGAGGAGGAGGAGGAGGAGGAGGAGGAGGGAGAAAAAATTAAATTAACAAGTCTAAGTGCAAATAAACTAAAACAAATTAGACTAGCCAGTACTGAAACAAACCATACAAGGTACAAGATTCAGGCCAGTTACTGTGTCTCTTTTAAGAGCCTCAGCCAAACTGTCAGTCACAGACACCTATTGGAGGCTTATTATACATAGGTGACCATGCATGGTAACACATGACTCTACAGCTAGAACCACAAGGCCATATCTAAATGTATCCAATAGTCTACAGAGTGAGTGAGTGCCCAGTACAACAGCCAATAGGAGCACTTGACCCAATCGCATTTTCTCTCTTAGGGACACATTTGAACCTGAGATGGATGCTGAAGCAGAACTCTGTCCCTATCTTTAGATCTCACTTTACCTGTGTATGTGCTTCTGCCCCAAGCTTTCCCTTCCAAAGACCAGAGACACAGAGTGAGAAACAGAGCCCATGAATATTCAAGACCTTGCTACATCTTGTTTTTTTGTAGTTGTGGTTGTATTTGTTTGTTTGTGGGGCCGTTGTTTAGAGGCCTCCAAAGGCCTTTCCTTTGCCCCTCGGGTAGGGGGAGCTCCCCAGGGCTGAGGAAGTAACTCCCCAAGCCATTTCTGGGATAGCAGCTTCTCCCCTCCTGCCCAGAAGCAGTGCCTTCCCAGGCCACAATTCCCCAAAAACCAAAAATAACTGCACAGATGTGAGGGACAGGGCCAAAGTCCGAGGCTCAAAGGGGCGCTAAGTTACTGTCTTATCATGGACAGCTGGAGCCTCTATATCTTAGTTTTTGTTGGCAGAATATTCCACTTTTAGAAACACTGTAGTGACCCATGTATCAGGCCACACATGTCAAAGGCATCAGGACAGGGCCTTGCAGCAGGACCAAGCTCTGTTGCAAGCAACCCTGCTTCTAGAGAACATGTGGTAAGAAAACATGGTCAGGAATTCTGGCAGGCATAAGTAGAAGATTCACAATGTATTATTCTGGGGTTTTGGAGCAAAACCATGTAACTTGCAGTGATTTATGAATATTTTTAAAAAAATAGACCTTGGCTGACATCCAGTCACTTCGGGTCCCGTGAACTGAGAGACCAACATACAAGGAAAAGTGTCACCACCATGACAGTGGTCATGACCCTGTTCATTGGGAGGAAGTAGAGATGATTTTCTACCTAGGAGGTAGAGAGAAAGAGGATTTTAACCCTATTGATCCAGAGATGTTTCTTGATACCAATGTTGGTAATTAATGACAAGTACAGTAGCTGTAGCCTGAGAAGTGTCTTAGGCTCTAAGGCACATGTGTCAAACACACGGCCCGCGGGCCAAATCCAGCCCGCCAGGCCTTGCAATGTGGCCCGCACCGCGCTGTCATCACTGCACTCCGCTGTCAGTTTATGACATTGTCAGTTTATGACTGTTCAGTAAACCATTCAGCCCGCGATTTAGGCTGGATTTTAGATTTTGGCCCCTTCTCTGATTGAGTTCGACACCCCTTAGAGTCTAAGGTATAAAGATTTGGGCTAACCCACTGAGTAAGTCACCTAGACAAGCAAAGGGGAATCTAGAGAGAATAAAAGAAGAGGGAGGTGATGAGTATAGTTGTGGCATTAAGGAAAACTGCAGTGGTAGGAGTCATTGGCCCTACTGTCCTTCCTCCTGTGACTTTACTTCAGGAAAAGAGGCCACCACAATCTTGAATGAGTGTCTTCCAGGACATAAAGAAAGGAAGTAAATCTGAGTGATTCACAGGAAAGCAGCCACGATGCTGCATTGCACCCTCCAGTTCCCTGACTTCAGAACTCAAGCTGCCAACAGTTTGGAGAGAAGATTTCGCAGCTGAGTATCCACAAGTTCTTCCCATAGGTTGAATAGAAATACCTTTCCCAAATAGCATCCTCTTCCCTGGGGGTATGTGTGGAGGTAAAGGGCCCAGCACTCCCCTTCCCAAAACTGAAACACATTTTCAGGGACATCTCAGTCTTGAGGTTCCCCATAAGATCAGTTGAATCCTTTATTATGACTACTGGAGGCCCAGTGCATGAAATTCTAAGACCCCTTCAGGGGATGTCCAACTGTGGGATCAGGCCTAAACTGGAAGTCGGACATCCCTCTCGCAATCTGGGACCACTGGCTCCTAACTGCTCACCTGCCTTTCTACCAAATCGTCCCTAACCACTCTGCCTGCCTGCCCAATCTCCCCTAATTGCCTCAGCCTGACTGCCTGATTACCCCTAACCACTTCTGCCTGCCTGATGTCCCTAACTGCCTCTGCCTTGGCCCCCACTACCATGGCTTTTTCCAGAAGGACATCCAGGAAACACCCAGTCTATCCCATCTAATTAGCATATTACCCTTTTATTAATATAGATATCACAACTCAATTTCTTCCTGAAAAGTCTGATACCTTCACTTTTTCCATGAGTGCTTACCTCAGGGTGCATCCTTTAAACATTTCCTTTAGAATCTGCTTCCTCGGTGTCCTGACCTTTGATAGATTCTTTCCACACATCACCATTACCTTGAAAATCACTCTTCTACCTGTCATCCTGTTTACTTGTATACAAGTCAAATTGTCTGAAATTCCCCCTTTTATTGCCTCCTCACTGTGTGGAGCCTCTTTTTCTATCTGCAGCACCTGTCCTGCTTTTGCAGAGGGCAGTTAATTACAGGATTGCAGTCCTTGTCTCCAAGTGAAAGTAAGAAGCTGGTAGGTACTACTTGCCTATTTCAATAATGTCAAACCTCTTGCACCAGACATGTTTGATGAATTCTAAATTGAGAAAACGCTGGATGGAGAAGTCCTAAGCCTTGTAAATTTACTTGTCACTGCTCAAGCATCATCCTCAAAGATTGTAAGAATTAAGGGTGCTCAGAGGGCACCCAGCCTGAACAAAATGAACATGAAGAGGCTGTTCATAAATAAAGGCACCACAAGTCCAGGTCATCCTATGTGGTGGACTGAAATAAGGATAAAAGAGGCAAAACATCACCTGAAGTCCTCACCCTGAGGAGCCACTTCCAGGGTATTATTGTCTTGTTTTGTTTTTTTGTTATCCTCACATGAGGATACTTTTTCCATTGCTTTTCAGAGAGTGGAAGGAAGGGAAGGGGAGGGATGGGGAAACATCAATGAGAGAGGCAGATCAACTGGTTGGCTCCCATAAGCAACCTGACCGGGAGCAGGAAAGAACCCACAACCTAGATACATGCCCTTGACCAGGAATTAAACCCAAGGCCCTTGGGTGCATGGGCCAATGCTCTAACTGCTAAGCAACACTGGCCAGGGCAGCACTCTCAGGGTTTTGCATATAAACCCTGGAAAAGATTTTTAAAAACAATTTAATTTTCTCAGCATAGTCTACCACTGTCATCCAGGGCAAGCCCACTAGTCATCGAGGCTGACATCTTTTCTCCTATAGTATTTAGTGAAATTAAACTGTCATTCTTCATTTCTCTTGATGGTTTTAGTACTGTGGCCATTTCTGACTAAGAGTTCATGCTTTATTTAAACATTAATTCTAAAGAGATTGGATTCCAAGCCCTTGTTTTCGATTGGCATCTTTAGATGAGACGTAGGATGGTGGAGACAAAGACATCAAGGAAAATGAAGGCTGGCAGCATACAAGCAGAGAAAAGCATTTCCCCCTTCACTGGCTTGAAATTCTCTAATTAGGCATCTTGGGAGAGTTCCAGGTCCAGAAATGGTCTCACTGGTGCTGAGAGATGGGGTGTGAGACAGGCCTGTGACTGTGTCCCAAGATAATATCAAATGGACTAGAGATGAGGAGGAATCCTCCCATCAGAGAGGCAGAGAGGAGCCTGCAGAGTAAGATCACTCACAGAGATGACCACCTCCTCAAACTGCCTTCTGAGGGCATCCTTGGAGGTGACTCTATGAAACATACTGCATTTGACTGTCATTCTTATCGTTTCACTGCCTGAGCTACATCACAGAATGCATTTCATAGATTCCGGACCAAACACAGCCCTTTAATCAACTGGACCCTCCAAATACAGCAACATAGACTAGAAATACTTGAAACAATCACTGTACTCACTCACCTCACCAAATCTCCCATCCAGCTGGATTTTGATTACATTGCCCAATACGCAAGCTTATCATTGAGGGCCTCTTGAGTCAATTGGTCTTATCTCTCAGTGGCACTTACACAGATACTCAGGGCCCTCATGCTGCTTTCCATAAGCTGGGCCCTGAAGCATATTGTGATTCCTCTAATATTGTGACATTCCTTAGCTCAACACCATATCCCTTTATCCTCCTAATAGCCAACCTCCATTGAAACCAGTTTATTTAGTTAAGGGTTAGAGGAAAACAAACTAAGGAAAGAGTCAGGTGGAACTGAGAATGGAGTTTTGACATTTATGGAGCCTTTACTTCTTCAAGGAGAGCACATGCTGACCAAAACTTGCATCCCTAAAGACATATCTGTGTCTTATTCATGTTTCTGTATTTTTCAACTTTTATCACAGTGTCTTGAGTAAGTGGGAGTTCAAATAAATATTGAATTCACTGTGCTCAAATAAATTTAAAGTCATCAACTCGAACTCTATGGAACATACTGCATTTGACTGCTAATCTGTGTAGTTAAAATCATATGTTTAAGGCACAGACTCTGGTTTTTGGCTATCATATACTTGAGGGAAAGTTATGCAGCATTGTTGAGTTTCAATTTTCCCATCTATAAAATGGGCATCCAGAAGGATTTTTTTCATAGGGTTGATATGGAAGTGACAACATATTTGTAAGGTGTTCTGCAAAGTGACATTTACACAGGTAATGCATGTTAGTAATAATAATGGAAATAGTGATCCTAATATAAATAATTGTTTCTTTATGACTATAGACTTAGAGTTAATTTAGTGGGCTAACTCTATTTCTTTGATTCATTTGAACTGCAAGACAAATTTCCAATACTTAAACTCCCATTATTCTTTTATTTCTGTTAAAAAAAATGCAAGAGAGTGAGATCATTGTTCCTGAAGCTTCTTGGAAGATAGCAGGGGCCCTGGCAAGGTAGCTCAGTTGGTTGGAGCATCATCCCATACACCAAATGGTAGAGTGTTCAATTCCTGGTCAGGGCACATGCCCAGGATGTGGTTCTATCCCTAGTTTTAGTGGAATCAGTGCAAGAGGCATCAGATCAATGTTTCTCTCACATATCCAAGTTTCTTTCTTTCTCTGTCTCTCTCTCTCTCTCTCTCTCAAAATAAATGTAAAGAGAGAGAGCGGGCAGGAGTTGGCAAATACTAGGAGTAAATATTTAGACTTTGCAGGCAACATAAGGCCTCTGTCATACTATTCAACTCTGTTCTGAAGCCACAAATGAATGGGTGTGACTGTGTTTTAATGAAAAGATATTTTAAAAATAGGCAATGACCAGAAGGTGGTAAAACTAAAGGAAAACAGTGAGTTTAAGGTGGTAAAACTAAAGGAAAACAGCATCATTCACCATTGAGTGATGCTTCCTATGAGTGACATGTAGAGGTTCCTATTCCATCCATGAGACACCACTGCATCCTTATAGTCAATCAACTCCACGTGTGTGTAAGAAACAATCACACAAATAACTCACACAGGCAAAACAGAAGAGGTGCTTGGCTGTGGATGGTCTCCAGCTTTAGTTTGCACAAAGCATCTGAGGCCACAGTATAATAGATGAATTGGAGTGAATTCTCTATTATTTCCATCAAGAGGTAACAGGTGAAGCTCTAAAGGAGACCATCCTCCCTTCCACACAGGCGACCTAGGTATATCAGGGAATACATGCTCAGCACAGAGGCAAACAAGACACACTTAGTGAGCCATCCTAGGGCATGATGTAGTCAATTTTAGTCCAATTTTAGAGAGTAGAAGGGTTTTGTTGGCTTTTCTTATACAGACAACTAGTGAGAGAAAAGCGAGTGAGGAAGATGTTAAGTCTTTGTTTGGTTATGTGAGTTGTCCCACAGCTACAGCATCTTCATTCACTGGGTTATTTACAGAATGTGTCTGCAGCTGATTTAACTACAATGTTCAACAGCCATTCAGAGACACCCCATTTACAATGGAAGAGAGAGAAATGTGGAAGCCAACCATGGGCAGCACTGAGGAGTGACCAGAAACCTCCAATCTCAGAAAAAAACAAAAAACAAAAAAACAAACTTCAAAACACTTCCAGACATATCCCATCCCCTCCCCATTTTAAAGTAAAAAAAAAAAAAAAAAAAGTCAATGGCAGAAACTGTCACCAGCCAAAAATATTAAAGTAACCAGAATAAATGAGAATGGGATCACCAACACCAGGCAAGATCCCATCCTCTCTGATAACCTCAGAAAAGTACTAACAAATGGGCCAAGTTTTGAGCAAATTGCTTCTCGAAGGTTCTTTATACATAAACTTACACTAGCTCAGTCTGAGCATTCTGGTAAGAATAGATTGAACATGAATATAAACTACCCAACCTTGATTATTCTAGTTCTAGCTTTTTTTTTTTACATGACCATATGACAAACTGTGGGTGGGTTTCCCTTCTCTTAACAATGTAAAGATGAGGCTGGGAATATAAAATTCCAAACAAAATCAAATTGCAGAAGCCAGTCTATCATAGTTTCCAGAAAATCATAAAGGACATTAAACTTGAATGAACATTATAAGAGCTAAAACCTAGCTTGAATTGATGCATTTTTATTTCACTTGCATTTGATTATTCTTGTGATGTTATTACTATGCTCATAACTGTTGCAATTTGTCAGTACAGAGCGATTACTTCCCAAAAGTAATATGGCATGAAATCAAGAATGCCAAATGATGGCTTGCTCTGAGCACCCATTTTAGAGGCAATTGGTCAGGCAGTATTTCGCTCAGGAAGCTTGAAAGCACTGTGTTGGTTGGAGTTTGAACACGTAATTGGGGAGCAATGTCCTGTAGATGGAGCACTGCATTTGAACCTAAGCTTTGTCTTTCAATAGTTGCGTGACCTTGGGCTGATGCTGCAAACTACATAATGCCTACAGGCCTTTGTAAAAAGTGTCCCTTCTGTTGAAAATGTCTCCCTTCCTTTTTCCTAATATCTTCTTGATATATTCTCCCACTTCCTCCAGGGTTTGCCTCTAATATACATTCTCTCTGATGTCCTCTTATAAAAAAAATCCACAAATCACAATCATGATAACATAACATTATTTTCATGCATGTAAAATGATATGATGTTATTAGGGTCCCTTTACCATTTTGTATTTTAATTGTCTGTTTATAAGTCTATCTTCTGCATTGACTATTAATTTCTTGATGGGGATATACTTTGCTCTAGTCTATATTGCAACATTCAGAACAGTGATGACACAGAGCAGACTTCAATAAATATTAATATAATAAGTTTCTACCTCTGTAAAATGAGAATAGTGGTTATCTGAGCTTTCCACCTTCTAGAGTTATTGTAAGAATCGAATGACATGCACGAACATTTGCTGTCAATTGAAATGTACTATACACATATCAGGCATTATGATGCTCTCCCAACAAGACAAATCTAATCTGTAGGAGGAATCACAAAGATGCTCATGAATACAACTGTGATCCAGATGCATTGAGAACCCAAGCTCATTCCGTCAGCTGCTCAACAAGAACAGAAATCTCTAACTTATCCCATGTTAAAAAGGGGGATAAGTTTCCATGTGTGGTTTTATAAGGAAAATATAGAGTGAAGACAGATGTAGATGTGGCAAGCTGAAGAAGTATTTTGAATTCCCATTAAATATTTATTGCATATATTTTGTTTAAGTTACACTTTGCTGACTCTGCAATTCAGGGTCTTTCTCCTCCTCCAAAGGACTCAGTGGGAGAGGTACATGGCACTTTGTTCTCACCATGATGAATGAGAATGTGTATCAGCCCAAATGTCCACCCACGATGAGTAAAAAAATAAATTATAATATACACACACAATGAAAGGCTATGAACCAAAAATGAACCATTACTAATGCTGTAACTTGAGTGACTCACTCAGATAGGATATTAAGCAAAGAAGCTAGTGCCTTAAAAGAAAACCTACTAAATGATTCCACAGAAATGAAGTTAAAGAATGGGCAAAAGTTATACAGGGTAGTAAGAGTTAAAAGAGTGGTTCATTTTGGGTGTGTTTTGGGTTGAAAAGAGAATGAAAGACCTGTAGCGTCCTGAAAATGTCATATATAGATATGAAAAATGATCAAGCTGCCCATTCAAGATTTGTGCACCTTACTCCGTGTATATAATTCCTCGATGAAAAGTGTACCATAATAAAGGAAAGTGAAACTCCTGTTTTGGGGTGGGGCTCATAAAGGATGTGTGTGTGAAGAAGACAGACTCATTCTACTCTCTGGCAGAGATGATGGCTGGCTCTCTTAGCTCTGTATTCCATCTATCTTTTGCTAAACATTTTTGGTTGCTTTCAGCATTATGTTTATGTCTTTCACTTGGTCATACATACTAACTTTTCTTAAGTATATACTTAGGAGTGAAGTGAAATGTAATACGTAATATGTACGAATCATTACTTATTCACTACAAATAAATGAATATTTAAAAACAATCTATGCAGAGAGAAGGGAACTGCCTCTGTATTAGGGGGAGAGAGTTCCAAGAGGAATGAGAAGGCACTCTGACAGAGAACTAGGCACCAGTAGCCCAGAGACCAGTTTCTCCCCTGAAGGAACATCCAGTGAATCTCTCTTTATCCAGAGATCGAGGCTGGAGCAAGTGAGATCAGGGGCAGTCAGCCAGCCTAGATCTGCCCAGCACCCATGCTGTCAGTGGACAGGAAGAGAAAGTGGGGGTGGGGGTGGGGGATCAGCTTCAGCTCTGCTGTGTGGTCTGGACAACTCACTTTAGTTTTCTGAGTCCCACTTTTTGCCATCCCATAATTGCAGAAAAGGCAGCTCAAATTCCTCTTCTCTGACATTTCCTGGTGGCAGAGAGGAGAGGAGACAAGTGCCTGGGGGGTGGGGCACACTTATGCAACTTACAACTATCAGTAAAATTCCTTGCAATGTTGACTTATATTTTTCAAATGCATGCACATTTCTCATTTGAATGTATAGCACATCTATATGTTTTAATATAAAATATGTTTATTTACTAAGTCTTCTAAGGGCATAGAACTGACCCTGGAAGCTGAGCTATGTTTAATGTTGCCATGTTCCCTGCATAATCATCACATAATCTGAATGTGGATGAGTTCAGAGCAAAACGATCTCCAGGGCCTCAAGCTGGAGCAGACAAGTCTTCCTACCGTGCCCCCACCTCCCGCCCTGCAAAAAGAAAAATAGAAATGGGCCAGTTATTAGATCTCTCATACATCAGAACACAATCTCTGGGTTGTAGGACCATCTGGAAATTATGTTGTTGTTTTTTAATTAGGAACTTATGGGCCAGTAAAATTAACTGTTTAGTCAGTATATTTTTTAGTTCAATAAGCTTCCTATTGATTCATGAAATGTATGCCTTTCTGGTCATCCTGCATCTCACATTCTGTGATCAAGGTTAAGGTGACCAGACGTCCCGCTTTTGGCAGGACAGTCCCAATTTTTAACAATTTGTCCTGCGTCCCGCGGCGTTTTAAAAAAGTCCCGATCTTAAAAAAAAAAAAAAAAGAAAAAAGAAAAAAAAAATTGGGACTTTTTTTTAAAACCCAGCCCAGTTTGAACACAGCAGTTTCCATCCGCCCCTGGTCGAATCTGTGGATGCGGGACATGGGACAAATTGTTAAAAATCGGGACTGTCCCGCCAAAAGCGGGACATCTGGTCACCTTAACAAGATAGGTCAGCATCATTCTATGAAAAGTTTCTCCAGCTTCTACATATGCATGCCATGATCATTCCTTAGAGTTCATGACAGTTGGGCCGCTTGCATGCTGACAATAAGCAATTGAAAAACCTCCTTTAGAATTCTTATTCATTATTTTCATGTTCTTTTCCTCTTATTAAGTAGATTTATAATTGCAAGCCTTGCTCGAGCGCTCGTAAGCAAATATGTTTTCCATTTTAAAAGAATGTCTGCGAGTCTGAGGATTAATATATAACAAGTGTCAGGATTGTGTAGCAAAATTACACCTTCTATTCCTAAAGCTACTGGAAGCACTTGCCCAACTCTCCTCCTGCTCTCCCCTCACCCTCAGCAAAAGCCTGCGAGGGGCCAGCAGGAAATGCTTCCTTGGTCGCAGCCCTTGGAAAAACACTTGCAAAATGAGAACAAGGATTGCAGAGGCCTTAAATCAGAACCCTGTCTTGTGCCACCTTAAATCAAAATGCTGTGGCACAGGCGGGGAGGAGCCCCACTCCCACGGAGGTGAATTTGCTTAAAAATTATGAACAGCAAGAACACAATCTCTGGGTTGAAGGATCATCTGAAGGACACATCTGCTTGCCATCACAAGCGACAACTGTCTGTGCCACAAAAAACAACTCCTCAGCTCCAGAACACCCAATGAGCAGTCTTTTGAGAGAAACGATTCCACCTGAGAAACTGGAATTAATCTCAAGGGGGAACATATGTGGTTATCCTTTGCATTTGCATGTATTGTATGTATGCACATTATTGAAACAAATCCCCAAAGCCAACTTGGTTCACATGTAACGGTGTCTTCGTCTGTTCAGGCTGCTATAACAAAATACTATAGTTTGGGCAGCATACAAACAACAGACATTTTTTACGGTGCAGAGGCTGGGAAATCCAAGGTCAAAGTGCCCAGAGATTCAGTATCCGGTGAGGACCTGTTACTGGTTCATGACCAGCCCTCCTGCTGGGTCCTCACAGGCAAAGGGGGTTTGGGCGTCCCTGTGACCTCTTTTGTAAGGGCTCTGCTCCCCGTCATGACCTGTTGACCTCCCAAAGCCCCATCTCCAAAAAAAACCATTGCATTGGGCCTCGTATTCAACAGAGGAACATTTCGTCGGTAAGAGTAATCCATATTTATAGGTTATTGCTTACCTAGGACAGGTTTGAACTGCGCGGGTCCCTCAGAAGAGGATTTTTTGTTTTGTTTTGTTTGCAGTAAGTACAGTTGGTCTTGTGTCTCGGTGGGTTTTGCATCTGGGAATTTGGAATGGAAACAGTGTTTTCGCATTCCCAGCCGCAGATTCCCTGCAGCGATTCCCAGCCCAGTTTGAACACAGCAGTTTCCATCCGCCCCTGGTCGAATCTGTGGATGCGAAAATCCTGCTACAGTTAACTTCCACTCAGGATGCAATCTCCTTCTGTAAGTAGAATAGCTTCTTGGAATTAACATGGTATTTCTTGTCTGAGACGACTGAATTGAAGTGAAAACCCATGGCACCAATGATCTCTATACAGCAAGCATGTCAAACTCAAAGGCCAAATAAACAAGGTTTAAGTGTATGTGAGCTGGGAAAGAAAAAAAAAGCTTCATTTTCATAGAAATGTAGGTTTATTTCGATAGAAACATGCTGAATACAAAGGGCTGAAATGAGTAATCATTAATATAAAATAATAGAAGATTTTAATAAAAATTAATATTTTTTCATGAGCATTAACTTAATGGACACTGAATAACTGCACAATTAATAAGGGTAACACAAACAAACCTATTTTTCTTGTTCTGTGAAAGTGAAATATTTCCTGTTGTGCACACCAAACAAGTCAGTCTAAGACTAATTGACATGGCAATCGGCTGCTAAATTATTCGCTGTTGGTATTAATGGGGAGAAATGGTGCACCTGAATCTAACGCACTTAAAGGTTAGGATAACGCATTATAAAGAAAAATTATTAACCAATGTTCCTCATGAATTTAGACCAAAAAAATTAAAATAGCATTAGAAAATCAAATCCAAAATGTAAAATTCATAATATACATTGACTGAATAATATTTATGCCAAGAAGCCAGCTTGGTTTAACATTTAAATAGCAGTTATAGTTAGCATATTAACAAAATAAAGGAGGAAAAAACACATGATTATATGCTGAAAATAGCATTTCACAAAAGTCAACACAAATTCATTAAATAAATTAAACAAAGAACAGAAAAGAAGTTCTAAAATTGATACAGGGCATTTATCAAAAACCCACAGCTGAAATCATACTTACTGATGTAAGAATGATGACCATATCCTTAAAATTTGAGAATATATTCTCACTATTTCTATTCAGTATTATACTGGAGGTCCTAGTCATTAATGATGCAAGAAGAATAAATAAAAGGCCTACAGATTAGCAAAGAAGATTGAATTTGCCTATATTCACAAATGCTTTGCCAAGGAATTTACCAGAAAAACAAATCTAGTAGACTAAGACATGAATATAGCAGTCACCTGATACAAGTTTTATAACCACCAGTAAACTTCATTTATATATATAATAAATATTGGGGAAAAAATTGTAAACAATAACATTAATAACATTAAAACATGAAATACATAGGTATAGATGGAGCAAAATATGTGCTTGAACTGTATATTTAAAATTACAAAATATTATATGCATAACCCATGGACACAGGGTGGTGAAGGCCTGGGTGAGCTAAGTCAATGGGGGGAAAAGAGGGACATAAGTAATATTTTCAACAATAAAGATTCAAAACTACAAAATATTGCTCTGGTAAATTTCAAAGGACTTAAGTAAATGGAGATATATGGCATAGTCGTGGGTTGGAAGATTTAGTATTGTTAAAATGTCAGTTCTGTCAAAATTCATCTCTAGAGTCAACACAAGCCCTGTCAAAATCCGAGCAGCATTTTTAAAAAGATACAAACTGATACTAATATTTTATGAAATGGTAAAAGACTTTAAGTATACAAAATAATCTTGAAAAGTAAAACATTGGAGGAACACCAGTACCTTACTTCAGTGATTAGGACAATGTCATATTTTACATTAAAAATGACATATAGTTCAACTGAATAGAACAGTTAGATCAAATGCACACACACACACACACACACACACACACACACACACACACACACATAGTCCTTTCAATTGATATTTGGTAAAAATATTAGATGTGAAGGTAATTCATTGTGTAAAGGAATACATTTTTTGTGTGAAATAAAAAAAGCCAAAGATAAGTGAAAATTTATTTGCAATAAAAAGAAATTTTCACTCTGACCTCACACAACATGCAAAAAATTATCTCAAAAAAACTGCCGAGACTGGTTTGGCTCAATGGATAGAGTGTAGGCTTGGGGACTGAAGGGTCCCGGGTTCGATTCTGGTCAAGGGCATGTACCTTGGTTGCGGGCATATCACCAGTAGGGGGTGTGCAAGAGGCAGCTGATCGATGACTCTCTCTCATCGATGTTTCTAACTCTCTATCTCTCTCCCTTCCTCTCTGTACAAAATCAATAAAATATATATTTAAAAAAATTATCTCAAAAAATATAATACAATTCAATTAGAACTATACACCATACAACATGACATAATTATAAGAGAAAAACCTTCATACTGTAGGGAAATCATAGTTTTCTTTGATAGGACCTAATAAAGAACTATAAAAGAAAACATTAAGTGGACTTTATGACACTTACAAACATTGGGTTCCATTTCCTCATCCTTCACTTTGCTTGTCCATGATTGATGAATTTAAGCATTAGTGCCCATTTATCTTACTTGTGTGTAGGAGCTAGTGGTTTAGAACTCAATGTTTTCTTGGTTCTGTATATGAGGCTTATTAGCCAAAGGGGGAGGAGGAACATCCTTCCTAATCTTTGTCGATATGGACATTACTTACATAATTATTGACCTTGCATTTATGGTCACGTTCAAAACCTGAAGAAAGCATCAAAGTGTGTGAACAGCTAATATATTTAGGCACTGTGCTACGTGATTTGTAAGTATTTATGCCTGTAATCTTATGAAAATTTTGTAAGGTAGGTAATGTCTCCAATTTATAGAAGCTGAGATATAACAAAGCCCACTCAGATATTTACATGACTCCCTGGATATTTCCTCCCATGTTGCCCTCTTTTTAATGCATTTTTTATTTTATCATATCCATAAAATTAGCTGGCTAAATAAATTCAGTTCTACTCATGAATCATTAACCCATACCTGATCAAATAGATGCCATGTGGCAGAAATAGTGGCAATTAATCTGGCCTAGCTCATCCTTTGAAAGTATATACTAGAGGCCTGGTGCATGAAATTCATACACTGGGGGGTGAGGAGGTTCCCCCAGCCCGGCTTGTGCCCACCCTTTCACAGTCTGGAAGCCCTTGGAGAACATCTGACTGATGGCTTAGGCCTGGGGAGCAGGCCTAAGCTGGCAGTTGGACATCTGTAGGGCTGCCATGAGCTGAGCCAGAAATTTGTGAAAGAGTAGGCCTTCCTTCCCCCAGCTGCTGGCACCAGCTTCCCTTGCAGCCCTGGCTTTATCCAGAAGGTCATCTGCATTTATTATTATAGAAGATACACTTTATACATATACATATACATATACATATACATACACATACACATACACATACACATACACATACACACAAACACACACATATTTATATCCATTTGATGAATCTTAGACAAATAAAAATCCCTGAACTATCTTTGAATATAGAATCACAAAACTACTTAGCTGAAAGGAAAATTGATACCATTTCAATTAAACTCCTTTCTTTTGGAAATGAGGGACTTGAAGTCCTGAAGTGCAAAGTGCCTTGCCCTTGTTGATAGATTATAGCCTTAGGTCACCAAATTCCAAATTCTGCTCTCTCCCTGTTCCTCCTACTATTTCCAGCCACAAGCTAGCTACAAAGATTAGGGAGGGTCAGAATGCATAGAATCAAAGGAAAAGAAGCCATCCTAGTGGCATCCCTGACTTTCCTCACCACACACCCATAACAGCAAGGACGTGATAGAAGCTGGCAGCCAGGCAGCAAGAGCTTGAGGTGCGGAGGAGGTGGGTGCACCAGAAGGCAAATATCATTAGCATCAGATGCTGGACGGACAGCTTATTGATTTTCTTTTCCCTTTAGTCACGATGCACATCAGTAAATAGCAAAGCATGTCCTGGGAGCCAAGGTGGAAGCAGGCAATGCTGGAGGGAAACAAAGCCTTGCAGGGGAGGCTGACTGTTGTGGCAAACATCTCACGTCCATAGGTCCCTCACTGCAGCTCTTTAGGTCGGAGAAGATAACTTATTCTGTCATTCTTCCAAGTACCGCAAGGCACCACAGCTTCCTGCCTGTACGTAGTTCTTTCTAATCTTCAGTTAGATGAGAGGAATGAGAGCGCATGGTTGTTTCCTTCCCAGGAGGAGGCTGGAGCAGGTGGCAGGTAGATGATGGTTCTGGTGCGTCAGAGTCCTCAGGTCCCTGCGATGACCTCAGTCCTGTAAAGCCCTGTGCCTGCCCAGAATCCAGCCTCGAGCTCTGTAGGTGCAGAGGTCTCGACTTCCAGACAACAGTAATGTTTCTAAATTGCATGGTCCCTGCCACGTAAAAGTTTTGAGTTCCTAAAGTCATCAATCAGTACAGGAAAGGAGTCACTGTGGCATGTGGCATGGGCTCTGATCATTAGAAGGAGTTAAGACTACTGTTATGATTTGATGGCTAATGAGATAGCATAGCAACCTGATCCAGAGGAAGCCCTGGTAACTCAACCAGAAAAGAGGGTCTGTCACCCCTAGATAATTCACCTCTAGCAGCAGAGGCCTTAGGATGAGAGGACTCTGAAATTAGTGGACAATAAAGAAGATGAAGGGTATCAATTTTGGTGAGGAAATCAGGTGTGGGAGTTAGGGCTCTAATGATTACCCCAAATATTCATCTCACATGTTTCACCCAGGAACGAAGACCAGACTCAGAGAATGTTGAAGAAGTTGCTTCTAGGACTTACAAGATACAAGTAGCTGCAAGAGCCCAAGAGGTGGACTGTAGTAAACAGGGTACTGCACTGCTCAGATCTAATTTTTTTTTTCTGATGGAAACACTCCCTCACTAAGCTCCTGGTAATGTTAATAACCAACAGCATAAAACTTTGTTTCCTTTCTCACATTGCTCCTGGTTGAAGAGAGCTATTTTGTCCAAGATAACTTCCACTTCCTGGGACAGGCCTCACCCAGTGAACAGGAGATAAGGGGGCAGCTGAGTGAGGCTCTTGTTATTACTGTATGGCAGCCAAATCCCTCTGCATCTGAAAACTCTCCTCCCCCCAACTCCCCTCCCAGTGCACTTTTCTACAAAAGCTAATCTGTGATATTTGAAGAGGAACCTGCAGGAAAAGCCCTGATTTTTTTTATGGACTCAGGGACCCGAGGGAGGGAGCGGGGGAGAGCTGGGATGGAGGTAAACACAGAGAGAGAAGTGCCTCAGCCCAGGTGAGGAGGTGGTAGCAGAAGGTCCCAGGAAGTACCTGTGCTGAGTCCTCTGAAAGAAGGGGCCTGGGTCCTTGAGAGTAACTTCCTCTAGGACATTGCCATGGACAGCTGCACACAGAGTTCATTGTGGGAGGATACACACAAGGCCTGCCTAGCTGAGCCTTGTCTGCCTGTGGTCCGCCTTGAAGGATCACACAGCCTTCTGGCCTGGAGCCAGACTCCTCAGCTGTTAGGGAGTTCAGGATAGAATATTCTCATGTAGAATTCTGGAGAAAGTTCCCTTTACTCAATGGGAATAAAGGAAATTATTCACAATAAATATTAGAAAGAAGTAAAGAAAGTGTGGTGAGATTGACTGAGGCAAGGGAGTGTTTTGTTGGTTTTATTTTGATGGGGTAACAGGTCAGACCATGTGGAGAGCAGAGTTAGGATCACTAACTTCAGCTTATCATCTGAACACTTAGAAGTCTAGGCCAACGTCTACGGCCATACCACCCTGAACGCGCCTGATCTCGTCTGATCTCGGAAGCTAAGCAGGGTCGGGCCTGGTTAGTACTTGGATGGGAGAAGTCTCGGCCAACAGCCTCTTCCTGGGCTGCCAGCAAAACAGAGGCAACCCACATGCATCAGTGATACGATGACCAAGCATCTTCATGGATTTTGCCCAATATTTGGATTTGGACTCTGAGAGCTAATCTCAGAGACCACAAGTTCATCTAACAAGTGGGGTTGAAGGGAGACACCTTCTCAAGAAGGTAAAAGAGAAGCTAAGAACAGGGAAACTTGCTCTTTTCCCTCCTATGAATGAGCCATGCTGACAGCTCATGTAAATGGCTTGGTGACAGTTGGCTATTTCAGGGCCTTGCTGTCTTGAGCTAATTCATCAGTCTTCCTTGCAAGACATGGACCCCTGGAAACCATGGCTCTGTGGCTCTGAGTAACCAATGCTCTGCGAATACCCTGGACCAGAGACAATTGTAACACTTCGACTTTTGATTCATTAATGCCCAATACTTGTGTGTATGTGTTCCGATGTGCTTGTAATTTGGATTAAAACCTGCTGGTAATAAAAGCTAAATTGACAGCATAGTCATCTATGTTGCCTTACTGTCATACTCAGTGTCAGGAACCTGGAGGGCTGAGTGAACATTGATTGGGCACCCCTGATATTATCTGGGGGTCAGGACATCAAGTGACTTACAAGAAAGACCATAGCCAGAGTGCTTGTGACACAGTACAAGAAAGTGTGAGTTGAGGAGACACAGAAATAAAACATGTCCCTCGGGATGGATCTGAGGAGGCAGCCACTGCCAAGAATCAATAGCAAATTCCCCGTCCAATTTCTCGCACTCTCCGTGTGAAACGAGCCTCAAGGTCCTGATTTCTGTAATTTCTATTGATCTGGTTAAGTCTCAGGTTGTTAACTTCAAACTGATATTTAACCATTGAAAAGTCCATTTCTATGCAATGGAGCCTGCACAATAAAATGGGAACATGTGTGCTGGGTGGTTTGGGGAAGCTGGTGAGGAGCTGGCTTAACTCTCTCCCAAATTCTAAATGTACCTATGACATGTTGGCTGCGTTTCCCACAGACAGCCACTCCCCTCCTCACCCCACCTCCCCGCAGACATCTTCATGCCCCCCAGTTTGGAAACTATGAGCCTCAAAGTACTGAATGTCAGCAGCTAACAACAGAGGCTGGAGGTAGCACTGAAGGAGTCTCTATTGTCTCCTGAGACAAAAAGCACCAGGCTTCCCCACCCACCTGGCAGGGTAATCTAGAACATCATTTCCAGGTGGGTGCCAAAAGGATAAAAGCTTCTGATGACATTCTTAGGGTGACTTTGTGAAAAGCTACTCAGAAATGGGAGTGATGTTCAAAGAAGTATTTCTTTATATCACCCAGAGCAGAAATGCTTTAAATGGAATCCAGACAAGTTCCCTGGGACATGCACTTAATGCCATAGTTCAGAGGCCCTGAAGGCACCTCTAATTTTATCATTCTCCTTTAACCTGGCCTTCCACCTCCAGCCCTGGACTGTCTTTTTTCTTAGAATAAAATTCAAGATCATAAACAGCATCCACCTGATCCTGCCTCATCTGGCCTTTGTTTCTCCAGCTCCATCTCTGGCCATCTTCCCTGCATCCTGTCCCCACTGATCATCTTTCTGAAAATAGTCACAGCCCTCCATGCCTTCCAGGGCTCAACATGCTGCAGTTTTCTTGGCTTTACCTTCCTGTTTCCCTAACAAAACTCGCTCACTTTTCATGTAATTGTTTAATTTCACATCCTCACAGAAAAGTTCTCAGACCACCCCTTTTCCCATACTACATCAGTTTCCCAGTCATGAGCTCCCACAGTCCCATGAGCATCCCTTTCATAGCAGACATGATTTATCTCA
This sequence comes from Pipistrellus hanaki, assembly GCF_964339955.1. Classification (NCBI taxonomy): domain Eukaryota; kingdom Metazoa; phylum Chordata; class Mammalia; order Chiroptera; family Vespertilionidae; genus Pipistrellus; species Pipistrellus hanaki. The sequence goes on along the minus strand of NC_140516.1, from coordinate 42,746,785 downwards.
CAGCTTCACAGATATATGCAGAGGTATCTTTTTTCCACTGGATGGCAAGATCCATGAGGACAGGAACCCTGTCTATTTCTCTCACTATTGCAACATGCCCAAGCAGTGCCTGATGCAGGGTACATAGCACATAGCTTTATGTTGGATAAGTAATTTTGTATGTTACAACCCCAACTGAGAATGAACAGAGAATAACTGTCCAAATTCAGAGCCCTTTATGTTCTGTTCAGAATACTTAGATGCTCCTCAACTTACTATGTGGTTATGTCTCAATAAAGCCATCTTAAGTTGAAAATAATCATAAGTTGAAAATGTATTTCATACCCTTTATCTACCAAACATCATAGCAGAGCTTAGGCTGCATTACATGTGCTCAGAACACTTATATTAGACTACAGATGGGCAAAATAATCTCGCTGCTGCTGACCAGCATCATGAGAGAGTATTGTAACACTGATTGCTAACCTTGGCAGAGATAATAATTTAATGTGTGCTTTCTAATGACTGCATACAGCTTTTGTACCATTATAAAATTGAATAATCAAGCCAAAACTGGTTTGGCTCAGTGGTAGAGTGCCAGTCTGCGGACTGAGGGGTCCCGGGTTCGATTCTGGTCAAGGGCATGTGCATTGGTTGCGGGCACATCCCTAGTAAGGGATGTGCAAGAGGCAGCTGGTCAATGTTTCTCTCTCATCGACGCTTCTAGCTCTCAGCTCTCTCCCTTCCTCCTCTCTGTAAAATATCAATAAAATATATATATATATATTTTAAAATTGAATAATCATAAGTCAAACAGTCATAAGTCAAGAACTGCCTGTAATTGAACTAAGTAAAAAAAAAAAAAGTGTTTTCCATATGGAAACTTGTTTGTTGTCTTTTAAAATCATCAAAGGGCAATGTTCTCATGTGCATGTGTCTCATAATGGATTCTTGTTTTTTTCTTATTTTTTTTAAAGATTTTTATTTTTAGAAGAAGAGAGACAGAAAAAGAGAAACATCAATGTCAGAGCTATACATCAGTCAGCTCACCACCTTCAGGGGATAGAACCAGCAACCAGGCATGTGCCTTGGCCTGAAATCAAACTGGCAATCTTTGGGTGCATAGGATGATGGCAAACCAACTGGGCCATACCTGCCAGGGTTTTGTTTTTCCTTAGGCAAGGTGATAACACACACTTCTCTTCATGAACTTAAAATAGCCCCACTAATAGTTACCTTTCCACTGCAGAATCTGAAATATTCCCCTTATGCTTTACACCTACACCTCATTAGAATGAATATATATATATATATATATATATATATATATATATATGTGTGTGTGTGTGTGTGTGTGTGTGTGTGTGTGTGTATATATATATATATATATATATATATATATATATATATATATATATATTCATGTTTGGGAGAGAGTATGCATTTATTTTCTTATTCCAACTACAAACCCAGTGAAAAATGATGACATCTGTATGTTGTCGCAGCAGAAAGTGCATTGTTAAATAATACTTATTCACTGGTGTGCTGGGCCAGCTCATATCGATTTGCAACAGCTAATTGTAAGCTTCTTGTCTCAATTCTGTATCCAGTTATGTCAAATGTGTAGCTTGAAGTTGTACATGGTAGAGTATATATCCCATGGAAATTAAAACACCAAAAATAGAATTAGAGTAACTGTCCCTGGAGAGCTAGTTGTTAAATATTTGCCAGCAAAAATATAAAAATAAAATAAAAAATGGTAGTAATACTATTTATAAATAAATACCTACTTTCTCCTATATATTAGGGATTTAAGAGGCTCTCAGAGCAGCCTCCAGTTATTGGATGACTAACTGTGCTGGAGTGAACTGGAATATTTAAATCAGTGTGATATAAAGGCTGGCTTAAAGGAGTGAAGAGATTCCCCATTGTACTATACTACATATATAGGGAGGATTCCTCAATCATTCGGAAGCCGAATCGTTCAAATGTCTGAATAAAGAAAACTGGTAAATTTAAAATCCAGCATCTGCAGAAGACATTGTTAAAAAGAGCAATGTTAGTAATTTTGGGAGAAGAAATATTTTTCTGAGCTGTGGCTGGGGTGAAAGGACATGGATAGGGATAGAAATAGGAGCAAATACATGGTGTTTGATGGCCTTTGTTAGGGAGACACAGGAGCTTGGCAGTCACGTAAGCAAAAGCATAAAATTAATCAGTGCAGTTTCTGGACTGGTAAGAAGCATTCCACATAAACTTAACTCTTAACAATTGAAAACATAGTGAAACAACTTCAGAAACAGGGTCTATAGTCACAATTTTTAGAAAATGTCTAGTTGAAATTGCAAGTTTAGGAAAGGATGTTATTACAGCATCCTAGATTGAAAATGCCTTGGAAAGAACCCCAAGACACAATAATAGTTGATCAAAAAGGGAGTATAGTTGACCAGTAAGTGTGGATCTGGGGTCCTGGGTGAGCCCAGTCTCACTGCCAATGTGAAGTCTTCCTCCAGCCCTCAACCCTAGTGGATTCTTTCTTTTTTATTTTTAAATATATTTTATTGATTTTTTTTTTTTACAGAGAGGAAGGGAAAGGGATAGAAAGTTAGAAACATCAATCAGCTGCCTCCTGCACACTTCCTACTGGGGATGTGCCTGAAACCAAGGTACATGCCCTTGACCGGAATTGAACCTGGGACCTTTCAGTCCAAAGACCAATGCTCGATCGACTGAGCCAAACCGTTTATGGGCCTAATGGGTTCTTTTCACCCAAAACACAAGTCACTGCCTGTTGTGCTCACAAGGAACTGAGGTTTTGATGATTCTGTAGATCATTGTCTTCAAGTGTAGCATCTTCAGCCATTCTCTCTGCTGCCTCTGTGCATGGCACAATACATGGTACCTACAGGTGTCCCAAGGTTGAACACAGCCATTCTCTGCATCTAAGCCACAGGCATCATCTCCATCTACAGCATTAGTTAGCAAGCGCCAGGCACATCCTACTACCTCTCTTCATCTGGCTCAGTCCTAAAACTAAACCAACTGCACAGCTGTAAATTTTCAGCCTGGCTACTGTGTGCAGACACCCTCTCATGGGACATTAGAGCAACCGCAGTACATCTCTCTTGGTGCTCACTAAAGTATTGACATTTCATTTTCTTTTTCTATCTGTTTTGAGCAAACTCTAGGTCCCAGTGATGCAGGGTTTCCAGCTTTCTTCATTGCTGTGTGCTTTAATTAAGCTTGTTGTGTAGTGGGATTGGCTCCCTGCTGTGCGTTCCTGGGCCCTACGCTTTGTGAGGGTTGTGGGAGGGCTCTCCAGTTGTCTTTACTGGATCCTGTGGTGGGCCCTTAAAACATTATTGGTTTTCTAACCGGTTTTGCTCAGCAGGTAGAGTGTCTGCAGACTGACCGAAAGTTCCCAGGTTAAATTCTCATCAAGGGCACATGCCTGGGTTGTAGGCTCCATCCCCTGTATGGGGCATGCAAGAGGCAGCTGATTCATGATTCTCTCTCATCATGGATGTTTCTATCTCTCTTTCCCTCTCCCTTCCTATCTGAAATCAATAAAAATATTTTTTTTAAAAACAAAACATTATTGTATTTTAGAGATATTGGGACTCCATGAACTCGTTTGGTGCAGAGTGCTTTCTGAAATCCACCCAGTTATTTGTGTTCTTTGTTCTGTGTGTGAAACTTTAGATTTAATTAGTACACACATGATCAGGAGCCAGGAAGAAGTTAGAAAAATAGACCTTTTCTGTTTTATTGTTATCCTTTTTTTAATTTTTGTTGTGGTTTCAGCTAAAACATTAGCAGGAAACTAACCAGAGAAACTTGTAGGTTCTTCATTTTCAGACATTAGTTTGGAAGGGCACAGTGAAATATGCCCTAGAATAGTCTACACTCAGCGTTGCCACTACCTGATTGAATGACCTTGAGCATAGAGGTCCTTTCGCTTTCATTTAGAGCTTTTAGTGGCTGGTTAATTGGCCCTTAGACTTCAACAATATTTCTTCAAAGCATCTGCTACATCCAGGAACAGTGACCTCAGATACCTGATGCATGGCATTGCTAGTGTGTTTCCTTTCACTGTACCTTCCCAGTTCCTCACTGGTAACATTGTTAAAGTTGTAATGCTTTCTTGAGCCTGGGTGTACCCATTCTCCATAAAAAACCAGTGATGGGGTCCTCACTGTGACCCTGCCAATGGGTGGTTAGGCTCCAAAATGCCAGGAGGACTTGCTCTCTCAGACCACTCTTGGAAAACAAGTGTTACAGGTTTTATTGCTGGGAGTCAGATTCTGGGATGGAGATTGGGCTGGAGGAAATGTATTGGGGAATGTTCCTGGAATAAATTCCTGTTGGGGAGTGAAGAAAGTAAGATTGGGCAAAGGAGAAGTCAGGCTATGAGGCAGTCACAGGAAAAGCCCAAGATAATGCTCCAGGGAGCTCAAACTGGGGCAAGAGGACTGGACTCTTTGTTGTTGTTAATCCTCACCCAACTATAATTTTCCATTGATTTTTAGAGAGATTAGAAGGGACGGGGATAGATCAAGAGAGAGAAACATCTATGTGAGAGAGACACATTGATTGGCTATCTCATGAATGTGCCCCAACCCAGGTCAGGAATCGAGCCTGCAACTGAGGTACATACCCTTGACAGGACTCGAACCTGGGACCCTTTAGATTAGTGAGATGTGTAGTGTGTCTCCAGGTGTGCAACTCCCTACTCAGGTATTAGGACTTCTCCTATTCTGTCCACAGTGGTAGCCACTTGTCATATGTGCCTGCTGAGCACTTGAAATATGCAACTGAGGAAAGAATTATTTTTAATTGAAAGCTAAATTTAAAAACTAAAACACTATGTTTTTTGTATGTGAAACAACACCTTATTGTAGCATTTCATTTAGAGACTGAAACATGCAAGATATTATAATTTTATTGGCTCATTTAAGGTTTGCTTGTAATTTCTGGCATGATACATAAACACATTACCAATCTCGGATGAGTTAATTAGAAGAATTGTTCCCATGCATTGATATAATATTGTAATGTGCTTATTTAAATCTGTTATACAGTATATTGTTACAATTGTCCTATTTCATTATTAATTATTATTGCTGATCTCTTGCTGTGCCTAATTTATAAATTAAACATTATCATAGGTATGTATATATTGGATAAATCATGACAACCAAATGTGACATTTGACTGGATTTTGTTTTGGAGGGGGAAAACTACTCTAAATGATCACAGATCGAGTCAATGGATGAAACTGGAACATTCGTGCACTCTGATGGGGGTGGTCTCTCAGCCCAGCCTGCACCCTCTTGCAGTCAGGAAGCCTTTGGGGAATGCTGGACTGATGGCTATTGGGCATCCTTAGTGCTGCCACAGAGGCTCCTGCCATCACTGCTATGAGCCCAGCTTCTGGCTGAGCAGCACTCCCCCTGTGGGAGCACACTGACCATCAGGGGGCAGCTCCTGCATTGAGCATCTGACCCTGGTGGCCAGTGGGCATCATAGCAATCAGTCATTCTGCTGGTTGGTCGATTTGCATATTAGCCTTTTATTATATAGGATTTGTGGTAGTACAACTACTCTGATTATGGTCATATGGTCATTACATTGCTTGAACACCTGCTGTGCTGAGAGCTTTCAGTGTGTTGTCTACCTCCTCCTCACAAAGCCCAGAGAGGTCTGTCTTATTGGCATTTTCCAATGTGATTGTCTCTGGGATCCCAGCCAGCTGATTATTGAATCTGGACAAGTGAAAGCATCTCTATTGTGAAATGTACTTCACTTCTACTTGAAAACAAATTATTTCCCTCTAACCCACGCACATCAGGATGGACTCCATGGAATGAAGGCGAGTGGCTCAGGTTCAGGAGGGTGTACTTGCTCTAATGTGAAGCGGGGTTTGGGGAGGGAATTTAGATGTCTTCACTTGGGAACGCAAAGAAAAAGGCAGCACAAGGTGGTCACGGTCAAAAGCATAATATCAACCATGAGAAGTGTGTGGTTCCAGAGACAGCGTGGGCACTAATGAGATTCGTTGTGCATCCCCTTGGGTAAGTCGCTTGGCTCTCAGGGTTCACTTTCTTTGCCTGTAATTGATACCATGAAAGGTATCATCTGTGGTTCCTAACACAAGCTACAGATTATAATGACCAGGGGAGTTTGCCAAAGTAAAATAGCACCAAAGCAAGGCAGGCCCATTAAATTATTCTCTAAAGTAGGGGTGTCGAACTCAATCAGAGAAGAGGCCAAAATCTAAAATCCAGCCTAAATCGCGGGCCGAATGGTTTACTGAACAGTCATAAACTGACAATGTCATAAACTGACAGCGGAGTGCAGTGATGACAGCGCGGTGCGGGCCACATTGCAAGGCCTGGCGGGCTGCATTTGGCCTGCGGGCCTTGTGTTTGACACATGTGCTCTAAAGGGTGGAATCAGAAGATATATATATCACAGGCATATGTTCCTTTTTAAAAAATGTATTTTATTGATTTTTTTACAGAGTGGAAGGGAGAGGGATAGAGTGTTAGAAACATCGATGAGACAGAGACATCGATCAGCTGCCTCTTGCACACCCCCTACTGGGGATGTGCCCGCAACCAAGGTATATGCCCTTGACTGGAATCGAACCTGGGACTCTTCAGTCCACAGGCCAATGCTCTATCCACTGAGCCAAACCAGCTAGGAAACTGTGGCAGCAGGGGCCGAGCCCCTTGCAAGAATTTTCTGCATCAGGCCTCTAGTATCTCAAAAGTGGGAGAAGATAAATATATTTTAGTGGAAAATGCAAAAGTGTGTAGGAAATAATGACCTGCTCAATTTGATTAATCTATTATGTTCCTGAATTAGAGAATTGAGAGAAAAAGCCATTCGAGTGGTACCAAATCATAGGCTATTGGTCTTTTTGAGAGAAAAAAAAAAGAAAAAAGAAAAAAAACCACACAAAATAGCAAGATAGATGATGTGAGAGGGACTTACAGAAAACGGTATAGCTGACTTTCCTTCTGGGAGTTACTATTTCAAAAAAAGTATGTCTTTTTCACAAAGTCACTCCTGATTTGGAGGCATGGGTTAGCTGTGGCCATGCATTTCAGCTTTCCAAGGCTCCAGTGCATAAACAAGCCAGGTGATTTCTGAACAACACAATGACACTTAAGCCACATCCCAGAAGCCTTCATGTTCTTTTTTTTTTAATATATATTTTTATTGAATTTTTACAGAGAGCAAGAGAAAGGGATAGAGAGTTAGAAACATTGATAAGCTGCCTCCTGCACACACCTTATTGGGGATGTGCCGGCAACCAAGGTACATGCCCTGAACCAGAATTGAACCTGGGACCTTTCAGTCCACAGGCTGACACGCTATGCACTGAGCCAAACTGGTTTTGGCTTCACATTCTTTATAAAAGAGAAAATATACTTGTAACCTAGAGAAAGTAATAAGTATACCCTTCCTTGTCACTAGTCGATAAACAAACTAAGAGCATTAACAAAAATAGTGGTTTAAGGAAGATATTTTCAATTACTATTTTTTTTGTTTTTGCTCTGATATTAATTATAACTCTTTTAGATAGTCACCCAATGTAAAAGTTCCTAGAACTGAAGGCATAACAGGATATAGAGAAGATATTGCTTTTTGCCTGAGTTTTATGAAGCTGACATCAATCTTTTGTTTCATAAACTTCAGACTGGTTATTACCCTAAACGTAGGCTTTGGTGTGTTACAAGTGACATTGACAGGAAAAAAAATACAAATAAAAATATTCCCAATGATACTCACCAGTGGGTCTGGGAAAGGATTCAAGCCTGGAGAATGGAATTCAGGAAAGGTCACAAAGTAGACAGACTTTGGAGATAAATTGAGCTCAACTGACTCAATAAATGATGCAGACCTATAGTTTTCATGATTATTCATTGCCCAGTAAAAGGAGAAAAGACAAAGGATTTCATTGAGCCTTAGAATATAAACTGAGGGTGATGTAGTTGAAAATGCCCAGGCCCCAAATAAGGAGATCTGGAGGATTTGATGACCCAACCTCTCAGGGTCATGTAACCTTGGGCAAGTCAATCAACTCTGTGGTCTTCAGGATTCTGAGCATTGCTTTTTTTTTTCCAATCAGTTTTTTTTTCTATTATATAAAATGACAGCACTAAATAAATAATTTCTAAAATCCCTTTCTGATTCAATTCTTTATGGACCTTTATCTGCAATCCTTAATACTTGTAAAATACCTGAGCATACCAGCTGATAACTCACAACCTTGGGAAAAATTAAGAATAGATATTATCAGCCCAATTTTACAATTAGGTAAGCTAGAAGGCAAATGACTCCCAATTGGCCGAGAATTATGAATCTGATTCTAGGCTTCATGACTTCAAAGCATGTGCCTTTTCTACTCCCCCGCACTGCTATTCAACAGAGAAAATACAAGTCCTGTGTTAATTGAACATTCGAATAAAACTGGAAAATAGTTCACTTAGTCTCCTGGCAATACCCACGTCCAAGAGAGAAAGGAAATGAAGTTTAGTGAAATGGCCCCATGTAGGAATAAAGCTCTATTTTTATCTAAGAAAGAAAGAATGGGTAATTAGGGGTCAACAAAAAAAATCAGCCACAGGGAACCATCAAAGCTTTCTAAGGGAAGAATGATGTGGGAGGAAGGAATGTATATTATGTATATTTATATAACCATCTAAGACACTTCAAAATACATTATATAACTACTTAAACTTTACCTCCATCAAGAGACATTGAAACCAGAAATAGCATATATGAAAAGTAAGTATTACTACTTAAAGTGTATAAATCAAGCAATAAATGCTGTGGGCAGCCAGAAAGCAGGGGTATCTGTATATAAAAAGGTTCTTATTGAAGGCTCTGTGGAGGAAGTGAAGCTGAACCATGATGGGTAGGTAGACCAATGGCAAGAGCTCCTTTTCTAACTAGTGCCTTGAGTTTTCCTTTATAAAATGAGACACACTTAGAAGGAGCCAGTACTAGCAGATTCCAAGTGTAAAGGGTGAGTCTTAAAAAGAGCAATTCTATATAATAAAGAGGGAATATGCTAATTGACCGTCATGCTCACAACCAATAAGGAGAGAATATGCTAATTGACTGCCACTTCCTCAAAGATGGCAGCACCCATAGCCACAGGATGGCAACACACAGTCCCCACAGCCCCACCAGGCAGCAGTTGCGTATCATGGCATGGCTGCTTTGCGCGCCTGCCTCTGGAGTCCCCCAGTTCCCTAAGCCCCCCTAAGTGCTGAGGGCTGGCTTGAGGCACAAGCAAGCCTCAGCTGTCAGCTGCCCAGCCAATGTCTAAGGCATAGGTAAGCCTCAGTTATTGGCTTCCCAGCTGCCTAGCTGCCTATGGCTGCCCAAGGCTCAGGTAATCAGGGCCGGCAGAGGCTTGCACTGCCAGCAGTGGCAGCAGCAGAAGTGTGGTGGAGGCATCCCCTTCCCCTGATCGATGGGTTGCCTCTCATCCCTGAGGACTCCTGTGCTGTGAGAGGGGGCAGACTGGGCTGAAGGAACCCCCACTCCAGTACATGAATTTTCATGCACTAGGCCTCTAGTTAGTTATAAGAAGCAGGTGACAAATAGATGTGTGACCATGAGGGATTCTTCAACAGAGGGAATTCTTTCTGGGAGTTGTAGTAAATATCTACTATGTATGAGACACTTTCTTAACATTTCACTTTTCACTTAATTTCCACAATTTTTGTTCATAATATCAGCCCTACTTTATATATGGGGATACACTAGTTGTAAAGGTGAAAATAATTGTCTTAGAGCACCCACTATTATTAACTTATTTAATCCCAGGCCTCTGATATCTTAAATCCCTTGTTTAGCAGGAGATATAAGAAGTTCTAGTAGGATATGTTACCTCTTACCTTCATAGATATTTGAAAGTATGATGCTTATGTCATCAGTCATTAATAATTTCATTCAGGATGAGCTGGAAACGAGAGCTCAGAGGACATCTGGTAGGCAATCCATGGTCTCATGGACTAACCAGTTTCACATTGTTAGTAAATTCCAGACTATATACTTTGATGGCTATTATGTGAATGTGGATCTTTGTTATAAGAGCACCAGCTGGCAGAGTGCCACCCTCTCTACAGAATCTCAGAGCCCATGACTTATTGAGCATATAGGTCAATGGCATTATTTTTATAACAAATGAATTGCTTTTTTTACTTATCATCTAGGACATTAATGCCAATGACACCCAGTAGGGTTCTGAACTTGTAGTTCATGCTACAGAACTATCTATGTTATATAGCTTAATAAATAAGGATCTGACCCAGTCGTGATTTTAATCACCTTTAATGGTTTATAAGATGGTTTGAATTTAGTTATGAGTATTCTCTGTGTGCCAAAGGCATTCTAATTAATTATTTGAGTCTGTTACTATTAATTTTGGCCTTCCTAATTAAACTAAACAGACTATTACCTAAGGATGGATCCTCAGTATTTACCAGCTACACCATGTTTGTGAATTCAAACCCAACTTAACAGCTTTTCCGTATCCTTTTCTTTCATTGAAATCCCACCCAAACTTCAAGGCCATGCTACTAATAAAACTGCATCCACCGAGTCTTTGCTGTATACTGCTCTTCCGATGGCTCTGACAGTTGTCTCCTCTCAATCATTGGGTCTTTCTCTGTGTCTAATACGAATGATGTCACATGTTGCCTTCTATAACAACCATCCATACATATTATGTATTAAGTTACTTAAAGGCAAAGATGCTCCCCAATATATAATTTGTAGAGCATATTGTATATACCTAATATATTGATGTTGCTTTTCATAAATTTCAGGAGAGTTCCCGAGATCCCTAATGGAGGCAGTGCCTCCCATGTTGCCTTGACTCTGTGGGAAAATGTGCTTCACATGTTAAAGCTGGTCCAGGTCTTCTTGCCAAGCTAATAATAAATATGAATTTAGGCTACAAGATTGAGAAGGTTTTTAGCTGAAATTATTTCAATCCCAAGAGTTAAAATAGCCAACAACAACAACAACAACAAAACCCCACAATGAATGTCAATTATAAGGGATTTCTTTTTTAATTTTTTAGCAGTTATTTTGTTCTTCTAACAGAGGCAGATTGAGGGGAGCAAGGCTTGATTTTATTTGTTGGTTAATTATTGGTTTGCTTGTGTGTTTTACTGCCTGCATTAAAAAAATCTTTAATAGTGGTTGCTATAAAGAGATAATATAAAGGGGTTGTAATATAGACTTTAAGTTTACAAGACAGAGACAAATAAAAACTATCTACATCGATCAAACTATTAACAAGGATGGAATGAACATCTCTTTCCTATACCAGGTCCTGTGCCACTTTTTTTTAAATGTATTTTTATTGCCTTCAGAGAGAAAGAAAGAAAGAGGGAGAGATAGAAACATCAGTGATGAAAATGAGAATCATTGATTGTCTGCCTCCTACCTGCCCCCCACTGAGCATTAAGCCCACAACCCAGGCATATGCCCTTGACCAGAATAGAACCCAGGACCCTTCAGACGCTCCATCCACTGAGCCAAACCGGTTAGGATCTGTGGCTCCCACATTCATAGAGAAGGTGCACATTTCCACAGTTTAAGTAACTCCAGTTTAAGTTCACGCCTGTCTCCTTTTGCTCTCTTTTACTGTGCTAAAGCAGTGAAAGCTCTTCAGTCAGACATACTTCCAATAAAGGGAATAAGAAAAAAAAAGTGTATGGCAGTGTGTAAAATGACCTACTAGACTACTTAGGTATTTGTTTCCATCTGAATTTTTCTATAACCCCCCCTTCTCCTTGAAAGTAACATTTGAACACTTTACAAAATCATTTGCCTTATTTATTTAAGTGCAAAGGGGGGGGGGGTCTTCGTATCTATGATTTTTTTTTTTTTTTTTAGGAAACTGTGTCTCATTTCACACTTTTCTCTTAAAAATGGTAACTCTATGAAGCAGGTGGTCCCCAGTGTCATAATTACATTTTCTGAATTTTTTTTTTTTATTGCAGTCTTAGAAATAACTGTCAGAACCTATAGTGGTGGAGGGAAAGAGAAGTGAACACAATTGCCTCCTTGTCCTGGAGGCCCAATTCTGCAAGAAAGATCTTAAGAAATGCTACGTCTTGCTGATTTCATGCCTATCAATAGGCCGTACCTTCTCCTTTCCATGAGAACCAGACAAGAGAATATTGGGAAGGCGGGGGAGGAGGGGATGGGGGGCAAACTGAAAACTAGAAAGCCAGGCATAGCTTCATATTTTATTGATCCTAGTATGGAAAGTAGTAAACAAACAATAATTCTGGCAATATTATACCACAATGAGAAGCTAGTATCCTACCTGGAATTAATTTTTAAGTTTTTTTTTTTCTTTCAGTTTTCTTTTTCTTTTTGGCCAATGAGCAACAACCATCATTATCAAGCCCCAAATCTGAAACATCCTGACACTGAATAAAACCTAAGACCTTCAGGAAGATAGGTCTTAAATCCATAAAAACAAATGCATTCACAATTATATTTTGTCTTTCTAGCCTGGAGGCTACACAGGGACAATTCAGATAATGAAATATTATTGGTTTTTGCTCAAAGAATTTGAAGTCACAAATATAAGAGAGAAAGGATACCCAACTGTGGTAAAATTCTGAAGAACAAATGTTCAGATTAGGAATAGTTTAAAGGAACTTTCTAGTAAAACAGGATTAAGTAATAATGTGAATGAACTAGCTGAGCCATTGGGGGTTATAAAATTATATATATGTATAAATAGTATTAGAGATATTAAGTGACATAATTTTGTACATGCAATATTGTTATTTGTTGGTTTGGGGCTTTTTAAATACTATGAATAGTGAATGAATCACTCCATGTTGTTCTTTGGAAACATTGTCATATCTTGATTTCTGAGTCAGAAATGGTCAGGAAACCATTAGCAAAGTCACAACCATATTTCTATTTAAATATCAGTCAAGTTCCAGTCAGAAGGCAAACCAGCACCTCCTATTTTAACAAAAAAGAATTTCATATAGTATATTGTTAGCCAGGTATTTGAAAACTGAATAAAACAAAAACATACTTCCAAGATATGATTCAGCCAGTGACTGAGGAAACATTTACCACCCCTCAGACCTGGAAGAACAAAAGGAAGAAGATGGGAGAGAAGGAGCCCCACAGAGCTGAGACTCAGTCTTCAGAGGAGGTGCCCGCAGTGAAGATTCTCTCAGAATTTCAAGAGAAGCACACTCATCAAGATGGAACTCAGGCCCTAACCGGTTTGGCTCAGTGGATAGAGCATCAGCCTGCAGACTGAAGGGTCCCAGGTTTGATTCCGGTCAAGGGCATGTACCTTGGTTGCAGGCACGTCCCCAGTGCAGGCTGTGCAGGAGGCAGCTGATCGATGCTTCTCTCTCATCAATGTTTCTAACTCTCTATCCCTCTCCTTTCCTCTCTGTAAAAAAAATCAATAAAATATATTTTAAAAAATAAAAAAGATGGAATGCAGACCTCCAAGGAAGGTGTGCTGATATTTCAGAGGAGGCACTAGGACACCAGTTTTGAGGCATGGGACTAACCCTGATACCAAAACAAGCTACAACAGCCCAGCTGAACAGATTCTGTATTAACACAAACAGCAAATAGTTCATTAGTCATTCTTGCCTTGCAGGCTCCTTCTAGCTCCCCCTGGTGGTGGGTCCCATCAGGAAGCCGAAGGCAAAAGAGAAATAAATTGCCCAGTCCCAAGGCCCAGCATCAGCATATGAAGGGGTGGGTTCTTAAAGAAGAGGCATTGATAATCATCACATACGGAATAATTTGGATAATCCAAATATCAAAGCAAATCACAGATGCTAGCTAAAAACAATAATTAAAAAGATATATTTTGGCAATGGCCCAAAACTTATTTAATGTGTGAATAGCTTTCCATATTAATGTGTAGAGGAAACTTTGTTTTTCTTTATGGTAGCACAACTAAGAATAAAATAATTATTTACTTTAAAAAAAAAATTTGTCCTAATTAAGATCAGATGAATTTTGCAGTAATAAACATGGTGAGATTCTGGAATCGGTGACTAAGTATTTGCTGAATTTCTGTGCATGAGATATTCAAGAAAAGAATGTGCCATCTGGATAAGAAGAATGAGCTGTAGAGGAAGGAGGAGGCTCCCTGGATAACCTTTAGAATGCCTTCCCCACTCTTGGTGGCATTTTTGCATATATTTTTTAAAATCGATGTTCATTTTGCATCCTTTTAGAATATCTATCTTTATCGCCACCAGAGCCTGTATTTGCATAGGGAGTTGAACTTTAAAAAAAAAAAAAAATCACACTTGTAATCATTGTCTGTGGTTGCCATTTCAAATTACCACAAATGTAACGGCTTATGCAATACTAATTTGTTATCTGGAGGTCAAAAGTCTAAATGGATCTCTCATGGTTGTGTTCCTTTTGGAGACTTTGGGGGGGAAAATAAGTTTCTTGCTTTTTTTTTTTTTTTTTTTTAGCTCTAGAGACCACCCACATTCCTTGGCTAGTGGTTCTCACTCTCCATCTTTAAAGCCAGCAACTATGCATATCTTTCACAATTGTTTTAAAGCATTGCTCCTTTTTGTAAAAGAATATATTTTATTGATTTCAGAGAGAAAGGGAGAGAGAGAGGGAGACAGAAACATCAATGATGAGAGAGAATCATTGGTCAGCTGCCTCCTGCACACCCACCCCACACTGGGGACTGAGCCCACAACCTGGGCTTGTGACCTGACAGGGAATCAAACCATGAGCTGCTGGTTCATAGGTCAACAGTAACCACTTAGCCCCACAGGCCGGGGACATTGCTCCCTTTGACCACATGGGAATGAATGGGAATTGTTCTTTAATGTTCAGGACCTTTGTGATTACATTAGGCAGACCTGGATAACCTATTTATTTCTAGTTCTTTAACGTGATCACATTAGCAAAATCCCTCTTCCCAAGTACTACCGTGTTTCCCCGAAAATAAGACATCCTCCGAAAATAAAACTTACTTACAGGTTTCCTTTTGAGTGAAATATAAGGCATCCCCCTGAAAATAAGCCCCCTCCCCCTAGGCTAAACATGAGAGATTTAGTCCACTGATTCTGAAAGAAATGGAGTCACAAGAAATTCACCAGGAAATTCAGGAATTGGATTGTTATGATGATGTTCCAGAAGATGATGACATGATTGTCATTGAATAAATGAGTAAATTCTTGATACTATAGGATTCACAGTTTGTCTGGTTTGTGTTGACAACTACCATACTACCGTACCGTATACAGGTAATAAATTTCCTTTATTTTCATTTAACAATAAATGTGTACTATTCTTCTTTATGAAAAAATAAGACATCCCCTGAAAATAAGACCTAGCGCATCTTTGGGAGCAAAAATTAATATAAGACACTGTCTTATTTTCGGGGAAACAGGGTAGTATGTTAATATTGTCACAGTTTCTAGGAATTGGGATAAAATGTAGACATCTCTGGAGACCATTATTCTACCAAATCCTTTGGAGCTGCACAGCCAGCTCAAAGGACTATAAGGCAGAAACTCTTTGGGTAACATAGACAAATATGGAAATTTGCTAAAGATCATCAAGCTAATAGCAAGAGCCTGAACTAAAGGTACATTTCACACAATTTGCTTTTTATAATGATATCATGGAATTGTAAGAGCCAACATTTAAAGTTATCCACCCCAGCTGAAACCGGTTTTGCTTAGTGGATAGAGCTTCGGTCTGCGGACTGAAAGGTCCCAGGTTCGATTCTGGTCAAGGGCATGTACCTTGGTTGTGGGCACATCCCCAGTAGGGGGTGTGCAGGAGGCAGCTGATCTATGATTCTCCCTCATTGATGTTTCTAGTTCTCTATCCCTCTCTCTTCCTCTCTGTAAAAAAATCAATAAAATATATAAAAGAAAAAAAATAAAGTTATCCACCCCAGTCTTCTATTACACAGGCGAGGAAACTAAGGCCTGAAGAAGTAGTGGCTTACTCTATTCTATACGCTAGAAAGGAGCAGACCCAGTACTTGAAGAGAGTTTAAGAAAAACAAAAGCAGAAAATCTATATTTATTACTCCTCTATAACATTGGCACCATTTCTTTAGAAACTGCTTGAACCATAAAATTCACAGTTAATGATTTTAGGGGCAGCTGGACATATGTTCACAGGTAGATTTGCTGAAGAATACTCCTCACATGCACAAAGGTGGCTCGGTTGTTGTGTTTTTAGAATTTTTGTACTTGAACCAAATTGTTTAAGGCTCGGTCCGAGTGTTAACAGTATGCTGAGCAAGTAAGACTCCTGACATGATCAAAACACAAGTTTATTTTTGTTCCTCAGCATCTTTCTAACATGTGTGTAATTTTGATAATGTTTCTGCACCCTCTGGTTAAAAACTTCCAAGTCCATGATACTTTTGCTCCCTTTTTTTAGGTAAAAATATCCTGAAGCCACAGTACATAACAGACATATTATTTCAAAAATTAGAATGTTAAGCCGAAACCGGTTTGGCTCAGTGGTAGAGCGTCGGTCTGTGGACTGAAAGGTCCCAGGTACGATTCCGGTCAAGGGCATGTACATTGGTTGCTGGCACATCCCCAATAGGGGGTGTGCAAGAGGCAGCTGGTCAATGTTTCTCTCTCATCGACATTTCTAGCTCTCTATCCCTCTCTCCTCCTCTCTGTAAAAAATCAATAAAATATATATTTTTTAAAAATTAGAATGTTAAGGCATTCATGCAAACTTGGGATTTGACTAACATTAAATGCCCTCGCCCTCCCAGCCTACAGAAGTCTGGACCTCCTGGACAGGGGCATGGTTGACTTTTCCTTATGACTTTCCCTAGAGTTTTCACTGGCCTCACCACCTTGCCAGTTAATTTCTGACTCCTACACAGCTGGAGCAGAGTGGGGGGAGGGTGGAATAGAAAAGTGTAATCTTGTTTAAGTGGTAGTCTCATCAGCTACTTTTCTGCGTTCTGGGCAACTGTTTAGAGCTGATCCTTTCCCTTTGTCTTTTTGTTTTGTTTTCTTTTGTTTGATGATGTTGTTGTTGTGATCCTTTCTCTTTGGATGCCGGCAGAGACTCTGGAGTTGCTTTACTGGGCCCATCTATCCACTGATCTTGTCACCATGCATTATATTGTGAATAGAAGCTTGCCCTGACTTGAGCAGCCCCTAGACATCAGGGGTTATTCCTCAGCTTTTCACTGCTGAGATCTGAAGCTCTTATTCCTGAAATTCTTTGGTGGCACTACTAGACTGGACCCAACATGATTCCAGAATGGGTATCATTCTCTCACATGGCCCATTTCTGGCCCAGCACAATACATAGCTTGTGTACTGACCAATTCTTGGAGTGCACACTTATTACAAGAATGCCACAAAACAGTCCTTCTAGCACTATCCAGACTTCATGGATGTGAGTTAAACTGGTAATCTTTGATCACAGAAATCATATATTTTCTGTATTCTCAGGAACACACACACACACACACACACACACACACACACACACACACTTACATGCAGAAAGTTCCAAGCCTTGTACTAGTTTACATAATTTCCTTTGAACATTTGCATATATTAATTTGGAAAGTTACTTTGGAATTGTTCATCTATTGTACCTTGGCGCCTAGTTGAAACATCACCTTTAATGAACTTTTCCATGTGATTCATTGCCAACTTATTAAAATCCGTATTGTAGAGCAGCTGTTCTCAAAGTTCTATGAGCATTGAAATCCCCTGGAAAGTCTGTAAACTTTCTTTTTCTGATTCAGTGAGTCTTGGGTGAGGACAAATAATTTATATTTCTAACAAGTTCCCAGGTGAGGCATCACTGCTGGTTGGGAGACCGCAGACTGAGAGCTCCTGCTGTAGGACTGCAGGATGGCAGCGCACCTATGCTCTGGGACTGCTTTGGAGTTAACTTTGGGAAGAGAGAAAAAATTCCTAAGTTTGACATTCTTATATAATTTTTTTAATGTAACTTTTCCTTCCATTTCTTTCTGATCCTCGTGCTACATTTAGTTAGAAACTTAGTTACCAAACTGCAAGTAATTCTATATATTTTATCAATGTACCTATTCATTCAACTATTAGGAAAACACCTACTGATCACCCCAATATATCAGGCATTGTTTTTCTGAGACAATGTTTCTCCAAGTGTGGTCTTATTACTGGTGGGAGTGGGGCCTTGTGGTGTCATGAGAAAAGGCACTGTCAAGGAACCACAAGGGAGGATGAAGTCTGGTGATAAGATTTATTTGGGTGAAAACAAGAAGCTTGGGTTTCTGGTGTCCATATCTACTCATCCTGCCATGGGTAATCAGGGCCAGATAAAGTTTGTATGTTCCATCTATAATTCAGAAGTAATGTTTATACAATTGGTATATAAAAATGATATTGTCCAGAGCCTCTAAATATTTTTATTTTGTCTGAGATCCAAATAGAAGTACAAAGCATGGAGCCAAATGAGACTAAAACACCAAGAGAAAGAGACAATAGAAACTGACCAATACACAGGTGATTCACAAAGACAGACGCTTGAGGATAATTAGAATTAATATGCTCTAAGAAACAGTGGGGAAAATGAGTAACACCAGAAGAATCCTGCAGGCTATAAAACGTAGACAATTAAAAAATTCTAAAACTAAAAAGAAAATGTAGTTTGGAACCTAAGAACTCAATTTAGGAGTGTAATAGAAGAACAAAATATTATTTAATTGAAAATTATGTCAGACTAATGTAAGCAGCTTAATGCTTATAGAGAAAAAGGATGAAAGCACAAGAAGAGAGCATAATAGTTTTAACACACTTTTAATTGCAAATTTGAGGAGAGGAGAGGAAGATTCATAAGCAATCCTTGAGAAAATACTGGTCAATACTTGTCCAAAACTAGCAAAGGAGGGAACTATAGCATCAAGAATGAATAAAGATTGTGGAATCATAAGGTCCTACCCTGATTCCATTACTTAACTAGAATTTTGGATGCCTTAGATTGGTTGGGTGGCTTGCTTTTGTCTCATAGAGGATAGAGTGAGCTTTTGGATTCTTGATTTTTGGCTCAGTCATGTGACTTGCTTAGGCAAATGAGATAATCTATACTAATAAAAGGGTAATATGCTAATTAGATCAGACGTCTTCTGGATATCCTTCTGGACAAAGCCATAGTGTCAGGGGTTAAGGCAGAAGTGATTGGGGTGACTAGGCCGGCAGGGAAGGGCAGTTAGGGGCAACCAGGCTGGCAGGGGAGGGCAGTTAGGTGCAATCAGGTTGGCAGGGGAACAGTTAGGGGTAATCAGGCCAGCACACAGAGGTGGTAAGGCAAGCAGGCAAGCAGAGGCAGTTAGGGGTGATCAGACAGGCAGGCATGGTGAGTGAGTAGATAGGAGCCAGCCGTCCTGAATTACAAGAGAGATGTCCTAGATTGGAGTGGGTGCAGGCCAGGCTGAAGCACCCCCCTCTCCCCTCTGTGCACAAATTTCATGCACAGGGCCCCTAGTTTATATATATATATATATATATATATATATATATATATATTGCTAAGTGACATCCGACTGTCCCATACATATGACATGCACTAACCACCAGGGGGCAGACGCTCAATGCAGGAGCACTCTGGAACCAGAGAGGAAGGAGTGAAGCCCTGCTTCTTAACAACGTGCATGAATCTGTGCACTGGGCCATGAGTTACATGTAAGATACAAAAGAGATCTGAAATATACTTTCACACATGGGCTCCTCTTCTGATTCTTCTGGTAGAACCACGGAAGAATGTATCTCAGACAGCTTCATTATCCAAGGGGATGGCAAAGACATAGAGCACTTAGGCAGGTAATATACCTCCATTAGGGGTCACAGAAGACAGAACAGGGAGTCAAGATTTTCATCTCACCAGGCAGTAATGAGACACTCCTTCCCCCATAATGAAGATGTTATAGGGAGCCTGGACTTCCTCTACTGAAGTAATGTGGAGTCCCTCCCTCAGCCTGCAGAGGAGGTGACAGAAGGTCCAGGGAAGAGTGAAAACTTTCACCACTGTCTAGTGGTAATGAGGCCCCCCTCTCAGGAGTCATTAGAGACTATGCAGAACTATACTAGGAACTCCTACTCTCCCAGCCAGCGAGGTATCAGTGTGGCAAAGTAAAGAACCAGAACTTCCATGCCACCCACCAGTAATAAAGAAGACACCCTCTAGGTGTCAATGAGACTGAGGGGAGCCTGAAGTGTTCCTTCCATCTGGCAGTTATGAAACAGCATGTCTCTTTTTCTATTTGGAAGAAGGAGCTAAACCACCAATTTAAACAAGAGCCAGAGTCTTGTAATATAATGACACACATGTCCAAGTTCCAATAATAATAATTTAAAAAATCTCTCATCCTACCAAGAACCAGAAAGTTCTCAATCTGAATGAAAAAAGACAAGCAAACATCAAGATGTGACAAAAATGTTAGAAATATCCAACAGCAATTTTAAAGCTCCCATCTAAAAATACTCCAATGATCAACTATGAACACATGTAAAACAAGTGTAAAAATAGAAAAATGTCAGCAAATACATATGCGTAGCAAAGAAATAAAAGATACAAATAAAAACCAAGTGGAAATTTTAGAAATTAAAAATATAACAACTAAAGTGCAAAACTCCATGAATTGGCTTAAGAGAAGAGAGGAGAGGACAGAAGAAAAAGTCAGTAAACAGGAAAATATTGCTTCCATATCTTGGCTATTATAAATAATGCTGCTGAGAAAGAAGAACAAAGTTGGAGATCTCACACTACCTAATATCTAAGTATACTACAAGGCTCTAACAATTAAAACAGCTGGTATTAGCATAAAAATAGACATATAAATCAATGGAGCAGAAGAGAATCCAGAAATAAACTCATGCCTATAAGTTCAATTAATCTACAACAAAAGAAGCAAGAATATTCAATGGGATAAAGACAGTCTCTTCAAGAAATGGTACTGGGGAAACTGGACAGACTCATGCAAAAGAATAATACTGGATCACTTTTTTACACCTATACAAGAATAAACTCAAAATGGAATAGACCTTAATGTAAGAACTCAAAACCATCAAATTCTAGAGGAAAACATAGGCAGTAAACTCTTTGACATTGTTATTAGTAGTATTTTTTTTTTCAGTCTCCTTGGGCAAGTGAAATAAAAGAAAAACAAATAGGACTGCATCAAACTGAAGAGTTTTTGCACAACGGAGGAAGCCATCAATAAAATGAAAAGTCAACCTATTGAATAGAAGATATTTGCTAATTAAACACCTTATAAGGGGTTAATCCAAAATATATAATGAACTCATAAAAATTAACACCAAGGAAACAATAAAAATATCTATTAAAAATGGGCATAAGACCTAAATAGACACTTCTCCAAAGAGGGCATCCAAATACCAATAGACATATGAAAAGATGCTCATGCCGGGACTGGTTTGGCTCAGTGGATAGAGCATCGGCCTGCAGACTAAAAGGTCCTGGGTTCGATTCAGGTCAAGGGCATGTATCTTGGTTGTGGGCACATCCCCAGTGGTTGTGTTTCTCTCCTCATTGACGTTTCTAACTCTCTGTCCCTCTCAATTCCTCTCTGTGTAAAATCAATAAAATATATTAAAAAAAAAAAAAAGAAAAAGAAAAGAAAAGATGCTCAGGATCCACTAACCATCTGAGAAATGCAGAGTCAATTTTAAGGCAAGAAATAATACTAGAAACAGAATGGATCATTTCAAAATTATAAAAGGATTGATTTTAAATGATGATATGAAAATTTTAAATGTATTCAACCATAATAACATATTCAAAATATGTAAATATGTAAAAATAAATGAAAACAAAAACTACCAATATCAGGAATCAAAAGAAAGACATTAATATAAAGCTAACAGGTAGCAAAACAATAAGACTAGTATAAGTAAATAATAGAAACACATTTTTAGAACAGATTTGAAAAATTTGATTTCATGTATATATTATTTGCAAAATACAATGTACCAAAATTAATGCAAAAAGAAATGAAAAATTTTAATACATCTATATACTTATATCTAACACAAATATATATAGAAGAAATTGTATATGTAAATAAAATGTTTCCATAAATTAAACTCCAGATCCCTTCATCTGTTATTTCCTCCAAATACCTAGGGAAAAGGCTATCAATCTTACTCACATGACCCTCAGGAGACAGAGAAAGTGGGAACACATCAATTTGTTTTATGAATTCATCATAACCTTGGTTCCAAAATCTGGTAATGGCAGTGCAAAATTAAAGAATAAGGAAAATTAAAGAATTAGATAAATCATGAATTGTAAAATAAAACCAAAAACACAAAATAAATTATAAGCAAATAAGATTCATCAATAAAATAATAGATTATATTCAAGGGGAAATTATTCCAGGAATATAAGATTAGATTAACATTCAATAATCAAAACAAAGGGGAAAAATATATGGCCATTTCAAAAGATGCAGAAAGAGTGTGTAATAAAATGAAAACCTATTTTTTGTTTTATAAAATGTCAGCCAACAATAAATTAAAGTATTAATGCCATAGCATCATTTGTACAAACAAAAATTCCAATAAACAACATATTTCATAGTTAAATAATGGAACCTTTCACTGTATTTTTTCTGAGCTCAGCACTATCATATTAGGCCGCCCACTACTACCATTTCTATTCATTATTGTATTTGTCTTCCCAGTCAAAGCAAAAGCAATAAAGTATACATTAGAAATATTTTTTTTAAAGGATATAGAAGTTTAATTTGCACATGATATGATCTGGAACATAAACATTCTAAAGTAATCTAAGAAATATTAAAATTAATAAGTAAAAAGACAGCCACGAGGTACAAAAATAATGTAATAATTAAATTTATTTCAATATACTATCAACATTTAATTGAAAATTAAGATCCTATATAATAAGAACCTAATATGCTAGGTGTCTGGTTATCTGGTTGGCCATTCAACCAATCAAAGTGTAATATGCTAATGATATGCTAAGGCTGCTCAGCTACTCCCTATGACATGTACTAACCACCAGGGGACAGACAGTTGACGAGTTGACCAGTCGCTACAACATGCACTGACCTCCGGGGTCAGATTCTCTGACTGGTAGGTTAGCTTGCTACTGGGGTCTGGCTGATCTATATTGAGAAGATAGGTTGGATATACCCTGGAGCCCTCCTGCATCCCTCCCCTGCAGGCCATTCTCCTGTGTCCCTCCCTGGCCCTGATCGTGCACTGGTAGGGTTCCGTGGCCTGGCCTGTGCCCTCTAGAAATCCTGGACCCCTCAAAGGATGTTGGAGAGCTGGTTTCGGCCTAATCTCACAGGCATAAAAGGCTAATATGCAAATTGATTGAACAGCGGAACAACCTCTCACTATGATGCACACTGATCACCAGGGGCAGACGCTCAATGCAAGAGCTGCCCCCTGGTGGTCAATGTGCCCCCACAGGGTTAGCACAGCTTAGGGAGAAGCCAAGCTCATGGCTGGGGAGCCTCTCACACTTCTGTTTCAGTTGGACATCCCCCAAGGGCTCTCAGACTCTGAGAGGGTGCAGGTTAGGCTGCGGGATACACCCCACCCCCCAGTGCACAATTTTTGTGCACTGGGCCTCTAGTAAAGATATTACATACACAATGCTACCAAATACCTCCAGTACCTGGGAATGATTTATTGAAAGATATGCAGGGTTTTTATGCTGAAAACTTATAAATACTGCTGAAAGAACTCAAAGAAAATCTAAATGAATGAAGGAAATAATATATTCATGATTTGGAGGACTTAATACTTTTAAGATGTTACTTTTTCCCTAATTGATTTATGGATACAATGCAATCTCATCAAGACACCCACATTTCTTTCTGTCTCTTTTCTCTCTCATCTCTCACCCTCTCTCTTTTTTAATTAACAAGGTAATTCTAACACAATCTGAAAGAGCTAAGTAGAAGACTTCACATAAGATATCAAGATCTATTATAAAGCTACAGTAACTAAGAACAATTTTACAAGAACACTGATTTCACATGGAAGCCTCTTTGACAAGGACTAAGACTCAGTAGTTTATCCTATCCTTTCCATCTGTTTCCAGAGCACAGCTTCTGAGTTTCAACCAGGTCCCCTAATCTTCTTGTTATATGTTATGAAGTATGGTTGTCTTTATTGTGTTGTATCTAGAAGGAAGTCAATTTATTGTTCTTTTAAATGGACTGGAATTTACTTGTCTTCAATCTAGGGAAGCACATGGAGAACAGTTGTCACCTTGAAGTGGAAATAACTTGAACCACAGCTGGAATGTGGGGAGCATTTGCCCTGAGCTGTGTACACCAGGAGGAAGGTGATGTGACTTCCATTTACAGATCATGCAACAGAACTTCAGAAAGTCCAGTGCTATTGTTCAGCTAGTGGAATGGCATATACAGGATTTAAAACTAGGATCTGGCTTCAAAGTTGAGTAATTTATGCCCCACACTGCACTGTCTCCAAGCACCAGAGGCAGATAGACATAATAAACTTTGATCTTTTCTCCTCCCTTACTCCTCTGTCTACTCCTGTGTTGCTACTAGAGATTAACATACTGTTGGAGATATCTGCCCAACAGTGACAGCTAATCTTTGATTTGTTTCTGCCTTTTCTTCTTTTCTTTAAAAAAAAAAAAATATGTTTTATTGATTCTTTACAGAGAGGGAGAGAGAGTTAGAAACATCAATGAGAGAGAAGCATCAATCAGCTGCCTCCTGCACACCCCCTTCTGGGGATGTGCCAGCAACCAAGGTACATGCCCTTGACCAGAATCGAACCTGGGAACCTTGAGACCGCAGGCTGAGGCTCTATCCATTGAGCCAAACCAGTTAGGGCTGTTTCTGCATTTTCTTTGCAAGTTACTCTTGTGCTCTGAGAGAGAACACCCCACAATCTTATTTCTCAGTAGCTGCTGAACATGTTATAAGCTTGTATTTATCTGTAATGTTATGCCCTAGAAATCTACAGAACTTGGCTTCCGTATTAACCACGTCCATTTTGGGGTTAGTTCTTTGGAAAAGAGATAAAAATAACCAAGAGTTCTTGTGATCTGGGAGCTTTTAGTTGTCATTTCGGCAGCCCTCAGTGAATTTGGGGGCTAGCTTTCTGTTTCTTTTGTCTTCTTGCCTCTAGTCAGGACTCCCAAAAGAACAGAAGTGAAATGTGCTCCAAGTGTGTTTCTTCCTCTTTGCACTTTCAAGGAGAATGGCATAAAAAAGGATTATGATGTTGGTTTTGGGATTTATACCTGAAAGCCTTTTTTTTATGTTGGATGAACAGACTAGAAGAGGACAAGAGAGAGAGATGATAAAAGTTACTTTTCATAGTGTCCAGATCATTTTAAGACTATAATGAAAATTTGAAATACAGTCTAAGACCTTTGGTCAAGGTTTATTTTTATTTTGTTTTTAAAAATATATTTTTATTGAATTTCAGAAAAGAAGGGAGAGGGAGAGAGAAAAAAACATCCTGCATGCCCCCTACTGAGGATCAAGCCCACAATCCAAGCATGTGCCTTGACCGGAATTGAACCTGGGACCCTTCAGTCCTCAGGCTGAGGCTCTATCTACTGAGCCAAACCAGCTTGGGCTAAAGGTGTATTTTTAAAAGTTTAAAATAAAAGTCTCTAAATAAACGTAGTCATAGTGCACATTTAATCTCTTTCACATTAAGTATGACTCTTTGAATGGGAAAAATATATGCATATGTGAATTCACACAATGACGGTGACATTATTTCATGCTTCTCTTCCTTTTGAATTATACAAACTATTTTATGAAACCTGAAATAATTGCATGAGCAATGCATAATAGCTAAACAAAAAATAACGTGGCATTTTAATTTATATTGATACAAATTGGGGGTGGATTAGAGCTAAATGGAGGGGGGCAGGACAACCAAATTCAGTTCCAAGTTTTTTCTCTCTAACTCTATGACCTTAGATAAATTTCATTTTTATTCTGTAAGATGCAGGCAAAATCTGCCCCCTACCTATCTTTTGGAGCTGCTGCAAGATTTATTAACTGAGGGGGGAGGGGGGAGAAACACTGTTTAGAGGTCTGATGAAATAGCAGTTACATAAATACAAAGCAGTGTTCTTATCTCTTAGAGGTGCATGAAATTGAATGAACTTTTATAGCATCTTTATGAGTGAGGATGATAATCTTAGACTTATTTTACAGTGAAGAGGGTTTAACTCCTTCTCTTAAAGCCACAAATATTGGGTGTATGAAAAGATGTACAATTACTGAGCTATTTATTGATACCTGAAAGTAAAGGGAATTTTTTTGTTTTTTGGTTTTGATTCCATCACCCTTTTGGCAGGCCATGAGAAGAGTCTGCATGTTATTCTCCCATTTTCTTTTTTTGGTTCTTCACGAAATTGGTCTGAAATGCAAGACACCCTGTCTCAATGGTATCCATGGGGAACCAAGTATTTTGAGAGCTATTAAAAGACATTGTTCTACTGATGAGACATATAATGTGATTTAGTGCAGCCAAAGCCAAAGTGTCCATCAGATGTGGAGAGAACAAGGAAAAGGGGGAAGAGGAAAACCAATGTGATAGCTACTGTAGTTCATGCAATAAGGGTATGTGTGCCACAAATACACCACTCGCTTTAACATTCCTCTCCACCCTATGTTGAATAAAAGCAAATATTAATTGGAGAATACATTTTCCCTTCAGCCTAAACAAACTTGCTTACTTATTTCCAAAATTGCTTGCTCAACATTACTGAAAATGATTCTAATTATAGTGCGTGGCGCATAGTAAATCATCAATAAATGTTATCTGCTATGAGTTGGATTAGGAGTAGAAATAGTGTTGCATAATGTCAAAAACGTATTAGGAATAAGATGCCTAGATCAAAGCCTTGTCTCTTACACTAACTTGCCCTGTGGCTTTGAGTAGTTTAATGTTATCTGTAAAGTGTTATTTTATGATACAATGTTAGTATTCAGCTGAAGTAAATTTTGTAAAAAACAAAACAAAACAAAACAAAACAAAACCCACACCACACACAGAGACCCACAACATATATAAATATGTTCATCAGTAATTAAGTATTAATAAGGCCATTGTTTTCCTTTTTTGTTAATTTCAGAGAGGAAGAGAGAGGGAGAGAGGATAGAAACATCAATGATGAGAGAGAATCATTGATTGGCTGCCTCTCACAATGGGAATGGAGCCCAAAACAGGGCATGTACCCTGATAGGGAATCCAACTGTGACCTCCTTATTCATAGTTAGATGCTCAATCACTGAGCCACCCTGGCTGGGCAGGAAGGCCATTATTTTCTTCCTGCACACTTTGATGATGACCGTTGTAAAGATAAGTTGGAGGACAGCAATTATAGAGAGAGCTGTCAGGAGGTTCTATTGCTAGTCTAGGTCAGCGTTTTTCAACCGCTGTTCCACGGCACACTAGAGATGTTGCCTGGTGTGCCGTAGGTGCAGACAAGACAAGAATTTTATAATTTTTCACTATTTTGTTTACTTAATATTTCATAATAAAGTAATTATAAAATACTTTCTTTGTGTTTATTTGATTCCTATTCAAGAGAATTACTTTATATATAGTCAATATAGGCACAGAGTTAAATTTTTTTTAACATTTTCTAATGGTGGTGTGCCTCGTGATTTTTTTCATGAAACAAGTGTGCCTTTGCCCAAAAAAGGTTGAAAAACACTGGTCTAGGTGATGAAGACTGGTAACTAAACTCGGGGTGGCCTATTTTTCATATGCGCAATGAAAGACTCCTTATTGGAATTACAGATCCATGTTCTTTACTGGCCTTTGATATCAACTATTTTTCTAATAAATGACCCATGCTTAATACACTGTATTAATAAAACCTATTAGGATGCATGCTTAGTGAGTTGGTGGAATAAAAACACTTTGAATGGACTACCCCACTTTTCTCCATAATTAGCCTATTTCGCCATGTCTTCTGGAAAAAGAGGATGGTCTAGGAAATTTCTGGCACTTTCCCTTCCTGCTTATTGACCAGAAAGTCATGGGGATCAGAGCCATAATATAGGAAAATGAATTTATTAAAAGAAAACACAATATAACACACGGAGCTAATGTCATCCATATTAGTGTAACCTGCTTCTCAAATTACTAATGAAAAACAGGCAGTGAAAAAGTGTCTGCCTTCTATGAATTCTCAGCAAATGAACCGGAAATGCTTTCACTTAATGCTTTCATTGTAGTAGGTGTGTTTGGTAAGGTGGGAGTTGTCAACTCTTTGGGGAGGGAAAATCTGCTCTACTTGGACCAGGGCTTCAGGAACAACTGAATTTTGAAACCAAAAGAAATCTACATTTTGAAATGATAGATGAAGACCAGAACATGCTAATTCACCGATTTTTTCCCCTTCCATTTCACTTGCCCCAGTCCTATACGTGGAACTTACTTGAGTTCTGATTCCTGAATCTGGTTTTCCTCTCTTGGAGGAATTCTCACGTAGGGATCCGGACTGGGAAGGAGGCAGTAAGCAAATGATTGTGCAAAGCTCTAAAAACCTTTTGGGAAGAGGAAAACAGCTGTCCTGGGCTCTGACAAACTTGCTATTTGGGGAGGAGGGAGGAGAGAGGAGAGAGGACCCCTGGCTCTTCTCTCCCCATTGAGAAGCCACACCTGCCAGGCAGTGTTCCTTTCACAGAAAGGCTCAGGCATGTGCACTAAAGGTGCTTCTGGAAGCACAGAGTGTCTCCCCTAATGACAAAGAGGACCCTGGCTTGTCATTTTTTTAAAAAAATATATTTTATTGATTTTTACAGAGAGGAAGGGAGAGAGATAGAGAGCTAGAAACGCTGATGAGAGAGAAACATCAACCAGCTGCCTCTTGCACACCCCCTACTGGGGATATGCCCGCAACCAATGTACATGCCCCTGACCTGAATCGAACCTGGGACCTTTCAGTCCTCAGACAGACGCTCTACCACTGAGCCAAACCGGCTTTGGCCCTGGCTTGTCCTTTTTAAAAAATATATATTTTATAGATTTTTTACAGAGAGGAATGGAGAGGGACTGAGAGCCAGAAACATTGATGAGAGAGAAACATCAATCAGTAGCCTCCTGCACACCCAGAGTCGCCTCCTGCACCCCCCCCCCCCCCCCTTGCCCTTGACTGGAATCGAACCTGGGGCCCTTCAGCCCACAGGCCAATGCTCTATTTACTGAGCCAAACAGGTTCGGGCTGTCCTTTTAAATACACACATTTATAGGCAAGGAGCCTGCCCCTCCTGGGATTTGTCCTAAGAGCAAAAATTTAAATATATTTTTTGTAACACAACTCTGGGTTGGATTGCTATGAGGAATTCCTCTCGGAAAGCATTAAAAAATAGGTTATTAATTAAAGAATAATTGTTAACTTGGTTAATTTCAATTGGTCCCATCTCAAACTCAGAATTCAGTACGGTTAATGGGAAAATGGACAAAAGTCGAATTCGAAATGAGAAACTGTACTGCTTTGCTGTGGCATTCATTTATTCAGCCACTGAGTCTTCATTGAATAATGTAATAGTTGCCTTATGAGGGGAGGTGTTAGTAGGCGCTTGAAGACTACAAAGGAATGTGAAGGTATTTCAACCCTTAGAAGCACACTTTCTATTTGAGAAAAGGCTTGGAGATTGAGGAATTCTTTGTAAATTTCAAAGCCCATTCACCTGCTATAAACCTTCATCTGAACTTTTGAACAGTAGCAGGGGAGCTGGGCTGGGCAGACATTATAATCATACGTTTGCATAATTTTAGGAATGGGAAGAATTTCAAAGGGCTTCTAATGCCACCGCTTCACGGAGAGCCTTGGAGAGCCAGAGATTGCCACTTGTCTGAGGGCCCATTTAGAAGCGCCTGGCTGGGCACCAATGACCTGATACATAGAGCGCCACGCCTCCTTTCCTGCGTTTAATCCCACACAGATCTATAATTCATGTAATACATCTATAACACATGAACCCACAACACATGCTCACTGGATTCATGATTTACACTTCTTACCACGTAGGGCACTCTGTCCAGCCCTCAAGATAAAAACAACATAAACTTGTCACTTGCTGGCAATTGGGTCTTCCTGTCCTCAGTGAGTTTGCATTCTCCTAGGGAAACCAAGATGCACGCCCACAGCGTGCGGGGAGATGGGGTTCCCACGCAGAGAAATGGGGTTCCCACGCAGGGAAGGCCTTTGGAGGTCAGGAAAGGGATCTGAAGGTAATCATTGATGGGAATTCTCCTCCTCCCTCGCTCATCACTTCATTACATCCCTCTCCGCTTAGCCTTCCTGGACTGCCCCAGGCCGGGACACAGACTCCGAGCTCGGTCAGGTCAGGATGCCCCCGCACGGAGCCTAGAAGGGAAGATCCGGGAGTTCAGCTCTCCCTCTTGTCTAAAGTGGGAAAGACCTGCGTGGAAAGGGAGGAGAAAGCCTCAGAGACGGATAGAAACAGGGAACCGGGAATGGTCCCCAACGCAGCGACCACTTGCCAGCCCCGAGCTGGCCGCCCCTGCGGGAGGCGCGCGCGGACCCACGAGGAGCCTGCGGGGCGCGCGGGCGGGGAGCGGGCGGCGGCAGCGCCAGGGCGCCCGCGGGGAGGGGGCGGGCCGGTCGGTGGCGCATCCAGTGCCCGCAGCCGCCCGCACTCGGAGCAGCTCTAGAGCGGGACGCGGCGCCCGGAGCCCCAGCAGCGCCCCCCTCCCTCCCTCCCGCTCCGCCCGCTCCGCCCGCGCCTCCAGTTCGGCTCCTCCCCGCGCGGCGGCGGAGGCTGCTCCGTCCGAACCCGCTCGGCTCCAGCCCAGCCCGGGCGCGCGGCCGCCACCTGCCCGGCGCCGCCTCCGCCCGCCCCGCGCTGCCCAACTTGGATGGAGTTGGGGTGCTGAGCGCCCGGGAGAGCCCGCGCCGCCGCCGCCTC
This sequence comes from Pipistrellus hanaki, assembly GCF_964339955.1. NCBI lineage: Eukaryota > Metazoa > Chordata > Mammalia > Chiroptera > Vespertilionidae > Pipistrellus > Pipistrellus hanaki. The sequence goes on along the minus strand of NC_140516.1, from coordinate 42,715,803 downwards.
CGGCCCGGGACCCGCTCCGCGATCCGCGCTCCGCGCTCCGCGATGGGAAAAGTTGGCGCCGCCGGCGGTGGCCCCGCGGCCGGGCTGGGCGCGCTCCTCGCGGGCGCGGGGCTCCTGGTCCTCTGCGCCCCGGGCGCCTGCGGCGGCGGCTCCTGCTGCCCCCCGCCGCCCCCCGGCTCCGGCCCGCGCTGGCTGCTCACCCCAGGGGGCTCCCTTCCCCCGGGGCCGCGAAGCCGGGCTCCCGCCACGCCCCCGCCCCTCCCGGGGCGCCCCCTATTCGCAGTGGCCCCCGGGGACCGAGCGCTGGCCCTGCAGCGGGTCCGGGGCCCCGGGGCGCCCGCGGTGGCCGCTCCGCGCTCCGGCCGGAGGAGGAGACGGAGCGGAGCGGATCGGGAGCCGGCGGACCGCGGGGAGGGCTGGGGGAGAAGCCCCCGAGGAGTCCTGCGGGACGGGGGGCAGCCCGAGCCCCAGACTCCCGAGCGGGACCCCGACAAAGCCACCCGCTTCCGGACGGAGGAGCTGAGGCTGACCAGCACCACGTTCGCGCTGACGGGCGACTCGGCGCACAACCAGGCGATGGTCCACTGGTCCGGCCACAACAGCAGCGTGAGTAGGACCGGGGCCGAGGGCAAAGGGGCGGAAGCGGGAAAGGGTTAAAGCCGGATGTGTGATCTGATGGAGAATTTGGAGAAGGGGGTTTCTGGACTGCAAAGATGCTGCAAACTAAAGTCTTGCCAGCTTTTCCCCACCCTCCCCCGCCCCAGACCCAGGAGTTCGTGTTTTCATGTTACCTGCTGGGAGTTCCCCCGCTCCCTCCCCGCTTCTTCCCACCACAACCATCAGCGTCCTCTCCATGCCCCAAACAAAGGTTCAAACACGGTTGGCAAGTCTGATCCCCGCTCCTCTGGCCGCACTGGTGTAGTTAACAGCATGGATCTGAAGGCCAGACAGGGAGGCTTCAATAAAGTATTTTCAGCATGTGGTGGTGAGAGGGTTAACTTTCCAGGCAGGCAGACAATCCCTCAAGTGACTTTCCCTTTACTTGCTGGACTTATGGATGAGCGCAAATAAGATCAATACGACTTTACGTGAGGTTTTTATTTTTTATTTTTTATTTTTATGCAGAGCTCCTTAGTCCCCGTTCCCCCGCCCCCCCCCAACAAGGGAACAGAAACGCAGGAGCTTAGATAAGGTGGTGTCTGTTTCTGGGGACCCCCGTGGGTGCAAGTTTCAGGAGGGGAACTCCCCAGCATCTTCTCACAGCACCAGCCAGTGTGTTTGGAGAGCTGGGGCTTTCCAGCCTGTGAATGGGTGGTTGTTTTCTTGGCAAAAACCAGTCCCAGGAAGATCAGATATATCCCAGCGACAACAACTGCCTGTTCTCTCTCCCTGTGCCTGATCCCCTCTGGGGAAGAGCACAATAAAGACTTAGCGCCCCCCCCCCCCCCTTTATGAAGCGGGGAGAGGGGTTGCGGGGTTCCAGGGGGCTGATACTGGTGTGTGTGTGTGTGTGTGTGTGTGTGTGTGTGTGTGTGTGTGAAAGTCCAGGAGTATTGGACAAGTCCCTGAAGGTTTTCGATTTTGGGGGAAATCCTGCCTGTCTGGAATCCGAGGTAGCGGTTCCCCTGTGAGCTGCACCTGGAAACCTCAATGAGCCACAATAGTCAAGAGCCAGCTTGGCTGGTAACAGCTGAAGAGAATTTAGAAGTGTGGCAACTTCTCTAGGCTGCCTTTAAGCAGACGAGAAGCTCGTAAAAAGCAAGGATGAGTCAAATGAAAAGAAATAAATCAAAGTTTCATCTTCCATCCGGTTAGTGAGATTGTAGTAATTGTTAATATGCACAAGTCTCTGCGCCTGATACCTTTCTGAATGTTTCCAGTCGTGATGTAATTGCCAGAAACCTTCCCGGGAAAGTGCCAATTTAGTGAGTTGTGCTCATCGTCAGCTTTTTAAATGAAAGTTGGGAACATTTTTTAAATAATAGCCTGTCATTACGGAGTCCTTGGGTACACGCATCTAAATTGTATTAAGGCAAACCATGATAAATAGCATTTGGTATGGATGTCTCCGTGCTGGGAGCGTCAGCAGGGTATTCCCTACCATTTAGCCTTCAGGACTGAGGCTGTGGTTTTCAGATGGCTTGAAGGACTGGTTTAATCCAGTAATTGGAGCTGAATCCTTTTCGTTCAAGCTCCGGAGTCTCTTGCCCTCATCCCTTACCTTAACTATCCTATCTTTCATATCATAACCACCAAAATTAATCACTCAGTTTGAACTTGAATCTTCAACTAATTGAATAACTTTCGCACTGCTTTAAGTGATTAGCTCAAAGCTTCTGGCTTTAAGGGGAGATTTTAAACACATCAAACATATTACATCTGTTGTATCAAGGAGGAAAGGACTTTGGATTTAAAAATATTTCTGGCTTTTAATGTAATTCAAGCTGTAAAATATCACTCACCCATTAGACCTCTCCTTGTGTGTCTCCTGGAAGATGTTGGAAAGAGCGAGACAAGAAGAGTACATCTTTGGCAAATTTTAAACTCCATTTAAGAAATGGTGCCAGGCATTGCCAGCCTTTTTTTTTTTTTTTTTAATGGTGCATATAAGTCCAGCAGGACTTATTAGGGTCAGGACTTGGATGGGAGACACGCAGGGAAGTCTCAGACAATGCAGGAAACATTCAGGATGGGATATGTCAGAGATCTGAGTACTCAACTCATGGTAACTAATGAGTTTTCTACCCCCTTAAGCCTCTTATTCTTGTAAGGACACCTTCTCCCTGCCCTTTAATTCTTGCTTGCTTGCACACTAATTGGTTTGGGGGCAGTGGGTTTTTTTTTTTTTTTTTTTTTTTTGTGTGTGTGTGTGTGTGTGTGTGTGTGTGTATGTACAGATGATAGAGGAGGAGACATAGTCTGTATCTAGGTCCTCCAAAACAAAGTTGGCCCAGACTCATAGGTGAGGCAAAGTTTTAAATATTATTTTCAAGGGAAGAAAGGCAGAAAGTAACTGCCCTCCCAACTCTGTGACATAAAAAGCAGTGGAGACCTGGGTTTGAGTTCTTCCTGTTTGTGTTTTACATAAGAGGGTATTGTGATTGTCAAGTGCACACACCTGTTTGGAACGCGCCTCTCAGTACTTCCCCCGCCTTAGAGCTAGAATCCAGGAACCTAAACCTGAAGGGACTATAAAAAAAATTTTTTTTAATTGTCTTCCTCTAGAGCCCCCCTCCCTCCCCATCACCACCAAATGTATTCAGGGCCACAGGCAATGCACATCCTGGGAACTCATCTCACCTTTAGCTAAAAGCCTTTGTAAGTGGGGCTGCTGATGACAAGAATACCTGCTTGGAAGGTGTAAATGTATGGTAATTATAGGCTGCCTGTCAGACTCCTGGGGAATTCTGGATGGTTCTCTCTCACCTCCTTCCCGCCCCCTCCAGCTGTGGGACTTGCACAGTTGGTGAAGACAGGGCTGTTTTGCCTCATCGTGGGTGTGATGTGATTCCCCTGCGCTGCAGTCTAGTTTGATGGGAACTGTTTGCTAGAGTTGGTGGAACACCTTATGGGGAGGGAGGGTAGAGATCTTCTGGCATGAAAGGTGCTGGGGATGAATCATTTGTCATGAGCTTGGTGTCATAAGCGAGAACATATTGTTGCTACCCTGCTCATCCCAGGCATGCTGTGCCCTGATCTAAATTTATACAGTGTCCTTAGTTTGTTCAAATACATATATTTGTCTATGTATGTATGTGTGACGGGGCATGTGTTTATTTCCAAAAAATTTCAAAGTGCCATACTCATGAATCCTTATAAAATCCTTGTTAGGTAATAGGTGGATGTCAAGTGTTAATATCTCTTTCATATTTTTATGCTAGAGTCTATTTGTATATTTCAATTCACCACCGTGTCCCCTTACTGGAAAGGGTGTTGTAAGATTTGTTAACAGAAGCTTTTACTTGACATGTGGCCATTAGGGAATCTTTAATGCTGCATTTCTCATTGATCATGAGAGTCTGGTGGACTCCCACGTCCCTATGTGCTTCGGTTGTCCTAGGGCTTGATGTTTACCATCCACCCTTAGTGAATACACTGGGTTGCATCCCATCTTGGGTCAGGCCTTTGGGTGGATGCTTTTTTATTCCATCATCATCTCATTTAAGTTTGACAAAAACGTGTTATTAGTAGAAGTTATTCCCATTACATAGAGGAGGAAACTGAGGCTTCCGTAGGCTAAAGGACCTGCCAAAAGGACATAAAAGGTTCATGGCAAAGCCACCCAAAGTGATCTGACCAAAAACCCCATGGAATGGCTTGTCTTAAAGACCTTAAGGTAGGAGGGGTAATGGGGGGGGAGATAAGGATAGGGACATCTATAATATTTTCAACAATAAAGATAAGTTTAATAAAAGCCCATTAAAAAAAAAAGACCTTAAAGGTAGGACAGAAAAATTCAGACATTTTGGAGTCAACAATCCTGACCTGGATGGATTTCAGATGGTGGTGGAGGAGGCATAGTCTTAGCTGGAAGCTCCAGGTACTTGTAGGAAAGCAGGGACTGTGAAATGTGCCTGTCACATCACACTCTTTATCTTAAGTAGTGGTTTGGTTGTTCTCTTATCCACCCACCTCTTCATCTTAGTGCGACATGGGATCTGCAACCAGTGATTCATTAAGCACGAGCTAGCTTGCCTTCCTTCAGCGATCAGATCTGGTGTTCCTTTCAGGGACAAATTCCTTTTCTAAGTTAATTACATACCTGACTTTATTCAGAGGTTAGAAATAAACACTTGATTTGACTATACATTTTGACATAGACTTCTCTCTCCCTCTCTCTCTCTCTCTCTCTCTCTCTCTCTCTCTCTCTCTCTCTCTCTCTCTTTCTCTCCCTTACATTTTTTTAAGTAAAATGACAAAAGATTTTAGCTTTCTCTAGAAGCCCTCACCATGCCTTCTCTGATCAGTGCTCTGTGCTATTGATGAATGTTACTGTGGTGTGACATGGATGGCAGACAGGTTTGCATTTGAATGCTAGCTCTCCTGCTTACCAGCGCTTTGCCTTGAGCAAGACACTTAAGTTCTTTGAGCTTCAGTTTCCTGAACTAAAATATGGGGAGAGAACATCTTCTGCAGTTTTTTTTTTCCCCCTGAAGACTTGACTTGTATATGAAGTGGCTGATAACATAGTAAGTGCTCAATAAATACTTAGTTATAGAAATAATTCTCTACTGGGAATGAAGAATCCTGGATTATAGTCCCAATTACAGCAGAGATTACTAATGTATTAGCAGCCTGTTAAAATGGTGTGGTCTTAATTTTGTCCCTTATAAAATGGCACTAACAGACTAGAGTACCACTGAAATCCCTTACAGGTTAAACTTAATTTAATAGTTTGTTCAGGTTGTGGGATTGTGCACTTACTACATTTAAGTAAAATATAGTAAGCAAGCCTTTTATTTCATACTAGAGGCACGGTGCATGAAATTTGTGCATGGACAGGGTGGGGGGAGTGTACCTCAGGTTGGCCTGCACCCTTTTGCAGTCCAGGACCACATACTCCTTACTGCCCTCCTGCTTGCTGCTCCTTATTGCTCAGCTCCCTGCTCCTTAGCACTGCTGTGAAGGTGGAAGAGGCTCTAGCCATGGCCACTGCACTCGCCAGCTGTCAGCCCAGCTTCTGGCTGAGCAGCACTCTCCCTGTGGGAGAGCACTGATGACCAGGGGCAGCTCCTGCATTGAGTGTCTGCTCCCTGGTAGTCCATGTGCATCATAGTGACTGGTTGTTCCACCATAACAGTCGCTTAAGCTTTTATTATATATATGAGTCTTCCATTTCTTATGGTTCCTATACATATCTCATTATAGGAAATCTAGTCACTTGAGATCCAAATGGGTATTTACATTCTGTATGAATTTGTAGCAAAACCATTTATTGGGTTTACTGCATCATCTATCTATATAAAAGCCTAAATGACCATCGCAATCAAACGGACAACTGAACAGGCTGTGTGGGGTGAGCAGGCCAGCAGGGAGGTTAATGAGGGGAAACCAAATGACAAGCAGCAGGCTGCATGGGGCAACCAGGCTGGCATAGGGGCAGTTGGGTGATCAGGATGGCAGGCAGAAGCAGTTAGGGGTGATCTGGCTGGCAGGGGGTGGCAGTTAGGGGTGATCAGGCAGGCAGACATGTGAGTGGTTAGGAGCCAGCAGTCTACAATTGTGAGACGGGCAGTCAGACGTCCCCCAAGGGGTCCCAGATTGGAGAGGGTGTAGGCTGGGCTGAGGAAACCTCTCCCCCCGCCCCTCCCCCTGCACCAATTTTGTGCACCGGGCCTCTAGTACCTTTATATTAAGGAGCTTGCTATCTCTGGACAAAGAATTTCTTAATATGAAATTAAAAAGTAAACTTCCATTAAAATATTTAATTGGATTTTCTAGAGTAAATTGACATGAATATTGACTCTGGGAACTATATCCATATCCTTTTCTGGAGGGACCCCAGGAACTCATAGACTAGGATACAAATGCTAATGGAATTTTATTATTTAAAATAATAATAATTGCTTACATTTAAAGAGATATGGCTGTGTGGCAGTATTATGCTAAGTGGGTTAAACAAACTATTTCATTCTAATTTTGCAAATATGTGTTGAGTCCTAATATGTGTCAGGCAATGATAATAGGGACATAAGTGGAGTGATGCACAAAGATGAAAAGAAATAAGCCTGCCCTCATAGAACTTTCTGTCTTGGACTTAAAGAATCTGGTGAAGAGGAAACAGAAAAAAAAGTGTGTTCTGAGGGAATAACATGCTGTGGAAGTTCAGGGGCAGGAGGAGGTTTTCTGAGTGGGTTGGTCTTCAGGCTTCCTTATAGAGCTGGTGCTTCTACTGAGCCCCAAAACATAAAGAAAATTTTAATTAAGAGATGAAGATTAGACAAGGATATTTTAAGCTGAATGGCTGGTGTATGTAAAGGTCGAGAGAAGGGATATAAAAATCCCTACCTATATCCAGGAAATTAACCTGTGTTAAATGTAAACTATGCTTAACTCAAGTTTTAATCTTTTGTTGTTGTTAATCATCACTCGAAATTTTCCATTGATTTTTTTTTTCTTTTTTATGGAGAGTGGAAGAGAGAAAGACAGAGAGAAACACCTATGTGAGAGAGGCACATCGATTAGTTGCCTCCTGCATGAGCCCTGACCAGGGCCTGGGGCCTGAATCAAGTTTTAATCTTAGAAATAGTTATTAAAATATGCTTTAAGCAAAAAGTATATACATCCACATTCTAGTGAGTATGGGTATGGAATCAAGCCTTAAAGACATGACTACATTTGTTTGCACATCAAAACTCAGCTGGAATCACCATTGTTTCTTTCTTCCTTTCTTTCTTTCTTTCTTTCTTTCTTTTTTTTTTTTTTTACCTTGACATTGTATACACACACTTTTTACAAAAGGACTTCCTTTTGTTTAAGTTCTTGGTTAGAAATATTATTGGCCAGATTGCAGGAGGGTAAATTAATTTGGCTCCTTGCCAGCTTATGTGAAGTCACTACCCTTATGTAAAACTAGAGGCTCAGTGCATACATTCTTGTACCTGTGGGGTCCCTCAGCTTGTCCATGGAGGAGGGAGAGGCTTGCACCACTGCAAGCAGCACTGCAGCTGCGCTTGCCAGCCACGAGATAGTGTCTAGCATCCTTCGGTCAGCTGACCATCAGGGGGCAGCTCCTGTGCTGAGCATCTGCCCCCTGGTAGTCAATGCATGTCATAGTGACCAGTCGACCAGTCATTCAATTGTTCAGTTGTTTGGTCACTTAAGCTTTTATATGGATAAATAGTTGTTCTGTCTTTGTGTGTGTCTCAATTTACTGTCCTATGTCTCTGGCTAGAAAGTGTAGAAAATGTACCTGTGTGTCCCAGAGGGGAAACCAGTCAAAGAATGTGGCCAAATTAACCCAAAGGGATGGCAGCAAAGAGGCATGGTCAAGGGCATGGTCAGCATGAGGTTAAACAGGCTTCATGGAGGCATCAAGGTTACTCTTCCGAAGTGCCCACTCTACTCAGTCGTGATGGACAAAGTTATCAAGCCATTGGCAGGAAACAAAGGTGGAATCTGACTTAGACAACAGTATGGTGATTACCAGATGGAAATAGGGAGGTGGGGGCAGGTCCACCATATGTGTTCCACTGCTAGTGGGCTTCAGAGATCAGATTACTTATGACCCAGCTCATTGCAGCAAGGGATTGGGGGAGGAGAGCGGAGTAGCACCTTTTCCTCTTTAATTGTCTTATGCAGATGAAATCTCATTTAAAGTAACTTGAAGTATTGTCTCAGTCAAGGGAACCTAGAATATCAGTGTTTGAGCAGCGGTAGTCAACTAACATGTTCTCTGTTAATACTAAGGAATTTTATTAGCTCAAGGATTATACTAGTAATTGAGTTATAAGCTATGGCCTTTTCCATTTCTTCTGTCTTTGGGGAGTGGGATGGGGGAAGGGAGCAAAGGAGAGTTGGTTGAATGCTAGGGTTAGTTCTCTGTAGCCAGAGAAGATACAGTGATTATAAGAGAAGTCCCTCTTAGCAATAGCAACATAAATAACACCCATTTAACAAGCAGCTTCCCTGGAAGTACATTCTAGAGCATCACCACATAACTTCACTTCATCCTCACACCAGCTTTACAAACTCGAGGTATTACTATTCCTCCCCCAAAGCGGTAGAAGTCCTCCAGGCTTAGAACCTTTCCCAAGGTCACCCCACTAGAAGGTGGCAGAGCAGAGTTGGAATTTTATTTGTGCCCTTTCCGGTCCCCAAGCTGCTGCTTTTTTTTTTTTTTTTTTTTTTTTTTTAACTGAAAGAGTATCTTTCTGAGTTTCTTTAGAGAGAACTCCACTGTCCCTTGCAGAGGTGAGGTAGGGGAACTTGGCAGGAGCACCCCGGCTCAGGGCTTTTCTCCTCATGTGGCCCTGATCTCAGGCCACTGACCTGATACACTTCACTTGGTAAAAAGCCGCTCCAGCCCTAACCTTTGTCTGTCCCAGGAGTGGGACACCTGGGGTTGTTAATGAGTGTTCTCTTGTTCTCCCGGGAGGATGTGTGGGATACGCTGTTTGATTTCTCCCTGCGGGCTAATGACCCTACTAGAGTGACAGTGTGGACAACCTGTACAGTTTTTCACGAAAGTGCTAATAAGAAACATGCTATCAGACAACCACCTAATCATATTGTGCCCCGGAGCCAATGGATTGATGCCTCCAGTCATCTTCCTGTAACAAGACCAGCCAGGGCTATGGAGTCCCAAGACTCTGGGTCATCCTTCTGCTCCAAGGCCTATGGGCAGTGTGGTTAAAAGTGAAAGGTCTTCTCCTTATTCATCACTGCCAGCATGCACTCTTGGGTTTAAATGCCAGCTCCTCCCGTGTGATAATTTGTCACTCCCAACATGCACTCTTGATTCAAATCATTAAAGAGGAGAAAGGCTATTTCAGGCCTGGTTGTCATTCCGCTTCAGACCTGTCTGCAGCCCTGTGTGTATCCTGACTTGCATTTTGCTGAATTGTTGGAGGAATTCTGACCTGGGCAGCTGTGAGCTGTGTTACTGGGCACCTAGGGCCACATTTCTCAGAGTGTGTCCTCAGGGGACCTGCTTTTAGTCTGTGGATAAGGTCCAGGAGTCTGTATCCTGAGAGATTACTGGGGACAGGGAAGCGTGAAAATCTTTCCCGTAAGGTTCCTGTGTGAGTTTTGGTGTTCATGAACCCCTTCCATTGTCTGCACAATGTCATGTCCATGTGCTTGATTTCCCTAAGTAAAGGCGGAAGCCTCACACCTTGCCTTAGTTTCTCAATAGAAACAATGGCCCTGATGGTGGAGAGCCATGGAAACCTCCTTGGAGGATGAAATATGATTGCGTGGAGCAGTACATGGTCCCCTAAGGAGAGGGAGGTGATGTCTTTCTGCCATACTGACGTTTCTATTCCTGAATATTTTCTAGGCAATTATTTTTCCTGATTATCTGTATGACCATGGGAAAGGCATGTCTTAGGTGACTGCGAGAAGGCATTCTTTTGCATATAACATAATGTTAGTGCTTGGTTTCAATTTCCACTCGAGATCTACTAGATATGTGAATTTGAGCAATGAATTTTATAACTTGGTGCCTTAGTTTTCCCTCATCTGTAAACTGGAAATTATATAATGGTATACTCTTTGTATGGTTTCTTGATGGTTAAAACAGACAATAAATATAAATATGCTTAAAGGGCTAGCTGCCATCATCATTGTTGTTATTGTTATTTTGTTTATATTTATGCTAGTAATAATAATGCTCAAGCATGGCCTGCTAAAAGATATGTGTAATATGTTACTCATGATATTGCTTTCGTTTCTGCCTTTATGGTCTCTCATTCCGGTTTCTTTTTCTTATAATGAGGGCTGGGACCCTGACTTGCTCTTTTTGGCATCTCTCTCATCATCTCTGGCTATTTGCACACAATACTTGTCAGAGTTCTGGATCCAATTTCCAGTGTGTGGGGGGAAGTTTGGGGGGTTCTCCCACACCAACAAGCAATTCTCAGACACCAGCTGGTATCCTGAAGTTTAACTCAATTCTGACACTGTCTACCCTACCCAGATATAGCTTCTGATTCCACAGGTGGAGGGCACAGTATTTCAGGGGCCAGTTGCTAACCCAGGTCATTGCCCGTGCTGCTGATGGATTGTCTGTTGAAGGGAGGATTCCACAACCCCTTCCATGGGTTTGATTAATTTACTAGAGCTGCTCACAGAACTCAGAGAAACCTTTTACTTACTAGATTATGAGGTTATTATAAAAGGATAAAACTCGGCCATGGCCAGATGGAAGAGGCGCCTAGGGCAAGGATGGGGAAGAGGCAGGAGCTTCCATGCTCTCTGCATTGCCCTTCTTCCCCAACTGCTACGTGCTCACCAACCCTGAAGCTGTGCATCCTGTTCTTTTGTGTTCTTACAGAGGCTTTATTACATAGCCATGAGTGATTAAATCACTGGCCATTGGCCATCAATTTAACCCCTGGCCCCTCTCTACTTGCTGGAGGTCCAGGGGTGGGACTGAAAGTTCCAACCCTCCAATCACATGGTTGGTTCTTCTAGTAACCAGTCCCCATCTTAAAGTACATTCCAAAAGGTCATTTCATTAACATAACTAAAGAAATAACAAAAAAACCCTGTTCACTTTTATTATAGGCAATATCAAGGATTTTTTTTTTTTTTTTTAAATAAGTTTTTATTTTTTATATTATTACAAATGTTCCTTCCCCCGCCCCCCCACCATTGCTCTCCTCCACCAGGTTCCCACCCCACCCTCTGCCCTTTCCCCACTCCCCATTGTCCTCATCCATAGGTGCACAGTTTATGTTCAGTCTCTTCCCACGCCCCCCTCTCCCCTTTTCCCCAAGAATCGTCAGTTCACTCCCCTTCCATACCTTTGATTCTATTATATTCAACAGTTAATATTGTTCATCAGATTTTTTTAATTTCCTTGGTTTTTAGATTCACTTGTTGATAATTACGTATTTGTTGTTCATAATTTTTATCTTTGTTTACTTTCTCTTCTGAAAGAACCCCCTTCAGCAATTCATATAATTCTGGTTTGGTGGTGATGAACTCCTTTAGCTTTTTTTTATTAGTGAAGCTCTTTATCTGGCCTTCGATTCTGAGTGATAGCTTCGCTGGGTAGCTTATTTTTGGCTGTAGGTTCTTGCTATTCATCACCTTGAATATTTCTTGCCATTCCCTTCTGGCCTGCATGGTTTCTGTTGAGAAGTCAGCTGACAATCGTATAGGTGCTCCTTTATAAGTTACTACCTTCTTTGCTCTTGCTTCTTTTAATATTCTCTCTTTGTCTTTTGCTCTTGGAATTTTAATAATGATGTGTCTCGGTGTGGTCCTCTTTGGATTCCTTTTGTTTGGAGTTCTGTGCGCTTCCTGGACTTGTAAGTCTAATTCTTTCACCAGGTGGGGGAAGTTTTCTGTCACTATTTCTTTCAGTATGTTTTCGATATCTTGCTCTCTCTCATCTTCTGGAACCCCCATAATTCTGATGTTGGTTCGCTTGAAGTTGTCCCAGAGGTTTCTTACATTATCTTCAATTTTCTGGATTCTCTTGCCTTCTAGCTTCTGTGGAGGAGTGTCTTCTGGCTCTTTATGTTCCAAATCTTTGACTTGATTCTTGCGATCTTCCCTTCTGTTTTTAGGACTCTGTAGAATATTTTTTATTTCAGACAATGTATTCTTTATTTCTTGTTGTTCCCTTATCATTTCTTGATGGTGTCTTTTCATATCCTCATAGGCCTTATCCATCTTTTCTAGGAAATTCTTGAAAAACCTTATAAGCGTAGATTTGAACTCTATATCCAGACGCTTTTTGTCCTCCATTTCTTTCGTTTGTGATCTATTTTGTTGTCGCATTTCGCAGTTACAGATGGGACGGGGTTTCAGGGTGGAGCCTGCAGCTTTGGCTTCCGTCAGCCCCGCCCTATGCGGGTCCTTCAGTGCTCGCTGCCGGCGCCTCTGAGAGAAAGGTGCCCTCGATTTTCGCCTGCTGCCAAACAGTCTATGCTCTCCCCCAATGAGCCCGGTATTGGGGTTCAGTTCAGTTGGAAGTGGAGTTGGAGATGGCGTTCACAGCAGTCTGGAGCCCCAGTCTCCTTCCCGTCAGGGCAATCCCGCAACACAGCCGACCGTCCCTTCTCTGGGGGCAGTGTGCGCGCCTCCGGGACCTCCTTTCTCCGCTTCCCGGGGTTCCGACTTACAGCCCAGCTCCCTATGGCTGAGCCTGAGTCCCCGGGGTCTGGCCCAGAACTGGGGTTCAGAGCAGTCAGGGGCCCAGCACAGTCGGCGTTTTCTCTCCTTCCCGCTTGGGAACACCCGCCAGGCACTCGGCCTCCCTCCTCTCCGGCTCCGTCCTCTCCGCGCGCGCCCAGTGTCTCCGTACCTTAGGCTTTTACAGCTCCTCCGTGCTTCCTTCTGGTTTTCTCCTTGCTTCTTGTTGTAGGATTTCCAGTCAGTCGACTTTCCTGTATTTCTGGGTAATGTCCATTTTATATTTTAGTTGTATTTTATTAAAATTGTTGTGTGCGGCTGCGGCTAGTTGCCTACCCGAGCAGCCATCTTGGATTCTCCTGCCGGCAATATCAAGGATTTAAGAAGCTCTCTGCCAGAAAGGGGACTAAGACCAAATATATATTTCTTAATATATATCACAACTTGCTTGCTAAATATTTGGTCTTTTATTTGCTATTTTCAGGGGGGGAAACTGGCTTTTCTCATAGAACAAATAACCCATTACCTTGTGTGTGAGTGTTGTAGAATATTCAACCATTAAAATATTCCTTATGTAAATATATATGTTGAATTGGGAAACCTCCAGCAGAAAGCCAGAGGTTAAAAAATTGTACAAATGTAAGCACCATGAAGTCACAGTTTTGTCTGAATTGTTTCTTGTATATTCCAAGTCCCTAAAAGTATACCTGGACATAATAGGGGCTCGGTACTTTTAAAAATTTTACTACATGCTATTAAATTCCACTTTTGCAAAAAAGAAAAACAACACAATGTTTGTCTGTGATTATGATGAATGTTGGAATTGTAGGTGATTTTTTTTGTGTGTGTCCATAGATTTGCTGTTGTTTCTCAATAAACATGCTTTGCCTGAGTTATTTTTAAATGCTATTTGAAAAATGAGAAAAACAAAGCAAACAAGGACAAGCGAGTTAGTGAACTTGGTCTCATTAGAACTGAATTCCAGGCAGCAGACCCACAGCCTACACTCCAGTGGCCTGCCTTGCTTTAATCACTGTGATTGGAGAAGGCCCACCCAGGTGGTCTGCAAAGCAGCGGGGGCCCCTCTGTCGCTTCTGGGTGTGTGGTAGCAGGGCCCCGGGCCTTTGTTTACCATCCTACCCATTCAATCCCAGCGAGATTTGAAGGCAGCTTCTCCAACCTGGGGACACCTTCTGCCAATTCTAGTCCTTTTCAGTTCCCAGTAAAGGAGCATGTATTTCAATTTGGATCTAAGACTGTCTTGCCCTTGATATCTATTCCTACATCATGTATGTACACGAGAAGGAGAATGTGTGCCTACTGAGAATACTCCTAACAGAACTGGCAGCAGGTGTGTGCATCCTCCTGCATCTCTATACATTCACAGGAACTTAAACACAGATGTACTCCATGTAATATCAGATAGTGCTGTAAGGCTATGGTAAGGGTCTTTACTGATGTGAGACCTGAGTGGAAGACAACCTTTAAGAAGAAGACAAAGAAACCAAAAGAAAGAGACAGAGACAACAGAAGGCAGGGGTTGGAAACAGAGAAAGAACAATAGAGAGACAGGGAGAGGGAGGTTGACATAGGCAGAGACAGCAATAGCAGAAGTGGATTAAGAGAGAGGAAAATAGAAGAGAGCCAAAGAGGTAGAAAGACCATAGACAGAGAAAGGCAGATGGGGAGACGAAGACATGAAGTGACACAATAAATCACAGAAAGAGACAGATGAAAACAAGAGAGGGAAAGTGTCAGTGAGTGGAGAGAAGTTGTTAGTTATCAACTCATAAGAAATGCCCAGTAAAACTGATTCCTAGTCGGACTGTGCCCTTTCTGCTGTCGCTACAGTCCTTCTCTGGCCTTTTGCCCTCCGGTTTTGCACCCACGATGTCAAGTTGCTCTAAGAATCAGTTGGACCTTATGTGGGAGACGGCTTTGAGAGTCCTGTGTGAGGGTTAGCTGGGTGTGGGATGCAAGAGAGGACTATTGTATTTATGCATTTTTAAGAATCTCTTAAGAGTGATTTCCTGCGGGTAATGGGCCTAATGATCTGAGTGGTGGAAAGGCAACTTTTAACCTTTCCCTTTCTGCTCCTCTGCACTGTTAGGAGATTTTTTTAACACGGGCATGCATTTCTTTAATAACAAAAATCCTAAAACATGTTGTAAGTGGCTGTTGTGTCAGCACTGTGCTGAACTCTGAGAATATAAAGATGAGTAAGACCTGATCTTTACCCTCGAGGGCGCATATTCTGGTGGAAATAGACAGACACAAAAACAGATAATTGCAATTTAGTGAGATAAGTGCATAATCGCTGTAGCAGAGTTTCTGCAAAGTGCTGTGGGAGTGGGAGACAACTAATTTTTTCCTGAGAGTGGGAGGCAACTCTTTAGATGGAAGTGCTGTTTAAATTGTGTCTTCATTCAAGATCAGGAGTTTTACAGACAGAAGAGGGCTGGGCAGAAGGACAGGCCACTCTTGCCCACTTAAAATCCTCTTGACTCTTGGATTAGTTTTAGGTTAAGGTGACCAAATGTCCCGCTTTTGGTGGGACAGTCCCGATTTTTAACAATTTGTCCCGCGTCATTTTAAAAAATATTCTTTCCAAAAATTGGGACTTTTTAAAAAACGCTATGGAACGCAGGACAAATTGTTAAAAATCGGGACGTCTGGTCACCTTATTTTAGGTTGTTAGCACAGTCAACAAGTTGTAAGATGACACTGTCTTTATCACTTGAGTGCCCAAGATATTTGGAACCTAGTCTCATAGTGTGCTTAAATATCAGATTAGACTTCCCAGTTTAAAATGTCCCATTGAGTACTTGGCCTGAACTTGGCCAAAGGATTATGATTTTTTCCAAAGGTCTAACAGTTGTTCCCCTGAATCTTTACACACCCACCCGTGCTTGCTCACATTCAGGAGCACAGAACAATTTCAACGCATTGCTGTCTTCTCTCTTCATAATGGACTTTTCCTTCTTCTGATTTTAGAGTTAAAGTTGGTGTTCATGTCATTTTCTCGGTCATGCTTTCCGAAACCAATGTGGGGGACTGAGTGCTTTAGGGTGAGTTATGTGGTCACCACTTTAAGACTGTGGTCTGATCAGTCAGGGAGAAAATGGAAGAATGTATTCCTCACTAGTGTTACTTGCATAGTTATGCCCCGAGGAAAGGCATCGCTGCCGATGGAGGAAGTGTGTGCTGTCAGAACTGGCACCCAGCCCATGAGAGGTTGAAGAGACACTTCCAGGGCCTTTGCGTTCCACCCTTTCCATGCAGACTCTCAGACTGTGGTCTGAGAGGATGTTACCGTGTCTAGATCTGGCTCTGAGGCATTATGATTTAGTGAGTTTTGCCTAGCATGTAGTGCTACTATAGTAAATTAAGTGACTCAGGAATTTTATCATTTTGAGACAAAAATGACATAAGAATACTGATGATAAGTATGCCCTGATACATATAAATAATTGTCCTCAAAGAAAAGGATGAGCTCTACTATGGTCTGATTGTTTGTGTCCCATACTACACTTCATAGGTTGAAATCTCCCCCAAAAGTGATGGTGTTCGGAGGTAGGGACTTCAGGAGGAGGTCATGAGGATATAGCCCTCATGAATGGTATTAGTGCCCTTATAAAAGTGACCTAAGAAACTCCCTTACTTTTTTCGCTATGTGAGGACACAGCAAGTATGCCTCATCTATGAACCAGGAAGTGGTCTCTCACCAGACACTGGCTCTTGCGGTGTCTTAATCTTAGATTTGAGAAAGAAATGTCTGTTGTTTATAAGCCACTCAGCCTATGGCATTTTCTTATAGCAGACTGAATGGGCTGAGACAAGCTCTCTTTGAATTATCTAAGCCCTGGTTTGACTTTCTGTATGAGACTCTGCTCAATATATATTTCTCTTAGATTAAAATCTCAGGGAAGGGAAAAGGAGAGATTTCCATTTACCTTTAAAGCTCACCAATTTTTTGAAGTTTCCTAATACCTCTTACTAGAGTGTAGGTCTTGGGAATATCTGTTAAGAAGAAATGGTTACATTTTCCATTATGGGAAAGACTGTCACCTATCCTTCTCTTGCAGCTGGGATTTGAGGCAGTTTATTTGAGCTAGAGGGGTTAGCAAACGGCCCAGGAACCAGACCTGCCGACCACCTGTTGTTATGTGGTACATAACATAACATAACATAACATAACATAACATAACATGGCCCATATGTGAAGAATGGTTTTTACCTTTTTAAATGGCTGAGAAAAATAAAAAGAAGACTGCTAAATTGTGGCACCTGAAAATTATTTGATATAAAGTTTTATTGGAACACAGGCCCTCATTCATTTCTATATTGTCTATGGCTGCCTTCCTGTAAAAAATGACAAAGTTGAGTAGTTGTGACAGAGATTATATGGTTCACAGAGTCTAAAAAATATTTACCCTCTATTCTTTACGGAAAAGGTTTGCCCACCCCTGACTTGGGGAACTGGAGAGAATGTAAGCGATGGGACACCTTGAAGATGCTACAGTTGTCCTCCACATGTGACCTTTAGGCTGGTCCTTTGAGCTGGGCTTTATTGCTTCACTGGCATTCAGATTCCTGTCCATTGTAAAATCCCAGGCACAATGTGGACCTTTCATTCTCTTTCCCTGTTCCTTTGCTCATCTACTTTCTCTGTTTAGAGAGTTAATAAGCCACATCTCTCCCCAGTTAAATCCATTTCATTCTTTAAGTCCTCACTTGGGTATCACCTTCTTTCAGAGGATTTCTCCAATACTTCCAAGAAGAGAGATCTAAATCTGATGACATGAGATCCTATGTGCCTGGCTACTCTCTTTATGCCTCTCTCCGAGCACTAAGCATCATCTGGTCTGTATTCCAGTTAATGGTGAGCTCCTTGAGGACAGGGCTCCATCTCACTGAGTTTTCTGTACCAATTTTTGGACTTAGGAGGTGCTTAATAACCACACTTTAACAAATCAGGACACTAAAGCAGTACAGGATCATGTTATTGGCCTTTCTTGGTAGGGAAGGGACATGCTCAGCATCAAGACAATCTAACTATGCGCTGCATGTATATTGCATGTTTGTTTTTCACTTTCCTAAATTCATGAAGTATAAACTATCTGGATGGCTCATTCAAACAGTTCAAGTTAAATAGCTCCAAATGAGAGGGAGGGACGGAAGAAGGGAGGGAGAAGATTCAAATTAAATAAATCAAACTGGGTTGGAGTGATGGTTTCCTTATAGCAGGAGGGGTGGGGATGCTTCTTAATGATGCCTGATGTTCCAGGTGTCAGAAGGAGTTTGTGGCTGGTAGAGACTACTGTTGCCTCAGGCCTGAGGGAGAAAGTAACCTCATGCTCCTCATTTAAGGAGCTGGACTGAGTACCAGCCCCCATGATACTAAAGACCCAGCAGGGCCAGGACATTTGAGCATGGATGAGGCCATATTACACTGTGAGAGATAAAATTGCATTGTGATAAGGGACCGAACTGAGAGTACCAGGACAAGGAGAAAACTGTAGGTTTAACCTACGTGTTCCTTCAGGCACAATTACCTGAAAGGGTAAGTAACATCAGAGTTGCTGGGTTTTCCAAGTGTGTTTGGGTAGAGTAGGGTTTTAATTAAAGATTGGTAAGGGCTGCTATTTATTGAAAGCTCAGGTGAAAGTTAATATAATGATAGATAACTAACTCTTACCTGTTCTTTATAATATGCCAGGTAATATTTTTGTTAATATACATACTGGCAACAATATGAAGACTGTTTTTATTCCCATTTTAGAAATAAAGAGAGAAAAAATATGGGCAGTTAAATTTTTATTCAGGCCCTCTGCCTATTTTTTAAATAAAAATTTTGGTTTTAATTATTATGAGTTCTTATATTCTTTGGATATTAACCCTTTGTCAGATGAATCATTGGTGAATATCTTCTCTCATTCAATAGATTGCCTTTTTGTTTTGTTGATGGTTTCATTCACTGTCCAAAAACTTTTTTGTGTGATGTATGCCGATTTGTTTATTTTTTGCTTTTGTTTCCCTTGCGTGAGTAGACACATCCAAAAAACATTACTAAGAGCTGTGTCAGAATTTACTAATATTGCCTATGTTTTCTTCTAGGAGTTTCATGATTTGGGGTTTTATATTTAAAATTTAATCTATTTTAAATATAGATTAAATCATGTATGTTGTGTAAGAAAGTCACCCAGTTTTAGTCTTTTGCATGTGTCTGTCTAGTTTTCCCAACACCATTTTTTGGGGAGACTGACTTTACCCCATTGTATGTTCCTGCCACCTTTGTCATAAACTATGTAGGTCTGAGTTTATTTCTGGTTTCTCTATTTTTTTCCATTGATCTGTGTATCAGTTTTTATGCCAGTACCATGCTGTATAAACTATACTATAAGTACAAACTATACTATAAGAATAGTATAGTTTGATATCAGGTAATGGGATACTCCCAACATACAGATGGCCAACAAACACATAAAAAATTCTCAACATTACTAATCATTAAGGAAATGCAAATTAAAGCCACAATGATGGTTTTAATTTGTGCATTATTGATTGGATCCCAAATTGGCACAGCACTGTATAAAACAGCATGGAGATTCCTCAGAAAATTAAAAATAGAACTAACATGTGACCCAGCAATTCCATTTATGTGTATTTGTAAGAAGAAACCCAAAACATTTTTTTTTGAAAATATATGCACTCCTATGTACTTTGGACCATTATTTAAAATAGCCAAAATATAGATGTAACATAAGTGCCCACCTGTAGGTGAATGGATAAAGAAGATGTGTTATATATTCAATGGAATATATACTTGGCCCTAAAAGAATTGAATTTTTCCATTTGAGACAATGTGGATGGACCCAGAGGATGTTATGCTAAGTCAGACAAAGAAAGACACACACACAAAAATAAGTGAACAAAATGAAAACTTATCGTACAGAGAACATTTTGATGGTTAACAGATAAAAGGGGAATGAGTAGATAGGTAAAAAAGAGGAAGGGATTAAGATGTAGGTAATACCCATTGCAAAAATAGTTACAGAGATGTAAAGTGCAGCATAGGGAATATAGTCAATATTATAATTATGTGTAGTGTCAGATGGGTACTAGAATTATTAGGGTGATCACTTCATAAGTTACATAAATGTCTAATCACTATGTTATACAACTAAAAGTAATGTAATAGTGTCTGTTAAGTATAACTGAAAAATAAAAAATGTAAAAATATTTTAAAAATTAGTAGATAAAATCATAACTGGTTTGGCTCAGTGGATAGAGTGTCGGCCTGCAAACTCAAGGATCCCAGGTTCCATTCCTGTTAAGGGCATGTACTTTGGTTGTAGGCACATCCCCAGTGGGGGGTGTGCAGGAGGCAGCTAATTGATGTTTCTCTCTCATTGATGTTTCTAACTCTGTATCTCTCTCCCTTCCTCTCTGCAAAAAAATCAATAAAATATATTTTAAAAATTAGTAGAGCCGAAGCCGGTTTGGCTCAGTGGATAGAGCGTCGGCCTGTGAACTGAAAGGTCCTGGGTTCGATTCCAGTCAGGGGCATGTACTTTGGTTGCAGGCACATCCCCAGTAGGGGTGTGCAGGAGGCAGCTGATCGATGTTTCTCTCTCATCAGTGTTTCTAACTCTCTATCCCTCTCTCTTCCTCTCTGTAAAAAATCAATAAAATATATTAAAAAAATAAAAATAAAAAAGTAGTGGATAAGTAACTCACCCAAAGCCACAGTGATAGAAGAAGATATAATGGGGATTTAAACCCAGGCAGTTGTGGAATTGCAGTCTCAAAAACTCAATCTTTAGCCTTTATATTCATTGGCATTTAGAACACTCTGACACCTTCAAGTAGCCTAAGTTGTTCATGTATTCCACTGTTATTTATTGAGTGCCTAATACATGTTGGGTGAATGCAGACACTGGGATTCATTCATGATCAAAATCACTAATAGTCCTAGTCCTCCATGAGCTTAGAGCTTGCTGGTGCTCATCCACTGAATCTTCATAGGATTTGAAAGGTTATGATCAGGACTTTTTCTTGATAGAAAGAAACTTTTCAGAAGCTTACAAAAAGCTTACTTATTTCTTAGAGATTAATTGAAAAAAATTGGGGAAACATCTTTTAATAATATGAGCAGTTATGCAACAGGTAGAGTGCAGATCCTCATGGTGAAACCAATGTATAATGTATGTCTCTATAGATATTCAGAAATCTCTATTTATAGAGGTATAAATACGGAAGGTTCAATTTATCAGGAACATTGGGCAAATTAATGTTTGTGTGTGGATGTGTGTGAAGGACATTTACACATGCACATATCTCTGCTTCTGCCTCTGTATTTGTCTGATGATACAAAAGCTTGCAGGTGGAAATCTCATTGAATGTCTCTGCTTTGTTTTCAAATGTTGAGGCAAATTCTATTATTTATGTAAGGTGATAATAAAACTATAGGGTTGCTTCTAGGAAAACCAAATGCTTATCTTGGTTTTAATTTGGGCCAGGCGGGAGCCCACCTCTAAGGGGAGGACTATACCCTGCTCTGTCTTTGCTATCCATTTTATTAAGGTTATGGCATAAACCCATATTCTTTAGACAGGAAATTCCAATAATAGCCACTTAGCAAGGATTTACATAAGACTAACAGGTGGAGGCTGCCTCAGCTTCTAATGCCTCAGCTAAACAATGAGTGATTAGCTCCGACCTTTCAGAACATTTAAGGTTGACCAGCCTTTGGATTCCCTGTCCACATCTCTCTATTAGTGGGACAATGATCGGTTTCCGGCATCTCCACTGTTTCTTTTCATTTTATGTGTGAATAAAAAAATGCTAAAACTTTTTCAAATCCTACAACAGGTATAGCACTGAATTAAAAATAGAGCCTGATGACGTTGTTTATCAAATGATCTGGGGGTCCTTCTTTTTGCAGTAGTTTCTCCTCTTCATTGGAAAAGGAGCCTTTCTAGTAAAGATATTCTAATTCCATCAGAACACATTTGAATTCTCTAACCTTGATTTATTATTGAAAATGCCCTATAGCCAACTTATTTGTGTTTATTATGGACTTTCATATTTCTAGTCCTGCCTACATTTTAATTAGGCTGAATTGCTTGAAAAATCATGGGTCTCTAATTAAGACCTATTCTCTTTGATACAACATTTGGAGCATACTGGTTTTCCTGCACAGTGATTTAGTGTTGGACAGGGTTTCTTAAAATGCAATATTTGGACTGCAATGGAGAGAGAAAACCAGGATAGTAAATAGATTTTATATCCTTTAGATGAGACCGTTTCTATACTCTGCCCATCTGGAATGACTGGCTTAATGTTTCTTTCCCAGAAGTTGCTGGTCGCTGGCTTTTCTCCAATGTCCTCATTTTCTTCTTTGGGTGATTCAATTCAGTGACTTCCACTTCACTATTCCTGGTAGTTCTAGTATCTTATACCATCAGGAAATGCCTAATGGGTTTTCCGTAGCTTTTCCTACCCAACAGTCTGCTTTATTCATTGCTTGCTCCTATTCCAATACCACCTACTGTCCACATTGGTATTTATCACACTGCTGATGGTATCAGAATGTCTTCACACCTCCCCCTTCAGCCACAGGAAGATAGAGATTATTACCACCTTACTTAAGAGGGAGATAAATTAAACACATAACTCCATGTATCCTGATGGCTTACTAATTCTTTTACAGGGGCACTACAGAAAGCCATGGTATACTGACATGGTATACTCATTCCTTTTTTCCTTTTTAAGTGGTGGAGTGGATATTTGTCACACATATATCCTTATAGTTCTGTACAAAATGCTGTCAAGTGACTGGATGCAAAATGCCTTTGTATCTCTTCTGGGATGCAATCTTTTCTCAAAAATCACGACCACTGCTTTACAGGTTAGTGGAAAAGGTGCTGAAGGGGGAGAGGAACATCCAGGAATTCAGCAGGTGAAGCTGTCCCCTATGAGATGGTTCTGAACTTGGCTCCTGCCTGGGGCCTCAGCCACTCACTGCTGAGTGCAGACTGGGACAAGGCCATGGGCTTTTATTTGTCTGGCAGAGACCAGCTAGCTGCAGGGTCCTGCCCTGTTTTAAAATCAGGCATTATTTCACATGGGTATGGCCCTTTATCTGATAACATGGGGCCAACTTGTGCCTAGCTTTGTGGCTAACCATTCTGATACTCAACAAGGAGAGAGTGGTAGTGAAAAGTGTGGACTGTGGGGCCCCAGGGTTTTGTTTTTATTAATTAACTGTGCCCTTTTTGTAGCATCAGTAAACCCTACTATGTGCTTAACTACTAGTAGGGCTGAGAGTACAGAAATAGTCCATCTCTCAGGACTCAATCCTTGTGTGGGTGTGCAAAAGGGTTATGAAGAAGAAGAAGTTACCAAAGACCAAAGACTGCCAGGAAGTTCAAGAATAGGGCTACTTGGAGTGTTTCTTCCCTGTAATCGGTAATTGCCACCTCCTGAGAATTGGGTTTTCAAACAAACTAAAACAAATTTCTTGACAGTACATTTAATAACCCACCAGACGCTTAGATGAGGACAATACTAGGCATGGATTTGTGATTCTTAACTCCCACTTTAACCTCCCTACCTATTAAGACACCTGCTCATATGCCACTTTCTCCCTCAAGCCTTCTCTGACTCATTCTTGCAACAGATAAGTATATGTAGTAGAGAAAGAGTGTGAGCTTTGCAATCAGGCAAAACTGGGTTCAGATAGCTACTCTTCTGTGTGATAATTTGTCATTTAAGCTTAATTTCAGCATCAGTAAAATGGGGATAATGATAACTTTCCTCGCAGAGTTGTCCTGAAGATCAAAGAAGATAATGTCTCTGGATGCTCTTTACTAGTATTACTTGTCAAATAGCAGGCTTCTAATGCATGTTCATTTCCTTAGGGGGAAAAATAGTCCTCTAAAGTGTATTATAGTGTAAGAGGGAAAAATAAACAGTTGAAATACAATCTGGCAAGTGTGCTCTGCAGGTAGTTGTCAGGAGGAGAACCTGACCAGATGGGGGTGGGGTGAGGTGATGATATCAGCCAGACTTCCAAGAAGAGGTGGCATATGATATCCTTGGTAAATATACATGGTAAATGGAATTTTTCAGGTGCAGAAGTGAATAGAACATCTCCACATGAAAGGACTGACACATGGTAGCTCAAAGCCGCAGAAGGGGCAGCTAGGAAAGGAAGGGAAAAAAACAGAGTGGGAGGTGGAGAAGGGAGATGCGGATAGAAAGGCAAACTAGCAAATGGTGTAGGACCTAGCGAAGCTGAATCTGAGGGTATGAGAGAGTGACATGATCAGCATTTCAGTTTGGAAGAAAAAAAATATGGCAGCATTGAATTGGATGGATGAGATATTGGAGCAGGAGGGTCTGGTTAGAAAGCTACTTATAGAATTCATGTATCTGGGGAGCCTTCCAGTGAGACACTGTGTGAGTGGCTGCGCACATGACTGTGGAGGCTGATGCAGCATTGCTGTTTTCAAACATTCTCTTTTAACACTACATCCCTGAATGCTGCAGTTGGTTGGTTGGGCATCAACCCAGGTACTGAAAGGTTGCAGGTTCAATTCCCAATCAGGGTTGTGGGCAGCATCCCTAGTAGGAGTGTGCAGAAGGCAGGCAATGGATGTCTTACTCTCACATTGATGTTTCTCTCTCTCTCTCCCTCTCTCTTTCTCTCTCTCTCTCTCTTTCTATTTCTCTCTCCCTCTCCTCTCTCTCTCTAAAAAATAAATTTAAAAATCTTAAAAAATAAATTTAAAAATCTTAAAAAAAAAAAAAAAAAAAAGATGACACTACAGAGGGCAGGGTCACCACACACATCTGCCATAGGATGTGTGTAATCAAAACCAATACCTTTTTTCTATTTTATACATCATCCTTTTGTGGTGGGAAGCTTCATATCCATTATGTAAGCAATGCCAGGACCTAGCTAGAGGGTGTCTGGTGCTGCCCCATGTCCACCACACATTTCCTGTGGACCTCATGAGAGTCTTGTTAGTAATGTTAGATCCCTGGGCTAAGTGCCTCCATTCCAAAATGAAAATGCCAGACCAGACAACAACAAAGGTTTCTCCTCTCTGTGAACCTGTACATAATCCTTCCTGTGATCTACTCATGAGAAGAACTTGAAATGGCATGTAAGATGAACTGGACAGAAGTGCTTCAAGAGAGGCCTTCATGAAGCTAGAGAGCCTGGATTGGAACGATGCCGAGACATTGTAATAGAGATCGCTGCACAAATGGCATGTAAATACAGCCTCTGGGTAAATCTGCTGATGTGCATACATTTGGTGTTTAATATTCAAATTCATTTTAAGCAATGTTCAAGAACAGATGATGCCTGTCTTCCTCTGGTCGCCATGCCCTTCTCATGCTAGTGCTTGAGAAATGTCAGTTACTGAAGGTGATTTGAAATGTCTCCTTCTGAGCAGAGTTGAATATTTAAGCAAGAACAACTCTTGTGGTTTCAGCTGCTCCTCACAGTATGGGTTCTCCAGGCCACAAAATCCAACCTCCCACCGCAGTCCCCGGGAGGGTTCATAAAATCAATCCCCTGTGGAACTTTCCTAGAATTATTATCTCCAGGGCTCACTGTTTAATATATTCTCTCCACCCAAACCTCTGCTGCAATCAGACATCACAGCACAATGGAGAACGGTCCCTGGAGACAGCAAGTGAGAGAACTCACCCAGGATCCCTTTCCCCAGAATTGAATGGAAAGGCTTTGGAAGACTAAAGCAGTCCCGTTGGTTGGGGAGGGTAAAATAAGATGTTCAGTCTCTCTTCCTCCTTCACTATCTTTCCCCACACCTTACAATGGAGGAGTACTTTTGCCAGGTCGGTGTGGTTCAGTGGTTGAGCATTGGCTTATAAACCAGGATACCACAGGTTGGATTCCAAGTCAAAGCACATGCCTGGGTTGTGGACTCAATCCCCAGTGTAGGGCATGCAGAAGGCAGCCAATCAATGATTTTCTCTCATCATTGATGTTTCTAATTCCCTCTCCCTCTTCCTTCCTCTCTGAAATCAATAAAAAAATATAAAAATAAATAATGAAGGAGTTTTTTTTTTTTTTTTTTTTTTTTTTTTTTTTAGTGCGTTAAGTCTTTGAGCACGGTTTACCTCAGCATTGCAAGGCAGGGGAGAGAAGAGGGTGTTTTTTTTTTTTTTGTTTTTTTGTTTTTTTTTGTTTTTTTGTTTTTTTTTTTAAATAAGTTTTTATTTTTCATATTATTACAAATGTTCCTTCCCCCCCCGCCCCCACCATTGCTCTCCTCCACCAGGTTCCCACCCCACCCTCTGCCCTTTCCCCTCTCCCCATTGTCCTCATCCATAGGTGCACAGTTTATGTTCAGTCTCTTCCCACGCCCCCCTCTCCCCTTTTCCCCAAGAATCGTCAGTTCACTCCCCTTCCATACCTCTGATTCTATTATATTCAACAGTTAATATTGTTCATCAGATTTTTTTAATTTCCTTGGTTTTTAGATTCACTTGTTGATAGTTACGTATTTGTTGTTCATAATTTTTATCTTTGTTTACTTTCTCTTCTGAAAGAACCCCCTTCAGCAATTCATATAATTCTGGTTTGGTGGTGATGAACTCCTTTAGCTTTTTTTTATTAGTGAAGCTCTTTATCTGGCCTTCGATTCTGAGTGATAGCTTTGCTGGGTAGCTTATTTTTGGCTGTAGGTTCTTGCTATTCATCACCTTGAATATTTCTTGCCATTCCCTTCTGGCCTGCATGGTTTCTGTTGAGAAGTCAGCTGACAATCGTATAGGTGCTCCTTTATAAGTTACTACCTTCTTTGCTCTTGCTTCTTTTAGTATTCTCTCTTTATCTTTTGTTCTTGGAATTTTAATAATGATGTGTCTCGGTGTGGTCCTCTTTGGATTCCTTTTGTTTGGAGTTCTGTGCGCTTCCTGGACTTGTAAGTCAAATTCTTTCACCAGGTGGGGGAAGTTTTCTGTCACTATTTCTTTCAGTATGTTTTCGATATCTTGCTCTCTCTCATCTTCTGGAACCCCCATAATTCTGATGTTGGTTCGCTTGAAGTTGTCCCAGAGGTTTCTTACATTATCTTCAATTTTCTGGATTCTCTTGCCTTCTAGCTTCTGTGGAGGAGTGTCTTCTGGCTCTTTATGTTCCAAATCTTTGACTTGATTCTTGCGATCTTCCCTTCTGTTTTTAGGACTCTGTAAAATATTTTTTATTTCAGACAATGTATTCTTTATTTCTTGTTGATCTCTTATCATTTCTTGTTGACTCCTTATTAATTCTAGTTGATCTCTTTTCATATCCTCATAGGCCTTATCCATCTTTTCTAGGAAATTCTTGAAAAACCTTATAAGCGTAGATTTGAACTCTATATCCAGACGCTTTTTGTCCTCCATTTCTTTCGTTTGTGATCTATTTTGTTGTCGAATTTCGCAGTCACAGATGGGACGGGGTTTCAGGGTGGAGCCTGCAGCTTTGGCTTCCGTCAGCCCCGCCCTATGCGGGTCCTTCAGTGCTCGCTGCCGGCGCCTCTGAGAGAAAGGTGCCCTCGATTTTCGCCTGCTGCCAAACAGTCTATGCTCTCCCACAATGAGCCCGGTATTGGGGTTCAGTTCAGTTGGAAGTGGAGTTGGAGGTGGCGTTCACAGCAGTCTGGAGCTCCAGTCTCCTTCCCATCAGGGCAATCCCGCGGCACAGCCGACCGTCCCTTCTCTGGGGGCAGTGTGCGCGCCTCCGGGACCTCCTTTCTCCGCTTCCCCGGGGTTCCGACTTACAGCCCAGCTCCCTATGGCTGAGCCTGAGTCCCCGGGGTCTGGCCCAGAACTGGGGTTCAGAGCAGTCGGGGGCCCAGCACAGTCGGAGTTTTATCTCCTTTCCGCTAGGGAACGCCCGCCAGGCACTCGGCCTCCCTCCTCTCCGGCTCCGTCCTCTTCGCGTGCGCCGCGTGTCTCCGTACCTTAGGCTTTTACAGCTCCTCCGCGCTTCCTTCTGGTTTTCTCCTTGCTTCTTGTTGTAGGATTTCCAGTCAGTCGACTTTCCTGTAGTTCTGGGTAATGTCCATTTTATATTTTAGTTGTATTTTATTAAAATTGTTGTGTGCGGCTGCTGCTAGTTGCCTACCCGAGCAGCCATCTTGGATTCTCTCGAGAAGAGGGTGTTTTGTAGGAAGATGAACACAGGTGTTTTTGAAGGAGAACACAGGGAAGTTGAGGGACGGTGCCAAAGACAGTGGCAGTGCTGCCTCAGCACAGCTCCCTCAGTGAGGGCTCCTGGGACTCTGCTGGGAAACTCCTGTGTTCAGCATGAAGTCAGGCACCTGGGGAATCGTGATCAAAGGCAAAGACTACAGCCTGACTTTAAAATAGACCCAATTAG
The DNA here is from genome assembly GCF_964339955.1 of Pipistrellus hanaki. NCBI lineage: Eukaryota > Metazoa > Chordata > Mammalia > Chiroptera > Vespertilionidae > Pipistrellus > Pipistrellus hanaki. The sequence continues at coordinate 42,687,587 of NC_140516.1, read as the reverse complement.
GTCCATAACTAGGAACCCAGGGGAACCATCTGCTGGTGTGCTCGTCACCACTCCACACTACATAGGACTTGGGCATGCATGCAGACAGCAAACAGTAACACTCACTTCTTTATATCACGTGATAATGAGACAGGGGCTTCTTTGAGTCAGTGATCTGAGCACTTCTGCAAAGCAAGTCTGCCTAATAGAACCACCAACTTATTGAGAAATAGTCCAATAATCCCCCTTAGGCACACTGCATACTTGGGGAATAGTAACAGTGCTAACAATTGGCCCAGGGAGACAGCACTGAATTTTATTACCTAGAGAAGACAGTCATGATTTTCATTAGTCCTCATGTTAAATAATTCCTGTGTCCCTCCCCTCCATGTCCATCTCTGGGAAAGTGGTCAAGATAAAACTTAGCCCAAAGGCTAAGTGGTCCCAGTACAGATTCTTCTGTACCCTGCTTGAGTATACCTGGGTGTTTTGCTGGATACTGTCATCCATGCTTTCCCATCAGTCTGATTTTGGTCATTGAGCATTGTTAACTGTTGGGTCCCTGACAAAGCAAAAAGATCTCAGAGGTCATTGCCTACAGTGCCCTCATTTTACAGATGAGAAATCTGCGGACGACATTAATTGAACTAAATATGTTGTGAAGGATTGCAGGGTGTGGGTGTCCTTGATTTTTATGAAGTGTTCAGAACACAGGAGAGCAATGTGGAGGGTAAAGACCGGGTTTAAATTCTTGGTTCTGCCATTTCCTTGCAGTGAAACATTGTGTAGGTCATTTAATGTCTCCCTAAAATGCAACTAGTATTGTACCCACCTAACAGGATTGATCTGAGCGTTACAAGAGATTATGTAGGTGAAGCATTTTACACAATGCCCAATGCAAATCAAGTTCTTTGTATGTTAGATGTTGGGATACTGAAGGACCTTTTGAGAGAATGTCTTGAAAGCAATTAGTGACAGGAGTGGTGTGTGTGTGTGTGTGTGTGTGTGTGTGTGTCTTTTCCTTTCATATTAGAATGATTTTCTAAAAGCAGGTTGCAGAATGCATTTCTCTACAAAAATAACATCACAGGCATTCACTGGGTACATTCAGAGCTTTGACAACATGGTCCAATAATAACAGCTCTGTGTTCATTTATTTGAAAACTCAACACTTAAAAGTCAACCACAAAGAAAGCACAAAAAACGATAGTTTGAAATTATTGCTGACAGTAAAACTGCATATATCATGAAATTAGAAGCTTAGATTTTCACAACTTTTAATATGGTTCACTTTTTAAAAGGCTTCTCAGAAACCCTGTGTTTCTGGGTTTGATATGTAGGAGAGAATTGTGATGGTGGTGGTAAACCTAAGTTCACTGATTTTGCAAAGAAATTTTGCTTGCCCAGGCTTTAGATACTTAGTGTATGTTCATATAAACATCACTATAACTTATCTTTTGAATGCTAGACCAATGAAAATCATATGATTGTGAGATCATGTTTAAGATTGTTTTATTGCTGAATTGAACTTGAATGTTGGTTTGGCATTTCCTTTGTTCCTGTGGAGGAGAGGTACATAATGGTGAAGAGAATCACTAGAGACCCACAGACCTGGCTTTGCATCTTCTCTCCACCTTTCACCAGCCAGGTTACCTTGAACAAACTAAACACTACCTTCATTTCTTCAAATTCTATTATGATGGGGTCCATTATGATGACTCCACAGGAGTGTTTGAGATGCAAATGAGAGGATGTGCCTAAGGCTTTGTGTTCTGTTAGGTTCATGGCAGATTGAATACCTGCCAGGTATTATTAGCTTTATGTCGGGCCATTATTATGCTGTCCTGTTGACTCTAGGTTCCTCAAAAAGGACTGCAATCATTAGAAATAGTTGAAAGAAGGGTCTGTTAAAAGACTAGTCTACACGAATTGGTTACATTTCATTCTGTGAGTATGGTTTACATCAAAGTCATCATTTGTGATGGAGCTGTCTAATGTATACAGACTTCCCTAATGTTTAAGTCTACTTATAACTAACTGTATGAGGGCCTGACCTTACCTTTAAGGATGAACTTACTGTTTTCTTTTCTTTCCTCTATCTTTCCTTTTCTCTCTCTCTCCATCTCTCTCTTCCTTTCCCCTCACCCTTGGTCCCCTACAATTTGCTAGGTTTTCACTATTAAGTCACCAATTGATTTCAGAGCCAGACCAAAGGGTTGAGGTGGCAGTGTCCTTATTTCATTTGGAAAGATTTTAGGAGGATAAACAATAATGGAAATTGTGTTTTGTTTTGGCTTTTCCCCCACAGACTTCTCAAATAAGCTAATCTCCCATCAGTAAGGCTAAAAATAAGAGTGCCCCTCTGCATCTTACCAGCTTGGTTTCTGATTTTTTAAATTGTGTTTGTATGTGCCTTTCCAAAACCAGTGACTTAAATGTCCTCCTTTCTACTTGGAATTTATTCCTCTTTAATGAAAGAAAGAATATCCAGGTTATTTAAGCAAATGGGAATTTAATTCATCAGATATAATCTTATTTCTGTGCTGAGATTCATAGCTTTAATCTGTAAACAAGCACATCATTAGGGAGATAGGTAATTACACAAATTAGATTGGAGAAATTTTGCCAGGGAGATGGATTTTGTTTACCCTCGTGTGTTTGGCACCAGAGGAATTTCTCCTCAAACAAATATTCATCTTGTGTGGCTAGAGAAGGAGGAAAAATAGAAAGTGTAGGAAAGGAGAACTTTTGCCCAGACGATTGGGCTGTGCAGCAATGAGATCTCGTCCAGCCTCTTCATGGGGGCCAGTCTGGAGTGAAGGACAGTACAGAACAGGGGGCAAGTAGAGGCACTGAGGTTTCTACTCTCCAGGATCTGGCACATATTTGTTGCTCAATATATGTTCTTTGGCTTAAATGACAGGTCTAAAATTTCAGCTCATGCTGAAGTGTATTCTTGATCAATCAATCAAATTGCCCTTGGGATCTTGGCAAAATGTTTCTGGTTTGATTCCTGGTCAGGGCACATACAGAAGGAACCAATCTCTCCCTCTCTCTCTCTCTCTCTCTCTCTCTCTCTCTCTCTCTCTCTCTCTCTCTCTCTCTCTCTTCTTCCCCTCCCTCCTTCCTTCCCTCCCTCTCCAGAATTAGGGGTTCTCTGGAGAGCAGTGTTACCACAAACCCCCAGATTCTTCTATTGGTAAAATACTTCCATTCCAAAATGGAACACTGGGCATGGTTTTTCATTAGTCCAAGTGGTTCGACCATGGTATACAACCTGTCTGTTTGGGTGATTTGAAGAGACTTTGTTCCCAAATGGAACCCATTGGTCCCCCAAATTTGTTTTGAAAACAGGAGAAAGACAAATAGGGGAGGTTTGGTGGAGTGTGGAAGGGCAGTCATTGTATGGTGGGTTGTGGGATGTATGGAAAGACCAAGAGAATAAGACTCCTTTACTAGAAATCTGACCTGTCATCTTTTTTTATGTGGGTGCTGGAAGAGGACAATGGCTGAGTGGCTTGGCTCAGTGACACCAGTTCCTAAGTAGTGGTAGTATTGCAAAGAAGCTAAGAAAATGAACCCTGAGATCAGATGGCCTGGACTTGAGTCCTGACACCCCTATTTACTAGTTGGGTAATCTGGACCATGGAGCTATACTTCCCCATGTCTTCATTAATGTGTTGAAAATGGACATAATATTAAAGGTGGGTGTGAGGATTAAATTATCATATATGAAGCATCCAGAACAGTTTCTGCTATATCTCAGCATTTTATGATATTATTATTAACTAGAGGCCTGGTGCACAAATGTGTGCATGGGAGGGTACAGGAGGAGGGACTGTGGGAGGTTGGTCAGCCAGGGGGAGGGATCATGGGAAGTTGGCCAGCCACTTAAGGTTGGCTGTGGGAGCACACTGACCACCAGGAGGTAGCTCCTGGTGGTCAGAGCGCATTATAGTGACTGGTCTTTCCAGTCACTTGGTCGTAATAGTCGTTTAGGCATATTTTGAACTGGTCACTTACCAGCTGTGAATTTCAACAAGTCTCATCCCTCATCCCTTCTCTGAGTCTTTGTTTCATCATCTACATCCAATCTCTCAGGTTTCCAAGGCTCCTGCTCATGGCAACAGTTGTGATTCTCAGAATTACAGTGGTATGATCTCATGGCCTGGTGCTGAAGTATGTTTTATATGATCCCAGTGTTGACAATTATAGCCCCAAATTTCTCTGGTAAAGCCTTTTGCTTTCAAGCTTTGCTTCGAAAGCCTGCAATCTGAACTTGATACATGTTGTTTTAACTCCATGCTGCGTGGAACCCTAGTTTGAGTCCAAAAAAAGAAGAAAAAAAAAGGAGAGATTTATTGCTTGTATTCTCTTCTGTAATTTCCTTTGGTTTTTAAGATTTCAACAGGAGATTCGCATGAATAAAAGCCAGGATTCTTTGTCCCTTCCCTCGCAGATGGGTTCACAAGTCACTCCTATGAAAAGATTTGATGAAAATGCCCCCGTAAATTTTGTGTAAACATTGTTGGCTTCTGCCTTTTTGATTTCAAGTCGTTGTTTCCTTTCAGCTCTTTTTTTCTTATTTTTGTGCTAGGACTTCAGGGTCTTCACTACTAAATGGTGACCACAGTTTACTTTCATCCTGGTGCACAACTTAAAAGAAAAACCAGGGGATGTTTATCTGGAAACAGGATCATGCGGAAGGGTCAGGGAAAATGAGAGGGAGATCAAGGTGTGCTTTTAGTTGCTATGACAACCATATAGTAACATCTGTATTTTCTTCCCTCTTTGCTTTTGGTACCTTATTTAATCTATCTTATGATTTCTGATTCTAAAACTCCCTGGGGATCATTTTATGAAAGGACATGTGATTTTTAACAATTCTTGTAAAAAAAAAAAATAAACACTTGAAAAGTGCAACAGTGGCTATCAACAATCATGGGTCTCCTACCTGCAAGGCACTTTACTGAGTGTTATGTAGGGTAGGCAAAAGTAGCTTTACAGTAATGAGTACATGAGTAGAATTTGTTCTTGATTACTATGTATTAATTATTGTATTACTATTTGTATTGCAACTGTAAACCTACTTTTGCCTGTCCTCTGTATGTCATTTCCTCATAATGTTGTTCTTTTTTTAGAACACTGGAAAATATTGCCCTCTGGACAAAATAGTGTTACCCTCATGCAGTGTTAGCTGGAGTCATTAGGAAATGCTCAGTGCATATTATGAGCTTCTGGAATGAGCACTTGCGTGGACTGGCTGCTGTTGGGTGGCAAGGATAGTTAGATCACTGTCCTTTCAGGATTCGTCCAGTGACTTCTGTCCATTTCATACAAAGTTGTGTCTAGTCATATAATTATCTGTGTATCTTTCTCCTTGTTGGGGGGAATCCTGATCTGTGTGGATGACCCTGTTACTTCTGCATGCTCTTTTAGAAGAGAATGTAGACCACAGTTACACTTCAGTGCAACCTACTATGTGCAAAGCACTGTGCTTAGTGTCCAGGGAGGTGAATAGGCATAGTCCTCACTTTTCTGGAATTCTTATTCCATTGGGGAAGAGAGTCAAAGAAATGAACAATGCAAGTAATTTTAAAATTCTGGCAAGTCTTTGAAGAGAGATATACAATGATTCAAGGAAGCTGAAAGCCTTACTTTCTTCAGAATAAATGTACCGCAATGAAGACTTACCTGTCATTGTATAGCAGTTCTTTCTGACATTCCTTTTTTTGGCTGTTTGGATTCAGTTCATGAATACTCGCTTCCCTTACAATCCTACAGAGCTTCTGGTTATGTATCTGGGAACAATAACCGTCTGTCCCCTGCTGACCTTTCCATGGCCCACTCCGCCCACCCCTCACATTGTTGTCCAGGGACAGTAAGCGACTGTGGAATGAGGAATGCGACTCTTAATTGAACCACTGTGGTCAGAGGTGGAGGGATCGAGCACTGGTCAGTAGCAGTTATAATTCAAAGTTTAAACGTTATAAATTATTTTTTGTAAAATGATAGTTATTTTCATGGAATTAATTGTGCTTTCTGCATATCTATTTTTGATCCTGTCCCCCACTCCTGAGAAAGAGCAAGTATGCCAGTTAGTTTGCATGCTGAAGTAAGCTGTGCAAGGACTCATTTCTCTAGATTTTGTTCTTAAAATATATGGGAGCGAGGAAGTCATAGCTGAAATATGGGTACTCACGTGGAGTAACTTCAGGGCTGTTCCTGGTAAAGATGGTGATCTTGGTAGATTGTGTTCACGCTTTCCCAGACAGACAATGATCACAATCACCACATTGATTCTTTGAATGGAAGCAACCTTGGAAGTGCTGCTTAAAATAGTGGGTTGACTTTCACATTAAAGTAGGCCAAACTCTCTCTGTGTACAGCATTAATTTGCTTAGCAAGCCTTTTATTTCATTGACTGTAAGGAGATACGCCTCAGGCCAGCTGTGGCTGAATCAATCATGCAACAAGTATTTGTTGTCTACTGTCTGTGCGCTAAAGATTGCTGGGCACATGGCGGACACATGCCTACAAATAGTATTTAATTTCTCCAGGGTTAAAGGGGACTGAGTCTGGAATTGAGACTGTGGACTAATTTAAAAATTAAGTGCTACCTTGTGGAAGTGAACACATAGCTGAGGAAATGAGAGAAGAGAGAGCGGCATAGTGCTTTGTGGGATGAAGCTGGGTTCTCACTACTTGTTTAAGCCGAAGGCAGAAATGTATGAAAGCTCTCAGGGGGAGACCCAGGCAAGGAGGTCATGCCAATAACAATGGCTATGCCAATGGCAGTGGTCAGGCATTAAAAAAAAAAAAGAATCCAAATGCAAGCTAGTTAGCTCAGAATTAGCATAGTATAAGGAACAGGAGAGAATGTACAGAACCTAGCAACCTGTGTGTGATGTTAATAACCTGTGTGAGATGATAGCGAATAAAGAAGCATTGAAAAGTGAGTTCAACTTCTAACTTTTTGTGCTTACAGAAGTTATCTAGGATAGGCAAATTCATAGAGAGAGTAAAACAGAGGGAAGAGGGGTTTGGAAAAGGAGGAATGGGGAGCTACTGTTGTGTGGATCCAGAGTTTGTGTTTGGTATGACAATAACATCCTGGGGATAGATAATGGTGTTAATCACACAACATTGTGAATATACTTACTGCCACCGAATCCCACACTTAAAAATGGTTAAAATGGCACATTTTAAATATATTTTTATTGATTTCAGAGAGGAAGACAGAGAAACATCAATGATGACAGAGAATCATTGATCAGCTAGCTGGCACACCTCCTATTGGGGATTGAGCCTGCAACCCGGGCATGTGCCCTGACCCTCTGACAGGGAATCAAACCATGACTTCCTAGTTTATACATTGACACTCAACCACTGAGCAACACTGGCTGGGCAATGATACATTTTATGCTAGGTATATTTTACCACGATAAAAAATAATTAGCCCTTTTAAGATTAAGAAAAAAACTACCTGTGTGTTAGGAACTCTCAGGCACAATGTCCTTAAGTAAATCAGATCAGCTTCAAGGTGTCCAAGAGTCAGAAGTGAGAGCAGAAGCTGATATCAGATAGTCCTAAGATCTCTGTATTCTTGTCTCTGTCATGGACTATGAGCTACATGGAAGATCTGAGCCATGGGAGACCACCATTGTGGTGTTGAAATATTCTTGCAACTTTAATAAGTTTTCCCCAGACTCTTCTGGGTAGATTTTGGAAGATTTTTGGCAATCACTTCAAATACAATTTACCTCAAAATCATTGAACACGGTCATTGCTTGGAGAATATTTTCCGTTTTAAAGGTACTTGCAATATTGGGCTTGATTTCAAGCAATGCTGATTTATTTGTTGCTATGCAGTCTGTGACTCTATAGAATCAACTTATTTCTTCTACAAATAAACCAACCATAGGACCCCACTTTTTTTTGAAAAATTTAGTGTGCCTCCAAGTGCTATTGAGTAGCTAGGTTTTCCAGATTTTTCCCACTATTAGTCATTCTACTGAGAGCATTTGGGTTCTTAACTCACAATGAAGTCTCATTCAGGACTGTAAAATGGTGACTCCTTCCAGTTGGACTGTCCTTTATTGCATGGGAAGCTCATTCATTTTTCCCTGATAGTCTGGTCTTTTTCTCCTCAGAAATATATAGAGGACTTGGACATATCTGAAGACTCTATTAAGTCGGTGGTAGTTATGGAGTAACAACACAATTCCATTTCCAATAAATACACTGACATCGACACCGACACAAACTGCCACTTGAGCAGGGCAGAGCTTTTGTGAACTTCAGAGAATGATCAATGGCCTCTGGGGTAGAACTCAACAATAGCAATAGTGCTGGTGACGGGGAAGCTGAAATCAATAACAAAAGTAGATTTCAACCAAGGCCTCAAAGAGGTTATTAGGGGCAGTGAGAATGGAGCATTAGAACATCTGTAAAGGGTCTTAAAGATCTCCCTTGGAAGGGGCTTATTCAGCAAAGCCTCTTGACTGAAGGATGACAAGTCCACCCTCCCATTTTTCAAAATAAACGGGGAAAGTGGATAAAATATAAAAACTTAAATTGTGCTCATATGAAACATTTCCTTGATTAATAACTTAATCCAGCCCTACTTGGTTTCTCCCTAATGAACAAAGGCGATTGCATATTGCTCAGGCTGGCATGGAGCCTTTGATCACAACAGAGGTATTTGTACATTCTTTTTCTCTTCCTTTCTTTTCATGCCAGTGTGCACTTGAGCCCCATCATTGTGTTTCTCTCAGTGTTGAAAGAAATGGCAGCTCTTGTGTGAGCCTGACTGATTTATTCTATGTACTTTCGTCCCACGACAACTAAATTCTAGTTAAATTTATTTTTGAACAAAGGTAGTCGGTCTCTGAGAGTTTCTCTTTTAAGTGAGTGACAGCAGACAGCTCCAAGACCATTCATTTTCTTATATCTATTTGCTGTATCTAGACAGCTATTATCATGCATGCGGTTCTTCAGAACAATTCCATCCAGTCTGCTCTCAATAGCAACCAGCTGAAGGAACCCCCTCTGCCAGGACTTGTGCTTGGCATCATCTGAACTGAAACTTTCTATATTGCCTTGCTGTGTGCACAAGTTCATGCTCAGAGACTGGTGTTGGGGAAGACCGTGCTTATTTGGAAATAATTTATTGCTTTAAAGAAATTTTTTCCTGTGCATTTTGTGTTTTTCAGAAACCATCTTATAAAACAAGTTTGCAGAAATGGGAAATGTTCCTCCTTAAAGCCTGGTCCCTAGAGTGAGTGACCACCTAGGAGGAAAATCCAGGAAACCTCATCAGACTCTGGGGTGATAGCTGAAGGGCACTAAGGAGCAATGCTAGAGAACTCATGTTGATCACCAGTGTGCATCAGCATTTTGAAGCAAGGAGACTAGGGGCGTTAGAATCAGTGAAGTCCCAGACAGAAAAATGTGTGCTACCAACAACATACTGGCAGTTATTCAGTAATCCTTTATGTGATAGTGAGGGTTTTCATTACTTTGCTTGTCTGTTTTTGATAAGCATGTTATATGAACTTCATTAGATTTAATCCTCAGGAGGAACTGTTACTTTTATTTTACAGAAGAGAAAACTGAGATTCAGAAACTTGGTAGAGCCAAACAGCTGATAGATGGTGGAGATGCAGTCAGACACAGGCCTGATGACTCCAGAAACTTGACTACACTGCCTGCCCATTTTCCTTTCCTCCTGTCCGCACTAGTGAGACAGGTACCCTACCTGAGAAAGGGGGATGGGGTATAGTGTCAGCCCTATGTCCTGTTCTCTCAGGGGACGCTTGAGGCGCTTGTTGCTTTTGTGCAGCTTCTTTCTCATGCAGGGGAATGATTTAGGCTGAATTTATCTTCATTTGGAAGACGGGAATAACAATCCTGAGCAGAGATGGAAGTGTGGTGAATTTGTTTTGTAAGATTTGTAAAACCGCATGCTAACCTTGAAAAGCTTACACTCCAGTAGAAATGTTGGAAGAAAAGTAAAGTCGGGGTATTGAGAACCCCTTGAGTTCCAGTCACTTTCTACGCTATTTTGCAGAACTTTTATTCAATCCTGGAAAGAGCTGAAGGTACTGTACAATAAAGTTCCAAGGTGATCCATTATTGGCCCCAGCTCACGCAGCCAGTAAAAGAGAGAGGCAGTATTTATTTATTTATTTATTTATTTATTTAAAATATATTTTATTGATTTTTTACAGAGAGGAAGAGAGAGAGATATGGAGTTAGAAACATTGATGAGAGAGAATCATCGATCAGCTGCCTCTTGCACACCCCCTAATGGGGATGCGGCCATAACCAAGGTACATGCCCTTGACCCGAATCGAACCTGGGACCTTTCAGTCCGCATGCCGACACTATATCCACTGAGCCAAACCGGTTTTGGCGAGATAGGCAATATTTAAACCCAGTTGTGCCTCACTCCAAAACCAGCCTTTTCTGCCATATGCACCCAACTCCCTATTATATAAAACACTGTGTCGTCAAAATCAGAGTTGAACGTGGGTTTTTACTTACTGGCTGGAAGACACCAGGGGAGGGGGAATGACTTTGAACCAAGCCATATGGGAAGGCAGAACTCGAGCATGAGGGCAGGATGGGAGAGCAGACCAGGCAGGGAGGAAGCGTGAATGAAGTCACAGAGAGTCAGAAAGGCATGGCGTGCATACAAAAGACCTGGTTAGAACTTCTTCTGTTGATTGAGCTACTCTGCTATCTTCAGGAAAATCACTCCATTTCCTCACTATCTTGAAAATTAATAAGACAGCTGGCAAGGTTATGCCGCATGGGAAAATACTAAAAAATGGAGACACAAACACTTAAGCAAATAAACCAAAAGACATGTCAGTGACCCAGAAATGCCTATAAACAACATGGCCAAGGAGATCAAAGTACTGGTGGGGTCAGAACTATGCAGGGCCAAGCAGCTATATCCTGGAGAAGTGGAATAGAAACCTTGGTTCTGGAAGCAAAGTATTAGAATGCAATAGGCAAGTGAAAATGCATTCATTGGTCCAGAGACCTAAGGGGGAAAATAGATCTTCAACGGCAACATAGAATCCCCTGGCCGGTTCATTTCTTACCTGGTAAGATATGGCTCATTATCAGCAACCTTCCTTGAAGAGCCAGGATACTCAGGGAATTTTTTTTTGCAATGACACATCTCCTCTGAATAATCGGCCTGTCTCAAACAGGATTGAGGATGGCATTTCATTTGCTGCCAAAGCCACCAAAGATCTGTAAATCATGTTAACCACCGCTGGGCTCCCGTGAGTGGGTTGGGGGGTGGTGGGGAAGGCTACTCGCCCAAGGTGCTAAGTTGTACACTGTCCCCTCGCTGTTGCTATTTATGGCAAGCAGAGTGCTTACAGTATTCTCCCAATTTGCTCATTAGTTCCTAACTAATCTTTCCGAGTCTTTTTTTCTGTCATGGACAGACTGTGACCCTTCTGCTTGGAGTTGATTCATTAATACAATTACGTTGAGGTCACAGATCCTCCCTCATCACTGTGATACAGGGAAATGCCCACAATTAGAGGAGATAAAAGCCACATCCATCAAAAGAAGTGCCCGGGCAATGAGCAGTACCATGGTGTCCTCTATCCTTGGTGTTTCGTAATGAGGCCAGAGGCAGGAAGACAGGCTCTCCATGTTCAGGGCGAGGGTCCGAAGGAAGATTTCTAACTTCATCCCAGAGACTGAAAATGGCTCTAGACAAGCAAAGGACGGAAATGCAAAAGATCACAGTATTCTTCTCTCTTAAAGGTCAACAGGAGGTCAGGCTCTTTTTGTTCCTCATTAAAATCTGATTACAGCTGAGAATCCAAGAATTTTAATAGAGGAATTACCTGCCTGTCTAAGACTTTTCTTGTTTATGAACCTCAGTATTCTGAGTGGTACAGGAACATTTTCAAAGATGCTGGCCTTATGTTCTAGACATCCTAGGAAGGAAGACAGCTTTTTCTCGGCTGATGATCTAAGTGTTTGATTTCATTGTAATTTTAAAATTTACATTGGAGGCATTGGAGATGTTGACATGGTTCTTGTTTGTTTGTTGTCTTAGACAAGGCGAAGTGATTGTTGGTTTCCTGGGAGGAGGTCAGGGCTAAAGTGAGCTTACAATGAAAAGGAATGCAGGGACTCCAGGGACTCTTCCAGAACAAAGATGCACAGCAGAAGGGAAGAGAAGGACAAGCAGGTCAGAGAGGAGATAATAAAGTCGAGCAGAGATAAATGTGACCTCAAGTAGGTATTTAATCAGATTGAATCATGTTTAATCATGTGTTATAGACATTTGCCAACGTGTTTAGTTTATTGGCGAATTACCTTCGGGACAAAGGCGGGAAGCACATTCCGGGTTAGAAGCATCAGTCGCCTTTCTTCTGGGACCCGAAGCATTTCCCATAATGATGGTTTAATACAATCTTGGTCAATTACCTTTTCCTGAGAGCTGGGGACATGTGCCACCTTGCTGGAAATGTTAAAATCCCATTAAGTTTCAGTTATTAGTAGCAGAGGAAAGAAAAGAGAAAAAAAAATCCCACAAGTGATTCAATTAAGCACAAGCGACCAGATGTCTGTGGCTCTGATTTCATTTTCCTGTTATGACCAAGAAATACTGAATTTCAAGTTGACTAAAAGCCTGTTTCTCCTGTTACTGGCTATTATTGTTAGTTTCCCAGCCTTCTGATGCTGCCTCAATTGTCAAATTTTCAGATTTAGCGCATATTCAAAAACACTAAGCAGTTTATTCTGTGTACAAATCTGGGACAGTCACTGCCAGGAAGATGGGTGAGCAGGAAGACTGAGTATGGATTGCCCCTCTGTTTGTTTCCAGAATATGTAGGTGGGGAAGTCTTGCCAGCATCTGAGATACTGCTTCTTGAGACCAGGGAACTTAACAAAACTACCTGACTTATGGAGGGCATTTGTATAGAGTTCCATAGCAATTTCTAACAAACAAATCATGTGTATCTTTAGTCAGTCTGCAACATAAGCACAGTGTTTGTTGGGGGAGGGAGAAAATCACACCTAGAGAACCCTGATTTTTAGATCCAGTTTTGCAAATATTAAGTGGTGAGTAATGTGCTTAGTTCTTTAAAGTCCCCCCTCCCCCCTTCTTTTCCTTCCAAAAATTGAAGAGGGGGTTTACATTGTTGTTAAAGTTTATTCTAGTAACTGTGACGTAATTTTGTGCAATGGCCATATTTTGGTCAGGGAAGCCCAAAAGAAATAAACCTAAAAAACATACAAAAATCCTAGTATATGCATATTAGATACCAGTGGATTTTTCTCATACTGATAATTTTTATATTGAATCTAATGTCATTGTGTGTCCATAGAATCTTTAGTTATTCATTTTGGAGGTAATCTACAATAGCTTGATTTTAATTATGTTATACTCAGGGATGCTGGTGAATGGACTCATTCTGGCTACTCTTTGCTTATGATTGGTTGACATTTTATTGGTAGCATAAAATCTGGCTGATCTAGCAAGCGTTAACACAGCTTCATGTCAGTTGTCTGTGTAATTACATGGAGATCCAGAGAGCAGCCCCCTGGGCTCTGCCCTTTCTAAGGAAGACCTCATAGTGAGAGCAGGCAGAGCCAGGTGGAATGCTCTTAAGTCCTTCCCGACTTCCAACAGCATGGCCATGGCGATTTTCATGGTGAAGTGGCCAGCTGCCACTCTCATCTGTGCAAATTTCCGGCTGAGCAAATTGCTGAAGCTTTCAGGACTTTCTGAAAGTAGGAAAATGGGCATTTTTGTTGTTGTTGCTGAAAAAGCTGAGAGGTGTGTGGGCAATCCTGAGAATCCGGCTGTCCACAGTTGCATTTAGCTGACCAGAAAGGCTGACAGTTCCCTTGATCTTGGAGAAGTGCTGTCTGCTCTGTGGGTTTCTGAAAAGAAAATTGCACATTTCATTCACAGTGGCCCTGGTTATTTACCAGTTTGGGATGTTTGGGTGTTTCTCTTTTCTCTCCCTCTTGTTTTGTTTTGCTATAACATAACTCCTCAAGTTGCTAGATCACTGATTCTTAGACTGTATTACCTTTTAAAAAAAATTTCTTTATTGATTAAGGTGTTACATATGTGTCCGTATTGCCCCATTACTCCCCCCCCCCATCCCTCCCACTCATGCCCTCACCCCCTGTTGTCTGTGTCCATTGGTTATGCTTATATGCATACATACAAGCCCTTTGATTGATCTCCCCCTTATCCCCACCCTCCCCTACTTTCCCTCTGAGGTTTGATGGTCTGATCAATGTTTCTCTGTCTTTGGATCTGTTTTTGTTCATCAGTTTATGTTGTTCATTATATTCCATACATGAGTGAGATCATGTGATATTTATCTTTCTCTGATTAGCTTATTTCACTTAGCATAATGCTCTCCAGGTCCATCCATGCTGTTGCAAATGGTAAGTACTCTTTTTTATTTTTTTTTATTTTTTTTACCGCAGCGTAGTATTCCATTGTGTAGATGTACCACAGCTTTTAATCCACACATCTGCTGATGGGCATTTAGGCTGTTTACAAATCTTAGCTATTGTAAATTGCTCTGCTATGAATATAGGGGTGCATATATCCTTTCTGATTGGTGTTTCTAGTTTCTTGGGATATATTCCTAGAAGTGGGATTACTGGGTCAAATGGGACTTCCATTTTTATTTTTATTTTTTAAAAATATATTTTTTATTGATTTTTTACAGAGAGGAGGAGAGAGGGATAGAGAGCTAGAAACGTCGATGAGAGAGAAACATCGACCAGCTGCCTCTTGCACACCCCCTATCGGGGATGTGCCCGCAACCAGTGTACATGCCCTTGACCGGAATCGAACCTGGGACCTTTCAGTCCGCAGACCGACACTCTACCACTGAGCCAAACTGGTTTCGGCGGGACTTCAATTTTTAGTTTCTTGAGGAGATTCCTTATTGTTCTCCACAGTGGCTGCACTGGTCTGCATTCCCACTAGCAGTGCATGAGGGTTTCTTTTTCTCCAAATTCTAGCCAGCTCTTGTTGTTTGTTGCTGTTAGCCATTCTGATAGGTGTGAGATGGTACCACATTGTCGTTTTGATTTGCATCTCTCAGATGATTAGTGATTTTAAGCATGTTTTCATATGCCTCTTAGCCTTCCTCTGTCTTCTTTCAGAAAGTATCTATTTAGGTCCATTGCCCATTTTTTGATTGGGTTGTTTATCTTCCTTTTGTTAAGTTCCCTGTAAATGTTGGAGATTAAACCCTTCTCGGTGATAACATTGGCAAATATGTTCTCCCATGCAGTGGGCTTTCTTATTGTTTTGTTGATGGTTTCTTTTGCTGTGAAAAAGCTTTTTATTTTGATGTAGTCCCATTTGTTTATTTTCTGTTTAGTTTCCATTTCCCTAGGAGCAGTATCAGTGAAGAAATTGCTTCCATATATGTCTGAGACTTTGCTGCCTGTGGATTCCTCTAGTATTTGTATGGATTCCTGTCTTATTTTTAAGTCCTTTATCCATTTTGAGTTTATTTTTGTGTATGGTGGTCTAGAATGTATTACCTTTTTAAAAATTTTTATATATTTGTTTTCAGTGCTGCCCACACTTGTAACTAGACCATTGCTGAGATCCAAATGGTTACCAGTTCCCAGGAAAAGTATGAATGATACATTTACCTTCCTCTTCAGTTTTCCATGCTTTATTATGAACACTTTCGAACTAGCTTAGTCACCAACTTGAGAGGTAACTATCAATTTCAAAATTGACCAGCCTTGATTGTGTTTTATATCATCTGTCTTCTACTACCTACCTGACGCTGACATTGGAATCAGACTTGCAGAAGGAATAAGACTTAGGTAGATTTAATTGAGGTTTGTCTGCACTGGAAACAGTGGATAAAGTTAGTGTTGAAACCTGTCACACGTGTTGAGGCCAGCGGCACACATCTTCTCTTGTTTTGAGGCTGCCCTGCTCAGCAAGTACAGTAATGACACATACTTCATAAAGCACAGTGCAAAGTTTTAATAGATTTCAGTATTTAATCCTCACTCTAACCTTCATAGATCAGTTTCAGTTTTGTCTCCATTTCCCAGATGAGGAAACTGAGGCTTGGGCAGAGTATGGTGCTCAAGTTGTCTAGCTAATGAATGGTAAATCACAGATTTAAACCCTTATTTCCTATCTCCAGGGTCTCCAAATTTAAACTGAATGCTATCTTCTGTATTTTTGAGTTAAATGAAATATTCTAAATATTATCCAGTGATATCATCTTCAACTCTGGACCGACCTGAGTCTTGTTTACAATATTGATTTTAATTTACTCTACATTGTATTTATTGAGTGCAACTCATGCGCTAGGTTCTGCGCTTCCACTGGGGTATAGAAATGAGTTTGAACACATCTCATATCCTCTGCCTTGTGACTTTCCATGTATCACTTTAAGGTTCTCTAATTTACTTTCAAATACTTCCAGTCAATTTTAGTTTCTGTTTTACTGGCTATTGAACAGTATGGTCATCTACCTCATTAGCATAGGAGTTACTGCATGTATTTGAAGTAATCAACATCATTTAGGAGAAAAACTATGAATTCAAGGACTTGTTATTTCACTTTTTAGTTTGAAAATGAAGTGTCATTTAGAATATTTTACCATGTAAAAGTTGGGATATGGATATATAGATTGATTTCAGAGAAGAAGAAAGAGGGAGATAGAAACATCAATGATGAGAGAGAATCATTGATTGGCTGTCTCCTGCAGGCCCCACACTGGGGATCGAGCCTATAACCCAGGCATGTGCCATGACTAGGAATCCAACCGTGACCTCTGGGTTCATAGGTTGACTCTCAAGCACTGAACCACACTGGCTCGGCTCCTTTAACTCTTTATTAAACACTTTGGGCCTCATCCAGTTAGCTTGATTTTTTTTTTTTTTTTTTTTTTTTTTTTGCCAGTTTGTCTCTGCTTCATCATTTTTAGAAGTTAGAAGAATGGGGAAAGGAGAGAGTGGAAATGTTGGATATATAGGAATACATTTCCTCATCTTGAATGTGACTGAAACTATCACTGGGAAAGCAGTAACAATGAACAGAAGGGGCTTGTCAGAATGACTGGTATTGTCTGTGTCCCAAACAATGTCTAGAATGACATCAATAACACTGAGGAATTACTTATTATTCCAATTTAAGTTTTCTTTCCTGCTCCACTTCATGCCCAATTCATAGCTAATTCCCAGCTGCAAATTCAGCCTGTAAGGCAAGTCCCAAATCCCTGTCTCACTTTGGACCGAGAAACAAGATTTCCCTCCTTTTTGTTTTTTAGCCTGTAAGGCAATGATAGACATTTTATAATGATACTGAGGTTTTCCTGAAACTGCCATCCTGTTGTTGTCTGACCAATATCACAGCTAAAGAAAATGCACTTCCAAGCTTTTGATTCAATAAAAAATAACTACTTTAAGCTTTTGATTCAATAAAAAATAACTAAGTACTAGAGCTATTCATTTATGAATCATTTAAGATTAGGGTCTTGTTCTCTCTCTCTCTCTCTCTCTCTCTCTCTCTCTCTCTCTCTCACACACACACACACACACACACACACACAGAGAGAGAGAGAGAGAGAGAGAGAGAGAGAGAGAGAGAGAGAGAGAGAGAAATGCTCTATTTTTATCTGTAATTAATTTGAGTAGCATCTCCCAATCTTTCTTGGCTTAGCAGTCAGGAAAGCAGAACGCTGACATCAGAGTGGAACTCTGCTACTTTCTGCTCAGCGGTTCTCCTGCTGAATGAGGGAAAAAAGGAAGAGAGTGGTGTATTACACATTTAAATACTGGCCCAAAAGACATTTGTGATTTCCACTATGCCATGGTACCTTCTCACTTGAACTTGGAAAGTGCTGGAAATTTTACTCGTCATCCTTTTCATTTCTCCATCCTGTCCTTAAGCAATGCTATCACACTCCCACTTTCCAGGGCTCCTCCCTGTAGATGGATGCTTGCTGCTATTTGCACTTGAGACTTGAAATCTGGGACATAGGGACTTTCTCCCTGTGGCCTCCCCTACACAGAGCATGTTATGAGAAGGAAGGGATGTCCGATAGAAATTAAATGGATGTGGTGAGCCTGCTTCCTGCATTTTCCGTTGTAGCAATTTGGTGCCCGGGATGCATGGCTGGTTTCCACAATCGTGCTTTGCCTCTCAAGTTAGCCATCTCTGGTTTCATGGGAAGAGTGCTCCCTTAGAGAAATAACAGGTGGGAACCATCTATTAGGTTATCCTGTGCATTATGAGATTGCTTACTGCTGTGAATTGCTCGGTCCTGCCTTTATACCTGTTTCAAGTGACCTATGTTATAAGTCTTTGGTCTCTTTCTATAAACTAGCAAGTATCACTGTTGTGATTTGCTTAGTCTGAGTGTCCCTTTTCATATTTTGAGTCTGCCAGTCTAAATTGAACTTTCATCACCTTCAGAGAATAGAGTAATATAATACTATGCACTCATCTCTTTTAGGCACTTGGCTGCAGGTAGGTGAATTTCTTTTATTCGATTGTTTCTTTATCCATGCATGTATTCATTTAAAACAAATACAAACCAAGTACCTGCTCTGTGTATTACACAATAAGAGATACTTTATGACTTCTCAAGGTGTATGATGTAGTTTATGATGTATGATACCAACACCTACCTGCAAAGAATTTGGCTTCTGATTATTTTTGACACTAAATACATTCACCTACAAAGGTGACACCAATAGAAGTAGAATTAATAACACTGATAACATAGTCAGTGGTCGGCAAACTCATTAGTCAACAGAGCCAAATATCAACAGTACAACGATTGAAATTAATTTTGAGAGCCAAAATTTTTAAAGTTAAACTTCTTCTAATGCCACTTCTTCAAAATAGACTCACCCAGGCCTTGGTATTTTGTGGAAGAGCCACACTCAAGGGGCCAAAGAGCCGCATGTGGCTCATGAGCCACAGTTTGCCGATCACAGACATAGGTGATAGATTACAAAATAAGGCGGCGATTAATCCCCTGTGTCCTAAATGATGTGTGCTTTGTGCTTTGAAAAGGCAGACATCAGAATGAACTGGACCAGCCGGGGAAGAAAGGCTTTGCTGAGTGGATGGCAGATTTTGGATAGCTGGGATCAGTCTTAGCTCTAAATGGGCTACTCCATACATAAGATGCTCCAGCCTCCTTCATTTCCCACCACTGTATTGTCTTTTATTTTTATTGATCTCTTTTTTAGAGGGAGAGAATGGGAGAGAGAAGCATCTATATAAGAGTACGACATTGATTGGCTGCCTCCTGCATGCCCCCTGCTGGGGATGGAGCCCACAACCCAGGCGTGTGTATTGATAATACACGTTATTTTATTGATTTGGAAGTTATTTTGACTTCACTTCTCACAGATGTTTGCTCCTCAGGGCCAACTCTGGGACATAGACAACTAAATTAAGCACCCTGATGCTTATATATTTCATTTGCAAAAGAAAAAAGTCTGAAGAGGCTACTAACAATTACTGAGATTTGTTTCATGGCCAAGAATTTATTTGCACTATTTTATTTGATTGTTTGAACTATGCCACACAATAACACACTGCTCTCCATTTTACTAATAAAACAAAAAACAAGGCCCAGTGAAACTAACATTTTCAAGGTGTCAGCCATATTATAAGGTATTTCTGATTCCACATCTCATGCTTCATAATTTTCCTGAAAGGTTAAATTGGATAACCACTAAGATTGCTTGAGATGAAAATCTTATATAAACCATATTCTTTTTTAAAAAACCAACTGCCTACCTCAGATGAGTGCATGAAATGTACAAAGCAGAATGATTCAGGAAGTGAATAATGACAGCACTTTTAATATTTCTTTTCTGTATCTGTGTCCTTCCTAATAGTTTTGGTCATTTATCTTTGAACCCTTCCTCATTCTTCTGCACAATTTTGAAAGAATACTTCAAAACCCACACTGAATGTTTGGCATTTTGCCTCCTTCTTTCCCATCCTGTGATTCAGATTCAGCCTCTTGGAGGATTCAAATTAGGGCTGCTAAGTAAGTGAGGTATCAACCTCGTGCAAGAAGTTGGCTAATTAGTGAGAATTTGCTGAGTGCAAGCTAATAGCAAGGAAGCCTTAGCTGAAAGCTGGGGAGAGGCCGATTTCTAACAACATTTCAGCATCAGGAGGTAGTCATGTTTGAGGATTCATCCTTTGAACTTCCCCTTGAATGGTCTATACATCCTTTTTATTGTCTAAGCTTGATAGAGCTGGACTTCTGTCCTTTGTGCTAAAAGGTTCTGACTCACCCACCATCCATTAGGGCAGAGGAAAATCTATGTCTACAGTGTATACAGGAGTGGAACATGAGTCAACTCACAATGAAATGATGGCCTGTTGAGATCTCTAATTTGCCCTGCTCTAAAATTGTGTCCATGGCAGTGGCCACAGGTGGTCAGAAGGATTTGGTCTTTGAGTCAAGTGCATAAAAGCACAAAAGGTCATTATATGGGTAATGAATTCCTTTCTGGGATTCCCTCCCCTGCTTCCTACTGAAATGGAAAAGCCTACACAATGCAGATGGCATATTTCATTAATACAAACAGAAGTCCGGGCAACAGATGCTTTGGGTACTGAGGGGAGAGGAGATCTCTATATTTTTCCAACAGCAAGAACTCCGATGACAAATTTCTCCCACTGAGCATATTGAACCGAGAGCAAAGAAACATGGAGTTTTTGAGCCTTAGGCACTCTGTGATATTTAAAAGTAGGAAGATCAAAATCAGTATTTTTGGACAAGGAGTGCTTATGCGCAGGAAGCTGTGGTAACAAGAAATGCAGAAAAAAGGTGACGCATGCTCTGTGAGTTACCTCAAACTTCAGGATGGTCAAGCTTTCTACTGTTTGTTCTATGTCTGTAGAGCATATACAAGGTGTCCCCAAAATGTATATGCACTTTGAATGATTATAAAGTCTGCGTGTATTAAGGTACAGATCATTTTCAAAATTAAAAATATCTCCAGAAATGAATATAATTCTTTCTGTCAATGCTGTTTTCAAACTGATGACAGGTCTGGTCCAGGCACTGCTGATAACATGAAGCAATGGAATCGCAAACATCAAGAAGCATTTCCTTTGGTATTTGGGTGCCTTCAATTCATCAGCTGTGGGTGGTTTTGTACAGTAAACATTATCTTTTATGAATCCCCATTTAAACAAAGTCTAGCAGCACTTTAGGGCATATTTCTTTGTTCCATGTTTAGTCTGGCTTCACTCGTTATTTCAAATCAGTTTAACTTGAAAATGAGTGAAACAGAAGTGAGTTATGAGCTGGTATATGTACTTTTCAGGGATGCTCTATATTAATAAAGCTGAGTCTGGACCACTGCCCTTCACAGTAACAAAAGCCAAATCAATCCGGTTATTTGCACATGAGAGCAGGGTTAGGGTGGCTCCTGCGCCTTTGCTTGTGATATTGTTTTGTGGGAAATGTGATGCTGAAATGATTAATTGCCCAGCAGACCCAGGTCACTTAGTGCTTGGGATCAGATGAAATCAAAATACCCCAGTTTAAATTTGAAAGGATGTCAAGGTGTAGTGATTAAAGAATTACAAAAAGCACACAATACTTCCAAATCATCTTTTCCTGAGCTCATTGTGACTTTGGATAACTGCCCAGGCAGGAGTAGGAAAGAGAGAGAGAGAAATGGGGGTAGAAAGAAAAAGATAGAGAGAAAGTGCTTCTCCACCACTGAAGAGTAAGACTGATAGAAAGCATTGGAGGCAATATTACTGCAATTTCTGTGACTCGGTAGGTGGGCATAATGCTGATAAAACATTATGGACAGTGATCACAGGCTATCTTTCTGCTAAAAAGAAAAACCTGTAGAAAGTTAAAAATATATATGCTCTTTAAAATGCTTTTACCTCTAATTGTGCGTGCATTTTTAACTTTTTCAGTTGTCAGAGTAGAAAAGACTGAGTTAGGTGGAGAACCATAATTCATAGTTTTGCATCTAATAGTTAGATGCTCAGACTCATCTGGTGTTGCAAGATTTTTTCTTTCCTTTTTCTTTTTAGTGCTGAAGTAAAAACCTAATGAAAAGCCCACTGAGATATAGGAAACACCTTTAAAAAATCCTAGTTACAGCTCCTTTTTATGTGTAACTCAAAAGAGGTGATATCATTAAAGGTATGAGCAGCTTGCCATTCAATACTGTGCTGCCGCTGCCAGAAACCAGCACTCACATGATAACACTTGTTTGTTTCTCATTTTTCTGGTCCAGAAACCTAACCCTTGACTTCCCTGAATTCAGAGTTCTCCTCAAATTTAGCTCCAAGAATGTAAGGCAGGAAGTTTTGTTTGCATGAGAAAGTCCATAAGTGTTTCTTTCTATGCACATTGTTTGAATGAATAATAAGATAATGAAGTCTCAGTAATGACAATTGCCTAAAATACAATGATTATTCTTAACCATTCATTCATTCATTCATCCATTCATTTACTCATTCATTCTTTACTTACTTATACAACAAATACATTTTATGTGATGCATTATGCTAACCATTAAGGGGAAATGGTGAACAAGAGATAGATAGATCACTATATCTATCTCTTGTTCACCATTTCCCCTTATATATCTTGTTCACCATATATATAGTAGCCCTGTGCATGAATCTGTGCACTAGTAGCTACATATATTAGTAGCCCTGTGCATGAATCTGTGCACTAGTAGCTATATATACTAGTAGCCCTGTGCATGAATCTATGCACCAGTAGTTCTCTGCAGGGCCTGGCCACTATATGCCCAAGGCCCAGAGGCTCTCCGTGGCCCAGAGGCCCATCCGCAGCCGGGCCTGGAACACTTGCCTCTTTGCCACAGCCACGAAGCAGCATTCTGCCAGGCCGCTCATGCTGCCTGCTCACATTCTATGAAATTACATGTTTTATTATCAATATTCCCTCTAGGTTTTAAGACAAATGAGATATGAATTGTGTTTATTTTGTTCCTTCAACCTCCTACTGCAAATACAATGGTTGGCATATGGTAGGCATTTAATACATATTAGTTAAATCCATACAGAGGTATGAATAAGTGAACCTAGGTTAATTTCAGCTATGATGTCTCCATGGTTTTCTATTTTATGGTTTATTGTATAAACCTATGGTTTCTTGGTTCAACAATTGTAAGCAAAATGCTTTTCAACCATATAACAGGACTTTTCAACAGAACTTCCAAAGTGATGGGAATGTTCTATACCTGCTCCATTCAATCTGGTATCTACTAGCCATACTTGGCTGTAAGCAGTTTAGATGTGACTCGTGTGGCTGTGAAACTGAATTTTTAATTTAATTTTAGTTTTACTTAAATTTATTTATTTATTTATGTATTTATTTATTTATTTTTCATGTAAGTGTATAAAATTCAAAATCCAAGTCCTATCCTTCCTTTAAGAGGACTTCTCCTGGCTCATGAAGTTCTCTGGTACACTCAGGCATGTCAGTACCAAATACATAAATGATCTGAACTGTTTCCTACAAGTCTCCCTTTATAAAAATGTCATTTGAAATAGTTATTATTGTTTAGTTTTTTTTATCAGTTAAACTTAAACTCCTCCAATAAGGATGTAATTTCATCTACCTTTGTTTTTGAAATAATACTATTTACTTTAAGTGTAAATATCCACATGTGGTAAGTGGCTGCCATATTGCTTCACATGTAGACCATTTCTTAACATTAGGAATTAATGGTTAACTACTGATTAGGGGCATACTTATGGAAAGAGTCCCATTTTAGGAGATGGAAATGTATATTCACAAGAATTAGAATTTTTGTATTTTCTACTAACCCCTTCCTTACAAAAAATCTCAAAGGTAGATGACATATAAGCCTGAGTTAAAATATAGAGATGTACATTATGTAGCATGTAGTTAATAGATGAAGGAAAATCGTTTAGTAAGTTGCCTCTGGAGGACTTGTATCTGCATATTGACACAACCCAGCTCTGACTCCTCTGGGAAGTCTTCTTTATTTCCTCTGGAACGTCGTAGAATTTTGCGAACACCTTTGACCTTATATGTGCCTCTACTATATATTGTTTTCAAGCACTTGTACTTCTCTAATGGAATGGATACTATATCTTATTTTATGTTTATGTGCAGAAGCTCATACCAGTCCTAATTCAGTACCTTGCACATGGTTGATTTTTCATAGATAGTTACTAAGTGAAGAAGAATGAAATTTGTGGTAAAAAAAATCTGATTTCCAGTCCTGGCTCTGCCATGTACTTAGTGATCATAGGTTTAATATTTAACACTTCTAAGTTTCAGTTTCCATATTTTTAAAACAGGAATATTAATACATGCTTTTTAAGGATAATACATGTGGATCACATGGAGAAAGCATACATGTGTAAAGGTTATAAAAAGTCAATCTAATTGTCATTATTATGGAGTTTCATATTGATATATCCAATGAACTGATTTTAGTTTCAGGAAAGAGCCACTCTAAAAGTGTTGGGAGCTGTGCCACAAGGCATTTGTTCAAGTCCCTCAGTCTTAGGTCTTATAAATGGTATCATCTCTAAGATCAAGATGCTAGGTGAGCCCAAGCAGAGAGCAGTAAATTTCAGAATTTGACATATCTCCTTATCATATGATACACACTCATATAAGAGGTTCTTTATTTTTATGAAATATAAAGATAGCCTAAGTACCTCATGGGGAAAAGAAAACAAAATAAAACAAAAGATAAAGTTCTTGTTCTAGACCATAGGAACAGCTCACTAGACTACATTAGACTACATCGAGAAAACTGACTAGATCTCTAGTATGGCAGGCAGTTCCTGGAACACGATGGTTATTTCTGGACCCCTTGCTATCTGCCGAGTGACTCTGTTCAGAGAAGCCACAGGATTAAAGGGCTGAGATGGATTGACTTAGGAGGAAAGATGAAAATAATTATATTGACAAAGAAAAGTCTAATGAGAAATATTATAACTTCCTGCCAGTAGCATTTTAATATGAATAATAACTTGGGCCCTAGCTGGTTTGGCTCAGTGAATAAAGCATTGGGCTATGGACTGAAGGGTCCTGGGTTTGATTCTGGTCAAGGGCACATGCCGAGTTGCGGGCTCCATCTCCAGTGTGGGGCATGCAGGAGGCAGCTGATCAATGATTCTCTCTCATCCTTGATGTTTCTATATCTCTTTCTTTTCTCCCTTTTCTGAAATCAATAATATATATAGAACAACTTGGATCATATGCCAGAAAATTTAAAAAGACAAAAAAAGCAGCTACTCTGTAGCTTATCTAATGAGTGTCTACATACAAAGAACTAAGACATGACCTGCACAGGGAAGAATCTTATCACAGAAGTGCTGGATAGATATGCTGTTTCATGTGTAGGATTTAGCAGACATTCACTGATCACCTCGCTATGCAACAGGCACAGAATGGGACATTTTCAGTGATTTTATCTCATGTCATTTTTACAATGTCTCAGTGATGTAGACTCTTGTATGATTTGATTCTGGAAACAAAGAGATGGCACATTCAAATAGAAATCAAGGAATCTTTAATGCAGGGCCTTTCCAAGGATTGTTGTCAGACTTAAAGGAAACCAGTCAGCAATGGGAAGCATAAAAGCACTAGCAACAGTGGGCAACTATACCCTCTCGTTCTGAAGGGGCAAGGAGAGCATATGGTGACCAGAGTGGAGAGGAGCTGTGGCCATGTGTGTGTGTGTGTGTGTGTGTGTGTGTGTGTGTGTGTGTGTGTGACAGAGTAGGAGAGTTTTAGGAACAGGTAGAGAAATATGCTCAGCAGTGGCATGGGAGAGAGATAGGAGGAAAGTGGGGAGGGATAACAACCTTTGGCCTCTTCCTCTTTCTGGCCTTGGAACTCCTGCCAGTTCCTCCCATTGGCAAAGGTAGCCCCATCCATACAGCCCCAAGGTCAGAATCCTATGGCACACGATATGGGAAAGGATGGTTGAAAAGCAAACATTTCTGATTCCAGAAATTTGGTAAGTTCTCCATCTCTGGTTCCCTTGTTTAAAATATAATACAAACTGTACAAGGTTTCTGGACCCATCTTCTGGACACAAAGGATTGTATTCAGTTTTTTCTTAATTGAAGACTAAGTCCTAACACTGACCAGTCATTTTCCAGAACTCTACGTTCTTCTCAAGTGGATACAGTGAGAGTGTGCTTCCATGTCTTTGAGCAAAGATTTCTATACTGAGAGAGATTATTGTTTTAAAAGCACATTAATTGTTTAAGACAGTATGGGGGGGGGCAATTAGTGTTGCAATAGCTTAGAAAAGCAAATGGGGAAAGTGATGTGGGAACATTTTTAAAATTATGTTTTTTATTGATTTCAGAGAAAGGAAAGGAGAGGAAGAGTGAGACAGAAGCCTCAGTGAAAGAGAATCATCAATCAGGTGCTCCCTGCACGTCCTCTAATGGGGATTGAGCCATAACCTGGGCACATGTCTTGACTGGGAATCAAACCATGGCCTCCTGATGCTCAACCACTGAGCCATAGCTTATGGGCAATGTGGGGAATTAAGGGGGAAAAGTTCATGGACAGAAAAACCTTGTGTTAACAATGAGTTTCTCATTAGTTATCTTAGGGACTTGGCCTTTAAAAATATTGATAATTTTAGCAAACCTTTACTGAATGCCTATGTTATGGCAAGCTGTGCACTAGTGTTCAGTCTTTGTATGCATAATCTCTAAATTCCCTGCAGTTAGCTCTTTATCAACTTACAGGGGAGTGAGTGGAGACATTTAAGAGGTTGAAAGTCTTTGTAACACTATGTGTAAACATGATGAGAGACTAGTTATCTGGCTTACCTCATAGTCAATCCATTTGACCTTTGAACACTTACTGAAGCAAAGCACATAGACTTCAAGATCTTATGCCTTATTACATGTGGGTGAAAATTAACTTCATCTATTTCTTGCTTTGCAGCCCAACTATAATATTATTTCCATTTAAGGTGATTGCAAACACTAGAAAAGATGTAATTCATCTCTGAGAAAATCTGAGTCAGTGTGTTAATTTAGCTTATTTTGGGATGGAGATAGTTCTTTCTATTTGGTAGAAATGCAGGATAGGCAGTGAGGGTTTCATAAACACAGGAGGAAAATTCCTGGCCAAGTAATGAGGTGCCTCTTTATTCTTGGGGTTTTATGCAAATTGAACTCCACACAGCATTTGGAAATCACTATGTTTGGATTACATGGTTTATTGTAAGTAGGGCACATACTATTTTTCATATTTGGCTTTATAGTAGTTTAGTTGAACCACTTTACCATGCTCTCTAAGATGAGAGGTAAGTTTTTCTCCCCTTACAATTTCTGCCCCAACCTTAGCCATTTGGCAACTTCCTAAAGTTTTATTTTACTCTAAAACTCATCACTGATAAATCACTGGTCTTACATATACAACGGGTTTGAAATGTATGCACTGTGACTCAGGTGAGTAGAAGGATAACTTCATTTTTCCATAAATGAATATTGCTGGCTCACCAGGACACATTTCAGCTTAAGGAAGTTATTCTCATATGCCACTTGGATTTAGCTCACTTCAAATTTGTGTGCTCTGAGGGTCATTACAACTCTCTAGAGAACATACTATTTCAGTGTTTTCCCACACCCCTCCTCTATCTCTTTGCCCTGGACTCGGTAGGACTGTGAGGTCAAGGACCACATGTAGCATGATGAGGTGGAGAGGAGGCATCAGGTCAGAGTGTAACCTATGTTGCTTACAGATTTCCATTGGAAAGTGTCACAGTTCGGTTTTCTATGTAGACTCTGATGCAATTACAGGTGAGATAAATGATCTGGTTCCTTCTACCCTAATTCCTCACAGTCAATTCACTATTTGCTTTATAACTAGCCGGTGCCCTTAAGAAACTTCTGTGTCCTACACTAGGCAGAGGGAAATGTCCACATCTTTGCACCATGGACTTCTGCTCCCTGCCCCGTGTTACTGTGAGACACTTTGAAAGACAGCTTTCCTTCATGTTCCAGAAAGATACCAGGCAAGTCCCTCCTGCCCACAGATCATCACACCTGTCTAAGAGACTTTTCCTGTTCCCCCAACTAAAGATATTCTCTCCAAACGGTGCAGGGCAGGCTGTGTTAGGGACCACATTTATATCTAACCATGTTGCTTAAGGGTTCTTTCCTCCCTCCAGGTCAAAAAAAGTTTCTCTGGCAATCTGCTCCTGTATCCTTCCCTACTTACTACTCGTCCTAATTTCAGATATTGCCTATATAGGGTGGGGCATGAGTCTAAAAATATTACCCCAAAAGCTTTCCATGCTTTTCAGAATTTGTCAGATATAAGTGCTTAGAAGCGAAATACAAGAGCATTCTGTTTCTCAAGTCCTATATTTGGCTTTTAGGTTGAAAGCTACAAAAAAAAATGTAGTTGGCATCTTGTGGTCATTCAGAGAAGAAGGTATTAAAATAAAATCGTGACAGGTCTCTCACATTAGATTTCTAACTTCAGAAGCCAGTTTTTTGCTCATAAGTAGTACATGTTTGGTTACTGAATGGAGACTCGGTAAGAAGAATGAAGCATCTTAACAGCCATTTAACTGGCAGGCCTATTGGGCTGCAGCTTTTTCACGTCCCAGGCTGGGAGAATGATACCATTGAGAGTCAACACAAATAGCACTTACCATGTCCCCAGCCCTGTGCCATGTCCACTAACTCATATCTCTGCAGTACAGGTGATATCATTTCTACTTTCCAGATGAGTGAGGGTCTACACTACTCAGTTCCCACACACATTGACAGCCATCTCATGAAAAATCTTTGTCTCACCTCCTGGCTTCACCGCAGAGGTAGCTCACCTCAGTCTTGGGCAACATCAGCTCTTTCAGTGTCCCTGGCATCCCACAGTCTAACAGGGTGCATATAGTAGGCAGTGAACACTCTCTTTTCTGAGCTCACGTTGTTCAGTTGCCCTAAGTATGGTTTCCGGTCCTCCTACGTATGAGTGTATCTGAACTCTGGGTGTATACATGTGTCTTCTCTGGCACATTTCTATAGTTGGCTTACATGAGAGACCATCTGCATTCATAAATCAACTTTTAATCCTCTTAAATCATGTTTGCAACTCTTCTTGGAATCCTCTTGGATTTACTGGCATTTTCTGGCCCAGGAAGGTACTGAGGTGCAGAATGTGGTGCATTCTGATGGCATTTCAGAAGGAAAATGAGGAAGTGAATGATGGGTTATGAAACTGTATGGTACCTACTTAGCTATTTGGGGTATACTAAGAGTTTTTCTTTTTTCATTTTACCATCTAAAAAAATAAAGTGATTTGAAGAAATTAAAATGCAACTATATGGACTATTTAGGCTTTGTGGGAGCAGAGTCCAGCTGTTAGGTGGGGTCTCCAGTGATTACTGTATCTTCAGCAACCAAAGGCCTCTGTGGTGAACATTATTGCAGATGGTGATTGACTCTCAGTGACTTATTCTCCACCTGGCACCTTAATGCAGCAGCAGATGAACTTAGAGCTCTGGAATTTCAAGCCCATGCCTGCTCATTCACTGTTAAGATGACTTTAAAAAGAGACACTCCATTCATCTTCCTGAGTTCTCAGAGAGCCAGAGACACAGGTTTAGAAACATCAACAGAGTTATCCTCCTGGAAATGGAAATTAATGTCCCCTTTTAACCTCAGACATTCCCCTCCCATTTATATGACACCATTATGTGATGAAACTAAGGCTAAGTCATGAAGTGAAATAAATACAGACTATTATCATTTGCCATCATCATCATCATTATCATCATCATTATCATCATCATATCATTGCCATCATCAGAGGTTGATTCCATTTAAAAAGAGGGGGGCGGATATGAGAGTGTTCACTTCAAATCCTAAGGCATCACTCATCACTGATGCTGGACACTCACCCACAGAGGCGAAGATTATGGGATTTATCAGAGAAGGCTCAGATGGGCTACTCACCAGCTCCACTGCACAGGCAGGAAGGGATTAGTGAAGGAGTTATGTCAGCAGCAGCCTCAGGACATGATTTGTGACCAAATGTGGTAAAGGATAGAAGTAGCTGTTTAACTGATTTTGTTGGTGTTTATTCTAAGTTGCACCATACCCGACAATTAGGGTCTCCCTCACTCTTTTCTCCAGAAACCCCATGATATGATAGTCCCCCCCCCCCCCCAATAGGGTTGCTCTATTTTAGGTCACTGGCTATTTCTCCTTTTATTTCACTCACAGATGTGTGTGTGTGTACCTTAAGATATATTTCTGGCCATGCTTTTTGGCCCATCCATCCTATTACCAGGGTTTCTCCTGACAGTATCTCTGCCTATCATTTAATCTGTGAGCTCTTGTGTATCAAAGGCAGAAAAAAAACACCGAATGAGATCCTTGCTTGTGTGTGCTGGCTTGGGTTCTGCATCCCAGCTCAGCATTTTACTGGCCAACATTTCCAGAACCCTGCTTTGGCAAAATAAAGGTGTTGGTCAAAACTAAGAGTGTAAGCAATGAGGCTGTTACAAGTTAGCCTTTTACTCTCTCTCCCATGCCCACAATCTCTGTACCCCAGCTAAGCATCCAGGTTTAATTTTAGTTCCACACAGTTGGAAAAGATTAACAGCTACCTACGGCTTTAAAATCTGTAAAGTAATTGCATACTCTCATTTATTCAGAAGTATTGGAAGATAGAAAGTATTATTATTATTGTTGTCAGTTGCCATCATCATCATCATCATCATCATCATCTCATTATCATTATCATCATCATGTCATTACTACAACCATCATTCTATGTATGAGAAACAGAAGGCCAGCATAGTAGTGATCTGCAGCCCACAACACAAATCCAAACCACTCTGTGCTCTCTTCCTATGGGGATGATGCTAAAAAAAATAGTTACACCATGAAACATTTAATTTCTCCCTAGCTTACGTGGCACCTGGAGGCTGAGACCTCCCCTTCCAATTTCTCCCCTACTCTATTTTCTGCCTATAGTGCCCAATTAAGCTTATGCTTCCATAGGGTTTTCTCTGGGGTTGGATAGACTGTGACAGGCTACTGGTGGAGAAAAATTCTTGGTGCTGCTCCTTCCCCTCCTTACAAGGAATCCCCAACGAGAGGGAAAAAGATCAAGAAGGTGTGTGCATCTCAGAGAGAGCCTGAGCCCCTCTTCTTGGATTCCATACAGTTGATCCACCTCTTCTCACTCTATAATGCTGCTCTGTCACTATGGGCTGAGTCATGAAGTGGAATAAATGCAGACTTAAGGGATTTGGTACGTCCATGGATGATTCTTTTTTCCTAGTTTCCTGTTTTAGGATTTTAAATCTTACAAGAGCTTTAGTGTTTTTAGATCCTTTTACAAATGTTAAAGATGGATGGAATAAGCATTGCCAGGCTTTAGTGTGTTTATTTTAAGACTAAGAATTTACAGTAACTTGAATCTAGTTTTGTGCCCTCTTATCAGTTCAGTGTTTTAGGTGAATACAGATGGGCTTTGGGAAGGAACAGAGGTGACAGGTGGCATTATATCCATTTTACACTTGGGCGAACTGGTTTGCTTTTGCCCCAAAGCATCAGACTTGAATCTGTTGTTGTTTTTTGTTGTATTATTTTATCTCTCTATTTCACTCTTCACTCATTTATTCTTTCATTTGTTTATTTGTCATAAGATAACTAATAGGAGCCCTCTTTCAAGTTTTGACTCTGTACCCAGTGATGCGACACAGCAGTGAGGAAGACATGTTTTCTGACTCTTCAGAGACAGGCAGTTTGTATTAGATGATTTTAAAGCACATGAATATATGTATTAGTTTCTACAGATTTTTCGAGATAAGATAGATTTTGATATGCCTGGATTAATTTACACTAGTCTTTCCAGAAGCTCAGGGGAATAGACTAAATACATTATTAGTATGATTTTGGTGGAAAGCACATTAAACACTAGAAAAATCTATACCATTTTTTTATTTATCCCAATAAACATCCTTAGTTCGTGTCAAGTAA
Source organism: Pipistrellus hanaki (assembly GCF_964339955.1). NCBI lineage: Eukaryota > Metazoa > Chordata > Mammalia > Chiroptera > Vespertilionidae > Pipistrellus > Pipistrellus hanaki. Next base: position 42,655,555 of record NC_140516.1, on the reverse strand, counting down.
CATCAGTTTTACAATTTATTACTTTATTCTATGAAAACTTTAGCTCTCATTTTAGCAAAGATGGCAACAAAATAAAACTAACAAGCAAAAAGCTAAATAAAAGACAAGTTTTTCATAAACTTACATGAAAAATATAGGAATTTGATTTGGGGTCACTATACCTATTGGAGTTTTAGAGCTTAGTCACTGACTAGTACAAACTATTTTTCAGCAGTGACATTTGCATATCATAAGATTTCAAGTTAGAGCCTCATGACATATGAGTTCAGGCAAGACAAGCAATAATATCAGTACTAGTAATAAATTATAGTAACATTAATAGTCATTTTCTATAATTAGCTTAGATAAAAAAAGAGCACTAGTTAGAAAGGACAGGATCTCCCTCCTGAAACCTAAGGAGAAGCTGACCAGGAAGGTGCCCGGAAAAGGACTGGAGTAGAATAGTTCATGGGACCCTACCATTGAGGCAACTTAAACTATGCATCTAAATGACTAGGAGAGATACTGTTGTTCGGGTTTGATTCTATTGCCTATGAACTGTACCCAGAGGCATGCTGGCCAAAAGCTGCAGTTCCCCTAGTAGTGGCTATAAGAACTGCCTTTATGAGAAAAGGTGAGGCAGACAATTGCACAATATGCCCACTACGTTACACCTTTGGGCCCTGCATGCCCATTTACACTACTTTCCTTATATGTCAAAGCTACCCTAGTCAGCTATCACGCACCCTCCAGGGTGCCAGTCATCCCCTACCCAATAAGATAAAGAAAACAACAAAACACACACACACACACACACACACACACACACACACACACACACACACAGTTCCCATCTGAGTCTAAATCCAAATGCAGCACAGTGAGCCACTGTGAAGGCTGCTTGTCAGTCACTGAGTTTCCTAGGTGATGTGTTTGCCTCCCTAATGTTATTTCGACTTTGTCTCCCTGGTATATCAACAAAATAAAACTAACAAGCAAAATGCTCTAAGAAATGACAAGTTTTTCAAATACAAGAAAAATATAGGAATTTGTTTTGGGGTGAGTATACTTACTGGTGTTTTAGAGCTTAAGCCACTGATTAGTACAGACTACATATATATCTATATATATTTAAAGACCACCATAACGCAAAAGAGAGGAAGTCATGGAGTAATGAAAATCAAATCCAAAATTTTGTGATTCTCAGTCTAGTGCTTTTCCTATTGCTGGTAATATTTTCCAAATGGAATTAAATAGTGTGACTAATAGAATACTCTCTTTTCCAACCATGCTGATAGGTTAACTAATTCACCCAATAACTATAATATACATGTTATTTCAATATTTTTTAAAATGAAAAACAAATGAAATTAAACCCCCAAGAGATTGGTTCGCTTGCCTCATCACACAGCAATATGTGAAAAGTCTAAAATGTTGAATCTAGAGCTACCTGACTCCTAACTCATGATCCTTCCATCTGATATATTGCTTAGAACTGGATAAAATTATTACTTGAAGAAATATAAAATCTAGGGTAAAAATTTCAAGATATATCGGCATTTCATATTAATCTTCTCTCAGTTATTAAAAACTGTAGTCTCTTAATAAGTTTAGACACCTCCACTTACTCCTCCAAAAATAATTCAGCCATGTCCTTAAATGCATCATCTATCACATTGGAGCTTGGAGGATGGATTACTTTTGCACCTGCATACTCGCATCTTTCCCTTCCTGTGGTTCTGTCTGTGTTTCTCTATCCTATACAGGCTTAGGGCTTCGGTGTCAATGGTGAAACAGTTCAATGATTATACATCTCTAGAAAGTGATGGGCCCCCTAGGAGTTGTGCTTATGTGAGATTACTCGGATGCTTCTCCAGGATCTGAGTTCTCTTCCCTGTGAAAGCAAGCTTTGAAACCCTCATTTTGACAGTATCTGTGGAAGTGCTTGAAACCCCAAGTCACTTCCAGGCTTTGGATGTCTTTATTCAGCCACATTCTTCTTGCGAACAATGCCCCGCTTAGAAATTTGTTTGGTAATGGGGAAAAAGGCCTTGGTTTGTTTTATTGTCAAATTCCAATTGCTTTGTGAGTGATTGTAAAATGTAGAGCCAGTGCCTGTAATGCAATTGTGTCGGCAGAATACAAAATGCTCATTGTGGAGAAAGCCTGAGGAAAACACTGTGGAGCCATTAAAAAATTAGAATTCTGCTTGTGAGGTTACAGGGTTCAACCAAGCAGGGTCTTTAAGACGCATCTTCAGTGTGACTTATGCTTGGGTGTCACTAAACTCTATTTTCCGAGTCGGGCAGTGGAGCGAGTGCTCATGGGAACTTGATTTCCTTGGCCCTGTTTCCCTTCAGAAGAGACCCTGGCATTTTCCTCTCCTACATTTCCCCATAGTCACATTGTGTTTCTCTTATTGTAGTCTCTGATTAGGATGCTATTGGATAGTAAATAAATTATTTAAGTGTTTAATAAAATAAAGGATGGCGTGAGTCATCCATAAAAGACAAGCTGTAAAATGAGCTTTAATTACGTTTCTGGGTTTTGGAAGTAAATTTCACATTTACTTGCAGAAGACTAACCATTAAACTCTGCATAATAAGTCACTCCAATTTGAGGAGACCCATGGTGAGTCAGTTCAGATATAGTGTTGATTTAGCCAGGTTTTGTTGGTCATCGTGTCTAAATAGGATTATCAAGCTTCCTTAAAAATCAGCCAATGTCCTTTCCAGAGTTCTTTGAGATCATTTACCTGGTAGGAAAGCCAAGAACCAGAAGCAACCTTGAATGGCATCTTTGTCTGTCTCTGTATCTCTTCCTGTCTCCCTCTCTCTTGCTCTTTCTTCAAATAGGAATAGGGTAAGGACTTGCTTTTTGTGTCCCTAAGATTTCATGTACCTGGAGCCTATGGCCTCTCCAATAAAACAGAGGCTTTGAGAGCTTCACACTGCTCTAACCTCTCATCAAGACACAGCTTTGGTATGGAGAGATGAGCATACAGTTTTGGAAGCTGAGCTTTTGAAAATTTGCATGCTCTTGAGTTTACATCAGGATGATCATTGTTGTTTTTATGAGCTTGTAATTGGGATCTTAATGAACCAGGATCCCAATGTTTTTCAGGAAAGGGAATAGATTAAAGGCCTGGATAATTTGGAATCTGAGTTCTTTTTTAGGTAAATTGACAATATCTCTTGAATAAAATATATGTGTGGTTTTGTGCCATTTACTTAGTCTCATGATGGGGCAGGAATTTAGTTGAGAAATACATCAAAGAATGCATTAATGCACTTCTATTTACCTTAAGATAAAGAAACTACATAGTGTACTTGATTGCTGGTATTTGTAACTCTGTTGTATGCTATTACTGACCATTAATAGATGAAATTACATTTTAATTTTCCAAGTCTATTATTTACACAGAAAATTTAATTCAATATTTTCATTATGTTTTTCTTCCCCTTTCCCCTTCTTCTCTCCTCTATTTACTTCCTTTCTCTTCTCTTTTATCTCTCTTTTTTTCTCTTTTCTCTCCATAAATACCCATACACATGCGCCTAACATTTATGGTCATTATGCAAACTCTAACTTAAATGAAAATTTGCTTTCTAATAATAGGTACTATATTTCTTATTAATTTACAACTCCCTCCCCACTCTAGACCTTTATATATTATTCCTAACAGTTTTAGATACAGTACATATACTTTAAAATGTTCTCTTAGCTAGAATACAGGAGGATATATGATATTTACCTAATCCTGGATGAATATTTAACACCTCTCATACATTATTCCCTTGATATCAGGGCAGAGACCACATGTTTGTAACCCTAGTATCATGTCCAAAACCTGAGTTTGACCCCTTTGTGGCCCTAATCTCAGTTGACTGCCATGGGTCACCATCACATTTCCCACCAATGTTTACTGTTAAGAGTGCCCTTACCCAACTGTACTCCATGTAAACTTTTCCTTTAAAGATCTCTATTCCTTGTGAAGAGAAAGGCTCCCCTTAGAATAGTTCTTACTCATTTGGAAAATTAGGGGCAGGTTAGGAGTCTTCTAAAGATATGTTCTGTTTCCTAGAATCGGGGAGGTAATTGGTCTGAAGGATTGCTTGAGTTTGTAAAATGATTATGAACATAATTAAGCCTTCTGAACAAAAGGGGGGGGGAGTATGATCCATGACACTCTTATACCTTAAGTGGCTGTGCCTTAGGCATGAAGGGTGTTCATTCAAAAGCATGTTAAATGGGATTGGAATAATAATATAAGAATAAATCCAAGTCAAAAATTGAAATCAAATTATTTGAAAGTTTAATGGAAAAAAACACACACAAAACAAACTCACAACAAAACCAGAAGTTTGCTTATTTTGAAGTATGGGAGTTATAAGAAGTGAAAGTCCTTCATGCTTTTATGTCATAGGTGGTTGCTTTAGACCTAAATAGACTCTTCAAATATGCTCACAAAATTCCAAGTTTTCCATGTGATCACGGGAATGAGCCAGAAGAGAAACTCTGCAACTCTGTTGATACCTTTCCTTCAATAATACAAAACTTTTTCAAATATTGAAGCATCTGACTCCCGTAGATCTCTTCTCACATCTAAATATCCAGCTCTGGGATTTTAAGGACCTTATTCATTTCTAAAAACGCGCCCATTTCTCTGTGCAGTATACGAACTCTTCACCTTTGCACAGAACTGTATCTGAAATGTGTGCAGAACCTCGGAGGGAAGGCAGGGGAAGGTGGGTGGATGAGAGGTAATCAACCAAAAACCTTGTATGCATATATGCATAACCCATGAACTTCACCATAGGGTGGTGAAGGCCTGGGGTGGGGGTGTACGGTGGGGTGGAGGGGTCAGTAGGGGAAAAGGGGCACATATGTAATACTTTAATCAATAAAGGTGTAAAAATAAATAAATTAAATTTAAAAAACGCATACTTAAAAATGTTCAAAAAATGAAATAAATTAATATAAGCTCATTTTACTGAAAATAAAGGTCCCCCCCCCATTTGAGGCCATGTCCCAGACCCCCCAAGGCCAGCGGGAGCCTGTTCTGACAGCGGAGAACCAGGCTTTGACAACAGGAACATCTCTGCTCTGAGAGTTTCTGGAAGTGCAGGTGTAGTTAAAAGACCAACAAACCCTGAGATTAAAATGAAGGAACACTGCAATCCCACAACAAAGTGGACAATTTGGAAATGGCACTGCTGCTCCAAACAGGCCCAATGGGAAAGGGCTCTGCCTCTCGGTGGGGTTTCCTTGATCAGATTTACTCTTTTTTTTTTTTTTCTTTACAGAAATGCAGCCACGTGTGTTTTCTTTGCTGTGAGTTGAAAGACAAGCAGAGATTTCTCCAGCACTTTTCTGTTTATCCCGGCAGCTCACAGAAAGGTGTTACTTTGCGAATTCCTTCCTCTCAGTGATACTGACCCAGACCTGGGTGACCAGTGGGGCCAGTGACCACCGAGGAGCTCTTGCTTTTTTCTTGTTGATGTGCTTTATGTAGTTCTTTCTTACTCTATTTTTCTTCTCCTTGAACATTCTTTTCTTTTCTCTTCCTTGGTGTTTGGTATATTTACTAGTTCTAAAAATTTGCTACATACAAAACCAGACTAAGTGATAGCCATGGGCCTTCAGTACATAACTAGTGATGAACTTTTTCTGTCTACAGCAGGATTCAGTTGTGACAGAATGCACACAGAGAAAGAAGAACGGAAGGAACTAGGTTCTTAAGTCTTTCACCCACAGGAGGCAGTGTTGGGGTGGGGGTAGTTGAGAACAATTCTCACATGTCAATTCTTGTGGATCACAGACACAATGGTTTATGATATTGGCAGCTATGCCCCCGATTTCACATGCTGCTCACATCATATAGAAAAATCAGTGAAGTTAACTCAATTTCAGTGAATTATAGAAAATTGTCCTTGAAGAAATGCATGGTTTCCTCTTAGATAATTTTACTTGGGGTTAGCTTGACCTGGAGTCTTGTTTCAGGAAAATATTCCAGGAGCTGTTTTTTAACTTTAGCATGAACTAAGTTGTAAAATTATGCTAAGATTGTACTCTCGTGGAATAAAGAGGAAAGATTAAAGAGGTGGTTTAGCAGAGTGGTTAGGGGTCAGGTTTTAGAATCAGACAGACTTGAAACTGAATTATGTCTGCAGTACTTAATAGCACTGTGACCAAGTAGACTGACCTCTCTGGACCTCTGCTGATTCATTTATAAAAGGAGAACACCAATAATACTTGTTAATATAATTGCGTGACTTCAGGAATGTATTAGCTATAATCATGAGAGACAGACAACAGGATATAGAGAGAGGGCTCTAAGTATGCAATGGCACCTTGGGGTATCTTTATACATTTTTGTAAGATTTTATTTGAAATATTATCTTTTAAAGCTGGTGCGATGAGTTGGTATCATCAGGTTACAATTAATTTAGGAGATGGTGAATGCTTTTCATTTTTTAAATCATCAAATTTTAAGGATGAGTAAAGAGCAGAACATAGCAACACTTGCTTTTCTAATTATCATAGCAGTGAGGCATCTTTTAGCTCTTAAGTCCAAAGTACTTCTATGTAAGTATAATACTTCCTTGATGTTTATATTTGAGAACTATCAAATATAAAGTTGCTTGGTAGTTATTTATTTTTTCATAGAAACGTAGGTTTATTTCTATAGAGACATGCTGAATATAAAGGGCTGAAATAAATGAGTAATTGTTAACATAAAATAATAGAACATTTTAATAAAAATTTAATATTTTTTCTTGAACATTAACTTACCAGACACTGAATAACTGCACAAATTAATATGCATAGTGCAAATAATTCTATTTTTTCTTGTTATCTGAAAGCAAAATATTTCCTGTTGTGCAGACCAAACAAGTCATTCTATGACTAATTGATTTATGTTTTTAATATAAGGAAGTAAGTTGTCTTTAATGTCTTGGGGGCATTATTGATATTCAGAATTTCTTCTGATTAATACTGGAATGACATGGGAACAAGGGACACCATTGTACTAGCTGCCTGTAGATTGTCTCAGGGAGAGATTTAGAGCCGGGAAACCTAACTGAAAACTGTTACTTGGCCATGGGAAGACTACACATTGACAAACAACATTATTAGTCAGTGTCAGCCACTCAGAAAAAGCAGTGGGGGTTCTGTCATTCACTGGAAGACTTTGAGGATGTTAATAAAATACGTTTGAAGCAGGTTGTTCAACTGCTTCTAAAAATGGAAAGGAATCCAAATGTTTATTGCAGCGATTTTATTGCCAGGAAACATGGGCTTTATGACCAGAGTGTTTGTAATATATTCCTTTGGGTCTCTGAGGAATTTCAGGTTGGTGAGAAGTATTTGGATTGCATGAGCATCATTTTATGTTACGATTTAAGAGCTAAGTCTCTCGTTTTTATCACAACTTACATTTGATTAATCTTTTAGTTTGGTGCAGCTCATGAGGAGAATTGTAAGCCAGCCAAAGGGAGGAGGCAGGGTCTGTCCAGTAAGCCTTCGTCATTGGCCAGTACATCCAGGTCTCCTGTCAGCTCAGAGCTGGGGCTGTCCTCTTGGCCATGTTTGTATGGCATCTGCGTTGACTTCCACAAGGTTGACCTTTCACCAAGGATGCTAGTCCAATGGTATTAGTTTCTCCCATGGGACCTTCCTGGTTTGTTTCTGGAGAATGAATCTCTTGCTTCAAGTTTTCGTTATTGATATTCCAGAATTAGAGGTCAGGAATTCTTTGGAGGTTAACCACCTGACATCTTAGGATCTAGCATATTTTCTCTGGCCTCACTCTTTGACTCATACTGAAAGATGTGGGGGCGGGGGGGGGGAAAGGCTTTGCTCGTGGTGGTTACTTGGAGCAAGCAGTCACTGTCCACTTTCATGATATCTTATTCAGGAATAAATACTAAGATCAGGTGAGGCATCAAAGCCAACCCTCCACTCTAACCAACATTCTAGAATGTGGCTATTTAGCAGATGTGCAGTTCTTAGTTGTGTTACACCGGTGACCCAAATCCAGACAGAGAGTCTGTGTTGATGCACCTATGAACATCTTCCAAAGAATGGTAACACTCATTTTGAATCTGTTAACTTCTTCAGTGTCTTTCATGTATTTCATGAAGGATGCAGTAGAGTAAAATGTGGCAACTAGGCTTTAAGGCTAGCTGCAGAGAGTACTTTACCTAAATATAACTACTGTAAAACAATAAATGAACTCTTGCTCAGTGATTAAACTATGGGATATAGGGCACTGCTGTTTTGGAAGCTAGGAAGAGAAGTTTAGTCAAACTCAGTGGTGGTCCTTGAAGAATATCAAATACAAAATCTGAAGAGTTTCCAAAACCCAGAAGGGGTGGGAAACTGCAGAGAACCACTTGTGCGAGAAGATTGGGTGCTGAGAACATGCTGGGAAACTGGGTTGATTGGGAGAGTGTGTCCAGACCAGAGTGTTCATGATTTTGGGTATTGTTCCTTCCTAGAGAACACTTCAGTCTGGGATCTGTGCAAGGCTGTTCTGCAGAAAGACTTCACATGCAAAGTCCTTACCCCATAATTCAATGTCAAAGTCAGGCTCTCTGCCCTCGGGTGACAAATTACCTTCTCTTTCTAATCTTGTTTTGAATTCTCTGCAAGCTGAGCTAGAACTGGGCAGAATTGAATGAGGTGTTTTTTTTTTTGTTGTTTTGTTTTTTTTTTATCCCAAACTTTCCTACTATTTACTCCAGGCAAGAACCCCTTTTCTGGCTCTAAGTTAGTTAACATTGACCTTCTTCTCTTAAGAATTAAAATTATTACAGCCTGCCAAAACTGGTTTGGCTCAGTGGATAGAGCGTTGGTCTATGGACTGAAAGATCCCAGGTTTGATTCTGGTCAAGGGCATGTACATTGGTTGCCAGCACATCCCCATTAATGGGTGTGCAGCAGGCAGTTGGTTGATGTTTCTCTCTCATTGATGTTTCTAGCTCTCTCTCCCTCTTTCTCTCCCTTCCTCTCTGTAAAAAATCAATAAAATATATTAAGATAATTATTACAGCCTTTAATCACATTTCTGGTTTTCTTTTCCTGGTGGTGCTACACTTTTAACGTAATAGTGCTTTGTTTTTTAATGGACAGAAAGGACATCTGAAGTCAGCTAATCTGACTGGTGACAATAAGTGCATGCAAAGCCCTCTATGAAAATCTTAGCCAGAAAATGGGAATTGTAGAGATATTAAGGAGTGAAAAATGGAAGCCAGTGGTGGTGTTTCTTGGTAGGAACACACCCAGCATGTGATTTGTGTGGAAGGGAGAATGATTCAAAAAGAACTTTACTTACAGGTAAAAAAGTGGATGGATACCCTGTGTGTGAAGCTCTGCATAGGAAGTGTATGGCATTAGAGGCAGGAATAGAAAAATTCAGGGATTGGAAGAAGTGTCCTGTACTTGTGAACTTGGGGACTAACGGCAGTCTTCGTGATTTCTCCGGTGAAAGTATAAATAGCCTCACTTGTGTTGGGTGATAATGTTTATCTATTCTCTGTCCCATGTTTTGTGCCAAGAACATTTACTCTGATGAAAGCATTGGCTTTGCTTTGCAGATGAGGAAAGTGAAACTCAGAGAGGTCAAGGCACTTACACTTTCTCATACAGCACTGGGGGCTCAGAGCAGACCCTGCCTGCTTCTGAACTATCTTCAGTGTACGCTGCTGCTGTCTTATAAGGGAATGCAACCTTAAATTGGGATTAATTGAGGAGTCACCTTTTCTGTCTTGTGATGTCAGAACCCCGAGGCCTCTATTTTAACATATAACATTTAATATAGTCTGATTTTAACATATAACATTTAATATAGTCTGCCCAGTTTATAAAATCTCCAGTGATTATTTTGAAGAGTTCTTCTAGGTGAATGTATTTTATGAGACTGATTTGTACAGATGAATAGTATCTCATTTTTGACAGTTAATGCCTTGAATACGTACCGCCTAACAAACAGTACATCTTCAGTAAATGTGAGTTAGCATTATCCATGAAAACTGTCATGGAGTGTGTCTTATTTAAAAGATATCCCAGCCCAGGTGAAATATTTGCTGCTTAGGTAACCTTCTCTGGTCCTTTAATTTAGAAGGTACCCAATCCCTAAGTGTCCATAGTGCTCTGTGACATTTAGCATTTCTTTGTTGTTACTGAAAGAGGCAGTGTGGCCTAGGAAAGCACAGAAGGTTTGGAGCCAGAATGCCAGGAATCAAATGCTGCCTCCACCATTTATGAGCTCCGTGACTTGGGAACATTACACATTCTCTGTACTTCCGCTTCCTTACCTGTGAAATAGAGATGCTGAGAATATGTTTTATAAGTTGTTGTGAGTTAGTACAGGTTAGGCACTTGGGACAGGGACTGGTGGGCATTAGGACCCAACAAGTGGTACTTATTATTGAATCCATGCCCCTACACTCGCTTGGATTATAAACTTCTTGAGGGCAGTGGCCATACCTGATTCATCCCTGTCTGACAAATTAAAGACACCGGGTAACTATGTGTAATGAATAAATGCATGGAATGAATGCCTATGGAGGTTATTTCCCTCCTCACACTTTTGCTGTATTTTTTATGCATTTTTAAAGATCTGTAAACACCAGGTGAATGCTCCTTAGAAAATTAGTTGCATCTCTTTACCCTTTTATTCATGGCCTTTCCACCCCAGCTGATCCCATCTCTCCAAATCTTTTTCTTGTTTAAAGTGGCATCCTCAGGGAAGGATTATACAAGAATATCCGCGCTACATGTAATTGAAGCAGTAGCTCATTGTAATTAAAGGTAATTGAGACTATACAGTGAATGGGCTCTAGTGGGAGCACAGCGGGCCTCTCCCCAACACAGTGTCCAGGTGCTTCCTAGCTCTCCGGACTGTAGTAGCCCTGCAGCCCCGGGGCACAGTGGGCCTCTGTGTCAGTGTCACCAAATATTGCTGAGCACCCTGCCGGGAAGTGGCCTTTTAGACAGAGACTGGTGTGTCCCTTGCTGGCTCTGGATAATAGGATAGATCACAGAGTTAAGATCCCAGGGATAAGGGTCAGATCTGCATGTGGCTTCTGGAGTGATTATTTAAACTTCCCCAGTCTTGCTAGTTCTATTTTTCGTTGCTATTTTGTTAGTTTTGTGTAGAAACGAGTATTTTACTAGGTCTCTAGATTTGATACAAATAAATGCATGCGCTTTCACTTTTTTCTCTTATGCAATTGTGCTCTTACTTTTTTTCCATAAATATATACATATATATGAAAGGGGAAAAGTATATATATAATAAAAGTATATATATATAATATATATATATATATATTATACACACACACACACACACACACACATTGAGTGGCCAAATTATGATCTCTGAACACATAATAATCTGGCCACTCAGTATATATATATATATATATATATATATATATATATATATATATATACATGCTACAGCATGGATGAACCTTAAAACATTGTGTAAAGTGAAAGAAGCCAGACTCAAAAGGCTACAAAATTTATAATTTCACATATATGAAATCTCCAGAATAGGCAAGCAAATCCATAGGGAATAGAGAAAGGAGATAAAGTATTGGCATGGGGACGGGGAGACTGGGGAACGACTGATAAGAGGTATAATTTTGGGTTTTTTTTGGGGGGGAGGAAGGAGTGATGAAAATTCTCTGCAATTAGATAGTGATGCTACTGCAAAATTCTGTGGATATACTAAAAGCTATTGAACTTCATGCTTTAAAATAGTGGATTTTAGGATAGTGAATTATATCTCATTTAAAAACAATTTAGCCTGGTTGGTGTGGCTCAGCAGTTGAGTGTCAACCTATGGCCAGAAATTGGATTTTTCATATACCATCGTGACAAGTCAACATTTGTCACTTTCCCTTTCCCAACACTTATAGGGTTGGGGACACAATATTTATTCTCCCTCCTTTTATCTCCCTTAATAGAGGACCCAGTCCTGATTTTAGTTTCTTCCCTAGAAAAATTTCAACAGTGTTTAGAAAATAATAATAGAAACAATTAAATTGCTATTGTAAAAGGCATTTTGAATCTTATGAATCAGTATTCGCTAAATGACTCTTGATCATTGAACTTCATCTTCCTTAGTCTTGGGTCTCCAGTGTCTAGAGCAAAAGATTCATTTGTGGAGCCTTTTAGCAAACAGCTGGCTTTTCACTTTCAGGTAGTTGTTATCTCTGAAAAGAAAGATTAAACATGGCTAGAAAAATATTTCCGGGTTTCCGTATGGTTAGCATAACATTCTCACTTCACTCAAAAACATTTTTATTTAGTAAAGCAGTTGAAGGGTAATGAACATGGTAGCATCTCACAGAGTGGTTTTCTGCCTGAAGGAATCCCAGGTCTTGGAACACGGGGTACCAGAGACAACTCCAGAGTGAAATGTAGTAGCTATTCCGTGGCTAAATGGCATTAGGAAATGCTCCTGAAGCTTGGAACCCCAGGGATGGACTCAGAGCTATCAATGTCCTCTCTGTTTTAGACAGAATGAGAAAAGAAGCCATCTACATTGATTTGATGCAACCTTAAGACTTGGAGGGGAAGTTCTAAAAATGTTAATGACAATTATTAACATTTTCACTTATAGTCTCCCTAGGTACTGAGAATTTTCTTTATGAAGTTGAGTAATAGGGTTTCATTGTAATGAGATAATGGCTAAATTACTGTTCCTGGAATCAAACAGGTTGGATTTGAATCCTATCTCTGCAACTCACTAGGCTTGGAAGCTTGAGCCTCAGTTTTCTTTATTTGCAAAAGGAGGGAAATAATAGTGCCCGCCCTTAGAATTTCTGACAAGATTAAATGAGATCATATATGAGAATGTGCAGGGTAGTGTCAGAAGCTATGATAACAACAATGGATCTCTTTATTATTGTCTTTTATCACATTCTCTTAGTTAGCAATGCTGAATGTAGGATTTGAAATTATAGACTGGGAATGGAAACATAACCACTTGTTGAGCTCAACCATTGAGCCACACCAACCAGAGCCAAACTTTTTCATTCTTACAAGATTCCTTTTTAAATGTAAGTTTAAATAATTGGGAAAGGGAGAATTTAAAGCCTAAGAGAATTTTAAATACTTGTGACCAAAAAAATTACTAGTTATTGGAGGGAGTAAAGGTGGAGTGGGCTATAATGAAGATAATTGGTAGATGTTTTTCAATTCAGTGTGGTGTTAGCAAGATTTTAACGTTTTATGTTTTTATTTCTCTCTCCCTTTGTCCATTCTTTATTTATTTCAACTATTTAAAAATTCGCTCAGATTTCATTGCCACTAAAGAGTTACTGTCACTAACTTGAACAAGACCCCAGTGAGTTTCCATTTTTAATGGAATGTAGGGAACTGAGGAAGAATTTGCAAATTCATTCAGGAACTTTACTGTGATATGAGGGAGCTGGGGATTGAGATAAAAATGTTATCTATATTCATCTATGTTTATAATATGTGTTTACAATAAACACATCAAGCTCCAAGTTCTTTTCATTAGAAATGCAAAAATGAAAACTCTAATAATCAGCCTTACTTTAGACTCATAGTCAGTGAGAATTGATGATTATTATTATGACCTTGAGGCACCATGAGATTTTAATTGTCTTTCAAATCATCAAAAGGATATTTAATCATGTTAAATCACACATCCTCGTGTTTGAGAATTAATTTCTGCATATGGTACACATAGTTACTTTTTTTAAACCAGAATTCAAAAGTCAGAAGTTTTTCATTTTCTTTCTTTAAAATTTGAATTTATTGGTGGGGGGGGGGGGGGAGGAACATTGGTTAATACAATGATATAGATTTTGGGTGTACAATTCTATATTATATCATCTGTATATTGTATTGTGGGTTCACCACCCCAAGTCAAGTCTCCTTCTGTCACTATTTATCCCCACTTTGCCACCTTTTCCTTTCCCCACCCCTCTTGCTGTCTGGCAGTCAACATAGTATTGGCAAGTATCATATGAGTTCACTTATATGTGGAATCTAATAAAACCAAATAAACTAACATACAAAACAGAAACAGACTCATAGATACAGAGAACACAATGACAGATGTCAAAGGGGAGGGGATTGGGGGGCTGGGTGAAAAAGGTAAAGGGATTTAGCAAAGTAAAACCTCCAATACACACAAATTTTTAAATGCTCTTAGTTGTTTTGTTCTGAAGAACTTTGCCAGCTGATTATAATATTGGTGTATTCTCTTCTTGTAGAAATAATATAAAGTGTTTATGTAATATGATTTCCTCCTAAAGTTTTTATACAGTTTTATTACACAACTACTACGTACTCATTTTATTTTATTTTTTTATGTATTTTATTGATTTTTTTTACAGAGAGGAAGGGAGAGAGCTAGAGAGCTAGAAACATCGATGATAGAGAAACATCTACCAGCTGCCACCTGCACACCCCCTACCAAGGATGTGCCCACAAACAATGTACATGCCCTTGACCGGAATCAAACCCGAGACCTTTCAGTCCGCAAACCAACACTCTATCCCTGAGCCAAACCGGCTTTGCCATACATACTCATTTTAGAAAACATGATAATTGAGAATCATATGAAGAACACAAAAGCTCTAATTTTTTCACTAATAAGAAATAACTTGATATATTTTCTTATATATGCATATATTTACATAAATATGTAGATGCACACATATATGTGTATATGTAACATATGTACATAAATAAATATGTGCATAATTACACACAAACACGCAGACACCCCCCTAGCCAACTTTCTTAGTGTCTAGCAGTCATTCATCTGGTAAGCTGTTTATGGATCAAAGAAAAGTCATCCACTTTCACTGCCTGACTATCTGATTTTATGGAGGAATATGTACCCCTGTGTATGTTTGAAACAAGCAGTACAGAATTTTCCCCTTGGCAAAAAAAAAAAAAAAAAAGTTATTTGAAAACACAAAATGCCACATTGAACCAGGGCAAAACTCTGACTTCACATTTCAAGGTGCAATAGCTGTGGCCTTGTTGAGTTTATGGTAGCTGGAGAGAGAAGAGAGACTAACATATGGAGAAAGGAAGGGATACAGGCAAGACATAAATCCAGGCGATTTGCAGGTAGTTCCTATGGAGTGAGTGGTCACACCTGGGGAACGGCAGTGTGTCGGGGGGAGGGGAGGGGGGAGGTTAAACATTAACTTCCATTTTCTTGACCCTGAAATTCAGACATCATATCTCAGCCTGGCCGTGCTCATTATTCTGAGCTGTGGCAGGTAGGTTGTCCTTAACTTGCGCTTCCTGTGGTGTTTTAACATTACATCTCCTTCTGTTTTTATTTGTATCTTAATGAAAAAGTGCCTTTCCTGAGCTCCAATTATAATCTAAATGTGTCTTACTCCAAATTCAAATTGATTTCATCTACCTCACTCATCTGTAATACTTTGTTTAAATTAATAGAAAAAATAGTATTAAAATTATTATTATATTTAAACATTTTAATATTTAAAAACATGGTGAAGAATAAAGGGCTACTTTGGAGTTCTCCATCAACTTTAGAAGAAATTAAATCCAATAGTTTTGCCTTTATGAATGTTATTGTGTGATGGAGCCCACAACCATGGTATGTACTCTGACCAGGAATCATACCAGCATTGTCTGAGTGAAAGGGTGATGTTTAGCCGACTTAGCCAGAGCTATATTTGCAAGTATTAATGATTAATTCATGTATTTATTATGCCCTACTTATTTCCAAAATAAAGATATCTTACATTAGATGATGTAGATAAAATGAAACCATAAATTATGCCAGTGAAATAAAACAACCAAATTTCTAAAGGGATGAAAAAATAATTGTATCAGAAACTAGATTTAAAGTTATTACTTTGGAGCCTTGGATTTTGCTCTAAACTGTCCACAGAAAGGCATAAAGGAAGATACTGAATCATGGAACTTATACTATATTGCAATTGGAAGCATATTGGTTTTTCAAACATAGTTTTTCTACTGTACTCAGTCTAAATGGAATGCTTTTCATTGGCCTTTGAGGGATGTTGAATAACCTAAAGGATGGGGTCTTTATAAAAAGCTTTACCACAAAAAAAAAATCATGAATAGTATTAAAGTCATGTTCTTTCCTTTGCCTTTTATAAGCTGGAAAAAATCATTTGAATTAGATATGTCATATTTTGCTATGATGTCATTGTGACTTTTGCTTGGGAATTTGCTTATTCACTTTATTTTTTATGTGACAAGCATCCATTATGGATATTTGTGAACAAAATATTTTTTTCATTTTTATACATTCTTCCCTGATGCAAGTGATAATAAGTAGTAAAATTTCATGTTGAAAACCATTAGATTACTTGGTAGAGTTTGAATTTATTCATTTTTACGTTTGATTTTTTTAATGTTGTAGTTTCTTTTTCTTTGTGTAATATATCGCTAGCAAAGCTCTTATATTCAGCAGTCAAGATTACTGTCATTTTTTGCTCATAGGCGCATCTGTGTGGAACACAGTAAACTTGCTTCAGCTAAGTTGGAAAGAGAAAGAGAAGGTGTGTTTGCAAAATTGAGTTTTTATTGAATGTTTATTGAACATTTTAAAGCATTGGTTTAGATACTAGAGATTACATGAAATTAACTAATATGATTTTTTAAAAACGCCTTCAAAATCCTGGGGAAATAGAAGACAACCAAACATGATACACAACAATAAAGGGCCAAGATAAGGTACATTCACTAATTTGTTTTCCTGTAAAAAAGATAGTGTGTACGTTAGAGTAAATATACTTGCAAGTGTTGAGAGAGAGAGAGGAAAAAAATTGTGAGCTGGGTCTTGTGGTCACAGTTGTGACAAAGAATAAAGGTCCTTGGCCAAGATATTGGATTGGGCAGCACTTATGACCTGCAGGCTCGTTGCGGAATAAGAGGACCCACAATCCTGTGTGAGCAGAGGGCAGAGTAGGTCTGACAGCCTCCATTTGCAGATTTGGGACCTCTGAGACCTCAGTATACAATAAAATTATAGCAAATAATAACTTCCAAAGGCCTTTTACATCTATTAATTTTACCCTCAGTTCCATTATCCCAGCTTTAGAGATGAGAATAAAAGAGTTTGGACAGGTTATGAACTGTTAATAATCAGATAGATAGAAAGCACTGAGGACAGGTATAGCCTGCCTTCCTAGGTCCTTATTGCCATCTCCACCCTTCTCTCCACATTTTAATACTGCACTGCACATGTGTTCACATGTGGTTGTATGTGTGTGTGTGTGTGAATGTGTGTGCCAAGGCCTGGCAGGGGATTTGTTAGTTACAGTAGAGCTCTGTGCTGTCACTGATAAGGATTCTGTGTGGATGAGGGCAAATGATAAACGAAAGATCCCAGTGTCTGTCAGAAGCATTCTCTGACCCTTATGATAATCAAATCGCTGGCATCCTGATGTACTTTGAAATTGAATTTTATTTCATATGGTAGAGCCTCTACTCTCCAGTCTGAGAGTAGATGACTGAGGTTTTTTTTTTTTTTAATTAAGTTTTTTTACATCCAAAAACATAAAATACAGCAGGATCGCCCCTTGTGTGCGCTTGTTGAGCATAGGCCTGCTTGATGGCAGGACGATGGTCCAGATGGACGTCGGGGGTCCCTTTCATTTCATGGAATTCGTTATTGTCTCATCATCTGTTGTTCCAAAGGTCCTTCCACTGTGAAGCTCATCATCAAAGCACAAAACAGGCCTGTTCTCTATACAGAGTCCCCTGGATTCTTCACAACAGCCATGTGCTGGTCCTGGAAACACATCCACAGCATTTCTGGAACTTTTCCTTCCGTTGGTAGCTATGACCTCTGGGGCAGGTTGTTTTTCTGGGATTGTAAGCATCCCTTTCGCCACCTGAGTGTTACCAGGCAGCATGGAGTCTTTGTCTCACCCGGACACAATGTCTCCAAACAGTGTAAAACATGGCAATGCAATTGTTTTTGTTTGAAAGTTACATTGACATAGAAAACATTGACAAATAAGGGCTTGTGGGAAACTCTAGTCATCTCAAGTCACAGTTTCAGTGAAAGGAGACTTTGCATTTGCTGCTCTTGCTGAACAAGGGTCTTTATGGTGTGAGTGTGGGGATTTGCTTTGGGCCTCGTTGTAGGGACGGGCCCTGTGGAGTAAAGGGCCTTGTTTTGAGCTTCTTGGCTGGCCGGCCTGTAACCCGAGGCTCCCCCGAGAAAAACAACGAAGACAGGTTTTATGTTCCGTGTTAGAGATGATTTAGATTATGCTAAGGAATTTTTATACAGACATTAGTCATAGGAGACAAATTCAGATCAATGACAGCATACAAATGGCTTATTGGTTTCCCGTCACAAGATGCATTACAGGGAAGAGTTTCAGCACACGAAAAAAGAACACACGTGCACACATACAAAGCCCAGGCAGCACTATAGCAATGTGCTTTTACGGGTGGCAATTTCCCTAGTTTTCTCTAAAAGGTTGAAAATTGTCTTTATTTTCATGCCATTTGATATGAAACATTCAGATCTGCAGCACTTTAGGTTGTGCCCCTTGAAAAATAGCATTTTAGATAATTGGGATTATAAACCTAAATTCGGTGTCAGCACTTTTTTGTAAAACTACCTAATATTTGCAATATTTGTGATTGCTAGCATTTAAATTTTCCAATTCCCATGGGCTATATATATATAGTTTTATATATATACACAAATCCATCCCTCTATGGTATAAGTATAATATTATTATCGTCCCCGTTTATGAATAAGGAAATTAAAACACATAGATTAGGAACACTTGGCTCAAGACCAAATAGATAAATAATGGGGCTGATATTCAAACTCTAATTGTGAATAATTGGGGAGCTAGCTTGCTCCCTGAGACATTATAGATGGCAGCCCAGAGTGCCTTCTGAGTCATCAGAGAAATGTACAGTCAAGATGATTGTATTGTTAATGACCTAACACAGTCTGTATTTTTTTGAATGGCAGTCCATGTTGACTACTTATTTAAAATTCTTCTATTAGCCAGAATGCTTATTAACCAGAAACTCCTATTTCTCTTTTGTGTTGAAGAAGTGGACTTGAGGTATCTCAGATCTATTTGAAGTGGGACCAATGGGCACATTTTGAGTGCTGAGGGCTATAGGAAAGTTATTATTCCTGAATAGCTGCATTTTAAAAATGCAGTTATTTGTACTTATTTTCCATCACCAACAACAAAAATGGTCTGCAAGTCAAATGGTCCCTTTCTCTTAACGTTCTATAAACTGACTGTCTTTCTCTCCTCAAAATTGCTGTGTTGAAAGTTAATCCCCCGCCCCGTCAGTGTTGCTCAGTGGCTGAGCTTTGATCCATGAACCAAGGAGTTCTTAGCTGGATTCCTGGTCAGAGCACATGCTCGGATTGTGGGCTCAATCCCCAGTGTGGGGTGTACAGGAAGCAGCTGATTGATGATTCTCTCTCATCATTCATTGCTTCTTTTTTTAAAAAAATATATTTTATTGATTTTTTACAGAGAGGAAGGGAGAGAGATAGAGAGCTAGAAATGTTGATGAGAGAGAAACATCGACCAGCTGCCTCTTGCACACGCCCTATTGGGGATGTGCCCGCAACCCAGGTACATGCCCTTGACCGGAATCGAACCTGGGACCTTTCAGTCTGCAGACCGATGCTCTACCACTGAGCCAAACCGGTTTTGGCTCATCACATCATTCATTGTTTCTATTTCTCTCTCTCCTTTCCTCTCTGAAATCAATAAAAACATATTTTAAAACAAAAGGAAGCTAATCCCCAATGTGATGGTATTTGGAGGTGAGATTTTTGGGTGGAGCCCCCATGGATGGGATTAGAATCCTCATTAAAGGGACCCTAGAGAGGTCCCTTGCCCTTTTTACCATTTGAGGTAACAGCTGTTTGTAAACAAGAAAATGGGCAGAAGGATTAGTATTACACTGTTAATTGTAACAAACCATTTTCATATATTATTTAAGTATTTAATTATAAAGTGAACTGTCTGTATAGAATTGAGATTTCCAAATTGAAAACAAATCATATTTAAAATGTAATTTTTGTTATTGCCCTTTATTAAAGGGTGGAATCTATCTATCTATATAAAGACCTTTACAGTGAAACTACTGAATGATTGGTCGCTATGATGCACACTGACCACCAGGGGGCAGACACTCGATGCAGGAGTTGCCCCAGCCCCCAGGCCCCAAATACCTATGGGGCCTGGTGGCCAACCTCTTGGTTCTTTCCCACCAGCCAGCAGAACCCAATTGCCCAATTGGGGCTGGGCCCTGGGATGGGCCAGGGGTGGGTGGTGGAGGATATAGGTGGCAAGGGAAGGAGAAGCGGGGGTTGGGGTTTGATTGGCCCTGATCTCTGGCCAAGCCTAGGGAGCCCACCTGTGGATGCATTTTGTGCACCAGGCCTCTAGTTGGCAAATAAAATACCAATGCTCAGTTCTGGTATGCATTGCAAGAACCTGGATTTCCAGAGAGAGGGAAGAAGATAGGGAGGATAGGAGAAACACCTACAGTTCATGGGTAGAAACTCTATCTGACTCTAGTTTAAAATGAGAAAAAAAGAAACTTTGTTTGGGTTCAGGGAGTGCAGTTGGGCCTTTGTTAGAGGAGGTGCATATTGGAAAATGTTAGCCCAAGATTTAGGGCCGTAACTCCCAAGAGGCAGAGATTGGTTCTGTTTTATAAGGCCTGTTATATGAAGGTTAGGCCATTACCATATTTGATTTTTTTTTATAACAAATAAGTTCAATGACTTATGTTTGTGTGTGTATAATAAAGACTACATTTGCTGGCTTTAGCATAATGATTACTTGGAATTGAAATTTGTGTTCAAGAAACTCATTTTATGGGCAATATTTTTTTTTCTTTCTGGGGGATGGTAGAACATCTGTTCCATGAAGTAGTTGTACACTGATCGGGCCATGGATACTCAACTTTCTCTCTCTACCCTGGGAGAAGTTTGGCTGAGCAGAGAGTAAATTTCACCCTTGTATTAGCCAATTAGATCAACTATTCCCTTATTTCTTGCCCTGTGTCACTGATAAATGAGTTGAATGAAAAAGAATAATACTTTACTCTCCATAAATCTTTGATTTAGCTATCAGTAAGTGTGTGCTGATTATACGATCAGAGGCAGTTTTCTCCTGTCCTTATGAGCCATTCCTTCTGCAAAATCAAGTCTCTGTGTCATTAGAACACATGGTACATTATCTCTCCATAATTGGCAGAGAGCAGTTATAATTAAAATGGAAGCTCAGTGGCAAAGGAAGGGCATTATGCTAGTATCTATGACTTGCAGGCTGATGGCCCTAGTTCTCCTGGGCCACCTGCAAGGTGAGGCAGGGGTCCCCTACCCCAGGTTTTCCCAGTGAGGCAAGACAGCTGAGTGTTGTAATTTGCTCTTCTAGGACTTGGTGGTTGTTTGGGATCTCTGGAGTCCAGGCCCGTTGCTCAGTTCACTGAACCACACAAGTGCATCGCTTCCTCTAGGCTCCTTTAAAGAGTTTCCCATTCCAGAGCACATTTTTAGAATGGCTGATGGCAGGTTTGTCGTGATGAAAGCTCCCCATAAACCTGCACTTTGTAACCATCGGTGTCCGCAAGGAGCAAGTTGCACAACTCCACACATCTTTTTTCTGCCAAATGTTGTAAAGAAACTACTGGTTTCTGAAATTAAATGGCTCTATTTCTCCATGGCCAGAGCTCAGATTGTCCTAGAAGGGTGTGGAAAGAAGGGCAATCTCTCAAAGTAATCCCTTAAGGGCCACCTCAGCCTTCAGAAAAGGAAAGGAAATTACGGATTGGGTCTGAGAGCAACTTTTTTGAATGGGATATTTCTCTTGTTTCTGCCCTGATGCCACCTATGCTGAGGCTGGCTGGGCCTCAGCAGACTGGTGTTGGGCCTGTCTTGATGTCTTCATCATTTCTGAAGCAACCCAAGGCAACTCCAGGTGTTAATTGAACATATCTGGCTGTATCATTTCCACTGCCTCCTGTCACCCAGGTGGGCTCCCCTTTTCCCTGAAAAGACCTGCCATCGCTGCTGTTGGGGAAGAAGAGAGCACAGAATGCTGTGCATTCATGGGCTGGTTCCTTCACCAAATGAGAGCCTGTAGCACGCCCTTCCAACAGAACCAGTGGGTTCTCAGCGACACCCCTGCCTGCTGGTGAAGTGATAAAGCGGAAGATGAACATTAATTTAAAAAAGGGTTTTAAAAACATTATTCTTCCATAAGTTATAAAAAGTCAGCGTCACCTTGGCAAGCAACAGGAAACCTTTGGCTATGCTAAGCACTCTTCTTTCTGAAATCCTACCTGTGTAAACTGAGCTTACCGACCGCTCCTTTGTGTCCGGGCCCCCCTCTCCTGTGCCAGATGTCACTTCTCCTCTGCATTCTGGCTTAACATGAAAGGACACCTGTGCTTTTTTCTTGTTTAGAACCCAAAAGGCACCGCCAGCTTCAGAGAATGGGCAACATAAACCAGAGGAGAGGACAAGGATGCTATTTGTTCTTCCAGGTCTCCCTCAGATGTCTCTCCCCACAGAGTCTTCCCCTTCTCTTGACTCATAACCAATGCCTTTTACTCTGTGTTATTACAGCATTTTTATTTAAGCTCCCACAAAGTCAGTAGTACACCCCCTGTTGGATCCCGGAGAATGGTTCGGGTCTGGTCTCTGACTCCAGGATAGTCTATTGTAAGCCCTAAAGAGAGTAGCTAACACATATTAATATGTCCTAGTTACCTGGCCTCAACAAGGATGATCTTAATTAATTGTTACCTTGTAGGCCCAAGGAGGAGGGTCCACTGTTGCATTTAAATATAAAGTGAAGAGATGGTGAGTAATTTGCTCAATTCAGAAGAGGAATAAGTGTTGGAATTGAGATTGAAAACCAAGACCCCACTCTGGTCAGTGCGTAGTTCTTGCGCTGTAGTTGCCACTTGGCTCTTGATCAATAAATGTCCGAGAGTGTAGAGTTCTCAGCACTTAGCTGACCCCTTTCATTCCCTGCCCCAAGCTGTCATGTTAGTCTTTCAGCAAAGCCCAGAATGAGATGTTTCCTTGGTTCCCCTTGACTCCCAGTTAAAAGCTCTCCCTTTTGTACTCTGTTCCAGCCACACTTCCCTTCTCTTTGTCCATGGAACCTGCCTGTTTGCTTTCTGTTGCATGAGTGCTGTGTACATGCTGATCTCGCTGCCTGGAAACCTTCCCCCTAGTCTTGGTCCATTTCTTCTCCTCCTTCAGATCTCAGCCGAAACATCCTCAGGAAAACCTCCAATAAAAGCCCCAGATTACCAGCTTTCACAGAACTATGACATTTTCTCCTACAGAAGCTACTACTCCTTAGTATTCTGTTTTGTTTCAGGGCTCATCACTGTGAACTCATCACCTATCCCAGTGACATATTAATGGAAGGAAATTTGACTTTGGCACACAATGTAATGTACAGATGATGTGTCATAAAATTGTATACTTAAAACCTATCTACTTGTAGCTCCCAATAGCAACCCCCCAAAATAAAAAAAGGTCAATAAAAATAATAATATTGAATGCCAACTGTAATTGACAATTAAATTTAGAAAAAAAGTAATTTCTTTCAGTGTGAGGACCTTTCAAATGTATGCCTGTGTGTGTGAAGATATGCATGTTTAGTTTTCTTACCTGTTATGAAGCTTTCCACTTCCTGTCTCCTTTTTTGTTTACTACATCCCATATCCTTCTGCGCCCATTTGGTTTAGAGGCATTTCAAAATAAATAGTGTCTAAAGCAGAGTTCATCAAAGCTTGATGCATATCAAAGCAGCTAGGGAGCTTTTATATATTTTTAAAGATAGGTCATTCTGCTCTGAGAACGGAATATGTTTGGGGAAGTTCCCAGGTATTGGCATTTTTTATTCCCTAGTGGATTCTAAAGTGCAACAAGAATAGAGAAATACTGATTTGAAGGGTGATTGACTCCATAGGGACTCTGTATAGAAATGCCCTTTGCAAATAGGTGTATGCATTTCATAAATGTAGGCAAGTTGCATCCCACAGGAGGTGAGCTTGTATGATTGAAGGAACTCGCACAAACTCCTAGCAGTGATGGTAAGAGACCAAAATCCTTTTGAGTCTCCAGGGTTTATGTTCCATTTTATTAATGGAACCCATTTGGCTTCTGAATCACTTGATTTATCTCTTCATTTGCCCTAGGCAGATTTTTGTAAGCATTTTCAATGAACTTGGTAGTCGGACTTTGTGTTGTTTTCCACGTGTGAGTTTCAAATATTGTAGCTCTTCAAAGTTGCAAGTCAATCTTCTTTTCAGTTGGAGTCACTTTTTCAATAGACTAAAAATGTTTTTCTGATTCAAGACAAAAATCCCACAAATAGAAACAAATACATATTCATATTTGGCTCACTCTGCAGTTCATATTCAAAGACCTACTCAACATGTCACTGTCCAACTTCATGTACCTGTGGCAAAATGTGACCTGCAATTTAATTCTTTTTTTAAGGAATAAAGATTTTAAAGGCTTCCAGTAAAGGCAAAAAAACCCCCGCTAAAAGCTGTTCTTATTTCAATATAATAAATTATAAGTGTGTAAAGTGGATTTCCCATGAAGTATGCATTTTAAAGTGTAAGTGGCCAGTACATATTTGGAAAGACTAATGCATCATTTCTCTGCAAGAGGAATCACAAGGAATGAGTTTTAAGTAGAAGATTTTGACTTAAGCAGTAGAGTTCATGAGTGAGGGGCTGTAATTGATGGGGGGAAAGCAATGGTTTTTGACTGTAGAACTTAATTTACACATAGGAAATGCCTTCCCAAGTTACATATGTCACCGCCTCACGATTTTTTCTCACCTAAAAAGTAGTTGTTTTCCAGCTTTGTCCTGATTATGTCCTTAAAATAATAGACACTTGGCTTTCAGTAAAGAAGTCTTTATTGTGGCTTTTCTGAAGTTAAATGAGAAAAAGGATTATTTCGTGTAACTATTGATTTCAGGCCTTTTCCTGTCACTGGTATTCTAAAAACAGCCTATTCTACCAGAGTATAATCTACAACATTCGATGGGGAAATTTCTCATTTAAAAAATAACAGAAACAAATTTATGTGAGGCTAGAGCAGATTTGGGATTTTATAATTTTGAAAAGTTTTCATGTGACTGTGGAAGCTGGAATTCAACTTAAGTCTTCAAATTATTTTTTAAGGAACTAAGATCTATTATCTATCTGTCATCTTTGTATTATCTGTCTACTATCATCTATCTAAAATTATCTCTCTATCTCTCTATCTATCTATCTATCTATCTTATATATTTATATTTATACCTGCCACCTATGGAATGCTCAGTGAATGGTACTTGAATCTGAAGATGCAGAGAACTAAGATGCCTTGTTCTGGAGGATTTCAGTTAATGTCTGTGCCCCTTTTCAATTGATCATGTATACAATCACTTTCCTGAGAATCAGAGTCCTACCTCTTGGGCTTGAGCAATTGAGATTCATCTGTTTGGATGAATCTCAAAATTTGCAAATGATCCTTGATTTGGACTGAAATGTCATCATCATGTCTGAGGTTATCCATAGATCCCCAGTTGCTGGCAGATGATAAATGAGTATATCTTGTCACCTACAGGCCTTCACAGAGGTGGGTCAGGACTTCAGCGTTATTGAAAAGCCCCACTAATGACCTGGAAGAGCTGTGATAAGCAGCTAATGAAACTTGCAGGTGACAGTAAATGTGTAGGTGTTGGAAGGAACAATTGAAGCATGAATTAAAAAGAATACAAGCCCAGGCAGCATCTAGAAGAGAAAATGCAGGTTAGGGTGACTCCTCAAAGCAATTCTATCCACTATCAGTAGTTCATGAAACCAGGGCAGGACAGGGAAAAAATGACATGTTATGGAAAAGCCTGTGGCAACAATTCATTAGTCTATGAAAAAGGGAGAGGCTGGTGGCAAGACATAGGACAGCATCAAAAGAATTGGGTTAAAGTTCCAGCCCTTTCATGGGTTAGCATGTTTTGAGCACCTCACTGATCTTTGAGATTCTTACTTCATGTTTGGCTCAAACATGCAACTCAATACAAATTGGTTGAACCAGATTTTAAGAGCAGCATCATAACATCAGTACTCATCCTTTCTTCTGTTATATCAAGGATCCATGAATCTCCAGTAATATACCGATGGGTTTCATGGGATCCACAAAACCTGTGAGATAATATACCAAATATTTGGTGTGTGCCTGTAAGAATGGCGTGATGCTTTTCTGGGGAAAATGTCTAAGGCTTTTATCATGTATTTGATAAGGTGGTGGCAACTAGAAACACTTTGAGGACCTCTGCCCTGTACTGTAAGTTTCTTATAAGTTTCTTTTTAGTACTTAGCCACACATTGAGCTTTCTGTACCTTCTACATGCCAAAGCAGCTCTCAGCTCCTGTCTGGGCAATTGCCAGCCCCCAGATATTTTCATTACTGGTAAAATTTCAGTGGTATTTTGGAAAGGTCTAAAATATTACCCTATTTTCAGGCACTCCCTGTTACCATGTACTATTTCGCTATCCTCATAACACAAGGCTGCCTAAATTGTGCAATATTCTTGTTTATTATTTCTCTTTACTTGTGTGCTGCCACCATTAGACTACAGGCTCTTTGAGAATAATGGCCTTGCTTTTCTTGTTCATTGACATATGCCTAATGGGTAAAGCAATATTTGATTTATATTAGGCACTCAATGGTTATTTGTGGTGCAGTGGGAGGGTTGAGGGAGGGAAGAAAGAAAGTGAGGAAGGGAAGAAGGGTGGAAGGAATTTCATTTCAAATAGAACCTGCCACATCATATAAATATATCTATAATAATAAAAGCATAATATGCTAATTAGACTAGATGACCAGACTGCCTTCCAGACAAAGCCTGGGCTGCAAGGCCCGTGGCAAGCCGCAGTTGTGAGGGCCAAGCCCTTTGCACGAATTTCATGCATCTGGCCTCTAGTATGTATATATGTATGTACGTATATGTATTTTTATTGATTTCAGAGAGGTAGATAGAAACATCAATGATGAGAAAGAATCATTGATTAGCTGCCTTCTGCACACCCCACACTGGATCGAGCCTGCAATCTGGGTATGTGTCCTGACTGGGAATCGAACCATGACTTCCTGGTTCACAGGTTGACACTCAATCACTAAGCCAAGCCAGCGAGGCTATATTAAATGATTTAATGAATGAACTATTTAAAGAGTAAATAAATGAAAAAGTATGCCTCACAGAGATCGTTATAAGGATGTGGAGGGAAGGATGATACTTGAGCAATGGGAAAATCCATCCTGCTCTTCTTAGCACAATGGAGAGTTTGCTGTCTGGCCTGCAAAACCTTTTCCATTATCCTAAGTAGTTCCTGGCTGTGCTTTTGGTTCTAAAACAGACATCCCCAGTCACATTTGCTCAAGATTGTAAGAATGGACTGTACCATCCATTGATCCATTCCATGGATGAACAGGAAAGGAGCTTTGGTTCAACTGCTGACAAGATGGACTCTCACAGATGAAATTCACTTTAGAATCCAGTATTGCAGAGAGCTTCCACTAAAAGCTTTTTGTGCCCACTTTTATTTAGCAGGACTAGAAATTTCCAGAAATACAGCTTAAATGGAGTAGCATTTTTATCACCACAGTTTCTATTGAACTGCTCTACAATCAAAATACATCCTTCAAAATCAGAAAGCAATGTCTTCCATACTTCTCCTCACAGGAACCAACCTCTTCTGATTGTGGGAAAGGAATTTTCCTTATGGCTGAAGCCCACACTCCTGCTCTTATTTGTTTCAAATCTCACATCTGATTTTCTCTGTCAGGCTTTAAAAGTGACCATTTTCTCTGAAAGCCTGTCAGCCCTGGATATAGAGAGTTGCAGAATGAAAGACAATCTCTGACCTTTATATGTAAGCATCAGCTATCAAGGATTCAGAAAGATGAACCAACTAACAAATATATTTGTTTGGGCTAAATCTCTCCCTGAGGCTAGTTTTTAAAATGTAAGCTTTCTGGTTGGTTAGATCTCTTCTTACAGGATAATTTGTTAACGAGCCAGGAATAAGTGTACTTGTGGAACAACAAACCCAATTTCATATACTAAGCCCTTATTAAAAGGGCTTGAAGCCAAAATCATAAACTGAGGCATATTGCATTTTTTATTGATTTCAGAGAGAGGAAGGGAGAGGGAAAGAAGCAGAGAAACATCATTGATCAGAGAGAATCATTGATCTGCCTGTATGCTAAGTGGGAATTAAACCATGACCTTCTTATTCATGGGCCAATACTCAACCATTGACCCACACTGGCTGGGTACATGTTTGCATTTCTTATTTGATTATTCTTTCTTCATACAAGCCATTAGCTAGAGTTGGAATTTTATCAGCATCCTATAGATGCTAAAGTGGGGGGAAATTCCTAAATATCGAGATTTAATTTTAGGTTCTTGCAATTTTTAAATGCATAATTAACTGTAATGTTTGACATGTTATCCTCTTGACAGAATCTGACTGGGAGCATCTGGTGTTATTTAGCCAAGAGCCTAGTTCTGTTCTCCCAGTACAAAAGGGTTCTGATTAATTAGTCATTCCCCCAACCTGAATAATACATTAAAGATAAACTTCAATGCTTGGTAAAAAAAAAAAAAAAAAAAAAAAAAGGGGGGGGGGATTTCTTATGTTATAAAAGATGGAGTTTCCTATTAATAGAAATATAGAAATGAGTATGTTTTTGCACTACTCAACAAAGGTCCAAAGCCAGAAGTGAAATAATGGGCAGGTATTCTTCTTAAATAGCTGAATGGCTGAATTTAGGATTCAACTTCCTCTTGCCTATAATGCCTTCATCTTATACCCTAAACATCCTGTTGCCACTGGCTCTGTGTGCCAAGGAGGACTCAAGGAGAGGACATTTCAGTGTGAGTCCAGATTGTAAATTCTGTGCAAATGGTGTCTCATCCCCTCGTGCACCCAAAGTCCAGCAGAGTCCCTGACACCAGTAGATACTAGTGGGTGTCTGTTCTCTTCACAAATGGGAATCCCTTTGCTGAGTCCATCAGTGGCATTACAGGCTTCTGGGCTGTCATTGTCCTCTTCTTATGAAAGGCTAGACATTGGTGTAGTTTATCATTTCATCTGATTTTTTTCTATATGATTGTGGGTCTGTGACCTCCAGCTGTTATATCCACAGGCTTCTAAAGTGCCTAGTGCATGATCTTCATTGAGTTAAGTAAGATAATGATTTGTGTTGCCTTTTAAAAACATTGTAAAAATATATTTTATTGATTTCAGAGATAGGAAGGGAGATGGAGAGAAGGATAGAAACATCAGTGATGAGAGAGAATCATCACTTGGCTGCCTCCTGCCGGCCCCCCACTAGAGATTGAGCCCACTAGCTGGGTATGTGCCCTGATCGGGAATGGAACTTGTTCAGAAATTGATGCTCAATCCACTGAGCCACATTGGCTGGGCCTATGTTGTCCTTTCTTTCTTTCTTAGAGTCCTTAACAGCATGTATTGCCAAACACAAAGTCCCTGTTACTATCATTACTACGGTTTTATCAAAATTCCTCTTGTATAAAAGCCATGGCTCTGTTTGCTGCTTATGTCCTGTCCATGGATTTTCCTTTAGGTCAAAGTAAGTGATTTTTCTATTCCATCTAACAGAATTATGTCACCTACAATCTGAATGAATGTGAAAAGCTGCACTTAACTAAACTATCATTGAGGTGATAACTCATCTCTGAAGATCATGAGATATTTTTTCATCTTCACATAAATTATTTACTCATAAGTATCAGTTATTCATTCATTCATTCAAAAATATTCAGTCTGCAACTGTTACATCCTACACAGGTCATAGGCACTGGAGATATAGTAGGAATAAAATGGCAGGTTCCTGCTTTCATGAATCTTACATCCTATTCTGAAAACGAACTAACAAAACAATGTTGGGTATCCTATTTTAAGTGGTGTTAAATACTATAAAGAGAGAAGGAAGGCAGAGTAAGTGGGAAGACAGCGAGATGATATGCTAACGTTATTTGTGTGTTACTAAGAAGCTTATGGGCATTACTAAGCACCAATTATATGCAATGCTTTGTGCTAAAAACCCATTCCCTGTAATGTACTTTCAGGGAATTACATTAATGATGGAGATAGGGGAATGCATAAAAATAGCTAAGACATAATGTTGAAAATAATGGAGCCAATAAGAGAGCTACGGAACTGTGTCAACGGGCTTTGGGAAAGGGAAAGGGCCCAGTGAGTAGCAGCAATCCCAGAACCGGAAGGCCTCCCGGAACAGGAAGATGGGCCCAGGTGAGGATGGCTGCATTCACAGGGAACAGCCTGAGAGCAGGGATAGGAAGTTGGCAACATTTGGCAACGAATGCACCGAAGTAACACATGGTCTGTACGTTTTGGTTATAGTGTCCTGGGTTCTATTGAGAGTGCCTTGAAAAGGTTGCTTGTAACCAAGTTCTGAAGGGCTTTGAGTGCCAAAGGGAGAGATTTGAATACAAGAGTCACAATATTTATACTTTAAACAATTTTCTCTGATTATCAGAATAGTAAATTTTCATTATGTAAAATGCAGGCAGTTTCTAACAAAGTTTTAGGATGTAAGGTGAGTTCATCGGAGCCATAGGAATCAAACAGTCACCTGTCTGTGATGTATAAACAGTCTTATTGTGAAAGGGTTACCAAACATCATGCCAGCTTACTGATGTCACCCAAGGTAGTTTTTTCTTTAATTACTTGTTCTACTGACATTTGGGTTCCATCTAAAGTAAAATGGAATAGCCAGATGGGCCTTTTCTAGAAACTTTCTGAAATCCATCTATATTGACTCCATCATGGTTTAAGGACTACTTGAGGTAGCCCAAGACTTCTTTGTTTATGCTCTTTCTTGCACCTTCTACTCTAAGTGATTGTCTAGAATGTGGTGGTTCCTCCATGGGAGGCTGGTCTTAATGAAAAATTGCATTTTCTGGATTTTAAATCCTAGCAGTTATGATAGGAGTTTATTAATTAATCCCTTCTCTGGAATCAAGGTCCTTCCTCTTCTCAGATTCTTTTCTTCATGTTTAAATAGATATTTCATACACATACGACGCATGCCAATGCCCAATTGAAAAAAGGTTTCAAACCTTTTGCATTTTCTCATCCTTTCTTTCTGGGCTTCATGTTGACTTTATGGGCTCTTTTACTTTGCCTTGGGGACCTCTTTGTAAAAATATATTGAAATTACGTTTTATGACTGTACTGGTATATATTGTTATTTATTTAAACATTTTCTTTTAGCTGAAGTTTATTTCCCCCCCTCCTGATTTTAAAATAAAGCATTGCCCTCATTCCCTAAAACTGATGTAATCCTTAAGAACTCTGCAAGCTGTGCCTGACTGGTAGGCTGGTTTTTCCTCCTTTCTGTGGAGAACTGATGATAAGCTGAATTGAAAACCAGCATGCATGGCTGGGCCCAAAGTTCTTCATGGCCCGTAAGACTACGAATATGGACTTCGAGTCAGATATTGCATGCTTTGAATGTACCTCCCAGTCATAGGCTAGGAACAATGGAAAAGGTCACTTATTTTACTGACCTTTTCATTCTGGTCAGCAGTGGCAGCTGCAGTCTCCTCTTTGCAGTGAACTTAGGCAAGATAGTAGGCCTCAGAGTACTTATGTGAGAACCACCATAGTTAACTGGGCCCCTTCGTTTTCCTAAGTCTGGTTTAGTGCGA
Source organism: Pipistrellus hanaki (assembly GCF_964339955.1). Taxonomy (NCBI): domain Eukaryota; kingdom Metazoa; phylum Chordata; class Mammalia; order Chiroptera; family Vespertilionidae; genus Pipistrellus; species Pipistrellus hanaki. The sequence continues at coordinate 42,623,765 of NC_140516.1, read as the reverse complement.
TTTAGGAATTTCGTTTTCCTAGGTCTGGTTTAGTGTGATTAGGTATTTTGGATAGGAATTTTAGTGTTGGAGGCATATAAATCTCATGCACATTTAAGCTTGTAGCTAGTGTCACAGAACAAAAATCTTCACTCATACTCCTCCAGTGTAGGATAAAGTCTCTCTCTTTAACCTTCTACTGACTGACCTTCATAATATGGCCCCACTCTCCTCAAAGTCTGGCATCTCGTTCTCTAGCCATGCTGAAGAGCATGAGGTCCCTCACATGCTCAGTCTTTTCTCTCAGCCTAACACCCCCTCTTTCACAGGCCTGTCAGTTTCCTGCATTCCTAAACTTTCATACCAAATGGCATCCCTTTCTGAAGCTGGTGTGGACCCCTGGTATAAAATTGGCCCCAGGCTTCTGTGTGCCACAAACCTGATATACCACCTATGAGAAATTTGCATTTGTTTAGTTGCGACTTTTCCCTTAAAAGTTAGATTTTTTTTTTTTTTTAAAGCAGGGCCTATTCTTATTTGTTTTACAAATTATGATGCTCATTTCTTAAAAGCCAGGTACATTTCTTATTTTAGCTTTTTGTATACTTGTGTATGAATATGTGTATGTGTGTAAGTTTGTTTGCTTGTTTATGTTTGCTTATATTTTGAATCCTTGAGGCTAAACAAAGCATCTAGCTAATGTTAGACATGCAGGGTAAGTTGCTTTTATTTCTTTTTCTTTCTCCTTCTACTCCTCCTCCTCCTCCTCTTCTTCCTCCTCCCTCCCCCCTCTTTTTCTGCCCGCGCCCCCCCCCCCCCCCCCCCAAGGCATGCGTTTGGTTAGGTAAAATTGAGATTTGGAAGCAAGGTGAAAATCACCTGAAAAATGTTGAAGGCAAACAGTTAAAAATGAAAGATCTCCTGGCTTCATCACAGGTCTTCTATTTATTTTTTTCAGCAAGAGGGAGAAGAGAACTAGAAAGGAACCAGCATTGACAGTTGTAGGTGGTTAGACGCTGCTGTGAGCTGATGTGGGAAAGGTGTGAGTGCTTCTTGGGAGAATATAAAATTGAATAAGCTATGTAATCTCTACTTTTATGGAGCTCTTAAAACTCATAGTCTAATGCAGACAGTATTATAAAGTTCCCAGAGACAAATGAGTAGGACTTTTGGAGGAACAATTCAATTCATTGAGTATTTATTGAACCACACAATGCCAGACATCTTCCCGCATGGACCTTTTTAATCTAGTAGGTAGACAGACATCAAATCCTACAATTAAAAATGTCACTGACAACTCTGGTAAGCTTTATAGGCAGTTTTCTATGGAAGGAACTGGCCAAAGAGGGGCGGTGATGAAACACGAGGTGGAGGGTTTTAAGATCGGGCCAGATTTGGGCAGTGAGGAGGATGGCTTGACAACTATAATAACTTAGAACATTTTAAAGCAAGGGAGGAAATAGACAGCAACTGTCTGGGCCTGGAAGGAAGGGAAACTCCCACCACACTCTAAAAAGAGTCATTAATTTGTTAATAATTTTAAAGAAAATCAGAAATACTGTTGCTTTATGTGTTCGGAGAGCTCTTCTTCCTATAAACTCAGTGCAGCTATTTTCTGTTTCCCTCATGCCTCGTGGAAAGAGCATCATTTCACCCAGCAAGGGAGAACATGAACCATTCAAATGGCAAAATCAATGTTATGGGACTTACTTTCCAATATAAAACCCACAGATTGAAAAAACCTGTGATATAAAGGACCTATTACAGATCACATTCCTAATTCCTGCCCCTGAAGACAGGCATAAAGGATTTTTCCTTCTTCTTAGATGCTTTTCCGCTCCTAGTTAGACTAGATTTTAAGTGAGAATAGAGAGGTTTCATTATTTTTCTGGAAATGTTTTGTTTTCTGGCTATCAAATCGCCTTGACTTGGAGTATTCTTTTTCTTTTTCTTCTCCTGGAGAATGTTTTTGTTTGTTTGTTTACTATAATTCTACATTCAAAGGGTGCAGAAAATAAAGAGGAATGAATTAGAAGCCTTGGATATCAGAGGTCGGGAAATCTAGCTGAAGTATTTTAACAAGTAGATTTTATTTTGGGAGTGCTGAAGAATCTCTAACTGAATCTCATTCAGTTCATGCCCCACACAGCAGCATTGCTGTTTAGTGGCCAGTCATCACTTCCCCACTGGGAAAATGTCAGTTGGAGCTAAACCAGGGATTTCCCAACACAGCGTGAGAGCTGCAACTCTGCCTTTCTGTGCCAACTACAGATACTGAGAATCTGTCCCAGTGCATTCACACAGTCCTAGGATGGCCTCCAAAAGGGACTGAGAAGTGCAGGTTGGTAGTTACAAAGTAGTCACAGGGTGTAAAGTATAGCATAGGAAATATAGTCAACAGAATTGTCATAATGACATAGGGTGCCAGGTGAGTACTGGAACCATCTGGGGGATCACTTGATAAAGTATATGACTATCCAATCATTGTGCTGGACACCTGAAGGTAATATAAAATAATATTGAATGTTAACTGTAATTTTAAAGAAAAAGAATTTACTAGCAACACGTTTGAATTAGCATAAGAGAGAAGATTCATTTGCCAGCTTTATTCTATATCATATTCAAGTTTCTTTATAATTGCAGAGTAAGTGAATCCCCTTGAGGTCTTTGTCTTTAGAATTTGCTAAATTGCAGGCCCCTTCCTACCAGCTTAGATTCATTCATTATTATTCCTGTTTACAGTTCTTGTTTCTGTTGAGCTACTGGAGGATTTTACCCGGAACAGGGCCAGAAATGATTACAGCAGACCCAAAGACAGTGAAATCTACAGGCCCAAGTTCTAAATCACATCAGGAGATTGGGGCTGTCTGGTTTGTTTGGACTTTTTATTTAGTGTGGTTGTTAAAGCATAATTACAAGGATGTACTTAAGACTTTTGCTGTACCTTGGGGTTAGTAGCAATGTGAAAGTTTGAATACTTTCATCTCTTTGCTTGAGAGGGTGCATTCTAAGGTTAAAGAATCTTTATTATGGACTCAGATTTGAAACTGGAACAGGATTTTAATTTTTTTAAGCTTTACATTTTTATGTTGGTTATATACCAAAAGGTTGCAGGTTTGGTTCCCCATGTAAGATGATATAGGAGGCAACCAGTCGATATTTTTCTCTTACATAGATGTTTCTCTCTCTCTCTTTCTCCTTTCCTCTTTCTCTAAAGTCAGTTAACATGTCCTCAGATGAGGAGTAAAAAAAAATAATGTAACTTAAATTTTCATGATTGGTAAAATTGTAAATAATCAATATTTTATTTGTACAGTGTAAACCATGAAACAGCTGAATGGATTGAATATATATCTATATCTGCAGTACATATTGTTATGTGATAGAAAAAAAAGCACATTCAGAACAAATGTGTAGTATGATATAATTTATATTCAGGGAGAAAAAACTAAAATACATATATTCTTACATGGCAACTTCTCTAAAAGAGCACATGGCCCTGTCTAATGCAATGAGAGGCAGCCACAGATTCTGGTTAAGGCCATCGGAAAAAAAGGTCTCTCCATCTGCTGTAGGGGAAAGCATTTCATGACTGTTAACTATCGCTGTCATCTTCTGAAAGAGCTTGGACAAAAAGGATACCTGATTAGAGAATTGTGGGATGAAAGCTGGGAAGAGAGATTTCTTTAAAAAAAAAAATCTATTTTATTGATTTTTTACAGAGAGAAAGCAAGAGAGATAGTTAGAAACATCGATGAGAGAGAAACATCAATCCACTGCCTCCTGCACACCTCCTACTGGGGATGTGCCTGCAACCAAGGTACATGCCCTTGACTGGAATCGAACCTGGGACCTTTCAGTCCGCAGGTTGACACTCTATCCACTGAGCCAAACTGGTTAGAGCAGGAAGGATATTTCTGATAACTAAAAGCACCAGGACCCAGGGGGCCTGCAGCCAGGGCTCTGCCTTGACACTGAAGTTACAGGAGCAGTAATTCCCCTCTGAGAGGAAGTCAGTTTGAGTCCCATTTTCCACTTGCAGATGAAATACACTCAGACTCCCAGCTCATTTCTCCTTCCTATACACCATTGACTTTTAGATATTTTAGCCCTACATTCAAATATAATTTTTTTTCATAAAAGCCCAACATAGAAACCCAGCTCTGCAGTGAAAAGTGAGGCGAGAAGACATCACACACCTCACAACCACCAAAAGCCAGCTGGTCTGGGACTAATGATCCTTTGCTGGTGTTTACCTCAAAGCGATGTTACCAGAATTGGATTAGTTGTGTGTAAGAATAACACTATGATATTCCGTATGTTGAGAATTGCACCAAGTTTCCCTGTGATTTTGTGTGGAAATGATTTTATCTGAGAAAGACATTGGGTTTTCCTCTACTCCCACAGCTCATTTAGAAAATATGCCAATATTTATTCAAGCCTCTTTGGATCCAGAGGCCAGATAGAAATGCAAACATATTGTGGTTGCTTAATTCCTATTGAGCTCCCACCAGTGCTGTGTATGACCTTGAAACTAGCTCAGGGACAACTCCATCCTTTCTAGGAGCATCATTTATTTAGTTCCTAATTTAAAACCTACAGATAGACAACCAGCAAAAATGGAGCCTTCTCCTTAAATGGAACCCTGAATAATAAAGGAAGGTGATTCCAGTGCCAAATTAAATATTTTAGAGCTTGACATTTTCTTAACCAAAAATTCCCTTTACCCAGATGAGAGTTGGGTCATGTGAGTGTAGATATTTCAACAGGGAATGTTTAGGAGGACATGCTATCTAAGGAGGTCCAAAAATCTTAGATCTGAAACTATGGCTGATTCTGACATCTATCATTCTCACTCATGTTAAAATCACCATTATGAACGGTTCGTGTAGAACCAGGTCAGAGAGAGGGATACAATGAACCTATGGGCCAAGCAACCTAAATAGCTTGATGAGGTCACCTACAGGTGTGGTGGGCCATAGAATTTCAGTTCACTTATATATTAACTTTAGTAACTCCCTCCTTAATATACCATGCATGTGTATATGTATGTGCAAACAATAAGTATGCTAACACTTTTTCAAGTTCCTTTTTTGTCCCTCACCTATGCACTCTCTAACTTTTGTCTAAAATAAAAGGACCTAAGACTCAGCATTTCTTATTACTAAAGTACCAAACATGTCTCTCTTCATCCTGGCAAATTATGTGCATGTAGGGCAGGCTTTAATGTCACTCTGTCGCTAGCAGATATAACATTATGGCCCATTATAATAATGTTGGCGCAGGAATCACTATCTGGGTTCAAATCCTAGTTTGGCTACTTATAATAAATATGATTTCCAGATATGAAATGTAGACAAGAACTTCCAGTTATGAAGTGTAGATTTCATAGGAAGTTTATGAGGATTAAGTGAGACCATCCAGGTAGAGCTCTAGGAGGGTCAGACATCTCAGAGTGTTATTCCTTTAACAGCCAGTCTGTTCTAAATCACATTAGAGAGTTAATGATCCTCAAGTGGCAATGCCTTTTAATGGAGATGTGAGATTTACCCTTGACAGGCAAAAACAAATGAAAGGAGGAAAAGCCCAAATTATAGGTGATGTTTGCAATCCATCATGGAGCCCTGTGCCATCATCTGTGGAAAACCTCATGGGCAATGGAGCCCTAGATGACTAAACATCCTGCAGAATATCACAATCAACTCTGAATCTATTACTAATGATAAATATGAGGTATTCACTTCATTCTTCATGGTTCTGCTTGTATGATGTTGACTGAATGGTAAGGCTCTAGGTCCCTGGGATCAGTTGAAGGTATTTATTGTTATCAATGGGAAGAGACTTTGTGGGAGAAAGCAGAGCCCCTGATCTCCTGGTGCTTTTCCCACAAAGAGTAGCCCTGCCTAACGTTGTGTGTGAAGATTTTATTTTTGGAAGCATTCACTAAAGCAAGATACTCTAAGATGCCTCACAGGAATCCTGGGACAGAGTCTTAAGTGCCCACATCTGTGAAGCTATAGAGAACCTGGAGTTCCTACGCAGCCATGTCTTCCATCCTTGGGGAGATTGTTTTTGGAATAAAAAGTGTGGTCATCAATGTCTGAAGCTTATTTTTTTGATATATTACAAATGCCCAACCGAAAATTGTACCTATATCGATATGTTCCTAATTATGTAGAGCAGCGGAATCTATCAGCTGCTTGCTGATACTCCTTCAACACCATGAGGATTACATTGATTATATCAAAGTGATTCCAGGTCAGGGGAGCGTTTTTATATATTTAATTAATAGCAGTGGGTAAAGAGATAACTCACTATATATATTAAAAATAAGAAAGAGTAATACCTGGTGTTTCTGGGAGGAAATTGTGAAAGGAATTCTGGTAGAAAAAATAAAATAAAAGGATAGGCATTAACGTCCTAACAGCTCATCTCCCTTGGAGAGACAGGTTTGTGTTCATCCTTCAGGTTCTGGCTGGAGCTGAGGAAATGCTCTGTTTTCTCCGTTAGACTCGCTAGTGCTGTTTCAAACAGAAGTATATATTGAAGGAATGGAAACAAGCTCACAATTGCCTCTCACCAATACTTCCTCCAACAGCCTCTGTGCTTCTCTCTCTCTCTTCTCTTCTCTTCTCTGAGTCTAGAAACACGGCCAAGTTATTGACTCAACAGCCTTGAGCTCCCTCCCTCCCTTCCCACCATTTCTGTTTATGAGATCTGCTTTACTGCACATCCAAGACTAAACCAGCGTGCTTCCAGATGTGACGAAGAAGAGCTTTTCCTGCTCAAGTGGTCTGCCTGCCTGCCTTCTCACCGAGCTGTTCTGTGAAAATTTCCTTCCAAATGTGTTTATGAAGCTGATTAAGTTTTCCCAGCCCATGACCAGTGAACTGGGGGATTAACCTACTTAAAATTGTATCTCACTTCTCCCCAAGCATCGGGAGTGATTAGTGTGCCACCTGCAGCTGCCTTCCCTCACTCGGTCTTTCATCATCTGGGAGGCTCACCAGCTCCAGGCGCCTTAAGTCCCCAGGACTGAAAAGTTCTTTTGGAAGCAGAAAGCCCAGTCGCATTGTAGAAAAAAGAACTGGGAAAATAAGGGAGTGGGGTGAGGATTTAAGAAACGCAGCAAAAATTTCTTAAACCTTCAGGAGGGAAAGACAACCAGCTAAACTCCTATTATGTTGTTAACAGGAGTATTTCATGTCTCTTACCTAGTTTTTCTGGCTATCACACGAGAGATTCCCTACCTTATTGAATTGTTAATGATATTTACTAATTAATTAAGAGCTTCACATAGTTCCTGGCACATAGAGGTTAGTGTGCACTTTGAGATAAGTCTGTGTTATTATTCAGGGTCTTCATCATCACCTATTGGCTATGGTGCCAGAAACCTTGACCACATGTGCTGTGCCCCAGACTAGAATCAAACTCTTGTCCTTCTGTCTGTGGGACCTAGGCTCCATGAGAAATAAAAATGGGGGAGGAGATAGCACATTACATTGTTTGTTGGAATCATGTCTCCTTTAAAAGGGAAGAGGACCAGCTTCTTCTGCTAATAGGTTGTGGGTGGACAGGTGTGATCATGGGATAAGCCCTTCCAGGGCTCAACTTTTTATTTCTGGATTGATGGCTGCAGTGCGTTTGAAGGTATGATGTTGTGCTGAGACAAGGAATGTGGGGAAGGAGCTTAAGTGATTAATCCAGCTTTGTGGTCATGTCCCTTTGGCATTGGACACTGTAAGAAATGACCCAATTCACAAGCCCCCTCTTTCCTAGAGATCTCCATCTGTCTGTGGACAGAGAGGGGGGTTCCTAGCAGGCTTGTTTGGGGTAAGTGACTCATCTCTCCTAACTTACAGGTGGTTGATGTCAACCTGATTTCCCCTCCCAGGAAGCTGGAATTGACTGAGCAAGCGATAGGTTCTAAAACTGGTGGAAACAGAGTTCTGGGAACATTGGTGTCATTTGCCACCCAGCATGTAGACTGAGGGTCAGGAAAGGGGAAAAATGCAAATTAGCAGAGAGAAACCAACAAAAATTATGGCCAAGGAGCATCATCCTGGTTGTTGTGTCTGATTTCAGCCATGCCATGCATCTTTATGAAAGTATTAATGGTCCCTTTGTGTTCTCTTTCTTGCTTAAGCTGGTTCCAGCTGGTGTCTGTTAATTGGTGCAATCACAGGAGTCTTTACTAATGGATGCATGTCTGGGTGTCTTATGTGTATTTATATGCTTTGAGTGCAGCTTTGGGTAATAGATCCGATTCAGATTGCAAACCCTGAGGAACTCAGTCCCACAGAGAAGCAGGGAGGCTTTGCTCTTAAGTCGGACCATCAGAAGGATGCCAATGATGTCACTTGGCTATCCTTTCTCTCTATTGGTACCGCCAGATTTTGTATGTGTCTGAGATTCTGAACATGATAAAATAACACATGGGAAGAATAATGCATCAGTTGGTCCAGTTTTCTCACTTTGGAACGCAGAAACACAGGGTCCCAGTGTAGAGATGTTGGGAAAGGGAACCGAAGGGAAGCAGTGAGGATGCTGAGTTCAGTGTGGAACACATCTGCTCTGAGGTGTCAGAGGGAGGCCCAGGCAGGATGGTCTGAAACCGTGAGAAAAGGCCTGGAAGCCAGGGGTGACTGTGGACTGGGCGTCATTTCCATTTGGGAGCTGTTAATGCAGAGTTCTTTCCAACCAACATAATAGAAACTGTTTAAAAAAGTGAGTCATTTTCAACAAGAATGGAAATCAAGTTATTCGAGGCAGTTTGCCAGATGCTGTTACTCTGTGCCTCCAGGCCCTGGGCATTGATTCCTAAAATGACGATGGATGTGATCAATTGCTTTCAGATTGCTAATTTGATGAGTATTATAGCCCATGGCTAGAAAAATTGCATTAGAAATACGGGAGAAAATCTGGCCGGTGTTAGAAAGGATCAGTGGAAAGCAACGTTTTAATGAAATCAAATGAGGTAGCCTAGCCATACATGGAAGAAAGAACTATTGACATACCTAATAGTTCTCATGATCTCCAGTGATTTCAGGGGTTAGGAGAAGGAGAGTTTGTGTCAATATTTCAAACAGTTTTGGGAAACTTCTGACTTTTGGCGTGATTTCAGCTGTTTAGAATCTGCTGCAGCATAGGTCATAATGCCCTAGGTCAGCTCAGCTCAGCTTTCCCAAACTAGTTTCTGGGCAAAGAACTATTGTGTTTATATGCCTAATTGTTTCTCTAAGGACAGCAATGAGAGGGAAGAAATTCTGAAATTCAGGGGAATTGCACAAATATTGTAGACTATGTCCCCCTGTGTATAGGTCCATGTTGTAGACCTTCTCACTCCCTCTGTTGGTGTTTCTCCAGTTCCATTTTTGTGTTTTTGATTTTGTGACCTTTTCCCTTAGTTTTTCAATAGCCATTCTTCCTTCTCTCTTATATTGATTCCCCCCCCCCATATCCATTTTCCTATATTTTAAAATATTTTCAGTATAATGTAAAAGATTTTGCTCTTAAAATGATTATTGTATTAATTGGGAAAGTTTTGTTTTTGTTCAAAATTAGGTAGTTTTGGCCATGCATATACTTTTATCTTGACTTTTTCCTATTCCAAAAAAAAAAAAGAGAAGAAAAGAAAAAGAAAAAGAAAGAAAGAAAAGCACTGAGTAATTAAAGTTGCTATTTCACATCTATGAAATTAGATTTGAAAAGCATCTTATGAATATATGTCTATACCTGTCATATTTGTGATTTCTCTTTGTCTCCATAGGTGTGGAGAACTGAGACACAAAATGCAAGACAGGGGTTAAAGCACAGAGGGATTTCAAATAGTACAAATTCTGGATTTGGCTGGGTTTAATTACTTAATGTGACTTCAAGCAAGACATTTAATCTTATTTTTCTTACCTGCCCCCTAGAGGTAAAAATAATACCTTCCTCGCTTTTATGAATAGAAGATTGAAGTACTGTGTGATGTAGGTAGAGTTGTTAGCCCAGGTCTCTGGGCATTCTCAATAAATAATTGCCATTGCTATTAATAGTGCCTTTAGGCTCATCTGAGGTCACCTGGTACTTGACCAATAAAAGAGATGTTCTTATGGCTAAAAGAAGCAACGCAGAGTAACCGCTCTTGAGGCACTTAAATTTTTCAAGTGACAAAATGGTTAAAAAAATGTTAAAATCTGTCAGTTCTTCTGTATCTGCATACCCTTCCACAGCTCATCTCAGGAGAACTATTATCCACTCCCTGCACTTCAAGCACACCTTCCTTTTATCAACCCTTCCAATTGCCATGTTGTTTGTTCCCTCTTGCCTCAGAGATGTTACACAAACTATTTGCCAAGAATGCAGCTTATGCTTTTAGTATAGTAAGTCAAGAATAGCTAATGGACCTACCTAACAACCTAGGACTTGGTGAAGAGTGAGGTAGAGACATATGTATTTTCATACATATGTCACAAATGTGTGCACCTTGTATTTGATTAATGTCTGTTTCCCAACCTGAATTGTAATGTCTGTGAAATAGGGGACTGATTTCTTTTCCTCCCCCTATATCCTGAGTACCTACCTTTGACATAACACAAAATAATATTTTAATGTATATTTATTGGATTAATTTAATGATCTGTTGAGAATTTAGGCAATGGGTGTAAAATGGAAAGATTTCAGCATTGGGGTTTTGTTGGGAGTGAGTCAGCTCACATTTAGTATGTTCACTGCATACTGTAGTTTGGGGGAATTGCAGGAAGAGGAACATCAAGACTGATTTTTGCACTTGAATGTCTGAATGCTGCATGGTCAGGAGGCTGTAAGCTCCCCTGTGACAGGTAGATTTAGTGCAACTTTTTCTGACTAATGTGCTCCCAAATCTATAAACCCACCCTCCTGACTGCGGAAGGGAATATTGACCATGATGCAAATGCCTTTGTGGTGCTCTCCTAGAATTACAGAAAGATGCCAATTTGTCAGTGAATGACCAAAACATCCTCATAAACACACACATAAAGCCAGACTTGCCTTTGGAAATTTGCTTTAATGAGGTATAGCTATTGATTGAAATCCCATATGAGAGCATCTATTGATAGCACAGTGTCTGTATATCCTATGGGCTTAATACATATTAATCTTCTTTCCATTAGAGCAAAGTTAAGAGAATTATAGGGCTTCTTTTGGCTTCAGATCTTAAACGGGGCTGACTTCTTGATTTGTTATCTAGGAACTAGGAGGATTCATTTCCTAGCATCACAGCTCGTTAGCAGAAAGGCTCTAGAGATCATCTAGTCCCACTGACTCATGTTAACGATGAGCAAAGAGAAGACAAGAGAGGTTAAGTGACTTGGCAAAGGTCACACATCTGCTTCTTTGATTTAGGAGTAATATATGCCATCTGTTATGCCCCTGCAGTGAAAAGTAGGGGAGAGACCCCGACCATTGTGGCTCAGTGGCTGAGCATTGACCATGAATCAGGAGGTCACAGTTTAATTCCTAGTCAGGGCACATGCCCGGGTTGCAGGCTAATCCCCGGTAGGGAGTGTGCAGAAGGCAGCTGATCAATGTTTCTCTCTCATCATTGATGTTTCTACCTCTCCCTCTCCCTTCCTCTCTGAAATAAATAAAAATGTGTCTTTAAAAAAAAGTTCTAGGAGAAAGCATGAAAATGTGCAAGGAAGTGGGTGCTTTAAATTGATTTTTTACAGAGAGGAAGAGAGAGGGATAGAGAGTTAGAAACATCAATCAGCAGCCTCCTGCACACTCCCTACTGCGGATGTGCCTGCAACCAAGGTACATGCCCTTGACCAGAATGGAACCTGGGACCCTTCAGTCCACAGACCGATACTCTATCCGCTGAGCCAAACTGGTTAGGGTAAGGATTGGCTTAAAAGAAAAAAAAAAGAAAGAAAATCAGGGGAGAAAAAGTGTCGGTCGATTCGAGATGAAAACCTTGGGGGTACATCAGCAGATGTGGCACAGGGTTGCTAGAGTTTCTGTTTCAGTTTCTCATGGTTTGCTGGCTGTTTTGTTGGTTGTTTTCTCTAACGCTGCTGAGTTGAATCGTGCTGGGTTTCCTAGGGATTCAGTCACTGTAGGCAACCACAAACACAAACTATCGCTAATCTCTCTCTATCAAGAGGTTGGATTGCTTAAGGATGGAGCCTTCCACTTGATGAGCACCTGCTGAGTCCCAGGCAGTACACCTTTATGTTCATTAGGTCCTCTGAGCTATAGCAGTCACTGCAATTGCCTGTGACCTAGACTGATGTCACAGGGAAAGAAACTGAGGCTACAGGGAAATCAGCACATTGCTAAAATTACAGAGATAGGAATTGATTGATACAGATGGGAGTCGAACCCAGATCTGTCTGCATATGAACCACTTCCTATTTCCTGTCTGCTATTTCAAATTAGGAAACTCAACATTTAGGGAAAGTCCGGTGAACATTTATGTACTGCTGCCTCCTGGTATATTTTAACCTAACCCTCGAAATTTCTTTTGAACTTACCAGGTGATAAATAATACAGTGACCCCTCATTCCACCTGGCAGGTGTCAATTGATATAGAAAGCACCTCCTTTCCCATCATTAACTGATTAAGTGGCTCAACGTGTGAGAGAGAAAATTTAAAAAAAGTATATGCCAAGCAGATTAAACCCCAACTTCATGTTTCCTTCAGTAAAATAACCATCTCCTTAGTCACCGAAACTCATTTATTCATTCTTGGACTCACTCACCAAACATCGTTTGAGAAGTTATTTTGTACCAGACATTGGGGGGAGGGAAGATACAGGGCAATAGGTCTCTGCTCCTGCCATTGGAGCATCCACATTGTCACTGGGGATGACGGGCAGGCCGACAGATCATTGAGATGCAGTGATATGGGTACCTTGACAGAAATCCGGTTGCCATGGAGCCTGGGGGTTGTGTTGTTCAGGTCTCAGGGAATTCTGAGTGGCGATGGGTACCTTTCCCTGCAGCAGCCAGTGATTAAAACTCCCGCAGTGCCCTTGCCAATCCTGCTGATGAATCAGGCGGATGCATCGCGTGGCTCTCTGCTCTGTCCTTGAGCAGAGGTGTCATGCAGCTGCTCGGGGCTGAGGGTGATGGTTTATGACTTCAGCACCTGAAGTCCCAGCACACAGCAGGTTCTCTGGGGGTGGGGATCATACGGGACGGATAGTGCTTAGTCGGTGATAATGTCACGCTGCCACGCTGAGTTACACGGATTGCCAGGTTCCTGCAGCTGAAAAACTCCTGGCTGATTAATCCCGATGCCATGTAAATAGAGGCAATGTCAAGGAGATCGTAAGTGAGAAAATGTATGCTTGGATGGGGACATTAGTGAGGAATAGAGAACTACTATCGCCCCGCTCATCCCTCAGGCGGCCCCTGACAACATCATTATCAAGGTGAGAGGAGGCACATCGCTCACCCAGATCCTGGCAGGCTTTTGAGCCTTCCTTCCGCATCCCCAGCCCTTTTTGTAAAACAGTACATATTTTACAAGTCACGTGACCCAGCTTCCTCTGGCTTGTCATGCCTTCAGGGAGGAGTTACAGGACTACAAGAAAATCAGATAGTCAGGCACCTACAGGAGTTATTTATTTTGTCAAAGGACTCATTAGAGGGCTCCTTTAAGAGATGCTATCACATCTGACTTCATAGAAGTTTAATAGCACACATAAGCTGGATTTCAGGTTTGCTGACTCTCAGCTTTCCCATTGGTTTATACCTGGGGACATACAGGTCCACACACATCAATTTGGTAACTTGGCTGCCAATGTGAAGGGTCATGGGGAGATGTCACATCTCACGGGGCACCATCTCCCAAGCTCATTTTGGGGAGTCTCTCTCTCTCTCTCTCTCTCTCTCTCTCTCTCTCTCTCTCCCTCTCTCTCTCTCTCTCTCTCTCTCTGGAAAACCATCAAACAAACAAAACAAAACACTGTTTTAGGAGTAGCCCCTGCTTCAAGCTTTAATCAACACATCCCATCCACATAAATCCATTGCTCTATTCAACTGAAGAAATTCCTGTTGTTAAAGAAATTCAGGCCAATGAATACATTCTTCTTCATCTCATTAAACCTTTGAGAAACATTCCAATATGTAAATGAAGTTTCACTCAAACCATCTGAAAGTCCCTGGAAATCTGGACTCCCTCCTAACGTTCTGGCCACACTCCGGTGTTTGCCAGTGGTGGATTTTTAGGTTGGGAATCCTGGGGTCCTGAGTGGGAGAGAGAACCTTAAGTTTGTGAAGTCCAGCCGATGTAACTCTCAAGGCTGAGAACTTTAGGTTTGTGAAGTCCAGCTGATGTAACTCTCAAGGCTGAGAACTTTAAGTTTGTGAAGTCCAGCTGATGTAACTCTCAAGGCTGACATTCAATTGACCTTCTTGAACCATCGCAGGGCTTATCTCTTCATGCCAGGATTATTTCAGCAATCCCCTCACTGGCCCTCCCACTTCTAGGCTCCGGCTCTTGCTTACTGCTGTTGTTAGATACACCTTTCTGAAGAGCTGTTTTTATCCCATCAAAGGCCCCTGGGGCTTCCCACTGCCTGTGGAATTAAGTTCCAGCTCTTCAGTCTGACACCTGGAGTCCTTCAGAAATTAACCTTCCTCTGTCCAAATTTATCTTCCTTCAATGTGCCTGATTTTCGCATTCCCCTTGGAGTACCCTTGAGACACAGAAATGAACCATTTTGTCATATTCTGTAATCGTTTGGGTTTGTGTGTGGTCTTGTTTCCAGTATATCTGATTTTCTTTATCTTGTCTACATTTAAATATACAAGACATTATAAAACTAGATGCTTTCGCGCCTCTCTCGCCAAATAGCTTAGAATTGTTCACATCGTGGCGAGGCTTGTGTTGCAATTTGAGTCACCTGATTCACTAAGGGGCATCATCCTCAAAAGCTCCCTGATATTACAATTCTTTCTACAAGTGTTAGCCACATATCTGGGGTCTGCTTTCACCTTCAAGAACTGTGAATACCCCAGCTGGCATTTCGTGGGTTTGATCCCCTCTGTTAGACAGATCTTGGCGTGCTGATAGTTCTGAATCTCTGTGTTGTCACTGGAATTTTCAGCTGGGGTGTTATAAATTTAGTTTTCTCAAAAGCCTAATTATTCCGACTTTTTTGGTTCGTTTGTATTAAACATTTTTAGTTCCTTTTACTTCCTGGAAAGCCATTTATAACCATGCGCCCCTCCTTGCCTTTTGATTTCAGTCTTGTGGCTCCTTTATACAACACCTGACAAAAGTCACTTGGCCTTATTATTAGTAACATGTTCTGCTTCCCATCAGGTAACTTAGTGAGCATTGTTCAGCTTTACAATTCCCTAATGCTGAGAAGCAGAACCACTCCAAGCAGGCTAGTTTAATCTCTGAAGATTCTTCCAAAATAGAATCTTCTTCCCTGCTTGTTCAGATCCTTCCAGAATATGTAATGATATTCAGAAATGATTATATCTTTAGATGTATTAAAAGTACCTTTTGAGGAACATTGATTGCATCAGTGCTAATAGATGATGTTAATCACAACAATATTTAGGAATGTCAGCTTTTAAATAGGTTTCCTCATTGAAGCATTGTTTTGGAGCTTTAAGATGCTAACATCAATAGAAACAAAAGTTTTAACTCCTCAAATGGACACTAGACATTTTCCCTCTCTGACATCCCAAGCACAGCAGAGGACAGATAATCCAGACTCTGGATTCCACAGCACACATCAGGGTATTAGTGTTTAACAAAATACTGCAGGCCAAAGTCATTTGGGGATTGCTCTAATTTCATACTACGGTCTATTTACTGCATGTAATTCTAACAAAAGGAGCTTTAAAAAAAAAAAAAAAGTCCAATAGTGAAATCCTGAAATTAGAGGTTGTGCATTTATTTAGCATAAAAGTTAAGGCATCTGTCCTATTCCTATCTCCTCTTAGTCATTCTTGTCTGGGCAAAGTGACTTGTATAATGTGGTCAAAAAGCACTCATCCCAAATTGACTTCAACCCATTGGCCATTGTCATAGGGGACATGGGACGGCTCTCCCCAGGAAGAGAGGGCACAATGGCTTTGGGTCCTTGAATATTAGGTCCACATCTCAAGGGCGCCATTCCTTCTAAAAGCCTTCTCAGGTTTTCTGCAGTCCAGTGATTGCTCCCTCCTAAAATCCAGAGCACGCACTCTGCTTGCAGCTCTTGTCATGGCATTTACTTTCCTTGTCAAGCCAACAGATTTCCTGGGCTGGAGCTGCCTCTCTGAATAGGTCTTAAGTTTTGAAAGGGCAGAGTCACGCCCCACTGGACGCTGCATGGTGTACCACATGCGGGGCACGTCCGGCTGATACCTGCTGTTGAAACCAAATGCACAGCCCATCTGTACGTGCCTTTGGCATTTAAGACATTTCAGAGCTACATTTGGAGGGAATGGCACTTTCTGCACTTGAGCTATCAGGGCTTCCAGAAAGTGTCTGAGGAGACTGAAGTGTGTATACAGGGGCAGGAAAGGCAGAGAGATCGCTCCATGTCCAGCAGATCCGGAGCTCTGGGTTCAGTTGGAGCTCTGCCATCTGATTAGACAAGTTTAGTTTTTTAAATAACATTTTTTTGTGGATTCCAAATTTATATTTCTATCATAACCAGGCTGGCAATTGGAATGAATCAGGGAAGATTGGTGAGCAATATATGGTCCATTGAGGCAGGAGCAGTTTGCTACTCAGCTTTATGTGTGTCACTATAAGGGATTTGAGCTGAGCATTGAAAGATCTTCCAGTACTAAAAATAATAATCTGAATCCAATGTTTATAATGACAAATTTAATTTTTGAAAAGTTTCATTTATTGATAGAAAGTTGGTAGTTGCCATCTAGATATATATTCTGAATCTACAGCTAACTCATCAGTGTGCATCATATATTTATAGGGTGCTTAAGAGTTTACAAAACAGTTTACAGTTATTGTCTCATTTAATATTTGTAACTACCTTGTGAAATGATGCAAAGCCCGAGATTCAGATTGGTGAAGAGCGTTACCCAATATTATAAAGTTATTAAGTAACAAGAGCTGGGGCTAGAACCCAAAACTCCCAGATTTTTAGTTGGGTGTTCATTCCACCAAACTACTTTGTCTCAGTGCCTTTTTCAGTTTTTAAAAGGCATTTTCTTATTAAAGTACTGGAGGCCTGGTGCACAAATTTGTGCACAGCTTGGGTTTCTTGGGATGGCCTGTGGGGATCGGGCCAAAACCCACAGTCCAATGCTGGCTGCTGCTCCTGCCTGCTGCTCCTGCTCACCCTGGTCCTGCTGTGCCTGCCGCAGGGTCATGCCAAGTCAGTACCGATAGGGAGAGGCTTGCACCCGCTGCAGTAGGGCTTGCAACCTTGAGCCCTGTGACTGGTGCCGTTTCCAGGAGGGTGCGACACAATGAGTCCTCTGGGCGGGTGGTGGGATCCCCTTGCCGGCCTGGGATCCGGATCTGTCCCACTGACACACTGTTTTTCAGGAGCCACCTGATGGTCACTTTTATATTGAGGGAGGGGAAGCGGCTGCAGTGCCAGGGGCTGACTCCCAGAAGCCAGGGGTGCTGGTCTGTTGGGGCCTGGCCCATTCTCCAAAGATTGGACCTACAGGACTACTGAGGGAATAAGTGGCTGCCGCTGGGCTGGTAGGCCGCCAGGACAAGTCAGTCAGCTGAGCGGCACTACTACTGTGGGAGCACACTGACCACCAGGCAGCAGCTCTTGTGTTGAGAGTATGCCCCCTGGTGGTCAGTTTGCATCATAACAACTGATTGACTGGTTGTTGGGTGGTTTGGTCCCTTAGGCTTTTATATGTATAGATAGCTTATGTAAATAAAGGCAAAAATCATTAATTCACTGTCAAATGAATTATCACAAAGAAAATATGCCTAAAGAACCATCACTCTTGTGAACAGGCAAAATGTTGCCAGCATTCCAGGTACCCCTGTCATATCCCTGCCTTCCTCTTTCAGAGCTTACCACTCTGCTGACTCCTAACTTAATAGATTGAGTGCTTTAGATTTTGCCTGTTTTTTTTGTGCTCTCTGTAAATAGACACATACCATCTGTAGTATGTCTTCTCTGGTTTATTTTGCTCAGGAGTTCTTAGGTTTATCTGTGTTTGTTTCATGTAGCAGTATGTTCTCATTTCTCTGCTTTATAGCAATCTATTGTATAACTGTTCTATCCTTAGTGTATCATTTTCACTGTTTATGGACACGTGATTTTTTTTTTCTTTGTAGTTTTTGGTTGCTACAAATATTGCAGAAATGAACATTCTTATCCACCTGTATGTGTTTTTGTTGGATATCTCCAGAAATGGAATTCCTGGGTCATTGCATAAGCACTGTTTACTTTTGATAGACACTGCCAAGGAGTTTTCCAAGTATTGAAATCAATAACCACATTCCCACCATCAGTGTTTGAGAGTTCCAGAGGCTCCACACTTCACCAATACAACGTATTCATATCTTTCTAGTCTTAACTATTTCAGTATGATCAGGTATATTATTACGGTTTTTATTTGCAATTCCCTAAAGAATAATGAAATTTGAAATTGTTTCAAATATCTATTGGCCACCTGGCTCTCCTCTTTGTTGAATTTCTTGTTCACAGTTTCTTTTTCTTTTTTCTTTGGATTGAAATATTTTTTATATATTCAGTATATGAGACCTTTATAAGCCATATATATTGCAAACATCTTCTCCCTCTCAAGGCCTTCTCTGTTTATTCTGTTAAACATTTCTTTTGATGAGTAAAGGTTTCTGATTTTAAAATAGCTAATTTACTATTTGTTGCCTTTCTAGTGTAAGATTTGTGTCTATTTTAAAAACCCTTATCTAATCTAAGGTCACAAAGGTATCCTCTTATATCATCTTCTAGAAATATTTTTTGTGTGTGTTGCCTTCCACTTTTAGATATATAATTTCCCTAGAATTGATTTCTGAGTACGGTGCAAGTTAAGGGTCAGTATTTATATTTTTCCATATGGATATATCCGGTTGACCCAAAACAATTATTGACCCAAAAGAAAATACCATCTTTTCTCCACTATTTTTCTGTGCAACCTTGTCATAAATCACATGTTTCTAGCACTAGGAGCCTGTTTCTGAAATTTCTGTTCTTTACTATTGGTTTTGCCTTTCATACTGCCTTACTTACTGTAGATTTATAGACACATTAACAGCCCACAGTGTAAGTCCTCTTAAATGTTCTTTCTATTTATAATATTCTTAGTTCTGCTTGGCCAGTTGTATTTCCCTATTATTTTATAATCAGCTACTAATAGTTTAATTTTGATTTAAGAGTTTTCTAGTCCAAAGGTATTTCTTTGAGACTTTTACAAGTTCGTCACCTGCAATCAGAAATGATAGGACTGAAACTCATACTCTTCCTGCTTGCAAGAAGGTAAGGGGGGTGATTCCACACCAAACATCTGTCTTCATTCTTAAAACCCAGTCCATTTAGAGAGCTAGGGAGCTATGTACCATGTGTTACTATATTATTCTAGACATTAAAATCAGTTCAGTATCTAGGTATTATTTTCAAACATAGCATATCAGTTCTCTGTATGTTGATTCTGGGAGTACTGTCCTTGTCCCAGGTTGCTTCGACCTTTCCCCCTCGTTATTGGCATGCCTAACTCCTTCACCTTCTTCTAGACCTGGTTTAAATACTACATTCTCACTGAAACCAAATTGAATTAATTCTAGTTCAAGTTGTAGCTTCTAACACCCTTGCCCTGCTCTACATATGTGTGCTTGATTGCTGTAACACTTGTTACTTTCTGGCATATCATCTAATGTACATTCTGATTGCGATCCATCTGTTGCCCGTCTTTCCCGCCGTGTTGGCTAATATTCTGCAAGGCAATGATAGTACCTTGCATGTAGCAGGTGCTCAACCAGTATGTATAGAATGAATTGAATGAGTGAAAGGTTTCCTTCTTAAGCTTAATGCACTTCTTCTACATGTGATTTTGGAGATATAGAGGATGCTCTAGTGAGAGGATGTGGCTGTCTGAGAGAAGTTAGACAAGATCTGAGGAGCTTTGTGGAAAGAACTGATCTTTGTCTTGAACGTGATGTTTTATATAGCAAGGCCTTGTCTTAGTTGTTGCAGGGGAAAGCTGGTGCTGACCACACTCCAATCTTTCAGAAACCTGTGTATGCAGCCTAGAGTGAGGAAGATGCAGGTTAGCCATGAAGTGAGACTTGTTCTTTCTATAGAAATTCTGTAAAATAGAAGTTCTTAATCTTGAATGTGTATCAGAATCATTTTAAGGGCTTGCTAAATTACAGAGAGCTAGCCTCCAAAACACGTTTTTAAGTTAAATTTTTGTATAGGGTTCCCAAACCTGTATTTCCAACAAGTTCTTAATGCAGACACAAGTCCTTAGTCCAGGCTCCACACTTGGAGAACCATTGTTACAAGGTGACAGAAAGTGCCTGGCTGGTGTTGCTTAGTGGTTGGGACACATTCTGGGGTTGTGAGCTTGATCCCAATTGTGGTGCATGAAGAAGGTAGCTGGTCAACAATTCTTTCTCATCATTGATGTTTCTATCTCTCTCTTCCTCTCTGAAATCAATAAAAACATAATTAAAAAACAAAATTAAACAAGGTAACGGAAAGCAAAGAAGCTAGGCTTCAGTATATCTTGGGGTGAGATTGCAAGGAAGAAAAAAGCATTTGAGCATTCCTTAGTTCCTCACTTTGTTTGCTGCAGAAAACTTGCACTGAAATAGACAGTAGCGCCCCTAAGAGGCGGTGCCCTGCATCACTAAGCAAAGGACAGAGAAAGAGTGAAGGAAAATAATAGATGCCACATAATCAATGATGTTTCCTCTCGCCCCCTCTTTTTCTTCCCCTGTGTTTTTCTTCCTTTCTCACTTCATTTTCTTCTCCTCCCTCCCTCTCTTTCTTCCTTCCTTCCTTCCTTCCCTCCCTCCCTCCCTCCCTCCCTCCCTCCCTCCCTCCCTCCCTTCCTTCCTTCCTTCCTTCCTTCCTTCCTTCCTTCCTTCCTTCCTTCTTCATTCTTTCTTTCTTTCCTTCTATTCTTCCTATTAACCAGCACATTGGAGCCACTGGATATAACTGAGTGGACCTTCTTTGTGTGAATGGAGAGATTCTGGACTAGCAGGATGTGTGAGAGTTACACATTTTTACCGACTTTTTAGCCCTGGTACGCTCATTAGAAACAAAATCTTCAGCAACGTAGACCTATATCTTTACAGCATGAAGGGGTTAGGCATGTGGGCAGGAGAAGGCCTGGAGGGAATTTATAGTGTCATTGCAATCGAAGTTCTATTTAATTCTATCTTCCAGCTGCTGGCAAATGGTAGCTACAAGCTGGGGTGGCTCTGCATTCTAATAAATATCCCTAAAGAGCTCTTTAAGTCTCACCTAGGCTTAATTACAGAGTGTAAATATGCAGACAGCCCATTATTAATGTTAACCTCAGGTCTAATGCAGGAAGGGAGAGGACGGCAATGAAACAGAGGATGGGTGGACAGTGACCTTATTAGCTCACCCAAAGGAAGAGTGAGTCTCCTGCTGGTTACCTGTGATTTGCACTTACCTCATAACTAATTACCTTCCTCTTGGTGGCAGGTTTCATTGCAGAGCTCTGTGGAGTCCCTGGCTAGATCTGAAACCTTTTCATGCCATTTACTTTAACTTCTGCAAGGCTTCTTGATGAATTTCAATGAGATCTGAGCTCCGGGTCAAATGCCACCCAAGTTATCCAACTTTTCCTACAGGTTTGATTCCTTGCTCTCCTCCAAGCCTACTTCGGGCAGATGTAGTTTAGTTTTGTGAAGGGAGACTATCAGGTGCTATGAGGCAGTGCCTAGCTTTCTTTTTGTTCATTAATTGAACATTAATTAGCCACCTACTGTGTACTAGGTACTCTGCAAGCGCCTGGTGGATATGGAAGTGGATGTTATTTCCCTGCTCTTCAGGAGCTCAATTAAGGGAGGAAATTGAACACACTGACGGATGATGGCAGAGACATGAAAAGGTATTGGGGAATTGTAGGGGCAGAACAAGGAATCCAGCCTGGAAGGGGCGGGCCCAAGTTCTTAGCGATCTATTGCCTGGCCAAACCCACATGGTGGGCATGCATCCTCAGGCAATTGCTTCTGATATTAAAAATTAGCAACAAACAAAGAAAGATGAAACATTAAATATATGTTGTGATTTTATTTTTCCTGTTTGAAATAAGAGGCTCCTTATCTCACTGGTCACTGTAAAAATGAAATTGTGAAATCGCAGAGTTTGAGCACTTCTGTCTTTTCAATTCAGTGTCTTCCAACCTCATATAGCCAAGGCATGGAGTTGTGTAGGGAGAAGACGGAAAATTCTGTTGTGTGTTCTCTTAGTATTTCTTTGGGTCATTGGACAAATCTTCAAACACCTCCATGGCCCAGGTTTCTAAGGGGTGGGGACTTGTCAAGATCTCCAGAGTATGGGTTTCTCCAAGAGGTTGTGGCTGGCTGCAAGGTAAAGTGTGTGCTTATAAAGATTGGTTAAGGTCCACAAAGCATCTAAAAGAGCCATCATTTGAAGGGAAGAAGCAAAGATGCAACATTTGAGGGAGAAATTAAGGGAGAGAGGGAGATAGACACACACACACATAAAGAAAGAGAGGCTAGTTGTTTGAGGCATGCATTGATTTCCATTAAGAACACAAGAACATGCTTTTCTGTCTTTTATATTGGGAAGGCCTTGCTGCTTGTCATCTGCTCTTGATGACTTCCATTTCTTGGTTGCCTCTCAGACTTCCAGTGAACCCATTCTTCCTGTACCAGGTATCCTTCAAATAAGGAGTGAAAAGTGGTTTGAGAAATGTGTACTGGCCAAATTTTTCCCATGGTTGATGGTGCTCAGTAAGAGTGAGAATGGAACTAAAACAGATCCAGAATGAAGACTTCATTTTGTCCATGGCCAACAAAGTGGAGAGGTCAACAAAAGGAGCTGCTATTCATTGGGAACTGGATTGCATTGCTTGGTGATTATAACAGAATTATTATTTTTTCTTACCTACCAAGACTCCTCTCTCTGCTCAGCCAGCATGCAGGAATTGCCCTGTCACTCTAGGCAGATCTTAGAGTGCATTACAAAATAACAAGTCTCGGATCCATATGGTTCCTTTAACTTACGCATTTTTGGTTGGGGTGTGCAAAAAATATTATTGTGTTCTTGTCTCTGTTGGGATATCTGATTTGAAAGCTCCTATATGAGAGAAGCTAAAATTATCTGCCAGCTGTGTTCAATATAGTGGGGGGGAGTGTGGAAGGGTTATGGGGGTGGGGAGGGGAGATGATTCTGGTACAGCTCTGCCATAAATGGCCTGGCCTGTTTTGGCCATCAGAGCTTTGAGCTCAGTCTTAGAAAGGTCAAGAGAGGGCTGGCTTGTTCAGAGATGTGAGCCCTCCATGAATGACCGCAGCCCTAAGGTAAACTTACATTATCCCATCCACTCTCACTCAGCTTTCTTGAGCCTGGCTGATTTTCCCAGTTCTGTGCTCAGTTGCTAAAGAAGGATAGGAGTTGATGGCACAGTACTTGACATCTCAGAGCTGTGGATAAACATCTGCAGGAGAGATGAGCTGAGGGATGAATGTTCACCAACGCAGGGTGTTTAACCGAATGGCATTTTCTTTTCAAGAGTCATTAAGAGAAAACTAGGGGCGAAGTGCTCTGCCTTCTGAGTGAGTAACCAGGCCTTGGATCAGTGGAGCATGATCAAGGATGTGGGGTTTTCTTTCCTTCTGTCCCGCAGAGCAGCTGCTTGAAAATGTTTCTGGCTCACTGGGTTTTCAAACATATTTAGCTGGGAACCTATTTTATAAAGGCGACCCTTTGTGAGATCTCCCTTAATCTAGCCTTCCAAAGAGATTGAAACTGCATTTCATTGAACTAATTAATATATTCAGATTAACATGTACTTATAAAATCCGTAACTTTAGCCACAAGGTTATTTTGACGAACATAAATTTTAAAACAGGTGTTATGATGACTAATCCTGCTTTTAGAAATATGTTTGATGCCATGGTTGTTTATGCTAGTTTAGTTTTTTTTTCAGAAATGAGAATACACTGGCTCCCATAGTTAAGTAGTTTTACATTAAAACAACTTTCAACAGCTCACATCTCAATTTCAAGATAGCCTTTGGTTTTCCTACTGGTGTTCTTTCCAGTTGAATTCATTGAGTGGATTGAATTGCAGCCATCATTTGATACTTTATTTGTATTTCTCAATAGATGGAATCCTAATTTAAAGACAGTAAAAAAAATAGGTCTTTCAGTATATTTAAATTGTTATTTGTTAGAAAAAAATGATGCTTATTTATATTATGGATTGTGATATTTTCGATCATATTTAAAAATCTTGTATATTTTTGTACTTTTCTCAGTGACTCAATTAACATTTCAAAATGGAGAATTTTATTTTGCTTTGCACACTGAGTACAAACTTTAAATTTCCATTTAATTCCAGTCACTCCCCCCATAGTTGTAAGCATAATAACATTGTTCCTGCACTGCCAAATTGAGTGTGTTCTGCTTACTAAATTCATAAGCATCTTGTTGCAACTATAGACTGTTTTAGAGAGAAACAAGCATGAAAGCAGTGGTTTCTTGTCTCATTTACTACATTCACATGTATGCCTTGCATTGATCAGAAGAGCTGAAGAACTTCAGTGAAAAAATTAAAACTGGAACTCATTGCCCAGATAATTGAAAAAGGTCTGCAATCTAGTGAATGGTATATGAGGTTTTATCTTACACAGTCTTAATAATAGAAGATGCCATCTTCAAAGGTGGTGTTGGGCCATGAAAGATACAAAGACTACATTGACACATTGGGGACTAGCCTTGATGAGGGCCATGGCATTTTCATTTTTCCTATTGTTATTTTCTCAGTTTCTACACACACAAAAGTACATTTTTGCTCTACTGCTTTGTATGTTTAAAAAAACTGATAGAGATCCTTAAAAGTTTCTGTTGTGTAACTATTGAATAATTGAACCAAATGGGAAATCTATGTTGACTATGTATATTCTGCCTCCATTCCCCCAACACACACACATGCAGAATAAAGCTCCTTGAGAGCAGGGACCTGGCCTCTTGTGCTCACCCAGACAGACCTCCAGTGCTTGAAACAGTGTTTGGTACAAAATGGGTGATTTATACATTTTGCTGGATGAAAGAATACCCTAGAATGTTCTTGTATTAGATGATTATACATTAGAATTTTGAAGAGGTTTTGGCACATAACAAGTACCCAAACCAAGGAATTTCAAGTAAGAACTCCCTTATCTGACATGATCAGGATAAGTAAAATGGTAAATCAAAAAGTTGGCTAGCCCTGGCTGGTGTGCCTTGCCTGGTTGAGCATCTTCTCATGAACTGAAAGGTGTTCAGTTCAATTCCCTTATCAGGGTTGTGGGTTTGATCCCCAGTAAGGGTTAATACAAGAGGCAACAGATTGATGTTTCTTTCTCGATCTCTCACTCTCCTTTCCTCTCTCTCTCAAATCAATAAAAATACTTTTAGAAGTTCGATAAAGCAGAGATCACAACAATTCACATATATACTAAGCAAACCTTAAACATTATTTCAACTTAAA
Organism: Pipistrellus hanaki; assembly: GCF_964339955.1. Lineage (NCBI taxonomy): Eukaryota > Metazoa > Chordata > Mammalia > Chiroptera > Vespertilionidae > Pipistrellus > Pipistrellus hanaki. The sequence continues at coordinate 42,598,146 of NC_140516.1, read as the reverse complement.
ATATTTCTTGCTAATTTTTTATATATAGTTGAGGCCTCCAAGTGAGCTTTAACCCGATTGGAATACTGTATCTCTCTCTCTCTCTCTCTCTCTCTCTCTCTCTCTCTCTCTCTCTCTCTCTCTCTCTCTTTTTAAATAACTCATACCCTATATATATCATCGGTGATATCCATATTTGGCTTTAGAATAGAAAAAGCACTTTATTCACAAATCAAACAATCCAAGTGCAAAATTATTCTTGGATTATGTACAAATTTATTTCAATCTTTATTACTTTTTCTGTCCACAACCAATTTGACTGAATCATAATTTTAAAAAGTGTATTGAGACCCTTAAGAGCTTTTGTTGTATAATTACATAAACATTTAACCAAATAACAAATCTTCCTGTTATCTCTTTGTCTGATCACAACTTAAAAAATAAAGAGAGATACATATACATTGTAGAATAATTGCTAAGATCAAAATAATTAAAACATTCATCATCTCATACAATTAATTTTTTTTTCTGTGTGTATGGTGAGAATGCTTAAGATATATTCTCTTGCCCTGGCTGGTGGAGCTCAGTGGTCAAGGGTAATTGGAACCTGTGTTGCAGGTTCAATCCCCATGTGGGAGGCAACCAATTCATTTGTCTCACATTGATGTTTCTCTGTCTCTCTTTCCCTCGCTCCCTTCCACTCTTTCTACAAATCAACGGGGAGAGGGGGGATTTCCCAAGGCGAGGATTAATAAAAGACAAACAAACAAACAAACAAAGATCTTGCCAACTTTCAAGTAGTATACAATATTGAATTATTAACTACAGTTTTATGGATTGCTTTTTAATTGTGAGTTTGTATTCTTAAAACTTCCCTTCCTCCTATCTCTTCCTTTCTGTCTCTTTTCCTTCCTACCTCCCTTCCTTCCGCCCAAATATCCACGGCCTATTAATCATATAGTGAGGCACACAGTGGTCCTGAGACAGACGTAGGACCTTCTCTGACACATGGTCTCCATGCCATACATCTCCCCTCACTGTGGGCGAGAGACCCCATTCAGTTACAGTTACCACTGATAACTTCCTTACACTGAGGATTACAGTGCAGTGGAATGGCACATTTTAATGGCTAGAATTTTAGATCTGGAAGAAACACCCAAAAAAGCATCAGAGCTAATATTCTCCCATGGGCATTTATTTATTTAAATATTTAATAGCATGTCTCCAGGAGATGGATAGATTGATCTATTGATAGATCGATAGGTCAATATATATATATATATATATATATATATATATATATATATATACACACACACACACACACACACACACACACACACATACACACACATACTTTAGCTTTACATAAAATTATATGTTCTTATATTGTTACCCCATTAGAGAAATGCAAGGTGCAAATGTTTTATTGATGGAGCTAGGTAGAACAACTTTTTATAGTAATGAGTGGGCCCAGCCATACAGCCCAAAGCTGATTTCTGTCAAAATGTCTGCCCCCTCGCATGGAATGATGTATTCAGCAAAATAGTGGGACAAAGGTCATGTGGCATGTTACACCTTTGTTTAAAAATAACCATAACCTAGGTTCTTTCTGCTGGGGTTTAAAACTTGAGGTGTTTAGTGATGAAGAGACAGCAGTGGAAACTCCCGGTTGAATTCTGGATAGCTACTGATGAGTTCTCTGTGCAGAATGCAGCCCGGATTTGTAGAGATAATTATCCCAGCTCCTGTACAACAACTCCAAGGTACACACGGTTCATGTGCCCTGGCATATGCAGGAAAGTTACCCTGTGTTTTGTTAAATTCTCCCAGGTTTTTGCAGCTGTAGAAAGGGGACTCATTAGCTCCAGTTTCAGCTTCAGCATGTGGATTGGAAAGAGTTGCATACTGGGAGACAGACATATCTAATAGCCTCAAAGAGTGACTGTCAGAGCCTTAGTCACAGGTAGCAGCTCTCCCAGGGCCCGGGTCTCACGGAGTAATTAAAGGAGACTGGGAAGATGCACTCACTCCCGTAATTACTTTTTAGTTTCTAGATAGTCTGACCTTCCTCATTTAGAATTGTTGGGAGAGATATGAGTTTGGCTTAATGAGAAGCATGAAAAATGTAACATTTTAAATTGAAACATGGCTTTATTACTTGGGGCTATATTCAAAACCATCCACTAATGGCTTAACACCTTTTGTGGTGGTGCCTCTGGGCCTGCTTTAATAATGAGAAGATGATTTTTAATTCTCTCGGGGCTGTGCTTTCCCCCGATTTGGCAGACAAATCCAGTGGCCTGTGCTGTGTTCCTTGGCTGTGTAACATTTAACAAAATTATATATCTTAGGAACTTTTCCTTCAGATTTTTTGACACATTGAATTTTTATTTTTTTATTTTTTCCCAATTCAAATCTTAATTATAACCAATGGGTGACACTGTGGCATGGATCCTTTTAGAGTTTAACTGCCTTCACTAGAGCTCCCAGTAGGTGCTCAATAAATATGGATAGTAGCTAAGCTGACATGAAGAAATCCCCTGATATAAAGAGCCTAATTCTGTTCCTTACCCTGTTCCACTCCTTTTCATTTCTATTACTGCAATCCTTGCTGGAAACTCCATGGCTTTACATTTGTTATTGTTGCTTTCCATTGATTTTTATAGAGAGTGGAAGGAAGGGAAGGAAGGGAGAAGAGAGAGAGAAACATTAATTGATCGCCACCTGCATGCACCAGGGATCAAATCTGCCACCCAGTTATGTGCCCTTTACTGTGCCAGGGATCATACCCACAACCTTTTGGTGTGCCTGCTGATACTCTAACCATTTAGCAACACCAATCAGGATTATGGCTTTGCTTTTTCATTAGACTATGAAATGCCTTCTTCTGGGCTTCCCATGGACAGAAGTGTCCCTACTATGTTCTGCACTTGACTTTGGCCTCATTACTCTGAAATGTGCTATATTTTTCTTGACCAAGACCAGTTCCCTCTCATGCTTACTGCCTAAAGGCAACAATGGAACTTGGTTTTAGTTACCTCCAGACACATACACCTCTAAGAGAGCCACAGTTTCATGCCGTTTTCTACCTTACTCATCCAGATACATACACCTCTAAGAGAGCCACAGTTTCATGCCGTTTTCTACCTTACTCAACTTGAATTCCAGAGAAACCAGACTTTTGAAATGTACTGCCTACACCATGATTCTTCCTGCTTCTCAGCTTCTGTTTATGCTGAATCTCAGCCTAGGACTCCATCACACATAATTTTAAGGAATGGCTGTGTACAAGACAGTGTTATACTGGAGACAACCCATTCCCGCCTTGCAGAGGCCACATCTGAGCACAGCCCTGGGCTGGATGAAAAAGGCCTGGGGGAAGGAGAGGGAGTCAAGGCCACGGCTGCCTGAGCTATGGAGAATGGCTCAGAAGTCTAGGGGGCTGAGATGCCGTTGGAAGGGCCCAGCTTTCGCTGCTGTAAATGAATGTTCATCTTAGAAGTCAACTCAGGGATTTCTCTCTGACAAAGTGAAGAGGTGGGAGAAAAAAATATGTACCCAGAACTCTGGGTCCTGTGTCAGCGGTGTAATCGAAGGCCGGTGACTAAACATATTTTCTTAAATGAAATAAATGGGGCTATCCACGGTAATAGAAGCAATGCATTTCCACCTTCTGGTGTGGCTCTAACTGCAGGACACAGCAGGTGCGGAGTGATCATAGCAGAAGATGGGAGATGGGGTTTCATCTGAAATACACATCCCAGTGCCTGGAAATCAGATCTTAGAGGATAAGTAGGTTTGTCTGTGGGTGTGCATGTATCAGTGTGTGGTGGTGTTGTGCATGTGTGTGTGTGTTAAATGGAATATGTATGTGTTTATGTGTATTTTGTGGGATTTGTGTTTGTATTTGGCATCGTGTGTGTGTATCAGTATCTTTGCATGGGGCGGTATCTATATAATTGGAAGTATGGTATGTGTGCTTATGCCTGGAAACGTGTGTGTGTTTGTCAGGATGTGTACTTGATGGGTGTATGTGTGTGTATGTGGCAGTGTATATGTTTATGATGATGTGTGCGTGTGTCTGTGTGTCTGTGTGTGTTTGGCAGTGTATATATGAAAGCATGTATATATGTGTTTGCTGAGACATGTGTATATATGTGCATATTTACTGGTCTGAAGGTACTGGATATTACATGTGTTTCCATTAAGCCTGAATAGTGTACCTCTAAGCTGTCAGTTGAGGCAGGCTTTTGGGAAGGAGTCTGAGGACCTGCCTTCATCTGACCCGATGGAGAACTTTAGAAGTGTTGTGACCAGTTATTGCTCAGGATTTTACTTAGAGTCATTCCCTGCCCAGCTCAGATCCGGTGATTATTCAGCACGGAGGTTCTGGAGTCAGTGACAAATGGGAGTCCCGGGAAACAAGACAGGGAGCTGCTTTTTAATTGCTCGTTTATTGTCTCCCCTGTCTGATTCCACTCTAGAGCCTGTTGCTTTACGAACCACAGGAATTAATTTTTGTGAAGTCCAAAACTTGAGGAGTTCCATGTCTCAGAGAGGTTATTTTTGGAAGAGATGAAACGGCTCATTGTTAAAATGAGGTAATGGTATGTGTGTGGGGGAGGGAGTTGGGAAGCATTAAGCGCTAATGAATAATTCAATTTGATCTGCTGGAGAAATGAAAGGCGATGGCGGATTGCCCTTCCCTTAATGTAAAAAAGATAATGGCCGCTTTGCTTTAACGGTGTATCTGAGAGGATCTAATACAGCATATTTTTATTCCAGGTCAATTCATCAGCCTTTAAAAGTAGTTTAAGATTGGCTGTCATATTAAAGTGCACTTTGAAACATAAAAGGAGTCTGAGATGAAATTGTGCTCAATTGCTCCTTCACCCCGCTCCTACCCAGGTCCCCTCGCCAAAAAACAAAATGTGTATCTTAATTGATCGTTAAAGATGTGAGAGAAGCCAGAGGTTGGGATTCCTGATGACAAGAAAGGGTGACTTGAGTGACCCCCGTAGTTTAGGTAACCAAGCCGGCCTTATTAGTGCTGTCGTGTTGACCCAGCAAAGGTGTGGGCTTTCAGAAGCTGAGCTGCTTCTCATGACTGAGATTTTGCACAGAAAAGTTTACACCCATGGGTTCAGGCATCCTATAGAATAAAAGGCTAATATGCAACTCGACCGAACGGCAGAACGACCAGTTACTATAATACCCACTGGCCATCGGGGGGCAGACGATCAATTCAGAAGCTGCCCTCTGGTGGTCATTGTGCTCCCATTGGGGGAGCACTACTCAGCCAGAAGCCAGAAGCCGGGCTCACTGCTGGCGAGTCCAGTGGTGGTAGCAGGAATCTCTCCTCCCTCTGCAGCAGTGCTAAGGATGTCATGACTAATGGCTTAGGCCCACTCCCCACTGCAAGAAGGCACAAGCCAGGCTGAGGGACTGCCTTTTGCCAATCCAAATGCACGAATCTTGTGCACTGGGACTCTAGTATGTTAATGAAAAGGCTAACAAATCATGGGAAGGCAGTGAGTATGAATGTGTGTGTTACGGTGTGATTGTGACGGTTAAGGTTTTTTTTAATGATTTTTAAATTTTTTTATTTTTATTTTTTATTTTTTTAGAGAGAGGAAGGAAGAGAGAGGGAAAAGGAGGGAGTGAGGGAGAAAAGGAGTGAGTGAGAGATGATGAGAGAAAGAGAGAGAGAGAGAGAGAGAGAGAGAGAGAGAGAGAGAGAGAGAGAGAGAGAAGACAGAAGAGAGTGGAGAGAGAGGGAGAGAGAGATTTGTTGTTCAACCCATTTTGCATTCCTTGATTGATTCTTGTATGTGCCCTGATTGGGGATCTAACACGCAACCTTGGCATATCAGGACAATGCTCTAACCAACTGAGCTACCCGGCCTGGGCAGCATTGTAGGTCTTATAACACCTTTGGTATAAGAAGGTTTTATACCTTAGGCTTCTCTTCTTTTATTTGCGAAGCTGTTCATCTGTTTCATTTAAGTGCTAGCTCCTCCTAGATTAAAAACAGTAATGAAAGCCTCAGCTGAATCTCGGAGAGGTGACCAGAATGACTGGTTGCTCATGCCAAGTTCTCTCTTTCCTCTCTCTACTCTGCAGCTGCAAAGGTGGGCATCATGGGAGGCCACGGAGAACGAGTAGTCTTAAGTGGAGGAGGGAAGGGCAGCTTGGAATTTACGTATAGTTTTCTTTTTTTACTTCAGAAATGGCAAAGTCATATTCTCACACTTACAACCACAGTGTACTAGTCTATGTGGACATTTGGGAGGAACCTTCATAGTCTTCATAGTACAATAACATTTACTAGTATTTGTCTGACATCTGACATCATTAGCAAGGTTTCCTGAATAAGGACATTCTCTGGCTTGGTTATCATTTTTCTTCCGGCGACTTGGATCATGCCCTCTGCTTGTATGAATGTAAAGTGCTGGGAATGGGATGAGTCAGGCCTGTTACTTTGCTGGGGGCCGAGTTGGGGGATTGTTTTGCAGGAGCATATTCATTATTAGCACAGTCCAGCCACAGTCAAAGAGAAAAGCTCTGGGTTGAGGGGGATCAGTGCCAGAGTAAGGTGCTAGGAGCCTGGCACAGCTGCGAGCATGGATCATGGGTCAGAGCCTAGTGGTAATAACAGCAGGGTCAGGACCATGGGGTGGGCACACAGTGAGCAGCTCCAGATGAAGACTGAGAACAAGGTGAAGACTGAGTTGAACAATCATGTATCACATGCCTACTGTGTGCCAGGCACACAGAAATAAAGATAATTAATGCACATCTCTTGCCCTCAGGGCAGTTAGAACTATGGGGCAAAGAATATCAGACTCTTTGTGGAACCAGCTCTGTGGTGGCTACAATATACCCAGCGATTTGAAGATACTGGGCTATTCCGGTGCCATTTTATAAAGAAAGAAGGGATCTAAAAACATGGTCACGCAATCCTCCCACTCTTTCCCTTTTCTTAAATGAAAAGAAAATCCAAGGAAAAAATAGCCATGGAAATGGAGCCCCATATGCTTCTCTTGTAATGTTAAACATGTTTCCTTTCATTTTTAGAAAACATCATGGACATTCCTTTATAACTGACATATGGGCACCGGGCAAGTTTCCCTGAGTGTTAGAGATACTGAGTGTAAGTTCCTTACAAATCTGCCTTTATCATTTCCCCAAAAACTCTTGCACTAATCAATCATATTAAATAGGTGACAGGCCCTGGTCACATCACAGGGAATGATCCCCTTATCGCTTTTTTGCTGTTATAGCTCTGGGACCTTTCATTTGCTGATGGGAAAGTTGTAACCCTGAAATACAATATGCTTCTGGTTTGTTAGTGCTAAAAAAGGTGGGAGGTGGTTGGGATAATGCCTGCAAGTAAGTTAGGCATGAGATTGGATGTGGAATTCTGATTTCTAGGGATCCTGGATTTCCAGTTTTAGCACAAATACTTCACTGTTTTAGGAAAAAAACTGGGCCTTAATGACAAACTAAACATTGTCTACAGCACACCCTTCTGATAGTCATCTGATTCTGAGTTCATGCAAGCTACTTTACAATTCCTTAAGGGGGCAGGTAGGTAATGAATGCAGTGAGAAACAATTTGTGTCTACAGACTAGCAAATCCCATCCCTACCTGTGGAGGGACCATTGACTCCCCCGATCGTCTGAAGGCAGTTTTGTCTCCATTTGCACACTCATTTCAGCATTCTTTTAATCCAGACAAATTGGTTTTGTTTTGGACTTCTCCTTTGACCACTTACAACATCTGCCGGGCTTCCTCATTGTGAGTTGAAAAAAAAAAAAATCATTAGCCTGTGCTGTTTTTATATCTGTATGAGCCATGATTTTACTGGTTTTTGAAAATTACCTTTCAGTGCTGTATCATTGTCATCCTTGATACTGTTGTGACTACTATTGATGCTCCTACTATTGTTTGAATGTTTTCAATGACCCTGTATTGGAATTTGAATGACTTCTGTATTAGTGCCCAATGCTCATGTAGCCCCAGCTTAGGAAGAGTAATATAATGGCCCAGAAAAGCAACACTTCAGGTAACTTGAATTCACATGCTTACCTGGCTAAGTGAAGAGGAAACTACATACTTGTGCAGACCTTTGCCTCCTACCCCTTCCCAACCTACAAGGTAACCAGGCATAGCTTCCTCTGTGGGAATCCTCCTCAGAACATAGAAAAAATACAACATAATGAATGAATCTCATTCATTTTTCTGCTCACCAAGGCACATGTGTGACTCCAAGGTCTTGTTAATCCTCACCCAAGGATATTTTTTTTTCATGCATTTTTCGATACTAGAGTGGAAAGGAGGGAGGGAGGACCGCCATCTACCTGAAAATAAAAGCTTCTTTAATTCTGTTGTCCCCCAGACCAGGGACAAGGATCTAACTTGCAACCCAGGTACTTGCCCTTGACCTAGAATCAAACCTGAGACCCTTTGGTGTGCGGGTGGTGGTCTACCCACACTGAGCCACACCGGTCAGGGCTGATTTCACTTTTTAACTCCTAATATCCACCTTCTCAAGTGTATTGTATCATCCTTTCTGTGATAGTTAATAATCATTCTATTGTATTTTCATTTAATTTCAAGAGGTAGACTGGTAGGTTCACTTTGCTCTCTGTGCACATAGGGTAGAGAGGAGGCAGATCACATCTTGGTGTCTGCCTCTAGGGTATCTGTCAACTCTTAGCCGGGTTGCTGTCACTGAGCTATTGTATCTTCATCTTAACCCTTGTCCTCAAAAATAGTCGGTAACATATCTGATTGTGATACCCTGACTTGTTCAACCATCACCAGCATTTTCATATTCAGGGAATGTTAAATAGCATATTTGCCAGGAACATTTAAATTGAATCTGAACTATTACTTTTACTTCAGGGCAAAAACTGCTCAGTCGGCATATAGTTCTGTCCAACATAGTTTTAATCTGCTGCTAAAATCAAAACCACCACTTCAATTTGTAGCATTTTTAAGAAAAATAGTTTCAGAATCTTTTCCCAAAGTGCCTGCTAGCTTAAATATGGCTAAATTAATATAATTGTATCTCTGTAGTCTTTATGGGCTATTTATGTGATATAATCCTATTTTTGTCTCCTGATGACTTATAATAACATACTAATAGAGAATCAGATATCTAATTATAGTATTTTTTTCTCTGATGCCTATTTTTTAAGACATTCAACATGTTTCCTGAGGATTTTTGTTTTGCTGTGGTCATAAGGAGCTGACTTCCAAAAAATCAGTTCTTTATGTCGGAGAATTTCAGTATCACACAGGTTCTCTGAAATTCCTTGAGACTAGGTTTCATTAGAGTTCTAATAGGGTTATATGAATAGCAAATTGAGTTTATTTTTCTTATCAGGATTATTAATTAAAATATTTTTGTTTCTAATTTTCTCTTTTATATATATTATTTCTCCCTTTTCATATCACATCCATAGGTGAATAAAATTTACTTTGTCGATTATTAACTTCCTAAAGAGTACTTTTTTCTCATATATACATTCTAATAAAGTGCTGATAGTTTCAACTATGAACATTGGGACATGATACCATGCCGAATTGGTACTTATATTTGTTTCAGAATGAATAAATATTTTCTATTTTTTAGCTGTAAGAACATTATTTTTTTTCAATGCACTCCTCTAGTTGCCAAATAGTTTAATTCAAAGTTTAGCCCTCATCACTTGCTTTATTTACATCTTAGATAGTTAAACCTTTATTTATTCGAACCTTAATTTTCTAACCTTAAAAAGAAAATGGTACACAGCAAAAGGCATGCTTTGAGGCTTAAACTGAGAGTGTAGTTTGCACTCAACCATAATCCAAATGACCAGTGGACCACCATGTAAAGTTGGTGTCCAAAGCAAGTGAGTGAGCAGTCTACTGCCCCAGCGCATGCATGAAGGCCTTCTGATGAGAGACATGTGGGAAAGAGTGTTCAGCCCCATTTGGGAAACGGGGGTGTTCAGAACCTTGGCCCAGGATGTAGTATGGAGACCTGACATGAAAGGCCTGTAAGCAATTAACCATTATAGTCTTGACAAGAAAGTATAGTTGAGGGGCCTGCAGTGCACATCATTAGAAACCTCTATAGTTTTCTCAACTTGGAAGAAGTTATGATAAATCTTTATTTTCCACTCCATTGTAGTCCATTTCTACTATGTCTGAAATCGGCCTCTATTTTCCTGGCTTGAGCCCATACACCAGACCATTCCAATTCCTCATTATCATGACTAGGAAGGAAGTCTGAGCCTCATGAGTGTTAGGAAGCATAGACGGAAGCCAGGGGCTCCTTTGTCAATGCCTGTGCTTTTGAGCCCATGCAGGCTCTTGTTCTTCAAGGATGTACCGAGAAGCAAATTACTAACAACCTTCTAACAGCCTGTGCATTGTGATCCTGTGTGGATCGCCCAGTCTTTACCTTTTCATTTCCTGTACTCTCCTCTTAAGTTATTGAGACAGTGTTGGCGCTGTCACATACGACATTTAATTGCATAAAAAATATTTCATTTCTTTCAGATCTGTCACTGCTACAAGTGGAGATAAAAAGGCCCAAAAGAGTAATTTACTTTTACCATCAGAATCAGATTCCAAATGTAGAAAGTAATGAGACGTTTGCATAGCTTTGAAATGAAGCTGCAAAGAAAAATGCAAAAAAATGACTTTATGCAACCTCAACTTCATGCTTTCTTTTCCTGTTCTCCTCTCTTTCTCTCTCTCTTTCTCTTTCTCTGCTTTCTTTCTCCCTGTGTATTCTTTCCTCCTTACCCCTTCTAGTATTTTCTCTAACATATGAGAGACTTCAAATCCAGCTCTGCCCCTTGGGTGATGATTTTTTAATCAAAGACTGATAATTATTAGTGATGTGCAAGGATGATAATCATGGATTCACCTTTCTCTGGATCTATTGACAAGGCATAACTACTTTTGTCAGTGACACTGGCAGGCATACGTTGAGAACTCACACAGAGAAGCTCTGTTTGGAGAAAATCAATTTTCAAGTTGGAATTACCCACTTCAATTAAGATCCATGCCCTTTCAAACCTTTCAGCTCAGCTCACCAGTTAAATCCAGCTGGACGTGTGTTCTCACTGTTTCAGGTTTGGGTTTCATATATTCCAGGAGCGAAAAGGCCAGGATGAGTGTGTCATCTCCCCATCCATCCTGTCAAGTGAGAATTATTGAGCCATTTGACTTCTGCAAGCAGGCAACAGGAAAGCTAAAATAACACTCTGGCTTCTAGAACACATGCTGAGTCGGCATTGGTTTGGGTGGAACGCTCTCTTGTATCCCAAGGGCCTGACATGTCAACTATAAAATGTAAGTCAAAGGCAATGGGACATAAAGTTCTGTGCTGCGGCTGGTGTTTGACAAATGGCTGAACATAAGCATAAGGCAGATTAGTTGGACTCATGGAATGCTGAGCAGGTGACGAGGTAACAGCTCTCTTCCACGGGATGGAGAATAACTGAGCTCAGTAATCAGTGGCTATGGATGAGACTCCGTTTAAGAAAGCTTAATTTTGTCAACACTTTTTCACTATGAAAAGCATAAATTAAAAGGTCATTATTCACTTTGCAAAAGGGTAATTCACCTCAATTAAGAGAACTGTCTATGAATATCTTTAAATTATATAGTCTTTTAATGGACTCATAATCATTTTTGTATTTTAATTGTTTGTATTCGTTTGCCTGTTTTATGTTAGCATCTGATTTACTTACAGTCTTTTAAATGGAGGCATATTGTATTAACTGTATGTGTGCATAAAAAATGAATAGGATAGGAGTAGAAGTGACAAAGGAAGGCTTAGGCTCTCTCCAGTCTCCTTACATTCTGTTATTCTTCATTGCAATCATTTGGTCCCCATTTGCCTGTGTGCTTTGTCCTATCATACACCGTGGCATACACCAGGACATCAGTAGCAACATTCATTCTGAAGGAAGAGCAGTTGGAAATGTGAAGTATACTTCCAGAGCTGTGCAGAATGTGAAGGATTTGCGTTTTGATGAAAGCTTGCTTCACCAGGTAAGATGTGTTAGGTTTAAAGGGACCTACAGAGACTATCTCCTCTACTACTTGCCTCTGAGCAGATAACGTTAGAAAGGAAGCTACATGCTATTTCAGGGGTATCTTCATGGAAAGAGAATTTTTAGCAAGGTGACCCTTTTCTGTGTCTATTCAATACATGACCCTTACTATTATCAGCAATATGGAGGGAACTGGATTAAGGAAGTAGGTGCACATAAAGAGAAGCTGTGCTGTAGGATGGATTGTATCAATGAAGGGCATACCCAGGACCAATTGCTTCCACTTGGAAGCTCATGCAATAAGGGAGAGAGAACAGTGATGGGGGATCATGGGAAAAGACTCTGCTGGGAAACTGAATTATGAGCTTTAAGTGATCAGCAATGCCCTGCTGAATGGGGACAAGAAATAGAGCAGGCTTGAAGATGGATGGTAAGAGAGGAGGAGTGCAAGAGCTTTTGCTCCCCATACATCCAGGTTACTGCTCACTATTAGTGAACTTGACAGAATGAGGGTACTGCCAAGGGAGATGGACAGCCTGAAGGGGAGTTTTAGGGAAGGCGCTGGCGGCATTCTAACATCATTTCAATTAGAGGGAAGAGCCCCTCCTAGGGACACTTGATCCTTGTCTCATCAGTACAAGATCATGTTTTATAGAACCGCCGCCTCCACTTTGCTCCATATACTATAGTTTTACTGGATGGGACTGCTGGCTGTTTCCCCTGGGAAGTTATTGCAAATGTAAAGATATTTCTGTGCTACAATTGTGTTAAAAGGCGCATTTCAAGACCTGAATTTATTTATTGTAGGGCACTGCAAGCGTTTAAACTACAATATGGGTGTTAAATATTAATGTGTTTCTTTCCTACTCTGCTGATTCCCAGGCATCACGCGAGTGCATAATTCTGGAAAAGCAGGCAAAAGCTGCCTAGGAGCTGCCCTACTTTACTCTTAAGAGGCTGCCCTCTTTCAGAGAAGTCTAAAAAAATTAAGATGATTACCCACTTTGCAACACAGTGGCTCTTTAGAAATAGGTTTCTCTCTAGAAGTAGACAGAGATTTTCCTGGTTACTAAGAAGTCCAGTAGAGGGATTGGCATAATTCTCAACCCTCTAGCTCCAAGCTGTACTAAGCAGCCTTACCTTAGCCAGTGGTAAGCAGAGATAATATATTTTTTATCCACCACTCTAATTGTCATCTGATATATGGGAAATGATTGCCCTCTGGCACCTCTCTGGAAAAAAAAAATAAATCACCAGATTTTTAGATCTTGGAAGTATGTAGATGGATCCCTTTCTTTAAAAAAAAAAAAGTGTGTGTGTGTGTGTGTGTGTGTGTGTGTGTGTGTGTGTGTGTGTGTCTGTGTTTTCCCTAATCAGTTTGGCTCAGTGGATAGAGCATTAGCCAGCCTATGGACTAAAGGTTACACAGTTCAGTTCCTGGTCAGTGCACCTGCCTGGGTTGCTGACTTGATCCCCTGTGGGGAGCATGCAGGAGGCAGCCAATTAGTAATTCTCTCTCATCATTGATATTTCTCTCTCCCTCTCCCTTTCTTTCTGAAATAAATAAAATATGTATATTAAAATATGTTTTGTTTTGTTTTGTTTTTTCAGAGAGAGGAAGTGTGAGGAGAGATTGAAACATCAATGATGAAAGAGAATCATCAATTGGCTGCCTCCTGCATTCTTCATACTGGGGATTGAGCCCACAACTCGGGCATGTGTCCTGACTGAGAATAGAACCGTGACCTCCGGGTTCATAGGTTGATGATGAACCACTGAGCCACATCAGCCTGGCTAGATGAATCCCATTCCCCTGTGTTTATGTGGGTATGGTGAAACCCTTGTTTTATAGAATAAAGGTGTCTTACAATGTTGAACTGTGAGAGAGAGGTCCACTCTACTTATATTACTTCTTTTGAAGACTTAATTGTACATGATACAGGACACTCACCGGGCATGGAAAGAAATGGCAGACTGATAGCTTCCCATATTATTCTGTAATATGGCGAGAAAAAAGGAGGATGAGTCTGGTGAAATGGCCTCACTCTAAAGTATATTTCCCTTTTTATCTCTTTTTGTTAAAGTTAGCCCTGAAGGAATCTATCTTGAACAAAGTGACTTATGAGAAAATCTCAAACACTTTAAAATCTGTGTACATAGAGAACCAGAAAGAAGGAGAGAGACATGGAGTAAAAACAAATCTATCCATTTATCTATCCTCCACATTCTGAAATATTATTTAAAATTTTTAAATATCTAAGAAGCTCAACATACCCCAAGTAGAATAGATGCAAAGAAAACCACACTTCACATATCATAGTCAAGCTGCTAAAAAACGTTGTGCTTCAAAATTCATTTTAGACAAGGCTGTGGTCTAATATGGAGTCGATTCTAAAATACACACACACACACACACACACACACAAAAAAAAAAAAAAAAAAAAAAAAAAAAGGACCCACAAATTAATTGTTACATCTCAATCAGCAGTAGAATGCAAGGATATAGAAAGAACATGCTAGATCTATGAACAAACAGACCAGGGTTTGAATTCTTGCTCTGATGCTTAATGACTGAGCCTTCAGAGAAAGGGGTGCTCTGTGTCACATTTCGTCCTCTGTCAGATTGCCAGTAACCATAGGTACCCCATGGGGCTGTTGTAAAGGCTGAATGAGATAAGGGTACATGCGCAGACTTAATGTAATGCCACATAGGAGGCATTATGCTCACTTCCTTCCTCCTTTCCTTTCTTCTTTCCGGGCCTTTAGAGAGCTTTTGAATATAAATGATTCTGGGGCTTCTGTGATAGAAGACATGAGGTATGTTTTATGAGATAGAAAAACCCACTTTCTAATACTAAGTCAAAGGCCCCTGGCAATTTTAACTTGATTTTTAAAGGCGTTCGTATATTCTTTCCACTCGCAAGGCTTTGGAGGACCTGCCTGGGAAACATAGAACTCTGAAAATGTGCTCATCTGTGTTTTTAAGCAACTAAATAACAGTTCCTGTTTGCTAATGTTTTCATGGTATCCGTATGTCCTAGAGGTTTCAGGATAAAAACATCTTTGAAATGTGTCCATAAGTGTGTGCTCAGAGAGAGAAAATTCACTGCCATGCCTTGTAGTACCGCATGAATGGTGGTGAAAGGGTAATTCATACAATTAAGGATGGTAAGCATTATTTCATTTGTGAAAAGTTAAATTGGCTTTGCTATGCCAAAAGCTTTTCAGGGCAACTTGAGAAATACTTGAGACACTGGTTAGGCCATTTACTTGTTAGTAAATAAGCATGTGTCACTGGAAATATTTCTAAATTGGTAAAAGAGATCAACTGACAACTCTCCCCTATTAATTATCTTTCTACGCTCTTGAAATCGCACCATTTGATTATAAAAAATAATGTTTCCATGGGACTCTCTTTCCCCCTGCAAGAAGTTTTATGATTCTCTTTTATAACTGATTAAAATGTATCAGCCTGTTTAAGTATGTCATTCCTTATTAACATAGGAACACTCCAGTTCTTCTGTTAGACTAAGTACATTGGTAATTTCCATTAACCCAGAAATTGGGGAAAGTCATTTGCTCTTACATTTAAAATTTCCTAACTTGCCTTTTAAAAAAATAAGTGTTGTCATCTTCCTTATTAATTATCCCTCTCCTTATGCATACCAAGTTCGAAGTGACCTTTCCAGGATGGACAACCAGAATTATGCCCTTGGTTCCCCTGCTGGCAAATTCCTTCCGATTTCTGTTGGGTGATTAGGCTCCTGTTTGGCTCCTGCTGTTCTGTACTGAGTTCTTCGATTTGAAATTTTGTGGTCAAATCCAACACCAAGAGGGTGATGCGCTCTCTGAATTTTAATGATGGCTTACCAGCAATTACTATTCATAAGAATGGCTATGAATGTGGGCACAATCTGGTTTCAAAGACCCTGGGGTGTGTTGCTGATGGGAACTCTAGTGGTGACAAAAGGCAGATAAAGCCTTGGGAAGCAGGGATTATTTTTTACTTGAATGACATTACAGGGAAAAACAGTGCTGGTTTTGGTGGAGAACCACACTTTGTTCTTGGACTTCTATGCATTGGATTGCCCATTGTCTATAACTTAGATTCTATAAGAAAATATCACAGTGCAATGGTATGCATAAGTATGCTGAATTAGTGAGGCAGTAAACTGAATGTTGTTGCCAAAAGGAATATTTGAAAGTTAGCGCTAGTTTGAATGTCCTCTTTGAGCAGCTTTGGTATTTCATTAATGAGCCAGCCAGTTAGAATACCCTGTGCCAGGAAGTTAAGGACACATGATATAAGACAAATATCATAAGGTCTCTAATATCGAAGAGCTTTCAGAACTAATCAAATGTTCTTTATTTGGTTATTTTCTATCCTTAAAAAAAAATAACACAAGGGAGAAGAACATATGAATGGGTAAATTTTACCCAAACTCTGATAATATTTCAGTAATATTAAATGCAGTCCCAGTAAGTCGGGATCAGCTAGCTAGAGTTTGGTCTTTTCTAGGATGTTCAATTATCCTGGTTGCAGCTTTCACCAGTGATTCTGATCCCTTCAAAAAAATGAGAGCAAAATCAAATCCATAGTGAAAGAGAAGGTGCCCTGACTGGTGTTACTCAGTGGCTAGAGCACAGGCCCATGCACCAAAGGATTGTAGGTTCAATTCCTGGTCCAGGGCATGTGCCTAGATTGCAGCTTTGATCCTTGGCCTGGTTGGGGCTCCCGTGTGAGGCAACTGATCAATGTGTCTCTCTCACATCAATGTTTCTCTCTCTCTCTCTCCCTCCCTTCCTTCCCTTCCACTCTCTCTCTCAAAAAAAAAAAAAAAAAAAAAAAAAAATCAGTAGAAAAAATATCCTGGGGTGAGGATTTAAAAAAAAAAAAAAAAGATAGAAAAGGCAACAGACAGCAGAGAGTTTCTCTTACCCATTGATTGTGTGAAAATATATTTTTCTGAACCATGGAGTTCAGATAGATTTCTGGAAATGATAATAATATAGCACTGTGAAATTGTAACCTTGGATTCTTAGCTAACGCACAGTATGTTGAAGAAGCATGATCCTTACCTTGGCACGCAGAGCATAATTTTGTTAGCAAGTCTTTTATATCAATATTTATTAAGTTCTAGTTATATATCTCCTAGAGGCCCAATGCATGAAATTCATGTGGGCAGGGGACAGGGAGTGACCCGCAGCCTAGCCTGTGCCCTCTCACAGTCCAGGACCCCTCGGGGGATTTCCGCCTGTCGGCTCAGGGCCAATTCCCCTGTGGACAGGCCTAAGCTGGCAGTCAGACATCCCTCTCACAGTCCAGGGCTCTCACAGTCCCAGAGACCTTGCTCCTTACCACACCCCTGCAGTGAAGGCGGGAGAGGCTACTGGCTGGTGAGCAAAGCAAAGGTGGCAGGAGGAGGCAGCCCTAAGGAGCAGCAAGGCCAGCTTTTGGCTGAGCGGTGCTCCCCCTGTGGGAGCACACTGACCACCAGGGGGCAGCTCCTGTGTTGAGCACCTGGCCCCTGGTTGTCAGTGTGCGTCATAGTAACCAGTAGTTCCACAGTTTGGTCAATTTGCATATTAGGGTTTTATTTTATAGGATATCCCCCAAACATATGTATGCATATCAATATACTATGGTTTTATATATTAACATTTATGAATATATATTAATATTATTCTTGTAAGCCAGCACAGTGAGAATTATGGACATTAAGTCATGGTTGTGCCTAAGATTGTATTTCCTTTGATTAGATTTCAGTGATGGCCTTTCTTATGGTTAAAGACTATAATTCAGCTTCTTAGAGACAATCTAATACAAGACTATGTTGTAGCTCTCTTAATCTTGGTCACCTCCATGGACCAAAATCTTTACATAAATAATTGCCATGTTTTGGTTAATGTATGTGAGTATGATTTATGGTCACCTGGGATTTGGGAAAATGGTGGAAACCAATGAGTTTGAATGGGTCTTGCCTTCAGAATATTTGGTGCTTATCATATTCTCTGAGCTTTTCACAAGAGTTCCATGAGAGTGCAGAACTAATGGACATAGAAGACTCAAGTAGTTGGGAGTGAATTGACAGGGAAAAAGGTGACAGGAAGAACAACCAACCAGCCAATCAGCCTTGCAATGCCCCCTGGTACTCTGATGAGGGGCCCTGTCCTACTTGTCTTCTCTTTGGATAACATTCTTTCCCTGAGCACTGCCATTTGAATATGCCTGGGTCTAAAGTTGGAGACAGGGAAATCATTCTCAAAGATGAAAATTCATTTATTCTTTTCAATCCTCTGAGACTAGAAAGCACCCAAAAGAAGCAGTTATGTTGTCTGTCCTCTATTTTGATAAAGAAAAAAAAAAGAGCACATTGGTAGAATGAGAAATATTACCTGCCTTTCTATGACCAGAGTTCATTACCCAGAGTTAAGTAAGTGAGCTTCCAAAGGTTGCCCCAGAAGGCTGTCGAGAGCCACTGTTTATTAGAAGTGGTGTCTGTAGTGTCCATAGTTGCCATCAAGTACTCAAAGAAGTTTATAACCTCCTAAAAAGCAGCTACAAGCTCAGCAATCACAGTTTTACTGGATTTCAGATTTAACTATTCTCCCAAATAAAGCATGTGGACAGATTCCTGGCAGTGCACAATCATAGCAAACACATTCTTACAAACCTGTTGAAATCCCTTTAGTTTCCAGTATTTGGTGCATTCTAGGACCATTTGCCTCCCCTTTTATTTATTTACTTTTTTTTTGGTGGAGAGAGTCGGGGGAATGGTACCAAGCCTCTTGTATACTGACAACACAAATACATTTTTCAGATCACTGGGACTCTTGAAAATAGACTTTCAAAAACCTTTCTTATCTGAACTCTGGTCTTTTGATTGGTTCAAATCCCTTGGAACTTGTGAAGAAACTACAGGGTTCCACCCTGTGTCCTCCCTCCCCATCCCCCATAAATAAATGAAACCTTTAGTTCAAAGTTCAGGGAATCGACACTTCAATAAAATAAATTACATCTCTTAAAGGAATAAGGGTTGAGGAAGAATGACAAATTTATCCATTAACAGTTGTAATTCTCCATCTTGAATTATTGACAGCATGTGACATTGTAACCTTACAGATTGCAATCTATAAACAGGTTAGAAAATATAACCTACACATTACAATTGGTCCCACCCAGCATTCAGCTTTTTACAAAAAAGCCCTTTTCCCATAGGCTGCAGAACAGACGGATTGCATGTAATGGGAGAACAGGATGCCATTTAGACTGAGCGCAGCAAGGCCAGTCACAGGCAGAAGTGATGGATGGCGAGTGGCAGCAAACTCCTCCGCCAGAGTGGAAGTATTAGAAGTTTGCTTGTCATTGATTTACAGTCACCAAGTAGAAAAAAAACCCTAATTAGCCGAAGTTGGTTGACTTTGCACTTTTTCTCATCCGTTTTTGAAACATACAGAAGTGAAATAAGCCAGTCAAAGAAAGACAAGTACCATATGATTTCACTTATACATGGAATTTAATGAACAAACTGAGCAAAATCAAGATAAAAACATCAAAGATGAGAGAGAATTATTGATGGGCTGCCTCCTGCATGCCTCATACTGGGGATCGAGCCTGCAACCTGGGCATATGCCCTGATCAGGAATCAAACCCTGACCTCTGGTTCATAGATTGATGCTCAAACACTAAGCCCCACCAGCCGGGCTAAACTTCTAAATTTTATTTTATTATTTAGAAGATATATTTTATTCATCTTTTACAGAGAGGAAAGGAGAGGGATAGAGAGTTAGAAACATCAATGAGAGAGAAACATTCATCAGCTGCCTCCTGCACACCTCTCACTGGGGATTTGCCCTCAACCAAGGCACATGCCCCTGACCGGAATCGAACCAGGACCCTTGAGTTTGCAGGTTGACTCTCTGAGCCAAACTAGGTAGGGCTAAATTTCTGAATTTTAAATACTGGCAACTGATCCACTTTGTTTTTAAACATGTTGAGAGCCAATATTGTATTAGACAAACAAAATAGGATTTGGGATCCCTGTGGAGTGACAATCATCTGCTTACTGATCATATTTAAACACAATCTACTCTGGTACTTAAAAAAAAAAAAAAAAAAAAAAGACAAATCTGGATTAAACTCTCTCAGTTCTCCCAGCACCCAAATTCTCTATAATTCTTTGATTCTCTTAAGTTTCTGGTTTCCATGTTTGATTCCATGTTCCATCTTTTCAAATTGCTTTCTTCCAAACTTTTTTTTTTAGGAGAATTTCCCCCAGGTATTTAAAATCCTGTTATGTTGACTCTTCCTCTATTATCCTCGTCTTTTCAAAACTTTAAAATATTATCTTTTTTTCCCTACAGTATCTACTACAACCTCTTTTTAATCCTGTAATTAACCCCACTTCACTGGAATAAACTTCACAATTTTGCAACAGCACATTTAATTAGACTCTTAAATGTCTTTTTAACTTTCAGCCACTTATTGCTCTAATGCAGGAGTTGGCCCTCTACAACCTGAGGGCCAAATATGGCCCATCCCTGTTTCTGTAAATACAGATATCATGGAACGCAGCTCACCCATTTGTAGCTATAGTGTCTATAGCAGCTCTCATGGTACAGCTATGGAACTGAGTATTTGTGACATGCACTGTATGGTCCACAATCCTAAAACATTTACTCTCTTGTCCTTTAGGAATAAGTTGGGTGATACCTGCTATTCATTTCTTACATAGCTGTGAGATTTCATGTTGCATTTCCAATATTGTATGATCAGCTCTGAGCTCAAAAACCTTTCATTGCTCACCACTTACGCTGACTTGTAGAGAGTGCTCAGCCTGGCATCAGGCTCATTTATTTTTCTACCTACATATGCTCAATGTCACTGTGATCTCTGACAAGGGTGGTTTACATGATGAATCACAAACACTCCACACTCACCCTAAATCTGAACTTCTGACAATGTGCTAGCACCAACAGGCAGTAGATTTGCAGCCCATCATTCTTTAAAGAATGATGTTTAGTGGACATTTATGATTTTAAAAAAGCTACTTCTTGAGAACCAACTATGTATCAAGAATGGCAGTAGGTTTGCACATATACTTTCATTTTTCTCATATGGACTTACATTTTTAAACATGCTTTTCTATTCAATGACCATATACTGGAACTTCTTTCATGTCCGGCTTGAAAGAAATTACATAAAAATAATGCAACAATCCTATCACAATCTAATGGAAAATATAGGTTAAAAAAGTAATAAAAATTATGTGCTTAGAAACAAAATTGTAGAGAAGCAAAGAGGAAGCAAGAAACTCTGTCCCAAGGTTAAGATGGCTTCATGAAAGAGATGACAGTTGAGCTGGGTATAGAAATTGAGAGAGCCCCAGATGCCTGAAAATTCATGGCAGGTCAAAGAATAGCAAGGAAGTCAGAATTGGAAGATTGCAGGAAGTGGCAACAGTTACAAATAGAAAGAAGAAGCATGCTATGGAGCAGTGGTTGCCAACTGGTGGTCCGCGGACCACTGGTGGTCCATGAGGTCTGAAAGGTTAGTGACCGCGGCTATAGAGAATGGACCTTGGGTGTCTTATTGAAGGACAGGGAGTTGAACCTATCAAGGTGAGGGAAATCTGAGTGTTTCTAAACAAGTGAGTGCCAATCAGATTCTACTTAGATTGTGAATTCCTGGATGGCAGAAATTGCATTGTGTGTGTGTTTGTCTCCCATGGGGTCTGCCAGCTCTGCCTTGAACATAGTGAACATTGAAAAGAGAGTTGTTCATTGATTAATTTCTTCCTGAGGGTGAAACATTTTGGGCTGGCTGGAAGCCAGCAACATTTGAGTTTTCTCTGAGCTTGAAAAAATGCTGACACCAAGATAGTTTTCTTTTTTTTAAAGCAGCAAATATCATGAAGGTGATGAGAAGCATCAAATTCATGACATTTCTTAGTGCCTGTCACCTTCACTCTTGTCGCCAGAAGTGTTTTCAGCTTTCAGCATAATTTTGGCAAAGTTGAAACTATCTAGGAGGGGCTGGAAGATCATTCTTCCTTAAACCATGTACAATAGAGTTGGGAAGTTCTGGTTCTCTGTACTCTTCATGGGTACCAGGCTTTTATTTAATAGTATGTAAGCCAGGGGGAAATGAGATAATTCAGGAACCTTTGAAGCAGATGATAGAATAGGAAGGTGTTTCTCTTCCTCCAGATGTTGGACACCAAATGCTCAGCCTGCTGTGTGTAAGTGACAGGAATGACCAGCCTGCTCTCATTGTCACCAGTTTCAGGCAGGCCTCACAGCTTCAGTGCCACACTTCAGGCTTGGTCTGAGGCATTGACTTTTAAGAAGACACTTTGAAATTTTAACCTAAGATAGTGTAGCCCTGTGGGAACTGCTTTGTTTCTCCTCCCAGTAAAAACTAGGATCATGGCCCTAGCCAGTTTGGCTCTGCAGATAGAGCATTGGCCTGTGGATTGAAGGATCTCTGGTTTGATTTCTGCCAAGGGCACATGCCTGGGTTTCCAGCTGGATCCCGAGTAGGGGATGAGCAGGAGGCAACTAATCAATATTCTGTCCCATCATAGGCATTTCAATCTCTCTCTTCCTCTCTTTTCATCTCTGAAATCAATTAAACAATACTTAAAAAACAACTAGGATTAGTTGGCCAAACAGTGCAATAGCGGAGTAACATGTCTGATCAGACTGTAAGGAGAGGATCAGGGTCATTCTGCTTTTTTTATCTGAAACACTTGCCCTTGCTGTTGTTCTGATGCGCATGGGTTTAGTAAATAGCAAGGCTGGGAAAGAAGAACATCAGCAGCCTTGCCTTGCGGACAGAAGCTGGTTGGAGTTTCTGGTCTCCAGGGCCATTTTATCCAGTAGGCAGTTTGTGTATAGCCCTCAAAGGTCATCCTGCCTCTGCTGGTTCCATTTTATTTTATTTATTATTTTATGTTATTTTATTTTATTTTATCTATTTTAAATATGCTTTTTATTGATTTCAGAGAGGAAGGGAGAGGGAGAGAGAGAGAGAAACATCAAGGATGAGAGAGAATCATTGATCGGCTGCCTCCTACATGCCCCATACTGGGGATTGAGCCCGCAACCTGGGTATATGCCCTGACTGGGAATCAAACCGTGATCTCCTGGTTCTTAGGTCAATGCTCAACCACTAAGCCATGATGGCAGGGCTGGTTTCCATTTAAACCTCTTCTCCTGTCTCCCACTGCTCATTGCCTTCTCCACTCTCACTGAGTTGTGTCACATCAGCATACTCTCTCCACCCAAAGTCACATGTGCTTCATTCTTGCATTCATCTGCTCCCATGAAGGCATCTGCAGGGAATGTTCTTTTCCTTTCTTTAGCTCCTTGACTAAACCAAGGTCTGGATCCAATGATACTACCTCTGTGAAATCCTTCCAGATTCTCCTCTCCCTACGAGTCAAGTCCTCATAGCACTTTGCATGCAGCATTGTCATAATACCTGTCATATTGTATAAAGTGGCATGAAACCCCCGCGATAGTGATCAACTCCCGGAATCATTGTTTTGTTTCCGTTGGTGTATCCCAAACACTTGGGCTCTATGCTTGGCCCGTAATCATTGTAATAAATAGTAAACATAGCTATGACCTAATAATAAGTTGTACTGTGCTAGATAATATCTGATGCATTGGCACAAGTAGGTGCTCATTTAAACCTTGTGAGTGAAGGGAAGGGTCTCCATACTGAATCTCACTCAAACCCAGCCTCCTCCAGATCCAATGGAAACCCATTATGCCAGGACATCACCTTTATCTTTCCTTTGCCTGCCTCCCCTGCCAGGCACTGCCATTCAATAATTGCGGAGTGGTATCTTTTCCTGGAGACAGAGTGCGAAACAATGATTTATTGCTTGAATACACATTGCTTTCGTGGAAGTGATTTGTTTAAAACAACAGTACAGCTCTAAATAAATTATTCATTCCATGCTAATTCTTCACTTTTATGTGCTTTAGTAAGCGTCAAAATAAGCAGCCTGTAGGCATTTTATTTTTGCCACATTAATCTTGGACAGTTTAAAGAGAGGGGAAAAAAGGGAGGAAATCTAAAGAAGAGGTTCCATTTTCAGGAAAACAGATTTCTTTTTTCCCTCCTGCCTCCCGCAGCATCCCTGGAGAGTGTTCCGGCTCCCCCCGCCCCCCAGCCGATCCCTGTTACTTACAGAAGCCCCCCTGAGTGGGCCCAGGGACCTCCCCACACCCCTGTTCAGCATTGGCTCTTTTCCTCTGCAGAGAAAGAGAGACTCCTGATGGCTAGTTCCTGTCACAGTGCCAGGAATCCAGTTCTTTCTTGGGAGATTTGCATTTCCTTGGGCAGGCAGGGTGCTGGGTTTCTAAATTTCACTGGTGTCTGGATTTAGAACTTAAAGGATTAAAAAGTGAGAGAAAAGCAGCAGTGCCACGCGTATCCATTTCTAACTGATTTCCCACTCAGAATAGAGATAGCATTCTTTTCCAGCCTGTTTGTCCTTCCTTAACTGGAGCCTCACTTCCTGTTTTGTGGTAGCAGCATTTGAGTGACTTTCAGTGTAAGAGTCCTTCATTAGCAGAAGAGCAGATTGATGGTTTTGTAGATTCTTGGGACCTTTCTCTCATCTGTTCTGAACTTGACCCCTCCATACTTTACACCTGCTGGAGGCAGAGAGAGGTGAGGTTCTCTGGCCCAGAATCCTCAGGGGTCACAGTGAGGGAGCCATAAACATGACCCATCAGCCATGATGGTGGAAGAGCTAATTCAGCCCATCCTTAAGACTCCAACTCCAGCTCAGCAGCAAAGAAGTCCTAGACTTACTATGTGTGACCTGCATCCAGCCCAGCCCACCTGCTTAGTGAGAAGAACCCTCTCCCCAGGGTTCTGAAGTGAATTAAATAGCATGCTCTGTGTAAAGCATCCAGTTGTAAGAGCTTCAAGAGGCCCAATTTACATGTAGCAGGGGCTGGCTCCTGATTCCCACAGCATTCCTTTCTAAAGCACTCCCTTCTATTATAACCTCTCAGCTCAATAAAGTTCTCCCTAGCTATAATGCCTAGTGTGGTGTCTGTTTTCTCTTTTTTTTTTTGCATCCTGGATGGCATTCAGGAAAAAAAAAATACACTGTGGTCAGTTGGATAGATGAAAAATAGATAGATAGATAGATAGATAGATAGATAGATAGAGAACAGATGGGCAGACAGAGCTTAGCATCCAGCTAATAGAAAGCAAGAAGTATAAGCTTTGAAACTCTTTGAAGCTCTTATCTTTCCCTCTCCATAAAGGCCATGCAGTGTGGTGGTGAAGTACCTGGGCTCTAGGTTCAGTTTATCTGGGGTCAAACACCAGCTTTTCTACTTAAGCACTAGCTGATCTTGGGCAAATTCCTTAAACTGTCCAATCTGCCATCTGGAAAATGTTAGGGGGGAGAAAAAAAGAAAAGAAGGGGAGGAGGGAGAAGGAAGGAAAGAGTGAAGGATGGAAGAAAATAAACATTAGCTTTATAGGATTGCTAAGAATATATATATATATATATATATATATATATATATATATATATAGTATATATGCAAAATGCTTAGCCAAGTGACAGAAATTTTAAAAGTGTTCAATTAAGTAAATTGGTGATAATAATCCAGTTAGAAAAGGGAATTCTAATTTTATCACCTATAATAGGAATTGAAAAAAAATTAAACAAATTGACTAATGTCATATAAGGAATTAAAATGGGTTCTGTACCAGATCCAGGACTCTCAACTTTGAGTTTTAGGCCCCAACCCTGAAGCCCATACAGCCTCTATTTGGGTTTGCCCCCAATGTAGAGTGGAAGTGATTTTGAGGGTCTCATTAGAAATGGGTAATAGACCTTGAATTAGACTTCCATTTCAAATCTGTTCCCTGATGCACTTGCATTTTTCCAGGGCTGTCCATTTCTAGAAACTCACAGAAGGGGCAGTGGGTCTCTGCAGTATCCTGGCCAACCTTCAGGTGCCTCTTCCGTCTGTGTATGAAAGCAAGTGCCTTTGAATGAAAGGACAGAGAAATCAATAAACCTTTGCATTGGCTCGTAGACATGTTTTACATCTACTCATCAGCCCTCCCCAAGGAGGTACAGCATTGAATTTTCTGTAGCATTTAAACCTGTCATTAGCCTAACCTTTCAGGAGGAAATGGGGAGTGTTTAGAAGATTATTCCTAAAACTGGAATTGGATGACATGACGAGGCTCTTGTGTTGAACGTATTCAGACTCTTGTGATCCCACTGTACTCTAGAGGCATTCTGCAATAATTGCTCATGTAACGGAACATGTTATTTATGCCTAGCAAAGTGCATCTCCAATATCACCATACTCAGTCAGACCATCAGCAGATACTGACATTCTCTAGGTCAGCAGGAGCACATTATGTCTAAGTTGACACGGAGTTGCGAGAGTAACGGGGGCATTGATATGACATTGATTTGACTATGAGTATAAGAGCCATATCATACTTGACCTGGTAGGTCATATTATGAAATTTAAATTTTATCTTAAGATCAATAGGAGGCCACAGAAGTGTTTAAAGAGTGGAGGAAATGACCTGATTGCTATTTAGTAAAATATTATAGGGGTAGCAGTGTAGAGGGCGACTTGAGGGGCAGTAACGGGAGATGCTGACCATTGTCAGAGGCATTTCATTCTTCTAGGTGAGAGTTGGTGTGAGCCAAACCAGGGTGAGGTGAGGTTAGAGGGAAGAAGTATGTAGGACTTAGTGACTGATTAGATTTGGGGAGAAAAAAGAGGATAGTTGCAAGGAAGACTCAGAGCTCTAGCTCTATATACATAGCACTCACTAAGCCTGACAACACTGAAGATTGAACAGTACAGGTAATCATCATTGAATGGTAGTTTAATGGTAAGAGACCTACACACATGTATTGTAATATAAGTAACCGCAGAGAAGACTGAAGCCAAAAGAGGTGCATTGGTTTCCTCCTCAGGGTCTCAGTGTGTTAGCAGAGGAGCCTAGGCTCAAGTTCATGTCTTCTGACTCATAGCCCACATCTGCTGAAATGGATCCCTCCAAGTAAGAGGTTTAATAAACAAAATAAACTGATGAACAAAATAGATCCGGAGACATAGAAGCATGGAACAGACTGTTGAATCTCAGAAGGAGG
This sequence comes from Pipistrellus hanaki, assembly GCF_964339955.1. Taxonomy (NCBI): domain Eukaryota; kingdom Metazoa; phylum Chordata; class Mammalia; order Chiroptera; family Vespertilionidae; genus Pipistrellus; species Pipistrellus hanaki. The sequence continues at coordinate 42,570,934 of NC_140516.1, read as the reverse complement.
GGGAGGGTACAAATCAACTTAAGAACTTGTATGTATATATCGGGTCTAGTAATAATTAATGTCGTTTTTAAACATTCGTTTAAAATCTTGCTTGGCGTTGACTTGTATTGACTTGTATTGACAAGAGTGGACGAGGCCGTGTGTCCAATTTTGATCAAGAAGCTCTTCAAGCTCTTTTGGTGCAAAATCCTCAAATTACCCAACAAGAGCTTGCGACAACTTTAAATTGTTCACAAAAAACAATTTCCAATCAATTGTGTGCACTTGGCAAAGTCCAAAAGTTTGGAAAATGGGTTCCTCATGAGTTGACCGACAACAACCGTAATCAAAGAGTCACAATTTGCAGTTCGCTCCTCTCTCGTCAAAACCGTTTGCCGTTTTTAGAGCAAATTGTTACCGGAGATGAAGAATGGGTACTGTATGTTAATTTGAAAAGGCGGCCTCAATGGTTGGACAAAAATGAGGCTCCGCAGCCCACGCCAAAACCTGACTTGCATGCGAAAAAAGTGATGTTGTGTGTTTGGTGGAATTTTAAAGGAAGTCTTCATTATGAACTTTTACCATCTAACCAAACCATTACAAGTGCAGTGTATAGTGCCCAATTGGAAAGGTTAGCCCAAGCTTTAAGAGAAAAAGAACCCGCGCTGATTAATCGGAAGGGCGTAATTCTTCACCACGATAACGCACGACCGCATACTGCAAGAATCACTGCTGAAAAACTGCGCCAGTTGGAATGGGAAGTTCTCCCTCAACCTGCATATTCTCCTGATATTGCCCCTTCCGATTACCATTTGTTTCGTTCTTTGCAAAACTTTCTTCTTGGAAAAAAATTTAATAATGAAGAATGCCTCAAAAATGAATTGACCGAATTTTTTGCATCAAAATCACAAGAATTTTACAACAGAGGGATTAAAATGCTTCCTGAGCATTGGGCACAAGTAGTAGAAAACAACGGCAACTATATTGTTGATTAAATTTTGTTGTATTGTTTAAATAAATTCGATTTAAAAAAGTATTAGAAAACGACATTAATTATTACTAGACCTAATATGTACGTATAAACCATGGACACATGCTATAGAATGGTGAAGGGCAGGTACTGGGGTGGACTAGAAGGGGCCATTGGGGGAAAGGTACAGATGTAATACTTTCAACAATAAATATTTAAAAAAAAAGAGAGAGATTTGATGAGCTTTTAAAGTGGAATCCCACTTGAAGGCGGAGTTACATTGAAGCTAAATGAAGCTTAAGATTCAGAGTCGTTTTCCCAGTTGGCCTGTCCCAGTGGTTGAGCATAGAACTATGAACCAGGAGTTCCTACTTTGATTTGTAGTCAGGGCACATGCCCAGAGTGCAGACTTGATCCCCAGTGGAGCTATGCAAGAGGCAGCTGATCAATGTTTCTCTCTCATCATTATTGTTTCTATCTCTCCCTCTCTATTCCTCTTTGAAATCAATAAAAAAATATATTTTTTAAAGATTCAGAGCCTTTACAGGCATGAGCTTCTGTGACTTCTGGGAGTTTGGGGAAGGTATAGATTGTTCCTGCCAGAGAGAGGAAGCCAGGTTGTGATCAGAAAACATTTCTGTTGTCATTTCTGCCAATCTTCCTGGAGATATCTCAGAAGAAACATATACATGAATTTCTGGCACAATTTATTGTGATCTATTTTTACAGTCTAATAAATATTTACTTTGAAGACTCATTTTTTTTTGTATATTTTTGCTTCATTTTTCTTAAAGAAGAGCCCCCAAATTGTATAACTCTCATTTTCTCTATACCTGGATCTATGTCAGATCCTACTGATGCAGTCCTCAGTCTATCTCTTTCAAATCCCCATCACAGAACTGGCCCCATCCAGTCCTCCATTCTACACAGGGGAACTCCTACTTCATGTACCAAAATGGCATATGCTTTGCTAAGATGATTCTTTATTCTCCAAATCCTCTTGTTCAAGAACTGATTCTTCTAAAGTATAACCTACATACACCTTGTGTAAATGAGATGGTTGGAGTTAGATGGTCTTTCAAGTACTTTCCAATTTTGCCCTAAGTTTCTTTTAAAAGAGTAGCCAAATGATAAGTTTATTTTAGCCATGTACCAGCTTCTAGATTGAAAAGGGTTAGAATGGAATCATGTAGAAGCATTTTGGTTCTGTGATTAAATGACAAGAGATATATAAGGATCACTTAACTGTGATAGTTTTATTTCCCCTCTGACAGAAACCATTATTATGTATTAACCAGAGGCCTAGAGCACAGATTCATGCACTGGTGGAGTCCCTTGGCATGGCCTGCTTGGATTGCGCTGAAACCAACTCTCTGACATCCCCCAAGAGGTCCTGGATAGCGAGAGGGCACAGGCCATGCCAAGGGACCCCACTGGTGCATGATTGGGGCTGGGGAGGGACCACAGGAGGGCTTAAGGGAATGTCCAGCCCTTCTCACCCAGTCCCAATTGGGCAGACCCCAGCAGCAAGCTAAGCTACTGGTCAGAGTGTTTGCCCCCTGCTGGTGAGTGTGTGTCATAGTGACTGGTCAAACTGTCGGAGGGACAATTAGCATAATATATATATATATATATATATATATATATATATATATATATATATATATATATATATGATTTACTTGGAATTTCAAGTAAATTTCACTTTCAAGCCAGCTTTTTTTAAACTTTGAATTTTCTTTCAGGCAAATTGTGTTCCATCAAACCTTAGCACTCAGACAATGGAAACAAAAGATGTGATAATAGAGAAGTCAGTTATTGTTTATTTCTTTTATTTTTTAAGAGAGTAAGATGCTTCTCTTCCTCCCTGGCCTTCTTTAAGACTTTCTCAGAGTAATGGAAAAATCTTTGAACTTAGCACCTGACTATCTCTGGTGTTTTATTTTTGTTGCTTTTGTTAGTTGCACTGTATGGTAAATGAGAAGGGAAAATGAAAAAGATGTATACATATATTGTATATAAAAGCTCACATTTTTTTCATTTTCTATTCCAGTGCCTTATGGAGGTTCGGGTTCTGACACGGGGCTCACCGTACTATGCATGTCTCTCTTTATTAGCTTCCTTTAAGTATGATTTGTTAACCTCGAAAGATAATGTTTTAAAAATTGAGTTAACCTCTTCAGACCCATGAATAAAACCAAGATGAAGAAGTAGGAAAGGGAAAGTCTTGGTTCATTTCTCTGCATTTCAGTTTATTATAAGGAAGCATATGAGCAGAAGGGTCCCTCATCCTTCTTGGGCAGTTTGCTGCTTAATGGTGTGTTCACTTTGTGTGCGGGTTCTCAGATAGGAAGAGTCTTAATATTGAGATGATGTCTGTAATTTAGACAGATAGTCATTTGGAGCTTGGGCATCCTTTCTTGGACCAGTGCATCTAGGAAGTTGAAAGGGAATCTCTCCCTCCCTCACATCCTGTCTCTCTCTCCCCTACCAAATTCAGGTTGTACCCCTGGAATTGAAGCATATAGCAGGTTTCCTCTCTTTGTTTTCAGATTTCCAGAGTGGGAGGATAATGCAAGGAATACTTTCTTTTTTTTTTTTTTCTTTTTTTTTTTTTTTTTTTTTTACAGAGAGGAAGGGAGAGAGATAGAGAGCTAGAAACATTGATGAGAGAGAAGCATCGACCAGCTGCCTCTTGCACACCCCCCACCGGGGATGTGCCCGCAACCAAGGTACATGCCCTTGACCGGAATCGAACCTGGGACCTTTCAGTCCACAGGCCGACTCTCTATCCACTGAGCCAAACCGGTTTTGGCAGGAATACTTTCTTATTGTTTTGTGACTCTGAACCAATAGTTCTCTGCGTCCTCTGTGATTCTAAATACCAGGTGACCTAATTTGAAGAGGGACTGCACTGAAGCAGGAAGGTTGTGTGTTATTTCCAACCCCTTCTGAGCACTGTGAAGGGGGATACAGGAAACATGGTGGATGGCTGTTTATTTAGCTGTGAAACAATGGATGGCCTTGCATAGATATTCTACTCGGTTTTTCCTTGAACTGCAGCTCTCTTTCCAAACAACCCTTTGGGTCTCCTGCTGTATCCTCCATTCCCTAGCCTCAGCTGCTTTCCTGACTTGAAGCTTTGGCTATAAGTCTCCATGTCTGTTTAATCTTCCATTTTATTATCCCTACACAGATAAGTCTTGTCTGTGTGTTTTCCTCATATCTTATACAATCATTTTATCTTGATGCTCTTTTCTAGAAAAAACAAAAAGCAAAAAACCAACAACATTTAATTTAGAATCTACCTACTTCCCCTGGTGTGAGGCAGAAGCTTAAAATAGAGTGTAACTTATGGTTGAATAATTTACATAAAAGCAGAAGGCTATGAACTGGTCAACATTACCCAGTAGATATGGATGTATGTTTTGGCCATTATCCTCTTTTAAATCATTCAAAAAAGGGGAGGAGGAGGAAAAAAGAAGAAAGATACAGAGGAATGCATTGTCATTATTCTTCTTGGTTTGGCATTGTGAAATTAATATATATATATTTTTTAGTTGATAGTATCCCTTCACTTAGGAAAGAGGAAAGCAAGTTCTACTTTCAAGATTTGCATGAAAAAGCAACCTAGGTCTCCTGGATTTGATGATCTTGGGTTTGTTTGCAGTGACCTGGCTCCAGGATTAGAGTATACTAGTTATTGCCTTGTAAGTGCAAGCGTTTCCTTGCCTGTTACTAACAGGAAAGGACTTTACACAGGCAGAGGGGAAGAGATAGAGTGAGAGCTGAGTTTTTTCACGTGGGAGCTCCTGGGACAGTGCTCCTGTGGTTGGGTGCTGGTCTTGCTGCTCTCGGCCTTGCATCTCAACAGCAAATGACCTCTACAGGGAAACAGATTCAGAAGAAGGACAGCAAATTTTACTAAAAAATGTTCTGCTCTCCACAAAGGCTCTTTCCTGCACTACAATTTCCTCTGTGCCCAGCATTGATTAGCTTATCTGTATGCCTCTGTTTCTGTCTGCATCATCACTGTTGGCTGCCTGGTCTTGTACACTAGTAAGTTCTCCAGGGAGGCACAGTGGCTGTTTAGCTCACACCATCTCAGTGTCATGCAGAGGATTTTACATAAATAAACATGACATTACATTATGCGTGGGCTCCTACAAAAGGAGGAGGGAGAAGGTCTTTGGAGAAATCTAACTGCTTTCTGGCTGACTCCACCCCATTTTTTTTTTTACTGGGTTTCTATTTCAATTTATGTTTGCATTTCCTGGAGTTTTGGTCTTACAACTTCCAGTGCATGCGTGTGGTTTGTGTGTGCACTTGCCATCATACCAACCTTTCATCTCCCCTCTGGGACTTATTAATCCAGTTTAGTAATTATTGATTTCTCTTTCCTTTGATGACTCAAATGGAGCGCCATTATACATTCACTTAAATCTTCCAAAAATGATGATACTGTAAACCCTTCTGTGGAAATCAAGAATCCTGGATCCGGGGACAGCCACTTTCTGTAGTGAATTAAGTGGAAGGATCAATTCCTAAAAAAGGATTTCACCAAAGTTCAAAATTTTTAAACATAAATGAAGAAATGACCAGTCTAAATGGCGTTGATATGAGGTCAGCAATGACCTAAAAAATGAAGTTTGTATGTTATAAGGAAAATAATATTCCAGGACTGTCTGGAAGAAGGCAGAGGAAGAGAGAAGGAGGTTGAGGCCAGCCCTGCAGGTGATGGATAACAGATGCCCAGCACTTTGGAATTGAACAGGATGTGTGGATCCTCAGGGGTTCTGCCTGGTCTCTAGTTATAGGCGGAAGCAGGCATTATAGGTTGGGGAAAGTGAAGCACCATGATTAAGAGTCTGTATGTAATGTACATTAAGCTTGTCCACCACTCACAAACTGAGTAATTTAAGTTAGTCTCGGTGGGACTCAATTTTCTCATTAGAAAAAAAAAAAGTTCATTGCTTGAAATATCTTTAATAATGAAATTTGACTGGCACACAGAGTAGGCACCCAATAAATATTGTAAACAATAGCAACTCCTTGCATTCGTTTAGTCGTTTAACATTTACTCAGAGTTCTTCCACTTCCTATTCAGTTTCTTTTCCACAGTTCTAGAAGACTAAGGTGAGAGACAGATCATGTCTTTTATTTATTTCTTTACATAAGAGAAATTTGTTCAGTATTTGACTAAATCAAGCTCACAGCATTGCAGATACTGCTCTTGGTTGCCTAACAGGCACTCCAAATGGGCTGTTGGCAAAGCCCACTTCTTACCATAGAAAATATACCAAGTGAAAATTTCCTGCTTTCATTGCAGCTGCAGGGTAGGCATGTGGCCGATTCCTGGTCATTGAGACCCCAGAGTCCGCTGGAGGGCTCTTGGAAAAGAGGTTTCTTGTGTCCTTTAAAGGGAAAATAAAAGAAAAGCAGGCCTACTCTGGAAGCACTTGTTTCCTTAGCTGGGTGGAGCTATGTCTGCTTGTGCTGCAGAGAAGTGAACATGAGGGCTCACAGTGCCAATGTTGACTCTGTGGTGTGGGTCTGATTGGCATCGCTTGGCTAAACTTGCCTGGAACTATGTAAAGTTTGGTTCTCCTGCTCTAAAAGATAATGCATCTCTTAAATTGTGTATTATTTTTTCTGTTCTGTTTCTTGCTGCAAAAGATCATTCTCACAGACAGGGTGGCTAAAGCATAACTCAAAATCTGGTCTCCTGATTCTGAAGACTTTATTCCTCTCTACAGAGCACCCTGCCATCCTAATATTAAGGGCCTCCACCAGAGTGCCAGATATATCTCTAGTCTGATATTCTGTGTGTCCTCACTCAGTCTAAGCCCAAGCAAGCATGTCAGACTCATGGCCTTTGGGCCACATGCCTCCTGCTGGCCACGAGTTTGACATACTTGGGACTCCAAGGTGTAGCTAAACCTGAGGACTTGCTCTCTTCTGACTGTTCCTGGAACTTTCACAGTATGGATGTCTATTCTCATGTTTCTTTCCTTTAGAATACCATATCTATAGAACAGACAGTGTGGCTCAGTGGTTGATCATCAACCCATGAACTGGAAGATCACAGTTCTGGGCACATGCCTGGGTTGTTGGCTCGATCCCCAATAGAGGGTGTGAAGGAGGCAGCCAATCAATGATTTTCTGTCATCATTGGTGTTTCTGTCTTTCTGTCCCTCTCCCTTGCTCGCTCTGAAATCAATAGAAATGCATTTTTTTAAAAAAATATTACCATCTCTATATACTCTCTTCTCTTCCAGAATCATACACGTCCTCTAGGACTTGTCTTCAATGCAACCTTTATAAGAAACTATTCCTGATTATATGCTTCTTCCTTGCTCTTGAGAAGATATAAACACTCTTCCTCTTGCTGCATACCTTCCCCCCTCCTTTTGTAACCATCTGTGTGCACGTGTGCCTCTTCATTTTGACCATGAGCTTCCAGGGACTGGTGCCGAGTTTCATTCTCCCTTTGTGTCCTCGCAGCACATATTTTTTATTCCTGCCTCTTAAGAAGGCTTAATGCATGTTTATTGAATTAAATGTGCAGAATTTTAGAGCTGAAAAATCTTTCTTCTGAACAAAGCTCTCATTTTCTGGGAATTATAGAAGCTTCTTAATCTTGGATTCATGACCCCACCTAGGATTCAGGAGATCAGTAATATCATTAAAGCTATATCATTGTTTTATGTGCATAGCATATATTTGATCGGATTATTAAAGAGTATGAGGCTTTTCTAAAAAAGAAGAACCTCCGTTTAAGTCGGCAAGTTGAATAAATGCTTACTGCGCTATAGACACAATATGGAACAAGAATATTTTTTGGAAAACCATTGTGTGGGTTTGCCTCTTTTCCCTAAAACTGGAGTGCAAAGGAAACAACAACAACAAAAACCACACCAAATTTCTGGCTGTTGGACATGCCCCCTTAATTTTACCTAAATCTTCAATTCCCCTGAAAGATGGTCCCAGATCTCTTCAGGCCCCTTCTAATTCTCCATCCCCATATTCACTTCCATGCACATCTGTAAACATGTCCACCGGACTGGACTCTGGAAGCCGAGAGGCTGACGTTGCCCTCTGGAGGATGAGGACCGCCCATCTGCTGGAAGTGATGGGGCGGGGAGGATGAGGTGGCCAGCTTTAGCCCTGTCCCAGCCTGCTGGCATTTTCAGCCAGACTATGGCCCACCCAGGGAGCTGGATTATGAAGGATAGCCTGGTTGAGCTGTAGAGTCCCCATGTGTGACAATGATAGAAACTCCTGCCAAGCTTTCCCTGAATCACAAGTGTCTGAGAGTAATACAAAAGAACACGTCTTGTTTTATAGACTAAGCCTCCTTTCACCCTCTTCATTATTTGGGGTTTGGAAAGAGACTCTAGGATCCTGTCCCAGAAGCCTGCATTGCCAAGAAGCCCAAGGTCACTCTTTTGTTTCCCCTGTGATAAGATTCCATTCCTCAGTTGGAGGCAGAAAGGGAACAGGAATGACTGCAAATCATTAACAATTGAAAAATGAGAAGACGTGGCCTACTTTTCCAAGATTTCCCTTTGATGGAGGTGAGATGAGGTAAGGACAATGGCCAGACCAAGTGTCCTGGAGGAACTCAAATCTCCTGCAATGCCCAGTAGTTCTCCTAGAACTACCCTAAATCCATAGATTGGAAGAACAGTCAGTTTGCTAGTCAAGTCCTCCTTCATGAACAATTCTCATTAACCCTCTGTTTCCAACCATATTGCTACTCCTAAGCAAAATAATTAGGAGATAACATTCATAGGGAGATGTGTGCATTCCTTCTTAGGGGATGAAGGGAATGGGAAATACATTTACTTACCCTCAACCCTCCATAGGCCCCCCCTCCTCTGAGGTGCATCCTTTTAAGTTCTCAAAGGAAAGAGTCAAGACACTGCTTTTTCATTGAGAAAATAAAGGGAGGATCCTGATGCTGTTACTTTTGAAGAGTGGAATCAATTTTGGTTCTTACAGTCTACTGATTAATGCAGATGTTTTTCAGAAGTAGACTGTGTTGAATCTGATTACCAGAAAGGTGTTTCAGGGATTCTTTTAAATGTGTGGACTTCTTTCTAATTTTAGTCTTATGTTCATTAAAAATAAAGCCCTACTGTTGCATTCAAAGCTGTCACATGTCTTAATACTTGGCAGAATGGGAAGTGCAAGGTAGGACCTTGGTCTGCTGCCCTGTTGATGCATTCCAGAGCATCACTGAAAATAGGGCTTGCCTGCCATTCCATACCAGAGGACGTTTTTCACTGGCTTTTGCTGTTTTATACTTGAACACTCCTATTAGTCTTCTACCTACTGTTGTCTTTATTTTTGTGAATGCTTTTTTCTGGGGTAGAAGAGGGAAGGAGAGGATTGACATTTTCCTCTCTACCTTCCACCCCCAGGGTTCTCTGTGATGGTCTTTTTTTCTTTGAGAACTTTATAAAGGAATCATTGACACACATAATGATATATATTTAAAATGTACAATGTGATGATTTGCTATACATACACATTGTGGGATGATAGTCATGTTCAAGATATTAACACATCTATCACCTCACATTGTTAACACTGTCTGTTTTTTATTGTTTTGAGGGAGAAATAAAGACAGCAAGAAGAGAGACATGGATTTGTTTTTCCACTGATGTATTTATTGGTTGATCTTGTATGTACTCTGAGTAGGCATCAAACCTGCAGCATTGGCACATGGAGACAATGCTCTAATCAACCGAGCTACCCAGCCAGAGCTGTGAGGGTTTTTTGTGTGTTTTTTTTTAAACTGACAATGTTTAAGATCTACTCTCAGTACCTTTCAAATATGCAGTATTTTATTATTAACTGTAGTCACCATGCTGTACATTAGCTCCTCAGAATGTTATCTTTTCATAACTGAAAGTTTGCACCCTTTGGCCTATATCTTCCCATTTATCCTTGAGCCAACCCCTAGCAGCCACCATTCGGTTCTATCTCTACAAAATCATTTTTTTGTTTGTTATTTGTCTTTTGTTAAGATTCCACGTTTAAGAGGAACTATACAGTATTTGTCTTCATCTGGTTTATTTCACTTAGAAATAAGCTTTACCTATCTTCTTGCTAATGGCGGGATTTCCTTCCCTTTATGGCTGAATAACATTCCATTGGGTCTGAAATGTAATGAGCACTTTCTTGATGTTATGGTTGATTCACACCTATGCACAGAGATGAGGGGGGAGAGGCTGGTGTTGGTAATGACTCAGTAGGAGCTTTGGAAGACCTGGGGAAGAAGGATAATCGTCTGGTGAGCACAGGTGGTGACCGTTGGACCCAGTGCTGGGGAGGATGCACAGGCTCACTCCCTTAAACACCCTCTCTGCTACCTGCCCAGAGCCTGGCACTATTTCCACTCCCTCCCACTCTTTCAGGAATGGGTGCCTTGCATAGCAGCTTAGTGGGTGCTCATGTTTCTTATAATATGGACAAAGGGAAGTTTTCCCCGGAGGGTTTGTAACAAATGAATATGGAGCCACAGCATAAGAACAGCACAAATGGCCTGTGGTGACAGTGGCTCCTAGACTGGCTGAGGTTACCTGGAGATGTAACTGTGAAAGATCCTAGAAATACCTGGGCACTGAAGTCCGGTACCATGTAGGTAGACATTGTTAAACCATAGATATTTGGATGATAGCTATTTAAAATGTCCTATGATTTAGAGAAGAACCCCAAAAAGCTGTGACCATATGGCTCAACACTTACAGTTTTGAATGAGGGAAATTTTGGTACTAAATAGTGTAAACAAGGTATAGAGAAATGAGATGCTGATGGAGATTCCATTTTGTGTGAATGTGTTTATCTAGACAGCCTTGCTCTCACTGATTAGGTTTATAATTAATTACTGTGCATTTGGACTTGGATACATTGAACTAACTCTATACTACATGAAACTTGTTGCTGACGGAATAAAAATAAATGACCATATATATGTCATTTCAGTACATACAACATTTTACTTGCTTCAAGAGTTCCATTGATTTTTTTTTAAGCTTGAAAAGTACACAAAACATGGTAGACAGTAGGACCAGAATAAGTAGGCAATTGCATTTACCCCATTTTCTCATCTAATGGTGGTGCTAGTTCTATTCAGTTCTGTTTTGTAACAGAACAGAAAAGCAAACAAACAACAGCAAAGCACAACTTATATAATGGCGCTTCACCATCCAGGAGTAATGCGTCAAATAACACACATGGACAGTAATGCACTAAATAACACACATCACCATCCAGGAGTGATGCTCTAAATAACACACATGGACAGTAACATGCTAACTAACACACATGGGCAATCAAGAGACAAAAGAGGGGGAGAGAGATTTCAAGGCTTCGACTGAAAACACAAGGAAAAGTTCTTTTTGCTGTAATCATTCTGAAAACAGAGAGATCAGGTTGACTCGAGCTGATAAACTTTGAAATGCCATGAAGGACACCTCTCTGGTGTATTGATGAACTGCCGGAGTAGATCACTGGCATTTTTGTTTTCCTGGCCCAGTAAGAAGAGTCACTGATACCTCACGCCTGCCTGCCTGTGAATTGCTTCTCTGATTGCTGCTCATGTGGGTGGGGTGTCTCACACCATTGTATGCTGGGTAAAAGAATTCCTTCTCTGGGATTCCTCTGAATTCCCTTGTTAGACCCAGCATGTGACCAGCTGAACATCATTATTTTGTTGGCCGCTGGATTGTATCAGGAAAGCAACTACCTGGAGATGCTTTATGCCCTCACTGCTCCCATTTCCTCCACGGGGGATTTATAGGCCTATTCGAGGTGGCACAGCAACATCACTCTGTGTCTTCAAACAAACAGCCACCCCGCTGCCACTGATCAGAGTTCCTGGGATGGCGGTGATTGAAATTTAGCACTTAGAGCAATTTAATTGGCACCCGGATCTGTTCAACATATGCCCCAACCGTAGGCATGCCATCTGATGTGCCCACAGGGTGCCTCACACCTCACACATGCTCCCATTTTGCTAAAGAGGCAAGTTTTGAACAGCTCCTTGAAGGAAGCCTGTGTGGTGGTGTAGGAGAGGGCAGGCCCTAGAGCCCAGGTCCCCAGATCCTCAGCGTTCCCTTGAACTTGGAACAAACCTAAGTCCTGGAGTTCCAGTTCGCTTGTTGAGAAAGAAACCTTCAGAATCTCTCCCTTAGTAAATCAAGGCCAGTGCTAGCGGAGTGTAGCCTGGAAGGGTTCAGCACTCCTGGCAGCGCACTGCCTTGAAAATCAAGGTTAGAATGTTCCCTGCTCACTGAGGCTGGAACTGATCCCTTGGCCTGCAGACAAAATCCTGGAAATCAGTGTCACCACTTTTCTCCCGAGTTGGGAACATCAGTCCTGGGCCAGATGTTCTAGGTTAGAGTTTATCTGGCGAGGAATATGAACCTCAACAGAAAGTAGAACAGTCCCATTTGGTTCTTTCCTTATGCAAGAAGAAGGGATGAGGATATCAGTGCTTAGGAACACACTGCTCTGTTCAGTCTCCCCAAGCTCCCTGGTGCTCATGGACTTCACGTCACCAGGCGGACCCTGGTCATTGCTGCAGGTGCCCAGACGCAGCCATGCTGGGCATCGCTGAGAAAGAGGCATACCAGCTCTCTTAACGACTTAGTGGGTTTTTAAAAATACATATATTTTTATTTCAAGGAGATGGATAGAGAGAAACACCAATGATGAGTGAGAATTGAGCCCACACTCTGGAATGTGTCCTGACAGGGAATCATACAGTGACCTCCTGGTTCATAGGTTGATGTTCAACCACTGAGCCATACTAGCCAGGGTTTGTTCCTGTTTTAAATGGGTCACAGACCCCCAGGCCTCATCTGTATTTGTATTTTCCTCTGGCATTAGGCAACATCCCAGGCTCCTAATAAATTGGTAGTAAGTGCATGTTGAATTCTGAAAGAACGAACTGCAGTGTTCATACTTCTCTGAGTGAGCAATAGGTTAGAATCAGAGGAAGACTCACTGTGACATTAATGAAGCTTGCATTTCAGTGCCCCTCATTGAACGGGTCCCTTTGCAGGACCTGCCCTTAAGTTTGGAATCATAATCTATGTCCTGCTTCTTATGGAGGGCTCCCCAAATTCCATAGACTTCCAGACCCCATAAAACATAGAGAGGAGCCTGTTCAAATGCTATGGCTTAGCCCATGGGTCTTATTCCAACCAGTGGCTTTCCCCGGTATTGGGAGATGAGAAGAAACTGTTAGAGCCAGGCCTTCAGGGAACAAAGGGAGGGCCCAACATTTAAGAACTTCATGCTAAAGCAGGATAACTTGCATTTCTTACCTAGTTGAACTCCTCACAGCAACCCATTCTGGGGGATAGCATAGTGAGATTCCAAGAAACTAAGTAACCTGTCTGTGTGGTACAGCTTCTAGGACCTTCCACTCCCCAAACCATCAGCTCAGTGGCTACCTTGCAGAATGCATATTTCAGAGCTTTGCAAGTCTTTCCGGAAAGTGTTAAGCCCACCAGGGTAAGAAAGGTCTGGGAAGTTCAGGTAACTTGCCTTGGGAGTGGAAGGGAGAAAGTTGGGGAAGGGTTCAGGCTTGAGCAGTTTCATGGAAGGCACTGGCAAACCCTTCCCCAGTCAGCATAAGGGAACATGGTAACAATTCATTCAATTATGTTAAGCGCCCATTAAAGGAATCCTAAACCCTCCCTTGGGCCATTTTGCTTCTGTGAGATTGTAATTGTTTGAGACTAACCATGATTTCTTCTTTTGCCTTCAGGTGATTCTCATTTTGACAAAGCTCTATGACTATAACCTGGGGAGCATCACTGAGAGCTCACTTTGGAGGTAAGTAGATAAACGGAGCTAATGATTGCTGTGTTATTTAATCATGCCCACCACTGCTTCCCCCCACCTCCTTTTCCCCAGGTGAGATCTCTCTTATTTTACCCTTCCTTCCTCTGCTCTCTGTTCCCTAGGCCATGGTTGGGGTTTATCTGCAGGCAGGCCAGATCCTTACTTTTTACACAATCCTCCTTTTGGTCACAGTCAAATCTTTGTGCTAAACTGTTCATTAGGTTGTCCTTACGAGTGTTGGTCCCCACAGTTCTCACTGACCTGTGAGCTTAATGGGGCAGTCTGTGTCTTGGGCCCATACCTGAACCAATCTCTGAAGGCCAGTAGAGCACTGCCTCTGATTGGTCAGTCCTGGGTCATATGACAATTTCTGAACCTGAGAGAGGATGAAAACTACCCCAGAGATAATATGCCGGGATCACTGGCTTGGAGTCTGTTATAGATGCTGGAGGGGCAAGTCCCTAAGGGAGACTCGAGCCCCTAGCTGGGGATTCTTGGCTTCATGCAGGAAAGAATTCTAGATGTGAGCTAGACAAGAGGTTAAAGCAGAAACAAGTATATTGAGCAGAGAGGAGAAGCAGGAAAAGCCACTCCATAGAGAGTGATGGACTCTCCTCACAACAGAAGGAAGAGATACCCCAACTCTCTCTAGAGATTGGGCTTATATCTATTTGTAGTTCCTGTGGAAAATTACTGGTATAAAGAAATAGAGCATGGAAAAGTTGGAGGTAAGTGAAATATAGTGGCAGCCCTACTTTGGTAAAAACTGCTGTTTGAATTTTAACCCTTCTAGTTTGGCTCTTGCACCTGATTAAACACAGGGGGGGTGGGGGAGTGGGGAAGCTATTTACCTTACCTTTCAGGTAGAGACTTGGAGGCTAAGGCAATTTTCCCTTGCCTGTGACCAGGAACACAGGAGAGTAATTCCCACTGACTCAGTAACCTTTAGAGATAAAAACTGTAGATAACCTCTGAGCTCTGCTTCTGTGTTATCGGCTATCCCAAGATAGGGCCACATTCCAATGTCCAGCAGGATGTGACTAGCTACGACCCTGCTGGGCTGACTCCAGTCTTTATAATGTAGTCTTTAGGATTTAGAATTTGGAACAAAGGAAAATTCCTGTGGTTTGAACCTTTAAAAGGGACTTCCTACCCCTGAAACGGGGCAGTCGTGTGGAGACCACTTGCGTGTGGTGCTCTCACGTCTGTCCTGGCCAGTTATTTCAATACATCTTTGCCTGCTTATTAATCAATCATCAGCCTCCGGTGGTCTTATTCTGAACCCAGGGTTTGACCCCACAGCAGTAAGCTTTCCTTTACAAGGTCTATTTTGTGAACTGTTTTCCCGTTGTGGTATGGGTAAACCATAAGGTATTAGTGAGGAGCTATTAATCGATCTTTGCTTGAAGTTTCTTTGTTCTAGAGGCACCTTGCCATCTGCTTGCATCTCAGGTCAGCCCAGTTCCATGTCAGGCAGCAGGTAACAGGCCCCTGGCTTAATTTTGTTTAACTTCAGTTAATTTATATAGTTCTCATGGGCTCTCCTATACTATTCTGATTTGTCAGTGCCCTTATCATAACAATGGTTAATTTCTGATATCATTTTTGATCACCATTCCCAAAACACACACACACACATACACACACTCTCTCTCTCTCTCTCTCTCTCTCTCTCTCTCTCTCTCTCTCTCTGTCAGTGGGAGTGGTTATACAAAGAAGATGGTCTTTGTTAATATAAGAACATTCAGAACGTGAAGAATTTTTGTGTGTGAGTTTATCTGAGCTGGGAAGCAGAATCTCAAAGAACTGAGATAATGCTCTCAAGAGAATGGTAGTTTTTTTTACCTGGTTTTATACCTTACAATCAAAGGAGGAGAAATAAGTGGGTTCCATGAAAATCATTGGTGATAGATTAGGTAGGCAGGGGGGAAGCAAAGCTGGGAAACCTGTGAGATTTGATAAAAAGTAAAATGATAGTCACATGCTTTTTTTACATGTAGGTGGGTACAGGACAGTTAACAGCCAACAAGTAACATGATGACAATAACAATGAGGGAATTTATGGTCTCCACTCTGGTGCACTGGTTGGGCCCTGAGAGGTCTAGAAAATGGGAATTTACCACTGACATTCCAAACGTGTATTGTCTTTGATGCAAAAAGACAATAGGCTCCGTTAAGGTCAAAGTTAACCTTTGACAGGGAAGATACTGCTGTAGGACATAACTACCCATTATAAACTGCTTTTAATTAAATTATTCATTTTAGACCATCCTTTGTGGTTATTTTAGGTCTCTGTGTTTGCAAGGCCTCCATGCAGGCCTTCCCTGAGCTTGTCAGGTTAGCATGTGGCCCCTTTTCATCCACATCTTTGAGCTGACAAAACTAGTGAGTGTTCACTGCTTAAGATCAATGGGCATTCCATCACCTTTCCTATGACCGGGAAGAATGGTTACCTGCTCTCAATCTCAGAGCTAGGATCCAGAGGGAAAGACCGCTCTCCCCCACCCACATCTGTGACAGGTCCCATCCCTAGTCTAGTCCACAATAATTGGGAAGGGAAGGCTGATTTACATGGTAGAGATTGGATTACAGAGCCTGCATCTGTTGGGGAATGTAGTTGTCATACAAGAGGAGGATCATGGATTGGACAGACACCCCAAGGAATCTATCATACCCTGCCAGGGGATTGTTCATAAAAGTTCATTTTTTCCTGATATCTACTTCCATTAGGCTTGGCAGGATATCCAGGCAGCCCCAGATCAATTATTCTCACTTCAGGAGGACTCTAGCAGACCAAGGAGAAGGCTAGATTCTGTTCTTTTACTTGTTGTCAGGCATTAAGGTCATTGAACTCCTCCCCCAACTAAGGAGGTCAATTATGCAGAGTTTATACCACCTGGACATTTTGAAACGGAATTAAAATATGGGAAGTTTGGTAGAGCCTCAAAAAGTAGTGTTATTTAAAGCATTAAGAGCCTGACACCTGCTGTATTGTTTAAATTCAGTCCCCGTTCATCAGAATCTCAGCGACTCTGAGTAAGCTTACGCTTCGTTGATAGATTTCTCTAATGTATTTAAATATATGAAAGTAAAAGCCGGCTTTTATACTGCAGTGCACCTGCCACATAAAGTGTAGTCGGCATATTAGAAAATTAAAAGGTGTGCAATTCTGTCTCCGTGGGACATGCTTTTAGCAGCTATAACTCTCCATCTGAAAAGCGGGAAGGGCATGCCGGAGGGACGTGAGGGGTCGTTTGTCCTAGACAACGGAAGCTCATGTTCAAGGGCTCCTTTCTCTCTCAGGGCACATTGTTACCCATTCCCCAGTCAGGGAAGAATGTACTTTTCTGATCTTAAGGGAGGAGGATATAAAAATGACAAATATTTCAGAAATATTAGGCCTTCTTTCCAAGGAAGCAACCCCAGGATTTTAAGATTGGGTGAGTGTGGCAAGAATGATCCATTGACTTTTCAATCTTAGAATCAATTTCACTAAAGGAGATATATATATATATATATATATATATATATATATATATATATACATACACACACACACACACACACACACCCATATGTACAGACACATGTGCTATACCCACGTGTTTTTATTTTTCTAACATATCTGCAATAGTAATTTGCCATATATGTCATATATTGTATTATACATGTTATATGTGGCAAATGACTACTGTGAGTATTCTTCATTATTAGAACTACTTATTACAATGCTTTGATAAATGAGCACAAGCCTCAATGAAAATACAGTTTAGAAAAGAAAAAAGGGAAGAAGGAATAATATTTAGAATACTCACAAGTGCTTCAATAGAGCTTGCATTTTCAGGCAGCTCACGATGCCCATCTGGTCTTTGGGGAACCTCTTTGGGGGTGCTCATAAGAGGAGACATGGGGCGGGCCTGGGTGGGTCAAGGATAGGAATCAGGACTAGAGTTCCTCTGATCTTAAGGGAGGAGTATATAAAAATGACAAATATTTCATTTTCAACTAGAAATGCGTTTCTAGTCACCTAGTGCAGCCTTCCTTGAAGGACAACAGACTGGTTACTGACTCATTTTTCTCCCACACAGCTGTGCTTTCCTCTCAGAATACCTACCTATGCCCCAAACTGGGGGGCTTGGTAGAGGCACATGGCACCCCAGCACTGAGTGCAAGACTTAGTACATAGGATGATGCTCACTAAGTATCTGTTTTTGAACAGACCAGTGAACACTACAATTCTCTCTCTTCTGCATGGTTATCAATATGTAACCCTGTTTATCATTCACTTATTCAACATAGATGAATTGTTGAACTCCTTTATCTTATGGTTCTGTCCAGGAGAGGGAGTGTGGGTGGGTACATCCATAACAGCATATAGGCTTTGTCCTGCAGGTGTTCATTGTTTAGGGCCAAGGTCTATAGACAAAGTGAGAGAGGTCCGTGAACTTGCATGTAACTTGCCATATGTCATTTGTATGGGGAAGGTACTTAAGCAGCCACCCAGAACTGCCAGATCCCAGAAGGAGACAAATATAATATAAAAACTAAAAACTGCCATACAACTGTACATATTGTGACAAAAATTTAAGTGTTGCTTCTTTACTTTGCTCATGTGTATATTTTCTCTTCTCAGCTAGACTTTAAGCCCTTAAACACAGCACTTTGCTTATTTAAGGATAATAGCAACGGAGCCGCTAATAATGACAACAATGATAGAACCTAGCTAGCTCTTATTGAATAATCATTATGTCTCAGGCATGATGCTGAGCGCTAGATATGCATCCTCTCAATTTACTTTTACAGCGTGTTCAGTGTCACACAGTTAGTAAATAATAGCCCACACAGTTACAAGGATGCTAGTTAATAAATTTTAATCATTTCACTGCTTATCTGTCATCTGGAGTCCCATCTGCCTTATGGTTGATCATTCTATACCTAAGCAAGTAAGCAAATTAAATGTTAAACTTTTTTAAAACTAGTGTTAGAAAGAGAGAGAGAAACACCGATTGGTTGTTCCACTTATGTATGCATTCATTGATTGATTCTTATGTGTGTCCTAAATGGGATCCAGCCTGCAATCTTGGTGTATAGGGACAATGCTCTAACCAACTGAGCTACCTGGCCAGGGCCTCGCAAGTAAAATTTTAATCTTATATGTATCTGTTTTCAAAGAACTGACATTTTGAGCAGCATTTGCCCTATTCTTGAAAAAATACAGGGCCATAGGAAATGGCTACTTGTTCAACAAATAAATACATGTACTTTTCAATTGAGTTCTTACTCTTTACCACTTTGACCAGCTGAATCATTGACAGGGGGCAAGTGGCAAATGCCTCTGGGGTGTTAGAATAGGAGAGAGACCAAGAGGTGGCTGACCTTGTGGTAGAAATCCTAGGTCTTTGACCTTACTGGGTCAATGAGGCCCGGATGGCAGAGTGAGAGGCCACTGTACTGAATGAATGAGCTTTCACTCCCTGTTGCTCTTGTCTTTGATTGCACCTTAATCCTGGAGCATGTTGTGGATTTGGTTTTGTGTTATGCTGTGCTTCACTCGGGGGAGTCAACCTGAGAAAGAAGGAGTATGAGCCAGTACAGGACAATGAACTACCCCTCAGCATCTTCTCCACCTTACAGTGGATTAAGCTTTGAGATTTTGTAGAGCTGGTGGTTTAACCATATTGTAGCAAGATCAGCTTTAGGGCTGAGATAAATAAAACATCAAAATCTGGATACAGTATCTCTGAGTAGAAATCTATTCATCCTTTTCCAGTCTGGTGGCAGGGTAATCAGTGAGGTGCTGACAGAGACTTAGCTGGTAAAAAAAAAAAAAAAAAAAAAAAAAAAAAAAAAAAAAAAGAAAGAAAGAAAGAAAGAAAAGAAAAAGCCCTAGGCAATTCTGGAAGGACCAAAGCATGCTGTCTTAAAGGGGCGAGCAACTGCCAGTGCCTCTCTGTGACAGAGCCTGCCTGACACAGCTGACTTCTTTTCAGTTTCAGTGGTGTCTTATTTTCAGATCCACATGAAATGCACACAATCTCCTGAACAGATCTCCAACATTATGCACTAGTCAAACAGCAGTTCTTGCTCTCGGTGGGACAAAGGAACATAGAGTTTAAGTAGAAAAAGTGGGTTAGGTTGTCTGTTTGATTCTGCACTGGGAGCCAGACCTGTGTCCTTATCCCAGGAGCCACTTTGTCCCATTCTGGGTGTGACGCACAGCGATTATTGAGAAGTGTCCCAGAGGAGTGTTTGTGGAGAGAATGGCATGGCTCTGGCAGTGTTCTCTGGAGAGTACCCAGGGTTCAGGCTGACGGAAGCTGACCTGACGTCGGTGAACTGCCAGCCCCGTGGTGTTTTCCATCAGCTACTGATCTATTTTCCTTCCCTATTCCTCATCCAGGGAAACGCAAAGGGCAGCTTGGGACAGATTGTTGGATCCCTGCCCTACAGGAAATTTTGCTCCGAAACCCAGCTTTCTGTCAACTCTGAAAATAAGAATAGAACAGAAATACCCACCCTGAAAAAGGATGAGAATAAAGCTAGAGTACGGTCATTTCCCTGGAGGAGAATTGCTCCTGTTACACAGCCTGTTATTCATCCTGTGCTTCCTAATGTTTTCTGCAGCTCCAGTGGCCCTCAGGGACCAACATCCCCAGCAGGATGAGGAGGTGCTTTGGATCTTGTCCTTTGGATTCTGTCAAGCGTTATAACTCTCTCTCCCATTTCCGTAACTGTGTCACACGGAGCACTTTGAGGTTCCTGGGATTACCCATTTACTTTATTAAATCTTATTGCTATTTTCAGAAAATAAAATAGAATGCATGCGTATTACGATGAGCCAAACAATGAAGAGACAACAACAGCAACAACAAAAAAGTGAATAGAATCTTAATTCCCACTCAGATCCGGCTTCTCCAAGGGGTGTGATGCTTAGAGTTTTTTGGTGAGTCTGTTTATATCCTTATGATATAATGCCAAACAGATATATACTGATATCAGGGTCACATTCGTGTGTGAGAAAATAGGAGGTAACTATTCATAGGACTCTGACGACCTGCTTATTTCACTTAATGAGTCACAGGTGCCTGTCCAGAGGAATACATTAAAAAAATGGGTCAGGTCTATGAGCATCAAATAGTGTGGATGTTGTGTACTGCACTAAGCAATTGCTCATTTGATTAACTTCAGTGCTTCAGATGTCCTCAGGGTTTTTTATCCTCATCACAACCTTATAGACTGGGCAGTACCAGTAGCCCAGGCTTACAAATCAGAGAAATGAGGCTTAGAGAAAGTAAGGCATGTGCCCCAGGGTCACACGGCAGTAAGTTGCCAGAGCTGCTTCCCAGGAATGTTATCTGTGTGTTTTAAGGGGTGTTTCCCTGACTATTCGTGATACTGAGCATATGTTCATTGGTGTGTGGCAAGGTTGACCTCCTTCCCTACACCACAAGTAAAGATAGTTGTTCCTTCCTTGGTAATCCTGTAGCTTTGTCTTGCAGTGATTATCAGATAAATATTTGGTTGTGTTTGCACTGTATTCTAGGCACCTTTAGGAGCTGATAGCATGGCATATTGAGGAAATTGCCCAATATTGCCATACAGTCTTTGTGTGGGCAGAGTACTTGAAGATAATTTTGGAAGAATAGCAATGGATGGTTTTACATAGAAATGCGTAGTTTTCTGTACTATGTGTTCCCAGAGGAAGTAATGACCATAGAAAGATTTGGAGCAATGGAAATATTTGATGAAAGGTGAATTGTAGGGAGGAAACGACCTTGGCCTCATGTTGATAATTCACTTGGAAAAGAGCAAAACTGTTGATCATGAGGACAGTGGCCATTGAGGTAAGAAGTAAGAGATGAAAGGGAGCAGACCTTGTGGGCATGAGGACTGTAGAATGGAATATGGGGGTGGCAGTCATTCCAATTGATCTTATAAAGTGAAAATGAACAGGGCAATTGGTTGAGTGGGAAGTTGAGAGGGACACATATCTCAGTGGCTTCCTGCCTTTGTCTTGGAGAGTAGAGTTGACAGTGAGGTTTGGAATGCGCACATCTGCTCTACTGACATGGTCTACTGAGCACCTACAACTAGTGAGTGAGAAAAGGGTATGTAGACAATTCTTTTTTATTTTTAATCTTCGTATAGTTTTTACTTTTATTATTTTTATTTTTTAAAACTTACCTTTATTGTTGAAAGTATTACAGATGTCTCCCTTTCACCCCCACTGACTCACTCCCCCCACTTTTGCTCCCTTCCCAGCCTTCACTGCACTATTGTGTGTAAAACAATTCTTCGATGGAAGAAGCTATAAAGGGAAATAAATGAAGAAACATGATATTGCATAACAGACGTCATAGACTAAAGGGACTTCCTTTAAATGAGGACAACCCTGACCATAGGTTGTAGGACGAGCCATCAGTGGGAAGAGAGTGAAAATGTAGGAAAACTTAGGGGGCGATAAAGTTGGTAGAGAATCAGGTGGCAGAGAGTATATGAATTTGGAAATTACACAGAGGAATTATCCAGCCATGGTAGATCAGGGTGAAGAGGGGTCTGAGCGGGAAGGAGGGGGGCAATCCCTCTCACTAATCAGGGAGGCCACAGGGGCCTCGCACATAGAGCAACTTTTCTGAGAAACCCAGAGCTGAGGGAGCTCCTGCCATTGGGGTGTCAGGTCAATGGCGAACGGGCCTCAGAAGAGGCTTGGCTAACTGGGAGAGCTGCTGAGTGGAACGGAGAGGGACTAACAGCTCAGGGACACACAAGTGCTGTGCAGGCAATGCTTGGGTCCCAGCGGAGGGTTGTGCTTCCCTCCCTCGGGCCTTGAGTGATAATCAAGGAGGCAGCTGGCTGTGGATTTGAGAGAGGCATTGAGAAAGCACAAGAGGGCAAAAGGTCTGAGTGGGTGGGAATGGTGA
Source organism: Pipistrellus hanaki (assembly GCF_964339955.1). Lineage (NCBI taxonomy): Eukaryota > Metazoa > Chordata > Mammalia > Chiroptera > Vespertilionidae > Pipistrellus > Pipistrellus hanaki. Next base: position 42,548,200 of record NC_140516.1, on the reverse strand, counting down.
ATCATGGGGTCTGGGCTAAAAAGGGAAGGAAAAGTGAAACTGGCATTTGGGGTCAGGCAAACAGTGAAATAGCAGGACCCTCAATTGGATCATGTTTTAAGGCAGGGGTCCTCAAACTTTTTAAAGTGGGGGCCAGATCACGGTCCCTCAGAGAGCTGGAGGGCCGGACTATATGAACTACTAATTCCTACTGTAACACCTCGGCTGCGCTCACTGCCCAAAAAACCTGGCGGGCCGGATCAGACTCCTCTGCGGGCCGCATGTGGCCTGCGGGCCGTAGTTTGAAGACCCCTGTTTTAAGGCCTAAGAAACACTGAAGAGTAGTATGCAGAGAAGTGTGACTTTTCACATTAAACTTACAACATATGTAGCCCCCAGGGGACTGTGGGAAAGGGAACTGGTCATGGCAGGTTGTGGTAATCAGAAGAGCGTTTTATTAAAGCTTCTGGTTAGAAATCCACTGAGCTCCATAGGAGAAGGCACTGCTGTGTTTCTGCATGTGTTGGGGCAGCTGGATCTGCTTTCAGCGGTCCCCTCCCTTCCCACTTTCAGAGATGCATGTGACAGCCTACCCCTGTACCCTCCAGGAACACTGAGCAGCCTTCTCTCTTCTGGTTACAGTAGATTTTCTCCAGGCAGCTCCTAATCCAAGACCTAAGACCTGCACATTAACCACATCCCACAGTCATCGAGGGTGGTAGTAGTGGGGGGGGTGGTGTCCCCATATCACATGGGCGTGATGTTAATTTCCTTTCTGGTCACCATTTTTTTAATAGTATTTTAATTTTTCTAAATACAATTTGCTCCGGAGCCCTTGCTCAAAATGTGCCCCATTTATATCTAAACATCCTTTTTTTGTTGTTTGTTTATTTTAGTTGTTTGTTTATTTTAGTTTAATTTTGTGGACACTTAATTGACCTTGCCTTTGGCTTCTCCTATTCCTCTCCTATTGGGTATTCATATTTTCTTGGCTCTACCCACTTACTAGAATTCCTAATATAAAAAATCATTATATGCTCCCGGGATGGTGAGCCACCTGTAGGATCGGCCAAACAGCACGTGCTCTTGGAAGGCTGTTCCATCAGCAGGTCAGCATTGGGGCTTGGGTGCTGGACTTCCTGGGGTGAATCTAGGTTCTGTCCACTTACTCTGAGATGGTGGGCAGGTTCCTTTAGTTCTCTGCTTCATTTCCTCATCAGAAAAACCTGTAATAGTATTTATCTCTTGGGATTATGGTGACACTTGAGTTAAATATACATCGGTAATAGAAAACAAAAAATTTAGATCTTGTATTTTTCTAGTCTTTGCTTGAAACACGTTTCCCTTTTATTTGGTTTACCTAATAAGTAGTGATAGACATTAATTTTGATGATTTCCTAATGTGCAAGGCACTCCTCTAAGCACTTTATATGTATCAACTACATTGATCCTCACAATAACCCTGTGAGTTTGGTACCATCTTTATACCCATTTCATAGATGAGGAAGCTTGAGAACACGGTCACAAGAATGCTGAGCAGTAGAGATCGGAATCCAGCCAGTCTGTCTCCAGAGCCTAGGCTTTGAAACCCACACAGACCATCTCCTGTGTGATCCCTGTCCTGACCGCCCTCTACCACATGGAATACATTACCGCACATGTGCTGTTACTTTTGCCATCTTCTCCCTTTTAAATGTGTCATTTTGAATTGTAAGCACTTTCTGTATTTTTATTACCCTTACTGGGACTATTTTAAAGGTTGCTCGTTATCTTATTCACCTTTGCATCCTCAGGAGCAAGTCCAATTCTTTGCCGATATGTGTTCCCTGAAAAGGAGCACCAAGACACATGTATTGGGGAAAGAAGATTTTAAAAAAAATTCCCCGTGTCATCTGTGGATTTAATTAATTGATGCAAAGCTTGTTCCATGCTTTATCTCGCAGGCAATGCCAGGTTAACGGGAGCTAGCTTACTCAGATCTCAGGCCTTGCTCTAATTTGTTGTCATCGCCCATCAAGGAGGTGACAAATATTAATTTGACTTCAGCATGTCTGCAACATGTTGTGTTGAATGTCTGCACTGGGGGTCCCATGAGTGTTGGAAACTGATATGATGGTAAAGTGAGGGTGAGTGAATTTCTGTTAGTGTCCCTTCCTTTGTTTTCCTTCTGTTCACATTGGAGTGCTGCTTAAAAACGAATGTCATGTGGAGCCTGTTTGAATCAATCCAGAGCACGGCACACTGTGCTGTCACCAGAGAATTAACTCAGGCAGGGGGGATAGGGGACACTGTTGAGACCAGACGTGGGAGTCATGAATATCACCAAAGCTGGCATCCAGGAAGGGGGCTTTGCCCTTTGTATCATAGGACAAGGGGAATGCAAGTAGCATTAGTAGGGAATTTTAGAAAACTCTGTTCCTTCTTTCCGGTGAGGTTTCTGAGACACTGTTCATCCATGAATTAAGCCAGGGCATAATCAGCTCTGTTCTCTTTCCAAAGGGAAATGGTGCCGGAGAGTTATTCCTCAGCACAGCTTTATTTCTTTCTCCTGCTGGGATGTATTAGCAAGGTCATCACCTTTGCTTTATTGGTTTCAAACAATCTGTGATTGTGGAGGATTATGACTTCTTAGCTAAGCTTGCAGAAGCCAGAAGCCGGGAATGCAATCACTTCATGAAAGGCACAGGACTTATTTTATTTTTCTTTAAAAAAAAATGTATATATTTTTTTCTGCCAGCATTTCTGGGGACTAAGACTTAAAAAAGCATTTGAAAAGAATTGATCTTTGAATGTCCTGCTTTATCATGCCTTTCAAATAAGAACACTGAGTCAGGCCAGTGTGAACTTAGCTTTAACTCTGTGAGTTTGAAAGAAATAAGATGACTTCACAAAAGTCTGTCTTTTCCCATCCCCATCTCTGACCCACATTAATTGGGAAATGTGTACTCATTGCAATGTGCCTAGCACATACCTTTTGATGCTATTGGGGACTTGGATTAGCCAAGCCTACAGTTTGATAAATAAGTTCTCTTTGTGGAGGGGCAAGGAGATTTTTGGCCTGAAAACCCTTAGCCCTTGATTACTATTTATTGGGATATCAGGTTTTTTTTTTTTTTTTTTTTTTTTTTTTTTTTGTGTGTGTGTGTGTGTGTGTGTGTGTTTGTTTGTTTGTTTTTTCTTACATTACCATCATTTCCTAACTTTCTGGGTCAGCTTTTCTCCATTTGTTATTGTAATTCTCCTTGTTGAGAATATATCACTTCTAACCTCTAAAGAGTATGAACCAGGAGGTCACAGTTAGATTCCAAGTCAGTCAAAGCATATGCCCAGGTTGTGAACTCGTTCCCCAGTGTGGGGTGTGCAGGAGGCAGCCAATCAATGATTCTCTCTCCTCATTGATGTTTTCATCTCTCTATTCTTCTCCTTTCCTCTCTGAAATCAATAATAATAATAATAATAATAATAATAATAATAATAAGTGTGTTGGAATTTAAACTTCACTCTTACTTCTACATTGCATGGGGAAGTTCCTCTTTCTGGGTTACAGAAAGCAATCCCAGTGACTGTCTCTTAAAAATTTAACAAACAACTGTTATAACATGGAGTCTATCCTTTTCCTAGACTCCAGTGAGTCCCGGCCTGTAATAGCCTTCACAGTCAGACTTTTGCTGACACTGAGTGCTTCTAATGCCTGCTGCACTCTTGATGGAAGTCTGGCCTTGGAGTTACCCTTCTTGGCAACTCTGCAGAAGTCAGAGGTTGATTCTCAGATACTGAGATGACATATGAATCTGTGCACTCTGCCTGTACCCACCACTTTTTAAATTTGGGTCAGTTTTTTTGATATCTATAAAACTATAAGCCGAAACCAGTTTGGCTCAGTGGATAGAGTGTTGGCCTGCGGACTGAAAGGTCCCGGGTTCGATTCTGGTCAATGGCACGTACCTTGGTTGCGGGCACATCCCCAGTGGGGGTGTGTGCAAGAGGCAGCTGGTGGATGACTCTCATCGACATTTCTAACTCTCTATCTCTTTTAATTCCTTTCTGTGTAAAATCAATAAAATTTATATATATTTTAAAACTATAAGACTCTTGCCTGGTCAATGTGGCTCAGTGGTTGAGCATCAACCTATGAACCAGGAGGTCATGGTTTGATTCTCCTTTAGGGCATATGCCCAGGTTTCAGGGTTGATCCCAGTAGGGGGCCTGCAGGAGGCAAACAATCAATATTCTCTTACCTCATTGATATTTCTGTCTCTCCCTCTCCCTTCCTTCCTAAAATCAGTAAATATATATATATATATATATATATATATATATATATATATATATATATATTTTTATTTTTATTTTTTTTTTAAATCCAAAAACTGTAAGACTCTTGTGCAAAAGGACCATGCTTACTTATTCATTGGGCAGTCAAAGCACATGATACAATTGCTCCTTCAATCACCAGAAAGCATGTAGGATGAGGAAGGTGGGCAAATGAAGTCAGCTACTATCAGTGCTCCAGGCAGCAGGGAACAGCTGAAGTGCCTGTTCCATGAAGCCCTGATTAGCTCAAGTTCACTAGCCACTATGACATCTGAACTATATCAAATTGCCACCTTTGCTCTTGGGTCTGAATTTATTCATGTTCCTCTGTTACAGAATTTATTCATGTTCCTCTGCTACCAGTTGGCCAAAAAAATACGCAGGAGTATAGGAAAAACCCATTTATTTTCAGATGTTTCACCTGTACCAGGACAGTGACTCAGGGGAGACTGTTTCTCTCCAAATCCTGAGCAAGCCAACATGGAGGAAGCTTTCCCTTTATACCCTTTGGTTTCTTTGTCCCCCAAATATAGAATGGGACTTCTGGACCTTTCACAGGCTTTGCAAAAAGCCCCAGGTGTTGGGATGGGGGCTGTGAGACCACCCCTAAAGGCCTGGCCTGGTGCCAGTACTAATAACCCCCTCCTGGCTTTGTTGTTCATGGCTTATGGTCTCTGTAAAATGGGAGTACTTAGGTAAACTGATCTTGTAAGAACATATTGTGGAGAAAGAGGTGATGACTTAATTATAGGCTATCAAAGAATGTACATTAGGTTACTGGCACAGATTCAGATTGTTAGGCCCCCCCACCCCCACCCCACCCCCAAATGTCTCCTTTTCCCCATCACCTCATCTTCCCCAGGTAAAACTCTGTAGGATATATTCAGACTGAAATTTAGGGCCAGTTCTTATTCCAAAGACCCATTGTAGCAGGGCAGAGATCAAGGTGCAGTTATAATGGCAAACATCAAGATGATGGGTGTGTGGTGTGTTAAACCCTTGAAATAGGCCTACTACAAAGAGAGAGCAGACCAACATTGTGGATTTTGGGTCCTCTTCCCTCCACTTCCTAGGCATGTTTTCTTCATTGATATGGCACTTTTGACCATCAGTAGTCCCTTATACCCACCCACTGAAATAAAACTTGCCTTCCTTTTCTTGTGGATTCTTTATCGTTATAGAATAAATATTGTTGAGTTGATTACTTAATCTATTCAAATCTTAGTTAATGTTAGTCTCTCTGATCCCATTTTCTTACTCTGGTAAATTGGACCAATAATACTTTAGCATTTCAGACTCAAAGGAGCACAATATGCTAATTTAAGATTAGATTAAGGATCTATTGTAGTAACTAAGGGCAGAAACTAATAAAAAATAAGGTGGTCCCAAAGAACTAGTGTTTTATCAGGGTAGGATAGTGTTCTGCCATATCTGAGAAATCTACAATTTTGATTTTCCACAATGCTATTATAGCTGAGACTTGCATTATATTCAAGAACATTTTTTTTTCCAGTTAATATTTCCTATTAAGGAAATGGAAATATAATTTTCCTCTGGGGGTAGGGAGAAACTTAACATCATCAAGACCACATTTGATCTGTGGAATAAATCAGTAGATCCTTGAACAGTATCTTCACTTTCAGCTTTCCAGTATCCATGAAAACCTAATTGCCCATAAGTACATCTCATACTGATTTATGTTCAAGAGAAATGTATGTGAAGCCTCAGATACATAGTGGGTTAATGCCTGGTTCTTATTCCAGCATTAAGAAGGGTTCAGCAACTTGGAGAAAGGCTGTGTGTAGATTAAGTAGGAGTCCAGAGATGAAAGATAATTTTGAAAAGCATTGGGGGTCAGAGGAGCCTAGCTGAAGGAGCTACATTCTAGTTCTTCTCCTTTTAGGACCCCTTGCTTTTTTATTAACACAAATTGTCCTAAGGCAAGGTGATATATATTTCAAAACCAGGATTTCCATACATAAGCATTGTCAGATTGGGAAATAGCCTATAGCTGTTCAGGTGTTTGGCCAACAGGAAGCAACAACATGTAGATTAAGAAGCCCTGAGCTGTCTGGCAGTAAACAGTCATCCTTTTTAGGTTTGGGGAAATGCCTTTAGCCATTCCAACAGGTGATAACATTTGTGACTCAGCCCTTGTTGCCTCCTCAAGTTCCATTGCCCTTTTGATGAAACTCCTGCAACTATGACAATGCTGGATTTGTCTTCCAGCAGAGGTCTAATTAAATACGTTTCCTCTATTCATAGCATTTTCTATACATTCATCCTTTCTTTGTGCCTGAAGGGGCTGGTATTGATCCACCAAAGATGTACTGGGGATAAGAGAAAGCCTGCTCTTAGGTCGGCTAACAGAAATCTAAGCTCCTGTCTTGTACTTGAGTGTCTCTTCACTACATTTCATCTCAGTTTTGTGTTGTTTGCTGTGTGTAGGATCTGAGCAAGTGGGTTAGTAACCATCTTGTAGTTTTGCCTAAGAAAGTCATGCAACTAGTACTCACAAGACATCACTTATAACTCAAGTAGAAATAGGAAGGAAAAGACTCAGGGAAGTCCTTGTGAGTCCTTATGTCACAACTGATGGCTTGGGGCCAAGTTGAAAGTTAGAAAAAAGGGGAACTGAGATGTTCATCAGTTAATCAGTATTTAAGAATAGTTAGCTTCCTGCGCTGTGCTGCAAAGATCACTTTTGCATATTTTCAGGAGGTACTACAGAATACTTAGCATTCAAATGTGCCCTAATCAGAGAGTGATAGAGGTTTTGTATTTAAAAGAATGAAGCTTACAGGCTGCCAGTCCTTAAAACTTAATCCTGAAATTTCTAAGTACTTTCTAGAAATGTTAGAAATTCTAAATGTAGCCCAAACCGGTTTGGCTCAGTGGATAGAGCTTCGGTCTGTGGACTGAAAGGTTCCAGGTTCGATTCTGGTCAAGGGCATGTACCTTGGTTGTGGGCATATCCCCAGTAGGGGGTGTGCAAGAGGCAGCTGATCAATGATTTTCTCTCATCGATGTTTCTAACTCTCTATCCCTCTCCCTTCCCCTCTGTAAAAAATCAATAAAATATATATTAAAAAAAAGAAAGAAATTCTAAATGTAAATTGAATGGCTCATCAACTTGAATTTTCCTCAAACTTTTGCAAATATGATTAAAATACTACATCCACTGGAGAAGGTGCTGCTTTGTTGAGTTTTATGCAAAGTGAACAGTATGCCTGCAAAGGGAAAAGAGTTGCTATTGTTTACTGAAAAGCCTCGGTGAGCCTCAGTTTCCTCTTCTGTAAAATGGTATTCCAAAAATTCTTCCTTTACTTAAGGTTGCTACAACTGTCTGATAATCAGATATCAAGATGGTTCATGTGCCCAGTAGGTTGTAAAGTGCCCTATGGGTGTTAGTTATCTTTAGTTGGGAGTGGAAACAGGAAGAACTTGACCTTTGTGCTTTCGTCCATTAGGGTGGGGGGCATGCTGGGTGCAGCTGTGCAGTCATTGTAGCTCACAGGATAAAGGACTCCTTGAAAGTGTTTAGTTTGCAAATGTTTGCCTTGTAGCATGGGAGCAGAGAACAGTGCCTGCCACATCATGAGTTCTCAATGCCTAGCTCTTTAATGAAATAGTGAATTAATAAGTCACTGATTTTATTTTACTTTATGTTCTATTGATCATATGCCTGGCAGTATATTAAGTATATTTTATACTCAGGGGCTCTTAATCCTGGGCACATTAGAATCTCCTGGGGAGCTTTTAAAAATATTATATGTGTGGCCCAACTGAAAACTGAATTAGAATCTGTTTGATTAAGCCTAGACATAGCTAGTTTAAAAGCTACCCAACTGACTTTCATAAGCAAGAGACATAGAATCAATGAACTCTTGATCCATTGTTTTCCTGGGGTTTGCTTAACTGGGCTGCTTGCTAATGTTGCCAATTACTTCTGCATATCCAGCTTTCAGGGAACATGCTCTCCCATCGTGCCATTTATCATAGCTTAAGTCTTCTACATCGTCAAGGATGCAAAGTCATCATCCACATTCACAGTGTAACCTCTTCTGCATCTGGTCCTGAAGAAACACAGTCATGATGTCCATGTCAGTGATAAACGTACACTGCTGTGTCACGTGAAAGAAAACATGTAAATCAAGATGGAGCAAATTAAGGTTGACAGAGATCCCTGATATGTTGTAAATTGCTGAGGCCTGGGTCTCAGACTGGTTTCAGAATCACAACTACTGGTAATTACTCTATGACAATGTGAGATGAGGAGGCAGTGCCTGCAAGGTAGTGTGAACTGGAGGCTAATTCCTATTTGTTTGGTTTGCGATTCTGTTGGCAAAAACAAGCTAAAAATTGCCACCTTGAAGGTGCTTCTGGTGATAAGGAGGGAAGACCAAATGGGCTCACTTTATGTGTTTATTGAGGATGTCTTCAGAACAAAACATGTCTGGATTCTTTGGAATTGTTGCCTTTTTTTTTTTAAGATGGTTAACATTTTCATTCTTCTTTAGTTCCTGAGTCCCATGAAAGTGTGATTTTGTGTAAAGAGCAAACTGTAGACAGGCGTGCACAAGTGTGGTGCAGACTAAGGGGAAAGATCACTATCACTCTAAGGCAGGGGTCTTCAAACTACGGCCCGCGGGCCACATGCGGCCCGCAGAGGAGTCTGATCCGGCCCGCCAGGTTTTTTGGGCAGTGAGCGCAGTCGAGGTGTTACAGTAGGAATTAGTAGTTCATATAGTCCGACCCTCCAGCTCTCTGAGGGACCATGATCTGGCCCCCACTTTAAAAAGTTTGAGGACCCCTGCTAAGGGGACAACTAGTACCTTTGCTTTGTCACCCAGTGACCCGGTGATGCCGTGAAATAACAACTGAAGGTCTCGGTATAACACAGGTGACAGGAGGCTGTGAGATGCTTCAAGGAAGGGTGATGAGATGCCAAGTGGATGGTATCCAGGGAGCTTATCAGCAGGAAAATGTGAAGCTATTTTCACTCAAGGTAGTGATTTCTATTCTGTTTTGGGATATCTCCAGGTGTTTCAACAAAGCCGTACATTCTCCAAAATAATAATATTCTGGCCGAGCTTATAGATACCATAATATGTTGAGCATGGAGATGGTGAAAATTCGAATCATGACACTGCTGCAGAATGAGGGATCATCAGGTGGACAGCTGATCTGCTTGATGCCCCATTCCCCATGAGGACACTCCCAGAGCCCAACTGTCAGTGTCCCCAAGCCTCCTGGGACCATGCATGTCTGTGTCAATTCCTGCTGCTCTGGAAGAATCTGATCAGACAGCTCCCTCCGGCCCCAGACATTTTTCCTATCTCACTGGCAAATGCCCCCATTTATCTCCGACCACCCTTCTGTTTCTCTTTTTGTTCTTCCCTTTGATTCCAGAAGTATTTTTAAAATAATGGATAGCAGTTAATAAGCAGCCTGGCAGGCAGGATAAAACAAACAGTGGTGTGCTCATTGTGACAGACCGTGCTGTCTGCAGATAATTTACCAGGGCAGAGTGCTGGCATACACAGCCCCGCAAGAAGGAATTATCCCTGATCTCAAACCAAAATCATTCTCGAACGTTTCCATTATTCATAAGGCGTGAGCCACGCAAACTACAGGAGGCTGTCCTGTGATGATGCCTCTGAGCTGGTGGGTCTCCAGTTCTGGAGTCAGAAACAAGCAAACATCTGCATTTGCACATTTGGGGAAATTGCCAACTTTCAGAGGAAGAACTCTGCAGTGGAGTCCAGCAGGAGAAGGCAGAGTTTTCTGCTCTTATTACTGAATCTTTCCCCTGCCCCCCTTCCATGCTCTCCCTGCCAAGTTCTGGGACCCTGCTCTAGTAGCTGCTTTTAGCTCCATCACCTTGAATGCATTTCATTACTTTTCTGTCTTGCCTCTGCTGTCAATCCTTTGATGGTAGGACAAGGTTTCTATGTATGTTCCTCACCCACTGAAGTGCCTGGCACATTAGGTAGGCTCATTAAAATTAATTAAATGAATGATTGAGTGACCAAATGAATAAAGATCCAAAAGGGTATTTCTGGGACTCTCTAGGTAGGATCTAAGTCAAACCTCCTCCCAAATGTTATTGAACCCTCAGGGTCTGCCAGGAGAGGAAGGGCAGGGTGAGGACTCGCACCTATAATTTGTGCAGATTCTAAGGTCACACTATCTGCATCCATATGCCTCCTAGGTGTCACAGTTCAGCTCTAGGACATTCTGATGGCGAAGCTCCTTTGAAATTGGTTCAGGTTATCCTTTTTTTGGAAGGCAGATTTCCTACAGAATGCTGTTGATTACTATAGCTTTTGAGCAGGTGTGGTTTGTGGAGGAAGTTGTTGGATGCTTCCGGTATTTTTGACAGAAATTGCCCTTAGGAACCATACCTGACAGTGTGATTTAAACAGATAACACCCACAGAAGTCAAGGACCATATGATTCCACTTATGTGTGAGATAAAAACTGAAAGCAACAAATGAACAAACAAGATACATAAAAGTCATAGACACAGAACAGCCTGGTGGCTACCAGAGGGAAGGAGGGTGTGGGGTAATAAAGGGTAAATAGAGTCAAATGGGTGGCAAAAGGAGACTAGACCTTGGGTGCGATATAGACATCATGTATCATAGACTTGAAAGCTATAGAATTTTATTAACCAATGTCACACCAATAAATTTCACTTTAACACACACACACACACACACACACACACACACACACTCTTTCAATGTGACGCCTAAGAACCACTATGTCTTCCCAGATTCTATTAAGAAAAAACAAAACGTGCCTGGCTGGGTGAGTTGGTTGGTAGGAGTGCCTTCCAGTACATCAAAAAGGTTGTGGGTTAGATTCCAGATCTGTGCAGGTACAGGAGGCACCTGATCGATGTTTCTCCCATTTATGTTTCTGTCACTCTCAAAATAAAATAAAAAAAGTAAGAAAGAAAAACACACATATCCTTGGGTGAGGATTAAAAAGGGAAAAGCATAAAACAAGATGTAGCTGATTCAAGCACGTGCAATGCAGACAGCGCTCTCCTGCGTGGGTGTCACGCCTGTGAGCGCTGTTTTCTTTATTACAAGGACAGTCATTTATAATGAGATGCACTAATGCACACTTAATGCATAAGCCTGCACACGCCAGATCCCGCATATCTCCAGTGGCAACATGCAGCAAGGCCAGCGGAGGGTTCTGCAGACAATTTGTATTCTGATGTAGGCAGCCCTGCCACTGCTTTGCAGGGTAAGCTGATGACTGTTGACTCGCAGCAGAAGGACTCTGCTAGGAGTGACCTTTCCTGGCAATTTTCTAGCCAATAGGTCTTAACCCTTTAATTAATTAATCCTTTTACTAAAGCAAAAGGGGGCCTTCCCATACCTTCTCTCTGTGCAATTGCTCATTTGATACCATACTAAAAAAATATTAGTTCGGGAATTTCAATGACTATGTATCATTTATTTTCATTTCTCTGGTTGGGATCTCAGTAATGGAGTGTTCTGATGATTCTGCGGGTGAGTGTGCATACGTGGATGCATAGACCCTCACCAGTGTGTGTGTTATAAAAACTTGCTGATGGTTCTTGACATTTAGTCAAGAATAGCAGCTTCAGTGACAAAGTTTGATTTTCCATATATTTGGGATATTAAAGTGAGGGAAGGAAAATGAACCAGAGAGCCTGCAATACAGCCTTTCTTGGATGTTCTGCTTTTTTCTGACACTGATGAGGGCGATGGTGTGTCTCAGTGAGGCTTCACTATTGGAGACAGGAAAGCATGGGAAGAGACAGTGCTGTTCCTTTTATGATAAGGCCCTCTTCCGCAGGAGGAAAAGTAAATGCAAGCCCTACTGTGTGACCTCACTTTTCCCAAATGGGCCAGTTCTCATCTTTTTCTAGTCTGCTATCCCAGGCCTTTTTCTTCATTCTTTATTTGAATTTTTCTGTTAATGCCCACAGTGAGACCTCTACATAATATATAGTGAAAAGCAGATGGAAAAAGGGTGAACAGTTGAGATTTTAGTAATCTTTTGTTCTGGAAAATTTTATTCTTTTCTAGTATCCCATATAACCCCCTTTCAAGTCCCTGGGATAAGTAAGCTACCCTTGAACATGAAGAGCTCTGATTTCTCACCTGGGAGGGTCTGCAGCTTTCCTGTGGATGTTTTAATGTATCTAGTCATCAGCGTACATACTTGAATAGCATTCTTTAGTTGCATGTAACTGCAATTAAAAAAGTCTTAACTTTTCCTATAAAATTACTGTATATACAAACATTCTCAAACATGTGACAGATATAGAAAGTTTATTTGCTAAGGAAAAAAAAAAGGTAAGAAAAGATAGACACGAGGAGTGGGTAGGAGAAAACTGTGAACTCGCCACCCGTATGTTTGGGGCAGCCTTCATTCTCCTACCTCTTTTTTGCCTTTTCCCAGGAGATTTGACTGCCTCTCCTCATAGACATTTTTGAAAGAATGGTTGAGGTTGATCTAATATCTTACTACTATTAGAATTATTTACTGATTCTCTTTCTTCAGGGCTAACTACTAGATTTGACAGTCTATTTGTGTATCCTCTCTTCTTTCCTAATGTTTTGTTACATTAATTTTAATCATATGAGGTTATACTTTTTGACCATTTTTGAACTGCAAGATGGTTTAATCTAATAATAATAATAATAATAATAATAATAATAGATAGTGATACATATTAAAACTTTATCATTTGTTCAGCATGTCACACAGACCATCTCATTTAATTCTCATAGTATCCACTCCAGAAATTTTTTTTAATCCCCATTTTTCAGTTGAAACATTTGAGGCTCAGAAAGATAAAGTGGTTATTATATTAAAAGTCTGATAAGGATGAAGCCAGTATTAAGAAGTCTGTTCTCTTTGACTTTGGAGCTTTCAGTTCAAGGGACACCTATTATTTTAAAATAGCTATTCTTTTTTTTGTGTGTGTGTGTGTGTGTGTGTGTGTGTATGAGTTTCTTGTTTTTAATAATACACTTCTTTTTTTTTTAATTGTCTAAAGTTTTACATATGTCTCCTTTTTCCTGATTGACCCCCGTGTTCCAACCATTCCTATCCCAGGCAAGCCCCCACCGCCCCAGTGTTTGTGTCCATTGGTAAAAATCGCTATTCTTAATGACTTATTAAACTGGTCTTACTTTAGTATTTTTTATCTTAAAAATATTAAATCCCCTGATTAAAATTTGCATTGAGTTTACTCTCTCGTTGCTACAATGAATGCCGTGATGGACTTCACTCTTAGTTTACTTAATAACCTGTATGTTTTAGCTGGGTATAAATGAATTTGCTGTCTTCTGATCTCCTCCTGTGTTATCCAAAGATGGGCAATATCTAATATGAGCCTCCAGATTTGCCAACAAGGAAGTTATCTTTTTTAAAAAAGTCACTTTTCACTTTCAAAGTATTTTATTTTAGAATCTAGTTAATGGCAGAACCCTGGTAGTGTGTTTATATAAAACATTAAGTCTGTGCCCAAATTTCCAAGAACCCAGCTATTGTAGAGAGCCCGCTACACTTGCAACTGCAGCTCCTTTTCATCAAGAAAAGCTTAACAGAAACATTGCCTTCACTCCAGCCTGGAACCTCCTGCCCCTTGGACTCTAGTGTTACCCCCTCAGATACAGGACAGCCGTTTTCTATTGTGTTATTTTGCTGGAAAGGAACAATTTTTACCATAAAAACACAGAAATAGACTCGACACAATTATGTGTGAAAAGCTGCATGAACAATTTTCAGGTTATCTAGACATAAAAGGAAAACCTGGTTGTCTAACCTGAAACATCCTTCCTTCTTTCAAGCAATTGTCAAAAAGAGGCAACTGTGTGAGGGGGGAAATTGCTCTTCAGGATTGGGGAAACTCAGGCTGTTACCCTGGGGTCTGGATGGCTTATATGTCACTAGGGAGCTTGAGGCTATCTAGAGGGGCTGTCAATTAGCATGGCATTTCAAGTCAATTTCATGCTAAGCAGGGAGCCAATGTAATTTGGGTGGGAAGTTGCTGCTGAAGGGACTGCCAGTTGAGTGTGGTGGTGGGCCCACCCAGGAGCTCAAGGCAGAGTGTGCACCGTCTGCCTGGTGGAAAGCTAATCATGCAGAGGGGGCAGCATGACCTGGCTGACTGCAAGGAACCCTTGGGGGAATTTGAAGCTCCTTGGCTGCAGAGGAAGATAAGATAGGGGCAGGGACCTTTGTGCTACTCATCAGAAAACCCATAGAAGGCAAGTAAGTATCCAGAAGCTTGAGGCTTTGCCTGCTTCCCATGAGTACTACTGCCAGAGTCTTGATATTTTTAATTTGTGAGGACTCAGTGATTACAAATGGATATATTTTAATGCACACAGGGTGGGGCAAAAGTAGGATTACAGTTGTTCAGATGGAAAATAATATAATAATTAGTAAGTAATAATACTAAAATAAACTCTGTGTACTTAAACAACTGTAAATCTACTTTTGTCCCACCCTTTTGCTATATAATATATAATGTAGGTTCAAAGAGTTAAAATATTATGTTAGTAATTTTTGAAGTAGCTATGTTTTAGAAAGTATGCATGTATTTCTGTAGAATACATGTATGTCCTAAATGAGCAAAATAATTATGTTGCATACATCAGAATATCTGATGTTTGTTGAAAGCAGAACAGTCACTTATAAAGCCCTGGATACTTACAAAAATTACATAAGAAATGCATTTTGGTGACTGTTCTTATAGAGAAAACTGAATTTACATTACAGTCATGTTACCTTAATTGAGCAGGGTTCCTGCTGCTAGTGATGTCATCTGCTGCTTAGTGACGTCAGCAGGTTCATGAACATCTGCAGAGATGGGGGCAACTCTTCAATACTTTCAACAAAATCCTTCCATACTACCAAATCTTCTTGCTCTTATACTCCCCTTTCTTTTTTTCCCCTTTTGCATACATTTCAGAATAGCTTCATGTAGCTGTAATATAGTGAAATTAATATAATTTTTATAATATTAGAAAATATTGGAGCTTTTATTGTTGATTTGTTTTGCTTTTTTTTTTTTTTTTTTTTTTTTTGCCAGATGGGTAATTGTATCATATCCTATCATATCCATTTTCCATTTGGTTAAAATATTTCTTTCAATCATTGAGCAATTTATCATACATTCTTGTCATCATACATTTCTCACTAGAACAGTGTGTTTAAAATGAAGAAGTAAAATATTTAAAGAGCCTTTTTCAAAAGAATGAGAAGACAAAACACAGATTGAGAGAAGTTATTTGCAAAAGACATATTTAATAGAGGATTGTGATCCAAAATAAAAACCCAACAGTAAGGAAATAACTCACTAAAAAACAAAACAAAACAAACAACAACAATAACAAAAGCAGGCAAAAGGCATGAACAAATACCTAACCAAAGAAAATAATGCAGGCGGATAATAAGAATATGAAATGATGTTCAATATTATATAAGGGAAATGAAAATGAAAACAATAGTCTTATACCACAAACATTTTAGAATTTCTAAAATCCAAAACACTGGCAAAACAAAATGCTAGGGAGAATATGGAATAACTGGAACTCTTATTCATTGCTGTTGGGAATGCAAAATAGTACAGCTATTTGGAAGACATTTTGGCAGATTCTTACAAAACTAAACATAATCTTACCTTATGATCCAGCAGTCTCACTCCTTGGTATTTACTCAAATAACTTGCAAACATGTCCACACAAAAAACATGCATATGATGTTTATAGTGTCTTCATTTATAGTAATTGCAAAAGTGTGTACTCAACCAAAATGTGCTTTAGTAGGTGAATAGGTATATAAACTGTGGTTCATCCATACAATGAAATATTATTTAGACTGAAATGAGGTATCAAGCCATGAAAAGACAGGGAAGAACCTCAAATACATATTACTAAGTAAAATAAGCCAATGTGCAAAGGCTACATGATTTCAATTATATGACATTTGAGAAAAGGTAAAATGTGAAGACTAAAAGGAATCAGTGGTTCCCAGGGTTTGGGTAGGGGGTGAGGGAATAGCGAATAGGTAGAACAAAACAAAACCTGGGTTGGGGGGATATTTAGGGCAGTGAAACTATACTGTAAGATACTCTAATATTGGATACATGACATTTTATGTATGTTTGTCAAAACCTACAGGATGTATAACACCAAGAATGAGCCCTAACGTAAACTATGGACTTTGAGTGACAATTGATGAGCCAGTGTAGGCGCATCCATTATAAAGTTTACAGGGGTGCAAATGTTGGTAGAGGGGAAGACTGTGTGTTTGGAGGCCAAGGGAATATGGGGACTCTCTATAAATTCCATTTAGTTTTGCTATGAATCTAAAACTGCTCTAAGAAATAAAGCCTATAAAAAAGAACACACAGCCGAAACTGGTTTGGCTCAGTGGATAGAGCATCAGTCTGTGAACTGAAAGGTCCCAGGTTCAATTACTATCAAGGGCATGTACATTGGTTGCAGGCACATCACTGGTAGGGGTTGTGCAGGAGGCAGCTGGTCCATGTTTCTCTCTCATTGATGTTTCTAGCTCTCTGTCCCTCTTTCTCTCTCTTCCTCTGTAAAAAAATCAATAAAATATATTTGAGAAAAAAAAAAGAACACACAGAAAAATCTTTGAACAATTCTACTCTTTATGATCTCTATGCTTTGACTGTCTGATGGGCAGTTTTACCTGTATGTATTATTTGTTTAGTCTTACAAGTCCCTCAGAGGGGAACTGGGGATTCGTCCAGGTAACCTAGCTTGCTACAGTCTTCCTGTTGAGCTGAAGTTTAGGTAGTCTCATGCCCACCATATCCCTAGCAAGGCAGCCCTATAATCTCTTACTCAGTTGAGGTTTTGTCATTTGTGCTCCGTGGTGGCTGTATGTTGAACACATGACACATGGAAAATGCTCCAAGGAAATAAAAATTTGTCCTTGGCTCAGAATTAAAGAGCCCAAAATAACTTATCCCTTTCATTCTTTCTTAAGCTCTCCTGCTCACCACCTGAGGAGACCTGTCTACTCAATAAGACTGTCCACTTACAAGTGGCATTTTCAGAATCTTGACCTTTTTATGTATTTCATGGTGGTTTTAACATCTGGGATTTCCAAAGTTCAGCAGATCAGTAGGGATTTCTCTACTCTGTAAACAATACAATACACAAGAAGGCCATTTCTTACATTTCCCTTGAGGGAGTAAGATGCTTGGATTGTATGAGGTAGGACCCTTGAGAGAATCTAGTTTTCCTGGAAACCCAGCCAACAGGGGAAAGAAATAAGCATTGTTCAGATTGCATTTGTAATGGGCAGGGGAGGGATGCCAGCCTGCTTACCTGGTTTGGTCTTTCTGGCACCAGACCCTTTATGTTAATACTTACAGAGGGTTTACAGTTTCTTGCAGTTTCTACTGAGTCTGTATAGTTTCTACTGAGGTACAAGTGCTATACATGTTATGATTCTCAGGTCAAGTGTGAGATGGAGACTCCCCTTCCTCCTCAGCCGAGGCCTCCAGTGTACTGATTTGTAAGGCAGATGATTTCTGTAACCTGTCAGGATGTGACAGCCTTCAATCAAACAAAGGAGTCAGACAGAGGATATACAAAGAGGTCAGGAGGATGAGAGGATTTTATAGGTTGGCATCCTTACAAAGAGATCCAAGATAAAGTGAAGGGAATGTGGATGTGGGCCCTGCATCCATCTATTGGGAAGACGGGGGCTCTGCCCTGTAGCTCCTTCTCTGCGCTTGCTTCTCCTTGCCCTGGTCCCTGTGTTTGGCCAATTGTGGTGATGGGGTACCAGTGATGTGAGTGTAAAACTCATTTTGGGGGAATTTAACATTGTAGCCTCTGAAGAAGGTGGAGGATTTGTCACCCTTTCCCTCAAACCTATCTGAAACCATGAGCAGTTTTTGGGATGAAATCGTAAATGGAATTATACATGAAACTTAATACAAACCAGCCACATCCATGGTGAAACTGGAGCCCTGTTTAGAATGACAATATGATTTAGCTTTCAAATTGGGACTCATTGGAGAGAGGGCACTGAGACTCATCATGTTGAGATAACAGGAATACTCTGGGGCTGTCCTGAGCAAACCAGGACAGATATGAGCATTCCACTCACATTCCGCTGCTTCTAACCGATAGAATTATTTTATTTTATTTTATTTGCTGGAAGCGAGAGATAAAATCATCCTCTGCTTTTGTGCAGCTTCATGCCATTCACTGTGCAACACTATTACACCAGCTCTTACAAGGAGTAAGAGAACAAATATTTTTTGAACCGAGTGGCTCTGCGAATTTACTGTTTACTCACTTCATGCTTGATGGCACAGTGGCTCACACACTCGCTTATCAGGAGCCAGCCAAGCACTTTAACCGAGGTATCTTATTAGGAAGCAGTGTATTTCCCTGGGATCCTCACAGGCTCCTGGTTAGAGGTCCAGGCACATCCTCTTCCCCAAGGCAGACTACGTTCAGGAGTAAGAGAGACAAATGACTGCTACTGTGAGCACAGGAGAGGAGGAGCCCCAATTAGGTTTGCTCCTTGTAAGAGCTGGTGGGACCAGGGTGGGAAGTATCTAAGATTAAAAAGCAGGAGACCTGGATTGGAGTCCATCCCTCCTGCACTTTGTAAGATTTATCAAATATTTAACTCCTCCGAGTGAAAAGGACATTGCTATCAGACCATGCCCTCTGCACAAAGAGGTGTTTAAGAGGTCAGAATTACAGAGAACATTTACGTTCATTCTAGGTTATACAATGCCCAAGGCAGTCATTATGAAAGCTCCTGTTCTTTTTCAAACACACACACACACACACACACACACACACACACATTTTTTCTATCAGTTTCAAGTGTACAACATAGTGATTAGATGTTTATATACCTTATGAAGTGATCACCTGGTAAGTCTAGTACCCATCTGACACTATACACATTATCACAATGTATACCATTAAAATTGAGTAGAAAACTTTTTCAGCCTGGGTTTTTTTCTCTCTACATCTGAAACCAGATGTAGAAACTTCTAATAAGGAGACAATTGCTTGCTTTTTTTAGTCTTGGCCAGAACTCCCTCTCTTCTCTCCCCTCTCCCCTCTCTCCTCTCCCCTCTCCTCTCTTCCCTCTCCCCTCTCCCCTCAATAGAAGTGTCCAACCAAATATGTGTTATTAGGAAGCCACTTTGCTCAGTGCTCTTGTGTCTGGCAGAAGGCCCTGCAATAAAATAAAACAGGTGCAGGTCCTCCCCCCACAGGAGGATGGAGCGGACAGGAAGGTAAAAAATAAAAAAAAAATCGTCACAGCGATGAAAACTTAATTGGTGAGTTCAGGGAATAGTACATAAGATATAAATTCATCTAGTGTTCCAAAGATGTCCCAAACAAGCTGCAGCTATCCAGAAAACAATTGCTGAGGAAGAAGTTAGCCCAGGCTCCCGGCCAATTTGGCTTCTGTTTCTAACACTTGAAGTGAGTGCCACTCACAGGAGCTGTCAGGTATTGTAAAATATTTGTTCTCTTCCTTGACTGCATAACAACTCCTGGCAGAGTTTGAGGGCCTCTAGGACCCAGAGATTGCCGAGTAATTTGCAATTCATTGATCAACACTGATGGAATCCAGCACTTCAGGCAGTGTTCTTAGTGGGGGACTGAGGGTGGGTTTGCTCACCCAAGATGTTTGGCAATGTCTGAAGAAGCTTTGGTTATTTTGACTGAAGGTGGGGGTGCTCTGGCACCCAGTTTGTGGAGACCAGGGACACTGCTGAAGATCACCAGGGCAGCTCCACAGGACAAATAATTAGTGTACCCAGAAGTAAATGGTGTCAGACTTGACAAACCCTGGCCTAACCTAACTGCGGATTTAGCACCACAGAAAACACAAAACAATAAGAAATAGGACCCCTGCCCTCAAGAGATTTAGAGCTATAACTCAGCAACCAGTCCAAAACACTTATTCAATACTTGAAATAATTCCACATCCCACACTCTTTCCTGAGCACTTACTAGGTGCCGGGGACTCTGTGAGGTTTTAGTACTGTTTGCAGTGGTGGTGATACCTGTCCACAAGAGGCTTAGAATTTACTGAGGAGGACACGTGTTAAAAAGGAAAACACAGAATTCACTGCATGCTGGGCTGGGTCCTATTTGGGAGGGAAAACCAGTGCTGCTCAGAGTGGGCAGAACAGGAAGGCTTTCTGTGGGTTGGCTGGTCGGGGGAGACCTATGAACTGAGAAAAGTTGACCAGGTGAGAAGTGAAGGGAGACCAGGACAAACAGAGGTAGCCAGCCATGTGGCTCCTAGCTCCGAGACAGGGAAAAGTATGTGGTTTGTATAATTGGGTGGCTATGAGGTGAATATAGTAAGAATTCAGAGAAAGGAGAAATAAGTAGAGAGAAGGCTCACAGGGAAATCTAGGGGAAGAAATAGGGACTTAGCGGGTGACGTGGGAATGCACAGGTGACAGTTCAGAGAGAGAAATAAGCACATCTGGTTTATACAGGGGAAGGGCAGAATTTTGGCTTCCTGGGTTAAAGCAGAACCTGAGAGGAAGAAATGTTAGTGTTCACCAAAGAAATGGGGCCCTTGGTTTGGTGACACCCTGTGTAGTGATGGAACAAAAGTGAACATTTTGGAAAAGTAGACACTTCCTAGTAAAGGGATGGGTGCAGGCAACTTTGTGTGGAAGAAGTCTCTAGCAGGGAAAATCATAAGATTAAACGCAGGGACTTGGACCTGGAATGACTGATGGTGTGATGGGAAAAAGTAAAACCTATTGTTATCTGCTTCATTCCCTTAGTAAATATGTTAGAGTGTGTTAGATGTATCAAGGAACATTTAGGAGAGCAAATAAAAATGATTTTTGAATCATTTTGAATCACATGAAGTTCAGGACAGATTCCACTAAAAATAAAAATAAATAGGTATTCATAGTTAAACACTGAGCTGCATGGATATTTGTACTTATAAAAATATTGGGTCGGCAGCTAAGTAATTGCGGATTTTTTAAAGAAAATCAAAGACAATTTTTTCATGGAACTAAATAACTTTATTCTGTAATGTATTGCCCATTTTGATCAATGACCTTTTGCCATCTTTCAGGCAGCATCATAATCCCACGTCCAAAAAACTTCTGGTTTTTATTAGCAAAAAACTGAATCAGGTACGATTTGACATCATCATCATTATTGAAATTTTTACCATTCAAGGAGTTTTGTAAAGATCGAAACAAAAAGTAATCAGATGGTGCAAGGTCAGGACAATATGGTGGATGTGGCAAAACATCCCAACCAAGCTCCATTAATTTTTGCCGAGTGACCAAAGATGTGTGTGGCCTTGCATTGTCATGATGGAATACAACACCTTTTCGATTTGTCAATTCGGGCCGCTTTTCTTCAACTGCATTGTTTAATTTCGTTAGTTGTTCAATGTAGACATCAGAATTGATCGTTCGGTTGGGTGGTAAGAGTTCAAAGTAGACAATTTCTTTGTAATCCCACCAAACTGATAACAAAACCTTCTTTTGATGAATATCAGCTTTTGATGTTGTTTGAGTTGGTTCACCTGGCCTGCTCCACGATCTTTTCCATTTGATATTGTTGTAAACAACCCATTTTTCATCGCCAGTTATCAGTCGTTTTAAAAATGGATCATTTTCATTACGTTTCTTTAGCAAATCGCAGCTGCTAATGCGTTGCGTTAACTGTGATTCTTTAATTTCGTGAGGAACCCATGTATCGAGTTTTAAAACACAGCCAAGTTGTTTTAAGTGATTTTCAATGCATGTATGTGATACATGAAGCTTCTCTGCAATCTCACGTGTTGTACTGTGACAGTCCAAATTGATTATTGCTTTGATTAGGGCGTCATCAACTTCAACTGGACGACCAGAGCGTTTTTCATCTTTGAGTGAAAAATCACCAGAACGAAATTTGGCAAACCAATTTTGACACTGCCGTTCTTTTAAGGCTTCGTCACCATAAACAGCATATAACTTTTTATGAGCTTGCGATGCGTTTTTCCCTTTGAGGAAATAAAAAAGCAAAATATGACGAAAATGTTCCTTTTGATTTTCCATTTTTAACGAACGCCAAACGAAAACTACAAAACAGATCAAAAAACTTTTTTTACTGATTAACTGCTGAATAGCCAACTATCAAATAACAAAATGTGTTTTACATTTGTACTACGTCTGCAAACCTAAAAATTCAACTGAAGCCATATATGTGTGAAACCCGCAATTACTTACTTGCCGACCCAATATATGATTAGATCCTGGCCGGATGTGGCTCAGTGGTTGATCATCTACCTATGAACCAGGAGGTCACGGTTCAATTCCCAGTCAGGTCACATGCCCAGGTTTCGTGTTCCATCTCCATTGTGGGTTGTGCAGAAGGCAGCTGATCAATTATTCTCTCTCATCATTGATGTTTCTATTTCTCTCTCCCTCTCCCTCTCCCTTCTTCTCTGAAATCAGTAAAAATATATTTAAAAATGTATGATTAGAGGATTCAAGTGAGACAAGAGGGACAGGAAGGATTTTTTTGAGAGATGAATGAAGAAGAGGTATGTAGAAGTTGACCCAGGAAGTTGGGTGGGTTGGGTAGGGAGGGTGTGGGGCTTCCTGAAGAAGCATTGGCCCCTGGAGGGAACAGAGAACTGGGACCTCCTTGGGGAATGGAATTGGGAAGGGTGTGAAATGGTGGGGAGAATAGGAGGAAAGGGAGGATGGATGGGAGTGGAGTCCTGTGAGGAGGGAGAGCAATAATCAAACATGCATTTTTAAAGGTTCAAGATGAAATGCTGCCAAATCATGTAGGAAAATACTGCAGAAAATCAGGAGATAAAGACTGCATAGGTTAAGGTCTTATTGGAGTGAAATGCATTGGTTTGTTCATTTTAAGAAATGCTCAGGGGTAAAAGATAAGACTTGGGGCTCAACCAGATAAAGGAGATGGGAGTGTCAAGGGTGAAGGCTAGGTGTCTGGAGAGCCTAACAGGACAGATAACAGAACCATCCCCTGAGAGAGGAAACTGGCAGGGGACCCATTTGGGAGAAGATTACAAGTTCAGTCTTAGAAAGGATGATTTTGAGCTGTGTTTGAGATATCCAGGAGTTTCCAAATTCAGGTCTGGGCTGTAGATAAGCAGCCACTGGGCTCCTTCTTAATTAAAAGCTTACACTTTCCTCTGCAGAGACTGGCTCCTTGCCCCCATCATAGTTCCATCTCCTCATAGTTCCATCTCTTTTTATCTGCGGACTTGGAAATGGTGCAGCCCATCCCTGCCAGCACATAGCACCACTAATCTGAAACTAAGCAAAGAGCCAAAGAGAGTTTAAAGGCAAGATCTATGATGAGCTTGTGTTGAGGGGAGGAGGAAGATGAAGGGTCAAACATTGGGTCAAGCCCACGAGGGGCACACTTCCGTCCCATGTTCTTGAAGAGAAGAGAATTGGGTCTCACATTAGCCAATCACATAAGCCTAGAAGTAGCTGATTAATGCTCTGCTGGCTAATGAGCTAATAGGATAATAGGATTGTATTTTAGAAAGGGATCCTCAAAGTGCCTAGATCAATCCATGCCTCTTACAGTTGTTGATGAAATTGAGGTCTGGAGAGGATATGGGTCTTATCCAAGTTTCCTCTACTTGTTGATAATTGTGTGGCTGCCTTTGGTCCCCATCTATCTCACTGAGTTCATATTGATATAATGACATGAACCTTAAAATGTAGCAGGTTGTTACAGTTTCTGGAGTTTTTAGTTTATCACTATTCCAATGGGAGAACAGGGGGAAACAGTATTAATAGCAAGTTAGTAACTTTGATTTTAAAACCCAGCTTCTTCCTCCTTCCCCCCAGCAAATTTTGTAAATTCTGGGAGTTTATGGTTTGCTTGAGGGAGCAAGCTCCATCAAAGATGTTTTGATAGGCTCTGAGTTACTTTCTAAGTGCGTATTGAGATAACTGAGGACAGTGTTTTGAAGCCAATCACAGAGTTGGGGGAGATGGGGAGTCACTGTGGTCTTCCCTCTGACTGGGTGTATGTACCGATTGTCTTGGTTTGAGGAAACTTAAGAGTAAATCAGGGATGAGATCCGATTGCCTTTTCTCCGTGAGTGGCAGATGACTCTTGTTTTTCCTTTTGTCACCTAAAAGAATGTCATCTGGACACAGGGCACTTCATATGGTTCTGTCCCCCAAGTGTTCAGTTCCAGTAGCCCCCTGCAGAGTGGAAATAGATGACCTGGTCTGGGGGCTTTGTCCTGTCCTGCCTTTAAGACTTACAGAAAAACTTATTTTTCTGTGTTAAGCCATGAACTCAGACCAGAATCAGCTCACCATCTATGTTAGGGGTATCGAACTCAATCAGAGAAGGGGCCAAAATCTAAAATCCAGCCTAAATCGCGGGCTGAATGGTTTACTGAACAGTCATAAACTGACAATGTCATAAACTGACAGCGGAGTGCAGTGATGACAGCGCGGTGCGGGCCACATTGCAAGGCCTGGCGGGCTGGATTTGGCCCGCGGGCCTTGTGTTTGACACATGTGATCTATGTGTATGCCTCAAAGCCCCACTGAAAAGCAAACCGGGCAGTTGAAGTGGTGATGGGCTTGGGTTTCCATTTGTACAGGCCATAGTAGCTGTCCCAGGACCCAGCAGGGTGAGCTCCTCTCTCCTTAACAGACAGAATTAAGTTACATTTCATCCTGTGGTCATTCTCTGACTCCCCATTGGCCAGCATTTCTGAGAAGGCTGTAGACCTGGGCTTTGGAGATGTAAACACCATCACCATTACATGAAATCCCTTCCTGGAGTAAAGGGGTTACTCTGACATTCCAAAGGTATATAATTGTAGATGAAAAAGGCAATAGGCTCACTTAAGGTAAAGGCTGACCTTTCTCAAAGAAGATACCCACTTAGGACTGCCTTCCATCCGTGGCTCACCTTTAGTCAGGAAGTTTTCATTTCAGACCATCCAACTGGTTACTTTAGGTCTCTGAGTTTGTAAGGTCTGTCATGCCGGCTTCCCATGAGCTTGTTAGGTTTCATATGCGGCACCCTCTTCGTCCTCAATTGCAGTTCTATAGGAAGCTTTAAAAAATTAGCAATGCTGGTCCGGTCCCACATCGGGCCACCTACGGAACTGTCTGAGTGCTTATATCCTAAAGCTCCAATAGCTCAGTCCTTCTCGCACAACTAAAAGGATTCCATTGTCAACAGGATTGCACAGTCTCTAATTAATGTACCTGCATGAAGAGCAGTGGCCCTAAAGTTCTATGAATTTAGATGCTCCTGGGAGCCCAGAAATTGCAATTTTTCTGGCCCCAGAGATTGGTTCCTATAGATTTGGGGGTGAAGAGCAGGCATCTACAATTTAACAAAATCTTGTTGGGCAAGAAATGAAAAGATCATCTCATGAGAAAAAGCGGTGCGGGCAGACTGTCAGGAGTTGTTGCTATCATGTTTTTCTTGTTTCGTTTCATTTCTGACTTGGTTATTCTGCCGTATGGGATTTAGCCAACTGAAGCTTATTAATTAAATTGTATTCCTACTTCTCGCCATGCTCAGTAGGTGCAGCCTTACCATCTGGCCACAGTTAACCCAGAGCAGTGATTCCCAAGCAATGTTCGCATTTGAGAAGCTTTTGATATAAACTGCTGCCTGAGCCCCCACTCCCACCAAGAGATCCTAATTAAATTGCTTTGGGCTGGGGTCCAGGTCAGTGTTTTTAAACATTTCCCCATGTGACTGTCCTGTGCAACCAGGATTGAGAACCACTGGCCTAGAGAAACGTGTACAGCCGCAGGAGTCCTGGAATTGGCAGAGACAGACAAGGGGTCAGCTGCTGTGGCTGCAGGTACTGACAGTGATGAGTGGGGTCAGGTCTCCTGTCCCTCGGGACCTCATTGCTCAATACTGAGTTCGGGATCCTGTCTTTCTGACGCCGATGGCATAAAGATAATCTGCAGAGAAAACAGAACTGAGGCTGTGTGACTGGGGGAAAAAATGTCAAGAGAAATAATAAAAGGGCATTGGCAGGTTTTGTCCACTTTCCTGGACTCTGTGGGAGATGTTGACAATCTGTGCTGCTACGGGAGGGAGCCCCAGTGTGCCCCTGGCTGGGGGTGCATGCCCTGCTGAGTCCTGAGTGACTCATCCGCCAGGGAGCTGAGGGATGAAGGAAGCTCTTTTCTCTTTGAAAAGCCAGCTTCTTGGTTGTTGAGGCTAAATCCGTACATAACAGCAGCAGCAGATAGTTCTTGGACAACTACTGAAAATTAGCACCATCCAATTGTGCAATGCAGTTTACAGAACACTTTCATGCATATTTTCTCCCAGGACTTTTACAAGACACCCGGAAACTGGACCAAATGAGGTAAAGGGGGTCTAGAGTTTAAGTGACTTATCCAAGAACAAACCTCAAGAATGTGTTTGCCAAAGATGGGGCTGAGGAGGAGGGAGGTGTTTGGGAGGCTTGGTGAAAATGTAAAGGGATTAAGACATACAAATTGGTCATTACAAAGTAGTCACGGGGATGTAAAGTACAGCAAAGGGAATATAGTCAATAATATTGTAATAACTAGGTATAGTGCCAGGTGGGTAATGGAATTATTGAACACTTCATAAATTATATAATTGTCTAACCTGAAATTATATAATTATAAGTAACTTTGTAAATTATATCATTGTCTGTATTATAAACCTGAAACTAATATAACATCATACCAAATGTCAACTGTAATTAAAAAATAAAAAAGAGTATATTAGCCAATACTCTGGGACAATAATTTAAGTCTTATGATTCTGCTTTAAATGCAGGTAATTTTCATAGTTGAAAAAAATTGATATATTTACAATGTTATGTTTTAACACTTACTTTGTGCACATTAAGTGATGAGTAACAGCACATCAGCTCTATGAATTCATGGTTATTATATTAGATCAAGTGACATGAATGGCAGCAGATGGGGTGGTCCAGGGATTAGGTGGAACCCGGGAAGATGGCACACAAGTGACCAAAACTGGGGTATTACTATCATAGTATGTGCGTAGATGCTCAATAGGTAATGATCACTGACTAGGTCGAGTGGAGAAAATCTGGGCAGTATCAAAACAACTCCCTAGAGCTTCATTTGTCTTTCACTGGAGACACTTGGATCAATTGCTATCACTGATAATAATAAGTCCACACACTGTACACTTCTTGCAGTGGCAGACGGGGAAGAGAGATGGGATGGGGACTTGTGTGTGACCTTCTGCCTCTGGGGAGCACTTAGAGTTTCCTCTGTGCCAGACATCTGGTGAACACTTTTCCGGTGTCATCTCATAAAACCCCACGAGTCATTATTGTCCTTAGCCACATTTTATGTATTAAAAAACAGAGGCACAGTATCGTGATGTAGCTCATCCCAAAAGTTACCTTAGTACAGTGGTTGGCAAACTCATTAATCAACAGAGCCAAATATCACCAGTTCAACAATTGAAATTTCTTTTGAGAGCTAATTTTTTAAACTTAAACTTCTTCTAATGCCACTTCTTCAAAATAGACTGGCCAAGGCCTTGGTATTTTGTGGAAGTGCCACACTCAAGGGGCCAAAGAGCTGTATGTGGCTCGCGAGCCGCAGTTTGCCGACCACTGCCCTAGTAGAAAATCAGCCTCCTGCTATCCAGAGCCCAGTTTTCAACCACTGCCCTCCACTTCAGCCATTGAAAAGAATTTCTGCACATGCAAAGTGGGGCTGAATACATCTAAGTTCATATGTAGGGGTCCTGGAGAGCAGAGTTGTTCCAGTAATGCATGAAGACGAGTGGTTTTGCATGGATAGGGGGGGAAAAAAGGAATTGCATGGATAGGGGGGAAATGCCAAGAAAGATTGAAAGTTGCTAGAGAACTTGAAAGTCTTTTTTCTGCTGTGCCATATAACATGGATTCCTCCCCACTGTGCCAGCTCTGAAGACCTCATTGTTCCTCCAAACCAGCCACGACATCAAACAATACCTGCACATGTATTGTGCACCATGATCCCAGTACCCTAGGATAATGTGTGTGTGTGTGTGTGTGTGTGTGTGTGTGTGTGTTACATCTTTACTTTTGTATGTATAGACACAAATAGATAGCTAGTTTAATCATAATACATTTGATCTGTATACTTTATTTTTTTCTAATATCAGTGTGTACTAACTACAATTCCATGTCAGTAAGTAGTAATGGACATTACTACTTACTGACATGGAATTGTGATTAGTGATAATTGTAATATGTGACAATATTTATTTGTTTTCAGTGCCCCCACTATTGGACATTAAGTCCTTTCATATGTGTTGCTGTTGTATGTAATACTGGGTTATAGTCCTCTAACCTAGTAATTCCTAATGAGGAATTGCAAAAGTTCACACAAACTATAGTAAATAGTTCTTGCTTTAGTTGCACTAAATATACTCCTACTGGCAAAGTTATTCAAGCTCCATTTCATACACACTTGGCAGAAGTGGGTATCATCATTCTTTTCCAGTCTGTGTCCATCTGCTGGCTTGGAAAGGAGGCATGGTGAAATAGCATTTCTGGGTCCATATGATCTTTGCTTCTATAGGCTGATTCTTTTATATTATGGCAAATTGGTCGTTTGGCACAAGCCTCAATCCCACACTCAGCTCCTTCCCCAGGGTGTTACAACTGAACCTTCCACACTCTAATGACTAGAGTTGCTTGCAGAACAAGTATGGATTTATACCAGACTCACCTGTTATTATGACTTACTAGAGGCCCAGTGCATGAATTAGTGCACAGGTGGGGTCCAATTGGCCCACCCTGATCGCTAATCGGGCTGGGGCTGGCTGGCTGGGCAAAGGGGAATAAGAAGGTGGGCTAACCGGCCCCATCACAGATCAGGGTGAGGAGGCTGGCCTCGGGGAGGGGCCTTGGATAGTTATTGGGTTGGCCCTGCCCCCTGGTCGAACTCTTGGTTTAAATTCCCAGTGGAACTCCTGGTTGAGGGGACAATTTGCATATTAGCTTTAGAATTACTAGTATATAGGATAATTGTTGAATCTAAATGCTTCCCCAAAGGAGAGAAAAGTGTTGGTAGGAGATAGATGAGATTGGGGTTATAAGAGGATAGAAACTGACTTAGTTATAACATCAGAAATAGTACAGAGTTCTCAATAGGTTGTAGGAGAGACTGGCAATAAATTGTGAGATTGTTTATAAAGCATCCTAGAGCTTCCTAAGGTTAAACTTCAGTGTTTCCATGGTTCATAATAGAGTTGGTCAACATCTACTATAATACACTTTTGTGACACTTGCAAAAATGCACACACACACACACACACACACACAAGTACACATATATTTATGGTTGTCTTTAACCCTTTGCACTCCGAACCATTCTGGACATTGGCTACCAGCTACTCGACGCTACTTTGTGGCGGAAACTCAATTCCCCGTAATCACTAATAAACTGCAATGTCCCCTGAGAGGGGACATCCGAGTGATATGCTAGAATTCCGATGTCCCCTGAGAGGGGACAGCGGAGTGCAAAGGGTTAAATTACTGCCAAAATAGCCTTACACTAAAGCCTTTTTGGGGTAAAAGGAGAGATAGGGAAGAAGGACTAATAGTTTAATTTTTAATAATCTTTTTTCATAATTCTGATAATTTTTTCAAGTTCTTTATTATATTTTGATAATATCTGTTTTCTTGTAAATGTATATATTTCATCTAGATTTTTCACTTATATTAACATCAAGTTAAATAGAGAAATTTATGTATTGTTTAAACACGAAATGCTTATATTTTCCTTTCCAACTTATTTACTTTCCTTTATTATATTTACCAGATTCACATAAATACTTACTATCAATATACTAAGTTTGCTTCCCTAGGAAACAGCATCTAGATTTATTAAGCAATTTTAATGTTTTTCTTTTTTTCTCTTCTCTTAAGTCATACTTTTGTCTTTATTTGTATTAATTTCTTTCTCCTGATTTTGTAAGGATTGTGATTACTTGTTGTAGCTTCTTAAGTTTAATTTTTGCCTTTTTAAATTTCATTTTAACTATTGAATTATTAAAACATTTGAGTTTAAACATTTATTGTATCTGCTTGGTGGAGTTGTAGTAGACTCCTTGTTTTGATATTGTTTGTATTTTCATTGCTTTCTAATTAGTTTGTAATTATAGTTGCTATTTCTCCTTTCACTCAATACTTCTTTTTTGGAGTTTGTTTTTGATTTCTTAGTATAATAGTATAATGCCACTTTTATCTGAAAATTGCTTAATAATGTATGTTTACTTTTATTTTTAATGTATATATATAATTTTGGAGAAGAAGGGAGAGGGAGAGAGAGAGAGCAACATCAATGATGAGAGGGAATCATTGATCAGCTGGGGATTGAGCTCGCAACCGAGGCATGTGCCCTTAACTGGAATCGAACCTGGGACCCTTCACTTCACAGGTCAATGCTCTATCTACTGAGCCAAACCAGCTAAGGCTGTGTTTACTTCTTGCAGTTAGCAAATTATGTGGCTCACCACAGAGTCATGGCTCCCAACTTTCCTCCCTTCTTCTAGACCAGATGTCTAAATATAAGTTGGCCAATAAAAGTCTTTCCCTTGTCACCATTTGTGGAATAACGAGGTAGGATTTTTTTAAACTTGGCATAATTTAGCTGTAATCTAACTTTATCACCTCTTGCTGAACATCTTTCTGTGGTTTCCTGGGTTTGTCCAAGAGACAGGAGGGAGCCATTAAAACCCTGAACTTCCATCAAAAACAGCTGATGGCCTATTTGAAGGATTAGTGTAAGTATCCAGGGTACTTGTCTTCCATCTCGCCCAGGGGTGTGATTTTTTGTCTCTTTGATCCTCAGATGCCTTCTTTTCTGTGGCACTTTGTACTTTTCTTCTTTCTGGGCCTGAGGCTTTGACATATGGATCTCCTCTTTTCCTTTAGAAGAGAAGCTTCTAGAAGACCATTCTGGGTTCTTATATCATTTGATATATCCCTGAGCATATACCATGCACATAAGCATTAAAGATCTCAAATAAATGTTGAGATCAAGTTTAAATTTGAAATGATGTAAATTTGTGTGATTTAGCAGATAGCATGTCTGCCTATGAGATTGGTGGGAATACGCAGAGCTCTATCTTTACTATATAAACAATTTCCTTGGTGTTGATATTGAAAATGTGCTGGGGAGAAATTTAAAGGAGCTGGATGGTATCCATGATTCCAGTAGCAAATAGGTGAACTTAGGCAATGTCAACTAACTTCTCTCTGCTTCCTCTGTAAGCAAGAAGAATCAATGTTTTCTTTGAACTAAGAATCTTGCTTTCTTTTTGTCTCCCCCAGGCTGAGAGAAGAAAGATGATTTTTATTACATGTAAGCCTATATCACTTGCTTCAGGGAGACTACAATAAATAGGCACAAACCAAAAACTAAGTCAATGATCTAGTCCTATGCATACAACCATGGACATCATTAATGAAATTTGCAAATATCTGCAGTCAGGTCCCGAAAACAAAACCAAGCAAATGAGGAAGGGAAACCTTTACCCAAGCTAATGAGATGTCTCATAGTAAGTAGGATTTGATTTCTTTGTCCCGCTGAGAATATTGTTATTGATGTAATTTAAAGGTAATTAAAAATACATTTGGTTTAGTTGTTGCTTTCCTTTTGAAATATCCACTCTTTCTGGTCTCTGAGAAAGCCCTGCTGAGTCAGTTGGAGCTTCCAAAATAAACAAAATTCATTAATTTACAAAAACGAAGAAACCATGGTGTGGGAAATCAACACAGGGCCAACACAAAACAGGAGTGTCTTGGATTGCATTTTTTATTTTTTAAGAGTTATTCTGCTGGAAATCTTGGAGATGACAAGAAGCAACTGGCATGCACAGGCAACCTCATTTATCTCAATTCAGAAAGTAGTTCATTACCAGATGCATAGCCTTGGCTTTGCTGCTTTTTATGCTTGTCAATTGCCACCCTAATTGGAAAGGTAGAAACAAATGCCTTCATAAGGTCCATGAGCCCTTAAAATTAACATATACATTAACATATACCCATTAACCACCACAAGACTCTCCAGTAGTGGGTGTTATGACTGAAAACATGAAAATGGAATGGGCAAGGAGGCATGTACCATCTATATTTGGAGGATGCATCAGGCAGAGGAAATACTACATATATTATTTTGTTTATTTCACATACTGGTGTTTATTTTTGATTCAATGCCTGGTATCCTGGTATGCAGGAATAACCATCCATAGATTCACTTCCCAGGCATAGTCAAGAGGGAGGGAGGGAGGAAGGAAAAGAGAAAAGAGAGAGAGAGAGGAGAATGATATAATTAGGCTAACAGTCCTATTTGTCTTTCACTCCCCCACAAGGCTGGCTCTCAGCCTTACCACCTACATGTCCTTAGTAGTGTAA
The DNA here is from genome assembly GCF_964339955.1 of Pipistrellus hanaki. Classification (NCBI taxonomy): domain Eukaryota; kingdom Metazoa; phylum Chordata; class Mammalia; order Chiroptera; family Vespertilionidae; genus Pipistrellus; species Pipistrellus hanaki. The sequence continues at coordinate 42,515,437 of NC_140516.1, read as the reverse complement.
CCTAGATCTGTACTCTGAGAATCAACTTCTGGCACTCTATGCAAAAATGTATCTTCTGATCCCTGTATTTTTGTGGCCATTTGTTGGACTCAGGGATTGTGGCTCCCTGTACCATGTGGATTTGGGAATGGTTGTTGTTTAGTGAATAAACAGAGAACAAAGATTATGGATGTGGGTGGTTAACTAGTGCCTATAAAACTCCTGCATGGAAAGCCCAACAGAAGGACAGAAATCCTGCTGAAGAAGTTGGCTGTCAGACATCTAATTAGGTGGGAGGATCATTAGCAGCCTCAGAGCTATAGGTGGATTTATTTTAATAGTGTTTGGGACATCGTTGGGGAGAGTAGCAGCTGATCAGCACGGATTTAAAGAAATATGAAGAGCAAATGACAAGGCTGGAAGTAGAAACATGGAGACATTTAAAAAGCTTTTTATAAAAGAACAAGTGGGTGAGAGGTGTTCATGATGTTCTAGGAGCTTGTTAAAATGTTGGCAACTGCATGGTTTTTTTGTTACCTGTGCACATAAACATTGTCAGGCAGTGTTTTCTGTTTGCAAGCATCGGGGACTAGGTGTAGCTAATTTAATTTAAGGAAAGTTTGCTTGCAGGAGAACTGATGCTTGCTTATATAATAAATTGGGGTGAAGTCCCAGCTTAGGAATGGGTTGTGGGCCAAGCCTGATCAAGAACTAGCCAAGACACTGATAGCAAATGTCCAAATCCTCAATGTTTTTTCCCTCGTTTATGTTCTCACTTAAAGTTCAAAATCCTGGGGTAGTAGGCCCTGTTGGCTAGGCTTTGGTTATAGGATCATTCTGTTACTCTAAAAGTAAAGGGAAGAGGATTCCCATCCCTTAGAATACCACAATGAGAAGGAGACTCTTGCCGAAACTGGTTTGGCTCAGTGGATAGTACCTTGGTTGTGGGCACATCCCCAGGAGGGAGTGTGCAAGAGGCAGCTGATCTATGATTCTCTCTCATCAATGTTTCTCTCTATCCCTCTCTCTTCCTCTCTGTAAAAAAAATCAATAAAATATATTTTAAAAAAGAGAGGAAGAGAGAGAGGAGTTGCTTGTTTTTTACCATTCCACCCATGACCCTTTTCAGTGGTGGAGAGGGAATTCCCTATAAGGAATTTGGATGCTGGAAAGGAAGAATATATTTTGAATCACTCGCACATACAGAGATGCAGCTAGACAAGTTTTCACTGTGGAAGCAATATGGAGGTGGTAGAAAAGTCTAATTACAAAAATTGTTTTTTTATAGTGGGACCATCCAATACTAATATTTCAAACCAAGGTCGGATTGATAGAAAAGGTACATTGCTGGCTCTTCTTCCAGAGTTTGGGATCCTTCCTAATGTCAATCATGTCAATCATGTCAGAAAAATAACAAGTCACTTTTTGTTTTACCTGTTGAAAAGCTTTGTTTTCCTGGTATTCCATGCATCAAAAACTAGCTATAACTTTGCAACTCTTGAGCAACTACTTTTCCTGGTGGGCTGACAGCTGGCTCCCTCAATTTCTTTTCTTCCTTCATAGGCTACACGGGTTCATTCCACAGAGTCTTTGTCACCCCACTTTGGAGGTCCCCAGCATTGCTACTGTCAGTCTTGGGGTTATTTATTTATAAACATATTTTATTGAATTTTTTACAGAGAGGAAGGGAGAAGGATAGAGAGCTAGAAACATTGACAAGAGAGCCAGGACTGGTTTGGCTCAGTGGATAGAGAGTAGGCCTGCGGACTGAAAGGTCCCGGGTTCGATTGCGATCAAGGGCATGTACCGCGGTTGCGGGCACATCCCCAGTAGGGAGTGTGCAGGAGGCGGCTGATCGATGATTCTCTCTCATTGATGTTTCTATCTCTCTATTTCTCTCTCTTCTTCTCTGTGAAAACCCAATAAAATACATTAAAAAAGAAACATTGATAAGAGAGAAACATAGATCAGCTGCCTCTTGCACACCCCCTACCTATGGGGGATGTGCCCACAACCAAAGTACATGCCCTTGACCTAAATCGAACCTGGGACCTTTCAGTCTGCAGGCCAACGCTCTATCCACTGAGCCAAACCGGTTTCGGCTTGGGGTTATTTTTGTAAACTCATTTTCCTAGGACCTGGCCTGAGATTAGCAGGTCTCATTTAATAAGGATAGTCTCCACAGTTTTTCTATTTGGGGCATGTAACAGACTAGACGAAGTTCTTCCCTCAGCTTTACCATAAACACCTTCCTATTTATACCACACACACACACACACACACACACACACACACACACACACACACTTCACATGCTGACAAGTTTTCTCAATTTGCTTTTCATTCAGCTATGTTACTAGTAACTAGAAAGACAATATGCCACATGATCAAACATTATTAGATAAAAATGAATCTGCCACCTGCTGCTTCACTCCCCCTCCTCCGGAAAATAAACGGAATTGAATTTGCAAAGAGATCCCAGACTTGTATTTTGTTTTCCTCCTTTAAGGAGCTCCGTATGTCAGGGAGAGAGCCACAGCTGTAGTGAGTAGTTGCAAGTCCATCTCTGTTATTAATAAAGAACTTCTATGAAAACAAAAAGCTTCATTTTCTGAGACAAACTTCCTGTTTACTTGCAAACTCATGTTTGATAGCAGAACTGATGATGTATTCAGCCTCATGCCTCAGGCCTGAAAAGCTGGGCACGTAATTATCTATTTTTGAAGACCATGAAGTATTGAATAAAAATGTTTATTTTGGTATTTGAGCTGAATTCTTCCTTTACTCTTCTTCTCCTATTTCTTTTTACTCTCATTTTCCCCTGTGCATCTTCTAGAAATAAAAGCAAACAAATAAAAAAAAAAAAAACAACAAAGGAGATTACCTTTCCTAGACTTTTAAAATTATCTGTAGTAATTTTCTACTTATTATTTTAAACTAAATTAGACAAAGCATGTGGTAACAATAACTCAATCCTTGGGTGAGAGTAGGGAACAGTTGATAAAATTTTCAAATGGGTCTTCCCCCCCACCTGTGATTTATTGAGGGGGTTTTAGAAACTATAAAAAAAGACCGTACTATTTTTTTCATTTGAAACATGGAATTATGTAGGTAATATATGAGGTTTAATTTATGTAAATCCCTTTAGTACACACTGTGAACTATAATTGAGTAGGAACAATACTTATTTATATGTTTATATAAATATATCTTGTCTGAAGGAGACTTCTTGAAATACTGTGGACTATTCTTGGAATGGATGAATGAGTAAATGAATGAATAAATTCTGGGCCTTTGACTAGGTCCTAACATATATGCCCACAACATTTCTTATTCAAGTTTAAAGGCTTTGAACTGTGAGAATACTTTGGTAAATACTCACACGGAATAGTGAAACATAGCAGAACATAGCAGGTGTTCTCTAGAGCATAAGAATGACATAGTCACTGAGCTTTCCCAACTGACACTGCTCTGATTGAGGGCATTGTCTAGGGACTACTTGAAATGGGTAAACAGCCAATTCTGTTTAAAATAAGTCAAATTCTAGGGGAGTTAGACTAAAAGTTTATTTTTGAATCAGAGGAATAGAATCACTTGCAATTCTATTTGAAAAGTTGCTTAATTCTAGGGTCACCAAGGAGTGTTGGTGACCTGTTAATAGGTAGCCCAGTCAATTTGACTATTGGGAAAATCTTGGTGTGTTCCATTTAATTTCACATCTGCAGATCAACATAAAAGCAAATTCATATAGGGTATACAATGCCTGGAGACTTGGCTCACAGATATGGAGAAGTCTACGTGTCATGCATAGTAAGGGTGACATGTATATGTAGTCTGGCATAGAATGGTAGGCTTGGGATTATGGCACTGTTGAAGCTTACCAAATTGAGAAAGCTACAGTGGAAGGAATGGTCAATCCCCTACACAGAAGGAAATGAAAGACCTATATAATCCTTGCAGTGAGTTATGCATGGGAGTAGATTGTCAAATTAAGCTAGAGGTCTTTAAATTCTCCTTGATGTATTTTTAAAAAAGCCCTAACTGGTTTGGTTCAGTGGATAGAGCATCAGCCTGCGGACTGAAGGATTCCAGGTTGGATTCTGGTCAAGGGCATGTACCTTAGTTGCAGGCACATTCCTAGTAGGGGATGTGCATGGGGCAGCTTATCGATGTTTCTCTCTCATTAATGTTTCTAGGCATTGTCATTCATTATGCTCACTCTATCTACTATATGCTAACATATTTATCTCTCATCTAAAAATAGTTTTTCTTTAAATTTCTAAGGGGCCTGCTGCTTAATAGCACACTTTACCAGGTGCACTATAAAAACAGCTTCCTACTCCCTCCAGACCCATCATCAGTTTGATTAATTAATTTAATCAAACACTCCAGTGTGACAGTTTATCTTAATTAGCTAATAATATTCTATTTCTCAATGTACTCTTGGGACCTAGATATTTTGGTTGTGTAAAATAACACAGTTTCCATGTTGCTTTTCTGTTCTTGAAGGCCTGGGGGCTACCCAAGTTCAGAAGATGTGCTCTACTGAGAGGGAGTCAGAGAAGAAAACAGATCATGAATTAACAGTAAAGGAATAATCCTTGAAACCAGAGCACATGCTGAGTGCTGACTTTGTTGCTGGAACAAGCATGGTTACTATGATGACAAGGTGGCATCAATGCTCTGAACTCTGCTCCATATGACAATGTATTCAATTCCTGTTGAAATATGTACCCAAGATTTTCCTTTCAGCATAGTTGTTCAGAAAATACAATTTGTATATTCACAAATGGTGCCAGTAAGTGACTTCTACAGGGTGGAGGTGTGGGGGCTCTTTACAGTGTCCCAGCAGATGGGGCCAGTAACTAAGTTCTCCCCACCAAAAATCATGAGTGTGTTTTGTTAATTTCAAAGTCCCTGGTGAGCTGCAGTGGAGCCAAGTGCCCTATGTTTCTGTTGAGCACTTTCCCGTAGTAGTGCTCTGATTATTTGACCATTTTTTGTTCCTTGTCTTCCCTCAGATGTCATTTAGAAAAGGGTTCCCATCCCTGATGCCTCTCAGGGCTGATCTTACATACTCCTCACCAGCTATCACATTTTAATTACATGGGCCTTTGTTTGGCTTTCTCCTTTCCTATGAGGCCTCACTGAGGGAACCTTCCCCTTTCTGAGTCTAATCAGATTGTCAGATCAATTAGGTAATTGGCAGTAGGTTTATCACATTCCTTAGTCAGGAGTGTAGCCATTTTATTAAAGGAAAAACAGTCCTCAGATGGTTTAGAGATAAGGAAAAGGTTCAATCTGTGTAAATAGAGGGAAATAGAAAGTCAACCTGAGATGTCAGAGTTCTGAATGCGTGAGGGAGAGAAGGTGAGAGAGAAATGGATCCAAGGTCTTCCGAGTCAACCTCCTTCCAAGAATAAGGCTGTGTGCATCAGAATCACCTGGACTGATTATTTAAAAGTTCAGATTGCCTCTCTCCACACCAGCCAACTCAGTGAATATGTGATAGAGCTCAGAACTCTGTATTTTTACAAACACCCCAGAGGATTCACCCCAGACACTGGTCCTTGATACAGTGCACTTTAACATTGCTGTAAAGATAATGGCAATAACAGGGATTCCTAATACAGATGGTCCTCAGGTTATGTTGGACTCAACATACATCATTTCGTGGTTACATCGCCATCTCCCATTTATTTATTAAAAAAAAAAATGTTCCATCATTTCGACGTATGTACATATGTGCTTTATGTTTTTTATTATTTATTTACCACAAGTAAAAGTCAGGAATTGTTATCTTTCTGTTATTTTTTTTTTTACTGTTTCACTTCATTACTGCTATGATGTGCTCCATGTGAGTGATGTAGGTGCTTATGTAGGTGGGTTCCCACTTACAGCGAAAATCATGTTATGTCCACTGTAGGAAAGGATCTCTCATGTAACCCAAGGACCTACTGTATCACCTTAGTCTAGGGCACTGCTTCTTGTGCTTTACTGTGTGCACCACTTGCCTGGGGCTCTATGTCATTACCTATGTGTGTGGTGTGAAACTGTGCTCCTAACGAGCTCACAGGTGATGGTGTCACTGCATTTGGCAGTAGAATGCTCTTGGGGTGGCAAGGCCCTGGAATCTTAGTTATCCAGTGCTTTGCCCTCAGGAAAGTTGGCAGGAACAGTGGTCAGATTGTCTGTCCACTAGAGGTACTACTAGTAAAAGTCCTAAATAAGAGGTCTGGCTTTTGGCCAATGACTGGGCTGCCTGGAGAACCCGAGAATAGGGATGAGTCCCAGGATGCCTCAGCCAGCTATCTCAGAAAGGAACATCTTGACTCTTTCCATCATCCTCTGAAGCTGTAGAAGAATTAAATCTATTTTATGAATACATAACACAAGACAGGCAGTCTGTTCTTGTTAATCAACCACCCATTGAAAGAAGGGGTTTATTGGAATGACCTCCATATTTTGTGAATCATTTTTTTCCAGCAGGTCCTGGGCCCATGGGCCTCTCCCTAAAAACAGCACCTTGCAATTTGAAATGCTTTCAAGTTTTCCATATTCTTTCACATCTGTGGTTAATTAATCTATCGAACATGATTTTCTTTCCATCCCTCCAGTGTCTGACACAATGCTATGGTGGGGCTAGGATTTGGGTTCTTCTATAAAATCATAAGAACTTCACAATCTTATTTTCCCAAGGAAATAAGACCTGGTTTCATATATTGTAAGACTGGCTGTATTTTTTATATGCAAATAGGATATTCAGTCCAGTGGCGAGTAGGTTTATTTTTATTTGATAGGGCCATTGAAGTGACACTTGAATTGACATGGGATAGAAACTTCTGAGGCCAACAAAGCAAAATAGTGCTACCCTCATTTTATGTCATGTAACCAAGGCTCATTGATTTCTCAAGAGTAAAAGTAGAATAGAAAACTTGCATTCAAGGAATACTTGTTGGTTACCTATCATTTCTTGGTACTTAAGAAAAACCCTAACATCACATTCTTGGAAAACAAGGCAGTTTTTTGTGTTTTTTTTTTTTTAATCTTTATTGTTGAAAGTATTACAGTGCCCCCCTTATTCCCCATTAACCCCTTCTAGGTCCCCCCCCCCCCACACACACTCTTGTCCTTCACCACACTCTTGTGTGTGTCCATAGGTTATGCAAATATGCATATAAGTTCTTTGGTTAATCTTTTCCCACTCAACCACCTACCCACCTCACCTTCCCTCTGAGATTCTACAGTCTTGATGACTTTCCCTATACGTCTCACAGCTTCATCTTTTGACTTACTTTATATGCATTTTTCTAGCATTTAAAAAGAAAAAGAAAAGAAAAGGCTCTAATCTCTTTAATGAACAGGATAGCCTCAAATACCTTATAATTTTGAGCAACCTTGGTCACCCTGAACTTACTAAAGAGGCTATAAAGTTAGAAAACAGAAGACTATCTCTTTATTAGACCCCTAATATTTTATTATTTGCATTCAGTCTATAAAATATATAATGCTTTAGCTTTTGAAGAATGGAAAAGGGTTTATGTTCTGTGTTTTTTTTTTTTTTTCTTTTCTAAGAATTCAAAGAACATTCTCAGATTCACTTTACCATGTAGAATTTTCCATGAGACCATGGAAGGCAGAGGAAAACCAGACTTCTCCCCATTTATAGATGCTAAAACCTGGGTCCAAAAGGTTGGGGATTTGCTTCATATCACCCCATAAGATAGTGACAGAGGGAAAAGTAGAAACCTGACCTGGTAAGCACACAGTTTTGTGACTTTTTCTACATAGATACTTTTATCTTTAAATATAGTGTCACTGTATGGGCGAGAAAGAAAACAAAAATACAGAGTATTCAGTAAATTGCCCACACTTTAGGAAACAATGCATTTGTAATGAAAATTATAGTCATTTAAGCATTAGAGACTGTAGCTTATAAAAGGAAATCTCTGAAGTGCTCAACACTGGATTTCTTATTTAAGGTGATTTTGTGTCACTTGTTAAGTTTTTTTTTTTTTTTGTAAGCTAATTATTTGTCCTACTAATGACAGTTACCACTTTTTAGAAGCCTACTATGTGCCATGCACTTTCTATCTCCTTTTTTATTGGGAGTTTACATTGAAATTTAGTGTTTTAACTCTGTGCCACAGTAATAACATTTTTCATTTTCCAATAACCCTTTAATCCAAGGTTATTGAATGTCAGGTGCAATTTTGCCATCTTAAACTCTATTCTTTTTAACCAAAAATACTATAAGGAAGAATGTATGATTTATTGCTGAGATCAAATGGTGATGTTATCTCAATATAAATTAACACATTTAAAATTTTTTTATTGTTGGAAGTATATGTCCTTCTTTTCCCTCATTTCCCTCTTAATTAACACATTTTTAAATTTTATTTTACTGTGTCAACTCTTACATAGGCTTAACAATTTACTGAATTGTACTGGATTTGTTGAAATGTTTTAATCATGAGCAGTTATTAATTGATATTAATATTAATTATAATTAATGAATTAATACTCCCTTATGTAATTGGCATGTGTCCATTGGTACTTCATTAGTGTTTGTGAATCTGTTGGAACTGATATTTCAGAAGACTTTTACTCTTTGGTCTTAAAGACCACTATGTTTCAAAGTCATAGGCCTCTCCTATGGTGCCGGTCTTCTCTTTCTGAATGTTCTCTGGTTAGTGGCTGGCATAGCCCTGGATATATGATAACTTAATAAATAACTGCTGGTTATTGAGTCCAACTATTCCAGTCTTCACCTTGCTCAGTTATTTGTACTGTCTAATAAAGTTGAGCTTCCATATCACACCTGGAGAGAGTAGGTGCTTACCACTTAATCCTGTCTGTACTCTTGGACATTTGAGGTTCAAGATTCTGGAAAGGCAGTGAATCTCCTACCTAATCCTCTGTATGCTTGAAAGTCGGTATCCTTCTGTATACTTCTAATAAATGATACCTCCAGAGCAGCTACTCAGGATCTTTAATAACATCCATCCTTCTTTCATGACCAGCCTGATACTGTTGAGTTTCAATGAGCTGAACAGATCGATAGTAATCGCAGGGTGCTTGAAAAGACTGCCTCTTCTGTAATCTTGGGACAGCTTAGTTAGGGTTGTCACTCAACCCAAGATGAGGATGTGTGAGTGAGTATGTGTAATATTTGAAATTAAGGCTTTATAAAAACACCACGCTAGGTCTTCCTAGTTATTAGAAAATAGGCATGTACTGCATGGCTCAGTGGTTGAGCATTGACCTATAACCCAGAAGCTCATTGTTTGATTCTCAGCCAAGGCATATGCAGGCTCTATCCTAGTGTAGGGCATGCAGGAGGCAGCCAATCAATGATTCTCATCTTTGATGTTTCTCTCTCTTTCTCCCTCTCCCTTCCTCACTGAAATCAATAAAAATATATTTTAAAAAAGAAGATAGGCATGTAAATAAAACAGTGGGCACCCCATCCCAGCTTTCCCTCTCCCCGTACCCCCACCTCCCCACTCCCCCCATGGTGCTCAGAGATAGCCTGATTTGCTGGAACAATGAATGCAGTGTTTTCTTTGTAAGATCTGCCAAATCTCAGTCCTTTGCTGCTCACACCAAAGGAAAAAAACATCTGTAGATATTTGGCCATGAGTCCTTTTCTTCAGAATAAATGATGATCGATTTACTAATTGTGGGCCAAGCGACAAAGAAACCAGAGGACCCAATCTTGTTTGATCTGAGACTGACCTGTGGAAATTGTAGAATAATCCTTTTATTTTCTCTTTTGTCCAAGCTCTCGCTTCAAATATTTTAAATTATCTTTTTAGCATCATAATTTATGTAGAAAATGAGAAAACATAGATGTGAAAAAGAAAAACAAAACAAAACACAACAACACCTATGATCAGATCTCTACAGCACTATTGACTATTTATATCCTTTCTGTTCCATGAACCTTTTCCCAGAAATCCAAATCAACATGGACTTTCACCTCTCCAAAACACATTCTGTCTTTTCAGCACCACATGGGCACCATGGTTTTTTTCAAGCTTTGTCCTTGATGATGATTACATGTTAATTTCCAAGGTTCAGGAGCTTTTGTTTCCCGGGGGAGAAGCATTTGTTTCAGTGAGGGCTTAACGCCTCCCCCTGTTCCTTCCTCAACAAAAGAGGTTCAGATGCTTGTGGCATTGACATGGTTGTAATTATCCAGTACGATCACGTTTTGTTTTTCCATTACCATTTTAGCTTTTCAGTGTGGACAGAAATTTTAACTCTTGAGTAAATACATATTCAGGTGTTTTCTTAAAAAATGTTTTAGGTTTCTGTCGTTTTGGGTGGGTTTCCTAATTGACAACCGCAGGTAATATTTGGCATTGACAGTCTTTGTGCTCCACACAAGTGGAGGGAAATTTAATTTGTCTGGTATGGGCTTTCACTGACAAATGTTAGAGATTGACCTTTTCAACAGGAATTTACTTGGAAGTCCTAAGTGAAGCTCTGCTTTAAGCTAAATTTGTCACCAAGACATGATTAAATTCTCTTAAATGTAGATCAATTGCACATATTATTAATGGGAATTGAAATCTCCCTAAATGATGTCATAAATTTAAAAGGGAAAGAGGAAAAAAAAAAAAAAGATGTGAAGTTAAGGTGCCTCATCCTCCCAGTGGATAATCTTATCTCAGAATCTCAGAACTCTATTTGAGGGACAGAAAGTTTTCATTCCACTGCAGGCTGTGGCTATATTATTCAGAATCTCCAAAGGCACAGAATGGTATGTTTTTCATATTGCTGGATTCCAAACATCCCACATCCCATAACGCATGGTGGGAATGCCATAAGTGGTTTAGAATGAGAAAAAGAAAGAAGGAAGGAGAGAAGAAGAAAAGGATCAAGGACAGAAGAATATGTTTTGACAACTTTCCCAGCTCACAGAATTAAAAAGGAGGAAACGATGTTATAGAGATGTGACCTGAGAAATAACTGATGTTCTCAGCAGAAAAAATAATAATTGATTGGCTCAGAGCTCTAGCTATGGGTGTATTATCAAGTTTGAGCATGACTTTCTATCTTGATTAGAGATGCCAACATATAAAAACTGAACAAACAAGACACTGTGTGAAAGGTCAGCTTACCCGTTCAAGGTCAGACACAGGATTATTTTCTTTTTTCCTTTACCCTGGTGAGTGAGAAAAGTGTAAGTCAAGGAAATGAGGAGAGAGCAACAGAGATACAACCTGGACCCTCAGTTAACAGATTTGGTAATTATTATTTTTTATGACTGCACATTAGCTCATTTGTCTCCCATTCAATCTTTGAACAAGGCATAGAATCTATAAGATAAAAAAAGAAATGAAACAATTTCAAAGGATGAAAATGTGAAGGTATTATTCACTTTTCTGATAATATATTCTAAACTTATGAATTTCACCCCTCATTCAGAGGTACTCTGGGGGCTCATGACATGCTTATGCAGATCAGACACATCTCTCTGGTTTGTGGCAAGTGGCTCTTCTAAAATCAAATCAAATTGAAAGACATATGCTTGCTCTGAAATTTCAATGATTTTCTACAAATGGCAAGGAGAACAGATATCTCCCACACATGCCTTGGGAGCCTTATGCAAAACCCCTCTGGGTCTTTCAACAATTATTTCTATGTATCATCTGGCTTTGGTGGAGAGAGTGATATAAATTCTAATGTGTAACTGGTGATAGTTGTTCAGTATAATCAGAATGGAACTTGAGTCTATGAAGGTTTTGTTGGCTTTTTTGTTTATTCCTTTTGGGGATAATTTAGCAGAGCTTCAAATCTAGGCCCAGGCTATATCTCTAGACAATGCAATTTTTTTTTCTCTATTCTTATTAAAAGTCTTTAGGAAAGTCCTCTATCTGAAGAATCTCAGCTTTCTTCTTCTTCTTCTTCTTCTTCTTCTTCTTCTTCTTCTTCTTCTTCTTCTTCTTCTTCTTCTTCTCCTCCTCCTCCTCCTCCTCCTCCTCCTCCTCCTCTTCCTCCTCCTCCTCCTATTCCTCCTCCTCCTCCTCTTCCTTTTCCTCCTCTTCCTCCTCCTCCTCTTCCTTCTCCTCCTCCTCCTCCTCCTCTTCCTCCTCCTCCTCCCCCATGACCTGCCATAGATATTGTGCGTGCTTACACACACTTGAATTTAAGTAATCTCAGGATAAGAAGGTAAGGCCAGCAACTAGGAATTCTGGTCTAAAGAATCTAGAATCTAGAACAGAGTCAGCAAGCTACAGTCAAAATCTGCCTACCACCTGTTTTGATAAATAAAGTTTTATTGGAACATAGCCATGCCAGCATCTGTTTACACATTGTCTCTGCTTTCCTGCTACAGTGGCCGAGTTAAATAATTGCATGACATTTGTGAATATTTAGCAACTGGCCATTTATAGAAAAGTTCCTCAAAGCCTGATCAAGATCATATTACCAACAGTATGAATGCCCAGTATCAGGTTGGAAGAACCAGGTGAATTGCATGTCATTCTGCTGGTATCTTGGTGAAGATGAGGATGATGCATAGACAACCCAAGAGCAGTCACAGTAAATCCAGAGGCAGGGAATTTAGGTATTTACTAGTCTCCATTTGGCATCTGAAAGAGATAGTAACTCCGATTTCACTTCAGGTGAGCTTGCCCTCAGAGGCGCCAGTGGGAAATGGATCAATTCATATTCATTCAGTGTCCAAGGTATTTACAGGCCTGTGGCATACAATAAAACATGGTAAATACATCTTGCCTGAACAAATACAAGACTACTAAAGGATGACTGGCACCATAATTATTGAAATCTTCAGGCAATTGAGAGGATACCAGTAAGAAGTCTGTTCCAAGGATAGTGAATTAGGATGGCAGCAAATTTTCAGCTTCTTGTCTCTTGCTGTTAAGCCCATTGGTCTTTAACCACCTTAATGTCTCATTTTCATCTTTTCTCTTCTCTGTAAGTACATGTTGTAGATCGATAATAGGCTTCAGTTTTATTAAGTGGAATTTGAAGAAGGCATTGCTGATATAAATGATGTTACTGGAACAAATGACTAAGAGATGTTAATGAATTTCCTTTTCTGGCCTTTAAAATATAATTGGATGCAAGCTCATCTCTCTGAAAAGGTTAAAGACCAGGGGCGGGATTAGTCAATTTAGAATATATTTGTCACCCTTGGAACTTTTGTTTCAAACGAGGAGCACACAGAAGAAGAGATATTTATTAAACAAGCCAAAATCATAGTAGTTATTTTAATTTTCACCACACTCTAAGTGTTAGGTACTGTTGTTCTTATTTTGCAGAAAAAGACACTAAAACTTAAGAGAAGATGCAGAAATTACTTGTAATTACCTTGTGAATGAACCAGTCAGGGCCCAAATGAAGGTCTAGCTGTCTCCAAAGTCAAGATCTTTCCACTGGATCATTGTAGTTTTTCTGTTGTAAAGTAATCATTCTTTTTGTCCTATTTAAAGAGAGTCACTGTGCTATTGAAAGGAGGGTAATGCTTGGTTTTTAGGGTAGCACCTGATTCTGCATACTAGTACAGAGTGGAATTCTGTTTTTGTTCTATTTTCTAACACACAAAGATAGTAACAGACCATTTTCTTTCTTCTACTCATTTGTTAGCCTACTCCTTGTTCATCCTATAGGGTTTCAGACACTCTAAACCTGTTCTCAAAATGGATTGTTCTAAATCTGGGACATTGTAGATTCCTGAGCACTTCACGCACCTTTTGGATTAGAAGCTCTGAGGAAGAGACCCAGGAATCTGAATTTATAACAAGCTTTCTTGCTCTCTACCACCCCCATCGTAAATGTCAGGGAGACTTTCCTATAGAGACCTGGCCCTTTGTTGTAGTTTGATGACCTAAGATTTAGGAACTATTCAACTTAAAAATGTTTTTTCAAATTATGTTTTTAAATTTTTTTAAACAGAAAGAGATATTTTCTAGTTCTTTAGTTCCAAAGCTACTTCTAGTCAATACCTTGTAACTACAATTTGGCTGAAGTATGAGACACTTTAGGGAAATTTTCCAGTTTGGAAATATTGGTTGGTTCTATCTGGATCTTTAAACGGAGTCCTGTCTGTTCTTGGCATGCTCATAAAGGTTTAATAAGTTGCCAAAAACAAATTCCCTAGGTCACACATGAGCTGATCATTTATTCCAGGAGGACATGAATTGGTAGGAAGTGAGGGTTGGAAATATCTGCAGTATTCAGTTCATTCCTGGATAGTGTGTTGGGGAGACAGTATAAGATAAAGGTTTTAGATACAGACTTGGGGCTCAGACAGACTGACCTTTGACACCAAGTTCTACCTATTATCAGTTGTGTGAGCATGGACAAGCTCCTTCCATTCTAGGAGCCTGTTCTCACCATCTATAAAAAGGGAAGAAAATCTACTAGTATAATAATCCCTTGCCAGATGCTGTAGAATAATCCTCTGCTTCTTTCAGCTATGCCCTCTCCCGTGGTTTCTCTTCTCTGCACCCCGGCACCAGAGTGGGGGTTCTGCATACTGCATAGACTTATTTTTAGGGGGGAGGTGTTTGTTGAATCTGCACCATGAGATTGGGTTCCTTCCAAAGACAGTACTCTTCCAGAATATGAAAATTACCACCAGGTCACTCTCCAGAATACTACCAGCAGGTCCTGGAATTTTGACATGCTGAGTACATCAAATCTTTATTTTATTTTTCACTGGTCACCAAACTTTGCCCCTGTTGTATTTTTTTTTTCTTCCCCTTTTTCCCCCCTGAGGGCTGTGTCCATTTTTGGAACCAAGTTCTCCCTTTTCAAAAACACATTGAAGCTTGAATTCTCTCTTAAAGCCCATTAAGCAGCCTGAGATTTGTTTCCTGAATTTTAAGGACGATTGATTATTATTCATAATTTGTATAAAAACCCAGCTGTGGCAAAAAGAAAAGGTCTGCCTCCAGATTTTCAGAAATAGTTTAAGCAGAAAAAGGACTGAAATGCGTTTGGAGATATGAAAATAGCAATTGAGTCTCATTAGCCACAGTATTATCAGACACATTTGGTAAATGCCTGATTACTTAAGGCCCTATGCCAGGCACTATACCAAGGAGACTGTACAGGGCTGGTCTCTGTCCGCCAAAGTTTGTCCTAGAAAAACTTCTTCATGACATGCATATGCCACATCTTTGGGTACCAGGATGGAAAGACTGATTCAGTTGGTATTCAAGGGTTTGGGGAGATCCTACTTCATTTTGAGAGATTTAGGCTCGAGCACCTTGGTATGGAAACATCTGGGCATTCTATCTGTCTTTTCTCTGCCACCCTTCTGTGCGGCTTCCACACACAACCCACACTACCATCATCTTTCTGGACAGCAGACAGAGAGTGCAATGAGCCCTCTCACTGGCATTAATCTCCAAGGACTTGCTTTAAGATCACTTCCTGTAAATTCCATCTGCAGATTCTGTGCTTGACCTAAAGTTCGATGTCAGGGGAACAAAATATTGATTCTCATTTTGAATCATGACCTTGCTATGAATAGCAAGTTTTCTAACCTGGTAGATCCCGGGAATGCCAAGTGATGGATGAGCTTCTGTTAATTAAAAAAAAAAATGTCCATAACTCCCAAACTATAGTTCAAGTTAAAGTAAACAATAACAATAAAGCACAGCTAATAGACGACTGAATTATTTATGTTCACTATAAAAACCACTTCTTACAGTGTATCAGTAACCATAGTGTCTTAGGAATTGCCCTGTCCTGAGGGAACAGGAGGATCAGGCATGGAATCAAAGTTATGTTAAGAAGTATAAGCTGGTAGTTATAAAATAGTCCTGGGGATGTAAAGTACAGCATAGGGAATAGAGTCAATAATATTGTAATAATTATGCATGGGGCCAGGTGGGTACTGGAAATATCTGGGTGATTACTTTGTAAAGTATATTATTGTCTAATCACTGTACTATACTCCTGATACTAATACAAAATAATAGCGAATGTAAACTGTAAATGAAATATAAAAGAAAATAAATAGAAGGATATTTAAGGAAAGATACTAAAGAAGAGCCTACATTGAAGAAATTACTATAAATTAAGATAAGAAATTTTATAAATAGAAATTATTATATTGTTAATAGAAATAATTCTAGATTACTATGCTTTGGTGCAAATGATAAAGCCGTGGTAGCCTCCAAGTATTCCTCATGGATCAACCTCTCCCAGGAATGAATGACTCCCAGCCCAAGTCCTTAGTCCAAGCCAAACTTATCACCTAACCCAGTGGTCGGCAAACTCATTAGTCAACAGAGCCAAATATCAACAGTACAGTGATTGAGATTTCTTTCGAGAGCAAATTTTAAAAGAATATATTTTATTGATTTTTTTTACAGAGAGGAAGAGAGAGGGATAGAGAGTTAGAAACATAGATGAGAGAGAATCATCAATTAGCTGCCTCTTGCACATCCCCTACTGGAGATGTGCCCGCAACCAAGGTACATACCCTTGACCGGAATAGAACCCAGGACCTTTCAGTCTGCAGGCCAACGGTCTATCCACTGAGCCAAACCGGTTTCGACAAGAGCCAATTTTTTTTAAACTTAAACTTCTTCTAACACCACTTCTTCAAAATAGACTTGCCCAGGCTGTGATATTTTGTGGAAGAGCCACATTCAAGGGGCCAAAGAGCAGCATGTGGCTCGCGAGCCACAGTTTGCCGACCAGGGACCTAACCAATCACACTGCTTTTTCCACTTCTGCCATTCTCTAGTGTATCCCCCTTCAGCAGCCAAAGTTATCTTTAAAAAGGTTATCAGTTTTTGACACACCTTTGTTCTCATCCCTCCCATGTCTTTTCCATCTCTCACGTGAGAAAATCCAAACTTCTTACCCTGTACTCTGGAGGAACCCTGTGTGATCTGGCCCCTGCCTGCTTCTCTCTCTTTATTCATCACCCTCTAAGCTGTAAGCACCAGCCTTTCTAGTGGCTCCTCAAATACACCTTAAGACCTTTTTATGTGTACTGTCCTCTGCTTCTGGTGCACACCCACCTTCTTCTCAACCTGTGTCACTGGCTTAGAGAGACCTTCTAAGGCCTTTCCATCCAAAGTAGCTGCCACACTGTCACTTTTTACAACAATATTCTCCTTTGTTTTCATCTGAAAATATCAGGTAGTCTATGGGTGGGATTGTGTGTCTTTCGTGCTAAAATACAGGCTGTAGTAGATAACTAAACCTTCACTGATATGATTCATTCCCCTCACTTAGGAGAAGAACCCTACCCCAGCTCAGAATGAAGGTATTTATAGATGTTAAAAGAAAAGGACTGTTTTAGGCAGAATGTTGACTGTGATCCTAGGATCCAGACAGAGTTCTCTGTGATTATGCAGATCTCAGACAAAGTGAGCTCATTGTGTATTAGTAAATATTTATAAAGCACTCTATATTGACAAAATGTTTCACAATCAGATTGATTAATGATTCCTCCCAGCAACCTTGTAAGGCCAATCAGCATTATTAAAGAACAGCTCAGAGAGGTTGGGCAACTTGCCCAAGGTCACTCAGCAGGTCATTTATTGGCAAAGCCTGCATTGGCACCTTCAGAATTACTGGGACAAACCCTGGTGTTGACTCTTCTTGTAAGGGTGAGCCCCTGTTCCTTTTTCTTGTAAGGTAGTCATATAAACACTAAAAGTTCTGGAGGGAGAGAAGAGGGGAAGCCTTGAGTTGAAGGAGTCAGCGTTGCAATTAGAAACTGGAGCCAGCTATTGAAAATTGAAAGTGCTGCTTAATGGAAGTGAATTGGAGGACGTGTTATTTTTGAGAGAATGAGAGAAATGGAGTTTGAAAAATAAGATTGTAAAATGCAAAATGTATGTAGAAAATAAATTTCAGTGCTGTGGGGGAATGAGAAATAATAAGTTATAGGGCAAAAATATTTTAGGATAAATCTGGGTCATGGTATCAGAAATAAGTTCTTTTTAGAAATAAGTTGAGTTCTCCAAAACAGTATGCTACCAGCTCACCTCCATTAAGCAGGGTTCTCTGATGTTTTGGGAGGATGAGATCTGATCTTCAAAGATGTATTATTCCAATCCTTGAAGCCCAGTGGACCTATTACCCAGGCTCACTGTTCCCAACGTGCCTTGCGAAGCCCCCTCTAGGAATATATATCAAGGAAAGCAATCTCAGTTTTAAGAAATCTTGCTGCATCCCACCTGACATTCGTATTTTTGTCTGTGTTTTTTCTTCCTCTAGGATTTATTATAGGTAGTTCTAAGTCAGCGATCTATCAAGTCTGAGATAATTTCGGGCCTTTGGATCTTCAGTTTAGATCCCCCAATTCTGTTCCTTGGAAGCAAATTCTCTTGAACTAACCATCAACCTCAGTAATAAGTGCTTACACTGACAAATACTACATGCCAAGGACTTTTTGAGGGAGCATCTCATGTAACCCTTCCGGCAATCCCATGAGTCCATTACCATTGTGATCCCCATTTTACAGACAGGAAAACTAAGCTCCCAGGTGTAAACCCAGAACCTTTGCTCTACAGAACCTTAGTGAGATCTTTCCCTTCTCAGGATCTTCCAAAGACTTAACAGGGCAGGCAAACTCCATGTGGTTTAGTGTAATGTGGGTGAGTGACCAACTTCGATAAACAAGCTCCTCTTTTGTTATAGCCTATACCCCCCCCCCCCTCCTTGCTATAAGTCAGGCACCCTGAGCTTGACCCTGAAGTCCTGTCCTTCTACTTGCTGTCCCTCTGCCTGTGGCACTTTTTCTGGACATATGCACCTCCCACTTCTATCATTCAGGTCTACTGTCAAATCCCATGTCCAAGAGGCCTACTCTGACTATACTGTATGAAGTGGCACATGCCATCTTCATTGTAGGTCCTCCTCACTCTTTTCCTTCATGGTATTCACCATCACCTGAAGAACTGTATGTTAATGTGTTTGCAATCTGTCTCTTTCCACTAGAATTTGAGCTTCATAAGAACAGCAATTTTGCCCTAATTGGTTTGGCTCGGTGGATAGAGCATCGGCCTGCAGACTGAAGGGTCCCATGTTCAATTCTGGTCAAGGGCATGCACCTTGGTTGTGGGCACATCCCCAATGGGGAGTGTGCAGGAGGCAGCTGAATTGATGTTTCTTTCTCATTGATATTTCTAATTCTTTATCCCTCTCCCTTCCTCTCTGTAAAAAAATCAATAAAATGTTTTGTTTTGTTTTTAAAACGAACAGCAATTTTGTATTATTTTTCTCCTTTCTGTGTTTTATTGCCAGTGCCCAGAACAAGGCCTGGAACATGGGAAGTATAGCATAAATAATTGTGGAATGAGTGAGCATCACACTATGTTGCTAAACTGTATTTCTAACAACTAAATTAGCTTAATGGAAACTGTATGCTATGTCTGGTTTTGAAGAATCAGTCTCGGATGTTTGGAGATGTTTTGTAGCACCTATTACCCAGTATTCAGGTTCCGCTGATGCCGCAGGAAGATGAAAGCCAGGAAGGATCAGGAGTGTTTTTGTTTATACTGTGTTCATTGTGAAGCACTTAGGAATTCAGAGAAGGGACTAGGGTACAGTTGTGAATGGGACTGCTAGTGTTTCCTGGATTACCTCGCTTTTTAAATAAAATTGGAAAAGCTGAGGGAACGGGGACCTGGCAGTTCTCCTGGGTACTTGTGGACAAATGTCAAGTGGTCTGGAGTAATAGTGTGAGTTAGAACTCCATCCCCAGTCAGCTCTACCGCCCAGATTTTATGAAACAGGTAGTGTTACCTTTGAGTGTGTTGGATATCACTGCATGCGGACTGGAGGGGATAAGATTCATTAATGACTAATGTGTCCCTCTATTCCATGGAGGATGCAGGAATACATTCTCTGTAAGCATTGCATGTATTTATTTAATTGTTAATATCCTCTTTGCCTGACAATCATCCCTAGTCCACAACCCATTCCCAAATGTGACCATAATTTTCAGTTTGGTTGATGTAATTCTCAAGTGTGGTTGTATGCTGCTTCTAACATATCTAAGCTCTAGTATTTGTGCTTTTCTTTCTTTTTCTTTTTCTTTTTCTTTTTTTTGTGTGTGTGTGTTTTGAAATTGGAGGAGAAGAGCCTTTTTCATATATAGTATTGCATTTCTTTCTTAGAATATTGATGACAAGATGGCTAGGATTTATTAAATTTCTTTGATAAGGTGAAGGTCCCTTTCATATTTGATAACATGTAATTTTGAGAAATGTCATTGCACAGGAATCAGAGACCCTGAGTTCTCTTTTCCCTGGGGCACCAACTAATATGTGACTTGCTTACTCTGAATTTGAGCCTCTTTATCAGCAGAATCACATGGTTGCACTTATTCTGTTCTGTGAAAACTGTGCTCTATTGATCCCAAGAGGTCGTGTGAAAGTGTTAAAGAGTTACTAAAAGGGGAAACAAGGATGCGGGAGGGGAGGGTTGGGGTGGAGGACAGGTGTTTCAATGAGGAGAAATCCATATCTGTTTAATATATAATCAGACTAGGGCTTAAACTCTCCCACTGCTTTTTTTCTTTTAATCGAACTGAGGTGAAATCATCCTAGACCTTATTGAAGCTTTAATCATTCTAGAAATTTTAGCTTTCTTCAAAGTAATAGGTGGGGACTAATTTTTTTTTTTTTTTTAAGCTGCAAGTTATGGGTCTTCCATCACAGGAATGTACACATGAAACCTATCAGATCCTATTAGCCAATGCCACCCCATAAATTAAAAAATAACTAACTAAATTTAAAAAATGATATTTTAAGGTGATATAATGATGTGCAATAATGAACACACCGTGTTTTCTAACCAGGCTCAATCACTTCACCCTTTAAAAAGCTAAGTAGAAAACAGAGAGGATGTAACAGATGAGAGTGTGTACCTCCATTCTCACACTCCAACCCCCCCACCGATGTCTCCTGCAATGGTACAATGAGATTTATCTCTAAGCCCAACATCTCAGAGGTCTGTGTAGGCCTGTCAATGTAGAATTTTCCTGCTATGGGAAATAGTGAATGTTTCAGTCAAGGCTGGAAATCAGCTGGTCCAGTCCTCTCTCATTACATATGAAGGAAAAAATTTCTCATTTCCCACATCAGTTAACTTAGTAAACTGAAGGCAGCAAGTGCTCACTAATATACCATCATGTGAAGCTCAGGCTCCACCATCTCTGGGATAAAATGTAGCAAGTTGATATGACCCTCAGAAAACAACTTTTACATTTTAGTAAAATTGGATCATTTTAATATCAGGGAACCAAGTAAAGTCCATAGGCACCACTAAATATTTAGTTGATTATGCTTTTAGGAATATATTTTGTATACTTTTCATTTGTATGTTCTGATCAAAGGGCTAGGAGGACCAAGAAAACATTCATCTGATAAATGTTTTACTTATTTTTGCTTATTCCATAGCAAGTCTCCTTTCGCCTACCAAAATGCCATGTGAGAGGAGAAACAGCCCAGGACAACGAGCAGTCCCAGCCCAAATTCATTTTCTGAATGAAATGGATTCTAAAGCAAGCAAGATGCATGTATATGCTATTTCAGCTGTGGGTCTGGAATGTGGGAGAAACAACATACAGAATTCTTGAATGAATGAGCTTCATAGAGACTACACACTGTGCTTGGTTTTGAAGAAGTAGTCCCTCATATTGGCTTATTAGATGTTTCTTTCCAAAAGAAAATGGACTTTAGGATGATAACTGGAAAAATGTTATGAACAGCAGTGGTTCCTTGTTGGGAGGCAGGTGATCTAAGTTCTGGGAGCTCCATTGGAAATGTTCGTTTATTTCCAGACAAAGTATTCTATCTTTCTACAAAGAGCACAACACATAAATAGCTGATCTGTCTTGTCCCTGCATTAGGCATGCTGGCTTCAAAAATCAGCTGCCTGTGTTTGAATCCAGGTCTTACTATGATGGTTGTGTGACACTGGACGAGTTGGTCATCCTCTTTAAGTCTCCATCTCTGCATCTGTAACATGGGGGTCATATCAGAACTTGCAGGGTATTATGATAATTAAATGAGACAATCCTTGTAAAGCTCTTGTTAGCTCAGAGGAAGCATTTTGAGCATTTGGTAGATGTTCACTGTTATTACTTACAAACCATTTGACATGGTTGATTATGAGTGTAGGGTAATGTAGTTTATTCATGGGTGACCTTAGCATGAAGAGGGAAGTGTTGGACCAGAAATGTCTGGGGGTTAGGCTCATATCAAAAAGAGAGAATCCTTTAAATAGTTGAACATACATACCCCCCTTTTCTAAATGTATCTTCACCCATTAAATGATAAATACATATTATGTGTTCCATCACTATGTTTATATGGAATATTTTAATAAATTAATGCATAGTATGTGTTCTTCCTAAGTAAGAACCTGATTTCTCTTGTATTTGTGTCATGATTAACCATCTGACACAAAAACTCAGTGGGGAACCATGAATATTTTTACTTTTTTTGCTTCCTCACCTTCTAAAAAGAAAGGCAAAGATCAAATGTGAAATTTCTCAAATTATACCTTCTGCTAATAGAGGAGAACATTGCAGAACAGTGTGTTTAAGCAGTAACGTTATTTGTGCACCTTTTGGATGACAGCAAAAGCCACAATGGTGGAGAGAGGGATTCTTGCCCTCTAGTAGATGGCCAGCCTGTAGCGAACATCAGATCTGAATGAGGCTAATACCTGGCAGAGTGTAAGAAGCCTGTGGGAGAGGTTAAGGTGTGTTACATGGGCTATAAAGGAGTCATTCCATTTAGCAGAGTGATGTGATGAAGCTCAGTGGAGGAAGGGATACATGGTGCAGCCTTGACGTAGACAAGTGGATTTTGATGGAGAGAAAGAAGGGTGAACGGATAAATGTGAGCTTTTCCTGCCTTTAGAGAACATAGTCTATTAGCACAGGAAACTCTGAACATCCACAGTTTCAATGTAGAGGGGTCTGGGATGTTGTAGAAGAAAGAAGAAAGAAGAAAGAAGAAAGAGTACTGGTGATGGCATTGTCAGGTGTCATGAGAAGGTGGCTGTGAAGTAGAATCGCTAAAGATGAGAAGGAATATGTGCCCTGGCCCCCAGCACCAGCATGTGTCTATTTAGCAGGGGGTATTGCACTGCAAAGACGGAAGCATGAAAGAGGCTGCATCTGTGAGAGAGAACAAGCGGTAGTTTTCCTGTGCTACTGTACACAGGTAAGTCCCAGATACCCAGAATTGGTAGGGTCCTGAAACTTGAACTGAAGTGGAAGGTTCAAATGAGAGACACTGGAGGCAGACAGTCCTACGCCTGCATTTAGCTGTGCCCATGTGTACATTTAGTTAAGAATTATCTTTCAATACCTGTTCCTAAAAAAGCTGAACAGAAGACCTCTAATTTACCTTCCCTTTCCTTTTCTTTTTTAAAATATATTTTTATTGAGAGAGAGAGAGAGAGAGAGAGAGAGATAAAAACATCAATGATGAGAAAATCATTGATCAGCTGCCTCCTGCATGCCCCCTACTGGGGATTGAGCCTGTAACCTGGGCAGGTGCCCTTGATTTTAGTAGAACCCAGGACCCTTCAGTCCATAGGCTAACACTCTATCCACTGAGCCAAACCAGCTAGGGCTTTGCCTTCCATTTCTTAAGCAAAATAGTCAGAAATCCAGTTATCAGTGCCAGCCAATTTGAGTTACTTCTGTACTCAATAATGAACTGGAAAGTATTTCAGAGGTAAAGGTAACCCCTATCTTTATTGTTAACATTATTATAGGTCTCCAATTTTATCAACAGCAGAAATATATGGCATATATGTGGCAATGTGCTGTGGAGCAATAGGCATCCAGTCACAAGCAAATAACATTCAATTTTTTATCTCAACTGCCCCGTGTGACTGGAAACATTAACACCAAAGAAGGACGATGGCCCAGGAAGATGAGAAAGAACTTTCACAACTTGTGAACACGTGGGTACCCACCCATGTCTTACACTGAAAAATAAAATTCCAAATTCTGCAATATATGGCAGCGTGGACATTCCTTTGCATCCCACTGACACGGCCTGCTCCCCGACCCCACGGTTTAACCTCCCTCCCTCTAATTCTGCAACTTAACCTGAAAAGTTCAGGGGATCCAAGAAGCAGAGGGAAGCTGATTCAACTCGGCTGCACCATAATGTCTCATCAGCACCTTTAACTTCCATGGTTAGGCTGCCAGGCGAACGAATTTCAGGGCAGAATCCTTCCGAAGCAGGAGACAGTTGCCTTCAGCTTCCTGCCATTGTCCATCGTTTGACATAGATTGCCTATTATATTCCCGAGGTCTTATGAAAAATGCATTTAGAGATCTTTGCTTGACAGTGGGCAGACTACTGGAATCCGGTGATTGTGTTTAAAATGTACAGAGGTTTGTTACTACATGGGCAGAGATTATTAGTTGGGCTGACAGGTTAAACAAATCTGCCAATGAACGATAATGAAGTTATTTAGATGTGGACTCACACACATTTTCTGAGCCCTAAATTATTCCCGTGGCTTTAACCTCATGCATTCTATGTTATCAAAGAGTAGAGTCTGTGATGCAGCCCATGTGCCTTTGGCTTTGGAAGCTACTTTTGTGAGGCCAAATGCACCAGGCGCGGTGAGAGAGGCTGCTCTTCATGATGTCAGGAAAGAAGCAAAACACAAATGCCACAGCTGTGATTTAGAGGGAAATGGTGCTCTGATTTCAGGACATCTCCTTGGTGCCAATTTGAGTAACACCCTGGTGCTTCCCGTCTCAGAGTTTCCCCTGTAGCTTGTTTTGTGACCTTGGCCATGTGGCTTGATGTGCCAGTCATGTTTTCCCTTTCTGGGGTCTGAAGGTGGAGGAGGAGGAGTTCAGGGCATTTGGGTACTTTCTTCCTTTCTTTCTTTCTTTTTTTTTTTTTTAACATATTTTATTGATTTTTTACAGAGAGGAAGGGAGAGGGATAGAGAGTTAGAAATATCGATGAGAGAGAAACATCGATCAGCTGCCTCCTGCACACCTCCTACTGGGGATGTGCCCACAACCCAGGTACATGCCTTTGACTGGAATCGAACCTTTCAGTCCACAGGCTGATGCTCTATTCATTGAGCCAAACCAGTTTCGGCTCATTTGGGTACTTTCTAAAACATTTTGAAGTAGTAGCCTGGGTCATCCTTGGTTCAAAGAGCATGCCCCTTACTCATCATGCATTTATTTGCCCTCCATGTGCAGAGGGCATCTGCTCTGTGCCCACACTGCCCTGGAAAATGGAGATTTGGGGGGAGAATGTGAACAAAGGTAGTCACTGTCTTTGAGATTAGTGTCTTGGCCAGGACATGGATGTCAGGGAGAGGTATTTTGGTGAAAAAGTAGAGGAGTGTGAAACATGCCTATTCATCCCACTTCAGCCCACACAGCTGATTGTGTCTGCTAAGAGCAGGGAGCAGTAGTCCTTGCCAGGCTGCATGAGCTTCTTTCTGACTTAGTAGAAATCCAGTGGGCCACGCAAGAAGAGCAAGCATCCTGCAAGTCATGATTCATTGAGAACCACACTGTGAGCATCCGGGGTACTCTTTCAAAGCCAGCAATGAACAGAATACATATCTTTCCTGCTCTCATGAAGCTTACATCTGGTGGGGGAAGATAGATAACAAAAAACAAGTTGATCTATCAGACGGGGGTAAATAGCACAAAGAGAAATGAAAGAGGCTAAGGAGTATCCAGGTGCTGGGGGGAGGGGAGGGGTTGCTGTGTCATACAGTGTGACTGTTGTCCAGAAAGAAGTGAGAGGCCATCTGCTGAAGTATCTGGGGAAAGAGCTTTCAAAGTATAGGGATTGTCACGACTAGGGTGGGCAAGAGTAGGGGTCAGGCAGAAAAAAAGAGAAGGACTAAGGGTTGGGCATCCCACGATTATTATATTGAAGACATTCAGGTAAAAAAGTAGATGTGGAAATAGCAGATCTGGTGTTTATTTGTTGAGGGAACCAGGGGGCTGAATGGTTACTCAATTATGCAGGCCTTGCGTCGGATTCTGTTTGATGCCAAGTGCTCTGCATTCGGGTATCTTAGTGACATGCAGGAGACATCATGAGATCATTCAGAGGTGGGCCCACTCACGTAGCCTGTAGCTCTAGCCTTCCCAGAAGCCAGAGTGGACCAGATAAATGGTCTACTTTTTATCTTTGATCGTTGGGTGAGTTCCTGCTTATACTTTTCTTAAAATTGATTCTCCCTTTGCCCTTTTACCTGAAGTGAAGAAAGCCCAAGTTTTGATCTATACCATGTAGGAATTTGAACAGTTTCAGTTCATATTTCTTTTACTAAGCAATGCAGGACTAGATTTTGTAAATATATTCCCTTCGCCTCTTACAACCTTTGAGAGTGGCAGCACCCCATGGGGTTAAGTGGAGCAAGCTCCAAGCTGTGTGGCCTTGGCTAGGCCGAATGTACTTCTGGATCCTCCTTACCTGTAACATGTGATTAATATCAGTGTTCATTTCATAGGAATCTGCAAATTAGGTGCTTAGGTCATGTTCAATTTTATTATCTGTTAGGTTTGTGAAGCATAATAGTTTATTAAGCAGTGGAATCATGGCACATTTATTATAGAAGCAATGTAAATCTTTAACTTGTAAATTTCAGTTTTTATCCTTACTTCACCAATCCAAGTCCCACATAAAACTAATGCATGACTTTTAAAATATGACAGTATGGCCTGGCCATTGTGGTTCCATTGGTTGAGTGTTGCCCCACGCACCAAGAGGTTACCAGTTCGATTCTCAACCAGGGCACATGCCCAGGATTGTGGGTTCAGTCCCCAGTAGGGGACATGCAGGAAGCAGCACATAGAGAGTCTCTTTCTCTCTCTCTCTCTCTCTCTCTCTCTCTCTCTCTCTCTCTCTCTCTCTCTCTTTCTCTCTCTTTCTCTCTCAAATAAAAACATATTAAAAATAAAAAATAAATATGATACTCTAAATTATGAATAGCTTTTGTTCTCAGAAAACTAAATCTCAGTCATTCTCAGAGGTGGAGATTTACCTTGAGGGTTCATGTTATGAATTTTAATAAGTGATAGGCAAAGATTAAAAAATCAAGAAAAAGCAAACGAGTGATAACATGAGTAACAGAAGCTATAATTTATAGATTGTTTCTTATATGCCAGACATTGTGCTGGGCACTTTTTATGGACTAATTTAGTTTACAGGCAACTTTTTTTTTTTTTTTTTTGCTGATTTATTATCTCATTTGATGGTATAAGATTATAGTAGAGGAAATCCAATCCCACATTTTATTTCTGCCGCTCTTCATGGAAACTAGTCACGTCCTGTATTGATCCCTTCAAGCATGATGGGACGCTCTGCTATCTGGAAGTGATCAGTAGTTCTTGGAAGGCAGGTACCATGCCTTTTCTGTGGTTCCCCCACCCCTTGAAGCAACTCATTTCTAAAAGTCACTATTTAAGATGTGTTTGTAAAGAGGGTGAAGTAGGGATTAAAGCTCAAAAGCAAACACATTCCAGCTTTGATGTAATCACTTGATTATGTATTTTCCTGGAGTGCTTATTTTCTTAAGCTTTTAGCTTTTTCTGTAATACTATAGGATAGGTGCTGACAGGAGTTCTGTTTTTCATCTGTAGATAAGTCAACCTGTCAACAGAACCTGAGAAAAAAAATCTGTTTTGGAATGTTTTTAAAAATGGTACCAATTGAGACTTCAAGGCTATTTATATTGCATCTTAAATATGTCTGTGTCTTTGTATGATGCATCATTTTTAAATATCTTTTCCCTGGGTTTGGTTGTGCTGGTGGTGTTTTGCCTTTACAATAGAAACATTATGGTTCACATAGGCTGGCTTTTCAGTTTGCAAATTTGGTTTTAAATATTTTTATTGTTACCCTTTTCTTGTAAAGCTAAGATCTACAATCTTTCTTTTCCTTCTTTTAAACTGATATTGTGTCCCTCAAAGTATGTTGTTCAGAACACTGATCTCATTACATACACCTCAAGAATGGATCTTATAATCAAACCAGAGGCCCAGTGCACAAAATCCATGCATTGGGGCGAGGGTGGGGGGGTGTCCCTCAGCCCAGCCTGCACTGACTCCAATCTGGGACCCCTCGAGGGATGTCCCACTGCTTCTTACAATCCAAGATTGCTGGCTCACAACTGCTCGCCTACCTGCCTTCCTGTTCACCCCTAACCGCTTCTGCCTGCCAGCCTGATCACCCCCTAACCATTCTCATGCCAGCCTGATTGATGTCTAACTGCTCCCCTGCCAACCTGTTTGCCCCCAACTTATCTCCTCTGCTGGCCTAGCCACCCTAACTGCCCTCCAACAGGGATGATCACCTCCAACTGCCCTCCCTTGCAAACCTAGTCCCTCTCACTGCCCTTCCTTGTAGGACTGGTCCCTCTCAACTACCCTCCCCTCCTGGCCATGTTGTGGTGGCTATCTTGTGTCCACATAGGGGCAGGATCTTTGACCACATGGGGCAGCCATCTTGTGTGATGGAGTGATGGTCAATCTGCATATTATTCTTTTATTAGATAGGATAGAGGCCTGGTGCATGGGTGGGGGCCAGCTGGTTTGCACTGAAGAGTGTCCTGGATCAGGGTGTGGGTTCCCTTGGGCCATGGGGCGGACTGAGCGAGGGGCCTGTGGTGGTGTCCCCCCCACCCCCGGCGACCCAAGTGGAGGCCCTGGTATCTGGAAATTATTTATCTTTTACAATTAAAACTTTGTAGCCCTGAGTGAAGGCCTGAGCCAGCCAGGGCTGCAGAAGCTTGGCATCCTCCATCGCCCGGGGCAACCCTAGCCTCCTGCTCTTCCAGCTCAGTGGCTGCCACCATTTCTGTTGGAATTTATTTAAAAATTTTGAGACAAATATGTCTTTATAAGAAGGGAAAGTTCTCTTCTCACCTTTCAAACTTTTCTCATGTACCCTGGTAAGGCCAGGGTAAGAATGGGAAAAAACAAACAAACAAATGCTGAGATTGCACTAAGTTAGAAAATCAGTCTCAGAGATTTCTCAGAGATAGAAGGAAATTTCACTTCAAGATAAGTTTGGGGAGAATATGATCCAGAGATAAGATCTCCTATGAAAGAGTTTTGGATTTTCTTCAAATAGTCCTGAGGAAAACAGGTTATATCCTTGGGTTATACAAGGTGCCTTCTAGTTTATAGTGCTCTTATCAGTTCTCTTTTTAAAATTCCTACTCATTTTCCATTTTCAAGTCCCATAGGTCTTCCAAAAATCTTTGCATGATATCCCAATCTTTAGTGATTTGAAGTATCATCTAAATTCTATGAATAATTAGTATTTGTAACATATACAAATATATTACATATTATATTACAATATATAATTGCAAGAATGCAATACAATATATATATATAAATGTATGGTGTAAATAACCTGTATCCTCCACCAGAATAAATTCTTATTTTCTTAATTCCAGAATCACATGTTCCACAGCTTTCATGCTGATGTGCCTGATCTGGAGTAGGCTCTTAATTGATGGTGATGAGATTATTAGTACAAATTTCTTCTGGTTAGCCTTTCTGACCTGTAGGAATTTATAACTTTTATCAGTATTAGAAATGAATTAAAGTGATTATATTTTTATATTTTTCTAATTAAACCAACTTTATTTTCTAAGCCTTATTAATTCTTATCTGTATCATTGTACTTAACACATCATAACTTAATATGTGTCTGCCTCTCATATAAAGCTGTTGGATTCTTGAGAGTAGGAGCAATGTGTTGTGACTTGGTACATTTTTAGGGGCTCTATAAACATATATAAATGAATGAATGAATGGTATCAGGACTCTTCTATATGTAAAAAGTAGGCTGAAAGGAACTTTAATTTATACCTTTTTTTTTTTTAACTAAAAAAATAAAGCTATGGCATAATATTGGTAACATAGGACTGAGGGCCAGAATCCCTAGATTCAAATTCTAGCTGACCACCTATCAGCTCTTTTCTTTGAATAGGTCACTTACGTTCACTCAACCAATTTCTTCAAATACAGATAATATTCTCTACTACACACAGTGGGAATGATTGTCTAATACAATTACAATTCTGAAATATATAATATATTTTCCTAGCAAAGATGGTTAAGGTCTATTTATTTGGTCTGAATTAATAAGTTGTTGACCAATGGCTGGATAAAGATGAAAGAATCTCCACAGAGATAGGGTCAGTGCCAAGAAGCAATGTCCTCTCAACTTCAGGTTGCTTAACCTTGGAAAAGGCTACTAAGATGGTGAAATTTCACATTGTAAGACATTTTCTGGCTCTTCAATAATAGGAAAAGACTGAATGGCCTCTGAAAGAACTGACCCATCATATATTCTATGACTCATGGAAAAAAACACAACTTGTAGATAAATCAGGAGAACCTTCCTTTCCATTGTGCCAAAGATAAAAAGCATAAGTTTGGAAATGTCAAACCTAAGTAAAAATCTCTTTATTCTTTGGTCAATACAATGGGTATGCTCATCTCTTAATCTTTTAAAATTAACCATATCCTTTATGCAATGTGCATGCATCAAGGGTTAAGGAGCAATAGAGAGATGGAGTTTTAATTTTTACCAATTCAATTTAAATGCAAATGTTAATCATCACATGATGCCACTGTGTACATAATTAAGCATCATTATATACTCCATGAATCATTTAGCAACCTCCCTAGAGCTGTTCCACTATGGAAAACATACATTATACTGACAAACAGCCAAATAACATATCCTTCTGTCCTCATTAATGCTCCTTTTGAATTATAGGTCAACCGATTATGGGACAACCTATGAGAAGCTGAATGATAAAGTTGGGTTGAAAACAATATTAAGTTATCTCTACGTGTGTCCTACCAACAAGCGTAAGGTAAGAGACATATATTCAGTATGCTACTTACTCATGATATGATTTCTGTTTTGCTTGGCTAACCTCTCTAGCCACCTAGTTTATAGTGCTCTTATCAGTTCTATATCCATTACTATTAAGCTTTAAGAGATGTATAGATGAGCTGATGAATGTTAAGGTGGTGAAATGTCTGACATTGTAGTTTTCAGGTCAGCATCCTTGACTGTAGGAGGAGCAAGGTGTAGGTATATCATTACCATTTTCAAAAGGCAACTGCAGGCAATGAGTCTTGTTAGATGGAGGCTGCTGACTCTCTGAAAGGACTCTGACCAATCAGTGATGAGAATCAGAATGAGCCTTGATAAAAAGATGGGATTTTCAGCTGATGTCCCCCTGTTTTTCTTTAATATGGAGTGAATAGATGAAGTAGAATCAAAGTGAGTACATTGTCCTATAGCAGGCTGAAAGTTTTATTTCTAAAGTTTATGCAAATGTCAGGATGGAGTTATAGCTGGAATGAACCTGGTAGATCATCATATAGCACACCCTAATTTTACAGATAAAAAAACTAAGATTTAAAGAAAAGAAGTGGTTTGCACCCATGGCAGAATCATGGGCACAGTTGGAACTAGAATTCAGGTATCTTGCTTGACAGTCACAGTACAATATACCTCTCCTATTACTCTTCCAACAGAGATGTTATTTTCTTAGGAATAAAATGTTTGCTTTTAAAGAAGACAATTTCAAATATGTCAGTAGTGACTGTTAATGGCCTTGGGTAGGGTCTTTGTTTTGTCACCCAGAGTGTGGAAGGTAGGTGAGAACAACTCTAAACAGTTATCTTCAACACTAGCTGCACATGCCAAATGGCCAAGCTCTAGTCCCATCCTGTTGCTCTGGATTAGGGCTTAGGTACCTGTACCTTGAGCAAACTCCCTGGATGCTTCTGGTGTGTGTCCAGGATGAAGAACCACTTACGTAAAGTACAATGTTCCCCGTGGCTCTAAACATGTCAAGTTCTTCAATAGGAGCAGCAGAATTGCCAAGTGTCCATAGATACTGGTCCAATAGCTGGAGTAAAAGCCCAGCTAAGCCAATTAGCAAGTATGCAACTATGGTGATGTTCTTACTCCCTCCAAGCACAGTGTCATCAAATGTAAAATATGGGATAATTATAGTACATGCTTCAGGAGGGAAATTGTGAATATTATACAAAATAAGTCATTTCCAATGTTTAGCACAGACTAGTTAAGCTTAATAAATGTTTTCTCATCCCTTTGTTCTCCTTTTCATACCTTCTTTTTTTCTCCTCCTTCATATAATTACTGGAGGTCACAGTAGTGATTATCCTCTATAAATAGCAGTGTAAACTAGAACTTTCTGCAGTGATAGGAATGTTTCTCTAAGCTGTCCAGTACTCTAGACAGGAACCACTCGGGGTTTTGAATATTTTGAAATATGACTAGCATGATTGAGGAACTGGGTTTTATATTTTATGTAATGCTAATTAATTTAAATGCAAATACCCACAAGTGGCTGATAGCCACAATATTACACAATAATGTCATCCTCAATATTGAGAGATAGACCCTGAACATTTCTATCACTCCCGTACTGGCTGATTATTGGTCCATCATCAATAATTAGATGTAAACAATTTTGATCTGCTGTAGATAGAGCTGAATTGAGGAGCTGAACTTATATTCTCTAAAAAACTTTTTATAAATTTCAGTGAGGAAAGGAGAGGGAAAGAAAGATAGAAATATCAATGATGAGAGAGGATCATTGATTGGCTGCCTCCCGTATGCCCTACAATGGAGATCCAGCCCATAATCCTGGCATGTGCCCTAACTGGTAATCAAACTCTGACCTCCTAGTTCATATAGGTGGACACTTTATTTTTATGATGAGCTTTAGTTATTTTTCTTCGCTTTGAATCAATTCTTATAACCCCTATTTATTTTTCCTCTAGTTCACATTTTTAGTAAATTTCGTTTAACAATCAACAAACTGTAAGCACCATAGGCCTTAAAGAGAAATAAGCCAGGCTTCCACCCTCAGAGGCCCTATATTTCCATAATAAATAGAACATGACATTTTTGTCATTTTAAGATTCCTCGAGAGTATTTCCACCTTGCAGATGACTGTGGGTGAGTCACTTACATTTCCCCTTTGTAAAATGATATAGGCAAAACAAAGAAATTTACTAGAAGAGGCCTGAGAATTGTTCTAACCTAGTGATCGCCATTAGAAGAGAACACAATTTAAAATTATAAGATGTCTCCTAGCCAGCATGGCTCAGTGGTTGAGCATCGACCCAGGAACCAGGAAGTCATGGTTCAGTTCCTGGTCAGGGCACATGCCCAGGCTGCTGGCTCAGTCCCCAGTTGTGGGGCATGCAGAAGTCAGCCAATCAATGCTGCTCTGCCATCATTGATGTTTCTATCTCTCTCTCCTTCTCCCTTCCTCTCTGAAATCAATAAAAATATATTTAAAAACATAAAAGGTGTCAAATATCATAAGTAAGGATAGTATTTTTATTAGCATCAGAATAGGTAATGACCTAGAGATTCCAAGATTGTTTGCAGGAGCAGGAGCGAGACTCTGAAGTCCTGAGGTAGGTAGCTCCTGAGTTGGAAAGGAAAGCTTAGCATACAGCAAGGTGCCCTGCCATGGAGCATGGAGTCCACTCATGCCAGTCCTCCAGTTTCACTCTGGCTGCACCTGAATCTAGAGCTGTCTGGAGGACTTTAGAGAGGGCGTTTGGCCATGGTCCTTTTGCTGAAAGCAAGACTTGGCCAACTCTAAGCTCCCTTCCTGAGGCAGAGCCAGGCCCGAGCTGTTTCAATCACAGTATTTACGGGAGAACCTACGAGAAGGGACCTTTGCCTCTCTTCCTCTACAGATAACCGAGGCCTTCAGGGTCACTTTCCGAGACGTTGATAGACTTAAGAAATATTGGAGGACAATGAAAGTCTTTCCAGTGGTTCAGAAATCGATAAAGTTGACAGAGCAGTATATTTGTGTACAATTTTTCTACTTATGAAGTGAATTCATCACCGTGAAATATGTATTTCTTTCCCCAAAGGGACATACTTGGACTAGAGATAGTACCTGCATAGTATTTTAATGGGTGAATATATTTCCCCAATCAGTGAGAATTTAGATTCAACAAGACAGGGGAGGAGAAAGAGGAAAAGAAAAGGAAAAGATCAAGCTGTATTAATTATGCAGGACAAAGGCACTTAATTAAGTTCCTTCCCATTCCTCCAGGACTTCTGTAGCCTTCAGGGAAGAGGCAGGCTCCTTTAAAGGGTTGTGTTAGTTCTTTGATTTCTCTAGGGAGCTCGGAAACCAGGTAACATCTTTTGTACCAGATATTTCTATTTGCTTTTCATATCTGTGGGAGCAACTGGAATCAAACTGACATCAGGGTCACTGCCTTGTGGTCCTAGAAACCTGTTTTGCCTTCCTGTTCTCATTGCTATTTTCAGCTGCTCTGAGGACCAGTGGGGTTCCTCAATCACCCAGTCTAGGGCAGCAGGCCTGCCCTGGCTTTGCAGGCAGCTTGTTAGGGGCATTCCTGGGATCACAGTCCAGAACAAAGCAGGCCCTTATTTACAGTTTAAATTGATGATTGTCCACTGGCTGTTCCGCTGCAAGCCTGCTGTAAATTACAGCAGCTTTCCCCGGATGGCTCTGGTACTGTGAAAACTGTAATCTCGTCATAGGTCAGGATAGGACATCTTGATTCAGAGACACAGAAAGGCTTCTGCCAGGTATTATCCTAGCAGTATATTTGTGTACAGTTTTTTCTACTGATGAAGTGAATTCATCACTGTGAAATATGTATTTTCCTCCCCAAAAGGGACATACTTGGACCAGAGCAAGTCCCTGCACAACATTTTAAAGTGTGAGTCTATTTCCCCAGTCAGTGATAATTTATATTTTTTTAAAAAGGGGGAGGGAGTGAATGCATGGCCTGCATGGCTCAGTGGTTGAGCGTCAACCTATGAACAAGGAGGTCACGGTTCGATTCCCTGTCATGGTCAGGGCACATGCCCTGGTTACAGGTTAGTTCCCCCAGTGTGGGGCATGCAGGAGGCAGCCCATCAATGATTCTCTCTCATCATTGATGTTTCTGTCTCTCCCTCTCTCTTCCTCTCTGAAATCAATAAAATATGTTGTAAAAAAGGGGGAGGGGAGGAGAAAAAGGAATAGAAAAGGAAAAAAATCAAGCTCTATTCATTATGCAGGACAAGGGCACTTAAGTTCCTTCCAGTTTCTCCCAGTATTAGCTTACACTATCTTACAGCAGGAATCCTGAGCCTCTGATGTATAAGACAGGATCAAAGGAACAAGGATGGAGTGGGTCCTATGGCAGAGGATAGGCAGGCTTAGCTGTCTGTCCTGTATCTCCAAGGGAGAGCATCCCTCCACCCCCACTTCATGGTAAATCCCAGTGCTTGTTGGTGTCAGCAGTGGTTTGTTGGGTACATATATATCACCTTCTATGAGAAAAGATGATTTAACCAATGCCCGAAATAAACAGCTGGGATATAGAGGGTAAATGAGAAGAACAATTCAACTATAGCAAAGAAAGAAAAAAAAAATCAATACTGAAATCTCAGCCTCCTTTTTAAATTCTCCCCGAGTTTGTTGGTATTCTGCCTAAAAAGGAGACCTTCTTTATACTCTGTGTGTATCTGTCAGCAATACTCTCCCATTAGCCCCAACCAACTTAGCCATTCTCCCTTCATGAGATGTTAACATCTCCAAGGATTAAAGAATACACAATCCAAAGTAGAATTCTTTGGAAGACAAAAGAAACAAAAGTTTTTTTCTTTAAATGTATGTAACAGTCCATCGTTTTGTTGTTCAATCGTGTATTCTCTGCACCCTGTGTTCCCAACAAGGAAAAAAAATCCAGGGCGTATTTGTTCTTTATATTTGCTGTGCCCCCTTCACATTCCCGTTCCTTCTGCTTTCTGTGTTATCGCCACTTAATGAATGTAATGCCTGCCGAGAGAGAGCCTCTCAAGACTTTCCTCCTATAAATAGGACCCTAGCTCCCCAGAACACATCAGTCATTCTTTTGGGTCTCCTGGTACATGCCAACATTAAACCCTTCCCTCCAGATGTTTGGGTTTTCATTACTATGCCCTATGTGGCACTTTCTAAATAAGCATTTAATTATTGACTCCTTGCCTTCTTCTCTTTGTATCCTGGACTTCCTTAATTTCCCTTATCATTTGCTTGGGTGGTCTGTATCATGCATGTGCCTGTTGGGGACAGGGAAGAAGTGGTTGATAGAGCCTGCCAGTGTCTCTCAGGGAAAATTATGGAGTCACTGAGTCAGATTCTGCCTTTTCACTTCACAGGCATGGAAACCAAGGCAGGGCAAGTTGAGTGACTTGCCTGTGTGAGGTTGCATGTAGCTGCTGATTGAAAAACTAAAAGCATTAGACCTTTAAAGTAAACCTCACATGCCACCTGTTCCATAAAATCTAATCAATTCCACTAGTGAGGTTTTCCCACTCTTATCTCCAAGGCATTTGCTTTTCTATTCTAGCACTTTTCTCTCACTTCTGATTATAATCATTTTTTACTGTATCTGACCTTTGCCCTTTGGAATGCAAAGTCCTAGTTGGGATAAAGTGCCTTGATCAGTTTTGCAGCCCCTAATATGCCAAGCATGGGTGTGGTATAGAGTGGGTGTCTAGCTTATGGCTGAGGATTTGAACTGCGGCTTGATTTTGGACTCCTAAGCTGGACCTTGAAAAAGAAAGCACATCATGAAACCAGCTTTGACTCATTTATTTTGTCTAATTATAAAATTCTTTCAAGTGAATAAACAAAGATAGTAAAAAAAAATCCCTATAGGTTTCAGTCATGTCTAAGCCAGGAGGTATATTTTTATCTTTTCTAGTAAAAAAGAACATGATTAATATTTAAAATGCCAAGACTTTGCAGAGCACTCACCCGACATATCTGGTGAGGCCATGGGGAATCAGCGTACTGTATAATACATCAAAGGGGGTGCCTGACATTTCCTGTGGGGACATTCAACACTTGCTCATTCCACCCCAGCTCTTTTATCTGCCTCTTTGTACACAAGATCATGCCTCTGCCTCTAATCTTTTAAAAGTAATGTATGTTTCATTCATAAAGAAGTGCGATGCATAGACTCAGACGTAGTGGACATGGCATTTTCCAGACTCCAGTGCAAGTGACTTTGCTAGTGAACAAATGCTTATGACCCCCTACACTTAACCTGGGCAGTGATGGCCACAGGAACAGATCCTTCCTAGGTACAGCTGAGTGTTTTTACTGTTTAAGTCCATTAGGTGTTCTTCCATTCTCCAGCATCCCAAAAGAAATTGAAACCCAAGAAAGCATGCCACATCTCTATTTTTTCTTTGGGTGATTTTTCAATAGTCATCCAAGCCCCTGGGTTTTTAACAAGTTATCCTAATATATAAAAACCCATGGTCTGTAACATCCACAAGGACTGAAGGTTCAACCAATGGGAAGTTGACAACCCAGCACTAACTGCCTCAGCTGGGAGAACCCGGACCTAGCACTGACTGCTGAGGGGGCTGCAGGTCAGGCCCCGGAGAGAGAAGCAGAGGCTGATCTGTAACCTCCAAGGCAGCTGTTGATCAACACTTGCCTGTCTCATTTGCTCCAGGCCTGACCATCAGCCATGCCTCTCTTTCTCTCTAGCCTCTGCTGGGGCTGTATATCAGCCCCGCATCTCTGATCAGAACCATTGATAGGCCTGGGGATTCTGACTGGCATAGAAACTGACCAATCAGGACCAAATCTGGGTGAAGTGTGAGGAGCCAATGGCTGCCTAGCAGGTGGAGCTTTTGATGCTGACTGGCATAGATACTGACCAATCAGAACCTAATCTCCTCCTGATGAAAAAGACTCCCTTCCCCCCATTTAAGCAATCCTATCCTATATAATCTATACTACTAAAAGGGTAATATGCTAATTAGACCAAGTAGACCTGCCATCTTCCAGATGTCCAACTTCCTTCTGGACAAAGCCATGGTGGTGGGGGACAAGGCAGAGGCCATTAGGGGTGATCAGGCAGGCAGGCAGAAGCAGTTAGGGACGATTAGGCAGGCAGGCAGAGAGGTTAGGAGCAATCAAGCAGGCAGGCAGAAGTGAGCGGTTAGGAGCCAGCGGTCCAAGATTATGAGAGGGATGTTCCAACGCTGGGATCAGGCCTAAACCAGTGATTGGACATCCCCCAAGGGGTCCCCGATTGGGAGAGGGTGCATGCTGGGCTGAGGGACTCCTGAGCACCCCTCCTCCCACCACGTTCCCCGTGGACAAATTGTTGTACTGGGCCACTAGTAGAATAATAAGTATAAACTGTTAGAGGCAGAATACCAAGAGCTATGCCTACTATTGAGCTCCCTCTTTGCCCTAATGTGGCCCTAGGGAACTCCCTGGAACTCCTAGGGTTCACAGAACACAGTTGGGAAAAAACACACACACTGATCCTGGGTCACTCCTCTATATACTGAACAACACTTGAAACAGCCATGTACCTTGCACTATTTTATAGAACCAAAGCACCTATGATAACATTCATAAATTAAAAAGTTAACAAAACCACAGTCTTTTTATTTCAGCACAGTATGCCACATATTGAGTACCTTTTTGAATCATATTTGTGTCTAGCACTACTGTTTAAAAAACAACAACAACAAAGCAGCTCGTAATATGCCTGGTTTCTCAGAACCGATCACCTTAACTAGTAGTTTACTGTTTTATTTCATGTACCATTAAGAAGTACTAAGTATGTTTTTGTTGAAAAGAAGCTTCTTGCATAATATTACATAGTTGTTATCCCTCATTTATTTTTAAGATGTTGTGTCTAGAATGTTACATATAATATGCATCTAGTACTTTATTGTTAATCATGAATTTCTGATCTAAAAAACTATCATTGTAAGACAATCAAATTTATATGCTGTTGATGTTATGATGCAGAGTTTTACTGTTTTCATTAAAAAATACAGAGAGTGGCTAGATAAATAGGTAGAAAGATGATACATAGATCCACACATCAATGTTTTATACATTTAGCTATGACTTCTTGTTGGCTTCACAGTTATTTCTTTATCAAAAGGGAAAAGAAAAATAAAATGCTGTCTTTTGGTTTTATTCCTTTTTAACATGTGAAGTTCATAGGATAGAGATAACTTGTATGAGTCTCCAGATTGTTTTGAAGTAAGACTGATCTGGACATTGCATGTTTCTTATACCACCGACAGGGTCTCATAAGGCAGGTTGCTCTGTGGTCATGTGAGCAGAAGTTCTCAGGAATGAATGGAAGCCTGCAAAGGGGCTGATGATTCTTCAAAGGAGCATAATAGACTATCTGCTTAACCTCTGTGTTGAGCAGACTTCTAAATTCAGTTATATCTCTACCTATATTTTTATTTATGTTTGCCTCATCATCTGTCTTTGTTGGAGCTGGTATTCTCTGAAGCCTGGCTGGCCTAATGTTAACTGTCCATCCATTACCCTTTTGTGAAGGTCAAATGCATTATTTCAGGTTGATTCCAAGTTACAGTCTGCCGTGGAAAAATGGTCAGAGGTCTTTTCAACATTCTGGTCCGTTTGCTTCCAGCATGCTCCCTGTGGTTTCTCAGAGGTTTCCATCATCTGGTGTTTGACATACTGTATCTAGAACATTTGTTTCTGGTGGATAGCCCATGCTGCTCTCATGATGGATGGAGATGAATGCCAGCAGCTCCCGGAAATTTGCCATATTTACTAGGGTGGGGACATTTCACTGCAATAGATCAGATCTGCCCAAGCTTTCTCTCAGGGCTGTCATTGGAAAACAAAGTTAACATTGATGAATCTTTAATAAAACTACTGTTTTTTTTCCTTCCCTGGAGAAATTAGAATACCACCAGCCTCGGGGGCTCAATTATTTCCCTGTAAACATTCCTTTTGCTGACCTGAACTTTCTCTCAACCAAATCTTCTTTTGATGGTTTATGTCCCTCTATTCCTCTGGACATCTACCTCCCGTTTGATTGGGTCCCTGACTCTAACACCCTTCTCATCCCATGACCCTCCAAGTCAATGACTTAAAATAAATTTGAAAAACAAAATACTATAGCTTGTTAGCAATAGGATGAGCTTAGATATTTGTGGGTAAAAAGGCCTGCAGTGTAGGATGTGCAGTTTGATGAATGAAAGAGCGATTTCTTCTTCCTTGACTGCTTGGGGCCATATGTATTTGGGGAATAGAACACTAAGTATTGCCATGATTGACAGCATCTGCCACTAGCAAATGAGCATGCCTATAGAGGAGAAAAAGGACCACGAGGGGGAATCAAAAAAAAAAAAAAAAAAAAAAGTAAAGAACAGGGAAAATACAAGTAAAACACCCTGAATACACAACCTCTTACAGGTAAGAGAGGTCTAGGAGGAAAGGCACAGTTGTTAAGCCATGAGGGAAGATGACAGAGATTGCTACAGACGGCATAGAATCAGAGCATTGAAAGTGATAAAATAGTGATGAGAGAAAGCTAATATGAAGAGCACAATGAAGACATCAGCAGAAGAAAAAGAAATAATGAAATGATAAATGTTTTCAGCAGGAGATTTAGAATCTCCTGAGATTTCTCAGAGAGGAGGGCCAATCTCCCAGGAACGTATTAAGACTTTCTGAGGGAGTACAGTGTGCCCTTATCTCTCTGTTCTTCCTTAGTGCTTTCAAAGGTAAAGGATGTTGATGGCTGTAGCTGAAAGTGGTTTTGCCAGGAAGGAAAGCACAATTATGACTCACTCAAGTGTGTGGGAGTGGCAGGCCTAGATCTGGGTTCCCTAGCTCCCCAAGGGCAGATTCAAACGTCACTGTCTGCAGTTAATGAACTTGTGCCTTTCAATGCTCTCTCTCCCCACTTCTCTGTGGAATGCCCTCTTCTATTTATGTGTAGTATGTGTACCAACTCAGCACCTATTTACCGTCAGTTTAAAAAAAATATTTTCATTGAAGGGAGAAGAGAGTGATAGAAACATTAGTGATGAGAGCAAATAATTGATCAGCTTCCTCCTGCACGCCCCCCATTGGGGATTGAGCCCACCACCCAGGCATGTGGCCTAACCTGGAATCAAACGTTGAACTCCTGCTTCATAGGTCAGTGATCAACCACTGAGCCATACCGGCCGGGCAGCACTTTGTCATTGAAGATGGTCATTGTGAATTTTGGCCAGGTAGATACACAAACTGTGGTGTCATGGTTGATAGAGTGAATCCTAAAGCTGTCTTCCTGGCTTTAAATTCCAGCTAAGCCACATGCCAGCTGTGCGCCTTTAAACAAGTTTTCTTTGTAGGTTAGTTTGTTATTAACCTCTCCACCATAGTTTCCACATCTATAAAATATAATGATTAATTGCATCAATATCAAAAGCTATGCGAAGACTCAAAGAAGCCAAGAACAGTGCTTAACTCTTAGAAAGCATTCAAAAATGTTAGTCTCATTATCATTGTTATTATCTCTTTCAAATTATATGGCCATGCCTTATGCTGTCATTTGTCAACTCAACCAAAATTATTAAATGTGTATGTTGTGGCAAATCTTGGAAGTGGGATGGAAATATAAAGCATAGGCTTTGCTTTTAAGGATGTGCAGTCTGGGAGAGGAGATGAATGTGTAAACAGTCAACTATAGGACAGAACTTAGGCATCATAATAGCTGTGTACACAGAACTCTGTCTTTGGGGATGCAAGGAAGCAGGTATTTGTCAACTTGAGAAGGAGAAACAAATGAAAACTATTTTTCAGTGTATGTCTTGTGAGAAAGCAGTGTTCACAGACTGCAGAGCATAACATAGCTGTGATTGATTTGCAAATATTAAATGAGTAATCATGTGCCTGTTTTGACTCTTAAAACATGCTAATTTCCATTCATATTGGACATAACTGACTAATTAGACCCCAAAATATTCAGTCTCCATGATCCAATTATATTATCATTCTAACTTAATAGCACATTTTTTTTTCAATTGTTATAAACTTTTTTTCTGTGTTGCCTATAAAAATCAATAAATGGGCAGTGGTAACATTCTTAATATTAAGTTAATAAAACTAAAATTTACCTTATGGATTTGCAATATTCATCATTTATCTTAAACAACTTTTGGTCAGTTAGAACTATCAGTAAGATCTGGGGTAAAATTTCCGAGCTCAACTGATACATATTTCATGGGACTCATTGTCTGTGCCAAGTATTTTTGCGAGCACATTTGTGAATATTTTAAAAAAGCATGACCCTTGCATTGCCCTTATGTAGTCTCCCATCCCAGTGCAGGGATGCAATTAAAGAATAGTGTAAGACAGAAGAGACTGGCTGATCTTGGGTCAATAAGGCATGACCATACCATCTGAAACAGATAATAATGATAGCAATGAGACTCATATTTTCCAATGCTCGCAATGAATCAGGCACTGTTATTGACCTGTTTTGACTCTTCTCATAAACTGCCTTTTGATATTGACACAGCATCATCAGATGACCAGGGTTTAGCGAAGATGACTGTAGCCTGGAAAATTCAGGAAAGCAGCATGGGAGGGCTTCAGTTGACCAATGAAACAGACTGGTATGACTTTCACAACAGAAAAATATGACTTAGTGAACCAATATTTATTGAGTGCTAGGTAGTAAACACAAACATGCATAAAACAGGGTCCTGTCTGCAAAGACAGGCAGATGATGGGAGAAATGAGCATAGGGCTCACATTGGCACAGGTACTGTACCTTTCATTTCCTGAACTATCCTTAATTTAGTAATATTTATTTCATGCCCTGCTTGTTGGCATCCTAAAAGGGCTCCTTTGGCAGATCGCTTATTCTAAATTTTGATTTAGAAAATATAGAATGTCCCCAAAATGTATACACATACTTTGAATATTTATAAAGGAAGTGTTTGTTAAAATATATTTCATTTTCAAAATTGACATATAAGTGTGTATACATTTTTTGGGGGGTACCCTGTGTAGTCCCATTAAACATCCTATATAATAAAAGGGTAATATGTAAATAGACCAAATGGCAGAACTGTTACAGAAAACTGAAGAAGAGCAAAGCAAAACTTACAGAGATGGAGTTACATTTATTATGCGCGGGTCTAGAGGAAAATGTCTCCCAAATTCTGGGCACCAACATGCAGGAATTCTCCCTATTTATATAACTTTATCTTCTTTGTCTCCCAAATATGGAGTGTTTTGCAAATTCTTAAAGAGCCTGTATGTACTGGGGTCTTGATACTTCAACCAGAGGCCTGGCCTGGCTCCAGCACTGATAACCTTGTCTGGGGAAGGGTTAATGGC
Source organism: Pipistrellus hanaki (assembly GCF_964339955.1). Lineage (NCBI taxonomy): Eukaryota > Metazoa > Chordata > Mammalia > Chiroptera > Vespertilionidae > Pipistrellus > Pipistrellus hanaki. The sequence goes on along the minus strand of NC_140516.1, from coordinate 42,472,234 downwards.
CTCTCTGAAGTGGGAGTAGTCTTAGCAAGCAAAAATTTACACAAGCCAAATAGCAGGGTTAAAATTTCAAACAGCAGGTTTTTTTTATATATGATGGATGCTTCAGAACGACTGGTTGCTGTGGTGCTATGAGGCACACTGAACACCAGTCACGGCAGGAGCTGCTCTGGTGGTCAGTGCACTCCCACAGGGGGACCACCTCTCAGCCAGAAGCCAGGCTCATTGCTGGTGAGCCCAGTGGCAGTGGCAGTATCCTCTCCTGCCTCTGTGGCAGTGCTAAGGTTGTCTGACTGATGGCTTAGGCTTGCTCCTCTGAGGGCTCTTTGACTGCTAAAGGGCACAGACTAGGCTGAGGGGACCCCCCTCCCCCAAGTGCAAGATGGCATGCACTGAGCCTCTAGTACTGATTAGTTAGGAGAGTACCCAGGTCAAGGAAGTAAGAACTAATAGGGATCATGGTGAAGTGAAAAGCATGGAGGGAAACATGGCAATATAAGAAATATTCACACGTGTGGGGGACAAGTAGGGGATGGTTAGCAGCTCATCTTTTTCCCCCACCACTTTCTAAAAGTGGTCCATATTCTGTTGAAAGATAGAATAGATAGAACTTATTAAATGCTGATGATTTCCCTTTCAACAAACCAAAATTTTACTGGTTGATTGTAGCTTTAGGAGCAAAACCACCTATCCAGCTTGACTCAAAGAATTACAGCGTTTAAATTTCAGTAAGAGAGCCGACTGGTGCTAGGAAAAAGATGTTGGATCTTAGTAAGGCCCTTGTCTGATAATGGAACGTCTACTTTCTTTTGAATGTTCACTATGTGGTGTGTTTGTGGGTGTCCAACCCTTATGTTTTATTAATGCATTATTTAACCAGCAGATTTACATATTTTCTTGACTAGCTAATGCTGCCTTTGTTTCTTGGGCCCAAGACCTCTGTGCTTCCATTTGGAAGTACATCACTGACATTTACAAACTCCCTAGGAGGACTCAGTTAATTACCACCATAGACACCCATTGTTCCAAGAGAGCTGACCTTCACCCCTAGGCACCAATTAAAATCTATTGCTTTTTATTCCTGCAGTGCGTGCTGTAATTCTGGCTCAAAGCCCAGTCCAACTGGTGGGCTGCATTCCTCTTTGTCCTAAGCTGCTTATTTTTCCTTTTAAAACAAGAAGAGAGTGCAAATGGAAATGCATGCGTTCTGTGGAAGAAAAAGGAGCAGACAACCAGAGTTAACAACAGTTTTTAGTTAAATTACCTCTTGTATCAACACAAAATAAGGACCCTACATACATAAATAAAAGAATTACACAAAACTTGAGACATTGTCTGCAAGTTTATTCCAGATTCACTTATCGAGAAAGCATACCAATTAGAACATGATGGGGATTTGTTGCTAACTGCAGGCCATTCTGCCCTATGCATAGCTGGCCTGCTCCTCGGCAAGCTGATAGAGACCAAAGTCCCAAACAGTGGGAGTCAGACACCCGGCCCTCCATGTTCAAATTATATGAATTACTAGTACAGTGCTAGAATGGTAGCCTTTTAGGTAAACTTGAGTTTGTTTCTCTCTATTTTTCTTTTAAAATATATTTATTGATTTCTTAGAGATAGAGGTGGGGAGAGAGGGAGAGGAAGAGGAAGAGGGACAGGGAGAGGGGGAGGTGAAGAGAGACAGAGAGAGAGAGAGAGAGAGAGAGAGAGAGAGAGAGAGAGATTGAATTGTTGTTCCTCTCAGGTGTGCATGTTTGACTCCTGCATGTTTCCTGACCAGGGATTCAGCCTGCAACCCTGATGTATTAAGACAATGCTCCAATCAACTGAGCAACCTGGCCAGGGCACTAGAGTCCCTCTTTATAATGGAATTTGAGATGAGGGCTTTTAGAGCTGGAAGTAGTTTCGAAACGGAATTTTTGGACTGGAACTTGGATTCTTTGTCCTCCAGAATCAAAGAATGAATCCACGGACAGAAAGTGGTATAGCAAAGGTGGAGATTTATTGAAGAACAAGTACAGACTCCCATGTGGGGGGAAGGAAAGAGTCTGTCTTTTTCACTCCCCAAAATTTCTGTTTCAGTTTGTTCATGATCACAGATGTTCATCGTAAAATGATTGCTATATTTTGGCAGAGCAGTAAATGTGCTAAAATGTGCTAATTTAGGGGAACAAACTCTTTCTACTCTTTACTTCTGTTTCCCCCATCTCCTGTTGAGCTGGGGGTATGATAATGCTGCCATTTTAATACTGACCCTGTACTTTTAGTAGCAATGACCATAATGTAAACACAATGACCCAAGAATAAGACTGTTGTACCCTGAATGAGAGAAGTCCCAATTTGCTAAGAGACAATGGAGCTTGAAATTTGCCTTTCTTTCCCTGTTTAGTTTACAATTTCAGCTCTAAGCAAGTTTAAGCTTGATTGAAAGCACAGTCCTCTTGTAGAAAGCCTCTTCCTCTCTTCCTCCCCCCCCCCCCACCCTCCCCTGCATCATTCTTCCTCCCACCCTCCCCCTGAACATAACCTGGCTGAGAGAACACAGCTCATTCTTTGGTCTGCAGAGAAAAGGGTTCCTGCGGTTATATTATCCTCCCCCATTTTCCCCTCTTTCCTATTTGAAATTTTATAGACTTCTGAAGGTAATACTTGTAGGAGGGCTTCAAATTTCCCAAGAGCCACAACATTCGCATTTGCCACCCACCCGTCTTGGTTCAGCCTGGGAATGTAATACAGAGAGTGGGTAGTCATCTGGCTCCCAGGAGATCCATGTCAGCATTCCATTACCTAGCAGCCAGTGAGAACTGGCTAAGCTCATATGATGCAGCCCAGAAGATTATCAAACCCAAGCCATTTGGCTCCATTTATCAGAAAGACCAAGTTTCACCTATGTTTCATTATGTTCCTCCCATAGAAACTTGCCTCTGGGGAATAACAAAGAAATAGATATGGGGGAGAGAATGGTGTTGAAATTGAATATTACCTGTCTACAACTACTTAGTTTGTTTCTTCTTTCATTTTCTTATTTCCTCCTTCCCTCCCTTTTTTCTTCCCTCCCTCCATCCTTCTTTATTTCTTCACTCCTTCTTTCTCTTCCTCACAAAGCTCACTTATATGAAAGAGGGAGTACCAAGATCACCTTATTATATGTTTAAAATGGAATAGATTCTCAAAATGCTTACAGAAGTGTGTATGTGTGTGTTTGTATGTCTGAGTGTAATTATCTCATCATTATAAAAATGCTATGTGGTGGGTAGGAAAGCTTATGGTATTTGATACCTGAGAACTAATTAGTGATTAAGTAGTCTTTAACTAGAACCCAAGTCTTTGCATTCTGGCCTATGTTTTTTTTGTGTGTTTTTTTTTTCTATCATAGTTTACCATTTTCCAAACATTGCTCCAGTGTTTGTCTGGGAGGGTTACTTTTTATAGTGTTCTCCAGGCCAAGGACTGATTTCTCTATAGACATTTAATAAAGTTCATGTTTTAAATATAAATTACGTAATCTCAGATAAAATGCAAAGCACAGAGAAAATGTGAAGGCAAACCGTATGTCATATTTTCAGTCAGCTTGTACAAAACCATTCAGCCTCCTGCTTATCGTTTTGTGATAAGGGCCTTGGCAGCTTCGCAGGATAAGCCTGATGCTCTTACAAATCTGAAAAGGATCCCACATAGGGGGTCCAAAGAAAGCCTCATTTTAACCCCAGTCTCCTGGCTCCCAGTGAGAACTCAAATACTTGCTCATGAATGAATGAGTGAATGAATGAATAACAGAAAGCTTGAGAATATTTTCTTCATCAATATTTTAAGATTAGCATTGCCAACAATAATCAGGACAGATTTTCTAAGGCAGGAGAATGGATAAAATGACCCTCATGGTACTTTTTAACTCTGCCATGTCATTCCATTAACTGGCATTATCCCTTTTCCTCTCTCTGAGCTCTCCTGGTGGCCTAGTAGGCTGCCTCTACTTACTCACAATATATATTCGTGTACTCTGGCTTGTTATTTTCCAAGATAGGGAGTGCGTATCGGAAATGCATCTAGCCTGCTCATCACACCTGTGGTTAGTGACATGCGCAGGAAAGCTTGGCCATTGTAGATCCCATTGTCCTGATGATGCTCCTTGGAGGAATCACAGCTGAGCAGTGGTTCTTCCATGGAAGCATGTCCAGGCTGGGCAGGTCTTATTCTTCCTTAGGATTAGCTTTATTCATGGGCTCTGACTATATCCATGACTCTGTCATGCCTTTTATCTGAAGCAACCACCAGGAAATCTCTAGGCACCGGCTTCTTCTGTAGGAATTACTACTCCCTTGCAGTTTCTTAGGAAGCAAATCCTCTTCTCTGTGGCATCAGTGGCAAAAAAAAAAAAAAAAACACCAAAAAAACAACAAACGAAAAAAAACAAACCTAAAAATAAAATAAAAAGTAAAGGAAATTGCATGTATCCTTTAAGCTTGGACATATGGGCCATCGTGAATAATGCTTTCCCTTCCTTGTTAATTTTTTTCTACCCCAAATGCATAAAGAAATTACTAAAACTATTAGAGGGAGAGATGTAAAGAGAAGCATTAGAAAGGAGTTCTAAATCAGAACGCTTGAGCTAAGCAGTGCTTGAAGTATTCCAGACTCACACCTTTCAAAAAGGAAATAGAACAACAATGCTTCCTGCTTCTCAAGTCAGTGATTATAATAAACATGGAAGCTGTGAGATATGCATATGTGAATTGTACTGAGAAGAGTCCTACTTATGATGATAGTTGATGCAGAAACCAAACTAAACAAAACTCAAATCCGCAGTGTGAGTATATTAAACCCATTGTAATGGTCCAGGTTGTGTAGGTGGTAACTGCACAAGGTCTTGACAACAGGGGGATTTCCCCAAGCTTCTTGATTAATAGTCAGCATCCTTATGCATTAACTGAAGAGTATAATCTCCCTGGGGCCATAGTTGTTTCCCCTAAGCCAAGGGTACATTAGAGAGAATAGCGTCCACACACTGAAGTGAGCAGTAAAGGTATTTCTGTCTGTTAGCCCTTTATGGAAGAGTGCCGTGGCCCGAATATTTGATACCTTTGGATTTCCTTCTGGAAAATGTGTCCACCTGCCTTTCAGGGATTGGTAGAATGAAGTGGCCATATAAGTGCTGAGGTTCCTAAACTTCATGGCCAGTGTAGTTCAGTGGTTAAGCATCGACCTATGAACCAGGAGGTCACAGTTCAATTCCCCATCTGGGCACAAGTCCTGGTTGTGGGCTCGATCTCCAGTGTGGGATGTATAGGAGGCAGCCAATTCTCTCTCATCATTGATGTTTCTCTCTCCCTCTCCCTTCCTTTCTGAAATCAATAATAAATTATTTTTAAAAAAGAATAATATAAAGAGCTTGTTGGCATGTAAATTCTGAGGATCTGTTTCTTAGAAACGCTGGGTCAGAAGCTCTGAGAATCTGTATTTTGACAAGCAGGTACCATCTCTCCATCTCCCCATACTTCTGCTGCATATAGACCTAGGACTGCACTTTACTGAACAGAGGGGGAGTGTACTCACAGTAGATATCGGTTTTGTTTTTATTTTTTAATTAAATATTTATTGTTGAAAGTATTACATCTGTCCACTTTATTCCCCCATTGACCCCTTCTAGCCCACCCCTCTCATCTCCCCAGGCCTTCACCACCTTATTGTCTGTGTCCATAGGTTATGTATACATGTATATAAGTTCTTTGGTTGATCTCTTCCCATCTATCCTCCCCCAATGAACTTCTTATTTCATTTTTCTTTATAAAAATAAAATAAGTCAATCTTTTGGTATTGGTGACGCAAGTATAAAATATTGTTGTGTGTTTGGAACCAGATGCCCCCTACTGGACAACGGAAACTTTGATAGAAATTTTTCCATTTGTTTCTTGGACTAACATTAAAACAGGGTTCTTTATTCCTCTCACAGAAAGACAACTGTATGATGTGTTTAACTGTTGGGTAGGATAAAGGTCAAGGGCACATATACTATATGTACTTAGGTTATCTTTGGGGTTTGAGGTTTGAGGGCATGGGTTAGCCACTCCCTTGAAGAGTGAATCAGGTAAGCTCAGGGTGTAGGCAGCATGCCCCCCTTCTGCTCTTCCACCCAGGAATCAAACACGTAGGGGTTGGGATTAAAAAGTCCCAATTACTTCATGGCGAAGAGGTGCTTACTAGCAATTTAACTTTGCAGAGTGGTGGGAGGCTTCCAGATACATTTGTTGAGCTCAGGGAGGGGTGCTTCTGGAAATAAAAACTTCTGGTGAGAATTCCACTCCATTATTCCAGGGTTCTAACTTCATTTCTTTTCACAGCAAGTGCCTCTGTCTTGGTCTGAAACGTGGGCAGCCCACACAGGCTTATTAGATACAAAGTGCTATTCAAAGACTCTGTGAGAGAGAAACTTGGGACAAATGCAGATATTTTTTGAAGAACAGATTGGGGGATAAATTCTAACACGTGTCATTGTCTGCAAGATGAATGAGGGGGGTGGGGAGGTGGGGGAAGAGGTGGAGAAGGGTTCAAGTTCAGTGATAAGGCGAGAACTCACCTGCCCATGCCTTCCTAAAACTATCATTTCATTGGCCTAAACCCATTGCTTTGAGTTTAGGCCAATGAAATGATAGTTTTAGGAAGGCATGGGCAGGTGAGCTCTCGCCTTATCACTGAACTTGAACCCTTCTCCACCTCTCAAAAGAAAGCAAGATGCCTCTTTTCCCTCACCCGTAAACCCATAAACATTAGCTGAATGAAATAAAAAACAAAGCAATAAAGGACTCGGGTTTGAAAAAAAAAAAATCATGGCTGCACAGAGAGGGTTCTCTCACTTCAGCAGAGGAGGTGCCATGTCAGCCTACCAAACAGACTCTGGAGGTTTTGATCAGAGCAAAGGGGAGACTGTAAAGGCTTGGAAACAAAGGGAAGAATAAATGGTTTGGACACCATCCGATGTGCCTTTTCCAGGCCCTTCCTTTGTACTCAGCAGCTCGTCTTCCTCTGCCCCAGCATCACCAAAGCCTGGCTGTCACTCATCTCCATGCTGTAGTTTGGCTGTCATGCCTTTCAAGCGCCTGCAGTGACAAGTGGAACTGAACAGGGCTGGCAGGGGGACCGCAGCACCAGAGAGGGCCTTCCTGGGAGACCAGCAGGTCGGACCCTGCTGCCTTCTCCAAAGGGCATCCTGGCTACAGGGCAACACAGCCAAGAGAAGAGTGAGTTTCTCCAACCCAGCACTTTCCGTCCCTGTGCCAACCTAAGGTCAAGCTTCATTTCCGATATCCAGGAATTTGGAGGAGATTTTTTTGTCTGGGAGGCTTTAAAAAAAATAAAATGGTATACTTACATAGCCCATCCTCTCCCACCAAAAGAGACAGAAAGAGAAGAAAGGGAAGGAAGGAAGAAAGGAAGGAAAGAAGGGAGGGAGGGAGGGAGGGAGGGAGGGAGGAAGGGAGGGAGGGAGGGAAGGAGGAAGGAAGGGAGGAAAGAAAGAAGGAAGGAAGGGAGGGAGGAAAGAAAGAAGGAAGGAAATAATTAGGGAAGAAAGAAGGGACATAGAGGGAAAAGGGAGAAAGCATGCCTTGGCTAGAAAAAAAATATGCAAAGACTGAATCAGAGTCTGATTACTTGGCTCAAAGCCCATATCTTGTTTTCTTTATAACTGGCAGTTAAAGGAACAACTGCTTTGAAACCCTCTCTGCTTTTTTCTGAGCATGTTTAATATCCTCTTTATTTCCCTTTTCTCTCCTGGTTTCGCTCTAAAGTTTTGTAGGGTAACAAAATGAAGCAGCGTGACTACTGTAGGTGGCAGTGGGATGGGGCAGATGAATCAGGGGATGTAGTAATTCCATCCTGCCTGCATGTAGGTGATGCAAAAAAACTGTTAAGAGGGTGGCTCCTAGAGGCAGCCAGTGTCCACCCCAATCTTAGCCATAGTGGTGGGGGTGGTGTGCTTGAGGATGTACTTCTATTGCAAAGGGATGATGACATGGATGAGTGGGTGGTGGACATTAAATGAAATGACACACAGAGCAACTGGCCAGTATCTTTGAGTACTAATTATGTACTACCCTGTTTCCCCAAAAATAAGACAGTGTCTTATATTAATTTTTTTCTCCCAAAGTTGCGCTAGGTCTTATTTTCAGGGGATGTCTTATCTTTCCATGCTCTAGGTCTTATTTTCGGAGGATGTCTTATTTTTAGGGAAACACGGTAGATACGGATTTCCTCCCAAGATTCCAGGTTTGTTTGTCCTTTGTGAACTCAAATTCCATAGGACATTTCATTCTTAAATGCCTTTTATAGGAAAAAACCTCGAAGTTCAAAGGCAAAGAAGGAGGGATTTTTTTCCACACACACACACACACACACACACACACACCCCGCACTATGAAGGTAGGTTACACCTGCTGTTTTAGGACAGGGGCCCTTGAGAAATTGAAGCCCAGATGGATAGGAACCGTTTACTCTGAGTCAGGAGGTTGTTTCATTTCAGAACCAGTTAGACTCTTAACATCTGGGAAGTGGGGAAAGTACTCATCTTACCGCCTCTCAAGAATACTATAAGAGCAAAATGCAATCATGTATGAACAGATATCTTAATACTTAAAAAATAAGTTTCATATGTATAAGATCAATGTTTGTTTTGCTTTGTTTTGTTTTTTGTAGTTATTTCCAAGACAACTTTTTGGAAAATTGTCACCATGGGGCAAGAGGGTATGCTTTGTAGGGAGAACACATTCGTTGAGATATGAAGATACATGTATATGGAGGCTGGGGGGATAGGAAGAAGATGCCTGAAATCTTGCAGTTACATATACATGCTTGGTTTTTGCAAAATGTGCAAAGTGCAACCTATAGAACAGAGGACTTTCAGAAGAAGCGAAGATCCCTCACTGGTATGAATGCAACAGAGTCTTCTGATTTAATTACCGTTCCATTGAACAGAAGTCATCAGAACATCATCATTCATCACTTTGCCTTAAATATACTCTTTTCTGAGTACATGCAAAACCGCACAGATTTGGGCATCACTATTTCTTCATCTCTGAGGTGGAATAATAACAGGTATCTTGTTAGCTTATTGCATGGGGGTGGGGACCAGGAAGTCACATGACATGTTTATTGAGCTGAGGTGCATATTTATTGAGCTGAACTCAATATTGTAACACGGCATTTGGGGGAGGAAGCTGGCAGATTCATCCCTACAGGACAGGACTTTGAAGGACCTTGTGGAAGAGAAAACTTTTAAACTTGACTTGGGAAAAAGGAAAGAGTTACAGAATGCTTTGACATGGGGGAATCACTGCAGATAACAAAGGAAGCTCACTGCGCATGCTCCCCAAATGACTGAGCTCCAGAAACTGTCTCAGCCCCAAAGTAGCTGGAGCTCAGCAGCTGGTATATAATTGGCGGAGGAGCCCATGCAAAGAGGCTTTGGTTTCAAACTGCCTGGTGAATTGCAATTACTTGGAATGAAGTCTGGCCAGGGCAGTTGCTGTTAATATCACTTCTCTTGCAGAAAGTTTCCAGGGAGCCTTGATGACTCTGAGTGGTCAGGACCTCTGTTTTACATCTCAGTGAGAAGCCTGCGGAACCACAGCCAAAAATTGGCAGCAGCCAAGAGAATTCACAAACTCAACATCTGAGGCCAATGGGGAGGGGCCTTCAGGCTCCTGGGGGAGAGAGAGAAACCAGAGTCCCAATGCTTAGCTAATGGGACAATTTACTAGCATTATGTCATGTCTTAAGTGCCATTTAAACAAGTTTACATTTTCAGAAGAGGCAGCTTCTCCTTTGTATGAGTATTTGGTTTGGTCTCTATCCGGACAGGAACATTAGGAGACATTTTTTGTTTTTTTTAATCCAGCCCTGCTTTGTAACTGATGGAATCCCTTACTCCATGGCTTCTTTCCTTTCTTCCTTCTCCAAAGCAGACCGTCATGTTAGCTGAAAACCTTTTGATAGTGTCATTGACCTACATTACAGAACAAGCCCAGCCTCTACAGAAGTAATCTAAAGGAAGAGGAGGGAAGAAAAGGATAAGGAGTTGGGTTCCCCTGAGTTAATCTCATTGTGCTGAATTTCCAGGAGAAGTAGGATGGTAAACATATGTGCTTTTCCCCCATGCCTTTACTACTATTCTGTTCAGGACTCTGAAAATTAAAATACGGCCTCAGCTCCACTTACAGCATGATAGTAAGTGAGGGGGACAGGATGTTGAAAAGAGCCAAGCAATTATGCATTTGTCATGGGTAGTAGGAAAGGTGGTTTTCTTCTTTACTTAAAAGGCTTCCTCTCCTATCAGATGGGCTGTAGTCCCACGGGAATTTGCTCGCTGTATAATTTGGAGTTTCTGTATTGTTCTGAATACCCAGTGTTGAGGTTGCTTCAAGAAGCACTATTTTCTTTCCATTATTGTGAAACGTGAAATACATATAACTTTCGTGTGTGTGTGTGTGTGTGTGTGTGTGCATCCAGAGAAAATACACACAAAAAACGAATAAATGCCATCCCCAGATGCCACGTGAGCATATAAATTAGTTCCTTATTGGGAATTCTGAATGACAAGCCAGTCAACAGGCAGGCCAAGTGGCCTTGGGCTACTTCTCTAATCTTCCTGGCAGGTGGGAATAAAACACTTAGTGTCATAGGATTGTGTTTTTCAATGAGTTCAATGGATAGTAACCTTCTGATCTCAAACAAATGCTACAGGGGTCCTTTCTACTTAATATTTTCTAGCTCTTTGATGTCTACTGCAATCTGCTCTCTTTACTTGACCTGGGCTTTGTCAAACTAATTCAAAATCTGCAGCTGCTTGGGGGCCCTGAAGATAATAGATTTCAAGCCTTCCAAGACTGAGGCACATACTTCATCAAGGAGGAAGTTAATCCTTTCAAATCTCTGTGGGTAGTCCTACACCATCTTTATCGTACTTTCAGATATTCTTTTGATAATAACCTTTAATCTAATCAATTGGTTTGTTATCTCCAAATGTCTTTTTAGTCTGATTTGCAGCTATTATGTCCATTAGCAAGGGATTACAGGGAATGAAGTCAAATGCTGTATATTGAAATAAAACACTTTTTCAAGTCCTTTGGAAGGTATTGGGAGTCACCCATCTGCCTTACTCAGGAGGGCTTAAAAGGTTATGACAGTTGGACCCTGAGGTTGATACAAATGGTTTTGAAATTAAATTTTTCATATTTATAGTTTGCATAAAATCTTAGGGCATCAATGAAAGGTAATTCTAGAAATATTGAATGGCCAGGAGCTGGTTTGCAAAAGTAAATATAGATGAATACCCTTTTCTTTTTCACTTGTATCCCATAATGGGTTACTTATCTTTAGAAACAATGAGATTATTTCTCAGAACCTCAGATTTAATTCTGTGTGTGCATGGGGTGGTGGTGGTGGAGGTGTCTTTATTATGATATGTTCATTAAGAGATGCACATATTTCAATATTGCTTGAGGGTACACCCTACTAGGAGACTTCAGTGTTCTATTCAAGTGGAGTTTCTAGATAACTGAATCTTATCTTTAGAAGCTAATGGAAACTTTCTTCCTTTTATTTTACTTAAAAGGTATTCAAAATTAATTATAATCCCAAGTTCCTTATTAAAGTATCCTGTATTTGTTATTTTCTTCATTAAATGAACTTTAAATGTATTACTATCCTTTGTAATAATTGCAGTATATAAGTGATAAGTATTTTCTTTATTGATTGAACAATAGTTTTGTACAAAATGTTGTTGGTGTGGCTGAGCTGCTTTTCTGAGTTCTGTTTACCAATGGGAAAATGGGTCCTTGGATAAATACTTTCTTATAGTTACACTAGAGGCCCAGTGCATGAATTCGTGCATAGGTGGGATCCCTCAGCCTGGCTGGGGATTGGGGCCCTTGGGGCTAATTGGGGCTGGCTGACTAGGGGGCGGGATTATGGCTGGCTGTGGGGAGGGACCAAGGGAGGTTGGCTGTGGGAATGCACTGATCACCAGGGGGCAGCTCCTGCCTTGAGCATCTGCCCGTTTGTGGTCAGTGCACATTATAGCTACCAGCAGGTCAACTGCTCATAATGGTTGCTTATGCTCTTAAAATGGACTTTTCAAATCTGAACTGAGAAAGAAATTGAAAGTTTTACAAAGACTTAATTTGAAACAATTACATTTTGATTAGTTTCTTATGAAAGTGAAGGACCTCTGTGGACCACTTAACTAGTAGCTCCCCTGCTAACCTGTGCATCTCTCTAACAAGGATCTCATTCTTTTTAAATGTCTTCAATTTTCCCTGCTTTGCTTTCCATTCCCATCTCAAAACACTTTCAGATGTGAGTATTTGCTTACCATTGATGCATCACCAATGGAATTCTACCTTTATTCAACCAAACTTTCAGGATGCAGCTTTGCTTGAGTGACATTTACACCTGAAGTTCCATATTGGATATTCAGGGTATAGTTATCCAGCATTCCATGCAGCAGAGAAAAAATGGGTACCTTCTGAATGAAAGACAAAGAGAACAAGAGGAACCATCCTTTCACACCTACTTCCATCTTCTTTTCCGCCTCTGAAATAGATGACAGAATCCATAGAAATAGTCTGTGGATCAGTGGCATTTTTAGGTTGGGTAAGAGCCATCGCTTGAAGATAGAACATGGCCCATAGTCACCCCATGTCCCTCCACTAGTGGCCTTGATGATTTACCTCAGTTCTTTCTCTGTGGTAGAAATGTTAATGATGGTCTTGAAAGGGCAACATAAACCATATTTGAAGAAGGAAGACAGAGACAAATCCTACCACAGGGTTTTCAGTTGCTTTCAAGATCTTCAGTTCTATTTGTAGAGCTTTTATGGTCCTGAGCCAAGTTCCTGGCCCTGTCATGAACAAGGCCATAATTTTTATGACTCAGCCAACACTTACTGAACATCTAGACTATGTGAGGCACTAAGCTAAGTATGCAATGTGATGGGTAGGATACATCTTCTCTGTAGTCTCTGATCTAGTGAAAAATGCATATTATATAGTGAACACTTAATTTCTAATTGTTATGCCACACAGAAGGCAGGAAAAGCCCATGAGAGGACCACTTGACCCAGATTTAAGGAAGGCAGAGGGTTAGGGAAGGCTTTCCAAGGGAAGCGATGTCTCAAGGGAACTAAGGAAATAAAGAAGAATTAGTTTCTCTTTGTGTGGAGGATAACAAAGTATGTCTGTTGTACCGAGAAAAAACTTATAGGCACCAGGCATTTCCTAACAGTTAGAATTGTGGATGGGGGAAAAAAAGTTATTTGAGGCTGAAGAAGGAGGCAGGATACAAACCATAAAAGGTTTTGTTTACCGTAATGAGGAGTTTAACTATCATGCTGAAAAAGAGAGACATGCATTGGAAATTTTAGTTAGAAAAATGGACCTGATCAGACATTTCCTTTGAAGAGTCAGAGAGGGGCAGGAGTGGAGGCAATGTCAGGAGTTAGGAGCCTGGGGTAGAAGGCTGAAAGAGAAGATGCATTCCTGCCCTCAAAAAACTTACTGAGAGAAATTATTGAGCAAACCTATCCCACTACCTGGCAGTAGCATCAGGTCAATATTATCCACCAAGGATGAGACAGGAGGAAGGACCTCAATGCACTTGAACCAGGGAGTGGATCAAAGAGTTTAAATCCAAGTGTATGGAGATCTGAAAACTTGTGACTTGGGAAGACCAGGGATAAAAATTACCACGATATATTACAAATATTTGATCCTGATATAAAAGGCCAAGGGGAAGGTGGGTATCTGCCTCTTGAAGAGTTTCAAGAATTCTCCCATTCATACCTTTCCCTTCGTAGATTTTGAGATGGAAATACCTTTTCCCACTGGGCGGTAGACCTCATATCTAATGTTTACTCAGAAATTTCTGAGGGAAGATTTTGCTTTAGTGACCTAAGCACAAAGCCCTCTGAATATGAGAAAACTTACCTGACTTGTGATTTCAGGGACATCTGTAGATGCTTTGCTTTCCCATAGCAGAGCTGTTGTAGGATTTTGGGGTGTATATGCAGCCAGCAACCCTTTCTTCATCTCTTGTCCCAGGTGACATGCAAGAATCATACAATCTGAATCCAGGATATCACTGACCTAAGAGTTTCTCCTTCTTGAGCATTGTTTCCAGCTGTTCAGATTCCAAAGTATCATCCTTCATTGCCTCCCTGAAACAACATTTCACTGTACCTTTTCTCCCGAGGATGAGATTAATTATTGCTATACACCCCATTCTTAATTATATTTCCAAACTGCAGCTGATAAGGAAACTTGCCGAAATAGTCCCCAGGCACAGTCTTCTTTTTGAATAAGAAGAGATTTTTTTTTTTTTTGATGGAGCAATTATGACAAGTTCTTTTTCATTTTCTCTCCCCTCTGTTTGTTTGAATTACCTGTGCCTTGTCCAACTGACTTTGTCTTTCTGATGAAATGCCCGGCTTTTAAATGCCCCCTTCTTTGATGCTATCCCCACGTACTGGCCCCATCTCCTCCTCAAATTTGACCTGTATGATAAGCTGACTGTTAAATGGTTGCACGTCAGTTTCACTCACAGGAATCATCTGTACAGTAGAGGTTCAGAGATTTTGGTATGAAAAATGGCCCTGTAGAAATCAACTGTAATAGGAAACCTTCTCGAGCAGGTCTTTGCCAAGGAGCCTAGATTGGGAGCTGAGGGGAAGATAATCTATCTCATGGAATCCCTTGGCAGTTAGGATTTGGACAGATACTACATTCAGCACCTCTTTTATCAGTTTTTTACAACTTTCCGAGAATCTTCTACTCTCTCTACCTTATTCACATCAATCAATAAACAATATACTAGCTGGAGAGAGGCCAAGCTGTGTCATTGAGATAATGAGGCCTAAAGAGCTGATAGATGCTAGAGAAGAGATCCTGAAGCATTTTTAGTGCCCAGACCAGCTTGGATTCTTACCACCTTCAGCCACATTATCAAGGGGACAGAATCTAATCGCTCTAAAATTCAGAGCATTGTGAGAGGGAGAGGCCCTGTCAGGCATCAAGATTGTGTGTTTTTCTGTGTGTGCATGCATAGGCGAATTATTACAGCTCCTTATAATACATATAGTTATAAGTGCAGTTAGGTGACCTAATTTTGCATATTTCTCCACTGGTCAATAATTTCCAAATAATTATGTGCTCCTTTTATAACATAAAATATACATCTTTGTAAAGGCATATTTAATTAGAGGGATGATTGTGTTATCATAAATCTGTTTCTTCAAGAATCCTACCCTCATTCTCAAACCATGCTGTATGCCTTAAATTTATACAGTGATGGATGTCAATTGTTTCTCAACAAGATTAAAAAAAATCCAAAATCTCCACCAAAATGTAACTAAATAAAACGGTTCCTATCTGTAAACAAACAAAACCAGGATTTCCTTGCATTTAAAACGATTGCATAAATCAGTTTTGCTAAGCTTCTATCCTATTGTACATGTTTTCCTCCTCCGGCAAATCCTCCCTGAAGCCAGGCTTACAGTATTGCCCTCACAATTCTTCTGTATCTACCCAGTCTTCAAACATGACTTCTGACTCTACTTCTACACTACCTACACCCTGGGTGGGACTTTGTCTTTACTCTAAAGACACTCACTTTCTATTTTAGCAGGAATGACATGTAAAGGGACTGACATTATAAGGCAGTGGCTAAGGCATGTGTACTCCTCATATGCCTGACCAAGTGACCTGGACTTTGTGTGCTCAATACATGCTTACAAATCCAAGATGAGGCTCTATAGCATAATGGGTAACACAATGACTTTGTAACTAAACTGTTTATAACCTGTGTGATCTTGGGGCTGGCCACTTAATCTAGATGTGTCACAGTGTATTAATTTGTAAAATAGTAATACTAATAGCGGCTGTGTGATCATGGGGTGGTCACTCAACATCTTTGTTTCTCAGTGTATCTATAAACACTGAGTGGACAGATAATTATGACCATCCCATCAGTGCTTTGTTGGGCCACCTTACCAGGTAAAAGGTACTAGAGGAAAATGATAGATTCATTGTCTGGTATTGACACTACAGTCTGATAGAGGAAACATATAAACAACAGCAACATGACTCATTTGGGGACAGCATTATACCCAGTGCCTTAAAAAAAAAAAAAAAGTATTTTATTGATTCTTTACAGAGAGGAAGGGAGAGAGATAGAGAGCTGGAAACATAGACCAGCCGCTTCCCGCACACCCCCCACTGGGGATGTGCCCACAACCAAGGTACATGCCCTTGACCAGAATTGAATCTGGGACCCTTCAGTCCACAGGCCGATGCTCTATCCACTGAGCCAAACCGGTTTTGGCACACCCAGTGCCCTTTTGAAGCCTAGCCTGCTGAGGGCATGTGAGACTTCCTATTTCTTTTCACACTTACCTAAAGCCTAGTTACTTTTTGTTTCCGCTTTCTGTGATGTTGGTGATTCGTTGGTGACCTACACATGTGAACAAGTAACCCCTACTATATAGTTTTGTCTAGAATTTTAGATATGTTCCGGAAGACAGACAGCAATCTTTAGGAAGTCTTGTATATATGTTGCTTAGGGAAGGCTTGTTCATTTTTTCAAAATGACTCATGAAAGGGAGCATTGACCTAATACAGTGGGTGAGACCTATGTGTGCATTAAATTCTTCACTAACAGACCACCATTTCTTGCTTGAGTGGTTGGAGCCTTGGCTTAGGGTAAAAGTGTTAGAGGACATCACTCACTATTAGTTGACTACAGATGAGACATTTGCATGCTGCATCCAATCAGAAGCTTTGTCTGAGTTGCAGCAAATAGGACAGGCAGACAGTTCTGAATCCCTGTGACAGGCTCTGCTCCATCCCTTTAGCCCAATGCCATGTGTGTGGAAGTGATGCGATCATTCTGCCTACCGATCTTTGCCCAAATCTAAGAATCCAAGGCTTCTTTGCAGGAAACAGAAGAATACAATGACACAAGGCAATCCCCCTTTTAGGACCCTTAAGAAATGGTACCTCCAAGCCAAAACCGGTTTGGCTCAGTGGATAGAGAATCAGCCTTTGTACTGAAGGGTCCTGGGTTCGTCAAGGGCATGTACCTTGGTTGCGGGCACATCCCCAGTAGGGGGTATGCAGGGGGCAGCTGATCGATGATTCTCTCTCATTGATGTTTCTAACTCTCTATCCCTTTCTCTTCCTCTCTGTAAAAAAATCAATAAAATATATTTTAAAAAAAATGGTACCTCCTATTTCAAAGAAAGGTCCAGAACATTTTTGTTGCTGTTGTTGTTTCAGATAGCTTTACTTTTGTGGCCAATTTGTGCCTACTGTGCCTTTTTTTAAAAATACATATATTTGGAGGATTATGTGCTTGCCTTTACTTTCCACATCCCAGTGCCCGTTAGCGATGAACCATTCCCTGGGTGGCCTGCCAGAGCCCCAGCCTGCAGAAGCCATCAACCAGGATTGCCTGGCTTCATGGTCTGGAATGTGGTAAAAGCAGATTGGACATCTGTCTGGGGCTGGTGGAGACACATAATAGAGATGATCCTGGGTAATATTCAGATTGATGTTTTACCCCAAGGGTGGCTGGAGGGGTTTTGTTTTTCGTATTTTTTCAGCAGAACCACTTTAAAAATTCATAGTGCACCTGGCTGTTTGTTTCTGTCTTTTGTTTCTCATCTATTCTGGCACAGCCCAAAGGTTCCTCAGCAAGAGGCTAAATTGGAAAAGGGTTGTATTCAGTGCTGAGAACAAAATGCGTGCCATTTTCATGAAAATCGCCTAAGTATAGGTGCTGTGAATGGAAAACATGGGGTGTTTTTCTGGTCAAGATTCCCAAGACTTAGCAGTATCGTGCGGTTTACTTTTCAATCAGTCTTCGAGCATAACATCCTTCAGCCAAGTGATGCATTTGAAAAATGGGAGTGTGGGTGGGATCCTATTGCTTCTGAATTCCAAAATGCTCAGAGGTGTGTGAAGAGCTGCATGCAGACGGAAGGAACCTGAGCAAAATGGCACTGTTGTTCCCAGTTGATAATCTTACTGAATCTCTTACAGTAAAGATGATAAACCAGTGAGAAAAACAGTTGTTATTTGATCAGAGAAAGGCATGCTATCTCTTCCATGTAGGATGTAATCTTGGTTCCAAGTGAAAACTCTGGTTTAGCTATAGATGAGTCCATTTAAATGTTGTTAGGATCCAGGGAACTAAGTTTCAGATGAATTCATCAGTGGAAGTGTCAATATCCACCCCCCCACCCCCACCCCACCTGCCTCTCTCTTTCTGTCCTCTCTTCCATTCTCTCTTCCTCCCTCTCCCTCTCTCCATCTCTCCCTCTCTCTGTCTTTCTCTTTCCCTCTCTTCCCTTTTCTCCAGGAAAAATGAAGAAAGATATTTAGCCTCAAGGCTGAACTTTAATAAACAAAGTGACCTTTACACTTTAGCTCAGAGAAGGAAATACAATCTTACCAGTATCATATCATTGGCACCTGAGCCTTGTGGGATGGAGTAGTGCCTGGCTATAATGCAGTACTAGAAGAATTTACCTTCACGGATTAAACAAATTCTGTAAAGGGACTGCTGAAAAATGTGGTTTGCCAAGACGATTTACATCTTCTTGAAAACGTGCCACCTTAGATTTAGAAGCATGTTGACATTTCTACAATTTAAAGCTTCTATTTAGCACAAACGTCCTTTCTGCTGTCCTTGTTATCATAGGCTTACCTTGATTTCAGAAAATATGAACTGCCAACATGTGGATTAAGAAATACTTCACTTGACAAAAGGAAACAGCACAGACTTCTTTTTTTTTAATATATTTTTTTATTGATTTTATACAGAGAGGAAGGGAGAGTGATAGAGTTAGAAACATCGATGAGAGAGAGTCATCGATCAGCTGCCTCTTGCACACCCCCCACTGGGGATATGCCCGCAACCAAGGTACATGCCCTTGAATGGAATCGAACCGGGACCCTTCAGTCCCCAAGCCGACGTTCCATCCACTGAGCCAAACTGGTCCCGGCAGCACAGACTTCTTTTACATAAGTTCCTTGTACCTTCTGCTGAATTAGGGTAACACTTAAGGCTCAAATGCCAGAATTGAGTGTCAGGATTAATTAAAGATGAAGCATGGTGTTTGGGGGAAAGGTAATATCAAGTATAGGTACATAGGATTTGATTCACTAACAATTGATCTGCCTGTAATCTCACTAGAATGTATACTCTATATATATATATATACACATATGAACTGCAAGAATCACTAGAAATTACCTTTTTAAAAAATATATTTTATTGATTTTTTACAGAGAGGAAGGGAGAGGAATAAAAAGTTAGAAACATCGATCAGATGCCTCCTGCACACCCCCCACTGGGGATGTGCCAGCAACCAAGGTACATGCCCTTGACCGGAATTGAACCCAGACCTTTCAGCCCGCAGGCCGACGCTCTATCCACTGAGCCAAATCGGTTTTGGCACTAGAAATTACATTTTATTTCCAACTCAACATGTAGAAATTCAGGCTCAGAGAGGTCACGTGACTTTCCCAAGGTCCCCAAATTGGACAGTGGCAGACATATGCTCCATTCCCACTCCCCTGCCCACTGGCTTCCCCCTGTGTTCCTAAACCAGTTCATCCACCTCCTGGGGACAGTAACATTTAGAATACTGGACCTCTTTCTCAGCCTACACTTGTGGCACATTTTTTAGCTTGATCGTGTTGGGTCACTTGAGTACATGCAGCAAACACCTTGTTTTCCATAAATGCCAAAGATAACAGAAAAGGGTTCAGATTAGATGCCGACTTGGTCACCTCTCCAAACATGAAGGTCAATCAGAGACAGAGTTCTCACCACACATGTAGCCAGTGTCAGCGTCACCTATCGTCCCTGCGCTTCCCATTCTTATTATTTTGTACCTGATTCTCACATATAAATTTGAAAGTAATGAGATAGACCTAAGGCCACAAAAAGTTTAAAGCCAGTTCTGTTCATTTGATAAAGTCTCAGAAAAGCATATTCTGAAGCAAAAAGAGGGAGGGGCGATGCATGTGTTACAAGAATGAACTAACAAATGTTACATGCCTCCTATGAGCCAGCAATATAGATAGTCAACTGGTAGTTCCCAAACTATGCTCCCCAGGGCCCTAGTTCTTTTGAAGTTCCAAGAACAAAAGTAAATGTTGTCTTTGAATTCTTGGCAAATGTTATTACACATGTATCTCCCTCTTTTGCTTCAGAATGTGCTTTTCAGAGACTTTAGCAAATGAACAGAAACTTAAACTTAAAATTTTTTTCTAGTATTTTTTATTTTTATTATTTAATTTTTTTAATATCAGAAGAAGGGAGAGGGAGAGAGAGATAAAAACATAAATGATGAGAATCATTAATCAGCTGCCACACTGGGGATTGAGCCAGCAACCCAGGCATGTGCCCTGACCTGGAATCCAACCATGACCACCTGGTTCATAGGTAGATGCTCAACCACAGCCACACCAGCTGGGCTTTTTTTTTTTTTTTTTTTTTAGTATTTTTGAAATTTCTTTGACTACTGAATCTTTATTTAATTATTAATTTCACTTAGAAAATATTGTGTTCAGTGCTTTGGCTCTGTTAATCGTAAAAAATATGTACTCTGGGAAGTGGGCATGTTAAGCCCTATTTCATAACCATGGAAATAAAAGACAGCATAGCAAGTGATTTCTCAAGGTAATACGCTGAACTAGGACTGAAAGTTGGATCTGTGTTCTTAGTTCCTGTTTGAACTTCAATTCAAATACCTGTTGGCTCACACGGGTGATTATAGCTGTGACTAGGAATTCTTTGGGCACAGGTATCTTATTTTAAAAAAGATTGATTGCATATGAATTGGGGGAAAGAGGAATAACTCCAATGTCTAATATGTTCTGCGTCCTCTCAGTCTGTTGTTTGTTATCCCATTTTGCACTTGATCTTAGCCAAAAGGCCTAGAAGCGATGTTATCCCATTTTGAACAGCCACAAAGATAAAGTACTTATTTTTTACTTTAGCTCTGAATTTTTGCTGCTTTTTTTCCTTATATTAATAACAAATGCCAACATAAGCCAGCTTTCAGTTGAGAAGACACCAGAAAATGTGTGGATTATGGTCAACTGGAAAATGTAGGACCTCTCTAGAGGGGATAGCAGTATGACTCTGGTAACATGGTCCCAGGAAATCTGGACATTATTGAAAAATTGGCTGATACACAGTGCTCATTGGAACAACATTATCTACTTTCAACATAACTTGGGTGCCAGTCAAAGTCAGCCTATGGACCCTGGGGTTTTAACCAAAGCACTGTCTCTCACTGAAATAATTCTTTTTTGCCTGATGGTTTCCTTCGTGGCAGCTCCACATTCAGTGGCTTGAGGAATCTATTGAACATTGAAAAGGCACATATGCTCATTTACATTGGCAAGTGTAAAAGTGGGGAGACATATGTTTTCTTTGTTCTCCCCTCCTGTTGGATCCTTAAAGAGTGTTGATTGTCAGACTCTGCTGTGATTTCCCAAGTTGTGTGCTTCTGAAAAATCTTTGCCAGAATCTCCAGTGCTTATAGATTTGCCTGGAAATAACTCTGAAGTATGATTGGAATCGCAGTGGATTGGAAGTCTTCTGGTAACACTTCACTGCCCAGATTCGGGATATTGGATTAGATCTAAGATTATGTTCCTGGCACACTTCTCTTAGCTGAACCACATCAGTAATGTCTTCAGAAGCTCCCAGCTCCATGTTCTCTTCTTTAATCTACATTCTGTACTACCTCCAAAGTGATCACTAAAGGGAGCTACAGTCTCTATTTTTTTTTTTTAAATCATGACTGTAGGTATGGCTCCGAATAAATAGGTTCTCTTGCTACTTCACTGAAACCCCCTTTGCATGATGAGTGAAACTCTTTCAACTTGGCTGTAGACTGGATGACCTGCCTTCTGCCATTCTGAGGAACTCGCTGTTACCTGAACATGCCTTGTACATTCGCACTTCTCGGTCCTTGCCTATGTTAACCCCTCCGCCTTGAAACCCTCCCCACCCCTGTCAACTCCTCGACATCCTTCAAAGCCCACTTAAGTGTCCCATGTTCTACTTTGTCTTCCCTCATTCCAACAACAGGAGTTCCATTCTCACAATACTTTGTGTTAGGACCTATAACTCATGTACTTTTCCCACTGAATTTTCTCTCTTCTGTCTCGGGGCTGACTGTCGAAGAATTCACAAGGTAATAGGGCATTCAGCTACTCATTCATAATTTAATATTCAGTCTTGGGCACAGTAACTAGCTCTTGGTGCCTAAAACTGCTTAAATAAATTAGAAGGGGAAAAAGTAGAAATGAATGGTTGGATAGTAAACATCTGACCAATCTATAGGGAGTGAACAATTGTTTGTTTGTTTGTTTTATTTTTTTTTAAAAAAAACACACCTTTTTATTTCCCAAATTTTGTTTTCCCATTTGTTCTCAGAATGACTATAAAAGGGATCTGAAAATGTTAATTTTGAGGAGGTTTCTATAATTTTATTGAAACATCCTATAGATAAGACAGATTATAAGACTGCATTTAGTATAATTATATCCAAGAGAGAAAATTCCCCTCAGTTACGTTTTCTCTTTGGGCAAATTTAAAGGTGTTGTTCAATAACCACTCCACGGCCTTGCTTCACTGGTTAGGTTAAAAGACCTGTGTTATTATGTTGTCAAATATTTAAAATGCAGATCTGGGAACCAGATTTCTGAGTGTGAGACATAGAAATGTCAAAAACGTTCTTGAATTACCATGGAGAAATCATCATGCCCCTCCCTGTCTGATGTTACTCCCTCAAGGTTTCTTCAGTGTCCAGTTGGAATGTCCTAATTCACATTTGTAAGTGCTGTGTAGTTCTTAAATGGAACGTCATGTATGTATGCCATCTTCTTGATGAGTAGTTTAACACATCTGAGTTTCTATGTACAGTGAGCTTACAATTTGTGCTAAATGGGTGACATAAAAATTCTATGGATTGATAACAGTCAAAAATGGGGAAATTGTTTTAATTTTCCTGCAGTTTCTTTATTCAGGGAACACAGTTATTGAAGTCTTATAAAATTTAAAGTTTCTGACTTCTCTACTATCATTAAGCTTGAAACACTCACCTGGGATCACCCATGTATATGTATAGGTAGTATGTACAGAATGATAATTTCTTTCTGTTTTTTAGATGAACATATAAAATGTATGTAGGCAGAATATTCTAAATAGAACATGATGATGTAGGAATGGTCATTTATAAAAATCAGTGATAAAGAGAAGCAACCCTAATTTAAAATGAAGGAAAAGTATGAACAAGCAATCTACCAAATAAGACTATTTAAATGACTAAACACAAATGACAAAAGGAAGCAAGGGACAGAGAAAAGCAAAATCCACTCTTATTAGTAATGTGTATGGATTAAAAAGAAAATGTATCTTGTTCCCCAGTCAGCTTAGAAAATGTTGTAAAAATGAAAGCGGAAAGGGTGGGGGTGAGATGGGGGGTGTGTGGAAAAAAAGTCCCATTGTTGGTAATGGGCACATTCCAGACAAGGAACTTTAAATTAGTCCTCTCTTTTTCTGAAAGGCATTTGGTAATATGTATCAAAAGGGGTTATACATTGATATGCTTTGACCCATAAATTTTACTTCTAGGAGATTACTTGAAGAAATAATAATTGATGTACAGAAAATTTTAATCTACATTAGGTCATAAGATTATATTAATGAAATTTGGAAACCTTCTAATAAGAGATTAATTATGTAGTGGCTTAGCCATATAATTAAAGTTAATGTAGCCAATAAAAAATGATAACACAGAAGAATATTTAATAGCCTGAAAAATGTTTGCAGTATAGTTTTAAAGTGGGAAAAGCAGGTTAAAAAGCAGAAAGTATCATGTGGTAGTCTCTTCTCTCTCTCTCTCTCTCTCTCTCTCTCTCTCTCTCTATATATATATATATATATATATATATATATATATATATATATACATATATATATACATACAAAGTTATGTACATATGTGTATCCATATATACATAGAAAATGTTAGTGATAACAATCTCTGTGTGATATTTGAGTGATTTTTCTCTTATTTTTTCTAACTACTTTCTGGAGGACATTTTCTACATTTTTCTGTAATGAATGCATGTTAATTCCTACTCATATTTGAGAAAAAATACTAATTTTTATCACAAATGAGATTAATAATTTAAAAGAAACAAAATTATTGTATCATTGCCACAGACATTCCAACAAGTAGACATCTGCCAAGTAGCTTAAAAACCTGCACCCCAAGAGCACTCTGTGGCTTCATCATTTATACCAAATTAAAGGAATCAGGTTCAATACCAGCTGTCTGTGAACTGAGGAGGGGCCAGGTTTGAGGGGCTCCCCAGTGGTAAGAGTAAGCTGCGGCCTGACGCAAAGCATGGCCTTCAGAGAACAAGGTCATGGCCAACTGGAGCTCTGAAGCAGAACCTGCCAGTATTGTAAGCTGGTCTTCACAAGTGAAAGTCTAAAATGTCTCAGACTTGGAAGCACTCAGTGATTGACTGGTGTGACTTCATTTGGTCATCAAGATATTTTTCTGGAATATATTTGTTTTAGGCTAGGGTTATTTTGGAAATGTTTTAATTTAATAAAATATGTCAGAAGACATTTTTTAGATTGAAATGTGGAAGAAAGGATTCAATTATATTAATAGGAGCCTCTCTGGCAGTGGAAAAGGGATTGGGTGAGGAGATAAGAAGAATGATTGGAAGTATGAGAACTATTTAATTTTCAGGAGAGAGCTCAGTACATTTCAGTATTTCCAGAAAGCATTACTCTCCTATAGTAAAATGGATTAATTGAGAGATATTTTCATGACCCTTAGTTTCAGGGAATGTTAGATGATTCTGATATATCTTGTTAAGGAGAGTGTCAATCTGTCCATCTGTTTGAGGACTTCTTTGTCACTAAGTATGGTCAGTATTTTTGAAAAAATTGGTTCAATTACCTAGGAAATTCATTTTTGAGAGATATTCTGTAAGGGTACAAGATTCACTAAGATGAGCATATAATTTATCATCCAAGCTATACAGAGGTGCATCAGTAAGAATATTTATGATGGTGCAGAAGGAGTAAACTAGGACACTCCAGGACAAATTATGACACATGTTCACCCTGCTTGTGATCCATTCCAAGAAAACCAAAATGTCTGTGAACATTCTCTTACAGGGTCAAAGCAGCTTCTAAATCAAGACCAGCCCACTTTGGAAGTGGTAGTGTCTTCCTAAGTGATAGCATCTTTATGGGCATGTTGAACTCATCATGAATATGCATCGGGGTCTCAAAATGCCTTTGTACAGTCACAAGATAGAATGACCATTTAATAATCGGTTTGCACCGTAGCTCCTTGATTAGGAATTATTCTGCTTGGTGAGGATGCTAACTTCTGAGCAACTGTGACTAGACACACAAAAGATATTAACCCGAATAAATGAAGGATCATGTAATTTGCAAATGTTCCATGATGGTAAAATTTTTGTTTTGAAGGCTTTTTTTTTGGGGGGGGGGGGGGGATCCTTATATTCCTTTGGAATCAGGGTGCTTAGAAAGATCACTAACCTCAAGATATATGATTTAGTGGTTATTTTCTTAAAGTGTGGATTCCCTGTTGGTAGTAACTGGGAGCAGATGAGTGTTTTATAGGGTTGGCATAGTAGCAGGATGCATATAGAGCAAGAAACACAAAATAAAAATGTTGGATGGTTTTACACAGGCCTGTGCATGATAAAAATCAAACTTGCTGAATATTTCTGGGACTTATTTCCCATTCATCCATTCACCCTCAGACCTAAATGACCTTTGGTTGTTTTTGTTGGTCCAAGACTATAGAAACATCAATCGGTTTATGTTAAGATCCATGAGAACAATAAGTATTCTGTTTTGAATTGCTAGGTTATGTTGAAATAGAGATTGGTGCTTTTGTTGGGAACATAAAGGGACAAAGAACATTTTGACCTTAAGAAATTTATTTTTAATGATGTCATATCCTCATTTACTTGATGGGATTATGATGCCTAGCTATGGACTTTCTTATTAAAGTTAGTTATGTACATTTTAATAGACATTTAACAGATCTGTCCTCCTATAATTTAATCTGGGTAATTGATGTATCCTGAAAAGCCACAGGCTGGCCTTCTTTGACCTTGGGTCTCTCAATATTTCTGAGACTAATAACATAATTCATTTAGTCTTAATACACATTCATCTTGAATTGTTGCCAGATTAGGAATTTACAGCTTTCAAACATATAACAGAACTACTTCATGGCCAAAACCCAGCCTCAAGTTATCTGTATCTCAAATATGATCATGAGAAGACCTTGTTATTCATATTGCAGATAAACTAATAATTTTTTCTCATTTCCCCCTTCTTTTAATTATAAGTGAAAAATTGTATAGGAACTTGTTGTCATAGAGCCCTATGGTGGCTGCCATCAAACCTGCTATCCCCTCTGTGTGTGTGTGTGTGTGTGTGTTTGTGTGTGTGTCCCCTTCAGAGATGGAATTATTTTTCTCCTCCCTTTTAGTCTAGCCTAAAAGTGGTGACTTATTTCACCAATAAAAATGCTGCCAAATGGATATCCTGGGACTTCTGGGGAACAGGTCAGGGGAAGCCTGGCAGCTTCCACTTGAGTCCCTTTGACATGCTTCTCTTGGGACACTCATACTGTTGCAAGCCAGCCAGCGATCAAGAAAGCCAGCTACTGTGAATCTGCTATGCAGAGTTCTAGCCACAAGGAGAGAGGGCCTGCAGGGCAGAATGACCCGTAGAGAGAAAGAGAGAAGCTAAGGCCAAATGCCTGCATGAAGAAGCCGTCTTAGAGGTGGAAACTCCAGCTGCAGCCACCACAGTGATGCCACAGGGACCCGGAACTGTCCACCTAGCTGAGCTCTTCCCAGATTTTTGACCCACAGAGCCAGGAGCAAAATCAAAGATTGCCTTAAGCCACTGTTGTGAGGTAGTTTGTCACACAACTCTTCATTAGTGCAACAGTGGTCCTTTTCCTCCTCAATAAAATGTGCTACTTCGGCTGCTTCCGAAACATGCAGTCTGAGCTGCAATTTGCTAAGATACAGAACTGCCTAGAAAATAAAATAATGAGAAAACATCTTAAAATGCTACATGTATATCTCCTGCTCTAACTGAGGGAAAAGGAGAGAGGAACGGCAGCTGCTAATGTAATTATACTCAGGGGCATGTCTATTAAGCCTATTCACCCTTTTCTGCCTCTCTAAAACAACTTGAGATGATCAATGTCTATCATTAAATACTTGAAGAAGGAAGGAAGAATTTGCATGAAATAGATCTCCTTGCTAACAGGAGGCACTTCTTCCTGATGGATCTGCTCCAGCCCCATCTTCCTGAGAGCGCTGCAGCAGAAGGGCCCAGGCCATTCTCAGTTTTCGCTTCACTAACCTGCCCATCCTGTTTGAGAGAAACCCCAGTATCCCCAACGTCTTCTCAGGAGAGTTAATGGCCAAATATATTAGCAAGGTCTCATGTGGCTGAGACTTTGGTAATCCTCCCCCATCCACCCTGCCTATATTTGCCAGTTTACCATGAAGCACTCATTTAAGTAAAGCTAAAATATACTTGTCAGGGTGATGATTTCAAGTACAGCAAGGGATGAAGAATGTGAGTACGTTCTGTTCACTAATTTTTAGAAGGAACCATTCCTGTGGGCCCTTCTTTTCATTTTCCTGACTTTCAACTTGACATTTATTCAGACTCCCCAATCAAATGCACAACTTAAGAGATTCTACCAAAAATGCCATGTCCCTCATCTAAATTGAGGTTAAAATGTACTGAAAGCTTCCCTTTCTTGCTCTCTCTTTCTCCCCACCTCTTCTCCTTTATCATTTCTAGAGGAATAAAGAGATTTCTTATCATGAAATGAACATCATTTCTCGTAAAGTTTCCCATCAGCAAAGAAGATGAATGCCCATTCCTCACGGTATCTCAGCTCCTTCTGATAGCAGCTAACATTTTAAAATAATGTAGCCTCTTGGCATTTATAGATCTTGGGGGATTTAGGAGAGAATTTAGTTTGGGACTGGTAATGACCATGAAAGTGTGTTCTGATTGAGTTTGAGCAGAGGCCACAGAATAATGTAGGGATATTTAACATGGCTCAAATATTCTCAAGGTATTTGATCAGTCTCCATAGTAACTGCAGTAATAAAATGTCTCTCAAATTTGTTCATCATTCTTTTCCTGTAAAATACCATTTTTAAAAACAAGATAATACCACGCTAAGCATTAATGAATACCTTGTGTTTTCTAATGTCCCCTTACCATGATGATAGCTACTTCTCCAGAAAATGAATTAATATTTTGACCCTAATTAAACATAGGGTCAGTTTATTAGGAGAAGGGTTACATTGTTTTTATTCTGATTGGTTTTAACATAAAATTCCTCGAGAACTAGTTTCTAGGGAATGTTTATTTCCCTCCCTATACTATCTTTAAGTCAGAGCTTTTTGCCCAATCCTCACCCATCCTTATGATAAAGCTCTGGAAAACAATTTTTTGGAGGAGCAATGATAGAAGGATAAGAAAAAGGAGGCCAGGGCTATTGTGAAAAATCTGAATGTGAAACAGGACTGAGTATTTTGATTCCATAAATTTGTATTTAAAGCAAAAAAAAAAATCTTTATTTCTTCAAGAATATCTTACCAATTATCTTATTATTGAGAGTCGCCTTTGTGTAGCTCCTAGCATCCATTGCAAACTCTCCCACTCCCCCTTCCCCCAGCTAGGCAATATTTTATGAGGTACTTATAATGTTTCCCTCTCTCTCTCTCTCTCTCAACAATCACATTTTAGCAGAACATATAGTGATAAATGTGCCATCCTTTGTGAAGTCATCATAATAACATTTCCTCAGAATTCAGCATCACTTTCACACAGATGATCTGATCTTTACACAGACTTATGCAGCACATGCTGTGGGTAGTTTTACCACTGACCAACTGCGTGGCCTTGAAAATGACTTAATTTCCCCAACTGTCAAATGGACATAATAATATCTATCTGAACTGGTTTTTAGCAATTTAATGAAGTGACATATTGTAAAGGTTTAGTGGCCTGCTGGCACCCAACAGACGCTCAATAAATGTACACTTCTTTATAGTAGCATTACCCTCGATGAGAAAATAGAGGCTCACGAGAAGTTAAGTGAGCTATGAACTCTCCCGAGTGGCAGAGATGACACTCAGATTCATCTTGAAGTCAAGCCCCATGGTACTTTCTGTGATTATAATATCTATTTATGGTCTGTTTTCCTTCTTCTAGTGACTGTCTGAATGGCTGTCATTAAACACGCTCTTTTTTCTGAGGAAGTGTACAAACCCACAACAACATTGACTAGGATCAAGTTTAAGATTTGGTTAGGGTTCTTCTTATGGAAAACATGTCTGTGGTTCCCGGACTCTGTGGGTGCCCTTCAGATCAACTCGCCCAAACACGTTGGCCTGTGTTTCCTTGTATGGGATCAGTGCCATCCACAGTCATGGAAGCAGAGTCTCACTGTGAAGCAGTGTTTTTCCTTTAAAATTGACTCAGGAAAGGGTTTTGTTCAGCAATCACAAGAAAAATGAGAAGAAATCTTATATGAACTTTTTTCCTTAAATTGTCTTCCAAGGAGTGTAACCCATATATGGTCATTCCTGGTGGACCTTACTCTTCTCCTCTGTACTCTACACAGTTGGGCAAAGGGGTATTGAGTGAATTATCATAAAAGTTACATAATAATCAGTAAGTAGGGTCTTCTGACAAGGCTAGAGACATGAAGAACTGAAATATTTTTATACATTTCTTAAAAACTAATTTTTCCCCTAAGAAATAAGTCATTGGGCCCTCATTACAAACACTTTTTAAAGTATACTCACAGAATAAACTCTTTAGAATGCAATGCCAAGTTTTCCTAGCAATTTCACTGAATTAATATTCAGGTCACAGGCAGATGGTCTATTGCCCAAACATTTTTTTGGTCTGTTAGTATCAAATGAGCCTACTTTGTGTTAATGACCATGGATAGTGCATTAGGTGAGCTTCACTGAGTTTGGGGGTTGGGAGTAGCATTTAGAACGAGTGATTGTACACTGGGTCCATTTTTCTACAGATTTTTTTTCCTCAGTGTACACTTATTTGAACATTTTCCATTTACTCACTTTCGTCTCCTTTTCTCACTATTGTTTGCACTTCAGTGATTTCCTTTACCTGGGTCATTCTGAGATCCTGTGGAACTTCTCCCACTACTGTCTGCCCAACAGTTGTCAACAGATAAGCATGCATTGCTTTCACTTTCCATTCATCTGGGAAAGATAAACATTCAGCTCTCATTGAGAGTAGGTAGTTTATCACCCACAGTGGTCCGCAAACTACTCAATTGCTCTGATTACACTTTGCTTAATTTGTTTTTAATACTAAAGCCAGAGGCCTGCAAATAGCCTGTTATACTGTTTCTAGGTAGAATTTTGTTTGGATAAAGTAGGTAGATAACTGGAGTGGCCAATTACTGCTATTGCGATTTTTCATTTTCATCATTATGAAAAGTATTTATTATGCACTTGTGATATGGTCATCTGAATTGGATTTAAGCCTAGAGCCAATCAAGAGATATATTGTCAGTACATTGTCTCCTCTCGATTCTAATCCACAGATGATAAGGAGTAGAAAAATGTGTGAGAAGAAAATGAACAAAACATAAAATAAATATTTTTTACTTTAGGACGGAGGAAATGGTGAGATAAAGTATATGCCTATAGGTATTGAAGCTGCTCTTTATTAACACCATCCTATCTAAATTATGGAATTCCAGGAACAACACACCTAGGAAAAGAGTCTGGAAAACTAAATAGCAGTGACATTTCTGTAGGAGCAATGTCCCTAGTAGACAACCTAGCAGGATAAAAGAGCTCCCAGCCAAACTTTTGTAGAGTTACATCATGTAGCCATATGTTGAATCTGGAGCAAGTCAAGGAGAGTGAATATGCATTTAATTTTTAATGACACTAACATGTCTGAAGGACTAATGCTCAAAGAAAAGTAAGAAGTGACATAGTTGAAAACTCTGGATTGCATTTCATATTCATTTGTCACCTCTAGGAAAAGCAAATAAAGTTTTCTCCTTCCCCAGAAGTGGATGATGAATGATAGCTTGGAGTTGGGCGGTGGGAGCCTGTGTAGCCATTATTGACTTTCTATAGAAAACAATTCATCTGCTGATGCAGTCAACACAGTATCTGCACATCTTGCAAAGCTCTAATACCCAGGGGGCTGGTCTGAACAGAGAATCATTATTTCCCTGTTAAAGAAAGACACTTCCCCTTGTTTTTACCCTCCCTGCCTCCAAGTAGAACTGCAGGGATTTATTTAAGAGGATGCAGACTCCCAGGGTCTCAGGAATGAAGAGGATTCACCTATGCACTCATTCACTTGTTCATTCACTAGAGACCAAGCTCTATGTCAGGTAAATAAATAATAGCCCCTCTTATTAAAGAGCTCACTTCAGGAATTGTGCAAAGTTTGGGTTCATGTCTTTTTACAAAGTCCTCCAAATTCCTGTCATTCAGATCATATTCCAGAATGCAGAGGATTAAACAAACAAAGCACCATTTATTTAAAGTCACACAATGAGCCAGAAAGAGTAGAGAGCCCTTGTAATTCAACAGACAGTGATGATTGGACATGTTTAAGGGATGTAACCTACACATTTTTGAGGAGTGTTCATTAATTTGAAGTTGCCATTTTGATATTTCCCAGTATAATACCTTCTGGGATAGAGCATATTTATGTACAAATGACATCATTCCTATCTAAAGATGGGTTCACACATATTATTCACATTGTTTCTTTTTTTCAAATAGGTTAAACATTTTCTATTTATATTTTGCTTAAAGACTTTATTTATTTATTAATTTACTTATTAACCTACAAAATGACCAAACAAACCTCAAGCATTTGAAATAAAACCATTAACATTTTTAAAGACTGAAATAATAAGAGTTCACTTATTTGGTTCACAATACTTTAGTAAATACTTTCTATGGTTCAACCACTGCACTGGTTGTAAACCAGGGGTCCTCAAACTTTTTAAAGTGGGGGCCAGATCACGGTCCCTCAGAGAGCTGGAGGGCCGGACTATATGAACTACTAATTCCTACTGTAACACCTCGGCTGCGCTCACTGCCCAAAAAACCTGGTGGGCCGGTTCAGACTCCTCTGCGGGCCGCATGTGGCCTGCGGGCCGTAGTTTGAAGACCCCTGTTAAACGAATGAAGTTGAAGATTGTGATTAAGTAACACATTGGTTACAGTGGTGTGTATTATTGTCTGTGCGTGCATTTGTGTGTTCTTCATTCAGTTGGATTTGAATATAGGCAATAATATGAAATTAAAAAATTAAGTTATAAATCAGAATGAAAAATCTATAATATAACATGTAGATGTGGATAAAGTAGAAGGAACCGTAAACATCGTTTAACTTGTTGTAAGGATAGGGTCATGAGCAGTTGATTTTTCTTTTCTTTTCAATTCGTCTACTGCAGGTCTTACAGAGGTGTTTGTGCAATAAAAAAGGCTAAGTAGAAATAGATCCCAGTTGACCTGTTTGTTTTGAGTGGATTTGAGCAGAGGTTTGAAAGACAAACCACTGGAAGGTTTGTGTAATACAAGCACTTATAAATCTTAGAGGGGGTATTTCCTAGCATCTTCCATCATTTCTAAAATGTCAAATTCCAAAATAGAGGGTTTTAGGTGAGGGCCGTTTAGAGAAGGTGAAATTTTAGTCTACATATTTTTAGTACCCAGAAAAAGCTGCCACGGAAGCCAGGAGTTTCATTTACTTGCTCTTAAGTAGTCATATGTTTGAAAGATGTTTGCATTATACTATCTCTGCTATTGCACCTGGCTGCAGAAAAATCTTATACAGTCTCATGACTTGGAGCATAAATTACCATCAAAGATATTTTAAATAAATAATAAATAAAAATCAGCTTGATTTGGAGATATTCTGTAGACCCAGTTTTTTTATTTTATTATTTTATTTGTATTTATTTATCTATTTATTTATTTATTTATTTATTTATTTATTTATTTATTGTTAATCCTCACCTGAGGTTACTTTTCCATTGATTTTTAGAGAGAGTGGAAGAGAGAGGGAAAGGCAAAGAGAAAACATTCATGTGAGAGAAACACGTCAATTGGTTGCCTCCTGCATGAGCCCCAACCAAAGCCCAGGCCTAGGAGGAGCCTGCAACCAAGGTATGTGCCCTTGACCCAAATCTAGCATGGGACCCTTTTTCTGCAGGCTGACACTCTATCCACTGAACCAAACCAGCTAGGGCCTAGTTTTTTATTTTGCTGAAGTGGTCTTCCAGGAGAAGCAGGTGGTGGGGTCTGCACTCATGGGAAGAGAGGAAAACATATTCTGCTTAACAGAGAAATAGAATATCAGAGGAAGGGGTAAATCACTTTGCCAAGACAAAAGATGCCCTATGAAATATGATGAGCCTCTTCATATTTTTATGGAAATTACTTTGGGCAGAAGTGCAAAAATCATGCTATATATCATGGTTAATTGTGGTTGGAGACACAAAGCAATATAATCATTTGATGACTTATTTGTTGTTTGGGAAACACCTGTTTGTGCTAGTAAATATGAGATAACCTGGAAATATTCTTGTGAATTAGGTGACATATGAACATCCCTGTTTAATGCATACAAGATATTTTAATGAAGTCATGTATGTGAGTTTGTACTTAGCACTTAAATGATAGCTTCATGCCAGCCAAAGAGGCTATCTGCGTGGTAAACTACAGACAAGAAAATGATAACTTTGTCAGAATTTATGGTGGGGAACAAGGATTGACCGGAACATGGATTGAGAGGCAATGAGTCTCCAATTTTTGTGTGCTTTCCATCGTGTCTGAATGCAAGAGCAGCCATGGTGTTTCACTCCCTGCCCCACATCCCTTTTCTCCTCTCCCAGAAGGGAGGTTGAGTGTGGTCCTATGCACCAAAAAGTTGCCAGTTCAATTCCTGGTAATGGCACATACACAGGATGTGGGCTCAATCTTCAACAGGGAGCATGCAGAAGGCAGCCAATCCATGTTTTGAGATGTTTTGCTCTCATGTCAATGTCTCTTTCTCCCTCTCCAGCTCCCTCTCTCCCTCTCTGGAAATCAATTTTAAAAATTAAAAAAAAAAGAACAGAGGTTGTAAGAACAGCAGGGAGCCTTTAATTCTCCCCACATGACATAAACATAGTGCAGGCTGAGTGTGTCTGGTGTGCAATCTTCATGTGACATTTGCAGCGACATCACAGGACACCACTTTTGAAGATGATACTAACTATCCTCCAGATTTTTTTTCTTTAAAATACGTTTTTATTGATTTCAGAAAGGAAAATGGAGGGAAAGAGAGATAGAAACATCAATGATTCAATGATGAGAATCATTGATTTCCTGCATTCTGCCCCCCCCTCCCCCCCCCCCCCCCCCCCGAGATCAAGCACACAATTCGGGCATGTGCTCCTGACCAGAATTGAACTATACCCTTTAGTCCCCAGGCCAATGCTCTCTCTATTTACTGAGCCAAACCAGCTAGGGCACTATCCCAAGGTTTTAATATGATTGCCTCCAAATGCTTGAGAAATCTCAGTGTGTTTGCCTGGCACTCTACTCTTCTATGACATGGCTCTGTTTTACTTTTCCTTTCTCTCTCACTCTTTCTGTCCTAGAACTGCTATCTCCTCAGCTGATAATCTTTAAAATCCCTGGGCTACAGTGATTTCTCTTCATACAGCCACACACTAAGCACATCTTTCATGCTTCTCCGAACCAAACTCAGAAAGTGTCAATTAATACGCTGATGGGGAGGAAGTCAGCAGGTAGCATTAAGGCCACCTGTCAGGAGGCATTAGATGTGCACTTTGACTGAGTGAAAGGAGACCTGCAGTGAGTGGGGAATGAGGTACTTCATCACACATTCCCAGAGGCATAGCATGAGAGAATAAAAATCAGTGTTCCGGGCAGCTTCTCCATCGTGTTCCTTTTGTGGATTGTTCATTACTCTCTGACCAAGATGAACCACCCCAGCGAGAGTGCAAAGCAGATGACACTATTAAGTTTCCAACAGTCAGAGCATATTCTCTTGTAGACAGGAAGACAACTGATGGGGAGATCCAGCTACTCTTCTCAGGGACCTCCATTCATATGTGCTCACACTGTGCCGGGCATCTTTCTAGGTCCATGTGACTACTCTGTAAACTCTTCCCATTCATTCATTCATTCATTTGATAGATATTTACTGAGTATCCTATATAATAAAAGGCTAATGTGCAAATCGACTGAATAGTGGAATGACCAGTGGCTGTGATATGCACTGACCACCAGGGGGTAGAAACTCAATGCAGGAGCTGCCCCCTGGTGGTCAGTGCGGAGCGCTGCTCAGGCAGAAGCGGGGCTCATGGCTGGCAAGCACAGTGGCAGAGGCTGGAGCCTCTCCTGCCTCTGAAGCAGGGCTAAGGACCCCTCAGGGGATGTCCACCTAGGGGTTCCAGACTGCCAGAGGGTGCAGGCCTGGGCTGAGGGATTCCCTCACCATCCCCTCAGTGCATGAATGTCCTGCACTGGGCCACTTGTATAATATAATCTAGGTCTTATTGTATCTGCTGGGAACATACCTGTAGGAGAAAAATAGAGAAATATCAACTACTTCTATTCTCAAGAATTTAGAATCTAGTAGAGGGTATGTGAACAGTAAACAAAATGAATAAGTAAATTATATAACAGGAAAAAGTGGCCTTTGTACAATTCACAGAGAAGGCTGTAGAAAACCCAGCCTTTGACACAAGACTAACAAAAAAGTCAAGCTACATGTAGGATGACATGGGATATTGTTGACATGAACAAGAAGCCTGTGCAACAAGAAAATCCTGTGAATTCCATCTCTTTCCATTTCCTTCCACCTCTCCAACAGCAGGTGTTACAAGTCTTGCTCTTTAATCTCCCCTCCCCTCCAAATTAAAGTACACAAGGCCAAGTAGGTAGGGGGTTGAGGTCAGGGGAGCAGTGGGAAATAGTTCAGATGAAGGAAATAACTTTTGGGGAAAAGAACATCCAGGAGCCCTATGGAAGCGAAGAAAACGCAGTCTTCCGTTTCCTCTCTCTTCCTTCCAACTTGTCCTGCCTCCTTCATTCCTTAGTGAATATCATTTTATATCATTGGGCCAAGGTGTTCCCAGGTGTTCCTTGCCTGCCCCCTTTCCCTCCCTTGTCAAAATTTTAGCTCGTTACGTTTTGGAAATTTGTAAATCTAACTTCCTGTTATTATCTTTCCCCAACAATCTCTTGCTGCAGATTATGTTACTCACGGACCCGGAGATTGAGAGCAGTTTATTGATCAGCTCAGATGAAGGAGCGACCTATCAAAAGTACCGGCTGAGCTTCTACATCCAGAGCTTGCTCTTCCACCCCAAGCAGGAGGACTGGATTCTGGCTTTCAGCCAAGACCAGAAGGTGAGCACAAAACCCTGTTTGAGACAGCAGTGCATGGTTCTCCTGGGAGAAGCCCCTAGTTGATCATCTCCACGCTTCTTCCCTGTGACCAGTTTGGTTCTGTGCAGTCGCCTGAAGCGGGTGCCTGTGGGACAAGAGGCAGCAAAGAGCGTCTCAGATCACTGGCTTGAGCTTGTAAACATCTGACCCAGCACACAAGGGAAAAGCCAGACACTAAGGAACTCAATGTGGAGAGACTGTTTGTTTTTAAGTATATTTTTATTGATTTCAGAGAGGACAGGAGAAGTAGAGAGAGAGTGAGAAACATCAATGATGAGAGAATCATTGATTGGCTGCCTCCTGCACACACCCTACTGGGGATCCAGCCTGCAACCAGAATTGAACCCGGAATCCTTCAGTCTGCAGGCCAACTGAGTCAAACCTTTCAAGTCCCAGCACTGTATCCACTGAGCCAAACTAGCAAAGGCAAGAAGCAGGTTTTAATGTAGATGTTTCAGACCATTAGGAGCCCCAGACCATCATGGAATATGAGAATGTGTTTTGTGTGTGTCAAGAGGTGATCATTTTTCTAGATCAAGACCCATGATAGTTTTTATAAAACCCTTAAGGGAAGGATGCCCCCACCCCCAAAGGCTTAAGAACAATAAGAACTTTCTAAAACAGTGAGAGAAATGGCCAGAGAAAAAATAACAACATCCACAGAGAACACCATTCAGAGACAGGTGATCTCAGGACTTTTCATCTGTTGGTGGTTGGATTGAGGGAGAGTTCCACTTTGTAAAGAAAACATTGAATGAGGTTTTGCTATTTGATGTGTGTGTGTGTGTGTGTGTGTGTGTGTGTGTGTGATGTATGTGTATATATGCTATGGAATGCATACTATAAAATATATCATGTACCTTTTACTACAGATACATTATAACATACATATAGCCCTTATTTTTCAGGACCTTACATTCCTGGATAGAATATAAGCCTACCAACATAAAATGCAATTAAATTAAAATAAAAAAGAAATAACATATACATTGGCAAATGGGAGAGGCTCTAGCCATAGAAGCCAAAAAGGAACATGGGGAGATAGTGGAATATTGTCTGTGAAATGGATGGTTCGGTGAAATCATTCTTAGATTTCTCCTTAGAGTGCTCATGTGTTAGAAATTATACATGCAGGGCCTCCGTGAGCGAGGCATGCTCTCGGGCTTTATCTGGAGAGGGTAACGATGAGTGGGGTTCTTCCTGGAGGGCCAGGAGGCCGGAAGCACCTTTGCCAGGCCTCTACTGACAGAGCATGTTGGAGGAAGCAAATTAAAATTCTCGGTATTGCAGTTTTATTCATGCTGCCCTTCCTGCCAACTAAAATGCACATTAAGGCTAAAAATAGAAAAGATTTACAATTAGGGTTCATTTCCTCTTGAGCAGCCTGGCTGCCCTTCCAGCAGAATGCACAGTTTTGCTCCCAGAGTCAGGCCGCTGTGCATCTGTCCAGGATGGCGCAGTGGCCACAGGCTAAGCTGAGAAGCTCAAGACACAGAATATTAGTCATTTAATCTGCTGTGTTATTGCGTTTTATCTGACAGTTGGTTAATTTTCCCCGCGATGCTAGAGGCACAGCGAAAGCCAGATTTACCTGGCCAGGGGAACACTGCGCATCATTGAGTTCATGTGGAGGAGATGCCCCCGAATGTAACCCTTCAGGTCCCAGCATTTCATTTTTATTTTATTTTATTTTATTTTATTTTATTTTATTTTATTTTATTTATTTTTAAATATATATTTCATTTATTTTTTACAGAGAGGAAGGGAGAGGGATAGAGAGCTAGGAACATCGATGAGAGAGAAACATCAATTAGCTGCCTCCTTCACACCCCTACTGGGGATGTGCCTGCAACCGATGTACATGCCCTTGACCAGAATCGAACCTGGGACCCTTCAATCCACAGACTGACGCTCTATCCATTGAGCCAAACTGGTTTTGGCAGGTCCCAACCCTTTAGACATTTCCTCCTGGATTGCAGTGGTAGAGTGGGTAGTGCTGGAAGAGGTAGGACCTCCAGGCTGTGGCTCCAGGTCAGCTACTTACAGGGAGAGCGATTTAGTGTTGGCTTCCTTTGCTGTAAAATGTGTTCATACAGATAATTATATTTGCAGGGGCACTTTCAAAAAGGTTGGGGGGAAAACCATGAATATTAAAGTCCACATCCATTTTAGGTGTTCTGTATGCTTCAGTTTTGCTATAAAATCACTATAGCAAGGAGCATAATCCATCTGGGTAGAGAAGATTAAATACACATGAGTTCACCAATAGTCCAAGAGAGGCCAAAAGAGCATGCCCTCATCCACATTTAATAGATGCCCAATCAAGATAGCTGGATGGATGATATGAAATGGGCAGCCCAAAGTGCAGGAGTGATGATCTTATGAAATTATTTTACCTAGACATTAATGACTATGTCATGTTTCTTGCCCGGGGGCGGGGCACATTTACATAAGAGGAATGTCACAAATACTAATACAAAGTTAGAAAACCCCTGTTTGCAGGATTGTGAAATGGACTATTTGGCTGAAACTGAAATTTGTTAAAGCTCATTCTGTACTTCCAGAACAGAAGCTTGATTATTTTTCATTGTATTGGCTATTTGGTCGTTAGGCAAAGTAATTTTGTTCTTCTAATTAGGCATCTTTTGAAAATGTTGGTCTGTGGAATGATGGGTTTAAAGCTACAAGTTACAAAGGCTAATTTGGTAGAAATATGATATGAATTGTGGTAATACATGGTCAAAAGCAATAAGACCAGTTAGGATGATAGCGTAGCCATTATGGACTGGACCAAAAAGTATCCTTCGACCATATACCACATAAATTCTATAATTTGGGAGCTGGAAGAAACATTAACAACCTCTGCTCCATAGAAGCTAACAAATCTTCCCATGGAGAAAACCCACACTTATCACGTGTTCAAGTTCAGTGAATGAATAAAGCCTATGTAGCAATTGGTAGGATTCTCATGTTTAAGGGTGCTATCTTGAGTTGGGCAGATTTCTGTTTCTCCAGGAGAGAAGGAAGGTGAAATCATGCCGGATGAAAGAGGGGTAACCTGCTGGTGCAAGTAGAGATTAGAGAAGAACTTCACTTCTCAGAGCTTGAATCACAGAATGACGAGTGGGGCTGTAGCCATCGGAGGAGCCATTAGCTAATGGGGTTGGCTGGAAGTCAAGTGGAGAGGGTCTGTGGCCACTCAGGTGGGTCAGTGATATGAAAATAATAGCTGGCGATTACCCATGAATCAGGGAGCTTTTAGGAGTAATGAGACGCAGCCCTGAGCACCAAGGAGGGCCCCATGCTGGTGTTGGCAGACCAATGACTATGCTTGCCCAGGAAAAGGAACATTTACTCTTTCACAGGCTGCTCATCAGTTTTTTCCATGACAGCTGCTATTGCTGCTGCCACAAACCTCCCAGCTCTGAACTGAGCCTCAGTGCTAGTTGTCTCTGCTGGATGCTGTTTTATGCACATGTAAGGTGGACAAGATTGTCAGGTAGAAGGCACTGTCTCTTAGAAAGTATCCTGTGTAGGTGGCAGCTCCTTCAGAACTCACCCCTGAGCAGAATCGTCCTCTCTTCTTTCCTTGCGTGCCCCTCCGAGACCTCACAGACATACATTCCTGATTTTGGATACATACCACCTGTGTTTCCCCCTTACTTCCCTGCCAGTGCCTTTCCTCCCTTCCATGAATGAGACCTGAAAGGCCCCGAGGACGAGGAGGGAGCATGGACTGCTGGCTCCCAGGATGGAGCCATGTGGGCTGCGCTGTCCTGCCCCACTGCATTTCATCTTGAAGGCCTGAACCCCGGGGAGGCTTTTTGATGTGAGCATTTTAAGACACTCCAAGAATTTGTTGAGCAGATCGTCCATTCTGGCCCAGGATACAGTTCTGCTGGCTATCAGTTCCATAGGAAGTCATGGTTTTATTTATTTTTTCTTGTGTGTGTATTCTTTCTTCCTTTTTAAAAAAGATTTAATCAGGAAAAAAATGTGTATGGCCAAATGCCCTCAGAATCCATAAAACCTGGATATTGTGATGCTGTAGTCTTTTCTCTCCGAGAGAGACATCTCTCTGTGGTAGTCAGGGTCTGGGGGCTTGCCAAGAGGTAAATATTTCCTTGAATTGGCATGTGGCCCTCCAGGCCCCGCTGGGATGGCTGGCAGGAAAAGGTTCAGAGCCTTTTTCCATTTGAAGTTCCAAGAAAAGTAGCTGTGGTCCTGGCGGGTTGCTGAGTTGGTTAGAGCATTGCACTGATACTCCAAGATTGCAGGTTCAGTCTCCTATCAGGGCACATACAAGAAGCAACCAATCAATGAATAAATAAGTGGAGCAATATATATATATATATATATATATATATATATATATATATATATATATATATATATTTCCCTCCCTCTCTCTCTTTTGCTCTCGCTCTAGCTCTCCTTCCATCCCTTCCTCCTCCCCCTCTAAAAATCTATAAATATTTAAGTAAGTAAAATTAAATTAAAGCAGTAGCCTGACCAAATGGGAATCCCGGCTGGGGAGTTAGTATTATAAATAGGAGCTGAGGGACTTGGCCTCTGAAGGGTCTGTGTGAGGAGGTACCTTTGGAAAGCCCTGGAATCTCAAGCAAATCAACATGACAGGCATTACGGGCATTTTATACCGAATGGGAAGAGGGATAGTGGTCACGGAAGGTCCCACCCTTTATACATCGTCTTCCAAAGAAAAAGAATCACTGTGGACACTGAGGAATTTCATGGCATTTATTATAGGAATGCCAAAATCTTGCTTTTCTTTATTTATTTCTGTACTTTCCTTATCTTTGCATTTAAGCCGTAGACAGACCAAACATTCTGCTCATTTTTTTTGGGGGGGGGGTGGGGAGGGTATGTGTGTTTCTTTGCATTAGAAAATGAAGCGAGTGGGAGGACCGAGTTCTTCACCTCATTGCCAGTCCCCGCGTCCCCCCCCCTCCCCCCATCTTCTTGCCTCAATACAGAAAACCACCCAAGGCAGGCTTAGCAGCAGGCTGAGGCTGCCAGATTACATCTTTATTTTAATTTGGCAATAAAGTAGTGTACAAACTGTGCTATAAAACACTGCCTCCAACAGCATCTCTCAGTCTGTCTTAAACACCTCACTAAACATGATGTGTTGGGAAACATTTGCAATGTGAGAAAACAAAGCGCAGATGTGACTGAGAGAAAACAAATAGGAGAGAAATACAAGGATGTATGTGTACTTCAGCTCTGCAGGCCATCCTGGCTTGCGGGGCTCCTGGCTGCTCTGTTAGGGTTGGTTGTACTGGAGGAGTGATTTGTAAAGGAAGGTAGGGGGTCCTTTAATGTGAAACCAACATGGACACTCCCAGGACTCAGGCAGGAGGGGAGCGTGGGAGGAGAGGCCCAGTGACCTGCTGGTTCAGGCTGGCAAGTCCCCTTGGGAGGCTCTGCTGAAGGACCTGTGACCCCGACCAGAAGCAGGAAGGACCACTTTTCTCTGTCCCATGCAGCGAGCTGCTTCTCCCCATGCTTACAGATGTGGCGGTCCATCTAGGCCAGCAGAGCCAAATATCAACAGCACAACCATTGAAATTTCTTTTGAGAGCCACATATTTTAAACTTAAACTTTTAATAACACCATTTCTTCAAAATAGACTTGCCCAGGCCGTGGTATTTTGTGGAAGAGCCACATTCAAGGGGCCAAAGAGCCACATGTGGCTCACGAGCCGCAGTTTGCCAACCAAGGATCTAGGCCACATGTGTCAAACACAAGGCCCGCGGGCCAAATCCAGCCCGCCAGGCCTTGCAATGTGGCCCGCACCTCGCTGTCATCACTGCACTCTGCTGTCAGTTTATGATATTGTCAGTTTATGACTGTTCAGTAGACCATTCGGCCCGCGATTTAGGCTGGATTTTAGATTTTGGCCCCTTCTCTGATTGAGTTCGACACCCCTAATCTAGGCCATGACCTCAGTTCCTACACAGACAAGCAAGAAATCTCACTGGACAGAGTGGCTGGGTCTGGGCTGTAGGAAGTAGAGGATGTGTTCATTCGGGGGTGGGGGGCGATGGGGGGGTGAGCTTCGAGCTATTTCTGCCACTGAGGATGGCTCCTCTAATGTCACTGGTCCTTCAGGGTTTTTGTTTGTTTTATTTTGTTTTGTTTTGCTTTGAGGGAAGTGATCCTGCTTTGTTTGAAACGTGGTACTCCCTTATTTTTTCAGTGTTTACAAAATTTAAATATAACAGGACAAGGAAAGCTCATCTGCCACCTTGTATTAGTCCCCAAATTTCTTTTTTCTTTTTCTTCTGTCTTGCCCATCATCTTTATTTTTCTCCTGTTCATGGGTCGCTCTGTCTCATTTATTTCAGGAGATGTGAAATCATTTTGCAATTAAAACACGCATCCAAATGAGCTGTCAGTTCTGTGGAGGGAGTATAAACTCTTAAGACAGTTTGGTGGGCCACCCTTCACTCTGGGGCACTTCTGGAGAGAATTCACACGTTTATATTCTCCCTTTTTGGGGGGCTCTGGGAGTCAGCAGTAATATCACCCATGCACCTGTGTGATCCCTGCTCTCCTCTATGTTCCAAAGAAACAGGTTATGAAAGAAATAAATCTTAAAATTGCATGTGGGCCTCCCCTTCAGTATTTTGGTGTAGATGGCTAAGATACATATAAAACCAGAACATGGTTTTAAAGGGGGAAGCATGATTTGATTTGGAGATTCCTGGCACCCATAATTGAAACACTAAATATTAACAGTCAGCATTCTGTTTTTAAAAATCTGTTTTATTTATTTTAGAGCGAGAGGAAGGAACATCAGTGAGAGAGAAACATTGATTGACTGCCTCCGGCACACCCCTACTGGGCACAGAGCCGGCAACCTGGGCAGGTGTGCTGACCAGGAATCAAAACAGTGAATAGAAATTGAACCCGTGACCTCTTGGCTCATGGGTGAATACTTAATCACTGAGCCACACTGGTCAGGCTTCATCTTTCCTTTTCTGCCTGGATCCTAAGAGAAGGGTATTGCTTAGCATGGCTTTTTGGAATGCTGGGCATTGCCTGGGAAGTAATGACTACTTGATAAGGGAATAGATGCCAATATTTTCCAAAATCGGTCATTCTGGTTTCTTACCACTGATAAGCAAAATGGCAAACTAGGTGAAAGCATCAGCTCTCTACTCTCTCAGGCCCTACTAATGGCCCTGGGACCCTCAGCGGTCACTTAATTG
Organism: Pipistrellus hanaki; assembly: GCF_964339955.1. Taxonomy (NCBI): domain Eukaryota; kingdom Metazoa; phylum Chordata; class Mammalia; order Chiroptera; family Vespertilionidae; genus Pipistrellus; species Pipistrellus hanaki. Next base: position 42,428,333 of record NC_140516.1, on the reverse strand, counting down.
TATACTTTCTGCAACTGAAAAGTGGAAGGTAATAATAAAGGCACCTGCCTCTCCAGTAATAATAAAGGACTATTAAAGGCACCTGCCTCTCCAGTAATAATAAAGTAATAATAAAGGACTGTCTGAGGATGCTGAGATAGCATACATGAAACACTTACCACCAAGTTTGGAAGTTAGCAGGCATACTAGTAGACGCTACCCATTGTATTATTCAAAGACCTGAGAGAGAGCCAACCTGGCATGGCATTGTCGGATTTCGACACAAGGCTGCCTTCGAGATAGTTCAGGGCCTTTTCAGCACCTGAAGTTAGAGGCACTTTAGTCAACATGGAATGCCTTCTTAGTCACTAAAAGGCTCCATGGAATCAGAAAGAATGGAGCATGGGAGATAGACAGTGCTCAGGGAACATTATTGATTATAATAACAGTAAACCGTTAAACATTACATTATTTGTCTTCACAGTAGCTTCATTGGTTTTGGAAGACACCTAGCAGCCCCTTAATGTCAAAGGGCTAATTGAAATAAAAGATAAATGGCTCCTTGAAATTCACACCCCCTGGGGATATTCAAATGATTCCTGCACAAGCTCAAACACTCAGGAACCTGGTATCTGCCTAATGCCATCAGGTTTCCCCAAGGCCCTGTGTTAAGTAAAAAGGCACTCAGTTATTTATAAGGAATATGCTAAGCATTCTTTACCATGCTGGGTTGGCAGGATTTCCATGTGCTTGAAATTTCCCAATGTCAGAGCTGCTTTCTAATGGCATGCATATATACATAATTTAAGTATCCAAATACAAAACTGGCGATTAGAGTGGAAATCAGGGAGCTTGCTAAATGTCAACCCCAATGCTTGTTTATAAAACAAATTTTCAAGCTGAAATGCCATCCTATGCAAACAAGGAAGGCTTGTGTTCACCTTAGAATCCTTGTTTAACCAGTTTGTGTCATTATTTTTCAATTGCTACCTCGAACAGTTGGATCTACCTATTCCTAATGGTTTGAGAGAAATGGGCTGCTGGACATTTGAAAAGGAGTAATTGGTATTCAGGCTTGGACAGGCACAACAATACTATTTGGTAGCCATTGAAGCTCTGAAATAGATTTACATTTTTGTTTGTGCATTTTTTAGCCAACTCTCTTGATCCGCTCTATCCACCACCATTTGTCTGAATGGATTAAGATACCTCCTTAATCCAGGCACTAGTGGGAAACTTTGAAGGACATTTGGCCTCATAACAGAACATGGATCCCTTTCTTAAATAAGTTCAAGGGATACCCAGAAAAATGCCTATCTAAGGCTGGCCCTTTAGAAATCTGGCAATGTGCAGGGTTCTTGCCAAGAGGGGTCACAACTAAGGATATTGCCATGGACATGGAAGTGGTTTTGGGAGAAGGAAGAATAGACACATTTTGTGAATTTATGTCTATTGTTTTCACCTTTAAAAAAATATAGTTTTATTGATTTCAGAGGGAAGAATGGAGAGGGAGAGAGAGACAGAAGCATCAATGATGAGAAAGAATCATGGATTTGCAGCCCCTCACTGGGGATCAAGCCCAGAATCCAGGCATGTGCTCTGACCGGGAATTGAAACTTGACTTCATGGTTCATAGGTCAATGCTCAACCACTGAGCCACACAGGCAAGGCTGTTTTCACCTTTTTTTAAAAAAAAAAATTAAAAATGTTATCTTGCCAACCTTCTATCTTCGTTATAATAGGATATTGTAAGTGTGGGTTACACATGGCACACTCGGTGTTTTAAGAGATTCAGCGACACAGCCAGGATCTCAAAGCTGCCAAGAGAAACCCAAAGTCAGGTGCCTTCCTGTCCAATCTACCATGAGATGCCCATTCTAAGAGCTGAGTTTCACAGTAGAGAGAGGAGGGTTGTTGTGTGATAATCCTGGTCAAGGCAGGAGAAGAAGGGAGAGGGAGGGACCTGTGGCCAGAGGCAATGGCCCTGGCTGGCTGCCTGGCACCCAGCAGCCCCTTGTGATTCATCAGACCAGCTTCTGACCCCTTGAGAGACAGCACTGTGACCCCTGTGCATCTGTGCCTCCAACCTTGTCCTGGCTTTAGTCCCAGGTGTCTGCATGTACTTTCTCTCCCTGCTCAGGCAAAGTGAAGGGCTTTCAGAAGTGACATTTCTTCTGCTCTCCATTGGTCAGACTTATTTTTCCAGTTTAATTTTGTTTTGTTTTTTGCTTATTTTTAAAATAGTGGTCCTATTTATTCTTCTCATATACAGGGGCCTGGCTAATCCAGACACTCATCACTTCCCTGCCTGGTTGCAGCCACCTTCTAACTGATATGTCTCTGTGTCTCTCTGGACTTTGCTGCTTTGTTAATTTGCTCAGACTGACCTGTTCACCCTGGAATAGTGTTCCTCTCCGTCTTCATATTGAGAAAATGGGGGAGGGGTTAATTGATTATTTTTAGAGAAAGAGAGGAAGGGAGAAGGAAAGATAGAAACATAGATGATAGAGAAATATCATTGATTGGCTGCTTCCTGCACGTACCCTTAGTGGAGATTGAGCCCATAATTGGGCATGTGCTCAGGCTGGGAATCAAACCAGCGACCTCCTGGTGCATGGGACAACGCTCGACCAACTGAGCCACACCTGCTGGGCCACACTGGGAATTTTAACGGTACCCTAGGCCCACCTGGAAAGCTTTGGAAGATTCCCACATTTTCCTTTTTCACATCCACCACCATAGCACTCTGAACCAAACACTTCACATCACTTTGGCCGTGATATATCCTGACGAGCTAGCTTTTTCTTTGAGGAACTTCCATCTGGTAGGGGTAGGAGTGTTGGTCTGGAGTGGTTACCATGGTTTTCTCTCTATCCCATCCCTGTACCCACCCGCCAATGGAAAGGCTCATGGCAGCATTTAGTGAAGTTTCATGAAATTATTTCAGGGACCAGGGAACGCAGCTTCCCCTTGGAGTGATTTGTGGCCTTCTCTTCCTCTCTGTGGAGGCCTGGGGAGGGAAGAGCTTGATATTTGCCATGCCTCCGGCCCGGCATTAGGAATTCATTTGAAGTCCTGAAGGTACCATCTCTTTCTTGCTAAAAAGAAAGCAGTAACTTTCAGTGAGAAGTGGAGAATCATGAGCTGGATGGGAGCTCTGTACCCAGACCATCCCCAGGGCAGCGTTAGGATGAGGCAAATAAAATAGAACTGGCAGGGGTTTCTGTCAGCCTTTTCAAGGAGTGCAATTTGCAGGCCTCCTGCCTCTAAAATGTGAAGGGCAGAGAGGCAAAGAGGAAGGAGCAGAGAACCTTAAAAGGAGCCGACAGCAGGAAGTGTTCCACCCATGTGGCTGTGGAGCCTTCTTGAGCCTGTGGAGGGACCCAGGACCTGCCTCCTGCCTGGGGAAGGCGCCCTGGGGAAGTTTCTGGGGAACCACTTCCAATCCCATCAACCAAAGACATTACCCTTCTTCCTTCCTGTGCAGTTGTGTCCTTGGACCAATTTCCTAGCTGAAAAAAAAAAAGCTTCTAATGAGTTCCTAGCAGTCTGAAAGGAGGGGCTGTATTGATGCAACTTAGGGATATTGAGAAGACTTTCCAGGGATTGTGGCAATGACAAGCTTTCATATCGACATAAGGAAGTTGAGTTTCTCTTCAAAGAAATGGTAAGAGGATGGAAAATCCAAGTTGGATACTGTCATAGCCCCTTCTCTCGCCCCATCTTAAGCTGTTGTGGTTAGAAATCCTGAGCAAAGCCAAGGAGTCTTACTCTTTCCCAGCCCCACACTATGCTATGTGTCCTCCGTGGCATCCCTCTTTGCTCCCTTGGGGCCTGTGGCCCTCATCCAACTTGCAGCTTTACAGGCCTCCTGAGTGTGGCCCCGGAGATGACTGAGCAATTGATTAAAAGCTCAAAACTAACCTTGTCCTGGCCAGATTGGAGTGTGTCTGAGAGGCAATTGATATTTAATTGTCACATTGATGATGTTTCTCTCTCAAAAAAAAATAAAAATAAATAAAAATCAATAAACATATCCTATTGAGAATATTGAAAAAACATACAAAAAAAACTAACCTTGGCAATAGCATCTTCTTCAATCAACTGTATTTTTTTAAATCTATACTCTTCTTATAGCAGACAAAAGCAGGTGGCAAGAAAACAAACCAATGTGAGAAATGTTGAGAGAGAGAGAGAGAGAGAGAGAGAGAGAGAGAGAGAGAGAGAGAGAGAAAGAGAGAGAAAGAAAAATGGAAAACCTCATTAGGAGAAGAGCATAGCAGGGAGAAGAGCTGACTGCCCCAGACCAGCATAAGGACAGAGTGGAGGATTAAGCCCTGAGGCTGCTGCTGGATCTTGTGCATTGCTAAGCCTCCAGTGTGAGCTCAGGAGTACAAGGACGTGGTCTCAGATAGTTTAGGATGATTTTAGGCAGGAAGGATTTTCTGCCTTGGTTCCTTTTTCCTTCCCTTTATAAGATGTCTACTCCTTCAATCTTTTCCTCAATATTTTGTGCCAGGGTTATTAGCAAAACAAAACAATGTCAACCCCTTCACGAATCGCATTCTGCTGTTTGTGACCAAAGGTTTATAGGTGAACATTGCTCTCCTAAAATGGTTCAGATGTCCTGTTGTCCTCTCCGAGGTCCTCTGCAGGCTCAGCATTGCTGGAGAATGCACTTGCTGTTGCTATTGATGCAACAGACGTTAATGGTAGTCCTGATAGTAGTTCTCATTTCTGTGTTCTGAAGGTCCTTAGAGCTGTGGAGCCTGAGACACACAGGGAGGGATGGAAATCTTATGTAGGTGCTGATGACTCCATGAATTGTATTATTGTTGTTAATCCTCACCCCAGGATATTTTCCCATTGATATTTAGAGAGAGTGGAAGTGAGGAGAGAGACAGAGAGAAAAACATCAAGGTGAGAGAGACATTGGTTGTATCCTACACAAGACCCCTGTTAGGCCAGGGATTGAGCATTAACCAAGGTACATGCCCTTTGACCAGAATCAAACCCAAGACCCTTCAGTCTGTGGGCTGATGCTCTAACCACTGAGAAAAACAGGCTAGGGTGACTCCATTAATTTTATTGAAGGACATTGAGTCATTCTAACCAGAGCCTTCTACTACTGCCCAGAGAGTCACTAGTAAAAGTCTTTGATTTCATTCCCTTCTCTGTGGAGAACTTTGCTGTCAGACTCTGCAGGTTTAATTAACACATTAACTTTTGAATGGCTCAAATCTTTTTTTTCCTTTTCTTGGTAGAACACCAGGCTGGACTATTAACTTCTCAGGGGGCAAATCTGTGAAGTGGTATGTGGAGGACACAGAGTAGCTTTGTGTGGGGAATGAATGACTATACAAGAGCTGCTTGCTGCAAATCCTTGGGAGTTACAGAGGTGCTGATATTTATAGTTTTGTTTGTTTACTTGTGTGAGTATAGCCCTCTAACTATGGATTCATGGAAGCAAAAAAATAGTCATCTGATAAATTGCCTTTGTCCATTTATTGGGAAATCTGGGCACTTTACTTGGTAGAATCATCATTAAGAAATTTGCATGGTGCATGATTAAGACTTTTGCCCCGTGATCATACACTACGTACTAGGCACTGTGCAGATAGAGAGGGATGGGGTTCCTGACATATATTGATAAAAGCTTTGTGACCTCCCATAAAAGATGTAGGTGTGGTCTCAGATAGTTTAGGGTGATTTTTAGATAGGAATTTCTGCCTTGAATTCATAGAAGACTCTCTTGAAAGGCTACTAAGATACCCTAGCTGGTTTGGCTCAGTGGATAGAGAGTAGACCTGTGGACTGAAGGGTCTCAGGTTCGATTCTGGCCAAGGGCACATGTCTGGGCTGCGGGCTCAATCCCTAGTAGGGGGTGTGCACGAGGCAGCCAATCAATGATTCTCTCTTATCATTGATGCTTCTATCTCTCCCTCTTCCTTCCTCTCTGAAATAAAGAAATATATTTTTAAATTAAAAAAGAAAGGCTATTAAAAGAATTAAATATAAACATGTGCCCTGTAGTTTTATAGCATTGGTTACTGTACCATAGTTCTTTGGACATAAGGCCAGTGTGGATTTCAGTGTGTAGGAGAGGCTTCACGGAGAAGGTGACCTTTATCTGGGCCTTACCCGACCACTGGCAGTCACTGAGGTAGGCACATCCTGAAGCCACCCCTACCAGAGTGGGTAGCATGAATGGGGGCATGGCTGGGGTGGGGGTTGGGGGTTATGCTCAGGTGTGATTGGGAAGGAGACAAGTCAAAGGGGATCTTGTGAGAGAAGAACCTGAAAAGGATGTCACTGAGCTGCCTGAGAGGCTTGGCTTATTGGGTTACTCGGTATATCCACTGCTCCAGGGGCCTCTGGATGTTCACAAATAACACAGCAGTCCCTGGAAGAAGATAAAAACAAATTTTATGGGACATGCCTGACTGGTCCCGGGGTTTGAATCCAAGCCTGGGGGATCAATTTAAAAAGACATAGAAGGGAAAGAAATACACACATTCAGATGCTGGCATCCGCACTTCCTCATGGAAATGAATTCCAGGTGGGAGCATGGATAGCAATCACCTGGTGTAGCCATCTAATTCCTCAGAGTTTATATATGGTTTTCGGCATACATGTGAATCAGCCTTCACGTGGAATTATTATTTTAAATCACCCTGATGCTGGGACACTGGCATAAATCTTTGCATATAAATATTAATATTAATTTATATTTATATACAGACAAAGCCATACACAATGGTGTGAACTATGTCTTCTTTAAACTCATGCAAAGCAGTTCTGGGTTTTAAAAAAGATAAGAGGGGAGAGGGAGCTGCAGGAGTCCCAGATCAGGTGCTTGCTGTTGATCTAGCAGTCTGCGTGTGAGAGTGCAGGGTGTTCAGGACTAACTGGGATTACAGCGCAGGACCTGGGTCCACCGGCTGCTTGGGTTTCCGTTAAGAGTGAGCTGCGCCCTCCTCTGTTATCTCTGGGAGGGGGGCTGTGTCTGCCTCCCTCCTTCGCACTCTTAAAATGAATCAGGCATGAAATGGGCCCAGGAAAACTTTCTTCTGCAGACATAATGGGGCAGAAAAGAATAATAAGACTTGAAAGAAAGAAGCCACAGATTCTCCTTGGCTGGATGCCCAAATGCTATGTAGCTGGAGCCAATCGAACTGCTTGCTTTAGTAGCCAGATATCTCCATCTTTTTTTTTTTTTTTGGCTGGAGGATGTGTTTTGATCCAGGGGACACAATGGTGTAGGAAGCTTTTTTAAGGGTCAGTGCTTCCTCACTAGGGCTGCCTTGTTCCTTGGCCATGCCGGGTGCATCTGCAGCCCTGGTGAGTCACTTGGTGAGTCATTGGACTCTTTGTTGAGTGCTGGAGCTGGGGAAGGAGGACAAGGCTGGACAAGCAACGTCCCGGATACAGTGACTCACCATTCATTCGCTCAGGGATTTGGTAAATGCAATGGTGGGAGTTTGGGGTTTGTGAGTGGTTAGACCAGGCACATAGCAGAAAGACTATGTTCCAAATGATATTTTTCAAGACAGTAGCCGAGAGGCCAATGGAAGCCAGGATGCCTACAGCATTAGGAGTCTCAGGGCTACCATCTGAGGACACTTCCAGAGACACAAAAGGGGTCTGTGATGCTGCAAAGAATATTGGAGAGGAGCAGGGGTGTCATGTGGGCAAGGAAGAGCAGGAGGTAGGAGAAGAAAGACATTGGGAGAGATGGAGCAGTGGAGGGTTAGACTCTGTCTCGTGAGCAGTGTTTCTATGGAGTTGCCCCTGGAGAGTGCTTGCACATGGACTTGAACCGTTACTAGCTATATAACCATCTGTAAAAATGGTCAGAATAACTTCATATATCACAGGTATGGGGTATGGACTAAATGAAATAGTACATGAGAAGCATTTGGATGACTAAGTAAGAACTTAGCCAATGCGGGCTCCTGCTGTAGCCTGAAGTTCTTCTGGTTACTATTATAAAAAGTAACTTGGCCCCTCTTGTCTGCAGGGTCTGTTCTAGTCTCCCTAACATACCATTCAAAGCCTTTTCCAAGTTGCCCTCAACATTTTCATCCAAATGTATCTAGATAAGCCAGACTTATTAATATCTGTCCCTGCATATCTCACCTCTTTGTCCTATGCTGTTTCCTTTGTGAATAATGCTTGTCCTTTTGCTGTCAGTTTGAATGTAGCCATTCTTTCCGATCCCCAACCGAATCTCCACAAGGTCTGAGAAGCATCCCTGATTGGCTACTGAGCCTCCTTTCTCTGCATCCTGTTATCAATAGCTGCCTCATGCGTCTCTCAATATTGCAGTCACATTCAGGTTGTACCTTCTGCTTTTTGAGAGCGAGGACTAGATTTTGCACTTCTGTGTATCCCACACAGTCAGTGATCTGCATATGCTGGGTCCAGTGGTTCAGCTGACTTGTTCTCCAGGCAGAATGGGTTATCAATCCCAGTCCATTCCACTATTTAGAGGGCATGTGATTTCCAGCAAATCACTTAATGTTCCTGAGCCTCAGTTTCCTCTCCTGTAAAATGGGGGTATTAACCCTTTGCACTCCGCTGTCCCCTCTCAGGGGACATCGGAATTCTAGCATATCACTCGGATGTCCCCACTCAGGGGGGACATTGCAGTTTATTAGTGATTACAGGGAATTGAGTTAATTCAACGCACGTTTCCTCCGCAAATTAGCGTCCAGTAGCTGGTAGCCAATGTCCAGAATGGTTTGGAGTGCAAAGGGTTAATATCTGACAAGCAGAATGTATGGGCAGAGTAGAGGTGATGTGTGGAGCATTCACCTGGTATGTGGCAGGTGGTCAATAAATGGTAGGTGTTCTTATTACTGTTACTGTTCTGATGAACTGCTGTTGGTGTATTCAGTGTTGCTAAGTAATTTCTTTTCTCCACAGTTATACAGCTCTGCGGAGTTTGGGAGAAGGTGGCAGCTTATCCAGGAAGGGGTTGTACCCAACAGGTTCTACTGGTGAGTCTCGCTTTATTTTGGACCATATTAAGATGTCACCTTGTAAACAAGCATTGAATTCTTTTTCTCACCCAGAGCTCTCACATGCGGTCTGTTCTGGTTGGGATATGCCCACAGCTCCCCAGGGCAGGACCTGGCAATGGTGTAGTAAACATTTTAAGGGGATATTAAAGATGTATCGAGGACTTCTTAATAAACCCCAAATAGATGACTGAGATTAGTGAGCAGCAGGGGCTTTGGAACTGGTGTTTTGTTCTAGTCTGATGAGACTTGTGAGACAGACACTTAACATTTTAATAGTGACATTTATTACTGAAACCATTATGCACTCATTTTTTTTACATATTCAAATAAAGCATTTCATTGTAAATAAGTAGGTCTCCTTTAGTCTAAGAGTGTATCTTCCTCCCACTCCTGATTCCAAGGTTCCTAGACCTTCTCCTTATCATTTGGGAAACAACCAGCATTTTTAATTATTTTTTTACCCTTCCAGAATATTGCATGAATTATCAAACATATTCTTAGCTCAATCGCTTTCACAAAAAGGCATAAACTGGGTGGCTTACACAACACAATTATTTCTCAGAGTTGTAAAGGCGCTGGGAAGTTCAAGATCAAAGGCACTGGCATATTTTCTTCCTGGTGAAGGCCTGATTGTTTCAGAGAATATGGCAGGATGCTGCAGAGGGTGCCTTGGTTCTGTGTCCTCACAGGATGGAAAGAAAGAGAGGGAGCACTGTGGTCTCTTCCTCTCTTTATAAGAGCACTAATCCCATTAAGGGATTTCACACTCATGATCTCATCTGAACCTATTTACCCCCTAAACACCTCATCTCCCGGTACTATCACTTTGGGGGATCACTGCTTCTATATATGAACTTGAGGGGAGCAAAAACATTTAGCCCATAAATTTGCATTGACATAAATGTTAGCTTACCCACCCTGTTCTGTGCCTTTTTTCTTTGTGTGAGAGGATGCAGTTAACAATACATGTCATCATTTTTTTTAATAGTTAAGTATCATTTTCCTCTAAGGATATAGATCAGATGTGAATTCTAGGCTTATTTAATGTATAACAATAGACTGTGTATATTGGTGGATGAGTGCAAGAGGAAAGTGAAATATGTGTCAGAGAGGGGGAAGATAAGGGGAAGGAAGGAGACGGGAGGGGAGAGACAGACAGCAAATGATAAAGAGGCAGAGAAAGTAATATATGTATTGTTAAACCACCTGAGCCCATCTTCCTGATTACACTAGAGATGGCCTTCTTCCATGGGCATGGTGACTACCAGTGACAAGAAGGGAAATACCACAAGCTCCTTCAGCTTTTGTGTTTCTGTGGCCTAGATACACAAAGAACAAAGTATGCAACATTCTAGTGTAACTTGACATCACATGACAAACCCTTTGGAATTTACGTCCTGACCCTGCCAAGAGATGTGACTCCTTACCCGTTTCTAATATACTCATGGCAAAGCTACTAAGGCTGTTTTCAGATGTTTGCTGCTATAAAGAGGCTATAAAGCGCTAGCTCAGAGCAGAATGTCAGTATGCCTTGTTATGTCATCATTCATAATCACAGGGGCAATGGCCTTTCCCGAGCCAAGGAGCTTCCTGCGAATAGGGCAGTGAAAGGTGTCTCCCTTCACACCTCCTGAAATCACACTGTCTCCCATCAGCCCTTGGATTTGCATGCATTTTGAGGAGGAATACATTATTATATTTCTCATTTTCAAATGCTGGTCTAAAATCCCTGTGGGAGTTGAAAGCTAGAGAAATGCATTAGAGAAATCTCCTAAAATGCTAAAAAAGTGAAAGATGGGCCATTTGCAAATAAACTGGTCAAAGATAACACATAGTGACTTCTATGTGGAATTTTTTTTTCCATCATAAAAATACAGTTATAGCCCATCTGGTATTGCTCTAACTGTGGTTCAGCATCACCTATTAACCAGGAAGTCATGGTTTGATTCCTGGTTAGGGCACATGCCAGAGTTGTGAGCTCAAACCTGTGTAGGGTGTGTAGGAGGTAACCAGTCAATGATTATATTTTACCATTGATGTATCTATCTCTTCTTCTCCCTTCCTCTCTGAAACCAATCTATATATATAAAAGCCTAATATGCAAAGTGGCCCCTTGGGAGTTCCATCGCTCACTATGATGTACACTGATTACCAGGGGGTGGCACAGAACAAAGGAAGGCCCCAGTTGTCAGTTGTCAGTCAGGAAAGAGATGCCCCAGCCAGCAGCCAAGCCTACCCATGGATGAATTTGGTGCACTGGGCCTCTAGTTAAAATATATTTAAGAAAGACATTTTTAACTGAAGGAGGTTTTTGTGCATAGAAGCCATTCACCTCTTCTTGCTCAAGAATGGCATGAGAGTTGTTTTGGAGTCCACATGGGCTTCTCCCTTCTCCAGGAGCTTAGCTCTAGCCATCCCTGAGTCTCCCTCCTCAGATCCTCACTTCTCTTTGTCTGTTGCTCTTTGTGTCCCTTATTCATGAGACACTGCACCTCTGTGTGTTTTGCTTGGAAATTATAAAGTCATTTTGGGAGAGAGGGTCCATGTCTTTTTGTTTGTTTAGTCTCTCTTTCACTTGGTGTTATATGTGCACAGAATGGCCTTGGAAAACAAATAAGTGAAGGCCTACATTACTGTGGTCCTACTTTAACCTCCAAATGGAGTTGATGCCTTTGCCAATGAGAAGGTGTGAGGGACAGATCTTTCCTCAGGTCCCTTTTCCAAAGTACTGAAAATATCTCCATGAGAACCTAGCATTAGAAAGCAGAAAGTTACAATTCACAGAGCACTGAATGGAAGAGTATTCCTACCCAGAGGGACAAAGAAAAACATTGACTAACAAATTGGACAAAGCTAAAGGACAGAGATGAGAATATTTCCCATTCAGCTGGCACATGGTACACAATATTCCATGGCTCACTGAAGGTCTTGTTTACACACAGCATCATGAGGTGAATGGGCCCCATCATTGCTTCAGAGGGTGCTAATTGCAATCCATTCTTTTCTACTCTTTGAGTTAGGGTCTTCTAAGTGAAAGCCTGATTATACATGGAAGCCCTTTGTAACCAAATGTCATAACTGGACCATCTTTATAAAAACTTTACACACGGTTGTGTATGAATTCTACTCAATCTGACTGCTAAGTAAAATAAATAGCACCCCTTTCTCTGCCTTGGGAAACAGAAAGGTACATCTTCCCCATGGAAGCCCTAACAGTGTGATCACCTTTTTATGCAGAGCTATTTAATCTTCATAACAGTTTTATGAAGTAAGCTTTGCATTATCATCATTAAGAGATGGGGAACCTGTGGCATGAAGAGGTTAAGTAATTTAGCCAAGGCCACACAGACAGAAAGCGGCACAGCCAGGATTCAAATACAGCTGGTCTGGCTCCAATGTCTATGCTCTACCAATTCAGTGCACTCTGTAGCCTCTGCCTCTTGGCCTTCTCTTCTGGCCCAGGGCAGTGAGCCCTAGAAATCTGGCCCATTCAGGCAGAGGAGTAGAGAAAACCCAAGGCTCTTTTGGCCACCATGCCTGCATGTGTGTCTCTCTGGCTGGTCTTAGCAAACAGACCCCAGGAGTTCTTTAAACTCGGTTGTTGTTGTTGTTTTTTTCCAGAGTGAGCACGAAACCTGGTGAATTGCACAGTGCACAATACTATTAATGAAAATCTCTTGGTGTCTATCTTTCTGGACTGGCAGACAAGGTGTCAATCAAAGCAATATATATTAGACTTACTTTTGGAAACTAGTTAATTCAAATTACATAGGAACTTTGGGGATGTCTAGGATTATTCAGAATGTATAATGCAAAGAAGCCCCTTTAATAATTTCAGCTTGGAGGCTGGTTGTGGGGGTGTGGAAGGGACTCAAGGAAACTTTTGAGTGCTAAATTGAGTTGTCACCCTGAGTAGTAGCATAGCATTTGCCATAGAGAAAAATGAAGATCAATTGATATATTTTCCTCATCAACTAGTACACTTGAGATATAACTTTATTTTGGGTGGCATTACTATTGTGTGAAAGTAGTCATTGACAATTGTAAAATAATTGTGCAATATAAAAGTTTTTTCTTATACTATCTCAGTGGTTGCTGTTGGTACTACCACAGCTAACATAAATCTAAGTTTTCCTCTAAGAAGTACAAATTGCTTCCAAAACCAAGTTACATGTATAGGGCATATTATAAAACACATCTTAACACAATATTGCCCTTCAGAAATCAATTATATTGGGAGGCAGTACAGATTGGAGATTAGGGAGTTCAGAGATAGGAAGTGTGAGTTTTAGCTTTTCCATTTGCTAAGTTAGCAATCACGGGGAAGTTCCTTAACCTCTGTGTGCCTCAGTTTTGTTCTCTGAAGTGGGGGCAATACCTACTTTATTAAACTAGATGTTTCTTGTAAATTGGTTATATGCTTAGCACCTAAAAATTATCTTGAGTGCCCACTGACTCATAGTAATAGTATTATTAAGAGTGGCTGATTCTACAGCTATCATTTTTATGAGCTGCCTTCTCAGTTTGGCTTTCCCCAGTTTGAGGCAATGAGGGGCATCATCAGCTTTGACTCCCCATCAACCCTGTCTGCCTCTTCCCCTCTCTGTCCCAGGATTGAATGAGTGGCCTGGCTTGGATCAGGGCTATATAAGGTGATGCATTACTTGTTTAGATCAGACACATATCTACTCTAGGAACTAAAGTAGGAGATGGGGTTGAGACCCAGTCAAACTGCATGGCTCAAATTGAGGGGCCATGATTTAGATGATTCCTAAAGAGGAAACAATCTATTTGGTTAACATAAAATAGGAGGAAAGATTATTATTAGGGAAAATACAGATGGAAGGACTGATTGTCCCCAAGATAAAATTTCATAATAGGTATTCATATTTGTTAAGTAAATACAGTGGTTCAGGCACTATATAACCCATACTACTTCATTCTCAAAATAAGATTGTGAGGTAGAGATTTTTACCCTCAATTTGATAAAATGAAAAGTTATGTAATTTATCTGACATAACACATAATATGTAATACAATCAAGTTTTGGAACTTGGTCTTTCTGGATTCATGGCTCTTGTTTTCAGTAGCAAAGCTCAGCCACAAATTCAAGACCTATTTCCCACCCACACCCTCCAGTAATACCTGTTAGCATGACAGTACAGTAGTTAAGGAACTCAAGTTTGAATTTGACACTGAAGAGGAACATGGTATTATAGGATCAGCAGTGAAAAAGTAAAGCCCCAACCAAAAGCCAAATTTGCTATTAGAACTTGATGAATGTGTTTTGTTGGGATCTAATTCAAGTTTAGGTCAGTGCAACAGAAGACAGTCTCAATTATAACCCACTCAGCAATCTATCATCTATGCAAAAGACAAGGCAATTTTAGAGCTGCTTCACTTAATTAAAAGTAGGTTCAGACTTACTGTATTGATTATGTTTCTCTTACATATAGGGGGCTTACTGGAAATAGGGGCAGATAACTGGTGATTACATTTAGACCAGGGGGTACAGTCAATTCCAATTAACCACGTGGATAGAAAGTAAGGAATGGTGAAACCCTAGAAAAGGCTGGAGGAATGTTCATGGGGAGATATCAACAAGAAGTGTCCATTAGTGGGAAGTGTTGAGAATTTTTGGATGAGAAATAATTAAGATAAATATAGAAACAAAATCCCAGAGAGGTAAAATAATTTTGTCTAATGTTACATGTTATTAAGTTATGATGATGGAATGCATATTAGTCATCATACTAGTGTCTTCTTCATAGACCGGTCAGGATTAAAGAGAGAATTCATGTTAAACTCTAAACATGTGTAATGCATGATGAATAAATATTAACTATTATTTAAAAGGGAAATAGAGAAGAGTCATGTATTCATGAGTTTCTGAAATATGGCAGCCTCATTTTGTTATTCAACTTAATTTATCTTCAATGAGAATTTTTAATGTGTACATGTCTATTTTTCTTTGTTGCCCCAGAATCAGGAATAATGGATAGAAAATCAGCTTACTGTTATATTTGATTTGAAAATGTTTGTTACCCAGTTATTTGAATTATTTGAAAACGTTTGTTACCCAGTTCATTTAATTTGCATCCGTTGAGTAATTTTCAGAGCTAACTCTTGGCCATAAAGAGAAAGGGAACTTGCTCTTGAGGGCCCTGTAGTTTGAGATGGAACTTTAGGGAGCCCCTACAGAGGTATATGGGAAGGATCTTGCCCCTGCATAGCTGCCCCTTGGTGAGTTTGCAGCCAAGATCTGGGGCCACCAAGCTGGACATGGACTTGGGAAGGGAAGAGAAAGGACAAGTTCAAAGCTACCTTTACTTCTACACTGCCTCTCACCATCTCTAACCAAAATAACCTTCAGAGTGAAATGACTGTTGCTTCTCTCCTATCTACTAAATCCCACACATTTCCTTCTGACCCCTCCTAAACCATGCAAAGGCTCTGGGGAATATAGTTAGTTGTAGGTCGGCCAAGTTGATCCGGCATGGAATCATTACAGTCTACCCCTTGAAAACTTGGCACTTGTGCACATCTTTTTCAACCACATATAACTTTCAAATGAAAACAAAAACAAAATTATGATTCTACCTGGCCTGATAGGATTTCCTCTATGCAACTTAAAACATGGCACATATCTTCCTCCCAAAATGAGGAAAAATTGCAAATGCCACATTATCTATGTTTGGATGACATTTCTCTTCTGAGTCATGCTTCTTCCTTCTGTAGAGAGGTGGGCAAAAGTAGGCTTATAGTTGTGAGTACAAAACAGAGTTTATTCTTGTCATATTATTTATTAATTATTGTACTATTTATTTGTATTACTTGTCATTTTCCAAACAAATAATTATAAACATCCCTTTGATTCCCCCCTATATTCTATAACAAAAATACTGAAATGTAAGGTCAACTACTACTAGCACATCTTATGTTGAAACACAGAAGAAGAGTAGGAGATATGAAAAGGAAGGGAAATAATATGTATACACACACACACACAAATATATATATTCATATTAATCTATAATGTGGTGGGAATTCTCTAGGGAATGTTTCCCAAGGAAAAGGATTTGTCCTTTGATGGGCCAAAGATAAGAAGAAATTGACCAAAGAGCTAAGATAAGTAAGTGACTAAACAGTGGCTGGCATAGGCCATATATCATGAACTTCAAATTTTCATTGAATGATGGTGCACCCTTTTATTATGTATCTGTCAAAAATTTTCTGACAAACTTTATTATTTCAATGATTGTCAGATACCTACTGATTTAAAAGATGTTAAAATGAAAAAAATCTGAGCATTTTGGAATTGATGGAATAGGTACACAATAAATATTTGTGTGATGAGTGAAAAATGAAGAATGGATATTGAGGGTGAGGCAACCAAAGATATTTATTGTTTTAAATCAAGGGTAGGGTTAGAGAGGATTGTCTTAGTAGATAACTAATAAAATGTGGGGCTATAAATTCTAGACAGGAGGGTAGAGAAGACCCAGAGATTGGCTCATTTGACTGGGCAGGAATGAAAGGCAGAGCAGGTTGAGAAAGATCAAAAAATAAAAAACAAAACTATCAGATGAGTGAATCTATGTACGAGTAGATGATTGACCCTGATGTGTTTGTGCATCAGAATCTCATTATTCTTACAGAATATAGAAACGATTGCATCAGATATCCTATGACTTGCAGGAATCTCTTCTACCAAATTCTAGATAAATGGCTGAAAACAGCCTTCTGGATGAACTGGAACTTTGTCTATCTGTCCATCAGGATTTATATGTCTATAAAGAGAGTAACTGAGGAAATGGACCTGTCCCACTGTTTTTTATGGTTGGCTCTGGCACTTAAAGCAGCAACCCCCCAAACACAGCAATTCCATCACATAGAGAAAGCTGTCAGGGTTTTCACAGGCATGGCGAGCTGTTCCCTGGGATGGGGACAGAACCTGCTACAGCATTTATGAGATTTATGGGAAAGGGATTTACATGAAGGCTGAAGTTTAAGGCAAATAAATCCCAGAGGACAAATATTACCCATAATTGAATTACAAAGCCATTATCATGTGCTGAACAGAGCAACTTTATGACTCTATTGTGACAAGAGGAAACTTGTTAGAATATTTATGTGCCTGGGAACCCTTCTGCATCACCAACCCCAGAGAACACACCATTTCTTCCATGTGTTTCTCATGAGCAGTTAGCCTTCCTGAGTAACTCAGTAGCCAAGAGGTAGAATCCAAAATAGACATAGCATATAGCATAGAGCCGCATCAGCACAAACCTCACACTTGACCTCACATTCAACAGTTCCTCTACCCACCATATTTATATTGTCAACCTACATCAGGCTCTTCCCATAATAACCAGGGCAGCCCTAGAATAAATAAAAACTCTGCATGTCCATATTGTTTTCTACTTCTGAATAAAAAGACATTTCAGCAATGAGCCATTTTCCAGTCATCATTAAAAATTAATATAACTTTATTTTTGTAATCGCTGAAGTGTATGAATCATGAACTTATGACAGCCTGAAATACTACAGTAGTTTATCTGCTTTATATGATAAAATGACATCATCAGTTCATCACAGTGATCTGATTTAGAAAAAACAAATCACTTGAGTATTTATAGTAGCTTTGCTATAATTAAGTATATTCTTACAAGATTTGGCATAGTTTTATTTTCCCCTTAACTTTTTATTTTGAAATAATTTTAGAATTACAGAAGAATTGCAAAGATAAAACAGTTTCCATATCTCTTCACTCAACTTTCCCTAATATTAACACCTCATATAATCATGGTGCAATATTCTCAACTAAGAAAATAGCATTAGCATATTCTGTCAGCTAAAATGGAAATCTTACTGGGGTTTCCATATGTTTTCTACTAATGTCCTATTTTCCAACCCAAGATTCAATCCAGAATCCTTCATTGCATTTATTTATCATATCTCCTCAATCTCATATCTCCTCAAATCTGTGGCAGTTCCTCAGTATTTCCTTACCTTTGATGACCTGGATAATTTTGGAGCTCACTAATCATTTATTATTTTGTCAATTACAGTTTACATTAAATTTTATTTTGTATTAGTTTCAGGTGTAGAGCATAGTGGTTAGACAATCATATACTTTACAAAGTGTTCCCCCAAAATTTCCAGCACCACTCGACACCGTTTTTACAAAATTATTGACTAGTCAGTTGTTTTGTAGAGTGTCCCTCAAATTGGGTTAAGCTAGTACTTTTTCATGATTACAGGGTTGAGGATTGTCAGGTAGTATATCACAGAAATGATGTACACTTCTTATGACATCGTATCAAGACTTGCAAACATCAATATGTCTCATTGCTGCTGATGTTCAACTTGACCACTTGCCTAAGTGGTATCTGCCAAGTTTCTCCACTGCAGTTACTGTTTTCTTTGTTTCATGCTCTCTTTTTTCAAAGTTCATACTCAAGGGAAGGAGAATTAAACTCCAAATCCTGGCAGGTGGAGTATCAAAAATTGTGTGAACATATGTTAAGATTGCCACAATAATTAGTAAATATTTTGGGAGATATTTTAATGCTATGAATTTTACCCACTAATTTTAGTATTTATCAGTCGATCTTGCTTGTAGCAGTTATTACTGTGGCCTTCTCATGGACATTTTCTATTTTGATCACTTCTTAAATATTCTAACTAGAGGCCTGATTCATGAAATTCCTTCAAGGGGCTTGGCCCTCACAACCCCAGCTGCCTGGGCCCTCATTGCCCCAGCTTCCCCCAAAAAGGTCATCTGGATGGTCATTCTGCTATTTGGTCTAATTAGCATATTATCTCTTTGTTATATAGGATCCTTCTCTAAGGAATAATGGCTCCCTCTTGGATGCTTACTTACTAATACCATTGTGTAGTTGCTTAGTCAACAAGGTGACTGGAAAAGATGGTGAATAAGCCCAACACTGGATTATGTTCCGTATTTGTTTGTTTTTGTCTTAGGTATCTCACTGCCCTTGATTGGAGCTGGTAGCTAGATAATTTCTCATAGATATTAATGCATCATTAAGATGGCACCTGTTAAATAAGGGCAAAACCTCTGTGCCTAAATAAGGGCAAAATCTCTCTGCCTAACAGTTCTTTTGAAAGGAATATTTTAGGGTCTGACCTGGGATGAAGACCTCAGAAGTAAGTGCATTTTCCCAGTGATGCATTCCCTTTAGTGGTCTCAGAGGTGGAGATTCCCCCCAGTGGTTCTGCATCCTCCCCCTCTTTGTTTAGTTGTGTATCTTCACCATAAAGAGGGTGATGTGCAGGTTTTTCTTTCTCTCTCTCTCTATCTCTCTCTCTCTCCACACACACACACATACACACACACACACACACACACACACACACACACACACCTCTCCCTTTCCCTGTTTCTCTGTTCTAGACAAGGAAAAATGCGAGAATTGCTGCTCCCTCAAAACAAAACAAAACAAAAAACCTATTGAGGGGTGCTGACCTCTGTTGTTTCAGTGCTTTTAATTCCCTAAACAAAGAATCCAGGTTTCTAACTGACCAATTATCGAATATATGAAAAATACGGTACAGAAAATGGGTAACTATCCTAAACAGATAAGCATTCTTATAAATGAAAACCTTGAATGATACATCTCTATAGAGATAAGGACCCACAATATGACAGACAGTTTATAAAAGAATAAAGTGGCAATTTAATAAAAATATTTAACCTCACATATAGAAAATAAAAATTGGAGTAAAAATGGTATGACTTTTATTAGTCTATCAAATGGATTAAAATTTTGAGAAAGTAATGCTTAGCCTTGGTGAGAACTTGGGAAATGGCCAGTTTTATATGCTTTTCCTAGGAATGTAATTTGTATAAACTTTCTGGGAGTCAGTTGGACAATATATGAGGAGTCTTAAGCAAATAACCATTCTCTTCAAGCAAGTGAAATTCCCTCTTTTAATAATTCTTCCAATTGAAAACCTGAGAGTTCAGTGAGACATGCTAATATTTACCTACAAAGATAATTAGCACAGTGTCATACATAAACAATACCAATACGCCATGGTCAGAATGTGACTTAAGTAAATTATAGAATATTGTGCAACTGGCAAAATAGTTCACTTCCATAGTATATTATGCTGTGCTATTTTATTAATATGATGCAAAAATTAATTTTAAAAAAGGAATCCCTACACAGAAAAAGTACTAAAGGATAAACAACAAAATATTAAAGATGGTTATTTCTAGATGGAAGAATTGTGTTAACGTTGTTGTTGTTGTTTTTTTTTAAACTTTGGTACACTTTCCATTATGTTTGACATAGTGCTTTTAGTATTAGAGTTTTAAAAAACAGTGTGGTCCCACCCAGCATGGCTCAATGGTTGAGTGTCAACCTATGAACTAGGTGGTCATAGTTCGATTCCCAGTCAGGACACATGCCCAGGTTGCATGCTAGATCCCCAGTGGGGAGCATGCAGGAGGCAACTGGTCAATGATTCGCTCTCATCATTGATATCTCTTTTTCTTCTATATTTTCTTGCCCATCTTCTCTTTCACTCTTTCCTCTTCTGCCCCGTCCTCTCTTCTCCCCTGTTTACCCTCCTTTTTAAACACCCCTCTTCTCCCACCTCTCCTCCCCAAACTCTTTGATTATTTTAAATGTATTTCTCTACATCTTGTCCACACTATTATTTCCAAACGGAGGTCAGGAAGGTGATCTTGTCATCCTCCCTGGTGTCTCTCTAGATCAGTGTTTTTCAACCTTTTTTGGGCAAAGGCACACTTGTTTCATGAAAAAAATCACGAGGCACACCACCATTAGAAAATGTTAAAAAATTTAACTCTGTGCCTATATTGACTATATATAAAGTAATTCTCTTGAATAGGAATCAAATAAACACAAAGAAAGTATTTTATAATTACTTTATTATGAAATATTAAGTAAACAAAATAGTGAAAAATTATAAAATTCTTGTCTTGTCTGCATCTACGGCACACCAGGCAACATCTCGCGGCACACTAGTGTGCCGCGGAACAGCGGTTGAAAAACGCTGCTCTAGATTCCCTCATCTGTATTCAGGGAAAAAAACAAAACAAAACACAAACAGACAAACAAGGGGAGGAGCCATAAAAGTAGGGAAATAAGAAGGAAACGGGAAATGCAGACAAGGGAGAGTGGGGAAGAGGAGTGGAGCATGGCCACAGAATGGTTTGCTTTGGCCAATTTAGACCTGGTCATTTTCATGTCTGGGGAGGCATGTTTCCTGTTTCTAAGGATGACTCTCCAAACTTTCAACTTTATTTCTATCAAGCACTTTGTGCAGCAAATATCCTATCTCTCACAATCTTCCTAAGCATTATATGTTTCTTCATTCTGGGTCAGACACCCCGTTCCTGGTTTCTCTCTCTTCTCTTTTCTGCCTCATTAGCCTGGACTCTCCTGACGATATCTGTCTTGAGAGCCTAACCGAAGTGGCCAGTGAAGGGGAAACCGTTCACTATAGAAGAGGAAGTGAGGGCATCCAGTCGCTAATACCTGTGCGCACTTTGTTTCTTCCCTCTGTAGCAGGCAGGACCCATGGGCTTTGTTTCTGAAGAGAACCCTTGGGACCAGGATGGCTCCATCTGAAACAAGACAGAGAAAGACAGGTGGTTCCACCTCCCCCGCTTTGTTCCTCTGCAGATTCCTCCACACTCCTTCCTAAGCCATTTACTGCAGATCTCAACCCCAATAAACAGGTGCTGGCCCATCACTGTGCTTATTTTTAATACCTGCTCTGAGGTTATCTCCTAGGACATTTTTGGCTCTGCAGCACTTATTGAGCACTACAGTAAACCGGTATAAACTCGGACAAAATGCCAGGGGAATGATAAACCAGTGACATTTCTCACCCTCTCTGTAGAAAATGTTGACAAAGGCTGCATTTGGCAGATTGTATTTCAGAAAGCTGACATTGCGTTCGTTGCTGACATCACCTTGGACTGGAGGGGCTGTTTTATTTGCATTCTTGACATTGGTAATTCTCAGATTTTATTCATAAGTGGCTCCTATGTGTGATGCCAGCTGAAGATGCTGTGAGTATAGATGCAGGAGGCTGGCTTTGTCTTGTTTTCATTATCAGAGCCAGGTAAGGGCCTTCCCCTTACACTTTGCTTTGACAGCTAGGACTACACATAGATAGGTGGGGACACAGTTCTTTTCTGCTGTTTATAAAACTGAGCACTTAATTTTCTTCAGTGGCATCCATGGCCTTTTGTATCAAATGCAAAACCTTAAACGTGGTGCACAAAGGCCCCTGCTTAGCCTTTTATTGTATCTTCTACTCTCCTCTGGAAACATGAGATGCATGCTATGGACTTACTAGTGGATGCCTATCTGGGTCGTCCTCTCTCTGATCTAGGAACTTTTGACCTTCTTTTTATCTCTAAATAGAATGCTCTTCCATTTCCCCTATATTGCATCTCCTTTAAGATTTAGTCCATTTACTCTAAAGCAGTGGTTCTCCGCCTTTCTAATTCCGTAACCCTTTAATACAGTTCCTCATGTTGTGGTGATCTCCAACCATAAACCTATTTTCATTGCTACTTCATAACTGTAATTTTGCTAATGTTAATGAATCCTAATGTAAGTATCTGTGTTTTCTAAACTGCTGCTGTGTTTTAGGCTCTACAGCAGTGGTTTTCAACCTGTGGGTCAAAACCCACAGGTAGAGAACCACGAGGAGGGTTGTCTAAGACCAACAGAAAAGACAGATATTTACATTACAATTCATGACAGTAGCAAAATTACAGTTATGAAGTGGCAACGAAAATAATTTTATGGTTGGGGATCACCACAACAGGAGGAAATAAATTAAAGAGTAGCGGCATTAAAAAGGTTGAGAACCATGGCTCTAAAGCCTTCCTGTTCCTTCCTTCTCCCCCAGGTCTCTCTCTGCAAGTGAAAGGACAGCAATCCTGTGTCTTCAAGAGCACCTTGTATATTAGAATCCTGTTTCAATGGGTTATTGTCTCTTCCATAGTTTTGAGGCCTCTATGGGCAGAGAATCTGTAACTCTTGTTCTTGTCATGTAGTAGGGCATTGAGAAGTTTCACTGAATGCATAAGTGTTTTTATTTATTCATGTACTTCATCTCTGGGCTGTTGAGTCTTTTTTTTTTTTGTCTATTGATTTATGATGATTAATCATTTCTGCTATTAGGGTACCCTTGATCTCTCAAGAAGCTTTTATTACCAACATTAATTTTAATTTTGAGATGAGTATTAATATTCTCCATCTGTCTCCTGAATAAGAAAGGGAAAGAAGAGAAGAAATCAGATGCATTTTTGAGCCCTTTCTATGTGCCAGGAATCTGCTAAGTGCTATAAGATGTACAGTCTAGGAAAATATATTTTAACCTCATTTTATACGTTAAAAAATATCCAAGTTCAGAGATGTTAAGTGACTTGTCAAATGTCACACACACACACACACACACACACCAATAAAGTGATAAATGCTGATAGGGCTGGTTGTGCACTTCTTCTGTATCCAAAAACATTTAGTAAACATGTATTGAATATCTATACATGGCATGCTTGGTGCCTACATGGAAATTGGGAAAGGTTTGAGCTTGTCTGTGAATAAGAGGGATAGACAGATGTGTCACCAGTTGAAACATGCCCTCATTTATGCCGGGCAAATGTACGTCTATGGTTCTGAAAGTGTCAAAAGTGAACCAACTTAGTTTAAGTGGCACCCCTGCTGGGAAGCCTGTTTTCAACTTCACACTTCTATAGCTGAGCCATGACTGTAAGTGTTAACAAGGCAGAAGAAGGTCAGAGGCTTTCTAGACAGATACAAGTACACGCAAAGGCCTGCAGACTTTCCTTCTGAGAAATTCAGTTCAAGAAGGGAATTTATTCTCTCAAGTAGACCTAAAGGCAATATGAAGATATAAAGATACCGCCACCCTGTTGCCTTTTTATATCATGAAAGGACCACATTTTCCCTGTCAAATTTATGGAGAGGTTCTTTCTGGCCAAAGGGAAAGGGAAAGAAGAGAAAGACCTTTCCATAAAGGGCCAACCAGATGTATCAGATATATAGGAAATACTGACCAGTGTAAAAGTGTTACCTGTGTATTTATCAAGGAAACTTTTTTTCTCTACGTTCTTGTAAGCACAGACAATTTACTGATTTAAAAAAAAAATGAGCAGCTGCCTTTCAGGAGCCCAGAAAAATCAGAGAAGCATCTATGTAAAGAGGTCCAGCCGACCATAATGGAGCATGACTGGGACATGTGCACGGGGCAGGTTAGAAGCATCAGGCAAAGGTGCCCCACACTCTGTACTTATTACTAGATAGCCTTATTAGCTAGACATACTTTAAGCCATTCTTTTTCTTTTCATTTTTTTTTAGCCTCACCCAAGGATACTTTTCCATTGATTTTTAGAGAGAGTGGAAGGGTGGGGAAGTGACACACAGAGAGAAATATCGATGTGAGAGAGACACATTAATTGGTTGCCTCCTCGATGCGCTGCAACCAAGGTACATACTTGCCTTTGACTGGAATTGAAGCTGGGACTTCAGTCCACAGGCTGATGCTCTAGCCATTAAGCCAAACCAGCTAGGGCTTAAAGCCATTTTTGACATCTCACTCTGAAAATAAGATGAAGAGAACATTTATGTTTATGCTGTTTTTCTTTGGTTTATCATCATTTTTAGCATTATTTAGGTAAAATTGGCAAATAGAATTATATTTAAAGTGTATAATGTGTACATTGTGAAAGGCTACATTGAGTCATTATATCCATCATCTCACATGTTTTACTTTTTTGTGTGTGCGTGTGAATCCATAATTTCTACTCTTAGCAAACTACAACTATAAACACAGTATTATCAACTGTAATCACCATGTTATTATACATTGGTTCTTCAGGCTTCATTCATTTTAAAATGGAAAGTTTGTACCATTTTACTTATCACCCTCTCCCCATTTCCCCCTTTCCCTAGCCCCTAGCAACCATATATCTATCATCATCATCATCATTAAGTATAATATTTGGTCTTAAAATGTTCAGAAAAACACCAAACTGCAGTTCCAACCAACATGTATAAATAGGCTAGAGAATGATACGTTGTTCAGTGTACCCATGGGCTTTTGTAAGGTGTCTGGTCAATGGCAGGACCATCAAAACCAGCACCTCCGCAGACATTTAGTCTGGCTTGGTTTCCGCTTTTGAGAATTCATCAGTGCTACACATAAAAGCATCAATAATTCTTTATAGCCTGGAGGTACTCCTAGACTGCAAGAAAATGGGTGGGCACATTAGCAAATAAAAATAGTTGGAAACTGGGTGGTTTAGTTTGAAAGTTTTATTTTGTTATTGCAGTTGTTTTGTTACAGATGGACAAATATTCAAGCAGGGTACGGGAGCCGGTTATTAACAGCAGACGCCAGAGAAACAAAGGCCTCTGTGCTGCCCCAGCTTCATTTCCTTAATTGAGAGGGACAGCCCCTTGAAACAACAGCTGCTGCCTTTACATACATCAAAAGATCTTAAGAAACCACTGCTTTTATTAATTTGGGGACATGAGCACTTGAAACAATGCAAATGGGGCCAAGCAAATAGGTTCGCGTGCTAATTTCAACGTCGTTTTTTCTGGGATGCCAGTCTTCTGGAATAACTGGTGCCACTCATTTCAAGGGAGGAACTCTGAGCAGGCAACTTAGGAGGTGAACAATGGGTAACTACCCAGCCGTAATTTGCAAAACCCAGTTAGCCACTGGGCTTTCTAGTTTGAGGGTTGTCAGGGAGCTTGTTTGCTTCTAGATGCTGGTGAACATGGCCTTGTCAGAAGAGGTCACCTCTGAATCCAGTCAATGCTTCAGTATGGACATGGAGGGCCACTGTTCCTGGAGAAGCAGTCCCAGCAAAACTTAACTGAAATGGGGGTGAAAGTGTCACCATCTTCCTGTATTCCGATCCCAATGATGAAATTCACAACCATGTGCCCTTTTCTCTTTGGAGTAAATTATAAATCCTTATCAGGGCATTTTTCCTTTCTAGAAGAAGAAAGCAGGACATAATGTCCCTGACATTGGTCCAACAGTAAAGAGAATGGTTATTCTTTTGCTACATTGCATTCACATTGGTTGGGTCATGTGTTTGGTTTTGTTTTCATAGTTCATAGGATAGCAGTAGGTAGTTTTGCAAATTTCAAATGAGAGAATTAATTAGATCCCTTTGCTATGCAATCACTGTTCAAGTCAGGCAGCTTAAAACCACCTGCCTGGCATTGCCTGATAAGTCTTAAAAGTTTAATACTGTCAGGGAGATTTTTTTGCCTGAGACTACATGCCATGCGTAGGACTTATTGAAAAGCCTGAGCTAATAACACATAGCATCTCTGCCAGAGTCAAGCCTGGACCCCAGTGAAGAAAGGTTTCATTATTGTTTTTATGGGAAGTGGAAATTTTGCTGTCAGACTTTACCAGTAAACAGGTTGGATATACCCCAAGGATGGTGTTTTAGAGTCCTGTGGACATCAGTAGTCAGTCCCCAGGCTAGCTGAGCTTCTCTAAGGCATTAGTGAAGTTGCTAAGGTTGATGTGTCCTTTTCTTGTTTCTTCATTTTTTTAGGTCTGTGATGGGTTCAAACAAGGAACCAGATCTTGTGCATCTCGAGTCCAGAACTGTGGATGGTCGTAAGTAAATCAAGTTTTCCAAGGTGTTCACTGAGATAATTCATTTTATCAATCCACCAGGAACCATGTCTATGTTCAGGAAAATCATTGGCAAAAATCCAAGTCATTTGGACAGGATGGCTCTTCCAGCTTTTAGTAATTCCGAATTGTCTTAGTCATTTTTGACAACTCTCATTCAATCAGGCTGTGTTGCTTTCCTAGTAATGTGAAAATTCAAAATCCCTCTTTTCTGCCATGTTTTATTATTGTGGTTGCTGCTGCTTTGTTTTGTTTGGTTTTTCTCGTTCCCTTATTTTATTGGATGTCGTTCAGGCAATGCCTCCCTGTCTTGTTTGGAGACACAGGAAGCACTTAGAGGGCACAGGGGAGAGAAGAATCATCCTGTGTGTCCCATGATAAGCAGCAGGGGGGCCAGGTCTGCACCCCAGGTGGTCAGAGCAGCCCTAGCGAGGCCATCCACAGTGAAGGACTACACGCGACGTGGCTTTAGGTACATGACAGAGGAAAGAAAGGTGCAATCCAGAATTTAAACCCTTGTCTGAAAAAAAAATCAAGCCTGCTCACTAATTGTGTGACCTTGAAATATCTACTTAGACTCTTTATGCTTTAGCTTCTTCTCTGTAAATTAAATGAGTTAACAATAATGTGTCCTATAGTGGCTAACATTACAGAGCACTTACCCTGGACTAAGAATTATGTTTAACACTTTATCTACTTTAGCACAAGGAATCCACACAATTTGTGGGTCATTGTTCCTGTTTTGCAGATGAGGGAATCAAGTCATAGAAAGTTTAACAAACGTACTTAAACATCAACAATGTACCCTTCCTTCTTCTCCTCTGGTCCTGAGGTTCTCCTGAATGTCTGAGAGTTGCCGGAGTACCACTAGATCTAAGATTGGGCACTCAAGGTGAAAAGGATGAAGGGAAAGGGAACATGCATAGAATAAAGGGATGAGGAAAGAAAAGACACGATAAGAACGAGGTCCCAAAAGTAGAGGAGAGAAAGAGAATAGACTATCCACAATTATCACCGAGCAGTGAGTTCAGTGTGGTGGAGACGCTTCCATTGCCCAGCAGCTGATTATGCTTTCTTGGATCCCAGAGTTCACGTCTTACTACCCAATAGCCAGAGCAGCCTTTTCCTAAGGTAAAAGCAATCATGTCATCTGTTTCGAGCTTTGATTGACTTCCCACTGCTCTGGTGATCAAGAGCCAAGTTCTCACCTTGACCTTTAGCTGCTGGTGCCTGCCCATTTCCTCAGCTGCACCTCACTCTATTCCTGTCCTCACTTCTTGCCTACAAACCCTTAAATTTGCTTTCAAGATTGGACCACGCAGGTTTCTAGGACTTAATTTAAGGCCCAGATGCCCGCTGTTTCCTCTGCCCAGAATGTCCTCTCCTCTTCCCTGATAAATTCAGTGTAATTAATTACTATGAGTGGTTCAGATCTCAAGCATCAATTTCTATTTTTTTTTAACTTTTCACTTTGAAATAAGTTTAGACTCACGTAAAAGTGGTAAAGAATAGTCACATTCCCCTGTACTTTTCAACCAGCTTCCCCTAAGGATAGCATCCAATAAAACCAAAGAACTATAACAAAATCCTGGAACTCCCAGTCTAAACGAGTTTCTCAATTTGTTTGCTTTCATCCAACTCTTAATATTTTTTTATCCTGCTCATCTCAGTTTTTAATTGCACATTCCATTTACGTGATTATTTGATCACAGTGTTTTCTCTCCACCAGTAAGGGTGCAGGGGCCATGTATGCCTTTGTTCAATAGTCTGTCTCCAGTACATGTCCCAGTGTCTGCATGTAGATAGAGCTTAATAAATATTTATTTAATGAATGAATGCATAGCTGACCAAGTGTCAGGGTAACCAGCTGGCTACCTAACCTCACTTACCAGGTCCCACCTAGGGACCTTGTCAGAATGTCAATGCTGATGTAGGAGGGGCCCAGCAGTCTGCATTCCTAACAAGCTCCCTGGTGAAGCTGACGATGCTGGTGGTGAAACATGCTGAGGGTCAGAAAGTCCCATAATAAAAACTAATGAAAGAGCTTCAGGGTCTGTCTCCCATGACTACACCCTTGTTTAGAAAGCCCTGGGTGGAATCCTAGATTGCTTTTCTTTCCGAGCTTTTGGGGACGTGGCTGCTTTCTGGCTGTGGCATTTAATGCCCATAACCCCATATCCTGAAAACGACAAGGCCATCACTTTCCCTGATCTGCACTTCCCGCCCCCCCCCCCCCCCCCCCCCGACATTATTCCTGTGTTCCCTGCAGGCATGGAGGTTGATAATGTCAAACTGTCATCTCAGGCTCAGCTTGTGCGAGGCATGAAATATATCAGTTCTAATTTTATTTATTTTATTTTACTTTTTTTGCAAAGGCAGCATCTTCAGAAACTATCCAAGAGTGAAAATTCAATAAAGGGATTTAATTTGAAAAGTTATCCCTGTCAAAACAAAGCAGAAAAAAAAATTACCTACCAATTGAAGAAAAGGATCTAAGCCTGACCTGACCGAATGTAAAAAATGAGATTTTTCTCAGTATCATGTCCTCCCTTTCCCTGTTCCCCCTTCTTCTCTCTCTTTCTTCTTGGAATCTCTTTCTCCATCACAGTAACCCTGGCACCAAGTAAAAGGAACATAGAGGAGGAGGAGGAGGAAGAAAAGAGCTCAGACAGCTCAGAGTTAGTAGTGTTAGCAAATGTAGCTGAGAGTCATATGCTCCAAGAATTCCAATATCTATGTTTTCTCTTTCTCATTTCCTGATTGAAATTTCTCTTGATTCTCTATTTCTTCATTATTATTTAGTATATAATTTAAGTATATGGAGCTCATTGTTTATATTCCAGGTTATGGGTCTTGTAGAGAATGTGCAAAAATAAGGTACTGCTTTTTAATTTGAACAGGCTTTTTGTTGTTGTGTTTATTTGTTGTTTTCTCTGATTGTAATGGGTTTAGGGATTTTTGTAGCCAAGGCACTGAGACATATGACACAGGAAAAATTCTTTCACTTGCTTATTGTGCTCATCCCCATGGGATGGATTGCAAATGCATATCGGGGTTTGTTACTCAAAGGTTAGTGTTAGTCTCATTTCACATCTCCCTAGATGACATTTTGTAATTACTATCTGTTTCATTGGAAGTCTCTGTATTTGAGGGAGGTGAGTTCTGGGAAGCATTGGCTTACAAGGGTGTATGGCTGGCATAGATATGTCATGCCCATTGTGCTGTGAAACCTGTGTTGTAGTTTACAGTCATGTGTTGTGGTTTACATGATGTGTTGTAGTTTACAGTCATGTCAAGGATGTTATTATTTCTTGTATCACCTCTGTCTTAGTAGACAAGCTGAATTACAATCTCAATTACAGTCAATCACAGGAGGTATTATGAGAAACTTTTGAACATATTTCTTGAATGTGGCATTTGTTATTGGTCCCCACATTCAACTAAGGACACATTGACAAGTCCTCATCCAGGAAACAAACATGTTAATGTTTACAAATCACATATGTGTGTTTGTGTGTGTGTGTGTGTGTGAATGTGTATATACCCACCCATACATTGTATGCACATAGTACATTAAATCTGCTACTCAGACATCAAAATAGTAAGAAGGAAACCTACATTCTATTGACTTACCCAGTATAGGCAGATTTGGGAATGTATATGTAATGTACATAGTTACAGAGACAACAGGGATCAAACTGTTGGGTTGAAAACTTTGTAAAAACTCTCGTCCTATTTAAGTTTGCTTGTGTGGGAACCAATGTTCAGAGCCTGACACATTTAAAGTTTCTTGACTTAAAAAATATATGTGTATGTCATGGTATAGGCATGATTTGGGGCTTTAACCATAGGATCTCTGGAGCCCTCTAGGGCTAATGGATGAGCATAAAAAATTCACTAACTCCCTGCAATTTTATGCTACATATTATACATATATGTGATTTTGGAGGAAGAGGATATGGCTTGTATAAGAATTCTTCACATGGCAATATCACATGTATCATAATTCTATGTTTTTGCTCATCTGTAAACATCATCTTGTAAAACAGGGGTCCTCAAACTTTTTAAAGTGGGGGCCAGATCACGGTCCCTCAGAGAGCTGGAGGGCCGGACTATATGAACTACTAATTCCTACTGTAACACCTCGGCTGCGCTCACTGCCCAAAAAACCTGGCGGGCCGGATCAGACTCCTCTGCGGGCCGCATGTGGCCCGCGGGCCGTAGTTTGAAGACCCCTGTTGTAAAAGAACATGTGGTAACATGTTGGACCTTTCTCACTTCCTGAATGAAAGACTGAACTGGTGACTTGGACATTTCCATGCTAGTGGTGACAAGAGCTAGCACAGACAGGCGCCAGGACCATCACTGGCCTCAGGGTCCATTTGCATGAGTAAGTAATCTTACAACTTGCCCAAGGACTAATCTCTTTCACTAGGGAAAAACAACTGTGGCCCTTTAAGCAGTTGTGAAAATGACTGCTCAAAAATTTTTCCTGAAATGAACCACAAAGGAGAATTTCACAAGCTGAAATAATAGGAAACTCACAACTTTATATACCCACCATCCCACCAATTCTGGTCTTCTGTGAGAACTGGGCACCTCATTTCTACCTCCTGTTTCCAGCCCTCCAGTCTAATTTCTACATGGAGTAGCCTATGTATCAAAACCTGCAAAGGGCAAACACTGCTGAAGTAAGTACTATGGGCACGTGATAGAGACCTCAGTTCTCACCAGTCTTCAAGAGATTAGCAATGGGGTGTTTTGAGCTTTTACTATAATCATAGATTACCTTTATACCAACAAGAGTAGCAATGACAAAAAATAAAAAAAGGTAAGCAGTACTCAAGTGTATCCAGGGCTTATATAGATTAATGCGTGTGGGCACATACATACATCACACACACTCACAGATGTTCATGTTATAAAACTCTTACTCCAGTCCAGTGCTAGTGGATACAATAGCAAATTAAAACTCTTTTCATATCAGCACATACAAAGTTAGCCACTTCATAAGGGATCACTACAGTTTACTATAATTTAGTAAGTCACTATCTTATTAATAAATGCATACATGTTTGGCTATTTCAAACAGTGCTGACACACATACACACACATTACTTATGTAGTTAGTGAGCATGCAAACTTACGTAAGTAGCAAGCACTGCTGAAAGAGAAGTTACTGGCATCCTGGATTTGAGGACACACACACACACACACACACACACATATATCCTCAAATAAAAAAAAAAATATATATATATATATATATATATATATATATATATATATATATATATATATATAAAATTGCTGTAGATATTGCACATCACCCTCTGAAATTGTTGCATCAGTGTACGCTCTCTCAAGATGAGAATGTCTGTGTTTGCAAGCCCTCAATCACCCAGGACACTATAAAGCATTTTTTTTAAACAGAATCCATCTACTGTTTTAAATTGCATTTATTGAATTAGTAGTGAGGTTAAGAATTTTTTTTTCTTGGCTCTTTGTATCTCCTCTCCAATTAACTTTCAAAATATATAAAATCTCGTTCAGTAAGATGGACACTGGCATTTATATAAAAATCGAAAAATATCAACATTATTACCCCCGCTCCTGCCAAAGTCCCATCACTATCTCACAAAATGACCCTGTTGGGCCCCACATTTCAGAGCTTCCATTTACCTTCTTTTTCAATCAGTTAATTTATTCATAGCTTCAAGGGAAGATGTTAGACGTTTGCATTTCTGCTCAGCCTTAGACTGCTAGCTCCCACCACTCGCCCACACCAAACAGGCACCTTTGTCCTCCTCTTCTCATGCCAAGCATCAGGACTGGCTAGTACAGAGGCACCTGACACTTTGCTTTTCTCTCTAGCAATGTCATTTTGATCCCGTTTTTCATTCTATAAAACTCTCTAGGTCTCAATTACTCCTGATTTCAACTTGGCTTCTCTGATTTAGTAGCCGAGAGGCAACCTTGAAAACTAACCAGAACAGCATGAAATAAATTAACACGTGCTCCCACACATGGAAAACCTGAGTGGGGACATGGAACCACAGGCTAGCTGAGCAGCTCTCACATCCGGTACTTCGTACCCAGTTTGTGCTGTTCCCCTGCATCCTGCCTGTCCACCCATCTGTGCAGAGACCTGTGCCCTTGCAGTCCATCCTGAGGATGAGAGGACAAAAGTGCACAAGAGACACCTGTCATCCCCCCAGCCTCAACTCCAGCACAGAGGTCTGGGTTTCTGTTGGGCTTTCAGGATCCCCAGCGCACAGCAGCACCAGTTCACATAACGTGTGTGTGGCAACATCCAAGTATTTGGAAAATTCCTAATGCTTCTGAGTCCTGCTTTAAAGAAAAAAAAAAAGAGGAAAAAAAAAGAGCGTCATAAAGACTGGGGCACTTTCTCAGACATCTCCTCCTTCCCCTACACGTACTCAGGCAACATTGATGCTAGTCCCTTGCCTTGTATTCCTATAATTGCCTGAGATACTTCTCATCAGCACTACTTACACCAACTCTTGGAAGTAGGCCCTGTTGTGATTTTTCTCATTTTAACTTTGAGGAAAACACGGCCTGCAATGATTAAATGTTTTTGCCGTTGCTTTGGGGCTAGAATTTGAAGCCAAGTCTGGCTCACTCCAGACCTATTATTCATTCATTCAATAAATATTGTTGGACATGTATGCTCCGGCAGGAGCCCTTCTAGGCATGAATGATGGATAGTAGGGGCCATTGTAGAGGCCCTGCTCTCACAGAGTTTACCCTTTACTTAGGGGGACAGATTATAAACAAATGGATAGTGCTGGGTGGTGTGATAAGTTCTAGAAAGAAAAGCAAATCAGGAGAATATCTGGTAAGGTGACATTTGATATTTTAGCCAGTTCCTTATGGAAGTAAAGGAGAGGGCTGTGTGTCTGCCTGGTGGAAGAGACAGATGGAATAGGACATGTGAAGGATATGGAGTATGGGCACACTTGGCATGATGAGGGACAGCAGGCAATCCAGGTGGCTAGAATAGAGAGAGGGCAGCAAAATGTGTCATATGTCTTTAATTATTTAAGTGACAGTGGTGTGGAAGGCAGGGATTGTACTTATGGATCTTTGCCAAACTACTACCACAGTCTAAGTATGATATTCAGTGTTGAGGGCATCTGCATGGGAACTGGCATGCTCCTGTCTTCCCTTTCATTTTCTCTAATTTCTAGCCCTGTGCTTGGTGAAGGAATATGATCCCAGAACTTTCTCTGTAGTAGTTGTGGCCTCCTGAATGTCCAAAGGCTAACAATCAAAGGCGAAGTTTAGAAAGTCACACTGGACCAAAATCAAGAGACTTCCTAGAAGAAATCACTGCCACGAGCTCCTCACCCAAGAAAACCATTTGGTCTAAGTGTGTAATTTTCACAGAAATGTCTTCTCCTCTGCGTACTCTCTCAGGGGCCAAGGCTAGAGCTTCACTCTTGAGAATCTCAGTTTCTAACTGGCACATGCCAGAGAGGGCTCTAGAGCTTCAATGGGCATGAGCACAAGCATGTCGACACATGTGTGCCCACATGCATGCACACTTGTGTGTGTTGGGTGGGAATATTTAATAAGAATTTTCTAAGACAAATAATAAAACTATAGAATGAATAGAAAGAAGAATCAATAAAGGATATAACTATAACTCACAGTACCCATACTTGCCTACACAGTTTATGGTTTTGTTTGAAATTAACCTTTTAGAGTATTAAAACATATGAAAAAAATTGTTGACTGAGAGAATCAATGGATAGAGTTGTGGAGATCTGTGCGGTATAGTTTCTGCTCTGTCATATGAGCTTCTACAAATCTCATCCCTAAGTCCGAAGTGCTTCACCTGCAAAAAGTATCTCCTTCTTAATTTTTGAAAAATTAAGTGCTCTATTTAGAATAGTTCCTAATCCAGAGGAGAGGTCCTTTGGTTATTCCGGAGGTTAATGCTACTGCAGATGCCATCAAAGGAGACAGGGAGAAGTCTGCCTGAGCTTCAGGAGAAACTCTGCAGGAGAAGGCCCAGGAAGGATATGGACAGGGCAGCAGGACCAGAAAAGACAGGTCAAACCAGGGAAACTCTGTGAATGAACATAGGGTCTCCGGTTGGAGTGGGCATGGTGTTTAGACACAGCAGAAGGCCTGAAGTCACAGACTTGCCAGCATCAGGGAGCTTTTTCTGGGCAGGAAAGGGAAGAACCAGGTTTTAAGGGATAAAGCATAATAAAGACCTGTCAGGGCATAAAGTAATAATCTGTTTTTTTACATCCTTTTTTTTGTTCTAAAACTCAAATAACCTTCATTGTATCGCTTAGCCAGTGACCATAGAGTCATACAGTTTGTTGGATATGGAGGTGGGATCTAGAACGTCACTGCAGCAGGAGGGAGAGCATGCAGGACCACACAGCCGCAGGCAGGCTGGCCCGTGCACTGGGTACCAAGATCAAGACCAGTTCTGCCCTGGCCACCACCTTAAACTGCCTGCCCAGCATAGTGGCTACCTATTATTCAAGGAGATTATTTTTTATGGCTTTTTGAAAAGTTACTTAAGAAAACTTGAACCTAAACCAAACACTGACTTCGGTAGAAATGTCTGTAATATACTTTACAGTTGGTTCCCTTGAGACACAGTGAGCAGACCTGGTAATCGAGGAGGGAGGACTTCAACAACTACAGGCACCTGTTTAAGCACAATGCAGCCAGGCACTGGTCCAAACACACTTATTACAAACTAGTAGCCCTGTGAATGAATCCATGCTCTGCACCCACCCTCTGCCCAGAGGCTCTCTGTGGCCCAGAGGCCCATCCATGGCTGGGCACGGAAC
The DNA here is from genome assembly GCF_964339955.1 of Pipistrellus hanaki. Taxonomy (NCBI): domain Eukaryota; kingdom Metazoa; phylum Chordata; class Mammalia; order Chiroptera; family Vespertilionidae; genus Pipistrellus; species Pipistrellus hanaki. The sequence goes on along the minus strand of NC_140516.1, from coordinate 42,392,779 downwards.
ACTTGCCTCATTGCCTCAGAGACAAAGCAAGCATTTCGCCAGGCTGTTCACGCTGCCCACTCTAAGTGGCTGCCCCCATAAGACTGGGGGACTCCAGTGGGACTGAGAGGACAGGGCGCCACCATCTTTTGGCTATGGGCACCACCATATTTGTGATGGAGTAATGGTTAATTTGCATATTATAATTTTATTAGATAGGATGTCACAGCTCCAAGCACGATGGCTCTTTTTTATCCCCACTTCACAGATCAGGCTCTGAGGTTGAGGCTAACCCCCTGCTCCTCTGCTCCAAGCCTGGCCTGGGAAAGGCAGCTTCCTTTAGATCCTCACGCATTTGGGAGGATGGGGATTCCATTATTCCAAACAGCAGCTGTTGCAGAGCGAGAATGCTTGAAAAGAGCCGCGCTGTGTCCTAATTACCTACGGCAAGGAAAACATCTGTGTGGGGAAAGTAATGAAATTAATTCTAAAGTCGAGCAGTTGCACACATTAATTGACGTTAATTAATGCCAAATTACAAGATACTTCCTATGGAATCACATCATGCACTCCCTGGAATTGAATATGAAAAGAGTTCATCATACTTAATGCTATCACCGCCAGCCTGAAGGGAGGGGGGTGAGAGCGATTGGTCCCTAGTTAGGAAGCACAGCCAGCTTCTTTCCATTCCCTTTAGGAGGGGAAAGGGAAGGAACAAGGAGTACTTGACCAAGGCAGCATGACACTGAGCCTTGCCCTTGGGCTTGAAATTTCACTCTGAGCAAGAAATGCTCTCCAGACCTTTCCCTGTGACTTTTGTTGCATCTCCCAATTGTACATTTTGTGCAGTCAGCCCAAGGATGGGATCATTGCAGCAAGCCCCCGATGACCCCTTAGCCCACACAGATGAGGGGTGCTGACCAGAGACTTGCATGCGGTTGTCTGCCTTTCTCACGTCGCTGCTTCTATACTATTGTTGACATTTCATATATATCTTTTATTCATTTTTTCCTGTGCAAACATACTTCTACAGATATCTATATATACACCTGGCACAAAACCAGGTCCATATGCACATATTTTGGTAACCTACTTTTAAGAAACTTTTATTTTGGAATAAATTTAAATAAACAGAAAAGTTCCCTGAGACAGTACAGCTTTACCCAGCTTCCCTTAATGTGAACATCTTATACAACCATGGTCTATTTTTCAAAACTAAAAAATGAGCATCGATAAAACATTATTAATTAGTAACCTCTGTTTATAATGTAATCTATATTAAGCATTGCTGTAAAACCTTATATATTCTTTAGAAGCAAGATTTTAATAGCAGCTCCTTCAAAGAACTCCCTCATTTTTGTTTACTAGACCTTGATTTAAATGTCCCTTCCTAAACCAACCAGTGGTGAGAAAGTAGGTAGACCTTGAATGGGAATAGACCCAAGAGGATTATGGGAACGTCTCAATAACATGGGAAAGGATGAGCCAACAAATCCATTTTGGCCTTTTCAGCAAAGAAACAGGAAGGAATGGGTATTGGACACGTCACCAACAGTACCTGATACAGAGATATAGCTAGAGTACTCAAATTCAGTTCAACCAGTCTTTTAAAGGACCTACTATGTGCCCAAGACTGATATAATATTTGAGAGCAAAAGAGAAAACAGGAATTTTATCAATATTAGTAACAACTGGCCTTTGTAAAAGTTTGAGTTTCAAAACATTTAGCATATATTTTATTTATTTCAGTTGATTCTTATAGCCATATTACAAGATAGTTGATATTGGCATCTCCATTATGATTGAAGGTGGCAAGATTCAGGAAGACCAAGTGATTTCCTTTGAACTATGAAGCTAATAAGTGACCACACCAGACAGAACTCAAGCCCAAGTCTCATAGTCACCGATTCACATTGTTTTTATGACCACAAGCTACCTTTGAAAAATACAAGTCAACTAAACATTGTAAAAGAATCTGGTGGCATGTGAAATTGTGAGATAAAGATTTTGTGTGCTATGGGGAGCACCACTCTTGGAAGGGTTAAGTCCCAAAAATTGTCTTCAAGGACAAAGACCTTGAGTTATGCCCTAAAATAGAACTATTATAATGTCTGTAAAAGAGGATAGGAAAAGATCAGTAGAAGGCTCTTTAGTTTATTGTTGAAAGTGATTACAGCAGAACTAGATGGATTAGAGGACTTGAGAGCTATCCACATTTGTCATTTATACATGTGGCAGCCAGATGGAGGAAGGTTGAGGGTAAAGCTTTCCTCCATTAGTCATTGTTCAGATGGAGCACATGCGCTGGCCACCCCTAGTGACTCTCATGGTAGAATTCAGGGATTCCCAGGATCCTTTAGTAAATGTGGTCCTAGAACTTTAATTAAAGGAAATTAATCAACCCTTACATCCAACTGTATATGGTATTGTTACTCCCATTACATGTAAATATATATATATATATATATATATATATATATATATATATATATATAATATATGTATTGATTTATTTTATTTGAAAAAAAAGGATTTTTGCATATATCACTGATATGTTAAAATCAAATTCATTAAGGATCAAAGAGTAAAATGACTTTCTTTTTCATTCAAAAAGATACATTCCAATAAAGAGGCATGCTTCAATGGATATTTATTGCCTACTATGTGCCAGTAATGTATTGCAATCCAGATATGTGCCTTTGACCTGGAATCAAACCCTAGACCTAGGGTGCGCAGGCCAACACTCTAACCACTGCGAACACAGGCCAAGGCAGGGGGAACATATTAAGTAGAGGAAATACATATGAAAAGTCTTTAAAGTGGTAGGAAGTTTGGCCCACTTTCTGAACATAAAGTAGGACAGATTAGCAGAATCACAGTGGGGAGAAGAAGGGATTACCATGAAGGGATGTTGGGTCCGTAGACAGTGAAGGGCTTGAATTTATTCTAATGCTAAAGAGGTAAAAGGAGTTTTAAATATCGAAGTGACATCTGAATAGTAGAAAGAACAGAATAGTTGTGGTTAAAAGCAAGGACAGCCTCCCTGTTACAATTTATGTCCAACAAAGACCAAAATTATGAGTTATTATAACTTAGCATCTTAGATGGGAGTTGAGGTCTTAATTTATTCATCTACAAGATGAGAACAATGTTTTTGACTCAGGAATCCCTTCTGTATTGTTTCACTTCCAATTAGTAGTAGAAGGAAAACCTTTATCTTGACATTGAGCCTTCTTATTTATGACAGCAGCACTTCTAGCATGAGATGATTGATGATTGCATATATAGGTGTGCTTTTCCCTGTTTGTTAATCAAAGGTCAAAGTGAAGCTTAGTGAGGAAATACACCATGAAAGCACAAGTATTGCCTGGCCAGTGTTATTCAGTGGTTGTGCATTGATCCTTGAACTGGAAGGCTGCCCTTTGACTCTGGTCGGGACACATGCTGGGTTGGTGGGCTTCCATCCCTTGTTGTAGGGGGCATGTAGGAGACAGCCAATCAATGATTCTCTCTCTGTCATTGATGTTTTTCTCTATCATCCTCTCCCTTCCATAATCGGTAAAATAAAATAAAAATAAAGCTTAAGTATTATTGCCAGTTTTTGAAAATATTTTCATTTGGTTTAAACGGGAAAGAAATGAATTAAGGAGAATTTAGTGTTTAGGATGGCAGAGGCGCTGGGAGATGGCAAGTGAGTAAAATCATAATGACAATAATGATAACAATGATGATGACAACAATAATGTGGTTAACAGAATGCGAGGTTTATTTACATACTTGGAGGGAGCAAGGGAAATAGACAATATACACTCAGACTCTAATTCTCTGTGTGTGCATATATCACCCTCCTGTTTTTTCTGTTTTTCCCCCCAGATTCGCAATACCTGACTTGCCGCATGCAGAACTGCACGGAGGCCAACAGAAATAGACCTTTCCCGGGCTACATTGACCCGGACTCCTTGATTGTGCAGGATGATTACGTGTTTGTTCAGGTGGGAAAGATCCACTTCTGCTGATTATCTCAAAGACCTTTTCCTCTTTCTGTCCCCCCTGCAGCCCCGCTTGCCTGCTTTCTCTACCTTTAGAGGAAAGGAAAAAAGAACAAAAAGCATTATATTTTCAACAAAAGGAACATTACCAAGCATCAGCTCTCCTCTACTCGCAGAATATTAATGAGTTTCTTTGGTCAGTGTGTGGAGGACCTTATCAGCCCGGGTCAGGGGTCAGGGAGGCACAGCGCAGAATGCTGTTCATCCGTCTCCTCTGCATGCTGAGGAGCTCCCAGCAGCCAGCAGAGGGGCTGAGCAGAAATTTCCATCTTTTCCTACCAGGAGAATGGCCAGCCCATCTCTCTCCTCCGCCATATCCAGTTTAAAAATAGAGAAGCAGCTAGGAAGAGGAAGCAGTGGGGTGGCGGGAGGTGGTGGGAGCAGAGGAAAGGTGATGGTAATCAGCCTTTATTGTCCTGCCCTGACTGTGATTAGGATGAAGATAATTTAGATTAGATGTATTCAGACAGGCTTGGCACCTCCTCAGAGGGTGGGAAACTGCTTGAGTAGCTGAGGTTTCATGAACGTTTAGAAGAGACAGGAAGCGAGAATGCTTTACTTATCAGCTTTTAAGGAACTTCTTAGGCTTATTTGGACAATGCTGCTAAAAATTCAATATTTCTTTCCATGTTAAAAATGGTAAAGATATAATTGCTAACTAGTGTATGAGTGTATGTGTGTGTATATATACTCTCTCTAGATATATTCTATATATGTATATATGTATATCTACAAACACAAATACTTATGATTCACTAAGCTTGAACCACACTATTATATTTTAGAAAGAAACCATAATTTAGAATATTTAATTCAACAATTTGAAGAAGCAAATAAATATTCAAAATGCCTAACATCAGCCTATGTAATTCAAAAATGTCTCACAAATGATTACACACACACTCACACACACACACACACACACACACACACATTTTCTTTTTCTTCAGGGAAATGAGTAATGAGAACTCTGATAACTTCAGTCTCAATTATTAAATGACATTGAAATGGTTACACACATTGGTTTTCTCTCTAATTTATTTCTCTCTCAGTGTTGCTTCCTGAAACTTTTTTTTATGATTTCTAATAACTATTTATAATCTACATATGTGTCTTACATATAAGAATCAGTTCTGCATTTAGAGTTTTTCATATTTTTCTACCCATGCCACTGTGAATGATCCTTCAACTCATTACTAGGACTAGGAGGTGATCTGGCCACATATTGATGAATATTTTAGACATGTTTTTATATGTCTGGTGAACAGTCACCCAAAGTATATTTATGCAAACTCCAGCTGACATTCAAACTTCAGAAACTCAGATGGGTTAAGAGTGGCTACAGGAACTCAAAAATAGAGTAGATTAGTGATTTCCAGGGTCTAGGAAGTAGGGAAATGGGGAGATGTTGGTCAAGGATACAAACTTACAAATATATGATGACTAAGTTCTGGGATCTAATAGAGAGTATGGTGACTATACATAACAATACTGTATTACACACTTGAAAGTTGTTAAGAGCTTAAATGGTGTCCACACACACATACAATAATCTTAATTAAGTGAAGGCATGGGAGTGTTAACTAACCTTATTTGTGGTCATTATTCTGTACAATATATATGTACCAAATCATCACATTTTACACATCACTCTTATATATGTCAGTGATTTTCAACCTTTTTCATCTCGTAGCACACATAAACTAATTACTGCAATTCCATGACACAAAAAAATATATTTCTTGCGGACCTGATAAAAATTAGGTAAACTTATGATTTGTTCACTGTTGTGTTGACTGTTGTCATTTTTAAATTTGAAAATCTAAGGGAAAAGATGTAAGTGCCCCTGACTAAATAGTCAGGTATTGCATATTTTTAAAATTTGGGGGATAGACCGGTTGAAATTGCTGGTATATGTCAGTAATATCTCAATAAAGCCAGGGGGGTGGGAGGGAAGGAGTGACAACTAAGAGAGAGTTTGGCAGTGGCACCCTTAATATTCTGCACTGAAAGGTGCTCATGCTGAGGTAGACACCACACCCTACTCCCCCTCCCTCACACCCATGGGTTTCATTGGACTCTGTGCTGGACAAACTTGGGAAAAGTTGCTCAGAATCCATTCTCAGAGATAGAGATTTCTGAGCCATCTAACAAGTCAGCCCTGATGTGTGTTGGACATGTTCCCAGCTGTCAATGTCACAGCCACATACTGGAATCAGTGCCCAGAGATGTGGGACCTGGACAGCTTCCTTCTGATATGACTGGGGACTGCCTGCATGGCCACAGTCTTGGGGCTGGATAGCTGGGCTGATGATGGACATTGATCCAATATCCCTCAAAGCTTGTATATTTAAAAGTTTACAATCACTGAAAATGTTTCCTGGCTTCTGAGCCACAGTGCAAATTGAAGAATTGTATTTTTGTCCAGTGGGTTCCATCTGGGCCTCTGACCAACTCACATGCACTGTTCAAGTTGTTTTTGAACGGAAAGCCAATTCCTTACACTTGTCCACTATAACGATTCACACTGATGTGTTGGCAGCGACCTCCTCTTGTTCAGTGGCTGTTCTTCCAGGGCCCGTAACTGTTAACAGTAGCTCCTCTTACAACTGTGTGTTTCCGGTCCAGCTGACATCCGGAGGACGGCCGCATTACTACGTGTCCTACCAAAGGAATGCATTTGCCCAGATGAAGCTGCCCAAGTACGCTCTGCCCAAGGTATGACCTGAATCTTCTTCATTTTAGTGTTTTCTCTGATTCACATAGTAGTGTCGCCACCCTCTTTCCCAGGCATCATCTTGTCATGTATTTATTTTCATCTATTATCTCTTTTTTTCTCAAGTTCACTTGGCCTCTCTCTCTCTCTCTCTCTCTCTCTCTCTCTCTCTCTCTCTCTCTCTCTCATTCTTCCTATAGGAGCATCTGAATAAATAAATTGATAACATATTTGCTTTTCAATAGTAAAGATTTTCAAGCAGTAGGTATTGGTTTTCTAGCAAAACAGAAAATACACTTGGGATACACAGTGTTTCAATGCAATGGGTTTATGTTTCTATCTCAAATTTTTTCTTATTAATTATTGAGAGGTGACACGCCTATATGGTATCCAGCCTTTGCTTTCTCTTTCCATGAAACTTGAGACAGGTTGTCTTTAGAGTTCTGAGTCACAGCCAATTTTTCTGACTGCCACAAAGATACACGCTTTTCTAAACAGTGACTGATAAGAGTTAGAGACCCTCAACTGTGGCAGTCCCTGGCTCTCTCCACACACTCTGAGGAACTGCGTTAATATGGAGCACCACCTAGTGGAGGTCAAGCTGACTTGGGAGCTCAAAGCTTCAGATCTGCGGTCTTGCTGCCATTGTGTGTACGAAGAGTGGCCATAAACTGTTAATGCATTGGACCTTGATTTTAGAGCAACAGAGATGTGTGTGGCTGAAAGACAGGGGCTGTGTAAATATAGTTACAGCTCAGCTTTGAAACCTTTAGGTTGAACAAAGTACATAAGGTACTTTCTTTTGATGGAGTTGTTATAACTCTTGTGTTTTTCACCCATAACTTTGTAGTAGTATGCTTGTCCGGACCTAACACCCGCACGCTGCCCAGGAAATCAGGTGACAGATATAACACACAAGGGCATAGCAGAGCTTCTCTTCTAGGAGAGCTAATGGTAGCTAGCTGCTCTGGTTTCTCCAGGCAGAATTCTCCCTTCTGGCCATCACTCTGTCCTCACCCCTAGTATCCTGAAAGGTGAGCTGTAAACCTCAGCCCATTAGAGATAATAATACACATTAAATTGCGCTATTAACTGCAAAGAACTATATTCATGTTAGTAGTTATTATGTTCAGCCGCTAAGAGATTCATGACAGTGGTAATTGCCCAGAACTAACTATATGTCTCTACCTGTGTACATTTAAATCCTCCTTGCTCTTGATTTGGCTTAAAATTGTTACCAAAGAGACAAGAGCTTAGAGCCTTAGGGTGTGCCTACATGAGAATTGAGTAAAGTCAGTATGGAAAGGGAAACTGAGTGTTGTTAAAATTTCTTTTGATAAACTCTTAGAAAGGTCTTTGGGGAAGGTGCCTCACTACGTCCAACAGACCTGGTTTTTCTGTCTCTTGAGCATGGAAATAAATTGTTGTTTATTTGATTGACCAGCAAATCAGTTGGCTTACAAGATTTCAACACCTTTAAAGAGGAGAAGTATACTCAATGCAATACAAAGAATTATACCCTTGTTCAAAATATATGAGGGAATTGGGACAAAATTAGTAAATAGATTCAAGTCACTCATCTCATGCTCACCATTAGAAATGCATTTTTTAAGTAGAATAAGTCTCAGCCAAACTAAATTTTATTTGAAGCAGCATTGAGGCTAGCGCTTAAGTCTCCACCAGACTCCCAAACTAGCATTCTTTGTATTATACTTTTCTTTTCTTGGGATAAGTCATTATATCCTATTATTGGAAGATAGTCATATCGCCCCAAATTTTGATAAGCTGAGGACACCACGAAAAATATTCCCATTGACCCAAGGAACCCCAGAAATGGTAGTTTAAAGTCAAAGAAACATCCTTGCACCTATTGGAGAATGTGAGGAAACACACACCTTGCATTTCTCAGGCAGAGCCATCACGCAGATCACGGATGACAGTTGCCCCTGGTGGCATGGAGCCAATCTAGAAGGACACGTTTGACTTTACACCTGAATCACAGTCTGTCTCCACCCCCTGTTCTCCCACATGAGCCTGTCCCATTACTCGGGCTCCTCTGAGCTCTGAGGGTAGATGGCAGTGATTAATTCAGCTCGTCTTCATATAGCACGTATAGCAAATGAATGTATCCTTTGGTCCAAGTGGATGTGTACTATTTAAGGCAATGAGATGCCTCATTACAGTCCCATTACCTCTTCAAAGAACCCACTTGGTGGAGTGATCCGCAGTGAAGATGCAGATATGTTAAGGCCCTCTCTCAAAGGCCTGCTGTGGCTGGAAATGAACAAAGCTTTGTGTCCCCCAAAGCAATTGAGACAAACCAGCACTTTCCTGCTCAAATTTTCTTTAATCATCCACTGCCATTGTATCAGCTCTTGAAACACCATAGTTACACGGAGCTGTGTCAAAAACACACACACGCAGATTGAATATAATGGTAACGATGACTAGAGAGGGGGAGGGGGAGAGTCTAATATCACTGTCACCGTTAGCGCATGAGTTTCACTAGACAGGAAGAGACACTGACAGTTTCCTTCCCTTAACTTACTGGGAGCTCATTCGTAGCTACTCAAGTGAGATAAATGAGGCAATACATATGAAAGTGCTCTGAGCATTTCGGAGGACAGATACTCTATAAAAGCAAGGTAATATTATTATTAGTATGGATCTAGTTGTCTGTGTGGTAGAAGATCGATGCGGACTGGGGTATGGGTTGTACAAAGGCTGTTCGATTCATAGCAGGAGAACAGAATTCCAGACTTACATCTGCCACGACCCTGTTTTGAAACCTGGGTTGGTTTACCAATTTCTCTTGCCCTGTTTTTGTTTCTGTTCTTTCTTACTCCTTATTTTAAATATAAGGAGTTTGGACTCAAGACCATATGTTCTCACATGTGATACTCAGAATAAAATGTCCTTAGAGATGATTCATGAAAATTTGATCCTATGACCAAATACACTTAAAAAAATAAAATATGTTCTTTGTTCCTTGACTGGAAAGTAATAGTAGCTAGTTGGTATGTTGAAGGCTCTAGGTCTAGGACGTCTTGTGAACAAGAAACCCATATAATTCAGAATTAATTAAACCATTTTAATAAAAGACCCATTTTTAATCTATTAAAAATCTAACAATGCAACTGGTACTTTTCTATGGAACAGACTTTGAGAAAGGCTGTAGTAGAAGATCTCAAGGATCACTTCTAGGTCTGTAATTCTGTGGTCCAGGAAAAGCATTCAACATAACTTGCTACCAGGTATAAAGAGCAAAAGAGCATGTTTTCCTGATAGAAGAGGTGGATGTAGGCAAGAAAAAATAATAAAGACATCAGTTAAATTTGTAAAATCTTCCAATTAAAATATTTAAGACCAACATCATTTCAATTTTTTTCCCAAAGGCCCTGGCAATGCAGCTCAGTAGGTTGAGCATCACCCCATGCACTGAAAGGTCACCTGTTAGAATCCTGGTCAGGGCATATACCTAGGTTGTGGGTTCATTCCCTAGTCAGGGTGTGTACACAAGGCAATCAGTCAATGTTTCTCTCTTACATTGATGCTTATCTCTCTTCCTTTCCCTTCCTCCTTCTCAAAAAATAAAAACATATATTTCTTAAATTGTTCAGTGTATGTAATTAGATTATATGGAGAGAAAGACATCTCATCTTGGTCCTTATCCAGAGGTACCCACTTTAATCTGCTGTTATTATCTGCTATGATTATGACTAGTACCCTGAGTGACATAAACACTTTATGTGTCTACATCCAAAAACTGAAGGTTCAAGTGTGTGGCATAGTATAAACGATGTACTGTAAGCCCTGGGATTATTTAATGAGATTTCTCTTGTGACCCAGACTTCAGAGGTGCACCAATGCACACCTTGACTCCAAAAGAACAGGAAATACTTTTGTAGGGGCCAGATTATTACAGAAGTACCTTAACTTGAATGGAGAGATGACATTATATGGTATCCCACTGACAAGGAAGGGGACCTGGATGGGGAGTAGTTATTGAGTATTCTAAATGCCAGGGTAAGCCTTCTGATCTTTATCCTATAGGAAATGGGGAGCCATGGAAGGTTTTGCTCTCCATGGTTGACTGGCCCATGTATAATTTCCACAGCTAATTCCTTCCACTGGAGAGCAACAAAACCCTTGGGTGCACCAATTTTTGTAGAGTATGTTAGTGAGCACCCTAGCATTGGCTGTGAACAGGAAAGCGCATGGATCTTGGTTAATTAACAAAGGGGATGTAAGGGCTTTTTAAACTGAAAATCGCTAGCAAGTGGAGCAGATGTTCAATCCTTTGAACTCCCTAGCTGATATAATCACCCCTCTCCCCACCCCCCTGTCCATGGAAGGCCCAAGAGAAGTCCTGAGGCACAGAGTTCAGTTCACAGTTAAGTTACAGAGCCCATATTTGGACTCCAGCAGTTTATTTCAGAGTCCACTTTTAAAAATCCTTTTGTTCTATTGTCCTCTTGGACCAAAAACTTTATAGGTGGGGCAGGCTGTTAAGCTGTCCACATTCAAAGATAAAGAATGCCACAGAATTTGGCCTCTCTTCTCTACCTTTCTAGACTATTTTCTTCAGGATTGACTTCATCTTCTACCTCAAAGTATGTCATCAGATCTAGACGTTAGAAAATTCTTACTGTTTACAAACCAATAGTAAGAGATGCTTTCCCCCCACTCTAATAATTCCAGATTCATGTGTTATTGATTTTGCTTAGGTCATATATTCAACACTGATCCAATTGCTATCATCGGGGAAATTAGATATTCTGAATGCTGGGCCTACAAACCCACTTCTGGCGCTGAGGGTGAAAGAAAATAACAGAGACTGGGTTAAGGAGGAATTTGTCTGAGAGGGATGAGGATATTTTTCAAAGTAGACTGAGATAGTTATCAGGAGAAATATAAATAGACATTGGACAGATATACGCAATGGCCCACTTTTATTCCAAAATTTAGTTTGTGTTGTTGATTACATTGATTCAATGGAAAGGATTTATTTTGGCCTTCCCACTCTGGGTTAATTCTACAAAAGCTTTACCCAGCTCTAGGCCTGAGGAATACAAAGCCCTATAAAGACTTCTTCCTTCTGGGATCATTTGAGTTCACTTTGATCAAGGCTGCAAAAGAGGGAGTCATTTATTCCTCTATGTCTAAAGCACAGTCAGAGCTGAATTGCTGACGGATTGAATGATTGGTTGATTGATTGAGAGAAAATCAGGTTAGAAGGAAGGTAGAATTTTGCTGTATTGGACTTTTGACCAAGGAAGATTGACAGATCTCCTGAAGCTTTTCAAGGGTAGAAGAAGGTTCATCTGGGAAAGCTTGAGTACCAAGCTACACAAAGGCCAAGAATCTTTCCTTGTTGTTCTATCTTTGTGCTTATGTATAATGTAGTTTTTTTTGCTTTGCTTTTGGTTTTTTGAAAGTTATATCAATGTCTACCACCTTAAGCAAACAGCACATAGACAGACATCCCCTAAGGAGACAGCAAGCCTTGGTCTGTATCTACTTTTCTCTGAATATCCACTTCTCTGGAGTTCTCAATAGGGGAAGAAGGAATTGAAATTCCCACCCCAGGGACATCTGCTCATTGCCCCCACATTACCTTTGCCTTCTTTTTATCTTCCAGGACTACCAGGGTTTGAAAACATCATCAATTATTCAGACTCTCTCTCTCTCTTTCTTTCCTTTATACTTAAGGTTTCCTGCTGAGCTCAGAGTAAAGGTTTAGATAAGCAGCTAAGTCCTTGAACACACATTAACATGAAGATTAGTGCTTTGCTTTCTGGGGTGAACATTATTCCTCAAAGGCTTCTATGGGTTGCTGAACCTTTGAGCAGTGCTTCTCAATTTTTATTGTGCATATTAATCACCCATGGATCTTATTAAAATGCAGATTTTGACTCAATAAGTGAAACTTGAAGTTCTGTGTGTCTAACGCACTTGTTGCCTGTACTGGTCCATGGACCACACTGAGATATGCAGAGCTTGCCAGGATTCTCTCTGTTCCTCCAGATTTTTATGAAGGAATATACCCCATATAATACTTCTGAGCTTGTACCATGTTGTGTTTTGCAAATATATCAGAATGACTGATTCTCCAAAGTCATACATATTTGAGAAAGTATTCTTCAATTATCTAATGAGACAATTAAATTATAACTGAGCTACCAAGCATCTCTCTGTCCTATTTTCTCATGACCCTGCTGCCTAACCCCATACAAGAGGAAGGAAATTCATGAATAACACTTAACTAATTAATTATTACATCACAAATACGTGAAAGGAAAATATCTACCTTTCCCTTATGGTTGCCTAAGTGCCTATTTTGGTATTCCTCATTATTCTATGCTGTTTGGATGCATGTCAGGTTCATTTATAAAATTCTTCCTCTTCACTTTCCTGTGTTTTATTTAGGACATGCACGTCATCAGCACAGATGAGAATCAAGTGTTTGCAGCGGTCCAAGAATGGAACCAAAACGACACCTACAACCTCTACATCTCAGACACCAGGGGTGTCTACTTCACCTTGGCCTTGGAGAATGTCCAGAGCAGCAGAGGCCCTGAGGGCAATGTCATGATCGACCTTTATGAGGTATGTCACAAGGCACGTGTAGTCCTGAGCCACTCCAGTGCCTGGACTGGCTGATGAAGGCCCAACACTGGCTCTTCCCTCCATCATTTTTGATATGAGCAAATTATGTGGCCTCATTCCATTTGGGAGAGGGAGTGAGTTGCAGGACATTTGTAATCCAATCCACAGAACAGTTCTGGGAAGGACCTTTTGTTCACCAAGTTCACAGGCCAGGAAGCCCTAGAAGACTTGGAGACATCAGGGGAAGCAGTGAAGCAATTAAAGGGTTTGAACAAGAGCCTAATGGTGTTGTCTGTCAGTGGTTGTATGTCAACATATGAACCAGGAGGTCACAGTTTTGATACCTGGTCAGGGCACTTGCCTCAGTTATGGGCTTGTTACCCAGTAGGGCACATGCAGAAGGCAATTGATCACTGATTCTCTCTCATCATTGATGTTTCTCTCTCACTCTCTCTCTTTCATCCTTTCTGAAATCAATAAAAAAAATACATATATATTTAAAAAGAAGGATTTGAACAAGATTCACAGAGCATGCAATGAAAATAGTCTTGAGAGGCCAGCAGGGTGTCAGGATGTAGAGCAAAGGGGACAGTGGTCTCTTTTCTCTGTCTGAGGAAAGGAAAGGAGGAGACACCTTTGCATTGCATCAGAAGCCACTCCCTTGGACTTGAACACCTTTCTCACTAGATAACCTCCACTGGCTAACTGCCCACCTCTCAGAGGAACAGTGAGTGAGATAAGATTAATAGGTCTTTCTTTCCTAAATAATGGATTGAGGGGGACAGAGCAGAGTTTCCCATTCCTCCTTAAGGGAACCTGGGCCTTTGTTTGTCAAAATGACCAAGATTGAAAATAAAAACCTATATGTTGGATCAGTTAGCTTTTATGGCAAACAACAATGCTCTAATTGCCATTTAAGGCACAGTTATGTAGAAAGAAAGCTGCTATTTTGGGATGGATTTTAGCCATTTGTCAGTCTTATCCTGTGCTATGTATGATTTATAATGGATTATAATGACCCATTTAAAAACACATTTAGAATGTGGGGTGTTTAATCATATACCTATATTCTATGTGAAAAATATTCTCAAACTGATTCAAATATGTGCAGTCATTATGATGTTATTGTTTGGCTGAAGGTCAAGGGGTTGTATAAGGAGAAATGCGTATCCAGTATGTCAAAGATATAAACCAATGTCTCTGAAGAAATTTAAATTTATTCTTTTAATTTTCTGAATGCTGTCTATACTCATTCTTTTCTAGGAGTTCTTATGGATTTTCTTCCAGTAGTTAAACTTCTCTGTATGTCAAAGGCATGATAACACACTATTTGCCCAATTCAGAGTCCAGGGATTTTTTTCATGGAAATTGTGGTAGACTAGCATTGAGTCTAGTGTGTGTATATCTTTAGAAAAACACTCTGCAAACTTTTTTTTATATATTCACAAGTTTCTTCCACTTCCTTTTCTGCTTATGTTCCAGATATATATAGTATCATAAATCTCAGCCTCAAACTAAACATGTATTTGGGAAAACATTTACATTTTCTGGTGATTTAGTTTCAAATTACTATTGGATAGAATTGTGACTTGGAGTATAAATGCTGGAGTCAGGTTTTCTGGGTTTAAATCCTAGCTATATCACAGATATGTATTCTTGACACATATCCAGTAAATTCTGATACTCAGTTTCCTTACTGAAAAAATGGAGATAAACAGGGAGCCTACTTGACAGGGTTTCTCTGAAGATTAAACAAGTTAATCTTTTTGAAGTACTGTGAACAGTGCCTAAAATACTCAACAAATTACAGATAGCATAATTAATATTATGTTCCAATGAGTTTGAGCCCCAGTATAATGTCCTATTTTTAAAATCTGCCCACATTGTTTAAATGTCTAACACATTTCCACTGTTTCAGATCTCTATTTCTTCCCATATTGCAATTAGCATGGCCATATGACATTCTTTAACACCAACTAACTGTCTCCTTATAAACAAGTGTAAATTGCTACATTTCTTTCCTCATTTTTTAAATGTCTTATAACCATTTCAACTTTAAGGGTGTTACATTGAAATGCCATGTGTTGTCTTGCTTTGATCCAACACTTGCAATGGAAAGATCTTGCTCCATGTGTGGCATTTGCTGGTCTGAAGTCAAAGCTGCTTGATTCCTTGATCTTGTCTCTGTCCTGGGTCTTCCTCCCCTAAACCCCACCCCCCCAAAAAACAAAAAAACAAAACACACATACATTTTCTGAAACATCAGTATTTGGGATTGTATTTGATTGTGACTAAGGGATGAATTATTTTCTTTCTCATTATCTCCTCCCCTCTCCTCAACTCAACGTGGAAACTTTTCTCTGGACAAATTTCGTTTTCTGCCAAAATAGAAACCATTTTAATCGGTCCCTTGATGATAGAAAAGATGACAGGATTGGACAGGAATGATTTTGCAATGTCCTGTTATTTTAATCCAATGTTGTTTTCTCATGTGGTTTTCTGAATGTAAACATCACTAATACCGGTACAGAATGAGAAGAAGAAACTGGGTGAGCCATAGCCATGGCAACCATTCTTTGGTAATTCCTTGTATTTCCCCTTGTGTCTCTCGCAGTTGACTCTCTGTAGAGGACCTGCTGGCTCTTATTAGTGTCACTGGGAGCAGTGGGGTGACTGCATTATGTAAAGGTATTCTGCATCCTGGGGCTGGGAAGAAGAGTCTTTCTTTTATTAGCCTAGTTCAATGCAACTTGAATTGAAATTGATGTGATCAGAATGGCAGTGCCAGATCTTCTGATTACCAAGATAGAAGGAATATTGGCTGACACAGAACCTGGCACCAGTGTTCCTTCAATGTGATTGTTCTGGCTAGCAGGAAGCTGAGAACCAACCAGCATAAATTCCCCAGTAGAATTACAATGAATGATGAGCAATTAAAGATAAATGAAAAGTAAGAAAATCCATAGCTGATTTAAAAAGAAGAAGAGATGAGCAGCATGGGAGGTGATGGGTGATAGAGAATACTAGTACATGTCTGCTCATCACTGGGGGTAACTGTGGTAACTTTTGGTATGTGTTCTTTGTATGCCTGCCAATTACCTGCTAGTCCTGTGTTTGTAATGCTCTGTAAGCTAGTTTAGCAGAGGGAAACTATAATGTGAGGTGTATGACGAGTCTATGTATTAAGGATATGTATTGTTGATGAGACTTTGTGGGAAATGCAGAAGGAAGCACAGTTCTGATGAAAATTAATCATTCTATTCCCACACACATCGGACCCTTGTGACAAATGCAGTTCTCTCTACACTAGAAAATGTGTATGTGATGAGATAAGAGATAGGGAAATGTTGGCAACAAAGTGTCGCGGGGAGACAGATTATATGGTTTAGTTATGGAATCACCAGACATTTCCCTCAGTATGAGTTATTTCTTGAACTTGGACCGCATTCAAGAGAATCAATAAACATGAGCCATTGGCTACAGAGCAAGAGTACTAGAAACATTTTTGTTAATGAAATAGCATAATAATAATAATAATAATAGCTAATATTTTGGATGCCATTATGTGCCAAGCACTATGTAAAAAACCATCAGTGAATATTTCATTCAATTCATATATTAGGGACTATAATTACTCCCATTTCACACATAAGTAAATGCAGGCAGGGAGAGTACAATCATTGTTGCAAGATTGCAAAGATAATAAGTGGTGGATTTAGGATCTGAAGCCTACAGTATGCAAACTCTTAACTACAAACCATTTTGTGTCTCTGGAAACATCACTATTTGCGATTGTGTTTGATTGGGACCAAGTAAAAGCTGAAAGATAGAAGGACATGGGAGGGCAGGATGACTAGTATGGGACTTAGCAGTAGAAGAAATTAGTCTGGAAAAAGGAAGTGGTTTGGGGAAAAGCCAACATAAACAGAATGAGCAGATGATTGCTCCAGACCTGCTCACTATCTTCTCAACCAAGTCCGGAGCCTGCAACAGTAGCTAAATTCACAGTGTTATAACGTGGCCCCAGTGTTGTCTGGTGATGTGTTTGTGTAAAAGAAGCCTAGAAACAAATGTCTTCAAATCCTGTCATTCATGAAGAGCACAGTGCTCCCATGGCACCATGCGGGGAGGCTAAGAGAAGACAGTGTGCCTGACGGTGGTCAGAGCAAGAGCTGTGACGAGTGAGTCTGCGATGTGTGGTTCCTAGTGGGTTCATCTGGTGTGTTTGATGAGACGGAGTCTGACAGCTTTAGTCAAGATCCTTCCTCCTCGGGGAAGGGAATATTAATTAATGATGATGAAGAGCACTTTGGCTTAATGGACAATGACAGTCTACCCAGTCAAGTGGAAAGGTTTGTGTTGGCAGTCAAGCCACCGGGCCAGCAAATTCAGAATGCCCAGAATGTGTGCGCACATGAGTGAGTCACATGGGGTGCCATGACAGACATGGTGCGTGTTCCCTTAAGCACATAGGGTATTCTCCACGTTATGGATGTCCTCTTTCTCAAAGAGAGAGCTCCACAGTTATGGGGGTGGAGCTAATCCCATGATTTTTTTAGGGAAAGACTGCCTCATACAATCCAGCATAGGAGATGGGAAAGAAAAAGGCTGTCCCATCCAGAACACGTTTATTACAGGACATGGAATGTGCCATCTAATTATTGAAGGTGATTGTCTCCCTGGGAGGGGAGTGCTGTCTGATCAAGGCATGGGGCGGGGGAGGAGGGCATTTAGATTTTTTTGGCAATGGGTTCTCTGGTGGCAGAGGCACTCCTGTTCCCGCTAACTCTGTCTCTCCTGGACCCTCTCTTCAGAACGAAAACATAGCCTATCCTCAAAGACCAAAAGATCAAGGTCATGAATATGTTCTTTTTCTTGTCACAGGTTATGATTCATCTTTTCATTTTCTTCACATGTTGACCCTTTGGATTTGTAATTTCAGAGTCAGATTGTGTGGGAGGAAGTATCTCCCAATCAGCATCAGAGGCAGAAAAGAGCAAAAGCTTTTGTGCAAGAATCTTCCCAACTTAGCCTCCACATGCAGCATGTGAAAGATTGGGACCGGAAAGGACCCTATGGTGGTAACTAAGACAAATAAAAGGAGAAAACTGGCTTATTCCATTGAAAGACCAAAGAAACCCAAGCCTTGCATACTGTAACTCTCAAGAAAGGTCTATTAAATGAATATGTAATGGTTTAGACACCCTGGGTTCTATGTCCCAAGTACTTATAAGAATGCATGATAAATAGGAGCTCAAAAACATTTACTGAGCAACTTTTGAGTAAATGTACTACTGAATGAATAAAAGGCAGCTTCCTGTAAGTGTGATACCCATAGGTGGTGTTTCTCTCTGAATGCTCTGGGTTGAGAGAGAAGTTGGAAGAAATGGTACAGGTAAGTGTATAGGTTCTAGTGTTAGACAGACTGACTTGGAGTCCAGTTCTAAGGTTCTCCAGGGAATGACTGTAGCCAGGTGACTGGCCACATTTGAACATTGTTTTTCTCCTCTGCAAAGTGAGGATAACATTGACTCTACCACTTAGAATGCACGGGCAGGCTGATGCTCATGCTTGCAAAGCCTTTCATGCAATGCCTACCATTTCCTAACTACTTATTAAATCTGGGGTGCTGTTATTGTGGTTATAGCTTCCAGTACAGAATTGTGATTACCTGCTCCATTCAAAACAAAACCAGGACTTGCAGACATGTCCAAAGAGGCAAACAATCAAAACACACCTCACATGGGACTTCCATGGATCAGGTGCCTCGGCCACAGGATAGAGATAAGCAGACCCTCTCCTGCTCTATCCCCTCTTGTCACACTATCCCTGGGCTTTGCCAAGTTTTTATTCCTCAAGATAACCCTGAAGGCCAGGCTGCCAGAGATGAGTTACAAAGTGCAGCTCTCAGCTCCGGTGGCCTTTGATAATGCCAAGCAGTTGGGGGCCAATAAAGTCACCGCTTTGCAAAGCAAATGAACTGGCTGCTAAATGTACAGAGCCCCGCTCTGATCAGAAGAGGGGAGCATCACAGGAAGGGGAATGGGCAATGAAACTCCTGGAAGAGGCAATATTTCTATCCCCTCTGTACCTGTTGTAACCTCCTCGCGTGTCTGACGGGTAAGTCAGTGCTGTGTCTCTTGTAGGGGTAGGCTGAGGAAGGAAGACCAGGGCGACTCTGTGAAAATTTTGGTATATGACATTTAATTTTTAAAGGACTAGCAGGTTAGCTGTATTGAAATATGTAGCAGCTTCCGGAACATATGCAAAACCAATATGGGTTTCCCTGGTGCATCACCCTTCAGGAGCTGATATAGTAAGTGGATAAGGAAATGCTATTTGTAATTCACATGCCAATGCTCCTGGGGTGCAGGCCTCCCACACTGTGGAGGGTTCAAGAAGCTGCTCTGGCGGCTGCTAGTTGCCCCCAGTGAGGCTTGTTCCCCAAAGTAGTTCAAAGCATTCCTACAGGGCACTCATTTCCCTTATTTACTTGCATAACACCCTTGTCTTCCAAAAGTGTATGAAGTTGGCCCAACTCTACATTACCCCAGATGCCAGACCAGCATTACTCTCATTCTCAAAATGTGAGTAATGACTGGATGTCCTGCTTACTGAGAGTTAAGAGAGATCACCTATGCATAGCGTTGGAATGCACAATTTAACATATCTCAGACCCTTTCCTCAAAGCCCTCCAGTTTTCCTAGGTGGTCATAATTCCAAGCAGAGTAAAATATGCATGAAGGTGTTTAATAAACCCCAAAACACCCAAAGATAGAATGCATCCTTAATGATTTACTAGAGCAGTTTGGACAACTTACCAATTGTTACCTCTTTTGTAACTTATAGAACAGAGAAGGCAGTCCTATTTTCAGAGCCAAATAATTAATAAGGACTCTTTATGATGGGAACAACAGTGTTATGGGCATGGAGGAGGGATTAGTCAACAATGTAGGGAGATTATTACCTCTTTAAGAGCAGTTATCTTTTGCTCAATGTATTTTGGTGTCCTAGTAGAGCAATTTTTTACAAGAAAAAGAAAAAGTAATTGGATCATTAGCTTTCACTGACCTCTTCTAACCGCCCATGGCTCTAGAGAGCACCATGAGTTGGATAGTTCTTAAGAGCATGGGCTGTGCAGAAACAGAGCTGTGGGTTGAAATCCCAGCCACTTACTATCCTGTGTGCCCAGTGTTTCCTTTGGCTGTGTGACCTTGGCAAGTCACTTAACATGGATGAGCCTCAGTTTCCCCACATGTAACATATAATAAGTGATACTTACCCAAGAGAACTGTTACAAGATTGAAATGAAATAACGTATTTAAGACCGTGGTTGCTGGGGGTAACATAAAATAAAAATAGTCTCTATTTATTGATCACTTGTTGGTTAGCAAAACTGAAAGCGCCAGAGTTTATCTCTAAGCAAGCTACTACTAACCTACCTTCCGGGCAATAAAAATTCTCTATCACATTTGCATTATCCCCCCCCCCCCCCATACCATAGGGGCTCAGGTCTGCTGCTTTCTGCCCCACTGTCCAGGGAGTCATTATACTCAATCATCACCCCCTCCATCTACCATCCTCACCCCCTCTTTCCTCCAAGACAAGTGCTCACTGCTGAATTAAACAGTCTGACTCTGTTCTTTTCAGTAAAGAAATACATATCTTCTCAAACAGATGGATTTTTCAGCCATGTCCATTTTTCCCAGGTAGCAGGGATAAAGGGGATGTTCTTGGCTAACAAGAAGATTGACAACCAAGTGAAGACGTTCATCACCTATAACAAGGGCAGAGACTGGCATCTGCTGCAGGCGCCGGACACGGACTTAAGGGGGGACCCTGTGCACTGCTTACTGGTGAGTCTTCATATTGGGGCAGAATGTTCCAGTAGGTGGGGGCTGGAAATGTGTGTTAACAGACAGATGGAGGTGATTCCAGAGTTCCTTGCTTAGATACAGAACCAAAGGGGACAGGGACAGGCATGTAGGAGAGTCAGTGGACTGCCTTTCGAGATGGAACAAAGAGATCAGAGAATAGCAGAACCTTTCTTACTCACTTCCAAGAATGTTCAGTTGTGTCCCGAATTCTGATGAGGACCTTACATTGTAGTTTAAGGGAGAATATGATACCATGTTTCCTCGAAAATAAGACATCCTCCGAAAATAAGACCTAGCGCATGGAAAGATAAGACATCCCCTGAAAATAAGACCTAGCGCAACTTTGGGAGAAAAAATTAATATAAGACACTGTCTTATTTTCGGGGAAACAGAGTGGTTTCCACTGTGTTGGGGAGATACACCTTTAATTTCCTATGAAAAACTTATTATAGATCAAATGGCACATACATTCTGCTGTAGAATTGAACTGAATGCAAAATTTTGTAGTCGTATTTTCTAGAGGAGATGCTTATTCATATTTTCAGAGGAGTTGATGCCTCAAACAAAGGTAAGAACTACCGGTCTGAACTTTAATTGGAACTCTTTATGATATGTGCCTTTCATTTATGTTTTTAATTATATAAAGTTGGTTATGGCAAACAATGGACTGTGGGGCAAATATGGCCCACCACTTTTTTTAAAATAAAGTTTTATCCTTATTCATGTATACATTGCCTGTGTGCTACAATGGCTGAATTCAGTAGCCATATCAGGACTGTATGGTCCACCAAGCCTAATATACTTATTATTTTAAAAATATTTAAAGAATGTTTGCTTTCCCCCACTTTGAAGTACAGCTCTCTCTTAATTATGTAACATTTGAGGAATAAGTAGATCTGCATGAACTTATTTATAATTTGATTATATGTTGGGGTCTGAGAGAGGGATCAAAAATGGGTGTTGCCTCCATAGAGTGTGAGGTCTATTTGAAAGGGACTACACTAATAAATGAAAGATTATAGGGTTACATTTCACTCCCCTCTGTGGTTCTGGTGCCTGCCCCATACTTCACTCAGGAATGGGTACTGAGTGAATGAAGAGATTATTTGCCAAAATGTATAATCAAATGCTAACATCTTTAAAACAATCCAGAAGTTTTATTTATATTCACACACACACACCCACACACCCACACACACACACGAAAAAAGACCAGTATGTTAAGCTGGAGGAAAGACCTCTTAGTTTTAGTAAGAGCTTGGAGTGTGTGTGTGTGTGTGTGTGTGTGTGTGTGTGTGTGTGTATCAGTATTTACAGTCATCATACAATTCTGACTTTGGCGTTATCCACACTCAGCTTGTTTCTTTGTGACCCATGAAGTCGGAACAGCCACTTTGCGGGTTCATCTCATGTGGCTGTAGGCAGGTCACCTCCTTCTCGAGAAGATGCCAGCAGCCATAGCATGACCTTATTAGTTGCAGAGCATATCACAGTTGTCACTGTGCATCAGGAAAGCGGGCTGCGATTCAGCCTCCCACTCAGCTTCTATCCTTAGAACTGGCAACTTGGGGAGGGAGTGGGAGCCCGTGGTGATAGAGAGTGCACAAAGCCAGTGACAGAGTAAGTAAAAGGGACAGTTATCACTGAATACCTTCTTTCTGTGAGGCAGAGTTCAGCAGCATTTTGAAAAACAGGGCCACCTTGCTAGTTTAACTATGGCAAGTTGGAGCACAGTGATACTTTGCCCAAGGTGCATGGCCTGCACCATTGCCTTAATGTGGTCCTCTCTCCTTCCGTGCACACTGGAGATTAAATGTCCATGAGGGAATTAGCCATATCATATGAAGAGGCTTTCCTGGGTCTTCTGGTGTCATAAATGAACCATTAGAAACGCCTCTTCCTCAAAGCACTTGGCAAGGTGTTCCCTGCTCCATCGCCGTCCCAGTGGTAGGAAGTCTTATTGCTTTGCCCCCAAATATAAGTGCTGAGACCATCCTCAGACAAGCCATCATTACTTCTACTCCCCCTACAGTGACAGGCCCCTAACTGCTCCTCCTGTCTCAACTTGGCAGTCTTCTGTGTGAGTGTGTGTGTGTGTGTGTGTGTGTGTGTGTTTAATCCAACTTTATTGAGTTAAAACATACATACATAAAAAGTACCCATTTTAAGAATGTACTTTGATGAATCTTGACAAATTATATACCCATGTCACCATTACCCCATCAAGATAGAACATTTCCATAACCTCCCCAAATTCATTTATTTTCACTTTGCAATCAGTATCCACACTTCTAGCCCTAGACAACCACTAACCGCTCTCCTTTATGATAAGGTTTTCTTTCCTAAAAGTTTATGTAAATGGGATCAACTTGAGCTTGAAAAATTCAGATCATGTCTCTCTTTTAGTTAAACCTTCTATGACTAATTTAGGTCAAATGAAATGCAAATACTTTCCCTTAGCAAGTATTCCTACAAGGTCCCATGTGGTCTGAGCTCTCTCTACTTCTCCTGCCTGGTCCTAGGCCTCTCTCCCTTTCCTTCCTTACACAGAAACCATGGAGGGGAGGAACTTACCTGTTCCCCTACCATTAACTTACAGTGCTCATTCATGTCTCAGACTCTGTGCATATATCATTAGTTTTCTCAAAATGTCCTTTTTCTAGTCTGGCTTTTTCTTTCTTACTTTTTTTTTTTAAATATATTTTATTTTAGAGAGGAAGGAAGAGGGAAAGAGAGACAGAAACATCAATGATGAGAGAGAATTATTGATCGGCTGCCTCCTGCATGCTCCCCATTGTGGATCAAGCCTGCAATTGGGGCATCTGCCCTTGACCAGACTAGAACCTGGGACCCTTCAGTTCCTAGGCTGGCGCTCTATCCACTGAGCCAAACCAGCTAGGGCCTGGCTTTTTTTTAAAATTCAGATCCTTGATTGACTACCTGTTCAGAGAGCACACTTAAATTTTTCTAAAGCTGTATTTGTCCCAGATCCTTTTCACATGTGAGCCTTCTCATGTTTTGAAATCAGCACGTGTGATTGCCCATGTTTGTCTGCTAACATGTGAGCTTCCTAAGTTGAGGAACTGTTTGTTGCTCTCTTTTGGCCACGCCAAGAATCAGCTCAAGAATCAGACCAGCCAAAACCGGTTTGGCTCAGTGGATAGAGCGTCAACCTGCAGACTGAAAGGTCCCAGGTTCGATTCCGGTCAAAGGCATGTACCTTGGTTGTGGGGACATCCCCAGAGGGGGGTGTGCAGGAGGCAGCTGATCGATGATTCTCTCTCATAGATGTTTCTAACTCTCTGTCTCTCTCTCTTCCTCTCTGTAAAAAATCAATAAAATATATTTCTTTAAAAAAAAGAATCAGGCCTGCCTTCATGTAGGTACTCAGCACAGGTGTCATTGCAGGCGTTATGTTTGTTTGAAGCAGATGCTCTGTTGACTGTGTTGTTGAGGTTTGCAATTGGACCTTAGTGGCTGCCTTCCCTTTCCACTGATAGTCACAGGGAAGGATTTATAATAATTGCCACCTTCGGAAACTCCTGGGCTCACATTGACCCCAAAGGTGACAAGATCAGCAGGCTCATTAAGACAGAGTAAAGATGAACTAGTAGGATAGGGATGGACAGTGCCCAGGAGTCTTGGCCTCCCTCCCTCATTAACCCTGTTGTTTATGCCCTTTTAATCTCAGTTGTAGAAAGCAGGCAGGAGGGGGAGGAAGGGAAATGGCGAGGCGAGTGGGGAGGACAGACCAAAACCATTTTATAAAAACCCGCTGAAGGCACAAAATTGGAAAGAAAATCTTTGAGCTCTGGGAGACCCGGACTGTTAAAAATCTTCTTTCGGCTGGGGAGCTGCTGGAGATAAAAAGTGATTTTGAATTGCAAGTACTTGGAAAGTGACAGTGTCACCAAAAGCACAGCCTGGTGATTAGAAAAGAGATTTTCCAGCAGGGCTGATAGAAATGTGGAACAAGTTCCGAATTACAGCCCCAAAAGGGATGTCCCTGCTAAAATGTATTCTATAGAAATAAGACATCCAGGGTAATTTGTGGCTGTATTTTTAGGACTTTTAGACTGATTGCCTGGAAGGCTCAGCTGGGATTTCTTTCCTCTGAAGACTGCGTAGCACAATTAGATGGGGTATTACAGGTCATGGTCTACCTGCCTCCAAAGCCTCAGGATTTGGCTCCTGGGAGGCAAGATGTGAGTGGAGCCTGTGACAAATCCTTGAGCCCCTAGGGGAAGCCTAGTGATTCATGGGGAGAGACTGTGATTTCTCTATGGATTCAGCTGGCCAATTTTGGTTGCAGCTAAATCTCTGCTAACCTAGAGAGTCTGGACTCTGCTTTCCACTCCTTTACACACTTGACTGTGTGTGTTGTTTGGGTTGGAGGGGGGCTGAATGGCCCATACCCAGCCAGGAGCCTCCCTCTTTTTTGTAGTTAACCCTCTTCTTTACTGAAGATCTAATGCAGTGTTTTTCAACCTTTTTTGGGCAAAGGCACACTTGTTTCATGAAAAAAATCAAGAGGCACACCACCATTAGAAAATGTTAAAAAATTTAACTCTGTGCCTATATTGACTATATATAAAGTAATTCTCTTGAATATGAATCAAATAAACACAAAGAAAGTATTTTATAATTACTTTATTATTAAATATTAAGTAAACAAAATAGTGAAAAATTATAAAATTCTTGTCTTGTCTGCACCTACGGCACACCAGGCAACATGTGCCGCGGAACAGCGGTTGAAAAACGCTGATCTAATGGATTCCCAACTCCGGCTCAAAGTCAGAAATAATAAGTGTGTGAGGTGGTGGATTTGGAGGCTGTTATTTGGGAATTTACTTGCTGCCTTATTATTTAAGAAACCTCTGATCTGGGTTTTCAGGACAATACTCGGATTAGGATGCCCAGGGATAATGATACCATGAAGATGAGACCTAAAGTTTATTAATACAGACATGTCAGGGAAAGGGGAAGTAGAATGAGAAGTTGGTTGGTTCTCAAGTAATCTAACCATTTTATGAGTTGATTTATTGCATGGTGAGGAAATGTCTTCTATCATTTAGTAATTCTGCATTGGCCATTCATAGTGCTAGGAAGACAGATCAGTTAAATTCAACAGATATTTCCTGAATGCCTGCTATCATCAAAGGAGTTTTATTTGTTAAAATAAGACCTAAGAGAATAAGACGAAAGAAAGGGAGTTGGGACCTAGAAGTCCACCATGCCTTCAGGAGTTTGTGCACTCTCTGAAATGGAATACATACAGAATTCTGTGTGCCCTTGCCCTTGTGCACTTTTTCTTGGGAAAGACTCCTCCATTGGCATCAGGCTCTCAGACTCTATATCTGACCCTGCAAATATTACAGATTAAGCATCCAGCTGCTCCTAGAATTGATTGATAATATTCCATGCCCTGTGACTCTTTCATGAGGAGACATATCAAAGGGCAGCACCCATACATGTATGCTGGTCCCTCCATTTCCTGTAAGTCAGGTGCTAGGTCATGGTTCTTTTAGTGCACAGTTCTATATTGTCCTAATGTAGAAGAATAAGAAAAAGAAAGGAGTGCCTTTGGGACAAGCTGTGTTTTGACGCCACTGGATTAGAAATAATTCTGGAGACCTATGTGGCACATGTTTGCTAATGGGGGAAATGAAGGCAGGAAGGCAGAAAGGAAAGACAAGAGATGAGGACAGAGTGTCCCCTATCTGGGCAAAAAGTACAGGAGGATTAGAGAACTTTGTGTTCTGTCCTTCAGGAGTCTGCAGTGGCTCGATAGCCATCATAATAAACCTCTCTATTAAGTTTTATGATTTAACTTTGACAAATGTCCAAAACCAGCCAGGTATAAACGTTTAAGTTAAACATGTGAAGATGAATCACTTACCATTGTTTTGCATCAAACATTGATGTACACATCTAACTTCCTTGAAAGAAATTGGAGAAATAAAATAAAGCCCAGAATATTCTCCTCATACCAGCTGGGGGCAATCCAGTACTACAAATGAGAACACAGAGAAAAAGTGCAACGGAGAGCTCATTTCTAATGTTGCTTCTATTGCATGAACTGCTGTCTTTTCTTCTCGAAATAACTTATTGTGGGCTCTGAAAGCCATAGTCATGAGCTGTGCTGATATGGTCATTTGGAAATACACTCTTTTTTTTGCAATGGTAAGTCCCCATAGCAAAGAAACCTTGGGTCCCATGGCAACTGAGCTTCACAATCTTCCAGACTGTTGAGCAATGAAGTTTGTGGCAAGTGGCCCCTAAGATTGCAAACTGATTGCTCCCTTGTCCAGGAATGTTCCACCTTGTTGGGTAGTTCCGGGGTGCTCCATTCTACCCATATATGTATGCATTTCCCAATGATTAATAACGATTCTAATGCCATGGAGATGCTCATGTTATTCTGATAATGTGTTAACAGATAAGCCTGGGTACTTGTGGCATTGCTATGAGTAAAATAGTGATATTCTTCACTTCCTAACATAAAAGCATTGCTTGTCATTTCAAACTTGCATTTTTGATTCTAGGCTAGGTTTCACAGATGATGCAAGCATTTGATATTTTCTCTTTATTTGCAGAGTGTGTATCTCTTGGGGCGATAGAACCATATGTGAGGCTTGTGAGGTGCAGGATGGTGCATAGTAACATAAAGTGCTGTAGACCAGAGAAGGGAGATTCTAATAGGCTGCTGTTGTCAGCACAACTCCCACGGAAAAAGAGCCTGACACCTCTGCTTTATCCTGTCTTAGCAACCGAGAGCTGTGCCGTGTGTTCCTGGGACCTCGGCCACATAACTATACCCATTGGGGTCTTCCTCTTGGATGAAAGGAAGCCAAGTGTTTGGGTCTGATTATTTCTTCTTATAGAGGGGGCTCTTCTTTACTTTTTTGGAACATTATAAAGTAAAAATTCCCTTTTATAAAGCTTTACATGAATTTTTCATGTAAAAATAATAATATATTACTATTGTCATTCCTTGAGAGTTTACTCTCTCTGTTGGTGGTAAGGAAAAGACCCTATTGTGATCCACTGTTTAAGTTCACCAGTATTTTGGTTGCTTTTATTCCTGAATTTCATTTTTAGTGTGTCATTTTACTCTATCTGATATAAATTTAATCACTGCCTCTCTGAATATCTGCTCGTTGCGACTTACAGAGCAGAATCAAAGTAATAACAGAGATACATTGGTGATTCCCAAATCTCAAGCCAATCAGATTAGAAACTAATCTTCCTCAGCAATGAAAAGAAGTGTGGGTTCAGACACAAACTCTTAGTTTTTGACAACTCAGGACAAGAGCTGTTTCAAATAAAACTTGTATAAGATTTATTCTCAAAACTGGTGATATATTAATCAGAAAATTTGGTCGAGATTTTCACACACAAATAAACAAGTCTCTTAAATTTTCATTGAAATTGTTGTTATTGGTACATTTTTGCCTATGAGGGTGACTTTTATATTGAATAAACTGATTCTGATAATACCCTGTTAATTGTTGGACCTTAGGACAATCTCACACATCATACAGTTTCTTCTGTACAACTGAGACCAAGGTCTCACATGGGGAGTGGCTAAGAGATGCCAACTGACTTCTTAAATCTCTCCCAGCCTCATCAAACCCTTTTTCCTATTTCTCCTCTTTAGTATGACCATATACTTTAGTGTAACTCAAATCTTCTGTGTGTTTTTCTTTGTGGTTGGTGTTACTCAGGGCTAAAATATCCTTTATCCTCCTGAAAATCTTACCTAGGTTCATAACCTCCCATCTTTGCCCAAGGCACCATTTTCTCCTTGGAGCATTTCTGATCAAAAGTTGAACCCTGCTGAAACCAGTTTGGCTCAGTGGATAGAGCATCGGCCTGCAGACCAAAGGGTCCCAGGTTTGATTCCGGTCAAGGGCATGTACATTGGTTGCGGGCACATCCCCGGTAGGGGGTGTGCAGGAGGCGGCTGGTCGATGTATTTCTCTCATCGATGTTTCTAGCTCTCTATCTCTTTCCCTTTCTCTCTGTGAAAAATCAATAAAATATTTTTTAAAAATGTTGAACCCTATAGAATCTCATATTTTATCTGTCATTTTGTCACCCTGTAGAATCTCATATTTTATCTGATCTTATGGTATTAAAATATTTTCTATTTATGTTAATCAATCAAAAGATCTTAAATTATACACTCCATGATAGTCAAGACCAAATCTGAGTCAATGTAACTCTTTCATAAGCTGCACCTTTATTTTACAGATAAAATGATCAAATGTTTTGGTAAATGCCCAAATGGCAATGAAGGCAGTCAATTCCATTTAAAATGAAGAGACTTTCCTTCACCAGCTTGGCAGCTATGTTATACTTTGTGGACACTAGGTATTTGTGGAATGAAGAAAGGTGAATGGATGGGTCCATGAATGAATGCATAGATGGGATGGTAGGATGATTAGATAGATGTTCTGAACATGAGATTGGAATGACTATTTAGATTGTGTGTTTTCATGACACTCATTTTTCCTCTTCTCAGCCTTATTGCTCACTACACCTTCACCTTAAGGTCTCTGAGAATCCCTACACATCAGGGATCATTGCCAGCCGAGAGACAGCTCCTAGCATCATAGTGGCTTCAGGTAAGAAGCTAACCTTGTTTGCTTGCTGCTGTAAATTGTGTTTATTTTAAGAAGCTATATATCTCTGCTTGGAGTTTAATGAGCAAGCTAAAGATATTTTTGACTTGCACCTAAACTATTGACCAGGAATCAAGTATGCTGAGAAATGCTGCTCAGATATGTTTATAATCTCAGTTCATCTCAGGCAATGCAAACTGCCCAAGTGGCTCATGGTTAGCTTGTGCATAAAGTCCCGTCCACTCATGGCTCTGTGCTCTTTCTAGGTAACATAGGCTCTGAATTGTCAGACAGCGACATCAGCATGTTTGTCTCTTCAGATGCAGGAAACACTTGGAGGCAGGTAAGAAAGCAACGTTGCTGACGTTTAAGTGGCATTAAATTTGCCCAACTCAATTCAATTCTGGGAACTTATTCTACTACACATAATAACTTATTCAACTACATATACATCCTCAAGCTTGCCAGTGCATTTATTTAGTCTTAAGTCTTCAAGGTTAGTGAATCATTTTGAAATTTATTTTTCCCTTACCATTCAATAAAAATGACTCATATGCAGAGCTTTTATAGAAGGAAGTTTATAAGTGACAGTGAAACCAAATTAGATCTGTCTGAATTTTTCCCATAAAAGAAAACCTGTATCCTAAAGTATATCATATAGGGAACATGGAGCCTGGAAGGTAGATTATATGCCTAATGCTGGGTTATCTCCATAAATCCCCCTTGCCTTGAAGTCAGAATAGAGAGCAATGCAGTGATATAGAAATAGCAATTACCCAGGTGGCATTCTGAGATGTTTAAATCTCATGTGCAAAAGACAGAGTAATAACGATCACCGTGCATATGCTAGGGAGAGTAGAAATGGAATCACTTTAAACCAATGTGTTTAGCTTAAATGCTTCCTCTCTTTCTTCTGAATGAAAATTAGATACCCATAGCTTATAAAACAGGCATTTAATGAGCTTTAGCAATCATAACAAGGTATGTGCCTAATGCATGGTTGTTGCCCTTCAATAAATATGTTTTAATAACCCACTGACATTTAATTATCATACAATAACTAGCACTGTAAATGGAAATTCAATGCACAGGTAATCACAGAGCAATGAGAACAACTCTGCTTTATATTTTAGTCAGAGATTTCCATGCTATGGTCCAATTGCTATTTCCTAATTCCAGACCCCTAAGAAGTCCTCGGTGGGATTCACATGTTATGAGAAGGACAGAGCAAGTAAGAAATTTGCCTAAAAACCTTAGGGCTCTTGATCTGGGAGTTAATGAGGACTGTTAATAGTTAGAGAGCCAAGATCCCCCCCCCCCTTTTTTCCTTTTAATACCCCAAACCAGGGGTCCTCAAACTTTTTAAAGTGGGGGCCAGATCACGGTCCCTCAGAGAGCTGGAGGGCCAGACTATATGAACTACTAATTCCTACTGTAACACCTCGGCTGCGCTCACTGCCCAAAAAACCTGGAGGGCTGGATCAGACTCCTCTGCGGGCCGCATGTGGCCCGCGGGCCATAGTTTGAAGACCCCTGCCCCAAACAAAACAAAATAAGTCTCTACTTCTATAGTCCTTGGATAGGATATACCTTTAAATGAGTGTAAGAAGTAAATAAAGGAGACGTGACTTAAGGTGTTGAACACACAGTACAATATACAGATTATCTATTATGGCACTGCGGCTCACAAGCCACATGCTGCTCTTTGGCCCCTTGAGTGTAGCTCTTCCACAAAATGCCATAGCCTTTTGTCTATTTTGAAGAATTGGCATTAGAAGATGTTTAAGTTTAAAAAATTTGGCTCTCAAAAGAAATTTCAATTGTTGAACTGTTGATATTTGACTCTATTGACTAATGAGTTTGCCGATCACTATATTATGGAATTGTACACTTGAAACCTATATAATTTTATTAACCAGTGTCACCCCAATAAATTTGATAAACATTTTAAATTTTTCAAAAAAGAATTAAATAAAAGGGGAAAATATTATTTCTATTGTGTAATCACAGACAAAGCTATACTAACAGCATGACTGTGAGAATCCAGCATGCATCTTATATAGAGAGGACTTAGAAATTATTTCACCCTATTTCCCCTTGACTTCACATTGGTTTCTCCGCATTTAGAGAAAGATCCAATGGCACATGTACCCAAATATGATGTTCCATTTTTATCAGAGCTACTTTATGACTTGGTAGAGAACCTATTAATTGAACAAGAACACCTTTTTTTCTAGAATACTTGGGAAGTTTGAAAGAAATGTATCTGGGAGGTCACTGAAAGGCTGCAAGCTCCAGCTGCATCCACTACACCCATACTCTTAGACAAGTCTCAACATCTCTCTCAACCTTAGAAGCCTCAGTATAAGCATGAGACTGTGAGATTAAGTATCTCCAAGGTTTCTTCTACCTTAAAATGTTACCCAATATAAGCTATCCAGTATTCTGACTTCATTATAAATGGGAATCAATAGAACATGACACAAAATAAGATCGGACTATAAACATAAATACATAACTATTCTTTACATTTGTTTTGTGGTGCACCTAAAACAATTTTATATAACTCCAGGGGTACATGTAGCCCATCTTGTGAAGTGTTGTTCAACCCTGTTCAATCAGGAGAGGGATTCTTTTTTCTCCTCATGTGAAGGCTAATTATCTGAATTTTGGATGTGTGTCCATGTCGATGTGGTTTCCTCTTCCAGATCTTTGAAGAAGAGCACAGTGTTCTGTATCTGGATCAAGGTGGAGTCCTAGTTGCTATGAAGCACACGTCTCTTCCAATTCGACATCTCTGGTAAAGGCACCTGTTGTCCATGAGTCATACTCCTTGTGATTTCTCACTGTTAAGGCTAGGAGGCGGGCTGTCATACTGTGATCATGTTTGTTGTAAAATGTCAAGGTCTACTAGAACATAATTTACACCTTTGCTCTCTTACAATAAGATTGTGGCTTGTAATAAAAGAGAGAGAGGAAGGGAGGGAGGAAGGGATGGAGGAAGGGAGGAAGGAAGGGAGGGAAGGAGGGAGAGAGGGAGGGAGGATAAGCTCTGCTCCTGAAAGAGGGATTACATTCTAGTTTTTAAATGTGACAATACCCTCCCCAGTGCCTTATCCTTTCAGCATAGTTGTGGGTAAAATGCTGCGCCAGGTATAATCTCTGAGTAGCTTAACTCCTTTCCCAATTAATACCTCCTCATTACCATTACCAGTATGTGTGTTCTGCACAGAGATCAGGATACTGTTGCTGATTGTACTTCCTTAGTTTCCCTTTTGGGAGTGACATTCTGCAACTCTATCTAAAGGTCTTCTGCAGATGGACATGTAGGTCCTAATTTCCAGAGAGGTTTCCAACAGACTCCATGTGTGTTTTTTAAAGTGACTCTGCAGATTCGAACTTGTTTAAAGTAAACATTATTTTCCCTCCTCTGGTAGTTACTCTGGTGACCGAAGGGAAAGCTGCGGAAATAAGAGAAACAGAGAGCTTAGCCTTGTGGAAGGCATCCATAGGAAGGATAAAGCAAAAGAAACATCCTGCCTGACCTTCAGATTACATACTTCTCTTCTCTTGCTATCAAGAGTCTGTCTTTCTGTACCCATTCATTCACTCAGTGAGTCAACTAGGATTTATAATGATGTAAGAAAGACTGAAATGCCCTGATCACTTGGAGGTGGCTGGCTCCATTCCATCTAAATAGGTCCCCTGTGGCCATTGCTCTTCAAAATCATCTGAAAGGCTGGCTACGAGTGCCCTGAGGTTTTAGAGAGAGTCACATTGAGATCTAAGATCTAATAAAAGATCCAAATTTAAAGGCAAATTCTATCAAAGACTCATTATTATTCTCATTTCATGCAGCTCTCCCCTTGTTAATGTAATAACACACCAGGGTCCCAAATCACTGGGCTCACTGTATCTCTACCTTCTCATGTAATTAAGGACTTATTCACGGCTCACTTTAACAATGCCTTCGGCACTTTTCAAATCGATTCTCTCCTGGTTGGTAGTATCTCCCTTTTGATAGGATTTTTATTTTTTCTTTGGAGATCTGAGCATTGTAAATTTTCCTTCTCTGTCATTAGGTTGAGTTTTGATGAAGGGAGATCTTGGAGCAAATACAGTTTCACATCTATTCCCCTTTTTGTGGACGGGGTTCTGGGTGAGCCTGGGGAAGAGACTCTAATCATGACGTAAGTGGAACATCTCTTACATCCATACGCTTGTTTTTTTAGCTGTTTGTTCGCTTTACTGCTGTTAGGTTTGGGGTTGCCGGCAAAGTTCGTACATCTGATTTCATGATTCTCTAGTAAAAACAAAAAGAAAAAAAAAAGTCTGAGCACCGGTTCCCTGACTTTTACTAATTATGGGGAGTCCCACACTGAGGGTGGGTGGCAAACTAGCTCATTTCTTCCCCTCCTGAAAGGGCTGAGGGAAATTAGAAGAGATCATTGCAATAGAAAATAAAGCTATGCATTTAGAACTTTCATAACAAACACATTCACCATAGAGAAAGGCATGGGAATATAAGGAATAGTTTCACTTTAAGGCAGAACTCAGAGCTTGAGCAAAACCCCAAGCAGGCTTTTCTTTTTCCCTGGCTCTTTACCTAACCCAATTGTGAGGCATATTAGGGAAACCCTGAGAACAATCTGTTCCTGGGAAATTGCATTTGCACTCATTCTTGTCTGGAAAGAGATGATCATTAATTTGTGAAAGACTTGATTAATGACTTGCCTGCCTGTGGGGTTCAAAACATTGGCTTTGAATTTAAAATATGAAACTGTGCCTTTTCCTTCCCCTAGAAAATTGGACATAGGGAACAGAAGGAAGGATTTAAAGCAGTTGATCCTGTCGGCAATGGCAATGTAAAAATCCAGAAAGGGCAATGTAAAAATCAAAGCAAGGAGTTGGTATATTTTGTAAATTTTCTGTCCCCCTTTCTTTTTATTTTTTTAATGATAGAAAAAAATCAATAGATATTTAACATGCCTAGTAGCTACACTTTGGGCCATGGTAAACACAGCTAGGTGAGCAGTTTCTTCCATAATTTATCTTCATTTAATGTTTATATTTGCAAAACAGATAAAAAATGCTGACCAAAAAGGCTGCTTTGTGGTTTTTATCCTTATCTACAATTAGTGATTCAAACACCTCATTAAATACCTATATCTTTTTAGTAAGCACAGTAGAATGCACAGCGTAGGAAGCAGTTGTAAGCACTTGGTCTTGCCACCCACTTTCCCTAGTGACTGATAGGAAATTAAATACATGAAAATCATGTGCATTAGCAAAACAACCTGGAAGTACAATCTCAGACCATGTAGAAGTCAGAATTTGTGATTGTTTTCTCCATTATTGGTTAGTTGATTGATTTATTGATTTTATTTATTTATTTTTGTTAACTATTCTCTGGTACGATATATAGAAGTGGTCTTTTATGCTAAACACTATACATAGGTGAAGTGGAGCCAATAATAGTCACCCTCCTTATATAAATGCGTTTTGAGGATTAAGTGATAAGATCAATATAATGTACTTATTAGGACACTGGACAGATGCTAGCTGTTGTTATAACTATTGGCATTTTTATTATTGCAATTATCTTCATCTTTATGAACTCTGTAGAGTGTTTGGACACTTCAGCCACCGCTCGGAATGGCAGCTGGTCAAAGTGGACTACAAGTCCATTTTCGATAGACGGTGTGCCGAGGAGGACTACAGACCTTGGCAGCTGCACAGCCAGGTATGAGGGAGAGAGCAGAGAGTAGATGCTGAGCAAAAGGCATGGGGAGTCTTGGGGGCCAGCTAGTCATTCAAGTGTAAGAATTGGGGTTCTCTAAGCCAGAATGCTCATCTGGGGCTTTCTTACATGTTTTGCATTCCACAGCAGTGAACAAACTCTACATTTTATAGCTTGTTGTGAAGTAATTTCTGTTTTTATTGTACTAGGATATAATGAGATAAAATTCAAATGTGCTTGGCTTAGACTTACAACACGAAATGAAATACCAACTCAGCGCGGGCATCCAAACCTAATTTGTCTGAGCATGTCATAGGGATGCAGGGTGGAGGCAGGGTGAGCAAAGGGTCTTGAATTTGGTCTAGCAAAGCAAACAGAGACATGAAATAACAAGCTTATGCTCTGTGAGCGATGCCAGAAGTGTCCTTCCTCCCCACTCCTGTAACTCCCTGCAATCAGGTACTGATTCTCGCCCTTCAATTATTTTTTTTATATTTTATTGATTTTTTTTTTTTACAGAGAGCGAGGGAGAGGGATAGAGAGCTAGAAACATCGATGAGAGAGAAACATTGCCTCCTACACACCCCCTACCGGGGATGTGCCCGCAACCAATGTACATGCCCTTGACCGGAATCGAACCTGGGACCTCTCAGTCCAAAGACCTATGCTTTATCCACTGAGCCATACCGGTTTCGGCAAGAATGCAGAATTATTAATAGGAAACTTTCCTTTGTCCTGGCTTAGTTAGCTCATATCAGAATGCTTGTCTGAAAGCCTCTCTCCTTTGAGTTCCCAAGCCTGACGTTATCCATGGTCCTGAAAAGATAGTCCATTGCAAAGCCATAGCTGTATTCAGGCAATGACACATCATTTACCCCCAGCCTCGACTGTGATATATTTACATGAAGGGGTAGAATGGAGCCAGCCAAAGTGAGTTTGCTTAAGAGAGACAGGTTGTAGTCACTCAGACAGAGCTGTGCTCTGGTCCTTGAGACGTGCAGAAGGAGCTGTGTTTGGCAGAGCCAGATGCATCCGCTGACTCGCCTACTCCATTCAGAGATTCAACAATAAAATTATCACTCGTTTACACGGCTGATATTTTCCCCTTTGGGAAGCAGGAGCTTTGTATGTTCAAAGCTTTTATTCTGTGGAGAAAACTGAAATTCAGTTTTCTTGCTTGTCTGATAGATGGATATAAAATCAGTGTAAAAAGCTGCGTGGGCAGAAGCATCATAAATTGGGGCAAAAGAGATCTTTATATTTCTTAGGCAATGGTCTACTTTCACATGCTCATGAGTGAGCAAGGGTATACATCTATTCTAATAGGAGGATTGAACCCAATTATCCCAGATGTGTTGCAATACACTTATGGGGCTGAGTATTCATGATCCTTGCTTCTTAAAACTGACTTTATTAGTCACATTCTATAATATACTGGGACTGCCGACACTGAAAAGAAAAAGCTGACAGCCCTCGCGGTTTGGCTCAGGGGATAGAGTGCTGGCCTGTGGACTGAAAGGTCCTGGGTTCAATTCCGGTCAAGAACGTGTGCCTTTGTTGCAGGTTTTCTGCCCCTAGCCAGGGTGCATGCAGGAGGCAACCAATTGATATGCCTTTTTCATATCAATGTTTCTCTCTGTCTTTCCCTCCCCCTCCCACTCTCCCTAAAAATCAGTGGAAAAATAACTCAGATAAGGATTAAAAAAAAAAAAAGCTGTCAGCACAGGAGACCACCTCAGTCCAGATCACACTGATGTTTGAGAACATCCTCCTGGACTGCCCGATGTGGTGCAGGGAAGATCCTAATGTTGTGCTCAAGTACCTGAGGTCCCTTCTCCTTCCAGGGGGAAGCATGCATCATGGGAGCCAAAAGGATATATAAGAAGCGGAAATCAGAGCGAAAATGTATGCAAGGAAAGTATGCAGGAGCCATGGAATCTGAACCCTGTGTCTGCACAGAGGCTGATTTCGACTGGTGAGCTGGTGCCTTTATCCCAAGGAGTCCCTCAGTGTATCAAGTCCTAGCTGTTGGTGTTGTTATTATGGCTATATTTATGAACTCTGTAGAGTGGATGCTGAGCAAAAGGCATGGGGTTTATTGGGGGCAAGCTGGTCATTCAAGTGTAGGAATTGGGGTGTTCTAAGCCAGAATGCTCATCCTATGCTTCTTTATGGGGCCCTTAATGAAAGCTGAGATTTGAAATAATAGTGACCTATTTAGAGCCTCCTATTTTTATGAAATTACCTTTGGAGACATCATGGCATACTTGTACATGTGTATATGGAGAAGCCAGGCATTTCTGTGGGCTTAAAGAGGATTCCGAAGATGGCTGGTAATTATTTTCCTCTGTGTGATAGGTCTCAGGACAAACCACTCTGAGTTGCTTCAGGTGGTAATAATGAAAACAAGAAATGTCTTTTCAAAGAGCAAACATATGTGTGTTCAAGATTAAACTTTCTAGAATCTAGGGATCCTGGGAGTGAAACAATGGCCTTAGAAGGCAGTAAATTTTCTATCCCTGCAAGTTTTTGATGGTTAGCTGATTCTTGCTTATGTGTGCATGGAAGGCATTTCTGAATTTGATGGCATTGCCAGTCTACAGCTCCATGATCCTAGAACTTTACAAGGAGTAGGTGGTTTAACCTGAAAAAGTCCTGAGAGGATTAGATGTTAAATAAACTCAGAGTGCCAGTGTGAGTCTCCTGGAACATTTGGGAAGCAGAAATCTGACTCACGGGGCCAGGAGTTCCCTTACTTTGGTCTAGGTGAGTGTTCAGTATTCAGGTGAGGTTGAAAAATTACTGAGAATGAGAGGGTGGGAACTCCATTGATTATATCCATTTCATTGTCTGCTCCTCCCCCCACCTCTTATTTTTGTCTTTTTAAAAAATATTTCTTTCTATGTTTTGAGCTTAGAGAAGAGAATGTAATTGCTAAATATGTAGATTAAATGACTGAAACTTGACCTGCTTGAGAACCAAAGTCATTCCTTTAAGAATTTATTTCAAGCTATGTAGCAATCACTGGTCACATTTCTGATCATCAAAATATCTGAGAGGTATTATGTGCACACATATCGCATATCTTAGAAAAAATAAGTCCGCTCTCATGGCAGATCTCTGAGATGTCTGAATAAGTAGCACTGGGCAGGCCTGGCAAAATTGGCTTCCAGCACTCAGACTGATCACCAAAGGCTGTTCCTCACTTGTGGGTAGACAGGTAAGGCAAGAGCCAGTGCTCTATTCTGGGCTCAGCCAGAGGGCAGAGAGCTTATCACAGTGGAGCTCACAATGAATTCTACAGGGACCTCCCCAGCCATGACTGTGTTTTAGTCATTGCAACATGATGCCAATGACAAAAATACTTTATCCCTTTCCTACCTTTCAGGGTTGACACCCTGAAATACCTTGACAGGGAAAATGTCCCTGGGAATTTTAAGTCATTCATTCCATCCCTCTTTCTGAAGCCAGGATGCTTCTCCTTCATCCACTGTATTCAAAGAGGATTTGTAAAGGAAGTGAGCATTTCACCTTTGCAATCGAACTTTAGCCTTATCATACAGCCATTTTTCTGCAGAGAGCAAATGCATCCTCTCATAAAAACTACAGGGAAGAAGTGAGGTGAGATGTTCCAGTTCCCTGGTTTCTCCTGAAAATGTATCTTCTTTTGGGAATATTTTTCACAAGGTGCCAAAATAAGCTAGACTTTTGTTGTCAGGGTCATTTTTGTTTTTATTTTTCAAATTTAAGCTAGTCTAGAGTAAAAGAAACACAGGGTAAGGAAAGTAATCAGGTTTCTCCCCACCCCCATCTCTTATACCCCTCAGTCTTGGCCCAATTGTTAGGTATATTCATTTGAGATTAGAATCTGCTTCTCATAGAATACATACTTACTGATATGTATTCTGAGAAGTGGGAAATAAATTGTGAATGAGGCCATTGTATTGTTTTCTCTCCAAGGGGAATTTTTGTAATGGCATGATTTCTGAAAGTATTTTGGAAGGCTTACTATGACCTTTTGGAGTTGCTACCAGTAGCTAGAGCATTATTGATCCCACTTGACTGTAGCATAATGAAAGGTGGCTGTCATTGAATGTTCCCTCTTGCCTTGGCTCTCCCCTGGACAGTCCCCTGGGTGACCTTGCCTGTCATTCTCCAGCAGTTGTAAACTAATTATCTGAAATGAACACTGGGTGTCCTGTAGGCATCAATTCTGAAGGCTTCCTACCAATGCTGTGTTGAACCAGCACCAAGTCCAGCTGGTATGTGCAGAATTTTAAGTGCCAGCTGCCTGGTGACAGGCCCCTTAAGCTGAGACTATTCTCCCTGCCCACCTCTTATGTGCCAGCATCTCACCTCCATCACACAGATGGGCCAGTTCATATGAGTGCTTTCTGGTCGCTGCCTGCAATTTGTATATGCATGTGGAGGTGC
Organism: Pipistrellus hanaki; assembly: GCF_964339955.1. Taxonomy (NCBI): domain Eukaryota; kingdom Metazoa; phylum Chordata; class Mammalia; order Chiroptera; family Vespertilionidae; genus Pipistrellus; species Pipistrellus hanaki. Next base: position 42,352,748 of record NC_140516.1, on the reverse strand, counting down.
ATTTTGACATCAGCCTCTGCCTGGGTTCATCTTCCAGAACCCGAGGATGTCAGGCCACTTGGAGGCCCTTGGAGGCAAGAATGAGAGGAGGCTGAGATAAAAGGCTTTGACTGTTTCCAACCAGATAGAAGATTTTTAAATCCTCTTAGTACTGACAGTTGGGACCAGGACAAAACTTTTCCTTGGGGAAATTCTCAGAACACTCCTGAAGGACACTTCCTTTCCTGCTGTGACTTTGAAGCATATGGCTTGTGCACAGACAGACCTGGCTCCTCTACTTGGTAGATCCAGATGACTTGGAAGAACACCCCAAAGACATCAACATGAATGAGCACCATGCCACATGTTGCTGTGTTAAACTCTTCAGTGAACTTTACACTGAGGGTGGAGCTTCCTCCACCGCCTGTTCACTAATTATAGCTCTCTCTGGACCAACCTCCATGTGTATCCTCCTAATGAATATTGTATCTGCTCTCTCAGCTTCAAGGTGTTCACTTAGAATTATTGGGCATTGAGTCCAGTCAGTGTGGCTCAGTGGTTGAGCATCCATCCATGCATCAAGAGGTCACCAGTTTGATTCCTGGTCAAGGAAATGCCTGCATTGTGGGCTCGATTCTCAGTATGGAACATGCAGGAGGCAGCTGATCAATGCTTTTCTCTTGTATCAATAGATGTTTCTATCTCCTTATCATTCTCCCTTCCTCCCTCTCTAAAATCAATTAAATATAATAAAAACTTAATATGCTTAATATGCTAAGTGTACAGTCGCCCAGTTGACCATTCAATCAATCAAAGCATAATATGATAATGATATGCTAAGGCTGCTCAACTGCTCGCTATGACATGCAATGACCTCCAGGGGGCAGACAGTCGCTGGTTGACCAATCGCTATGACAGGCAATGACCACCAGGGGACAGATGCTCTGACTAGTAAGTTAGCTTGCTTCTGGGATCTGGCTGATCAGGACTGAGTGAGATGAGCCAGATGCCATGGAGCCCTCCCATTGTCCTTCTCCTGCTGGCCAACCTCCCTCATCCCTTCCCAGCCCTGACCATGCACCAGTGCAGTCCCTCAGCCTGGCCTGTGCCCTCTTGCAATCCAGGACCCCTCGAGGGATGTTGGAGAGCCAGCTTAGGCCCGATCCTGCAGGCCAGGCCAAGGGACCCCACTGGTGCACGAATTCGTGCATCTAAAAATATATATATATATATATATATATATATATATATATATATATATATATATGAAAGAATTATTGGTCATTCTAATATATATATATATATATATATATATATATATATATATATATATATATATATATGAAAGAATTATTGGTCATTGAGCCTTCATTTCTACACAGGCACCCCTCTTGTCTCCAAGTTAGCATTTCTGAAAATGGGTTCTTTAGGATATTTTTATGGGTAACATAGATATTATCTGGGAAAAAAATTCCATTTTTGGAATTTAGTGAATACTTCTTCTTTGATTAAATGACTGGAGTTGAAGTTGCCTGTGGACTAACCTGAAATGGTTCTCAGTAATTTTGCCACCTACTGAAAGGTTTCTCCTGGCTCTTTCCCCAACAGTGACTATGGTTATGAACGACACAGCAATGGTCAGTGCCTGCCAGCATTTTGGTTCAATCCATCTTCTCTGTCCAAGGATTGCAGCCTGGGACAGAGTTATCTCAACAGTACTGGGTGAGTATCTGAAGCAGTGACCTTGAGAAGTCAACCTTTGCTGCTTTTCAGCATGTGTTAAACATACAGAATTACTTCTGATAAAAAACCAGGCCTATTTCATTACAGCACAATTTATTTGCTTTCGTTCATTTTAGTAATGAAGCACAGATTTGCATTAATGTCATACATTTCATCTGAGAGTAAAACCCCAGTTGTAAATAAAGAAGTCAAACAGGTTCGAAGATGATTTTGATAATATATAAATTGCTTCTTTTTTTAATACTTTATTTAAGAACTCCTTAATAAAGACTACATTTTACCCTCCCTGCATCCATGGGAGGAAGACCAAATAACTATTTCATATCTGCATTTCCTGCATTGTAGATGTGGGACCTAGAGTCAGAGAAGAAGCTCATTGACTTTTCAAGAGTATATTAGCAGGAAATGGTTTTTCTATGTCCGTTCTTGGCATGTTGAAAGCATGCATTTGAATCCTTATAAATCTGGAATCAGTTTCTAAGTTTTGGGTTTGATGTTCTGTGTTGAGTTTTATTATTTTAAGAAATATCATAAAAGAGAAAATAACCTATGACTTTCCCACAAATATATCACTGATGTTTATAGACTTAAAATAGTGCAATGTGATATATGGATGCTAAAGACACATTTAAGCTATTTGGGGAAATTTAAATATGGACTGGTGATTGGGAGATATATCAGTTGTGGTTTTTCAGGGGTATGTTTTTATATCAGATAGCTAGCTAGCTAAATGGACAGATAGATAATTTATTCTTATGAGGCATTGGACCACATATTTATGGAGGTGGGCCAATCCAAATCCCCAAATTTGCAGGGTGCATGGCACGCTAGATAACTGATGTATGCTTGCAGTCCTAGTCTGAAAGCAAGAGAACCTGGAGAGCTGACTGAACTTTCCACCTGAAGGCCAGCAGGCTTGAAACCCAGGAAGACCACTGCTTTCATCTGAGTGTGAAGGCAGGAATAGCGCTGATGCTCAGGGGAAGGCCATCGTAAAGCCCTCTCTTACTTAGGGAGGTCAGCTATTTTGTTCCCCTCAGACAATCAACAGATTGGATGAGGCACACACACATTGGAGAAGGCAGTCTGCTTTATATGTGAATCTCACTCAAAACCACCCTGGCAGAAACACCTAGAATAATGATTGACCCAATATCTGGGCATCAGGTGGCCTATTCAAGTTGAAAAATGAAATTAACCATCACAGATTATATCTAAACCTAAATATTTATATTTATGATATTATATTAACAATATATGTTATAGTTATATATTTAGGTATGATAATCATATTTTGGTTAGGCCAAAGTAAATAAATAAATTAATAAATTAATTAATTAATAAACCTATCTTATCTTTTACAGATATATAATGTGTGAGATTTCCTATAAATTGTTAAAAAGGAAAAGATGTTGGTAATATATGAAGATGTTAATAGAGACATAGGGATTTATTATACTGTATTCTCTCTGTGCATATTTTAAATTTTGATATTAAAAAATTAAAAAAGAGGGAAAGGAAAGAAGAGAGGAAGAGGAGGTGGAAGGGAGAAGAGAGTAAGATATAAGCATTTTACCAACAGGCCAGTTCTACTTGACAAATCCTCACTTCTCATGCCAGCTATAGGACGGGAGTGGGACTTCTGGATTTTCTCTTAGGCACTTCATTTAGTTGAAAATTTTAACTTTTTTATTTTTAATTTAAAAAAGATTTCCAAAATAATATATACTTCTCTTCAACAGGAAGGGAAAGAACAAACATAATTTTCTCTGATGTCATGGATTCCTAGAACCTTTGAATGAAGGAATAAGTTTTGATTTCTTTGATCCATGACACAAAATCTAAGATAAATACAAAGAACATTTTCACAGCCATGAGTGAGTGAGGTTGTCAGCATCTAATACCTTGGGAAACAATTGAAAAGGGCTGATGGACTAGATAACCTTAATGTTATAACTAAGTTTATAACATTTAACGCATAACTTAAACTTCTATTGCTTGTATGTACTAGCATGTTTAGAGCTTGTAAAGGGCATCAGAAACCCCTAAAGTTAATTTCAGAATTGATTTTTTTTCACTACCTATCAGTCAAGGAAGTTGTATTACTCTCTCTGGTATTGATGAGAAGAGGCTGAAGTATAGAGGATTCTAAATTGTTCCAGATGCTACTCAATAGGCAGAATGAACACACACACACACACACACACACACACACACACACACACACACACACATTTTTAAAGCTACCTCTAAATAGGTTTCACCAATCCTTAGGCAAATAAGTATTTGAAATCTGAATAAATCCTGACTTACATAAAATGAAATGTCACAGATGCATAAATTATTCAATGGCACTTTTCATCCATTCCCTATACAATTAAAATTAAATTTAAAAGTGTGATTCAGTGATCAGTGTCCAGGTGTATTAGTGTTCGTCAATGCAGTTATGTTTATTAACCACAGAATGACACGCATTACTCCCCAGGGCTCGGCCTTCCCTCTCAGAGGGTAGTTCATGTCGGAGGGTTTTACATGATAGCATTTGGTCCTAAAGGATCTTTAAGTTACCATATCTACTGCCTTCATCTATTCCAGGCAAACATTGTGCAAAAAGGCACCAGCCTCAGTGAGCAAGCTTGTGTAAAGAGAGCATGTGATAAACACCAGCCATCCCCCGGTCTGATAAATCCCTGCTCTTAAGAGTGAGATGCTCACAGGTGGAGTGACACCCACAGAGGGCCCAATGAGCTAGTGTGTGTGTGTGTGTGTGTGTGTGTGTGTATGTGTGTGTCTGTATGTGTGTGTATGTGTGTGTGTGACAATAGTAACCTCACAGGTCAGTGTGTTGTCTAAACACACTGTATTTTGCAAGAGTTGGCAAGAGGTAAAATGTAGATGAAATTGAAAAGGAATTTTCTGCCTTTCTTGCTGTCACTCCAGCCCCTCACCCCAGATGTCACTTGGCTGTGTGTTGTTCATTGGCATCTAAACACAGGTTCAGTATTTAATGTTATAGCCACTACAGTGTTGTCATTAAGCACTTAGCTTTTCATTGAAAATATTTAATTACAAAAGAAATGTAGAGCCAGGTTCTATGTTTAAAAAGTTTATTTAGATCATCACCCCAATTCTGCCCTTTTTTCCACACAACTGTGATCTGATTGCCATGTGTGTTATCAAAAATTTTTTATTTGCCAGTGGATTATTATGCCAAGAAAAAATATATACAAAATTAATTGGTGAGGTTCTTGTATGTGATGTCCTACTAGATATATTGTTATTTCCCCCCCACTTTTCATTAAAAAACATACTTTCAACATTTCTTCAAGTTGGATTAAATAAAGTTGCCTTTTCTAATTATTGGTATTTCATGGTATTAATTCCACGGTATTAAAGCACCTGGGATTCTAAGGCATCCTCTTTTTGGACATTTTGCTCATTTCCTATTTTCTTCTACTCTAAACAATGCTGCAATTAACATCCTCATACCATCATAATTGTTGCTAAAAGCATACAACAATAATTAGTCTCTTTTGGCAATTGGAGGTGTTTCTGCTGATTTCTAAAGCAAATTCCACGCAGCTCATGGGTTCTTTCTTGGACCTTTGTATCCAGGCTTTTCCAGATATCTGCCCCGTATGGGCTAAAATACTAGCTTCCTGCTTGCAAACCTCCTTGGAGTCCCACACAGTAGAGATTCATTTGCACTAACTGTCATTCTCCTTTAAGATATAAATGCCCATAGATTCTGTAAGGCAAAGCTGAGCGGAAGGGTGAGGAGCATTTCCCACATTAACAAGGTGAGGAAGGTCATTTCAGACTAAAGAAACCAAGAGATCACCTGGTGAAAGGGCCACTATGCCTATAGAATTGAGGAGCCACCATGTACCCCAAGTCTCTCCAGGGCTAGTTTTAGCCCATCTGTGGGCATTGCCTAGTCTCATCAGTACAGAATCTGATTTAGCTTTGGGTAGAGATGAAGCACGGGGGAATCTCAGGTGCAAGGTCAGCCTGAGAGTGGTCCTTCCATAAATATTGCTCCCCAGACATCTCACTCTCTCACACTATCTCCTACACAGAGCACACCTGTGGTCATGCAGTCAGAGTTTGAATTGAATGGGTCTAGTAAACAATCATCTCTTGTCATTCAAGCTTAAACAAGCAAACCTCCCAACATCACCTATCTTACAGTTTAGCTGAAAGCATGCAGGTAAACCTTCCTTTTCCTTTTATTATTTTTAAATGCCTCACTTATAAATGGTTTTGTTCACTTTCACAGTCAGCTTATTACCCTGTGTATATATATAGCAGTGTTCTCAGGTTTACTCACTTCACCGTGATGGAAACATTCTAGCATCAAATAATATCATGCTCCATAGAAATGCTATCTTGAGGAGATGCCAAAATATTTATCAGCTTCACTATGCAGAATAATTGTGCAGGTTTTGTTTTAGTTCTTGGCTAGGACTGAGAAGAGAAAGATGGAATAAGAGCTGAAATGGGTACAGAATGTCCCTCCAGGTGCTTGTGGCCACCAGTCCTTAGTCTTTGGTCCCTGGAAGAGTGTGTGGGCAGAGTCCAGCTGTGTTCTCCGCTGTAAGCTCCCTGCTCTGTTCATTCACCATTTACCATCACACCTTCCATTAGCCATTCCATGGAAAGCAAAGAGGCATGTAATGGAGCTTAAGCTTGTTATATATGGATTATGAAGTATAATGGGGGTTTTTGTTTGATTGAAACAGTTATTTTAGCATTTAACAAATGTTATTTTTTTAAATATATATTTTATTTATTTTAGAGATGAAGGGAGAGGGAGAGAGAGAAAAGCATCAATAATGAGAGAGAATTATTTATCTGCTGCCTCCTTCCTGCCCCACACTGGGGATCAAGTCCACAACCTGGGCATGTGCCTTGACCTGGAATGAAATTGTGACCTGGTTCATTGGTCGACATTCAACTACTGAGCAACACTGGCTGGGCCAAAAACAGGGTTTTAGTACAAGCTCTGCCATTTACCATTCTTAGCATATGTCTTCCTTTCTTTGAGTTTAATTTCCTAGTCTGTAAAACCAGTATTCATTTGTATATTTTCTTACATTAAATAACCCCCAAATCATTTCTCTGTTTCTCTATCAGTCTGTATGTATCTCAGTCTGCACATACACAAACACAAGCTCATTTAGTTCTACTCATATGTAATTATATCTTTTTTCTACTGTGCGGGATCCAGGGAATGTGCTGCAAATTTAACCTGCTAAATTAACTGGGACATTGCTTGTTTCATGCCAACCGTAAAGAAATCGGTAAATATAAAGTGGGTGTTGGTCTGGTGTATTCTAAGAAACCAAGATAATCTTCTCAAGGGAGAGAATATGCTCTTACTATTAAGCTAGATATATTTTTATATGTGTTAACAAACAAGCAAAAAAAAAAAAGGTGTGCATAGACATTTCTGCTGTGGAGTTTCTTTAGACGAGCTATGAATTCCTCCTAGATGAATATAAAATGAAAGCTTTTATTGTTCCTGAGGATTAGTTTCTCAATATACAATAGGGATATTTACTCAGGAAGCTTAAAAAATGATTTGAAAAGAGCATTAATTTAGTGGGTCCGGGAAAAAATATATACACATACATAAATTCTAGCAAAATAGTAAACTTCATACTATCAATTTACATTTGCAATACGTTTACTGGTAAGTGCTTTCTATAAACTTTTTTCTTCCTACATCAGCCATGGAAATATTTAGATCCTGGCTTCCCTGCCATAGCCCTGGAGTTGCTATGCCCAGGGTCTTTGGGACTGTGGCTTTTACCCTGGTCACCACATTTCTGTGCTTGGTGGGGACTTCATGTTCAGTTTGATCTCCTCAGTGAGATTAATCAGTGTGTATCATGGAGAAGAACTGGTCCTCAAAGTAGTACATGTGTTTGAAGTCCACAGGAAGAACATCGCTTGCATTATTTACAGACTCAACACTGCAGGGGCTCACCAAGCTGGTTTCCAGCAAAGCACACTGCAGTCTCCCAGCAGAGACTTGGTCATTGTTGCTACCAAGTTGATGCCTCATAGTGCCTTTCTTAGATCTTGTGTTCATGAATAATATTGGGGTTGGGAAATGAAAAAGGTGAATGTCACCGTATGGGGAGAGCTTGTTTCTCACATAGCTCTTGTTGTCCACTCAATGGTGTTAGCATTACCAATTCTCAACCAGGTGGTAGGGCATTGTGGCAAGAGAACACCAGATTCCAGCCAGAGGCCCAGAACTGCTACTAGTCCTTCGTGTGACCCTGGGATCCTCTCTTAACTGTACCTGCTTTCCCTTTTGTGCAAAATGAAGAGGTTGTGTTTGATGGCCTGAGATCCCTTCTGACTCTGTCATGTCCATGGGCAATTTGAAATGATAATCAGGATTCCTTGGATTGCAGATGCTCAAAAGAAGGGAAAAGTTCTTTATATAAACTGGTTGTACAACTAGTTGACTTAGTTAATGGATTCCATGGGCCATTCTCATGATTCTCAATTTTAAGTCATCTCGTTTAGTATCGCCATTATGTTCCATTTCATCAAGTTGGCATTTAAAACCAAGTCACTTTCCATTCATTATTGAAATGAAATGACAGTCCCTCAATTCCAAGGTCCACTTACTCAGTGTAAGGGAAACAAACTGCTTATTCAGCCATGGAACCCAACTCTTTCTAAATGTTGATGTTCTGTATACTGCACAAGATCATTGTTAAATATGGGCACATTGCATCTAGGAAGATTTTAAGTCTTATCCCTACACTGTACCCAGAACTAGCTCTCACCTATCTCATCAAGGCTTGTCCTATTTATCAGTATTGTTGCATTAAATCAAGTGTCCTTATAACAATACAGTTTTCCCTTGAAAACAAAGGCATATAGTGCATACAATCCAAAAAAGAAGTAAACTAAATTTTTCTCATGAGCACAAATGAGGACTCCCCAGCTCAGTGTCCATAAGACCAGCCTCGGCTACAGTAAGACCTAGAGTTCTATCTCTGCACTGGTCACTGCATGGGGTAACTACTGTGGGAAAGGAGAAAGGCAACTCTACAGAAAAGTGTGACTTCTAAGGTAATTTTTATAGAATGAATTGGAGCTTGTCAGGCAGAATGAACAGAACAGGTGAAAGAAGGCTTGTAGACATCAACTAGCCAGAGTTGGGGAAGTGTGTTGGACAGTGGAGGGCTTAAACTAGAAAATCACATTAGGGCCGTATCATGGGCCTCTCTCTAGTTGAGACCTGAACTGTACCCTTCATGCATAAGCCCACAGTAAGTTTTGAATGATTTTAAGAAAAGAATTGACATGGACAGATTTAATCTTGAGGTAATCTTGGCAATAATAACGTAGCTTCTATTTTAAGTATAGTTTCTGTGTTTAGGGAATTTGCTGGAATAATAACAAGTTCATGTTTAATTATATAAATACTAATGATTTTTACTAACTTTTGATATTTTAATATTGGTTAAGTTCTTATAATGTGCCAGACTCCATCCTCAGCCCTCTTGAATTCATAATCTCACTCAGTCCTCCCAGGAGCTTCATTTTAAAATCCTGTCATTTCTCCCTATTTTATATTGGAAAGTGGTTGTGTACATATGCTATATAAGAGCCTGAATTTAAGCTCAGGCACTTTGGTCCTACATTTTAACCACCAGGGTAGTGTGGTTTGTAATCTGTATACACACTAGAATCATGAGTGGTACTTAAAACAAAAATAAAACACAGAAATGCCCAGAATTCTCAATTAAATCATAATTCCTGGAGGAGTTCTCTTGACATTCTTTTATTTTTATTATTTAAAAAAATATTTTTATTGATTTTAGAGAGAGGAAGTGGAGAAAGAAACAATAATCTGCCTTCTGCATGCCCCCACTAGGGATTGAGCTGCATCCCAGGCATGTGGGAACCAGTGACCTTTCGGTGCATGGGATGTTGCTCAGCCAACTGAGCCACACCAGGCAGGCATCATTCATTTTATTTCAAAAGTTTTTCTCAGTGATCCCAAAGAGAGGACAGGATTCCTATGGGCTGAGCTTAACTATATTATCACCTCAGCATAGACTGAAAAGTCATAAACATCTGTATTCTGCCCCAAATCAGACGATAAAAAAAAGCCTGATAAATACTAAAATAACAATTTCATTCTCACAAAGAGAAACTATGGCCTTCATCTTCTTAAAAAACCGACAGGGTTAACAGAAGCAAAATCAAAGAAAATAGAGGTAAAAAGGAAAAGGTGACAGGAGTATCAAGATAAGAAGAGAACAGTTGAATCAGGGCTGTTGAAGTAATAAGACACTATCTCCTGATGAGTGGTCGGTAATATCAAAGGCACGCTTGCCAAATGTTTCCTTTCCAGTGATTGTACTGACTCCCCTGCCATTAGAGATCGCTTTTCTTCTTGGTAGATTGAAGAGCGCTTTATTCACTAAATGCATCCCAGCAATATTCTGAGCTTAGGTCCAACATAATCATAAGTTGCCTTGTTATTGTGGAGGCAGCAGCCCCATTTAATAACATATTAAATGCATTATTCATTTATGTAACTCAGACCGAGGGACAGCTGCTGGTATGAAAATAGGAGCATTCTGTATTGCAGAAAGCAGGTGTGTGCTTACTCGAGTAAATTAACTGTGTATTTATGCACAATTTTCTTCTAAATTTCCAGGACAGGTCTGGGAGGGCTAATGCAATTCCATTTTCATCCAGGAAATGAAATAGTTTTAGAATGGTTTTTAATGAGCGTTTAAAAAAATTACCAAGTATTCTCTGTGGCAGAATCCCAGGCGGAGGGGGGGGGGGGGTGTGTGTGTGTGTGTGTGTGGAGAGGATCCGTGCTTTAGATTTAAGCAGAATTCCTGTTGTTACAGGATTTAGGAAAGCCTAAGGCAATGATGGGGCAGAGCCCAGACAAACAAAAGGAATGATCCCTAGATGATGATGGCAGTGGCCATGGTGAGCCCATGCCTCTATAGCTACTCGCCAAGACAGTCACAGGTGTGCTTGGATGCTAAGTGATTAAAAATTGTAATCTGCCTTTCATGTGCCCAGTAGTGCCTCACCTCAGAAGCACAGGGCGTTTCCGACTCACAGTTAAATTCAGTAGGATGCCACTATCGTGACTTTGACAGTTATTTGTTGCTACCATTGCTGGTACCAAAATGCTCCAGTATCCAAGGAGTAGAGATCTCGGTGAAGGAGCAGGGGTTTGAGGCTGCCACTTGGGCTAGGTGTGAACCCTTCAGTTGCTGAATTGTAAGGAGAAGCAGGGATTCTAAAGAGAGGGATCTGCACAGATGATTGGTGGGTGAGGTGCCTGAAGGGCTATTTTTCAATATTTAAAATGGAACCACATCCCAGTGTGGACTTCCTGATGATCAGGCTTGCATATCCAGGGCACAATGATGCCCTCAAAGAGCTTGAAGTTCACAGTCAGACACAGGAAGACATATGTAATTTCTATCAAGTCAATCAGAAGGATTCCTTAAAGTAGGGGTGTCGAACTCAATCAGAGAAGGGGCCAAAATCTAAAATCCAGCCTAAATCACGGGCCGAATGGTTTACTGAACAGTCATAAACTGACAATGTCATAAACTGACAGCGGAGTGCAGTGATGACAGCGCGGTGCGGGCCACATTGCAAGGCCTGGCGGGCTGGATTTGGCCAGCGGGCCTTGTGTTTGACACATGTGCCTTAAAGGGTTTAGAGGAGGGATGACCTTACCCCATTTAAACAATCAGTACAGTGCAGCAATGAAAAGCAGAGACAAACTGTCTGGGGTCCTGGCTGTGTCAACTTGAGAAAACGAGTTAACTTCTTTGAATCTTAACTTCTTCATCCATATATCAGGAGTAAGAATACCTTCCTTATTAGGGATATTTTGAAGATGAGTATGAAAAGTCTTGTGAAGGCCGAAACTGGTTTGGCTCAGTGGTAGAGCATCGGTCTGCGGACTGAAAGGTCCCAGGTTTGATTCCGAACAAGGGCATGTACATTGGTTGCGGGCACATCCCCGGTAGGGGGTGTGCAAGAGGCAGCTGGTCGATGTTTCTCTCTCATCGACATTTCTAGCTCTCTATCTCTCTTCCTTCCTCTCTCTAAAAAAAATCAATAAAATATATTTTTTTTAAAAAAGAAAGAAAAGTCTTGTGAAGAATTTAGCCATATGACTAAATTACAATGCAATAAGAACTTTCTAAATATGAACTTTGTGCTGGCTGGTGTGGCTCAGTTCTTGGGTCTTGTCCCATGCACTGAAAGGTTGCCTGTTTCGTTTTGGACTCCATCACCAGTAGGGTATATGCAGGAGGCAGCTGACCAATGTTCTGCTCTCACATTGATATTTCTCTCATGCACTTCCTCTCCCTCTGTTTCTAAAAATCAGTAATTAAAAAAAAATGAACTTCTGACTGGCCAGCATGGCTCATTAGTTGAGAGTCCATCTATGAAATAGGAGGTCATAGATCAATTCCTGCTTGGGGCACATGCCCCTATTGCAGGCTAGATTCCTAGTGTGGGGTGTGCAGGAGATAGCCAATCAGTGATTCTCTCTTATCATTGATGTTTCTATCTCTATCTCCCTTTCCCTTTCTCTCTGAAGTCAATAAAAATATATTTTTAAGAAATATGAACTTCTTACATCTTACTATTTTAATAGCATAATAGGAAAAGACAGGTGATAAGCTGTGACTGAAAGCATGATAGTGATGGAGCATACAGGAGGGCACATAAGCAGAAAGAGCAGAAGAAAATAAATACTTTCAATTGGATTGAAAAGAGAGTGTTGCTGGAGCAGAGTGAGCTATGGGGGAGAAAGTGTCCAGAAAATTAGAATGAATTTAGCTTGTGGAGGGCTTCTGGCAGAAGTTTATGGCATTTGTGATGTATCCTAAGGACATTTGGAAGACATGAAGGTGGTAGACAGGTCAAATAATAATAATATTAAATACAAATAATTGGTAACATTATTATTATTAAATGAAAATAACATTTCACCAGCACTTGCTAATTGTCAGGGTGGTTATAAGTACTCTGTGTACATTAATCCATTTAATCCATACAACTACCTTACAAGGTAAGTTAAAGATTAATAATTGACCTTATAGTGCCCCATAGTGGTCAGAGCATTTTCTCAGACAATATTTAATTTGACTTTATCAACTATGGGCTTAGGTAGTCAATTCTGAGACTGGGAAATCAAGGAAAGGACTTTGACTAGCTCTGAAGGGGTTGGAAAACAATAGCCTGCAAGCCAAATTCAGCACACAGCCAGTTTTTATAAATAAAGGTGTGTTTTTTTTGTGTGTTTATTTTTAACTCAAAAATATTTTTGTGAAGAATTTAGCCCTATGACTAAACTACAATGCAATAAGAACTTTCTAAATATGAACTTTGTGCTGCATTCATTCCTTGTTCACTTTCATGCTACAACCAAAGAGTTGAACGCTTGCCACCAAGACCATCTAACCCGCAATGCTAAAGCATTTACTCTCTGGCCCTTCATACCTGGTCTTGAAGAGTGGAAGATATGGGGCTTTGCTTCCAGTTTGAGCTCTACCACTAATTATAGACACTAGTCTTTGGTAATCAAATACAGGGTGTTCCCCAAAATGTATACACACTTTGAATAATTATTAATTCCAGTTAGTTACATTTGAAAAGAAAGAAGCACCAATTGAGCTATCAAAAAATGTATGTGTATACATTGGGGGGGAGGGCATCCTATATATGAATACATAAAATGGTTACTATGGCCACCACACAAAAAAAGATGTTGAATAGGTAACACTGAACCTGCAAAGCCTTAAAGGTTAATCATCCTAAAACCACAGATTCAATTATGACCTTGATCAATTGTATAGGGTAAGCTTATAGGATGATTTATTGTATTAAAACTAAAACAAGAAAAAATAAGCAAAAGTGTAGGAAGGATTGACTCAATCTGCGGAGTGAAGTCTCCTTCATATGAAGTTTCAATGATTTAGCCAGTATAAACGCACATGAAATATTGAGTAGAAATGATCAGATTTAGCCAACTTTCTGAACTATGCCATTACTATAGCATGCTCTGTGAGATCTAATGTTAAACCATGTCATTCATAACAATCTATTCTTTCTCCGAATTGAAAATCCCCTTGTGATAGATATTACTCATTCTAACTCTTAATTATATAACCCTCAGAGTATCTCCTAAATTATCCACACATCTCTTCAACTAGATTATAAACTTAGTGAGGGCAAGGACCATGTCTTCTACTGCTATGCATTTCCCACAGCTCCAAAGTGAAATGATTTATTGATTGACTAAATGAATGAAAGAAGCATCTGAAAGTGCTAGTAATAGGTCCAATATGCTGCTAGGATCATCTGTCTTCCTGTTGGGTGCTTTCTAATCCTCAGAGCAACATGAGCTGTAGTTAGTGATGGCCCTCAGGGCTAGACAGCAGGTTCAGTTTAAAACATTGGGAGCATGATCTGAATTATAATGAGCTGGATTATGACTTGAGCTCTTCTCCATGTAGGTATAGGAAGGTGGTTTCCAATAACTGCACAGATGGCGTGAGAGAACAGTACACAGCCAAACCACAGAAGTGTCCAGGGAAGGCCCCACGGGGTCTCCGGATTGTCACGGCGGATGGAAAGTTGACAGCAGAGCAAGGGCACAATGTCACTCTCATGGTGCAATTGGAAGAGGTAGGACTGATTCCCATCTCACCTCTGCCTTCCAGAGCCAGCGATTTTCCCCTGAGAAATCATGGTTTAGTTTATATACATTTACATATGTTAACATTATTATTTAAATATTGTCTTCTGCTTTTGGTTATTGTCTCTGTTGTTATAATTGTATCTTCTCTGAGACATTTTGCAGTGATTTTCATTGCAGTGTTTCCCTCAAGAACTTTGCCAGTTCATAAACCACACTGTGTAAGAGGTCACATTTCAGATTCCCCATGGAAGGCTAAACAGAAAGTGTTGGCTCAACAGCTCTTATGGACTCACAGGAATGGGACAATTGCAATTGGTTTCGGGGCCAACCAAGGCAGCTGGGACTGACAAGGTCACCTTCCAGAGGGAAGGAAAGCACAGAGAAGCAGCATGATATTATGTACTTTTTTCCCTCCTTGGGTTATTGGACAATATCTAAGTGATACAGGCAAAATACCAAGTAGTCTCGAAGGATTAGAAGGCAGGCTTAGATTTCTGTTTTCCTTCTAAGAACACAGTAGAACCAGATCTGAAACAAGAACTCACTCCTGGTCAGCTCCAGCCTTTGTACAAATGGAGTGCACCCTTCAGGGGCAGAGGGCAGGCTTTTATCTGTACAGCTTTGCTTTCCTTGTAAGATCATTGGGCACCTCAAACTTGGCTGAGTGATGTGGGAACAGATTGAGGAATCTGGTTCTAAGATATGCAAATGCATGCCTTCTGAGCACAAGAAAGGGAAAAAAATAAGTCAGGTCATTCCAGTTGAGTGGGTACAGCTACAACAGCAGGGAGGAAATCTGCTGCCTTTGCTGTCAGACTCGGCCCCTTGATGCTCTTGTCACTGGTGCAGAATACCAAGCCCAGAGTCCTGTGCCCACATCAGGAGGCCCTGGGGGCCTCATGTCTGACCATAGGATTCTGTGCTAATGACTCACCAGCTCCTCTTGCAGAAACAACTTCAGTTTCTCTATAGATCTCTAGATTATTTTTTAAATGTATCTTTATTGTTGAATTGTTGAAAGTCGGTATACTAATTGATCCCCTACACCTGGCTCCTGCTGCCCTCCCAGGCTTCACCTCACTATTGTCTGTGTCCATGGATTATGCATATAGGTATCTGGATAGCACTGAAATATGGCACCATGACAATTCAGATAGGCCACATTTATTGAGCACTGACAGTGATCTGGTTTGTGCATGCTTTCACCCATTGTCTCATTTCAATCTCACAGCAGCTCTATATGAGTAGAGATTATCATCATTGTCATTTTATAGATGACCCAGCTGAGGCACAGAAAGGCAAAGTAACTTGCCTAATACCACAAAGTTACTGAATTGTAAAGCTGGGAGTCATATCCAGGCTCCATGATGTCTTGCCTATCAATTGTGTTTCTATTGTGGAAAGAACCATTTTCTGGGAAAGAACTTTAGGTGGTTGTTAAGGCTCCCTTGAAACGCTTGGCTGGGGATAGGGAGTGACAGATATTAAGGAATAGAACGTATAGATAAAATGATCAGTGTCCTGCCCTAACTGGTTTGGCTCAGTGGATAGAGCATCGGCCTGCAGACTGAAGGGTCCCAGGTTTGATTCCGGTCAAGGGCATGTACCTTGGTTGTGGGCACATCCCCAGTAGGAGGTGTACAGGAGGCAGCTGATCAATGTTTCTCTATCATCAAAGTTTCTAACTCTCTATCCCTCTCTCTTCCTTACTGTAAAAAATCAATTAAAAAAAAAAAAATAAGTGTCTTAGCCAGGCTGGTCTATGACTGCTCCTATATTCTTATACACTAGTCCATAGCTAAACTAAGATTTCCCTCTAATTGTCTGAAAATGTTCATGCTTGGGATCAGTTTTTTAAAAACTATCTAAATCAAAAGAGAAGCCAAATTTTTTGGGGGTTTCTGTCTCTCTACAAGACCATGCCTTCATTGAATGGCTACTGTGTATCTGGTACTGTTTGATCTATTTCAAAGATATCAGAAAGCATGGATTATGAAGGCAGCACTCAAGGAATTTACCATCCAAACTTAATCATGCTGTAATATTTTTAAGATTTAATCTAGAAGAAAAAAATAACCACAAATCCCTGACATATGTCACTGGCAATACATGGACTTTCCATGTCCTCAAAATCTCTAAGAGTTGGTTTCTCATTTGATTTTGATACTCCTCAGTTTACTTTGAATATGATATCTTATATATGCCCTCTACCTCGTGACTATTCTTCATAACAGTAGGGACATATGCCATGTTTCTGATGCCCTAAAGCAGAAGGTCCTCTAATGCCAGAGGGACCAAGAGGCCTCAGCTATGACACTACAGTGTGATTAATGCAGACGTGGGCAGAAGGCTCACCTCTCCACGTCGGTATACTATTCTGTCACTTTGGCACCAATGATTATGCCTGTGTCTCATAGTTTCTCTTTCTCCTACAAGCATTGCATCTGTCCGTAGGACTAGGCTGGGCTAGAGGCTGTTGCCACCCTCCTTTCTTTGCCCCCAGTGACTTGCATACAAACCCCTCCATGTAGGTTCCATCTCATGTGCATGCCAAAGCATTAGAGACCCGAGGAATCACCTGCCTCACCAAGTAGGTAGCCGTGTGTGTGTGTGTGTGTGTGTGTGTGTGTGTGTGTGTGTGTGTTTATTTGTGCTTTAACAAATATTTCATTGTTTTCATTTCAAACCATGTACTTTTCATTAATGTGTATACATAGTTTAGTTTTTGGAAATCACGTTTTAGATTAACTGAGACTTCTGCTATATCAAGTTTTAAATAAAATAAAAAAAATCACCACATGAAATAGAACATGAACATTTCCTGTCCATTTAAAACAAAATGAAAAACAAGTTCTATATTATATTGTAACAATATCTTAACACCCCCAATAAATTATAAATAATTGCTAAGGTAATGGCCATGCCAGTCCTGGTTGCAGTTTTAGTGTCTCCACACACTGTGCCCCAGAGATTGATGGAACTATATATGTGGGGGTTTGGATAGGCTTCCAGAGTTGTCACAAAGCCCAAACTTTAAAGGGGAAAATGCAAACAATATTTATAATTTGAATAACATCCAAAATATATTAAAGTCTTTCTCTGAAACCTAAACCCCTTTCTTTATTCTGTACTATTCTATGTCCTAATTCTAACAAGAATATCGTTGAAAACCTTGCTAAAACCAGAACCAAGAGGAAAGCTTATTGACCAGAGATAATCAAAGGCTAAGCACACAGATGCTAGCTTGTATCTCCAAGATGTACAAAAAGATAAACCAGGTCAGAATGTTGCAGATTTTGACATGTGCCAGAAGCAGAACCCCTTCCTGCCAATAGCATGTGAGGCCACCCGCCACATCTAAGTAACTCCATAACCCAATGCCTTCAAATCCCACAGCATGGCTTACCTGGTATATTACTCCCTGAACCACATAACTATTGAGGTTGATAAAAAGGTCCCTTGTCAGGAACCCCATCCCTGCTTTGTTCATGCTTCTCTCCAACATATTCTAATGACAGAACCTTCAAGTTATAGGGTAAAGCCTTGGTTCCATTAGAGACTCAAGAGGAAAACACACACATACATCACCACTGCCACCACCACAGTTGATCAAGGGAGCAACCTAGAGAGAGGAGAAGGAGGAGTCCCATAAAATTGTATCAAAGAAGCCATTTTCCATTTACACCTGAATTTCAGGAAGCTGATCAAAAGTGTTTTCTGAGACTCAGGCATTCGGTGAGGGGTGGATCACTCCGTCTGGAGACTTGCTGAAGATGGATGTCCTCTGGACCACTAACGAGCACCTAATGAGCCTATAGACGTTCAAGGCAATCACTCTGGCTTCCCAGGGAAATCCAATGCAAGACCCTGAAGGCACAGGATGGATGGTGAAGGGCCTAATTATTCTTAAGAACTCAGCAAAACCGATTTGGAATGCATTCATTTGAGAGGACTGCTAGGCAGAAGTAGTCTCTGCGTGTTAGGGAAGATAATTAAATACGTTTTAAACAGCCATAAGAATAAAGAGATGCAATTCGCTGCATAATTTAAGACTTTTAAATTAAATCTGAGGCGAGAGACTAAAATGAAGACTTTGATCAGTATCTCATTGTTTTAATACTTTCATTTACATACAAAGGCTGAAACTTAATAAGGCGAATTCATGAGTATTGCTTCTGTGAGATTTAACTTCAAGATGTGAGGTTGTGTCCTCGTTAGATGGATTTCAATGATCGGTTGCTCCACAAACGGTGACAGATGTTTGGCAGCATGGGAGTGACCATAATGTAATAACACTTCATAAATATTGCAGGGTGCTGCCAGCCCTCCGATGGTAGGGAAGATGACTCCCACTGACATTTTCTATGAGATGCTCTTTGGTTGAAACCCTGAAAGACTGTGACCTACTTTTTCATCTGAAGAAGAATTGGGGCTGTTAGAGGTAGCACAAAGAGGGAGCAGGCAATGTGATGTCTAGGCAGGTGTCAGTGTCTAAGCCAGCCCAGATCTGAGTGAGAAACCTCAGCTCTTTTCTCCTTGCACACAAAGGAGCAAGAGCTGATTTCAATGAGCCATGGGGATTCAGAGGCTTTCTCATGTATTATTCCTTACTCCATTCAGCTTTCTTCTCTTTGACTCTAGAAAGGTAATTGAGCCTCTTCATTTTTTCTTTCTTCTTGCTGCCATTTACAAAAGGAAGGAAGGAAATGAGACAGGCAATGTAGGTTGTCTTTAGCCAAAGGCCTAGTGTCTCAAGTTCTGGTTGGATTGGTACAAAATCTTTCTAAGACTCTACTTTCCTCTTCCCTTAATACTGACCCACAGCCATTGGTGCATTGCTATTCTTTAGGGTTTCAGGGACTAGATGTTTGCAAAGAACTTCAGCCTGCCTTGACAAGCAAAGAGAAAACCTGTCTCATTACTGGGAGTTTTAGTTCAGTGACAGCATAAAATAAAACAGTACAATGATCCCAGTGTTACTGTGGTGGTGGTGATACATTCACACTGACTAATATGGTGTCCACTAATCTGTTAATGTAATCTCTGGGTGGTAAGTTTATGGGTGATTGGAATCCCCCCCCCCCCCATTTTATTCATTGTTTACATTTTCTCAATGAGACACCATGCCTTTTCTCTTTATTTTTATTTTCTAATAAGACTATAACATATTTCTATTATATATTTCACTACCAAGAAAAACTCATTACATAGGTATATTCCTAAAGAAATTTTGCTTCTGCTCTTTCGTTTACGGTGTAAATTTTTCTCTATTACAAAATTTGCTCTATTACATGTCATATTGTTTTACTTTTAGAGTGATTTTTTTTTTTACAGTCATTCAAAAGCATGTGTAAGAGTTCAGTCATTTGGCAGTGTCAAAATTTTTCTGCCAAAGCCTGCTGAAGTAATTTCTAATGCTGCCATGCAATGGTATCAGTGTAGCAATGTCCTTTATCACCTGAAAACTGTTTACAAAACACAAGTGGCCAAGGTCCTGGCCTTGCTACACCACAACATCTAGATGGAACAAAGAGACTTTGGATCATAGTCACTTATCTGCTCACACAAGCCAAGTGTTCCTCCTGACACATGGTAGGCATTCTGTTCCATTCTAAGCCAGGCACCAAGTACAGAAGACACAAAAAGGGACTTACAAAGCTTGCTGTGCATTTGAATGCATGGTGCTATGGCTTATTTGCAAGTGAAGATTTCAATCATTGTGATGTTCTAATGGGACGTTCTTGATATGGAGAGCTAGGCAAGTCTCAAGGATCAGAGTCCTCAAAGAAGAGCCCAGCCATCTGCATTTCATCAGAGAAAAGGTGACATGTCATGGATCCAATCAAATGATTTGGTGGGTCCTTAGTCTGGTCTCCCTGGCTTTGTCACATCTGAGGTCTCTGGTGAGATCATAGAACCCTGTGCACTGCCCTCCTCACTGTTGTGAATATTCTCCCTCCAGGCCAGGGTGTCCAAGTTCACAGTGGCCTTTGCTTTAAGAGAAGCTGGGAGATGAGAGCACTTGGAGGGACACCTGTGCTATAAAGCCATCTCTGAATAGGCAAGAGGAGGAGGAGGCTGACTCTGTATTTATGCGATATCTAGATATTTTGATACTGTTTTCCAAGGCTCAGTTTTGAAAAGGAAAAGAAATTCATAGGGCATGATTCGAACCAGACATCCAAGAAAGACTCTCTCCCAGTGGAGTTAGTTTGGCATCCCCAGCTTTCAGCCAGAGTAGTGACTCCTGGAAGGGATACCAAAGAGGATCAGAATGGGAACATGCATGTTCAACTTCCTCTTATCATAGACTGATGTGCCTGTACCAGAAGGGCTCAGTTCATTGGTATAAAATAGCAGGTCCAGTACAGGTACCTTATTTGATTCCCGTCTCGACTTATATCACTCATATATATGTCAGCCCGGATCTTTGCAGGCACACCTTACACTTCCATGGTCATCTGTAGAACCTGGCATATTATAGTGGGCTCCTCTTGCATCATTACTTAAAGAAGAATTTGATGCATGTTGGCATTCAGTTACTGCAGCTTACAAAAGCTGTCTCGTTTCACACCTGGCTTCAGCACCCACCTGAGAAGGAGCACATTAGAATAGTTGAGGGTCTCTGTGAACAAGTAGAAGTGATGAACTTGGAGTTAAGAGAGCTTGGTTCAGCCTCGTCTTGGAATGCTATTCAAATCTTAGCCATCTTTTAAGTCTGACTCTTTTAGGGTTGGAATTTAAATGAGATACTATATAGACAGCAGTTGTTATTATTTCTGGCTCAGTAGAGTTTCAAGAAATGTTCTCTCTCTCTTCTCCCTTAATGACAATCAGGAAATGTAGAACAATCTTACTTGCACACTTTATAGAAGAAATCACATGGCAGAATTTGGATTGAATAAGCACAGTTAGATAGCACTTCTCTCCATATGCTCATGTCCACAGGCTGATGGGGTGTTTTGTTTGACGACCAGGGTACATTGCAACTTAGTTGTCTCCTTTCCTGTTTCTGGTCAAGACCTCACTAGCTTGATTGTACACCTACTAACTTGAATCTACACCTACTAACCTGAATCTATCTTACCTCAAGAAGTGTTTCTCAAGGCAGTGTGGGCTACTTTTACTTCATGCTCTTCCCCCCTCCCACCACCTAAATATCTTTCGCCTTGAGAAGACGGAAATATCTGATTTTTGTTTCTGTCATTTAATGCTCTTACTTGTGTTCCAAAGAGCATTTAAATAATAACTGAAATCCAGTATTAATTGGCTCTATCTTGTCATCTGTGTTACCTTCCAATTAGTTATCATATACTTAACCTATATTTACATGTTTATAGTGATAGGAGAGACCAAATAGTGGTGTTGGGATTTTTGTTTGTTTGTTTTATTTATTTATTTATGTTGTGTTGTTTTGTGTGCTATACAATACTCCACCCCCTATTAAATCTGGTGAAATCTTTTCTTCCTCTCATTTGTTCTCCCTCTTTCTTAACCCTGCTGTTCTCTCTGCCTCTCACCTCACTTCCCCCTCAGCCAGTGTTAACAGGCTGGTTTATATCTGCTGGCACCTTCCATGTACAAACACATAGGCTTATAGTACTTACAATGGTGCACAAAAATATGTTTTATTATAGTCACTTCTCAACAGTGTACTTATTTCTGCATAAACTTTAAAGATGCTAAGTCAGGCCCGCGCTGGGATTCTGCAGGGACCAGGCTCTGACCTATGAACCCAGTGTCTACCTGCCCCAGGTCCCTAACACAATTGGGAACGTCTGGGAGTCTCATTCCAGTCTGAAGCTGTCCCTGTTGAGACACTGCCTCATTTGTTTTCCCATTTTTCTCTGAGCCATGTCATAGGATCTGATAGGTTCACACACCTTTCCTTCCTCAGGCTAATCTTGGCTTCGTTGAGGCCATTTGATGTATTTGTTTTTCTATCGCAGAGTCAGTGTTGCCCTCGGAGAATCCCCATATAGGTTTCCTTTGGCGTTTGTGCCTTTCTCTGGCACTTCTTTTGAGCTAGTAGTCTCAGCTCCATATCTATATTAGGGCATGTGACTGAACAGCATTCAGGCTTAAGAATGTTATGTGATAGTTTAGGTATTTGCCAGCCTAGGTTCTGTTTCAGGAATGATGACTTGTGAATTATTAGCTTGAAGCTACTCTCAGTTCTACACAAGATTTTCCCAGCTGCTTATCCTGAATACCTATTGTTTCCCATGTTTTATATCTCCTCTATGGCTTGAACATGATACTGCTTCACCAGAGGGAAGGCATGAGAATGGTGTAGGGAGGGAGTGTTTGAGATCTTGCTTCCTGGCAATTGTCAGCGACTTGGCTCAGTTAAACTCTTAAAAAATTCTCAAAAAAGAAAAAGAATGGTGTTATAGCCCTCCTGACAGCCCATCCTTCTACTTGTAAATAGAATTGTCAGGGGGAAAACAGGTAGTGCCAGGAATAGAGTCTAACAAGAAAAAAAGAAAGTGATGCCCTGCCTTTGCCATCACCCTCCGCTCACTCTGAAAGGTATCTCCAGTAACTTTCAATCAAAGAAGTTCAACACGGGCTGAGCTGCATGGGTAGCATTAAACCACGGATCTTCCTAAACCCTTTCTGAAGTCTCTAGCGGAGGGGCTTTAGGCATCTTTCTGAGCCTGCCTATTACCCAGTTCTCCTGTAATATCAAATAGGAATGACACATGCCCTCACTGTCTCCCAGGCTTCCTAACAGCCAAATGAAATAACAAGTAAGAAGGCACTTTGGTGAACAAACACATTAGAGATCACCATATTCAGAATTTCTCGAGAGACATTTTGGCCCCTCTGTGGGCCCTGTATTGGGGACTGAGGATACGGTCATGAAGGACACACCACGGCCCTTAGAAGTTTACACACCTAGCAGCTCATTGTCCTAGACAAGTGAGCATGGATCCTGGAACTTCCTGCCTCACTTTATTAATGCACCCTTAGCACTGGGCATCCTAAAATGTCCTGGGAAACCTTTACCATCCCACCAAGATAAAATAAGGACAGTGTCAGCTTGTCCTGGACTGTCTGTTCATCTTCAGAATTCCATCCACAGAAAGCTAATGTTCAAGAATCTGAACCCGAGGGCCCCAACCCATTGTGCATCCCAGCCTTAGTTATAGACCTTCTCAGACCACAGCAGGGCCAGGCGTCTTCCCCAGAGGTCCTGTACCAGAAGGTGGGTCGGGGATGATAGTCGGACATCAGCGTTTTTTCCTTTTGATTTGTCTAAGAGAGGCGGTTATTAAAGGTCGAGATTCCCCGATTTCAAAACTAATAAACCATGGGAGTTAATTTTGCCAGGAGGGTGCATATAATTTCCTGTTGCAACTCATATTTCAATGCACCATCATCTGCCCTGAGCTCCCTTAATTGGATTCCCAGAAATCTTGCCTCTTTCTGATTTAGCCTCGGTATTATAGCCAGAGTGATGTTTTTTAATTGAAAAATATCATGCCATTATCCCCTGAGCCCCTGTTTAAAACACTTGAATGGCTTCCCAGCTCTTAGGAAAAAGATCAAAATTAGAAACTTGACCCACAAGTCCTAAAATGTTACTTTCTCCCCTCCATTCTCATTTCATAACATGGTCCTATTGTGTCTATATCTTCAGCCTCCTTCAACTATGCCACGCTCTTTTGCCAGGAGGCCCTTGCATGTCTGTTTCCTCTGTCCACATTGCCTGGACTCATTGCCTCCATCACACTCACTCATGTCCTTTGTTTGGTTTATGTATTCCTTTGCTTTAAGCTTCCTCGGCTCCAATATCACTTCTTCTAGGAAGCCTTTCTTGACATTCTAAATCAGATCAGCTCTTCAGTATTAATAGGTTTATAACGTCAGCCCCTCTCCTTCATATGACCCCCTAAAATGACTTCTTGTTTATTTTTGAGATTATTTATTTAAAGGCCATTTTCTCACTAGTAGCCAGTATGCTCATGAAACCCTGGACCATATATGTTTGGTTTGTTTGGTCATATCTATTTTTCTCATTTAAGGCAAGACACAAGATAGACACTCAATAAATATCATTTGAGTGGTTAGATGGTTGGATAGTTGGTTGGATGGATGTATGAGTGGGTGGATGGGTAGATGGGTGGATGGATGGATAGATGGATGAACAGACAGCCTTTTAAAGCCAGGCTGGGTTGCCTACTCAAATGGTGACCTAGGACTCTGGCAGTCTTCTCTTTGCCCTGTTTCTTAATCTCTGAAAAGAATTGGCATCCCTGCCTCAGATGATAATTATATCTCAAGGAATTCAGAAGCTGATGTCAGGTGAGCCCAAAGTCCTGGAGTTACAGTGTATTGGGCTTACCCAGCTCCTAAAGGCAAAGTCATAGGATCCAGTTTGTTCCACTTGAGTGGGCAAAGCGACAACAGCAGGGATGAATCTGCTTCTGTCAACTGTCATACTAGACCCCTTGAGGCTCCTGCATCCTAGTGTGAAGTACCAAGTCCAGAGGCCTGTGCCCACATCAGGAGGCCCGGGTCTCACAAATGCTGATGCCCCCACAAAGAATCATCTCTCTCTCCCTCATTTCTTCTTATTTCCATATCCTCCCTCCCTCCCTTCCTCATATCTCAAAAAGTACATTGTTTGTTTTGTTACCATGTAATATAACCCTAACTATCCCTGCTATCTCCCTGAGACACTTGTCCCAAATAATGTGAATAGATTTAAAGATGGGATCTTCTTCGAGGCTTGGCTGGAAGCAACTCTGTTGAAAATTCAGAAAACATGGGAGTGGAAACTGACCAGAAAGAGAAGGAGAAATTGATCAGTCCACATTGGTTGTTCAAATGAAGGACAAGTCATCAAGAATGGTTGACATGTATATTTATTAGTGATCCAAGTCAGTGCACAATGTCTAGGCTTGTAGATATTGGTTCTGCAGTTGTGAATGGAGTTTTTTTCCCCCCTCACAATGCTCGGCCTGGCATAGATCAGAAGAGCAGGTCCCTTAGATTCATAGGATTTGAACTGCTTTTCCTTTCCCTGTGAATTAATCTTTTAAATGTCAGCATTTTAAACGTGGCCTTTTCAAAATATGATACCATATGAACCTCACTTAATCGAAAATACATTTCTAGTTCAAAAGGTTTCATTTCCCCCTGAAAATGGGAAAAGCTAACAAAACAAACAAATAAAAGTGTAATAAAGCATAGGCTGTGTGTGGTGGAAGCTGGTGTTTGTCAGGTGGGTCTAAGAAACGTCCCAGAGGTTTTTGTTGTTGTTCTTGTCTTTTGTTCTATGTTTGTTTGTTGTTGTTTTTTATTATTATTATTATTAGTTTTTACAGATCTGTGATTTTAGAAATCAGACCTTATGTTTTCCTGCCCACTTGCAGGAAATTTAGCAAAGGGGCATTGCAGCTCTTCTACAGTTGCATTGTTTTTATAGTCATTTGGTTCAGTATATAATTTTACAGATCACTATTTGCTCTCATGTCTATTATAACAGTGTGTTGAGCTTCTCTGTTCACTTGCTTTTTTTTTTTTTTTTTTTTTCTCATTCATTAGCTTAGTTGAGCCACTAGGCTATTGCAGATTGTCACAGGGATTCTGTCACCCTCAAATAGATCCCCCCAGCTCTGGGAGGGAGCCAGGGCTTCCATTGTTTCTGAGGCAGCAACCAAGACAAACCCTAACCCTCGAGCAAAGCACCCTGGTACAGACCCCCTTTCAATTGACGTTGGGCTGTTTTTTAGGGCGACGTTCAGAGGACATTCATCCAAGTGGACTTCGGTGATGGCATCACTGTGTCATATGTCAACCTCAGCTCCATGGAAGACGGGATCAAACACGTCTATCACAATGTGGGCATTTTCCGAGTGACCGTGCGGGTGGACAACAGTCTCGGGTCTGACAGCGCCGTCCTGTACTTACATGTAACTTGTATGTTATTACTGTTGTTGATTTATGACATCATTTAAATATTGTGTCCTTTTAAAATATGATCTAGAATTTCATATCTAGAAGAAGCTTACTAGTTAGTTACATTGCAGCAGGATGGGGAGGGAGAATAAGAGAGTCCAGTGGGGAGGAAGTAAGAAGGAAATCGGGGAGTGGAATCTGAATAACCTTGGCCTCTGCTTTGCTTCTGATTTTTTCATTGCACTTACTGGGCCTCATTGAGGTACCTGGGCACCCAAGATACAATCTCTTTGTCTGGGGGCTTGGCCTCAGCAACTTGCTAAGCTATTTGATTGAATATTAATTTTTTTTTTGGGGGGGGGTCAGAAATGTTTGAAAACCAACCACATGTATGGCTCAATCTAATGCATTGATAATTAGCATCGGTAAAGGAATTTCTCCCCCTTTGATTATTCTTCCCTACATTATATCTCACTATTAATATTCTTTTAGAGTTTTGCTCTCTTTTAAATGTTTTTATTTTGTGTTTTCATCACCATTTATCCCCCTATTCCCTTCTCCACCTCCACCCACACCTCTTCCCCCCACAATTGCCACACTGTTGTCCTTGAGTTCTCTTTCTCTCTCTTTTATTTAATTTTTTTGCTCCTTTTTTTTTTTTTAAAAAAAAGTGTTGCCTGTTCTGGGGATGATTTGTTGTTAGGGGGAAGGTGGTATAGAGGGAAAGAGTGTAAACAATGATAAGGAAACTACACTAAGAAACAGCTCCAAGAAGTGTTAATGCTTTTCCCATTGAGGGATCTAAGGGTATGCTAAGTCTTGTGAGTCCATGACAACTTCTCAGGCATGTTGAGTAATAATGGTGACACAAATGCTTTTATAATAGGTTTGTCAATGTTACTGCAGAGATAAAGGACTTATTTAAGTTCTTAGAGAAAGAGTTTACATCAAAATGACTGTAGCTCTTTTATATTAATGGCCTTATTCAAGTGAATTTCAAGTTCTAGGCCAAGAGTTTTAAGGCCAGGCACTATCCCATGCCTCTCACCTGCCCCTTGCCAGTTGAACCAAATTGAGTGAGAATGTACTGCCAAATGTTTTGAAGCTGCTGTGGTCCAGTGGAGGTCACACTGTTTAGGGGACCCCAGGAGATTGCTGGGTTCCTGAAAAATCCTGTTCTGTCAGCGACTCTTCATCTTTCTCTCTGGAACCTCATGACAGAGGGCCTTCGAAGAGACACTCTGCCTTCCTTGGGTTTGAACAAAGTTTTACAAGGTCCCAGTTTGCCAACTCGACCTTCTTCTTTTCATTTAAAAATGTTCAATTTTTACTGTGCACCAGGCTTTGCACTAGGCAGTCTCTTTATGTATACAAGCTCAGTCCTCAAAACAACCCCATGAAGCAGGCACTATTGGAAACCCTACTTTCAAAGGACAGTGAGGTCCCAAGAGATTAAATAATCCATTTGAATTTGTAGACCTACCATGTGGCAGAGCCAGATTTCAGACTCAGGCCTACCTGCCTCAAATCCCAGCTCTTGATCATTAAGGTTATGGTCACTGTCAACAGTGGCTCGGGGTTTGAGGAACTAAGTCTCGATCAGCCTTTCTCCCCCTTCCACGTGTTTGCAGATTGTCCTGAAGGAGTATGCGTATTGAAGTTAGAAGCAGTGCATTTGCTAAGCAATGACGTGGGTTCAAGACCCACCTCAGAGGCTCCCTTCCTGCTGACTGCCATTCCTCAGCTGTCTACTCAGGCTTTCTGGAATTGCCTCTTACCAACAAAAAATCTCAAGTGAAAATCTCAAGTGAAAAAATGGTCATAAATTAAAAAAAAATACAAAGCAAGCATTGGTTAAGATAACTTGCAACCAAATGACAACACATTTGCTGAGAAAGGTTACCTTCTAAGCTGCCTATCATTGTCCACAGTTCTGTAAGTGGGATTTTTGTTAGAGAGCAATTCTCCTTAACAATCACAGTTGCTGAAGCCACAGTTGCTAAGCAAAATGAGCTTCCCTGTTCACTTGCTTTTTTTTGTCTCATTAGCCTAGTTGAGCCACTAAATGATTTGACCTTAACCTTGGTGGAAGGTGATTTGTAATGGAAAGTTTTGTGTTCTGATTTTAATTTTGTTAGACTCATTTTTGATTAAGTGGTTAGATTAGCATGCCTCATATAATGGTACCCCTTTCTAAACTTGGCCTTGGAGACAAAAATTAACTCTTTTGCACTAACAGTATTAAAGAGGATTATGTTACAACTTTCATTAATTCACATCCATCCAAAACTCATGTCAGGAGCATTTTCATTGTGTTCTTGGATGCCACTCTCCTAAACGCCATAGCCACAGTGTGTTACTGTGCACAGGGATGCTTTCCCTTATCCCCACCCCTCTACCTGACACCCTGGCAGGCAGCATGGGCCCTTTCAGATGAGAAAACAAGGATTGGAGAAGTTCTGTGACTTTGACATTCTTTTAAGTTAATAGGGAGTCAGGACAAGCCCATCATTGACTCTTACTTTCTAAAATCTCAAACCTGAAGGGTATCCTGACAATTTTCAGTGTCACAGTGCCAGGGTAGGGTAAGGTTTGGCATTTAGAAGAAAAAAAATACAAAAACTGAACGTGAACTAAGTGGGGTGCTGGGTGGTCCAGTGGCTGAACTCCTGACCCCTGAATTCCTGGCTTCTTTTCTCTGAGTGCAGTTTGTTTCTGAAAGGTTCTGTGGAGACTGATCTGGTCCACCCTGTCCACCATTAAAGCTTGAGAGTCAGTGATCACAGAGGAGCATATGCTCCTTGGACTTAGTGGGTTCACAGCAGCAGCTCTGAGCTCTGCTTGGCAGGCCTGCCCTCTGCCCTTCTTACCCAACTCCCTTCCTTCAACCTGGGACTCTCCCTCGTGCCCCTTGCCTGACATGACAAAAATGTAGTGTCCCCATCCCAGACCCACTGAATTAAAACTCCAGCAAGTGTGGCAGCATAAAACCTGCTTGAACATATTAGGATGATCCTATACTTGCTGAAATTCAAGGAGCTCTGTTTTATACTTTTATGAATCTCATCTTTATACTTTTATGCTTTTGTTTCTTCTGGTGGATTTTGAAACACTTCTGACAAACAGAAATATGATGCATACACAATATTTAATTTGGTGGTCAGAGGAGGTCTCCAGAACACATATGCGCGCGCACACACACACACACACACACACACACACACACACACACGATGACCAGTCTCAGATGCCAGCAGCACAGGAGGGCTAAACAAGAAAAGAGCAGGGAAACCTCCTTCCCACAGTTCTGCAGTTCCCTCTGCCACCCTGCCAGGAAGATTCATATGGAGTGACACACTGCCACCTGCCGTTCCTTTGGAGCATTGCAGGCAGCTGTGTGATGGAGAGGCATCAGCCAGCTTGTTCAGCTCCTGTCTTGGTGCAGCAAGCCCACTGGGGCCTCCAAGGGCTGGAGGTTCACTTCCGTAGATCCATTAGGGCAGACCGCACTCTATGTGCAGAAAAGAGATGTAAAAGAGTAGGCTTTGAGGCAGCAGGAAGTAGGTGTAGTCTATTTGGTATATTCGACACATACAAAGTAAATGAATACAAGAAGATGCTGGAGTTTGAAAGATAAATAGCACAAATTCATATGAGCATGGAACATCTAAATATGCAGCAATGAGTTCATGCAAGCACACACTTGCACACTTGAGAGTGTACAAGGCCAGCATGCTGAGCGTCCTGAATGCCTTTCACATCTCAGGGGCTTCCAGTCCCCTCCTTCTGCACTGCAGCCCATTCTTGCTATTCCTCACCCATGGAGGGCAGGTATTCTCCTCAGTGTCTGTGCATTTGCTCTTTCCTCACCCCAGATCATCACAAATAGACACCTAGTGCCCTCCTGCACTTGATTCAGGTCACTGCTCAAATGTTGTTTCTTCTTCTGACATAATTTCTTTGTCCAGCCTACCAAAGATCCAAATACCCTATGCCTCTCTCACTGACCCCATGCCTGTCTCCCTCATTAACACATAAGGTCCAACTAGTACCAGTTGTCCCAGCACTGAGAACAATGTCCAACATGCGGTAGCACTCAACAACTATTACAAGGAATGAATGACTATATTTTAGTAACAAGATTCAGTTTTGTCACTAACAGGATACGCAGACATCATCCCTCCTGTGTGTGCTGACTTTAAAATATTGTTAAGAGCTCCTATGTGACAGACACCAAGAAAACGAACCCCTTTAGAATGGAACTAACAGAGCTGGTCTAGTACTTGCATCCCAGCGGATTCATGTAACTCAGATCTGGGGAGTCAGAACAATTGGTGCATAAGAGGGGACCCTAGAACTGAGCCTGCAAATCTGGCAGGTGCCATAAGAAAGGTGTAAAAGCTAAGGTCATTGAGTCGGACATGGCATGGCCTTCTGGAGCAAACAGGACTAGCAGAAGACATGCAAAATCTGCAAGCATGTGTCCAGTTCCTTTTTTTAAAATATATTTTATTGATTTTTTATGGAGAGGAAGGGAGATGGATAAAGCCAGAAACATCGATGAGAGAGAAACATCAATCAGCTGCCTCCTGCATACGCCCCACTGGGGATGTGCCCGCAACCAAGGTACATGCCCTTGACCGGAATCGAACCTGGGACCTTTCAGTCCACAGGCTGATGCTCTATCCCCTGAGCCAAACCAGTTTCAGCATGTGTCCAGTTCTTTTTCCAGTGCCTGGATCATGGTTAAATCATCAGTAACTAGTGACTCTTCGTAGCTCTTTTGTTAAAATGGGAGAGTTTTATCAGGTAATTTTAGCTGGCAGGGCACAGGCTCTGAAATTGAGCTGCTTTAGTTCACATCCTGAAATCAAGGAAGGTCACCTTTCTCTGTTTGTTGGGATCTACATGGGGATGACAGTAGTGCCTGCTCTGTGAGGTTGTTGTAAGGATGAAAGGGCAATAAAGAGCCATTAGCAGAATGTGTAGTGCACAGCTGTCCCCCAGGAGTCCTGCCTTTGATCACCTCATTGAACCATTCTGACTTATGACCAACGACTTTCCATCGGATGGCTTCTAAGCCAGAAAGTCAATTCTATTCTGTATGCTGGTCACAAAGCCTCAAATTCTATAAAGAGAGAGAAGCATGGACAAAAGCAGCGACAGGAAATTATATTAATTTGTTACCCAGCAAACGTTCAAGTATCTGCTACATCTTGGAAACTGTGCAAGCCTTATCAATAAAGGTCAATGCTCAGGGCTCTTATCCTCCCAAAGTTGGCAGCCTGTGTTCCCTGTGTCACAAATGTTGCATCAATATGTGTTAGCTTATCGTTGTTATTATAATTAGGGAATGTGGGTTTTAATTTTGAGCAAGTGAATAGCATAATCACGTGGCTTTCTAGGAAAATCTCTCTGAGGAATATTTGGAGGGTGAGAAGGTACCTCACCATCACCATGCTCTGTATGCTCATGTAATGTAGATACATGCAAGAATGAAGCTACACAAACACAAATATATAGTTCAAGGCCTACACAGCCAACATGCTACGTGTCCTGAATACCTCTTAGATCTCATTGGCTTCCACTCCTTCCTCCATCTCTGCATTGCAGCTGTTTGGGCTTTCTTACTCTTCCTCCAACATGGAGAGCCACCTCTCCCTCAAGGTCCATGTGCATGACCTACCTTCACCTTGGAGCCTGCATTATATTCTAGGTGCTGATACACCTGGCACTGGGTGCCTTTATGTATTATTAAGGGAGGCAAGCTTTGGACATGTAGGGCAACAGGTGGATCAGGTAGGGATAGGTTAAAGGCAGGAAGTCAGTGAGAGAGTAGTAATGGTCCAGGTGTGTGTGTGTGTGTGTGTGTGTATGCGTGTGTGTGGGGGGGTGGGTAGGTGATTAGTGCATGAATCAGGGCAGGACTGGGGTGGGTGAGAAGAGCTCTATTGGAGACATTATTTCTGAAACCAAATAAATGGTTGCCTAAATGGATGTGGGAGGTAAGAAATAAGTGATCTAGATTGACTTTCTACTTCTGGGTTGCTCCCCTGGATAAACACTGGTTTTATTTGACAGACAGAGAATATAGAATGAGGAAGAATTATGCATTTCTCAGAATCATTTGGCTGCTAATTGAGTCTGGAGTCCAGAAGATGGTTTTGGAGCCCCTAGCATGTGGTTGGCAGTTGAAGGTCAGGATGTGGGTGGTATTACTCAGCAGAAGAGCATGTGGAGGCAGAGACAGTAAACCAGAAAACACATGTAAAGGTCAAGCAGAAAATGAGGCGGTGATGACCAGGTGGAAAGGCCCGAAGCACCCCCTTCTTCTCCACCTCGTGTAATAATTGTGGAGATGATAGATTTCTGTCATTTTCCACCTCAGAGGAAACCACATTTTTCTTGGGAACAGTGACTCAAAGGGACAGTCAGGGTTCCTAGGAAAGGTCTGAGTGGTTCTGGAGGAGGAGGAGGAGGATATTGGTATGTTTGTGGATTTGTTCATCTGATTAAGATTTCTGGTCTAAGGGGCCTCCATCAATAGCATCATCTTTTGTTTAGTTTAGCACATCCTGCGAAGCTGAGAACCAGAGAGCTCATGTATGCCTTTGTCCTGGACAAGCTTAACTCAACACCAAGCACAGTTTGTTCCATGCTTGCCTAACCAGGTGCTTACAGACAAGCTGCCTCACCCCCCATGCCACCCCCAAACTCACACACATCTTTAAAATCCAGTAAATAATAAAGAATAAGTACCTTTCTTCTCTCACCACACAAAATGGTGTCTGTGAGATTTTTCACAATCCTGATTTATCACCAAGGATATAACCTCATGAAAAGACTCTCTGTTTCCCTGTGAAACCTTCTATCAAGCCTCTTTATTTAAAAACTTCATATATTATTTATTAATTTTTAAACTTTTTCACATAAACAATTCAGACATTTTAGACCTGGAAGAAAATCGGTAAATGGAAAATGTTGAGATGTAGTTGTTCACTCTATATCCTTTTCTCCAACATAGCAAAAACTCCAGATCACTTTTCTCAGGGACATGACTGCTGTGTTCTGGAGGCATCAGAATGAGTCATATACTATTCTTTCTAGAGAAGAGAGGGTAGAGCAGAACAAGCTCTTCCCTCTCCATCCTGCTTCTTTCCTCTTGTGCCTCAGGTCCCCTGGAGCATGTGCACCTGGCCCTGCCCTTTGTCACCACAAAGAACAAAGAGGTCAACGCGACTGCCGTGCTGTGGCCCAGCCAAGTGGGCACCCTCACCTACGTGTGGTGGTACGGGAACAACACGGAGGTGGGTCACTCTGGAAACAACATGCATAGAGGCTGGTGGCAGCTCAACTCCAACTTGCTGAAGCAGAAAAGAAATGAGATGGCTTGTGGAACTTGAGTCTGGGGGTGGAGGTTCCTAGCCTCAGGGCCCATAGGCCCTTAGAGCATCAATATATCTCTTTGTCTCTCTGTCTCTATTTCTCTGTCTGTCTCTGTTTCTCTCACCATGCCACCCCCTACTTCTTATCTCTGCCTTCCTCTGTGTGGCTGCCCTTCCTTTGCAGTGACCCTTTGCAGCAGCCCAAGCTTTACACCTGCACAGCTCAGCAGAGAAAACAAACTCTTCCTGCAAAGTTCTGACACTAGTCCTGGGATGGACTGTGATTGGCCAGGCCTTGGTCAGTGCTGGGGTGGAAAGAGGTGTGTAAGTCAGCCTCCTGAGAACCACATGAACCAAGACAAGGGAGGGAATGGTCCCCAAAAGGAAAACAGGTGAATGGTATGGGCCAGACAAAAGCAACAGATGCCCATTTGCCAGGGTTGACCAGCAGAACCTGAGCTATAGATGAATGATTACTCTGACACAACATTTGCTGTGAAAGAGAAGGCTAAGGGATGGCCTGGCTAAAGGAACCAGGCAGCCTCGATTACCTGCCACCTTAGGCTTTTATTGTAACAGCAGTTTGAAATAAAGTTTATCTTTTAGATATCATCAGTAGGATAAGTAATATTGGGAGGGCACATGTGTTTGCAGTGTCCTTTAAGCAAGGACACCCAAAGATTAAGCATAAGGATTCCAGTAAACACCCAGGGGTCTGCAAGTGCACAGACTTGTTTGGAAAGGCCAAGGAGTAATTAGGGGTGCCACCTCTGGCCCTCCTCTAAGTCAGAATTCTGATAAATAGGTCATGCTGTCTTCAGTACACTTCTCTTTTCTCAGAATGTCCTCCTTACAAACTTTCCAACCAAGTCTCCTGTGCCCCCCAATTCCCATTACCTCCCAGCCTCCCAGATGGCCTCCTCAGCCTGCATAAGACATGCCAACTTCTTTAGGTCAGTTTTACCCTTTCTGTTTTCCCAAAACATCCCCTGCGATCAAAAGTCAGAAGCCATTTTTAAACCAGTAGAGACCTTCACCTCATTTGCTCTGTGTCTTTTGTTTGACAGATGAACATAAGTGAGGAAGAGGTGGACAGAGTGGCCTGCTCCAATCCCATTCAGTTGCTTCATGCTGGGTTCAGATCCAAGGCCTTCTGATACCTACACAGATTCTTATTCTTCTTATACCTGGCCACATGCTCTGCTTTAGTTTTGAACTCACTCTATTCTCATAAATTAAAATTTGCTTCCAAATTTTGGCAGGAACACTAAGGCCCCAGAGTGTCCACCAGAATAGGGCACTGGACAGACTCTCCTAGACTGGAAGCCCTATCTTCTTCCAGCAGAGTCATTGTCTCTTGATGACTTAACTGTTCTGATGCAATGCATTTTATTTTAATGCAAATATTATTCAACTCCAGAGCTGAACTTTGGCTTTAACTCCAGACAATTTTGCATAGGCCAACGATAAATACCCATTTCTAGCCCTGCTACAAGCCTGACAGTGGAAGGAATCTCTCATATTTACAGGTTAACATTAACTCAACTGAAAAGAAGCCCATTTTTTATTACTTCTGAAACTATACATATAAATTCAGCCCAAACTGAGAGTACATGACCCACAGTGAGAGTAGAAATCTATGTTATTTAAAGCTAGCCTTGGAAGGTAAAAGTCCTAAACAATGTTATTATCTGTCTCCTATTATTTACCTTTTAGCAGAAAACCACATTTTCAATAGATCATGTTGAGCAACCTTCTTATGCTGGCTTTCATCTCCCCTCTGCCATCCAGGGAATTAAGTGAATTTTGATTTTAAAATTAATTACAAAAAGACAGGAAAGGAACGATTGTGGGGAGTGAGTTGAGGGAGGTCATAGGCTAATTATCTTTTCCTTCAGGACCCCGGCATCCAATTGTAGCACAGGCACTGCTCCAAGTCATTGTCTTTATTTATTTATTTGTTTGAGTCCTCAAACCACCATCCAATTAGTACTTGTTTCCATGGAAGCTGCTTCCAGGAAATGTTGATAGGCCTCTCAAAGGAAGCTCGGGCATGCCAGGCCGCTCCTGTTAACTACTGTGGTTTTGGTGTTCATGGTTGCTGTGTTCCATTGCAATTTATTTTGACTAGTATACCCTGGAGATAAACAACTGGCAGCTTGTCGATTTTCAGTGTCTGCTGCTTATATCTGGGTTCATATGAGCCCTCTGTTTTGGTCTGATCTGAATATTTCCTTAAATAAAAGGATCTGCTTAATATGAGTAGATTATTCATAAAGACACACATATCCCACCAACAAGCACAACACATTGATCTTCCCAACCCTCAGTATGGTGCTGGAAGAGAAGTGACAAATTCAGAAGGCATGGGCAGGGCTGCTTGGGGTCATGGTTCTATAGCCCCTTTCTGGTCTAGACTTGAGATGATGGGGAGGTATGGATGGAGTCAGATGTCACCAGAAAGAGCCTCACTGATTTAAGATGCTTGCTGATGGCTTTCTCATCTGTAACTGAAGAGCTTTGACTCGACTACTGTTGCTCAGTGGTTGAGCGTCGACCTATGAAACATGAGGTCAAGGTTTGATTCCCTGGTTGAGGCCTTGATCCCCAGTAGGGGGTGTGTAGGAGGCAATAAATTAGTCATTCTCTCTCACCATTGATCTTTCTATCTCTCTCCCCCATTCCCTTCTTCTCAGAAATCAATAATATAGATAGATAGATAGATAGATAGATAGATAGATAGATATAGATATAGATATAGATATAGATATAGATATAGATATAGATATAGATATATATTTATAGATATAGATATAGATATAGATATAGATATAGATATAGATATAGATATAGATATAGATATATACTTGCCCTTACTCCATGCTTTTGTTTATTTTAGCCCTTGATCACCTTGGAAGGCAGCATATCATTCAAGTTTACCTCTGAAGGGATGAACACCATCACAGTGCAGGTCTCAGCTGGGAATGCCATTCTGCAAGACACCAAGACCATTGCAGTGTATGGTGAGTACTCTGTCTGCATTGATTCATTGCTGCCCCCCCCCTGCTTAGAGGTTACTCAGTACCAGAGTGCCAGAGGCCATCTGGCTTATGACCTCTAACCAGAGCACAGAGAGCAGTGATTGAGAAATAGCTGAGTCAGGTCTGGTCTCCTCAGTACATGTGGGTCGTGTACTCTCAGTTTAGGCTGAATTTACATGTATAGTTTCGGAAGTAATAAAAAAAAAGGGGGGGGGCTTCTTTTCAGCTGAGTTAATGTTACCTGTAGAGATGAGAGATTCCAGATCTGACTCAGTTGAAGATGTGGTTCACCAACAAAATAGAAGTCACATGACCTCAGAGGGTTTATTGTTTTGTTTGTTTTTTTTCCTCAATGTGGCTCTGGTGCACATAGAGTGTCCATCCATTCGCTCACTGGCCTTGGGTAGGGTGAGCTTCATTATGTGTAAGGCTCTTTCATTCCATTTGGCATTTTGGTGGCATTTGAATAGCTAAAACTGATTCTAAAAGAAAATGGTTAATATTGAGGCTTCCTATAAAATTAAACATTAAAAGTCTCGGTTATTAAAAGGAATCTATCAATATCTAAATACTCTGAAAATATTTTATACAAATCTGTATCATAAAAATTGTGCTAGTTTAAAAGAGATGGAAGGGCAGACATCATAGACTGGATATTGATTTGAACAAGTCACTGTAATTTTGTAATCCATTGGGGAAGTTGAATATCGCCAGAGTATACGATGGAATGAAAATGTACTGAACTGGAAAGGTGGAATTATTGATTGACAATGGGAGATTGGAAAGACAGTTTATACAAAATAAGCTCATTTGGGAAATTTTTTTCTGCATAGGCTTTTCAGGTGGATGCAGTTATTAGTGGATAACAAAAATGTAAACTTTTATTAATATGGAAGTGGTATATATGCAGTATGAAAAATTAAAGAATTTCAAAGATGTAAGTGCTGTGCAGAAAGAGAGTGTACAAAAGGGAGGAAGTAAGTAGGGAGAAAGGATAGATAGATAGATAGATGAAAGATAGATAGATGATAGATGATAGATAGATAGATAGATAGATAGATAGATAGATAGATATTATAGATAGATAGATAGACAAACCAGCTGGTGGTTCAGATAATATTGACTGTCCCAGTTCCAGAATTAATTGATTCTGATGCAGGTTTTGTTTCTCATTTCTCATCTTGCCAACTTGACCTTCAAATTCAGAAAGTAATTTGTAAGCAACTTGGAACGTGTCTGAGGAGGATATTCCGTGCATAGCTGGGTGTTAGATTTCATAATGTCCCCTCCCTCTTCTCCCAACCGCAGCCCCCCGCCCCCGCCCCAATAGTAAGTGAAAGTAGACCAAGGTCCTCACAAAGTCCCATCAGTGAGGCAATGGCCCAGCCAGAGTCCAACCAGGAGGAAAACTTTTGCTTCTTTTTACTTCTCTACTCATTTTTTCCTTTCTTCCTTCCTTCCTTCCTTCCTTCCATCCTTCCTTCCTTCCTTCCGCTCTCCCTCCCTCTCTCTCTCTCTCTCTCTCTCTCTTTCTCTCTCTCTCTCTCTCTCTCTCTCTCTCTCTCTCTCTCTCTCTCCCCCTTCTCTCTCTTAACTAATTTCTATGCCCTGGGATACATTGAAACATTGAATCCTCATAACAACCCCAGTATAGGATAGGTGATGCTATTGTTACTGTGGGGAGCTCTCTGCAACCTCACCTATTGTTGGTGAATGTGGGGTTCTTGCCACATCACAAGAGATGAATTTTTTTGAGACACACAGGAGAATGAGTGATTTTAGTTGTATGAAATTACATCTGTGAGTTTCCAAGGTCCCCTTTTCCTTTGTCCAGTCAAGGAAAAGGTTCAGCAGCACTAGGATTAAAACCATTGCTCAAGGTCCTGTTCCATATTTGCATAGCCCAGGCTAGCTTAACCTGTGTTCCCAGCTGCTGTACATCAGCCCATTACTACATGACTATGGACGGAACATGAGTAAATGCAAGGAAGCAGGAGTCAAGCCAGAGGAACAAGAGAGCCAAAAGAGAGTGAAGTATTCTGTTGTCTGGGGGATTATGTATCCCCTAATTTTCCTGGGCTTGCAATGGCCCCTCCTCCTCTAGCCAATTATTTTTGCTTCCAGGTTAGACCAACAGGCACCTTCCCTATGTCACCCCAACTTTATTGCCATGCATCCATCCCCCCTTTGTCCAGTCCCTTCCCCCAGTAATCTGGAAAGAATGGACCAGTGGTTCTCTGGGGAGTGTTACATTGCAGCTTCCTGGTAAAGCTGCCTAGATGGCAATGCTTGGCCTCCCGTTTTCTTTCTTTCTATTAATAAAAACTAGCTAATTACAATGGTATAATTATTATTCTCATTTTTTTTTTGCAGAGGGGTAAGTAACTCGCCTTGTCTAGGAAGTGGTAGAACTGGGCTTCTATACCAAGGACTTGTGCTTCTGAGACTAGCCTACTGTGCTGGCCCTCATGTCTTTTGCATCCAATGCTCTTTTTCCCTCTCATCTTTCTGGGTGGCACAGGTGTCACTATGAGGCACTGACCCATCCTTCCCACAGATGTTCCCGTAGTTAGGACTATCAAATATTTTCTTACTAAAACTACAGAGAGAACTTTGAACCTACCCTATGTATTCTTGGGGCTTACATGGTCCAACTAGTCATTTTTCAAATAGGAAATTGTGGCCCAGAAATGGCAAATTACGGATTTACCATTATTCTCCTGTTCAGTGACAGATCCAATAATGATGGTAGTACTAGTAATTAACATTGATGGAACCATTACCAGCATCTGTTCTAAGCACTTGATATATATGATCTATTTTATTGAACAGAGTTGAGACAGGCTTATGAGAAATATGCTATAATTATCCTTGTCTTATAAATGATAAAATATGAGGTAAGTATAGTAAACAGAGCCTAAGACTCTGAATTCAGAGGGAACATTTCTAACCACTCTCCACCCATTTTTGACTTAGTTGCTCCTCTTCCTAAAACTCCTTGAAAGGCATAATCCAAAAGAGATGATCCAAAAGGCATAATCCAAAAGGCATAATCCACTCCTTCAGATGGGTTATCTTCATGGAAAAAGGTGAAGTGGTTTCCCCTCCTCTAACCAAGCCCCTGAACCATCTCACTTCTTTAATTTGTTTTTAGTCAGATGAGTTGTCCAGAGTTGCATATGAATGGCTAGAAAATTTTAATGACACTTTTGACATATTAAAGGCAAATTGCACCACAAGGTGTTAGGCAAGATTTAACTCGACCTAAATAAAAGGAAGGAGACGTTTAAACTCTGGATGAGCTAGTGGAAAAGTACTAGAGGACTTTGGGGGATTATCAATGTAATTAGGACATCAGTGTTTGCTAATTGGTGCTTAGAAAGTGAGGCTCCTGCCCCACCCCCAGTGGTAGGGGTCTTATTTTCTTGATGATGACATTGCAAAGGCATGGATCCCTGGTCCTTGAGAAAGCTACTCATGGCTTATAGAAGATTTATATCTCAAAGGGGCAGAGAAAGAGTTGACAATCACAAGTTTTTCCAAAGTAAATGCTCTTAGAAAAGGGAGGTCAGGGATCTATAGTCAGGAAGGAACCTGTCTGGAATGCAGTCAAGTTGAGGGAAACATTAAGGCCATCGTGGTCACACTGAGGGAGGCATCATATTTGAGAATTAGACAGAGGAAAGATTATCCACCCAAAGCCGCATAATAGACCAGAGGAAAGAAAATCTCCTTTTCATTGTTTTCTTTAATATACTTCAGGGCACTGGTTTACCTCTTTAATACAACAAAGAATATGTGAATATATAGAATTTCTCTCTCTCAGCAGCTACTATAAATATGTATGTATATGTGTATGTATATGTGTGGATGTGTATGTGCATATGTATTATTGATATTTACCCTTCTCGGCCCTCCCACATGCATCCTCTATTTGTTGAATGAACTTAAGTATAATATTGCTCAGACACCCCCTCCTCCTTGCTGTTAAACATGCTAAGTAATTTCAGAGGGAGCTTTATAATTTTTCTCATTTGTGTCCTTTTATTAAGATAAACATCTTCCCTTTTAGATGAAGTTTCTACAGTTTAATAAGAGGATCTGGGGAAGCGAAAATGACAGAAACATGTCTTTGAAGTGAAAAGTTAGGACTCAGCAGGTGATTTTCTAACGCTGCCATTGGCCAGGCTATTAATTAGTATGCATTTCACTGCTCTCCATCAGAACAGACATGGGGTGTGTTCACATTGGTAATCAGTGACTCGTAAAATAGTCAAGCACTGAAAATAGACATCTTTGGACTGCCACTAATGCACACCTTACAATGTAGGAGTCATGGAAGCTTGTGCTTCAGGAGTATTTAGCATTGTTAGGAAATGCAAATGTCTTTATGTTTCCTGAATGTGTACACAGCACTGCCCTTGTTGCTGAACCCCCAAACACAAGGAACCGCTTAAGTCAAGAAGTGTTTGTTAAATAGTAAATGTAGAAATTACAAACAGCCCGCACTGTGATTCATGCATTTATTTATTCAACAAAAAAATTTAATCATTAAATGACTTATAGATAGGAATTGAAAGGCCACCATGAACAGGAAACTATTTCATAGAGCCAGGAGTACAATACCCCTTTCCTCATTGAGTTTATATTCCAATGGGAAACAGACAATAAAAACAAAATAATTTAAGTAGCAAGAAATATGAGAAAGACAAGCAGGGTCACGTGATGGAGGGTGTTTGACTTGGTGAAAGGGAGGATACCAAAGTGCTGGTGGGAGGTGGTTGTTCCAGAAGAGACTGAATGACTAGAAAGTTGAGAGTGCTATAGTCTCAGGATGTGACTAATGTGGACAGATTGAGGAACCCAGGAAAGAACAGGGTCCTGAAGTGGGGAACGTGTAAGACATGAGGCAGCAGAGAAAGTCACTGTGGGGTTGTGTCAGATGAGGGGGCTGTGGTAAGAATCAGCTAAATTGTATTCCACATGCTATGTGGAGCCATGTGTCAAATGCTGAGCTGAGTTAAGATTCTCAGCTGAACTCTAAAACCCAGCACCATGCTGGGGCCAAGGTCATATCTTCCATGGGCGGGTGCCCACCAGTGACTGACTGAAACAGGAATACCAGAGCAGATCCATTCCTGGCTATCTTTGTCTGGAAGACTCCCCCATAGTCTTTCTGAACCTCCCTCAAACTGCATAGCCATCACTTACCCTTCCTCCCCTCTCCCACTAAAATGTCATATGTGTGCATCACAGTCTGGAGGTACTCAAGTTCCTCTGGATTTCTCCCCAATTTTCTCCTCATAAAATCCTTGCTTTTGTAATCCCAACTACTTCCTGGAGGAGTGGAACTAATTCAGGGACCACAGAGACAACTAAGAAAACCCCTGAACTGAGGAGCTTTAAATTCCATTACATAAAACTTTCATGCAAAATAGCAACAGAATGACTACAATAATAATTATAAGCATGTAATCATGTAATAATAACGAAAGTATGTGCAAAATGCAGTTGTGCCATTAAAAGGAAAAATTAAAACAAAATGGGAGAGGGCCCTCATTTAGTAAGTGCTCTAACTTTGCGCGGAAGATGGGAGTCATGGGTATTCTAGGCAAGAGATAGTGTGCGCAAAGGCCCAAGGTCATGAACTTGAGGAGCATTCAGGGTGCTCCAGGTCATTTAATGTCAAGAGTACAGAGTCTGGAACTGGGGTACGATGGACAAAGGCTTCTGAGCTGATCAGGGACCAGGGTTTAGGGCTTTGGTCTGGAAGAAGAGGAGCTGGAAGATAACAGGGATGGGATACTGGATTTTCCTTCTAGCAGGGTCTTTCTGGTGAGTGTGGAGGAAATGGACCCTCCATTGGGGCTTTGCATACAATGCAAAGTATACAGACTTCTTGAGAGAACTACTTGACTTTTAGTGATCACCCTACTCTTGTGTCCCCAGAGGAATTTCGATCTCTTCGCCTGTCCTTTTCTCCAAACCTGGACGACTACAACCCGGACATCCCCGAGTGGAGGAGGGACATCAGCCGAGTCATCAAAAAGTCCCTGGTAGAAGTGAGTGCACACGGTTCCTTCTCTTGCCCAGGCTGAGAAGGGACTGTCCCTGAAGAGCTTCACGGTGAGGGAATCCTTATGCAAAGCAATGACGGGAGAGATCTGGAGCTCCTGGGAGATCTGTCTGATATCTGCAGAGCTGAGCTCCATGATTGCAGATGCATAGTAGATGCTTTCAGCGTGTGTGTGTGTGTGTGTGTGTGCGCGTGTGCACGTGTGTGTGTGTGAGTGTGTGTGTGTGAAACTATAAATAAACATGTGGCCATTAACTCAACTTAGAGAAGAGCGTGGGAGTTTGCGATATAGTCATATCACAGAGTTCATGATGAGCCATTAGTAAGTATAAAATCAGCTTTTGGCTTTACATGTCTTGATGCTGAGAGACACAGTGTGAATCCAATTAGTAAGAGCAGCCCTGGGTTGCAGCTCCACAGACAGTGAGCATAACAACACAGTGAGCACTCAGAACATGATGGTTAGTCATCCTTCTATGACCAGTTCTAAAGGCATTTGTTGCCTGAAACAGCCTTCTCAGGAAGGTATTATTGTTCTGGTTTTGCAGTTGAGCAACTGAGGTTCAGAGAGGTTAACTTGCCTAATGCCTCAAAGCTAGTAAGTGATGAAGGTAGAACGTTGAAGTGAAGGCTCTGAGTCCAATGTCTGGGTTGTTACCTGTGAAACACAGCTCCCAGGGGTTGCTGGGGAAATGGCCAGGTGATGCGCTTTATCCCTCTCTAAGCTAATGTCACTGGTGTTTTGAGAAGATACCTTCTTTTAGACACACTGCCCTGTGTGTATTCCACTTTTATGAATGATCAGAGGAGGGGTGTCTGCTTATGAGGCTGCTTGGACTTATTGCACAAACCCAGAAAATCAGAGATGAGAGACTTTTTCTAGGGTATATTCTTAGCCCCTAAGGAAAGTCAGTGTAGGTGTACATTTTTGTACATTCTCTCCTGCACCTAATACATGAGAGTAAATGCCACAAAGAGATATGGCTGAAGGCATTCAGATAACCCTGCACAGAAAACAGATCTTGCATCCACCCTTTTAGCAAACAGCTGGCCTGGCCCATATTCATACTATTATTTTCTTAATATTTACTTAGCACTTAACAACATTCCAAAACTCTTCTCAGTGCCATTGTAATTTTAACACGTTTAATCACTAAAAAAAACTAGCTTAGGATGTGGATAGTATAATTATTCCCATTTTTACAGGCAAGAGACTGAACATAGAGACATAACTTGTCCAAGGTGACACAGTTACAATTCAGGTTCTGGAGTCAGACCATCAAGGTTTAAATCTTGATTTCATAGTTTCATAACCACCCACTCTGCTTCCATCATTTGTCTTATTTTATGGAGAAACGGGTAAGCAGAACAGTGTGGTGTGGAAGGGGTATCTTCAAACACCTCTTGGTGCATGCCTTCTCAACCTTTGTCAGGAATCAGCATTAATGACATTATGAGAGGCTAAACATTATGGCCACCAGAGGGCGCAGCAGCTAGACCACATGCCCCACTGGAATAGGCCCTTTTGCCCTTGGAGCTGTTTGGCTTTGGTTTGATAACTGGTTTCTCTCCTCTGCTGTCCAGGAGAGATGACTGACACCTACCCTTCAATGAACTCACTGCCTGCCTTCTTCAATCTTCACATTCTAGGGATCCATGTCCCTATAGACCTCCCAGGCAGCTGTTCAATGTCCCCACATTATTTATCAACCAGGCATTAGCTCAGCAGTAACCAGTTTTTCAGGCTGATTTCTCTTCACATTTATTATCTGGGGAGCAATGCCCTGGGCCTTCACCTTTCCACCAGCTGTCCAGTGGACTAGAAATGACTGCTCAAGAATATTTCTACGCTGATGTATAGCATAATCAGCCCAATTCAGAACAAACAGGCTCAACATCCCTCAGGACAGGCTGTGATGGATAGAAGGAATTTCGAAAACTCCATGGTTCCCCAGTCCTAAGAGGCAACTGACCTAACCCCTGGTGCCTAGTGCCCCACCCTGTCTTTGGCCATTTTCTTAAGTCTTGAAGTACCACATTGCCAAGTTTACCATAATAAACCCAACAAGAGGTACAACTTGGGGA
This sequence comes from Pipistrellus hanaki, assembly GCF_964339955.1. Taxonomy (NCBI): domain Eukaryota; kingdom Metazoa; phylum Chordata; class Mammalia; order Chiroptera; family Vespertilionidae; genus Pipistrellus; species Pipistrellus hanaki. The sequence goes on along the minus strand of NC_140516.1, from coordinate 42,307,793 downwards.
CAATTTATTTGTACTTTCCTTGTTCATTGCATGACAGAATTAAGGCAGGGGAGAATGGGATGGAGGAGTAAGAGATCAACTAGAGGACTTGTATACATGCATATACGCATAAACAATGGACACAGACAGTAGGGGGGTGAGGTAATGTGCTGGGGGGGCAGGAGTGGGCGGGGAGAGCTCAATGGAGGAAATGTCATATGTGACACTTCCAACAACAACAAAAAAAATTTTAATTTAAAAAGTATCAGTCACCTTTTTCTCATCAAATGAGGCTTTTCTGTTGACATTTCACCATGGGATCTTTCACCAAAAGTCTTCATTAATGAAGACTTACTATGATAAGTATGGTTTAGACAATCTTGAGTTAAAAATCTAGTAGGGGCATAGAACAGTATAATATTGGCTGTGATAGGAACTGCTGTGTGATCATTGTCAGGAAAAGGGAGGTGGAAGAGCACAGGTGACAAACAGGCTTCATGGTCAGACCAAAGTCCCAGACTAATCATCACCATTCACTACCTAGGTGGCCTTGAGCCATTGCTTCACTTTCCTCCATCTGCCATCTGTCCTGTGACAGAAATAGAGATGCATTGCCCAGATCCCCATTTGGGGAAAGACTGTTGTCTTAACTGCTGGGAGTGCTGTGGTAGAGGCTTCACCTGCCTTGCTCCAGGTCATGTCAGTGCTCACATCCAGTGACTGATGCAGTTAGAGAAGGGCCTGGCTTACCCTCACACACACCTGAAGCACCATCCTCACTCCCTGTAAGGTCTCCTGAGGCTGCCATTGGCCTTCATCACAGCTCAACTTCTCCCTCTGCTCATTCTTGCTTCTTTGTTTTTACTCCAATAGCTGTTGACCCCAAGAGCACCCTTAATAAACATCCCAAATGTTGAGCTCAAGTCAGCTTCCTGAGGACCCCAACATGTGATATGTCTTTACCAACAAAGAGGGGCATAACGATAATTGTTTCAAAGAGTTGCCATGGAAGGTTGCATTACAAAATGTTAAGTTGCTTAGCACAGTGCTAGACACATGGGAAGGACCCAATAAGTGGGATGTCTTAAAACTTTGAAAAAGATATAAATCAAGGTGAAGTTCAGAAACAAACAAGTCACCTAATTTGGAAATCTTGGAATATATATCGAAGCAAGCAGATTTTAAAAAGAAAACTCATGGAGGAGAGTAGGGTTTCAGTAGCCAATGTAGAGAAAAGACATTCACAGGAAGCTGGAACACACAGAAACATTTTCAGGAGAAGAGTGTAATTCTGAGAAATTGTATATGATTCCATTTGGCTGGAGCATAAGATGACTGTGTGAGTTGTGTCTAATTTCATTTGGAAAGGAAGGGGAGGACCATATTGGAGACAACTTTGAATGTATATTCAGTCCAGTTGGTAGTGGGAATTACTGCAACAATTTAGGCAAGCTAACATAGTCTGAGTTGGACTGAAGGAAACTTTATCTGCAAGTAGTAGCCAAGCTCTTGGAAATGGGTGGATTATTGTAAAACTTGAGGAGAGAGAGTATGTAAATGCTGAATTGGGGTATTAGCAGCAGGTTTTTTAAACAGGAGGGGACCAGTAGGATCATTGCTGTGGAGGTTGACTTATTGAGATTTCTTAGACTGAATAGATAATACATAGGGAGGAGAGTGTAATGTCAGAAGTAAACACCCTGACACCCTGAGTCATCCACATGTAGAATTGATATTTTATGGCTGAAAATGAGAAGGTCCCTTTTTTGACATGTTTGTTGGAAGTCCTAGTAAAACAATGGTGTTCTAGCTGACCTATGAAGAGTATGGCTGGGGTTGGAGCTATCAATTCTAGGACTATCTGGAGAGTAGGCTCAGGGGAAACTCTAGGATATAGCTCAAAATAGATCAGATGAACTAAGCAGAAGTTCTTGAGTGGTAATTTTAACAGGATTTTAACAGGATTCAGCATGGCAAAGGGTGGTGGGGGAGATCAGTATGCTTCATAAAACAGGCTGGTCCTCAGGTTCTTGTGATGTGGAGAAATCAGCAGGGGCCTGAGGGGTGCGATAAGGGCGGGGGGGGGGGGGTGTAAATTAGGTTGAGTCATTCAACCAGATGTGACTGGTCCATTTGAAAGAGTAACTCTAGTACTACCAGGAAGAAGGATGTTTGGTTAAAATGGGGTAAGGTGTGAGGGACAGATGATAACCTTTAGTAAGTGAGGGCCTTCTCCTGGCAAGGTCCATCATTGGAGATGCCCTGTAGGAAGAAGAGCTAACATTTGAGTCCCCAGGCATGACTACAGATGCTTTCCGTCCAACTTAATTCTCAAAACTACCCTTTCACAAGTACTGCCAGTTTCCCCACTTTTTACTTGAGAGAATGGAGATACAGAGGAGATAGTTTTTAAGGTTTCACAGGGATGGAGCTGAGATCAAACCTCACACAATCTGAACCTGAGCCAGTACTTTCATCCCAGTGCTGGCTCTCACATTCTTTCCTACAAGGTGCACCCAGGACCCTGCTTGCACACATCACCCATATCCCCTTGCTTCTTCTTACCACCCCACCCCCATTCCTTGCTGGATGCGTGGCCCCTTCTCATCATCTTTCCTGCAGGACTTACATGCTCCTCCGTGTCTCCCCCTCAGGCTACTGGGGTTCCAAGCCCCCACATCCTGGTGGCGGTGCTCCCTGGTTTACCCACGGCTGCTGAGCTCTTTGTCCTGCCATATCAGGATCCAACAGGAGAGAACAAAAGGTCAGCTGAGGATCTGGAGCAGGTGAGTCCCCCAGGTGACATTTCAGCTTTCCCCTACACCACACTCCTCCTAGTGTTTAACCACCCGCACAGCAGCTCTCAGGGATCTGGGCTTGAGAGTGAGAGCACCAACTGTTTGTGGAGCCTTACACTTTCTGGTATTCCATTTATTTTTCATAACTCGTTGATCCTAGCTACAGCTTCACAAAAAACAAACAAACAAACAAAAAAAAAACACACACACAAAAAAAAAACACACACACACACACAAAAAAAACAATGCTCAAGTGTTGGTTGTATGCCTTGGCTCAGTTGCTCAGAGTATATCCACACTGGAATGCTCTACAGTAGTGTTTCCCAAAGTGTGGTATATGTACCCCCAGGGGTACGGGAAGAGTTTGGTGGGGGTACGCGTTGCACCGGAGTTTGGTTGGGATATGCACTGCACCATGCTTAGCTGTGCCTAATTCTACGTTCTCATGAGTATGAGGGGTACTCAGTGTTACGAAAATTATAGAAGGGTTACACATATGTCAAAAGTTTGAGAAACACTGCTCTACAGCATTTACAATAAATTAGATAAGTCTATGTATATAGTCATGACGAACTGTCCAAGATGTTAAGCAAGAAAAAGGCAAGTGGCTGAATAAAATGCAGAGGCTAAACCTATTTATATCTTACTTTATTTATTCTCATCACCAGAGTGTCATGAGAATTAAATGACTTCATATGCATTATATCTATATATATAAAAACCCAGTGACCAGATGGAACTTGGGAAGGCCTGACCTTACCCCTCCTCTTAATGCCCTGGCCCCTTTCTTATAAAGATATAGCATAGGACCCCCCAGCAGGGGAAGAAGTGAGACCCTGGCCAGATGGACCCTGGAAACTGTAAGGACCAGGCCCCAGCAAAGGGCTCCTGCCTCTCCTCCTCTAGCTTCTTCTAACAGCATCTCCAGGGGAGAGGGATGATGGCTTAGACTGAGCTATCTTTTCTGTGAAATAAATTGGAAATCCCCTCACAGTGAGAAGTACTTGACCTTGTTATCAAGTAACATGGGCCGGGTTAATCAAGTGACCTCTGTCTAGGAGGATTCCACTCGCCTTGATTTCAGATTTCCAGTGAGTGAGGAGAAGCTGGCTGGCCCTTTGCTGGCCTCATCAGGGGCAGCACATTCTGCTACCCTGAGGCCAGCTGCTCAGATGTAGAGCAATCCTTCCCCCTTCAGAGGTAAGCTGATTTGTGTCTGGCTTCCTTGGAGGGAGGAAATAGCATCCTGCTATACCAAGGTTGTTTGGGTACTTTGCTGGAGAGAGAGGGAGCATACAGGTTCTTTTGCAGAATCTTTAAAGGGCATAAAAACACTTAAAAGGAAGAAAAGGACTATGGGAAATATGTCAGCCACCAACAATGTATTGGCTCCTCAGTTGTTTGGGTTCTCATGTACACTTGACCACAGATGCAGAGTCTAAGATTCAGGGAAAGGAGAGGTGCCTCTGACAATGGAATAGTCTATTGGCAGCACTTTAAGGAAGTAAACATTTACTCTGGAATATAATTTATAAACTCAGTCTATTTTTTATATGCCCACAGAGTCTACTTTGTCTGGATTTATTAATTGTGGGGAGTTGAACCATAGAAATACTCTTGAGTTTCCAAGGAAGATCATTAAAGCAAGAAACTATAACTAAAAGTAGAGTAGGTAAGAGTTGGCCCAAAAGTAACATGGCAGAAGGAGACCGAGCTTAGAGCTGGTTCTGAGGAATACGAGAGGAGGAAGCATGTATGGCCGATCTATTTCTTCCTTATGTCACCCAGGAAACTTCTTCAGCACTTTCATGGCACTGATTATTTTGGGCTAAGAAAGAATGGAAATAGCTGAGCTAGTGTTAACTAGAATTAGTATTTGACTCCATTGCTTTCCCCACTAATGTATGAGTTGGGGAAGATCTTCCTCTGTTGAATCTAAAAGAAAGATTCTTCAATTGCTAGTTGAAGGGACCTTAATAATGTCACAGAATCAAGATTGGTTGAGTAGGTCATTCCAGGCAAGTCTGTCTTAAAATATGGCACCAGGATGCTATTTATATTTAGTAAGGGTTCCATTTCTTCTACCAACTTCAGAGATTAGCACTAATATCTTCTTAGCCCAATGTAGCTTTGCTATTGATAAGTCTGCCAAAGCCCCTTTTGAATCCATAGTTTCACATTTACCATTTCTTTGCTTACATGTTTTATAAATTTATCAACTGCTTTGTTTTCCTTCTACTTCTTTTTTCATGTTTTGGTGTTTGACATCATCATTCTAATAGTCTGAGTCTGTGTTTGCCCCCAATTTGTTTTATTAAAAATGGTTTAGATGTTGAATGTGTTCTTTGTGCAGTAACCATCACCATTATTAACTACATATTTCCAGCTCACTGACTTCTGGGTACACGGTAGGGTTGTTCCCGTGATTCTCTTCCATGGAGAGACCCATGTGACTAATTCTGGCCAATAACTTGGGAGCAGATGTGAGATGCGTCACTTCCAAGTTGAAGTATCCAGATGCCATCTGCAAACTCCTTTGCCCTCCTAGGGTGCTGTGAGTTAGAAACATCTATGAGAGAGAAATATCCATCAGCTGCCTCCTGCACAACCCCTACTGGGGAATGTGCCTGCAACCAAGGCACATGCCCTTGTTCGGAATCGAACCTGGGACCCTTCAGTCTGCAGGCCGATGTTCTATCCACTGAGCCAAACCGGTTAGGGCCTAAACATATATATTTTATATATACATGATTATCTATATATTTCATATATATTTACACATTTCTGTCTGTGTACATGTGTTTATTTCATAACCAACATGTTTATAATTGACCTCCACTGAAAAACCAAGGTCATATTTTCAGTTGTGAAATGAAAGATACTCGGTGCCCAGGGAAAAGGATAGCCTAATATAGAGAACAGAGTTGTTTATTTGTATAATTGTATGATGCACTTGCTTTTCTGCATGCTTAGCCAAATGGAAACCTTAGAGAGCTGACCTTGCACAGATCCCAAGTGCTCAGCCACAGGTCACTTACAGTCCTCCAGCAAAGAAGTTCATCCGTAGGGCAGTCTGCTCACTCTGTTACCAAGCAGAGGTTTCCAGAAGGGACTCTCAGCTTCAGAACAAAGCCACCTGACCCTGCTTACCTACTGAAAGAATAAAATGTGTCATTTCTGCAACTCAGTGGATTAAATTAAATTCTACAAATGTAAAAGGAAACACATATAATAATTTAGCAGAATCGTGGTCATGAAGCATCTAATTAGACTTAAAAGTAAAATAAACAAAAACTAAACTGATGATTAAAATATTAAAAATAAGGCAAGATAAATAATAGGAGTGAGCCCTTGCTGGTGTGGCTCAGTTGGTTAGAATGTCCTCACATGCATCAAAGGATTATGGGTTCCATTTCTGATCAGGGCATATACCCGGGTTTCAGTTTCAATCCCCAGTCAGGGTACATGCAGGAGACGAGTGATCCATGTTTCTCACATCCATGATATTATCTTCCCCCCCCTCTCTTTCTGTCTCTCTCCTCCCTCCCTCCCTTCATCCCTTCCTTTCTCCCACCCTTGCTTGCTCACTCTCAGGAATGAAAGCACATCCTTGGGTTAGGATTTAAATAAAAATTATATATATAAAAGCTTAAGTGACCAGTCAACCAAATGGCCAAATGGCTGGTAGCTATGATGTGCTCTGACCACCAGGGGGCATATGCTCAATGCACAGGCATGGGAACATGGAACAGACTGATGAATCTCAGGGGAAGAGGAAAGGAGGGAAGGCAGAAAGAAGATTAACCCAAAATCTTATATGCATACTGGGGTCCTTCGGCCTGACCTGCAGGGATCAGGCTGAAACCAGCTCTCCAACATCCCCAGAAGGGTTCCCAAATTGCAAGAGGTTACAGACCAAATCAAGGGACCCGCCTGGTACACAAGCCGCTGCACTAGGCCTCTAGAAATAGTAATAATATTAGTGTGGTGAAAACTCTTCAGAATTTGCTCAAAAATATAAGCAAAACCAAGCAAGTTGAGCTGGGTTTTCTACTTTAAACAACTGAACAGAGTTTTACTTTGACTTTAAAACCTCCCTTAACTCTTACTACCCAAATAAAGCTCTTTGCCAATGTATGTGGTTGAGCATTGACCTATGACCCAGGAGGTCACAGTTCTATTCCCCATCAAGGCATATGCCCAGATTGTAGGCTCAATCTCCAATGTGGGCATGTAGGAGGCAGTTGATCAATGATTCTCTCTCATCATTGATGTTTCTCTCTCTCAGAAATCAATAAAGATATATTTAAAAATAATTATTATTATCTCTGCATATTCTGGAATAAAACCTCAGCATCCTATTAAAACTTATTTATATAATTCACGAGCATACTATTGGGAATGCCTTGGTAAATGCAATACATATTTCTCAACACATTTATTTATAGTCAGTTTGGCAATTTTGGTGGCACTCACAATGACACTGCTTCTTTCAGATATCAGAACTACTGATCCATAAGCTCAACCAGAACTCGGTGCACTTTGAGCTAAAACCCGGAATCCAAGTCCTCGTCCATGCAGCCCACTTAACAGCAGGTCAGTTTGCATGTCCCCTGTCTTTCCTAGTGGCTCTAGTAAAGGGGAATCTCAATCTCTCCTTTTATCATAACAAAACTAGATGGTGCCTCTCCTTATCAGAAAGATAACAGAATAAAGTGCATTTTCTTAGTTTTGAAGAAAACCAATAAAGATTCACCTGAATACATACTCCTCAAGGAATAACAAGTTTCATCTGAACAGAAATCTTAAAAAAGAAGTTAATTCTACAAATAACTTTTTTCCCCGGTCTTTCTGCAAAACCTTATTTTTCAAATTACTCATGTTACAAATGTGTTGTTTTTTTTAAGTTTTGAGATATAGTAGTCAGTGGAAATACCTGGGGCTTAGTACTTGTACGGGGCTGTAGCAAAGAACTGAATCCCAAGTTGGTCACGATCTTACAAATTAATGTCATTGAGTTCTGTCTTCTCCTATAGAAGGTAGGATGCAGAAACCTCTTCCTAAGGCTATTGAGAAGTCTCAATTATGATGCAGGTAATCCCATGTAAATAGAAATAGCTATCATTGGTTGTATTATTACTAAACCAAATTAATATTTATTGAGTACTTATTTTTGCAAAATACTGTGCTGGTACAGTAGGAAATGATCTTTATCCCAAAAATACATAGGATCTTGTTGTGATGGGGCAAAGTTTGCTGTAGCAATGGTGGTGGTGCTCTGGGTTCTGGGGGATGGGCAGTGGTGGGGTATCTCAGTGAGGAACGTGCCTACATGCTCAGGTAGAGAGGCAAAAGGGCATACTTAAGCACTTAGAGTTTTCAATCTTGCTACCAGACCAATGGTTTTCATCTTGGCCCCATCACTGACTCACTATATAGAACTTGAGAAGAGACTTAATCTCTCTGGGCCTTAGGTATGGCAGTAGCACCTATGTCGGTGGGATCCTGTGAGGATTACATTAATTTAAGTAATGCACTTAGAGTAATGCCTGGAAGATAGTAAGCTATTGTCTGTGTTTTTCTTTTTACTCCTTATATTATTAACAAAGTTGTTTAGGAAATATAAGTCAGAAATAAATTATACCCAAAGTGATACAGGAAAGGATCTTCGAGAAGGTGGATGGATAGTTATGATTAAATGCTAGAGATATTCCAAACACAAAGGAAGGAACATGGAATAAATGAGGATAAAGTTTCCATGATCTCATGGTTATTTTTCTCAGTGTGGTCATTAACAGGAAAGCCCTTCAGGTTGTACATTATTAATATGAATTTCTGAATTGGATTGGCAAAATGGACTTCTTTAAAAAGCTTATAATTGATCATGAAAATTCTCCTGGAAAGCAAAAGAAATAGTGGTGAGAGCAAGACTTTCCAACTTCAGTCTCTGGTTTCCTGGAGACTCTGGAGGTGTGCCTAGGTCTATAGCACATGTGTCAAACACAAGGCCCGCTGGCCAAATCCAGCCCGCCAGGCCTTGCAATGTGGCCCGCACCGCGCTGTCATCACTGCACTCCGCTGTCAGTTTATGACATTGTCAGTTTATGACTGTTCAGTAAACCATTCGGCCCGCGATTTAGGCTGGATTTTAGATTTTGGCCCCTTCTCTGATTGAGTTCGACACCCCTAGGAAGGCCAAAAGGCTTGGCCTCTTTTCTGCTTATATTGTATCTTTTCCTTATATTATGATTTCATTTTTTTGTTGTTGTTGTTGTTAAAAAATAATCCCACAACCTTAAAAGAATGAGTATTTAAAAGTCACTATTCCTTCCCATCTGGTGTGGCTCAGTGGTTGAGCGTTGAACTATGAACCAGGAGGTCATGGTGATTCCCAGTCAGGGACGGGTTGTGGTGAAAGATCACAACTGCCTTTCTCTTCTTTTTTTCCTGTAGCAGGCAGAAGAAAATACAATTTTAAAAAAAGGGAAAAGGGCCACTGTTTGCAACATTTCATGTCTCATAAGCAGGATTGCTAATACCTTCCCAGGGACCATTATAGCACACTGCTGCATTCCATTAATTGCTCAGCAGATGTTCAGCAGCCTTCTTTTAAAAATGTTTGAGCCAGAATATGTTGCTGGTGAAAGATGCAATGCATAATTTGGTTTGTCTCCAAGGAAAGAGAACTGTCTCCTTTCAGGAATTTACTAGCCTTATTTTGTGTCTCCAGTTCAGCTCCCTGTTAGGTTTTATGGGCATACAAGGTAAGCATTTCCAGATACCTGGGTGTCATTAGAGATTGGGTTGAGTTTGTTTCCCACCACCACTCTCATGGTCTGCTGGGGAATTTGTTAACTTTGATATCTAAGCCGAGCCAAACTTTGTTTTAGCAGCCCTTGTTTATTCTCAGCCATTCCTCTGCTTCTCCATTTGGTGCAATTACTCTTGAGACCATACCACTCCTGACAGATATGTTCTGAAATTCTCTTTGCAGAAAGAAGAGATGTGCAAATGTGTGGGAATGGGGAGAGAATGAGGCAGTGTTGTTGAAGAGTTTGAAGGAGCGCCATGGCTAGGGTAGTTCTCTTTGGCTTTTAGAACCTGGTGGTAGCAGGCATCGATATTTGGCAGAAAAAGGCCAAGGTGTTACAAAACAACCCAGGGAATTGGAAAAGGGGGTAGGCATCTATCAAGCTGGTATTGGACTGGGCACACTGGTATTTTGACTAAAGTGTACCTTTATTCACTATTCCCAACTGAACTATTTCTCCCCCCTTCTCCATCTGTCCAAACTTCCTAAGTCTATTTTTATTTTAAGGCTCAACTCAGTGCCAACATGTGCATAAATCTTTTCTAGAGACATTTCCCTGAATTTCATCTATCCCTTGTCTGAGCTCACATGGATATTTAAAATCTTTATTGTTACAATCATCATCATCGTCGTCATCATCACTCTTATTTAACTACTTAAGGACGCAGTTTAGAATACCTTAATATTGTCTCCACCATGGTACCCAACAGAGAACTTGCAATAATAGCAGGTGCTCAATAAATAGTGCTTTATAAATAATTAGATGTATAATCAGTTTCTAAGTTGAAGAGGAATATTCAAAATCTCATTCTCCCACTTACCTGCAGATTGAGTTTATTTAATTTTGAACCTATTCTATGAGATGCTACTTCTTACCAAATAATTGATAAATGAATAGCCTAGCATTCATTGATCTAATAAGCATCCAGGGAAAACGCATCTCTGTGTTTTTCATGTGTCAGATGTCCGCTCATTACATATTATAATCATTTGTAGGCACTTTGTGGAAATGAGAGTTCTGTATTATGAAACAAGAGACTCCAGAGACTACAGGAGTAGGGCAGGCTTGAGGGGCTGTTCCTGAAAGAGACTAAAGCAGGTATAACTTTTTGGCTATTATTTTCCTGCTCTTTCCCCTGAGGGGAATGCTTCCAGTGTCAGAGAACACCCTCACTTCATGACAGACCTCAAGTCACACACCTTAGGGTGCACTATCCTCACTTTATCAGACAAGCTGGACCTTCTTCATGCCATTTGTCACATCTCCCTTGAGTTCTCTCTTATCCATGCTTTTACCCTGCCCTTCTATTTATTCACTTATTTATATTGTTTGGTACTTATTTATATTCTCTTTTAAAGAGCTATGATGTCATCTTAAGGAGAGGGTTTTTGTTTTTGTTTTTTTTTCCAGCAAGACTCACAGGAAGGCTCTGAGTCTGATACAGAACATTTCATCTCTGTAGGTTCTTATGGGAAAAGGAATGTGGGGAAGACAAATATGCCTTATATATTATTAAATTTATTGTTTATCATCCATGCATGCTAGTGAGAAACCTTTTGTTAATGAAACTTTGAGATAATAAAATGTGATAAACGTGGAAAAGGGAGAAGGGATAGATGAGGGGTTTTAAAAAATAGGTTAGGACAACCATCAATAATCCTTTCTCTTTCTTAATAAATTATTTACACATTTACAAGAAGTTTTCAAGTCAAGTGGCAACAGATGGTAATTTGTTTAGTGGGGGTGGGAGGAGAAGAGGGTTGAAGAAACTTAAAACCTTGTTGATTCTTCCCTGGCAGAATAGATGAGATTTTTCATGAGAATAGATATTAAAGAATGGGCTAGCATCCTATTTGAGAACATAAAATCTAACTGGAGTGATTCATATTAAATTACAAACAACAGCACTCTCAAGGTCATTTGCACTTCACAGGATTTATTTGTTGGGCAAATAATCTGAAACTTGGGGAGCAGGCCCTCTAGATAGAGGGACTGGAAGAGGTGGAGCCCACAGGTTCCCTGGATACACGTGGAATAAATGAAACCCTGTTTGTGGTAGGGAAGCTCTTTATAACCCCGTGTAGACCCCTGCTATAAAGACTCTGTTCCTGCGCCTAACTCTGCATCACTGTTACCTAGATTTCCCAGGCCTCATCGCACACACACCCTGAATGAGAATCCCAGGGAGTGATACCTGGAAATCTACAGTTTTAACAAGTTCCCAGAATGCATTGCATGCAGCCCGCCCTGCCCTTCACGAATCTCAACATTATGGGACAGAAATTCATCTGCATAACAAGGAAAGGGGCCCATCCATCTCCAGCAATAAATCTGATTTATAACTCAGGGCATCCAGGAAAGCAGAGGCATGCTTTAAAAAAAAGGAGTGGGGGGCAGTGATATTAAGTGTCGGAGGAAATTCGTCATCAACATTAAAATCTAATTTCTCGGCATCTCTGGTGCCAACCTAATTGGCAGCCTGCGCAGACGACAGTGGGAGTAAGGGGAGAAAAAATGAAGCATGTCTCTGGATCTGAGATATACCCCCATCCATAATCTAGATGAATGGCAAAGGCCAGCCAAACGCGTGGCCATGAAGCAGTTGACAAATGATTTTGAGTTGCACTAGCGTCTTAGTGGCAGATGTGCTTGGAGAGCCATGAGTTTTATGCAAGTTAAACAAATGATGTTTGCTAGATGCCGTTAATGTGCTAGTATGAGCAGAAAATGATCCATCTGCATCACACTACATTTCTGCGTGTCTTGGAGAATGAGGTTGCTCATCAACCCTCAGCTTTTCAGTGGGGTCACTGCCCTTCTGGAATTTCTGAGACATATACTTTTAAGAAGAGAAAATTTACTATTTTCAAGGGAAGAGCCTCAAATCCCAGGTTGAATTAAAAAAAAAAATACACAGTAACTGCGCCCACCCCCTCCCGTCTGTCTAGCAGTTGTCTTGTGTAAGCTGCTCTGTTCTAGGAAAACTGTCCTTTGTCAAGGATGTGTGTGGGTTTTTCATAAAACTGTTATCTCGGCCTCCATCCATCGTTGCTGCTGACTGGTTTAATTCCTTTTGCAGGTGTAATAAAAAAGATAGTATCGCAGAGATATTAGAGAATTAATATCTCTGGGCTGCCATTGCTCTCACTGGCTATGTTATGAGGAAATGTGGGAGGGGATAAGGAAGTCAGAATTCCAGCCTAGGTCAGGGTACATTGTGAATCCGGTGTGAGAGTTTCACACTGAGGAAGACCCCTTCCACTTAAGGCAGAATTAACATTGGTCAAGAAGCTTTAGAAAATACAATATAATCTAAGCCACATGGTTATAGATGCAGATGCCAAATTGTGGAGTTGTGGCGCTCTGAACTGTAAAGTGAAACAAATTGCTGCACTGACATTTTCCATTTAGGGATGCAATTAGTACTAGTGAAATTCTTCCACAGCCAATAAATTGATCTGTCTCTTTAGTCTCTGGTTTTCTTATTATTTACACAGTTGTCATTTACAAGTCTTTTGTGACTAAAGGCATGCTAATTGTATTTTTCCCAAAACCAAACACAGTTTTTTCTCCCTCTAGAAATAATTAGGCTTTCTCACAGACACATAGACCCAGTGGCTTCTGCCCGTTATTGAGCTGCTGTGATGTTAGGATAAGTAATAACAGATGTGAAGATATCTAAACATGTCCCCATCCCCAGTGTGATTAAATGAATGTGATAGTTTCATAAATGTGCCAGGGAACCGCGATGAGGTTGCTCCTTAGCTTCTCACAGAATCTGTCTTCCCCATTTTCTGACTTTCTGGTCTCATTAGAGGGCCTGAAATGAGCACAGAGTAACTGGCCTGAACTGGCCAGGCTTGAGGATGTACCTAGAAACTATTGTGCAGAGGTGGTCAAGGGGGAGGGAGTGATCAGATGAACAACTCATGGGCAGTACACAAACATGTGTCAGGATAGAAATAAATGGTAGTTAGATGGTACTGTTTCCCAAGGGAGGGCAAGGCAGATAGTCAAGAAAAACTGGCAGTGAAGAAAGAGGGTTCCAGAACCTAGGAAAAGCTACCTTTTAAACACCAAGTTCCTTACACCTAGAATGGCCAGGACTGTTGGATTATATATCTTGTGTCTGTATAAGCTTTAATAGCACTTCTTTTCATTTTCCAAGTGTTCTGGTTTAGAAGTGAACATTTATGGTCATTGTACTTAGACCCTGCTACCCTACCAGTGGAGACAGAAGTCCACAACAAGAAGTGGATAAAGTAGAACCCAAAGGTGAGAATTGCTCCTTGGATATTTAACCAGCAGAAAGAGAGGAGTTTTAAAGAAAGAAGACAAGGACTGGATGTTTTATGAGTAGCAGTAGGTGGGGACTTCCACGCGTTATTCTCAAACCCAGATGTATAATTTTGACCTATGGAACTTGTTACATATTCTGGGACCTACTCTCAGAAACTGATGTATGTTTTCTCAAGTGAACCTCTGGAAACTGCTTTTTTTTTTGTTTGTTTTTTTTACAAGTTTTCCACATGGTAATCACTGCAAACACCTCTGAGAGAAAGCTGCCCTCAAGTTCTGCCTGGTGCCAGACAGTCCAGTTTCTCCCCATATGAGTCTGGGTCCCCAGAGTCTCACCCAGAACTGGAGTTCAGAGCAGTCAGGAGCTTGTGTCTCCTTCCCAATTGAAAAAGACAGCCACATGCTAAGTTGCTAGCCCTCTCCATGTGCACCTCCATACCTCTGCCTTTACTTCCACAGCTCCTCTGAGTCTCAGTATGCTTTCCTCTTCCCTTCTAGTTCTAGAATTTCCACTTAGCCGGCCTTCCTGTGGTTCTGGATGATGTCCATTTTGTCTTTTAGTTGTAGTTTTGAAGTGGTTGTGCAAGGCAGCAAGTTCAGGTATTTACTTAAGCTGCCATCTTGGTTTCTGTGTCCATTTATGGTTCTCTCTCTCTCTCTCTCTCTCTCTCTCTCTCTCTCTCTCTCTCTCTCTCTTTCCTCTCTGAAATCAATAAAAATATATTTTAAAAATATATTAGGCATGTACCAGACGCTATGCTAGGGCTTTAAAAATATTATCTAACTTTATTCTCACAACTTTCTAAAATAAACATGTTTTATTTCCATTATGTAGAGGAGGAAACTAAGATTTAGTTTAAACCACTTAGCCCATAAGTGGAAGAGTCAGAATCTGACTCCACTAAAGGGTCCATATCTATCAATTAATTCACCCTAAATGTGGAATTTTGACTTAGCTCTCACACATGCGATCTGTGACCATTTATTTAGTCCTCACTATATATCAAGACTATTGTTATTACTGTAAGCATGGCGATTATTATAATCAATCTAGGTGTTCATGCACAGTAGGTGAAAACTTGGTGCATTTCTGAGTTCCTCATGGGATTTCAGAGCTATGTTTGCTGGCACCCACACTGAGAAATGTCCGGTGACTTGCAGTGTTGTCCTGTCCTTATTTCTCTGTGCATGAATAATGGCAGATAAACTGCTCAGCACTTTCCCCTCTGCTTCCACCTTGTTTATGCTGCAATTGGAGAGGGATTAAGTTTTGCTAATTCCACACAACAAGCTAAAGCCCATTTATCACAATTTTCCATTCCTCAGCAAAACATACAAATGCACCTAAGTGTTGGGCAAACTAAGACATGCAGCTGCTGTTGTGTGGAGCAATAGTGGCCTGTTTATATGCAGGCACAGAGCAGCAAGAAGAACACAGAGGGCAATGGTATCGGTCTCCCTCCTGCCTCTGCCTGCTGCATCTGCTTGCTCATTGGCCTGCTTCTGTGAAGTGAAGAAGGGGTAGGAGAGGAAGAAGACAGCACACATTTTTGAGCATAGGACACAGAAGCTCATTTCCCAAAATAATGTGCTAATTACTAAACAGTATTAATATTGCTTGCTTAGGAATGTAGTTTGAGTGGGAATGGCTTAGAATTGGAAGAGTTAAGCTCGTGAGCTAGTGATGGGGAAGGGAAGGAGAATAGTGTGTGTGTGTGTGTGTGTGTGTGTGTGTGTGTGTGTTGGCTTTCTGTCTTAGAGAGAGGCTAGTCAAAGTAATTTCTTTTTTTAAGCTTTTCATTTATTTAAAATGCCAACCCTTTAAAACAGGCTTAAGATTCTTCCTAGTTACACCACAACACTGATATTCTGCTTATTCTAAAAGAACCTTCAGCTAGGAATTAGAAGTTTAGCAAATAACCATCCTAACCATCTTCATCCTCTCTGGGTCTCCATTTGTTCCCAAAGTAAAGGTTTGCATTAGAAGATTGCTTTTAAAATATCTTCCTAATATCATTTACTTAATCATGATAATGTGAAGAGAGTTGTATACGAGTTTTTAAGGTAGCTGAGATTTGCTTCAAAATAATCTAGTGGTTGTGGGTTGTGGGGAGTGGATGAAGGTAGAAAGGATATGATAATACCATCTGTGGATTTATGGTCATGGAAACAGGTGGTGGATCCATGAGACTTCATTTCACTAGGCATACATAATACACATATATACATATATGTGTGTATATGTGTCATCTAAGTCTCAAAGTGTATGATCTATGAGTTTAAAACTTAATATTTTAACTTGTGCCATTTGTTCATTTGCTTATTGTGCTACTGTTCTTGCCTTAATTCTCTGTCTAAAAACTATCTTTTAAAATTTTTGCTATCCCTCACTGAAATGCAAGCCCTGGTTTGAGTATATATGAAGTGTGTGTGTGTGTGTGTGTGTGTGCGTGTACATGTATGTATGTGTGTATGTACGCACATGTTTGTGCTGAGTGTGTGATAAATGACTTGGAGTTAAGTCTTATTTCTTTCACTTAGTAGTTCTGACCCCTTTGGAACAACATTAACCAAAGGGAATCTCATTTTCTTATCTGTGCAGTGGAGACCGTAGGTCCTGCCTTCCATTTATAAGTCAATGTTGATGTCTATGACTAACAGAGGTGTTCTCTGCCCTAATTTGGTGAGGATTCTGAAATATTTCTAGTCTCATTTGCTGATGGCATTGTGCTAAGTACCGGAAAGAGACCTCTATTCTATTATTTCCAGCTAAAGCACATGTGCCATGGGTGTTTCCCTGCATCTTCCACACACTGCAGACTCATACCTCACAATTTAAGTGCTGTGTGACTTACAGAGGACAAAGAATCACTGGGGTGCCTCATCTTAGTGCTTGCTAAAGGCTGATTCTACTAACAGAACTGAGCCTACATTCTAGGAAAGAGTACTTGACTTTGTTTTTCACCAAATGATTTGGTGTATGGATTATACTTCACAGCACATATGGGTTATTGAGTGGCTGGGCTGTTATCCTACAACTAGAGGCCCAGTGCATGGAATTAATGCACTCAAGGGAGGGGAGTTCCCTCAGCCCAGCCTGTGCCCTCTCACAGTCTGGGAGCCCTCGTGAGATGTCCAACTGATGGCTAAGCCAGCAGTTGGACATCCTTAGCACTGCCCTGGAGGCGGTAGAGGCTCCTACCACCACTGCTGCACTCACCAGCCGTGTTCCTGACTCAGGGCTTCTGGCTGAACAACGCTCCCCCTGTGGTAGTGCACTGACCACCAAGGGGCAGCTCCTGCATTGAGCATCTGTCCCCTAGTGGTCAGTGCATGCCATAGTGACCAGTCATTCCACCATTCAGTTGATTTGCATATTAGCCTTTTATTATATAGGATAACCAGACAGCCCAGAGCAGTCTTGAGCCTTGTTGGAGACCATCCATACTACAATCACCTGCTCTTGAACTTTAGTGACCATAACTTTGCACTTTTGGCTCTCAACAGAGAAAGTGTGCTTAAAGGTCACCACATTTCTGAGTATCAGACTTTGCTTCCACTGATGGACATTCAAAGGTCAACTCTCAGGCTTCTAAGGGGTACAGATTGCTTGTCTTTTATGCTTGAGCTATGCTATTTTTGCAAAATGTCAGTCTTCAAGAGGGCAAAATTTAATTGGAAACAAAGTTTTAAAGTGCAACAAGTTTGGTGCTGAGATGGAAGAGGTTTTGGGAGTGGAGAGAGATGTTCCCTGGAGCTGCCATCTAAGAGCAAAACTCCAGGAGGGAGAATCTTCTAAGGTAGCAAAGGCATCTGTTTAGTCTGAGAGGTGAATTCCACTTGCCTGGAAGGCAGCTGCTTCCAGACACAGGCTCTCAGGGCTTCCAGAAGTTGTAGAAACCACACCCAATTACACACCCCTCCCCCAGCCCTTGAGATACATTCACTAAGCTAGTGGTTTTCTGTGTGTAAAAAACATTAGCGTGCTCTGTGACTACTTTTCAGCTCTTTCTTTCACACAACGATGACTGGGATAGGAGTGAGAAAAAATGGAAAATTTATATACACATGCAGATTTTCTGATCATCTGCATTGCTGAGAAGGAAAAGCTTGCATTCAGATTATAGAAAAATTGACTAAGTATATTATTATAAATATTGATTAGAAAAAATAGTGGCAGAGGTAGTGATAAAAGCTAATATTTATAGAAGACTTCATTTGTGCCTAGCACTGTTATCAATGCTTTGCATGCATTAACTCCTTGGTCGGCAAATTGCGGCTCGCGAGCCACATGCAGCTCTTTGGCCCCTTGAGTGTGACCCTTCCACAAAATACCACGGCCTGAGTGAGTCTATTTTGAAGAAGTGGCATTAGAAGAAGTTTAAGTTTAAAAAATTTGGCTCTCAAGAGAAGTTTCAATCATTGTACTGTTGATATTTGGTCTGTTGACTAATGAGTTTGCTGACCATTGCATTAACTCATTCGATTTTGAGAAAGCCCCATGAGCTAGGCACTGCTGTTCTCATCTCGGCCCATGAGCCACATTCAGCTGAAATGACTTGCCCAGGGTCCCACTCCTTGCTCATGGTGGAGCTGGCCTTGAATCCAAGTAATCTGGCTTCCCTGCCCCTCTGGGACAGGCCTGCTGGAACTTTCTAGAGGCTGGGACAGGCTCTGACACACCCACATGTCTGCTGTGTGACATTCATCTTATATGCAGGTCCCACTGGCTTTTTTGGGACTCCCCATGCCTCTAGATGAGCCCCGTGAGCCTCCCACAGAGTCCCACCTGCCCACGTCCCTGCTCATGCCCATGCCTTGCTTCCCCCAGCCCCACTGATCGACCTCACTCCGACCCACAGTGGATCCGCCATGCTGATGCTGCTCTCCGTGGTGTTCGTGGGGCTGGCCGTGTTCGTCATCTACAAGTTTAAAAGGTACGTGTGCCTCCGTCCTGGGCTCCCCCACCCCCTACCTTCTCCGGGACAGGTTTAGAAGCACGTGTCGCCAGCGATGCCCGCCTCCCACGCATGGCAGTGATGGTTTCTGTTAATGTTTTAGGAAGATCCCCGGGATTAATGTTTATGCCCAGATGCAAAATGAGAAAGAACGGGAGATGGTCAGTCCCATCAGTCCCACTGAGAGCAGGCCCCAGATCTCTCAGACTGACCTGAGGAGGCCTGGCCCGCTGATAGATGAGAAGGTGGAATCCCAGCTCCTAGGTAAATGACTCCCAGTAGCTGTCAGCCCTTCAGCCTGAGTAGTCGGCGGCTGATTCTCTCTCTAACCCCTTTCTGGCTTGACATAACCACTGTTTTCTGAGCTAACACCCTTCTGAGAAGCAGCTAAGATAACTCCTTCCCTGTTCCCTCCCCTCAGAGGGAAAAAGCCTTCCTGCTCCTGTCTAGTTGCCCCCCTCCCCCTCATGGCTTTGTTCCTCTTTTTGCAAAACCTTTTTCTCAAATGTTGGGCTATAAGCTTTCTTGGGCTAAGAGCAAAACATTGGCTTTGACAAGACTCGGGAAGGGCTGGCCCCAGAGGCTGGCCCCTGTGGCCTGGAGGGCCGGGCAGGGTGTGAGGGATAGGGTATGTGACAACCAGAACATGATATGGCAGCCTCGCCTTGAGACCCCACGAGATTTTCTGGGGATCCCCATACCTCTCATGACCATGACTTGCTTTCCCTATGATCGACCTCATTGGAGGAGTGACATAAGGAGGCTAGCAGAGGAGTGACTGCCCAATCACCCTGGGATTTAAATTTAAAAATAATAATAATAATAAATCTAGCAGTAATCTAAAAATCATCCCCCAGAAAATACAGAACCTGAGAATTTTAAGGACAAGAGGCACCAAGTTTGTAGAACATCCCGGGAGTGAGATACTGGATGGTTAAATGGGCAGCTCTCTTTCTCCTTTCTCCCTGCCCTCTACTGGAAGTGTTAACATGAACTTCCTTATATATCCACGGAGCCTGTGATGTAAGCATGCAAATCCAACAGCTAGGAATAGAGTCTCCAGGGTGTCTGCTGTGAGATCCTATTATTTATGGCAGAGACAATTTCCCAAGAAGTTAGCCACATGGGTTGAGGCCACCATTGTGATCCATTTCTCTTCTTGTTTCCTCCTGTCTGTTGGCAACAGGAGTTGAAGCCGTAACTGTTCCCACCTAGACCCTGCAATGCTGACTCCGACCGGATAAATTTCTATGTAACCATTCATGCTTCACTCTAATGTGATAATGCCAAGCCACCTAGAAGGCCCTGATAAGATTGGCACTTGGGGGGAAAACATTGCCCTGTCTTTAAAGGAATAGCGGACAGTCCTGTGGCTGTATTAAGGGGAAATTTAAATGCAATGACTGGCTGGTGCTGGAGGTAATAATAACCACTGCAGCCACGTTGGGTGTCCGGTTTTCCCAACACGCTCTCTTTTATTTGGGGAGACAGGGCGATAAATGCACAACCGCTTTGGGTTGGAAATAAAAAAAGGCTTTTCTGTGTTCCCTGCTGGAGCTTCTAGGCTGCCTTTCTGTGGGTCATTTGCTTTTCAATCCCATGTCCACTGTGTCTGAAGCTCAGCCTCTGTTTTACTTTATCAAAGTAGCCCCCCCCCCCCCCCACCAGGACATTGCAAAGTGTCTGACCCCTTTCTGTTTCCAGTGTCATTAAATGAGTAAGTGTTACACGTTTTCTCTTAGGAGAGTAGCTTTACCCTCCCCTCCCTCCCCTTCTGCTCAACCTGGTGACTCATCTCTCCGATTGCAAAGAGCAAGACACGCCACGCCACCTTCAACACCAAAGCGGGGATCTGCTGGGGCACACTTTGCAATTTAAGGAAAACTCCCCCAGAGGCTCCAGGCGACCTGCTTGCCACCCATCAGGAAAGAATTTCGCTCTTGTCAAGCGCATCACCCTTCATGACCACTAACTCTGTGTTTTCTTCCTTTCCTCTGTTGTTCTGTTTCCTATTTTGCCAGGAAGTATTTCCATAGTTGCTGAGAATCAAAGCACAAAAGAAATCCCTACCTATGTAAATGTTTGAATGGAGGACGCCAGTAAAAAAAACAAAACAAAACAAAAACAAACAAACCAAACAAATAAAGTAAAAAAACAATCAACATCCAAACAAACAAACACTCACTGCATCGGGACTTGTTAATTCTCCAGACACAGACAACAAGGGTTGTTAGCTTTAAGCCTGTGCATGTGGATGGTACCTTGAGAACACGCTCGGAGGGGCAGTGGACAGGTGCTCTCTTTTCATGGACAAACACTCCCCGCCCCCTCTCTGCTCTCTCTCTTTTTCTGATCCGTCGTGTTTATAGAAAATTCCTAACATATACAGGCCAAGGAAATCTGCATGCATTTTTGGAACTCTTCTTGGCTATAGATTTAACAGCTATTTCAGCTCTACCCCAGCCCCTTTTCACAAAGATACCAAGACATGCACAGAAGTTCAAAACCCTGAGCTAGTTCTCTGTTCCATCTTCCTTATGGCCATGCCCACTTCCAAGGTATCTGGTGGCTGTGTTGGCCAACAGTGGCCACGAGGCTGCTTTCTGCATCCTGTGTGGCCATGGGGATAAAGCTCTGAGTAGAAGTTCCCCGTATGTAGGCAGAGTAGGGAAGGACAGCTAGCAAGGGCAAGCATGTCAGAAGTGGACCCGTGTTCCCTGTTCATCCTTTCCAGTTATAACTGCTTCCCTCACAGCTTTCTTTACTCCTCCTTCATTTTCTATGAAAAACAGAATCTTAGTTACCCCTGGACCTGCCTTCCCCTTTGTTTGCTGTTCCTGTGGTCATGATCTGTAGATGTCTTTGTATCTCTCCCTTCCCGTCCCCAAGTTGCCCTTCACCTGTTCTTGCCTTTCTTCCCAAACATGTTGCTAGATTCTGGAACCTAACCCTGATGTTCCCTAAATACTGGCCTAACCTCTGCCAACCCTACCTCCACTGCCCACAAGTTCCTCATCATTGTCGATTTTGGACACTTCCAAGCATGCCAGCTTCTCTACTCAGACCAGCTGCATCCTGCCTTGCGGGATTCAGCTTCATGCACCCTCTGTCTCCTCCTCTTCCAAATACCCTTGTCCTCTCCCACCTGGAAACGTTCCATGTGTGTGAAAGAGTTGTATGTCTGCAGAGCAGTTCAAATCTGGCCGTGTGTGTTGGCAAAGAAAGCATTCTGATGAATGGTGGTATCCTCACACCCTCACAAAATTTTTGTGAGGGCAGGTTTTTGAAGATTCTTGTGAGAAATGTTTTGAACATGTTACTGTGTGGCAGGGCAATTTCCTTTTGTGATGGTTGCTGTACCCAGTATTTCCTGTCTCACAGTAGAGTAAAAATATTTGTAAAATAAAACCGTTTTCACCAGAAGAAGAAGCAGGTTAATAGGTTCAATGTTCATGAGTGTCAAAAGGTCTGGAAATACGCAGAGGTCTTGTCTTACATGAGGATCAGATTTTGATTGTATAAGATGACCCCAGCCGTTTCACTTGCGTGCTCCCAGATTTCTGAGTATCATAGTATTGGCAAAGGCAACATTAAAAGCATAAAGGGGAGGAGTTAGCCCACTAACTAAAGCCATTGGCTCAAAGCATGAAGAAATTCCAGTTTTCCCTGGGCAATCAGGAGAGAAGGCCCTGAGAAAGAAGGAAACAAATGTATGTCCAGCAGAAGCCTTCGGCATTTTCTGGATTGGGCAAAGCCCACTCTAAAATTCAGGAGAAACAGTTTTGAAAAAAAATACTCAGAGCACAGCCTCCTTCTTGGTCCACAACAGGGTATAATGGACTCTGGGTGTCCTAAAGACCCTGAGGACCCCAGCCCTCAGGTAGCCCAGGCAGAGGAAGACTAGCCAAACTGACATTAGAAGTTAATCAAGCAGACATTTTTATGGTTGAAGATGCCTGCTGTGAATTTGGGAAATGGATTATGCCTGAGGCGGCCATCTATTTGTAGAAAGCAATTGCTCCCTAACCTGCCAGGCTTCCTATCTAATAGGAAACATCCTCATTGATCCTCTTCCATTGGAGCATCCCAAATTTAATCTGGAAGACAAAGTGTTTGGGAACCAAAAGAGGCCCAGAGAGTCCTCAGAGTTGCTATAATTGGAAAATGATGAAAAAGGGACTAATAATCAGATCTAGCACAGTGCCTTGCCTAGAATATCTATAAAGATGATGATTTCTTGAAGGAATGAATGATGACATGAGAAGACATAAGGAAGAATGGGCTTGTAGGTCCTAACTAAAAGCAGAGGTGGACATGAGATGCTTGGCATTCTGGGAAGTGACCAGAGATGGCCAGCTCTAGATGCAACATCTTCCAGGTCCTCATGTGCCTCTCCTACCTGTAGGAGATTCAAGAGGCAAGGTACTGCTCAGTAGGAATCTTGTTGTTCTTAAGATCTAGCCCCGTGTTTCTCAAAGTGTGGTACTGGACCAGCAGTATCAGCATCACCCTGGACTTGTTAGAATGCCAGTTTTGGGTCCCCACCCCATCTCTACTGAATCAGAAACTCCAGGGATGGAGCCCATCAATCTGTGTTTACAAGCCCCTCAGGCCATTGAGAAGTATATTGAAGTTTGAGAACCACTGTACTAGGCCATTCCAGCTTAGTCCCCGAAGAGAGTTTAGGAATAAGAGTCTATTGATGGGAGGGACCCAAGTGCCTACCTACTTGTTAACAGCAGGTGCAAACACCAGG
This sequence comes from Pipistrellus hanaki, assembly GCF_964339955.1. Classification (NCBI taxonomy): domain Eukaryota; kingdom Metazoa; phylum Chordata; class Mammalia; order Chiroptera; family Vespertilionidae; genus Pipistrellus; species Pipistrellus hanaki. The sequence goes on along the minus strand of NC_140516.1, from coordinate 42,284,191 downwards.
CAGAGTTTGGTGGGCTTGAGGCCAGAAGAGTGGGTGGGGAGGGCTGGAGATAGAGGGTAAGATTCAGGGCAAGATGAAAATTTGCCATCACAATGTTTTCCAAAATCTCAGAAGGCAAGCTGTGCATGCTCTACCCTGAATTACCCCCACCCACATTTTCTCCCTTGCCTTATTCCTAATTGGGTTCATTGTCCAAAATGCAGAGGTTTGCTTTGCTTTTTTTTTTATTTTTCCTCCAGAAGTTCAAAACAGCAACTTTGAGAGCAATGGGGTGCTTGGCAGCTGTTCTGTGTTTTTCCAGGATTCCAACTGAGCATTGAAATCCCTCATTTGCCAACTTATTTTTATAGGAAGCCAATTAAAAAAAAAAATAAAGTTTTCTTATAGTATTGGAACTACTTCTAATTTTCAAATGACTTTTTTGATGTATTTTTTTTGTTAAATACTATGTAGTGTAATGTATAATTGCTCTTGTTTATTGCTTTTACAATCATATTTATTAAACAGATAATGTCTCTAAAGTCTTGGTTTCAAGGTGTTTATTTAATCCCCAAACTTAACATGCGGTCTTGATATAGAAGTGATTTACCTCCTTGTTTCTCAAAGTGTGGTACTGGACCACACCTGTAGGATTTTGTAAAGGCTAATTTAATGAGACTCTAGTAAACATCACAAGCTGGAAGGATGATTGATTGATTGATTGATTGATTGATTTTTCTTTTGTTTTTTGCTAACAAAGGAGAATATATTTCACCACCTGAATTGTCTACATTTCAGTCGACTATATAATGTTTCCTGCTTTATTCTATTTAAAAATTACTCCAAATTGGTTACTTTGAAATACGTAACATGCTCATTATTGTTAGCTCAAAATTAGAAGTAATTTTTATGGAACAAACCCATTCAAATTTGTTCATAATCTTGGAGTTATCGAAGATCCAAACTTGTTTGAAATGAACTTGGGGGATGGTAAAGGCTCCAATGGCAATGTGAAATGGCCTTTGAACCTGGAATCAAGAGAGTGGCATTCTCCTTCTGGCTGTGCCAGCTGTGTGACCTTGAGCAAGCACTTCAACATTCAAAAACCCTCATGCATATCATTTGAAAGACCAAGACACCTCCCAGCTTTGATATTCTGAGTGGGTGAGCCATCCCCGAGAGTCTCAAATAGCCGATTTAAACTTGGTGGACTGGCCTCATGGCTTGCCTAACATGTCTCTTCTTGGGCAATGTTTGTCTTTATATTTGATTGAAATATGTGTGTAGGCACATAAACCCCCTTAGCCTTCCCAAAGAGTCATGAGGCTCAGCATGCACGATTCCTGTTGTTGTCAGGTGACCTTTAATCTTTCCTTCCCATGGGTTAAATCTGCCTCTGAACCTTCCTTCTCTCCCAGGCCAGAGCCTATGCCGCTCTTCCCCACCAGTAGTGGGTTGTTTCCTGTGACTCCATTTCCAGTGCATGCTTCCCACTGAGTACTCCCAGCCAGCAGCCAGGGGCAGGGGAGCCTGGGGAACGTAGTTCCCCGAAGTCCAAAGCAGAGCAGGGAGCCGTGGGGAGTGGACATGAAAGAACACATGCAGGTGACTGGCACAGCACCTTCAAGTTCAGTCCACATCAAAGCCAACAAATCTCCCCCAACCCCAAGGCACTTATAAACAGTAGATGCTCCTCTCTCTGTGACATTCTTTCACATATTTCCCTTTAAACAACATGGATTTAAGACTTGGGATTGTGTTTCTGTGTGCCACATTAGGCCTTTCTCGCCAGGTTCTGTGCTCATTTAGAGGAAGATCTTGATTTCCTTTTCATTTCACTCCTTCAGCCTTTAGCACTGGACATTGCCATTAGAGGGCACTAGATAAATGTTTGCTGACAAAACCCTGCAATTTTCAGTTGCAGGTATTGTGAGCAAGTCCATTTTATTTAGCAGCGAGCTCTGAGGTGTCTGGCCCCCAGTTGTTTATCAAGAACACATGTTTACCCTCCCTCTCAGTTATCTCTCAAGCTGCTGAAGTCAGGAAGCTATTCTGAGGTATTAATTTAAGTAAAACAATTACAGTTTCAAAAAAGAAAAAAAAACTGGCTAGAAAGCAGTGTGAAAAACAGACTGTTTGGTTTTTGAATTATTATGTAACCTGTTTACCTATTTCTTAGGACTTAATAGTATTTTAAAAATGCTTGTTAGGTTAATGCTTCCTAGTGGGGGAAACCCAAATAATCTTAGTTGGACACATACAAGGAAAAGCTGTTATAGTTTTCATTTTCAACACATGAAAAAATAATCTTTGGTTTTCAGAATACAGGTATTTATTAATCCATATGTGGTTCAGACTTCTTCAGGAGCATGTAGTCTCAGAGGAACAATGAACAAATAAACACCATTTAATGTAACATATACAATGCTGTCATAATATAGGGTCATTTTAAGACAGGGAAAAATAAAACATAGGAGGGAGCAGAGTGACTGGGGATGGGATAGGAGAGGGGGTGTTGGTCCCTGGCTTCTCTGAGATCTAAAAGCTAAAAAGAAACCAGCCATTTGAAGACACAGACATTGTGCCAACTTTTTCAGCCAGTTGTGGAACTTCAACCAGAAAACAAACAACTTGGGACCTCAACAACATTTAGAGATGCTTCTGAGGTTAAGGACAAAATAGCTCCCACAGGAATTTCCCCAGGGAATCACATATTTATAGTCAATTCTATTGTGTATCATACATGTTCCTAAAACTCACTGCATTAAGCAAAATAGCACAGTAAAAACCACAGGGCTTAGAAAAAACTTGGACTGGGGCACAACACAGAAACTCTTGTGTCTGCTCAACGTGTCAGCAACACATTAAAGATACAAGTCTCTTAGTCTACTATTACAACACAGTGCCAGAGACTAGGTGGCTTACAACTAACAGAAATGTGTTTCTCACAGTTCTGGAGGCTTAGAAATCCAAGATCAAGGTGCCGACAGATTCAGGAGACTTGTTCTCTGGTTCCGAGATGGTGCCTTCTCATAGGGTCCTCACGTGGTGGGAAGGGCAAGGGATCTCCATGGGATCTATTTCATTCAGTTTTATAAAGTCACTAACCCCATTCATGGGGCCTCTGCCCTCCATGACCTAGTCACCTCCCAAAGACCCCATGTTGTAATACCTTCATGCTGGTATTAAATATATGGATTAAATATATGGATTTTGTGGGGGACAGAAACATTTACCGTAGACCGTAGCAAAACCTAATAAAAATGGTATTACAGTTTCATTCATGTTAAGTGGTAAAGAAATAAATGCACAAATAAAACACTTCCCTTGAAAAAAACTCAGGCTCGCTGCTTGTGAAGGCAGGCAATAGAGTGCTCACAGCTTGTGGTTATTGTTAAAAGGTGAAATCTGAAGGTTGTACCACTGAATGGTTGATAGGGCTGAAGACACACAAGGCAAATGGAGGTAGCTGGTAGATGTATGAGGGGTGTGTGTGTTCTGTGTATTTTTTTTCTTCTTTTTACTTTGTTTGAAACTAGCCCACAGACTGCAAGCACTGTGAGGCCAGCTTCACTGTTACTTTTCCATATCTTTGCAACTATGTTCTATGTATTTTTACACGGCTGAATACACCTGGGTGTAGTTTTCTGTGTTCACCTAGTATTTCTCATTGACAAAACCACACAAACAAACACTCATCTCTATGGTTAGTAGGTGGTGAGAAGACTCCAAAACTAGACAGGCCTCAGGCTTGGGCAGCTTAGAAACACCACTGTGTCGATTCCAAATGCACGTTGTCTCATGAGCTGAATTAGTGAAGAGAAAAATGCAATGAGGACTGTTTTCCAAATCCTTCAGTGTAATGCATTTCAGACTGCTCATAATAAGAGAGACAGGCCATCCTGGGTGCCAGGCCTGGCCAAGAATACCAGAAAAGACTCAGTTTGTCCTCTCTCTGCAGAAGTTTTTTTTTTTTTTTTTCTCCTGGTTAGGGTTGAATTGATGTTCCTGGGGATTTATGAAATCGGACTTCTGGGCATCCAGGAGGGAGGATAGACATAACTTGGTAAAATGGATTGCTCTCACATACATGCACATTTTTTTAGGTGAATTGCTAGATTAGCAAGAACAAGAAAAATAATCATTAACATGAGATGAGATTTTTCCTATAGAAGTAAGCTGGAAATGCTCCCAGGAAATCTAGAGCAGATAACTATTGATTTTTTAAAAATATATCAGATAAACAATTCAGAAGGTTATTTGTTTTTCCTAGTATATTATTCCAAATTTATAGATTATTTCAAAATGTGCCATAAATGGTATTTCTTCTTTTTCATATGCAGCATATTATAAGGGTATTGGGACTATGGGGCAGAATATGAAGGGTTTGATATAAGTAGGGGTCAATGAGCTATTAAAAGAGAGAAGAAAAGTTGGTTAAGTGTGGTATGTTTCCTATGTCATAAAGAATAAATGATTTTAAACATGCAAATGATTTCAGGTAGGAATATTCATTTAATAATGCAGAAACCTTGTTCTGGGAAGTTTAAGATGCCATGTCCACAGTCACACAGTTCATCAAGTACTAAATCACAATGGACACGCATGCTCCTGACTCCATTCTACCACCCTGCCCTCCACTCCTACAGGTAAGCCACACGGTGGTGATGGTTCAAAACAAACAAAAAAAAGTGCATGTTCACACTGTTCCCTGCTCCAGTATGGTGGTGGGAAAGGGTTTACACAAGGAAAAGAGATATCATTCTTTTGAAAGCACCGACCAAATCCCATCTCGGCCCTTACTACTGAGTTACACAAAGACTTTTATTCCTTTTGACCTTACTTGAGGTGGTAAGAGGGAAGATAAGCCATCTAAGCCCTCCTGGAAGAAAGAACTGACAGTTGCTACTAACTTCAGTAAACAAGTGGTTATGGAGAAAGTGTTTTCCAAATAGGGACACTAAAGTCTGAGACCCAGCTGCTCCTGTAAATCACAGACACAGACCCGGCCTTGCCCATTAGAGACTAGATTCCTTACTGCAGTTCTCAGGCCTCTGCACTAGGTTTCCTTTCAGTGGCCTGATTGCAGAGCAAGATCTTCCTTCCCCACTTTGTCCCTTAGAGTGAGTGTTTTTGCAGTACCTCCGAATGAAGCCCTGTGCCTCTGATGTGTGTGAGCACATGTGACCAAGAGTTGTTTTTGTTTTATAATGGATGACAGTCTCCAGTAGTATTGAAAAATAGGAAAAATCTGCATGGTTTGACATGTCCTGCTCAGGCATGATGCATCATGGGGCTTTATTTAAATGGGAAGAAAGGAAAAAAAACCAAGATTGGAAAGGATGGGCGAGGCAGGACTAACCCAGGTAAGTGGCTGCTTCTTGAATTGTGTGAGGTGTCTAAAAGGACATAACAACATTTTGATTGTGTGAGACGAAATCCCAAATGTGGAACTTGTTACCTGAAGATTCCAGGCAGCGATTAAAGCAGAAGTCAGGCTGGTGGCCGTCATCCAGGTGGTACCTGGGGATCCTCAATCATCGGTGTCAGTCTATTAGGAATAGGACTCTACTGAGGCTCCAGGGATTGGGAGGTGGGCAAGGTCTGACCCTACAGGAAAGGGGATGTCAGATACAAGTCAGGGCACCAACTTCAACTTCAATGTAGGTGTCTTGCCAGGGCCTGGAGTCTAAGCGAAAAACTGAGATGAAGGCCTAAAGCTAGGTGTGAGCTGTGTGTTAGAGACAAAGAGTAGCTGAGATTTAGTAAAATTCAGGCCCAGGTACACAGGACCCATAGCTGAAATTGTCCCAACCTCTCCAGGCTGAAGACCTGAGCTGGTGACTCCTAATAGACTCTTCTATCCTGGTAGCATTGGTGCTGGGACCAGGTGGATTCCACTTCATTCCAACCCTCTGGGAACAGATTGATGATTCCAAGCTTCTTTGACAGTCTCTCAGCAAGTGACATGATAAAAAGCCAAATACTATAAATCAGAGCAATTGCCCATATGTTAGCTTCAAATAGATTTTGTCTGCACTTCCTCCCCTCTCCCCCCAAGTTCTCCACTCTATTCCTCTTTGCTTGTTGGCAGCACTGATCTGGGTCCTAGCTCAGTGGTGTTAGGGGATAACACTACAGAGGCCACCGACTCACCTTGAACTCTTTTTCAGGGAAAACTTTTTTCGTGAACAAGCAGATCTGTGGACTCTGTGTATATGCAGATACACAGTGTATAATGTGCAGTAGGCAGTTTCTAGGAACAAACAAAAACAATGCCAGGATGGATTAGTCAGCATCTTACAGCGGCCCACTCTGCATAATTGCAGAGACCTTACCAATGCATCTGCCATCCATCCACATGTGGGAAGCAGAAAGTAATAGCATGCGTCCAAGTTTTCAGAACCCAGGGAACAGTTGTATTAAGAATCTAGTCTGCCAGTACTGATTTGCTAGAATCATAGACTCAGAATTCTAGAGCGGGAAGGGAAATTAGAAATCATTCCCTAAATGTTTCTTGACTACTGATTGGACATTGTATATCATGCTATGGACTTAGCCAATCACCTCATTTGGCTGAGGTCAGCTATTTTCTCATGGACACATAGCAAGTTAGCAGCAAAGACTTGTATATCCAGATTAAACTCTCTTTCCTGTACCCTTTTGTTAATCTCTATTATTTCCTCTGTGAAACCTTCTTCTGTCTTCATCTATGCAGAACACAGTCAAGATTCTTGGCAGGCGGGGGGGGGGGGGGGGGGCGGGGGGAGAAAAGGATCCAGGGAAAGTAGGGAAAGAGGCACAAAACCCAGGCTTGGAGGGTGTGCAATGGCCCTCCATTTGATCAAATGAATAAGGCATTTGATCATTCATTTGCTCATCAAATGCAATCTGAATAACTATTACATTACAAGCAATCTGAATAACTATTGCATTACAAGACCTAACTCAAGATGTGTAACTTAAAGAAGCAGTCTAGGGATCACTAGTAATTAAGAAAAATTCTAACCTTTACTGGCCTCTTTCAAGGGATATCATTGGGATGTGATTCATAACTCTAGTAAAAATGTTCAAGAGCACTTTTTACTTGTACCATTTTTTCTCCTGTTCATGGTTGCTTGGGAGTCTGTCACAGACAACCCTGACCCATAACTTTTCCTTTAATCTCCACTCCTGTAGGCACTCACCTCTCAGGCTTCTTTCTTGTGAAAATCATGTATAGATTGCTACTTAAATTCAACCTCTGGCCAGATCTTTATCCATTCACTGGATTCTGTTTTCTAAAAGATCTCTTTAGACAGGTGGATCAGAGGGAGGTGAGAGAACACATACACTTTAATAAATCTTGTTTGAGAATTACGTGTACTCATAAATCCCATAGGAAATCATTGGTGAAAGTAGATTCAATCCTTTAACAACATGAGACAAAGAGGAACTAAACAATAATATGAAATGTGGCGTCTGGAGAATAGTAAGGCTATTTGAAGAAGAGGACCTGGGCAAAGATAATGATTTCAGATTTAGATAACTTGCATAAACGAGGCATAACTTTCATATAAGAGGCAAGTCTGAAATCCACAAGACAAGCTGGTAATTCTGAAGAGTTTTTGTTACATTCTTGACAAGGCACAATGGCCTTCCTCCACTACAGAACTCAGTCTTCTTACAAATGCTTTCAATTTACTAGATAAGGCCCACACCCATTAAGGAGGGTAATTTACTTTATTCAAAGTCCACTCATTTAAATGTTAATCACATCTGAAAAATACCTTCACTGCCACAGAGGTCAAAAAGTCTACCCTCCCTGCAGCAGCTGCTGGTACATGAGGGCTGGGCTACTGGGTTTATTTTCCTCCACTAAAATAAAGAGTCTGTGTTGGACCAAACAACTGGGCACCATAGTCCAAATGATACAAAAAAAATATTTAATCATCACATGCCATCAGCATAAGTCCCTTGAATATGCACTAGTCGACAATTGAGTAACTATTTGCCCCATTTGATTCCATTAAGAATAAATCTTAGTGTCCTTGACTATGTCACCAGTTTTGCTGAGCCTGTTTTCTTCTGTGGATGATAGTGTCTTTATGATCTCTCAAGCCACTTTCTAATTCATTTTCTGGCCCTGCCAAGGCAACCAATAAATTTATGAACATTGTTCACAGCATCATAAATTTATATTAAGTTGTAGAAAAGTTGATTATTGTGTAAGAAATGCCACACAAATGTGTGATAGTCCTAAAGAACAAATATAGCTTCTTTTTTCTTTTTCAGATACAAATTAGTGGAGTCTGGTACTTGAGGAGGTTACAAGTCATTGCCCACTCTAAGAGCATATCAGATAGTCTGTCTTAGGCCGACTATTGCATTCTCATGGGAGATTTGAGCAAAGGGAGACCCTAATTCATTCATGTGAATAAATTAAGATGTTTTAAATCGGGGGTGGGGATATCTGGCCCAAGGGCCATATAAGGCCCGTTAAATCACTTGGTCTGGTCCTGCCAAGTCAACCACTAAATGTATGAGCTTTGTTTATAGCAACATAAATTTGTATTAAGTGAATTATATAAATATCAAAATGGCCCTGGGCAGAAAAAAGGTTCCCACCCTTGGAAATGGACAGTGTGCATCAGGACTTAAGATGTCCCCACCATGAACTCAAAGGCACCAGGCAGCAGGCCAAAAGGTCTGCCCTACCTGCAGCAGCTGCTGGTATATGAGGGGTGAGCTACTGGGTTTATTTTTCTTCACTTAAATAAAAAATAGTAACTATTTTTGTACAAGCATATTTCCCACCCAGTAAAAGTCTAAAGAATAGCACTGAGTAAGAGAGAAGGTAAAGAGAAGATAGATTAAAAAGTTGAAAAAAGAACAAGGAATAAGAGAAGGGACCTGAAACCGGTTTGGCTCAGTAGATAGAGCCTCTGTCTACAGACTGAAAGGTGCTAGGTTCGATTCTGGTCAAGGGCATGTACCTTGGTTGCGGACACATCCCCAGTAGAAGGTGTGCAAGAGGCAGCTGATTGATGTTTCTCTCTCATCAATGTTTCTAGCTTTCTATCCCTTTCTCTTCCTCTCTGTAAAAACTCAATAAAATATATTTAGAGAGAGAGAGAGAGAGAGAGAGAGAGAGAGAGAGAGAGAGAGAGAAGAGAGAAGGAAAGGGAATAGGTAAATTTTTATAGGCAGATGATGTAAGAAATAACCTCATAAACTCCACTAAATCATCCCTCCATCTGTGGCAAGGAGCATCTGGAGGGCCACCGACCACTTTTTCTTCTATTGTTTCATGAGCCTCCAAGCAGGTTAAAGATGACTGTGAGGCCCTCTGAGAAAGCGGGAGGGTTGTTATATGTTTTACTTTCTAAGAAACCAAGATGCTGAACTGCAAGTCTAAGTGGAGGAGTCCTAGAATCAGAAAATGGCTAATTGAAGGAAACAAAAGGTAGTCATTCCTATTGTCAAACTGGAAGTAGAGCAATCTAAAATAATAAAAGTGTAATATGCTAATTAGACCAGACTTCTCTCAGAAGTCCTTCTGGATGAAGCCAGGGCTGCGAGGGAAACCTGGGTCCGGGTGCCAGAGGGAAGCTGGTGATGGCAGTCAGGGAAGGAACACCTACTCTTGCATGAATTTCATTGGTCCTCTAGTTCTCTAATATTAGGAAGGTAAGGGGTAAATGTTGTGAGCAAGCAGAGCCTGGGCAGTGGAGATTTAGACAAAATACTCCAGAAAGCAGCAGTTCTGGAGGGATTGGGCCCAAGCCAAAGGCAACAGAGGGTAAGATCAGAGAAAAGAGGACAGGGGCACCCTCCTGACCAGTCAAAACAGAATGATTCCAAAATCTTTTTACTACAGAGACCAGATGCCCTGAAGTATGTTCTAATCACATCTTCCTTCTAAGGTTCTATTCTGCTATACTAAGAGAAGCCTGAATGTCTTCATTTTTTTTTTTTAAGGAAAAGGTTTTGAAAACATGATGGAGCTAAAAATCTCTGTAATCACTATAATAAAGCCACTAGATTCCTGTTTAGGAATAGGAATGGGAGAAACCAGAGCATGTTTACAGAGAATAGATAAACTCCAATATTGGCTAAAACATCCAGTGCAATAGAGGGCATTCTGGGATATAAAGTAGAAGAGATAGGTTATTAATAAATTATAAATGTCCTTGAATACCAGACCAATAAGACAGGACTTGGAAATTTTCAGCATTGAAGTGGCATAATCAGAACTCTACTTTTAAAGTTTACTCCCTTTACTTACAGTAAAGATGGGTGGTATATTTATCTCTTTAAGGCTGTCCACAAACGTAACAGTTTAAAACAACAAATATTCATTATCTCACAGTTTCCAAGGGGTAGAGGTCCAGAGTGAGTGAAGTTATTGGCCAGGACTAAAGTCACATGCAAATTGCAGTAAACTGGAGGATCCACCAAAATAGTTCAATTCTCATGGATTTCACAGGAATCTTTCGATTATCATCACACAGACATTTCTACAGGGCTGCCTGGATGTCCTCATAATATAGCAGCTGGAATCCCCAAGCGTGAGTGGTGCAAGAGAAAGAGAGTGAGAGGAAGCCTGCTGCTGTTAACGGCCTAGTCTCTGAAGTCCCTTACTGTCACTTCTGCTCTATTTTATTCATTAGAAGTGAGTCACTGAATCCAGTGCACACTCAAGGGGAGGGAAATTAGGCTCCACCTTTTACTCAAGGGAGAGAGAAAATAATTAAGAATGCAAATTAAAACTAACATAGCTCCATATCAAAATGTCCTAGGGATTTTCTACCCTTGATGCTTCCCATTTCAATGGGTATTTGGCACAAGAAAGTCCCTCCTTGGCAATGGACTTCTAATTTGTTTGGTGAAAAGGACTAAACAAGCAAATCTGAGCTAAAGTAGTGTTATAATAAGATGAATAGCACAAGTGACATCTGAGAGATATGTTACAAAGGAAGATTTTAGAAAGATGGTATTTAGATATTAACAGCAAGGAAGAAAAATATTCAAATTTTCCTCATTTACAAATTACCTATGATCATTAGATATGGTGGATGGACCTTTTCTTATGATGACATCATAGGCAAAAATAAGAAAGTCAAAGGATAATCTGAGGAAAGATGGAGAAAGAGTGTGTTTGCCTCTGAAAAGGTTGAGTTTGTATTATCAGTAGGCCCACCATGTGAAAACGCTAGCAGGGGGGAATGGAACTATGAGTCTAGGATGTACTAAGATTTCTGCACTGAGCAGTAATATACCAGTAAACCAGGCAATGAATGAGTTGGCCAAGAGAGAAAGGATGAAGAAGACTCAGTTCAGACTTAGGAGAAATAGTTACCTTGTAGGCAAGGAGGGAAGAAACAGACCTATTGAAACTGATCAAGGAAAGAGTTTGGAATTACTTGAGGCCAGGAGATAACGGTATTGCAGGAGGACCGGGAAGATGGAATCAACTTACACTACCAAAAGCTGAGAGATCAGGAAGGTCCCTGCAGGATTTGGAGATTGTAACATAGAAAGGAGGATTGCAAATAGGATAAAAAGTGAGGCAAAGAGCACATGGCATGGAGTTGAGTAGTGGGTGGCAAATTTCAGTGGTGCCCTGGAATAGGTTTAGCAGTGGGTCCTCATGAACCATATGAGCTGGCTATATGTCACTGCCAGAACTGGAAGATGAATGAATGGGTATGTGTAAGGCATTCTTTTGAACTTGACTGTGCTGTCAATGTGGGAAGGCATAGCAGCCTCTTAGAAAGCCCCCGCAATCCTCACAGTATCCAGAGGACAGAGGAATTATTTTTCAGCTCTACTCCCTGTGCCCCTTTCTAGTTACATGGGCACCTGCAGTCCCCGTGGCCACCTGGCGTCACTTCCCTATAGTTTCTCTCTTTCTTTTCTATCACTCTCCCCCCAGGGCTGACTTGGCTTCACAGAAGCCATGTTTTTCCAGTATTAATCTTTTGTCTAAAATACTCAACTTCTTTCTGGATGAAGTACCTAAAAAATAAGCAAACTTCTTGCTGTCTGGTATCTGTCATCTCTCATAGAGTTTTTATTGTCATGCTTCAACCCTTCTCCTACACCAGGAATTAAAAACAGTGAGGAAGCCCTAGCTGATTTAGCTCATTGGATAGAGCATTGGCCTGCGGGCTAAAGGGTCCTGGGTTTGATTTGGGTCAAGGGCACTTACCTAGATTGCAGGTCCTCTCCAGCCTGGGCCCTGGTTGGGGCTCATGCAGAAGGCAACCCATTGATGTGTTTCTCTCACATTGATATTTCTGTCTTTCCCTCTCTCTTCCACTCTCTCTAAAAACTAATGGGAAATTATCCTCAGGTGAGGATTAGAAAAACAAAAACAAGCAAAACAAACCAGCCAGGAATGAAGGGACAAAGGAGGGAGGAGAATCATGGCCTTTCACATTTACAACATGTAAAGTGAAACTTCATAATAGAGACTGGGTGCCCACTACCTCCCTCTGCCAAGATGCTCTTATTTCTCACCCTCATTATGGTTTTGTCAGCAATCCTTGGTGGTGAGCCACCACACCTTCCCAAAGAAATCTCAACAAAGACTCAGCCAAGACAAGGGCTCTCTTCTAACCTGTTAGTGTCTCTTCTGTGCCAGAAGATAATGCTCTTCCTGGAGAGTTTTGAAGAAACTCCGAGCCAACATTTTTTCATGATGTGTGTTCTTCCAAGCCGAAAATTACCAGGCTTGAGAGCTGTGTGATTTCAAAGCAAATTGATCAAGACCACAACTGTTAATAAAATGCATGAATACAGTCTGTATATTAACTAGGACCTCAGAGAAAGCACACTTGGGAATCCCACACTGGTATTTTGCACTTGAGCTTGGAATCCTCACTTTCTTTAAATGAAACTTTATTGTGACTATTAACCTGCAGAAATTTTAATTATCCTTTCAGTGCTTGAAGGTTCATCGCGGAGAGGTGCCAGCAAAGCCCCACTGCTAATTAAATCCAACGGAATATTTCCTCTACCCGAAGATGTAGAAGTGTTTCTGGTTTGTCAAATCCCTTTCAGCCAAATAACCACTTAGCTAATCTCAAATTGAATATCTTATTTAAGATTTTGAATTATCTTCCCTCCCCAGGGAGCAGCTGTTGAATATTGTCATAGCATCATCCAGGGAAATATTTCTTTCCCTTTTGACTTAAGGAAAAAGAAATTTAAAAAAATTGCATGTTTCTTTATTTCACTGAGTAGATTGAAATCTGGGGAAATGAACAAGCTGACATTTGAAAGCAAAGGAGCATTAGTAGGTTGAAATGGCTACCATTACTGCATACAAATCCTAGTTCTGAGCTCAACAAAAAGAAAGGAGGAGTTGGATCATTTTATATTTAGACGAATATGACCCTTTTTTTCTGAGAATTATAAATCATGCTTCTAATAATTGAAACTCTAAAACACCAAATAATAACCTGGAGACCACAGGTTAAAGGCAGGGGCAGAATGACCTGGATGTCAGCATATTATGTAAGAGAAAAGAGAATCGGATCTGGCTCTATTACTTGTTAGCATTATGAATTTCAATAAGTCCACTTAGGTGCTTTGAACTTTAGTTCAAATGACATTTGAAACCTGTCTGACATAGTGTCTGCCTTTCTATCTGTAAGGCTATTTTAATTTAGGTCATATCAATAAGAGCATATTGCAAAATGAAATCATGTTAATTCCCTGCCCAGATCATGGAATGGCTAACTATTACACTCAGATGAAAGCCCAACATGCCTTCAGTGGCTTATGACCTACCTGACTCTGCAATGCAACTCTGACCTCAGCTCCTGATCCTTTGCCTTGTGCTCTTCCTGCTTGCTCCAGCCACACTGATCCCTTCCCTGTTTCTTACAGAAATACACTCCCACACTAGTCCTCTTAGTGCTCACTGGTACATATCCCTTGAATATGCGACCCCTAGTTCTCTATGAGACTTGCCCTTCACTTCAATCACAATGGGGTCTTCTAAAATTTCAACAGTTCACTATTGGTAACATTTTCTGTCCCTCTTGTTAAAAGACACCATATATATATATATATATATATATATATATATATATATATATATATATATAAAATTTTAAATCCTTATGTCTCATATGAATATCTCTGACGGTTAAATGTATGTGTTAATTTGGTGGGTGTTTATTGAGGAGATTTACAGTTGGTTAACGTTGAGTTAACAGATAGCACTTCCTAATATGGGTGGGCCTTATCTAATCAGTCGGAGGCCTGAATAGAATAAAAAGAGCCAGAGAGAATACTCCAGCAGACTGTGTTTAGGTTTAAAAAATCATATAGGACCCTGAGCTGATTTGGATCAGTAGATAGAGTGTCGGCCTGAGGACTGAAGGGTCCCAGGTTCAATTCTAGTCAGGGGCACATGTCCAGGTTGTGGACTCAATCCCCAGTAGGGGCATACAGGAGATAGCCAATCCATGATTCTCTCTCATCATTGATGTTTCTATCTCTCTCTCCTTCTCTGTTATCAATAAAAACATATTTAGAAAATAATGTAAGGGCTCAGGAAAATCCTAGAATAGAATATAGAATCTGAAGTAAATTAAATTAATCTCAGGTCAATTATCATCTTTTTACTAATGAGGACATAGGTGGTGTGAGAGAGGAAAAGACAATTGCTGTTTCTCTAACAGTCATGGGCCCTGCACATGTGAACACCTTTGGTCACCTCAGCCATCCTCTCAGGTTGCATCCTCATTGACAGTCTGGAGCTTGAGGTTCAAGGAAGTGTATTCAGTCTCCCAGGGTTGCCTGATGAATAGCATCAGAGTTACTGATTTTGATGTAGCTAATGCCTGTGTTCCTAACTCTTCCCTTCCACATTGATATTTCTCATACTAGGATATGAGATGTATTTTTAGTGACTTAGAGGCAATGGGGATTCTTTTTTTTTTTTTTTTTCATCTCTTTTACAAAAAAAGGTGGCCCATTTTAAAGTTAAATGTGACTATTACTACCCTCCACTAAGCTTTTCCTAGAAAAACCTTACGTTATTTTGGTACCTTTTTTTACCTTATGGTTTCCCTGCAGTAAAAATAGGAAAAGGAACAATGGAGAAATGGAAATGCAGGCACCGGCATTGAAAATAAGTAGTGAGACAGCAGAGATTAAAAAAAAAATTTCAGGTTTAAGGGCAAATGAGAAAAATCAGTGATGCAGTGGGATCATTTCCGGAGAGGGCAAAGACAGTCTTCTGTGGTAGTTGGAAGATGAGTTCTAGGCAGAGCTCCACTTCAATAAATTATTCATCGGTGCCTGAGAGTGAGCCAGGTAAAGTTCCGGAATGGTACAGGCTCATCCCTGGTCCGTGGGCAGCTGTGGTGCTGAAACTGACATGGGAGCTCTCCTGCCTGGATGGGCTGCCCGTGATCCTACCGGTCCCTCTGGTTTCTGATACTCCAACAAAAGGAAAAGAATCCTCTAGCCTCTAATGAATAGCATTTAGTTACCTGAGAATGGGAAATATGTATACAGTTTTCATCAATAGAGACTTTTACCGTTCTTTTAAGGTCTCAGCAGAGAAAATAAACATGGCACCTCAGGATAAACAGGAGATGATATCCCACAGTCTGTGCATTGAGCTTCTGAGCAGATAGGAAACGTATATGTAGACCTCACCCACAGGGACGCATTCCTTGCCTATTTATTTTCAGAGCTACCTTGTTTTTCTCTCCATCCTGTGAGGGAGAAAAGGGAGAAACACTTGGGAGGAGATGAGAGAAAGTTTTTGGGTTTTGGTTTGTTTTATTTGTCTTTTATGGAGGAGGGTTTTCTTTCCCGATGGAAAAAGCCTTGGCTCATTCTTCCATTCCTCTTGCAGGGTACAGGTGTTTGACAACCTAGCCAGCACTTTTAGATGTTTTATGTATACTGGATTACTTGATCCTCAAAATAACCCAATGAGGTTGATTCTATGATGAATTCAGTTTATATATGTGAAAACAAAGTCACATAGAGGAGTTACACAGCTATTAAAATGTGATGATTCAAACCTAGCAGCTTGCATTTAACACACACACACACACACACACACACACACACACACACACGAGTCATTGATTTCAGAGAGAAGGGAGAGGGAGAGAGAGATAGAAACATCAATGGTGAAAGAAAATCATTGATTGACTGCCTCCTGCACACCCCTACTGGGGATTGAGCCAACCCAGGCATATGCCCTTGCCTGGAATCAAACCTGGGACCCTTCAGGCCACAGGCTGACATTCTATCCACTAAGCCAAACTGGCTAGGGCTGCAATTTAACACTCTTAATCACATAACAAGACTAGAGTAGACCCAAACAACTGCCACCGCCACCCCACCACAGTGATCTTGCTTAGGTCATTACCTAAGACAACCGCCATGCCTTTTAGACTCAGTAGATAAACTCCAGTTATGTCTGGAGCAATCTATCTGCTCATGCCCTATCAATTTAGCCTCACCTACTTACTCCCAGAAACATAAGGAAGCAAAGAATGGTAATCTGAAACATGGAAGGCAATGCTTAGGTCACCCAGTAGAAGGTCTGGAATGTGGGAAGTGAGCTTATTGGCAAAGAGAGGGTGCTGGGATACAGAGATGTTTAATACAGAGATGTATTTGAAGGGTGAGTTGGTTTTGTTACAAAAGAAGCACAATGCATCTTTCTAGAAACACACCCTCACAGAGTTTCACTTGTGAGAAAGAAAGCAAACAAAACAAAAAGCCAAAGAAACAAATAAAACACCCAGACACTACCACTAGTATGTACTCACTTAGAACTGTGGCCTCCCAAATTCAGAAATGATGCAATTGACTGGGGGATGATTGAGGGAGAAAGAGCTAATTATTATTTAGTTATTAAATACCTCTTATATTTTAGAGACATGCTATACATTATGCTAAATCATAAAGGAGTTCAAGTCCTTCTAAGGGCCCCATGGGAACTTCCAAACCATGTGGGACATGAAATATAGACATATGGAAGAAGGAGAGAGATCTGTGGAATTATTTAGCTTGGTATAGTATTATGTTCAGATCACCATGTGTGATAAATGTCAGAATAACACCTCAAATGGTCTTAAAGACCAGGATAATTTTAACTGCTGGACTTGGAATGACCAAATCCAGGGGTTCAAAATGTGTTACCTGGAAATTACCTGTCTCTTGATTTTACTTCATTCTGTAAATCTAGAGTGACCTTATCTTCTTTCAGCTTGGTCAGTCCAGCCAAAGGAAGGCATCTTTCTTACTAATTCCAGAACAGTTGAGTCTAATAAACCTATCTTGGGTTATGTGTAATTTTTTAATCCATATCTGTGGCCAGTAGATATTTTCTAATTGACAAGGAGCAGGTTGGTTTTCTAGCCTAGGTTGAAGTGAGTCAGCATTCTTTAAATGGAATGAAATTGAGAATTCCCAAAATGAAAATCATGTACTCCAGTGAGATGAGGGAGCAATGGACACTGCATGGGCATAACAACAGAATCCACTCATGGGATTACAAAAGTACAAAACCATGGTGTGTAGCATCATGTAGCCCTACTCAGTGACAACCAGACACATCACAGTAACATTACCTTCACAAGGTAGGCTCACTTTGCAGATAACATGGAAACTTTCTTTGGCCTATGTCTGGTGTGCAGCATTTCCCAGAGCCAGTTGGCTGACTTCCAGCCCAAGACATTAACTTTTTAATTTACACTGGCTCTCTCAATCAGCTCCCAAGTTTTAGTCAAGGTATTGATTTTAATCCAAAGTAAAAACCTCCAAATCCCTGGCCACTGTAACAGCAACAGCAGAGTTTGCATTTTTACTTTTGCAGACTTAGCTGCCTCAGACTGATGGTTAAATTATAGCCTCATTTTTGTTTTTTAGATAACCATGGTGGCTCCTTCCTTTTTTCCATCACCTGTTCAACAGGCCTGTTAAACAAGGTTTAATATGACATAGTCATTGATGAGAAGATCTAACATTGAAGCCAACAAAATGAAAACATCGTCACCAACTCTGGACGAGACCTTCATTTTTGTTTCCTGATTCAACCGCCTTTATTACATGTATCCATTGCCATTTTATAAAAAAAAATTGGTTAAAAAATCATAACATAATATTTATCACCTCAACTATTTTTAAGTATATATGGAGAGGGAAACGATCCAGAAACCCAACCTAATATTGAAGGAGAAAAACTAAATTGAAGGACTCATGTCACCTGACTTCAAGACTTAGTTTTAGCAAGACAGTGTGATATTTGTGAAAAATAGACAAATAGATCAATAGAACAGAATAGAAAACTAAAGACTCATAGTCAATTGATTTTTTACAGTGAAACAAAGAACAAAATGGAGCTAACAGTCTTTTTAGCAAATGGTACTGAAACAAATGGACATTCACATGCAAAAACATGAATAGAGACACAGGCCATACACCCTTTACAAAAATGAGCTCACACTTAGCCTAAGTGGCTCAGTGGTTGAGCATCAACCCATGAACCAGGAGGTCACAGTTCAACTCCAGGTCAGGACACATGCCTGGCTTGCTGACTCAGTCTCTGGTAGGGGGTGTGAAGGAGGTAGCCAATCAATGATTCTCTCTCATCATTGATATTTGTATCTCTCTCTTCATCTCTAAAATAAATTTAAAAAATTAAAACAAACAAAAACAAACTCATAATGAATCATAGACCTAAGTACAAAACACAATGCTATAAAACTCCTAGAAGATATTATAAGAGAAAACTCAGATGACCTCATCTCAGTATGCCAATGACTTTTTAGATACAACACCCAAGGCATGACCAATGGACTTCATCAATATTAAAAACTTCCCTATGAAGGACAATGTAAGAGAATGAGAACAAAAACCATAGAATGGTGAAAAACATTGCAAAATATAGATCCTATAAGGAACTACTATCCAAAATATTCAAGGCATACTTAAAACTCAATAAAAAACAACCCAATTAGAAAAAAAAATAGATCAAGGTTCTTAAGACATACTTCACCAAAGAAGATACACAGATGACAAGCATATAAACAGATGTTCCACATCATATGTCTATCAGGGAAATGCAAATGACAACAATACATTACCATAACACACCTATTAAAGTGGCCAAAATCCATTACACTGGCAACATTGAATGCTGGAGAGGATATGGAGCAACAGGAACTCACATCCATTGATTATGGGAATGCAAAAGTGGTACAGACACAAAGGGAGACAATTTGGCAGTTTCCTACAAAATTAAACTCTTACCATATGATTGAGTGATCATACTTCTTGTTATTTACCTTAAGGTGTTGAAAAGGTAGATGTTTATAGCAGCTTGATGCATCATTGCTAAAACCAGGAAGCAGCCAAGATGTTATTCTGAACAAATAGACAGTGGTATATTCAGACAAAGAAATTTTATTTAGTGATAAAATAAATGAGCTCTCAAATCATGAAAAGACATGGCAGAACCCTACATGCATACCTTACTTTGTGAAAGGAGCCAATCTGTAAAGGCTACAAACTATATGATTGCAAGTATATGACATTATGGAAAAGCCAAAACTATGGAGACAGTAAAGAGATCAGTGGTTGCCAGGTGTTGGGAGTGAGGAAAGATGAATAGCTGAAGCACAGAAGATTTCTAGAATAACGAAAATATTCTGTATGATACCACAATAATAGATACATTCTATTTTATATATGTCCAAACCCATAGAATGTATAATACCAACTGTAATGTACACTATGGACTTTGGATAATTATGATGTATTACTTTGGTGGGAGATGTTGATAATGGGAGGCTATCCATGTTTAGAGGCAGGAGGTATGTTGGAAATCTTAGTATCTTCCTCTTAATTTTGCTGTGAAGCTAAAGCTGTTCTAAAATTTTATTTTTAAAAATCCAGAAATTACAGAGATAATAGAACTAGCTCAGATGGATGTGAAAATAGCTTTTATAGATCTGGAAAAAAAAAACTTTCAAAGTACAGTACAAGAAAAGGAAAATATATATAAAAGAACTGATGATACATCTAGAAATAAAAAATTAGGCCTCTATGTCCTTTAGGAATGCAGGTTCCCCTGGTGCCTGATCCTCAGGTATAAGGGCCTAATCCTTTATGCTGTGTTTAACTCAGAAAAAGGTCTGTGCCACCATGAAAAATCTTAGTGATGATTTTTCAAGTTAATTCAATCAATTCAGTGTGGTTTAGAGAGTTCTTCACAACCCAATTTTGGCCCAAGAGTTGTTGACAGAACTACTGATAACATTAGGTCTGTCTCATTCCCCCAAAGGGAAAGGGACTCCTGGTGAGCTCAGTTCTGTCAACAGTCTAACACCATGCACATAACTGCTCTGGGTTGGTATATTTCTTTCCAATCATGCAGTTTCTTTTGGGTTGACTAGTGTACTTTTGTTGTCTCATATATTAAAGCTGTTGCCCAGCTAGATTTTAAATTCCAAGAGGTGGGTCCCTTATAAGCCTGACTTCTGCCACATATCCCTAGGTTCTGTTCAGTCTTAGATGTACAATAGACAAATACATTCTTATCCAGAACTTGGCTTTTTTATATTAGTACAATGATTTTGAATGTCCAGAAAGTGAGTCTTCAAGAGCAGTTGCTCAGCGTAGGGTGTACAATTTCCTGATGACAAATATACAACTTTCAATGTTATACAGATAATTTAAAACAAAACAAAAAAAGAAAAAAACCTTTTAAGTCTTCTGTGTTTATTGTAGTATGCATTATAAATAAATAAGCAGATGATAAATCCTATAATTTCAGGGATGATATTCTGAAAGACAAAGCTTAAGGTGACTATTGAGCTAAAAATACAGGGGTAAGTTAATATTTTAATTCATGCACAGAGAAGATGAAATGTGGCAAAAATCATAAAGGTGATGTGGAAATATTTGCTTTTTGGGGGCACTGGGGTAACTACCTTAAGGCACACAGTGAAGTGATTTATTACCTAAACTTAAGCACTCTGATTTTTAGTGTTATATTACATAGCCAACTTTTGCACCTCCCTTCCTCACACTCTGCTATAAGCATAATCAAAATGCTTCTCCTTAAACACACACACACACACACACACACACACACACACACACACAAAGTGGTAGACATTCCAGCTGGCCAGTGTGTAGTGATAGAAATGACTTACTTGTAAACCTGATGGGCTCTGGGAGTGAAGCCCAGCTCATTGAGCTGATCCCCTGACCTCTCACTCTGTGGTGTATCAAGAGGAGGCCCCAGCAAATAGGTTTCAGGATCTTTGCTGTGATTTATGAGCTTACAAACTAGGTCATGAGGAGGAAATAAATGCCATTTATCAGCTCTCCAGAGTCAATGGCACAGAGTTGGAGTAAGAGCTGACTCCTAGGCCTAATAATGAAATAGCTCCCACCTCCCCAGAAGAAAGAGGGCCAAAGCAGGGACTTCATTACATTTCTCACCGAATTCTACTTTTGCCAAGTAACTCTTCAGTTTCAGATGGAAATCTTTAAAAAAAAGGACATGTCAAAATTAATGTTGAGAATTGATTTATGTATAAAAAATGGTGCCAAATTAGCACTCCAGGTTTAATTTTATGTGTAGCATGCTGCTAAACAACTTGGAACATTTGCAGGTTGTTGGGAAATCATTACAAATGGCAAACTTCCTCACCCCCTTCCCTTCCCTTCCATCTTTTCCCCTCCCCTCCTCTCCTCTCCCATACGGGCACTGCCACCTCTGGGAGAGACATGGATTCTGGGTCTCTGTGTATATTGAAGGGTGGGGGGAAAGTGATAGATATTGAGAGAACCTTGATGACTATAGAAAATTTTTAGATTACTTCCAACCTGCATTTCCTATGAAGAACTTTCAGGTCCCAGCTTTTAAACAATAGGAACTATTTCAATTCAGATCTCTGTAGTTGAATCCACATTGTTTAAGTCAGAAAAATTTTTTAAAAATCAGCCTGAATTCATAATCTGCTCTGTCTAAGAACTTGTAAGAACAACATTGTATAATGTTTCTCTCCATTAAATAATCTCTTTTTAACTTTTACAAAATTCAAGAAATAAGTTAACATTTGTTTTTTGTTTATGTTGAGTAATGATTGTGAAATAGGCTGTGATTTGTGTCACATTGCACCTGACACCCATTTTCTGCCTCACTATCACATGACTCTTTGATAATATCAAATCTTAACTGAATGATATAAACTTGACTATTAAAATGTGTCCTTTATTTACAGTAAGTCTTATACTTTACATTCAAAGAGAGAGGTTAAATGCCTTTCATAGCTGAAACTAGAGGTAATATAATCATATATGATTCAAGGGCTTTATTCTTTCTTTAGGTTGTTTTGATATATTTTAATTAATTTTAAAAAATCTTACTTTAATTTACTCTGTAGATGAGCGGTCTGAGGCCAGAGAGTCAAAGATTTTGCTAAGATAATGCTGATATTAGTGACAGAACTAAGCAGAGCTACAGGCCTTCTAGCTCGTTCCTGGTCAAACTAAGGAGTGTGTAATCTTTGCTATTAATTTTCTTCAGTTTACATAATTGGGAGGCTTTTATTTTAAGGAAAAATAAAAAATTTATTTGTCTTCAAAATTGTCACTTTCATTTCTTACAAGCTATATGTACACCAGCTATTTCTGTCTTCTTATATTGTTCTTTTGTATGTGCACTGAGACCATGTCTTGGGTCTCTGTGTGTCCTGGAAGGTAGGGGGAGGGTGATAGGTATTGAGGGGACCTTAACCAACTTAATTTTTTTTTCATAGCCTCCTCACACACCGTGACCTGGTGCAAGGATGCCCTGCTTTGTGTATTTCATGAACTAAGTGTACATAAGCCACTGAAACAGAGAGATAGCCTGTTGTTGGTATTTAATCACATTAGGATTATGAGGTAAACAGACCTAGCTTGTAATTTACTATTTGTAATATTTATAGCAAGTTGCTTCAACTTTGTAATTTTCAGTCTTTTGTTTTTGCTCCTTTATAAAATGAAGTTACTTATAGAACTTCATCTAATAGGCGTCTCTGAGAATTGAGTGGAAATGGACCATTTGTGCCATTAGTAGGTTTCTGATAAATTGTAGCTATTGTTAGCTAACCCTTCTCACCTTTGATAAAACAAGAGTCAAAAGGTCTTGCAAATGCCATAGGTGGTTACTGGCAAGTTTAAATCTGTAATGTTTCCATTCTAAAATCCCCTCCTTTAAAAACATCCTTTGAACTCATCGAGATGTTAATTTACAAGGAAGTACACTGTGTTCCTTGGAAACACAGCCTTGAGTTTTCTGGAGTGGAGGCGAGATGGTTTAATGGTTTCCCTTAGTAATGCAGGAGAGATGGCTTTTGTGACTTTTTGTCCTGTTCATCTTGGTAGCTCAGCTTTGTGGGGATGGTAGGTTGTGATGGTGATTTTGATGAAAACCAACCCACATCTCTCAGGTAGCTCTGAGTGTCTGTTTTGTGTTCAAATCAGTGAGCGTGAGGCCTCAGTGCTCTTCAGAATGACATATACATTGCCAGTAATTACCTTCCTAAAATGGAAAAGGAATTAAAATAAAAGCCTGAATGTAGAAGAGGGTGGCAGGTTTTTGGAGAAGTGTATGGGCAATTTGAAGCATGAATAATTAATTTCCTCTTGATATTAAGTTCAGTCTATGTTTATGATCTGTGGGGGGGGGGGGGGGAGAGAAGAACCTCTAATGGGTTCTAAATAAATTCAGTATCAATTTAAACTATTAGAGGAAGTTAAATCAAAATAATTAGGATATTAAAATACTTTGTGCATTTCCAATCACTGCCTTATTGAAGCTCTGGCTCTTTTCCAAGGAGCAATAATAGCATGAATATATTAGGGTGTTTGCTTCCTTTAGAATGTAACTGTTTGCTCCTGTAAAGATGACTGAGAACTTGCAGGAGACAGAACACCAGATTGATGTGTTGACATATTTAAGGGAGTAGATGCTATATAAATGACAAATTATTTTGTACATATAGATTAAAAATGCATAGTGACAGTTTACTGTTTAAAATAGTTGAACTTGAAAATTCTTTATTCACAACTGTTGCTAATTTCACACTATAGTAAGGCAAACATTCTATATGTGACATTTTCAATTACTATAGAATGGGTTGGTAATATCTGAATAAGATTAAGGTGAATTCCAATATAACCCAGGGCTTGGTCATTTGTGTATTTTGCTTAAAACTATCAAGTCTCTTATAATTTAAATGGAAATCAAGAGAGTCTTCTTTTATATCTTAGTTATTACAGTCCTTTCCTCTCCCTTCTCCCCCCAACCTATTTTATGTCTGTGTGGAGCATAGCAAGCATGGAAATTAGGACACATATAAAGAATTTTGAGATATATTCTGACCCTTTTCCGAAGCAACAGCTCATTTGCCTGTAAATAATTTCAGTGCCTGCCACGGTGAAATGCCTATCGACACTCAAGAGCTCATGAACTCTCTGGATTTAATCATTTTGGTGGCTTGGAGGAACTGGTCTCTAGGTTATTTCCCTGCAATATTTCAATGTTGTTGTTTTTTTGTTTGTTTCTTTTCTCCTAAGCATTATCTAGCTCATCTATATTTAATATTATCTCTTGAAAAATATTATTAATTAATCCAACAAAAATAATTTGATAACTGGATTTCAGAGCTGTCAGAAAAATATTATAACAATGTATAGCCTGCTTTCCTATTTTTTTCAGAGAGGAGATAGAATTTCAGTGCATCCTAAGTAATTTATTCTAAAACTGAAGCATCGCATTGCATTGAATACTTTGCTTCTTGGAGAATTGGGAAAAATAGTCAGGATTTGCAAAAATGGGTCCTCTCAAACATATATCATAAAGTATAATTCCTAGTACTATTACAAATAATCCAACAAAAACAGTAGTTTGAGCTCCAAGGAGTTTAATGAAACTATAAACAAAAATTAACAAGCAATTACAAATTATTCTTAGTGAAATTATGAAAATGTTTGTTATGTATCTTAATGAGAATGAATAATGGCTATTTCATTCACTATTTATACCAATATAGTGAGTTTTCTTTTGCTTGAAATACCCAGTTTATAATGGTAATGGAAATGCATTGTTTCTCTGCCTCATTAGAAGAAGATTGTTATGCATTCAAAGTTTTTATATTTTCTAAAATAAGACTGAGATTCAGCAATTGGAAAATTATCTTTAAAGGCTTTTGTCTCACTTCAGAGGATTCGATTGGAGGAGGCTCTAGTAGAGATGAGGGGAAGATTTCTTTTTCTGAGTTAATTTCCATCATATATTTTTAAAAATATATTTTATTTATTTTGTACAGAGAGGAAGGGAGAGAGATACAGAGTTAGAAACATCCATGAGAAAGAGTCATTGATCAGCTGCCTCTTGCACACCCCCTACTGGGGATATGCCCGCAAGCAAGGTACATGCCCTTGACGGGAATCGAACCTGGGACCCTTCAGTCCCCAAGCCAATGGATGCTCTATCCATTGAGCCAAACCGGTTTCGGCCTAATTTCCATAATATTTTGAATAGAGAAACCAGTCTGGCATTGTCCTAGGACTCTGCTTACTCATTTCTGTCACTTTCTTCCTTAGGGGTCTGCCTGTGTATTCTTCTTACATACAACAAAGCTAAAATCGTTCTTATTCAACCTGACCGTCTTAGGTCAGTTATTGTACGTTGAAATAGAAGTCACAGTTCCATTTCCCATTAGGGCACATGCCCAGGTTGCAGGCTCAATCCCCAATAGAGGGAGTGGAGGAGGCAACCTATAGATGATTGTCTCTCATAGATGTCTCTATCTCTCCCTCTCCCTTCCTCTCTCTGAAATAATAAAAATATTTTATCCCTTTTCAATTTTCCACAGGGTGTGAAGAAGCCAGAAAACATAGGACAAAGAAAAGATAGGTCAATATGGTCGGAAAGCATTGGATTTTCTTGCTGATTCTACCACAACCTTGGGCAAGTGGCTGTATTTCATTAGGTCTCCATTTCTGCACCAGAACAATAAATACCTATTTTCAAGTCTCTGATAAGCAATAGAGATAATTTATGTTAAGTGTCTATTACAGTGCCTGGTAAATTATGTGTACTCACATTTGTTGCAGTAGTAACATTGACTTCCAAACCCGTCATTTTGTTAAGATGATCATCAGCGATGTGTTCACAAATTATAGTTGTGGTTTTTTAAATTTCATAGTCATTTAAATCCTACATGGGCCAGTTAGATACCTTAGGTGTGTGTCTCAGAAAAGTGTGATGTAAGGCATATGATATTCATGCTTGTAGTTAGAGAGTCAACAAACAGCTCTGGTATCTAGAACACCAGGGAACACAAGCCCTGTCTAAACAGAACGGACACTACTTACCCCCAGCTGTTTTTCCCCTTTAGTAAATGAGGACTTCAGTGCTAACTAAGCATTCATTTATTTTTTTCCCTAAGAAAATCCAGAAATCTGGATTTAATGCAGAATTGTCTCCTTTAAGTGTTGACAATAGTGTTAGGTTGAACAGACCATGATTCCAGGGCAGATCCAGCCTCTTAATGCCCATTTGAAATGTCTTACCTATATAATAGACAGCAATATGGTTAATATTTTTTTAGCATATACCATATGCTAAGTGGGCAAACTTTTAAGTACTTAACATATGTTAATATATTTAAATCTCCCAATGGCCCTATAAGATAGGTATTAATCATCAATATTATTATCGTATCCATTTTACATATAAAAAAAACAAGCAAGGGAAATATAAGTTAAATAACTTGCCCAAGATCTCTGTTGCTTAGCAACAGAACAGAAATTTGAACCTAGGTAATATGTCTGCCAAGTTCTTGCATTTGACCCTGGGGTTGACAGACTCAAGTAAAGAATTCCTCCGATTTAGAGAAACCATTTGTTCAATGTGGTCTTAAAGGGCAAAATTGTATAGGACTTACATTTTATTTTAGATATATGTCAATGTTTATTGAATATGTTCAAAATGTGGAGCACTGAATAAGGAGCAGTGATGAGGATAAGATATATAAGTTGGTAAGGGAGGCAATGCATGACTGGCTGTATCATTGGGTATAGAGGGTTTTCAAAAGAAATTTCTAAAGCTTTTGTTATTAAAAGAGGGGATTTGATGAACAGTTAATAGAAGGCTTGACAGATATGTTGCCTTTTATTTATATCTGAAAAAATAGGTTATATCTCAGTGGACAGAGACGAAAGAACTAGGGGTCAATGGAAGCAAAGATTTTGTGGCAGAAATAAACTACATTTTACTAAATATAGCCGAGACCGGTTTGGCTCAGTGGATAGAGCTTCGGTCTGCGGACTGAAAGGTCCCAGGTTCTATTCCAGTCAAGGGCATGTACATTGGTTGCGGGCACATTCCCAGTGGGGGGTGTGCAGGAGGCAGCTGGTTGATGTTTCTCTCTCATCGACGTTTCTAGCTCTCTATCCCTCTCTCTTCCTCTCTGTGGAAAATCAATAAAATATATTTTTTTAAAATAAATAAATATAATGAAGAGCCAGTTACTCTGGTTTTGTGGAAGAATAGAAGAACAACATGGAAAGAAATATGAGGGCCAAGATGTGCCTATTAAACTATCCTGTTTTCTCCCGGTATTAATTAATTAAGAGTTCATTCCCTAATCATCACACAAACTCACTAGCAGCACCAAACTTACATGAAGTTTCTAGAAGGAACAAAATACCTCAAACAATTCAGCAGGGTCCCCTCACCCTGTCCCAACTGAATTGTGAACAATTAAAGACAGAGCCATAAAGAATCTACTTTCCTTGCTTTGTTTATAAAATCAAAATCACAGGAGACAGATATTTCAGAATGACACTTTAGAAAGGGAAGGGGATTAGGAATGGCCATGAACGTGAGCTGAGAGTTTCTGGACCACTATCTATGCTGAATTATAATTCTCACTTCACTGTAAGAACAACACAAGCTCGCAGTAATCTATTGCTAACACAATCCTGTTAGGTGGTCACAGTGATTTCAAAATGTCATAAGTGTTCACTTCTACAATAAAATGTTTATGCTTTCAGATTACCACTAAGTAGGTAGAGGTGGTTCTTTTCCATTTTCTTATTTGAAAGAATGTGAGTTTAAAAAAATATAAATGCAATTTCAAGTCTAACTAATGTGAAGCTATTCCAGTCTAACACACGATACTTAACAGAAATAAGCTAAGGCTGTGAGGCAAGGTTATCCATACTTTTTGGCTCTTAAATCTCCTTGTTAAAACATCTCTTCAAAAAGAACATGTTTTATGTATATACAGTGCTCACTACAGCACGGCATAGAAAACTGCTCTGTGCGTTTGCTATCCTCATGGTATTACTTGTTATTTTGGTCAGTAGCAGTAGATTTGCCAGGCTTCATTGCAAAAGTCCTGCCTTCCTGGTCATTAATGCCTCCTAAGGTGGAGCTGGATTCATGAAGTCTGACAAGGCAGAAGGTGGACAATATTCTGTGCAAGGCCAGTGAGTTTTGTACTAGTTACTGAGAATCCATTTATTTGCTGCCAAAGCCTTTAATTTTCTGTGTTAAATCACAACAGTAAAAATGGTCAACCCAAATTTTCTCCATCAAATAAAAAACACAAATTACCTTTTTAAAGCACACATTCCTCATTCTTTCTTATTTTCTTTCTTACTATGTAATTTTCTCTAGGGGCTGAGAAAGTGGTTCAAAGAGTCCTGTCTTTGAAGTTATTTTAATCTTTATTCTATCTAGTTCTTTCCTGGACTCATTTAATCTGCTTGATTTTTAAAGTTATGATTATATCCTCCAGATATAAATTCATGACATCCTTCCAAAGAATTGTTCATTAAAATCTGATTTTTATACTTGAATGCTGGCTTTTTAACTATGAAATCTGCTGTAATTATAAATATCTATCTTGCCAAACCTCAGAATTATTGGCACTCATGTAAAGTCAAGAAATTAGAGAATAATATTAACATTGAAGTTAGCTCTTCCCTTTTCATTTGGATGAAGTGAAATTCACACATCTATGCTTATATATATTTAAATAAAAGAATCTCCTTTAGCTTCTTTCAGTATGTTACACTGACATTAGAACTCTCTTTTGAAAGGTACCCAGGGGAGACCACATCTAATTTAAACTTCATGGCAGGAAAGACATCAGGAAACTTCAGATTCATTATTTAGCTTGATTATCTAAAAAGACTGAGGAAACAAGTTCCTGTGATATTGGGCTCTAATCTACCCAAGGTGCCCAATAGCAATAGCTTTCCCTCTCTTTTCTAAAATGAATTATAAAGTGAAATTTTATCAAAAGGAGAAATCATTTATGAAAAGGTAGAACACTGTGATAGCTCATAAGTTAAAGCTTTGCATAAGCAAAAACAATAACTTATTAATTGTGTTGACACTAACCATGTAAGAGTGTGCATCCTGGGACAGGAGTGAATGTGTATAGGGTTCAGTGCTGATCTGTGTCCAGTCTGTACAGCACAAAGCAAAGACAGAGTAGTGGATGTGAAAAATCCACAAAATATGAGTTCCACTGAAGTATACTGTGTTGGAAGGGAAAATAGACATATCACGGTATAATAGGAATACCTATTAGATATTGGATACAGGATTAGAATATGGCAAAGCCATGATTCAAATCCAAGTCTTTTGGGGGCCAAATTTATATAATGTACCTGAGCCTCCATTTAATTTTCTTTAAAATGAGAATAACAAAGCCTACAGCAATAGGCCTCATCTGAAGTTTAGATAAGATGTTACCCACCATTTATTGAATGCTGCCAGTTTACTGTTTTTCATTTAATACCAAGTGTGCCCTGGGGACCAGACTGAAAATTAGCCAGTGTTCTTCAATGATTGAATCAAACCCATTGCCACTAGAAGGAAGCATGAAATGAAGCCCATTGTTCACAAGCAGATAGCCTTCAGTTTCTTTCCCGTAGGCTGGTGCTTCATGTCTTCCTTGGAGATAATTAAATGGGAAATATAAGCTTGGGGCCCTTGCACTGAACTTCTCCGTTGGGAGGACTGACATTCAACATTGCAGGATAGTTTTGGCAAGTATCATTTTTTTTCTTCCAGCATAAAATGAGAGAAGACATAACCAGGCTTATGTACTCCCTCTTATTTCCACAACAGATTTCATTTCAAACACCTTGGCTAAATCTGAGGTTTTCTATCCAATATCTCATGAAGGGTTACACTGGCTAACCTCTTCAAATCTCATATTAAGAAATTCTCAGTCTTTACAAACTGAGTAAATTCTTCATATTATTTTGTCTATTGGTTCTCATTTTAGCTTTAATAAAAATGAATTATTTTATTATGGCTTGCTACACAATTTTTCAGATTTATAATTAATAAAAATCTATGGTTTTAGGACCACCAACTCATAATATTGTTTTTTTTTATTTTCAACATTACCCATTTATCATCTCTTTATGTGGGATCCACAGTAAGCACTGTATTTATTCGTAATAATGTATATATTTTATTAAGATTTGTTAACAACATATATTAGAATTAATTAGTGTACATCCAGAAATCTTCAGAGTAAGAATAAAAACAATAAATAAACAATTTGTTCTTTTTCTTGCCCTCTAAGCTCTTAGAGATGATTCAGAAAAGCATGACTAACAAGTAAAACTCTTCCTTTTATAATGTTGTGAAATGAATTATGTCTTGTATATCTCAGCGCCCAACTCAGTTGTGTTATACTGTCATGCTTCAATTTCCTGAGAAAATAACAAAACTCCAGAGGTAATAGTATATTAAAAACCACAGAAATGGGGTTGAGTGGAGAGGCTTAAAGTATACATCATTTTGGTACTGCTGTTTGTTTCACTCTGCTGATGACATGAGATTATATTACAAAGGTCAGTCTTACTGTGTTGATTTTTTTTTTTTGGGGTGGGGTGGGGGAGGAGGTAGACTGCTATACTTATGTATTAAAGGACTTCAAGGAAAAAGAAAGTAAGCCAAGAGTCATTAACACTCAATTAAGAGAAGAACAAATGCATCTGAGGCTTTCTAGATATTTTGTTAGGCTTGTGACTCCATGTTTCTAAGGATGCTGTTCCCAAGATTTGCCTATATAGATATAACAGGAGAAATTGACTTCTAAGTATTCGGATAAATGGCTTATTTAAAGAATGAATCATAGAAAAGCATGAACATATGAAATTAATGAGATTATCGCAGCAAAAAGTAGAATAAGGGTGATAGAATTCTATTATAATTATTGTTGTTGGTTGTGCTTAGCTATAAGAACTCCACTTTATTTTAATTCTTCATGATTTTGAGATGGTCACAAGTGAATAATCTTTACTATAATCTGTGCCTTTAGTATTCCGCCCCCCCCCCCCCAGTTTCTATAAAATCAGGGGTAGGAGGGAGTTACAAAAATGCAGTTCAATCCAAATAGTTATCAGAAACTCCAGGAGGAATCCCATATTTGCTTATAAATTCATGTTTATTTGGATTGTTTTTGTTTCTCCTCTGTTCCATAGTCTTCTGCTGGGGCCATCAAAAAGTTGTTGATATGCTGTGTCATCTTCTTCTTTGTCTAGTGCATATATTTGTTCACACTAACTTCCATGTGTCTCATTCTCCAATGCTTAAGATCTAGAGATATGATATTTCACTCCCTTGCTTTTGATTTATTCTATTACCCATGTTATGAAGTAGAATTACCTCATTTCCTCACTGTAGTAATGTTCATATTAAAATAGTCCACAAAACAAACAAAAAATAGTCCACATATTCATGACTATCCATTTGCAATTTAATAATTGTGGAAACTTTGTTGTATCTCTTTAAAATGATTTTAATTTGAAAATTGAGATTGAGGTTGAAGGCATAACTTCTTAGATGCTATAACTAGCCCTTGATGACCCACAGTATATGTCTGATTTATTATGCAAATAAAGAGGCAGAATAATGTATTCTGTTTAATCATGCAGAATTTCTTTTTGTTTGATGGAATGTCCAGGCAACAAATGAATATTCTATGAATGCAAAATCTACATCAGAACAGAAAATCTTTATATGGGGTTGTAAGATTAAGGCGCCAGAACTGTGATTTACAGAAACCACTTGGTCAATTTTAGAAAACAGTTTATCTTTAAACAACTGAATTTTATAATGAGAAAATTACCCAAAGCTTTTAGCTACTCAGGTTATTTAAGTGAAATATGAATTCATCCATTATGAGCTATAAAACCCATTGATTACTTGACTTGATTACTTAAACCATGCAGTCTGAGAATCTTGTGGGACTGATATATCTGCCCTTCATCCAGAATGTATTATTGAGGAATGGTTTTATGATACTGTAGCATTTCAGATAGGCGCTGTTCTCTCAACAATCGGAGATAATTCACATAGTTGAACAATCCTATATTTAGAGGCTAGCTGTGTTTCTTGGCAACCGTTAACCATTCCCATGCCAATGCCAAAACTCACATCACTGGTCTAAAACCTGACCTCAGTGGAGAAACATGAATAATTTTGTTTCTAGCATTTTTTTCCTCTCAGGGTCAAAGTACCTTTCAGCAAAATTATTTGTTTTTGATAAGGGATAATACACATGTGAGAGAAGAATACTTGGGAAATGCTAGAAATATGTTGATGTGGGCTGTTTGGAGCAGTGAAAACAAATATTGAAACTTTTCTTTATTCCTTTATGCTAATATTTAGGGTAATTATTATGATCCTTATTTTATAGATGAGAAATGTTCAGAGAAGTAAAGTAGCATTTCAACGTCATTTGACTGAGAAATAGCAGGATTAGGATTTCAAAATGGATTTTCCTTCCTTTGAGTACTCTTTGTGAAGAAGCATTAATTATTTCAGAACTTGATTTTTAAAAACTATGCATATCATTGTAGAAGTTTTACACATATGTAGAAATGCAATATATATGAAAATAACCACCATGAGTATAAAATTTGCACTAATATATTGTTAACATTCCAATATACTGTGGGCCTATATAATGGGCAGTTATCTTCTAGTTCACTTAAAAAATCAGAGCACTATTTATGATGAAGTTACTTATGATTGCAATGTTCCTTGAAATATTCCTAAAACCCAGACTTCTTCCAGATTTCATGCTATCTCTACAAACCATGAGAAATTGATAAGTTCTTCCAAGAAGAATATTTTGAGGCTTATTTTTTGAACAAACAAAACAAAACATCCAAGATATAATTTGTGCTTCAAATGACAGATTTTAAAGTTGTATGAGTTTTAGTGTCTGAAGGGAGCCAAGGCCAAGATTAACTCATGATGTTTTAAAAATAATGATGACCATCTGCCATCCACTATGTTTAATGTAGAACCAATCTCTGAAAATTGCTCCTCATTACTGAAATAACAATAATGCAGAGTGCTGGGCAAATTATGTTCATTTCCTTGTTACATCTTAAAGAACCTTTGATGCTTCAGGGCCATGGCTCAACTAACTGTTCAATAGATTTGAAAACAAAATTCTGGCTATTGACCATATCCAGTCTTATCTCTATGCTTCATATTTTGGGGGTAATACTTCCTTAAGACAGCTGAATGGAGACATAATTTTAGCTTTTAGAAGTTCATTTATTTCTACTACACTATGCTAACTTGATGTTATTTTTTTCCTGTTTTTATAATTAGTTGCTATAAGGATGAATGAGCTTTTTTGTTCTATCTGATGGGTAGGTTTCTGGATCAGTGATTTGGGGGAACAAAAAAGATCAGATTTCATAAAAATCCCATAGATGTCCTTGTTTAAAATATTCCCAAGAAGACTAGGAATGAAAAATAGATCCCATGATGATGGTTGCCCAAATGGCTCTCGCTTGTCCATTTTTTATTTATTTATTTATTTATTTATTTATTTATTTAACCTGAGCACAGCCTTCTTCCCATGGTACCACATGTGCCGTCCTTGGGCAGCACCAGATACTGAGAAAGAAAAGCATAAATGGAGCTTGAGTAGGATCCAATGATTGGTCAAGGTAATGTACCATTGACTTTATCCTTTACACTGATCTCTCTTAGAATAGAGAACACTGATGTTTTGCTTTTGTGCCTACAGTGCCTAGCATGTAGTAAGAAGTCAATAATTTGGATTAAGAGAATGAAAGTGACAGCCCCAATCTCTTTCACTCTCTATTTAAGTATTTTCATACCAACAGTTTGTGACCCCCTTATGCTTAGCTAACCATGCTTAGTGAAGTTTCTTGGAGAAATTACAGTGTTTGGAGTAATTCTATGTGTTGTCAAAACAGACACAGTTGGTGGAGCTGTGGTGGAAGGTTGGAAAAAGGGAGGAATAAATTGCAGTGGATTCTTTAACAGACATTTGAGCACAATAAGGAAGGGATAGCCAGAACTTTCAAGAGAAATTTGAAACAAACACCTATTTCATTGACCTCTCAGGGTTATTATAAAGAGTCCATGCTTTGAATCATATGAAGAATAATAAATGTGTCAAATAGTATGGTGGGGGTTTAAAGTCACTAGTTAATCGCATGCATTTCCCTCCAAATTCTAAAACAATGGCGCTAGCTTTAGGTCTGCCTATTTTGATTTAAGAACATAGCAGGAAAGTGAACTTAGAATGGGTTTCCTAATTGAATCTCTCTCTTGTCCAAGTCTAAGATTCAGGTGAGGAGACTGCAATTTTCAGAGCACACACTTACCTCCTGGCAACATGGAATAATGTGGCCAACCCACACCTCATTATGCACAGAAAGGCCAGACTCCAAGATTCATGGGCCACATTTAGCCTTTAACATATTGGCCCTGCCTAAGAGAGAAATACGAACCAATGGCTGTAGTATTTGAGGGTTCTCAGCAGTCAGATAAATTGTTTCCCCTACACAGGGAGAAGCTGTTCAGAGAGGGAAGAAGGGAGAGACTCTTTATCCCTGTTACTTCTGAGCAATAGAAGTTCTCATATATAGGAATTAGGGGGGAAGAAATGGTTCCCATCATCCTTGCAGCCTCCTTCCTCTTTTCGGTGACTCAAGATTCAACACCTTATGAGGATCTTCTAATCTAAGCAAAGGCTTGGAGACCTGGAAGACTGCAGGCATTTTCACAGTTAGTAGAGCAGCCATGGTGGGAGCTTATAGCATAATTCCTTTTTGGATACTACAACCTATTCTAATTACACCAGACAGGAAACTTTAGAGCCTCACTGTTCCTTTCTCTGCATGTCTTTCCTAGTCCTCTACCTCCCTAAGAATTCCCAAATCCTGTGCGAAAGTATTTTATATCTTTTACAAGCTATATGAGTGTAAAACCTTTAGAGAAATGTTCTTCACAGATTGAGGTCTCTGGGTCTATCCTCATAATTGACAAAGACCACCACATAAAGGATACAGGGTTACAAAATTTAATCTTTGTAGTACTGTTAAGTAGTCTTTCTCTCTCTCTCTCTCTCTCTCTCTCTCTCTCTCTCTCTCTCTCTCTGTCTGTCTCTCTCTCTCTCTCTCTCTCTCTCTCTCTCCCTCCCCCTCCTCTCTCTCTCTCTCTTAAAAACACACACACACTCACAGCCAAAAACTGCATGATTTATAAACCTTTCTACATAAATGTGGATTGGAGGTGTGTGGGGGAAGGGAGAGCATTCAAAATAATTATTTATTATGAATCCACATGACAACAGCAGCTACAATTATAAACCCATTAAGAGATAATTGACAACACAAGTGCACTGACATTGTGTTCCACTTGTTTCAATTGTGTTTAATAGACTAGCATTCCATATTTTTTCACAGTGAGGATTCTAATCAAGGCATGCATAATCTTCTACTTAACTGTCTTTGCTATCTCTCCAGAATAAAATGCAGTTTGTTTTAGGAATATTCAGTAGGTGTTAGAGCCAACCAGGCATATTTCAAAATTTGGAATTGTGACTTGGTCGTATTTTCCAATGTATCCAGTGGCTTTGATTGTCATGTGTAAAAACACTGTTTAACCAGTAATTCTTTTTAAAAAAATGTATTTTATTGGCTTGTTACAGAGAAGAAGGGGTGGGATAAAGAGTTAGAAACATTGATGAGAGAGAAATATTAATCAGCTGCCTCCTGCACATCCCCCACTTAGGATGTGCTCACAACCAAGGTACATGCCCTTGACCAGAATCAAACCCAGAACCCTTCAGTCCTCAGGCCAACGCTCTATCCACTGAGCCAAACTGGTCAGGGCTCTTTTTTTTTTTCTTTTGAAATATACTTTTATTGATTTTATAAAAAGGAAGGAAGAGAGATTGATAGAAACATCAATTGGCTGTCTCTTGCATCCCCCTACTGGGGATTGAGCCAGAAACCAGTGCATGTGCCCTGACCTGTAATCAAACTGTAACCTCCTAGTAGTTCATGGGCTGACGCTCAACCACTAGGCCATACCAGCTGACTATCCAGTGATACTGAAGCCTGACTGCACATTAGAATTACCTGAGAGTTTTTTGTTTTTTTTTAAACAACCACAACTACCCATGATTCAATTCTAGAGCAATGCAATCAGAATCTGTAGAGGTAGGGCCCCAAGAAAGATTCCAATCTGCACCAGAATTGAGAATCACTAACATAGACTAAAGGTCAGCCATTTTTTTTTTTTTTTACCTGTAAAGAGGCAGTTGAGAAATATTTTAGGTTGTGTTGCCACTACTCAACTCTGTCACAACTGTGCTGCCCTGCCATGGCAGCAGACATAAACAATAGGTAAGTGAATGAGTACAGCTGCATCCCAGGGACACTTTACAACTCTGACATTGTGTTTTATAATAAGAAATATACATTTGGTCTTCCCATTTCTGGCACAGAGCTCCTAAAACCCTTGACATGTCCAAAGTGAGGAGAATATAAAGTGTCTTTTGTTATGTTAGTGAGGGGACTGTGGAACACTCCTAAGGATGGGGGGTTGGCTGCCAGGAGAACCATTCCTGGGACTAGATGGTTGGAATTTTTAGTTTCACTCTCCTGACTTCTGGGGAAGGAAGAGGGGCCAATGGCCATTGGCCAATGATTTAATCAAGCATGCCTATGAAATGAAGCCTTCATAAATGGGGTTTGGAGAACTCCCAGGTTGGTGAACCTGTGGAGATTTGGGGAGAGTGGTGTTCTCATGGGGGCATGGAAGACCCTTGGCCTTTCTCCATGCCTTGCCCTATGTATGTCTTCCATCTGGCTATTTCTGAATTATCTTTTTATAATAAACCAGCAATCTAGAAAGTAACATGTTTTTTTCTGAGTTCTGAGCGCCTCTAGCAAACTCATTGAACCTGAAGAGGGGGTGATTAGTACCTCTAATCTAGAGCCAATTGGTCAGAGGTAACAGCATGGGCTTGGGACTGACCCCTGAAGTGTATGTGCATTGGGGGGAAGTCTTGTGGTACTATGCACTTACTCTGTGAAATCTTTGGAAGCCTACAGGTAGATAGTGTCAGAATTGAGTTAAATTCTAAATGCAGCTGATGTCACAGAAAATTGCTTGGTGTGGGATTCCTCCCCCAATTTCTCTCTCTCTCTCTCTCTCTCTCTCTCTCTCTCTCTCTCTCTCTCTCTCTCTCTCTCTCACACACACACACACACACACACACACACACACACACACACAGGAATACATTGTAATTGGGTTCCAGAACTATTTCAATAACCCAAGGCAGCAAGCCATATTTGACTTGACATTAAGGATTTGGATATTTGGATTAACAACCCATTAATCCCCATTTTAGCCTCAGAATGCAGCAACTAATTTAATAAATGAGCACCTGCCACTATGAGTTGGCAGCCAGCAAAATATACTGAAGAAAGCATTAGTTTTATAGTAAAAATAAATCTGTGTTCAAAACCTCGCTTGCACTGCCATTACATGCTGTGTAGAAATACGGGAATGTCACTTACTACAGCTTCTTCACTTCTAAAATGGAAATAACAATTCTTAAGTCAAGGGGCTCTGGTGCTACCTGATTTCTCATGAAAATGCAATAATTTCTCCAGCTAATAATACCTCACATTTATTGAGTATTTTCCCTACAGCAGGCACGGTTATCATCATTTCATATTCGTCATGTTATTTCATTCTCTCTGAAAAAGATAAAAATGGCACAGCCTTGCCTTCAATGAATTGTCACCACAATGGAGGGAAAATATATTCACAAACTGCTACCTTTCAAGAGGGAATGTGATTAATCTGTAAATGCTAGGT
Organism: Pipistrellus hanaki; assembly: GCF_964339955.1. Lineage (NCBI taxonomy): Eukaryota > Metazoa > Chordata > Mammalia > Chiroptera > Vespertilionidae > Pipistrellus > Pipistrellus hanaki. The sequence continues at coordinate 42,245,967 of NC_140516.1, read as the reverse complement.
TTTGAGGATGGAGAGATCACATATAGATGGGTTAATTAAAATTTTCAGAAAAACGCCTGCTAGCTAAAGGCTGGGTATAATTTTATTTTGCAGATCTGGGAGATGGAGAAAGAAGAGTATGGGAGAAAATAGTTGTGGGAGTGGGAAAACATGGGATGTGTTTAGGGATGGAGGCCTGGAGTATGGAGTTTCACTAGCAGAGTAGAAGGTGATAATGCAGGAACCTTAGCTTCGAGTCAAAATATGCAGCACTCTGATTTCCAGTTCATGCACTTGAACTTTTTATAAATCAATAGAAAAATAGTTAAGGTGTTTAGAAGTGAGTGCTATGCTTTGAGTGGTGATTTAGAATTATTTATTAAGTACTAGTAGCCCTGCCTATAAATCTGTGTGTGAGTAGCTCACTGCTGTGTACCTCAGCTGGCCAAACAACACCACAAGTAGCTGGCTGCCCCATACTCCTGTAGCTCTCTGCTGGTCATTATGCATCATGGCAGAATGACCATTTGCATATTATCTCTTTATTGTATATGATTATTCCTTTATTATACTTATTACATAGAGTAGCAATGATTAAATGATTTGCACTGGTAAAACTCTTAGGAAACTTTCTGGCAAAGAGTAAGTTCTATGAAATTGTTAAGAATTATTATTGTTCCATAAACAATATAGAATCATTTTCCAGCTTTTTTATTTTTAAATTTTTTTTCATTTGTCTAGTTTAACATAGCTTTAGAAGAAATTATTGATGTATGTGCATCTACTATTCTTTACTGATTTTAAGGAAACAATGCCCAAACTTGGAAATAAGGCAAAGAAGTTGGTGACAAACCTGTCAATGTCATGCTGGTGCATTAATAAGTCTGTCCGCAGGTTATTGAACTTAGACCTAATGCCTTTGCCATGGAGCCAGAAAAGGCTTTGACAAAGCAGAACCTGAGTGCATAGAAGTACAGCAGTGGAATGTTCAATGGATTAAAAAAAAAAAAGACAGAGAGAGGAAACAGGAACTCAGGTAAGCTTTCCAGCTAAGAAGTTAGGAGAATCTTAATGTTCATTTGGCAGCAGCCTTGTAAGGAAGACTATAGATTGAAGAGTCCCCATAAGTGTAATGACATTAAGAAGTAGAGGATGGCCCTAGCTGGTTTGGCTCAGTGGATAGAGTATGGGCCCATGGATTGAAGGGTCCATGGTTCAGTTCTGGTCAAGGGCATGTACCTCAGTTGAAGGCTTGAGTATGTGAAAAGCAAACAATCAAGGTTCCTTTCTCTTTGTATCTCCCCCTTCCTTCCACGCTGTCTAAAAATCAATGAAAAATAGACCATCCTGTGAGGATCAACACAAAGAAAGAGGAGGAGAAAGAGAAGGAAGAGAAGGAGGAGGTAGAGGAGGAAGAGGAGAAGGGGGAAATAAGGAAGAAGTTCAAATCAGTGTTTTCTAAAAAGCAGAGTCATTAACAAAACCAGGGAGGTCCTGAAATTGTGGTTGATTTGTGGTGGATTCTAATTGACCATATTTAGTAGGAGGTATTCAGAGCAGAGCTGTCTTGCAGGCAGGTGGAAATGGGGGAAAAATCAAAATCAAATAGAAACCCTGGGATTCCATAAATAGGGTAACTGAAACCATGAGCAAGTTTCCATGCAGAGATTCCCTGCCTCTTCCTTTCCTGATGGCTCAAAATTTGGACAGGGCAAGGCCATGACATAGGATATGCTTGAATGTGCAAGAAGCCTAATTCTCTCCAGCAAATCACTAATCTACTCTGACTGTATGCCTAGGGAGGGTGTTTTCCAACTGTCTTCATTTAGGGAAGAGTTTTACTTACTGCCCCTTTGAACTTATTTGTGTTTCATAGTGAGCTAGTTAATTTTTCCTGTTTCTCATTTCATGATTGATATATTTGAAATACTTCTTTTTCACTCAAGGAGAACAAACACCAAAGAAATCTGAAGAAGTAAAAAACCATCAATCCTGAAATATTAAAATGGCAACCTGTGTGAAAGTCAACACAGCTCTCTGCACTTTTTTCCTAGGGAATTGTGGACTTATTAGTATTATGACCTCCATATTTTGGATGACTGAAGTAAATCCTCCATTATTCTATGACTACAATCCCCAGTTCCTAAAAAAAAAAAAAAAAAAAAAAAAAAAAAAGAACAGCCTACACCAAAACGAAGCAAAAATCCACAACAAAAGCAGCTAAACTCATGAATTCCTATATGACTATTTTTTATTTTATTATTTTATTTTAATAAAATTATTATTTTGAGAGAGGGAGAGAGAGAAGCATCAATGATGAGGGAGAATCACTGATTGCTGTCTCCTGCATACCTCCCACTGGGGATTGAGCCTTTGTAGGCATGAACCCTTGACTGGAATCAAACCAGGGACCTTTAGTCCACAGGCTGATGCGCTATCCACTGAGCAAAACCAGTGAGGGCCCTATATGACCAGTTTACACAACTAATTAGTCATTAGTTATTGTAATTTATTCAATTTGTATTATTACATAGAATTTTTAGTTTGTAATTTAGTTTTAGCCCTTATTTATAATGAGTACTTTTATGAATTGAGCTAATGAAGCTGGTACTGGTATAATTATTTTTTTAGTTATACTCAATTCAACTTTATTCTTTAGCTCTTTTGAAAAATCATCCTTTAAGTGAATAATGCCTGAATCCTTGTCCTCATAATCTACTACAACCAAGGTTTGTATCTTTACCCCTTTTTAAAAGCAGCAGTTGTTGTGGTTATTTTTAAAATAACCCATTATTTAATTGAACTAATCAGATGGTCTTGCTAGCTAAAGGCACTTTTTCACTTCCCAAGGAGGATTTATCATCAGGCCAAAGAAAAAAATTCCATTTTATAGAAACAAATACCTTCTATTCTCTTTTCCATTCCTTTTTTACTTGGATTATTAATTTCCTGAAGGTTTCCCAATTTAGTAACAATCTCCAGCTCTACTACCACTCAAAACATGTAAGTCTTCTATGTGTCTTTTCCTTTTTCTCTTAAAAAAAAAGAAGTAGCTTTTATGATGAGACAAATAGACAAATAGCCTCCTGAAGAGGGAGATTAAGGAAAACCCATCTCTATTTGTTGCATCCAGCGACTCCACAGCCAGTCACCTTGTCAGCAGTAATTATTATGTGGCAGCTCTCATTTCGGAAGGTTCCAGCAAATGGAATCACTCCGATCCATCTCTAACACCATCAGCATGTCAATGAAAATGAGTGAAATTGCAGGGGGGAAACATCCTGTGTCTAAAACAAAACAAACAAAGCACACAGGGTCCCTGAGAGGGTTTTTATCAGCACAAACAGTATCAGTTTGGCTCACAGAATTAGGAATAAAGAGCTTCTTGTTCTTGGTCGGTGTGTCATAAAAGCAGAATATACTGCCACATGCCAGGTGGTGCTGGTGACAGCACTTTAAAAATATAGGTTCTCTCTTCGACTGAAAAACCCTTTTCTCACTTGAGACTTATGTTATCTTCATATATTTTGCCTCCTCATGGAGATTAACATGCTCACCTACTCCTCCTAACACTCAGCATTCCCTACTCTTATATGAATCCAGACCAACTCAAAGAGGCTTAAGCAAAGGGAATTTCTTGCACATCCCCCTTCTCAAATAAGTAACTCAAATAGTTAATGAAAAGCCCACTACTGCAGTTTGCCTTATACTTTATTTTTATTTATTTTTAAAATATATTTTATTGATTTTTTACAGAGAGGAAGGGAGAGATAGAGAGTTAGAAACATAGATGAGAGAGAAACATTGATCAGCTGCCTCCTGCACATCCCCCACTGGGGATGTGCCTGCAACCAAGGTACATGCCCTTGACCAGAATTGAACCTGCAATCCTTCAATCTGCAGGCCAAGGCTCTATCCACTGAGCCAAACCAGCTTAGGCTGGAGTTTGCCTTATACTTTTTTTTATTATTATTGATTTCAGAGATGAAGGGAGAGGGAGAGATAGAAACATCAATGACGAGAGAGTTATCGATTTGCTGCCTTCTGCATGCAATGGGATTAAGCCTGCAACCCAGGCATATGCCCTGACCAGGAATTAAACCATGGCCTCCTGATTCATAGGTCAATGCTCAACCACTGAGCCATGCTGGCTGGGCTAGAGCCTTATAAACAGCTACATTCAGAACCTCAAGTAATGGCAATAAAGTTTAGTCTATTTTCCTCTATATATCAGATCTCTCCTCCTCTCGGGCTGAGTTCTCCAGCTGTATTCTATGATGGTGCATGCAACCCAGGCATTTATCTTATCTGCTGAGCACAACCAGTTATCCTCACACCTGCATTTCATTGGCTTGGGCCCCAGTCCCATCTCTGAAACAGTTGCTCCAACTGGATTGCCTGGTGTGCATCTAGTTGACCAGACACAGGCCATTTGTCAACACTGGAGATGGAAGTAGAAGAGAGATGGTTTCCCATTGGAAAACCAGAGTGTGGTTATTGGTATATGGGTGAATAGATGCCAAACACATAGAAGCAAATGTCAACAATCTATGAGCCTTTGAAATGCTTTAACCAGTGGCTTCTCTTGACTTCCTTTGTGAAGAAAGCCCCTTTCAGTCCTTGGACAGAACAAATCCCTCACTGGGAGACACTTTCATAGCACTCAGATGGGTTCGGGGCATCCCCCTTATTACACTGTCACATTACTATTTCCTAAGACATCTTTCTTTTAGATAGAACTGGGAGATCTAGGAAGACAGGAAAAAAAGTGCCTTTCTTTTCCTCTTGTACAGACTTGGACAGTGTTCCTATAGTAGAATCTCAATGCATGATTTGGCAAATGACTTAATAATTGATTTTCATATATATAGACCATTGGGCTTTGGTTGTCATTTTTTTTTTCTTGTAATGAGTCCAGGCTTTTCTATACCTGAGGAGACTGGGCTGACAGTTTTGACTTCTGTCTATTTGCAATCAGTAAATTACTAACAAAAACTTTACATCAACTTCTCCATGAAGTCTTTCTTATAGATTATTGCCTATGTATTTAGTTTTTCAATTAATAATATCATTCTTGCTATTTTGGCACCATTTTATGTGTTTTTATAGTAAGTGCAATTATTGGAATACCATAGTGTACTTCACGTTCTTCTCTAACTTTTAGAGTTATTACATTAATGCTTTGATAACATATGGCATATTGAAAAGTATGAAACACTAAATATGTGTTAGTGACATAAACTAAAATGCCAGTAGTCAAAGGTGCATATAGGTGACATCTCTTCATTTCCTAATTTTCTACCACAGTTATGACTTATGTATGTAGTTAGAAAAATTTAAGGTTTTTTAAAAAAACCAAGGGGATAATTTGATTTTATATTTTTTATGTTTATTATAGTATTATAATTTTGACATTATTAGTTGTTCTGGTGTGTGTGTGTGTGTGTGTGTGTGTGTGTGTGTGTGTGTTTATATAAGATTTCTAAAAATAAACTACCAATCAACTTCTGGTCTTAGGTATTTCAAATTCTGAATTATTGGCTTCTCAAAATTTTGATTGGCTAATCCTCACCTGGGGATATGTTTTTCTTTTTTCTTTCTTTCTTTCTTCCTTCCTTTCTTTCTTTCTTTCTTTCTTTCTTTCTTTCTTTCTTTCTTTCTTTTTTTACATTGATTGCTATAGCACATCTATGCTTTAAAGAACCAACGTACACAATTTGGAGAACTGTTTGTAAAGTTTAGTGGCTCTCCTTATTGAGCTAACATTGAATGCTTGCCAATGATCAGTTATTCTATCAGTGACTTTTCCCATATATTTTTGCATTCAAAATTCAACATTCTCTTGTGCATTATGTCTACAAGCCAGTGTGAAATCAGATTTTGAAGTCAAGCAGAATTAGATTTAGATTCTATCTATGCTATTGAATAGCTACTGTCTCTGGTCAAATTATTTAAAAATTTTTGACTGTTAGGTTCCCAACTTACATGATACAGGTAATATTAAGCAGCCAACAGATCTGACAATTAAGTGAAATAATGTACATACAACACAAGCAAAGAGCCTGGAATATCTCAGACATGGAATATTACACAAGTAGACATTTAAAGATCAAACAGGCAGTAAGTGTTGGAGCTAAAATTAAATCCAGATGCCTGCCACTAAATGAAGTAGTCTTTCCATAGCACCAGTCATCAGTGGGGATCTGTGCCTCTGCTTTTTCTTGTTAGCTGCCATTGAATTGGGACTATAACTGTGGTCTCTGAAGAATGAAATGGAGACTTCCCATTGAGATCTATTATAATCCGATTTATGTTTCATAGGTTTAAATTGCTAATTAAGTGATTTCAACAAAAACATCAGATTTGAATCTGAGCTTTGTTTGAAGTGCTTTTCTGCTGTAAGTATTTTGCAATGGGGCTGGCAAATATTTAACCCTATCAATAACACTTCAATTTTATTAAAATGGTTAGTTTGAATTTGGGTTTGAATCCTTTTCTATTATTTCTCAGCCACATTTGACCTCAATATCTATATTTATCAGAAGTGAACTAAGTGAATGAAAAAGAATGGTCCAGAGGGGTGAAATAGCATATGAAAAGGCCCAGAGGCAGGAGAGAGCCTAGAGAATGGATAGCCTAAATGGTGTGGCTATAGTATACAGATGTTTGAAAATGCAGTTGGAAAGGTACACGAAAGCAGGAAATACAGGGCTTTGTAAGTTATGATCACAAGTTGGGTCTTTATCTAGAAAAAAATGTGAAGTCATGGAGGGTTTTTGGTGGGGGTGGGTAGGATGGGATTTGCATTTTAGGAAGCACATTCTCGCTGTTGGAGGAAAACAGATTGTAATGAGCAAAGGTGAAGATGGTGGGACTAGTGAGGAGGCTCCTGATGTCATGGAGCGAGAATCTGTGAGTTGGACTAGGGAAGCCCCCTTTGACCTTGGCCTTTTGCCTTTGCCCTTAACTCCTTAACTCCAATTTTGGGTGGTTTCCAATGACCCATACCAATCAAGAACCAAAGCTGGGAATCTCTCTCATGGACTATTTGGGGAACTTCATAATGGTCATCAAATACTCAAAGATAGTGCTAGTTGGCAAGCTGCCAAAAACTATGGAACTTAGAGGACCTCTAAGAGTAGTTGTCTAAATCTAGAAGCCAGCCTAACAACATGTTATTTCCAAACCCTTTGTGTAGTTACATGAAATGAATTTATTGCAATGTGTATGTAAATGATGCTTTGAGAGTTCTAAGGAACATTTTAACTGATCTGAAGTAAGAACACTACAGAGGTAGAACTCTCTGAAGGGGGAAGTCTCTTTTTGGTTCAGTGTTATGAGGTCAGTCTATACTTAGGTCTAATAGTCAGACCACCAGAGATTAGAGAGAAGTAGATCTCTGTAGCCAGAGCTTGGAGCACATTCTATATTGTTTTTGGTCATTGGCTTGTCTTAATTCATGCTGCCCCCTAAAGAAGTGCTTCAAAAGCATCTTCTGTGTGGGATGTCTTTGCACACCTAAATGAGTAAGTGGGAAGGCATCAAGAAATTCATAGAAGTAACAAGAGGAGGCTAAGACCTCTAAACCCACACTTGATCATCTGCTAGCTCTTCTGGGGGCTGACTTTGTTCTTAAATGAAGGTGCATTTATGTTGATTCTCATGTTAATTCACAATTAAAATGTATCCTATTGAATAGACCAAGTCATTGTTTTAATATTCTCTTGTGCTCTAAAACCTATTCCTGAGTAAAACCATCTTCTTTTATCTATTGTTTCACGTAAGGCCAGTTTCTTATGGGAATCAAAAGAGTAAATCACAAAATGACCCAAATGAAATCATGGATTTATATGCACTAATGCCAGGATTTGGCCCAATCGGTGCATCTGTAATGCAGATGGTAGCTCTATGGGAGGGACCTTCACCTGTAATCATCTCTCAAACCTCAGTGGAAGAACATTACTGCATCTCTGGAGTTTCTGGCTTTTTATACCTTTTTATCTACTAGTGTGGCTTAAATGATAGATATATGAGCCTTGATAAGCTAAAGCGTAGTCATTTGTAATTATTTAACCAACATCACATAGTAAACTCAAGAATCGATTCATACCCACAAAGTAATCAACAGCATGTGGAAATGTTATGTTCAAAAAGAAAAAGAAAACCCTTTATTCCACTGAACTACCGTGTTTCCCCGAAAATAAGACATCCTCTGAAAATAAGACCTAGCGCATGGAAAGATAAGACATTCCCTGAAAATAAGACCTAGCGCAACTTTGGGTGAAAAAATTAATATAAGACACTGTCTTATTTTCAGGGAAACAGGGTAGCTTCTCTGTAAGGGTCAGGTCTATTTACATCATCACTGATCAGCCTTTAGGGCCATAATGCTCTTGCACAAAAATCTCAGGGCAGAGCAGTTAATCCCTGAACATGTTCTTTTGTGGATTTAATGAAATGATCAAGAACAGGAAGTGTTTTGGATGGATTCCAAGCAGTTTCAATAAAAGGCAAGCAGGGAAGTATTTATGATACAGTGATATTAACATGATTACTTTTGAATGGCTATAATCAACAGAGACACAGTAAAATCTGTGGTAATTTGGAGGGAAAAAAATGTGTTTTGCCTCCCGTGTTTCTATCATTTTTCCAGCATGTTTGTCATGGAGCTGAGGTACCAACTAGACCCAGGCTTTCCAGAGTCAGCTGTGTTTGGGAAAATCACTCGGCCAGGATTAGTATAACCAGATAATGAATAACCTGTACCTCAGAGTGCAGAAGAATCCGGGATTCAAATTATACCTTGTGTTTATTTTTTGTGCTTTTTAAAAAAAATTATTATTTGTTTGTTTGTTTCAAAGTGTGGTTGTAACTTGGTTACAAAATATTTTTAAAATATATTTTTATTGCATTCAAAATATTTTTCTATTTTGTTCAATTATTATTATTTTAATATTTTAAAAATTGATTTCAGAGAGGAAGGGAGAGAGAGATGGAAACCTCAGTGATGAGAGAGAATCATTGATCAGCTGCCTCCTGCACACACCACATTGATGATTGAGCCTGCAACTGGGGCAGGTGCCCTGGCCAGGAATTAAACCATGACCTCCTGGTTCATAGGTTGAAACTCAACCACTGAGCCACAGCTGGCAGGGCAAAAACCCAATATTTTACTTTCCTTCTCTTAAAAATAGAAAATCATGGTTGTTGCGTTTATGTATAATTTTAAAGCACAGACTTCCAGTGAAATTTTTATAAAAGTATAGGAATCTGCTTTTATATAGCCTGAGCCATTCCCCCCAATGTAGCATTAAATCACTTGAATTCCACTCACAAATTGAAACCAACCTTGTCTTCTCTTCAAAATAAAGGGAATTTTATGAAGAGGTCTCTTCTAAATTATCAAAGGCATCAAGTTTTCAAAGAACTGATAGTCACCCTCACATGTACTCTAAGGAAGGAAAGAGAGCATTTCAATCATTGCAAAGGTCTGAATCCTGAAATAATGCTGAGGGATTCCATAAAGATGGAGATAAAAAGACCATGACACTGAAACTCAGAGGGGTTTTGATTATTTCAGCATGTGGGCTCATAGGCATCAAATTTAGCAAGATGAACATTAGCATAATGTAATGATACCAGAATTAAGGAACCAGGGCACCGAGAAGAGAGAGCGAAATGATTCTTCACTTAGGGAAGACAGATCTGGGTAGAAGAGGAAAGAAAGCAGAGAATATTCCTGTCAATCAGACACCATATCTCTTAGAATTACCCCCTCCCCCTCCCATCCTTAATAGGGAATGCCTCCAAGGCAGGAGTGTTATAAATGCCAAGATAGTTCATAGCTCGTTCCCTGGGTGTCAGGATATGCTCTTTCCTTATACAACTCAGACAACTAGGGAAAGTGGAACTTTTTAAAAAGGACAAATTAAGTTCCATTTGTAAGTGAAGCAGTGACGATGCGAGGTTGTCAGAATTTTAAAACGTTGTGTGGAAAAATGGAAGACTTTTGCTTCACAATTACTAAAATCTGAGTGATATTGCTGGGTGCTAATTGCCTCTTCAGAGTTGAAGAAGGGGCTTGTTAAAATGGATTTAGTTGGATTTAAAACACAATCCAAGAGCAGGTAAATGCAAGTGAAGGGCTCCATAAAGGAGGTGCTGTCAAGAGAAGCAGATTGTTGTTCATGGTGGGACTCCATAATGTAGGCATGACGAGGTGATGGTCAATTACAAATAATTGAGTCATAGCCTGGGAGAAAAATGGGAATTTCTAAGGTAGTTTTGAGATCTTAGTAAGGAATTTATACTTATTCCAAGCAGAATATGACTAGTTTCCTTTAAAGACATATTTGAAGTTATGTGGTTCTTTGAATATTCTTATCAAGTTTTCTCTTTACTAATTGTTTTCCAAAATAAGCCAAGTATGAAAATCATTAAATGTATGTGGTTCTTTGACTATTCTTACCAAATCTTATCTTTACTGATCAATATCCAGTGATGGCCAAGGGGGTGGGGGTAAGATTTTCATATTCTTGTCATTTTCAAGGAAGATATCATACTGTGATGCACTTTATTTCAAAGAAGGGCATGTGATAAATGATTTTTCCGAGGGTGATTATGTCTCATTATGCAGTGGAACCATCAGATCTTCATAGGGGTTATCTCAGCATGCAATATATTTGGGACGATGCTGAAAAATCTACAATAGTCTCCTACAAGGCCTGGCAATAGAGACTAGAAAATGAAATCAAGAGAAAGCTCTTTCTCTCTCTCTTTTTATCATCAAAGTATCTCACACTTTATGTCCTTTCTTTTCTTACTCCAGAGGATGAGGCACTTGGGGAAAATCATTCTATCATGTGTATGCAATTCTTGCACCAGAATGAATGAGCAAGGCAGACTGCTGGCAGCTTTCTCGGGGACACACTAAAAAGATGGTCAGTATGTCCCCAAAGATTTCACAGGCTGGATAAAACATAGAGGGCAGTAATCCGGAGCTCAGTTTGCCTTGCAGGATTGCATCATTTGGTATGGTGAGTGGTATGGTCTTATAAGACCCAGGGTGGAATCATTCTCTCTAGCTTTTACCACATGGTTGGAATTAGCAGGCTCCCCTCCCTCCTTTCCGTCTTCCCTCCATCTATTATACCATCAGATGATATTAAAAACAACTCTAGATCAAACAACTTGGGAATTGAGATTGTACATTATTTTATATTCTTTTGTTTCAGGCAATTGAAATGAACAATTGAACATTACTGGAGCCCAGAGATCCTGGAAAACAGCGAAGCTTAAGAAATTCTCCAGTGCTCTTGTGTTTTGGGAAACAGCTTACTAGAAAGAACCACCCTTCCCCACATGTCTTAGACCCATGGGTGCTCTTCATGTCTTTGGACAAGAGACAGATGACAAGGCCAGATACCCTCCAAATTCCTGGATTTTTTTCCCTCCAAATTGAATGGCTGAAATACTTGTCCATACTGCTCAAATGAAACAAAATGCTCCATAAAGAACTTTGTTAAGTTTCTTTCCTTTCCTCAGGACCCTGAACTTTAATTCACCCCTCAGCCTGAGCCTGCAAAATCTCCCCAACAGCCCTCTGAGAATAGGTTGGACTCATGGACATTTTTTGTCTGATTTACTATCCATCAAGCTACCCTACCTTGTACCCTGACTTTTCTACATCAGTTTTTAAAAGTGTGCTTGCTCTTCTTTATACAACAACATTCTTTTGTCTAGCTTTTTTTTTTAAATACTCACCTGAGGATAATTTTTCCATTGATTTTTAGAGAATGGAAGAGGGGGAAGTGAGGGAGAGAGAGAGAAACATCAATATGAAAGGGCCAGAGATCGAACCTACAATTGAAACTTGACCACGACCCTTCAGTTGGCAGGCTGACTCTAACCATTGAGCAACTGCCTAGTGCTCCTTGTCTAATCTTTGAGAACACTTGCATATCTCAACTCACCTCTCCCTATTGCAATAGTCTCTTCTCTAACTCCCCCACCCTTGTTGCGATCCTTCTGAAAAGTCTCTCCTTGGTAAGCACATTTCCTTTGAATCTGACAAAAACAATGCAGATAAAGTCAAAAGAAGATATGGAGCAGCTCAAGGACATAAAGTAGTTTACTGAATAAAGGGGTCTTAGAAAGGATAAAGTCTAGGCAGAGGTGACTGATCAGCCCTATATATTTCCTGCCCTTAGATTTTTACTCTCAAGAGATAAATTGCAGGGCTTGAGATCCTGTCTCAAGTCACCCAAGGGCATGCAGTGCACCTTGACTGGAAGACCCACCAATATTTTACACAGTAGAGGAAAGGTGACTTCTTAAGATAAAGCTGGGATCATGTTACAAAAAGGAAAGGGGAAAATGTTGGGTGGTTTACTACAGGTATGATACTTATCTGGAAGGCTTAGCACATTTAGATTTTCTACAAAAATAAAATAAAATAAAAAAATAAATAAATAAATAAAATAAAATAAAATAAATGAGGGAATTACAGAGTTGAGTATCAACATGTGGCTCTGTGCCGAGAATTCCCATGGCTAATTTGCAAAGTAGCCACTTGGTGTCACTTTAATATGTACATTTTTATTCTCTGTCAAACAGAAATGAAATGTTAGCCATCATAGTTATATAACATAATTCTGTCTGTATACTAAGCATATTTTCGGAGCTCAGCCTGGGATGCAGTATCAGAGGAAGGCATTACTATGTAGCCCGCCCTGTACCACATGTGCAATCCATGTGTAATCCACATAAAATAGATACAAAGTTCTCTAAGATTTTTTCTGACAATCTCCAGCTTTATAAGCAACCGTGCAGAACTATTTACTGCCAGTCTTACCATTCTTTCATTTATTTTGGCAACATACAGGCTAAATTATGGCAGCTTTCAACCATAAAATCCTGTACACTTTCAACCATAATTTCTAGAATCTCCGCAACATAAAGATGTTTATAAGGTTTCAGTCTTGTGGAAGCCATAGAATATGCTGGGCAGGCAGCCATTCATTAAGTCTCTCCCTATCTCTCTCTCTCTCTCTCTCTCTCTCTCTCTCTCTCTCTCTCTCTCTCTCTCTCTCTCTCTCTCTCCCTCTCTACAGTAGCCACAGGACTATATAAAATCATAGTCAACTTAAGTCAATATGAGCATGATACCTTGATGTATTGCCGAGAGCATTTTGCCTATGTGATTCTCTCCTTTGGTTTAAAGAGAAGCACTCATTTTTATAAACATACTAAGGTGACTATATTGCCAATGCCTCTGGGTGTCAACAAATCTATTTTGTGTGTGTGTATGTATCAACATATCTTGTGGTAAAGCCAGAGCATGGCTCAGTCACCTGTAATTACCATGGAATAAAAAAAACCAGCTAGAAATTTTCAAGAAACTTACTCAGCCTACATTCTCATGTCCTGGTTCTTCTCAATAGCATGAACTACAATACATATGCCTTTTGCAATGTCAGAGGCATATCTATGAATAATAATGAAGTCAAGAAGACAGTATTACCTTGCAGCTAATGGGGAGTGTTGGAGAGCTTTTCCTGCCCTCCATCTCATCCTGCAGGATGTAATGGAAGGCAGCAATTGGCACACTTGTCAAACAAGCTTCCTTGCTGCTTTGCATTCTCTCAGCAACTCAGCACCAGTGTCCAACGACCGAACAAATAGCGTTAGATTATCACCAATAACTGGTTACAAGGAATGAAGGATTCCTTTAATTCCCTCAACAGCACAGGTGTGCTCTCTATCAGCAGGAGTTTCCAGAACAGTGTCAGTTCCCCTGACAGAACAAGCTCCGATTGACAGGCAATGTCACCGACAGTCTTCTCAAGGCGCTGGGAAAGCTTTTATGTATCATTATTCTCCTTTAGATACAATACCGCTAAAGCTGACACTCGGGTTTGTAATGAGATCAGCACCACTGATGTTTTCTGTATAGTAAGACAGGGAACGCGTTCTGAAAATTCCCAGAGACGAGGACCCATCATTTTTAATGAGGAACAGCAGTCACTGGTACTGGATGGGTACCCGCTTTTTTCAGCCCTCGGCTTGATGCTGTGTGGGAGTCTTGCAATAATTAAATGAGGCAGAGTTGTCCTTTAGGAATCCGTGACCTCTCTGGGGAGGTAAAACGAAGACGCTGAAAGCAATTTGCCTAAATGAACTGAATGCTAAATTGAACATAGGCAAGTGTGTGGGTGGGTGGGTGGATGGATGGTAAAGGGAATCTGGGTTTTGAAAGCTTAGGAAGGGAAACCTGGAGGAATGGAGTGTATGCTCAAGGAGAGAGGAACCCATTCCCTCCTGACCAACTAACACACTGAAGGTCATGTGTTAAACACTGTTTATATTTGGGGGGTGGGTGGGCAGAGGACCATGAAGGTTACCGAAGGTAGCTGGTGAAAGGTTTACCTTCCTATAATAGAAGTCTACATCTACACCAGTGTTTCCCAACCTTCTCTCATGATGAGAATCACCTGGTGGAGTTGTTAAACCACAGATTCCTGAATCCCAACTAAGAAGTGCTAAACTAGGATTTTTGAGAACATATAGGTAAAATTGCATACATAACTTAGTGCTCTGTATATAACATCTGTGTTAGAGCACTAGTTAAGTATACAATTTTACCTATATGTTCCCAAAAATCCTAGTTTAGCACTTCTTAGTTGGGATTCAGGAATCTGTGTTTTAACAACTCCACCAGGTGATTCTCATCATGAGAGAAGGTTGGGAAACACTGATCTACACACACACCGGGGTTATAGAGTGTGGCTGTACCTTCCCTTCACAGTGGTCTTGGCCACGTGACTTCCTTTGGAAATAAATTGTCAATGGACTTGATGGGAACAGAAGCTTGAAATGTACTGTGTAGGTGGAATTGCACTTGTGTCTTTCTTTTAAAATTCTATTTTCGGCTCAGTTTGATGGAGTGTCATCCATCAAAAGGTTGTGGGTTTGATTCCCAGTCAGGGCGGGGATAAGAAGAGGGTGGGATATCTCTCATACATCGATGCCTCTCTAAATCAATGAACATGACCTCAGATGAGGGTTAACATTTTTTTAAAAAAATGTGTTTATTGAGGTCATGTTGGTTAATAACATCCAATTTCTCTGATCTGCCTTGTACTTTCCCACCTGCCCATGCAGCACTCAGATCCCAGCCCAACAGCAGACAAGACTCAAGTCCAGTTGGATCCTGTTGTCCCGAACATACTGCCCAGCAGAGCTCAGACTAGACCTGCTCACTCGTCCTCACTCTAAAGACCAAGAGCAGGAGAGAAAAATGCCTCTTGTTATAAGCCACTGAGATATTGGCTTTTTGTTTGTTTGTTTTGTTGTTGCCGCTGCATAGCAAAACCTGACTTATAAAGAAATTAAGATTACACTCATATGTTTTAATGTAGAGGGGAGTATCCTGGGGAGGCAGGGGTCCCTGAACAGGTGAGAGGCCTGGGTTTACAAGGACTTTATGGAAGTGACAGCACTCTACATGCCCTGAAGGAAGGGAAGGGTTTGAGCAGATTGGGGAGCAGCAAGGGAAGGAAGGAGAGAAGGTACCTGTCCTGCAGGCACATGACAGGGTTTTAAAATGCATCCTGCAAGTGTCTGACATTAAGCTCTTGATTGCCCAGACATGCGTTTCAAAGACAGCTGTCTGGAATAAACTCATTGCCAGCCACACATGTGAAAACAGAGCCAGGCCACCCACCCCTGAAGTTTGCTTTCTTTCCGAGACCTCTGGCTGGTTTAGATATCTAACTGTTAGACAGCTTGTTTTTTCTTTCCTGCAATCATTCCTGCTCTTCTGTTTTAAATTCACCAGCATCTGTGATCCTGTGAGATCAGAGCAGCCCCTCAGGCCCTAGTACTCTTCAACCTCGCTCTGTGGACTCAAGCCTGCCCTGTACCTCCAGGATTTGTGAGTAACATCCCCTGTCTCTTTCTCTTTTCAAAGTTCCCTAATGGCTGTTGCTGAGCTTTGTTATTCAGTCATAATAAGAACCACAGGGCCTGCTCCAGCCACAGCATGGGCTCTGGATCTGGAAGCGACTGTAGGGTCTCTCCTGGAGCCCAGGTGATTGTCCCCAGACATTCCAGCCTGTGGTGTCCATAGCACAAAACTATATCCTTGTTTACAGAGTGGGATGCACTGGGGAAGGAAAGCAGTGTGTAAATGGGGTAGAGCCATGATCAGCAAACTGAGGCTTAAGAGCCACATGTGGCTCTTTGGCCCCTTGAGTGTGGCTCTTCCACAAAATACCACGGCCTGGGCGAGTGCATTTTGAAGAAGTGGCATTACAAGAAGTTTAAGTTTAAAAAAATTTGGCTTTCCAAAGAAATTTCAATCTTTGTACTGTTGATATTTGGCTCTGTTGACTAATGAGTTTGCCCACCTCTGGGGTAAAGTATTTGGTTTCTGTTGATGCCATAACAAATTAGCACAAATGGAGTGGCTTAAAACAGTACCCTTGTATCATCCCATGCTTATGTGGGTCAGAAGTCTGGGCTCATACAGCCTCTCTTAGCTAGGCAAGCTGCTTGGAGTCTCAGAAGTCCAATAGCAAGGCATTGGCAGGTATGTGATCCTTTCTAGAAGGCTCTGGGTATATATCCACTTAGACTCTAAGTCTTAGCCAGCTTCTGTTCATTGAGGCAGAACTGAAGTCTCCATTCCTGTACTGTTTGTTGCCTGTGGCTGATCTTTGTTCCTAGTGGCTGCTAGTGTTCCTCCCACACTTTCCACACGCCTCCCCAGAGCAGTGGGTGGAGTCTGTCTCAGGCTTTTCAATCTTTCCTTGTTCCTCTTCTATTAGATCTTTTCCTTCCCCTTCTGCTTTTAAGGGCTTATGTGGTTATTTAGCCCTCCCTTGGATAATCAAGGACAAGCTCCCTATTTTAAAATCAGCTGATTAGACATTTTAATTTTTATCTGCAAAGTCTTTTCACAGCAGTCCCTACATTAGTATTTGATTGAATAACCAGGGGACAGAAACCTGGGGTGGGATGTGGGGGATGTCTTTAGAATTCTACCTGCCACATGTGGTACAAAAAGAGAGAGAGAGAGAGAGAGAGAAGGAGTCCTATTTTAATAAAATGAAGGTAATAGGTAAGGGAGTATAGAGAAAATAGGATTTAAAATAAAAAGCCTCAGCAATGGTGACGAAGAGCAAGGTAAGATTCATGCTCACAGCAGTCATGAAATCAGAGTTATATATTAGAATTCCCTAACACTGTTTGGGAGAAGTTTCAGGAAACAGAAATCCCAATTTATAGGTTATTGCTATTGTACATGGTCATTTTTAACAAGATTTAACTTTATTTTTAGTAGTAAATACAGCAAGAGGGACAGATATAGAAGCCTACCAGCTTCAGATCTGGAAGACTTTGGCCCATGAGTGACTAGAATGAAAATTAAGGGAGGAGGGGGTCAGAGAATTGACAGAAATAGGGAATAAGAGGCACAAGAAGAAGGTGAAGATTCAGGGGGATGGTTTCTGCCCACCAGGCAGTTGGAAATATGGTAATCTGAGCTAGTGACACTGATTTGGCAACTATCTGCAAAGAGATAAATGCCAGTGTATGGGGGCATCTAAGAACAGTGAGAGAGGTTCGGATGAAATACAAAGAGACAAAAATGAGTAGTTAAGAACAAAACTTTGAAGAATGTTTACATCTTGTGATTAGGAATAAGAACAGTGGTCAGTGAAGGAAACAGTAATGAAAGTCATGGAGAAGATATGTGGAAATGTCAGTGCCCCAAAATGTGCAAAGGGGAGAATTTTACAAAGGAAGTGCTCAACAGTGATGTAAACTGAAGAAAGATTATACCTTATTCATATCTTTGGCCAGCATTAGAAGTGGACCAAAATCCAATTTGCTGTCACAGTTAGAAAAAGGATCTGAATTAAGAGCATTGATATCAACATTGTGGAAAACACATGTGGTTGTGCTTTTACCTGTGACCTTCATTTGCAGAAATCTCTTAAGTATTGTTTACTGAGAATTATTTTCCTGCAGATAACACTGCAGGAAATGCTAAGGAAACAGAAATTACATATTTATTTTTCTTGGAATTATAGGGACAGAAGTTTCCCTGAATATCATTTTCTTTCAATTACAGTTGATATTCAATATTTATTAGTTTCAGGTGTATAGCAAAGTGGTTGTGGGGGATGTCTTTAGAATTCTACCTGCCACATGTGGTACAAAAAAAGAGAGAGAGAGAGAGAGAGAGAGAGAGGAGTCCTATTTTAAGGACTCTCATCATGTTGATCCCCCAATGAGACTAGTACCAACCTAGCACCATACATAGTTATTACAATATTATTGACTATTTTTCCTACACTGTACTTTACATTCCTATGAGTGTTTCTGTCACTGGCAATAAAAACATCTTAATCCTGTCCCCATTTTTACCTATCCACCCGACCATCCTCTCATCTGGCAACCATCAGTTTGTTCTCTGTATCTATAAGTTTGTTTTTGTTTTGTTTATTCGTTCATCTTGTTTTTAGATTCCACATATAAGTAAAAGCATATGGTATTTGTTTTTCTCTGTCTGACCTATTTTATTTAGCATAATACCCTCCAGGTCCATTGATGTTATCACAAATGGTAAGGTTTCATTCTTTTTATGGCTGAGTAATATGTACCACATCTTCTTTACCCAATTGTCTATTGTCTATTGATGGACACTTAGGTTGCCTCCATATCTGGCTATTGTAAGTAATGCTGTAATGAACATAGGAATGCACATATCATTTTCCGTGTTTTGTCTTTCTTTGGGTAGATACCCCAAGTGGAATTGCTGCATTGTATGGTAGTTCTATTTTTAATTTCTTGAGAAAACTTTATACTTTTTCTGTATTGGGTGCACCAATTTGCAGTCTCACCATCAGTACCCAAGGGTTTCCCTTTCTCCACATTCTTGTCAATACTTGGTATTTGTTGATTTATTAATGACAGCCATTCTAACAGATGTGAGATGATGTCTCATCATGCTTTTAATTTTAATTTCTCTGATTTTTAGTAATTCAGAGCATCTTTTCATATTTCTATTATCCATCTATATCTCCTATTTGGAAAAATGCCTATTCAGGTCCTCTGCCCATTTTTTAAAAATTGAATTTTTGTTGTTGCTGTTGTTGTTGTTTTTTGGTGTTAAGTTGTATGAATACCTTATATATTTTGGATATTAAATGCTTATTAGATGTATCATTGGTGAATATTTTATTCCATTCAGTGGACTGCTTGTTTTGTTTTGTTGATGGTTTCTTTGCTGTGCAAAAACTCCTCAGTTTGATGTATTCCATTTTTTTCCTTTTGTTTCCCCTGTTCAAAGAGAATATATTATCAAGAGTGATGTATGAGAGTTTACTGCCTATCTTAATATTTTTTTATATTTGGAATCTCCTTCAGAACCACTTCTAAGCAAAACTTCAATTATTGAATGCTATAATTCTGAGAAATTCTGGTATGAAGGAAGGAAGAGATGTTTGGCAGAAATAGTAGGCTAAACATGAATTTAATAGTACTTTAATGTTAGCAAAAATTTATCAAAATTATGATAGTAATAAAGTTAATTCCATTCAAATAATTATAAACTAAAATAAATACTCAACATAAACTTAAAGTATCTAAAGCTAAGATTATAATTTTAAAAATGATGCAACATCAGGAAACTTGGGATTCTATTTTACCCATTGGTAGAGTAGCCAGAAAATTCTTTTGACTCTACAGTTATAGTCCCCATATCAGATTTTCAGAGAGACCCATCTATTGGTAATAAACCCATCTATTGGTAAAGATCTGGAATATGGAGGTAATAGCACATTTTGGGGCTCACATGATGATGATGACAAATATTCACTATTTTTTAGTATTGTGTTTCTTGAATATTTAAAAATTCACTAGCTACTGTTTGCATTTGGGATGGTGTCTAAGTGAATTTTAATTCAAGGGCATACATTGAAAAGCCTAGAAATATATCATCCATATGTATTACACTGGTAAATTTTTACAAAGTATTCCTGGTGATTTTAAACAACATACTGCCTCCATTTTTATTGCTTATAACTAGGTTATGTTCAATTTCTCCTGGTTCCAGTCCATCTCAAAATGCCTCAAACACAGCTGTTCCAACATAATTTTGGCTCATTGGGTTTCTGTCAAAACCCAGAACTACAAATACTGCTCTGAAGATAGGAGGCGAGGGAAAGCTTCAAGAGTGAAAATGATTTTAAAGCTCAAAATAGCTCACGTTGACTTTGGCTTAGGAAGGTGTTTATTTTTATTTTATTTTTAACTCAAGCATATTTAGGATCTTTTGTAAATTAAATAGAGTTTGCAACTTTTATTAAAAATCTTATCATTATCAAGGTTAATTTTTCATTATTCTTTTACCGTGAAGAAGATGGGGAGAGGGGACCCCCATTATTGATAGGGAGAGGCAGTTCACACAGCAATATCAGCATTTAGTCTTTAAGACCAGGCTGCCAGGGTTGAATTCCTGCTCTATTGCTATTGGTCCTATGATCTTGGGCAGGTTGCTCAACCTCTGTGCACCTTGGAGCAAAGTGAGACTGGTGATAATACCACTTCCTAGAGTTATTGTAAGGATTAAAAACAGTCTCTGACAATAATCGATACTCATTATCATTAAAAGGCTCTTTTAATTTAGTTTATTCCTTGGTAGTCCCATTGCTTGGTATACTCAGCTAGTTCATATTTTTATTTCTTTTATTTTTATGATGTGTGTGTGAGTGTGTGTGTGAGTGTGTGTGTGTGTGTGTGTGTGTGTGTGTGTGTGTGTGTTAGTAGGTAACATTCCCTTCTTCAGAACTACTCAGATCATCAAGATGGGTTTAGCAATCTGGATGACATTTCAGTCTGAAGTGGAGTGGAGTCCCCAAACCTGCTCTGGAGAGCTCTCCAGCATTCTGTATCCGGAGATAAATACACCTCTTGGAGAGAGTGAGAGGAGATACCTTGCTGAGGCAAAAGTTCTTCAAACAGTTGTGAAGTCTCTGCAGATGGAGCCAAGATGTTTTTATGATCTTGTGATGGGCTTTAATCTTCCATCGGGTTATTTTTATTTCTCAAAACATTTTCCATTCCTGAAAGATTACTCTTTTTACTTTGGACATAGAGCCAGAGAGGCTGTGACAGCTTCTAATCCTTGTAATTTGTCTGGATATGAAATTTCTTCAGATAATAGTACTGACCTGGAGTAAGTCTGAGTGATTTGTTAACACGATAAAACTAGTCCATCACCAGAGACAGAGCAGCCCCCTGGGAGCCTCTGATTTCTCATATTTATGCTTTATGACAGTATCATTCATCCAGGGAATAGGTTTGATTATTTTAGAACCCTGTGAAGATAGACAATTTGTAGGGTATTTGAGAGATGGAAACATGGATATGTTTTGATCCCATTCCATACACAGATAAAAGTTTTCAGTGTAAAGAGGGAATCCCAGAAGAGGAGTGCATGCTTTGGAGCTAATAGTTTACAAAGTTAATTTTTGTCCTCACAACTAGAATGTCACACACACACACACACACACACACAATGCAGATTCCCTTAAGCATTGTTTTGTTGCCATTAGGCACCCACTTATCAAAATCAGAACCTGTATGGATAGTTTGAAAGTGTTTGAATTATGCACTTGATAAGTTCTATTTCTTTTTATTGCATTAAATTGGAGCAGAACCAGTAGAGCCTTGAAGGGCAATCCTTCGCCAGGTGGCTAATTCAGGTCACTCTTCTCATCTTGATCCTTTGCACACAGCCTTTATTTATGGATTTATTCATGGAGCCAGGCTGCGTCAATCTATGTTCCACTTAATTTCAGCAGACTGATGCTGGGAAACCTGCTTTATTTTCTTCTGCTATACCTGCACCACAAGAAACTACCTTTAATTGGTGATTTGTGGGACAGCAACTAGCCTGGAGCTTATTAGTGTCTGAGCTGGTGATTCGGAGGACATCCATTGGAAATGAGCTGAGAAAGTTGCCCTTCATTGAAAACTTTCTCTCAAGGAACAATCTAACATCATGCCATGTAAAAACAAACAGACACTGAGGAAAATACTTTGTTTTTCTCAAACTTCTGTGTTGTGTGCAATTAAATACACTCTTGTAAAAGGTATGTATGTGTCCATGACTCCTGTTTCACCTTGGTAGGTAAACCTCTCTCCTTAGCAAGACTCCATACTCCCAACAGCACAAGACCTGTTGTCTTAACTTCTTTCATTATTCTATACTTTTTAGTTGGTTAATTATATTTTCTGGTCTGTACATTTCATGGCAATAGGAAACCCATTTAGTGTAAAAAAAATATCTAGAATTTGTTGTTGGTAAAGCACACAAGAGGTTAGTTACCTTGAAACCAGAGGAAAACAAAATGGGTTTGGCTATTCCCTTCAGTTGTTTTTTTGGAAATAGATATTGTGACAAGATAACTACTAGGTTTTATTTTCTCAAGGTCCTACAACTCAGATAATCTTAGCTATTTTCCAGGTAAGTCTATGTCATTAACTGTCAACTTGAAAATGAAACTCTACTTCCTCAAATGGCAGCTTCAGGCCTGCTTGGTTCACTGCTCCTTTCTCATGTAGATTTCCCTGCATTTATTCATACTTGCAAGTTTGTTTTCAACCAATATTGATTGAATGATTATCAAGGTCCAGATGCTGGTTGAGTAGCTGGAGGTGAAAATATGAATTACAATGCAAAATCTGAGTTGAAGGATCTTTGGTTTAGAAAACAAGCAAGTAAATAAATGATTTTACCACAGTGTCTCAGTAGTAAATACAGATGGTTCTGGAAACATGGAGAAAGGGCATCTAATTGAGACTAAAATGGAGTTTCCAGGGAAAATTGATATCCAAATTGAATCTTGAAAGATAAGTGGATGTTGGTTAGGAAGAGAGTTATTAAAATTTACTTTAAAATTTACTATTTTGAGGCTTAGGATGACCTCTTCTTACCACTTAAGGGAAACTAGTGAGAAAAAAATCCATTGGGGAAAACTCTATGTAGAGAAAACATTAACATTGAGTATTGGGCAGAGGAGAATCTGTAATGAGATCCTGGGTAGAACGGGAAGATGAAGGCAACAATCGTGACTTTTTACTTCCCTTTGGGCATAAGGATTACCTTTTAGTGGCCAGAAGAATCAATTGGAATGCTTTTTAAAGATAATGATTTCTTGGTTCTGTTTTTCATAAATTCTGATTTACTGGGTCTGGTGGCAGAATCAAAAATATAAATTTATAAAAAGTGACCCAATTATGCACAGAGTTTCCTTCACCTTATGTTGTTTTTTAAAAAAATACCCCAGGATATGTTTCATTGATTTTAGAGAGTGGAGAAGGGAGAAGGGGAGGACAAGAGGGGGAGGGGGAGAGAGATTGATATGAGCAAGAACCATCAATCAGCTACCTCCCAAATGCACTTGGACCAGGGATGGATGGAACCCACAGCCTGGGCATGTGCCCTGATGGGAAAAGGAACCAGTGACCCTTTGGTGCAGGGGACAGTGCTTCCAACCAACTGAGTCACACTGGCTAGGGCTCCCTTACCTTAGTTTTTATTCCCATCACTCTACCCAGCCTCTTTTCTACAATTCTACTAGCACAGCCACAGGAGTCTGGGAATTTCAAAAAGAATTATTTTCATTACTGAGCAGTAATAGAAAGGACATAAGAGAGTCATACAATTAGTTAAGCTTATGCAGCACAAGGTGCTGTTGCGACTGTAAGCACATTCTAGGTTTCAGACTTAAAACAGCTTTACGAGGCCATTCTTGGGTTGCTTTCCCTCCTAGCATATTTCTCTGTGACACTGCTCACAGCTCAGTTCCTGTACTGTCAGTTGTTCATTTTTCCTATAATTCATATGAGCATAAACATTCACTTTCAACTCTACTGCCTTCCTGGAGCCCTTCAGCTCTGTTTGTGCTTTCTACTCAAAAGAACATCCTCATCTTAGCTGATTGTAAATAATGCATTAATATCTCAGATCAGCGGACACTCTGTTCACTCCACATACTGTGGGGCCTTTGTTGACGCCTTCCTAATGATACTGGCACAGGTTAGAAGTACCTTTGTATTGAAATAATAATCCTCATGACAAAGCACTTGTATGTGTCCCATCCCAGGCACATGTAATGTGCTCAATTGATATTTGTTGGAGAACAAGCAAATATATACAGTAAGTCATTTAGAGGCACTTGTGTCTCAGGATACTGATATCAAGGAAGACAAATGTTATATCTTACTCTGGATCTTCTGTATGACATCAGGACTAGTGACTTTGTCAAGGGTCTATCTCAAGATCTCATTGCAATAAGTAATTGTTAAGTCTACCTATCTCAAGTTGTTAACTTCTTGTGATCTCTTCAGAGATGGTTGATTAACTAGAAATTATTAAACAATGGTCACCAGGCTTCTTTCTCTTAGAATCAGAACTGTCAGAGTTCTGTTTTTCATAAGTTCTGGAGGGAGGACCAAAAATATAAATTTGTAAGAATTCACCCAATTGTGCACAGATTTTCCTTCACCTTAGGTTGTTTTTTTTTTTTTTAAATACCTACCCCAGGATATGTTTTTATATAGGTGTTTTTGAGATATATTCATTAAAAAAAAACTAATTTAAATTGCTCTGTTCTGAGGTTTAGGGATAGAAGAATAAAGTATTATTCATTAATAGAACCAAATTCACATAATATAACAATAATCACACTTGATTTTTATTAAAAAGAGCCTGTGCTTCAACTGCTATATATAAACTAATAGATCTTTAAACTAAGTCTCAAATTACATGGACACTTTTATTTTCCAAAGTGAATGGGTCTGGAGAAGTAATTCAGAGATGTCAGGAGATCTGAATTAGAAATGCAGTTATTAGTGAAAGTCTATGCTGAAGATTATGCTGAAAAGCCCACAGCTGACCAAACAAATTCAGAAACTAGGGAAGGAAGATTTATAATTTCATTTTCAGTTCAGAATATTCAAGACACACCTCCTTTTCTTTTTCAGAATGTAGATCTCTGATCTGTACAACACAAGAGGGGCCATGTGCTGCCTGTCTCTCTGATTTTTCCTTTTGATATATCTGAGGCTGAATTCTAGTGAAGAATCCCATGGGCTCATTCTCCGGAGAAGGCTGCTCAATTAGGAGGGTTTGCTAACCTTTGAAAAAAAGATGAAAAGTTGATGAGCCAACATAGGAATTAACGTTGAAAACTCACTTCTGTACCAGCTCACAACATTGTTAGAAACAACAGTAATTATTGTTATTTCAAAAAACTGTTAGTCTCAGAGTGGGAGTAGAAAGTCAAACAGGAGAATAAGCTTCCTTTGTTTGATTGACATATTGGAGACAATTCTCTTTCAGCCTAATCATCAGCCGGAGGCGTATATAAATAATCTCTGAAAACTCGTAAGCAAAGTCACAAATATGTGAATTATGTTAAAATGAAATAAAGTGCAGGAAAAAGCAAACCTAATCCAGAGAACTTAGCTATTGCAAAATTATTTTCTGCCACCATAGACACATGAAAAACTTATTTAAAAATGTAATTGTAGCCAAACCGGTTTGGCTCAGTGGTAGAGCATTGGTCTACGGACTGAAAGGTCCCAGGTTCGATTCTGGTCAAGGGCATGTACATTGGTTGCGGGCACATCCCCGGTAGGGGGTGTGCAAGAGGCAGCTGGTCAATGTTTCTCTCTCATCGATGTTTCTAGCTCTCTATCTCTTTCCCTTCATCTCTGTAAAAAATCAATAAAATATATTTAAAAAATGTAATTGTAAAAGCTGATTAAAAATTCATTTTACCAACTTCCAGTTATAAGATAAATAAGTACTACCCTGTTTTCCCGAAAATAAGACAGTGTCTTATATTAATTTTTTCTCTCAAAGTTGCACTAGGTCTTATTTTCAGGGGATGTCTTATCTTTCTATGCACTAGGTCTTATTTTCAGAGCATGTCTTATTTTCAGGGAAACACAGTAGGAATGTAATGTACAGCATGATGGCAAAAGTTATCACTGCTGTGTGATATATAAGATATAATAATCCTAAGAGTTCTTATCTCAAGGAGAATATTTTATAAGATAATAGGTGTTAACCTATTGTGGTAAAGATTTTGCAATATATATATGGCATGCTATATACCTTAAAAGTATACAGTGATGTGTGGCAATTCTCAATAAAACTGGAAAATTGCACATATTTTTATAATTACAAAAATTTTAATGTTTCTCAAAAATAATTTAACCTTATTTACTGAGCATTTTTTTGTGTAGACACTGAAAATGGTGTTGGGTGTATAAGGGTCAATAAGATAGACATGATGTCTGTTCTCTTGAAACTTACCTTTTGTTGTCCTCAGATCTCTTTATACATACACCTCTAGTTACTCCCTAGTCAAATAATCAGTCTCATGGCTTTAATATCAAGTGTAGCTATTGACTCCCAAGTTATCTTGAGTCTGGATCTACCCCTTGAACATCAAATTAAACTTCCTCGAAATCTTCATTGGGGTGATTATTCGGTTCCTCAAATTTAGTGTCTAAAACTTAAATCTTTTTTTTTTCTTTACCACCTATGTCTCTGCCAATCAATGATTTCTAAATATTACCTATACTGCTACACTATGCCACCATTTTTTCTTATCTGGAATATTGCAGTTCATTTAGCTCCAAGTGTTGACTCTAGCATTACATTTTCCATAGAGCAGTGAGAAGGGATGTAAAATTTTTAGATCATGATATTCTTCTTCTCAGAACCATCTAGTGATTTCCCATATCACTCTAGGTAAAAATCAAACCTCTTACATGGTTCCCTCTACCCCCGGCAATTCTATATCACCGCTAGTTCTCTGTTCAACTGCCTCCACTCCAAGTACCTGCCTCCTCCCCTCAGAGGTCTTTACTTGTTCTTTACTTTGCTCGTTATGCTTTTCCTCACAA
Organism: Pipistrellus hanaki; assembly: GCF_964339955.1. NCBI lineage: Eukaryota > Metazoa > Chordata > Mammalia > Chiroptera > Vespertilionidae > Pipistrellus > Pipistrellus hanaki. The sequence continues at coordinate 42,218,994 of NC_140516.1, read as the reverse complement.
ATACCTGCATAACTCATTGTTCATTTTATTTAACTCTGTTTATCTTCCACATTATTCCAGAACAATGCACTCATCCTCCTTACTCTGTCTTTATATCTGTTCTTGGTATTTCTCATGGCCAATCACAGGCCTGTTCAAATTGGTCATTATTCATGGATTCCATATTTGTGAATTCTCTAACTTGCTAAAATTTATTTGTAACTCCCTAAATCAATAATTGTGTCACTTTCATGGCCAATCACAGATATGTTCCGAGTGATAAAAAATGTGAGCACCTGGCTGAGGTATATAAGGCCACAAACTCTGCCTTATTCCAGTTCTTACGCGATAACCATGTGTCCTCTTTTAGCACCTCATCTTTCTCATCTTTATTCATTTTGTCGGTGATGTCATGGTTTAAAATACTGGATCTCACATTCCTAAGTGGGTCTTACTGAGAGAATGCATGTGTTAGATAAACTTCATTTAGGCATGAGTTAAAGTATTGTTGGCTACCAGATCAATGTTAATGAGTCAACAATATAGATTAAATAAAGTGTATTTAAACAGAAACACACAAAGTGAGGTTATATATTGATTACTTGATGAGACTGTTGCAACCACAGTCTTGCTTGTATCTAATCACTATTTCCCTTAGGAGCAGTGCGCAGTACTCACTAATTCAGTGTTTCTGATGACTTTATAATAGAACATAGCTCTTACAAATAATGAAAATTAATTGCATTTCGTCTTTCTATTTATCACCCACCAATAAAATATAAACTTATGGCAACATGAACTTTGTGTTTAAACCTGTACATCCAATGCTTAGAACTGTGCCTGACAAATAATACCTACTTAATAAGTATTTAATGATGTAATAAATGGAGAAAAAAATACATCTTTTGTGAGAGAAATGCAAAATATTAATATTTGAGAAATGCAACAGACTAGTAATAAAACCAAGAAAAGACACAAGTTGTGATAGTCTCTGAAGGCCATAAGCAGGGTGATGAGGTTGACAGTAATTGTTATGCAGGGCTGATGTCATTTGATCTGAGACCTAAAGGAGAAGGACAGCCAGCCCTGAGAATCAGTGAGGAGAGTATTCTAGGCAGATAGAATAAAAAGTGAAGACACACAGTGAAAGGGGTGGTAGCTGGGACTGAACACAATGAGGACAGTGAGAGTAATGGGGAAAATGGTGAAGATAAGTAGAAGAAGCAGAAAGATGCTAGCCCAGGAAAGCATTATATATTTTACATATTTTAAAATCTTTGAGTCCCTTAAAATATTTGAAGCAATGTGAATGTATAAACCTGATACCAATTCTAAAGGAAAGAAACATTAAAAGGAGACTAATTAGTCAATTAATTGGCCAATTTTTAGTTGCCATATATTTTGCAATTGCCAAATAGCTATTCAGACATAGTGACTTATCTGATTCAAGTACCTGTACATTAGGGGCTATTAGATTGATCTCTTACAAAAGGATCTGAAAAACCTCCATGGCAATTTTTGGTGGATAGCACAGAATGACCAAAGACCCTATTCTTTAGTTGTGAGGGTTTGGAAGATGATATAACAAACTGGAGAGACAAACTGGGGAGAAAGGGAACATCTGTCAAATGAACCTTGGTGATTTGCTAATCAGAGAGTGGCCAGTGTTGAAATCAGAATGAGTCAATTTTATTAGGGGTAATATATTTTTTAAAGTCTTGGATAGTACTCAGCACTTAGGATATACAAAGTATAATACATTTTCTTTTTTTAAATATATATATATATATATATTTTTTTTTTTTACAGAGAGGAGGAGAGAGGGATAGAGAGTTAGAAACATCGATGAGAGAAAATCATCGATCAGCTGCCTCTTCCACACCCCCTACTGGGGATGTGTCCGCAACCAAGGTACATGCCCTTGACCGGAATCAAACCTGGGACTTTTCAGTCCATAGGCCGACGCTCTATCCACTGAGCCAAACCGGTTTTGGCAAAAGTATAATACATTTTCATAATGAATCTGTGGCCAAGTAGTTTTTAAATGTATATCTAAGATAAAAACAAACAAACAAATAAACAAAAAATGTTATCTCCATAATATATTTCTCTAGATGTTCATATGTTTTAAAAGGTTATTTAAGAATACATAAGTGTGAATGTATGGTTAACTGGATCTTGCTTCTCTGGATAAAATCTCTAGGCCAGAAAGAACATCAGCCATTGCACTGCTGCCAGGAAAGTCACTGCGTTAGGAATGTCCAATAAGTTTAACTCATAGGAAAATCTCTGATTTCCAGGAGCTGCTCGAATCCCTGAATTGAGCAGGATTCTGATGCAGAATCTGACTCAAAGAGCACGGTGAGTAGCTCCTAACGTATACTCTAGCATGTATGTAACATGCCATAACTTGGCCATGCCTAAGGGAAACTGTCCTGGAAAAACAGTCTCTGCTGGAGGATTTCTATCAGGCAGAACTGACTTCAAATCCTTGTCACATGATCTCTAACTGCATGTGCTTTAAAAAGTACATCAACCTCACTATGTATCTCTATATAGTGGGGTAAGAATATGTATCTTCTATGAAGATCAACTAAGATAATGGATGTAAGTGCATGGCATATGGTTGGAACTCCCTAATCATTAATCTTTAAATTCCCATTTCCCACTATCTTTGGGAAAGACCTTCACTTCAAGGGCTTGGTTTTTCCTTTATGGACTATTCTTAAATTTGAATCTTACACCAACTATCACCCTCTTCCATGAATTAATATTTCTTCCTCCCAAGTGCTCCTTACTGTGTTTATTTAATGTCTTTATTATTGCTTACCTATCACTAGTGTTGAAGTCAGAAAACATTTGTCTTCAAGACCTGCCTTCAAGACTTGGTTTCAGTTCTGCCCCTTCTTTTCACACACCTTAAGAGTTCTCCTATGAAGGGGGCCTCAGTTTTTATCAAAATGGAAATCTGATACATATAAAATATCAGAAACTTATTTGTCCCTCCTAGAGTCATCTGTACTTTAAAATGAATTTGCTCTGAGATAAAAATTGTTACAAGAGAGATATAAGTGTTGAATATAAATACTTTAGGAAAGGTATCATCTATACCACATGTGTCAAACACAAGGCCCGCGGGCCAAATCCAGCCTGCCAGGCCTTGCAATGTGGCCCGCACCGCGCTGTCATCACTGCACTCCGCTGTCAGTTTATGACATTGTCAGTTTATGACTGTTCAGTAAACCATTCGGCCCGCGATTTAGGCTGGATTTTAGATTTTGGCCCCTTCTCTGATTGAGTTCGACACCCCTAATCTATACTATAAAGCTAGATCATGGCTGATTTTCTATTCTATCATTCAGCACATTTTAATTGAGTATTTTCTGTGTACCTGGTCTGGACTAAATACACTGTAGCTTCTAAATAGGAGACTGTGCCCTTTGTAATTACTAAGAGATGGAGAATGGACAAGACACAGATTCTGTTCAATATCTGGCCAGTGGTTAGCACAGAATTACAATGGTAAGTATTATTGAAGTACTAAGACCTAGATCTTATCACATGTAAGAAATGATCAGAGAAGTCTTCATGGGTGAAGGCACATTTGAAATTTGCCTTAATGAGTAGAGGGATCTAGGCAGACAGGGATTAAATTAGAAGGTGTATATATATTAGTGACTTATGAAAATGTACCAAATGTGTTCGGGAATGGTTGGATTTAGATTATGTATATATATGGGAAAGGCTTAGGCCATATTACAGAAGGTTTTGAATGATATGCAGTAGTATTTGTGATTGATTAAAAATAATAAAGAAGCATTAATCAATTTGAATAAGAAAGACTTGAGTTGGGAAAGAATAGACTAGGCACATCCATTACAGAACTAGTATTAGGATAAGACAGAAGCATGGAAGGTCTGAGTGAAGATATTGAGGGTTGAAAAATAAAGGACATAATAAATGTGAGGTACATTGTAATGGGAGACTATGTAATAGTTTGTGAATTATACTTACTTGCAGAAATATTTTAGATCTATGCTTGCATGTTAAAGTAACTCCTGGAGTGAATGTACATGGACATTTGACTGGGATGTGAGATAACCCCACATTAGAAATGTGTTACTATTACCAAATTTGAAAACAACCAAACTTGTTGACATTTAAGATTTTCAATATGGTTGAATCGTGAATAAAAAACATCTGTTTCCCCTATCTGAAACAGTACATCAAATTTATGCTACAGAGAAGGAGTGAAAAAAGCTATCTGTCATCCATGTAAAATATGCGTGTCAAAAGAGTGTGCATTTGGTGCAATTTTATCACATCTTCTCTCCACATTTTCAGGTCAAGTTCAGTGATTTATCAGCTTGTGCTAAATTGCCAATTCTCAGATAATGTACACCTCCAACTCAGATCATTTGAAAGGATTTATCTCTCATAGAACACTACATGACATTGTTTTTCTTCTTTGACTTTGCTTGAGGAGGAGACATTAAACACACAAAACTATTGATTTTCTTGTTTCACAAACTCTTCCAAAGCTCCTCACTTGACCTTATCTAACCAAGGGCAATGGTTTTACATTTGTCAGTTATCGCCAACAGTCTCAGGATGTTTTACTTGGGCAGGCAATTTGTTTTCCCTGGACAGTTTTGCATGATCAGGACTTAAGTTTGGACAGAAGGCAGAAAAGAAACTCTGAGAAACTGAGTTTCAGATATTTAGATCCCATTAGCTGGGATTTACAGCTAATCTACAGCTAATAGATTTAAATAAATCTATTAGCTGTAGATTTCTGCAAGATTTTGCAATTTCTCTTATTTTGTCATTTGAACCAATATTACCTCTCTATTTTTATTTTTTAACTGCCATGACACAAACATGCTAAAATATACAAATAATAAAAAGTACAAACAATTAAAAGGTAACTTTAACCATATAAAAAAAACACCCACTCTGTTTAGTGAGTTAACATTTTGTGTAGTTTTCCAGAAAGTTGACATGCATATATGAATGTATGAACTGAGACACATCAAGGGCACCACTTAGAAGGGATTGTATCTACCATGTTTGTTTTTTAAACATATATTTTTATTGATTTCACAGAGGAAGGGAGAGGGTGAGAGAGATAAAAAAAAACATCAATGGTGAGAGAATCATTAGCAGCTGCCCCCTGCACACCTCCCACTGGGGATTAAATCTGTAACCCGGGCATGTGTGGCCTGACTGGGAATCTAACCGTGATCTCCTGGTTCATAGATTGACACTCAACCACTGAGCCATACCAGCCAGGCTTCCATGTTTTAAAGACCTGGAAAAATAGTCTTGGATGAGTTACTTCTGTAAAACACAGTTACATCCTGAGAATAGGATGTCTTCCCTACAAACAAGAGGGATAGGGATGTGCTAGAATGTTCACAGTAAGGAGGAGATGCTCTCTAAACATAGACCTCACACTATGTTCTATCAGCCCATGCATGTATCTCTGAGAATTTCATCACTCTTATTGTATAGTGCAAATATAGGAATTATATTTCATGCCAAGAAACTGTTTTATACAAAACTATTATTTTCACTCAAGGATTTTAATGTACCATAATACTTTCAAGAAAGCTGTTGATTAAAAACAGGTGAAGGTCTACTTGGGCAAAATAAGAGAGCAAATTCTGAATGACTGCCATCTAAGGTGTTAATGGATTTTTTGAAAAAACTTCCTCATCCACTGTTGATGGTTATTTATGAAAATTTACTAAGAATTGGGAAGTGACAGAATTAAACATCAACATCCTATCAGTTTTCCAGGATAGAATGAACTGCTATCATGGTAATTATGGTTCAGTGAATGTAACATAAATCCTTCAATAATGATACATCTATTAAAAAGAGGAACCTGTAAAAATCTCTCAAAGGTAACACAATCATAAGCAATAGATAGAACTGGTTTATAAAAAATTATGACAGATGGAATTTAATAGCTTTTTGATAGGATTACCAAATTAATAGGCTATGGAAAGGAAGTGATTGTAATATGTTTTTATTTTATTATATGCGATAGTGTCTTCTAAAATTTGCAGCAACTCAAATTTTCTGGAAAATGAGTAGTGCCTGGTGGATTGAAAACTACTTAAGGTCTCAAACAGTGAAAAATCAACAGCAGAATATCTAATTTGGGGAAGAGGAGGCTATTGTGATCCATTTGGGTTTAAAGTGAAGCTGAATTTGAATTACTCATTTAGACCTCAAAGACATAATTTTATTGTCAGAAACTTTATCAGTTTAAAAATGGGAAAAAAAATCACACATTAATGCATGCCAATGAGACCAGCAAAAAAAATGGCCATTTCCCCCTTTTTAAAAATTAAATTTGAAGAGAATTCGAAAGGCAATAGAATCTGGAAGAAAAGTGATCTAAAAATAAGATAAAGAATTTGAACCTCAGCTTTAATTTAACTGTGGATGCTGTTTTGGGTTTGAGAGGCTTTCTGATATTTTGGGCTCTTTTTTCCAGTTTTTAAAAGAGATATTTTCAAAGATATTTCCTTGTTTTAGGATATGTTTGATTCATACAAGAGGTTCCCAAGCAATATTTAATCCAATGAGAGGGAAGAGGGCTTTAAGGTGGAACGAATATGAATTATTTTGGTGTGAGTTACAAGTTCAGATAGCAGAGAAGGAAAAATAGGATTATAGAGCTGAGAATTACAACTGAGAAATAATTGTGTTAAAGGATTTTAATGAAAGATAATATAGCATTAAACCTGGGATTCACCAAGATTTTAAAAGACAACATATAATTATAAGATAAATTAACAATAAAAATACAAAAAATTACATATAGCATGTGCTTAACTATGGAAATGGTAGGCAGAAAAAAACAGAGGTATCTTAAAATTATAGTCATTATTATTGTGTCACAAATATTATTATTTTTAAAATATATTTTATTTATTTTTTACAGAGAGGAAGAGAGAGTTAGAAACATCAATGAGAGAGAATCATTGATCAGCTGCCTCTTGCACACCCCTTACTGGGGATGTACCCACCCGCAACCAAGGTACATGCCCTTGACCTGAATTGAACTCTAGACTTTTCAGTCCGCAGGCTTACTCTCTATCCACTGAGCCAAACCGGTTTTGGCACAAATATTCTTTTTGAAGGTATACTTTTATTGATTTCAGAGAGGAAAGGAGAGGGAGAGAGAGATAGAAACATCAATGATGAGAGAATCATTGATCAGTTACTTCCTGCACACCCCCTACTGGGGATCAAGCCCACAACCTGGGCATGTGCCCTGAATCAGAATTAAACTGTGACCTCCTGGTTCACAGGTTGACACTGCTGAGCCATGCAGGCCTGGATATTGTACCACAATTATAAATGATCTTTATTTGCTTTATAATGCTGATTAAAATTGTTTTCTACACTAAAAATGCAATACAACATTAACAGACCTTCTGAAAAACTAATTTTTATATGTACCAATAAAGTTACCTTGGGACAGGACATATAATTGAGGGATTTAAGAGCAAGCAATTTATAAGTGTTTATTTTGTGTTAAAATGTGAAAAATGTTATGTGATTATTTTCTTTCATCTTTAAAACTATATTTTCAGATAGATATCAACTCGAATTGTCCCTTTGCAACCTGACTTTGGGTTTTGGATAACACATTGATCAGAAGATGTCAAAAAAGGAGCATGACTAAAGAGTTTGGATACAGTTTTATTATGAGACAGAATTTATAGAGAGGTCTGTCAGGCATAAATGTGGTCAAAAAGAGATAAAGTAAGGACATACTGACAATTATTTAAAGAGCAGAGAGCAGGTAAAATTTCAAATTAATTGCTGAATTTTCTTTGGAGAAGGAAACTTTAGAAAAAAAAAAATCTCACCAGGTAGTTGTATTTGAATCTACTGAGAGAAACCTATGTTTGAAAACAAATATGTGATATTTTAATATGTAATATTAATACTTGTCAGTAAAGCTGTTGCTTTGTACTAGCAAGTAAACCTGAACAAATCCTAAGAACAGGTGTGGAAATACAGAAGTCAGAGTAATTTTCATGGGGAAACTTGTTAAAAATTGAGAGACAACCCTGGATAATGGATCAAGGCCATGAGTGCTAAGCCAATTAGGAGATAAACTGATATGGACCATTATAGCTCATGTATCAGACTGACTTCACCTAAGCCTATTTGTCAGAATTGAGGAGAATCAACCAAAATTATATGACCCTGGTTGGGATGCAATACCATATTAAATCCCCTATAAAGTGTTCTTGAAAAAAAAAAATCTAAATCTAATCATGCTTCTACATTTAACATTCAGTTCCAAGCAATAGAGGGGACAGAGGAAATTATAGATGCAAATCAGAAACTCCACAAATAACACAGAACAAAAATCCAGTTTTACATATTCATTGCAAAGAAAGAAAAAGCAGAAAGACAATTAAGAGGGAAAATGTCAATTACTGGTAAGAATGTGCACCAACAGGCTCTCTTATGCATTGCTGTTAAAATTCAAAGTGTTACCACATTCATTTTGGAAAACAGTTGTCAGTTTCTTACAATGCTAAATAAAGTCTTATTAAACGATGCAGTGAATGTGTTCCTAGGTATTTACCCAACTGATTTCAAAATGTATGTGCACACATAAGCCTGCATGCAATGTGGATAACAGATTTTTTCATAATTACCCCAAACTGGAAGCAATCAAGACATTCTTCAGTAGGTGAATGCATAAACAAATTGTGGTACATCCATACAATGGGGTTTTGTTCGTTCATAAAATTAAGTAATCTAGCAAGTCATGAAATGACATGGAGGAACATTAGGTGCACATTTCTAAATAAAGAAGGTAGTCTGAAAAGGTTATAAACCACATGATTCTAATTATTTCACATCCTGAAAAAGGCAAATTGTGAAAACAGTAAAAGAACTAGTGGTTGAAACTAGGCTCAAGGTCAACATGAACAGTCCTAATGTGCCTTGGTTTGTTGGGCATCTTCCTGAGTACCAAAAGATTGCCAGAACATGAGAGTGACATATATGGAAGCTTTTGTATTTTGTACTATTTTCTCAAATTTTCTGTACATGAAAAACTCAGTTTATTAAAAATAATTTTTAAAATGTAAAGACAGTCTAAGGTATTTATATTAAATCTGTGATACCTCTCTAGGTAGTGATGTAAGGAAAGCAACTTTATAAAACAAATAAAAACAGGAAATTTCAATAATGGCTAAATATCTGATGATATTTCAGAGTTATATTGAGTTGTTTCAGGTATGATAATGATATTATGATTTAGTTAGTGGAAAAAAAATCCTGATTTAGAATTGCAGGCAGAGGTATTCACAGAGGAAATGACATCACAACCCAGTTTGGAAGGAGAGGGGGGAAGTAGGAAGTTTGCTTAAAGCAAGATTGGCTGTGTGTTAATAATTTATTAAAAGTAGGTCTGGGTACTGGCAGTTTATCACACTATTCTTTCTACTTCTGTGTATGTTTCAAGTGTTTTAGAATTTTGAAAAAGGCATTTTTTTTTTAAGGTTGAGAAAATACATGTGTAAGAAAATGAAAGAATGGGGAAAAGTTAAAAATCCAGGGAGTGTGGTGCAAATATATTTTGAGTTTTATTTCTAGCTCTATCCAATGGTGAGGGTGTTTATGTCCTAAATGGTTTTAGACGTTTGGAAAGAAATATATGGCTCACACTTAGGATGATTTCTGAGGACAAAGAAAAGGTTAGTCTCTGGAAAATGTTTGATTTGACTAGTTTTGAACCATTTCATTGAAAGCATTTTTGTCTCAAACTCATCCTTAGCACTACCAAACAATTCATTAGGTTAATGGAAACAGATGTAAGAGAAGGTTTTTATTTATTTATTTTTTATGTGTTTTTTTTTTTTTTAATCAATGAGCCTTAAGTTATTTCTTTAAAAACAGACTTTAATCCTTTTTGTTTTTTTTTTAAAAACTTTCTCTTTCTTATTTACCTTGTGCTTAATATCTTTAAGTATAATCTGCCTTTATATAGAAAAAAAGTATTTTCTCTGAAAATTTCCACAGTGATAAATAATCATACTACATGCAACTTTTGAAAACTATTAATTACTGGTGCTTAAACATAAGGTACATCTACAGAAGTCCCTTATGTCATAACAATAGTTTGGTTTTAATTTGGTGATGGTGTGACTTTTGTAGGGGAATGTGTAATGGCCAATCATGACAAGTTGGTGTTTGCATTTTAACTTCTCATTTTTTGTACCTATAATGCTTTTCAAAATGTTGGGGAGAATATGGTCACAGTGAGAGAAAAGGCTGTTTTTTTGGCAAAATCAAATAATCATGATGTCAGCCAGATGATTTCAAATGTATTCTAATAGCTCACTTGAAAAAAAGATATTTTATTTCCTTACTGTAGGCAGAAGGTAAGACTTATTTATTGAAAAATATCAACTAAATCTACTAATGTATAAATACATTGTTTATACTATGCAATTCTGTAATATTTAGGATCTCATTCTCTCCCTCCCTCCTTTCTCCCCTCCTGTATCTGTTTCTTTCTGTCTCTGTCTTTCTGTCTGTATTTATCTCTATAAAAATTTACTACTAAATTGGAAGCAATTTTTCCCAAGGTCAAAGTTAATTAGTAGTGAAAATAAGCTGAAATCCCAAGCATCTTTCCACTAAATCTTAATGTCTCTATTGAGCTTTGACTATCTTTATTTCACTCTCTTAGCATGATGCCGTTAGAGAACAAGCAACATACTGAAAGAAATCTCTTTTTCACTTCATATCAAATTTGTTTTCTCATGTCTATGCATATGTATGTGTTGATATTTACTTTGCAGAAATGTGACAAAAGAGGCAGAAGGAAAATGCTAGTCTAGACTAAACCTGGACACTGACTAAATATCAACTTTTGTCCAAATGAGTCTATAGATATTCATTTCACCTTTGGCTAATATCTTCCTTGTTAATAGATGATAAAAATGTGCCCATTTGTGGTGAGAGTTGTTGTCCACCTTTAGAAACATAAAAACATCTTCATAAATCTGTTATCTAACATCATGATCTGTTGCCTCTTGGATGAAATGCTAAATACTGCCATCCATTTCTCCCTGGTCTCCATGTTTGGTATTATTTTAATACCGTCCCTTAGCATAAACCATGTTTACACTTTCTCAAATGTCACCACTTTTTATTCTTGTTTTTGTGAGTTCAATGGATACCTCCATACACAATCACCTTTTCCATCCTTAGTTTGAATCCTAGTCAGTCCTTACAGGTACCCGTTATGATAGAATTTTCTGCCTTGACAAGCTCATATGACTTATTTTTTTTTCTGAATACCTCCAGCAATATTTCATTCTAATAAATATGAAGCTCTTCAGACTGCTGGGAATATGTGGACAAGAACTAAGTACTATGTATCTTTGTATGTGTTTCCCCAAAGTAGATATAATATAAATATGAGTCCTGTAAACAATAGCATTGAATCCTGAACCCCAAATGGTAGGTGGTTAACAAGAAGCAAAGAAGCAAGATCATCTGCCTAGAGCGGTGGTTGTTAAAAACCTGTGAATCACTGGACAGTCAAAAGGGTTGCATCATAATCACTTTGGGTCTTAAAAAATTACTCACAGCACCAGCCCAGCGGGTTTGATTCTGATTTGTGGAAGTGTCTTCAGAATTCACAAATGTAGCCCAAGAGAGTTAACACCAAGGAAGGCATTTGTGTTCATAGAAAACTGAAAATTTCCAGCTTTAGACAGAGGATTTCCACCAGAGCTGCACACTACAATCACCTGGGATGCTTTCAAATCAAGCTCATGCCATAGCCTCATCTCTAGAGATGCTGGAATAATTAGTCTGGATGAGGCCTGGGAGTAGCATTTTTAAATGCTCTCCTGGTAGTTCTGATGCGCAGCTAGGAGTAAAAACCAGTGAATAGACATCGTTTTAAAGTTCAATCCATCCAACCCAATTTAAAAGTATGACTTTGGCCTTTAATTTGAGCCATTTTTAATGCTTTTCCTTTTCCTTATCTTATCGCACTCTGCCTCCAACCTAAAACAAACCAGGAGGTACTTCTTTTCTGAGCAAAAAATTTTTTTTTCTCCCTCCCTTCATTTCTTTCTTTCTTTCTTTCTTTCTTTCTTTCTTTCTTTCTTTCTTTCTTTCTTTCTTTCTTTCTTTCTTTCTTTCTTCCTTCCTTCCTTCCTTCCTTCCTTCCTTCCTTCCTTCCTTCCTTCCTTCCTTTCCTTCCTTCCTTCCTTCCTTCCTTTCCTTCCTTCCTTCCTTCCTTCCTTCCTTCCTTCCTTCCTTCCTTCCTTCCTTCCTTCCTTCCTTCCTTCCTTCCTTCCTTCCTTCCTTCCTTAATTGAAAGTATTACATATGTCCCCTTTCCTCCCCATTGACTTCTTCTAGCCCACCTCCACCCCAGCCCCAGGCCCTCATCACTCTAATGTCTGTGTCCATGGGTGACACATTTATGCACACAAGTTTTTTGGTTGATCTCTTCCTACTCACCTACCCTCTCCCACCTTATCTCTGAGATTCAACCTTCTGTTCTAAGCTTCTATGTCTCTGGATCTATTTTGTTCAATAGTTTATTCCTTACCACCCTGAATGTGCCTGATTTTATCTCCCCCACTTAGTCTTTAAGAATTTGTATTTGATGAAAATGGCTAGTGGAATGTGTTTCCCCTGAATGCAGTCTACAGGGGGAGAGGAGTGGGTTTTGAGGTGATTATAGCGCAATTTGACTATGCTATTTATCTTCATAATGAGGAAAGGAGCTGAAAAATTCTTTTAAAAATGCTTTGTGTACCAAGATAACTAACAACATGTGCTTAAGTGGTAGCAGGGACTAATTCTTTGCTCATGTCTCAAAAAGGTTAGCAGAGAAGACAGTTTGAAGAATTAAAAAGGAAAACAAATACAAATCAGATTGCCTATTTCCTGGCAACCCAAATTGTCTCTTCAATCCAGGACTGTGTCCTTGTTTTTTGTTTTTTTGTGAGGTTTTTTTTTGTTTGTTTTGTTTTGTTTCGTTTTTAACTAGCACTTAATGCTCTCTTTCCTAAGAATTTATCACTTTTGCCAGAATTGAGATCTGGCTTTGGAAATGTTTCCATGCTAGGTAAAAAGCAGCAACAAATGACTGTCTTTGCATTGCTCTGTAATCAATTTGAGACCTGATTCTGAGGCATAATTTCTTATTTTAAAATGAAAGAGAAGAAAACAGGTATCTATTTTTTTAAAGCAAGCCATGCACATAGGGTGATTTCAGATAGGTATGGGTGGTTGGTATTGGTCCGCTCACCCCTAGGATATACCAGGTATATATGCATTGCAACTTCAGATAATTGCAGTTGAAAAGACAAAGTGAGAGATGTTCTGTTTTGGTCTCTGATCAGTTGGGTCCACAAGGCACCAAGGACTGAGCCTCCTAGTTTTAAAAGCAAAAGAACGTAATGCCCAGTATATAAAGGCCCAAGGATAAGTGCAACCTCCTTCCGTGGGAGACTACAGGGCAAATTTGTTGTTGCTATCTTTTAAATCGGCCTCTATGTAAGGCTTGCTTGTGTATTTCTACTGCAGGGGATTTTGATGCAAGGGCCGTGTTTGTGAGTTTTGGCATGCCAGCGTCATCTACTGGTGGTTATGACAGTGATAATCCTAAAGGAAGAAATACCCAGTGTTTATTGCAGCATAAAATGAGTCCCAGAGGATGTCTGCTTTATTTCTAGTATAGTTTTTAAAAGGCCTTAGGAATGTTTTTTAGTTGGAAATAGCCAAAGGACAGAGTCTAGGGTCACATCCAACCACCCCTACTTTCTGTATACACACGCACTGTGTGATTCCCTCCCTCTGAGTATGGGATGGACCCATAGCTTCTTTCAAACTAGTAGAATATGACAAAGCCATGGGATGGCTTTCCCCTTGATTAGTTTATGGTATGTGACAAAGATAATGGGATAATTCTACATATGTCATGGGAGACCCCATCTTAGCAGCTTGACACTCTGTGGGTTTCATCAAGTGTGTGGTCCTGTTGAAGAAGTCCAGACAGCAAGAATGCAGCCCATCTGACTTATTAACAGTAGCCCTGTGAGACCCAAAACAGAGGACTACACTAAGCCATATCCAGAATTCTGACCTATAGAATCTGTTATGGGAAAAGTGTTTTGTTGGAAGCCACTGAATTTGTGATAACATATTATGCAGCAAAAGAAGATTAATATAATATAAGAAATATATAAGAAATATAATATAAGAAATATAATATAACTAGGATAAATAAATTATCCTAGATGAATTTGCTTACCTAAATTATGTAATTAAAAATGGCAATTTAGCCCTAGCTGGTTTGGCTCAGAGGATTGAGCATTGCCTGAGGACTTAAGGATCCCAAGTTTGATCCCAATCAAGGGTACATGCTCAGGTTGGGGGTTCGATGCCCAATGGGGAGTGTGGAGGAGGATGTTGATCAATGATTCTCTCTCATTGATCTTTCTATTATATCTTTCCCTCTCCTCCCTTCCTCTCTGAAATCAATAAAAAATGGCAATTCATATATGCAAAATATTATAATCTATGTTGCCAATGAGTTTAATTAAATGGGGAGGGCCTGTCTTTATTTTGCAGACTCTTATTTGTGCATATTAAAAATATGCTACTGAGGCCCCTCGAGTGATGATTTTTTTTAATTTCAGGTGGTACATTTTTTAAATCTATAATTTATATTCGATTATTTTAAAATAATTTCCATCTACCTTTTAAAATCCTCTATTTGGTTAGATAAAATTTTAATGTTTTCTTTTATTTCTTTAGGCATAGTTTTCTTTAGGGCTTTCAACTTGTTTAATATACTTGATTTAAAGTATTTGTTTAGGCCCTGGCCAGTGTGTCTCAGTTGACTGAGCATCAACTCATGCACAAAAGGTCACTGGTTCTATTTCAGATCAGGGCACATGACTGATTTGTGGGTCGGAAGCTCTATCCCAATTAGGGGGTTGCAGGAGGCAATATATTAATGTTTCTCTTTCTCCTCTTTGTCTCCTCTCTCTTTGAAATATTGATAAATAGAAACCCATTTTGAAAAATACATAAAATCTTTGTCTAAAAAAAATTTCCATATCTGTGCTTCCTCAGGTTCAGTCTTTATTGATTGCTTTATTTATCTCTCTATGGGGCATGCTTTCTTATTCCTTTGCAGGACTTTAATAATATTTCGTTAAAAAATTGACATTTTAAATAATATAATATGACAACTCTAGAAATCAGATTCTTCCCACTTGTTATTTGTTGCTGTCATTAATTGCTCAGTAAATTTTCTGAATTAATTACGTGAAGTTTGTACTCTTTCTCATACAAGGCCATGAAAGTCTCTGTTTAATTAGCTTAGCGATCAGTTGATGATTGGGCAGATATTTTCTTTGATGCCCAGGACCAATAATTCTGCCTGTGTCTGTTGAAGGCTCTGTGTGAGCGTTCGGTGTTTCCAACACTCAGCCAGGCAGTTTAGATCTTTTTATTAACCTCTACTCTCTGCTCCCAATACAGGTTCAAGGTTGACCAGGAGTATGAGGTTAGGGTTTTCTCAGGTCTTTCCTGAGCATATGCATGGCCCTATACATGTGCATAGCTTTCTACTTTCACAGAAATAGTTGGAGCTTTTCAAGTTCATTTATGGACACCTCATTTCCCAGCCTTTCCTTCGAAGACTTTGGTTTTGTCCTGTTATATGGCACTTCAGGCTTCCTCAATGTTCAACAATTGCCTCTGGTTCTCAATAAGTGCCTCAGTGCAAAGGCTTTTGGAGCCATGTGTGCTGAGTCAGGTTAAATATAGTCAGGCTTGCACATGTCGTCTGTTAGGGTGGTATTCGTCTGTTAGGGAGCCACCAGGCAGGTCAGATCATGAGAATTCCCTGGGAATTGGGCCCTGAAGGAGCTCTAACCACATTCTGCTTCCTTGCAGTTGTTTTTTACTGTGACTGTGGACTGTCAGTTTTCAAAGATGATGCAGTTGTGATGAGGGAAACCCGGACAAGAGCAAGTTCAAATGCCATAGCTCTAGGAGTTCTTTCTGAAAGTCAGCGATTTTTATTAAGTAAGCATTCCCCAGATTGCTGCAAACCTTTGATTAATTTCAAGAGTTATAAAAAGTTTTGATTCTGATTTTGCTACTGTTCTTGTTGCTTTTATGAGGGAGTGATTTGGTTTGAATGTGGCCCTTACTCCATCATTTTTTTTTGCATCATTGAATGAAGTTCTTTTATATAAGCTTTCACAAACTTAATGTGACTTTTCCACAAATTATATTAATTTATTATAGTATATTTTAAAGATGATCATTTTGAGAGAGCGAGATAAATACCACCCCAAAGTGTCTATGCACTAACCTCCTGAATGTGTGGATAGGTTACCTTACATGCCAAAAGGATGTTGCAGATGTGGTTAAGGATCTTGAGATAGGATGTTATCCTGGATTATTTGGATGGAGCCAATATCATCACAAAAGTCCTGATGAAAGGGAGACAAGAGGGTCAGAGTCAGGTAGGGTGTTATGATGACAGAAGCAGAAATTGGAGTCATCTGCTCTAATGATGAAAGATAGGGCCATGAGCCAAGAAGTGCAGGAACCTTCTAGGAGCTAGAAAAGACAAGGAAATGGATCCCTAGAGCCTTGGAAGGCACACTGACCTTATAGACACTTTGATTTTATCCTAATGAGGCTGATTGTGTAGTTCTGACACACAAAACTGTAAGATAATAAATTAATGTTGTTTTAAGTCACTGAATTTATGGTCATTTGTTACAAAAGAAACAGGAAACTAATACACATCATTTATTGAATAATTCATCATTTTACTCACTGATTTGATATTTGACATTTATCATGGTTCTTCTAGGTATAATAAAAATAAGTTTATTTTTTTAATTTCTTTATTGATTAAGGTATTACATATGTGTCCTTATCCCTACATTAACCCGCCCCCCCGCCCCACTCCATCCCTCCCTCAACCCTCCTGTTGTCTGTGTCCATTGGTTAGGCTTATATGCATGCATACAAGTCCTTTGGTTGATCTCTCTCCCTTACCCCCACCCTCCCCTACCTTCTGGTATATTTTAAGCTTAAATTATGTTCCTTGTAGCTTTTTATCTCAGAAGTGTAACTATCAGGTCTCTCCCCAAGCCCCACCAAAGAAAAAATAGGCATTTTACTCCTTTAAAAAAAGAGTCTGTTGTCTTTAGCAAGACAACTAGTGGGACTTTTAAAAAGAACAAGCACAGCTGGGCCAGCATGGCTCAGTGGTTGAGTGTTAACATCTAAACACTCATAGGTTACAGTTTAATGCCTGAGTTGTATGCTCCATCCTCGGTGTGGAGTGTGCAGGAGGAAGCCGGTAAATGATCTCTCTCATCATTGATGTTTCAATCTCTCTCTTCCTCTCCCTTTCTCTCTCTGGAATCAATAATATGTTATATATATATATATATATATATATATATATATATATATATATATATATATATATATATATATATATATATAAAAAGTCCTGACCCATTTTGCTCAGTGGTTAGAGCATCGGCCTGTGGACTCAAGGGTCCCAGGTTCAATTCCAGTTAAGAGCATGTACCTTGGTTGCGGTACTTACCCAGTGGGGAGTATGCATGAGGCAACTGATTGATGTTTCTCTCTCATCGATGTTTCTAACTCTCTAGCCCTCTCCCTTCCTCTTAAAAAAAATCAATAAAATATATTAAAAAAAAAAAAAAAGAACAAGCACAGACTCAATACTCCCCCTATTTATTCTCTTTTAATGAAAAGGGAAAAGATCCCTTTACTTATGATAGCCAGGCAAAGTCCTGCTACTAAACACTAGAATAATATGCCATAAAGGTCATTAAAAAAAGTGAACCATTTTCATCCCAGGAGGGATAAAAAGGAAGGAGGAGAGAATAAAGAAGTAGGAAGAGAGATGCTCGCTCTTCTATCCTTATCTACCTTGCTAGGTAGGGTGGAGGGAAAACTAAATAGCACAGGTGCTTTGTTTTGCACTCTGGGATAAAATTTTCTGGGAATCTATACCCCCTCAATAATATGAGACTCAAGTAGAACTAACATAGAGAAAAGATAATGAATGTTTTTAAAAAATTAATTGATTTTTAGAGAGAGAGGAAGGAAGAGTGAAAGTGTAAGAAAGAAATATTAATGTGAGATTGATACAACAATTGGCATGCCCTGTACTGGGACATGTGCCCCGACCAAAAACTTTTCATGCAATTGCTAATACTTCAAAGGATGAATGAGAAAAGAGTTAGATTTAAAAAAAAATCTGCATATATCAAATCTTTAACCAACTAAATCTCAGCCTTCAAAATATACTTCCCAATTTAAAAAACCTACTTGAGATAGCATTAAAAATTATTTGCTAATATTTTCTCTTCTTTATTTTATTAAAATAATTATATATGAACAGACTACTTTTTGTTCCATCAACAAACTGAAAAGTTTGAGTTTAAATGAAAAGTTGGGTATTGAGTAACTCATCATATTGTAACAATGAATAATGAACTATGTAAAATCAGGTTTTTTCTGTTTTCATTCTGCAAAGAGCAGATTCCTCAAGCTCTGTGCATTATATTCAACTATATTTCTGGGACTAGGATGATAAAATGAAAAAGTAATCATTGATAAATTTATTAGAGGTGGTTTGTTCCACTTTTTTTTAGATGGTTAGAAGCTACTCTGTTAAAAGCATCGGATTTCTATTTGTAATATAGTAGATTTATATTTAATACAAATGAGCATTGGAGACTATCAGTGTCTTAGGTAAGCTCCTGCATACTAACTAACTCTCATGCCATATTTTGCCTACAATTTATTTTTTTGCTGAAATGTTTAAGCAGCTTTCTAAACTTCAGATGATTTAGATCATGGCTTTCTTGAGCCATAAAAGTCTTGGCCTACCACATAATGTAACCCAGAAATACAAGAGAGCCAGAAACATTCCCCAGTGTTCCATATCTAATTCCCAGAAAGAGTTTTTACAATTATTCAGAATGTGATTTGATCAAAGTGAATTCAATGAAGATTAGTGTATGATTATATAATATTGATTCAGAGCAAGGACAAATGATATGTCTGTTTATGAAAGTAAATCTTACAAAGGCACACCTAATTCTAATACTGACTTTACAATACCCTCTGAGAATCCCTTGAAACTGAAAAAATATGAACTAAAAAACGCCAAGTACATGAGGTTTATCTAGTTCTGCTGAAATTTTGCTTGCAAGTTAATTCATGATGCTGAAAAAAAGTATTTCAGAAGAAAGCTCTGCAAATCTAGAGAGAATATGTAATCAAAAGGCAGGTATGGGCCAGGAACTAAGTATGAATAAGCATTATGCACTGTCATCTTCATATACTTTTTTTTTAAATGACGAGCTATTGTCTGAGAAAAGGAGTTCTGTATTCTGGCAACTTAGGGATGGACAAATATCTTAAGGAAAAGCAGAGCAGGGCATTGGTAGACATGAATAATTTTTCTAGGTCTATATTGACATCCATGCCTGGATCCATCACGCTCAATGTAAATAACATTTAATTAGACTGCGAGTCTTATTATAAAAGCAAAGACCCTATTTTCAAATACAGTCACATTCTGAGGTACTGTATCAGAAAACCTGACTTAACTAGATAACCTGAAGCAAATAAATTCTCTTGTCATGAGACTTGAAATTATTCTTCATAAAAATTTTAAGTCTTTATTTTTCATAGCAGTTTTATGTACAAAGAAAAATTAAGAGAGATGTAGAGAGATTACCCATATACACCTGCTCTTACACATAAGTAGCCTTTCCCATTATCAAGATCTTCCACCAGAGTGGTATATTTGTTACAATTGATGGACTTTCATTGATACATTATCATGAGGAAAATACACATGGTTCACTCTTGATGTATATTCTGTGGGAATGGAAAATGTATAAGGAGATGTATCCCCCATTATAGTATCATACAGAGTATTTTTTCAATATATTTTTATTGATTTCAGAAGAAGGTAGAGGGAGAAAGGGATAGAAACATCAATGATGAGAGAATCATTAATTAAGAAATCCCCTGTATGCCACACAAGGGGATTGAGTCCACAACCGGGGTATGTGACCTGGCAGGAAATCAAACTGTGACCCCCTGTTCTATAGTCTGATGCTCAACACTGAGCCACACTGGCTGGGCTCATACAGAGTATTCTCACTGCCCTAAAATTTCCCTGTGCTCTTCCTAATCATTCTTCCCTCACTTTTCTAATCTCTGGCAATACTGATCTTTGTACTGTCTCCATAGATATGTCTTTTTCAGAATGTCATATAGTTGGAATCATACAGTATGTATCATTTTCATATTGACTTATTTCACTTAAAAATATGCATATTAGGTTCTTCCATGTTTTTTCATGGTTTGATAGCTCATTCATTTCACTGGATATAACATATTTTTTATTCATCCACCTACTGAAGGATATCTTGGTTTGGACATGTATAGCTATAAACATCAATGTATAGGTTTTTGTGTGGACATAAGTGATCTCCTTTGAGTAAATATCAAGGAATATAACTGCTGGGTGATATGTTAAGAGTATATGTACTTTTGTGAGAAATTTCCAGTTTTGTCTCCCAAACTGGCTGTATCATTTTGCATGCCCACCAGCAATGAGCAAGAGTTTCTGTTGCTCCAAATTCTCAACAGCGCTTGGTGTTGTCAGGATTGCATATTTTGGCTATTCTGAGAGGGATATCATTGCTATTTATATGATGTGAAGCATCTGTTCATATGCTTATTTGTCATCTCCATATCTTTAGCAAGGCGTCTATTAAACTGTTTGGTCTGCTTTTACAATCTGGTTGGTTGTTTTCTTATTGTTAAGTTTTGAGAGTTTTCGGTATATATTTTTTTATAATAATTCTTTATTAGATGTGTCTTTTACAAATAATTTTTTCCTGTCCTGTGGCTTATGTTTTCATTCTCTTGACATTGCCTTTTGCAGAGCAGAATTTTTTCATTTTAATGAAATCCAACTTGTCAATTATTTCTTTCATGGACTGTGCCTTTGGTGTATCTGAAAAGGCATCGCCATATTTAAGGTCATCTATTTTTTTCTCCTATGTTATCTCCTAGGAATTTTATAAGTTTGCATTTTACAATTAGGTCTGTGGTTTTGGGGAGAAAGAACAGAGAGATAAAGGATATTGGAATATAAAGAAAAATAGAAGATATAAGCAATAGAAAGGATAGAGAAAGAGAAGGCATAAAGAAGAAGAATGAAGGTGATAAAATAAATGTATGTGTATGTAAGAATTGTCTTAAAATTAATGCTATCACAGGCTGATGGGATTTTAAGCCATTTTTCATGGATTTGCTATACTTTACTCTCTCATTGCTATTTTAAAATGAGCAAGCAATGTTTACCTAAACAGGAAAACATAATAAATCTGAATTTAATGGACTGGAAAGGGTTTTATAGGAAAATTTTATGGTTAAAAATCTAAACGTGTTCGAGTCCAAATTGAAACAAAAACCTTGTACCTGAAAAGGCTGTGGAGAATTTCCAACGGTGACCAGCTTGGAGACAAAAATTCATGCGATATATTTTTTTATCTTTCTGTTTGAACCATAGCCTACCTTGAGAAATATTTATTCTGGAAAGTAACTTGGGGAAGAATATAACCACAAAAGTACTTTTCCCTAAAGCTTTCTATTTTGAATATGCACATCATCTGTCCAAAGCACATCCCTGTATTAAGTACAGGGTGCATTCACTATTTTTCTTCCTCTGAGTAATAAAGCTCTTAGAAGCCACAATACAGACTATGCATAATGCCTGGTAAAACAGTGAACTATGAGTAAAAGAAGAATCATAATTTGTTAATTTTCCTAAAATGCATTTAAAAATTTCTTTCACATTAATCTCTGTGATTCATAAAGGAGGGAGGCAGTCTGGCAAAGTTAAATGATTGAAAATGATACCGGTGGCCTTCTGCAAAATCTGATTACTGCTTCAATGATTGATTACTTGCTGTTAGCAGCGGGGAGAGGAGACGGGGGGTGAGGGGGGGTAACCTAGACAGTGAACCAAGTAGATCAAGCAAAACCTTTCTAGTTTATAGTGAACACTTATATATGACTCAAAAGTGTTTTAACCAAATTTTATTTTCTGTAAATATATGTTGCCTTCACATATGAAGTATTCATTCAGTGACTTTTCCCTGAACTGAAATTTAATCTTGTCTTCAGGAAAGTCCAGCTTGCCCTGCTACCTTCCCCAGGCTTTGAGACTGGTATGATTTACTTAAGTGACAGTACACCATTCTATTATATTCCTGTTATTGTTTGGCAGCTTCCAAGGAGTGTATGTTGCTGTTGCCAAGGAGATGTGAACAATGGAAAAATACCACAGTGAGTGAATAGAGCTAGGAACATGCCTTTGCTTGGGAACTCCTTGTAGTTGCTAAGTGCCCCATGTCAATTGAACATACAGGGCAAGCTGTTGAAGTGCGTTAGGTTGAGCATTAGTGGATTGATTATACATTCATACTTCTCTGTAACACCATGGACCAGAAAAGATAATTAATGGTATACCACAGCTACAAATCAGTTCTTCCAAAGGGATGTAAACACAGAAAAACTATCATCATAGGATTTACCATCCACTCACACACAACACAGGATCTATTGTGTCAACTTTCCAATAATCTTCCAGATGAGCTATGGTAGTTATGGAGAAAATAATTGTATGTTTACATATCATCCTTGCATGTGTATAAGATTCTTAGTACTGTTTATAAGTCCCGAGAGGTCTACCATGTCTTCATTATATTTATTGTGTGCCAGCATTGTAAGAACTGACTAAATGTCATCATTATGAGCAGGTGTTATGTATGTTAGCATTGAAGGATCCATATTTACTGAGAACCTGCTGTAAGTAACACTGAGCACTGTGAAGGCAGGGACCATGACTCTATTGCTTATCTTGAGAGTTTAATACAATGCCTAGTACAAAGTAGCTGCATTTCCCGCAAACAGGTGTTGTTTTTAATGATCGAATGTATTAAGCTATATAATACTTAAATTTCAATCCCCCTTAATGCTTCAAAATATTTCTTTAAAATAGGTGTTTTTATAGGCATTGTTTTAAAAAAATTGAGACCTAGAGAGAATAACTAATTTTCCATGAATCCACACCTCCTTAATGTCTAAGAGTCCTTTATAGATGTTTTATAGATGTATTAGTGTTTTATAGATGATTTGAAGCTTGAAAAGTAGAGGCAGCGGGAAATTTTTAAGTGAAATGTCCAGATAAAAATTATTCTAAGAATTCACTCTAGAAATAGGTCAATGAGCCTCTTTGAGCTTCAGGATGCTCTCTATAGTTATTTTCAAGTTACTTAGATTTTTAAAAAATTTTTTGCTCAATCCTTCCATTTGCCCCTGTTCCCAAACCCCCACCCCATCAGCTGTCACTCTGCCCTCTATCTATGAGTCTGGTTCTACTTTGCTTGTTAGTTTTTTTTGTTTGTTTGTTTGTTTTTTTTTCCCATTAGGAAGATTCTTGTAATTGTATTGGGCCAATTTATGTAACCCAAAAATAATCCCCTATCTCAAGATCTTTGGCTTATTTACAACTGAATAGTCCCTTATTAACAGGTTCCAGGGATTAAAACATGAACATCTTTGGGGGAAATTATTCTATCTACTATTTGGCCTCTATAGAGAATATAAAGAAGTTGAAAAATGTCTTAGAGGTTTTGACATTATTCAAGAGGTAAATCAATTAGTACTGTTAATCCAAACCAATATCATATTGAAATTATTTAGTGAGATACACTTTGAATAAAAGAAATTGCTCAGTATTAATTTCATCTGTGTTTGGGATTCTGAATAAAGATGTAAAGTACTAATGTAGATTCACATTGTTATAGATCTGAGAAATCAGTGTGGAAGGATAGTTGCATGCATTTGATTTCATACACAAAAACATTTACATTCTAAAAGTGATAGGGAATAGGATTCTATTTCCTTTTCTTTTGAAGGAGCCACTCAGAGCTATGTGCAAATTTGTGGCTAGATTTTTATTGCAACTCAGACCATCTTGATTTCATACAAAATTCTTTGTACTATATTAAAACTAGACTGCAGTAATATCCATTTAGTCATCTTGCAGGTAACTTCTTAGTCTCCTGAATCAAACTGTTGATCAGGTGATTTGTCTTCAACATGGCTTTCATCATACTATTTTCCTATTCAAATTCTTCATTCCGTGTCTGTTATACACAGGCTGACTCAGACTTGTAATCAAAATTCTCCTAGGCAGTTCTCAGATGAATGTTTAAGCTTTCACTACTCTCTTAAGGGAGCTTTTTTTTGTTTGTTTGTTTAGATTTTATTCTAGAAAAGCACAAAGGGATATCTGCACATGCCCTAGGGTAAAAGGCATGCCGGGAAGATCTCAGGAGGTTTTCCCCCAGCTTCCATCAGAATCCCTCAGTGTCTGCTTAATGCATTGGGTTTCATTCCAGGTTTTTCTTAAGGAAAACTTCCACAGGGCTATTGAGGTAGCTAAAATTAATAGCCATTCTCTCCTGGCCTGCATGTCTCAGTGGTAGAGCATTGCCCTATGAACTTGGAGGTCATGGTTGGATTCCTGGTCAGAGCATATGCCCAGTTACAGGCTCCATCCCTGGGTGGATCAATGAGTCTCTCTCATCATTGATGTTTGTATCTCTCCCTATCCTTCTCCCTTCCTCTCTGAAAATATATACATCTCCATTCTCTGGGAACTGTTTATTTAACCCTTAATGATGAGCAAACATCCCACAAATTCTGACTTTTTATATTTTACTTCTGTCCTTCCCCCTAGATTATTACTCCCTCTCCAGATCCTCCAATCCTCAAGGGCTGACTTAAATATCATCTTGCATGCAAGGCTGTCCCCGATCACTTCAGTGAAGAGAAGTCTCTGCTGCTGGAGCATTAAGCATGGCACTTAGTCATACACGTATTGCCTGTTTTTTATTATAACTCCAGTGTTGTATGTATATGGCATGGCATGTTGTGTCTATATCGAATATGGTACATGATAGAAGGAAAACAGAAAGGAAAGATGAGCAGAAGGAAGAAAGGAATTTGATATTTCATGCATTGTGTTAAGGTGCCACTAAACTTCCTCTTTTTGGCTTAATGTTCCATATGTAAGTAAAAAACCTACCCAAACAGTTTAAAGAAAAAAGAGGCTACAGCAGGTTTAATTAACATTGATCAGATCCTCTATGAGTGTATGATGTGAATATCCTTTTTAATTTAATCTTCAGAGTAATCCTATTAAGTTTCACCAAAGAGGAAAATGGTTTGACAGCATCCTCCATGTTACATAGCACTAGCAAGGTGAAAATTTAAATCCCAGAGTTGGTGTATTATACACACACATTTTCTCAGCACCTCATAAAGCAAGTCGCAGCTTTCTAAATTTCACCGAGAATCTGGCAGAACGGAAATGCCCATTTCCCATTTTATGAGTAACCAAAATATTTAATGCCTTATTAAAGAATGATGACATTAATGCTTTGGAGTACACTACTACATTTTATAATTCTGCTACCACCAGCAACCCCACAGCCATAGTTGTTAAGAGTCCAGACATTAGAGCCATCTTGCTTTCATTTCAGTCCTAACTCTGCCTTGTATCAGCTGTATAATATCTTCACAGTTAATTTACTTAATCTTCTGTACCTCACTCTTTTCACTTGTAATGAGAGAAAAATATTTACACTCACATCATCATGAGGTTGTTGGGAAGATTCAATGCATTTAGCCCAGTTCCTAGACCATCATAACAACTAACATTTATTGAACACTTACTACTACCACCAATTCCACCAATATTTACTGGGTTGTTAATAAGTGCCAGACACTGTGCTCATATTCTCACTATAAACCTTCTAAAAGACCCATAAACTAGGTGCTATTATTGTTTACTTTATAGATGATTAACCTGAAACTTAGAATAGAAATTGCTTACCCAAGGTTACTCAACTAGTAAATAAAAGAGCTGGGCTCACTCCTGGTCTGTAGGACTCTCTCGATCTAAATTACTAAGTCTCTGTTGAGAATATGGGCCTCAATTTGGTCTGCTATGGCCAGGCATTTTGTGTTATCTCCTCTGTGGATAGCACCTCTCCCAGTACATACCGTATTTTTCAGACCATAAGACGCACCAGTTTTTAGAGAAGGGAAATGAAGAAAAAAAGATTCTGAAACAAATAGTGTCCTAAAATATTTTATGTGCATTAAAAACCAACATCACAGTCATAAACACATGTAAACTACCCTGTAAAGTAAACAGCAGCATTTAGAACCATTTAGAACCACTATTAACAAATACAGTCAGCAAAAGACAAAATGTACTGTAAAACACAATAACGAGAGACTTCAGTAATAAATTACAATAAAGTTGAAGATTTATGGTAAAGGTTCTGCTGAGATCTACAGTACACCTACCCAGTAGTCAAGCACGGCAACAGAGGGCGGAGAGGAATGATTGGGGGAATAGACGCGGCATTCTTCAGGGCACGGAGTATGGGCCAGCAAGGGGTACAGGCTATGATTACGGTTTGGATTACGCAGTTACTGTACACCGCACCTGGGCTGACATGGAGATATGGCTGCAGCGAGGGCATGGAGGCTGACTACCATACATGGGAACTCCTCTACCACTCGGGGTTTACAGAGCGGGACAGACACTCTGGGCAAGGAGGAATGGACAGTGGCTGCAGCAAGCACACAGAGCCGGGCAAGCACACAGAGACCACACAGAGCCGGGCAAGTAAAAAAACTTTTTTTTTTAAGTATATGTGTAGGCTATATTTGGACCATAAGACGCAGGGACTTTTTCCCCCCACTTCTGGGGGAAAAAAAGTGCGTCTTATGGTCTGAAAAATACGGTATGATTTATTATAGTCTTTACTGTCCAAATTTATTGTTTATGGCTATACTCAGTGAGTGTCCCTATGACGCCTTTATATTGTTGTCAGATCTGAGGTTCTACCAAATTAGAGGTGCAGTTGAATGTTGCTTTGTTATTCTTGAATCTCATTCTTTTGGATTGTAGCGCACGCACACACACACACTCTTTCTTTTCTGTGTTCCCAGGAAAAAAGTCATCTATTATCAAAGTGGGATGACATCAGTCAGTGGCAGCACGATGGGCTTCTCTAAGTATCCTCATGTCCTCATGGCTCAAGGAATATCCTCATCTAAAATAGTACTCCCAGGAGAGTCCCATTTAATTTTCCCTCGTAAAAGCTGCTGCACACCATAAACAATGCTAAAGGCTCTTTGCCAAGTATGTTAATCTACTGTCCGGAAAATGCTCCAGCCAAATGGGCCAATCTACTCTGGGATACCTCCTTAGGAAACTGCCTGTGATATGGTTTCAAAGCCTAATATCTCCCAAAAAGGTTGATACTGAGTAAATATTTTTATTGTTAAGGAAATAGAAAATCTACATTGATTTTAATATTAGATACCATAAAAGCACAAATGATTTACTAGAGACTAGCTAAATTCACTTAGGGAAAAATACACAGCAGCTAAGCAAAACTAACAGAATTTCCAAAATTCTTATAGACTCTTAGTGGACTCAAGAAAAAAAAATGAAGTATTGCTAATGTTGGAATAAAAAATTCTCTTTACCACATACATCTTTTAGAGCTTTTCCATGAGTGTGTCTGGTCTTTTGTTCTTTCTTGAAAAGATGGCATACTGGAAGGAAGGAAGCCTCATAATGAAGGCACATTGGATCCTTACTCATTCCTCAAGGCATCCACACTGACATCAAAGAACATGTTTCAATGAATAATAGATCTTGGTAGCCATGAAAATTATTTTGTCCTTCTCCCACCCCCTTGTTTCTTCCATCCAAGATGCCAGGGTTCACCATAATATTTAATTGTAGTGCAACTTATAAAGCACCTAACCTAGATTTATATAAGGGTGGTTAAAGCAACTGTTTTTTTTCAGATACATTGTTATCTTGTTTTACCTTGTCTGACCACAAGAATCATGTCTAAAATAGCCAGGAAGTGTGTGTGTCAATTCTATTGAGTTATTTATCATTAACATTACCTTGGAGGGATATTAGACTTAGAAGTACAAGAAAATGACAGAAAGATTAATTGAGACTTAATGAATCCACACTAATGAATGAGTATATATACTGTGCTATATCATTTATATTCACATGATTAAATATGGCAACTCTGAATGTTATACAGGGGGATACTGCATGTTTATCCCTCCAAATTAAATAGCTGGTGAAATCTCTTAGCTGGGGATAGCAAAGGTAAGAGTCTTTATTTTCTTTTTGAAGATATATATATATATATATATATATATATATATTTATATATATATATATGTGTGTGTGTGTGTAGATAATGATATATATAAATTATATATATAAATCATATATAAATTATATATATAAATTATATATATAGATTATATATAAATTATATATAATTTTATATATAAATTATGTATATATAATTATATATATATATATAATTTTTTATAGAGAAGAAGGGAGAGGAATAAAGAATTAGAAACATTGATGAGAGAGAATCATTGATCAGCTGCCCTTGACTGAAATTGAAAATTGAACCTGGGACCCTTCAGTACTCAGGCTGAAGCTCTATCCACTGAGCCAAACCAGTTAGGGCAAGAGTCTCTATTTTCAAAGAACCTAAATTTCTACTTAATTTTTCTTCATGTCTATGATTAAGCCCATGGAAGCCAACACTGAGCTTTTACTTCCTCATGTCATCCTATGATTTTTCAGGAGGTTCTTGCCATTGCTCATATTCTTACTCAAATACTCAAATATCTCCTTAAATCCTTGGATTTTTTTTTTTTTTTTTTTTTTTTTTTTTTTTTTTTTTTTTACAAATTACAAACACCCACTCAAAATGCTTAGTCCAAGAACAGACATTCATGTAAGGATATAAGACTTTCTTCTGGAATCCTAGCTTAGGGAACAGAATCAAAACTCATGGTGGTCTGAAACCCAGGACTGTGGGACTCTCAAGCATCAAAACAGCTTTAAAAAAACTCTCCCTTTGTAGGCACACAATTTCATCACTGCTTTTGTTTGGCATTTTCTCCTTTGTTCTTCAGCTCCTGGGTTTGCATACCAAGCTCAAATGTCCAGCAGAAACCTATTAGCAACAGTTAATGGTGACTCAAGTAACCAAGATAAACTGGGTTGACCACCTTGCATGAGATAGATACCTATCTTTCTCTGCCTAAATCAGCAATGACCATGGAGAAAAGACTATTAGGGGAAACAGGTTGCAGAAGCCCAGCACACCAACCATGTTCACATTTCAGCACTGGTCTTGGTCAGTTCCACCAAAGACTTGGTAGCTCAAACAATAATTATTTCTTACAGTTATGAAGGCTGGAAATTGCAGGATCAAGGTGATAGTAGATGTAGAATCTGGTGAGGGCCTGCTTCCTGTTTTGCAGACAGCTGACTTCCTGTTATACTTTCACATGATACAAAAAGAGTTAGCTAGCTTTCTGGCCTCTTGACCTAATTGTCTTCCAAAGGTGCCACCTCCAAATACTGTCACACTGCTGGATAGGGCTTTGACATGAGAATTTTAAAAAAGACACAAATAATCAGATAATAGTCAGGTTTTTGCATGGGGTGTTGTGGAAAGATCCAAATTTATTAGTGCTTTCTGAAAAATGTGTCCTTTGACCATCTAGTCTCTTTTTTTAAAAATCTTCACCTGAGGTTATTTCCCCCTCCCTCCCCCCCCCCATTTATCTGTACAAAGGGAATGGAAGGGAAAGAGAGAGAGAGAAAGAGAGAGAGAGAAAGAGAGAGAGAGAGAGAGAGAGAGAGAGAGAGAGAGAGAGAGAGAGAGAGAGAGAGAGAAGAGAGAGAGAAAGAAAGAAAGAAAGAAAGAAAGAAAGAAAGAAAGAAAGAAAGAAAGAAAGAAAGAAAGAGAAAGAAACATCAATGTGAGAGAGACACACATTGAGATGGACTGGTTGCCTCCTGCACTTATGAGACTGGGACTGGGGTTCAAACTTACAACTGAGTTACATTCACATGACCAGGAATTGAACCCATAAACCCAGGACCCTTCTGTCTACTGGCTGACACTCTAACCACTGAGAAAAAGTGGCCAGTGCCATCTAGTCCCTTTTTAACACATTTCCTACTGTCATCATCTGCAGAGCACTTATCTTTTGAGACTGAAATTGTATTACTTTATGTTATATGCTCAATAAACACTTGTTGATTTATTTTTTTTGCACAACACCATGGACATTTTATAGGGCATGGATTAGTTTACTTTGTTGTTGTTGTTTTTTTAAAAGAAAGAGTGACAATTAATTTGATTTTAATTACAGTAATTAAGACAATACAGAAGGGAAACTGAAAATAAAGTGAGAAAACTTAATCTAAATTGAATATTTTCAGAAACAGCATGTAACTAACCACAGTGACATAAGTACCTACAGTGGGGGGGAGACTTTGTAATGATTATAGTTCTTATGATTCTATTTCTACATCTTATTGAAAATAAAAATTAATGGAATGTTATCTTTCCTTTTTACTGTCCATGAACTTTTAAAGCTCTGTGGTATGTTCTTCCTGGGAAGCATGAAACCAGACTGTTCCTACTAGTAGCCCAGAAAGGTGGACTTTGGGAATTCTAGTCACCCTGCTGAATGATTTGGGGAGGGCTAGAGGCCACTAATTGGGGAACCTCAAACTGTGAACTATGGCATCCAAAAATTTGTTCTTAATTGTTCCCAGTGTGCTCATGAGTATTTCCTTCAGGAATTAAAAAAAAAAAGAAAGAAAAAAAGATGAGATGGGTTAATTAGATCATTTCCATACCTGTAGATTTAAATATCAACCAACTAGTCACTTCCCATCTTTAGCAGTGACAAGTGTTGTTTATCTGGCCCAGAAGCTGTTCACCCTTTTTCTAATAACATTTCAGCTTTCCCTGGGGGAACACCTCTCTTATGACAGGTGTTCAGTGGAGTAGGCTATGTTGTGAGCTTGAGAGTGGGTAGGTTTCTTAACATGACCCATCAGAATATCACACACTCTTGATGTATAATAGCGATTAGTTCAGTGACAGGCAGATAATCAGAGTTAGTAAAACAAAGTGAGATTGCTATTAGAATTGCTGAGAAAAAAGCACTCTTTTCTGTTTTTCTTCCCTCTATTAGGGCAGAATGGAGGCCTGGATTTGATATGCTGTACGGCTACCCCAAAGCAAGTGAGAGTGCAGCTGGACTGGGCCAGTGGACAGAGAGAGATCTGGGCATTGTATCTAGCTGACTCCATTCCTGGTCTTCTTCATGTGGCAACTAGTGAGTTTTCAGTTTGAATCATCTTTTTTTGGTATCTGGTATTGGTACTGCTTCTCCTGAAATATTCAACTGAGGGTTCTTTTATCTGTGTCCTGATATTTTTGTTGTCCTCCTTTCCCTTGTGAATTGGACTTAAGAAAAACATTCAATATCCTGCCATTTTGACGTCACGATTGATGCTCAGGATGTCCTTTAATAATGGGTTGTTCTTATAAAATACCAAGTTAGTTTTCTGAACAACCTGGTTAGTAAAATCTCAGAGGAAACCTGCATCAGAGGGACTCGCTTCCAGAATATGGTCCAGAGAATTGAGTTGTTTTACAGTTGTGTAATTTACCCAGCCAGGAGGTGGCAGAGTGATAAGTAGACTGTACCATGTGTCTCAGTGCAGAGCCTTTGCTTTTGAAGGTTGCTCCGGCAATGTGATGCCAGATCATAACCTCCAACACCAGTCTGAGGAGTCTGCTGAGAATTCTCTGGAAGGGTCTTTAAGGAATTTTCTAGTTACCCATATAATGAGGTTTTTTGGTTGAATCAGAATTTTAGTGCTATTTGAAATAACATAAGTGATAAGATATATTCATTTGGGTTCATGATGATACTCTAATAAGGAAATACATATTTTAAGTTGAAAGAAGGCTTTCTTTGCTTCATTTCACCCCGTTTTCCCTGGGACACCTCCTGTCCTAATCCATGGATCTGTTTCCCCTCTTGTTTCCACAGATAAGAGTAAAATGATCTGCAGAATGGGAGGTTTAAAGCCTGTTTTGCCTTAGGTGTATTTAAAGTCTATTTAGAAATTTTCTAACAGCTGCAGAGTAGCTTTTTAACATGTCTAGTGATCGAAATTATTCTTTAATGCAAGTCTTGTTATACTTCATTAAGATTGTCCTCCTACCTCTAGGCTGATTTTGGACTGAATAAATGAAATTTGTTTATACCTATCAGAAATGCAACATTAGGCTTGGTTATTCCAGAGTGACTGCTACATTCAGATGTTCAGATGTTTGAGGTTTTTTTTTTTTTTTCCTTTTCTTCAGAATTTGTCCTTGTCTTGGTTAAGAGGGAGGGGGGATACTAGTCTTTTGTTATTTATTACTAGAGATGCAGTGCATGAAATTCATGCATGGGTAGGGTCTCTATTGGCTGCTGGCTGCTGGCCAAGGCCTCCTTTCATTCCGTGCGCATGTCATAGTGAGCAATCAAACCCCTGGTCTGTCAAACTATCAGGAGTATACTTAGCATATTAGCATATTAGGCTTCTATATACATAAATAAGAGATAATCCTTTCTTTTGAAATCTATGTTTCTGCCTCTCACCGTTAAATTAACAAATGGAGAATGGCCCACAGTGCTGCCCTGTGTTGGCACCAGTGCTTTGGCCATTAAAACTCTCTTCTAGTCCTGCTTCAACTTTTCTGATTATTTCCATTATCTGTCCCTTCTGTAATAACATCACTTTGGCTCTTTTGCACTCATAGTGTTAACAGGAAATTGGTAAGCTGAAAACAGCATTTCATTTTTATTAGGAAAACTTGTTACATAAGCTCTTATCAGTATAAACATACAGAATTAGGCAGAGGTAGAATCCAGGAATATAGCACCCATGTCATTAGCCAGAAGTAGGCATCAAAATACAGGTACGCCTGAGATATTGCCGCCTAGGTTCCAGACCACCACAATGAAGCAAGCTGTAACCCATTTGCCTGATGGAGGGTCTTGTTTGCATTTTATATAAAACACAACATCCATGCAGCACAATAAAATGCAGTGTGCCTTTTACTCATTTGAAGAAGTCCAGATCTGGACAGAAGAGCAGAGCAAAGTGATGGCCATAACAGGGAAGGAGGACCAAACCCAAGGAAACTCAAGAACTGAAGGGGAAGAATCATGCAGGGCCATGCAGAAGCCAGAGAGCCAATGTGGGTGACTACCCAGCACATATTGGATGTCTCATCAGCAGCAAAGCAACAGCACTGAGCTGGAACTCTGATGGGCAGGGCCCTGGTGCTGCTGGATTTTATTTTTGCCACTTATTTTTATCCATTCCACATTCAAGCTTCTACTTCCACAGATTCTGTAAGACCCCAGGTGATTTCTATCACCTTGATTGAAAACCAATGCACAGTGCTTTGCATATATTACCTCTAATCCTCATAAGAACCCTCAAGGTAAGTATTTTACTTCACTTTCACTGATGAGGAGTTTATAACTCAGAGTGACTTAGTAAATCTTTCCAGGGTTATATGGAGATGGTATGGCCGAGCCAGGATTCATATCCAGCTGTGTCTGAAGCTAGAGCGTGTTTGTTGCTCTGAACTCACTCACCCACTTTCCTTTTATGCATTGGAAGCTCAAGCCAGAGTGTCACCTCTCTAGTTGAAATCAAATTATACATGGGTGGATGACAAAGAGAAAAAAGAAAATGTAGAATTAAAGTAGTTTAATTGTCTTTTTAGATGAACTCAGAGAATTCACCAACATCACCTTAATGTTGCCAAAACCATTATTAAAAATCTGATCTCTGGAGTCCTAGGCCAGATCTTAGACCCTTTAGACCACATCACTGAGTACTAAGGCTATGAGAATTTGAAGCCTTTACCATTTATCTTCTCTACCCACTCTTCCTTGATA
This sequence comes from Pipistrellus hanaki, assembly GCF_964339955.1. Taxonomy (NCBI): domain Eukaryota; kingdom Metazoa; phylum Chordata; class Mammalia; order Chiroptera; family Vespertilionidae; genus Pipistrellus; species Pipistrellus hanaki. The sequence goes on along the minus strand of NC_140516.1, from coordinate 42,184,902 downwards.
GTCTGTACACTTTGAATACATAAATGCATTCACTTAGTGACCAAACATTTTGACCTCATTAAGGTTCAGTATAGGTTCCAACCAAATGAATATCTCTATGGGAATGATTGCACATTGGAGAGGTAATAGGTGAGTGCTTGTGTCAAAACTGATCCATCATACATGATCAGGCAGCATGTAATTACATTTTTGGTTGTTGTTGATGCTAGAGAGCTATAAATTCCTTTAGCCTCAAGGGTTGAAGCTTGAGTTGGGCCATGGAAAATTTTGTCAGTCTAGTCGCAGTGAAATACTACTGTGAAAGAGGTATTCAAATGATTCCTGATATTGAGGAAACAGCTCACAGCTTTAGTCATTTGCATTGACTTGAAATGCAGCCCACACATTTTGTGGACCTTTTTTCTAATAGTTTCAGGTTAGTCAATGGTCAGATGGATCAGCACAGATGTGGGGCTGTGTCACTGTTGAGGGAGCCCTTATTAAAAGCTCTGGCAATTTAATGGTCTCTGAGTTGGGGAGTGGGGTGAAAAGGTGGTGAGTGGGTAGTGCTAGGAAGGAAAAGGTGTTGGCTACTGAGTGGGGACAGTGCCTTCAAGGTTTCACTGTCTTCCAAGAGGTCTTGCAGAGGCACCTGAAGATGACCTCTGCCTGAGACCTCAGATTAAGAGATGTAGGAATGAAGGTTCCAGGCCTAGGAATACAAATGTGTAAGAGAAAGACCTCCGAAGGGGCAAGAGTCATTGCCTGCAATTCCCTTTAGATATTGTGATGCACTGGCTGTGCACTAGGGTTGTGTGGGGAGAGCTGCTTCCCTCCATGAGGCCTGTCAGGTGAAGCTTTTGTCACTGCCCACTGTCAGGCCTGAAAACTCATATATGGATTTTTACCTAGAAGCCAGAATCCTCAGATGCCTCAGAAGAGGCAAAAGAACAAAACAATGCAATTTGGCCCTCATCCAAATAATTTAGGTGAAACTTTGCCACACTTAGAATGATAGATAGAGAGAGAAAGAGAGAGCAAGTTAAGAGGAGCAAATCCTCCAACATCCTCTTATTTCTGCTATTTCCCTCAGTCCATTGTCTAAATCCAGTAAGAAGGCAGAGAGTGAGGAAGCTGGGAGTGATACAGTTCTTAGTAGTCAGCCTCCAATTGCACAAATCAGAGTATGGCAGGGAGTGGGGAGGTGAAAAATCATAATTAGCAATAAGTGCTTTAAAAGAATACCAGTCCTTGGGCTGTATCTTTAGATTCTGACATAATTGGTTAAAGGCTTAGGCACTTGTGTGTATTAAAGTTTTAAAATAAAATCTAACCTGCACAAAAAGAAGTTCACAAATTATAAGAGTAAGGCTCAAGGAATTATCACAAAATGAACACATCATGTCCCCACCATGCAGGCCAAGAGACAGGACATCATCAGCATTCTGGGATCCTCTCTACATCACCCCTGGAGACAGCACTCCCCAAAGGTAACCACCAACCTTCCTGATTTCTGGCATTGCAATGTAGTTTACTTGTGTTCTTTTTAAAACTTTATAAACCTAGAATCATACAGTTTATCCTTTTGTGCCATTCCTTTACAGCAAATAGAATCCATTTTTATCTAAGTGTCTGACAGCACACCTAGATAAAGGTCTATCCAAGATCTGACAGAACAGAACTTGGAGCAGTGCTGTCATGTGACCCATCTATGGTGCCAAAACTGACCAATAAAGGGTGTTCATCTGGACTCTTTCAAGGGAAGAGCCACTTCATGTTTGGGATCTTAACTAAAACAGAGTTCCCATTTTGTAATTTCCCACCAGTTAGACAGCTACTTATCTAAAGGCATTGCATAGACAACTCCAGGCAGTACTAATGTTTCTTATTCCTTCAAGTCAATTATAGTAGAGCCTCTATCAGGGATTTAAAGAATTCTATGCCCATGTTTCTAAGGTAAGATGGATTGGAGTGATGGATTGGGATGATGCGTGAGGAACAGCTCATTCTATCAGGCATTATGGATACATGTGAAAGGAGCAGTACTGAGGGTAGAGACACTACGCATACTTGGAAGGACCTTACTTGCATAAGAGAGGTATAGTCTCTTCATTGCTGGATCAGAGGTTCAAGACAGATACAGTCTATATTTAGACCTTAACAGATTCTAGAATCCTCTGGTATATTAAAAATGTGGCAAAGGACACAGAAGGTCTATTATAAGGAAATATAGTTCATTAGCACACACACTGCACATGGAGAATGAAATTATAGTGTATAATTCAATAAAGTCTTATTTAATTTCAGGTGATGGACAGTAATTTCAAGTTTAAAATCCAAATGAGACTTAGTTGACTTTTTTTTTTACCGAGTCAGTGTTGTGTAACGAGGGCCATCATGTCCTGCTCAAGTGGTGAAAATCCAGTTAGTCCCTTTTTGCAGATAGCAAATGCATTTAGAAGTTAGCTTGAAGAGAATGGAGTGTGACAGGGACTTCTCTGCGGAGACTCTCATATTTTTTAAGAGAGGAATATTTATGAAATAAGATCTGCTCTGTCTACAGAATTCTGCATCAGTCCCAGCCTGGCATTGGCATTAAGATTGGATGAGCAGAGGCAATTTCTTCAGGGTAGAGTTCCTTATGTGGCAAAACATCACCAGCCCTTTTGCAAGTGGAGCTTCATAAGCTACCTTGTTTTAATCACACATAAGGTCATGCTGGTGAAATGAAATCCCAACTGATGCTCTGACTAGAAAACTAATTCAGCTAATACTTTCACTGAAAAAAAAAGTGGATGTGAGGATCCTTGCATTGAATTATACCATTTGCTATAAATATCTATTTCTTAAAGCAACTTAAAAAAATTAGAAAAAAATTAAATTCTACAGCTCTGTGATTTTATATTATAACACAAAACTTACCTTTTCTGACTTTAAAACTGCACTGAGGTTTATTTATCTTGGCAAAAGCCCTGAGTATTGTGTGTAGACATAGCAGGCTCGGAGCTCCCTGAAGCTAATGTGACATTCATCATTCTCTGACTATGGAAAATATTTCAGCATTGACAAAAAGAAAATATCTCTAATGACTGAACTGGTCCTCAGGGGCTCTGAATGCAGGTGTGCTCTCACAAATCTCCCTCGGACACTCAGTCAATGTCCTTGCCTGCCAACTGGGTCACTCATATTGAGGATTGGGAAGGTAAGGCTTAAAGGAGATTTACAAGCTTTGCAAGAAAGGAGTTAAATCTATCAATTCAAGAACTGTCTCAAATACACACCATTTGAGTGACAGTCGTGACTTTTAATTACCAGTTCACCCTGTCAGAGAAAGAAGAGGGGCTGAGGTCTCCCATGTTTAATATATTAGGATGTGACAGTTTCCAACACTCTGAAGATGCTCGCTCTAGGCAGTATGATTATGAGTAGGAGAGTGTGATATTTATAGAGAAATGTTCCTAAGGTACCTATTCTCACTTTATTGCAAATCTATAGTTGTACTTTCACTGATCTACAGTGAAGTGACAATGTTGTCATTTTTTTCTTACTGTTATTATTAATTATTTCAGGTTGTTCTTGATTATTTTTTCTTCATTCTTTTTAGTTTTAATATCACTATGTCTTTTATGGCATATCATGATATTCCTTGATAGGGGTGTTTATTATTGCTATTTTTTTGTTTATTAATGCCTTTACTTAAAATTTTTAAAAGCGGATGATTTTGTTGGATGCCACTCAAATAAAAACAAAAGGTCTGTTCTACAAATGGCAAAAGGCTACAATTTCTTGTTATAGGATGTTACTCTGGGTACTCAGAAATATAAATATGATTTGGGAATTCTCTATCTTTCTACTCTGTAAACTGTATTATGCAAGTACATTGTAAGACAAAAAGTTAATGAAAAGAACTTCTATGTCTTATTCTCAGTTGACAAACTAGGTAGAATACCATTCTTCTGTAGGTCAATGTTCCCTTAAGGGAAGGGTATCCAGGAATAACTCCTTTCATTGCACGCTTATGCTCATTCTCACTTAGACTACACAAAGAGGAGTTGCTATGAATTGGTCTGCTGCTTGCAATACTGTGATTATTGTGCATAGGCACAGCTGGTTCTGAGTTCCATGTGGCCTGAGAGCCAGCCCAGGTGTGGATATGACCTTCATTCAATTGTCTCTTTCCATTTGTGGTTATCTACTCAAGTGTTTAGCTAGAGTACAGCCATTTCTGAAATTCATGTTTCACTTCAATGGGGTAAGGGAAGCCTCTTATGTTGGATTTGGGTATCATAATACATTGCTCTTCTACTCTATGATACTACTATTTCTTGATTATATAGCTGTCTTGAGAAAATTGGCAGTAGAGATACATTCTGTGATAAGGCTTGGGTATTTCTAGATTTTCTGGCTATGATTCCACCTAATAGAAATTCAGGTGCAATTAAGAATAAAACCTAAGGATCATGAGAAGTGACAACTCAGCTCTTTTGTTTTAAGCAGAGATTTCTATAAAACTCAGAAGAGGTTTCTGAGATTATGAATGGCTGGTTTTGAGTTGAATTTCCCTTAGTAAACCATTTCCTTACTCCATTAATCTGATTATCTCTTCTTCTACTAGATCCCCACCTAACCAATAGATTTAATTCTCATAGGATATATTATGCTTCATTGCAAAATTCATTTGGAGATTTATGTCTCCTAAACACAGTAAATCCTTGGGTGTGAGAGTAAAGTTTCATTTATCTTCATCTCTTTAGCACCTGTCACTGTGCCTGATATGTGGTAAATATTCACTGAAATTTGTTGAATGAGGACAAGAAGAAATAAGTGACTGATTAATTAATTTCATCAACTTTGATACTCATGCAATTGTAATAAATATTTAATTATATCAGTACAGATAATCAGTGTTGTTCTTAACATTTGATTTCTTGCAGTCCCAATTCTATGGGCTGCTCATAGGAACTTTCTTTTCCAACCCATACGAATGCACAAATTGAGTTTCCTTTGATGAGCAAAGCCATCAAAATGTCAGTCGTTTCCTTTGAATAAGGCTATCACCAGTGCTCTCTCTTGTCTTTATGAAAATTTTTGGTTTTGCCATTTCAGGGTGACAGATAAGGACTCAAATTAATTTACAGCCTTGTCTGATCTGACTGACTTTGGTGGTAACAGCACATTCTTATGCAAGTGCATAGGTTTATTGACATTAACCCAGAATTGTACAGAGTATTATTATATCTTCTAGAGGCCTCATGCACAAAATTCATGCAAGAGTAGGCCCTTGCAACCCCAGCTTCATCTGGATGGTTGTTCTTTTGTTTGGTCTAATTAGCATGTTAGCTCTTTATTATATAGAATAATAAGGATTGCTGACAGGAGAGTTTTCTTTGTATGCATTCTCTGGCACATCTGTTTATATTCTAAAGGCATTCTTTATGTGTAGTCAGTTCCATGTGGATCATTTTTCTGAGAACAGAAGCTCCGCATACACAGAAGTGGATTTCTCTTCTGGTGCCTGTAAATAGATGTTTTGTGCTTTTTAAATACTAAAAATAAGAGGAAAAAAATCTAGACTTGGTCACCTATTTGTCATCAACAAGTACAGTTTTATTCAGACAGAATGGAAAGGCAGTGGGTGTTTATGATTTTGATACTTTGTTTTTGCTTTATTTGCTCATGCTATAATTCAATTAACTTTAAATAATTGCTTCAGACAATCAGTCCTTAATGAATCAGCCCTTATATTTATCATTCTGCAAACCCATAGATTTGCTACCTTCCTGTAAACCCATATGTGAACTATATAAAGTTACCCTCTTGTGCCCTAGTTTCCTTGCCTAAAAAGTAAAGATTTTGAATACAATTTTCTCCAACTGAAATATATAATGGACCTGTGAATACTTAGGTTTCTTCTATAATCTCAACTAGAAAAAAACCTTATTTAAAATCATGATTCATTTTGTATTCATAATACTCTCAGGTTTATATTCCTACAAATTTGATAATGATGGCCTCTAACACCTTCAGCAAATTGATTTTGCTGACAAAAATACTGATCAAGATAGTCTGTGACCAAGTCCTATAGAAAATGGATACATTAGTTGCTACTCTTTAGAAATTGTACTCCAATCAATTATTAATCCACCAAATTTTACTAATTTTAAACTCATTTTTATGTTTTACATATAGATAGCTAGAAAGGATTTCCAAATACTTTACTGTAATCTATCTTTACTATATGTACACTGGTGTCTGACATAGCCATCTTTCAACTCTGAAAAACCCCCAGGATGTGGTTAGTTTGATATTGCTCATTTTTTAAATTAATCCTGTATTTAACAAGCCCACTTTCGTCTCTCAATACCTACAAACTACTCTGTTATAACATCATTCTGGAAGTGTTCCTGGAAGTTACATAAAGCTTGCCAGTCAGAAGATTGTAAAATGTGCCTGGTTCATTTTGAGTCTTGCAAAGACATTAGCCCATCTCCAGCTTCTTTGTATTATTCCCATTCTATTTGGTTTTTCCAAGAACCCATATGTAACTCAGATAAACTTGCTTATTTCCCTCAGCTTCCCAGGATACAGACCTAAAGCTGAGCCTGGAATTGTTGCAGTTTCTTTCAATCTCTTCACTATTGTAGATTGGTTACTATTTACCATAATTTACTTGCACATAATTTAAATATATATATATATATATATATATATATATATATATATATATATATATATATATTGATTGATTGATTTCAGAGAGGAAAAGAGGAGAGAGATAGAAACATCAATGATGAGAAATGATTATTGATTGGCTGCCTCCTTCACACACCCCACTGGGGTTTGAGCTGCAACCCTGGCATGTGCCCTTGGCGGGAATCAAACCTGGGACCCTTCAGTCCACAGGTTGATGCTCTATCCACTGAGGCAAGCCTGCTAGAGCTGCACATCTTTTTTTTTTTCATCAGATAAGGAAAAAAAACACACACAGGAGTTGAATAGTTCAAGTTGACCTTTGTCTACAACCATCGTTAAGAAATTGATTCTTTCCGTAACTCTCCTTCCCTTAATACTTTCTACAAAGTAGCTTTAGTTTTGCTGACAAAATGATCATCATGGTTTATCATGGTATCCTTTGTTGGATCACTCACTCAAGTTCATCACAGATCTTATCACACAACCACCTGTACTTCTCTTTTCTACCTTACAATTACATGGTCAGAATCATATTTCTTAGAGTCTTTATTATCTTCTCATGCTATCTTCTTTCCAGAGTGAAATACCATGAAATCACTCCTATGACCCGGATATTTTTTTTTTTTAAATGTGCCTATGTAAAAATCCATGCTAGTCATTTGACAGACAGTCTTCACATCCATATTTACTGGAGCTTAATAAATAAAATTGCTTATTTTATTCACAATTAATTGTCATTTCCAAGTCCATTCACAATTGTCCCACTTTTATTTCACCCACCAATATTCCTTTTAAGGCTAGAATCACAGTTTCCCTACATTAAAGTTCTTCAATTTCAGTATTATCAAATTGGGACTGGATGGTTCTTTGTGGTGGGATGCCATCCTGTGCATTGTTGTAGGTTGTTTAGCAGCATCCCTGGTTTCTATCCACATGAAGTCTGTCATGCTTCCCCCAGTTATGAAAATGTCTCCAGGCATTGGCAACTGTCCTGGTAGTAGTTAAATTACCCTAGTTGAAAACCACTGCCCTTCCAGATTCCTTTTCTCACTTGGAGATAAAATTTTCAGTCAAGATCTTCTCATTCTCTTTACAATTTCCTAAGCAAGTCTTCTAACCCCTCCATTCCCTACAGTAGTAAGTAGTTTATCAACCCTTTTCTTCTTCTGGTCCAGTAGCTATAATAAATTATTTTTCCTCTAATTTTTGTATTTTTAAATATCTTTTATTTTTATTAAATCTCTGTCCTCAGGTGACTGGGTTTTATAGTAAAAATATATACTTCTAAATACAGTTACTCTACATCCTCTCAGGGCACAATCAGTATATTAAGTTGTAATGAAGTAGTATTTGCCTTTTAGAAATGTGTTTTTTCCAAGAGTTCTATACTGAAAAATACTAACAAATAAACTTATAGACAAAGGTGAACTGAATGGTGAAGACATTGCTATAAATGTCTGAATAACATATTCACAGACTTTAATAGGAACAAGATGAATAAACAAGGTAGAACTTGGATGGGATTTTGAAGGAAATGTAGGATCAAATGCAGAGTTAAAGAAAGTGGGAGGGTCACAAGTGGTAAAATGTGAGCAAAAGTATAATACAAAATTCCAGAAAAGCAAAGTAGTAGGGAAAGGTGTGCATAGTTTACTAGTTCAGCTGGAGGGAAAGTTTCAGGGGAAATGTGAACATTTTATTGGGTTGTGTATTAGCTTTATTTAGCTGCTATAACAGATTACCACAAGTTAGAAATGCCACAAAGTTATGATTTCATAATTCTGTAGGTTACAAGCTCTCATTGGACTAAAATCAAGCCATTGGTTTATAGATCTGCATTTTTCTCAGGGGACCTAGGGCAGACTCTGTCTCCTTGACTTTTTTCAGCTTGTAGAGGTCAGTTTCATTGTGATTCCCTCCCTTCGTTTTCAAATCCAACAACAGTAATTGAAGTTCTTATGTTGCCATCTCTTGGTTCTCTCTTTCCAGGAAAGGTACTCTGGTTTTAAGGACCCCTGTGATTAACTGAATGTGCCTATATAATCAAGAAAAATCTCTCTAGCCCAAGGTTCTTCATCACATCTATGGAGTCTCTTTTGCCATATTAATTAAAATATTTAGATGCTCTGTTAATGAGGGTATTTGAGGAAAGGGTATGATTCTATTCATCACAGATAAATTGGCTAAAGGCAGAGAGCCTTGAAAAAGTACTCTTAATCATTTCTTAAGTCTGTAGAGAAGGGATGAGTCATTGAAGGGGATTAAGTTTCAAGAAGAAACACAGATCAGCATCCCACACACAATAAAGTATATATTCATCACTTAAGTAGGCTTCAAGGTTATTTCTATTTTTCCTTTATTTCTATTATTTCTGTGTCATTTCTTGGACCCCTCAGTACCCTGGGACAGACATTTAACACCTATACTACCAGTTAGAATACAACCAAATCCCACAAGAGCCAAGTTATGTAATGGAAGTTTTCCCATCCTCCTTGTTTATGTGCTGGGAATCAAGGTGGAAGGCAAATCATCCAGGGCTAGGATACTCAGGGGAAGGCCTGAAACAACCTTATTAGCTCTAAGTCATAAGGAACATGTTAACCATGAAGAGAGCAGGAGATCAGGTGAAACATTCCTCCATAAAAAGGATGGTGACTGCCGAAACCGGTTTGGCTCAGTGGGTAGAGCGTCAGCCTGCAGACTGAAAGGTCCCAGGTTCGATTCTGGTCAAGGGCATGTACCTTGGTTGCGGGCACATCCCCAGTAGGGAGTGTGCAAGAGGCAGCTGATCGATGATTCTCTCTCATCGATGTTTCTAATTCTCTATCCCTCTCTCTTCCTCTCTATGAAAAATTAATAAAATATATTAAAAAATAAAAATAAAAAATAGAAAAAAAGGATGGTGACTGACCCAAGGTTAAGACAGTGAAATGGCAGACTGCATTGGCTGCTATAACAGAAGAACACAGATGGGACTGCTTATGAAGCCATGGGCATTTACTTCTCACTGTTCTGAAGGCTGTGAAGTCCAAATCAAGGAGCCAGCAGATTTGATGTCTGTTGAGAGCCCACTTCCTAGTTCATAGACAGCCTTCCTTAATGCTGTGTCTTTATAGAGGGAGGGGTGAGGGAGCTCTCCAGAGTTCTGTTATAAATGAGCTCATTTAATCCCTTTCATAAGGGCTCCACCCTTATGATCAAAGCACTTCCCGTAGGCCTTAATTCCAAATAACATCACATGGCTGGTTAAATTTTAACATATGATTTTAGCGGGGGACACAAACATTAATAGCATGGGTAAAAACAAAAACAAAACAAAAAACCTAGAGTAATCACAACACACTGTAAATTTAAAACTGAGGCAAAGTCTGCCTTAGTCAGATACCCTCTCATATTCTCCTTTCAGAAAGAGCCAGTACTATTCTTTTCCAAATAAAGCCAAGCTACGGCTCAAGTCTCATGATTAGCATTTCTCCCTGAGACCTGTAAGGCATGGAACTCTGCTGATAGGAGAATCCTAGAATATTGGCTACAGAGTACACTTAATGATAAGCAGTTTCCAAACCTGCATTAGTGTCTCCTGGGGGGAAATTTTTAAATATGTATTTTCAGACCAGCCCTAACCTGGAATATCAGAAGCTCCAAGGGGAGAGATCAGGGAATCTGTATGTTTAAATAAGATCCCCCAACACTGTATTTAAAAATAGCCTGTCACAGAGAAGTGGGCTGACTATGGAAATGGTGGGCATGTATCCGCATTTCACAGAAGTACATCAGGGTCTAAAGGCGTTATGATATTTTCCCCAAAGTCATATTTTATGCATTCCAAGTCCTTAGCCCAAATTTCTGCAGTGCAGTCACTGGGCTGTGACAGTTTTAAGTCCAGGAATGCTGACCACACCTATCTTCTGGCCAATAAAAGTTTTCATGCACAGCCCAGGCTGGTTGGCTCAGTGGTTGAATGTTGACCTATGAACCAGGAGGTCACAGTTTGATTCCTGGTTGGCAGGGCACATGCCTAGGTTGTAGGCTTGATCCGCAGTATGGGGTGTATAGGAGGCAGCTGATCAATGATTCTCTCTCATCATTGATGTTTCTATTTCTCTCCCTTCTCCTCTGAAATAAATAAAATTATATTAAAAAAGAAACCCTTTTTATGCACAAAGCTTCTCCTTTGTCCCAAACAGTTTTGGGATTGGGATTACAAATAGAAAAACCAAAAATGCCACACTCAAAAGAGTTGATGTTACATGCCCGTGTAGATTTCACTTGCTCCAAAGCATATATGGACAATGGCCTGGCCCCACCATGAGGAATGTAAAAGCGCCTGACTGCAAAACCCTGGCCTCTTGTTTCCCCCTACCTCCTTTTCCAAGTTGGCCTCTTGTGCCTGAAAAGTATCCAGGTCTTTCCTTGGATATAATAAAGGAAAGTAATGCATTCTCCAAAATTATTCTGGAGAATGGGGAATTTATTAGTAGAAAATATTTGCAAACAATTTGTTTGATAAGAGATTGATAGTCAAAATATATAAGGAACTCATATAAAAAAGAATACAAATTACCTCATTAAAAAAATGGATGAAGGACTTGAGCAGACATTTATCCACAGGAGACATACAAATGGCCAACAGGTATATGAAAAGATGCTCAACATCACTAATAACAAAGAAATGCAAATCAAAACCACAGTGAGATATTATCTTACACCTGTTAGGATAGGTTTTATTCATAAAGCCGAAGATGCAAAGTGTTGGTGAAGATGTGGAAAAAAGGGAACACTGGCAAACTGTTCAAGAGGAAACAAATATTTGGTTCCTCAAAACATTAAAAACAAATTGAACATGATCAGTTTCATGGTTTACATTTAGTATTTTTAATATTTCTGTATATTCTTTAGAGAATCCACTTTTATATTTACTCAAATTAATAAGTGTCCTAAACAACTTTGTAAGTACCTTATAAAAACCTCCATACCTTTTAAAATACCATATTTAAACTGCTAAATTTCTCTCTGGGAAATTTTATTAATCTTTCATTAATTTGTTTAACACTCATATTATTTTTTAATATTTGAAAGCACAATAAACATTTATAACTTTTATTTCAAAGTAGCCCTGTTTAGCTTAAATATTTAGTTTTCCATAAGATAAATATGCTATTATATAAGCCACATGTATTTATCTTTAAAATTTGTTCCTACTAATTTTATAAAGGTGATTAATAAATGATAGTTTCCCAATGTGAATGTATCTATATTTTTTAATTTATTTTTTTAATTCTCACCTGAGGATATGCTTTTTAAAAATTGATTTGGGAGAGAGAGCAAGGATTGGGGGAGAAAGAGAGAAACATGGATGTGAAGGAAAAACAATGATTGGCTGCCTTCCATATATGCTCCTACCTATTGGAATTGTATTTGCAACCTACGGATGTGTCCAGACCAGGAATTGAACCCACAGCCTTTTGGAGTACTGGAGGATGCTTCAAAACCAATTGTACCACCCAACCAGGGATGTTGTTGTTTTTATGTTGCAGAATGATTCATACGCTCCCTCATATGTTTCCCACTGAATATTCATTTTTGTTTGCATAGAGGTCTATGTGGTCCTTTAATTTGCCCAAACTCAGGTTTTAACATTTGCATTGATTTCTCTTAATGTACAGCCTTGTGGTGTTGGAGATAAATGGAAAGGTGGTGTGAGTTTTACCATCTACTCAGTCATCTAGAGACTCAGGCAGTTAAAGAGGACTAGGGAGCTATAGTTATGGTCACTCACATCAAGAGATCACACTAGACCATGGGCTTGGTGAACTCCATATATCTAGTGTTCATTCTTTGAATATTATGTGACTCTGTCTTGTCTCTCTTGCCATAATATCTAGACAAGATTTCTGCTTGATAAGGATACAACCAGACACTGCTGGCTTTTGCTTTATGTGGCTTCATATTTTAGCTGTAGCTGCTTTTAAACAATGTTCCATAAGCAGTCACACTAAATGGGCTTCTACATGTGTGCCCCCTATCTCATCCATGATCACCCTTCCTCCTTGCCTCTTTCTTCTAAATTCAAGTGTATTTTGTCTAATTTTGTCTGATTTTCCCAGACCTAGACCACTTTCCAGAAAACCTACATGTGAATGCGCTCTCCATATCTTCTTTTGATCTTGTTCCAAGAGGAAAATTTCAATTTATTCTAAGTTGATTGTATGGAAAATAGTTGTTTAAAGGCCTATGCTTAAAATATGAATCTAATCTAATCTTTACTTAATTAGAGAATATCTTTTTTTAAATTTCTTTTTCTTTTCTTATATATTAAATAACTAAACATCTTGTGTTCTTAACATTTTTTCCTTATACTTCCGCAAGCACATGAGCATTCAGCATATTTAACTTACTTGGAAAATGTGTTTGCTGCCTTCTGCTCTTCATCTAACTGTGCAGTGGCTGCTGCAACCTATTGTCATGACCATCATCACTACCACCACTATATGTGGGAGGTAATCCAGTGTTCACTCTCGTTTCTCTCTAAGAGACATTTTTAGGCATATTTTCCTACTTCGGAAGTCCCCAGTATGATGTTTTAATATAAGAGATATACCATATATCTGATTATATATTCTGACATTCTAGAGGGCCAAAACCCATTGTGATTTCCAGGTTTATTTCACCCCTCAAGAACCAATCTTTACCCACTTGGTCACAAAATTGCCCATGTTGAGAACATGGTGTAATTGTTTCAGGCAATTTATTATGTGTTTTATATTTGAATATATGTGTTTAATTGATTATTTCTGGATATATGGCTGGCCATTTCTCTTTTGGTGAATTAACATAAAACTCTTTCTTCTTATACAACTCAGCTTATACATTTTGTGTTCTACACGCCTAGACATCCAATGCTCTTGTCCTTTGGACCTTCTCATGCTTGATTTCCCCTATCAACTCCTCCACCACACACACTTCTACAGAGCCCAAGCCATGAGAAATGAGAAGTGTCAGAATACAAAAGGACTGATACTGCATTATACCATGTGACAAGAGCGGTGTCTGCCATTGTAATGAGATCCTCAAATGTTAATCACTTTTCATTTTTTCTTATTGCATGACACAGGCTCAAAGAAATATTGGAGCTACCTATTTCTTTTGAGGGAGAGGTGGGGATAGGGCTTCTGTCTGTCCTAATGCATTCTATGTTTTTACTTTTTTTTTTTTTTTTTTTTTTTTTTTTTTTTACAAAGCAGTCTTCCTTATATATGTTCTAAATATGTGCTTTGGAAATTGTTTTAAAATATAATCATAAGAGTCATATTTGTTAATATGTGATCCTATTATCAGTGTCCATTATTGATTAGAATATGAATGCCTGGCATTCATTCATAGGTTGGTTAATTAAATTAACTATTAAATTTTTGAACTAAAAATAGAGATTAAAGTCAGGCAGTAGAGGAGGAAAAGGAGGACGGGTAGAGGGAGAAGTGGAGAAAAGGAGTAGAAAGACTTGTTTTCACTATTATTTTGTAGGCAAAAAGAAATGGCGTAACAAAAATAAGTGGATGATGAGAATTGTTGATTGGCTGCCTTCTGCATGCCACACTGAGGATTGAGCCTGCCGCCTAGGCATGCACCCTGATGAGGAATGGGACCTGACCACCTGGTTCATGTTTCCACACATCTTTTCACTCCCTTTAAAAAATGTGTAATTTAAAACATTTTAGTGTCTCAGGTATCTCCAATTGAGTTTCCAAACCTCTCCAACAACTGAGTCACGGCCAGGTTACATAGTTTATTCTTTATTTCATAGTGATCTCTTAGTAACTTCAGCTCTAATAAGAGTCAGCTCTTCCTAACTTTTGGTCTCAGACTAATAAGTGTTGATAGACTCTCACCTATTTCAAAACCTGAGATTCAGATCATTGAAAGATCAATTCTTTTGCTCTTACTTTGACTTGACCTAGATGAACCTTCTCCAGGAACCAGCGATGACTTTGTACAGATGAATCATATCAATTGGCAATTCCATATGCCTTTGAAATAAATAGTCATATTAAGGAATCATAGACGCCATTTAGTTTATTGACATGATTTTTCAAAACATGGAGCTCTTAAGGGAAATTATTGCCATTTTTAAATTTATTAGTAAAAACATCTGCTTGGCAAACTGAATTGGCAGTTCAGTCAGTGCTGATGAGACTAACAAGAAAAGTTCAAACTTTATCTTCCTGATCATCACTGCATTTTATGTGTGACCCAGCAATGTCTGAGAAGATGCTTCTGGGTTAAAGGAGGGATTCTAGTTCAGAGAGGGTGAATAATGACACGTGTAGCATTATCCACACACTTATTTGGCCTCCTATTAAAAGTATTTTTTGCGACTAAGGTTTTGGGCATGCATCTGCATGCACTAAGTGAAACTCATGCCCTCTTAAGATGTACACCTCCCAGGAGACTTCAACTATAATAACTGGTAAAAAGTCCAATTTATGCAAATTCAAGTTGCTATTATGTTAAGTGAATTCTTGCCCAGATTTTCTCTCTTTTTCAGGGTCAAACATTTTCTCTCTTTTTCAGGGTGGAAGTTGAGATTTGGTCGAACTGCTTTAAAAATTTAATCAAGTGTTACCTCAGCAGGCAACAGATGGAGGAAAAGCCATTTGATATTAGAACACTAGCAGTGTGCCCAGCACATGATATGAGGCACAGATGTTTATATGCAATGGCCAAAAAGTTGGGAAATGAAAACTTGGAAGAAAGCAATTGAGTTTCCAAACCTCTCCAATGCCATATTGTAAACAGGCAGCGCAGCCTCTAAGGGGTGGCATTAATACCTGATTCTCTTACTGTCTCCTCATATTAGGGGATGCACAACCGTGCTTGTGCTCAGCACCGAAACCTCAATTCAGAGATGTCTTTATATTTTATGGTATCTCTGAACAATATTTCCAATTAATGTGTTTCTGTGAAAATTTCCTTTTCTTTGCCTTTTCCCCAGTGTCTCTTTTGAGTTTTACATTCAACATTTTATTTTCTCTCTCATGCCTTATAAGATAGAAATTCAAACTGATTTCCACACATCTTTTCACTCCCTTTAAAAAATGTGTAATTTAAAACATTTTAGTGTCTCAGGTATCTTAGTCACAATTACCCTGAAGAGTTGGGAGTTATTTATCATGTATTTACTTTTATTGATGAGGTAGCATTTTATATTTTAACTTCTCTAGAAATTGTTTCTCACTCAGCAGATGGAAAATGTTTGTGTAGGTTGTCCCTAGACACCATGGGCGTGAATAAAATTAACTGCTCAAAGCGGGATTCTTATTTTCTATATGTAAGCAGGCTCACCTCTCCTATTGCAGGGTGGGGGGGACAAAGGACAAATGGAGGATCCTCCCTGAGATGGACAGTTGGCCTGTTTCTGGTCTGTATTGCAGAGATCAGGGCATGGGATGGACACCTTGGATCATAAGTCCCAGGTCTGTCAGCCAAGCAGTTTGTACTTATTGGTCAATAACAATCCAGCCCCATATTCTTATTGAAATGATTTTTATTTGAGGGGCATAGCCTACGGTGACCCCCAATGACCTCTTGTGTAAAATCTCCTCTTCTTGAGTCTGGATGGGATTACTTCTAATAGAACATTGAAAAGGTAACTGGATGTTACTGGTTTTGTGACTTGCTAAAGATGATGGAATGCTTACGTAAGACTCAGTCTTGGAAGGCTGAAAAGAAACTCTTCTGCTAGGCTTGAAGAAGCAAGCTGCTATGTTGTGATTGCCAATGTAGAGGGTTAGGAGGGCCTCAGTCCTAGAACCACAAGAAACAATGTTTTGCAATAACTGCAAGAGCTTGGAAGATGGCCTACAGCTCTCAAAAAAATAAATAAGTAAATAAATAAAAATCACAGACTGGCTGACACCTTGTTTGCAGCCTTGTAAGGCTTACACTGAAGAGAAACCCACTTACACTGAAGCCAGACTCCTAAAACTGTGTGAGAATAAATGTATGTTGTTTGAAGCTACAAGGTTGGTGATAACTTACTACATGACATAAGGACATTACCACATCAGTTCTTTGGAGTTTGGACATTTAGTCTTTCTTGCCATTCGTTTACTTAGGCTTCCCCACACAGTTTATGGTTTGGTAATCACCCTATGCTTGTACCTGGATGCTCGTATTGGCTTGATAACATCCTTTGGGAATGTCACATTCCCTGTATTGTTTGAGTAATTTTTAAAATTTTTAATTATTTAATTTACCATGACTGAACAAAGATGATCATGTTCAAAGACACTCAGATTTTTTAAGACCTTGCTGATGACTTGTTCAGCTATCCTTTCCTTTCTAATCTAGTCTTCAAGTACCTAATCCCTTCCCTGACATCTTCCTCATTTCTTACTTTGTCCCTTGACACTGGCAGATATACTTTCTCTTCCTCCTTTGATACACTGACCACTGTCTTTGATCTCCTTTTAAGATTTTCTTTTTACTTAATCATTTACTTAGTAATCTCAGTAATTATATGTGAGACCTTCCTTTTTTACTTAAATTGTATTCTCCTAGGATAGTAAGAAGGGCAGGGGCAGAGATAAAATCATTTATGTCTTTATAGCCTGTACTTACATTCAGCAGTGCCTTGTTCTATGCCTTGGATAGAGTGGGCTCTCCTTAACTATTGTGTGTGTGTGTGTGTGTGTGTGTGTGTGTGTGTGTAAATGGAATACATGTTGTTGAACTGCATAGTTTTTAGTGCACTAATTTCTCAAAAATAAAATTAACTATTTTTAAAAAATCCAGTAAAATGAATCAATGATTCATGTCTCCTTTGGGCACAAGTCATCCTTTCTCTCCTAAAACTGACAGCGCCTTATCAATAGAGTTGGGGGTTTTGATTCAGCAAATCCTCATGTCCTTTGAAATTTGGATGCCATTAGAAATAGTAGCTTTAGAGGGCAGTTGAAGTGAACAATTTGCTTTGTTCTATAATATGCTTATGAAAACTATTTACAGGTACTATTCGAAGAACAGATAAAGGCTAAAATCAACTGGGAAAGTCCAATAAGTTGCTTGTATTTCTGCTCCAGTTATTTTCATGGCCTCCTGTGGGTTCTTGTCATTTTTGGTTGAAGCCCTGAATGTTGTCAGACTGTTCCCACAGGCAAGGTAAAAGATAGAATTGAGGCAGCAATCAGGGTAATTCAGGCAGTATGTGTGCTAATAAAGAAAAAAAAGGTGCTTGGGGCTTGGTTGACTCAGCATGGAATGAATGTTCTGGATAAATGGCCTTCACACTGCTTTCCGTGCATGGCTAGAGGCAGCCTGAAAGCTCTGTCCCATCCATATTCCTGAAAAGAAAGCATGTCTCTTTATGAAAAGTGTCCAGGTTGCTTGGAAGCTCAACCCACTGACACAGAGATTATAAACCTTACCCATAACTGCTACATTTGCCATTGAAATCTGGCACTCACTTTAAATAATACAGATAATCTAAAATTTGAACAATTACATAAGGTATGATTTAAGGACCCAAATGTCACATAGGGAAAAATTAGCAGAGATGCTATATGTAAAGAAAAGAATTTTAAATTGATTTGGCCTGTAGTGTTTTTTTTTAAATTAAATCTTTATTTTTGAAAGTATTACATATACCCCCTTCCCTCCCCCCAGAGCCCTTCAAACCCCCTCTCCCCCTTTAAGCCCCCTCCCCCCTCCCAGCAGTCTGCTGCCCCAGGTCTTCACCACCCTATTGTATGTGTCCATGGGTTAAGCTTAGTATGTGCATACAAGTTCTTTGGTTGATCTCTTCCCAACCACCCATCTTTTAAAACTCTTTTTCTTTTGGGTTAAGCACTAACCATTAATGTTTTGGGGGGGAAGTGAGTCTTTTGCTCTAGTTTTCTGTACAGAAGTAGGAGAAGGAGTAGCTGACTCTAGATACCACTTTCTCCTTTTAACCAGCAAGGTTTGCTTACTCTTTGTGATATAGATTGCCTCATCCACCCTGGAGTTAATGGAACTAGTTCAACCATGATTTTTATTAAGTTCCTTAGAGTTAAAGGGGATAACTAAAAAGACTCCTGTGATATCCTAATTTGATATTAACACATATTTGCTTAAGTCTGACCATCAAAACAACATGTAACAGCAGAGCCCATGGAGTTCACTTACAGAGCCAGCAAATGGAAAACTTCCTAGCTGAACTGTAGAATGTAGGAGGGAGGGAGAAGTCACCTGAGATCTGGTTATAATCAGCATTTATTAATTCTAACAGCATTCTGGGAGATTAATTTTATGTAGAGACCTGCATGAAGTAACAATGGAGAAATCATGCAGACCCATCTTCAGAGTCACTGTGATTTTTTTTCTTCCCTCTGATTTTGAATGTAATTGATGATTTCATATGAGGCCAGGACAAAGGATATTTAGTTTCCTTTTAGTTTTTTCAGTTTCTTTTTAATGCAGCAATTGATTCCCTTTTGTTACTTAACTTCCATTAAGTTTGATTCTTACATTTACTTTTCAGGACATTTCTCTGATTCCTTAAAAATTATTTTGCTACTTCATTGCAATTCAAAAATTCAAAAGAATAGAAATAACTTAACAATACCCACCCTTTGACTCCACCGAGTCTATATTTTGCAAGCTACAGAAGAGAGACAATTGAGCCCCACTTGCTGAAGATGAAATTTATACTAAAAGCCTTTATTCCTTCCAGAAGCTTAATGCCATTACTTTCATTGCAAAAATAGAGAATGAAAACTAAAAAACTTTCTAAAGTAATTTTACTTATTCTCAAAGTTTCCATTTATGTCACTTTTCCCCCAAATAAGAACACACACATCCAATTTAATGCCACTGATTATAAATGAGTTATGGTTTAATTCTAAAAGTACAAAGATCACTCAATGAGTTAAAGAGGGCAGAGCACACAGTTCTAATTAGGAGGTAGGAGGTAAAGGATCTTGTGCTAGAACATTAGTAATAATTGATTGATGGATCAATTGCTTGACTATTCATCTTTGAGCATATTTATTGAATATCTATGTCTCAAACATGGTAACAAGCACTAATGATAGATAACTATGGCACATTGTTGGACATGACCAGTCCCTGGCTTCTGGTCTAATTAATAAAATCCCATTCATCAAACAATAATATACTTTTAATTGAGTACATAATTATGAACTGAGTTAAAATCTATGAAGGAAAGGAACTTCACTCTTTAACCTAGTATTTATAAAAGAAAACTTACTTTCCTGAAAAAGGGATAAGTAAATAAGGAAGATAGTGATGAAGAAACATGGCTTGCTTCCAGAGCAGTATGTACAAGGATTGTATGATAAGCCAACAGTGGCTAAGATAAGATTGTGGGAGAGTATTGGGCAGAGTGAAATCAGATTATATTGCTTTGCAGGCCACGTTAAGGATTTTGACTTCACTTTATGTGCATTGGAAAGCTTGTGGAGGATTTTAAGTGTGCATTGCCATAATTCGATCCAAGCTTTGACAGGTAAACTTTGAGATGAAAATGCCAACAAGTATTACAGAATCTACTTTGGAGCTCTTGGCCACTTATTAACTACAGATAATGCTTTCTTTCATACCCAGTGATGTAGTATGACATTTGTGTCAAAATTGGATTGTGCACTCAGTTTATGAGAAGAGTTCTAAGAGAACTACAATAAATTATAAAAAGTCCCTAATTTTTCTTTAGATACAGGCTTTATCGAGATATATTTAGAATTTTGTATATTTTCCTTTCTTCTTTGTTTCAACTTAAATAATAATAGCATATGACAGAGACAAACTATTTATGTAACAATTTCTAGCTTTGTATTAACTTGATTAACCTAATAGTTATTATCAGTAATATTGGTATATTTTTAACCTTTTCATAAGAAGTACAAAATTAAAAGTATTAATCATATTAGCAGGTATGATTATAGCAAATGGACTGTTAGGCAGGCCTAATGATCCCTTTTTCCTGGTATTTGTGCTGTAGTGTGGTACCTACCACTGAGTTTGGACAATACCTGTGATTTTCTTTCAACTATAGCGTATGGCTGAAGTGACTGGATGTATATGATTATTTGTATGGTTAAGTTACATGAGATTGTAGTGCTTCTCTTGATGGAGCCTCCCTGTATTTCACTAGCTTTTAGGAAGTTAGTGGTCATGTTAGGGAACCCCACATTGGAAGGAACTGTGGGTAACCTTAAGAAGCTGAGTGTTAGCTAATAGTCAGTAGGAAACTGAATCTTTCAGTTTTATAATTGCAAGAGGCTGAATTTTACCCACAATGTGAGTGAACTTGAAAAGCAGAAACTTCTCCAACTTGAGCTTCAGATGAGACTGCAACCCACACAAATTAACTTTCATTATATCCTTGTGAGACTCTAAGAGGTTTAACCATGTTTAGAGTTTTAACCAACATACTGTAGGTTATTGAGTGTTTGTTATCACAAGCTTCTAATTTTGTGATAATATTGTTATGTAGCAATAGATAATTAGTATACTGATGATGCCCATATCTTACTGTATATGGCAACAAGTTTCACCACTCAACAGATAAAATGTTATTGGTCAGTATATGCATGGAAGACTGAATTCAACCTGGGAAAATTGATTTAGGGCATCAATGCATTTCTTGAAAGAGTTTGTTCTTCAAATCAATTGTATGAATGTAGAATAATAGTTTCTTGTTAAATTGTGTAAATCATAACTTCTATGGTGGTTAGTTTTCTTATCTCTATAAAGATAATATTTGCTCTTTTACATGAGGGATTTTTGAGATACTAGAGGCTTGATGCACAAAATTCATGTAAGAATAGGCCTTCCTTTCCCTGGCTTCCAGCACTGGCTTCCTTCTGACTCTTTGGCTGCTGCAGGCACCCAGGACCTGGGCTTCCCTTCCCTCACAGCCCTGGCTTTGTCTAGAAGGTCATCTGGGAGGACATGTAGAAGGATGCCCAGTCTAATTAGCATATCATATCATACTTTTATCATTATAGATTAAATTGAGATCATGTTAATTAGTTAGTAGGTTTGTATTTGTATACTTTCACAATCAATACATGGAAGTCAATGATAATTGTAAAATGCTATCTCTTTAAGTGGAAGTATTAACATCCTACTTAATAAAAGAGAAACATTCAAATTGACTATACCTTCCCTACACCCACAAGTCAAGCCCGCCAGCCAATCAGGGCGAGTATGCAAATTAAACCAACCAAGATGGCGGTTAATTTGCATATCCAGGACAGAGCGAAGACTGAATTCAGTGTAGAAAGAAACCAAGTGCTGCAGAAGGATGCGAAGCTGCAGAGAAGCAAGCAAGTGGGGCGGTGGAAAAGGGAGGGAAACAGACAGGGCAGAGACTGCAGCAGGAAGCTCTATTGCAGGAATCTTCCTGCAATAGGACTCTAGTAATGTTAATAAGCTATCTTCTACTCTCTGAGACCTACCATTAATTATATATCCAACTTGAACAGATTCTTCACTTAGGGTTCTTAATTTTCTATTCTTGTTTGATTTAATAAGAGATTGATTGTTAATATCTTTTAGTAGCACTCCCAGTGTAGTCCTTCACCTTAGCAGGGGCAGGTGTATTATTCCAGATCTCAGTTATAAGAGTTCATGTGGTTCAGTTATCTGCTTACCCTTGAACTGCATTTTGGGTGCAATGCTATTTGAAATTCTCTTTGGTAAAAATTCAGTGCTTTCCATTTGTTGATGCATTGCCATTAATATTTGCCTTCACATTTACAAGCTTGTCACAAAAAATGAATTTATTTTCAATTTTTTTAAATTATTTTTTTTACCTTTTGTGCAAATGCTATTGTCACTGAAGGGTAAAGATATAGACATAATTCAAATGTGTAATATCACAAATGTTTTTAAAACTCTTTTATTAATGCAGTTCACAGCACAGTTAGCATAAATAATGTTGTTTTTAGTCCATTGGTACCCAAAAGCATTAAGATACAAAAGTAGATAATGCAGAGAAATATGGTTAGAAAGCAAATGTCAGCAACTGGGTATAAAATGTAATGCAGCTGCTCCTGTAAAGTTAATAATAATCATTTTAAAAAGCAGGCCTGAATTATGAGAGACCTTTTTGTTGTGTGTTTTCCATACTGACTGATTTTTCAGTTCATAAAGTATCCTTACTCTCTGGATGAACCATCTGTGATATCTCCATTTTAGCTGATTTGTGTATGTGTGTGTATGTCAATGGCAACCCATATGGGGAAGGACTAAGCATCACAGACAAAAGTTCAAATTGATGGGTATCAGCATTTCAATTGGAGATCACTTTACTTAAATTGAGATGTGTCCCCTAAAACTGTGGTCCTCAGAAAATCAGTGCTTTTAGGTTTCTCATTCATTGAAAACAAACTATATTTTCTATGTAACTATTCAGAAGCAGAAATGAACATAATCACAAAATCACTGGGTTAAACATCTTAACTATATTGGTAAGACCTAGCTTCCCCAATGTAAGTAGGAATTAATCACAAAGAAAATATGTATTTATTTAATGGAAATATCTTATTTCCTTAAAGCAGAAAAGGTTTAACAAAACAACACAATTAAGAGTTACTGAGAAGTCATGCAAAGGAAAATGTAATCTTAGGTAACATTCATTGAATACTTACTTTGTACCAGTGAGGGCATATGCCTGGATTGTGGGCTCAATCCCCAGTGTGGGGTGTACAGGAGGCATTTAATCAATGATTCTCTCCCATTGATATTTCTATCTATCTCTCCCTCTTTTTTCCTCCTTGAAATCAATACAAACATTTTAAAATATATTTTTAAAAAGATGACCTTAGTGCCTTACCTTATTCTATGTTTATACAGTAATCATTCTAATTTACAATATATATTTTGAGGATTAATCTGAATCAAGTTATGTTTTAAAATTTTGAAACATTTCTGAATATTTTGGAAATTTTAATTGATGGCAATGAAAGTGATGTTGATCAATAAAGCACAAAGATTAAACATGGACAGCTTATGACCTTGAATGAAATGGATTTTATTTTGGATTGCACATGAGCTATAAGAAAATTAAGACAATATACTATATAGAATAGCATCAAATCCTTTTGATTTGGCTCAAAATTAGCCAAAAAATTCTTAAAATCATACCTCTTGTTCTGCTTCATGTGTTTTTCAGCTTCAGAATTTCCTTCTGATAGTAGTAATACTAAAAGATGGGCTGTAAGACTTCTTTGCTTTCCTTTTAGTAAGCATCCATTAAGTTCCACCTTTCAACTTTTAAATCTCTTTGACTATCAACTCAAAAATTAAGTGTATATGACAATCACAGTCATAATAAGCCAGTATGGCCTTGTCAAACTTTGAATTTACCTGAATACTCTTGGCATCAATTCATATTTCAACCAACCTCTTGGAATAACACATTTTATAGACTTATTCTTTGTTCTTTCTAACAAGTCTTGCTTTAAGTAGAGCACACTTTCACTCTTTACTCTTCAATTTTAAGGTGATCTTTCATTATATTAGCCAGATAAGTAACTAAATGAGTAGTCAAACTAGAGCAGAAGTGTAGGAAATTTAAGGAATTTGTGGACTGATCAAAGAAAACAATATGAACACTAGGTGGCAGGAGCACACACAAGGTTGTGTTTTGTGTGTGTGTGTGTTTGTGTGTAGTTTTTTTGGTGATCCTCTTAGAGGTTTGCATGTGGAGAAACCCCTCATAGCATGAGACCATAAATTACAGGATGGGGGGTACACCATTCAGATACCAAGTTTCCTGGGTTCATGCAAAGGACCCTGACTTTAAATGGCTAAAACCCTGCTGATTTGGGTTGTACTATTTAAAACAACTGGATGTGTGAAAAACTTGACTTTGGTGACATCAGGCTTTTAAGCCATTGGATCTCAGTGCACTCTGAAGAAATAAACAACCCATGGGCTGTTAAGCTTAAAATAAAAGGCCAAAGTGAGAGGTCACAGAGTTTATTTGAGATCTAAAATAATAGCTATTTCAGAAACACTGATTCAGGAAGAAACCCAAATAGCATCCTGGTTAGGAGGTGAAGGCAAGGCATTTATGAGAAAGGGAAGGGGAATAATTACAGGCATAAAGGGAAGGCATTTCTGTAGGTGCAGATAAGCTAACTTAAAAGTGCTAATTCTAAAGGACATATTTAATTTCCAGTCATGCAGACATAATGTCTGCTTTCCTGTTATCTTAACAAACAATTGTTTGGAATACAATGCTGCTGTATGCTGAGTCCAAAATGTTATTTTGTCCAATTTTAACATTCCAAAGGTTTGAAGAATAAGGCACATGAGGTAGCTTATTTTGACCCCATTTTAAAGTGACTCTATTACAATGAGGAATTAGATCCTAGTCCTTGAGTTCGGGGAAGAATGAATTCAGAGCCCAGAACACTTGCCTAAGATATTTATTTAGAACACATGTGTCAAACACAAGGCCCGCGGGCCAAATCCTGCCCGCCAGGCCTTGCAATGTGGCCCGCACCACGCTGTCATCACTGCACTCCGCTGTCAGTTTATGACATTGTCAGTTTATGACTGTTCAGTAAACCATTCGGCCCGCGATTTAGGCTGGATTTTAGATTTTGGCCCCTTCTCTGATTGAGTTCGACACCCCTAATTTAGAAAGTCACAGAGGTAGGTAGGAGAAGTGAGCCAGCTGGGTTGCAGAGGGAAATAAAGGAGGGGGGGCTTGGAGGAAGAATGCAAAGATAGTGTGCCTGAGGGAAGGGTCAGGGAAAGGCACGGGCATGAGAGAGACACACAGAGAGAAATCCTGCAGAAAGACAGGGGTGTGGAAAGACACCTGCATGCTCAGAGCACAGAGAGCATGTGTAGGGGTTTCATCTGTTTCCTAAAGGTGGGCATTTTCAGGGAGGTCTCATGGGAGGATCTCATTAGAATGTTCACCAGCCTTCCAGGTGTGATCTTTCAGAGTCCTGGTCTTTACTGTTTTGTATACACTAGGGTAGGGGGTCATTAGTTGTTGCATCTTCTCCTGATGTTAGTCATGGCATCACTTTGTCCAGTTTCCAAAGGATGCATCTTGGAAAGAAGCAGTTATTTTTAATAAAAGCATGAGCTAGCTGATTGATTTTTCAGCTCAGGAGTGTAACGTTTTTGTAGGCTACATGCTCTGCTCTTCTCCTTGATGATTTTTGAACAGAGCTAATTTTAGATATGTTTGGTTGCCTATTTGTCTGTAAGAAGATAAGTGATAAAATACATGGTTTTCCCTTTCGATTACATTCGTTTGGTTGCAAGGGACTGAAGCTTTCTTATTTTACTTAAAGAATTCATTATTATTTGGAAAGCTACACATATACAATAACCAAGGGCACATCTTGAGAAAGGCATTGTTAATTCATACAAATTCCCTTGAAAAGTACTCACATTTCTGAGAAGAAAGAGGAATGAAACATGTGAAATGTGTGGTACATTCCTGTGACTCTTCCATTAGTTAAACATATGCCCAGGAGTTAGCATTAGCTAGAAGATGGAAATTTTGTTTCATTGGTCATTCTTTTTCATAGCAAAACATCATATAAAACCCTAGAGGACTATAATATTTAAAGAAGCCTATTTTTTTTCACACAAAATTTCTTCCAAAAGCAAGACAGTCAATTCATCTGGTACTCAAGACCTGTGGCTCAATTTAAGATCTATTGATAAAACTTTGTCACCCTCTTTAATTATTTTAAGTCTCATATTCCCAAATTATTACATATATTTTTAAATTTTTGTGTATTGATTTTAGAGTGGGCAAGGAAGGGAGAGAGAGGGGGAAACATCAATTTGTTGTTTTTAATATGTTTTTATTGATTTTTTGAGAGGAATAGAGAGATAGAAACACCAATGAGAGAGGAATCAAGCCAACAACCCAGCATGTGCCCTGACCAGTGACCTCTTGATTCCTGGGTCAACACTCAACCGCTGGCCACATGGGTAAGGCTGTTGTTCTTATTTATGCATTCATTGGTTGCTTCCCATATGTGCCCTGACTGACCAGAAATCAAACCTGTAACTTGACACATTGGGATTATAATATTGACATACCAACTGATCAGCCTGGCCAGGGCCAAAAACTCTTTGATTTTCTTCCAATCAATCAACTGGTAGGACAATGCACCTCCCTTTGAGTCTGTTGACTATCAAGACTCCATCATAAAGATGACACAGCTTCTGCCTTGGTGTCTGAAGCACTTGTACTTGGAACCCTGAGCCATTGGATAAGAAGTCTGCCAACACTGAGGTCCACATGCTAGGAGGAAGCCCAGCCACACAGTAGTCTTGTTTGCCTTGGGGAGCCGGGCACGTGAATGAGAGACTCAGCTTATTCCATCTTCCAGTTCTCTAGTGATCGCAGCCATCTAGCCTCCCCAGAATTGATCCCAGACATTGTGGAGCCAAGATAAGCTATTCCCATAAATAATAAAATATAAAATGAATAATAAAGTACTTACCATTTTAAGCCATGAGCCTTGGGGGTAGTTTATTTAGCAGCGACAATTACAACTGTTCCATCATCTACAAAGTGAAAGCAATAGTAAGTAATGAATGTGATCCAACTGTGTTGGGAAGGCCAAATGAAATAATCAATAAAATTCCTAATCTACAATAAGCAATACATTATAGCTATTAATACTAAGTTCCAGAAAAATGGTTCTTTAATTCTAATTTATTTTTTTTACTGTGTCTCGATCCTGTATTCTTTTCACCCTTTTCCAACAGCTCCAATACCACTGCCTCACTGCCAGACAAATAGAAACTACAGATTTAAAAATACCAATCCCAGACACTTAATAAAGCAGATGGTTAGTGATACTTATGTACCCTCTTCAAGAAAGTAAAATCTAGATGAGAAGTTAATAGAAGTTATTCGTTTAGTTGCCCATTTATTCCAATTAGCATATATCTATTGCCAGATACATCAGGATCTCCGAAAAACCCCTTGCTAGTCAGCCCTAGGAAAAATGTCTGCTTTGCCCTTGTCCCAGGAAAATAGTCCAGTTCCTGAGTAGGCAACCCTGCCCTTTCCAGCAAGGAGTTTGCCTTCCAACTTGCATCGTCTCAGATCAGACAGTCGCTTGCATACATGGTGAGACAATAATCACCAAGTCTGAGCAACTTCTCACATGGAGGAGTTTTTCTCCAAGTTTTTCTCCAAGTTTGTCCTGCTCTTTTGCCCTGTCAGTAGATAAACAGCTGTAGCATTCACCCGGCAGAGACTATGTGTGAAGTGAGAGATGAAATGCATGGGGAATTGAAGTGACATTTTTTATCCTAAGCAATTCCATCCAAAGCCACATCACTGGAGAAGGGCACTGGCTCTGATGAGAACAATTGTGCACAGAGACCACTCGGTGCAGACAAATCGTCCTGCACTTAGGCCTGCAAACAAGCACTCCGCAAAACAGTGTTTTGCTTCAGGATCATCATTCAATGCGCTATTTGTTTTTTTGGAAGCCATTCATACTGCCGGCTTTTTTAAATTAGGCAGTAATTCTTAGATTATGTGGTGTCATCCTAATGGTGATGATCTTCTGCAGAACTCTTTACAGATTACAGTGGGAAGGCAATGAGTGCCAAGATGTACTGACGCCTCAGGGAAGGTTGAACTCAGCAACAATTTGTTGGCTATGAGGCCCCTATCCTCCTCCTGCAGACATTAGCAGAGATAGAAGAGAATGTTGGATTGGGGGCAGGATTGTGGTTTGTGGTCAGTGGCGTGCCAAGCATTGATATAGGCACTCCATGTACATTTCCTCATGTCATCCTCATGAAAACCCTTCCAGGGGAGAATTTGGTTTACATTATGCAGAAAGGGAGAGTGAGGCCTGAGTTAAATAACTTGCTTAATGTCAAACAATCTGGGACCTTTTACAGTATGAGATGGAGCTGTCTCTTGGGGGACACCCACAAATCAAATGGGAGATTTCTCTTTAAGAACTTTACGATTATTTTATCTTATATGTCATGCGTTCAATGATTTGTAGAATATCATCATCTTTGAAATGGGGTCTGTATATTTTTAAATGATGCAAAATCAATCAGAAAATTTTGAAAGCAGTAGCTAAAAGTAAAATGAACA
The DNA here is from genome assembly GCF_964339955.1 of Pipistrellus hanaki. NCBI lineage: Eukaryota > Metazoa > Chordata > Mammalia > Chiroptera > Vespertilionidae > Pipistrellus > Pipistrellus hanaki. The sequence goes on along the minus strand of NC_140516.1, from coordinate 42,156,107 downwards.
CCTTTAATCCTACTACCTAGAAATGAATATTGTTAGGATTCTAAAGGACTATGATTCCTTGCAATCATTTTTTACTCTTTAAAACTATTTTTCAATTACAGTTGATATACTTGAAATATTAGTTTCATGTGTACACCATAGTTATTAGAAGTTTATATATCTTACAACCACGATAAGTCTAGTACCCAGCTGGCGCCATAAATAATTACTATAATGCATTGACTACATTCTCAGTGTTCTACTTTACATCCTTATAAAGGACAAGCAATGCAACAGTCATTTCTGAGTACATTATTAAAAGGCCAGTCACATCTTAAGTTTTGCATTCTGAGTTTTCTTAAGTCTTTCTTAAGTCTTGAGTTTTCTCTCACAATACTCCTTAGCAATTCAGACATATTGGAAATGTGGCAGATAAATGAGGTTATATTAACTCCCTAAATAAGGTATACTTCTGAGTATTAGAAATTTATAAAGATAAATCTATTTGTTTCTGTTTTATCAGTGATTAACATGTTCACTAGACAAGGGTGAGTGACACAACATAACACTGTTTCCTCTGCCCCAAATATGAAATGTCTTCCATCACATATGATAAAATATTCAAGGTGCCTGATTTCTGCCACGTTGGTAGAACCTAGGCTCTCTCAGGGGGTAAGAACAGTGATTGACTAAGGGATATGTTAGCTTTGAGGAAAGTAAGACCATCAGGTTGCCTGGGAAGCTACCTCAGTAACTCACTAGTGATTTCTTAGGGAGAAATAGCATCCTTCTAGAGATCCTTGTAACCCCAAAGCAGTTCTAACAATGTTTCATCCTCACCCTCAGCCTGTCTTTGCCTCTGTGCTACCTAAACTGTTCATATAACCACTGCTAACACCAGTTCATTACCAGTTTTAGTGTCCTGCATGTTGTATGCTGCTACATAATCTTGCCTTCAGATACCCTAAGACTTCATGGGGTTGGGTTAAATGTTCAAAAAGCAATGCTGAATGTCTCTTTAGGCTGAGTTCTCATCCCAGGAAAGCTCATAGCAAATGACCTGACTAAAGATGACTTCCTTGGACTGAGGATTTGAATTAGAATTAGTAGGTGACTGCATAATTGTATGACAAAGCATAAAACATGAACTGTTCAGGTCAAAAGATCTCTTCAGTTGCTTCATTGCAACGGAGCCATACAACTAGTAGGTATATGAAAACTTCTGTTTGGGGTAAAGATGGAAACATTGTAGTACCAGTGTTATTACAGTAGGGATTATATCAATCACCTTCATTATATTTAATCCTTTATATAAATAAAACTTGCTGATGTGCATTTTTGTTACTATATTTTTGTAAGAAAATAGTGTTCTTTGTTCAAAATCCAATTTGAGATTTATGGTTGGCTTTATACATGTAAATAAAGAAGCTGGAACTTTATGAACTACCCTGGTGGTTTACCATTAGCAACTCTTCTTATTCTTCGGAGAGCAGAAGGCAGGAATGGCTTAAACTGCATTTGAAGATAAAGTATTAATTGGAACAAATAGTCTCAGGGCTTTTATTTTGATGTTTATTCACTCTGGCTTAGCACAAAAAAAAATCCTTCTTTCTGAAAAGAATATGAGGAATTGGTTTTCGTGTTTTGTTTTTAAATCTCTTGAAAAGCTCTGGATGTCAAATGCACCTAATTAAAATAAGCTGATGTGTGAATCTTACCCTTTCATAAGACAAAAGGGGAAAAGTCTTATTTATATGAGATTTAGAGTTTCAAATTTATAGCACCTTTAAAAATAAATCATCTTATATCTTAATTAAACTAGGAAATTTGTTTATACAATGACAGATGGAATTGAGGGTTCATTTTTCTTTTAATGTAACTATGTTGATATAATGAAAGCTATCTTTGAATAAGAGTTATAATAACTTAATACTGCTTCAAAATGTGCCACGGTTTCTGTGATAGTAGAGAAATTATTTTAACATTTCCCATTTTATTTTTAAGTTTTTTTCTTATCTTGAAAATAAGGTGTTTATAATATGATATCTATTACCTCCCAAGAGTTTTGGGAACACACAGAATTTTACAGATATTATATATAAAGTATTATCTATTTTTAATTTTCTACTCCTCTTACCATTAAAAACTGCTATTAGAAACAATTAAAAATTATTGAATCCACTTAGATTGCTAATCCAGAATATATAAGTTATGCCTGCCCAACATGGCTAAGTGGTGGAGCATCAACTTACAAACCAGCAGGTCATGGTTCAACTCCAAGTCAGGGTACATGCTCGGGTTGTGGGCTCAATCCCTAGTGTGAAGTATGCAGGAAGCAGTCAATTGATTATTCTCTTTCATCATTGATTTTTTATTTCTCTCTCCCTCTCCCTTTCTCTCTGAAATCAATGAAATATATTTAAAAATAATATGTAACTTATGATTATATATATTCAGACATTTGCATGGATTAGGGATACATTCATTCTGTCTCAGATATAGCTTAGTTTCTTTCTAGTACTTTCAAGTTTCTTTCCAGTTGGCCTTCTCTAAATACTGGGCCTCTTAACCTAATTTAAAAATGAAGATACTCTTTAGTCTAGTAAACCAAGAAATAATACTCTCCCCTACAGCTCCTATCCCAGGTTCTTGTATGACTTCTCTACCCTTGCTCCACAGTTGCCCCCATATCAACACAACTCACCAACATACAGAAGCCTTTGTAGCATCATTAAGTGGTCTCCTGGTGCAAAGTTTCCAGCATTCTGCAAATTTTATTCAGAAGGAAAAAAAATCAGAAACTTTAGCAAGTGCTGTCATCCCGAAGGGTGGAAACGACAGCTGTTTTAACATCTGGGAAGTCATGTCTCTCGTCAGCTCAGCAAAAGAGCCATAGCCTGCTGAACATATCAGAAAGAAAGTGTACATGAGCAAACTGTCTTAGAACTTCTACAAGACAAATTGATCTAACAGCTTTGCTCCTCTGAATAGTTTATAACCATAAGCTGTCAGCAGGTTGAATCTGAGACCTGGGAATGTTTCCAGCTTTTCATTATTCTGATGTCCCTGCTAAGATCTCCAATTAGTAATGCTTTAAGTAGATGAAAAATCCTACTTGATAATTAGTAGTGGCCTAAAAAAAAGAGTTACCCAATCATTCGGATGTTGTAAAAACTGATTGAAATACCACATGGGCATGGGAAGGATAAAGTTTCTTTGAAGGTTTAATAGAATATTCTGTGGACTAGAAAACAATAATATAGAGTTTACTATTGACAAGAGCAATATGAATAGTTTGAACCCAATTCTATAGCTAGACCACAATGTGTGTGTGTTTTTTCATCAATGTCTAAATTTATATTCTAGAATATCATTCATTCATTTATTCATTCATTCAAGTATTTATGGCCCAGGGGTCCTCAAACTTTTTAAAGTGGGGGCCAGATCACGGTCCCTCAGAGAGCTGGAGGGCCGGACTATATGAACTACTAATTCCTACTGTAACACCTCGGCTGCGCTCACTGCCCAAAAAACCTGGCGGGCCGGATCAGACTCCTCTGCAGGCCGCATGTGGCCCGCGGGCCATAGTTTGAAGACCCCTGAATGCCTTATGCATATTTATTAAGCCCCCACTTTATCAGTTATTGGCTGTATGTCAACCCTGTGTCAGGTACTGAAATAAACATTACCTCTCCTGCCCTCATGGAACCTGTTGAGGAATAAGTATTAATCAAAGAATTCCAGAAAAAGATAACAGCATATACAAATATCTTTTTAAGCAAAAAGAACATGATGAGTTAAAAGAAAGAATAGTGGTTCTGAACTTGATGGGCAAAATCAAAGGAAGACGTTGCAGGATGCATTAAGTTTAGGTTTTATTCTCAACATAGTCAGAATATTTGAAAACTTTAAACAGGAGACAGAAGGAGATATGATTAGATTTTTATCACAGATCATTCTGACAACTGGACTGAGATTTAGATGGGAGGTTGTGGCACAGGTGGGGAATTGACTTCAGGGATGTAATTTAGGAAGCTATTGCTGTGGTCAGGAAAGGAGAATATGATGACCACATGACTGGGTGTGAGGATAGAGAGGAGTAAATGTATTTTAAAGACAGGAAGTAGAATGAATGGAACTTGGCTGTTCATATGGCTTATTGTGCATAAGAAATAATATAAATTATTAATTTTCTCAAATATGGAATAATTTTAAAGCAATACTTTCCTGAGTGTTACTACAACTGACTAGAAAGCATTATTAACTTCTCTGATACTTGCTTTAATATATATGAAATATCAATTATACCTGGTGCTTTCTGAGTAAAAGCAGATAGTTTTCATAAAATGATAAAATTTTGTCTTTAAAACATGTTTAAAATAAACTATGTCATATTCTTTGCATAGGAAAGTTTGGGAAACTATAGTGATGGGCAAAATTCAGCTCATGTTCTATTTTTGTAAATAAAGTTTTATTAGAACATATATATATATTCCCCTTTACATCTTGTCTATGGCTGCTTTTGAACTTGTATAATAGTAGTATTGAGCAGTTATGATGGGGACTGTATGAACCACAGAGTCTAAAATGTTTACTATCTGGCCCTTTACAGAAATTATTTGTCAATTTCTGCTCTATTAGTACATGAACTGATTTTACATTTATTAACTTAGTTGATTAGAACCCTCTTAACTGGATATTTAAACAGCATAGAAAATGCATCACATTGTAGAATTGTGAATTTTATTAATGTTCAGCAAAATCCTAAGTATGTTCAAGGATTTAAAAAGATATGCTTACCACTGAGAAATACTTATTACAAAGAAAAGAAGAATTACATTGGCCATATTAATTTTTAAAAATGCAATTCCCTTCAAAGATCTCAAGAAATAGAGCATTTGTATAGAATTTGATGTTACTTTTGGATGTCAAATTCTATAAAGAGGTCCTTCTATCCCACACTTAACAATTTCAAAGACTGCCTTAAATGTGGCAAATTGAAGTGTTAAAATACATAAATTAAGTCAAATGAATGTGTAAGGGCGTTCTTGTAAAATAGTGAGTCTGGTTACTTAAATGCACTAGCTTCCCCCCCTTCCCCCCCATCCAACTCGCTGAGATTGAACTATATATGTTTCCTGTATATTGATGGTAGCTAGAGTTTTTCTGGTGCTATCTAGATATCATATAGAAAAAAAATGGAGATAGAGGGAAAAGGGGAGAGGGCGAGGGCGAGAAGAGAGAGAGAGAGAGAGAGAGAGAGAGAGAGAGAGAGAGAGAGAGAGATGCTTTAAAAGTTTTCTTTAAAGGCCTCTTGTCTTGATTGCTTGTTATAAAACCATTAACTAATGTCAAATCAATTCCCCTGGATTTCTACAAAAATAAAGTTTTGATTTGAATTAACTTTCACCAAATGATATTCACAAAGCATGAAATGATCTCAGTGCTGAGAATCACCAATCGAAATTATACCCTTGTCAAAATTTTCCTAATTAGTCATTACTCATAGCAACTGGTTCATTATTTCTCTGCACAACTGGAGCTCTCTGCATTTAGAGAGGATGATACTTCTGCTCACTAATTGTTACTGGTAACTGGCCCTAAGGAGATTCCTCTTTCAGCTCTGAAATTCCTGGTGGAAGGTGTTAAGCATACCCTTGACAATGACAGCAGTGACAGGCACATTCCCATTGCTAGGAAGTGTCATAACAGTATCATCAGAGATATACCATTAGACACTAACATGTATCTTATTACTATACGCTATATATCAATGGCTCCATTAATAATTTAGAAAAGCATCTTTGTAAAGGAGAGAGGAGCTGAGTGTTCACTACAATTGTGTCTTCATTGATGTTCTCCTTCAGTATCTGTGGTGACCTAATAAAGAACCTTTTTTCACATTATGAAACCATATATATATATATATATATATATATATATATATATATATATATAGAGAGAGAGAGAGAGAGAGAGAGAGAGAGAGAGAGAGAGAGTATATACTTGCAAAAGGGATGCATGAATCAAAACCAAGGTATTGATTTTAAAGAATAAGTGCAAAAGGTAAAATATTAGACATTGCTAATTCTACAGGTAAGATATATACTTTGCATATATCCTTCAAAGGAGGCAGGAAAGATTTCTTCCTCAAATTTGAGTTAACTCCTTCCTATTGCATCAGAACTTAATATTATTTGCTCTGTTCTCATTGAAATGAATAAGAGATCAAGCACAAGGGTGGACTTCATGTTTCCATTCTTTTCTTCAATCATTAAACACCTAGTATAAGCCGGCCCTGGATATGCAAAAGTTAATTCAGGCCCAGACTCTGATATTAATTAGTAACAATCACATGAAGAAGGTAGAGAGAGAGCAGGTTAGGTGGAGGGAATGTGCTAAAGGTTGGTGTGAAAAACAGCACAGCGCCTTGAATAAAATCCATGTTCTTAATAAGGGCCCACACAGTTCTGTTCCATTGAGCCCCTTTCTCTTTACCAACTTATATTGTTCTTTTCCTGGATACATTAAACTAATTTCCATCTCATGACCTTTGCATTTACAGGTCCCTAAGCCTAGTAAAGATATACTACCGTGTTTCCCCGAAAATAAGACATCCTCCAAAAATAAGACCTAGCGCATAGAAAGATAAGACATCCCCTGAAAGTAAGACCTAGCACATCTTTGAGAGCAAAAATTAATATAAGACACTGTCTCATTTTCGGGGAAACAGGGTAGGAAGACAGGTTCCTTCTTAAACTATAGGTAGCTGCTTAAATATTGCTTCCTTCCTGAGTCCTAACCCCACCCCTGGACTAACTCCCACTTCATTATTATGTTATCAAACCATCTTCATTTATTTCATCACTGTCTATATGACACTTTTATTTGGTTATTAGTTCATTTGCTTATTATATTTCTCTTCTACTAGACTTTAAATGCCGTGAAGATAGATTATGTCTCTTTGATTCATAATTGTGCTTGCAGGGCCTACTGCAATACCTGGGTCATGCAAGAAGCATAATAAATAAATGCATATTTTAAAAATCTACTGGATTCAATCCTTGTATGATGCCAGACCATCAAAAGTCAAATCAGATGGAAAATGAAAACTGTATTCATAAACACTTCAAAGTTTATCTTGAGAGCAATAGGGAGTCATGGTTGGCTTTAAGCTGGGGATTTAGACTATTAAGTTTCATGGGTCTTCCTTCCTTTTCTTTTTCAACTTTATATATTTTTTTGTAATCCATAGCTGCTACCTATTGTTGAAGTCTTCCACAGATTTCTAACCAAGAGCATACTGCCTCTGTTATAACAGTTTTCTATTGCTATAGATATTTATTTTCTGTAGATGTGTTACCAGGAGATTCTGAAAAACTAGTAAGTAAAGATTATTTTATTCTTTGTGTTTTACATAGTGTCTGGTATATAGTAGGTTCTGAATAAATATTTAAAAATGGTGACTGAATATAATTAGGAGAATTTGGATATATTACCCTACAGGAGTGAATGGACAGGAGGGCTACAAATTTTGGCTAAGTTGCCTTAAGATTTTAGAACCTTTGGTACTGGAATAATATAGTTTAACCCTTTGTATACCACTTTCTTGGTAAAGGTTACCTCAAGAAACAAATTCATTGCTGAGGAAGTCAAGATGTTGTAGTAAAGGAAAAATATCACCTCATTAGCTATAAACACAAATAGTGTATATAATAAAAACCAGAGCTCCATTTTCTTTATAATTTCTGTCCCAGTCATTCTGCCCTAACTCTCACCAACATGTGCTGAAATTTCCAAGATCTTTAGGTGAGACAGGGATGGTTCATCATAATCCACTGCTGGTATTGTAGCCTCTCATTTCTTATCTTTGTATTAAAGAGGACAAAGAAAGGCCTCTTTATTTCCATAGGCATCTGTGACTTAGTCTACTTGTGAGCTACAGTAGCATAACCAGAAATCAGTCCAATTTTGAGTGGATCTGGCTAACTGACTCATGAAGATTGTCTTATAAAGCAAATATTGGAAACTGGTAGGGTATTTGGCTAGCTCTGAAGTTTTTATCATATAGTCTGAATCTAGCACATAGATACGTTTTATTATTAATTGTTTATAGTACATATATATACATGCATAAAACCTTAGCCAAAGAAAATCATTTGAATATGGGTTCAATTTTAAACACCACAGGAAACACAGTAGAAACTAGATATTTCAGTCCTCATTCTCTGATTAACATTAAAAAATTCTGATTAACATTAACATTAACATTAAATAAAGAATTGAAAATAAATTGAAATATTTATTTTCAATTCTTTATTTAAATAAGAAGCCATCAGAAGATTTCCATAATTCTTTTTAGAAGTTCTTCCAATGAGCTATTCTGTTCAGTAATCCAAAGAGGAGTTAAGTTTTTAAAAAATAATGCTCCCCACCCTCCCACCAGTCAGAAGGCATAATCATTTAAGGAATGAATCCGATTTTTATTTCCGTTTTTGTTTTATAGACTGCATTTACAACATTCAGCCCCAGGGTAATTAGAGTCATGATCGTTAAAAACCATTTCAGCATGACTTTGTAGGGCAAATTATACCCACTCTCATTATTGAAACTGAACAGTATGTTTCCTCCTTTAAATTGGGTTTAGGGGAAAAAACACATTTCTATGGTGAGTTAGTGAAATAATTTGCAAACTATTGGCATTTTTAAACTGAGAAACCATTATTTTTTGTCCTTGGTTATGTTAAAGCCATCTTGTGTAACTATCCTCACTCAGATCCATGGTAATTAGAATGATAAAATAACTTACATTTTATCTAAAGATTTTAAGTCATTAAAACCCCTTTTCCCTTTGATAAATATACCACTTCTGGCTTTAGGAATGGAAAATAATCAATTAAATTTAAAATATATATTGAATGCCCCTGGGTACAAAGCATCAAACTTTGGTAATGTGGGTGATGCACAGATAAAGGAATGGTTAAATTTTTGCCATCCAGCAGATTAGGCGTAGGTGGGAAAATAGCAAAGACATAATTAATTCTAAAAGAGGCCTGCCCTGATCAGTTCTTCACTAGAGGTTCAAAAATGCATTTGCATTTTGGAATATGAGTCAGAAAGCATAATGCTACTTATATGAACATGAAGCACTGGTTCCACAAAGAATTTTAAAAAGTAAAACCAGTGTTTCCCTTTGTCAAAAATCTCTGAAGAGTCTTAGCCAGCTTGGCTCAGTGGATGGAGCATCAGCCTGTGGACTGAAGGGTCCCAGGTTCCATTCTGGCCAGGAGCACATTCCTGGGTTGTGGGCTTGATCCTTAGTGGGGGGGTATGCTGGAGGCAGCAGATCAATGATTCTCTCTCATCAATGATTCTCTCTTACCATTGATGTTTCTATCTCTCCTTCTCCCTTTCTCTCTGAGATCAATAAATAAATATACTTAAAAAAATAAATATCATTTGAACTATTGTTTCTTTAAAAAAAAATCTATGAAGAAAAGTAGAAACAGGTCTCATGGAAACTAGGATTTCATCTCCTGTGGTTGGGTACCAAGTGGTTGAAATACCTGGCTTTACAACTGGGCATCATGAGAAGTTTCTGGGCACCAAAATGATAGAATGCATCATACATCCATCAGGTTCAGTGGCCACAGGAGTTTGCCAAACTTCCTGACACCCCTCTTTCCCTTAAGATGGTGGGGAGAATATATAGGGAGGAGCAAAAGAAGGTTTATAGTTATTCCTATGGAAAAATAATACAATAATCCTATCTAATAAAAGAGTAATATGCAAATTGACCATCTATCCAAGACATAGGATGGCTGCCCCCATGTGGACACAAGATGGCAATCACAAGATGGCCTGCAGGGGAGGGCAGTTGTGGGCAGTTAGGGGTGACCAGGCCAGCAGAGGAGGGCAGTTGGAGCAGACCAGACCAGCAAGGGAGGACAGTTAGGGGGGACCCAGGCCTACAGGGGAGGGCAGTTGAGGGGGACCAGGCCTGCCTGCAGGGGATGACAGCAGCGACCAGAATGGCAGGGGAGGGCAATTCAGGGTGACCAGGCCAGCATGGGAGGGCAGTTAGGGGCAATTGGGCTAGCTGGGGTGTAGTTAGGCGTTCATCAGGCTGGCAGGCAGAAGCAGTTAGGGGCAATCAGGCAGAGGCAGGTGAGCAGTTGGGAGCTAACAGTGGGATCGGGCCTAAATGGGCAGTTGAATATCCCTCAAGGAGTCCCAGATTGGAGACCGTGCAGGCTGGGCTGAGGGACTACCCCTCCCATGCACAAATTTTGTGCACCAGGCCTCTACTTAATAAATAATAATACAAGTGTTTTGAGTACTCACAGCCATAAACCTACTTTTGCTCTCCCCATATCATAGAACCTCAGATGACACACTGGGGGATTCGAGGGTCCAGAGAATTTTCTTCTTGACCTTTTCAACTTATTACTCATGTGACTATGCAATGACAAGAAAAATACATAAAGGATGCCTATTTGTGTGAATTGTTGTTTTTTGATCGGGGTAAATATGTAGCATATTTTTCTCTCACCCATAATTGGCAGTGATTTTGTAGTTTGCAAATTGCAGCTCTGGTTAGAAAACTCAGCAATGTTACCAAAAGCTAAAATGTACTATGAAATGTTTAAAGGACCATCATCTTAATATAATGATTTGAAGCAATCTTCCTTTTCAGTAACTTGGTTTTCTTTATGGTAATACTCCCTGAAAAAGGAAAAATGCCTATGTTTTTATCCCAAGCAAAAATCAAGAATTGGTAAAAAAATTTTTAAAATATTTTAAAAAGTTTTGCTAGAAGCTCTGAAATAAATGATCCAGCAGAAATATGAAACAACATCCCTGATCTCTATAGCAACTGAGAATTCATCAGTAACATTCATGGATAATGAGATAAAGAGATTTTGAGCTACTTTGGAGGTCTTAATAGTGATAACCACATCACATTGTCATCAAGGGAATCTAAAAATCTTTCTTGTACCATATCAAACATAGGATACTGGTCATCTATACAAAAAAAGTATATATTTATCCCAATCTAATTGGTTTACCAAGATGTTAAACCAGTACTCTTGGGATTGAACAGGATTTGACAGAGCAAGAAAAAATATTTTCAATAGAAGCAAATTCTCTACGGAATATTTGGAACCCTACTGAAGTAGGAGTATGACAAGAATAAAAATAACTAAAATGTAAACATTTATACTGTGACAGGCAATTTAGTGCATGCTTTATACATATTAACATGTAATATATACAACTCTCTAACGAGGTATTATACATCTATTTTACTGATGAATGAAGATCTGGGGTGTTTTATAAGTTGCTCAAAACCCTACAGCTAATATGTGGCAAATCCAGAATTCAAACACATCCAGGATTCTGTGCTCATGCTCTTAACCTCCATGGTATACTGCTTGTAAAGGAATTTTGAAAAATAATCCCTGCTTATCAATGCAAAACAATTAGCTGGGTTCTTTAAGTGTTTTTTTTCCCTGTGGTTTACTTAAAATATACATTCTACATTTCTTCTTCCTAGGAAATCTGTTGAGTTTTTTGCTTAAGGATGGCTTGCCTTTGTTAAAGAAAAAATATTTTGACACTTGTTAAAACAGTATGAAAGATTTTGTTTAAAACCACTGCAATAGGGGAGAAAGATCAGGTTCAACTTCAAATACAGCAAAGAAGCTGAGGATTAATAGAGGAGGAGCAGAGCAAGAGGGTGAATGAATGGAAACTACAAAAAGGAGACAGCAAAGGTAGGGGGTAACTGACCTAGTAGGATTCTTACTAAAAGTAGGCTAAGGACTTAGACATCAAAGGTTGTGGATGAGGAACTTGATCAGATATTATGGGTGATAAAATATCATGCCTGGGTCTCAGTTTCTTCACGGGTAAAATGGCTCTAACATTTATAAAGACTTTACAGGAATACTGTGAGAATTAAAATAATGGACACTAATCATTTAGAAGAATACCTCACCCAGTAAGCATCCTATAACCCTTAGCCACCAGTAACACCCTCATCATGAGCTGTAAGCAATAGATCAGTGCTATGTGGCAATTGTTCTCAGATGGTTATCAGTCTGCAAACTGTTTCTAGTCCATGATGAGGTAAATACTAAAACTGAGAATATGATTGAAATATTTTATAGCAATTTTACAGAGTAATGTTATACTAAATCTGTAATAAAAAGGGACTATGTCTTGTATGCTTTTAGTTTTTGTTTCACTTTTCTAATCTGTATTGACTGTATTTCATAAAAAAATCATCTTTGGTAGATTTGAATTGAGGAAAAATGATTTATTTATTTATTATTTATTTATTTTACTACAAACTTTTTGAGAGATGCTGGTCTAGACTGGAGACAGAAATTAGGGACCATTCGCATAATTTTCTAAGTGCAGGAGAATGTGGGAGCCTGTTTTTATAAACCATACTATCACAGCTAAAATCTACTCTTTCTTTGTCCATTACAGGTTCCTCTTCTCTCTTTCCGGTGTTTGTTTCATCTTTATGCAGGATGTCTATATCTACCTAAGGCACACTGGGAACAATGCTCCTTGATTTTTTTTCTTAAGTACTTTATTTATTTATTTATTTACCTATTTATTTATTTATTTAGTTAGTTAATCCAAAACTTAAGCAGAGTTTGTTGTCCACCTGTGTGATCATAATTATGGTATTGGTAATGATGGACAATTTGGTGAGATGGTCCTGCAATTCCTTTACTGTTGGACCTGGCTTGCATTTTGCAAACTTGGACAAACTTGGCCCAGAGCATTTGTTGCAGAGAAACTAGAGCTTTTTGTGGTTTAAGCCGCTGAGTGAACATAATTAAGAGATGACATAAACTCTACCTATAAAATGATCAAACATGAAATTCTCAATCCACTGCTATTTCTTCTCTAAAGCAGGAACAGTGAATTTGCCCATTTCCCCCTTTACTGAATCAACTGGTAGTTGTGGCATCCTGAATACACAGTCTGAATAACTTGTTCACGGGTATAAGTAATCAGAATTGCATATTGATTAAATTTCAATTATAGTAAAATGAGATTTTCAGTAATCTAAGGGGAGGATATTCTAAATTATACCAATTAAGTATTTTATTGAATTTAGGGGGATTTAAAATAGTCTGCCCTGCTTCCTTTCTCCTGAGTGATTGATGTTCCTTGTAATTTAGAAGGAAAACAAAGGGAATATGCTTTTTCTGTGTGCAGTAAACTACAATTTTACTTGTATTAAATTATCCTCTTTTAAGAAAGCCTTTTTTCCCCTTTCTACTACGAGCTCGCAGGTTTTCCTATGTCTTTACATTTTGTGTTTTCTTAACAACTTGTTTTTCTGATACAAACTTAAAATTACCTTTTAATCTCAGATACCTAATTATCATCTTAGTCCCCTTTTCACAGGACAGCAGTTTCTTACTGGAAACAGAAAGGAGTGATATATTTAGCAGAAAGCTGCAAAATCATTGACTAATTTAGTGTCACCTTAGGCATTTAACTAAGTTTCCTTGTTTGTTTTTTCATATCATAGGAAAATAGCTTGAACCTACTGATTTCACTGGTGAAGATCACATGAGAAATAGGCAGTTTAGACATGCATTAAAGGTATTCAAAATGCAGAATATTAGTATTACTCATCAAAGAGACTCTGAGAAGAACCAAACTTCCTTCCTTCCTTCCTTCCTTCCTTCCTTCCTTCCTTCCTTCCTTCCTTCCTTCCTTCCTTCCTTCCTTCCTTCCTTTTGTAAGAAATATATAAATCAATGCTGAGCAAACAATGCAAGTTTTGATGACCTTGTGACCTGAGTCACAAGCAAAACATTAGTACTGACTACTGTTCAGTGATAGGTCTTTGCCTTCATTATACTTTTCCAACCTGGAAACATTTGCCCTCATTTGTTTTAATCTTTAGCCCCAAGGCTGTAATCTGGGATCTTTTCAAAATTAACATGCAGCTCTTTGGCCCCTTAAGTGTGGCTCTTCCACAAAATAGCACGGCCAGGGCGAGTCTATTTTGAAGAAAGGTCATCAGTAGAAGTTTAAATTTAAAACATTTGGCTCTTAAAAGAAATTTCAGTTGTTGTACTGTTGATATTTGGCTTTGTTGACTTATGAGTTTGCCGACCACTGTTCTAGGTGAATAAAGCAACTCAAAGATGGAGTCAGCATTATCTGAAAATGCAAGGACTACAGGAGCAGCATACTTTAGATAAAAAAGTCCAGTCCCTATTTGGGACATTTAGAGAAAAACATTCAAGTGCAGATGTAAAGAAGACAGCCCTATATGTGAGTTCAAAAACTAGGTCAGGGCTGATCATATTCATAGTTATTTGCAGCAAATGAGGCTTTTTGCTGTTAAGCTGAGAAAGGTAAAGACTTTATTTGGCAACTCTATGATTTAAAATCATCCAAAGACTTTCCATTAAATAGCTCAAGTTCAAACGGGATATCCTAGAAAATTTTAACAATTTTGAGCCAACTATTTAAGGAATTTTAGTGAGTCATTTTGAATAGAAGAAAAGGTAATATTACTAACACCTATATCTACCACCTAATTTTAAAACATGTTAGATTTTTCTATTTTAAATTTAACTTGCACTTTTGATCTTTTTTAAAAATATACATTTTATTGATTTTTTTTTTTTTTTTTTTTTTTTTACAGAGGAAGGGAGAGGGATAGAGAGTTAGAATCATCGATGAGAGAGAAACATCCATCAGCTGCCTCCTGGACACACACTACTGGGGATGTGTCTGCAACCAAGGCACATGCCCTTGACTGGAATAGAACCTGGGACCCTCTGTCTGCAGGCCAACACTCTATCCATTGAGCTAAACTAGTGGGGGCATGCACTTTTCTCTTAATCTTGATCTCTTTACAGCATACATGTCAAACACAAGGCCCGCGGGCCAAATCTGGCCCGCCAGGCCTTGCAATGTGGCCCGCACCGCGCTGTCATCATTGCACTCCGCTGCGTTCCATCACAATGACGCGCGGTGACATAGGAGGCTTGTGATCTTGCTGGCCGCCTTGCCAGCCGCTGTACTTGCTATCTATTACGCATGCGCATAGATAACAAGTCAGGGGAGATTCAGGAGGCGTGACCTATAGTCCAGGATCCGATGTGGTTGTGCGGGTGGCAGAGCAGAGGAGAGAGTGAGTGTGCGGGCATAAAAAATACACAGCAGAAGCTGCCAGTTCCTGGCATAAAGTGCAGGCATAAAAATCGCAACAGAATCTGCTATCTGTACCCAGCCAGGCATTTATTGACTGACTTTTTTTTTCTCCACTCCATCTGCCAAATCAAGCTATCCCTGTGCAGTTTTCAACTTTTTCCTTCTAACGCAGATTTCCAATAAACTACATCTTTTACTGCCAATATTGATCCCAAAATGTCCAGGAAAAGAAAAGTTGACGGTGAAGGCAGACAATTTAATGACAAATGGGAAAATGAATACATGTTTGTGCTTTGAGAGGGCAAACCAGTGTGTATATTGTGTTATGAGACAGTGTCGATGATGAAAGAGTACAATATACGTCGTCATTTTGACACCAAACATAATGTTAAGTATGGCAAATATACTTTGGAAGAAAAGCATAAAATTGTTAAAGAACTAAAAGGCAAACTACAATCACAGCAGCAAATGTTTACAAAGGCTACAGCGAAAAATGATGCTGCAGTGAAAGCAAGCTTTATAGTGGCTGAAGAAATTGCCCGTACTTCAAGGTGTTTTTCAGAGGGTGCCTTTTTGAAGCAATGCATGCTAAAAGTGTGTGAGCAAGTATGCCCAGACCAGATCCAGAGTTTTCAAAATGTCAGTTTGTCAAGAAACACCATCGCAGATAGAGTTCAAGAACTCTCAGGAAATCTATCATCACAGCTGGCCGAACAGGCATGCAGTTATCTCGCTTTTTCACTTGCTATCGATGAAAGCACAGACAACACTGATACAGCGCAGCTGTCCATCTTTATACGTGCTACAAAGACCGACCTCTCTGTCACTGAGGAACTTTTGGATGTAGCTGCCATGCATGGGACGACGACTGGTAGAGATATATTTGAGGCTGTGGAGAAATCTATAAATAATTTTAAATTACCCTGGGAAAAGTTGGTGGGGCTAACTACCGATGGCGCACCTTCAATGTGCGGAGAAAAGAAAGGCTTGGTTGGACTAATGAAGGAAAGAATGCAAAAAAGTCACTGCCACACACCCTTGATTACTTATCATTGCATTATCCACCAAGAGGCTATGTGTGGAAAAGTTCTGGACATGAATGACATAATGACCACAGTCATTAAAACTATTAACTTTATATGGGCACGTGGCCTGAATCATCGCCAGTTCCAGCAGTTTTTACAGGAGGTGGGTGCAGAGCATGGAGACGTGCCATACCACACAGAAGTATGATGGCTGAGCAAGAGCGCAGTCCTCAAAAGATTTTTTGAGCTCAGAGAACAAATTGCTCTTTTCATGGAAAGTAAAGGAAAGCCCTTGCCTGAACTGTCGGATCCTGCCTGGCTATGTGATTTTGCTATGATGTGTGACATATGCGAGCATCTCGCCCAACTGAACCTGAAGCTGCAGGGATGCAAACAAGTCATCACGAAGATGTCTGACATGATCACAGCATTCCAGCGTAAACTTCAACTATGGAAGTCCCAACTGGAACAGGACAATCTTGCCCACTTTCCCGTTTGTTTGAGTATCTCAACCACTATTTCTGGTACTTTTCCTTGCAGTCGGCTGGCTACCAAAGTTAGCCGTTTACTAAGTGAATTTGAGCGGCGCTTCTCTGACTTTAGAACACAGCACTCAGGCTTTGACATCTTTGCCAATCCTTTTACAGTTGATGTCAACAATGTGCCCCATCACCTTCAGATGGAGATAATCGAGCTTCAGTCTGACAGTGGCCTGAAATCAAGGTTTCAGGATGTTGAAATTGAGGACTTCTACCCTCTACTGCCCCCTGACTCAATGCCAGAGCTCCGACTTCATGCTGCCCATATTCTATCCATGTTCGGGAGCACCTATCTTTGTGAACAGATGTTTTCAATAATGAATCTGAACAAAAACAAGCACAGATCACGCATTACCAATGACAACCTCCATGCTGTTTTGCGGGTTGCTACAGCCCAAGAAATAAAACCGAACATTGACTCATTGATCAGGGGAAAACGGTGTCAGACATCTAGCCAGAAAACAAAACAATGAGCATTTTAGGTACATTCCAATATTACTGTTTTGCTTCATACCAATATTACTGTTTTGCTTGATAGCATGTGAGTTGGTTAACAGCACTGTTAAGGAAAAGATTGTTCCACTCATTTTAAATTCACATTTCTGGTTAACATTGTCAGTTTATGACTGTTCAGTAAACCATTCGGCCCGCGATTTAGGCTGGATTTTAGATTTTGGCCCCTTCTCTGATTGAGTTCGACACCCCTACTTTACAGGTACCATTGATTCTGCTTTTGTTTTCCAGTATTACTTTCTTTCTTACTCCAAAGGTAACAATTATTTGGATTTGTTGTTTATCATTCTCATAAATATTTTTATTATTAATCAATAATATATACACAACTGAAAACAAAATGTATATATGCAAACACTTAAATATACATTATATAATAGAGTATAGCAATATATTCTCTATATTGTTCCATTTTGTATGAGTAATATCACAGTATATTTTCAATCTCTAGCTTTCTTTATGTACCTAACTTCGCCTTTTTGAGATTTACCTGGGCCAATAGGTAGTGGTATAGGTATGAATACTGATATAACTCTAGGTCATTTGAATTGTTGCTTATGGTAATCCATTGTATGACTTTATCACGATATGTTTATTCATTCTTTTATGATGGATATATGTGTTGTTTCTAATTTTTTACTATTATAAAAATTATGTGAAATATATGATTTAATATGTTTCCCTGACTATTCCTTGGGGTTTTTCAGAAGTGCATACTTAAGAGAGGAATTGCTTGGTAGAAGAAAGATCTATATCTTCTACTCTATACAGTATTGCCAGAATATGTTTTAATAATAATTCTACCAATCTACACTCCCTCCAATAAGGTATGAGAATTTCATTTCCTCTGCATTTTTGCTGATACTTGGCATTTTCAGACTTGAAAAGAAATGAAAACTATGGTCATGGTGTAATATATTGTTATTTATATTTTCTTTGTCAGATTTATAGTGAAATTGAGCACTTATTTGTTTTTCAATGGCTGCTTGTTTTTCTGTGAATTATTTATTCATATATATTGTCTCAATGATTTATAAGATAGGAAGAACAAGAGATTTGCATATTCTTTTTTTTAAAATTTTTTTATTAAGGGGTTATATATTTGTCCTTATTTCCCATTTACTCACCACATCCTACCCACTCATGCCCTCACCCCCCTGTTGTCTGTGTCCATTGATTAGACTTATATGCATGCATACAAGTCCTTTGGTTGATCTCTCCCCCCTGATGCCCATGCTTCCCTACCTTCCCTCTGAGGTTTGATGGTCTGATCAATGTTTCTCTGTCTCTGGATCTGTTTTTGTTCATCAGTTTATGTTGTTCATTATCTACACTAATAAAAGAGAAACATGCAAATTGACCATACCTCTGCTATGCCTACAAGCCACATCCACCAGCCAATCAGGAGCAAGTATGTAACTTAACCCAACCAATGCCAAGATGTGCGCTGACCACCATGGGGAGATTGGTAAAAGATTAAAGCTCTCAGGATCTGTATGGGCTATATATATTTCTTTTTCTTTGCAGCATGGAGTTACCTGGCTGAACTAAAGAGTAGTCCTTCTCCACCACATTTAGGATTTACTGCTTGCTCTTGATTCAGGTCTCCAGTTCTGTGGCATTAATAGTAACTGTTGCCTTGATGGATTTCTTATGCTGACTTATACTTTCCTGAGATGAAAATGCTTAGAGGAGGCCCTACTGCCAATCAAGGACAAGTTGTAAAAAGGAAATTATTTGAATTTGGATATGCAAACACTAAATCTTTAGCTGTTTCTTCAAATCTTTCCCACAAGTGGATTGCTTCCAGATTTATTCTGCACTGGCTCTTTTGCAAGTAACCTCAGGGGAGGTCTGTCTACCTGTCAGGTAGAACATTTTGACTCATGAATTCTCCTGCTAGGGCAAGGATAACATTAACAAATAGAAGAAAAACACAAAAGTGGAGAGTGAGTTGAATTTGCAATTTAAATAGAATTGCATGAACAGGCATTGATTTATTCTGAATGTCCTTTCAAGGTTGGACAAAGACCTTCTCAAGTTCGAGGACTTTTGATTTTTATGACACATTCACATTATGAATAAATAGTCTTTGGAGTACTAGCAATAATACACTAAATTTCTAAAGAGACTACTTACTAAGATCTTACAGCACATTTTAGCAAAAAAAAAAAAATCTTTTATTTTCCTCTTGATGTTCCCAATCTCAGGAAAGTAGTTGCCAATCACGTGTAGTCTAGATGCTTAGTCTGAGTTTTTTGGTTTTTTCCCCCACTTATCCTATCTCTGATGAATTTGATTTGTATATTTCTCATTTTAATTCTTCCATTACACTTCAGGAGATAATTAAAAGTGCTCCATTGAAGGTAAGGAAAGGCAGCAACACATAAATTTCCTCCCCCACAGTGAATATTTTATTTTTTTCATCAACATAAAAAAGGGAAATATTAAAGTAGTTGTAGTGTTTTGAGACTGAAGCTAAGGATGTCTCCATTTTCTTTAAATACTCTAATATACTTACTCTAGAAAGCAAAATTAACTATGGGTAATGTAAACAATTTTCTGCAACCAATACATATCCTACTATCCAAAGCATAATCAAAATTACAGGTAACATTGAACACATCCATTTCAGAAATTATCTACATTATCTCACTCAGTAGTCACAACTATTTTTAGATAGAAATTATTATCATCATCAGTTTACAGATGAGAAAACAAAAACATAAAAAGCCAAATTTTCTTGTTAAGATTGCATAGCTAGAAATAGGTGCTTTGGTCATCAAACTGATGCTCTTCTGACTTTCAATTACTGCACTGCATTTTTCCTTCCTCACTAAATTATTGATAAGACAATGTAGCAAATGAACAAAAAATTACTATATAGAGGGCATCTTATGTGATATAAAATATTATATAAATAATGGTGACAACATTATACAAATAATATACTTTTTTCTTATGCAATAATTAGAACAATTTGGACTCATTTTGTGTGTGTGTGTGTGTGTGTGTGTGTGTTTGTGTGTGTGTTTGTGTGTGTGTGTTTGCAGAACCTGAGATTCAGTTACAAATTGAGATCAACATAATATTCATTTTTGTGTGATTAT
The DNA here is from genome assembly GCF_964339955.1 of Pipistrellus hanaki. Classification (NCBI taxonomy): domain Eukaryota; kingdom Metazoa; phylum Chordata; class Mammalia; order Chiroptera; family Vespertilionidae; genus Pipistrellus; species Pipistrellus hanaki. The sequence continues at coordinate 42,135,737 of NC_140516.1, read as the reverse complement.
GGCCATATTAGGATATTCCATTGAATGAGTCCTAAAACCTATTGAAAAATTATGTTTGGTGGGTTAATCATTAAATTCTTGTCAGATTAAAAAAAAAAAAAAAAGCAATCCCTCTTTCCATATCCAGGGCTACTAGAGATGTTTCTTACAAATGATGTTTATTTTGGTGACAAAAGTGTATGGTTCTATTCTTGATCTACTAAAGGCAAGATCTTCATGGTGTCTGAAATTCAGATTTTAATCTCTTCCTGTTTGTGTCTTTAAAAAAAAAATTATATATATATATATATATATATATATATATATATATATATATATATATATATATAATTTTTTTTTTTTTTACAGAGAGGAAGGGAGAAGGATAGAGAGTTAGAAACATCGATGAGAGAGAAACCAAGGTACATACCATTGACTGGAATCAAACCTGGGACTCTTCAGTCCACAGGCCGATGCTCTATCCATTGAGCCAAACAGGTCAATGTGTCTTTTATGTTTAATCTTTCTAAAGCTTTAAATATTTGCTATTTACAAAGCTTCTATTTGCCAGGCTGGCTGGATTGTGAATTGAGCTAGATGCTGGCATCACTCTTGCTTCTCCAGAGGGCTTAAAATAAAGGATGTAGCCGAAAGAAACCAGGTAAAGAAGGCTCTGTGTCTGGAGTGCAGGAAACATCTGTTCAGATCTCCTTTCTTTCTGTCTCTCCCCTCCCTCTCCCTGAGGTAATTGTTTGCTTTAGCCGAGAAAGATATTTTAGGAAGAGAAACTTGATTTAATGAAAGGATTTAACACAAATCTTCCCTTTGGTAGGATTAGCTGCACTTGTGACATTGGCCTGAAATACCTGTGCTATTTGTAGAAGGGCCACGACAATGGGAGGGAAACTCAATTTTTCAGCTGAGTGTCTGAAAAAGATACTTCCAGTTATAATTCATGCTTAGAAGCATTTCTAAGACAACAAGTGATTGTAGCAAGTGTTTTAAGGCAGGAATCGGTTGTTAACTTCAGTGACAACCTTCCTCACATGGAGAACTCAGAGCCATCTTTCTCTACTTGATTGGCTTCCGTTCCTTGGCTAAGTGCCATTTCTCAGAAGTGAACATGATCATCACATCCAGTGTTCAGTATTAAAGAGAAAGAATGAATACTGCATATATATGCATATACTACTTTTTGGTTAGAACATCTATAAGTTATTAGTACTTTAATGCAAGTTCTTAATCTCTGAAACCAAATTAAAGCTTGGGGACCAACCTGTCTTTTTACATCAAGCCAAATTTCAGTGTTGTTTAATACTTCCAAGATAAGACCAAATTCTCCTTTAGTAACTTCATTTGTCCAAGCACCTTTTTTTTTTTATCCTCACCTAAGGATTGCTTTCCAGAAAGAGTGGAAGAAGAAGGAGATGGAGAAAAAGAAACATCGATGTGAGGTAGACACATTGACTGGCTGTCTCCCGCAATCAGGGCTGGGAATGAGCCTGCAACTGAGGTATCCAGATGGAAATTGACCAGGGACCCTTCAGTCCGTGGGCCACTGCTCTGTCTACTAAGCCAAACTGGCTAAGGTGCAAGGACCTATTCTTGATGTAAAATTTCATATTCACTAGAAACATTTTATCAAGAATCTCCATTCCATATTTAGTGCCCTATTAAGTACATGATGTAAACTAAAGTGTAACATTTTGTAAAGCCTTAGTAAATTAAAAAGTAAAATTATTGTCTTTTGAAAAAGTGCTTGTCAGATTTTTTAAAATGAGAATGGAGACTGATTTACACATTTCCAGAGGTTAAAAAACTACATGCTATAAAGGAATGTGAAGATTTCTCTAATTGTTCCTTACAATATCTCAATCCAAAAACTATTCTTGCTTGATTGGAAATTATTTCTATAAGTGCTGTTTCTGTAACTATAATTGATTACCGCTCCCAATTCCTCTGTTTATTTCATGCTTTTTCTTGTAGTTGAGTTATAATGATGTGCCTCAGGACCTTGGGTCTGGAACATGGTGTCCTTGTAGGGCCCTTTGAATTAAGAAAGGAAGGGAGAGATCTTAGCTCGCCTCTTCTTCTTTTCCAAGTATCTGGGTGAGAAGAAGCTTGTATGACTACCAAGGTCTATTCTTTTCTTTTCTTTTTTCACTTTGAGTTATTTTTTTAAAATATATTTTTATAGATTTTAGAGAAGAAGGGAGAAGGAGAGAGAGATAGAAACATCAATGATGAGAAAGAATCAGTGATTGGCTGCCTCCTGCATACCCACTACTGGGGATCGAGCCCACAACCAGGCATGTGCCCTTGACTGGAATCGAACCTGGGACCTTTTAGTCTACAGGCCAATACTCTACCCACTGAGCCAAACCAACTAGGCCACTTTGAGTTCTTGACCTTCTTTGGCTAGTTAATCTTTAATTACAAATTCAATAGAATTTCTGAGCATCAATTGGTAACTGGCTTTGACATCTAATAACCCTTCTTTTGCAAGAGATTTCTGATATTTACTCTGGCTTTTTTCCTTTGTATACTCATAAATTTCTCATTTTATTTTCTTATATAATATTGAACATGCTCAAAACTCATGAATAAATTACTCAGTTGGCAAAAAATCTTAGAAATCTATATGACATTTGTTTTATGAAGATTATTTTTTCTCTTTCCAAAACATCATCAGTTATTTAATCTTTATAGCATTTGCAGTGTTGAAATGTTAAAAATACTTTTTCATATACTGTAAACAATTCTTTAAGAGATCAGAAAAAATTTAAATATATACATATTTACATATATAATACAAACACACACATACTGAAAGACAAATATATACATTTGTGTTATGACCCATATTAATTTTAATGTGCTTACCATGAAAATAATAAATGATTTTTTTACTGTTATTGTCACTGAGCACTAACATGTTCTATTATTTACAATTTTGTGGACTGTTTAGGTAATCAGCAAATGTGTATTTGTAATTATCCTACAAAAGGCTTATTAAATTTGAAAGAAGTGGCCAGTTTGACAAGCATCATAAAGTCTAATTCAGCCTCATTACCTAGGCTATTAAATTGCAAGTAGAGAATATTTAAATACCGATTTTTTTAAAATCTAATTGCTAAAGAAGTCTGATAAATGTAAGTTACTGCCATGCTAAAAAAAATAAGATAAATTGAGAAGTAACAGAATGATTGATTTATCTCCTCTAGGGAAAAAAATAATAAAACATAAATGTGTCAAATCCAGTTATAGAGAATTGATGTTTTATGTAACTCCTTTCGAAGTAGAAATTAAATTTCCTTAAAAGGTTATATTAAGAAGGAGATGGGATGAAACCATGAACCAACACGCCACTACTCTAATAAATCTGGGGGAAATTACATTTTGAAAACTTTTCTGAAGTATGGTGTTAAATTGATTTATTCAGTCTTAAAGCCGTAATTATGGAGTGTGCTTATCTAGGAACCTTCTGCTTCTATTGATCCTCATGTCTTCTGATGAAAAGCTCATAATTCATTGCATTCTTGAAGTTTAGAATTGTGAGAATTATTTATGACCCATGATCCTAGGTGCTGGTAACTAAGGCAATTGGCATGATAATTTTACTCTGCAGCACACAGGCTGTTTCCCTGAGCGAAATGAGTCACTGATGGATCCAGGCAGCATATACACAGAAAAAAAAATGCTAATTTCTTTGGGGAATTTATCACTTTTGGAAACAAACAAATCTGTAAGGGTGTTACTTTTGTGATCTACATTTCCTCTGGAGTACTTTATCAGTTAAGGAGCTGGCCCTCATGGTGTTTGTTTACTTTAAAAATTTATAAAATGCCACAGTCCTCAGGAAAGAGTGCTCCATAGGTTTCTGTCCCTTTATATCTCTAAAAATTATAATGAATATGTCATGGCAATGGTATAGCATTTACCTAGTCAAGCTTGCTTTTTCAGTGGCCATAACCTGTGTCTTACATCTGGACTACCTGCTGTTCATTTTAGAATTAATATTTTCTTGGCAATCAGCTCCACGCCTGTTTCTCCTTTACTATTTCTGTTGATGGCACCCAAGGCTACCCAGTTGCCTAGCTCTAAACCAGGGCATCTTGTTGGATGCATTCCACCTTCTCATTTCTACCTTTCAGTTAATCACAAGATCTTGTCAAATCTGACTCCACATCTGTCTCACATCTCTTCTTTCTTTTCTACTCTCGTGGTCACCTTCATTTTAGGACTTCTTCCTTCTCATCTGGACAACAGCATTCTTCTTCTGAATGACCTCTCTGCTTCCAGTCTTTTCCTTAGACTGTCATCTTGCTGCAAAATTAATCTTCCTGAAGCATGACTCTAATGTTGTCATTCTATAGCTCAAACACTTGTAATGGCTCCCCTTTGACTCATAAATTAAATTTAAAGTTTTCACCTGACCATCATAATTCTGGGTAATTTGAACATAACAACTTAACTTTTGACCCTTTCCAACTACTATTCCACTATTTGAACCCCATGGTTTTGCCAACAAGACCAGGAGTTTTCAGATTTTGTGGTTTAATTTATTATTATTATTATTATTATTATTATTATTAATTATTCTAATGTTGGGTTTTGGACATACCCTAAGTATAAATTCACAATATAAAATATATAGAAATTTTATCGACTATATTTATGTGATCATTATTTCACAAAATAAAGATTGATTTAACTTAAAAAATAGAATGATGACACATCTGAAATAAATAATTGTTTTAAAAACGAACCAACTTGTTATCCTTCATAAAATATTCATAATTTTGTACTTATTTTGTTCATTTTAAAATTAAAGTTATTGGGGTGACATTGGTTAATAACACTATATAGGTTTCAAGCATACAATTCGATAACACATCATATGTATATTGCATTGTACAATATATTGACCTCCCAAACAAAGTCAACTCTCCTTCCACACCATATATTTGACCCCTTTTACCCTTTGCTACCCTCCCACCCCCTTCCTCTGGTAACCACCATACCATTGTATGGGTCTGAGTTTTTCTTTGTCTTTCTTGTTTGTTCAGCTGTTGTTTTCAGCTTTATATTCCACATATGAGTGAAATCATAGGGTTCTTAACTTTTTTGTCTGACTTATTTCACTTATGATATTTCAAGACCCATCCAAGTTGTTGCAAATGGCAATATTTTATCATTTTTATGGCTGAGTAGTATTCCATTGTATTTATGTACCACATTTTCCTTGTCCAATCACCTATCAAAGAACATATAGTTTGTTTTCATGCCTTGCATGTCTTGATCACTGTGAATAATGTTCAAACTGGCATAAGGATACCTATATCTTTACAGATACATGCTTTCATAATTTTCAGGTATATATCAAGATGAGGGATTGCTGGGTAATATAGTAAGTATTCTTACCTTTTTGAGGAGCCTCCATACTGTTTTCAATAGTGGCTGTACCAATTTACATTCCCACCAGCAGTGCATGAGGGCTCATTTCCTCCATAACTTCTCCAACATTTATTATTACTTGTCTGGTTGATTATAACCATCCTAACAGATGAGAGGTGGTATCTCATTATAGTTTTCATTTGCATTTCCCAAATAGGTAGTGAAATTGAGCATCTTTCATTTTCCTCATTTTTCTACAACCTATAACGAAATCTCATCTCTCTCTATATAAAACCCTAATATGCAAATAACTGGTCGCTATGATGTGTGCTGATGACCAGGGGGCACATGCAGAACATGGTGGGTGGCTGCAGCAGACAACAGAGTGTGGAACATGGTGTGCGTCAGCCCCAGAAGGAAGGTGTAACAGATGAGTGGGGGAGCCAGACAAAGGCAGAGCACTGGTTGCTGTCATGGGGCAAGCCTCTGGTGGTTACTGAAAATTCTTTGCTCCCGCACACCATGGTCCTGCCTAGTACTTGTACCTGCTACCAGCACTGGCTCAGCTCACCCCCACTGCCACCACTGGAGCTGTCACTAGCACCTGCTGCCAGTGCCTGGCACCAGCCCGGATTGCTCAGAGCTATCAGTGGGTGCTAGCAGAGGCTTCTGGCTGGATCATGCCTCAGGGCTTTTCCACCTCCCCGTGCTCCTGAGAGGCAATTGGGGCCCCCAGCCACCTCTTGCACACACACACACACACACACACACACACACACACACACACCGCTGTTGGTGACAGCTCCCCTTGAACCCACTGCTGGTGGTGGCCCCTCATAATAGTATAAAAACCATAGAACTAGTTTATTCTCAAAATATCATTTCTACCATTGGTGATATTCTTCTATATCAGCAATTTTAAACCTTTTTAATCTCATGGCACACATAAACTATTGATAATTATTACAATTCTGGGGCACACCAAAAAATGTCATATTTTTTTTTGCCAGTCTAACAAAAAATGTGAGGATGATTTTGATTCATCACATTGGATAGGTATTGTTATGCTGGCTGTTGTCATTTTTTAATTTGACAATCTAAGGCACATATGTCAAACACAAGGCCCGCGGGCCAAATCCAGCCTGCCAGGCCTTGCAATGTGGCCCGCACCGCGCTGTCATCACTGCACTCCGCTGTCAGTTTATGACATTGTCAGTTTATGACTGTTCAGTAAACCATTCGGCCCGCAATTTAGGCTGGATTTTAGATTTTGGCCCCTTCTCTGATTGAGTTCGACACCCCTAATCTAAGGGGAAAGAGGTCGGTGCATCTGATGAAATAGTTGGGTATTACCTGTTTTAAAAATTCTGTGGTACCCTGTGTGCCTGCTGTGGCACACTGGTTGAAATCAGTTGCTTTATATATGTTAGGATTTTTCTGAGAATAAAGACTACGTCTTTCTTCTTTGCATTGCCAAAGCCATGCATGTGAGAACCTAGATAACTTCCTAGGCACAGCTGCTGGCTCATCCTAGGTATACAGCTACTGAATGAAATGACTACATGTCATTTCTAAGGGTATTTTACTATGACTCTATGGTCAGTTAGTGTTGAATAAATATGAGTCAAAATGTGGACTTTTTCCCAGACTGTGAATGAGAAACAAAGACTCAGGGAATAACAAATCCCCATTCCAAGTGTCTATTACACACCATCTACTTGATTATTTTGAGAGTCATTTTATACTATTCAGATGGTGCTTCATAGTTAGCCCATTTTATCAGAGAATTAAATTGCATGTATCCACAATGGAAAATAATATTTGAAATTAGTTTTGCCCCTGAAAATTAGAATTATGTTAGTTAACTTTTACTGGAAAGTCAGATGGTAAATATTTCAGGCTTTCTGGAACATATATTCTTTATTATAACCACTTATTTTGGCTGTTGTAGGGTAAAACCAGCCATGAAAAATACATAAATTAATGAGAATAGCTGTTTTCCAATAAGACTTTATTTAGGTACACTGAAATGTGAATTTTACATAATTTTTACATATTGGAAAACATTCTTCCTTTGAATGATTTTCAACCATTCGAAAACACAAAAACCATTCTTAGTTTATGGATCACACAAAGGTACTCAGATTTGGCCCATGGGTCATAATTTGTCAGGGCCAGATAGCTAAATGCACTGATGTAAAGAAAAGAGGCTTAAATAACAATTATGTCTCAATATAATAAATTTAAATGAGGATATGATCCTTATTCTTAGACACAAGGGTTCTAATTAGAGCATTCTGTATCTGAAGCTATTTCTGAAATAGTTATTAGATATAAGAACTCTATTCTTGAATCAGCTGTTTACAGGGCATTGTTGGTAAGGAGCCGTTGATTTTCTCCTTGTGAATAGTCTTTTGATATGTGATTTGTGTTTCTTTTTTGTTTTCTGTTTTTGTTTTTTTTATGGACTGGGGAAAAAGTTAGATTGGATATTTGTGAAAACTAACTTTGGACTGTAGGAGAAGACATTTTGTAAAAGTATTCTTTGAATTTGTTTAATCCTGTATTTTACATTCAAAGACTCTCAAGTGGTTTGATAGTCTGTCTCCAAAAGGATTATACTCTATCTAGATTTTAAATACTCACCTTAGGCAGAAGGAACCTGGACATAGAGAATTATGTTATGTTTTATCAGGGGGAAAAAAAGTTGGCAGCATTTTGCTCTCTAGTTGAAGCTTTTCAAACTTCTTTTATTGATACATTTTCATGTGACATCTTGTCTTCTGATATGCTCTTCTCTTGAAAATGTTTTCCTTGGGGTGCTCTGTTCCGTCTTTGGTGAGTGGATCTATTTCAGCCTTGAAATATTAATTGAAGGGATAAATTCTAATGCCTTAAGGATATCTGTAAAATACATGCACAAAAGGTGGACCTCATTACTTTTCTGCAGGGTTCAGCTCTCACAGCTTCCAGATTCTTAGACGTGAAAGGAATCAATCTCTTTGGTTTTAGATAATGGCTAACGTTAACAATTCTCTATTATTAAATGTTTAAATCCTCAAGCTTTGAAAAAAAAACTTTTGTGAGCTGCTTTATATTGTAGAATGCACATACCGTATTCAATAAAACAAACAGTAGGTTGAACAAGTAAATGAAACTTATTCATATTTTCTAAAATACCATTTCTTTTCATGATAGTTTTCCTTCTATCATAACCCTTCTTGGAATCTCTTTTTTGTCTCTAATCTCCTGTATTTGGAACAGCCATTTCAGATTTCTATCCCTTTCAGAATAATTCAACTTCTTAAAGTATTCCCTAACATAATAGAGAAAGGAAAAGGTTCAAATATAACAAAATTCAGGAATATCCCTTAAGCTGAGTGTTCTAGCTCCTAATATTAATTTCCTGTATTTAAATAGAATTTTGCACTTTTGAAGGTATACTTTAAAACCTATTTTAGGATGTGGGTGGTGTGGAAAACAAACATTTAGTAAGAACCTGATATAAGCCAGTCATTTCGCAGGCTCTGAATAATACAAAAATAAATGGGAGAAGGACTCTGCCTTTAATCAATATGTGATCCAGTGATGAGAGAGAACAAGGCAAGAGAATGTGCTCTGGACTAAACTGATGGAGTCTGAATGCCAAGTTCAAACAGTTACTAGTTTTGTAATCTTTTTTTTTTTTTCATTCTTATTGAATGTATTGGAGTGACACCAGTTAACAAAATTATACAGGTCTCAGATCCATAACCCCCACAACACATCGTCTGAACACTTATTTTCTGAAAGCCTCAGCTTCTGCATCTGTAAACTGATGTAAACAACTCAACTATTACAGCATGCTTTGAGGAACAATAGGAGAATAGAGGAAACCTACTCATTCTACAGCACAGAGAATAAGTCCTGAAAGATGATGATTTTTTCTTTCCATGATAACTTTAATTACTATGATTGTTAGGAAAGATCAGGTAACAATAGAAACAGAGAATAAGTCCTGAAAGATGAATTCTTTCCTTTCCATGATAATGTTAATTACTGTGGTTGTTAGGAAAGAGCAGGTAACAATAGAAGCTCCAAACCTAGTGTGCACCCTGGGGGAATAAGGTATCTTGGAAAACTTTTTGGAAGAGGGGATGCCTAGGTTGGGTCCTCATTTATAAGGCCTCAAACAAATTAGTTAATTAAATTCTTTATCTGAAAATGGTGTTAGTGAGTCCCACCTGGTCATAGACTGTACTGGGCAATGCTGTTTCTCCTTTTCCTTTCCATTCTCACAACAATTTATAGGTATGGCCCATATTTGTAAAGGTGTATCCACCTTTCTGGCTAGATGCTAAAATTGCTTTTCTTAGCTTCCTATATAGATGTTTGGAATGCAGTCTTGAAATGGAAATTTCAAAATAAATTAGAAATGAAGCTTCTTGCAAAAACAAGTCTTTTCAAGTTTGAATACTCTTCAGAAATTCTGAGATCTCATGAAGACTAATAGCTTCTGGAGGTGAAGTGTCATTTCTTATAACAGACACAAAGCAAATTATAACATATCTTGATAACAACTATCAGTGTGCAGATTAACCAAAAGAACATTCTGGAAATCAATTGTTCACTATGCATTTTCCCATGAGGACACAGCTCTAGACAGGGCACTAGTTTCCTGGATATCCTTGGATGGCAGAGGTCCGCTGTGTAATTGAGCATCTTTGATTCCTCTTTCATAATGGCAAATGTTATTTTTCTAGTGAAAATGACATCAGGATACTTCCCACTGGGACAGGTGAGATGAGTTGAAATGAAACATATAATTCATATGATTATAGTCACTGCAAATGAAAGAATCTGATTTGTCAAGAAACCTAATAATAGGCGAGACCATGGGGGCAAAATAGCAATCAGATATTAGTCAAACATTTTCTACATTGGTGGAGAAAATCTGTGTTTCTATTATTTCTGCTCAGAGCCACACAGAGAGGCTAATGTTTCTGCTCAAGCTGCAATGATCGCCCACCACTCAGATACATATTTACATAGAAATGCTCCTGACTTCCAAAGGTTGATTGTGTTAATAATCCTAACAATTTCCTTTTATTCTGTTCTGTTATGACTCAAATTTGTTTTTTGAACTTGATTAGTAATCACTTTGCTATTCTCACCTTTGTCCTGAACACCTTAAGATAATTTTATTTTTTTACATCAGTAACTTATATGTAAAACAGCGCAAGTAGACAAGATCTCTTTTAAATCAATACCCTTGATCTCGTCTGTAATTCTCAACACAGCATTGGACACTAGTTCCAATTTTATGCTAGAAGTCACCTGGCACCAAAATAAATAAATAAATAAATAAATAAATAAATAAATAAATAAATAAAAATAAAAAAAATAAAAATAAATTAATTTTATGTACTAAATTTAAGTTTTTTTTTTCTTTTTTAAAAAATCCTTATCTGGATTAAAATCAAAATTTCCATTGATTTTTAGAGAGAATGGAAGAGAGGGAAAGACAGAGAGAAACATCAATGTGACAGAGAGTAGCATTGATTGGTAGCCTCCTGCACACACATATCCAGGGCCTGGGCCAGGGAGGAGACTGCAACTGGGGTAAGTGCCTTTGACCCGAATCAAACCGGGGACCCTTCTATCTGGTCCATAGGCCGATGCTCTATCCACTGAGCCAAACCAGCCAGAGCTAAGTATTTATTTTTTTTCTATAAGAGAACAGTCAGTGCAAGGACATATGTAGGCTCTCAAAATAATAACTGTTAGGAACTTATTTTTTTTTTTTTGTGAGAGACATAATTTTGGAGAATTAATTATAAATGATTCATTTTTTAGATAAAAATCACTAAAGTATATTATTTTCATTACTAACACTTTGTGTAAGAAGTAAAACTATAATGAGTAAAATTCCACAAATTTAGAATTTTAGATTAGCTTATAAAAGTTCCCAGAAATTTAGATAAAGTGTTTGTTATTATTTAGCTCACAAGTCATCTTTTAAAGTTTGATAAGAGACTATTTATTAGCTATGCCATTTATGGTTATTCTGTTAATTTTTTCTCCTCTAATTATTATAAAAAAGACATTGTTCACTGTTGATTTCTCTGCTGCTGCTTTCTTCTGATTTCAATTGCCATTCTGGTCCTTTCCCAAATGAATTCTCTTTCTCCAAAACTTACCACAAATGAAATCTTTTCAAAATGTATTGTCTTTTTTGTACAACTTCCATAAAGCATTTATTTTGTTCTTTCTCCTGGAATTTTAAGAAAAATCAACACCAGAAATAATAAAAATTGTGATCATCAGTTTTCCTTACATAAAGCTTTCTCCCATATCATCATTCATTACTGTCTCTAATACAAATATTATTCTTAAAACCAATTAAAATATTTTTAGACTCCAAGAGCGTTTTAAATTCAACACTAGGGAATAAATTATTGAGTTACTGAAATGAATTAGATCATTGCATAGATGGACAATATTACATTTGTTATCACATGTTTCATAAAAATATTTTGAGAAGGCATTGCTATATTTATTTTACAAAAAACAACAACAACACAAAAAACAATAAGATAATACAAGTTTAAAAACTATTCTCAGGGTAAAGTCATTAGTTACTTGGTAATGGTTGAAATAGTAGAAAGATATGAGCTAAATGTAGGTGACCCCCAAAAAATCAGCTGTCCATCAACATTTTTTATCCTGACAAGCCCAAATATATCAATGAAGTGAGTAAGGAGTCTTTAAATTCCAAAGCAAAATATTTACAGTGACTATAAATCAGCTCCTGCTTTGAGCATCTGCCCCCTAGTGGTTATTGCACATCATGGCAACCAGTTGACTGGTCATTTGGTCGACCAGTCATAACAATCACTTAGGCTTAGATAGATAGATAGATAGATAGATAGATAGATAGATAGAAAAAATTCAGGTATGTTGCACAAGATGATAGACTGATATTTATTTATTTATTTATTTTTAAATTCTTTATTGTTTAAAGTATTACATGTGTCTCCTTTTTCCCCCACTGGCCTTTCCCCAGCCACTCCCACCCATAGCACATGCCCTCACACCCTAGTATCTGTGTCCATTGGTTATGATTCCTTATTTACTTGTACTCAGATAGAAAGATTAATTAATTTCTTATTTATTTGTTTATTTTAATACACTAATATTTAAAAATTAGCATCAGAATTTGAACTCAGGTCTATAAAACTCTAAAAGTGACTTTGCACTTCATATATATTTCTGCTAACAACAATTTTAATGGAGAGACTGTCAGAATTTTCCAGATTTCTGATCAAATGAAAAAAAATCAAACATTTCTCGAAAAGGACAGTACAGCAAGTCAATTCCAAAAATAATTTAAAAATCAATTTTCATTGAGCCCACTACAGGGCTGCCAAAAATAATGATGCCCTTAATAGAGAAGGAAGTCAGAAATGGCAAAGTGGCAAAGTATGTTTGGGATCATCTGAACAGGCTGAATGATATTAAATGCGTAAACTATTTTACCAGAATAAAAGTGCAGTGAGATTTGTCTTTCTGTGAAATTCAATGTTCTTAATTAGTATCCTTTCACATTACTTAATTTCATGCTATTAAAATTAATACTAATGATAACAATAAATGCTTTGGCTCTCTGTGAACTAGGGTGGAGAGAAAGGTATAAACCGGTCAGGAATGATAGGAGAGATCATTGGATTTGCGACACCTGAGAAATCTGCAATGTACCCCAGGAACAGATGGTAATAATAAAATCAGTCTTTGGAATTGGATGCGTACAATTTGAGATTAGATGTCATTACTGTTCTGAGGGCAATAGGAAAGACATTTTGGAAGTTTTGCATATTAGACTTAAAAGTCAGAGCTGCAATTTCTCCTTCATTGTTTCACCTCACCAGTGTTAATGGGTGATCTAAATAAAACTGGTTGGTTTTGATATCACCGTAGAAATGGCCTGGTCTCAGGATAGCAATATAAGCAAATGGCCAGGTAACAAGTCCAAAAGGTTTGGAAATATCAATTACATCTTCACCGAAGATTTTCTTCCAGGGCATCGAAGAGAAATTACACAACATAGGACAGAGTACCAGTAGAATGTCCTGAAAATCCTCTCTATGCTCTAATGTCCCCAAAGTAATGTCCATTGAGAAAGAGCTGCCTTGGAAGATGCAACTCTAACTAATGTTCCCCATGTTCACACAGACTCCACTCCTCACATGTTTTAGCGGTGGCAGTTCCCCTAATACTTTCCACATTGCATGAATATAGCACCAGTTTATTATGGGTGAATCCTGGAAAGGTATTTCTCACTGCATTTCCTTTTAAATATTGTGATTGTATACTCACTATAATATTTTGTTGTTGTTATTGTTAATCCTCAGCCGACGATATTTTTCCATTGATTTTTAGAGAGTGGAAGGGAGGGAGACACACAGAGAGAAACATAAATATGAGATAAAACGTTGATTGTTGCCTCCAAGGTACATGCCCTTGACCAGAATCAAACCCAGGGCTTTTCAGTCCATGGACCAATGCTCAATCCACTGAGTCAAACTGGACAGGGCTAAAGTTTCTTTTTTAATGGGAATAGATTACCTAGCCACACAGTAGCTCTCTTATTTTTTTGTGATTCTATGTCCTCATTCCCCACCTTGCTCAACATCATAACATCTCAGACAATTAACTAATCCCTTGAGGTAGGTATATATGATCATGAATTCTAACACTACCACACTAGGCAACCTAGGTCTGTTAATGATGTCCTTGCAAGGAGAAATTTATTTAATGACTGTGTGGGAGTCATACTTTTAATCACATGGCCATTCTGAGCAACTAGAATTGAAGGTTGTATCTACTAGTAAGAGTGTGAAAAAAGATGCAGTTTTAAGTCTCTATGTTGGAACTGAAGCTGTGGTACTCTGGAACACGGGACCATTTACACAAAAGCAACCCACAGTATGTAGTCCCATTCCTAGATATCATTGGCCATTTTCCTAGAAAGATGCCAAATAACATGTGATGCTCTCCTGTTCTTTTTTTCCCTTCCATTTGACCCAATATTGCCTAGGATTTTAAGGAAAGGTATTAAAAATAATTATGAAGTTATTCCATTGCTAGTGCTGCATTGATTCTTAGAGATATAGGGCACATAGCAGTACTACAAACTTCTCAGTTCATATTCCTCTTCTCTTTCTCTTTTCTCCAAAATTGTTTGCTTGAACTTTGACACAGGCATAGTCTTCTGTGAGTTAATGGAGAGAAGAGAAGCTGTAAATCCACAAGATATGGAGCTAAAGAGGATCTTTGAGAGCCTCCCAAGCCCTTCAAATAATAGATGAGAGAGTTAAATTGGGGTAAGTGAAATGGCTTACCCAATGTCAATGAGGGGGCAGAGACTTGATCTTTACCTCTCAGGCATACCATGGACACCATGCATATGCCTGGTATATAATATGCTCTTTATAAATGTTAACTTCTCAAAGAACATTTCTGATGGGTGAATCTGTTCATGGCATCCCTAATTGCCTGTATTTTTCCTGGACCAGCTCATTATTAGCAAAGTTGCCTTTGGCTTGTGATCCTCTTTCAATCTTCCTGGTGACTGAAGGGAATGGTCATGAGAACAAGATGAAGGACAGCAGAAGGTCAAACAGTTTACAATATTGGGCTGAATGATCTAATAGGAAGGATGCACAAGGGGAGGAAAACTACCCAAGACAAATGACCAGAACCTACTTGAGATTCAAAGGCTTGCTTGACTAGAAACTAGGCTGAGAAATGAAAAAATGGTAAAACTGCAGGACAGCAAAAAGAAATGGAGACATTGTCACTTCAGCAGTATATTCCAGTGAGATTTCAGATATGTTGTAAACATGCCTATGAGTTGCACTTAGGTTTGAGAGGCAAGTGGCTAAGGCATGGCCTTTGAAATCAGAGCATAACTGAAACGCAAAGTGATAACTAAATGTCTAATATTCAAAATCAAACTATAAAATGTATGTGCATTCATTGCTTTATTTTTATGGCTGTTTTTATTACACAGGCAAAATGTATTCAATTTTTATGTTAGTACACTGGAAATATAAGAACATATTGAAAAGAACCTCTAGAAATTTTGCCTTCTACATGAAGCTACTGCTAACAAATACATTTATATACATCTAAATTTTTCCTTTGCGTATACTTATATATTTTTACTTTTGAAAAATAAAATGATAAGACACAAAATTCTTTTATACCCTCTCTGGTTTGGGGCCCTTTCTCTTTATTCTTGAGTTTCACTAATATGTGAACTTCTTGTTTTGATAACAGTGAATTTGGATGGGAATATTAATATAGCAATTAAAAAAAATATAGCAATTCACCCAATGAACCAAGATATGACTTCATAAAAAATATATTTTGAGTATAAACACTTATGTGTGTGTAGCTGCTTTACATTTTTATTTTTATTTTCTATTAAGCATTTCTAATGAGCTAAATATTAAGTTGGCTTTGCAAGTTCAACACTTGAAATGGGAAGGTTAGGATTCAGAGTGCAATGATATTTTAGAATTAAGTATTTCTTTCCTCCTATCCCTCAAATATCTTAATGTGAAAAATGTGAAGCTGAATGTGATAGAATTTTTGTGACAATGTAAGACTCCTTATTCCTAAACTGTTCAGTGACTTGGTGACAAAGCAACTTTCAAGTAAGGAAATGAATTTACTAATAAGTGATAACAGGGGGCTATTTAGACATGGGGAGTGCCATCTGGGTGAGTCTTTACACATCTTTGGAGCAAAAGAGAAAAAATGAACACCTACTATATATAGGAGACAATGTTGGATGTTTTAGATCTGGGCTGTCTACTATGATAATTACTAAACACATGGACTATTTAAAATACTAGTAATAAAATTAAAGCTCAGTTACACCAATAATTTTTCAAGTGGTTCTTAAGCCACCTATATCCAATGGTCACTATGTAGGACAGTCCAGATTTAAAACATCTACTCATTACAGAAAGTTCTACTGGACAGAAACTTCTCTCTTAGAGAACCCCAAACTCCTATCTTTTATAACATAACTGGAGAAAGAAGACACAGTTACTTAAGGTTAAATAACAGTTGAAGAGCTATCACAAGGTCCTGCGTATTTGATTGCCAAAGGAATGAGAACGATGATTTTGCTCCAAGTTTAGGTAAAGTGGTATCTGTAATCAGAAGTTCAGGTATTACGGACAAGTCAGCACTTGAAGTGGGCATCAAAGAAAATTAGATTTGGAATAGTAGAGAATAAGGTGAAGTTTTAACAATTTAGGCCCAAGGTAATAAAGTGGAGACTCACACTAAATATAAAGGAAGTATACTTATCATTTTCTTGTTGTCCACACATGCTTATATTATGAATATCTTCATTCAATCCACAATGTTTTTCTTTCTTTCTTATTTTTTATTTTATTTTTTATTGATTAAAGTATTAGATATGTCTCCCTTTCTCCCCACTGACCTCTCTTGGACACTCCCACACATACACCCCAGCACATATCCTCACCACTCTAGTGTCTATGTCCATTGGTTATGCTTATATGCATGCATTCAAGTCCTTTGGTTGATCTCAAAACACCCCCCCCCCCTCACCCTACCTTGCCTTTCCTCTGAGGTTTGACAGTCTGTTCGATGCTTCTCTGTCTCTGACTCTCTTTTTGTTCATCAGTTGATGTTGCTCATTATATTCCACAAATGAGATCATGTGATATTTATCTTTCTCTGACTGGCTTATTTCACTGAGTATAATGCTCTCCATGGTCCATCCATGCTGTTGCAAAGGTAAGAGCTCCTTATTTTTTTTACAGCAGCACAGTATTTCATTGTGTTGTATCACAGTGTTTTGGGTTTTTTTTTTTTTTTTGGTGTGTGTGTGTGTGTGTGTGTGTGTGTGTGTGTGTGTGTGTTTTAATCCACTCATCTGTTGAGGGGCACTTAGTTAGGCTACTTCCAAATCTTAGCTGTTGTAAATTGTACTGCTATGAACATAGGGGTATATATATCTTTTCTGACTGGTATTTCTGATTTCTTGGGATATATTCCTAGAAGTAGGGCTACTGAATCAAATGGGAGTTCCATTTTTAACTTTTTGAGGAAACTCCATACTATTTTCCACAGTGGCTGCACAGGTCTGCATTCCCATCAGCAGTGCACAAGGGTTCCTTTTTCTCTGCATCCTTGCCAGCACTTGCCATTTGTTGATTTGTTGTTTATAGCCATTCGGACAGGTGTGAGATGGTACCTCATTGTCATTTTGAGTTGCATCTCTTGGATGATTAGTGCCTTTGAGCATATTTTCATGTCTCTTGGCCTTTGGTATGTCCTCTCAAAAATGTATGTTTAGGTTCTTTGCATATTTTTTATTGATTGTTTATCTTCCTTTTGTTAAGTTGTATGAATTCCTTATAAATTTTAGAGATTAAACCCTTATCGGAGATAACATTGGCAAATATGTTATCCCATGCTGTGGGCTTTCTTATTGTTTTGTTGATGGTTTTATTGCTGTACAGAAGCTTTTTATTTTGATGTAGTCCTATTTGTTTGTTTTCTCCTTAGTTTCCATTGTCTTAGGAGTTGTATTGGTAAAAAATATTGCTAGGACATATGTCTAACATTTTACTGCCAGTGAATTTCTCTAACATTTTTATGGTTTCCTGTCTTATGTTTAAGTCTCTTATACATTTTGAGTTTATTTTTGTGTATGGTGTAAGTTGGTGGTCTAGTTTCATTTTTTTTTCATGTATCTGTCCAATTTTCCCAACACCATTTATTGAACAGACTGTCTTGACTTCATTGTATGCTCTTTTCTTCTTTGTAAGCTATTAATTGAACATAATGGCATGGGTCCACACAATGACTTTCTATACATTTTTGACCCATGTAGATATTTTGTGAAGATTAGTAAAATTAATTTTTCTCTCAGTTGTCTTAACTGTACAAATGTAAATGCATGGAGTCATAAAACACTGAAAATACAAACTTTAAGGTGTATTAAACTTATTAAACTCATACTTGTATTTATTTATTTTATTGATTTTTTTTAACAGAGAGGAAGAGACAGGGATAGAGAGTTTGAAACATTGACCAGCTGCCTCCTGCATATCCTTACTAGGGATGTGCACGCAACCAAGGTACTTACCCTTGACTGGAATCAAACCTGGGACCCTTCAGTCTACAGGCCAATGCTCTTATCAACTGAGCCAAACCAGTTTGGGCTAAACTCATACTTTTAAAGTCATCTCTTCTACCAGGACTTCTTTTATTACATATGGTGGATAACTACAATAATAACCACAAAAGCAACTGCAGGAGCCTTGCAAATACTAGTAAAGCTCACATTTTAATTTTTCAATAAAAATAAATACAAATAGATTAATTCTAATATTTTACTCTTTATTCAAGTGAATTATCTTGTGCAAATCATGTTAAGGATAAAATTAGAGCCATTACGCCAATTCATAGCTCAGGTAAACATTAATTGCAGTAAAATGGCGCATGGTATCTAAACCATGGTACAATTTAATTACCTTTTATTGATAGCAAGGAAATGTGATGTTGAATTGGTTTTCCTAACTGATCAGAGAAGCAAATAGAACATATTGTAGCATGAAATTATTGCATGTGGAACCTTTTTTTCATGAGAACTAATCGCTATAATTGAAACATATCACAATATTTGATTTGTGTTTGCCCTACAACCAAATGTTTCAATTAAACTCGTTTGTATTAGTGCAGCTGAGATCATTTCCAATGCTTTGTCTAAATTACTACAAGCTTCAGCATGGAATCTTAAATGCAGACTTCAGAGGACACAGGCTGGGTGCTGGGCAGCCTTGGACCAAGTGTAACAGGGATCTCTTATTCCCATTTGGGATTACTCATTAGTCACTCTAAGAATTTTCTTCTTATTCTTGAAACCAAAATTCTTCCACAGACAGCTAATCAGCATCCACAGCCAGCAAACAAAATGCCAAAGCAGTTTTTCTGTGTAAAGTGGCCTCAGGTTTCACACAGGGTAATGAAAGATGAAAATACACTTCCCACTTGTATTTTGCATCTACGTATTCAAAATAGTAGTGAAATGTATATGCAGAAATGGAGTTGAAGTTCACCTTTTCCTTGGGGAACCCTTATCAGTGCTTGTCTTAAAGTAATAATGAGAACTAAATTCTGATGTAGTTGTCTAATTATTCTGAGATCTGGAATTTTATCTATTAGCATTATTTAAAACTTAATCACCTTGTGCATTGTGGAACACAGAGCATCTTAAATTGCATCTAAACCACGAGGCAATAGTCCACCTCCCACAAATAGTCTTAATTTGGGAAAGTAGTTAATCAATAGTATGAAAAGACCTTAATGGAATGTGGTACCCTGGGATATTCACCAGCATGCATTGTCTTCTGGTGCCAGGAATCCACTTTTAGAAATCAGAGAAGGTAAAAATGCAATCTATGTCTCCCTAGGTGTCAACGTAGGCTGAGGGAGAAGTGGCTTGGCTCAAGGTCACATAGCATTTTGGGACCAAGCCAATACTTAGAATCATGATCTAAGGGACTTGGTATCAATATATATCAAAGCCAATTTGCACACCAAAATTTGGAATTAGCATCTATATAGTGACTCTGGTGTATGAAAAGGCTGATTTCTCCTGCGCGCCCCCCCCCCCCCACTACCTTTCAATTTAATGCAAATATAAAACATCTTGATCATGACGTTTTTGGGGGTTTTTTTTGCCTTTAACATGCTAAAGGTTAAAAATGTCTGAAATATGTATATGCACAATCTCCAAATTATCATACCCTTTGTGAGATCAGGGACTGACAGTGCATGTCTATCCTCAACGCAGGCACTAGTAAGTCTACCTTTGAAAGGAATCTTTTGAAATTATTTCTCTCTTTTTTACTCCTTTTTCTCTCCCCATCTCTGTTGTGAAACATCATGGAGGATTTTGGCACTTTTGCACATTTTGGTTCCCTGAGAGGAGGACATGTTTGAGGGCCTAACCCTCCTCTGCATTGCCACACCCCTTGCAGGCAAGGATTGATCTTGTCTTGGTTGTGTATAAGAAGTCTTTGTCTGAGCCAGAACCTTTTGTCTTTAGTAAGTAAGGAACCTGTGGGACAGCAATCCTTAGATGTTTAGAGCTAGTTATCTAGCTAGCAATAATCTGGTGAAAAAGATAAGAGATTTAGCAGAAAAAACAAACAAACAAACAAACAAACAAACAAACAAAACCCCCCTTGTCAGACAATGGTGTGGGGATTATCAGAGAGAAATAGGCATGGGAGGAGGTAGGATAAGGTAAAGGGGGATAAATGGTGATGGAAGGAAACTTGATATAGGGTGATGAACACACAATACAATATATAGATTATATAGAATTCTTCACCTGAATTTTATGTAGTTTTATTAGTCAAGGTCACCCTAATAAATTCAATAAAAATACCCTTGTCCAACTTCCATCTGCCTGGTGCACACTTACTCCTTCTAAAGAAACTTTCCCTGAAGCTCACAAGCTGAAATATTCTTCCTCATCCCACCATTGGCCAGCCTCTAGATTGATATTCACCACACCACATTACATGTTTTGTTTACAACGTGGCTGTAAATTCTTCCAGAGTTAATCTTCAGGTCTCATCTGTGCCTCATTATACTTGTGCTCAGTCAAGAAATTCTTATTGAGTTGAATTTGTTAAAATTTAGTTGGGTAGGAAAGGGATGGGGTAGGAGATTTCCAAACAAAGAGGATAGAATTTTCACAGGCAGATAATGTACAAAAATACCAATATTGGGCAGTGCCTGGGAACTGCAAATTGTTTTGTGCACTTGGACCAAGGGGTAGGGAAGGAAAATGTCTCAGTGTGATTTTAATTTAGAAACAAGTATTCTGTAGATTAGCTACTCTTCTAGAAAGTATATATTAAAAAGTACAGACAGGCTAAAAGATTCATTCATGTGTTTCCTTAATGGGTAGCAATTGGGTAACTACCATGCAGCAGGCTTTGTGCAAAGCAGCCCTGTATGCTCTGCTTGTGAGGGTGGCTGTCAACACTGGTCTTCACTCACTCACTTCTCAGCATTCCAATTAGAGACTCCAAGAAGAAAGGTCTCCATTAGGACAGGGAAAGGAGACTAAGTTTTAATGAGCATCTGTGCTTTTCATGCCTCATTTTACAGAAAAGAAAGCAAGCATAAGGCACAGAGGATATCGGTGGCAGAACCAATAGGACTCAGAATGCCTCCAACATGACCCTGGTCCTAGAGGGCTCAGTTAACTTATTGAAAAACAATAGCAGAAGAAGCTTTGCTGCTGACTAAAAAACACTCACTGACCACCACCTGGGTCTGCCAATGCCCACAGTCTCCAGCATAGTTGTATTATAGTGAATGCCAGGAAGAAATCAAAGAATCAATTTTTTTTTAATGTGAATTCATCCACACAGACTTCAAACACAGAGAACTTGAAATGATCCCTTGCCTTTCCCCAGTAGAGGGATTCATGGTTTAGGTTCTGTACATCCCTGGAGCTATTCTAGACCAATCGGTGTAGAATTTGAGACATCTGGGGAGGTGGTCTTCTGAAAGGAGGTCAGCATTCTAGGAGATATTTTCTGGCTGACGGCCCTGGGCAATTTTCTGGGACCTTAGTAAGGAAGGTGGATTAAGTTGAAACAGTTTCAAGGAGCCTCAGAACTTACATAAGAGATCGTTAGACTTCTCCAGGCTAATACTATGTGAAATACAACAATAGAATAAGCCCAAGGACTTTTCTGAGCACTAGCCTCATGAGGCACCAGCCTGGGCTTTGGGAGAATCTTGCTTATTTCTTGGTAGTAGTTTATTTTAAGTGTTAATTTTTTTTCTTAGAAGGTGCATTGCCAATCACAGTTAATCCTGTATGTTGTGGTTTACCATTTCACTCTTCTGTAGGGATTTAGAGAGTAAGAAAGATTGTATACACCTGCCTGAGGAAAGACCAGGCAAGGTGGATTTTGATTATCTCTTATAATGAGCTTGTGAGAGAATTTTGTAGTTCTATAAGGACAAAGGGGGAAAAAAGCATCTAATTTATTTTATATATTGATACATATACTTTATACAATAATATAAGAACATTTATAAAATAATATAGATTTATAAAAATTATACATATGAGAAACAGATTTAGAATATTTGTTATAGAGAGTTTTTAAAAAAATATTTACTTTTAATTAAGATGCCTAGAATTATGGAAAATACTAATAGTACATCCTGCTGTCATAATTCTAACAAAATGTAGCCCCACAAAGGGCTCTGATAGGGAGGTAATGCTATAATTTTTATTTTAAATATTTTATTGAAGAAAGGAGAAAGGGAGAGAGAAATATCAATGTGAGAGCACAACATCAATTGACTATCTCCTGCATGCCTCCTATCAGGATGAACCTGCAACTTGGTCATGTGATCTGAATTGAACTGTCAGCCTCTTAGTGACTGGACAATGCCCAATCAACTGAGCCACACTGGCCAGGGCAGGGAACAGTGTTTTTAAATGAAGCAGCTGTCTTGCTTAGACAGAAAGGCTGCTTTGCATTCTTCATTGCCCAGGCAGCAAACAACTCTATCCAGTAGCTAGTCTTGTGAACTCATTCCCTCACTACTAAGGGCAGGAAGTAACTTGTTTGATAGGAGGGAAAATACGTCTAAGACAGATGGTTTTCTTCCTAGTTGGAGTGCATGCCTCAATAGGCCCAGGACACATTGATGCATGGTGACATGCTCTGAATTGTGTTCAATGGTAATTATAACATAAAAATTGGAACATGTTAAGAGTCACATGGTGCCTGGTGCAGCAAGCAGTTCTTTCACTGATACGTAGATTTCCTGGGTCATATGTCATGCTTTATAATCATTCAAAAGGCTTCCCCACAATGGGGCCATCTTGTGAACTGAAGTAGTCACATCAGAGAATCTCCATAACTGGAATGCACCGTGACCCCTAATCTGTCAAACCGAACACATTTAGCACAGCATTATTGTGTGTTTTGCTGTGTGTATTTTTGTTTTCCTAACTTTATTTTACTGTTCCTCCAGCTGCCTCTGCTTCTGCCACCTTGGTTTCTCCTCACTCCTGGAACATACCTGCTTTTCTCTGTCTCAGGGTCTTTCACACATCTGACATTCTTTCTACCAACAGCATCTATCCTCCAGATTTTTTATGTCAGACTCCTTTTCAATACTCAAATTTCAGCTCATATATCACCTCCTCAGAAGGATTCTTCATGATTAACTATATTCAGCCTCCTCTCTGCCCCCCCACACCAGCACTCTTAATTATGTTTCCCAGATTAATTATTTGTAATGTTTGCCACTATTTAAAATTTCTAATTTTTCCCCATCTTCACCTTCTAGAGTTTAAGCTTTATTAAAACAGAGACCTTTTTAAAAAAAAAAAATCTTATTTATGGTCCTATTCCCAGAAGTCAAAACAGTGCCATGCATATAATAGATGATCAATGTTTGAATGGTTATGTGTCTGATGAAATAAACTATAGCCCTGGCTGTTTTTTCTCAGTGGTAGAACATCAACCCATGGAACAAAGGGTTCTGGGTTTGAATTTCAGTCAAGGGCATTTACGTTGGTTGCAGGCTCAATCTACAACCCTAGTCTGGTGCATGAAGGAGACAACCAATCAATCAGTCTCTCTTAATATCCCCCCCCCCCATTCACTCTCTCTTAAAAAAAAAGAAAAATTATCCTCAAGTGAGGCTAAAAATAAATAATTTAAAGAAATAATCTATACCATCATTGCCACAAATAGCCTAAATTCTGCCACCTTCTCTGTCTTGGAATACTTAGTACCATCATATACACACTATGCCTTCTCTCTGGACTCGTTCTTTATTCTATATCCTTTTGATACGATAATTGAACACATCCAGGTTTTGGAAGGAGAAACATAGTAGGGTGTAGGCATGAAAGCAACGTTATTCTTTCTCATCTTTTCCAGCAAAACTTGCCTTATAGGTCCTTTTCCCCATTATCTGGATTAATTTCAGGTAGGTTCCTCAGGTTCCCAGTCATTCTGAGACAATGAAAAGAACGTCATCCTTGTTCAGTGATTAATGTTCAGTGATAATGACATAACAACTCTAACATCGCTCAAAGTTAAAACTTCCTCCCGCCCCATGTTCCAACCTGCACATAGTTAGCCTACAGAGTTGATTTGGACTTTGAGTAGAATAGAAGTTCCCAGTCAAAGCTGAACCTCACATTTACCACCCTGTCCCTGGGGATCCTTTATATTTTTAATATACTTGTAGTAATTAATAAATTCTAAGACATAATTACAAGAAAACCTTTCTCCCTTACGTAAGTTTTCTTGTAAGGTTATTTTGAATATGATCTCTCTTTCTATTCTCTCTTCATAGCTTCACTTACAACTTCTAAAAAGTATATACATTTGCAGCTCTGCCAGGCTATTACTGCCTCTTATTCTCACATTTAAAACTGATGTCAGAGAAAGAAAATATCTAGGAAGACTCTCACGAGTTTTTCCCTTCAGCAGGGTCACCTATTTTTCTGCAATGTAACAGCTCTGGAACACAAAGGCATTTGAAATAGGCATCCCTGATACAAATTGCAGATTACTTTCTCACTACTCCTGGCCGTGTACTCCCAAATCAATAGAAATTCATGAGATCTGAAAATTAAATCTTGCAGTGCATTTTTTTTTCATTCTGACTTTATTGATAAGGTTATAATCCTTCTGCACCATTTTAGCAAGTGCAGGTGGGAAAGTATTAACATTGACATTTGAAAATGAATGTGTTTGGTAGGAGAGGCAGAGGAGATGTAAGAACCCCAACAGCCCACATTCCCTAGGTCCTCTTTACATTTCATAGACTGCACCAAGCACATCAGAGGCATTTTGTTGAAAAGACCCGTTAATGCACAATTTGTTACTGCTGCATTTTCCCCATGCAGGGAAACAGACTCATAAAAAATGGAGAAAAAGTAAACTCGTTATTTTCTAGTTAAGAAACTGCTGATCTAGATCATCAAAACTCAGAGCTCTTCTACAAAACCCAAGGCAGTTCTGTAGCTAAAAGACCACAGACTCATTTCAGAAGGGTCAACACAGGGTGCTTCATTAAAGAGAAGTTAATTCCAGACTTATAGAGAACCTTAAGGTTCCACATGTTCTTGTTGGCTGTAATATACCAATAATCCATGCAATGCCATAGGGTTTATGTTCCCTTCCTTCAGCCAGCCTTAAGGAGAGCATATCATTGGAATTGTCCTTCTTTCTCTTGTAAATTGCTTCTATATAAGCAATCATTTTTGATATCCTTGTTTAGTCACCATTAGAAATCTAAAATTTCCTGTTTTTAGCCCTGGATGGATATTTTCCCAATATCTCTTAATTTAATTCCATTTCACACTTTTTCTCGGTTCCTCAAAACCCAGTCTCCTAATCTATCCATAGGCCAGTACCATGCTGTCTTGATTAATGTAGTTTTGTAGTAAGTTTTAAAATTGGGAAGTATGAGTTCTTCAACTTTATTTTTCTTTATAATATTAAAAAAATGTTTTGGACTTCTTTGTTTCCACATGAAAAAAAGTTTTAATTTTATTTTTCAGTTACAGTTTATATTCATTATTATTTTGTACTAGAGGCCTGAAGCATCAAATAAATGCATGGGGAGGGGGCAGGGGAAGGGAGAGGTTCCTCAGCAATTTGGCTCTTAACCACTCTGTCTGCCTGCCTGTGTGTGTGCGTGTGTGTGAGCAAAAGTATTTTATAGTTATACTTGCATGAAACATGGTTTACTCTTGTATTATTTAAGAATTATTATATTATTTACCAAACAAAAGACTACAAATCTACTTTTGCCCCACCATTTATATATCATTTCTCTCTTATACACATACACACACTATATATGTAAATACATACACACACACACTAGGATATAGTATATGGTATATGTGTATATTTCCTATTATATAAGAGTATGTATATATATATATGTATATATATATTATATCCTATTATATATAATATATATCCTCTGTGTGTGCGTGAGAGAGAGTTTCTGCTCGTGCCTATTATTCAAGTTTGTTATATGCATATTGGCTAAAACAAGAAGCCAGATTTGAGACTGAAAGGCAAATTCACACTGCAAATTCAGGGATACAGAAAATAAAAGAATTGGTGGAAAGGAGGTAAGAACCGATGAAAGGGAAATGACAATGTATTGTGTGTCTAACCAAATAGGGCTTTATGCAGCCTTGCAGATATTCCCAGGGCTTTGCTTAGGCAAGGCACAAAGGTGGGACCCGTGAATGGCACAAAGCTAACTGAAAGAGCAGGTTAATAGAAAAGGTCTTTGTGGGTAGGCAGAAAGGAGGACTGAACAATGAGCCATTGAACTAACAGCATGATGAGACCTCATGACTTGGTATTCAGAGTCAATGTAAAGGGAAAGCTGTGAAGGACAGAGAAATTTAAATAGATCAAGTATTCCTATAAGGTGACAGAGGAAAAGTTTGGGACAAAAAAATTGCTGCAATACAAAAGATTGAAGAGCATTTTTTCCCCTTGGATATCTTACTTTGTGGACTAAGATTAGTCCTCATAGTTGGATTTTCCATTGTTGTTAATCTAATTTACAATCATGATCACACCAGACTGTTAGGCCAGGGGAAAGGCTCCTTTTAAATGGCAAGTATTCAAACACTGGAATTTTTTTTTACCTTTTTCCTTATTTGTGCAGGTACCTTTTCTAAAGTTCCCCAGCCCATGCAAATGCTCACAGTTTTAGAGCTTTGTCATGACCAGCAGATAAGCCAGTGATTTTCCTAATGAATTACACTTTGGGGAGAACATCATGGGGTCAGTTGGCTGGGGCTGGTTACAGCCTGCTTAATGAACTCTTTGGTATCATATTCTACCTATTTTATCCATTAACAATTGTATTTGCTTGTCTATTCCTTTGTGTTCTTTCCTTCCTCCTCCAGACCATTCTAAATTTTAATACTCTCCTTCTCTCCCCTTTGTCCTCTCTTCTTCCCCCCTCTATTCCTCTCTTTTTTGATTTCTTTCACTCTCATTTTTTTTTAATGGCACAGGTAGATTTGGAAATTAAATAAAATTATTAGATCTGACATTTAAAAAATTAGCTTTCATATTACATAGTAAAGACATTTGGACATTAATAGCATTCCTTTATTTGCAGTATAAAAAGTTATTTAATAGACATTTAAGTTGCTTCCAAATTTTCACCATTGTCGATTGAATAATGCCATAATTTCTTTCTTTCTTCCTTCTTTTCTTATATTTTTCCTTTTCCTCTATCTATCTATCTATCTATCTATCTATCATCTATCTATCTATCATCTAATGTATATAACTGATTATTTGCTGGGTAAGAAAATTGTTAATCTTTTTATTGAATAAAATAGTAGCCCTGAGCATGAATCCCTGCGCCAGTAGCTCTTTGTGGGGCCTGGCCACTCTGTGCCCACTGTCCAGAGCTTCTTTGTGGTCCAGAGGCCCATTTACACCCCAACCTGGCCAGAGGCCCATCCACAGCTAGGAGTGCAACACTTGCCTTGTCACCATAGAGACAAAGCAAGCATTCTGCCAGGCCACTCATGCTGCCTGCTCTCAGTGGCCACCACCCCCTGCACCCCCCACCCCCCACACACACCTGGGGCAGGGCTGAGAGGAATGGGCACCACCATCTTGTGGCTATAGGCACCACCATCTTTGTGATGGAGTGATGGTTAATTTGCTTATCACCCTTTTATTAGATAGGATATTGCTAAATTGCTCACCAGTAATGAAAATGTGTTTTCAATGGATAGAGGCACTCTTTAATACTGAAACATCTTTTAAGGTTTAAAGGAATAATATTGTGAAAATTCTCCTATTACAATCTCCTGTGAAGATGGCCTGGGCACTGAGTAGATTGTCCTGAAACTCAAGGGCTCACCATAGCAATAGAAAGACAATTGGAATTTACTGGATGGAAACATGGGGAAAAGAATACACCCATATATAAATACACAATTTCAAAATACAAAAATTATGAAAGCAACGCTAGCTGATTTAACAAAAACTGGAAGAAATATACAGGGTGTGAGTGAGCAGTTTCTGATGAGGGACAGTCCTATTGTTTTCCAGTGAAAAGTCTCCCCTTGAATTGATGGGGCAATGGACCTTAAACACCCACATGTTTAATATTCACCTGGGCCTAGGGATCTGCGAGGGAGGTTCACTCGTGGCCTGAATTGGGGTCCAAATGATTCTGGTGGAGACATTAATTTAGAGGCATGCATTGCAAATATACCAATATGAATTGAGGAATCCCTGTAATCCCTCAATAAACATTAAGGAGTTTCAAATATATGCATGCAGGCCTTTTCCCTGTCACTGATGGTTTGGGGGTGACCAGGTGAATCAGTTACATAAGTCTTCCCTCCTAAAGAAATTGTCCCAGTGAACAGCTGCCTATCTGCTTTTATTTATTTAAAATTTTATTTTTCTTAAATTTATTGGGGTGACATTGGTTAATAAAAACATGCAGATTTCAAGTGTAAAAGCCAATAAAACATCATTTGCATACTGCATCATGCATTCACCACCCAAAGTCAATTCTCTCTCTGTCTCCATTTATTCCCCCTTTGCCCACTTTCACTTCCCCCACCCTATTTCCCTCTGGCTGTCACCATACTATTGTCCATGTCTCTGCATCACATGTATATTTTCTTAATCCCTTCACCTTTTCTTCAACCAGTCCTTCAACCTCTCTCCCCTCCAACAGCTATCAGCTTGTTTCATTTACATGCGGCATTATCCTCAAAATAAATTAACAAACAAAATGGAAACAGCAACATAGCTGCATAGAACAGACTGAGCACTACCTCCTTTGAACCTCCCCTTAGGTGCTGTGTGAGTCTGAAAGGTCAGTGTTCATTAATCAGTTTGCCTGTTTCCCGCCCCCCCTCCCCTTTCTCCTCCCTCCCTCTCCTCTGCATCCTTGACAAGGGCCCTCATTTCCAGGACACTCTGCAGCCCAGCAGATAAAGCTGGATTTCCTGAGCTGAAAGCCTCCTCCCTTTCATGGGAGCTGTTCTGAGACATTGTACACAGACAAGCAGCATTAGCATCTGATCTGCTTTATCCCGCAGCCGCAGGAGCGGTGCTTTATGGTGGGAAGCCAGTCCCTGGTGGACGCGTGGAGATAGGGAGCTTCTCGCTGCTTGGCTGGTCCCAGGATCAGCGTTGCTTCCATCCGTGCTGCCTGTGACAAATGCCTCCGCAAAGCCAGAGCGCATCTCTTTCCCCATGCCCGGCCCCTGACCTTAGGGTTTCCCTGAGCAGGAACCTTTGAGCAGTCTTCTAAAAGAAACCCTGTGACAATAGATAGAACTAGCCATGGCATTTTGGAAGCACCAAATGATCTGTGTAATAGGATGCAGATGTGGTCTTTACTTGTTTCCTGGTTGTGAGGCTGGTTAAAAAGGAAGCTAGAGAATGCCTTTCCTGCTTGCCTGCTAGTTGAGACAGAGAGGATTCTGATGCTAAAGGCCGGGCTGCTAGAGAAACACAGAGCTCCCTGTGGTCACTCAGACTCAGAGACTGGCTGGGATACAGCCTCGTCTTTGCCAAACAAAAAGGCTAGATTTATGCTTATCCAAGCGGGGCCCTCAGGGGATGGAGTGTGCTGTGTACAGTAGCCCCTTTCCTCTTGAAAACTAAACTGCAGAGTCACCTCCATTTGAGTCTGCAAAAGCACTGTTAAGAATGGCCCGTGATTGACACCCTCCGCCTGCCCTTTGCCTGCCCTTGCTGTCTTGGGCTCTCCCTCTCCCCAGCATCATGCCTGCCTCCTTGGCCCAAGTCCAAATGGAATCTGTTAGCCAGTGTTCTTGAAAAAAAGCTGAAACACTGGCACTAGCAAATGACCTTATTAACAACCGAGAAAAGCATGAACAGAAAACACGAGCAGAACGGAAGCAACTTTTTAAAGGACATCTTCTGATCCAGCCATCAGCATCTATTGTGGGTAAGAGAAAAAGATTCAGACTTCCATTTTCTGGGTCTCCTGATCTATCATCAAATGAGAACTACCCTCCTTTTTTTTTTTGGCAAAATTAAGTTTTTAAAAGATATTCCATTTCCTACATTGGCACTTTTCATTGTTCATTTAACAAAATTTCCAGTTACAAAATTGATACGTTTATATATTTGCAATGACTGTAAGTATACCCTCTTCTGAAAATAAGACCAGAAGTCTAAATCTGAGCAGGACGTTTGTGGCAGTGAGGCTGAGCCCAGGTCCCCCGGTCATCCACCACACTGTGTTTGCTACCAAACGGCTGATATCAGTCTCAGCTGTTGTCCTGGACCCTGTCTATTTCCATGAGGGGCTCAGCATCCAATTTCACTCCAGAGTGGAGGACACTCCCCACATCAGGACCCCAGCAGAAAGGAGACTGGGTTCCAATAAGCCAGGCCCCGAGGCTCTGTCTTCCAGGCTGCTGGAAGGTACCCAGGAGTGATGTCTGTCTTCATATGAGACCCACTTTATCCCCCTGCTCCTCTCCATGCACATAGGTCAATCACAGCTCTAGGAAGAAATCCCCATGCACTCGGGAGGGAGCCCTAACAACTACCTGCATAGCCAGCAGAGGG
Source organism: Pipistrellus hanaki (assembly GCF_964339955.1). Taxonomy (NCBI): domain Eukaryota; kingdom Metazoa; phylum Chordata; class Mammalia; order Chiroptera; family Vespertilionidae; genus Pipistrellus; species Pipistrellus hanaki. Next base: position 42,104,634 of record NC_140516.1, on the reverse strand, counting down.
CGTCTGTCCCTCACCAGTGATATCCACCTGCTGTATCCCCCTGCAATGTACTGCAGGGCTCCCACCAACAGGTAGGTTTTCTATGCATCACTCCACGTGACAGGTGGGCTGACAGCCCATCTTCTAATTTGCTACCTGAAAACGCACCACATCTCAACACTGCTACGGAAATATTCTCTTCCAGTTGTGTCTAGTACCCTGAATTATCAACATAGCAGAATGCCAAACTAGGATTTTTTTAAAAAAAAATAGCTCTCTTTTCCTAAAAATGGCAGTGATTTCAACCCAGTGTCAGCTTCTGCCTCCTGAGTTACCCAAAATTCATGAGCAGCCATGAAAAAAGGACTTGTTTCATGTAAAAATATTTAAGCCTTTGTTTTTGAAAACTCTAACAAGGACACAGCGAATACTAAGTGGCCACCAGCTCCCTCCTTGTCACTGACAAGCTCTGTTAGAATGCAGAAGGATTGGGGGCTTGTTGTCACATCTTTTCTTATCCGTGCTTCCCTGAGTAGCCTGCTGTTGCCATCATGACCCGTTGGGGAATTTTGAGGCAGAATCAAAAGCCAAGTTTGCTCAGAATTTCAGGCTGACCCCATCATTGTCACAAAAAGAGGGTTCCAAGTTTTAGCTATTGTTATTTAACTTCCAGGTGGATGAGGTAGAAGTAAAATCAATTGCATGACCTAATCCTATAATGATTGATTAGATTTTAGATTAATTCACAATTGGTAGATTTTAGAAGTCCAAATTCCACCTGGCATTTCTTTTAACTGAATGGGGACTTTATTTAATTTATTTCTTCATTTATTTTTATATTTTAGGGCTACACTCCCTATGGGAATCAGGGATGCTTTGAAATGAGTATTATCAACATTTTAAAAAATATATATTTTATTGATTTTTTTACAGAGAGGAAGAGAGAGAGATAGAGAGTTAGAAACATCTATGAGAGTGAATCATATATCAGCTGCCTCTTGCACATCCCCCTACCCCACTGGAGATGTGTCCCCAACCAAGGTATTATATATGCCCTTGACCAGGATCGAACCTGGGACCTTTCAGTCTGCAGGCCAGTGCTCTATCCACTGAGCCAAACCAGTTTTGGCTATCAACCTTTTTACTGGATGAGGTGAGAAGGGGACTGGCAATCCTCTGAATGAGTTGGGCTGTGCCTTTCTATGCTGGTGTGTGTGTGTGTGTGTGTGTGTGTGTGTGTGTGTGTGTGTGTGTGGTGGGAGTGGTGATAGCCTAGCTGGGTGCACTGTGTCAACCTAAACTGGGTTGGGTTGTGCTGGCCTGTGCAAGAGTAAGCCATGCAATCCTGGCTGGAATGGGCTGTGCCAGCCTTTTCTGGAGAAGAGTGTCCCCTTTTACAAGGCAATTGTGAAATACAGCAATGCCATGCTTCTTGGGATAAATGACATTTTATAGCTACTGCTGTGTCTAGGTAAGTGAAGGTGACAGAGGTTTCATTCCAAGAAGGAAATGAGTTGGTTGATGGTTGAGGATTAAGAATTACTATGTTACTATTTATTGCCCATTGAATCCCCATTTTGTTTGCAAGAAAATTATTTTTCAGTGACAAGGGATGGTTTCTTTTTCCCATAGCCTTCTCAGAATTCATCATAGAGGTCATCAGAGATCAAAGTCATCATTCTTCCAACAAATACTTGTTGGACATTTATAACATACAACACACTATCCTAGGAGATGTGAAGACACAAATAAAAATACAGCATGATCTGAGTCTTAAAGGGCTTAAGTTCCAGTATAATTTTATTTGAATCTAATATGAGGATGCAATTAAAAATCTAAGGGTCACTCTGAAATCTTGATTTTGTCACCTGTTATCTGAACAAGTTTCTTAACATATTTAAGCACCCATGACTTTTTTTTTAATTATAAAAAAGGGATGATAATATTGTCAACTGCATAAAATAGGTTTGGTGGGATAATTATATGGCATAATATTTGTAAAGAACTGAATATATAGAAAGTGTTGCAAAGCTTGGCTATTGTTACTAATAATCCCAATGTAATAAGCACAGGCATATGCATATACAGAATATTTCTTCTTTTCTCTTTAGTTTTTAAAAATCGCATGTATCTTGAATCATGAATGTAAAAGAATAAGAGTTTCTTGAGGATAGAGGTGCAATCTTCATTGCATTTAGATCTTTAAACATGTTACCTTTATAATGTCTAAATGCGTGTTAATTTTACTCAGTGATTAATTAAATGTTCTAATAAACTTGAGCAATGTTTCCAATGAAGCTAAAGACTAAGAATTCAAAGACAGTGGGTTAGTTACTTCAATAACTTTAGAACCTAAAACTGTATTAGAAGTGTCCACTTATTTGCTATGTAAGCTGAGGCAAGCACCTAAATATCTTTAAACGCCAATTTTCTCAACTGTAAAATGAGATGCATGTTTTTAAATGTTGTTTTTAAGACTAAATATAACTATATGTATGAAAATGTTAACATCGTGCAGAACACATAACAAGCACACAACACTTGGTTACTCTAACTATGGATCTGAGCTTGAGCCATCAAAGGGCTGAAGAATAAGTCTCATACCCACAATCATGACTTGCAGCAAAGGCATTTTTGGTATTGGCTCCCTGGAGGAAAACTTGAGATGGAGTTGGGCAAATTGGCCCACAGGAATGGAAGATGGCCTAAGATAGAAATTATTTTTCTTAAGTTTTTACGAATAATGTGAATACCATTATATCTGGCTTTATGTATGCATGCATCTGTTGGTCATTTATTTTGCACTGGGTTCCTTACTAAGCTCTTTGCAAAGTTAAATCAATTGAATCTTCTGGCCACCTTGAGTTAGGTACTATGATTATCCTCATTTTATAGAGATTCAATAGAATTGAGAATCTGCTCAAAGTTTCTATAATTAAGTGCTCTGATTAGAAATTGAACCCAGGTTTAACCTGATCCTGTCCTTCAAACCATTTGTCTATTCTCTCTGCCCCAGAACATCAGCAACAATCCTGATTTTTGTTCTCAGGGGTTAGACCTCTTACATCTATACTGTGTACAGTTCATAAAGTTCAGGAAAAAGTATAGCTAAGTTAAAGAAGTAGAAACTTTTGGGTTTCTTTATAGACATGTAAGCATTTTAGTTTAAAAAAGAGAGTTAAGAGGTCATAATAACAAATTTGAACCTGCAGTCTCTTAACTCTATGAATCATGTATGATGGATGATGCGCTAGTAAAGGAGTATTAAGGCAGTTTGTTATTTAGTATTGTAAAGATCCAACATAGAGCTAACTGTCTCTGTTCCCTCTCAAGGCCTGCTTTTACCAAATAGCCTTTGCCCAACTTTGAAGGATTTCTTTTTTATGGACATGAGTAAAGGACATAAAAAACACACACAGATAAAAGCAAAATATGCTCATATCACTAAGATAAGTTTTGGTAGAAAACAGTCTCAAATGCCATTGTACGTGTGCAGTTCTCAAGAGCAACTAATTATACAATGTACAGATGACTGAAGATTTGGGGAGTTATCACAAATATTGCATGCAGACAGCCGAAAGTACAAAAAATGAGCCTAGATTTTAAAATAGCTTTTGTAAAATCTATCCTGAAATACTACTGCCAAGTGATTTTATATATTAGTATTCACAGCACAGACTTTCAAGGAGTGATTTCAAGGAGTAATGTTTTTTTTCTCTCCTTCACAAGTTAAAGTATTAATGGGAAGCAGAGAGGTAGACTGTGTTTGTCCTGTGAGAAAGAGGCTCACAGTTGTTCTTAAGTATGTCAGAATATCAGCTTATATTGTGTTATTTAATAAACTCACTGGAAAAATGAGCAGAATCACAGTACTTCCTTATTGGATGATTGTGATAATAAAAACAGTTAACATACATAAAGTTTATAGAATAACATATATTGCCTAATAAGCACTATATACATAATTGCTATTTTTATCACCAATATAAGGACGTTCTTTGCTAGAAGATTCTTGCTGCCTTCACTTTTCATTCAGCCCCAATGGACTAGTGCTGAGCTGTCAGTAGTGAACTTTGAAACTATGTACAGATCCCTGGGGTTGGGAATCAATGGTGACAGTAGCTAATTGTGGTGCTTGAACATGGGGAATCTTAATTGAAATGAATCAATGGGATCAAGGAATGGGATAAAGGCCCATGCGGAGAGGTTGAAAATGGAAAATAACAAGGACTAAATTACACTTTAAAACTTTCAATGGAGTCATCAGCCAGTAGAGAACGAGGTGTTTTATTACAGAAAAAATAACCAAGCAACCACTGTACAGAAAGGCAGCCATGTTGCAGAAATCACTGGTGTTGAAAGCACTTAGGTAGCATTATGCCCAATTAGGGATGGGGTATGGGATATATACTCCAGACACTTTGGCCAAGGGAAAGTGAAAAAAAGCTATTGAAATCTTTGGCTACGTGAGTAAGGGGAGAAATGAGCTTCAAGGTCAACTGCTAGTAATGAAGAAATTAGGTTTGCTTCTCAATCCCTTGACTTTTATTTGTTGCTTGCCCTTTCTCTGCCCTCAGCTCACAGAGTAACTTCCAGCTCTCCCAGCCACAAATGCTCTCCGGATTTTTGCAGAATAGAAATTGCTCATAATTCTTGGTGCACAGCATACAATAGGGACAATACTAAATATAGGTTTTCTCTCCACACACAAAAAAGTTTGTGCACAAAGCTTTGGGTAAGGGATGGCACAAATATGAACAACTAATTCCTTGTCTAATTCCTTGTCTAAATTTTGAAATCAGCATTTGCTTATTCAAATCATTTTTCTTTTAAATATATTTTATTGATTTTTTACAGAGAGGAAGGGAGAGAGATAGAGAGCCAGAAACATCGATGAGGGAGAAACATCGACCAGCCACCTCCTACACAACCCCCACCAGGGATGTGCCCACAACCAACTTATATGCTCTTGACTGGAATAGAAACCGGGACCTTTCAGTCCTTAGACCGAAGCTCTACCACTGAGCCAAACCAGTTTTGGCTCAAATCACTTTTCTTTTTGTTTGTTTCAGTCTCTGGTTATAGCATCAAGGGCAACAATCAATAAACTCATTAGGACTTACAGGCATCTTTGATTAATATTCCTTGTCTAATTCCCTGAGAAATGTACTATATCTTCTAGCTTAATGAAGACAAGGCTGAGTTATTTAGGTGTTTGTTAGTGAGGCTTATTTGCATATAATTAACTAGATTCTCAAGCAGTAAAAACTTTATAACAATGGATGTATTTTCCATCAAGTTCTATATGATTAACCAAATGCTTTTGTTCCACTAGAAACTTAGTGATTGAAAGGGCTAATTCTTCTATCAATTAAAGTAGGACATGCCCTTTAAAAATGGATTGGACACTTTATTGAGAACAATTTTCATATTTTCCATTTTAAATTAATAAGTAATTTTAGATTCATAGCAAAATTGAAGGGAAAGTATGGAATTGCAACATGCTTTCCCTTGTTTTCCCACACAAACCTCTCTGCTATCCACATCCTGCACCAGAGTGGTACATTTGTTATAAATGAGGAAGCTACATCGATGAATTATCATCACTCAAAGGCAATAGTTTTCATAAGAGTTCACTTTGGGGGTTTGCTGTGTATTCTATAGGTTTGCACAAATGTAAAATGTAAAATGGCATGCATCCCCCTTGGTAATATCAAACAGATTATTTTCACTGCCTTAATATCCTCTTTCCTCTCTCACTTTCCTAATTCCTAACAACTCCTGATCTGTTTATTATGTCCATAATTTTACCTTTTTCAGAATATATTATAGTTGGAATCATACCCTCTTCAGATTGGCTTCTTCTATTTAATAATATGGATTTAAAGTCCACTATGTCTTTATATGGTTTGGTAACCCATTTGATTTTAGTACAAAATAATATTTCATTGCCTGGATGTACCACTGTTTATTTATCCATTCACCTACTAAAGGAAAATTTGGTGGTTTCCAAGTTTGGGCAAATATGACTAAAATGGTTATAAACATCCATGCACAGGTTCTTGTATAAACGTAAGTTTTCAATTCATTTGGGTAAATACCAAGGACTAATTGCTGGATCATACTGTAAAATTATACATGTTTAGTTTTGGAAGAAACTACCAAACTATCTTCCAAAGGTCTCTATCATGTTGAATTTCCAGCTGCAGTAAGTGAGGTATTCTTTTGCTCTACAGCCTTATCAGCATTTGAGATTGCCAGTGTTCTAGACTTTGGCCATTCTTATAGGTGTGTCATTGTTACCAATTAGTATCACAGCACTATGGGAGTAAGTGAAAAACCATAGTACTCACTAAAAACCATAGTACTCACTAAAATACTTATTTCACTGACCAACATGTCACATAGCGATTTTATCTATTATAATACCACATGTAATCAAAAGAATTGACAAAATTTTATAAAAATTGGCAAAAGCCTTTCATAAAGTCTTCCAAAATAGAACAGTGTTTCTTACCATTTGTCAGCTCTTAGATTCTTTTGAGAATATGCATGAGAAAAGCTGTAAACCCTCTCCTGAGGAAAAAATGAATATAAGCAGATACACTCAAAATTTTCATTCACTTCTCATGAGTACTCTGTAGGCCTGGACTCCAGGTAGAGAACTCCTACAATGTAGATATAAAATGAATGTTGGCCCACATTACACCAGGGGTGGAGAACATCTGGCCTGCGGACCAAATAAGGCCCACAAAATCATGTGGTCTGGCCCTGCCAAGGCATTAGGAGTGAGTTAATTAAATATTTGACTAAATATAGCAGGCGAGTTTTTAAGTTGAAATAAATATCCAAATGGTCCTTGGCAGAAAAAAAGTTCCCACCCATGCATTACACATTGCAAAATGAAATTATTACATCTGATTTCTACCTCCTTTCTCCTCTTCCTCTTTGTTTTAAGAGAGATGGTGGTGTCTAAATAGGGTGGGTTATTTTTCTTAATACAAGCTGGTGATTAAAATGACTAACCAAAAGGTTATACAGTAAAAATTTTTTTCTTTCTCAGAGTTTACAACTATTACCAGTTTGTTTTTTATCTGTCAAGAGATATACTGTGCATACATATACATGTCTCATATATACTATATACATATCATATACACAATATACATACACAGGTACATATTTGCTAAAAATAAAAAAAATACTTACATATATTGCAGACAGTTGTTCTATGCATTCTTTTTTCTCCCAATAATAGTATATTACTGCATATTCAATGATTGTTAATATTACAGATTATCTTTTTTCTGATTTATTTGCCCTGTCTCCTGTTGATATTCTTTTAGGTGGCTTGTGATTTTTCACTACTAAAAACCAAATGAAGCAATAAACATCCTTGCACATATGTCTTTGTGCCCATTGGGTGGGGGGGCTCTATTTTAAGCACAATGAAAGAGCTGGGGCTGCCATCCATGACTGGCATTTGTTCGCAGACTAGCCACATTCAGCACAGCACGCTCAGTCGTCAGAATGCTGTGGGGAAATTAATTCATTATATTCATGCCACCTCAGGGTAGCAATCATCTTTTCTATTCTTGCTTCTCTGTCTCTCATTGTGGCTTGATTCGGTAAGGGAACAGAAATGAGGCTGAACCTTAATTATATTTCATCGTCTGGTTTGTCTGAATTATAGAACAGAAAGGCTTTCAAGGCTCTGTTCCTCTGTGACCCGGGTCCTGCCTGGAGCGCTTGTCCAGTGTGCCCCTGAGCGCTGACTATTGTCTGTGGTGGCAGTTGGCAGTGCCTCACACTGAGAGCCTGGCGTAGTGGGGGTGGAGTATTGCCTCTCTGGATTTCTGGTACATGGATTTTCTTATTGTGAAAAAGGAAAATGGAGAAATTAGGAGAGCACAAAGGCATAACTGTAGAGTTTCTCTGTTGGATTGAGTGAAGGTGCTGTAGTTATAGGTCAATAAATGATTAATGCTAAGAGAGTTCATGAGGAAGGCACGCATTCCAGATGCTTTCACATTTAATCCACAAGTTATCTCGATATTTGTGCCCCTTTGTTTTCACATAGGCTCTCCTGACAATTTTGCACATGGCAAGTAACAGGTAGTTTTTGTTTGAATTGAAATCTATTACTTCCTCCTGAATCTGCTGACTTCCTGGCCTTGATGGTACCCTATGTCTAGCTTCCTAAACTCACATATATGGCCCTAGTTTTCTTCTGGAGCTTGATCAGCTGCTTAATGTGCCCCTCCTGGGGCCTCCACACTGCAGACTGTTCAGAAAACTTCTGATTTGAAGTGCTCCTAGATATGTCTCCAAGTCCAACTGGCCTGTCTTGTTCAGATTCTTGTGCTGACTCCTGCTTTGTCATGTGTATTCACAGATGATGGGCGGTATCTGCACAGAAGACAGAGCTGGGACACTAGAGCAGACTGCAGAGCTCACACAGGTTGCTGTGGGCAGAGTAGAGCATGAGTCAGTAAGGCAGACTCAGCATGGAGCATGACAAGCAGTTAGATGACTTACAGCAAAAAAGACCCCAAATCAAAATCAGGCAAAGTGGGAGAACTAAGAGCCAGGCAAATTGACACAGACCAAGAGAGCCGTAGAAGTATGTAAAAGGGGAATGAATGATGTCTGATATGAAAGGAAAGAGGGAGTGTCTCTATTTCTAGGGCGGCATACATGTTTTTGAAAATAATGAAGAAATTTTATTTAGAGCTTTTATTTAGAGCTCGTGCTGACAGGTTCCATAGCTACATGATATTGGTACCTTTCTTAATCTAGTCAGTTTGGATAGAAAACGGTTAACCTCATTGTTTAATAGATCAAAAGGAAAATAAGATGTTGATTAGCATTGGTATCTGTGCAGTTCATTTGAGTATTTTGACAACCTCTGTCCAGTCTGGCACTAGTGTATGGCTCATAGTGGGTGGGAGTTCAGTAGTTAAATGTTCTCATTGTCACAAACAGTTTTTACTTAGGATGACAAGAACAGGTACATGGGCAACTCACGTGTCTGTGGTGATAAACATCATGATGAAATAAAGGGTAAAGATCAAAATAAAAGAGTTAGCTAGAATAGACAGCACCCAGCTTCAACTGCCGTTTCGTCTTCTTAGAGATGGCTGGGAAAAGGCCAGGAGAGGGACATTACCAGATGATAAATGCCTTTCAGAATGCAGCATCACCTGGTGGAGAAAGTCTGACCCTCATCTTCAGGTTGGCCAGACACAAAGCCCCAGCTTGCCTTCTACACACAGGACAGGCCACTCCAGCCCGTCCCTTCTGAAGCAGTGGCTTAGGGTTAAAGCAACAAGTGCATGTATCAAATATGTCTTTGTTGTGTCAAGGGCCTGCTCTTCCTTCAGAAATCAAGACACACTAAGATTGTCAAAAGTCAAGATGCACAAATATTGACACACAAATATTGCATTTAAAACAAATGTTTTTTATTTGCTTGAAAATAATGTATAAGCCAAAGGAAATCCAGGTAATATACAACCAAATTTAATATGAGTAGACGAAATAAATAATTCATCAGAAAGATAAAAATGATGATTAATATATACGTGTTGACTAATATCCTTTTAAATTTATAATTACTACTGGGCAGGACTGTGTGAGAAAAAATAAGTGAATTATTATAGTTCAATAATTTAAAAATGGCCTTTTCTGAAAATAACAACTTAAGCAAGCATGAATAAATATGTAGGAGATTTGATAAACACATACTAGACAAACCTTTATAGTGAACCAATGTGGAATATTTCTCCTTTTTTCTATTTATTTCCAATTTTCTTCTGTTCTAAAATAATTATACATATACATATATGTATAATTATATATAAGTCAAAGAATCCTTTTTAACAGTTTACATATCAATAATCATGAATATCTAGATAAACTTGATATATTTCTAGAAAGATAAAATGCCCAAATTGGCATATTATGAAATTAAATTATCAATGACATAATAACAACAGAAATTTTAATTAGTAGTGAAACCTCTTAGTCCATTGACACCAAAAAGCCCAGATCTGGTTTAAAGGTGAGTTCAGCTAATTTTTTAAGAAACAAATAATCCCAACCTTATATGAGAAGTTATCAAAAGTAGGATAAAATCAAATAAAGAAGAAAGTTACTAAATTATTTTAATGAAGTTAATTATCATCTTGATTCCTGAATAAATTAAAGGCAGTGTAAGAAGATAAATTACAGGCCATGTAATTTAAATGTACATGTAAAAATTCTGAAGTAAATAAATGTAACAGAAGTAAATTGTGAATTAAAATAATACATTATGAGCCATGAGTTTACTTTAGAAATAGAATCATGTTTTAACATTAGAAAAGTACAACTCTAGTTAATAATGAATTATAGAAGAGAGATGCACATAAATATCTTAAATATGCAGAAATATCATAATGCTCTGTATGAGTTTATGATAAAAAGAGATGATTGTGAATAAAAAATCATTTTCTCAACTTTTAAAATGGCAAAATACCAAAGTTGACAAGTATGGATGTACTGCTGAGACTATTATAAGCCCTTCTGCATTACTAGTGGGTGATTAAATTGTCCATTCATTGTGGAGAAGAGACTCCCAGTGCCTAGGATAGATGTTTATATCATTTTATTAAAATCAGAACTTTTTAGAGAAACTTTTTTTTTGGTAGCAGTCAATAGTTGGATAACCTAAATGCCCCCTCCCAGAGAAATGATTAAATAAAATATGGTATGTGCACTCATAAAATATGATGCAGAGTCAGAAGCAAAGGGCCAGATTTATTGCAATTAGACTACATCTCACAAACATGTTAATAGGAAAAGGGAGCAAGAATAAGATTTACAGCACCATTTATGCAAATTAAAAACACACATTGAACAAGTCTATATATTTTTCAAAGGTAAACATATATCTAAGTAGGTACCCAGAAGGGAAATTGGAAAGAAATATATTAAAAACACTAGTGTGAGTACCATTCAGGAGGAGAATAGAAAAATAATTCCTGGAAATAAAAGACAGGCTTTTCATGGGCGAGTGGGGAGAGTAGACATGAATAATCTATCTTAATTCTGTGCATCTAAGGTACAGATAAAATTAAAGGAGAAAAGAACAGTGACTATAGGATACATGATTGCAAAGTTTGCCATTTTATGGGTTCTTTGCAAGGTTTTCTTATACAGCAAGTTCCCTGTGAATATATCTGTAACGTAAGTGATTTTCACCTACCCTGCTCTAAATAGTGGTTACTTGGTAGGGAACCCTAACTTTTCTGTCTTTCCTTGGTTATAGAAGACAGGGTTGAAAAGTTGCCGATTTCCTTTGTTCAGACAGTCAGGACAAAAGGAATCCTGTGGTTTTGTTTGATTTAAAATATATTTTATTGATTTTTTTACAGAGAGGAGGGAGAGGGACAGAGAGCCAGAAACATCAATAAGAGAGAAACATGGACCAGCTGCTTTCTGCACACTCCCCACCAGGGATGTGCCCTCAACCAAGGTACATGCCCTTGACCGGAATTGAACCTGGGACCCTTCAATCCGCAGTTCTATCCACTGAGCCAAACAGATTTCCGTGGAATTCTATGTTTTTGAGACAGCTTTTGAGTTGATAGGCTGCCACCTTGAATTTGAATCAAATTCTCCAAGAATCACCCTGGCCAGTGTTTCCCAATGGTAAGAGAACCATCCTGCAGATTAAAGTGTCTAAGGGTTTGACTCCTTGGTCAAGGGCACATGTACTTGGGTTTCAGGTTTGATCCAAAGCCCAAGGGAGCATGCAGGAGGCAACTAATCCATGTGTCTCTGTCTCTTTAATATAGATGTTCTCTCTCTCTCTCTTTTCTCTGTTCCCCCTTCTTCCCTTCCACTCTCTCTAAAAAGTCAATGGAAAAATACAATATACTTAGGAGAGGATTAAAACAATAAAAAAAAGCAACCTCCAAGGGTCAGGCTGCCAAAGTGAGCTATGTGGTGCATATTCTTTCTTGGTGTAGGATTGCTTTGAAGGAGTTTGCATGCAGACCCAAACACCTATTGCTAAACGTAAAAACAAGCAAGTAAACATAGAACAAATAATCAACAAACTCAGCAACTTTTTCAAGAGAGAGTATTTTTTCATTTTACTGGTGAAAGAAACAGGCATGGGAAGTTTTAGTGATATATTAATCCAAATCATTCTCTCAATCAGATACAACTCAAATCAGAACTGGAACCCCGTTTTCTGATTCTGAGCCAGAAATGCTTCTACTGTAAAGTATACAAGCACATATGGTTCACAGCACAGCAACAAAATGCATCACTATTTAAAATTCCTCACATGACTGATTCCATAATGTTTGGAGGCTTATGGGAAGATGCAAAATTGCAATTTGTGCTTGACATGGAAACGTTTAAATGACTGAAGTTTTAATTAAGCACTAATTTTTTCATCCCTCCATGTGCGCAGTGCATTTTATCTGTTTGCTGTCTGAAGCTCTGTGTTTGCAAATTAGGCTCTCCCACTTCTTTCCGTTTTAATTAAAAATTGTGAGCTTGACATAATCAACTTCCTTCCGTATTTTTTTTTTTTTGGTTGTTTAATGAACATTAATGAAAAAAATTAAAGTGCTATTTAACATTCAGCTAATTTATTAAAGGGTGAAGGTTAACCTTATTTTTAGGGACTGGAGTGGAACGTGAGTAATTCAGGGAAATCAACTTTCCCAGTAGCATTGATTAAAACCACAGTATGGCATGGACTCTTCAAACCAGGTCAGGGCGCTGTTGATATTATTGTTGACGCTGAGAAGGCATCTTAAAGTCAGAGAACTCATCAGAAGTGTAATCAACAATCACTTGCACTTGATTAACATCCTGGCATTTCTGCTGAGGATACTGTACCATTTTCCCACTCTAGTGCTGTCCACTTCACTTATATACTCTATTTGTGCATGTATTGTCCCACTCTATGTTTGTGTGCATTTGCTGCTTGCTTATTTAGTGTCTTCTATATAGCTGGTCCTATCTTGAATTTTCTATTCTTCTGAGCATATGTTTATTGTACTGAGAAGTTAATTTAGGAAAGTCTTTGAGAGACCAGACAATAGAAGTTTTGATGGTAAGCATGTCCTGACTTGCTCTTTATCTGACCTTCCTTAGCTGTGTATGCCTTAACTCCAGCCTCACCATTCTGGGCCCCTGAACAATTGCTTGCTGAGGCTGCTGCTTACCCTTTTCTTTGTGGCTGGCTCCTTTAAGGCCACTGTCACCCTGCTGACTACAGTGATTTCATTGTCCCTAATTGTAGCCTGATAAAAAAATTTTTTTTATAAAACTCAGGCTTATCCTTACCCTCTTCTATCTCTAGAGTAAAAAGTGAAGGCCACATGGCTTAGAAAAATGGTTTATCTTTCATAGCACAGTTTCTTTGCTTTTTCTATTTTAAAATGAAGAATCCATGCACTAATGGTTCTATCATAAATATTAATACTACTTTAATCATACAGTCAAGTGGAAGAAGTTGGAAAGAAGAAAGAGACAAAGATTAGAAAGAAGGGGGAGAGGGAAAGATAAAAAAAATATTTTTAAAGCCATCTAGATTATTGAAGAAAAGGCTACCTACCCATCTCTCAGTATTTCCTCCCCAAACAATACTGAATAAGGAAGGGAGATATATGTGTATTATATATTATATGTAATATATAATGATATCAATGGTATATATCAACATATGAAACATATCTCATATAAATAATACCCTCTGCATAATTTCAAAATGAAAGTGTTCACTTTTCACAGTAAGTTAAGTTAAAAGAAGAAACATCAGATGCCAGCTGCCATCACTCCTGCCCTGCACAGAGCTTGTGGCAAGCAACGACAGTGACTGTGAAGGAGATGACACAGTTAACTTTGAGGCCAAGCTTAATATAGAACCACCACCATTTAGTATGAAAATACTAAGACCTTTCCTGATGATCAAAACATAAACTACAAAGAGAAATTTTAAAATATGCCTGGTTGTAAAGGGGCAGTTTGACATGCACAGTTTCTGAAGGAGGAAAAGTGGAAATGAAAAGTGTGTGTGTGGGAGGGGGGTGGTGGTGAGAAAATTAGCTTTTGGCAATTGGGCAAGAAGAAAAAAAAGAACCAAAAGAGAAACTATAGGGCCAGCAAAATAAAAATATATAATATGCAAGCCACAGAATCTAAAAGGTAACAAAAATGGTCAAAAATATAAAAAAAAATAAAAATAGACTTGATTGGACCTAAGAAAGACAGGGAAGAAAAGACAAAGTCATCTCAGAACTAAAAAATAACAAGGTATCAAAGGGAGAAGAGGATGAAATGAAAATTTAATAAGTGGTTTTGAAGAAAGGCAGAGAATCAACCAAGAGAAAGTAAATGAGATACAGAAACCACCAAACATTGCCACAGAAAAAGTAGTTGAAACTGGACACAGGCTAAGAATAAATAAAAATAATAGCAGAATCCCTGAAGAAGAAAAAACAAGACAATTTAACATAAGTCACCGTGAGGCAAGACTACAGCAATAAGTGTTACTGGAAGAATGGTTGATGATGCTGAAGTTGGTGGGGGCCAGGATAATGAGAAATGGTTGTAGATAGTCTCAAAGTGTCTCCCACAAATATTTGCTAATTACAAGGAGAAAAGTAGCAACTTTATGACCGAGAAACCTGTCAGATTAGCCAAGTAATGAAGGTTAACATTGCTGATAATAAAATATATGAGTGTCATGATTACACTATCAAGATGCACTAAGGAGAGCAAAATGTCACCCCTGGGTTTCTTGTATTAAACTATACAACCTCATTCTCATCATCAGAAGACATCAAACACAATGGAAGGATATTATTCAGAAAGCGGTCACTGGTAAACATATCAAGACCATGAACGACAAAGACTGAGGATTTTCACAGATTGAAGGAGCCCAAAGAGGTCTGATGACTAAATGCTATGTGGGATCCTGATGAGATCCTAGACCAGAAAAAAAAAAAGGTATTATGGAAAACCAAGACTTCATAAAGGTCTGAAGATTATTAATGAATACTTTTATGAACATGTTAATTTTCTGTATATATATATATATGTGTGTGTGTGTGTGTGTGTGTGTGTGTGTGTGTGTGTGTATATATATACTTATTTATTATTATTAGATGTCACTATAAGGGGAACCTGTGTGAAGAGTATAAGGGAATTCTGCACTACTATGTACAATACAAAATTTTTTCTTGTCTAAAGTTATTTCAAACAGAAAAAGCTAATAAAGGGTAAAATTTTCAATATTGATACCTGTTATTTAACTCTATGATGTTGTTATGTTCTGGTGATTTTCAACCAATGTGCCATGGTTGAAACATGAAATACCTGAGTCTTTTTTCCCTTAGATTGTCAAATTAAAAAATGACATCAGCCAATACAATAATAGTAATCCACTGTGAATAAATCAAAATTATAGATATTTTTGTCAGGTCAGCAAAAAATATATTTTGTAGTGCACCATATAATTTTAGAAATAATTTATGAGTTCCATTAGATGAAAAAGGTTGAAATTTTTGGTGCTATTTTTGTATATATATAAAATAAAAATAATATACATACATGCATTACACATGTGCATATGTGCGTATATGTAAAATATCAAATGAAAGGTTTTTCCTAATGGAACATATTCTTTAAAAATCTTTCTTTTGTTTTCAAGCTCTAATATTTAAAGTCTTATATATGAAACAGATGTCTATTTATTAATTAATTCAGTTAATGCATGTTTAAAATAACATGTTATAATGATATTTGTCATACATTCCATAAAACAGATGATTTGAGTTTTTAAAATCATCTTTGCCATTCCTTTTCTATTATTATAATTACAGTCCCTTTTTGAGACATTTAACATGATTTTTTAGAGTATGCCATCTCTATTTCTCTCTGAATTATTTGAGATCTGGTGCTTTTGATTCTGTCTCTGAGGCTGGCACTGAAATTTTTATTCTGAGACATGGTACTAAATCGTGAGAAGTCAGGAAAATTTTTTTTTCTAAGCCATCTGAATTTAAATAGAAAAGGTAAGCTGAAAGATGGATCTACTTACTGTATTGTCTTAAAAGTGTCCTCAATAGCTCTGCTCATTAAAAAATATTCAACACTCATAATTAAAAATAATGATTAATCAACTCTTTTCAATTCACTTGTCTCCTTTCAAGTTGATTCTGTCATAGGAACTTTCACTTATCAAAACTAATATTGTTTGAGATCTCTTCAATCTAATATGTATGCCCAGACAGTCTTTAGTGTAGAAAATGAGAAACCATAGAGGAGCATTCCTTTTCTTTTTTTCACTGAGGGCTCAGTGAGGGCATATACTATGTTTGTGGCATTTTTTCCTTTAGAGGGAAACGCCAAAACTTCAACAGACTTAAACTTTTTATGTCCATGATTCAGAACTGTGCATACATTTCCAACGTGGGATTGTTACTGGACATCACACCTCTGTGTGTGTGGTTGGCTGGACTACATAGATCCTGGTCCTCTCCGCTCCTTCTCCCTCTTCTGTGGTTCTGATTAAAGCAGAATGGCTTCTGGGAAACTCTATAGCAGCAGATAAAAGTCTGCCTGTTTTTGTGGAAATGAAATGATGTCTGACAACTCGTCAGAGATAAAAAGAGAAGGCTCCTGCCTCCTGAAGTGGCCAGGTCCAGGGTACTATCCTGCTCTGCACCAGCTTCAGATAAATCTGTCAGCAGGATTTTATTTTCCTTGTCTCTAGGTCCACACAGCTCTCTGCAATTTTTTTCCCCTCACAGAGCTGCAAATCAATATTTACTTTTGTTGGGGAAATGCTTGTGATGGATGTGACTTAGTTCCCAGACTCGAGTATGCAAGAAAACATGGGTGGGGGGTTCTCTTTCACCCATGATGGCAGGCTGATAGCCTAGGGGAAAATCCAGCAAGTTCTAGTCTTCTGTTGGTCATGCATGTTTGCTGCCAGCCTTGTTGTGCAAGTCCACACGAGCTGTGGAAGGACATTAGTTCTTAGATTTGATGTCCTGTGCTGGCATGTCATTCTTTATCAACCTGGGAAGAACTAGGGGCCAGAGCCAGGGAATGGTCTCCCTCAGTTTGCCAAGCTTCATCCCCCTGCATGTTGTCCAGAATTGGAGAACAGGCTGTTCCCAGTGCCTGTGAAAGCCAGAGATCTCTCACCCATCTGTCCAAGGAAAATCTCTCCATTTCTCCTCTCACAACCTGCAAAGATAGACACTCTCCTCTCCCATAGTACACCAAGAATGTTCTCTGTCCCCTGTATAAACTTTTAATAAGAATGAAAGGAAACATTTCACATTGAAATGTTTGCTATACATTTATAAAATCCCAGAAACAGGGAAATACTAAAATCTGCATAGCCTAGAAGAAGGGAAAAGGGTAGGGAAGGGGAAACACCCTAAATCAAACCAACTATAATTTTTAAGAGAAAGGGCAGGACAGATTCCTCCCACAGGACCATAGCCCACAGGACAGTAAAAACATCCCACTGTGTACCCTCAATTATGGATAGCAAATGCTTTGTGGGATTAACCTCCCTTGTTTGGGAGAACAGCTGCTATCAAGACAACAAGCAGTTGCATTGTAAGTTTAAAACACTGATGACAAATACTTCGGTATGTACTTCGGTATGGCATATAGTTGGTATGCCATCCATACACAGCTACTGCATTTTGCCTTTCTAATATAAAGATTTTACCTCTTCCCTGTGGGGGACATTTTTTTTTTTTTTTTTTTTTTTTTTTGCACAACCAGTTCCTTCAGTGAGTAGAGCTTTAGCAATGGCTAGATTAAGAGGCACTCTCATCCTGAAATGATTAAAGACCTAAAGGAAGTCATTTGCATCACTCACTGGAAGACAAAATTAGAGGCTATATATTTTGTCAAAGATCCAGACACAGACATTGATTTTGCGGTGGACCACCAGAGTCCACACTCTGTCCCGGGGAAGCAAAATATAGTGCCATTTTTAAAAAGTTAATTAAACCCACTGATGTATGACCGGTAAAAAAGTGAGCATGTCAGAATGCTGGTGTTGCAAGAAGGCACTCCGAGAGAGCAGACTTCAAGAGTGAGAGGGTGTCTTAAGAGCGGTGCCAACCCCTGCCCTCAACTCTTCAGAGAAGCCTAGAAAACAGAATATGACCAGGGAAGAACTACTGAGACATCTAATGGAATCATGTAATAGAAACAACACCAGATAATGAGCCTGGAGATCTGGATCCTCCCTCCCTCCACTGGTGTGTTTTAAAACAGTGACTGAGCACCTGAATTTAGTAGGCACCGTGCCAGCTCTGAGAGATACAGCCCTCAACAAGAAAAATGAGGTCCTTGATTTCAGCGACTGGATATTCAATAGGTTCTGATTCTACTCACTGCATGCCCTTCATTGCTTATTTTTCTTCTCTGGGCCTCAATTTCCTTATCTGTCAGTGAACTGATAATCTGTGGATGTGTGAGGCTATTTTTGTCACAACTCTGAGAAATAGGAATTGCAAGATGATATATAGACTTGGACAAAAACAATGCAGAGGTGCTATGTATGATATTTGGACATTATGAGTGTGAGGTTTGCCAGGCGTTGGCAAATCCTGACTTAGAACTAGCGATACAGACAAGAGATTTAATGTGGGGTGGAGGGAATCCTCAGGGGTACAGCTTCATTGGCTCTTTTCAGAAGGACGGTTTGCATGGGAAGGGGAAGAGGGTGGAAATGCAGGCGAGCATTAGGCTAGCATGCTGACGCTGTTACTGCACTCAGTCCTCACAAAAACTCTGAGGTGGGAGGTTCCTCTTGTTTCCATTGTAGAGATGAGGCTATTAAAATGAATCAGATTAACATGTTGAAGATCACACACTTAGCACTTTATGAACTCCCTTTCTTCCTCATGTAGCCTCTCCTATGAATAGAGAATCAGCAAAGAAGAAAAGAAAAAGTGGCCCCTGAGGAGGGGACTCCTGTGGGACTTTATGGAAGAAGTAGTAGCATTTAGATTGATTCAGATTAGAATAAATGGCAAGGAAAGGCCGGGTGGAATATGGTAGACAAACATTCAATATAAATAAAGAAAAAGTGAAAAAAATGGAAGACCAGAGAAGGAATAGTAAGGCTAAAGCTTATGGTGTGATAAAGAAAAGAAAGTGAAGAGTAGAAATGTAGCTTGGAGCAGTTTGTTTGAGGCTTTGACTGCAGGACAAGCATTTTATTTTATTTTTTTTAATATATTTTTTATTGATTTTTTTTACAGAGAGGAAGGGAGAGGGATAGAGAGTTAGAAACATCTATGAGAAAGGAACATTTATCAGTTGCCTTCTGCACTGGGAATGTGCCCACAACCAATGTTCATGCACTTGACCAGAATCGAACTTGGGACTCTTCAGTCCCCAGGCCAAAGCTCTATCCACTGAGCCAAACCGGTTTTGGCTGGGGCAAGCATTTTAGACTAAGCATTAAGACAAATGCAGACAGTACAGCGTTGAGGGCTTCTGAACAAAGCCACGAGATGCTCAGAATTGTATTTTGGAATAATTCATTTCCTAGCATTTTCTGATTGACTGAAGCCCTGGATTTATATCAGCAGAAGCCCTTGAAATTCGGAGGAAGGACATTTTAATTGTGGTTCCTGGCTTGTGTTCAAGGTTGGCTTTTCTAGGCTGATTCTATTGGTTTGTTTTTGGCTCTTCCCAATTGCCCTTACATCAAGATGTGTTAGATCCAGTGCCTTAAGATGCCCTACATAGTTTCAAGCTTCTCCATCCCCTGAAGGCAAGCCAGGGCACCATCTCTGGGTATAAGTCAGCTCTGATGATCACTGTTTCCCATGTTACTACATTGCTCTCTGTGTATTGCTTTATCTGTGCCCCTGGAGCAGAGTAGCTCAGTTGCAGCCTATTAGTTGTAAGAAAAGACTCTTTAAATATGTTGCATTTTGCCTTCCTCTCTACCCTCAAGCCCATCGCAGAAAAGTACAGACTCTCTCTTGACACAGAAAATTCTCTGAGCAAATGGCTCCAAGAGAAGATGCGGGTGCTGTTTTACCCATCCATTTTCACTTTTATCTGAAGATCTCAGGAAAAACAAAACATGCAAAAATAATAACAGCTTCTCATATTTGTGTCTTTCTGACATTACTATATCACAGTGATAAACACATGCCCAATGGGTGTTGGGTAGCTTTTAAAAGGGGGACTATGTCTTTTATCCCCAAGAGCATGTTCGTCAACCCAGAGGAAGCAATACTGCTCTACAATGAGCATGCATTTCTGCAAACAGTGGAATAGCAACCTTCACAACAGGTCACAAAATTGGTCCCTCCCCAGATAACTGGGTAATCTTAACTATAATATCAGATCCATGGTATCTTCCTCCTGAATCTGAAGCCTCATTGCTTTTTTTTTAAGTAGTAAAAAATCAATTATATCTTCTACACAGTTACTAAATACAGCTCTGTGGGTTTACTTAAAACCAAATATAAAAACATTAAAATGCATAATAGTGTTTAATCTTCCGCAATTATGTGGCAAATGTGAAGGTGCTTCATCATTGTCTTGTGATGGCTGGGCAATAGATTTGGTGACTATCTAATTAGATTTATTTTATTGGAAGCTGGAATAGGAGCCAATAATGGTTATCTTCCTATTACACCTTAAAAAATAATCATAAGGTAGGGTATCCTTGAATATTTCCTTAAGGACTATTCATTAGTAAATTTGAATTTTGAGGATATGCTTTTCATTGATTTCTGAAAGAGAGGGAGAAGGAGACATGAGACAGAAACATCAATCAACATCAATTAGTTGCTTCCTGCACCCACCAAGACTGGAGACCTAACCTGTAACCTGGGCATGTGCCCAACTGGAAATTTAACCCATGATCCTTTGGTGCCTGGGACCAACGGAGCTACACTGGTCAGGGCTAGAGATATTCTTAATCTTATAAACATTTGTAACAAAATATACCCCAAGAACATGGGCTATATAAAATGCTAATTTAATGTTAAATATTATGTCTCAATATTAAAATAAATAATCTATTTTAGTATTGGCCTTGCTTTTACTAGAACATTCTATCTAAAGATGCTGTGTAGGTAAAGACGTTTTGATATTCAAATTGTTTGAATTAATTTTTATTAGAGTATATATCCTAGATTGAATCTAATCATGAACAACTAGTATTTTTAAAATATATATATTTTATTAATACCAGAGAAAAAGTGAGGGGGAGAAAGAAATAGAAACATCAATGATGAGAGAGAATCATCGCTTGTCTGCCTCCTGCTGTGGGGAGCCACATGCCCTTCACTGGGGAGCCAGCCTGCAACAAGGTCATGTGCCCTGACCAGGAATGAAACCATAGCCTCCTGGTTCATAGGTTGACACTCAACCTGCTGTGCTATGAACAATTATTTTTGATCAAAAGCCTACTAGGACATGTAATGCCTATTATGGGCTCATTATTAGTTTATGAACTGTGCATAGCATGTCATTTTGGGGTCAGGGACTATAGATGTGAATTATATTGGTATACATCATAAAGTGACAATAGTCCTTAACAACCAAATCCCTTTGACTCTTCTCTTCTAGTTTAAACTCAACCTGGTGTTTAGCATTTCCCTTAAACGAAACTTAAAATATTTCTTCACTAGTGAAATTTGAAATCTCCCTCATTTAGAGAAACTCAGAATACTGAAAATGAGAGGGTTCCATTCTAATTAGACAACATACACACAAAGCGAGAAAGGTCCTTAGAGAGACTGAGCATAAGCAAAGTCCAGTGAAAGTCACTTACTCTAAGAATTGCATTAATTCTTCCCCTGCTTATCTGTAAACCCAAATGGCAACTACTCCCAAGGATTTAATAGCAAGTCACTTTTATGATGCCCATAATATGACCCTCCTGGGTTTGCTGGCAGCTAATCTTCATTTTATTCCCTTTGATTATTTAATCATTCATGAAAGTGCTTCTTCCCACTGGCACTCTCCAATTCTATAGAACCTAATAGAAAGATGTATTTTCACAGCATCCAGTGAGAGACTTCATAAATCCTGTCCACTCTCAAGGCAGCACCTAGTTTAAATTGATCAGGGTGTTTTGCCAGCATTTGCACAACTCCCGGTTCTTGCTCTTTAGAAGGTCATTTAACTGGAAGTGATTCCATGCACTTTTGTTTGCCTTAATCCTAATATTCCCACACTAGTTTTTTGTTTTTTTAAGTCAGATCTTAGCCAGCGTTCAGATTCTGTGATCAACCAGCAAATAACCCCTTTGTTGGCAGGAAGCATGAAAATCCAGAGACTATCACTTGCATTAGTGTGTGGATTTCATATTTCAGTTTTGTTACAGTCTTGACCATAATTCTCCCAGGTTTATTTCAGGCCTAGTTTTGTTCTCTGTAAAACCAATACTCATTTCCAAATGCGCTGTTATTTATAAGCACCCTCTTCTGTAAGTTCCTCTCTTCCCTCTCCTTTTCATCTTGCTTTTTCCTCCTGTTCTCTCACCCTTGTTTTTGCAATGACCATAGTTGCCAAAGATTTACTGCTATTAATTATTGATATTTGATGAAAACATGTACATGTAGGAAAATAAGTAAAGTCCATGGTAATAAATAACTGACCATGTCCTTAACCATCTGCACATTTTCTTGAATACATAGGGAGGTTGTTTCCAGCTCCTTTCCTAAAACATAACACCCTAACGTGGTCACTGTCCCACTTCAAGAATACCAGCAATGATAGAGAAACCTTTCCTTGGATGATTTCTTGAGAGATCATGCTGACCTCTAACCCTGGGCCTGTTTCCTGAGACACAATCCTAGAATTGTGGAAATTCATGAAAATTAGATGATGTTGGGTCATGACCTCTTTGGATTTCCCAGATGAAATCTGAGACTGTGCCCTACCAGCCCTCCCCTCACCCCCCAATATGGAGGGCAGGGGGAAATTGGAAAACAATGAAAAAGGTAGGCCACTCCAGGTTAATAGGTGACAGTCTTAATGAGGAAGGAAATGTAGAGGCTTATCTTGGGTGGCTGCAAATGAAGTTTTTCTACACACACATGCAAAGCCTTAAAAGATTACCTAGAGACTCTAACTGGGCTAGGTCAGGTACGCAGGAAAAACTAACTGGGTTCAGTCATGTACACAAGAGCTTTGACTGGGGTTAGTTTTATACAGTCCAGACAGTCTCATCACCACATTATTAAATCAATGGTGTGTCCTTGAGCAGCTTCTGGAAGTGGGAAAGGCAAGCAGAGTGGAGTGCACATCCTAAACACAGCAGAGAATACAAGGAGATCAGAACCTCCAATTGCCTAAATCCAGCTGCTCTGGTTCAAACATGTGCTAATGTCTTCTTGATGAACTCCTTTGTGTGACAGCACAGAAACCCATAATGAAGAGCAAAAGTAAGGAATTTCACCTACAACTTGAATCCTCAGGTTAGGAAGAGTGTTCATTGGGAAACACATTCAGAGGCAGACACATGTAAACAGTTTCACACTGTTCATTGCACTCTGGGCAGTACATAGTGATCTACGTAGGACTGGATGTTAGATTCAGAGAGGAGCTGTGGCCCTGTTGGCGGAGCTTTGCATCCTCATGATGAGAATGAGGGTGGTTTGTAATAATGTGGTGAATCCATAGCCTCTGAGCTCTGTTCTTACACCTCAGTATTCAGGTTTGATGGCTCACTGACCCTCCCCATGGCATAACTAGGAACAGGAGTCCATGCATTGGTTGCAGCCATGTGGTCACAATTGTCCTGCCCCTTATTCTTGGTGTTAGGCTTATGTCCCTTTCCTGTATTACATGGTGTAATGGCTGCAAGAAGATCCACTCCCTCAGAGCTATAATTATGACTGATTAAAGCTTTCAATGGTGGCCAGTTTCCATGGAGCAAATTTCAGTTCTCCAATGGCTCTGGTTTGTAGGAGATTAACTCCCTATCGAGGCCTCTCTGGGAGACCACATTCGGAGAATCTATCATTCCTGAAGTTAACCTTTATTTCTAATTGTGATGTGTATTTGTCCAGTGTATTTGTCCAAGGCTGCATGTCCAATTCATTTGGCAAGTCCGTCAGATTCCAGAAATCAAGTATTTAGTTACTACATGTTAGTGACATTATGCATGTATGCCTGCATTCATTCAGACCATGTTTACTAAAGATTTAATTTGTACCAGATCATTTTCTATGTTCTGGGAATACAATACTCAATAAGGTATTTGCCATCTCTGTTCATGGGGATTATAGTTAAAGGATAAGAAACATAAATCGTTATGACTTGAAAGCAATGAAATTATGTTTAGAAGGTCACTCCCACTCTCTCTAGGTTTATGTAGTATGACATGCTGTAATGGACTACCAAATAAAATCATAATTCTGTTTGGAATGAAATCCAGCTCAGACCACAGCATGCAAGGCTGTCTTTCTGCCTTTCATCATATGGTATTTCACATCATGGTCTCTCTTGCTCTTTATAGTCCTTCCACTCTGGTCTTGCTTTAGTTCCAACAATGTTCCTTCCTCCCTTGAGAAATGTTCTTCTTTTCTAGAGTAATGATTCTCCAGACTTTTCTTGCCAAGATTCCTCATCTTTTAGGTGTTAGTTTCAATCTGGGTGCCCTGGAAGGTCTTCCATGACCATTCTAGATAAAGCAGATAACCACCCTTACCATTTTAATCTCTTGGACCCTCATTGTTGCTTATTTTTCATAGCACTAATTACAAGTTGTGGTAATTGTATTTATTCATTGGTTTGACTTTACTTTGTCTCCCTTAGCAGAAGGAAACACATTTGTCTTATTTACTATTATATCCCCAGAAATTTGCCCAGTGCCTAGTGTAGAAGAAGTGCTCAATAAATATTTGCTGAATGCATAAATTATAATGCTAATAAGTATGGTAATAACAGCTACCATTTAACCAAGATTTAGCCTGTGCCTTGTGCCGGAGGCAGGACCTCCTTGATCTATGAGGCTTTTACAAAGCTGATATTGCTGCTAATGACCCAACAGTGCCTTGCTTGACATTTATAGGGGGGGGGGGGGGGAATGTGACCTTGTAATCCTTAAAGCAGGAGAAAAATAAACTGGCATGGGAGTGTTGTATTTTTTGTCTTAGTACATACAAGATTATTTTATTTGGATTGAACCTGATCTTCATGTCAAACATAAACAGTTAATAAGTATTTTTCTACTTCTTTACTTGCTTCTAACAATGTTATTGTTTGGAGTGGGGGTTGGTGGGGTGGACGTTAGCATAAAGTACAGAAAAGAAAAATTGTTTTTGACTCTATAATGCTTTGTTCCCTTCCCCCATCCAAGCTCTACATGGCAGCTAGAAGGGTTTTATAAGTATAGGATGATGTCATCCAGACCCTGTGTTATGAATTTAATTCATACTAGTATGTTGAAATTCTAACCCCCCAAATGACGGCATTCAAATAAAAAACCTTAAAGGAGCTAATTAAAGTTAAATGAGGTCATAGAGCAGGGCCCTAATCCAATTGAACTGGTATCTTTATAAGAAAAGAGAGAGATGACAGAAGCGCATGCTCACAGAAGAAAGGCCCTATGAGGACACAGTAAGAAAGTGGGCATTTGCAAGCCCGGAAGGGAAGTTTCACCAACCTCCTGGCCCCTCAGTCTTGAACTTTAAGCCTCTAAAGTTGTGAGAAAATAAATTTCTATTGTTTAAGCCGCCAAGAGTGTGTTATGGCAGCCTTGGCGGACTAATACACATGCTTAAAAATCTCTGATCAGTCTCCATTTACTTCAGAACAAAATTTAATCTTTTTAACATGCCTTCTAAAGTTCTACATTTGGCCTCCTCCACCTGTGCACACTTACCTCCCATGTTTCTCCCCCTCAACTCCATACACACTGACTTGTATTCTTTGGACATTCTAATTTTTAAGGGGAAAAAATAAAAAGAGCCCTGCACTTGAAGTTGGTCTGTCTGGAACTTTCATTCACTGGTAGTGTTTAAGACTGCCTTTCTCTTACTTCACGTCTCAGTTCAAATGCTCCCTTCTCAGGGAAGTTATGCCTGATTATTTCATCTACACGTAGGGGTGTCGAACTCAATCAGAGAAGGGGCCAAAATCTAAAATCCAGCCTAAATCGCGGGCCGAATGGTTTACTGAACAGTCATAAACTGACAATGTCATAAACTGACAGCGGAGTGCAGTGATGACAGCGCGGTGCGGGCCACATTGCAAGGCCTGGCGGGCTGGATTTGGCCCGCGGGCCTTGTGTTTGACACATGTGACAGTGTCCCTCTCCCTATAAATATAATTAACCTTTAATTGTTAAGTGTATTTGTCCCAGGATGTTTTACCAGATTTTTATCTTATTTCCACTTCAGCATTTATCACTACCTGATATTATCTATTTATTTACTATTTATCTCTTCTCACTTAATTGACAGCTCCCTGAGGGCAGAGGACTATTTTTTTGAGTCCTCATTCTACTATATCTCAGTGTCCAAAAGTGCACCTGGCATAGGAGCTGCTCAGGAGTTGTGTATATTGAATGTTGAATGAATGAATGTTTTTTTTTTTTCTTTCTGTTTGCTATTTTCCATTCCACTTGCCATCAGTTCTCCACTCATTGCCTGTCCCCTAGGTCCTGCTATAGGCTTTATGCTTTGAGATATCTTCTCCAATTAATTAAAGGTTATTTTTATTAGAAGAGAGAGAGAGAGAGAGAGAGAGAGAGAGAGAGAGAGAGAGAGAGAGAGAGAGAGAGAGAGAGAGAGAGAGGGAGAGTTGTTATTCCATTTATTTGTGGATTCATTGGTTGATTTTTATATTTGTTCTAACCAGGGATTGAACCGGACATTGCTTTAACCAACTGAGCTGCCCAGCTAGGAAGTTAAAGGTTCTTAAAAAAAATTTTTTTTTTTTAAGATAATTCTCCTCATATGGGACAATTGTATTTCTTTTAGAATTAGACTTTCGATGTTGGAATTTTAGTCCAAAAGGCAAAAATTGAGAGATACCAGGACCAGTCCAATATTCCTCAAATTGAAATCACCATCAATAAACTTTACTCTCAATCTAAGGGCTTTACAGGCCTCAGACTATTTTCAAGCTTACAAGGAAGGATTGGTGTTTACAAAACAAAAATGATAATTTTTAAGAAAGTGATCTTATAAGAGAGAAAACATTGGCTAATTTTAAAGGACTTTGACTCACTGAGGCTTCAATGACAGAAAATTCTCTCTTCCCAGAAGGTCCAAGAGAGAGATAATGTGGGGATGTGGTAGTCGCACATCCAGGAAAGGCTCCAGAGCCCAAGGACATTGACATTCAGTCTTGAATGGTGTAAACCACTAAACCGACATTGGTGTAATTCACGAACACCACTTCACCTGCTGACAAAGCAGGAAGTAATGCTCCAAGTGCAATTTCTTAACACTAGTTTCCCTGCTTTAAGATGCCCCTAATATAGTATCAAACCCTTCTCTCCCTCCCTTTATCTGAGGAGCTGCAAACTAAGTAAGATCTGCTATTCTAATGCCAATTTGATGTTACTGGTCGTTTTTCATTGCAAGTGCTTACATAGAAAACACTCTCCAGCTCTCATGAAGAAAAACTTATCTCTCTTTTTTTTTTTTAACTTCATTATCCTGAGCCTAAGCTCAGTTTCAATATCAAACACAGAAAAGAATGATCTGAATCTAATAGAGTAGTTATTGGTCCCAGAGAAGAATTAGCCAGGCATCCATGAGCAAACATCGGTTCTCAACCAATATCCTGCCAACAGCTTCTTCCTCCTGTTTTATTAAAAGAGCATGATATCTTGGAATAGTTTTAGAATTTTTTTTCCCACCAGCACCCAATACATAATGTTAGTACTACTCCACGAGGA
Source organism: Pipistrellus hanaki (assembly GCF_964339955.1). Classification (NCBI taxonomy): domain Eukaryota; kingdom Metazoa; phylum Chordata; class Mammalia; order Chiroptera; family Vespertilionidae; genus Pipistrellus; species Pipistrellus hanaki. The sequence continues at coordinate 42,076,721 of NC_140516.1, read as the reverse complement.
AGATTCTATTAGGTTGTTTTATGCACTTACCCTTGAATATATAGTTATTTTTCCTGACTTGTGCATAATAGGAAAAGACTACTTTAGTTCACAGGATGCTTAGCACACAAATAGCTTACCAGTTCATTGACTAGCCTAATAAAAACCACTCTCTCTAAGCGTATATGCTACTTTCAGTCCATCTCATTTTGTTCATCCCCATTGCCTATGCATGTAGAAAGTTGTCCCTCTATTACCTTAAATTTGATTAAAGAGAAGCTGCTTATGTTTTTTTTTACCTAACCATAAAGAGAAAAAGCAGATATCCTAGAGACATTCCTCACCTTTAGCAGGAAAGAGTAATAGCAATGATGTCTGATCAGTGTGGAAGAGATAATGGCAGGTGGAGAAAGAAGTGTGAATACAAATAAAAAATAAAACCTTTAAAATTGTAGTAACTGGGAGATGAAATATATTACCTTTTCACCCTGGCAATGATTTCTGCTGAGAGGAACAAGGTCTCCTCCTCCCTTTCCCCACCTCCCTCTCTGTCTTCTTTTACCCTGAAGAAACAATTCTGTAAGAATGAGTTTGGTTTTTTTCCTATTAAATGGAAAATCATTGCAGTTTTGCAGTAATAATAGCCAAACGTGCAAATTGACTGAACTAATGACTGGTAGCTATGATGCACAGTGACCAGCAGGGGGCAGACACTCGATGCAGGAGCTGATCTTAGACCAACAAAGGTGGGTTCCAGCGGAGGGCCCCCCAATCAACCTGCTGGTTGTCCCAATGCCCTGATTGCTGACCAGGCCTAGGGACCCTAACCTTGCACAAATTTCATGCACCGGACTTCTAGTATATATATATATATATATATATATATATATATATATATATAATCCTTATGGAATGCTGGGATGACCAAGAAGATCAGAATGACTTGTGGCTATGAGGTGTACTGTAGCAGCCAAGCAGCCTGATTCGGGACCCGATTGCCACTCTCTATTGGCCCCTAACACCCCAATCAGGAGCAGGGCCAGTCACCAACCACCTGTGGCCCCTCCCCCTGGCCGACCTGGCCCCTGATAAACACCCAACACCCTGATCAGCAGCAGGGCTGGCCGGCCAATTGCCAGAAGTCCCTCTCCCCCACTGGCCCAGCCTGATGGGTCCCCATTGGGGCAGCCCTGTGGGACCCCATCATGCACAAGTTCATATCTACATAATATATTAAAATATATTCTAATTGTAGATATGTAATCCTTCTGGCAGATTTACAGGAACACACCCACAGTGCTGTCTTGCCTGGCATTTATTTCTCCTTATAGGAACTCTCCTTAAAGTAAGTTGTTGATATGATAACATTTATCCCAACTTTTTAAAATAGCAGCAGTGGAACTACAGTGATCCACGTCAGTTACCTTATGATGTGAATTACCAGTTTAGGGGCTTTTTTCATTAATGGAACAGCTACATTTTCTGAATCAGTAACTATTTTAAGGAAGTTATTTCTTATTTACGCTTAGCCTTTTGAACCATCATTCCAAACATCTAGTTATAATTATATATCCATCTCTAATATCTTGATTAGAGAAAGGGTAGGGGAAAACAACACTGCAAAGTATAGTGGTATAAAGGTGAGATGTGCACCAACATTTAGATATTTATCAAGAAGACTTTCTTAAAAGATTCTAATACTTATTCACAGATGCTCTATAAGGCTTTCAAAACTTGCCTTTGCTACAGGATTCACATTATTTTTCTCCTCAAACATAAAGTAGAAGGTTGGTGGTAATATATTTCTTAATCGAGTGTTCACAATTCACTATATTATCTATCTGTAATATTGACATTTTGTTCTTTCTCAGTCAATTCAATAAAGCCCATTTCCATTATCATCACAATCAATCTTTAAAAATCGATTGCAATTTTTCAATTTCCACATTAATACCATGTTAGTTCATCCCTATCATCCATTTTCCCCAGGCCTCTAAGAAAAAGTAGGAGGTCCACATGCATTCCTGTTGTCAAGCTTGTTTTTCAGAGATCTGAAATTTTTAAGGTGAGCAGGTGGACAAAATTTCTAATAGAATATTTATTATCTTCACCTATAATTTCATTGAGTATTCATAAGTTTCCTTGTGATAGTAATTAATATTTTCTTCAACTATTTTGCAAATAAAATAATGGCAAGAAACAACTTCTACCTTTTTAATTACCCATGGGTCTTAGGAGAGTTACATACACATCACTTGCCACTTATTATTATGGATTGGAATATAAGTATTCATATTGTACAAAGTCCAAGAAGAAATTTAAATGCTACACTTCTCCAAAGAGCTTGACATTTTGAATATACCTTTCTTTTAGATTTTACTAGGGTTATGTTTTCAGAGAATATTTGATTGAACATTTCACCCCCCCTCCATTTTTTCTTTTTCTATTTAATCTCATAACTTTATGGTATCCCATGACCTTCTGGAAGAATTATCTCAATGTTAAGTTAGAAGTGAGACACGGGAAAGGGTGATAAAATTATATGGAAAAAGAAACTAAGTATTGAGCAATAGATGTTATATTATCTGGGGATGCTAGATAACATTTATTGAGCATTTGCTATATATAAGATCCTAGACCCTTGGTCGACAAACTTTGGCTCTTGAGCCACATGCGGCTCTTTGGCCCCTTGAGTGTGGCTCTTCCACAAAATACCACTGCTTTGGAAAGTCTATTATGAAGAAGTGGTGTTAGAAGAAGTTTAAATTTAAAAAAAATTTGGCTCTCAAAAGTAATTTTAATCATTGTACTGTTGATATTTGGCTCTTTTGACTGAGTTCACCGACCACTGTCCTAGACCAAGAGCATTTGTGCAGGATGTGGTTTAATCTTCATAGAATTTCCATATCATATGTGACAAGTTGAGGCTTGGTGTGACTAAGAGAGTCCTTTGTGAGCACAAACTCACTGAAGTAACAGCTTTAAATCAAATGCAGGGTTTCTTGATGCCAGAAGTCCAGGACCTAATCAGTATATATCTGCACTTCCAGGCTTTGTCACAGATCATGATTTAAGAATTGTTGTTAGCCCTAACTGGTTTGGCTCAGTGGATAGAGCATCGGCCTATGGACTTAAGGGTCCCAGGGTATGTACCTTGGTTGTAGGCACATCCCCAGTAGGGGTTGTACAGCAGACAGTTGATTGATGTTTCTCTCTCATCAATATTTCTAACTTTCTATCACTTTCCCTTCCTCTCTGTAAAAAAATAAAATAAATAAAATATATTTTTTTAAAGGAATTGTTATCATTACATAGGCATGTTAAATGTTTAAGGAAATGATAAGACTCAGCCAGTTTCCCACAATTAATGAAATAAAAAACTGGAACTGCAATGCACAGAATGGAACTCCAGCAGCATCTGTAATAAAAAAACACACAAAAAGCTGCAGTTGTATAATTGCATCTTCTGATACAGTGAAGTCCCTAGAAACAATCAGCAGTAATTTTCAATGTACCCAGCTTAAGAGGCCATAAGGCTAAAGTCTTAGCTCCTGGACACTTCCGCTTCTGACAAAGCAGACAGACACCTCTGGAAAAAATTGAGTGAGTGGATACTTACGGAACAGTTTGTTTCTTTTGTGTCCTTCATCACTGCTGTTATTTACAAACTGTCTAACCAGGCCCGGTGACTTATTTTCAAATTAGTTATTGATCCACACTCTAGGAAGAACAAGTTTTGTTGTTCTTGTTGTTTTAATCTCTCACTTGTTCAGGGGTGTCCGCAGGCGGAAAGTTTCAGGGACAAGGTGAACAAATATCTTCTTTAAAACCTTTGTTTTGGCTCCAAATCTCCACTTTAAAGGATAATTTTTGAAGTTAGCCATAAGAAGTAACTCAGGAAAATAAAATTCCTTCTGGGCTTGGAACACAGCAAGCCAACTTTGACCTCAGGGCCTTTGCTTTTGCTTTGTCCACTCTTAGGAATGGACTCCCTTTGGATAGCTGAATAGCTCTCCATTCTCCCTTCCCAGTTCTAGTCTCCTACCCCAAATAAATAAATAAATAAATAAATAAATAAATAAATAAATAAATAAGTATTTTGCCTTATTGAGGTATAATTGACAAATAAAATTATATATTTAAGATGTATAATGTGATGTTTTGATATACATATATATTGTGAAATAAGTATATAATCAAGATAATGAACATATTGATCACCTCACATGATTAAAATTTTCTTTTTTAACTTTCTGTTTATTTATTTATTGGTGAGTATACTTAAGATTTACTCTTTTAGCAAATTTCAAGTATTAAATACAGTATTGTAAACTATAGTCACATTGCTGTACAAATCTCTAGAACTTATTCATTCTACTTAACTGAAACTTTATACCAATTAAATACAATTGTGCATTTCCCATCACTTAGCCCCTGGGAATACCATTCTACTCCCTATTTTGTTATTATTTTCCATTTCGGATATCTCATGTAAATGGAGTTATCCTTCAGTGCCTACGTTTCCACACTCAGCATAATATTCTCCAGATTCATCCATGTTGTCACAAATGGCAGGATTTCCTTCTTTTTTAAGCTGAGTTATATTATATGCCATGTTTATATCACAATTTCTTTATACATTTACTCATTAATAGACAATCCGATTGTTTCCATGTCTTAGCTATTGTGAATAATGCAATGGACATGTGAGAGTACAGATCTCTCTTGGAGATCCTGATTTCAATACTTTGGCTATATTCCCAAAAGTGGGATTATAGATCATATGTTAGTTACACTTTTTTATTTGCTTGGGGAATCGCTATATGTACTGTTTACCATGGTGGTTGTACACATTTACATTCCCATCAACAATGAACAAGTGTTCCAATTTATCCACAGCCTCGCCAATATGTACCTATTGTTTGTTTGGATAACAGCCATCCTAACAGGTGTGGAGTGATATTTTATTGTAGTTTTGATTTGCATTTCCCTGATGATTAATGATGCTGAACACCTCTTCTTATCTGCTGACCATTTCTATCTTTTCTTTGGAAAATGTCTATTTAATTCTTTGCCCACTTTAAAATCAGTTTCTTGGTTATTTTGCTATTGAGTTGTAGGAGTTTCCTATATATTTTATATTAGCCTCTTATTATATATATGGGTTGCAAATATTTTCTTCCATTCTATAGGCTTTTCACTTTGTTGATTACTTTCTTAGCTATACAGAAGTTTCTAAGATTGATGTAGCCTCATTTGTCAATTTTTTGTTTCATTGCCTATGATTTTGGTGTGTTTTATAATGTTGCTTTCTTTTTTTAAAATATTTTTCATTGATTTCAGAGAGGAAGGAAGAAGGATAGAGAGATTGAAACATCAATGATGAGAAAGGGTCATTGATTGGCTGCCTCCTGCATGACCCCACTTGGGATTGAGCCCACAACCTGGGCATGTGCCCTTGACCGAATCAAACCCGGGACCCTTCAATCTGCAGGTTGATGCTCTATCCACTGAGTCAAACCGGGTAGGGCTAATGTTGCTTTCTTATTGGAAACTTGACCACCATTTTTAAAATTGCAACAGACCCCCTCCCTTCATTTCTGTAGGCATTTCCTACTTTATTTTATTCACAGCATTTATCATCAACTAGCATACTGTATATAGTCATTTTACATTTTCACATGTTTTGTATGTATTTCAATATTTAAAATGTATTCCCCATGTGGGCAGGCATTTTTATCTGTTTATTATGTTATATTTTAAATGACTACAGTTTGACACATAGGAGCCATTCAATATTTTTGTGTGTGTATCTGCAGGTGTGTGTACACACATTTTTTAAAAAGAATTGATTATTTGGGGCCACATACATTTTTCAAATTATTTTATTTGGATGGAGTGAGGCTTTCAGAAAACTCCTTTGGGCCTTTCTCTTTCAGCAGTCTATGGCAAGTATATTCCTGGGTGTGTAAAGGATGTCAGATGGAAGTAGAAGGCCTGGGTAACTAAGAAGAGAAGGTGTTTGAGTTGCAGTATTAGGTAATTCAATGGCCTCTGAAATTCCTTGTTTTATACATCATTTTTAATATATACCTTAAAACCTAGTTCAGTGAACCTTAGTTTGCTAGTCGTTAGAAGTTGTGATTTTTGCATTGTTTCTACAGCTTTTTAAGTTTAAACATTAAATAGAATTTTTATATAAGCAGCACATTAAAAAGAATGTTGTCAATGTCAAAACTGTATGCAGTAAAATGCCAATGAAATAGCAGACTTTGGGTTGTTCAGTTAATGTTATAGCTTGTTATATTAACCCTGGCAGAATTTTGTAAATTGGCTTTATATTTCCTCGTGTCTATTGGTTACTTTTTCATTACTCTCAGCTCAGACAATCAGAAGAAGATGTTTGTTATATTCCTCTACTTTGTACTTCTATTCAGACAGTAGATAAGGAGGATGCCTGTATATACAAAGCAGATTAGAGAAGAAATCCTACCCAAGCTTTAATAGCTTTCCACTAACCTCATGTATGGCTTTTCTCATTCATCAGAAAATTTGAGAAAATGTTGGTCCTTTGAGTGAGGACTGTGTTATAAAATCGGGCGGGTGACTATCAAGATGAATAGTTTCAGGGAAACAAGTGAGGCCATTAACTGTCATAAATGCATTTACCTCTTCTCTACCTGATTCACTGCATCAGGCTCTGTTTATATGCAACTTCTGAACTTCTTGATCTTACCTAAGACTCAGTTCCATAGAAGCTGCAATGAAGAATTCATCCACAATCAGGATAGACTCCAACAATTTCACCTTGGCTCAGCATGACAGTGCTCTGGCTCATGTGTGTGCTTGTGAAACAGCCCTGGATTTTCTGTGTGGGTGCCATGGACTATATTTTGTGGTCACATTTGTGAATCTCAGAAATTGCAGGAATTCATGGGCTGAGGTGCAAATGTTTGATCAATGGGAGATGAAACCCACATGGGTAAATTCTTCCCTCTATATCCTCCTGGGTGGTCTATCCAGAGTCTATATGGATTTTGGAGGACAATTGAATGGGATCCACTCCATGGGGTTCCAGCCCTATAACATCCTCATAGTCTCTCTTTTTTCAACTTTCTTTTTCTTGATTCTATTTCTTAGTATAGTACTCTGATAAAACAATATTATGCCTTTTTACATTATACCCTGTATTGTGCAAGAATATTGTGCAGGACAGTGGAATTAGGGTGACTCTAGAAAGGTGAAGAGAATTTAGAGCTAGATGACTCTTTAATCTGATGACAATAAGAATCTCATTGCTAGTGATCACAGTGTGGTCATTATCATTGATGCTTTCACTTTTCAAAAAGAAGAATGAAGTGCAAGTGGAAAATGAGAGATTGGCTGTTCAGTATCTGAGGATTGAATGATACAGATGAAATGATAATTACAAGAAATAAGAATTTATTTGGTTCTTGATTGGAAAACTTGAAGCAATAATTATAAGAAATTTAGGGCAGCCAACTACTAACTCCAGCAACACTAAAGCCAGAGGAAACTGTTAAGTGGATGAGCACTTGCAAAACCTTAACTTTAAAAAATAAAACAATAAAATCACATGATCTCACTCATATGTGGGATATAATGAATAACATAAACTGGTGAACAAAAATAGATCCAAAAACTAAGACACACTGAACAGATTGTCTAACCTCAGAGAGAAGGTGAGGGTCGGGGGTTGGGGGAGGGTAAGAGCTCAACCAAAGGACTTATATGCATGCATATTAGCATAACCAATGGTCATGGACACTAGGGCAGTGAGGGCTTGATCTGGGGGACAGGAGTGGTGGTGGGAGGGGAAAAGGAGACATATGTAATACTTTTAACAATAAGAAAGAAAGGAAGGAAGAAGGGAGGAAGAAGGAAGGAAGGAAGGAAGGAAGGAAGGAAGGAAGGAAGGAAGGAAGGAAGGAAGGAAGGAAGGAAGGAAGGAAGGAAGGGCCCAGAAAATCAGGGATCAGTTCTTGTGCCATTTCAACACTTAAGCCATTAGGACCAGTTGAAGAGCTGACCTAGAGTGAGGAAAAGCTAGATTATACAGGGGAGACTGGCAATTGGCATTTTTCAGGCATAAATAGAGTGACCAAGTGAATGGGGTGTTATATGTGGGTGAGATGACATTTAGAGTTTTTTTTTTCTTTTATTCGAAGACTCAATGACTCAGGTGGTCTAAATATTCATTTTATTTCCTTTATCTGTTTAAAATCTGACTGTTTTGCATCCAACCTTTAAGTCCATTTGGATAATATTAATGATCTCCATAAAGGTATGACAACGACATACTTAAACCCCTTATAGAAGTCTGTTTTTCTTAATATATCAGGTGCATAAAAAAAACAAGAAAAACAAAGTTCTCAAGTGATGCATAAGATGATAATTGGGTGATGATTTGATGATTAATTCTCAAGTTCAAAAATGCATACACTTCACAAGCTGGTGTTTAAGTAAAAGCTTTTCATAAGAAGTTCAAATAAGAATTTGTTTATTATTTCTTTAGGTTAAAAGGAAAGAAACACACACACACACACACACACACACACACACACACACACCGTAATCAGTAATCAGTGAAGGTGAGCAACCAACTTGATGGACTAATGAAATGATGGGCTTAAAGAAAGGAGGATTCTGGAAGGAATTTGCCAATATCAGGTTTTGCTACATTGCCATGTTAGACAGTCACTGAGCAAAGAGTAGAGGAAGAAGAATTGTTCTTCAGGTGTCAGGCCTGAATTATAGGAGGACTGACTTGGAGCTTTGCTGGAAGGTCCTCAGCTCCATGCATTGTTCTGCTCCAGCATGTTGGGGTTTTTTGTTTGTTTGTTTTTTAAGAGGAGTGAGCTTTAAGGTTTGTTGTGGGGCCTTGGAAAATAACTTTATCTTTTTGGAATGGAGCTTCAAGTATAAAATAAAAGACAATGTTAGTTCCTTTATAACATTATTCAACTATTCAATGAACACATTCTGAACATCAGGAATAGGCTCCATTTGTGGGATGCATTTGAGAACAAGATTGTAAACACCTTAGAAGCAGTGAATGTGACTTTCCAGTTTACTATAGCAACAGTTCTCCAGTTGCACTCTTCTTTGAGCCTATTTCTCTGCCTGAAGGCTGGGAATTAATATCTGAAGTGAACTGTATCTTAGATTAAAATTTGAAGAGACCATTTGATAGAAGCCTTTCCTTCAGGCTTACTCTAAAATGATTACTTTGGTCTCTTTTATTCATGATGACTTTCAGCCTTCACCTGTCACTGGTTTTTATTTATTTTTTATCCCAAGTAAATAATGCAAGTTCTTCCTAATGTCTCACCAAAATGTACCCTAATTTAAAATAACTTAATTTTCTCTGATATAATATTCAAAACAATGGCCCTTATAATTCTTATAAAAGACACCAAAGGTAGTCATTAAGACTGGAGACAAATGTCTCATTAAAATGATTCTGCTACCTGAGGGCTGTGATACACTGGTTCAAACATACATAAACATTGATGAAGATGTCCAAGAAGCCCTGGCCAGTGTGGATCATTTGGTTGGGCCTTGTTTTGTGCACCAAAAGTTGCCAATTCTACTCCCAGTCAGGGCACATGGCTGGTTTCAAGCTTGATCCCTAGTAGGGGGCATGCATGAAACAATATATGTTTTTCCCTCATATCAATGATGTTCCTCTCTCTCTCTCTTTCCCTCTCCCTTCCAATCTATCTCTTAAACACACACACACACACACACACACACACACACACACACACACACACCATACACCACCAACAACAAAACAGACAACCAGAAAATGTGTCCATGAGTAAGATTGGGGAAGTCAGCTGAGGCTTTGTTTCACAGATGCAGACTTTCCCAGGGACCTGCCAGTGGCTTATGTGGGCAGTTGACTTATTTTGGTATTATCTCAGGGTCTCAATACCAGTAACAAAGGAGAGATTTTTTTCCTGTGGGATTTGGGGGCATTAGGCCCATGAGGTGAGTGATGGAAAGGGTGAAAAGCATACAAAATTATCTGAGCACCATGATGAAATGCTAGCCTTGAGCATTTGCTAGTTCTTTGATTAGTTTCAAATTGCAATTGTTTTGATAATAACACTTTTAAAACAGCTTTCAAGAAAAATGATGAACAATTCATTTCCATTTAAAAACTCTTCCTTGAGATAGCAAAAAACATTAGAGAAATAACTGCTTCTTTTGCATCTAATCCTGAATGAAAGGATGGCTCAGTATTTAGACAAACTCATCAAAGTAATTACAGCTCTCTTTAAAGATATTATGAGATATTCTCTTAGATATTCTGAGCCAGTTAGAGGAGGTTCTCTATTTTCTTGGCAATACTACAAAAATAGAGGCAAAATTACCACATAAGAAATGCAGATCAATTTTATATCTGGCAATAATAATAATAGTAATAATAATAAATCTACCTCTCATTAGATGAACGGTAGAAATTCAAATTACATTACATACAAAAAACATTTTCTTAACCATTAAACAATGTTGGATTTTATTTTTATTTGTATTTATTCACTTGTTTCTTCAATGAGAAAAATGGTTGGTAAAAATTACAATTTTGTTTCTTTTTAAAAAAATACATTTTATTGATTTTTTACAGAGAGGAAGGGAGAGGGATAGAGAGCTAGAAACATAGATGAGAGAGAAACATCGACCAGCTGCCTCCTGCACACCCCTTACTGGGGATGTGCTCGCAACCAATGTACATGCCCTTGTCCGGAATCAAACCTGGGACCTTTCAGTCCGCAGATTGATGCTCTATCCACTGAGCCAAACCGGTTTTGGCTACAATTTTGTTTCTTTATCTGAATTTGGCCACCAGTCACTCCTCTGTGTAAAAGCCTTAAGTTTTGTTAAACCATATTTAGAGTTAGAGCTTTATAATTTATCCTTACCTGTTTCATTTGGTGGAAGGCATATCTCTTAATGGTTCCAGATTGTTGAATAAAAATAGAATGTATAGGATTCCCCACATGTCATCCATAAACCAGAAATATTTATCCTTTGATTAACTTATTTTACTCACCAAGAGTCTCAGATGCATTTTCATATATAATTACCAAAGATCTTGCAGATGCTTTTAGATATTTTTAAAAATCCTCACGTGAACATATATTTTTATTGGTTTATAGAGGGAGAAGAAGGGAAAGAGAAAGAGAAAAAACAAAACAAAACAAAACAAAACAAAACAAAACAAAACAAAAAACCAACATTGATCTATTGCCACCCGTAGGAGCCTTGACTAGGAATCAAACCTGCAACCTTTGTGGTACGGGAAAACCCTTCAACCAACTGTGCCACCTGGCCAGGGCCCTTTTGAATATTTTTATCTTGTGTCAAGAAGAATGTGGAATCATGTATGTATTTTTTGAAACTTAAATAAATATACTAATGCACTTAAAAAGTGTCAGAGTAAAAAAATTAGAAATTAAAAACCACGAGATGTTTATTTTACCTAGTTTTATCCTTTTGCACATAATAACTGTAAATTAGATGCTCCTTAATATTCTTTCTACCTTAATATCTGAGATTTTGTCAATCAAATCATCTGGTCCATCCATTTCACCATTATTATTATTATTATTATTATTATTATTATTATTTTAATCAAGACCCTAATGGATGAAGTTCTTTACTCAAAGATATATAACTTTTGGTGGCAGATCCAGATATACTATTGAGATTTAGTTTTGTGCTAAACGTATTAGGAAATTTTCCTTGTTTCATTCTGACCCATCTCAAAAAGTTAGAGATGACAATATTTATCTCCTAGTTTACCAGGAAGAAACTGGTAAAAATAGATGATTGGTTCCTAAAAACAGGCTTAGAGTTGATCACAGAACCAAGTAAAGTAGGGTGAAATGTTAAAATCAGCTTCAGGCACGGAGCAGTCAGTATAGGATGGAGTTATGAGATCCTACTGTCATCTCCTTATAACCCTTCCTCCTCAGGTTATCCCCTTTTCAGTGAAATGCCTATTTAAATGGTTTATTATTTATCAAGAGCAACTTAATGTGACTTTCCATAGCTCTCTTAGCCTAGAGGCCAGAAGCCCCCAAATTAAATCCCTGTAATGATGTCACAAAGCTGAACCCATTTAATTCTGTCTGGTTCTACTCATTTGCATAATGAATATTGAGCTAATTTGTAGCTCTAGAAGAACACCCTCTGTTTTAGCTAGTGGAAAAATACAACTCTCTTTTTTTTTTTTATAAGCAGGATTTTTTAAGCAGCATTCTTCCAAATAACTTGGAAAAATATTAAACTTGTAAATTGAATTAAAGATACATAATTTCAAACATAAACAAAAATGTAGGAAAAAAGGGTATGTTTTGTTATTTGGTATAATTTAGCAATGAAATAAAATGATGGGAATGAAGGAAGATGGCCAGTGAAATAGGTGTTTCTGACATACACTTGTCACTGAGTGGACTTGCACTCTGCTTAAGGTATTAAAAGAAACAAGCTAGTTATCTGCTCAGTGGCATTGTCACCTGGAGGCCTGGCTTGGGAATAATATGCTTTCCGATCTATTACATCCTTGGCAAAAATTATTTCTTGGTGGCTATAAGAAGGTGATGCTGCTCTCAGGTCCTAGCAGTGTCCTGCAGTTTCCCGAGGCTGCCCTCGATTTCTGGCCACATAGATTTCCCAATGCAGCTGCGTACTTCACGTACTTCACCAAGCCAAGAATGAGAGTCTCTAGAGGCACTTCACTGGCAAGATGAAGTCATATGTAGCATAATTTAAGCACAGTGACATCCCATGACCTTTACTGTATTCTTTCTGTTAGAAGCAAGGTCTCACTAACACTCAATAGGATTATACAAGACTTGAACACAGGAAGGCAGTGTTATTAGGCAGAGGTTGAGGAGTTGGGGGAGGGACTTTGAAGTCTGTCTGGAGGTGCATATACAAAGGTCTATAAGGGAAATTACTGGAACCAGAAACAAGAAAGTGTCTTTGATACTGGAATACTGTATTTCTTTTTTTTTTTTTTTTAATATATTTTATTGATTTTTTTTTTTTTTTTTTTTTTTACAGAGAGGAAGAGAGAGGGATAAAGAGTTAGAAACATCAATCAGCTGCCTCTTGCACACCCTCTACTGGAGATGTGCCCACAACCAAGGTACATGCCCTTGACAGGAAGTGAACCTGGGACCTCTCAGTCTGCAGGCCGATGCTCTATACACTGAGCCAAACCGGTTTCGGCAGAATACTATATTTCTTAATCTCATTGGTGGCTAAAATCCTATATAATAAAAGGCTAATATGAAAATTGTCCTTTTGACCAGGAGTTCTACCAGAGGGCAGGGATGGCAGTCCAACTTCCAGAAGCCCCTTCCCCTGGCCGGCCCAGACTTATCAGCCCAGATTGGGGTGGGCTGGCAGGACCCCACCCATGCACAAATTCATGCACCAGGCCTCTAGTTAATAAATAATAATACAAGAATAAACTCAGTTTTACACAAAACAGTTTATTCTTGTATTATTATTTCTTAGCTATTGTATATTGAAAAGTGAGCACAACTGTAAACTTCATTTGCCTGGCTCTGTACATAAATGGAGGTATTTATGTCTTTTACAGAATTGTATAAATCCAGTAGGTAAAAATTAAATACAAATTTGCATAGTACAATCAAGTATTTCCAAAGAGATTGCATACGTACATATTCTTTCCTTAAGTTGATGGGATATTTATAGAAAAAGTCAATAATATAATTAGCAAATAAAAATATAAATTTTCAAATACTAAATAGTTTCTAGGATAATTATTTGATCATGTACAATAGACTATATAACAAATAAAACAAAGACTGGAACCAATGAACTCATGTGCATATGTGCATAACTCATGGATCCAGACAGTAGGGTAGTGAGGGCCATGGGGGGAAAAAAGGGACATATGAAATACCTTCAACAATAAAAATTTATTTAAAAAAAATACACAAATTCAAAATATAAGTAAAAGGTACAAAATTTTATTCTTTACAAACTAAGAAACAAATATTTCTCAATCAAATTAATGTTAAACCCAGCATTAAAAATTATCTAGAAGTCAATGAATGTAACAAATTATACTAAAACATGAGCTTAAACTTAAGCTAAACTGAGGGGAATATTTATAGCTTAAAATTTTGTTAGTTAAAAAAGAAGTAAATTTGTGTTATAATGTTACTTGTAAGAAGCTAATGATATGAAACTAAAAATAAACCAAAAAATGAAAGAAACATTTTAATAAAGACATGAATAGAAATTAATAAAGTGAAAAATTATTAATAGTACATCCAATGAATAGCTTTTCTTCTAAATGCTGGTTGGTTTGATTAAGAAATAGAAAAATGAAGCAAATGCATACAATAAGCATGAAAAGTTTTAACCAAATTTATGTGAAATTAGAAAATAGAAAGGTACAGGATAATTTTGTGAGTAACTCTTTGACAATATTTTTTAAACTATAGAAAAATGGATGATTTTGTAACAAAAGATAAATATCTCTGAGGAACAGTTATGAAATAATAAAAAACAAAGAAGAATATGGAAATTATAAAGTTGTTTAAGTAATTACAAATTAAAAAGGGCCAAACAGTGATGAGTTTAAGAATTATAGGTTCCTTGAGATTACATAAGAGTTGAGCTTAAAACTAATTTATAATTTTAATAATTCCATGCCAAAAAAATTTCTCAACATTTCTCCAAGCAATTTTATAGGTTAACACAAACTGTCTTACTTAAACCTGAGAAACACAGTACAGAACTATAGACAAAATGTAAAAATGAATACATGTATGAAAATTCTAAATTAAAAAATCATTGATTTACATGTTAAAAGAATGGGATACCATGAGAAAGTTGGGATTATCCTAGGAATGCCAGCATTGTTCAATGTTAGGTAATCAACCAAAATATGAATAATATATTTGAATTAATATAAAAATAACTTCTATAATTCATTAAATAAGGAATATATCTATAAGTGAAAGGAGAATGAAAATTCATTGTAAAAAAATTCAATGTGAGTGAAATAGAAAGAGTAGGAAACTACCTATACCTGATTCTATTTATTTACCCACAAGAGTAATGGCAAACATTATCTTAATAAGTGAAACAGGAAAGCCATTCTCATTAAAATCTGGATTAGAACAGGGTAACTGTTGTTGTAACTACTAATTAACATTGTAGTAGATGTTTTTTTCTAGTTAATATAATTAAAAAATGTCATCATGTAAGTGAAAGTTAACTTAGAATGCAAACATGCATGTGCTTTTTAAATGCTCAAATGAACCTAATATATAGGAGTTAGTAAGTCATTTGATGTTTGATTACAAAATAAATCTGCAAACCCCAATAGTTTTCTTTTTCAAACAATATGTCAAGAATAGAAGTAGAAAATAGTAATTTATAATGATGACCAAAAAAAGTATAAAATACCTAGAAATGAATTTAATAAGAAATGTGTAACAGCTACCATAAAGAAATCTATAAAATCTTATAGAAGCACATTAAACAAGATCTTGATTAATGGAATCA
Source organism: Pipistrellus hanaki (assembly GCF_964339955.1). Taxonomy (NCBI): domain Eukaryota; kingdom Metazoa; phylum Chordata; class Mammalia; order Chiroptera; family Vespertilionidae; genus Pipistrellus; species Pipistrellus hanaki. The sequence goes on along the minus strand of NC_140516.1, from coordinate 42,061,154 downwards.
TGGACCATTTCACTAGATGGTATGAATTAACAACATAAAAATGACATTTCCTTCCAAATATACATATATATATTTTGTTACAGACTTTTAGAAATATATATATACTTTGATTCAGATAACCAATTGACATTTTTAAGAGAAGGGAATAATAGACCAATTTTCAATTTCACTTAAATGGAAAATTTTAAGGAAAAGAACAAAAGAAAGCCAACAGTGAGACAGCTTTTGTGTCTCTTTCACTTTATTCTAGAAAGTTTAATCATAATGGTATGTTATAATAGGGGTAAGCATAATACAACAGAAAGTTCAGGAACAAATTTTATTTTGTAGAAAAATGTAATATATATGCAAAGGATGACACCTGAATTGGGTAGAAAAGAGATTACTTAATAAATCTGTCCCAGTTTAATTTTTTTTTTAAATTATCTGAATTGTAAATTGTGCTTTCTCTGGGTTCTAGCTCAAGAAATTGTTTTCTAAATTAGGAGTACATAAATGTATTCAATCATATATGTCAATCTAAAATGGTTATGTAGCAGCAGTGGAAGTTAAATAAATTGACACAAGTTATTAAAATTCTTAATATTTCATAATTCCTTTTCTTGTTTTTCTATTCTTTAGTTAATATGTCACTATTGTATCATAAGTAATAATATTTTTAATATTTATTTTGTAGATGTTTATACACTTATCTAATTTTATAGCATAAGTGGTATTTACTGAGTCAAGAAAAAAAATCTACATAATCCTGTTATTCAAACACAAATTGTGTTTAAATGATAAAATTCTCTACCAAACAAAACTTACCCTCTAAATGCAAATCCAAAGTACAACTGGTCTCTTAGCAGTTTTGACTGAATGATATTTGAGGGTCTACCTAAATTTATTTTTGCTAGAAATTCTTTAAAAATATTTGTAGGAGGATATCATTTCACTCTTGCCATTTTTACTACCTGACAAGTGTTCTCCAACTTAAATCATACTGACTACATTTTCTACCCAGTCCTTGTTCGCATTTTACCTCTTCCTTAATGAGTTTCTTAATCCAGGTAATTGGAAATTAAACTTCTTATCTCTCATCCAGTTCTGACAAGTATATTCAATAATGGTGTACTTGTTTTAGTACCTACCTTTAATGCATAAAAAATGTCCCATGGCAATTCATAAAGGTTTGTACGAATTAGCTACCCAATATAATTTTAATAAGAAAAATGTTGGCTATTAAAAGAGTGGCTATCATGTTTACACCACATTTTGTTTTGGCGATTTGCAGATACTCTCCAAGTTTCATAACAGAAAGCAGTTACTCTGGGTCAGAAAGTTAGAAAAGGGAAGACAGTCTGTGGGTTCTACATCTATTTTATAATACTTTGGAGACAAGAGAATGTTGCAATCAAGAGATTTATAAAACATTAGCCCAGCAGCTTTCCAGTGTTTAGTTTTCCAGATGGTACATTGCATATTGTGGGTATCCATATAATACAAAGATTAATCAAATCAGCAAAACATGTAAATGTCTTTTTTAATCATAATTTAAATTCTCTTCCTTCTCTTTCTCCAAATATTTGGATAAAATATTTCCCCACAATGACACTATTTTTCACTGGAATATAAATTCATAGTGCAGACCAGTCACATATTATTTTAGGTTAGACATCTCTAAAATGGTCAACATATGCTAAAAGTTCACCTATGAATTTGTGGTATATATTCAAATTTCCTAATAAGTTAAGGCAAACTCAGAGAATGTAAATAAAAGCATTTACTTACCTAAGGAATATAAAGCTTGAGAGACTTATATCGACTTATATTGCATAATATAGAACTTGCTCATCCATGCCTTCCACCATCCTCCACCCTTCTCTCCTGTTCATTAGTCCTTACTGAGTGGTTACTTTCAGTTCTATCTCAAAGTTAGTCTTCTCCAAAATTTCAAGAATTTTCTAACCTGATAATTTTTTATTCCAGATTTCCATTTAGTACACATCTAATTACTAGCATACGTTTACTATATTATATATGTTCTAACTTGTTAGTGTATTATTTAGCCATAATTCTCAGTTTAGATTGTGTCTTTCTTAGAATATAAGCTTCTCTATATCAGAAACTTTATTCTTTCAGGATTGTATTTACATAGGGTTTAAAGAACGTGGAAGAAAAGATGTAATTAATATATGACAGAGTTTGGATGAAATCATTAAGACTGGAATCCTGAATCTTATCTGAGGAGGTGAAATTGAATTTTGATGATTGTAAGGTACTACCATTTTTATTCCACAGAAAGTATCATGATAATTGGGCTATGCTGTAGAATAAAAATATATTTGAAAAATGACTTGATTATTATATTTGAGAGTACACTGAGGCATAAAAAGAAAATATGCATGTTATGACAATTATACATCATTGAGAATGGTTTGAATTCAAGATAAAAGAGATAAAAATCAGCTCCTGAAAGTTCATGACATTATTTTTAAAGTCAAGACTTATTGAGCACTGAATACACACCAGCATTGAAATGAATCTGTTTACATATAATACCTATGTCTCATTTAATAGTTGCACTATTCTAAGAAATGGGAATTGCTATTTTCTATAATGATAAAAGGACAATATGCAATTCGACTGAACAACCCAACAGCAGAACAACCATCTGGATGATCTTCCAGATGACCATGCTATGACACACACTGGCACCAGACCAGCCAAGTCAGGTGCCATGCAGTTCATCAAGGGGATTGTCCTGCAGAGGGAGGCCCAGGCCACTGGCTAAAGACACTGTGTGGGGCCAGCTTGCAATTACCTGGCAAAGGGAGGCCCAGGCCAGCCAAGTGATTGCACCCCATGCCTGTCGCCTGAAGAGACAGGTGACCTGTGGTGGTGGTCGGGGGGGGGGGGGGGTAAGGGGGGGCCGGCAGAGCTACAAATGCCCCGGTAGGCCCTGACTGAGGCTTAGGCTGAGGGATACCCCCACCTCCTGTGCATGCATTTCATGCACCAGGCCTCTAGTGGACTATAAATGCACAAACTAAGTCTTAGGAAAATAGAATAGCTAATAACTAGAGAATGGAAGTTTTAACATGCCAAGAAGTTGCAAACAACCACAAAGGTAGTGAAATAGTGAAATGATTAGATCAGAGGATGATGGTGTCAGATCTCCATTGTAAGACTGAAATTTTCTGGTTTTCAATCTAAGAGTAGTATTTGTGAGGGGCAAGGAGTTATATAAAATTTGGAGGGGAAATCTTTTTCCAGAGGACCTTGGGTGTCACTGCCTTACAAATATGGTTGTCAGCAATATGAAAAGTAGAATTCTATTATGTATAGGGCAACTCATTATTATAAAAAAAAAAAAGAGAATATCTGGTGTGTTCTCTGCTCAGGTCAGATCTTACTGGTAATAGAGCACCCATTTGTGAAGTAATATACATATTTTCTCTTTAATTCTTAGTATACACTTAAATATAATACTAAAGTCATTTTTTACAAGCATTTATATTCTACAACATAACCCTCTTAAGCACTGTGATGTACTGTCTGTGGATTAAATGCTAGTACTTGATGATCAAAATTCATGAAATTGATATGCAGGGTCAACAATTAGGATAGTGAGGTCATCCAAAATCATTTTATGATGGAAAATAAATGTAGATATCTATTTAAAGAAGAGAATATTTCCGGGGATTATCAGATGTACCTTCAAATGCTTAAGGGGTTGTTACCTGAAAGAGGAAGTCAGGTGTTTAAGGATTAATGGAAAATATACCTTTAAGAGCTCTGATCAATGTAAGAATGATTTTTTATAATAATCATCTTTTAAGTTGGAATAGATTGTCATTCCTATTTGGTGAACTTCTGATCACTAGAACTATGTAGATATAGGTTGTACAGCCTCTCATCAGAGTTATGTATTGTCCTCTTCTAATTTTCCACTGATGAGCAAAATGCCTTCATATCAGGATTATCTGTGTTTCAAAGAATAAGTAAACCAACTCAAATCAGTTCAACTTATAAGGGAATGCATTAGCTTATATAAGTGAGAGTCAGGATATTGGGAATGGCCAAGGAATGGCCAAGACCCAGAAATTCATGTAAGCCTGTTACCAGGGACACGGTTGCATTTTTCAATCTGGCTTCACTCAAGTTGGTTACAAGTTAACATGGATCTTGAGTAACAGGCATCTTGATTTGTATTTAGACAAGAGAAACCTTCACGTCAATTAAGTGCACATGTTTGGTCCCATACGTGTCTTTGATTGTTCTAATTGTGTAGATCTGGGTTATAAATCCTTGCTGGATCCATAATCTGTGGAAAACAGACTATGAGTCTACTCATAAACTTGGCACAGCCCGCTCAGCAAAGGTTTTTCTTCTTTAGTGTGCACTAGAATTGTTGCATTACTTGTTAAAACACAGATTACTAGGCCTCATTCCCAAGTTTCTGATCCAGAAGATCTGGGCCAATAATAATACCATCCCTTGTGAAGATACCCTGTTTCCTCGAAAATAAAACAGCGTCTTATATTAATTTTTGCTCCCAAAGATGCGCTAGATCTTATTTTCAGGAGATGTCTTATTTTTGGGGAAACAAGGTAGTAGTGCTTATCCAGGGATCACAGTTTTTGAACCTCTGCTGAGGCTGCAATAACAACAACAACTAAGAATCTCTGATGACAGGAACTCCAGAATCTATATACTTTATGTTCATACAAATCATTGGGATTCTTGTTAAGATGCAGATTCTGATTTGTTAGGTCTGGGGGAGCTTGAGATTCTGCTGATCTCATTCTCTCTCATCTGACCTGAGGCCCCTGGTGCTGGGACCTCACTTTGAACAACAAGCATTTAGACCAGTGTTTCCCAAACTTCTCTCATGATGAGAATCACCTGGTGGAGTTGTTAAAACACAGATTCCTGAATCCCAACTAAGAAGTGCTAAACTAGAATTTTTGAGAACATATAGGTAAAATTGCATACCTAACTTAGTGCTCTGTATATAAAATCTGTCTTAGAGCACTAGTTAAGTATACAATTTTACCTATATGTTCCCAAAAATTCTAGTTTAGCACTTCTTAGTTGGGATTCAGGAATCTGTGTTTTAACAACTCCACCAGGTGATTCTCATCATGAGAGAAGTTTGGGAAACACTGATTTAGACTCAAGCCTGATTGCATTGATCTCAGGTGTTTCTAATCTGTTCTTAGGTGTGAATCATTGTCTTAAGCAAGAGCCAGTCATTAAAAGCCCACACAAGAGAAAGAGGAGTGTCTTCTGAGGAGGAAGCCTTTGCCGGAAGGTAGGTGATTGAACTGGCTGGTCTTGGAGGTATCTCGTGACTTTGGGTTTTTAGAAATTCTCCTGAGCTTCTTTGTGTTCACCCACCCAAAAGAGAACTCAGTTTCCGAGACTTTATAGTTGAGAAATCAACTCAGAAATATTTGGTCTGGTTTGTCAATTCTGAAAAAAATCTTCTGTTACCAGGCTCCAGGCTCCAAGCGATGGTGTGTTTGTAAAGGAAGTCCCCAGCATTTTAATCCTCCAGGACAACCATAGACATCTACATAGCTGATTATCAGAAGAAAAGGAAAGAAAAACTCCCCCTCCCGAAAGGGCCGAATTTGGGTTAGTACAATGGTCGGCAAACTCATTAGTCAACAGAGCCAAATATCAACAGTGCAAGGATTGAAATTTCTTTTGAGAGCCAAATTTTTTAAACCTGAAATTTCTTCTAATGCCACTTTTTAAAAAATAGATTCTCCCAGGCTATGGTGTTTTGTGGAAGAGCCACACTCAAGGGGCCAAAGAGCTGCATGTGGCTTGCTAGCCCAGGTTTGCCGACCACTGGGTTAGAACATTTGTTACTTTTTCCCCCTCAACTTTTCTGTGGTATTTAACATTGCCAATGTGTTCTGCTTACTAAAAACTGCTGATTTGTCCTGAATGAATATGTTTAGTTTATTGGGATTTTATTATGATAGAGGATCAATAGGGCAGTTAAGTCCTTGGATGGTATGAAAAGAAATAGGACAAATTAATATTGTGACTGTTGAGAAACTAACTGGGAGCAGACCAGTGAAGAAAGCTACTTTGGGGAAAAGGGAAGAAGTTCTGTGAAGATATCTGAGAAATTCAACTAAGGGTTGAATGTCTCAGGCCTTTGCTTTAGCCCACCCTCAGATAAACTTATCTGTAGGAGGAAATGACTTTGACAATTAACTCTTCAGATATGCAGTCTGTTTTTTCCTGAACTTCTTTTGAGTGATATTCCTCAATAGTATTTGTGTAGGACTGCTTTGGGAGCTTCAGAAACCATCAATAATGTAGAGAAGAGAGTAAGGGAAAATGAGAAATTTTTCTGTGGATGCTTTGGTTATTGTAAATACCATTTCTTTTTTATTTCAAGCGTGATTGGTGGGATTGAGCTAGGTTTGTGAGAGTCATATTTTAAACTTCAGGTAGCATTTCCCCCTGGCTATCTACTATCTTTCCACAGCATATTTTATAGTTAGGTTCTGGAGGGTAAGCCTCATAAAATTCACAAATTTTATCACCCCACATTAAAGTGACTGGTATGAGGATCTGGATGATTTAAGAGCATGGCTAATTATCCAGCTCTTACCCATTTGCAAGGTCAGTGTATCAGCTGCTCAGAAGGATGGTGCTGGATTAGGGCTGACAAGAATTTGAGAGGTTTTGTGACAAGATCAATGACCATTTGTCATAGAAACAAAACAGGCTCTAATTTAAGTAGAGGCCAGAGACATCTCCATAAGCATGCCCTTATGTCAGAGTCCAGCAGCAGATGGGAATAACAATCAAAGTAGTAGCAATAACAACAATTACTAATTATTAGTCAGACATTGCATGCATATTTTTTTCATTTAATTTTCAAAACAAGCACATAAGATTTTTATTATTCTCGTGGTTTTGTCTGTTTAACAAAGAATCAGGCTTTAAGAATTTAAGTATTATAGTATACCAAAATGAGTTGTGTACAACAGAAGTAAGACTTTTGCACCCAGAACTAGCAGGCAGGTCAGTACCCTGGAACCTGTCAAAACCACAGCTATCATCCTACAATACTCTGATGGTATTCTGATGTGACTTTCTAACTGTATTCCCACAAAGCTAATAATTCTCCAAGATGTTTCTAGGTGTTCTGAAATTGAGGTGTAGTTCTGCGAGAGGAAGGGTGGGATAGGATTTATAAGAAATTTGGTTTACATAATTTTAAGCAAGTTTACTTTTTTTGTAAAATTTCTCCAAGAAGAAAATGTAATATGACAACATAATCAATATAATATGAAATATTTTCTCTAGTGGAACACAGCTTGGGAAAAGTTCAGTTAGGGAAAGAAAACAGACCAAAGGCTTAAAACCTAGCCTGAAGTCTTGCTTAGATGAAAAAATAGATCCACTGCCCTACATTGGACAGGCTAATATCATTCTTTCTCAATCTTATAAATAATGGGGCAATCATAATGTTCTTTTAGGTCACAAGTGGATGAAAATTTTCTTAGTGTTTTAAATATGATGTATACAAGATGGTTAATTAAATACATTGGTATTTTATCCAGGAAATTGGTATGCATCTTGACTGTCTTCTGTAACTTTTCCCAGTTGACTCTTTTTAAGAACATTACCTGAAGGTATAGCTTACCTAAGGAAGTGATTCACAGCACATCTTAAACTTGTTTTTTTTTATAGCAAGATAGATATTTGCATCTGCATGAATCTAGGCAAAAGAGAAAGTAATAATGTGGATTGTTAGTCTGTAAGAATTGACCCTCAACTGGGTTCTAACTTCCTGGTTCTAACAAAGCTCAAGTTAAAACATAACCAGCTCAGCAATCTTGCTTTATCCTGTTGTATTGAAATTTGTTGTCTGAGTAGAAAAATGGAAGGAAAGAATGGGAGCAAATACCATGTTTCCTCAAAAATAAGACATCCTCCGAAAATAAGACCTAGCCCATTTTGGGGAGAAAAAATTAATATAAGACACTGTCTTATTTTGGGGGAAACAGGGTAGTAATATTAGGGGGAAGAAGAGAAGAAACTGCAAAAGTTCTGAGAAGGTTTGGGGAAAGAACCTGAGTATCCTCTATGCTTGATCTAAATTATTTTTAACTTGTGTATCTGAAGTTCTCATTTGCAATTTACCCCCCAACCCCTTACTTCCAAGACTGTATCTATATAGTTGACACATTTGGATAGGGTTTGTAAACATCAAAGATTATATGGTGATTTGTGTTCTTACCCTATGAACCCAAAAGGAGTCATCCAACAAATACATGTAGAAATATAAAAAGAAAAGTTTAACATGCATGTGTTTGAAATGACTGTAATGTCATCAGAACATTAAAAAGTCCATAGCTTACATGGGAGTTTCTTTATTTTGGAGGCTGACCAAACACCTGATTATAGAAACCCTTATGTCTTTAGGAACTGAAGGACTCCATATTGGCATAAGAAATCCAAAATAAGAAATTCCTTTTGTTAACTAAGGTGCTGGCTCAATTACATTTGTGCAGTCTACAGAATTTATTTGAACCACAAATGTCTGAACTCAGAATAATAGGACTTAGGTTCAAGCAACTTATTTAGTGAAATCAAAAGCCTTGAGGGGGTTCACATTTTCCAAATATAAAAACTGAGGTCTATTTGAGAGCCATTCATTCTCAGAGGGTTGATGATGACACAGCCAGTGCTTGAGATCCCCACTTACACTGTGGGCAGCCCTTTGAGAGCCCATCCTCATGCTATTTTTATATATACATCCTCAAGCTACACTGTATTTCATAACCCAAAGAGCTTCAGAGATAATTAGAAGTCAAAACAAGAAAGTATCCAATGAACATACAGGATAAAACAGATTTCAAGTGGGCATGGAAGGAAAAGGATGGCCCGTGTTTCCGCTTTAGAAAGTGTTTTGGGAATGAGGCTAAGCACTTAGAGTGAGTTAATATTTACACAGTGTGTAATTAGAGGAATGTGAGCTCATGTATTCGGGTTAAAATGGTCACCATCTTTTCAGAAAGCAGTTTCTGCTCAGCCACGGGGAGGGAACAAACAAGACCACTGAGAGATATGACTGAATTATTAAAAGCCTAGTCTGCTTATAAGGATTAATTGTGAGTCCTGAATCAATGTTTATCATGTTAGCTGGTAAAAAATGTATGAAATATCCGCCCTTTTGCAACTTTCCCAGTATAATTAAAAAATATGTAACCTTTCTTCTGCTTATACCTATTTATATTGATTCATTATCTGGGTGCCAACCAAGCTAAAAACAGTCTCTTAGACCCTCAATGCACTGTATCATTGTATCCTTGCATATACCACAGCTTAATTTATTAATCCACTCATTGAGATGACATTTATTAATTACTCAAATGTGACTTACTAGAATACATATTGTGGAGTATATAGTAATATAGTCTAGGCCAACCAACAAAATACAGATACTCCTTGACTTATGAACTGATCGTAAGTAGAAAATAAACCCATTATAAGTAGAAAATATTGTTAGTTGAAAATGCATTTAATGCACCCTACCTACTGAACATCATAGTTCTGAGGCTTAGCCTACCTTAAACATACTCAGAACCTTTACCTTGGCTTATGGTAGGGCAAAATCATCGAACAAAAAGCCTATTTTATAATAAAGTATTGAATATTTCTTGTAATTTATTAGTGGTATTGCTTGTACACCATCTTAAAATTGAAAAAATTCTAAGTCAAACCACTGTAAGTCAAGAATTATTTATACAAATGTTATTATGATTAAATAGCTACATGTAATACAGTTTTCCTTCAACCATGTCATTGTGTGCATATGTGTGAGGTGTGTGTGTGTGTGTGTGTGTGTGTGTGTGTGTGTATAGGTGCATGCTGGCTGTATCTATTGATTCAATAGCAAAACAAAAAGCCTAAGTCGCTCTGTTCTCTCCTTAGCATTTTCACACATGTCCTCTATTAAAAGTCTCTCCCAACTGCCAGTGAAGAAGTGACTCACAGGAAAGCAGTGTAAGCAAATGGATGTGAGCAGGAATTTGGAGTTTGAATTCTGTCCACCACTTCATAGTTTGGTAGCCTTAGGCAAGTTCCTTAACCTTACATCATCTTATTAATTAATTAATGGCAATAAAAAGAGTACCTATCCTTTCCCCCTGGATTTGTTAGGAGGATTAATAGAAAAGTAGTTGGGGTAGTGCCTGACATAAGTAAAGCTTTAATGGTTATTTCTTACATGTGTAATTATATATATTACTAGAGGCCCTTTGCAGGAAGATTCCTGCAATAGGGCTTCCTGCTGTGGTCACTGCCCCACCTATTGTTCCTCTCCCCCCACCCCACCCCCCCTGCCCTGCCCCAGCCCTGCTTGCTTGCTTCTCAGGGAGCTTTGCTCCCTTCTACATCCCTTGGCTTCTTTCTACACTGTCTTCAGTCTTCCCTCTGGTCTGGATATGCAAATTAACCATCATCTTGGTTGGGTTAATTTGAATACTCACCCTGATTGGCTGGTGAGTGTCGCTTGTGGGCATAGCAAAGGTATGGTTAATTTGCATGTTTCTCTTTTATTAGGTAGGAAGTTTCAATGTCTCTTAGATGCATGTTTTTCCTATTTTAGCATCTCTAAAATTGGGATGTATTTTCAAATCTATAGTGTCTTAAATTAAATGAAAGAGAATTACATAAAATGCATACTTATGTAACACAAAGAAATGCACATTTAACATACTATAGTTATGGACTCTTGAGTAGCCCTTTCAGCTGTCTTAATTTCTCTATTCTTTTCTTCCTTCTTGATCCAGTTCAATGTGGTGATCTGATATTCAGATTCTAGTTATGTAATGATGTGGACATTACAGTTGGATCCTAATTATACTGCTTGTGCTGCTGCTGCTGCTGCTGTTATCTGTATCAATGTGTCTAGCAGTCAAGTTCTGGGACATGAATATAACTATAGAGAGTAGTAGTTTCTATTGCTACAGGAGTGATTAGTCCTTAACTATGCCAAAAATCACTTTATTTTATACTAACATGAAAATAATCTTTTGGATATACCTCTGGTCATTATTTATGACAGCGCTGGTTGGGATTCCTTATACTTTACAGATTTTAATTAATCAGCTTTTCAGGTTTGGTTTGCAGAATGCCTTTTCTAAGGCTCAGGCTTCTATCCTAGGGCTAAGCTCAAGTTGGGAGGAGGAACTGAGTGATGAGCAATGTGCATTCCTCACAAATTTCCATTTCCTTGGGCAGGTATGGATATCTGATTCGGGTTTGAGGATGAGTTATTTCTTAGATTTCTTATTTACCTGTTTAAGCCCCAAGGTGCCTGTAAGGGCTGCATAAGTGTCAGCTGAATACTCGGTTTGCAAAGAGCAGTATATAGCACGGCAGCCCTGGAGTCTGTTTTCACCTGGTTCACTCGGCTTGTGTGTGCTCAGGTATATTTCCTGCCCACCCTCTGTTCTACTCCATGTCACAGGGTACTGACCTCTGCAAACTGTATTTCACAAGCTCCCTTTCCATCTGGCCTCCAGCTGAGTTTGGCCAATGGGAATCACTAACAAGAGCTTGGCAGGAGGGAGTAAAGGGGAACTTGAATTAATTTTCACTCTCTCTCTCTCTCTCTCTTTCTGTGATTTTGCCAACATTTCTAGCAAAAATTGCATCCTTTCCTTGCTGGGTATCTACTCTCCTTTTGCTGCTATTTGTGTCCCTTCAAGGTGGCCAAGCTCTTGGACTGTAAACATTTCAATTTCCTCCTTTTATCCCCAGAACCAAAGGATGCGGATGATTTGCTGTTTCCTAATTTCTGAGCTGCCTACTGGAGGAGATATTTCATCTCCTCCCACATCTTTGTAACTAGTTTTCCATGTTAAAATTCTACTCTTTACTTAGAATGGGAGTTACTTTCTTGACATAATCCCTTGCAAGAGATCTCTCAATCATGGAGTCATTGAACCTATCAAACTTTGAGATCTACCCTGGTGTGTCTAACACTGGGGAAGAATATAAGCAGAGGTCTGTAATATATAGCTCATTAATTGACATGGTCAAATGTGAGAAATTCAAGAGATATCAAGAATGATGAAACTTTGGAGCAAGCTGATAGGAAAACTGGCAGGGTGGTAGTGAGGAACGCTTTATGGCTTGCAAGTTGAGGAATAGCATTGCAGAAAAAGTACATTTAGAGGCTAGAGGATTTGGGAGTATAAGCTACCCTGGAAGACAAGGGAGGATGTTGCAGATTAATCGCAATGTCAGAGACAGTGTCACTTATTTTGATCTTTTTATCTGTCAAGTACTGAGGGGTCCATATATAGCCTGTAAGTTAACTTTACAACACATCGCAAGGGGGGAGCATTATTAACCACATGGAATGAAGTAGGAGCTGACAGTGAGAGGTGTAAAGTGATGCTGCTGAGTTCACACCACTTTCAAGCATGGTGTTGGTTCCATCTGCTCAGCCCACTTTGTCAGCCTTGAACTTGCCAAGCCGACTCCTGTTTTAGGACATTTTTACATTCTCTTTGACTTCCCTGGCATGTGCTTTTTAATATTTAGAAAGAGTATGTCCATGTATTATTATTATTATTATTATTATTATTATTATTATTATTATTCCTCCTAGAAAATCAGCTTCATCAGAGCAAGGACTTTATCTCTCCTGGTGCCTAGACATTACTGGTGCCTAGACCAGTGCTTGAGCCATAGCAGCTACATGATAACTATTCACTGAATGGAATAATGGCACACAGGAGGACTGTAATAGATATTCATTCTCGCCTCCTTTACCAATCACCTGAGTGTCCGAGACCAGCCTCTCTGCCACGTTCAAGGAAATATACCATATGCACATAAAACTCAATGGGTTGGTTCCCAGAAAAATATATATAATATATTTTTAGGGCAATTAAGTAGCAGGATTTGGCGTCATCTAGCACAGCCACGGTTGCCGTGTAGGCTGAGGAAGGAGCTTCTCATGCTGACAAACTATAAGTTCCTAGGTAATTAAAGGCATGCAATTGTCTGGGAGCACAACACGTTGTGTGCTATTCCCCCAGGCCCAACTCATCTGCTTTAGCTTCTGATTCCAGTTAATAGTTTTATGGAATAAATCACATAAAATAGTGGGAACTCGTGCAGAGCCTTGTGCAAGAACAAGCTACTTGCTAATTCTAAGAGAGAAATGAGTGAGGAAGAGCGAGGAGGCATGAGCTGCCTTCTCTGTTTTAGGCGCGAACAGTGTATGCATTTTCTTTTTTTTTTTTTTAAATATTTATTGATTTTTTTTTTTTTTTTTTTTTTTTTTTTTTTTTTTTTTTTACAGAGAGAAGGGAGAGGGATAGAGAGTTAGAAACAACAATGAGAGAGAAACATGGATCAGCTGCCTCTTGCACACCCCCCACTGGGGATGTGCCTGCAATCAAGGTACATGCCCTTGACCAGAATCGAACCTGGGACCTTTCAGTCTGCAGGCCAATGCTCTATCCACTGAGCCAAACCAGTTTCGGCCAGTGCATGTATTTTCAACCAACATCCTAATGAGGCTTGGGAAGCTTCCACCTGCACCACACCCTCCATGGGCACAAGGGAAGCCCCTTGTATTTTTTGAAATCTATGCTCCCAAAAGACACACACACATGGGGACAGTCTATTTCAGCAGGGATCAGTGTAGCACAAAAGGGGTATGTCTCCCTCTGGATATAAAATTCACAACAGGAAGCAAAGTGTTGTTTGCACAAGACACAGCCATGGGGAGAAAGTGCTTCTGGGAGGGAGAGCTTGAGCTTCAGTATTCCCCTAATAGCCTCTTCCTGCTGCAAGTTCAGCCCAAGAGGCAGATCTTTTAAGGGAGGCTCTGGGTCCTTCCTGGCTGGAGGCAACAGGCTTCCCAACCCCCAGCTCTCTCATGGCAGAACCCTTGGCCACAGGCAGGGAGGGGCATAGCCATGTCAGTGGGCAGAGCAGTGATGCTTCTAGGGATACTTCTCATTGCCAGAGAGAGTCCAGGGCTTCTTCTTTCTTTTGTCCAGATATTTTCTCTTTGGTGTTAGTCCAGATGTGGCATTCCATGCTGAATTATTTCATGCTATCCCAATCCAGATGCAGAGAGGAAGATCATGAGATTCAGAACCCGGGGGAGAGTTACTGTGTTGCCCCTTATCTGGTCCCTGAACACAATGGAGAAAAATTCTCTATCCACCTGTGACCTTAAAAGTTACACTGGAAGCAGATGTTGCTGTTTTTCCTTCCCAGCTTATTTCATTGGGACTTTCTTTACAGATGTAACTTCAGAGGTCACCTTACATCGGGGCTTGATTCCTGGCCCTTGTGTCTTGGAATGGCCGCATTTGTGTGTGTGTGTCTGTGTGCTTTTTGTTTTGTTTTTTGTTTTTAAGAAATATTTGTATAATTTTTGGTAAATAGCCAGGTTCTGAGATCCTTAGTTTTCTCAGCTGCCCTGACCACCTTGGCTGCTTCCTGGTACCTGCAGACCTCCCAGGTTCCAAGTGGCATCTGCCCTGCAGGTGGACTGCAGACCCCTGTGCCAGGACATGCTTGATGGTACTTGTGACTGCTCAGTGGCTCTGCTGGAAAATATGTTAAAGATTATTAATATGGTTCCTGCTTCTAATCAGAATAGGGTACATCCTTTAGTGTCCTTCAGGTTCCCATAACTTTGGGAATGCCTTCAGTTCCTTATAAATCCTCTAGTACAGGACCAGAGACCCTTAGGTGGCACAGGTGCACAGCAGAGTGCAGGCATGGGGTTCAGCTCTAGCTGCATTTAAATACCACTTATTAGTGGGTGGGCTTCTGTGGTTGTCTATTTCACATCTTGCTATAAGGTGTTTTTTTTTTTCTCAACCTCAGTGGCCTCATCTGGGAATTAGAGGGTCATCATTTGAATACAAGGAATGGGAATCAAAGAGACCAATTTATGTTTGAAAAAGAATTATTTGAAAGGATGTAAAGCAAATGTTCACTGAATCAAAGGAAGAAGGAGTGACTGTGCACTACTGGGAAAAGCAAGATCTGGAGCAAGCTGGGTGTTTCTGATCAGGTATCTGGGCTCCAACTATATTCCCTCCCCCTGGTATGTTGTTCTGATTTCTGGGAGAGAGAATCTGGTTGGCTAGCCTGGGTCTCATGCCTGTCTCTGTATCAAAGGCAGCAAATTTCTTTTGATCAGCAGCCTCACAAGAACCTCATGAATAGGGAAGAGGCAATTTCCAAAAGGAAAGAAAAAACAACAAGCAAGAGGTGTCCACTAGACTTGATTCTTAGGGACATCACAATGATATATAAATATATATTATAGAATCTTCCTGCAAAACTTCAGTGGGCTTCCCTCCCACCACCATCATCTCTCCTGCCCCTCCCCGCCCCCACCTCTCTGACCCACTGTGCCCAAAAGCTGTGGCTGCACGTACAGCCCCTGCTTTCCCTCCAGCAGCTGCCTTGCTTTCCACTTTCCCTCCCTCTTCTATGCTGTCTTCAGTATTCACTCCTCCCTCCCTCAGCATATAAAAATCAACTGCCATATTTGTTGGGTTAATTTGCATAGTCACTCTGATTGGCTGTGGGCGTAGCAAAGATATGGTCAATTAGCATTTTTCTCTTTTATTAGTGTGTGTGTATGTGTGTGTGTGTGTTTATTACTTAGATTAATATGTAATGCAAATTATTAATAAATGGATGTAAGGTGTGAAATAAATGATAATGATACATATATAGGACAGCAGACGTATGTAAAGTTGTCATGCTTATAAACAGAAGCGTGGGAGATTGGAAGGATGTGGAAATCACATGGTTAAGTGGGTTTCTGGGGATGATTGATATGGGATTTACCATTTGAGGTGGGACTTGAAAGAGACCAGATTTGGTAAGTGGATAGGAGGGCACTTCAAGCAAAATAAAAAGTAAGAGTGATTAGATAGAATACATAATTTCTCAAAACAGAAATATCTGTGGGAGTCAGGGGAAATTGGCTGTGACTGTCTCATGAGGAGCAGTGTGGGTGATGCAGGGTATTTGGGTCATAGTTCCGTTGCAAAGAGCACTTACTGCCAAGAGGTTGTTCTCGATTTAATAGAAACTTGGAATCCACAAGTGACTTGATATTATTCAACACATGGAGTTTTGGTTTATGTAGAAGAAGATGGGGAGATCAATTGGGTAGCTATTGCGATATTTCATTCAAGACAGAAGGAGGGACTTTGAGTAGTGACACTGGTGAGAGAAAGGAGAGGAAAACTGAGATGGAATCCATGGGCTGAATTCTAGGCATTTGGGAAGATAAATAAGGTTCTTCACAACCTGTTTTTAATGCACATGTTCTGCAGTAGCCTATTTTATGTTCTTTCAAATAATTCTGGATAATTCCCTATTGTATTACAAATGCCAACTTTCTTCAGAATGCCTTACTCTTTCAGCTCCAATGTCCTCCCTCCCTCAGTATTTGCTGAATCCCCCAAACAGTTAGTTTCTCCATTCTAAAGTTCCACACAATATTCATTCTCTAATATTTGACTCTGCATGATAATTGAAGTGAATGCACATGTCTCCCCACTGGACAATGAGCTCTCACTCCCAACCTGATGACATCTGCAAACTTGAAAGGCATTTCTTGTAGGTTTTCTGAGTCATTTCCCCACATTTTAAAGAGCCCACATTCATTCTATTTAAACATATTTACAGAGCAGTGGCCGTGCTCAGTCCTGTGATGGATGCTGTGCAGTATGTAGAAAAAATAAAATACATAACCAATATAGTGAGGAATCAAGATTAACATTTGTAAAACAATGAGAGGATGCAAGAGGACCTTGTATAATTAGGGGTTTAATTGTGTGTTGGAGATTTATAGGAGACTTAAGGGGAGAGAGATATTGATGAATGCTGAAGAAGTCAAGGGTGACTTGAGGGAAGAGACGAGAGAAAAAACAGAAATGCAGGGGCATTGGAAAGGGGTTCCTAACAAAATCCCCTTCTCTGACTCGTGGCCTTGTGATGTACACCTCTGGGACCTGGCCAGGACAGGTGGAGACACGGATGTACAATGGACCAGGACTAGGGTATTTGGTAGGGTATAAGGGTGGACTTTTCAAAGACAATAAAATTGTGCAGCAGATTTTTAAATAAGACAGATTAGCCCAATATATCTACAGATATTTTTATCTGGAATTATAATAGTGTTCAGCTGACTTATTACTATCCCTTTCATTAGAATCTATAAAATAGACAGTAAACTGGGAAGATATTAATTTCTTTATAATCATTACTAAAATGTCCTTGTATCTAAGATCTCTTCTGAAGAGGTGAAACTGAGGTATTCAAACAAGACAAATGTAAATAGCTATAGATAGAAATAATAACACTTTCATTTGGAAATACTTGGTTTTATATTCTTTCCAATTTATCATTTGAAATCAAAGGCAGTCCATTGTTTATAGATTATAAAAAGCCAAATTAAAGAGGTATCTGCAGAATTGAGCTATGTTTCTTTTTGGCATTAAAGGTAAATGCTATTAATATAATGTATTGAATGAGAGGTTGCCACCAACAAAAACAGACTGCAGTACTCTTATTTTTTTCCATGACCACATTTTTCTTCAATGAAAAGCATTTAATGCTTCTGCTGAGTTCTGAAATCTATGTACCTGAGACTTAATAACTATGTGGGATTGAGGGTGGGGATGGATAATCAAAATGAAGAGGTTGAAGATAAACTTATTATTGACATATTGAAGTGTATTGATTTTTTTATCTTAGTGTATTTTATGGACACTAACTACCAAAGTTACATCATACACACACGCGCGCACACACACACGTTTCCTCTTTTATGTAATGCACTATATATTTCTTGTCTTGATTAATGATATTTTAACGGGAACAAATGTTTTTCCTGTAACCTGTAAGTCAATCTGAACTACTCTCTTTTAGATGGTGATCTATGTATATGATCAAAGAAATATTTGGATTGTCAAGATTAAGGACAGCAATCAAGTAGAAATAGTAAAGATTCACGTCTTTATGTATGAGCTTTGCTTCCTCTACCTCTACTGCCTTTTGTCCACAAGGTGGCACTCTCTAGATATGTCTAAATTCAAGTCTTCTTAATAAAGATGCATCAAAATAGAACCCACCGCCACCACACACACACACGACAGATTTCATTATGAAGGCCTTCCCCCAAAGCCCAGTAAATCCCCTAATACAATTTAGAAAAATAGTGTGGTTAAATGTGTCACATAAGTCACTAAAGGTGGCATTGCTTATATTGTAAACTTGGGAAGCCTAATTCTGGATCAATCCATTTAGGTCTGATTTTGTTCCCAGGTATGAACACAAAAGCAGATGGTCCCCACCCAATCTGGTTAGTCCTGAAGTTCATATATTCAGGACAGCTCTCAGGATGTCCACAGGCACAGCTCAGAGGCTGGCGTTTGTGAAAAGAGAAGGGACTTGTACACTATGGGTACAGTGACCACACATCTCAAATTATGTGGGATGAAAAATAAATTTGTCTATTCCGATAACCTCATATAGATATTCATATATTTAGAGTTCACATTCTAAGTGTTGGATTTGAGAACAGCTTATTTGAAAGACAGTCTTGATTTGCTTTCCAACCAAAGACACACGACCTCTGCCAATAGCATGAAAACACATGCTCAGTCTCTTTCTCTTTTTAAGTTCAGTATTTGGCCTGGGAGATGCCCTATTCATGGGCCAGAGTGTGATTCAAAGACGTGGATATTAAGAGCAAATCCTCGCTATCAGATTTCACTGCCTCTTTTATAGTTGTCTCTGGAAAGCTATCTGCCCCTAACCCTCGGATCAAGATATTTCCTTTGAAATTGAACTCTCAGAAAGCATAAAGAACATCCACCAAAAATAGTCCCCTAACTCTGTTTTCTGGTTCCTCCAGTCTCTTCTCTTACCACAAAATTACTTTGAAATAAGCAGATTTTCAGCCGAAAGCGGTTTGGCTCAGTGGATAGAGCATAGGCCTGTGGACTGAAGGGCCCCAGGTTCAATTCTTGTCAAGAGCACATACCTTGATTGCAGGCACATCCCCAGTGGGGGGTGTGCAGGAGGCAGCTGATTGATGTTTCTCTCTCATCGATGTTTTGAGCTCTCTCTCTCCCTTCTTCTCTGTAAAAAATCAATAAAATCTATTTAAAAAATAAGCAGATTTTCAGTAGAGAAAACTATAGATTTTCTGCACCTAGCAGCAGACAAGGGGGGCACTGTTTTGTTACCCATAAAGATGTTCAAGATTCCCCACAGCCTCCCCCACTCCCTAGGTGTGCAAAAGGAAACTGACCCAGTGAGGATCAGTGCTTTGCTGAAAGTACCACTGTGATTGGTTGACACTATGACAGGTTAGTGGAATCTCACAGGCAAAGTAATGTAGCAGGCTAGTCATAATCAACCTCTGTAATCTTTACCCTTTTCTTGGGTACAGATAAATCAGCCACAAATCCTGCATTTTATTAATGTGGGTGATGTGGCCTGCTTGTGTTTCAAAACATTTTCTTGGCACATTAAAATGTCCAGAAGGAGAAGCTCCTGTCTTAAATTAACCAGACTTGAAGGAGAAGGAGTCTCTAGGAATTCTCAAATACACAAGAGTTTGGAGTAGGTCATTATTACTAGGGACAAGCAGGAAACACACACATGCATACACATACACACCACACACACTACACAAAACTGATTATCTAAAAAAAAAATGAACCAGACAGAAAAGAATCCTGTGAAATTTTCATACAACCCCTGTCCTCCCTGGCATTATTGTGAAATGACAACCGGGAGGAAGTTGGGGCTGGCAAAATACAGGAGATGTAATAAAACAGGGAAGAGTTTTGCTCTGGGAAGCATCTTTGATGCATATGGGATTGCAAAATGCATCAATAATCGAGGTAAAAGTACACCTGCTATTTGCAGGCAGTAAAGCAAGAGCAAAGTAAACAGAAGGTCTTGATTTGATTTAAAATGAGGAGGGAATTTGATAAAACAGAGGTCAGATTGAAGAACAGGGGTTAACAGAGCAGAAACAAATCAGCATAAAGATTTGGCGAGAGTGTAGAGATGAGTGGAATAATCAGCCAGACACTAAGTATGTTGGACACTGGGCTCCTGATGTGGGGAAAGAGTTTGTGCTATGAACCTCAGGAGGAACAGCAGCAGACACGGTCCTTTTTACAGAGAATCTTATTATCCTGTTGGGGAGAAAAGATGTGAGCTATAAAAATGTTAGATTTTAATACAAATAGTAATAAGAAAAGACAACAAAACCAAAATGTCACACATAATTCAAGAATTACAGAGGTAAATCACACAATTATATCTGAAGATCTTCACCAACATTAAAGGGAAAATTAGATAGTTCAAATCCATTTCTGGCCAAATGTTTATCCCATATAACTATTTGAATTTTGATCATAAGAATTGATTTAACACAGTCTAAGATAAAATATTATATACATAGGATGACTTTGTTTCTATACCAGTGATTTTTTTCAAAATTTAGCTTCAGTCTTTGATCTCTGGGCTTTAAAAACATTAACTGCTATATTTGATAGCTGAGAAGAATAAGCTTTATAAGTCCTTTGCTTTCAAACGTGTATTTGATTTAAACAAAGGAGAAGGCTGGTAAAATATAAAATCAGTCCCTACACTTAATTGAATTTAGTTTGAGTGCCAATATTTTAAAATTAACTTTTGATCCCAGGGAAAATCTCTCCTTATATTATTTTTTAAATCTTGTAAGTATCATTAATTATGTACAATCATTTGTGACATTTAAATATTTAAAGACTATAATTCATGCAATATAGGCTGAAGAAATTTTGTTTTCAAGGAAAGTTTTTAAAAACCCATCTTTTAAAGAGTTTCTAAATTGCTCAATGAATAATACTTGTTGTTATTATTCTCAATCCCATTATCATTACTCCTCTATTTGAGTGCCTAGATCTTGCACTCTATTGTCACATCACCTGGACATGACAAATTTGCAGTGACAATAAATAGATCAAAATATAGAAAAACTCAAATTCAGAGAGGTACAGTGACTTGTCATCCAGCTAGAAAGTGGCTAGGTGAAGTTCTCCCCAGATGTGCCTAATTCCAAAATCGCCATTCTTTCCACCATGTTATATTTCATCTCTGGAGAGAATCATGTGAGGAAGTTGTCACATTCCATATATGTGTGTATGCACATGGATGCTTATATGAAATGTTTTTTCTTAGATTTGTCTCATTTTTCTTTTCTGACATCAACCTTTACAACCTGTATCCTACTTTTAAAAAAATAGCCAAAATATCAATAACTAAAAATAACACCTGTTTTGTGTTGCTATGAACTCTTGGACATATTTTCCCTCCTTTGTTTTTGATTACTAATATCTTAGTGACTTACATAGTGTCTTACCCAAAGCAGTTCATCAGTATCCTTGAGAAGATGGAAGGCTATGACTCTGTATTTATATCTGATGGTTTACATGTAACACTAGTTTGCCCTCAGATCCCAGAAAGCCCCAAAGCACATGGAAACCTTATTTTAAGAAGCATTAATTAAAGTATTAATATTTTAAAGTACTCTGTTATGGACAGTACTTTAAAACTCACATATATTGAAATTTTTTAATATCATGTTAGACAATTATATAATCCAAGAGTTATAAGGCCCTTGGAGATAATGATTCAACACTTTCATCTTATCAAAGAATAAAATAAAACTTTTGAGAAGTTAGGATATCCTTATTTTAAGATTTACTAATATTTGAAACTTACCAAGGAATTCAGAGGATTTACTGTAACATTTATTTCATGAATAAGACTGTCTTTATGTTGGTGTCTGCTCTTTCCCTACTAGGGAAAATTCAAGAATCATCAATTTTCAGTACTGTTCTCTCACAACTGCTGCTTATTTGTTCTTGAACTTGGTAGATTCCTGGTCAAGGGCACGCACTTGAGTTGCAGATACAGGATGCATGCAGAAGGCAGCAGATTGCTAAGTCTCTCTCTCATCCATGTTTCTTTCTCTCCCCCCTCTTCCTTCCACTCTCTCTGAAGATCAAAAGAGGGAATATCAGAGGGTGAGGGTTAAAAAATGTCCCGAGGCTTATTCTGATTCCCCTTGGAGTCAGAGTTTTAGAGATTTTTGACTCTGTGAGGCATGAGACCTGCCAGATATGCATGGGTAGAGAAGCAAGAGAAATCCATATATACATATGGCAATGCATGTGTTCCTTTGGGCAAGATACAATGGTCACTGAAACAGCTGTTATCTCTCAGCAGCTGCACACAGGTTATAGTGATAGGTCTACTTGTTAGTATAGAATAATAACCTATAGTGATATCACTATAGTATAGAATGCAGCTTTATTAGCAATAGAACCATACCACACATGGACCATTCTTCCGTCTATGGCACTCTAATTTTGCTCCTCACCGGAGGAAAGAAAGAAATTGATTCCACAGGAAATACTGTAGTCTAACATAAATACAAGTTGTACCCTGTTCTAAGCACCTGGAGCCCTAGAGTAATTTTGGAAGTACCTTTGAATTTTTGGCCATCAACCAAAATTTGTTTGAGACTATACTATTTTGAAACTTGAGTTCTAGCACTAAATAAAATAGTAAGTTGTTAAAAATAATAAGTGATGGTGTGTAGAGCAAGGGGGTCCCAAATGGAGTAAGACATATCTTACTCAATAATATGATGGTCCTTTCAGATATAAGCAGTGTTGGTCACAGCCTAGATAGAATTTTTGGAATAAATGTCACTGAATGAAAAGCAGTAACATTGGCTAAGAGAAACATTCTTTTTTCCTTAATAAAAGAACATATGGTTTCCAGGCCAAGGCATTAATAGGAGAAACAAATGCACAAATCCAGGAAAAAGAAATAGGTTAGCATTAATTCTAGCCTTGCTTTATAGCGATAAATGTGTTCTTTAAAGTGACTAATTGAATACATAACAAGAAACGATATTCTTGGAAAATAACAAGCAATTGAGAACATATCACTACCTTGCAGAAATCCTACTCCCAGTAATTCATACTGAAACATGGACACAAACAAAGAAAGATTAGTAAACCACCACAATAGCTTAAGGTTTTGTAAAATGGCTGAGAAAACAGTCTTTACTCTGCAAACTTTGGGCACAAAACTACTTCTCTGATCCCACCTGCTTCTGCAGGAAATCACACGTGATGGCCCTATAACAAGTCATGAATATCTCAAGGTATGGCAGTGGATTATGTACACCAGATGGGTAATAGCTTGAATTGGCTGCTGGCAATGTCTTCACTTGATGGTACAAATATGAAAATTCTCAAAGCACCACTGGGTTTCACACATTGCATGTTGTCACCTGATACCCCAAATGTGACTTTGCAACATGACTACATCTGGGTCATTGATAAGGAGAACATTGCAGGGAGAGCCCCCAAGTGCCACAAAATAACACACCTGTAATGTAAAGATTGGGAAAAAGAACACATACAAAGGATGTATCAGTTTATTTTCCACTAGAGGCCTGGTGCATGAAAATTCATGCATTGGAGCAGGGAGGGTCTCTCAGCCCAGCTTGCCCCCTCTCACAGTTCGGGAACCCTCAGGGGTGGGAGGCGACTTGGCAATCAGGGGAAGGTGACACCTCTTCACACCTCTGTTGCTATCACTGCTATTGCTAGCAGAACAAGCCTCTGCTGGCCCTACTTACCTGAACCTTGGGCGGCCCTGGGTGGCTGGACAGCCACCATCCAAGGCTTGCTTGTGCCTCGCGCCTGCCGCCATGGCAGGCCTGAGGGGACTGGGCACCACCATTTTGTGGCTGTTGGCACTGCCATATTTGAGGCTTGGCATTCAATTAGCATATTCCGTCTTTATTGGCTATGGGCACTGCCATCTTTCTGACAGTGTGAAGGTCAATTAGCATATAGCCCCTTTATTAGATAATGATTGCTCCAGAGGGCACCTTCAGAAACATGGAGAAGTGATAATGCAGTTGATGTCAACTCAACACAATGAAAAACTTCCCACCAGTGAGAACAACCCAAGAGTGGAAGGTGCAGTCAGGTCCTTGTTAATTCATGTAGTCAAATCAAAACCCTATCCCCCAGGATGTTATTGAGGACAAAGTTCAGAGTTGAGCTAAATAACTAGATAAGGATTTAAAAGCACAGGACCCCTGGAAGAGGGTGTAATTTTATTTCCCAGCTATTGTGCATATTTTTATTTTCGTTGACATTTTGGAAGTGAGGAGGAATTTTCTGGAGCATCTGGGAAACATTTGATATGGGAGATTTGAAAGCAAAAAATATTTCCTTAAGATTATCAGAATTTCTGAGCTGACAGATTTATTGGCTTTGATTAATTTGAAAGTAGATTTGCTCTAATGTGAGAAGTGTATGTGTTTATTAGCAGTATGATTGAGGGAGGATCAAAGGGTCTAAGATGTCAAGAAGAGAAAGGTAACAACTTAATTGACATTATAGTAATGTTGTGAGATTAAATGAGAATGCACATAGTAAAGGTATGGCCTAAAAACACTGGTTCTAATCTTTTCATGAAAAGGTCAGAAGACATTCTCTTATAAAATAGGTGGTGGGAGAATACAAATTCTCAAGTCCTCTAACTTGATAGTAATAAGCTGGAGAACCAAAACTATCCACCTTTATGTTATAATCTCCTCCTATATGTTCAGGATCTCATAGTGTCTATGAGTATCTGGTTGGTTCTGCCCTATATTAGTTATTAAATTGTAGCTGAGTTTAAAAGAACCTCAGCATGTTCTGTCCAAAGTACAGAAGATGAACCAGGTTCTGCTTATGTCCCAGACAAATACTAGTAGCTAAGGCTCCCAGCAATATAGGCTAGATTTCTTCCATCCTTCCTTTTTTTCCCTCCCCTCCCTCCCCTTCCCTTCCTTTTCTATAATTTTGTTGTTGATTACCTTTGACATTCAATATTATATTAGCTTTAGGTGAAGGCTAGGCTCCTTTAAATGGAAGTACAGTGAGTTTGTTAACCCATGGTGAAAGACTTTTCAGACAAAATCTTATAGTCTTGATTACCTCATGGGAATAAGATGGTAGACACCTGGCTATGATTCTCTGGTTCTGATGGGCATCAAGGCATAGGACCACTAGGCATGAAACAGTTTAAAAATGTGGTGCATTTGGGACTCCCTGGGAGAGAACAAGAACTTCTCAAACACAAGGTATAGAGGAGTCTTACCCTTAGAAGACTTGCACCCAAAGGGGACCTTGCTTGGGGAAACTTTCTCAAGATCTGGGCCTGTAATGAAGTGGCAGATTTGGGTTCTTATTGTGCCAACTACCTTTGGTGCTGGTGCGAGTCAGAGTGCTCCTTTATGGGGAAACATGCATGCCTCAGTATCTTGCTTAATCACTGGGCTCAAAGTGTTAGAGACCCTGACATGACTCAGCCATTACACAGTCACTTAGATGCAAACCAGCCTTGGTATTGCTGTGACCATGTTGGATTTGGCACCAAGCCCGGCATTAGCCAAGAAGCACTCCTTATGGAATTAGCCAAGAAGCACTCCTTATCCAACCTGTACTTGTTAATCCCCAAACAAAGGTATTTTTCCATGCACCATTTACATTTTTGTTTTTTTCTGGATAATCAGGGCTATACTTTGCAATCACTGAGGAAGATAACTGTGAATTCAAGGTTGTCTTTCAGTCTTAACTTATACTATAAATTGATTGGCTCTGATCACTTAAGAGAAAAGGAATCAACTTAAACTCCAGTGAAAACACATTTCTAGTAGGGTACAATGTTGCAAAAGCCTTTAGTATTGTAAATATCTGATTAGACAAATATCCCCTCAATCTTTCTTTAAAATAAAACAAACAAAAAAAATCTTCAAATGTTCCGGGCTTGCTTTTTCCCCTCTTTCTTTCTTTCTTTCTTTCTTTCTTTCTTTCTTTCTTTCTTTCTTTCTTTCTTTCTTTCTTTCTTTCTTTCTTTTCTTCTCCCTTTCTTTCTTTTCTTCTCCCTTTCTTTTCTTCTCCCTTTCTTTCTTTTCTTCTTTCTTTCTCTTCCTCCCTTCCTTCCTTCCTTCCTTCCTTCCTTTCTTCCTTCCTTCCTTCCGTCCCTCTCTCCCTCCCTCCTTTCTTCTTTTTTTGCAAACCAGAAAATAAGTTAATTTTTTGATCAATGCATATATTATTTGGGGAAAAATCAAAATAGAAATTTTTATTTTTTCCTATGAAATATACGTATATTCCTTTTTGAGTTTGTTTACTATTTACTGGTGAGGTTTATTGACTTTGTTTCTATACTTTTTAAGTACTAAAAGAAAACCATTATCAATTCTTAAAGTTATAATAACTTTATATATATTTTATCTTCTCACTGTTTGTGATCTCCTCATAGTGTGAGTTTTAAAGTTAAATAGTTATCCTATATAATAAAGGGTAATATGTAAATAGACTGAATGACAGAACAACTGAACAACCAATCAGATCATAATATGCTAATGATATGCTAATGATGCTCAACTGCTTGCTATGACATGCACTGACTATCAGTGGGCAGATGTTTAGACTGGTAGGTTAGCTTGCTGCTGGGGCCCAGCCAATTGGGACTGAGCAAGATGGGCCAGACACCCCTGGAGCCCTCCTGTGGTCTCTTCCCAGACCAATTGTGCACCTGTGAGGACCCTCAGCCTAGCCTGTGCACTCTCACAATTCAGGACCCCTCAGGGGATGTTGGAGAGCCGGGTTCAGCCGACCTTGGGAGGGCACCAGATGCAGGGCTCATGGCTGGTGAGCGCTGCTGTGGCAGAGCAAGCCTCTTCCATCAGGACTGATTGGGTGCAAGTCCGTGGCATGCACAGTGGGGCCAGGATGAGCTGGAGCTGCAGATGGTGTTGGACTGTGCGTTTTGGCCTGATCCCTGCAGGCCACCCAGAGGGACCCCACCCATGCATGAATCGTCCACCAGGCCTCTAGTTTAACTATAAAAAGTTAATAGTTATAAAGAGTTTACTTGCATTTCTGGAGTCAATCACATTGTTTTGAAGTCTTTGTTTCCATATGTTGCACTTTCAGTTATTTTCTTGTACTATTCCTGATCTTAGGGGAAAGCATTCAGGCTTTCATCATTAAATATGATGTTCACTACACGTTTTCATAGATGTGTTTTCTGAGAATGAAAATGTTCCCTATTTCTATCTTGCTGAGTGTTTTTCAATCATAAAATGGTGTTAGATTTTTTCAGATACCTTTTATGCATCTGTTGAGATGATCATATGTGTTTGTTCTTTGTCCTTTATTCTAATAACATGATGTTTTGCATTAATTGATTTTTTTGCATATTAAATCAACCAAGCTATCCTGGGATAAATCACACTTGATTATGCTGTAAATTCGAATTCACATATTGCTGGATTTGGTTTGTTAACATTTTCTTGAGCATTTTTGTGTTTATATTCATCAGAGGTATTGGTTTATAATTTTTTTTTTCTGGGATGTTAATGTCTGGTTTTGGATCAAGATAATACTGGCCTCATAATGCATGTTGGCAACTATGTTTTTAAATTTTTTTTCAATTTTATTTTATTGTAGTTATGTTTGGTAAAAATAACAAATGAGATAATCTGTTCTTAGGTTTTTCTTCATAAAAGTTTTTAAATCTTTAATTAAATATCTATATTTGTGAAAAACCTACTTATATATTCTGTCTTCTTGACTCAGTAGTTTATATGTTTAGCAATTTGGCCATTTATTCCAATTTATTTAATTTATTGTTATAAAGTTGTTATATTCTTGTTAATTCTTTTTATTCCTGTGAAGTTGGTAACAATGTTCCCTTATTTATTTCTGATTTCTAGAAATTTGAATGTTTTATCTTTTTTTTTTCTTGGACAATTAAAAGAGTGAAAAATGTGTGATTTAAAAAATACCAATGTTTGTTTTCTTGATTCTCTTTAATATTTCACTTATTTGTACACACTTTAAATATTTATTTCCTTATGTTTCCTTTGAATTTAGTTTTCTTTTTTTTCAGTTTCTTAATGTAGTAGGTTATTATTTTTATCATTCATCCTTTTTTGTTGGTTGTTTTATTATCATTAATCCTCACCAGAGGATATTTTTTCCATTGATTTTAGAGAGTGAAAAGAACATTACTGTAAGAGAGGCGTGGATTGGTTGCCTCCTGCACATGCCCCAACAGAGACCTGGGATTGAACTTGCAACCCAGGTGCAAGCCCTAGACCAGGAATCAAGCCTGTGACCAGATGGTGCGTGGGCCAGTGCTCTAACCAGTTAGTTTACTGGCCAGGGTTTATTGTCATTTTATTTAAATATAGATGTCTCCAACTCTAAATTTCAGTGAGAGATCTATTTTAGCTGCATTTCATAAGTTTTGATATGCATTTTTATTTTCATTGATCTCAAATACTTTTCTATTCCTTGTGTGTGTGTGTGTGTGCGTGTGTGTGTGTGTGTGTGTGTGTGTTATTTTTTACTCTGGTTATTTAATGATGTCATTTATTTTCACACATTTGTGAATTACACAAATCTTTTCTGTTACAGATTTTTAATTTAATACAATTGATACCAAAGAATATACTTGATCTGATTTAATGTGTTTTGATTTTGTGAGACCTATTGTGTGATCCAGCATATGGTTTATCTTGGAAAATAATTTGTATTCTTTTTCTGATGGGTGAAGTGTTGTGTAGCTATCTGTCAGGTCTAGTTGATTTGTGTAGTTCAAATCTTCTATATCTTTATTATTCTATTTAGTTGTATTAATTATTGAAATGGATGCATTGAAGTGTCTAACTATATTGTTGAATTGCCTGTTTCTTCAATTTTGTCATATTTTGCTTTATGACTTTTTTGAGCTTTGGGGTTTTTTTTGTTCATATTCATTTATAATTGTTATATATTCAGGCTTGATGAATGATTTTACCATTTTAAAATAGTTTTCTAATGATGTATTTATCTTAGAGCTCTTTTCAGATTGCTCAATGATTAAGTTCTCTGATATTCATTCTTTTGTTTTATGCTCACATACTATACATTAGGTAGGATCATCTCCTCATGTATTTGGTAATTTTTGGTGTGATATTATCCTTGGCAAGAATCGTTTGCTCATGAGACATTTGTTAATGCTGGGTTATAGTGGTTTCTGAGTAACTGGTGGAATATGGAGTTTTATTTTTGTCAGGAACTTGAAAAGCTTGATAAGCCTGGACCCACTTCGACAGCTTTCTCCCTTCCCCATACATTTGCTATAGCAGTCATGGTTGAAATGGGAAATGACCAATTTCAAACTTTTTCGTATTTTCTGAAGGCCAAATAGGAGGTAAATTCGCTATTATTTTTGAGGAGCAATAGAGCTGACAAGCAATTGGACTGACAAGTGAGTGCTCTCATACCATTTGAAGGACAGTTTCCCAGCCTGACAGAAATGATTTCAGTGTGCAAACAGTTCTGGTTGTCTCATTTGCCCGTGTCTTCTAACACATCATACCTAGAGTAGAGTGAATGTCAATAAAAAATTGTTGATTGGCTGATTGGAAGCTGTTAATCTGACCTAAACCAAGGAATTGTTTGTGGTCTCTCTAATGAAAGCCTAAAATTCAATGTATTGATTCTCAATCAGAGTCCTAGCCTCTGAGTTCACTTTCCTAAGGGACACTGGAGATTAAAATTACATCTTCTCTGAATGTGAGGTGATGGCAAGGATAGTGGTGCTGTGTTAGACTATGACTATTTGTGAAACCCCCCATAACACAAACTCTATCTTTGCTGAGATTTATGATGTTTATAATGAAACAAGTGCCTTTAACATAAAAAATAACACATATCCCTGTAGTTAATTTTTAAGTCGTTAGATTATTATATTTACAAACCCATAAAGAGGAAAGGTGAGCTCACATACAGAGGTTGGTTGCTTTGCTGATCTGAGCAGAAGATAAGAAGACTAGAACCACTAACATCCACTGCGGGTCACAGACACACCCAATGTTTTTGCCTTTAGAGATCTTTGAACTGGGTAGGAGCAGGCCATTGACGGAAGAAACAATTAGCCTTCTTCTAATGTTCTCTCCTTATTTGGCCTACAGCCATATCTGGGCTTTGATTAATAATTTTCCAAAGAATTGTAAGCTTTTAATAAATATCTCTAGTTTGGTATATATTTATTTGTGTGATTTCAATAAGCTGTTCAATGGGAAGTGAGGTGAGGCTGGATCATATTTTTCAGCTGTTAAGTTAAAATCAAAGTTTCTAGGCCCCCGTTATTTTTGAATTCGAAGACCTTCTCCTTTCTAATCTATTTGTTTATCAAGAGTTAGCCCTGTCCTGGCTGGGTGGTTCAGTTCATCAGAACATTGTCCTGTCCACCTAAAAGGTTGTGGGTTTGATCCCTGGTCAGGGAACATGTGGGAAGCAGCCAATAGATATTTCTTTCTCATACTTTCTCTATCTCTCTCTTTCTCTCTTTCTCTCTCTCTCTCCTCCCTCCCTTCCTTCCTCTCTTCCTCCCCCTCTGTGTGTGTGTCTCCCTTCTCCCTCTCCCTCTAAAATCAGTAAGCATATCCTTGTGTGAGAATGATATAAAAATAAAGAGTCAGCCTTCAGGGTTATTTACTTATTTATTTTTAGTTCCAGTGTGATTTAGGGGTGGGTTCTAAGACTAATTCACTACACAATACATACCTGTAGCATTATATTTACTGTCACTTATTACTAGAATCACTTATTCTAGTAATTAACATGTTAGGATGTCAGGGTCTCCTACTAAACTATATGATTCTTGAGAACAAACTCCAAGTCTTATTTTCCTATTCCTGGCAGCTGATATGTCCCTGGCACATGTCCTACTCAAAACACATTGTTAAATGAACACATGATACCCCACCCTGACGTCACCTGAAGATTATCAGCAAATGCCTCTGAGAATCCTAAGGCGTGACAACCCCTTTCCTCCCGAGATCATCCCTTCCCCTTACTTTTCAGGGTCTCTGTATATGCCCTGGATGGATTCAAAATAATATAGCTAGAATGGTGTTTTAGCATAGTTAATTAAGATGTAAAGTAACAATGAAAAACCAGGTTCTCATCTTAAAACACTCATGCTATTTTTCTTAAAATACTGAAATAATCTGTTAAAGGTAGATTATTGGAATGTAAACATTTAGTTGACTAGATTACTTTTTTTCTTTGAATTTTCCTCCTTCAGGTGGCAGAGAGAAAAATAAATGCTACATTGGGATTTGTCTTATTAAGTCAGTTAATGATGCAGAATCACCCTTTCCCCCCCAAGTGAGACCTAGGGCTAGTGACTCTCTTCTCTGCTGCCTTCTGGTTGGCATGAGTAAAAGATTCTAGGGAGATGGGGGTGGGAGCAGAAATAGGAACACAAGGAAGAGACAGAACCCAAGCATTTCAGTGAATCCAGACTTGAGGCAGGACCACCACTTCTCTGGCTGCCTTGCCTTTATGTACTGAATAAGTGTCTTCATCTAGAATAATAGTTACAGTCTTCTTCTGAATTTTGAGCGTAGGCCCTTAATGACTGGCTGCTGCAAAGGGGGCTGATTTTCAAAACGTGCAACCTAAGGTAACAGGGTGGTCACCTACCTGGTCTGTACAATGGCCATTCACCTGCTGAGTCCTACTCTTCCTCCTGTGATGCGCAAGTCAAGATGTCAGCTTCTTTGTTGACCAAGAAGCAGAAAGGCCAGTAGTATTTTCTCTTCAATGTCAGTGTTTGTCAAACCTGTTCTAGAATAGTGAAATTCTGTTGATTCAGGATCCTTCTCTTTATTACTACTTGGTTTAGAAAAAAGTAGGAGAGAGCATTAAAGTCCCCCCCACCCCCCAGCCCCTGTGATTTTTTAAAAAAACAAAAACAAAAAACCCAGTTGTTTGAATCTTCTTTATTTGAGCCTTCTGCAAAATGGTGCCTGGAGGGCATTAGCCTACTCATTGTGCCAGGGCCAGAATTGCCCCAGGCAAACCAGGGCACACAGACATACTGTGTGTAAGAGTCACCAGTTTGTGAGTATAGCGCCACAAAAAGTCTCATGGTGAGGAGGCGGGTTGGGCCTGAGAAGTTTATTTTTCTGTTGGCCTGACTTAATTAAGGAAAAGTGGCAATAAAAACTTTCTGGCAGTCCTCCATCCATATGTTCTCTCTATTGAGGTTCCAAAAGTATGAGATTATATTTCTTGAAAACTACTTGGATTGAGGTTATTATGTATTCACAGTTAAATGCAGCATCTTACTTTTTAATAGTTAAATATCATAAAGTATCAATTGACTTTTCAAAAAAAGAAATGTAAGTATACTAACACAATCATGTAAAACGTTGTACTCTGTGTTCTCCGAAGTGACCCCCATTTGCTTCGACTTTGTAAGCAATTATATATTTTAGCTTATTGGCAGCACATTTTTTTGGAGGGTGCTGAACAGACTGTCTGTAATGTATGGCATTTGTGTATAAAGCATTACATCATCTTGCTGTCATTGTCATTAAAATGTCCCTGGCAACTCAGTCTTCAATGCTGACAGCAGAGCTGCCTGATGGAGCACTTGTCCTTAGTTGTCACTGGCTCTCCCTGAAGTGATTCCCTGCTATTGGTGACATCATTGAATAATCCACTTCATTTATAATGCTAGCACCTTTTCTAACTCAAAATAATTTCAGAGTTCAATGACTTCACACATTTTTCTTCTTTTTGTTAGAGTTAGGAAAATTAGAGTGTAGAGGTTATATGAACTCTCAGAAGCAAAGCCTTTCTGGGTGGTTGCCCCAGTAAAAATGGAAAGCACATAATTCCTGCATCTCTTTTACTTAAACATCATTTTATGGGTTAATTTATGTCCTTAAAATATCCCTTCCCATGTTTTTCTAAATCTATCAATTGCAGGAAAGTTTGGGTAAAGTTTACTTTGGGTATTTGATAGTTTTACATAAATTGGACTTCTTCACCAGGCTAGATATTGCCTGAAATACTATGAATTTCAAGATTTAGAATGGACTTGGCTATGATCATTCAAATATGAGTAACCCCCTGAGCTTTTGTAATCTGAGTACCCCCTAGAACAGACTCTGAAGATTGAAGGTCGACAGACAAATCTGGTCTACTGCCTGCTTTAAATAAAGTTTTATCAAGCACACTTGTTTGTTTGCGTAGGCTGCTTTCACACTATAAAGGCAGAGTTGAATAGTTCTGGCAGAGAATTTTCTGGTGCACAGCCTAAAATACTTAGTTGGAACCTATACATAAAGGGAACTATAAAACATCACTCTTATAATCAATATTCTGTTGTTAAATTCTATTTTGTAGTAGTCTATGGGGAAAGCTTTATGTAATTTTAGATTCACACTAAGATTTTTAAAAGGACAGCTTACTCAAGGCCTTCCAGGGCAATCAATGTTGTTTTTGTTGTATGGCTGATTCTTCCTATGCCCTTGAATATTCATTTTTTCCTGAAAGCTAACAGGTAATTATAAATCGAAATGACATTTTCTACTTACACATGAATGTGTTTCTCCTTTTAAATGTAAGACAAATGTGTCTTTGATTTGTGAATTGACACTTTTGAGCCTTTAATAACTTATCTATGAGAAGAATGTGGGAGAAATCAACATCTGCTTAGAATTTACTCTGTTTTTTTTTGTGTCTATTCTTTTTCTTAGTGAATATGCTAAGGCCAGAATAGTCATAGAATTAATTTTTTTTTTTTTTTTTTTTTTTTTTTTTATTATTATTATTTTTTTTTTTAAATAAGTTTTTATTTTTCATATTATTACAAATGTTCCTTCCCCCCCCCCCACCATTGCTCTCCTCCACCAGGTTCCCACCCCACCCTCTGCCCTTTCCCCTCTCCCCATTGTCCTCATCCATAGGTGCACAGTTTATGTTCAGTCTCTTCCCACGCCCCCCTCTCCCCTTTTCCCCAAGAATCGTCAGTTCACTCCCCTTCCATACCTCTGATTCTATTATATTCAACAGTTAATATTGTTCATCAGATTTTTTTAATTTCCTTGGTTTTTAGATTCACTTGTTGATAATTACGTATTTGTTGTTCATAATTTTTATCTTTGTTTACTTTCTCTTCTGAAAGAACCCCCTTCAGCAATTCATATAATTCTAGTTTGGTGGTGATGAACTCCTTTAGCTTTTTTTTATTAGTGAAGCTCTTTATCTGGCCTTCGATTCTGAGTGATAGCTTCGCCGGGTAGCTTATTTTTGGCTGTAGGTTCTTGCTATTCATCACCTTGTATATTTCTTGCCATTCCCTTCTGGCCTGCATGGTTTCTGTTGAGAAGTCAGCTGACAATCGTATAGGTGCTCCTTTATAAGTTACTACCTTCTTTGCTCTTGCTTCTTTTAATATTCTCTCTTTATCTTTTGCTCTTGGAATTTTAATAATGATGTGTCTCGGTGTGGTCCTCTTTGGATTCCTTTTGTTTGGAGTTCTGTGCACTTCCTGGACTTGTAAGTCAAATTCTTTCACCAGGTGGGGGAAGTTTTCTGTCACTATTTCTTTCAGTATGTTTTCGATATCTTGCTCTCTCTCATCTTCTGGAACCCCCATAATTCTGATGTTGGTTCGCTTGACGTTGTCCCAGAGGTTTCTTACATTATCTTCAATTTTCTGGATTCTCTTGCCTTCTAGCTTCTGTGGAGGAGTGTCTTCTGGCTCTTTATGTTCCAAATCTTTGACTTGATTCTTGCGATCTTCCCTTCTGTTTTTAGGACTCTGTAGAATATTTTTTATTTCAGACAATGTATTCTTTATTTCTTGTTGTTCCCTTATCATTTCTTGATGGTCTCTTTTCATATCCTCATAGGCCTTATCCATCTTTTCTAGGAAATTCTTGAAAAACCTTATAAGCGTAGATTTGAACTCTATATCCAGATGCTTTTTGTCCTCCATTTCTTTCGTTTGTGATCTATTTTGTTGTCGCATTTCGCAGTTACAGATGGGGCGGGGTTTCAGGGTGGAGCCTGCAGCTTTGGCTTCCGTCAGCCCCGCCCTCTGCGGGTCCTTCAGTGCTCGCTGCCGGGCCTCTGAGAGAAAGGTGCCCTCGATTTTCGCCTGCTGCCAAACAGTCTATGCTCTCCCACAATGAGCCCGGTATTGGGGTTCAGTTCAGTTGGAAGTGGAGTTGGAGGTGGCGTTCACAGCAGTCTGGAGCCCCAGTCTCCTTCCCGTCAGGGCAATCCCGCGGCACAGCCGACCGTCCCTTCTGTGGGGGCAGTGTGCGCGCCTCCGGGACCTCCTTTCTCCGCTACCCCGGGGTTCCGACTTACAGCCCAGCTCCCTCTGGCTGAGCCTGAGTCCCCGGGGTCTGGCCCAGAACGGGGGTTCAGAGCAGTGAGGGGCCCAGCACAGTCGGAGTTTTATCTCCTTTCCGCTAGGGAACGCCCGCCAGGCACTCGGCCTCCCTCCTCTCCGGCTCCGTCCTCTTCTCGCGCGCCGCGTGTCTCCGTACCTTGGGCTTTTACAGCTCCTCCGTGCTTCCTTCTGGTTTTCTCCTTGCTTCTTGTTGTAGGATTTCCAGTCAGTCGACTTTCCTGTAGTTCTGGGTAATGTCCATTTTATATTTTAGTTGTATTTTATTAAAATTGTTGTGTGCGGCTGCGGCTAGTTGCCTACCCGAGCAGCCATCTTGGATTCCAGTCATAGAATTAATTTTGTAAATTGGCAAAGTCTCAGATTATTTTTTGAGAAACCTCTAAACAAAAAAAAAAAAATAAAAACCTTGGCACCATTTATAAAGTTGACTTCTGTTAGGTGCATTTCAGCACTACTCTGGTTCCAAGCAAGTAATATCTGAAAATTGTTCTTTCAGTTCATTCCTTCCAATTTTCTCTAAGAACACTGATCAGTATTTCTGTTATTGTTATTTTATTGGGTAGTAGCAATCATGTTATACATTTCTATAAATGTTACTTACCATCACTGTGAAACAATCTTTTCATCACACTATGTCTACATAATATAATCATGTGTTTAAAAATCCCTCTTCATTGACTACAAGTTACAGAAATGTAGGCACATAAATTATGCTCTTTACTATTGTAACCTAAAATTAATTATTTATTCAGCGGGTATTAATGAGTGGTTGATTATCACATAAACTATGCTAATCCAAGAAAAGAACAAATCTGTCAATCATGTCCTAGTCCTCCCAGATTTAAGTTTAGTTCCCAGGACAGAACTGAGAACATAGAAATTGCTTAGGGATGATGATCAAGAATGAATTACTGGTAATGGAGAATATTAATATTTCAAACTAAATTAGCAAGAACTGTAGTTAATTTTCCATTATTTTACAGTCATGGGGCTCTAATCCCCAAAAGAAATACTAGAAGCAATATATAGGATAATATGAGAAATAGTAAATGGTTTAACACTCACTCACTACTGGAAAAACAATACCCAACTAGTTCACTGCAGTGAGTGCTGAAGAAAGGATGGGAATCAATTTTATCTGGAATTTTTAAAGGTTGAAATATGCATTGAGTTTAAAGGCCAGGGTCTTTAATGTGGTGTATGAGAGTCCTTGCAATAAAGATTCTCTGGAAGTAATACTCAGAAAGGAGGCAGGAATTGAATAACTAGCTCATGTGGATAAATTAATTTTGTTAATTTGTTTTTGAATGTGGAATTTCAAAGACTCATCTTCTGTCTTTTATTATAATCTTGTGACAATTGACTCTATACCTCATTCTTGTGTTTATCACCACGTGAATAGAAAAGGATAAAAATCACCGTCTTCATTCTACATGGCTTGATACACACCTAAAACTAGAGATAGAAAGAATGAAACATGTAAATACTAAGGCAGAGGTTTGAAGGTTGCAAAAGATATTCTCTAGTTTTATATTATAATAGAAATACTCCTTAGATATAATACAAGGCAAGTCTTTTCATAGATGAATGTTAATTAGCATCCTTGGGAGAACACAGAACTACAGAACAAAAAAAGATCTCCCAATAAAAAGATTGCTTACAAAAGCTAATATGGAAGGTATTCTTTCACATTTCTCCCAAGGTCAATGGTCACCATATTTAATTTCAATATTAATCAGAACTTCTTAAAATTTACAAAAGACCACAAAGTGGTGAGCCAATGAACAAGTATGATTAAGTTTTTACTGTAAAAAGCCAGATCAAGACAAGTAACTAGATTTAAAGGAAATTAAAGCATTAAGAAATCAATATGTAGTTTTAGGAGCTTCTCAGTGAGTCTACCATTCAAAGAGTGAAGCATTTTATACAACCACTATATCAATATGTGGCAAGCAGTATCTTCAGATTTAGGTACAGGTTGCACTTACTTGAAACTGTAGCTGTTCTTTGAAATCATGCTTTAAAGAGATACATTTTAGTTGTAACATTAACTGTAATTTTCTTGGGTCTTTTTCTTGTATATTTTTCAAACTGTTAAAAGTCATTGAAAAATATGTGGGTAAAGATGAAAAGAGTGATTGTTAGTTGAGTATAGGATACACATATACTTTGGGTTTTAATTAACTTTATTTGTGTCAGTGATTTATAAATCGCTATTCTGTAAAACACTAAGCCTGAGAAGTGACAACATAAAAATGAAATGTTCATGAACCAATGGGCTTTGGAAACACTGCATTTCTGCAGTGAGAACTATTAAAGACATACGGATGTAGGGATAGTAGAATTGGGTCTTGAGTTGAGAGTCATGTGGAAGGGGAGCAAAGGTATTTAAATCACTTCACATTGTCAAGGTTTTTAAAGTTTATTTTTATTAACCAGGATATTGTCATCTAAATTAACTTGAAAAAAATATGTATTTTGCTGTTTGGGAGTGAGTATTCTGTAAATATCAATTAGGACCCATTGGTAGATGATATTGTTTATTTCATTTCTATCTTTGCTGATTTTCTATCTACTATTTCTATATATAACTGATAAAAAAATCCACAGCTATAATTGGGGATTCCTTCTCCTCCCTTTTATAATTTTATTTTCAGTTCTTTCAGATTTTGCTTCATGTTCTGAAGTTCTCTCTTTATGTTCATATGCATTTAGGGTTATTATGGCCTCTTGGTAGATTTACACTTTTGTCATGAAATGCCCCTAATATATATTTCTGTTTTTTCTTTGCTCTAAAGTCCACTTCAATATAACCACTCCAGCTTTCTTCTGGTTAGCATTGGTCTGGTAAATATTTTTTCTTCCATTTAATTTTAGCCTAAATATATTATTGCACTTGAGGTGAGTTTCTTATAGATAGCATGCCTTTGATTCAGTGTTTTAAAACCTATTTTGTCAATCATTCTCTCTGTGTGTGTTAGTGTATTTAGATTACTTAGAGACCATTAGTTCACAGAAAATACTGGTCTTACATTTCTGAGTTCCCCACTCTCTAAAAATTTCCTGGTACTTTCTAGCTCCTTGGTATTCTCCATTTCTATCCTTTGGCCAGAATAGTGTGAGATTTAGGAACTCCATCTGCCATGCTAGTGTCCATATCAGTAGCATGGCAGAACAGAATAACTAAAGCCCCAGCTTTCTGAGCAGTGGGAGGTCAGAGAAAAACACACAGCTAGAATAATCTTGACTCCCTTGAGACCACAGATACTCCTAATCCCACCTCTATGTTTGTGTGTTCCTGGGTGGGTGTACATTTGTACATTCATTTTGGAGGGTGATGTGCAAGACAATATTGAGCAAACTTGAAGAACAACTCTGTAATATTTTTTTTAATTATTATTATATAACCTAGAGACACTCTTTAGTGTGCATAAAAGGAGACACAGTTGAATTTTAAATTATTTTACATTAGAAAAAATTTAAATTAACCCAGATTTCCATCAACAGGGAAATGCATAATTTCCTTTCTTACTTCTCTTATGTCTCTAAAGTAGAGACTGGGATCAAGCCTAAATGGGGAGTCAGACACCCTTTGAGGGGTCCCATATTGGAGAGAGTGCAGGCTGGGCTGAAGGACACTCCCCCAACCAGTGCATGAATTTCGTGCACCGGGCCTCTAGTATTTTATAATTGTCTATTCTCTACTTTTTATATATTTATACATGACTTCAGTTAAATTATGTGTGTTTTTTTTTCCTTGATATGTTTTATTTTTCAAAACTTGTTGGAACACATTTTATTTTTATAATAGAATAATAGCTTAACCATTGATATTGTATTTTAAAGCTTAGCAACAACTAACTGCTTAGCAGTCAAAGCCTATAAAGTTATATCCACTCCTCTGACAACCTGCTTTTTTAAGCCCAACCACTTATTTATGAATGAATATTCTGTGTTCACAACAATAGAAAATTGGTAGTTTCTCTCTATGCTTACTCCTCTAGTTTCAATGTTGTTGCTATTCTTTGCATCTGGAAAGGCAACCCATGGTAAGATTTGTTGGTAACTACATTTTTGGATGACTGTGTTTAGAAAAAGTTACATAGATTCATCTAATTGCCGATCTATTGAAAGTATTTTATTTGCTAATATGCATTATGAATCTCTAAGTGAGATCTATAATATACAGAGATTCAACTCACTTGCCCATAGAGCTCATTTTAAAATTTCAATTGTTTCCCTCTAAGCATTTCTTCAAGAGAGTATTCACAATGTGGGCTATTATATCTTGTTGTATTTCACATATTGTTTGGGCAAATAATCTAGTTTCACCTTTAAAATCCCCTCACTGCAATTGATTCATATAATAGATAATATACGATCACTAGATAAATGCATATGCAATTTCTCTCTATTAGAAACTTCTAGAGAGTCCAGTTTTTTCTAAGTGTGGCCCTTTAAGGATAATCGCCTTTCATTTTTTAAAAACCTCCTGACAAGGAAATCTAGCCTGTTGAATTGACATCCACCCCAATTCTCCTCTACTCTTCCAAGTGAGCAGTGAGTTGATAAGGCATCTGTGAAGAATTTGTCATCTCTTGTTACTGCTGAATAGCTCACTGTGTGAACTTGTTCTGTGCATGACTCAAAATCTATTTGACAGGGGAAAGTTGCCTTCAAGCTACTGATGAGAATTTAAGAAGAGAAGGCAACCTGGATTTTTCCTCCACTCTTTCAATGATCGTTGAAAATGACTTTTTAAGATTTACAAAGCCAAAGATGGTGGTTTTAGAGCAGGACTGGGTTGGAATTCTATTTGGTTTCATGATCAAACAAATTGACTAATTTGGATTAAGGTTGCATTCTGAATGCAGGCTTTGTTTTCTCTCATAGAATTCCAATGTCCTGTCCACTTCAAAATGTATGCAGAGAATGTACCATTGTCACTCCATGTGTTTTGCTTTTGACAAGTGTAATCCTTTTTAGAAGGGTTTTGGCTGAAATCATTTATGAGCTAGGAAAGCCAATGGCATAGTGACAACACTGGATTTAGAAAACTCCTACATCCCTTTAAAATTATTATTTCAGCAGGATAGGGGCAGGTCCTAAAGAGGTCTAATTCGAGCTTCATCATTCACATCATTGATTAATTCCCCAATTTTAAAATGCCTTTTTTGTTTTGTTTTGTTTTTCTCTCTGCCAATGACTTCTATTTTTCAAAGATTGAGGAAAGTTTTCAAATTACACACCAATATTATTGTGTTCTTTTTGTAGTTAAAACATGACATGTACTAAGCATTTACTGAATACCAGGAATAATTCTAAATATTATATATATATTATTTCAATGAATCATCATTGCAGTTCTATAAAGTTAATAAAAATAACTCCCTTATTACCTTCTACCAATCAAAAGTCTTTCATGACAAGAAAATAAGTTACTTTATCCAAGAAAACAGAAGTAATAAGGGGCAAACCTGAAATTCAAACCTACACAGTGGTTTTTGTTCAGAAGTTGGATGTCCTGGCTATGCAGTGACAGGGTGAATTTAAAAGGACAGGCACTCAGTAGAAAGTATCCCAATTACAGGCTCTATTCTACACTAGTGTTTGACCTTGAGTAAATCGCTCAATCCTTTTAAATCTCAGTGCCTTCATCTCCAATGAGTACCATTTATGTACAAAGCAGCACCTTCATCATCCAAAGAGGTACCTATTTTTTAAAAATATATTTTATTGATATTTTTACAGAGAGGAAGGAAGAGGTAGAGGGAGTTAGAAACATTGATGAGAGAGAAACATTAATCAGCT
This sequence comes from Pipistrellus hanaki, assembly GCF_964339955.1. NCBI lineage: Eukaryota > Metazoa > Chordata > Mammalia > Chiroptera > Vespertilionidae > Pipistrellus > Pipistrellus hanaki. The sequence continues at coordinate 42,019,946 of NC_140516.1, read as the reverse complement.
GCCTCCTACACACCCCCTACTGGGTATGTGTCTGCAACCAAGGTACATGACCTTGACCAGAATCGAACCTGGGACCCTGGAACTGACTCTCTATCCACTGAGCCAAACCGGTTAGGGCAAAAACGGTACACATTTTATAGGATATTTGCAAAGATTAAAGATGTCTATGAATGTGCACAGTGGAGCAAAGTAAACAATTAGTCATCATTACTTGTCACGCTGACACTACCATGATTATTTTATTATGTCAGGAAAGTTTTTTTTTTTTTCTTTTCAAATAAACTTATTGGTTTTTCTATGGAAAGTTCTATCAAAGGCTTATCTGGGGGAGGGAAGGGAAAGCAGCAATATGGTTAAAATTTAGTGTGTCTAAAGCCACAAATACAATTTCCTGGAAGAACACATTATTTTAAATCACTCTTGAATTAATCTTTCCTTTTTCAAAAGGATAGCAATTCAGTACCATCACTATAAACTTTCTCAACACCGACTATCATATTCAGGATCAATAAAGACATAAAATAGCATTAAAAAATGTGTGCTCCAATCAGCAGAAACAGCACCCCCACCATAATATTCCTAATGAATATTCCTGAATTTTAAAATTGTTACAGTGTATTTATTATATGAAAAATGACCTTCCACTGTAAACCAATTCATTTCCCACATAATTTTTGGCAATCCAGGTAACTTTTTAAGTAGATGAACTGATTCTTCTCCTTAATATTCAGATGTAGTGGTAATCTAATTAAAAGTTTAACCCAAATTTTTGCCTTCTGCACATCATTTGTTGGTTTCACATGTAAATCTCCTTTGGTGGAATCCAGTAGAGTAAAACACATTACTGTACATTGAGTTCATTACCCACAATCCCTTTACCCTGCAGTACTTTTGTACAGTACCTGAATCTGTCAGCTTGTATCCCTTTTTTTTTCTTTATTGATTAACGTATTACATATGTGTCCTTATCCCCGCATTGCGTCCTCTTTTTTGAATTGCCTTCCTGTGATTCTCACACTTCAAAGGTCTTTGGCTCTGGTAAAAGAGCATCATTATGGACCAGGAAAAGAAATTTTACTTCATAAAGATAAACAGTCTTGTCTTCACACATTTGAAAGTCTCACTATAGAGGCATTCTCAAGTCAAGCTCTACTTTGTTGCTCCAACAAAATGATGTAGGAAAATATTGAAAAGAGAATTTTGAAATTTGCCACCTTACCTTATGCATCCTATGTTGTTCATTTGGACAAAGGGGAGGGCTTTTTGATAAATATCACATGACTGAGGAAGAGAACCTAATCTTAAAACTTTTGAGGACAGGGGTAAATTATAAGTGCCAGTGTAAAACAATTCCCATAAAAGTTCATTGAAATAATTATAGAGGAAAATTATACTTTCTGCAGTAAGTGTAGGAGCCTCTGGAAATTACATATTTACAGTGTTCTAATAGCAAAAAAGAGAAAAATATCTGATTTTAAGAAAGTCAAGGGAAAAAAATGTGCTTCCTCTCCTCATCCTCCTCTAACTCAAATCAGAGATCCCTTGCTCTTTCTTTGTTCTCTGTACTGAGAAGTAGGGAACCTGATAGGAGGAGAAAGGACTCCATTCTCTAGAAGTACTCTGAAGACTTCAGATGCATTTATAGGTATTTGAAAGAAAATGGCACTCTTGGAAGCAGATGAACCTATTTTGAATGAAATCAGTTAAGCCAGGAATTGACAACTTTTTTTAATATAATATATTTTATTGATTTTTTTACAGAGAGGAAGGGGGAGAGATAGAGAGTTAGAAACATCGACCAGCTGCCCTCTTGCACACCCGCTACCGGGGATGTGCCCACAACCAAGGTACATGCCCTTGACCAGAATCAAACCCGGGACCTTTCAGTCCGCAGCTCTACCACTGAGCCAAACCGGTTTCAGCTTTTTATTTATTTATTTATTTATTTATTTTTTAAAGAGCCAGATAGTAACTATGTTAGGCTGTGTGGCCATATGGTTTCTGTTCCAACTATGCGACTCTACTATTACAGGGCAAAAGCATCCATAGCCTTCTCGTGAGCAAATGGGCATGACCATGCTTCAATACAATTTGATCAACAAAAATAGGTAGAGGGCCAAATTTGGCCTGGTACTGCTCTCTGCCTTCCCCTATTGAAGAATTCTTATTAAGGGAATACTTGCTAGAAAAAAGGAAAAAAAAAATATTCAGCACAGTGTTTCCTAGGGTTGTGGATTATGGTGCTTCACTTAGGGCAGTCAGTTCATTAAAACAAAAATAGCACATGGAAAATAATATTTTAAATATAATTATAGTGTTCAGTTTTAAAATATAAGAATTCTTATTAAAACATAATACTATGTTATTACACTAATTGGGGGGAATAGTAAACTTTAAGATGCGAAACCTAATGTTTAGAGCTGTATTTGAAAGGATATTAAATGTGCTCTTCGTTGGCTGTTTCCTATTATTTTTTAGGAACAAATCAAGTCATAAAACTGGCATTTTTCCAGTCCATCTTCTGTAAGAATTGTATAAGCTTGTCTCCAAACTTGATGAGAGCTCTTAGATCATTCCTCTTAAAAGCTTGACAAATTAATTTGTTTAGGTAAGTGCTTAAAGAATAAGCGAGGTGTAATGTGTCATACAATTGCAATTTTTAATAGTTTAAGCATTACTCCCCTAACCACATTGTGCATATCATTGTCACATAGTCAAAAATATCTTTCACTATAAAAATAGCATTATAGCTACTGTAGATTGGGAAGGGATAGGCTTGTAAAGAAATATACGAAGTTAGGATACAAGTGTTCAGGAAATAGTAACAAGCATGATATTTTAGAGAATAATCACCAAGACTCTGTTTCCATGAGATTGAAATAAGAACTTTATACATGCCATGCCCTTGAGTCCTGCTTCAGGAGCTTTGTAGAAATTGATTTCCTTAAAAAAAAAATAGTGATTTCTGAGACAACCGAGGAAGAACTGGCATAATTGTTAGTAGGGAAGAAGGTGCAAATATAGATTGTAAGCAAGGGAGTGAAGATCAAAACTTTGTAAGGCTGTTTATATGTTGGGTGAAGGATTTAAGGAAAGAGCATGGTATTTTTTGGAATCTGAACCTTGGAGGACTTAAAGTATTTTCCTTACAAATAGACAAAAAAGGCTCTTTGGCTTAAGAATGCGCAGTCATTTTTCATCTCTGCAGGGCTGTAAATAAAAGTATCCAGAAAGCCATAAATCCACTATTAAGAAAAAGCGCCAATGATTTACAAAGATGCTTTCAAGATATTCTGTGTTTGGTTTTATTTCAAAGTTCTGTTTTTCCACTGTGGAAGCTGGGATATGGGTGGTTCTCTAAGAAAAACATAATCCTGTGTTTGCTAAAACGAATTCTCATTAGGAGTTAGAGAAAGTAAGAGAAAGCAAATTTTTAAAAAATATATTTATTGTTAAAAGTATTACATATGTCCCTTTTCCCCACCATTAACCTCTTGTACCCTCCCTCCCCCATCTCCCCAGGCCTTCACCACCCTATTGTGTCCATGGGTTATGCATATATGCATACAAGCTCTCTGGTTGATCTCTTCTTTTTTTATAAGTTAGGGTAGGGCAGCTTTTTGTGTGTAGCTGGAGTCTATAGAATTACTTCAATTAGTCAGCAAGGCCTAGCCCCAGTCCTCTTGCCAACTGCGTAAAATGTATACATACAACTTCTGAATTATTCACTGTAGCTTTACAGTCTTAGTTATTACTTTCTTGCTTTCTACAGCAACCTTAGTGAGGACTTAAAAAAAGAACATTTTTATAAACACATATCATGATGTGCATAATGTTTTCTCTCCAGCTCCTGAGTCACAGGGGGTGCATTTTCAGTGACATATAGCATACCATGTAAATGAGCGGTGGAGTCACAAATTAAAAAGCTTTTATAGAAACCTCTAATTCCTATTTAGGGCTCCCCTGGCATTAACTACGCTGGCTACATCTCAGATAATTACAAGTTACCCCAATGAATGTGGAGGTGTGCATTGTTGACTAACAACAGATACAAGCAAGCCTTGTGATTTATTATTAAGGCAAAGCCATAAAAGGTGTTTGTGATCAATGATGCTCTTTCTGTGCACTGCCCAGCAGAATGTAAGAGAGGGCATTTAAAAAATGGTGGCATTTTTCTTCCCTGAAGCTGTTCTTGTTGGGCGAGAACTCCTTAACCCTGTCACTTTTCCTTAGTACATACAATATCATAAATAAAATCCAAACAGACATGCACACCTAGTTGTATAGTAATTTAAGGGTCATGAAAAATTGTATTGCATTTGTAGTGTTATAATTAATACATGTATTGACACCTGCCTATGGGCTATGCTGTTGTCCTATTAAAACCATAAAAAATGGCCCTTGGCATGAAGGGAATCATGATCTAGTATATGATTCTTTCTTTGCTATATGACACTATTTCCTAAAATGACAAAATGGTATAAATTTGACCCAACACTTATTGAGTATCTACTATGTGTCGGCAAGTAGTTAGACTATGGACTCAAGAATTAATGTTCTGGTCTCTAGATGCTCATGATTTAGTAAAGGACAGAGAAAACTACATAAATAGCCCTGCTAGATGACAGACAGGGGTACGTTATCTGATCTCCAAACAATATATTACTGAAGTAGGAGGAAAGAGGTAAACATTCTGAGTACAGCTGATGGGAAGACAACTGAGATAACCTGGGGTATGAGCAAAGGTAAGACTTAGGTCTGCTATAAAAGGGCTTTCCAGGTAAAATAACATTGTTTTATATATATTCTAAAGAATAAAACTGGCAAAAATTAGTTTATGAAAAGCTAGGAATCACAATTATCGTTTTGATACCTGTTTGAAAGAATGCCATAGAGCTAAAATTACAAGGTAAAAAGCATAATTATTATTTTTATAATGCTTACAGTCCAGCTGGAGAATAGAGCATCTATTTTGCAGCAGCATCAGATTTGTTAAATACAGTTTGTTATAATGACAAGAACTTAGATTTTTGAAGCACAACAATTGTACCTAATCTAACTTTTTAAAAAATTTTGTGAATATAAAGAACATATTTACAATTGCTTTGCAAATTCTAAAATTTTAAAGAAATATCAATGATCTGACATAAGAGATGCATAAGTACTAAGTAGTGCATAAAGCCATTTACAACACAGCTGACTTCCTAGCCACCCAAAGGGCTGCATTGGACAGAGAAGATAAGACTGGCCTTTTGGACTTGACTGGAAGTGACAAAATGCTATCAGTAATGATGATGCCTTTTTGCAAGGTGAGATGATGCCATTTTTAATCCACGAGTGCACCTTGTTTTGGCTGCTGACAATCAAGAATGCCAGAGAGCGTGTTGCCATCACTGATTGGGGTTGAGTATCAATGCAGGAGTCTTTGCCTCTCAGATTGGAAGCCCCAGGCAGCTCTGTCTCCATCACAAGGTGGGAGAAGTTAGGATGGGCCTGTAAACACATCAGCAGTGGAAACCATAGCAGCAGTCACTGGGCTAATGGCCAAGCACACGATGCTTTTGTAGATGGCTGGGTAGAAACACGTGTCGTCTTTGACATGAACCACAGGCTTTAGGTGATGGTTGTAGCGTTCTCTCTGTGATATGTCCCGATTTGGGGATCCCAGGCTGAGCAGGGCTGACCAATAAACCCTCTGAAATATGGGATTACAAAAAAGAAGGGTGATTCCATCTTGAAGTTAACCTTATGTATGTAAAAATCATGTTCTTGTGTAGTCCAGGGTTGTATTTATTTATATAATTGCTTTTACTTCTTTATATGAAGAACATTATATAATTTTTGTGCCCTTCAACCCTCACAAAACTCTGAGAAGTCTATGAGCATTGTATTGGATCTCTTGCACTCTTCAAATGATTTTCTATGACTTCTCATGTTTCTGATTCTTGAAGAATTTGGATACTTAATGTGACAAATATGGCCTTTCTCACTTCCCTAAATGTTCACATCTCTGCCTTTGGACAGATAGACCCCAGGTGGTATCTCACCTTTAAAGTCACTAATTATTATTAACTGACCTCTTACTAATAAGTCACAGCCTTGGAAAGAGCTGGGGCATGAGAAGTGGACTGTTCTCTCATAGCTCAGTCAAATGTACAGTAGGTTCTAACTTCTTGAAAAATTGCTAAGGTACTTCTGCTCGTTGTCGTCTATTTCTAAACATTAGACAGAATTTATCCAAATTGATCCACTAGTGTCCAAAGAGGATAAATAAAATGCCAATGAGATGGGCACATACAATTCATCTCTCCAAAGAAGCCAGGCAGCTATTATTTCAATCTTCATCCAGATGCCTTTCCAGGGAGTTTAAAATGACTCAGATATTTCTGTAATTGGGAAGTCCCATAAATTCCAGTTAGATGTGTGCACAGCTGAACATCTCTACGACCAAACAAAAGTCTCTGTGTGCCTGTTACAAGATTCTGCATTTTCTCATCTTCCATGATTATGCATGGATTTTAATACAAAGGGATTAAGAAGCTTTAAAAATAATTGTCCAGGACTGACCTGCATAGATAAATAAAAAGTGTTAATCTAAGAAAAGGAAGTTTGAGTTAGAAATGAGGCAATTAGAAGTAAAGAGATGGTGGGACAAATAAGGAGATAAGAAAGGAAGGTTTAGTTCCACCAGCAGGCTGAGTTTAATAAGTTTGCCATACTATCTCATTGATCAACTCGGTGCCCACAAATCATGTGTTCTCTGCGGAAACAATAGAAAGTCTATCAGTATTGTGGAATAAAATAGAAAAGCAAACCAGTGCTTGACTCGATCCAATAAAATGGGGCCAGTGACCAATGAACCATGACAGTGGAAACCACATTTTCAAATTAATTAATTAACTGCATGCCTTTTAAATGACCCCAGTGTCTTTCTTATTATTTTCATGGCTCTTTATATCCAAGCTCTTGATAGTTTTTCACAGTTTTCATAATGAGTGTGTCGGCATTGCTTAATTTGCACACCGAGGGCTCAATCCTTGCAGCAAAATGCTAGGGAAACAATAGCTATTCTGTGATGTGGCCCTTTTGCAGGAGGTCCTAGGATCATGCTGGGTGGGGAATGTAATTTCTTTAGAATGGACATAATATTTTTGCATCTAATCCTTTCAAGTGCTGAATGTGATTATATTCTCTGGTAGGAACTGGGTAGTCTTGGCTTTATCAAGTTAATATAGCGCATGTGGGCATGTGGAAAAGTGTATCAAATAAATACCACCACTACTCCATAAACTTCTCATTCTCTCTCACCGAAATACTTTTTCTGTCACTCTTCTGTTCCAAACTACTCAGAGAGCCTAACAGCAAGCCCTTTCCTTTATCACAATGGTATACATTTCATTGTTTATTAATATTTTATTTTCAAATACCTTGATAAGCAAGTGTTTTTCCCAAAAGATGTGCTGGAAGTACCAGGGTTCTTTTTGTGTGACTCTCATACAAATAAAATCCCACATCAATTTAGATGGATGCTTTATTGTTCTGTTTTCAGTGAGTGGAAATGAGTTCCTGAAATGTTGATCCAAAAATAAGCATTCAAAAAGCTCCACCCCTCCTGGTTGATTCAATTGTGGTGAAAAGGTCATCTCTGCCAGGGCCTGGCCTATTGTGTCCTCCCCCAGGTGACTTGTCTTACAGAGACTGAGTACAGGTGGCATGCTCTGCCTGGTTCCTTACACATGACAGCAAGACAGCAAGGAGTCAATGCCCGTGAAGCGTATGTTGAGATTTCCAACTCAAAAGAAGTCTGTAAGTGAAAACCATCTTATTATTATAATTGAAAATATCCAAGGTGCTGGGGGAGGTATTCTAGAATTCAGATCATTTTCCAAACACGGCCGTTCCCTTTCCCGCCCATCACCCACAACCAAAGAGAAAAGTCTCCTCTGTACTAGAGAAGTCAGTGTAGGGAAAACTTAAATGTTTGTGCTTTGGATATCATATGATTGCAGAAGTCAATAGATTTCCCCAAGTGACTGTATATAAATGAACATTTCCTTTGACAGGCGGTTCAATATGCCCTATGCTGTCCAGCTAGCATGCAGTGTGGAATGAAATCAGAGAGCAGGTGATTTCTGTGGACAGGAATCTATAATTACAATGTATTTACCGAGGGTGTACCTGGGAGCTCCATTAAATTACTACGTAATTAAAAGGCAATTCGTTCTTTGCTCAAGCAGCTCCTATTCTCGGCATCTGTGGTAAATTATTTTAACAGTGAAAGGAATTCCAATATTTCCTAGAGTAGTTCATGGATAACCACTAATGGGTAACCTCAAAGTAAGGGGGCACAGGGTTCTTTTAACCATTCATCAGGGCTCAATTAATTTCCATTTTATTTCATCTTCACTATTTCAGGCAAATAAAACTTTTCTCTTTCTGGTAGCCAAGCACTTAGAATTGGACAGCACAGTGAAGAGCTTAGCATATGGGTATGATGGATACAGCCCCACCTCCATTTGTTCATTTTGATGAACTCGTTTGTGAAAATGCCAGGTTTAGGGGATATGCTTCTGAGAGTCCAACTCGCTGGGAAATGCAGAATGGCAAATTGTCAGCTTTGTTCTGTGTTTAAATAAGCAAATGTTACTGAAAGAAATGGTAGATCATGACAAAAGGGCTTTCAGTATAGGAATCCAGCTGTTCTTTTCTACTGTTCTGTTCACATTGGGTTACTTTTAACTATGAGGCAGGGACAGCTATCTTGTTAACTGTGTTTGAAGGTGCTTATGACAAAGGGCAATGCTTTTCAATAGGAAACGCTTAAATAGTCCAAATTTCAAGTCACCCCAGAAAATATTAGGGGAAACAAATGGCTGCAGCAGGAATTTGCAATTCAAATAGCTCTGTTTTCTCTTCTGTGCTGCACACTGTTCGCTTCCATTCAGAATAAAAGAACCCCCAACCAAGAAAAAAGCAACCTCATGCTGGGAACACCTATTGCCTAAGATTGAAATATACTTTAATTGTCATATTAACTCACTACTGTTCTCCCTGTAATTTTATCAGTGCTTCTCAGGGTGCAGTTAATGTTTTCAAACATTTTGCATTTAATCATAATTACCTGGACCTTTCTCCATATGCTTTTGCAATTCTGGCTGTTACATGCCTAAGAGTAATGAAATGTTTACAGATGGGCATTTGTTGGGTATTACTTGTTTTTGTCTTTTCTTCCTTCTTTCTTGGGCCTTCAGTAAATTGAGTACAGGAGTATAGCAAGTCCCCTCCTGGGGACTTGTTTTCTTCAGATAAGTTTTAAGATTTGCATTGTGTATTTTCTTACCAAGACATATTGAAAATGTCATATGCAGATATTGCTGCAGTGCGCTAAGTCAGCTGAATGGTGGTGAGTTCAGCCACCTGAAATTCACACAGAGATGAATGTAAAGATGGAAAAAAAAGATTGAGGATAATTTTGCAATCCCCCAAAAGAGGACCACAGAGAAATCAGCATGTGAGGTGGGATTATTTCCCAGGCAACTTCCCGGATTCATCCTGTGATGAAAATAGATTTGTCAGTCTGAAACTGGTTTTGCTCAGTGGATAGAGCATCGGCCTGCAGACTGAAAGGTCCCAGGTTCTATTCCAGTCAAGGGCATGTACCTTGGTTGCAGGTACATCCCCAGTTGGGGGTGTGCAAGAGGCAGCTGATTGATGATTCTCTCTCATCAATGTTTCTAAATCTATCTCTCTCTGTCTTCCTCTCTGTAAAAAAATCAATAAAATATATTTAAAAAAATAGACTTGTCAGGTGCAAAAAAAACTTTGTAAGGAAGGAAAATAAGTGCTATGTAGAATATTGAAAAAGAGGAGATAATATTTTGTCTATATCCTTGTAAAATAAATTGGAAAGGTAAAAATAAAGATAATCCAGTGTTATAAAACATATATTGGACTGAACACAAAATTACTTGATTACTTTTCTTTTTAAGTATACTTTTGTATTGATTTCAGAGAGAGGAAGTGAGAGGGAGGAAGTGAGAGGGAGAAATAGGAACACAAATGATGAGAGGGACACATCAGTAGGCTCACTCCTGCACACTTTCTACTGGGGATATAGCCTGCAACCTGAGCATGTGCCCTGACCAGTAATCAAACCTCAACCTTGTGGTTCATGGGTCAATGCCCAACCACTGAGCCACAACAGATGGGCTGATTACTATTCTAAATTAACAGGTTGATTGGGAATTATGGGGATCTAGCCTGAGTACTTTTTAAGGGAAAGGCATCCTCGCTTCCTCCCCAACGTAGACACACAGGGGTTGCACACACATGTACAGGCAGACACTCTTTTGTAACTAGAATATCATTTGCATTCAGAAGAGTGACTTAAAGAGTGTGAGAAAATAACAAATAGTTACATTTTTATTTTCTCTAGGATTAGGCTCCAAGAAGGACAAAAATAAATAAATCACTAATGAGTGGTGCCTCATATGGATTATTTTAGATTTAATCTATGTATGTATTTTTTTTTCTCTCCTAGAATTTCCCATTTCTCTCCTCCCCGCCCCACCCTCCTTTCTACTATTTTCCATTTATTGCCTCAGAAGTTAGAAAATCTGTAGAGCTCTCCTGGCTTTGTTTCTGTAAACCAGACCCTTGTGGAAAGCACAGAGCTTGCAGAACCTCAATAAAAGGATGGGGAGAAACAGGGAGTAAATTAATCTTGTCAAATAGAAAATAAATAGGTTTCCTTAGCCTTGCTGGCAGATGGAGGGAAATAAAGAAAGAAGATACCTTGGAGTATTGCAGAAATAGGTGCTCTTTTCCTTTCTCACATAAAGGCCTTACAATGTTGATCAGTGATATAAAGTAGATGGCACCACAGCAAGCCTACCCATGATTCCAAGGTCATGGGACACAGAAGCACTAGAGATAACACTGTTCTGTAGAATGGCAGAATAAAGCTTGGAGCTTGCACCAATATAGCTGGACAAGGCATCAGTACAGCAGACCAGAGTTCTCACTTCTCATTCACCTGGTAGTGGGGAAGCCATACAAGACAACAGCCATGACCATTGGTGCAGCATATGTGAGGAGCACGGTATATGGTCTATGTGTTCATGAAAATGAGGGGTCCTCTGTGCACCTACCTGCTTGGGAGTTATCCTCAATGTCTCCTTTCCATCATTATTGTGGATTGCTGCTAATTAGCATGATGTCATGTGTTAAGCATTTAACACAGTGATCTGTGGGAAAGGAAGATGATTTAACATCTTGGGGGCTATATTATGACAGCAATCAGGAGAGTTAATTTAGCCCTTGTTTCTGACAGTGAATGTATATCGCTATATTTTCCATATGAAAATAAACTGAATTGCATCTTTCTTATCAGTGGGGTTGGAAGAGAACATCTTTGTTAGGTAAAAAGGTGCGTACCAAGTTAGAGAGGCTATGTTGACACAATCCCAGCAATAGTCTTTATCTAACAGAAAAGTTATTATCGTAAATATCAGTAAAGTTTCTATTAATCATTAGTTATTTAAAAACAGTACTCTGATTTTTTGTAGGAGTTGTGTGTATTTAAACAAATTGGAAGGGTGGCATTAATCTCTGCAAAAGATTTCGCGCTGTGATAATTCTTCATATTTCTCTTTCTGTCAAGATGGGGATAGTTTTAAAGGCTTATACTTTGCACTGAGGCCTATGTACCATAATAATTATTAGTCTATAGATCATGGAACCCATGCAAGGACCCTAGCAGATACTAAGAAAATCAGTTCTAATGATACCCCCACCGATATCGACAATGTATTAGAAATTGATTGAAGGCACTAGAGACAAAGCAGGAAGAATTTTGAGGAATAGGATTCTCACAGAAGCAAGTGCACTAGGTAAATCCCACATTCACTTGGCTTTTCCTCTGAGGTCACTCTTCAGTTCACCATAGCATGGAGAATACAGTTCAGGGAGAAAGTCACTGTCTCAGTGGACAGAGATATGGAGCTATCTTAGAAAGTTGAAACGGAGGTCGGGGTGTCTTCAAGGAGAGGAAATCAAAAAGGAAGGGGTGTGTGTGTGTGTGTGTGGGGGGTGTTCAGTTCCAGGCCTGCCAAGTCAGAGTGTGTGTAAACGTTGCAGATTTTTAGTCAAAGCTCCCAAAGGGATACTCTCTACAAATAAGAGCAAAACTAAACAGACCAGTTCTTACAACTTATAAAAAACCACCCTATTTAAGAATAAGTTACTCTATGGCAATGGTTGGCAAACTGCAGCTGGCGAGCCACATGTGGCTCTTTGGCCCTTTGAGTGTGGCTCTTCCACAAAAGACCACGTGCAGGCATGCATGTTCAGTGCGATTGAAACTTCATGGCCTATGCTCAGAAGTCGGTTTTCAACTCTCAAAAGAAATTTCAATCATTGTACTGTTGATATCTGGCTCTGTTGACTAATGAGTTTACCGACCACTACTCTATGGGAAGTCTGATTGCTGAAGTGAATGGAAACATGTAACACTCCAATTAGTAATTATGAAATGTAAAAAAAAAAAAAAGCTATTTTATAAAAAAAATACAATATACATTATTATCTTTAATCTTTATTATTAAAAGTAATATAGATGTCTCCTTTTTCCCCATTGACTCCTAGCCTGCCCCAACCCCTACTCCCTGTCCTTCACTCCCCTCCCCCTGCCCCAACCCTTCATCACACTATTATCTGTATCCATGGGTTATGCATCTATGCATATTAGTTCTGGTTAATCTCTTCCCACCCACCCACCCTCCCCTGCCTGCCCTCTGAGATTCATCAGTCTTTTTCATACATTATTAAAACCCCATTGAAAGTCTATAGAGCCTGGGCATAGTAGAAAATAGGATTAGTGAATTAATGACCCATCAATAGGCAAACATTTAAATTGAAGCAGAGAGAGGAATAAATAGAAGAATAGATTAGTGTATAGATATGTGTGACATAGTCAAATCAAATATATATAATTGGAGACCCATAAAAAGAGAAGAGAGAATGAGAAAAAGAAACATCTGAAGAAATAATGACTGAGAATTGTCCCAAGTTGATAAAAGAATTTAACCCACACATTACAGAAGAACAGTGAAAACTAAATAGGAGAAATGCAAAAACCACACTTAGACGCCTTTATAATCAAATTGCTGAAAGTCAAAGTTAAAAAAAAAATACTTTAAATCAGCTTGAAAAAAATAGATATAATACTAGTAAAACTGATGTCTGACTCTTCACCAGAAACTACAGAACCCAGAAAACAATAAAATGACAATTTTTAAAGCACTGAAAGAGGTGGGGTGAGTGTGGGGGAGAGAAACATTCCTGTCTTGAAGTCTAAACCTAGTGAAAATATTTTTCTTTTTCTTTTTTTAAAAATATATATATCATTAATTTTTTACAGAGAGGAAGGGAGAGAGCTAGAGAACTAGAAACATCAATGAGAGAGAAATATTGACCAGCTGCCTCCTTCACATCCCCCACCAGGGATGTGCCCACAACCAAGGTACATGCCCCCCGACTGGAATCAAACTTGGAACCTCTCAGTCTGCAGGCCGATGCTCTATCCACTGAGCCACACTGGCGGCTGGAAATACTATTAAAAAGTGAAAGCAAAATAAAGACTTTTTCAGACAAACAAAAGCTGAGAGAATTTATTACCAGAAAATTACACTACAGGCAAACCCTAAAGGAAGTCTTTTAGGCTGACTAAAAATAATTTCAGGTAGAAGCTTTGAAATGCATGAAAGAATGAAGGATTAAAGGAAGAATAAAATGGGGTAAATATGAAAGATACTCACTGCACAAACAATACCCCTATCCTGCATGACATGTAAAGGAAATTACGTGATGGCAAAACACAGGAGGGGTTAAATGGAGTTAAACATTAAATGTTTCTGGCATTATTCCAGACGTGGTAAACAGGCTCAATTCAAGGAGAGGAGATAAGACAAGCATGCCCATCAGGTCTGCTAGAGAACAATCCAAAGTTGCACTAAAAATCTAACAGAAATGCTATTCTAATCTTTTCTGGATTCTTTTAATACAACCTTGAACAATATCCTGCTCTACTGAGGAGAAAAGATAAACAATTTAAAAAAATAAACATATAATGTTACATGAGTGTTACAGATGAAAATCAGGTTTAAAAATTGCTACTATTACTTGATCATCTTGTAAATTTAGGCACTTGAGCTAAAACATAACAAGCCACAAGCCTCACCGATTACTTTTTTTTCTTATAACAATCCAACGGAAGAGCCATAACACTTGCATTTTGCATATGAATGAAATATGACTTTTAGAAATAGCTTTACTCATAACTAAAAAGAATGGACATATGCAAGTTTTTAACATTTTTTTTTAACATCATAGCAGAAGCATTTTCTATTTGATTGCCAGTTGTTTTTTTAATACTAGAGGCCTGGTGCATGAAATTTGTACATGGGGGTGGGGGAGGGTGTCCCTCAGCTCAGCCTGTACCCTATCCAATCTGGGACCCCTTTTAGGGCAGTCGGACATCCCTCTCACAATCCAGACTGCTAGCTTCTAACTGCTGGCCTGCCTGCCTTCCTGATTGCCCCTAACTACTTTTCCCTGCCAGCCTGATCACCCCCTAACCACTCCCATGCCAGCCTGATTGATATCTAACTGCTCCCCCAGAAGCCTGTTTGCCCCCAACTTCCTCCTCTGCATGCCTGGTCACCCCTAACTGACCTCCCCTGAAGAGTTAATCATCACCAACTGCCCTCCCTCCCTTGTAGGCCTGGTCCCTCTCAACTGCCCTCCCTTACAGGCCTGGTGCCTTCCAACTGTCCTTCCCTTGTGTCCACATGGGGGCAGGATCTTTAACTACATTGTGGCAGCCATCTTGTGTATTGAAATGATGGTCAATCTGCATATTATTCTTCTATTAGATAGGATAGAGGCCTAGTGCATGGGTGGGGGCCTGCTGGTTTGCCCTGAAGGGTGTCTTGGATCAGGGTAAAGGTTCCCTTGGGGCATGGAGCGGCCTGGTCAAGAAGCCTGTGGTGGTTTGTAGGCTAGCCACACCCCCTGGCAACCCAAGTAGAGGCCCTGGTATTTGGAATTTATTTATCTTCTGCAATTAAAACTTTGTAGCCTGGAGCCAAGCCAAGCCTCCTGCTTGCTCCATGGTGGCAGCCATTTCTGTTGGAATTTATGCATTTTCTATAATTGAAACTTTGTAGCCTAGAGTGAAGGCCTGAGCTGACCAGGGCTGTAGAAGCTTGGCTTTCTCCATTGCCGGGCAACCGTAGCCTCCTGCTCTTCTAGCTCAGTGGCTGCCACCATTTCTGTTGGAATTTATTTACCTTCTATAATTGAAACTTTGTGTCTTTGAGTGGTTCCTGGACCTGCTAGAGTATCTGGAAAGCTTGGGTTTCCTCCATTGCCAGGGAAACCCAAGCCTCCCTCCTGCTCTCTGTGGCCACAGACATCTTGGTTGGGGTTAATTTGCATATTCACTCTGATTGGTTAGTAGGTGTGGTTGGTGGGTATGGTTTGTGAGTGTAGCAGAGTGATGGTTTATTTGCATATTACTATTTCATTAGCAGGGCTTACATTTTTACCTTTTTTTTTTTTTCTGGCTTTCTCTTGAGTCTTTTCTGATCAACATTTGTTCACATATATTTCTTCTTTTACTTTAAAAATGGAAAAAATATTTTCTAACAGTTTTATTAAGATACTAGAGGCCCAGTGCATGAAATTTGTGCATGGATAGGGTCCCTAGACCCAACCAGCAACCAGGGCCATTTGGGGCCTTCTGTCTGCTGTCTGGGACTTTCCTTTATATGCTGCCACCTGGTGGTCAATGCACATCTAGTGAGCAATAGAACTGGTCTCCCAATCCAACTCCCGGACACTTTCTATATTAGCCATATTATGTATGTGGTTTGCAAATGGTTTTTCCCTCCTGTAGGCTCTCTTTTCGTTTCTTAGATGTTTTTCTTTGATGTGCAGAAGCTTCTAAGTTTGATGCAGTTTGTTTAATTTTGCTTGTTTAATTTTGCTTTTGTTGGTTATGATTTTGGTGTCAAATCCAAAAAGTCAATGTCAATCAGTATCAAGGATCTTACTCTCTACATTTTCTTGGAGTTATCTAGTTTCAGATTTTATACTCAAGTAGTGAATCCAGTTTGAGTTGATTTTTGTGGATGGTATGTACTATGGGTCATTTTATTTTTCTGTATGTGGCTGTCAAGTTTCCCCAACATTGTTTATTGAAGAGACTATCCTTTCCCCATTGTTTATGCTTGGCTGTTTTTCATAAATTAATTGAATACCCTTGCATAGGCTTATTTCTGGGCTCTCTGCTCTGTTTCATTGACCTATTATCTACGTGACTATTGTTATACCAATGCCATACTGTTTTGACCCTTTGCACTCCGAACCATTCTGGACATTGGCTACCAGCTACTCTCGACGCTACTTTGCGGCGGAAACGTGCATTTACAGACCCTCGTATTATTTAGAATAATTTTGGAACCAAGTAATGTATTATAATGATATTGGACTTATATGAATTGGGTGACATCGAGGAATGTATATTTGCAAAAAAACCCAATATTTTATTGTTTATAATTTTGTACAGTATAAGTTTTGAAACACTCCCCAATATGCATTGCAGGCTGATTAGTGCATGTTTGACAGTAATAAGTGGTTTGACGCCTGTCTCAAAAAGTTGCGTTGAAATAACTCAATTCCCCGTAATAACTAATAAACTGCAATGTCCCCTGAGAGGGGGACAGCGGAATGCAAAAGGTTGATATACTGTTTTGATTGCTATCTCACTGTAATATAGTTTGATCAAGAAGTGTAGATGCTTCTAGATTTGTTCATTATCAATATTGCTTTTTGCTGAAACCGGTTTGGCTCAGTGGATAGAGTGTTGCCTGCGGTTTGAAGGGTCCCGGATTCAATTTCAGTCAAGGGCATGTACCTTGGTTGTGGGCTCATGCTCAGTAGGGGGTGTGCAAGGGGCAGCTGATCAATGATTCTTCTCTCATCAATGTTTCTAACTCTCTATCCCTCTCTGTAAAAAATTAATAAAATATATTTTAAAAAATATATTGCTTTGGCTATTGAGGGTATGTTGTGAATTCATGCAAATTTTAGTATTTTTCTCCTGAGTTATGTGGAAAATGCTATTGAAACTTTGATAGGGATTGTATTGAATCTACAGATCTCTAGTATGTATATTTTAATATTAATTTATCTAATTAACACATATTTTTCCATTTATTTGCACCCTCTTCAATTTTTCTCATTAATGCATTATAGTTTTAGTATATAAATCTTAGGAATATATTTAACCAATAAGATCTAACTATATTTTTTATAATGTAAATAAAATTTTCTCAACTTTCTTCGTGTAGTTATTGATGTATAGAAGTACAAGTGATGTTTGCATATTATCATGCATTTTGCAACTTTGTGTTGTCCTACACTTGTATAATGGAGTCTCTAGTGTTTTTTATATATAATATTCATATCAAAATAGACATAAAATTGGAAAAGAAATAAAATGGTCTCTATTTCTTTTTCAAAAAAAGGGGAAGAGTGTATATCCTTTTGTTCCTGATCTTAGAAGAAAAAATTTCACCTTTCCATTAAAGTGTATATGATGTTAGCTCGGAGCTTGCCAGAGATGGCCTTTGTATGGGGAAGTGTGTCACCTCTGTTATTCTCTGCTCGTTGGCATTTCTTACCATAAAAGGAAGTTAGAGAAAAAGCATTTTACAAAATGTAAGTACTGAGATGACCGTATCACGTTTTATCATCATAATGTACTATTGAATTCAATTTACTATATATATATATATATATATATATATATATATATATATATATATATATACACACACATATACACATTATTCAGTAATTGGCATGCAATTTTCTTTTCATGTAGTGTCATTTGGTTTGGTTTTAGTATCATGGTAATGCTGGTCATATAAAATGTTTTGAAGTTTCCATCCTCTTCAAATTTTTTTTAAGAGTTTAAACAAAATTATTGGTACTTTCAATATGTGGTAGAATTTACCAGTGAAGCTATTTGGCCCTGGACTTTCTGTTGGAAGTCTTTTGATTACCATTTCAAACACCTTACTAGTAACTGGTCCATTCAGTTTTTCTATTATTTGATTATTCCATGTTGACAAGTTTGTAGATATTATTTCTTCTGGATTATTCATTTTCTTGGCATAAAATGGTTTCTTCTGGATTATTCATTTTCTTGGCATAAAATGGTTCTTTGAAGTCTCCTATGATCCTTATATTTGTGTGGTATCAATTGTAATGGTTTCCTCTTTCATTGATAATATTGTCTGAGTCCTCTTTGTTTCATGTTAAGTATCTAGCTTCATTTTTACTTTTGTGTCTGGATGTCTAGATGTTTCAGTATCATTGGCTAAAGATACTATCTTTTCTTCTATTCTTTGTCTATTCCTTTAACCAATATCACACTATGCTAAATATTACAGCTCTATAATAAGTCAAATTCAGGTAGAGTCAGCCCTCCAACTTTGTTGTTTTCCTTTTAATTAATAGGTGGTAAGATATATTACATCTGGGCTAGGAACTTAAGAAAACTATATTTTGATGATAAAAAGAATTATGTGTTTCTTCAAGTTTAGTTTACTCAACCTGAAGCCTTAGAGAACTATCTTTAAATATTTGCCTAGAGCCATGCTAAATAAAGGTAGTACCTGGCAGTGTACTTACTTGGTGAAACAAAACCACACTTATTGGAAATTTTTATGTGTCCAATCTTGTTGGGACTGGGCATTAAGTCTGTTTGTTCCAAAGAGACCCGCCTGAGTTTTGCCTGAGATGAAAACTTCTATTTTACGATGCAAACTTCTATTTTACGATGCATATTTAGACCATAAGCTTGCCTTATATAATAATCTTTCCTTATTCGAACATTTATAAGGCAAATTCATCCTGGCATTTAATCAGATTGTTTAATTAATTTCAGGAATATGTATGTGATCTGTTTCTTTCTTCACCATGTCCCATGCTTTTTAAAAAAATCATTACAACAGAAATTAAATATTTTCTTCACAATGAAAACAACTTGAGGTTAGAAATGAGAAGAGACATTTAAACCAGGTGATTATAGATAATGATACTGATCTCAAGTTTTCCTATTAACCTCTGAGTTCATTAACAATAAATGGATTGAAGAATGACTAGATGAGCAGAATCATCCAAGAAATTAGCATTGCTGTCATGTTGACATTGTTACTAATTTTTATACAGAATTCCACACAGTGACTGGCACATGGAAATTAAACATTACTTATTTGCTTGATGTTTTAAATTATTTACTCCTCACCATAACACTAATAAGTATCATCATGATCTTAATTTTTAATATAAAGAAACTGAGGCATAAAGAAACTGAGGCATAAAGTGTGGAAGCTTGACAAGTCACGTATCTGATGACTTGGAGCTGAGACACAAACATAGTTTATCTAAATTACACATACATGCATATGCACATACTGTCTTCACTACTGTGCTCTATTACCTCATAAGTATTACTCCAAAGTCACATGCCGATGTTATAATAACCAGGAGGGCAGTAATTATTAGCTCATGGATGCAAGCAATATTCAGTATTTTCTCTGTTGATAGTAACATTATTCTGCTAGTCAAATGTCATGTGTATTACAATATTTATTTTATAGTATTAGTTTTAATTTCAAGGCAGAGATACTTGTGGTACAATTGCAAAATTGTTTTTGCTGTAGTGAGGAATCTGTTTAGTCACAGAAGGTATAAAAATATAAATGCTACATGTGTACTCACCCCCAGTTTGAAAAGCTACACAGTATTTACAGCATTAAGTCCTTCCCCACAGGGATAACCACTATTTTGAGCATGTGTCCTTCCCTTACTTAGAAGCATAGTTATAGAATCAAGACAAAAGTAGACAACAGTACCCCCATATGAAATAACTTTTAGTTTTTATTGTTTTTAAACTTTATATAAATGGGGGTAGACACTATGTCCTATTGTCACTTCATTTTATTAAGCAACACACTGTTACAGTGCTGGGATAGAATAAACTGTGAGAACATGTATCAGGGTATACCTCAATTTAATACACATTATCCGTGTGGTGGACATTTGTTAGGTATTTAGATATTGCTGTTTTGTTTAGATATTACTCTTTTAAACAATGTGACTGCAGACATTTTTCATCTCTTCTGGTGCAATGATGCAACAGTTTCTCCAGAGTAAATCCCTAGGAGCAGAGACAATGATTGGTAAAATAAATATATTCTCAACTTTATAAAATACATTGTAAGAATTTATATTTTCCCCATAGTATTTATCAGACATCTATATCTGTACCATGTCTCTATTGAAAGGTTACTAGTAATGACTCAACACCTACATTACATATCTTGGTGTATGAAATAGAAAAAAATTGGGAGGAGAGGAGTTATTTGAGGGTTTATGCAAAGTAAAAAACTGGAACAAAGCATAATATTTTTCAGTGTTAGAGAAAACAGATTATAAGCCTCCAAGAGCAGGAAAAATCTCTTGGGATCTGGATGATCATTCAGAACTGGGCCCTGGTCTGTTCTACATAGTATGATTCAGACCAATATTTAAGTTTTATATATATCTAGTTCAACCACTAGTGACATAGCTATCTGATTCGTTTTAATTTTAATTGGTCAAAGGTCTTCTCCTAACAGCCTCCTTTGTAAACTAGCTTATAGCTCTTAATACTGAAGCCCAGACTATCAGGTATCCTGTTACAACATGACTTCACTGCCTACAAAATTCTATATTATATTTCTATTGAATTTTAATCCCACCTCTTACTTCACATTCTTTCCTGGCATCTTTCTCCATACACCCTTTGCCTAATCATCTGGGCTCTTGTATTGTTTGTTCTTCAACATGGAGTATTGCCTGTGCCTGCCCTCCACCCTGTGAATCTCAGTGCTTCCATTATTACATCTCCTGGTATTCTGTCAATTAGTATTTACCTGTGTTAGACTCACTTAATTGATACTGATAGTGGGAGAACTGGGTGGTCCTGCCATGATGTTACCTTTCCTATCTGTATTTGTACCCTGTAACTTTGGAGACAATCTCACCTGGAAGTACTGGTAGAATTTCATGGCACTGGGACCAGTTGGAGGTAAAGTCTTTACCTTCTTTATATACGTTCAAAATAAGGCTTAGCATCTTTACCTTACTCTGGGACCAGCCCACTAGGTGTGGTTTTATTTTTGAACAGTAAGTTAAAGATCGGATAAAACGTGCAGCAAAAAAGACTGATCACTAAGGAAAATCTTTTTTTTTTCCAACTTCCTTTACTTGTATCTGAATATCATTGTCAGAAAGTGGATGCTGGGCTTTTAACTTTCTTAGGCCAACTTCATGTGAAATCTCTCTGTATACTTTAACTTCTTTATTGATGGGAGATGAACAACCTAGGTTTGATCTCCCTTTGAAGAAAAAAAAGTTACATTTTATTAATGTAGTTTTGATAAAATAATACACAATATGGGGCTGCTCAGTCTTTGTTTAGCTGTGAATAGACAGTACCAACATCCCAAGGTCTCTTTCAAATGTATCTGTTCCTCGCTCAATTTTCTTTTATTGTTTATTAAAATGGAGCCTCAGGCAAAAAAAGAATAATATAAACTGCATAGATTAAAAGCTTCTAGGTGAGCCTATAATAAAGGCTGAACACAAATTTTAAGTAGGATAGAAACTTTTCAACAAGTTATTAAAACGTAGTTTAAATCCAAAGACAAAGGTCTCTGAGTGACTGCAAAGGTTTTCAAACTTATTTCTGCTATGTCTAGTTTTGGTTTATTGATCTTGCTATTCATGCCCTATGAAGCCTATACAGTGTTCATACTAAACCTAACCACTGATGTCTTCAAATGCCTTGGGTTTTATTGTTTAATACTAAAATCAGTTGCACACACCAGCTGCTGCTTCCCACCATTATCATACATATGTACATACACAGATTATGTCTCTATTAAAGCAGTTTTCCTTTTAATTAGTCATAATTTAGTTCTATTCTTTATCCTCTTGCCTGGAGGACCCCTGCCCTTAGTAAGGAAACATAAGGGTATGGCTCCTGGGGAGACATGTGTATAGAGTGGTAAAGATATTTGAAATGTCACTATTGTTTTCTCTTTGGAGGTGTCACTAGGGTCAGAAACTGTTTTCTGTGGAGGTGCCACATTTCTTAGTAAACTTATTAAAATCTGTAACTCTAGTACATAAGGAAAAATGTTCTAAATGACACTGATGCTACCTGTCACATTGGCTGTAATGAGTATCAGCAGCATAGTTAAGATTGAGTTCTACAACAGGTCATTAAATCCTCAAGTCTCTCTTAAATATGACTTTTTAATTAAACAGTTGTAAATTTAACAAGAAGTATAGTAACAATTGTCCCCATCTGATTTTTTTTGAGACTGGTATACTTCCTTTTAGCTGACCAGTAGAAAAAAATCTCAATTTTTATCCTTTCAATTCTCTGGAGTAACATTTAAAAAATAGATATTTTATTGGTTTTTTACAAAGAGGGATATAGAATTAGAAACATCAATCAGTTGCCTCTTGCATACCACCTACTGGGGATGTGCCCGCAACCAAGGTACATGCCCTTGACTGGAACGGAACCCGGGACCTTTCAGTCCACAGGCCAACATGGAGTAACAGTTCTTAAAGTATAGCTATTGAACCATGGTATTGTATCATCTAGTGTAATTGCTAAAAACCCGTATTAAATCAGAATCTGCATTCAATCTGTGTTCTTCACTCATGATTATTTTATAGACTGACATTGGTAGAGCAGTTATCCAGAGGAAATAAAAAGTTGTACTTGTTTTATTCTGAATGTCAGATGACACTATGAAATCATCTTTAGGATTTGGCAGTGCTCTCAATTCTGCCATTGATTTGCTTGTATAATGTTGACCAGGAACCTAAGAGGATCTTGGCAATTGAACCTTGGTCCTTCGAGGCCTCACTCTATCCCTTATTAGCTTAGTAAGTGAGCAAGCCAGATATTAAAACTACCCCAGTCTCAGCTGCATAATCTGAAAATGGGGTTAATAGTTGGTTCATCCCTGAAGCCTCTTATGCAGTGTTTCTCAACCTTCTCTCATGATGAGAATCACCTGGTGGAGTTGTTAAAACACAGATTCCTGAATCCCAACTAAGAAGTGCTAAACTAGAATTTTTAGGAACATATAGGTAAAATTGTATACTTAACTAGTGCTCTAAGACAGATTTTATATACAGAGCACTAAGTTAGGTATGCAATATAGGTAACATATAGGAACATATAGGTAAAATTGTATACTTAACTAGTGCTCTAAGACAGATTTTATATACAGAGCACTAAGTTAGGTATGCAATTTTACCTATATGTTCTCAAAAATTCTAGTTTAGCACTTCTTAGTTGGGATTCAGGAATCTGTGTTTTAACAACTCCACCAGGTGATTCTCATCATGAGAGAAGGTTGGGAAACACTGTGCTATAGTAAAGGACACATGTAGGTAAAAACAAATGTTTAATGCAACTTATTTTTCTTTAAAATCTGTAGTTTTTCTCTAAAGTGAAAGGCAAGGCACAGTAAAGTGAAAGGCAAGGCACAAAAAATGTTAAAAAATAAACTGAATACTGTGCAAAACTGTTGAATGAAGACTCACACAGCCAATTCTATAAAATAGCCCAGAATGTCTCTATTGTGCCTCCTGTTGCTGAAGATATAGTATGCAATAATTATGCTAATTGTCATAGTTAAAGGATGATACAATTTAAATTTCTGGGGAAAATATGTATGCAAATCTGCAGGGCTACTTTGAGCTACATATGAACCTTGTAATGATCTAACAATATAAGCACAGTTTCATTTATATTGTAAATAGAGGGTGGGACAAGAATAGGTTCACAATTGTTCATATGAAAAACAGTTCAAGAATGAACTATAAATCTACTTTTGTCCCATCCTGTATGTTGTAATGACAAGTAAAAAAAAAAAAAAAATATATATATATATATATATATATATATATATATATATAATGAAATATTTCTGAATTTTATTTACTAACAAATATAATTTGATTTTTCTTATTTTAACTGAGAACCAGACTTTTAACAGTGAAACTGGCATAGTAGATCCTCAATGCACACTGTGCACTTCAATGATACTATAATAGTTCTCAATGTGTAAAGAAAAATGTAGGAATGACTGGTTAAGAAAACATACCTTCTTTAATGTCTAACAATATTAGTGGTTTCTAATGTCAACATAGTTCAAAGAGTTTTGAAAAAATCTGTATTTGCATCAATGTTAATGCGCATGTCTTTGACTTGCTGTTAAAGGGCCGGACTACTATGAGCAATAGAAGAGGATAAGTTATTACTCACCTCTTGACAGAAGTTCCTAAAAGGGAGGCATCTTTTCACCTGTGTCTCAGGAAGAGCAGACCTTGGCTGCGACCTGGGTGGTCACAAGAGACTCTGTGGTATGTTGCGAAATGGGTCAGTACTAATGCAGTTTAAAATTGCATTTCTTTAAAAATAAGGTTGCACAGTTTAAACGTTATCTATGACAACCTCATTCTCACACATTTTATGATATGCCTTATGTATGAAGGGTATTCTTAAGTCAGGCAAACATTAGACTTCTCTTGTGTATAGTTCTGCAATAAGCATGTGAATATTTTGTGGCATAACAAAAATAGCTGCAAATCACTAACCTGTAAATTACATTTTTTGTCTTCTGGAAAGGCGGAAGAGTAGTAGTTTAGTGACAAAACCTGGTGTTATGTTCTTTTCCTGAAAAATTCTGTACTGTCCCTTAGAAATATATCAAAATCAAGTAGTTTTTGATATTACTATTTCCTTTTGGGACCTTAACTGATTAGAAGGAAACTATTAAAATAATTTTTACAGAATTATGGGTATGATTAATTAGACCACAACAAATGGTTTCCCACCAAGGGAGTAGTAATAGATGTAAGCCAATACCATCCGTTGGCCTGTGGGAGGGAGAGAAGGGAGCCACATACATACCTGGAGTCTTTAGAAAATGTTGATCCATGAAAAAGAGGTCATCCACATAGGAACAATAAATATTGAGTGCAAACAAACAAAACTACAATTAGGGAAGGAGTAGAGGAAATAAATAATCCAATCTCAATTTCCTCCTATCTTCCACTTCTTGACAGTGCTTCCCAGTGGCCAAACTTAGCTGAAAAGCCCGAGTGACCCAGTATACAGAGGCACATAGCAGGCAAAGGTCTGAGAAGAATAGGGAAAATAAGCAAGAAACACATTACTTTTCTTATATGTGAAGCAAAACTAAAAATAAGCAAAATCTGATTCTTCCAGGTGACTTTGCCAACTACCAGTTTCTATATCCTCAGTAGAGAGACGTGAGCAGAAACATCATGCTGAGGAAACCTGGAGCTAACATAACACCTACTTCAAATAGATGTGTGACATGCTTTTTATAGTGATGACTCTTGGTAAGTGAAACTTTCGGATATTCTAACTTTAATCAAGGGAGTCCAGACTAAGCCAGCTTTGTTATTTCTGCACGAAAATCTGGATGGGCGTGGTGCTTGCCTTTGATGGCTGGGCTGCCTTTGTTGGCGCTAGGAAAGATAGTGAAAGCATCAAATGATATATTACTTTGACAAGTGTGATCCTCTATTCCAATGTGTGTTATGATTTCTGTTCCTAAAAACAAAGGAAGAAAAATTATTAAGCCATTAAAAATCCTTTTGAATATTCATAACAATATGCCCACGCATGAGTAGTTAGAACATGAAGTTACTACCGGATAAAAGTTACAAGTGAATCATTTTTCTTCTTTTAGCCTTCTTTAGTTAGTTTTGAGGCAACCGTTAATCTTCATAATTCCTAAATTATTTTTGCTTTGGAGACTCTACAGTGCATAGACATGAGAAGCTGTCCACACCGAAATTAGTACTTGAACAAATAAAGTGATTTACTTGTTATATATTAATCATGGATTAATGAAGGATAAAAGTACAGTCAGCTCAGTAAGTGCTTGAGAATTTTTAATCAGAAACGTGCTTGAGGAACACATTTTGAGAGGATAGATTTCCTAAATGCAATGAAAGCAGGATATGTTTAAAAATTTAGAATTCTATGGTTTTATAATATAAAGACTTGGCCTAAAGAAGGTACATTTTCTGACCCTCATTGTGATATTGGCAAGACAGATTTTAAAAAGTCTATTTAACCAGTGAAATAAAATATATGAAATTTTAAATTATATACTTTTTAAATTATATACTTAATGTAGATGCAAGTAGAATATCCAGGTATGGGCAAAGACAATGAAGTGGAAAATATTTGGTAGTACTAATCTAATGGTTAAAACACAAAAATATACTAATAATTTTGTATACTATATTTAGCATCTAGGTTTAAAATTATATTTTTAAAAAAAACTGTCAGTGAAGTTATTTTCTCCAAATATATTTATATCTTATTGTTCCTCAATGGACTGTACAGCCTTGACTACAGTAATACCCAGAATATATGACCCATCATAAACAGAACTATAAAATATTAGATTCAAATATATATATATATATATATATATATATATATATATATATATATATATATAATTGCAAATACCAAAGGTTATCATTAAAATTGAACAAGTTCATGAACATGATACACTAAGTTATGATACATAAAAAAGATGCTATACACCATCTATAACTTTTTCTTGTGGAGAACTCACTAGTATTGGAGGTTTCCATAACTCAAAAACAACCTCTCAGAGCATAGTTTTGTTTTTTTTGGAACTAATGAAAATGTAGTAGAATTTTTGACTTCTCTGAAATATATTAGGTTTACCAATAACAACCAAAGCTTAATTACCAAATTTTAAACAAATAGGAGGATTACTTATCAGTCAATAGCCTCAAAGATCAAGACAATCTTTTTTTCCACTCTGCTATGCTTGAAGAGGTGGCATGATGCCTCATGTCCACTCTGTGCTAGCTCTCATAGGAGCATAGGGGAAAAAAGCAGTGCTTCCTGCACCTATACTCTTTAATCAGGAAACTTAAACAGAAGTTTTCTCAGAAATCTGTCAAACTTTGCTTAGTTAAGATTGACTGTGATTGGACAATTATTCATGTTTTAAATTGAAAATATAGACTAGAGGCCAGTTGCATGAAACTTGTGCATGGGTAGGGTCCCTGGGTGGTGATCAGGGCCTTCCTTCATTCTGTGACACTCCCTGGTGGTCAGCGCACATCATAGCAAGTGATTGAACTCCCCAGGGGACACTTTGCATATTAGCTATATATATATATGGTAGGTGTGATCCATCTCTCTTCTGAGGATTCAATATGGAGACTATTAAGTGTGTACCCAAAAGCCATCACTATCTTCTACTTTTTTCTTTGTAACAGAACCCTGGATTGGTTCAAAAGGCCATAAGAAGTTTCCAGGCATGATGCAGGCAAGGACTCAGTGTGGTATGATAAAGCCAAGATTCCTGGATTCTGGTTCCAACTATTTCAGTAAGTAATACAGTAAATTAGCCCTCACTCAGCCTATTAATCTATCTGAAATGAGAAAGATTAGTAGATTTCAAAATATGTTCTTCAATTGTGGGGTTCTGCGGAAATATCTAGTATTCTCCATGGGAATATAATTAAGGGAAAAACTGGAAAAGAGTAATCCACCCTAATAACAGATGAGAATGTAATTGCTTTGGCTTATTTGTTTAGCTTCTGTGAATGTTTCATTTGCTACAAAAAAGTGTTTTTCAAAACTCTTGGGAAAAAATGCTCTTAGATCTTTGCAATTTATAATATGCTTAATAAGCTGTGTGTAAATATAAATTAGAAGAGAGTTGAAACTAAATTGCTCTTATCAAATATAAAGCCTATCCTATTCTCATTTTATTTGATATGAAAACACCCTAGAAAACAATAACAGTATCGTACACCATTTGGATATGAGTACCCACTTGATTTTAGAAACTTGCTGTTATAAATGGATTCTGAGATTAGACAACTAAGCCCCTTGCTGCTTCAATATAAGTTTAATTTGCATAGGCAGGGGAGAGTTGATAGATATACAAAGAAATTGAGTAGATCCCACAAAGGACAGATTAAAATGGTTAAGATACCAAAGGATATATATATCTCCAAAAGTGTATAAGATTAGAATTTATAAAATTAGGAAAAGAGCTAATAGAAAGAATGTAGAAATAATTCCTTTAACCTTGAAAAATATTAGAGGTGATATAAGTCTGAACTGTTCATAATCGTATGATACATCTATAATAGAACAACAAAAGGAAACTGGTATTTTTGACATTACTCTAAAAATACATTAATTCAAAGTCCTTGGTATTACTATCCACCAAGAAAACCCAGTGGTTCAGAAGCCACAAGTTTGACCCAAGGATATTTAAAAATTCTTATGAATTAAAATATTTTTAAAACTCTCATTCTGTGCAATTCTCCAAGCCAAGTACAGCAAAGCACACAAAGAAATATAAGGTACAGTATTTACTTTCACGGATGTTTAAAATCAGGTAAGGGGATTAAAATATAAAAACTGAAATGGAAATACATTTTAAGATATTGGCACCACTCAATAAATGTTAGCTCTTATTTGATTCTCATGTCTACCCTATAACAGTATTAGTGTTATCCATTTCACAGAAGAGATTGCTTGGGTTTTTGGAGTCACTTGCTCAATATTATACAACAAACAGCATCAGGGTAAGGATATTACCTTTTCCCCCTTATTGAGGTATTTGTGCTCTGAACATATTTCACTACAAACATGGTAGATGACAAAATTATTCTAAAACTTTGTTTCCTAAAGCCTCATCCCACCACTGAGCAGACAACCTTGTTTCTAAAAAAGAAATTGAGAGTTTAGATTAAAACTGTTATCTGAATTATTATTTTTTCTTTCTGTGGATAAGGAGCAAGGGCATAAGTACAGATGAAAGTAAGTCACACCAGATAATTCTATTGGCCCTATCATTGGGGGCAGTGATTTTGACATTCTGGAGATCTTTCTCTTCCTTATGCCTTCACCTCATCCTCTTTTATGACTAATTTACATCAACGTTAAAATGCGAACACTTGCTCTAATCTCCCTAAGTAAATATAACACACCAAAATCACTCTACTTGAAGGAAACAACATTCTTCTTTTCCATTCTGGCCACCATTTTCCCTCAATAATCACATTCACTAAAAAAGCACTTATCTTTTTTTTTTTTTTTTTTTTTTTTTTTATCTCCTAAACCTCAGATCATGAGTCTGATCCAACAATCCATTAAAAACGGTCTTCTAAGGATCCCGATGCCATTGAACTGCCAATTAAACAAACAAAAAATCTAGAGTTCTCACCTAGATATTACCAACCTGTTGATAATAACTAATGCTTTCTTTCTTATCTTACTTTCTGGAGTAACACATTGCATTCATCTCTTCACATTCTTCTTTGTCATGTTCTCAAATGTCACTGCTCTCCTGGAATATATCCTTCCCTGTCTTCTGTTATTTCATGCATACTTTTTTTCTTTAATACCACAGCTTCTATAATTATGACTTTAAGAGAGAGGTGTGGAGACCAAAGATATAAACTCCAGTTTCTTCATTCTGATAGTTCTTTTGAACCCAAATCCTCTTTTATCCTTAAACATTCCTGATACTTTTTTCCCCCTCTTACAACCTACTCTTTGCCTGAATTTGCAGTATTTCTAGAAATAAAGACATGTATTCTAGAAATTAGTACTGCAGATTCAGGTAAGAGTAGGTTGTAAGAGGGGGGAAAAAAGTCAACTTTTTTTCCCATTGACTTCTCCTTGCTTCTTGTTCCAACTTTTCAGGAGATATCTCTACATAAATACTCCTTGATCATCTCAAACTTTCCATTACTAATTACTCCTATTGTATTATATTTTTATACATGCTCCATAAACTAGTAGAGACATGATCAACCTCATTCCACATCATAAGAAGAATAACCAGCACTTCATGGTCAATACATCACAGAATCTTAGAAAATGGCCATGATGGTGAACCATAGAGAGAGACCAAGACAGACTACATCGGAAAGGTGAGAGAGGCCATTATATGAGGACCACATTGCCCTTCCCCAGGCCAAAGGAAGGGTTGCTGGGTGTGTGTGTGTGTGCACTTGTAATAGTGTCAACAGTAAATAATATACAAAAGCTCATTGTAAAAGATTGAATTTGTGATACCAGTTGTGGGGAGGAGAAAGGATGAAGGTGGTCAAAAGGTACAAGCTTTCAGTTATAGGATAAATGCTAGGAATGTAATGTACAACGTGATGGTTAACATAATGGCAGATATGAACATTATTTAACAGTATATACATTTAATAAGGGAAATAATTGTTTATTGTATTAATAATTTCATAATATATGTATGTCAAATCATTCTATATATTTTTAAACTTCTACATTAGTGATATATTTCAATTATTTATCAATAAAACTAAAAGAAAATTAAATGCCCCACCATACTCATTCTCCCTTTAGGTTAACTTATATATTTGTCTGACACACAGCAAATACTCATTTAAAACAAAACTATTGAATAAACCAATGAATTTTTAATTCTCTCTTCTTGTACCACTGTTTCTCATTCAATTGATTTCCAATTGTTTCCAAGACCCTTTACAGCTTTTGAGTCTTCTTTCTATTTTCATCGCCATATGCTCACTGTCTTTACTGTAATAGCGTTCTATCTGATTTCATGGTCTTCAGTCTCTATTTTTATATGCCACTCGTAGCTTAATATAACTGAAACACACTTCTGGCCACGTTTTGCTCTAGGCTCAAAGTTTTTCTTTGATCACCATGCCATAGACGCAACACCCATTTCCAGGTTTCTACTTTTATTATACAATCTAAGATATATAGAAGGAATTATTTCATTTTTTCCTATTGGCTTGCTATCCAATTTTCACCACTTTCTGACATTTCATCATAAATCCAAATTATCTCTACTTTTTAAAGTCCAATTAAAATGCTTGATGAACATTCCCTGATCTATTGAGTCAGAAGCTCCTTTCTCCTCTATAGTTCAATGGCTCATCAGATTTATGACAACCCAACACATGTTATTGCTTATTATTTCAATAATTTTATCTGTTTTATTTAAGATAATTTAGTGAGCACCTGCTCTGTGTCAGACAATACTATGGTTATATTTGACTAAGAATATGGCCACATAAAGTTCACAAGCCAGTGAGAGATTGCAAATGTCAGAAATTCTGTGATGAATAATTACATGCAAGAACTAGTGAGAAAACTAAAGAAATTTGTGTTGAGACATGAAGGATGAATAAATAGAAGTATTTCTGTTGGATTTTGAATTTGTGCAGGCAAAGAATTTATATGCTTTCCTTTCATTTCCTATAGTTAACAATACTTTTTAACAATTCTTTTTTTTATATGATCAATAAAAAGTATTGTTAAACAAAATAGGAACAGACTAATGGTTGGCAGAGGGAAGGGATGTTGTGGGGACTGGGTTGAAAAGGAGAAGGGATAAAGAACTACAAGTTGGTAGTTACAAAAGAGTCAATGGGGATGTAAAGTACAGCATAGAGAATATCGTCAATAAACTTATAATATTGGGTCGGCAGCTAAGTAATTGCGGGTTTCACACATATGGCTTCAGTTGAATTTTTAGGTTTGCAGACGTAGTACAAATGTAAAACACATTTTGTTATTTGATAGTTGGCTATTCAGCTGTTAATCAATAAAAAAAGTTTTTTGATCTGTTTTGTAGTTTTCGTTTGGCGTTCATTGAAAAATGGAAAATCAAAAGGAACATTTTCGTCATATTTTGCTTTTTTATTTCCTCAAAGGGTAAAACGCATCGCAAGCTCATAAAAAGTTATGTGCTGTTTATGGTGACGAAGCCTTAAAAGAACGGCAGTGTCAAAATTGGTTTGCCAAATTTCGTTCTGGTGATTTTTCACTCAAAGATGAAAAACACTCTGGTCGTCCAGTTGAAGTTGATGACGCCCTAATCAAAGCAATAATCAATTCGGACTGTCACAGTACAACACGTGAGATTGCAGAGAAGCTTCATGTATCACATATATGCATTGAAAATCACTTAAAACAACTTGGCTATGTTCAAAAACTCGATACATGAGTTCCTCACGAACTGAAAGAATCACAGTTAACGCAACGCATTAGCAGCTGCGATTTGCTAAAGAAACGTAATGAAAATGATCCATTTTTAAAACGACTGATAACTGGCGATGAAAAATGGGTTGTTTACAACAATATCAAGTGGAAAAGATCGAGGAGCAGGCCAGGTGAACCAACTCAAACAACATCAAAAGCTGATATTCATCAAAAGAAGGTTTTGTTATCAGTTTGGTGGGATTACAAAGGAATTGTCTACTTTGAACTCTTACCATCCAACCGAACGATCAATTCTGATGTCTACATTGAACAACTAACGAAATTAAATAATGCAGTTGAAGAAAAGCGGCCCAAATTGACAAATCGAAAAGGTGTTGTATTCCATCATGACAATGCAAGGCCACACACATCTTTGGTCACTCAGCAAAAATTAATGGAGCTTGGTTGGGATGTTTTGCCACATCCACCATATAGTCCTGACCTTGCACCATCTGATTACTTTTTGTTTCGATCTTTACAAAACTCCTTGAATGGTAAAAATTTCAATAATGATGATGATGTCAAATCGTACCTGATTCAGTTTTTTGCTAATAAAAACCAGAAGTTTTTTGAACGTGGGATTATGATGCTGCCTGAAAGATGGCAAAAGGTCATTGATCAAAATGGGCAATACATTACAGAATAAAGTTATTTAGTTCCATGAAAAAATTCTTTGATTTTCTTTTAAAAATACGCAATTACTTAGTTGCCGACCCAATAATTATGTATGTTGCCAGGTGGGTATTTGGAATATCAGTACATGGCTGAAAGTACATGGCTGTTTAACCACTATGCGACAAACCTGAAACCAATTCAAAATAATATGGCGTGCAAGCTAGAACTGAAAAAAAAATTTGAAAAAGTAACACTTTAAAAAGAAGTATTTATTGAACAAAGGCCACTAGATCTTGCCCCAACATATATCCTGTCACTCTAAAGTCTATCAATTTGTTTGAGCACTATGAGGGGTGGCCGGGACTGAGAGGATGCCTGGCAGCCCGTACAAATGAAAGGTTCAGCCTACTATGGCAACAGCACATGTTTCTAATTAATCTTGACACATTCTTGTAGTC
Source organism: Pipistrellus hanaki (assembly GCF_964339955.1). Taxonomy (NCBI): domain Eukaryota; kingdom Metazoa; phylum Chordata; class Mammalia; order Chiroptera; family Vespertilionidae; genus Pipistrellus; species Pipistrellus hanaki. The sequence goes on along the minus strand of NC_140516.1, from coordinate 41,986,574 downwards.
GGTGGGGTGGATGGGGACCCATGCTGTGTTCTAGCAAATGTCATTTTAGAGGATACAACTGAGATATAGAGTACAATAATGTGTAGGTGTCACCTTAAATCATCAGCCTCAATGATACCTCTTTTTCAGATTTCCAGAGAGTCTGGTGTTTCCGTGCCTAAGACACAACCGAAAACATGTTCTTGTCAGTGAAATGAAATGTTGTCACAAAGTAGTACGTTCCTGCTGTTCCCTACATGCCACAGTCTTGATTTTCACTCATCTCAAAGAGGTATTGTTTTCTCTAATGCAAGGCAGTTGATACAAATATAATCAGTCAAGTTCTTATATGCCATTACTTGACATCTGTTGCTTAGAAATGATTCATTCAAGTTATTGCCATCAAAGGCAGAAGACAAAGTTACATAAGTTTCTAGATCCAAAAATAAAAGCCAAATCATTTTTTATCTCTACCACTGTATCAACTGGCAGAGGCTGCCTGGAGAAGGAGGTTGAGTCTATAACTCTCTCCTAGCCTTGAACTCCTTATTCCCTCATTTTTATTTTACTTTAACCTAGACCATCCTTCTCATAAGTATTCTTGTTCTTCCATGTATCATTCTAATCTCTCATTTCTAGCTTCACATAATTCCATACTCAACATAGACCTTGAGTAATTCATCACTTCACCTTTTTCCCCCTTTTAATTCCCTTTCCACTTTATCCTCCAAGCATTCCTGCTCACCCCCTCCAACAAAAGGGCACATACTGTTATGTGTTTGGTGAATCCCTAATTGCAGTTACCCATGCATTGCTCATCTAGGGTAAGAGTAGAATTTCAAGGACTCTTACAACAGTTAAATACAATGTTTACACCAATTATGACAAAAATGTATGTTTCTATAATGTGTAAAGCACCATTCATAAATAAAACCATAAGTATTTAGTAATAATGACTCCTTGGTGTTCAAATCAGTTGTCGTATAGTGTCTAGCTATAATGGTACTGATAAGTCAATATGATGTGAACTCAATTTAAACTATAAATGAAGAAAATGCTCCTGAATTTGTTATAATATTATGATAACTTTCAAAGAAATATAGCTGAAGTAGGATTTCCTGAACTGGAAATTTTTCTAGAACATTTGGATCTATATTCTTAAACTATTCTGATTCAGGTTACTCAAGACAAAGTATTGTGTATTTATAATTAGTTATTTCTTGGATTTAAAGTGTTTACTCAGACCTTTCCATTTGGTGCTGTGAGAGAGAGATGCTGAGCCAAGAGGAATTTATTTAATCATATGCTATTTGTTTGTGTTTGTTTATTTTCTTTCAATAATAGAGCTCTTCTAATTTTCCAGTAGTTTTCCTCTAGGCATTGGATAATCTAATGTGATTCAACTTACTAGAGTTTTATGTGATGCTGTACAAATACCCTAGAACTTAAATGACTCAATCTTTTCAATCATCAAAATACTAATGTTCTTAAACAAGTCTTCTTGCTTTTATCACTTTTCATTTTATATATTAATGTTATTTTCTATTTTTACAACTTAGCCGGTTAAAAAGTTTTGGCTTTTTTTTTTAACCTTTATTTGGTGTTTTAAAGCTATAGTTTTAAATGACATATTGATAGGAAGAATTACTCTAACCTGGGATATAGGAAGAATTACTCTAACCTGGGATATAGGAATTAAAGACTTTAGCTTATTTTGGAAAATATAATAAATATTCATACGGAGGATAATCTTGATAAGGACCATGATCAGTTAATATGTTAAATCTATATATTAAATCATATTGATCTTTAAAATACCTAAAATAATGAAATGGAGTGTTATTTAAGAACCCACATGAATTGGCCCAAGACTGCTCAGGCAACTTGAAAATAACTATTTAGTAAAGACAAAATAAAAGACATTTGTTCAATTCTGTAGTACAAACAGCTCTGTCCATTATTTCCTAATGATATTTTGATCATCATAATCTCATTTAGTCAATTGAGTTTAATTGCAAGTTCATTGTCAGAACTTTCAAGGTCCTGTATTCAGGAGATGAGACTGCTTTACTAGTCATTCCTCAATCTGAATTTCTCCAGGTTTCAGGTATTATAGTATCAAAGCATCTACTAGGTCTTTAAAGTAATACATTTTACCCAATTTCATGAAAGAGTTAGAAAGAATGGCTACATAAAATACAAAATATTTGTAGATTTTCAGTATAAATGTTCAACAGAAGTACAAACAAATATTAAGTGCTAAAAATGGCCTAGATGTTTATCAATAGTTTCTGCTCAAATTTAGTCTACTGCCATTTAAAAATTAGATTTTATATTCATACAGCACCACTTCTCTACAAAACTGAAAATTTCCATAACCTCCATTTTTTCAGCCTTCTAGTGATTTATTTTTTTATTTCATAAATGAGGAAACTGGGGGAGGTTAATTGGCTTTTCACTGAAATAAAGGGTGAGTAGGTGACAGAGCCAGAAATAGACACCAAGATTTCGTCTCGTCCCACCTTGATTCACATCATGAGAAAGAGCTTTCTGTTTCTAAATACATTTAATGACATAGCTCCTGGAACTGCTAATGAGTATAATTTTTAAAACCCACCTGGTTTCTTAGCTAGGTAGAAACTTCCCAAATTAGGCATGCTTTGATAAAAAGTTGAGAACTTGATGGTAGAGTTAGGGCAACTTGAAACAATAACATATCTGCATAGTTTCCTCCACACATTGTTAACAGATCTATACTGGGCAGGACCACATTTATTTCATTGAGAACCAGCACACATAGAAGATATAGGTAAAATGAATTGAAAACTGAACAAAGGGGTCTAGAATCATGATTGGACTCATCTGTCTTAATGGCATATTTGACCCATATATGCAACCCTTTGCACTCTGCTGTCCCCTCTCAGGGGACATCGAAATTGTAGCATATCACTCGAATGTCCCCTCTCAGGGGACATTGCAGTTTATTAGTAATTACGGGGAATTGAGTTAACGCACGTTTCACAAAGTAGCGTCGAGGAGCTGGTAGCCAATGTCCAGAATGGTTCGGAGTAGCTGGTAGCCAATGTCCAGAATGGTTCGGAGTGCAAAGGGTTAAGAGATTTTACTAACAATGAGTTTATAGGAATGGTGAAATGACAGGTCTCATCAGAGAAGAGTAAATGCCAACAATAATAATACCTTAACCTTTATTAAATGCAAGTATGAGAAAAATAATATTTTGTCTTTTTTTAACTCTACTAGGTAAAACATACAGAACTATTTTAGTTTGCATTTTTTTTAAAAGAGAAATCAATTGGTCATATTTTAAGCTAGTAGCCAGAGTACAGAAGACCTTTAAATATTATTAAAAATGAAAAATATTGAACTCGGAGAAGAAAATATTCATGATAATGTTAATATTTTATGGGATATTATATGGAAAAGGCATTAGGTTCAACCCATGTGGTACCAAGGGAGAGAACCAAAAGAGTGGGTAGAAGCTATGATGACACAACATTTAACTCAAAATAAGGAAGATATTTGGAATAGAGATGTGAAGAAGAAAAAATAGAATGGCTCCAGAGATTTCTAAGGGTGGAAAAGCCTATGATCCATTGTTGAGGGGATTTAAGCACCAGATTAATTGTTGACTTAGTTGGAATTTAAGGTCCTTACAAACACAGGGAGTCCATTATTCTTATAAGATGTGTAGTGAAGCAGTAATTTCTACAGGGAATTTAGGACAAAGAAATTGAGAAACCACTGCTGAGATTGGGAGGATTGAAATTTAAATGGAAGTTAGATTTTTTCATAGACAAAAAGAAACAGGGCAGGCATCCCAAGGACCACCAAGAGAAATATAGAAAAATATAGCCTGTGCCTATAAGAAATTATCAAAAAAAAACAGCCCTGAGAAAGTTAAATAGGCGCATAGTCAGATTGGTAAGAAAGCAATAAGACTTAAATGCCAAGAATATTGTTTTAACTTAAACAGTGATTTCCCAACCTTTTTATGGCCATGCCCCACTTAAGCATCTCTAAAACACTAATGCTCCCCTGATGGCATATAATTCTTATTATTCAAAAAGTGAACTCCTATTCACATGGAGGAAGCATAAAATGTCATTAAATTGGTCTAAACAAGTTTCCAAGGAACATGGCATCCATGAAAAAGATAAGGAAAAGAACAAAAGGACAGGTGAAGTGCTAAGGGAGAAATCACTAAGATTGTAAAAAAAAAAAAAAAAAAAAATATAAAGTGATATGAAAAAAATAGCAAATACAGTTTCCAAATGCATAAATGTCATAAATGTGTCATAATATACACTGAGTGGCCAGATTATTATGATCTCTGAATGCATAATAATCTGGCTACTCAGTGTACTTCTCTTAAATATCTCATTTATGTGATATCAAAGATACTATAAATCATTAATCTGGCCTCTTGGTGTATATATATACACTGTATTTGAGGCCCCTAGAACCATAAAATGCAAAAATTCAGTGTTAACAACTTATTCTTGAATCCTCCCCCTTTAAAAATCAAATTGCTCTCATGTGGGGCATGTGCCCCATGTTGAGAGAACCACTGATTTAGACAAATATACTGTGAAGGAAAACATATACAAATTTTGGAACCAAAAAGATTCAGATTCATATCCTGGTTAAACCATCTCTATTTAGCAAGTTGTCAAATTCATAAAAGTTGAATGGTTACCAGGGGAAGAGTGGAGGTAGGATAAAGGAGTTGTTTTTTAGTGGGTGTAGTGTTTCAGGTTTATAAAATGAAAGATTGTTTCACAACATTGTGAATATATTGAACTGTACATTTAAAATGGTTGAGATGGCAAATTTTATATTATGTGATTTTCAGCACAATAAATAATTATTTACATTCTGTATTTAAGTTCTCTGAAAATTCAGTGTTTACACTTGTTGGGAGAAATAAGTGAGTTCTACTAAGTGAAATCATGACTCTACTGAATATCTCATGAATAAAAATACCAAAAATCATTGCATTGGTTTCCATTTTCTCCATCTTCCTAACCTCTTAAGAGTTTTTAATGATCAGCATAGGGACTAGGTACATGAAATTAATTACCTTTTGTGTGCATGATGGTGGTAAATCTCCATCATGTGTTTCAAAGGCAAAACATTGCAGATAATCAAGAGTTCCCTTGGAAATCATTTTAAGTTTGCATGGAATACTGAATGCCATATTTATATATTTTCTTAGGAAGTATTTACAGTTGTTTTCTTCTCCAACATTTAACACATTGTTCTGACTTTGTTTAAATACTATTCACAAGAGTTGGCTTGTGTAGAAGAGCCATGCTGCATAAAAAATATAAACATGACCTTTAAATGCAGAATATAGAGATCAAAGCTACCGAGATTGAGGCAATGGTGACTTTACAACCTCAAAGCCATATGTACTCCAAGTAGAGGTTTTTCAAATTCTGGAGAGTGTTTTATAACCTGTATCTCAAGCCCCACCTCCAGAGTTTCTAATTCAGTGGGTGCAAGGTTGTGGGGGAGGAATGGGGAATCCCTGAGAATCGCATTTCTAACACATCCTATGTGAATGCGGATGCAGGTTAGTACACCACAGTTAGCACTCAATACTTCAACTCACTGGGTGAAAGAGTAGAAAATATCTCACACACTATTAAAAATCTCTCTCCCAGATAAAGAAAATCACATGCGTGTTAAATAGCTTTATAAGATCTAATTATACCTAACTCCTAAACTCAAGCATTTGGAAAATTTAAAGGAATACAATATCCATAAAATGAACATGTTTGATGTGTGCAATTTCTTGGTCATGTGAGAAGACATTTAGGAATCGCACATTCCAATCCCAAAATCAAAAATCACCCTCTCGTTGACTTAACTCACCATTAAAATGCAAGCTCTGGTCACTGTTTATTGGGAAGAGCCCAAGAGAATCTCTACTGGGACTAAAGTTTTGAGGTCATATACTATGCTGAAGATTCTTTTCCAACATTTAAATCCCTTCTAATGTCATAATGCAGATGGATTTCAAAGAAACCCACTTCCTTTAATGCCCACACTCTTAGGCAAATAAAATCAAGGCACTGGCCTTGTACTCCAGCAGTAAGCTAGGGGATGAAAGAAAAAGTTGCAGCTCATCTATTTAAGTAAGAGATCAAAAATTAAAACCACATGTGACAAGCCTAATTTATCTGAGCCAATGTACATTTTTCCCTGAATGCCATATCCATTTTTCTAACTGCTTTATTCAATTTGCTTCTGTGAAATTTAGTTAAAGTTCCTGTTTTAAATTGCTTTTAGTATACATTGCCCCAAATTGTTTACTCCATTCTCTTTGATTCAAAGCTTTGCTCTTTTATTTCAGGCCTCTCTGTTCCTCTACCCATTCTTAATCTTCTCCCTGAAAGAATCCTCCTTGGGAGGGTTATTATCATGTCTCTCATGACGGTGTGCTTAAGGTTGTGTCAAAAGGGTACTTGCATGGTAGGATTAACTACTCTTTTGTAGGATTTGCTGAAATCAAAGCAATGGTTTCCAGTAATAGTTGTATCATAGTAAATCTAGTCTTTGGAGAAAGAATATTTAAAGTCACTGGTGAAGTAAACTCAATCTTACCTTAAACTTAAAGAGTAAAGGAATGGGAGATGATTAGTGTCTGGATTTGTGGAAAGGTAAGTTGTCCTGCATTTCATGTCTGTGCAATAAACCTACAATAAATTGCAATAAATAACTTACTTTGATAAATCTGATAGCAAGTTAAGGAGGGCAAAAGAGAGGGAGAGAGGTCATATTTTCAGGTTTCAGGACAGGCTGTGAACCCCAAATTTATATATCTTCAAATTTTAAGGACATTAGTGGCTTGATCAAAACATAGTAAAAGGGAGTGTATCTTCACTAAGTTTTACCACTATTATTTTATGAATTACAGTATTTGACATAACTGTCTGTGGGGAGGAAAAGAGCAATACTAGGAGCCTTATACCCAAATAATATAGATCAATCCTGTCAACATCAAAAACCTGTAAGAGGAATTGACTGATGTGATGCATGTTTAATCTCTCTCTCTCTCTCTCTCTCTCTCTCTCTCTCTCTCTCTCTCTCTCTCTCTCTCACACACACACACACACACACACACACACACACACCCCTCAAGCCCTGATTCTACTGAGATGAATGAGATGGAATACAGAATGACTCTATCTTGGGTTCTTGCAGATGTCAGCAGTAATAAACGTCAGGTAAGGTGACAGAACCTGTCTATTACTTATTAAAAGCAAATGTATTGGGTTGTCAAGAATTTTAACAGTTTATGTATCTACAATTAAATTTGTCTATCAGAAAATTAAACTCAAGTTTTTGTAAACACCTACATAAAAGGTGGCCCTGGTCTAACCATTTCCATACAGAAACACTGTCAGCTGGCACTGAAGGAGGCAGAGTCACTGGTTCAGAGTGCCATGAGAGTGGCAACCTATGAAGCCGAAGGGCAGGTCTGCCCTGCCAGGCCTTAGGGTTGACATTCCCACCAAGGAGGCCAATAGGGCACAGCATTGAATCAAAGAGGATTATTCGTAAGCCTTAAGATCTAACAGAATTTGCTTTGCCAAGTTTGATACTTGGGATCTGTCACCCCTACTTTCTTATTTATTGTTGGAGTGGAAATGTCCATCCTATGCCCATCTCAGTTTATATTTCTGTTTAAGCTATCCCAGCTCATCTATGCTAGACTATGACAGCCTGAGCAGACTAAGACACGTGGTCTCCACTACAGTTTCTGCATTCAAGTAGAGTGCTGTGCATTTTTTTTTATAAGACTGTGCATTTTTCTGTCCTTTGATGATGCTATTTCTCTCTTATCAGAAATCAGAGACATATTTCTTAATAGCATATTATTAATTTAACATATCATGTTTCAATCATTATAGTTCAGTATATAATGATTTAAAATTCCTGAAAAACATATTTGTATATACATAAAAAATAAAAATCTCTAAATACTGAGTAGTTGTGTTATGCTGGTGAGCTTGTTAGTGTTTTTGTTTTTTTTTCCTATTTGTTTATCACATTTTGTTTTCTTATATTGTTCATGCAATATTGTGTCATTTGAAAAGTAAATATAGAATGAGCTGGGAAAATAAAGAAGTGTTAATGAAAACAATGCTGTCATGTTAGTTCACATTTGTAATATTTTCTCCTTAAGAGTAACTAAAAAAAAATTAAGAATTTTGTTTTTATTGCTAATTTATGTTCATCCAGTGATCATTCACCATTAAAAGTTAATAATTGAATCTAAAGTCTGCAAATCTGACAGTATACATTGGATTTAAGAAAGTGTTAAAATTGGCCTGAAATATTTATTTTATAATCATGAAAATGTGTTTACATATTAAATAATTGTCCTTTTCAAACCAGTTTATTAGAGCAGTGTTTTAGTATTTTTTTTTCTTCTTAAAATAATTCCTACATCCTTGGCACTACTAAAAATGTGGTAGCCCTTACAGGTTTCGCTGAGTGGATAGAATATCAGCCTTCAGACCAAAGAGTCCTGGGTTCAATTCCAGTCAAGGGCAAGTTCCCTGCAGGCTCTTCCCTGGGACCCTGGTCAGGGCTTCTGCAGGAGGCAACCAATAAATGTGTTTCTCTCAATCTTTCTCTCCCTCTTCCACTCTCCCTAAAAAAATCAATGGAAAAGTATACCCAATGGGGATTAACAACAACAGCAGCAACAACAAAGTGGTAAAATTAGAATTCTATTTTCTATAGAAATTATCAATTTTTTTCTATTCCTCTCTCTCTTTCCATTTTCCCCTATTATTAATGACCTTTTTTCCCTTTCATCTAATAACTACCAATTCTACACCAAATACTACCAGGGGCTCTGAAGTTCTAGAGTTGAATAAACTCATCTCCAAGGATGACAGCCAAGTTCTTGGTCTGGTACAATGTGCCCTGTCGATGGCTGAGACAGAGGTATACATAGGCCCTGAGAAAGGCAGTAGAGACATTGAGCACCTCTAGAGCAAAAGCTCATTGCTTCTGACTGGCTTTGAAAAGAAACGATATTAAAAACAGATTCAGAGACAGAGAAGCATCAATCAGACAGTCAAACCTCAGAAGAGAAGGTAAGGGAGGCTGGGGGTAAGGGAGAAAGATCAACTAAATGACTTGTACGCATGCATATAAGCCTACCTAATGGACACACACCAGGGGGGTGAGGGCATAAGGGAGGGTGGAGGGGCAATGGGGGGATAAGAACTCATGTGTAATACCTTAATAAAAAACAAAATCAAAACACTCAAGTAGTTTATCTCCATTCTTTCTCTTATAGATTCATATTTAAATTATGAGGTGTTTTTTTTTTTTCATTTTTAAGTTCTCTTTTGGTAGGGAGAGGAAAAGAAGAGCTATTTTATATCAAACAATGGTTATTACACATTCATAACTTATGTTTCAGGCCTTTTGCTGTTTACTTTTAAAAGGATGAAAGAACCATTATAGGAACTGAAAGACTTAATTCAGTCCCAATTAGGACAATAGTGGCAGAATCACATTTCTTTTACAGTCCAGATTGCCTACTTGAAAGTTGAGGTTGCTTTTAGCTGGTAAGACATTTGTAAGTATCAAAATGGCTTTGAGTATTAGCATTCAAATCAAGCTCCATTAAAAGAGACATAAAAATAAAGTTTTTCACAGTACTTTTAAACGACTTATGATGAAGCTGATTGATCTCCTACATTAGGCAGAGAAAACTAAAATCCCCCAAGGAAACACTTAACATGAATAGAAAACCAGAGAATATTAATACACCATGTCTGTGGGTCCTGCATATTTTATTCCTTTCATAGTTCACATAATGATTATTGAAAACATAGTGCCTTCACACACATTGAAGTAAAACTCCCCTCTGACTTTATTGGGTGAAGTGTGCAAGATGACAAATGCATTTAGCCTTTAAATGAACTCAACTCATCAGAAGTGATGGGTACTTTACAGCTACTGATAGGCAGAAGTTGGGAATTTGGGGAGGTTGGAACAAGTCTGAATATTTTATCAGAAGCTAATGTGATCTATTTGATTCAGCGTGATGGCGTGGAAAGTCTCACAGGGACAGAAATTAGCACATTCAGCAACAGTGTAATAATATAGAAGTTAACATTTGTTGGGCAGATGAATTTTTGGTGTCAAACATAAAAATAGTTTTTTCCCCCTGTAACCTACTGTAGAGACCCACGAGGAACCATAAATCTGAAATATTGTGAATTTTGAAAATTGAACGTCAAAGATTAATTACCTCGAAGAGAACAGCAAAGAGCTTTTGCATGATTCACACTGACAGGGAGGAGATTATCCCCTGTAATTTAAAAGGGGGGAGTGAGGGGAAAAAGGATATTTGTATATAGTCAGGAGAAAAATCCTAAAACAAAGTTATCGCATTTGTTATACACATTTTAAAGGATTTTTCTCCTGACTATATACAAATATCCTTTTCTCCCTCCCCCCTTTCAAATTACAGGGGATAATATCCTCCCTATCAGTGTGAATAATCTATAGATGTAGATAGATAGATAGATAGATAGATAGATAGATAGATAGATAGATAGATATGGATAGATACAGAGAAGAGCCTTTCTAAGATATAGAAAATTCAAACAATTCAGATTTTATTCATAAAATGTGTCCATTCAATAGTTTCTCTTTAATACTATACCTTCCACACTGCCAACTACCTCAATATGTAAACCAGAAGAAGTCTCACTCAGGCAAATTCCTGGAACATGCATTCATCTCAGCATCTCAGTGCCCCATATATCCCCAGGGACTATGAGTTAGCTGGAATGGGGAAGTGAATAAGCTATGAAATATGAAGTTGAGCTCTGTTCCCATCAGGAAAATTTATTCTCCACAGTAACTCCATCCAGGATATTGATTATGCTCCAGGCATGAGGGAAAGTTTGACATAATGCCATGAAGCTTCATTTCTTAGTTCATCCCCAAATGCTTATTTGGCATCCTGATCTGAGCTCTCAGGGATTTCTGAGGATCCTGAAACCAAGTCTGTATTAGCTCATAAGGAATACTGTGGGAGCCGCCAGAGAAAAGCAGTAGATTCCTGCACCCCACAGAGTGTGTTAAATAAGCATTTCATTCAGCAAATGCACTGTGTTTTGAAAATTCACTTAACCCAAGTAGAAAGCTAAGTGAGAGAGGGAACTGAGGTAGGAAGGGAAACCAGTCTTGGCTTTGGTAGTGCTCAGGAATGAATTTCTAGGGTTTGGGTGGGGAAACATGGAAGAAAATTAGAGCTGAGAAGAAGAAAACTGGTGGAGTGATTAAGAGCTTAGTTTTGGAGGAATGAATCCTGAGCTTTATTGCTTCTATTCTTTTCATTTGGGCACATCCCATAACCCTTTTAAATTTCAGGATTTTATTTTCCATCTATATACTTGGCATATTTATAGTATCTTTTTTCATGATTATTGTGAGGTTTAAAATGAAATAACAATAGTAATTTAACAATAGTAAAAGTATACTACAGTACATAATAATTATGCATTTACCCATCTCTGGCAAATATTTTGATGGGTAACATCATTATTTTTAGTTGGATGCTGCTCTAATTTTTATTTCAGCTCTACTTTTCTCTTTGCAGTACCGGTTAGATGAGTCCCCCTAAATCTCCAGATCTCTGTTTCTCATCTCAGAAGTGGCAGGGATTGGCCAAGTAGTCTCCAAGGCCTCATCTAGCTCTAACAATCTATGACTTGTCTACTTTTACAGACTACACTTCTGAGAGTAGCCAACTAGAAACATATATTCACGTGAAATTCCAAAACGTGACACTTTATGTGGGGCTTAGAAAATGGAAAAAGGTACCAAGAAAATAATTACAGCGAGAACATTACAATAGAAAGGGCCCATAAAAATGTCTGCCTACTTTCAAATTTGGTTTTTCTACATGTGCATTTCCCATAGATTGCCCCAAATGCAATTTAGACAGACACCGAATTGGAATCAGAAAGTTGAATGTTTTATGAATTTTTGTCTCTAAGTGACATATGCTTTTCTGCAAAATCGGAAAATAAATTTGTTCAGTGCGTGAAGTGGAGTAGTACTGATGTAATTGGGTATGGCTGGCAAAATATGTTCGGTTTTAGTTGATGACACTTAATAAATCTCCTGTCAGGAATAAATTGAGTATTCATGGAAGTTTCAATGTACCTATGAACACAGACTAGCACAGAAATCTGAGAGCTTGATTATATTTTCTTTTATGGATTCAAAAGCATTGTGAAAATTGAATCCAATATAGATGGAACCCAGCATTTTACAAGACAACTTCTCTGTAAGATGAGAAAGGAACCCACTGAAACTGTTGGCATGCATGAGCTAATCCTATATAATAAAGAGATAATATGCTAATTAGACCAGATGGCAGAATGACTTTCCAGAACAATCTTCCAGAACAACCAGTGGGTGGGGCTGCAAATGACAACCTCCTTGCATGAATTTTATGCATCGGGCCTCTAGTGTGTAATATTATGCCACAGAAATTTACCATTGATCCTCATTTCCTTTGTTTTTCATATTAAACCTAGTTCGAGAAATTTGTGATTAGAATGAAAGATACTGCTGATCAGGAGATGGGAGGAGCATTAAGGTCTGTATATCTATTGGCTGCAACTAACAGCACTAACTGGCTAACTGGATCAAGTAGTTGGCATTCCTCTTAAATATCACATTTTTGAATCTTACGAAATCCGTGCAGCTTAGAAGAGAGGACTAAATACAGTCTAAAATGTGAAGGAGATGTCTAGCCTTTCTTTTCCAAATTGACAGAAATCCCAATGCATTGGATTAGGTTACATTTAATTTATATATTTCTGCTTTGATCTTTATTGCTATGTCTTAATGAGTTCATGCTGTTATGGTTATAGAATGATCTTTTTGTCTCTTGTTACAATTTTTGGCTTAAAGTCTATTTATCTGATATGAGCACAGCCACCCTAGCTATCTTTTAGTTTTCACTTATACAGAAGATCTGTACTCATCCCTTTACTTTGAGTCTATTGTAATAGTTCTCAAAGCAGTTTTGTTTTTTAATCTGGCCTGCTACTCTTTGCCTTTTGATTAAAAAATTTAATCCATCTTTATTTAGTGCTAGAGATCTGTTGCACAAAATTTGTGCAGGAGGAGTGTGTGTCCCTCAGCCTAGCCTGAAACCTCTCCAATCTGGAAAATCCCTGACACAATCTGGGACCACTGGCTACTAACCACTTGCTTGCCTGCCTGCCTAATTGACCCTAACTGCTTCTGCCTGCCAGCCTGATAGCCCCTTAACAGCTTCCCTGTTGGCCTGATTGGTGCCTAACTGCTCCCTGCTGGCCTGATAACCCCCAACTGCCCTCCCCTGCTGGCCTGTTCACTCCCAACTGCCCTCCCCTGCTGGTCTGTTCACTCCCAACTGCCCTCCCCTGATGGCCATCTGTGGCAGCCATCTTGTGATGACATGAGGGTGGCCATCACTGTCATAATGTCATAGTGAAACACATTACTCTTTGTGGTGATGCTGTGTAAATAAGTCCACTGTACTTCCACTTATATCAAATTATAGTGCAATTATAGTAGTAGACTATACAATCTAGGTTTAAGTACATTTTGTGATGTTTGGACAATGACAAAATTGCCAAATGGCACACTTTTCAGAAGGAATCCCCATCATTTAGCAGCCCATGACTGTATTAAACTGTTTTAAGGGTCATCAATAGAAAACACTCTGATGCCTAACTAGGAAGACCTTGCTGAGGATAACAATTTCCAATTTAAATCTCAATTTCCTATAACTCATCCTGCAACAGAACCTAATCTCAGTACAAGAGTAGCTCAGCACCCTATGGCATCCTGAATAGGATCCAATTTGGTGAAAGAAAGGACAGTCATCTTATCTCAGTGACCACCATAGTCACGAAGAAGTGTATGACTATGTAAGACCTTTATTACATTTCTGACTTAAAGGGAGAAAGAAAGAGGTGTGTGGTGGAGGGCGGGGAGAAAGAATGGAAGAGAAAGAAAGAAAACCTATTTGAATAGATTCAAGTGAAGCATCTGACAAAATGTAAAATAGAAGTTTAAAAAAGAAGAAATGGATGTATTTTTAATATCAGCTGTTACGTAGATGTGTCTTGACTTGGGTCTAAAGTGAAGCCTGAGGCAGTTATATATACAAGTATTTTCTTTTCCTACTTGGTGGTCTAAGGGGGACAGGAGAAGGGTTGATACCATGAACCAGGAGAAAGGGACAGAAAATGTTAACATTGGGAAGATGGGAAATCATGAACATTCTTTATAAATAAATTTCCCTCATATATCTTTTTGAGATAAAAAAAAAAATCACATAGTAATTTTACCTCACAGAAAATGTGGGAATTTTGATATATTGAGTGTCCCATAGGAAAATTGGGAGTTTTATTTCTTTGGTGGACAGCACAATTTTTACTTTCTGTCCAACCTAAATTTCTACACATCTTCACTCTTCTAAAAGTTTGAACAACTTTAAAAGTATATTTATGTTAGTTTTGGAATTTTTCAATCAACAAAACTTCCCAATAACATCTGCATTAATAATATTTCACAGTAAGCATCCTTCATATTATTCCATTTGATGCTTTGTGAATGCATCTTTTGTTGTCAGGAAATTTGGGCTTCAGGTTTATGAAACACAATAAATTATTCATATAACATATTTCATATCCTTACAGCCAGAGTAAACTTGTCACTATCTAAATGAAAATAGGCCTTTGGTTCATATAGTACTTTGCCAAGTAGCCTCCATGAAGTGACTGACCCTCTTGTGACTTAAAAATCCATGCACCTCAACAGTGATTGTTCATCTGTCCATGCATCCTTTTATATGACATTTTGCTTTTGTGTATAATTCAACAAACCTATGTCAAATGCATTCTGTGCATCAGAAACTACACTTTGCACTAAGGATAAGAGATTAAGAAAACACAGTACCTGAAACTCTCTAGGCCTATGAAATGCTCACAATCTAATAAAAGATTTAGAGGTGCTCAAATTCATGTCATAGAAGCAAATTTCTGATAGAGATAAATAAATTCCAGGAAATCTAACTAACATAAAAATCAAGTTTGCACAAAGATGAGAAAGAATGGGATATTTCATTCAAAAATAAAAAAATAGAAGATAAACATGAACTGGGCATGAAGATTATGTAAGAATTGGCAGATGGACCTGACAGACCAAAGAGGAGATTGAGATTTTTCTGAGATAAAATAGCACAGGCATAAGTACACTGGGTGGTCAAATGAACTGTGTTTGGAGACTGGCTAGAGTATTCACTAAGGATGAATGGGATGAAATGAGTGAGGATGAAAAGGAATGAACAAACCTAATTATAACAAGAACTGAATTCCATATCAAGAAATTTGGCATTTATGAGATGCTAGAAAATGTTAAAAATAAACTTCACCTGCTAACTGTGCTGCTAAAATTAGATTCTTTCCTCATACAACCAAAAGAGCCTTTTTTTCTTTTTAGCACAGCCCTCAGACTCCCCAAAACTCAGGAATAAACCACACAATCTCTGGATTTCATTTTGGTTCCAAGAGAAAATTGTCACTGGGGCAGAAATAGACTCGTAAGTACTAAACTTCCCCATTGGCCAATACATCTTTGGCATTAGGGAAACAACTAATTGGCCCTGTCCTGTGGAGGAAAATAGTTGCCTTACAGCAGCAAACACTGCCATCAATCATTTTATATACTTCTGTAAATAAAAATAAATGGAAGTAAAAATATTCCAGCACTTCCATGTTTGTGCTCTGGACCTAACTGTAGTTCATGTAAGCACATTTGCCCCAGAAGGAGCAGGCAAGAGAGGAAAAAAATGAAGATGGACTTAGTAAGCAAATACATGAGCTCTGCCAAGTGATTCTGTTTCCCCTTGCATGTTGTATCTGCATTAACTGCACATTGGTGAAAAATGAAAAACCTCCATTCAGTGGCAGGTTATTCAGCGATCCCCCGGTTTCTGATGTATAGCTCCAATTTCTTTACTCTGAGAAAACTTTGCTTTCCTTACAAAGCTCTTTGGAACTCTCCCTTGGGGCTTTGTTGCCTACAATGATGAAAAGACAGGCAAAGAAAGGGAACATCAAATGGAACCAGAATGATGAGAATAAACATAAAGGGAGTTTGCAAAGGCTATTTGTTGCTAAATGAGTACATCATGTGCTATTGTGCATATGTCATGAGATCCCGCTTCAGCCTAGTCCCGGAGATCAATATGCGTTACTAATCAAAATGGCAAGAGAATCATAGCGCTACAATGATCAAAGTGATAGCAAGTAGTTTTATTGTAGTCTCCACATTGACAGCCACATATGTTCTATTGAAATGTTTCAAAGGTAGGGGCTGGTGTCATGAGTAATTCGCTACTGATGTTGGGTGGGTGTTCTTATTCTTGTGTTTTCACGTGCAGGAACTTCCTGAGGGCAACCCAAATGGCCTAGCACTACACTTCTATCTCATTCCCCCACATATAACTAACTACCCATTGTGAGTGAATGTGGGGATACTTTTCTCAACTGGGAAGAGCTAATTTCTTACAAAGCAGCGAACACTGAAGATTAGTCTTTTTTCTTCCCTCTTCCCTAAACCACTAAAGGAGAATGATTTGATTTAGAACCTGCTCTACAGAACTGACATCTTTCCTCAGGTGGCTGTCCCAGAGCTAGACTCGGGAATGACTGAGGTTAATGATCTGAGTTAGGGAATAGGAAAGCTTCATAAAATGGGTTTGTCTCTCAGATGTAATCCACATTTCCCAAGCACCATTATCTGTCATAGAGATGATATTTCAACTTTCATTTTCCAGACTCTTCCATATAAGTTCCCATTTAATCTAAACTAATGCAAAATCCAGTGGTTAGTCATGGAAAACATAGAATCCTATTAAATATCATTATCATTGAAAAGTAATTGTCTACATCAAAATAAAAAGTTTCTGCACAGCAAAAGAAACCATCAACAAAACAACAAGAAAGCCTACTGCATGGAAGTACATTATTTGCCAATGCTATCTCCAATAAGGGTTTAATCTCCAACATTTATAGGGAACTCATATCACTTTAAAAAAAAAGGAAGATAAACAATCTACTTAAGAAAATGGGCAATGGACATAAATAGATACTTTTTGAAAGACAACATACAGAAGGTCAAGAGACATATGAAAACATGCTCAGTCACTAATCATCTGAGAGATACAAATTAAAATGACAATGAGGTACCATCTCGCACCTGTCAGAATGGATATTATTAACAAATCAACAAATGACAAGTGCTGATGAGAATGCAGAGAAAAAGGAACCCTCATGCACTGCTGGTGGGAAGGCAGACTGGTGCAGCCACTGTGGAGAACAGTATGGAGCTCCCTCAAAAAAACTCAAAAGGAGCTCCCATTTGGCCCAGTAATCCCACTTCTAGGAATATGTCTCAAGAAACTAAAAGCACCAATCAGAAAGGATATATGCACCCCTATGTTCATAGCTGCACAATTTACAATAGCTAAGATTTGGAAACAGCCTAAGTATCCATCAGCAGCTGAGTAGATTAAAAAACTATGGTACATCTACACAATGGAATAGTAAGCTGCTGTAAAAAGGAAGGGACTCCTACCATTTGCAACAGCATAGATATACCTAGAGAGCATTATGCTAAGCAAAATAAGCCAAACAGAGAAAGATAAATATCACATGATCTCATTTATGGAATATAATGAACCACATAAACTGATGAACAAAAACAGATCCCGAGACAGATAAACATTGATCAGGCTGTCAAATCTCAGAGGGAAGGTAGGGGAAGGTGGGAATAAGGGGAAAGAGATCAACCAAAGAACTTGTATGCATGCATATAAGCATAACCAATGGTCACAGACACCAAGGGGGTGAGGGCATGAGTGGGCGAAGGGAGATGGGGTGCGGGGCAAGGAGGGGTAAGGACACATATGCAATACCTTAATCAAAAAAAAAATAGTCTGTACTTCCTAGTATTGTGTGCATATATGTGTGTATGCACTTGTTATAAAACTAAAAAGTCTAATTTCATATAAACCATGGAAATATAATAAAAGGGAAATGATAATAAATTGGATATGGTATTAGTTAGCTGGGGAAATTGAATAACTTAAACTCTGTTCTTGTTTCCTCCTCTCTAGTATTCATTGTGTATAATCTCAATTTTAAAATATTTAGTATTTTGTAATTCTAAAATATTCTCTTATTTACTATGTAAATCACTCTGTTTGCTTTCTGGGGTCACTAATAACTGACGCTTTGTTGTTTTGTTGTTGTTGTTTTTAATATATTTTATTGATTATTTACAGAGAGGAAGGGAGAGGGATAGAGAATTAGAAACATTGATGAGAGAGAAGTATGGATCAGCTGCCCCCTGTAAACCCTCTATTGGGGATGTGCCTGCAACTAAGGTACATGCTCTTGACCGGAATCGAACTTGGGACCCTTCAGTCTTCAGGCCATGCTCTATTGAGTTAGCAGAACCAGCTAGCTTATAACTGACACTTTGATGGTCACATATATACTGATACTTAGCAAATGGAAAGAAAAAGGTAATCATTTATATTACTAATGAATTAAAACTATTGAATGCATTTACCCATTTATTTGACAAGAGCAGCAAAGCAAGAGAATTTTGTTTTATCAAAATTTGAGAGTGGTGGCAAGCTGACAGAGCAGTTCTGAAACTAGTCATTTAGAGACTGTGAAAGAATAGGTTATTAATGAACAAAAATTCACTCTTCCCTTCAACCATGAAAGGAGGAGTGTGCTTCCTCATCTCAAACTTAAACTAGACCATATGACTGGTTTGGAGCAATCAAGTGTAGATTAAAATGATAGCTTAAGGATTTTAGCTGGGGCCTTAAAATATATCACTTTTTTTTTACCCTTGCCTTCCCCCAATAACAAGAATATGCCTTGAATATTTGCCCATTCAAAGATAAAGACATATGGATGAGACCTAGACCCAACGCAGAATCTGAGGCCAAGCTAAACTGAGCCTAACCTAGATCAGTTGAAACTCAGCCAAGTCACATATACTATATTAAGACATAAATGCCTATCAGTTTGTTACTAATATATAGTGGTTGTTTTTCATGTATCATTAAATAGCTAATGACAGATGTTCATGAGAAAAGGAAACTATTACACACTGTTGGTAGGAATGTAAATTGGTAGAGCCACTATGAACATAGAGGTTGTTAAAAAAAATTAAAAATAGATCCAGCAATTCCTCTACTACTGGATACATAGCCAATGAAAGTTAAATCATATTTGTGTTCCTATATTCACTGCAGTAGTATTCACAGTGGCCAAGATCTGAAAACAACCTATTTGTCCTTTGACAGATTTATGGATAAAGAAAATGTGGTGGTTTATATACAATGGAATGTTAATTAGCCATAACAAGAAGGAAATCCTGCCATTTGTGACAGCATGTATTAACCTAGAGAATTTCATGCTAAGTGAGTTATCTCAGACAAAGGCAAATGCTGTATGATGTCATATGTAAAACCTGAAAAAAAAGTCAAATTCATAGAAATAGATAATAGAATGGTGGTTCTCAGGGCCTGCGGGGAGGGGAGGATAGGGACATGCAGGTCAAAGGGTACAAACATGCAATTGCAAGAACAAGCTCTGAGAGTCTAATGTACAACATAGTAATTATACCTAATGATAATGTGTAAAACACTTGAAAGTTTCTTCTCTCTCTGCTCACTCCAAAAATAAACCACAAAAAATATGTGATGCAATAGATGCTTTATTTATTTTGATCTTGGCATTTCTTAATTAGAAATCAGACTAACTAATATGTAATCCTGTCAGCTTCTATGTAATATATAACCTAATCATTTTTGTCTTTCTACAATTCTTCTAAGATTGTATTCACTTAAGGAGAGAGGAATGTCATGTGTTGAGATCCAGCAAAGTATGAAACCAAGTGCTAGGTGCGTACATAAAATGGCTCAACTCTCACAGCAAATCTCAGACTTAAATGATTGGACTGGGATTGAATCTCAGCTCTGCTTTAAAAGCATATTATCATCATAAAATGTTCTATCTGCAAAAGTTTTCCTCATCTTTTTATTCTCTATTCCATTCATACTTAATGCTGAACTTAACTGTTGTCTATTCTCAAGATCATATTTACAGGATTCCTTATTTTTTCCATTTTGTGGAGTAGGATTTGAGTCTTAAGAAGTGTAAAATATGATATGAATTAGTTACCTTCATAACTGAGTAATAAATTACAAGCTTGTTTGAAAGCTTGATCTGCAGAAATGGAGGAAGTTAGCACTGGAAAACCTCCACCACTTCTCCCCAAAGAGGTGAGATTTTAGGTTTGTCTGAACCTACAACTAATAGGAACTTTTTATACCCTAAATAAGTGCTAACTGGAAACTTAAGTCCTTATATCTTATGTCTTCAGCAGGTTTTATTGTGTTTATAGGATATGTTCATTCCAAAGACCAGTATTTCCACTGTCAACTCTATTATGTAAAATGCAGAGAGTTCAGGGACTCTATTGATTCCATGATAATCATGCTAATTATTACCTGTATGCTGGAATCTTATCTGGCAGCATGTGATAGGTAAGGTTCTTTTTTAACCATGTTAGAGATCAGAGCTTTCCCAGTGAAGACTGCCTGCCTACTCCATAGTACTTGGTAAGTTTTGCCTATACTATATTATTTAAAAATGCAAGGAAAACCTGTTATCTATAATAATAAAAGGGTAATATGCTAATTATACCAGAGGGAGGCCATCCTTGGTCCTGGATGCTGGAGGGAAGCTGGTGCTGGCAGCTGGGGAAAGGAAGGCCTACTCTTGCATGAATTTCATCCATCAGGCCTCTAATTGATTATAATGGTCAGGATTCCATCACAACACTAATGACAATTTCAAATGGGGGTAATTTGGAAAGAGTTTAATAGACTGATTATAAAGTCACGAAGGGAGTTTGAGGATGCTAATAAGGGATAGTGCAGTGTCCTAGTGCTGGTATCAACTGTGAAAGATTAATACCTCTACACCTGACTGGGCGGGTAAAAGGAGAAAGACTATCTCTGTCTGGTTAGCTGTATGTAAAAGGTTGTTTAACAACAACTGGGCAGAGAAAGAGCTGGGGAATTGATACCCTAAATTTAATTTCCTCTAGCCCTACTCTTTAAACCCCCCCCCCCATTTTATTCCACCTTTAATTAAAGTTTGAGGTCAAAGAAGTGCATTGAACAAGTCCATATACCAAACTCCTGGGGCGCAGACCAATATGAAGAAGATGGGAGAATGAATCTGGAGGGACAAATGAAAGACACCCTTCACATCGATTGAGGGAACTTCTCAGGGGGAAAAAACAGATAAAGGAAAATTCAGGCAAATACTTTTCTTTTTATTGGAATATTAAGTAGAACTGATTAGACAATAAATCTTTTTATGCTGAAAAAGGTAAGGTATAAGGTAGAGTTATGTAAAATAGGGCAATTTTGGCCACTGACTTCAGAATAGATTTATAGCTTTGCACTCCTGAACGACAGGGATACTTTCTAAGAAATATGTCATTAGGTGATTGTGTCCTTGTAGAAACATCATAGGGTGCACTTACACAAATCTAGTGTAGCCTACTACACACCTGGGCTATATGGTATAGCCTATTGCTCCTATACAGTATATTGCAGTACAAAACAACAAGAGATTAAGTCAAGCTCAAGAGAAAATAATGAAATCAAGGGAGGAGATAACCAGGAGATGTATGTGGCCATACAGGGGTAACATGGCATACTGCTCTACAACAAACATTTTATAAGTAGAATGCGCTCTAAAATAATGATAAAAAGTATAGTGAATATATAAACCAGAGACAGTTGTTATCATTAATGGTGTAAATCATTGTATGTGCTGTAGTTTTATGTGGCTGGAGCAAAGGATTGTTGACTACTAGCATCACTGCAAACACACGAGTAATGCCTGTGCTATGGCATTATGATGGCTGCACTGTTGCTAGGTCATAGGAATCCTTCAGCTCCATTGTAATCTTAAGGGACCACAATTTTACATGTGTTTGTCATTGACAGAAACATGTTTATGTGATGCATGACTGTATATAGCCACTGATCAGATAAGAATAGGTAAAATGTGAAGGATTCACACTACGTGACTGCAAAAGAAAAGAGTTGAGCATAAATCGAATTATAACAAGTGGAGTAGACGGTTCAGCTGAGACCCAGATATAATTTCCCAGGTCTTGGTTATGGGAATGCCCTCCTCATGTTAATTATGTTATAAGGAGATACACAACAAGTACATAAAATAAAACTAAAATTGGGGAGAAATAACACATTATAGAACTTGCTACCCAAAACACTATGCAAACAAGTAACATAGGCATCACTTAGAAGTTAGAAATTCAGAATCTTGGGTTCTAACCTAGGAATTATTGAGCCATAATTTGTATTTTAAGAAATTGTCATAAGATTCACATGCATAAAGTTTTTAGAAATACTGGAGTAGTTATACCTTCTTGGTGAGCTGGGGGAGGTCATTGTAAAATGGGATGGGACTGCAGTTACAAGATTTTATATCATAAGTCAAAGTGATTTTATTGAGCTTGTGAGCTCAGGAGATTAGGGGGACTAAAGACCTATAATATCACCCACTGACTAGATGAAGTCAACGTAATTACATCAGGAGATTATGAATACACTGTTCAATTGATTGCCAACAAATCAAGGGAGGAAACTCCAGGACAAGGATATGCTTATCATCTTCTCCCTGTTCCCTTGATCTATTATTCTGCATTGTGCTCCACTTAAGAGTGATAAGGCCTCTCTAAAGGAAATAGGGTGGAATGAAAGAATGGCAATATAGGTGTTGTACATTTATAAATCTATCAACTATGCCAAATTCAACCTGTTATCAGGACCCACTTCTCATAAATTGTGACTAGTAGAGAGGTAGCGTAAGCATGATACATGCAGAACCATAAGCAACCAAAAATGAGAAGGGTTTCTCTCCAGTCCAAAAAGATTTTATATATATTTGACCAAAGTTTAAAAACTATAAAAGTTTCATGATAGCACAGAACTATTTTTTGTTTGCTTGTTTGTTTACCGGTGTATCTCCAGAACCTGGAACAAAACCTGGAGCTTAATAATACCAGTTGAATTTGTTGAAGGATTTAAAATATTTCCAATAAGTCACTGAAAGCTTCAAACCAAAATTTACCACCCCACCTCTGGGATAATAAAAGGTGTTAGCAGATTAGAATATATAGACACCCAGCTATTGAGAACTTGGTTCACTATTCAGGTGTCTCTTGAATTTGTTGAAAATTCTTGAAATACTTGACATTCAACATTTTCCTAAAACTTAAGGATCTCAGCTTTAGTCAATATCTTAGCTACAAGGGTATTACTAGTGTCCTCTTCCAAAAAGAGAATAAAACGAAAAATATTAAAATAGGAAGATATTTCACATCAAGTAAATAGAAAGAGAAAATCTCAAATAAAAGGAGCTGAGATTATCACACAGATAATCCAGGTAAGAAAAAAAAAAACAATCTGCTGGTTTTACTCCAGGACACCTTAAATACTTAAGTAGGGTATTCAGCATGTGCTTCATATTGGGACAGAAGCCACTTGAACAGGAGAACATTAATTTGCACAGAGTGAGATCTTAAGAGTATCTGCTGAATAGCTAGAAAGAATTAAGAGAAAGCTGGATTGGAGGTAAGGTATATATTTTCTCTAGAATAAGTATAAAAGAGGCACAGCTAGTGCCAAAGCACTAAGACAAAAAGCCATACCTGGTGATTAGCGGACCAATTATACTGTGAGATAGTTATAGAAGCATGGTCCATCAATCAGCATCATCATCACTTGTTAGAAATGTAAAGTATTGGCTCCACCCATAATTTCTGCTGAATCAGAAATTCTGTCAGTGGGTCCTTGGAATCTGTGTTTTAACCAACTCATTGAGGTGATTTGGATGCCTGCTAAAGTTTGGGACTGCTGGTCTAGAGCACAAAGGTTTAGGAGATCAGGCCAAAGGGGGAGATTGGGACAAATGGAGAGATCTAAGTCTTGTTATTCAGGGACTTGTGGACAGCCCAAGAAAGCTGGACTTCACTGTCGGTGATTGTGTAGGGCAGTGATCTGAATGTAATTATCTGATGTTGGGCAAACTGGTACAGTGTAGACTTAAGTGAATCTTCTAATTAACTTTTTTATGTTTGAATATTTCCATAATTTGGTAATTATTTCTCTAATGAACTATTCCTTTTTGGATCAACTTTATTAAGTTTCTGTATTATTGCAGCTTTTGGCTCTTTTAACTTGAAGTTGATAAAAATCTGCAATACTACTGATAATAATATTCATCTTAGTGAGTATTTTAGAGAAGTCATTTTTCATTTCTGTCCTTAAAATCACAAAAGAGAATTTGCATTGAGGTACAATCTTACTTGCCCACATTTCTCTATGAGCTGCATTCCTTTGAGGTCTGGATTGACTGATCCTGTATTTTTCTCCAGAACCGTGCAGTTCAATTCATATTTTAGTATACACTAGTCAAAGTCTATACTTTTCAATGATGAATAAAGTGCATTACTGAGGTTCTCTTTACACAGTTCCTGAGGTAGGACAATGAAGAAAAAAATGAAAATTAATTATCTTTAAAATCTTTAAAAATACCTGTTTTTCCAAATGGAGAGTGTTTGGAGTAAGTGTGTATTTTCCTATATTTTTGCTGCCATTTTCGGAAGCATTAGATGACATTTACAACAACTCTGTGAATCATTTTTCCCATCCTTAATCCCTTGTAGGGAGTAAAAACATAAGAAAGTTCTTAAAGAAAGAATACTTCAAAGAGACCTATTTTGTTGACTGTGCTCTATGAGGGCTATTTTCTTTCCTCTTATATGTACATATGTATTTATCTGTCCACTTGTTTGGTTATTTGTGTTTTTATGTATTTATTTATTTATTTAGTAAAGATAACAGGTGTAGTTTCTGATCTCCTCTCCTTTTCCTCTCTCCTCTTTTCTACTTTGGCATTCAGTCTGCCCTTCCAAGGGGGGTATCCATCAGCATGATTTCATAGACAAATAGGAGAAGTATAACCAGTTCTATAAAATATAGTTTAAAAATAACATCTCCTTCCAATCCAAAAGCCTCTCCGCAAAGAGGTTTTCAAAAGAAAGAAAACAACTTTATTATTGAATAAGCATTAGGCCAGATGCTCGTTATATGCAATCTACCAAGGGGATTGCAAAGATAGGAAAAATCTCACTCTTTTATATAGCTGAGCAGATACAACCCATTTTATACATGTCCTCAAGATAAATAAGAACTAATCCCAGGAAGGAGAACTTGACAGTATCATTTGTCACACATAGTTTTATGTAGATCATTCACTTGGTAATTTGGGGTAGCCATCTGTGCTAGTTAACTGGCTTACTTCGTATGTGTTTATGACAGGAAGTAGTTTTGCAGCAATTGCCAGCCCACTATAGGCTGACTACTGCCCTCCCCCAGAAACCAGGAGGTAGGGGTGCTCTCTTCCTTGATGATTACAATTAAAGTGTATGGTTCCCAGGTTCTTGAGAAAGACATTCCTGGGACCTAAAACTGGTGAGAGACTTATTTAGCTTTTAAAAGATTTACATATATTTCAAAGAGAGGAAACATTAGCAATTACATGTTTTTCTAAAGTAAATGCTCTAAGAAGGGGTGAAGTCTCTTCCCTTACCTCAACAGAGAGAACAGAACCTTTTATTTTTAATTTGTATTTATTTTCTTATCAGCCAAATACATCACACACTAGGAGTCAGAAACTTAAAACTTCATTCCTTGCTTTCTCACTCAGTGGTTGTTACTTAATATTCTATGAACTCCAGTTTCTATCTATGGGTGATACACAATGTGTAAGAACTCATGTACAACATGTGATCCTTAGACCAACAGCAGTAGAGATGGTTGGACACACAGAATTTCAGGTTCCCATCCAACCCGAAAACAAACAACATAGTTTAACACCAGCTTTGGTGATTCAATGCACATTTAAATCTAAGAAGCACTAGTCTAAGTCCATAGTTCTCAAAGTGTAGCCCCAAACCAAGAGCATCAGTATCATCAAGGAACTTACTATAAATAAAAATTTTGGGCTCCATCTAATATTTACTAAATCAGAAATCCCAGGTACCGTGTCCAATTATTGTGTAATCATGTGTTTTTTTAAATAAGATTTATTGAGATAAAAATGAAAGAATAAAGTGTTTTTAAGTGTATAATTCTATTAATTTCAACAAATTCATAGCCTTACAACCATGACCATCATTAAAACATACAGTATTCCCGTTACCCCTGAAAGTTTATACTTTTACCTATTTACTTAGTCTGCCACCTCCAGCTCTAACATTAGCAATGATTAATCTGTACCTATAGTTTTACTTTTCCAAATGCCAGATACATGAAACCATATAATATATATACCTTTAAATCCATCTTCTTTCAGTTAGCCTACTGCATTAGTCCATGTGCATTGTTTAATTATGACATATTTATAAGTTTTCCTATTAACCTGCTATTGAATTCTAGTTTCATACCATTATGGTCAGAAAAGAAATTTGAAATGCTTTCAGTCTTAAATTTGTTATGATTTTTTCGTGGCCTGATATATGATCTATTCTGGAAAATGTTCCATGTGCAGTAGTGAAGAATGTATATTCTGCTGCTGCAGGATGGAATATCCTGTATATATATGTTAGGTCCATTTTGCCTATAGTGTTGTTCAGGATTGGTGTTTTCTTATTGGTTTTCTGTCAGGATGATCTATCCAATAATGAAAGTGGAATATTGAAGTCTTCTACTGTTATTGTATTGCTACCTATTTTCCCTTTAGTTGAAGAGGGGAAAACACTTACAAACTCATTTTTTGAGGTCAGCATTACCCTGATGCAAAGACAGAAAAGAATAGTACAAGAAAATAAAATTACAGGTTAATCACTCTAATAAACACAGATGCAAAATCCTCAACAATATACTAGTCAATTGAATTCAACAGCACATTAAAAGGATCATACACCATGATCAAGTGGGATTTATCCTGGGATGGAAGGATGTTTTAATATATACAAATTAATAAGTGTCACATGCCAAAGTAACAAAATGAAGGATAAGAATATGAAGGATAAGAATATGATTATCTCAAAGATGCAGAAACATTATGAAAATGCAACATCTTTTCATAATAAAATCTCTCAACAAATTAGGTATAAAAGGAACAACGTACCTCAACATAATAAAGGCCATATATGAAAAGCTGGCAGCTAAGATCACACACACACACACACACACACACACACACACACACACACTCACAGCTGAAAGTTTTGCCTCTAAGATAAGAACAAGTCAACGATTCTTAACACCTCTCTCCAATGAAGTATGGAAATGCTAGCCAGAGCAATTAGGAAATAAAACATTATAATCAGAAAGGAAAAAAGTAAATTTGCTGATGACAATCTTACCTACAGAAAACCTCAAAGACTCCACTTAAAACTGATAACCAAGTTCAGTTAAGTTGCAGGGTATAAAATTAATACAAAAAAATCAGTTGTGTTTCTATACACAAACAATGAACTATCAAAAACACACACACAGATATAAAGAAAAACAATCCTGTTGAAAATAGTACCAAAAATAAAATACTTAGAAAAAAATAAAATACTTAGAAATAAATATAACTAAGAATGTGAAAGATCAATACAATTATGACTTTAACACACTGATGAAATAAATTGATGACAAATAAATGTACAGGATCCCTTGCCCACAGACTGGAAAAATTAATATGGTTGAAATGTTCAAACTACTGAAAGCAATATACATATTTAAGCAATCCCAATAAAAATTTCAATGGCATTTTTACAGAAATAGAAAAGAACAATCCTAAAATTAATTTGAGTTCACAAACAGTCAAAATAATCTTGAGCAAGATAAAGAAAGTGGTAGGTATCACACTTTCTGATTTAAAATTACCTTGAAAAATTATAGTTACCAAATAATGTGATACTGGCATAAAACTAGATACATAGACCAATGGAACAGAATAGAGAGCCCAGAAATAAACCAACATATGTATGGTCAACTAGTCTTCAAAAAGGGCATCGACACTATACATGGGGAAAGGATTGTCTCTTCAATAAAAATATATTGTAAAACTGGATATCCAGATGCAAACAAAGTAATATTGAGAAAAAGTAAATTAAACACTTATATATAAGGCTATGACTTATAAAATTCTTCAAAGTAACCTAAATACAAGTTTCTTGGCAACAATTTATTGGCTATGACACCAAAAACAAAACAAAACAAAAAAGTAAAAAAAGAAAAGTGGGATTGTGTCAAACTAAAAAGTTTCTGTACAACAAAAGGAACAAAATTAAAAGGCAACCTATGAAATGCTACAAAATATTTGTAAGCCATATAGCTGGCAAAAGATTAATAACCAAAATATATGAGGGACTCATGCAACTTAAAGAAGAATTTACTGCCCTAGCTGGTGGCTCAGGTAGTTGGGCATTGTCCCTTCAAGGAAAGGTTGCTGGTTCGATTCCCTGTCAAGGCATATGCCTAGGTTGCTGGCTTAATCCTTGGTAGAAGGTATGCAGGAGGCAGCAGCTGGTCAATGTTATGTCTCTCTCTCTCTCTCTCTCTCTCTCTCTCTCTCTCTCTCTCTCTCTCATGCTAACAAGACATTCTTCACTACTGCACATGGAACATTTTCCAGAATATATGTGTGTGTGTGTGTTTGTATGTGTATATATATATATATATATATATATATATATATATATATATATATATATATATGAAGTAAGAAGTGAATTTACTAATGACAGTGTCATAGCATTTTTTTTTAATTCAGAAAACTCTTTATTCAGTTCTTTTTTATTTTTCAGTCCTTTGGAAAGTACCTTGAGTGCAACTTTAGAAATATTAAAATCCAAACCATTCTGACCAGATATTTCTCTTTTTATATTAATCGTTGAGAGTAAACACTGTCTTTGCAATTTTCTCCTATTTCTACCTTTATAATTTCCCTGAAACAACTGCTCAGGAGTCTGGGCATCATTCCTAAATTTTAGTTGGAGGACTGCTTTGTTTTTCTGCACCCAGGTCTGCCTGAGAGGGGTTAATTACAAGAGCAGCCACTGCCCCAGGCAATTCCCTGGAGAGGTCTGAGGTTTTTCAAGCCCCACAGGTGAATGCCTTGTTCTTTGTTTGGCAAAAGAAGTTATCAGGCAGAACAATGCATGCGGGAAATTTAGAAATTACATGTGAGAAAAAAGGATCTATACACAACCACAATTCAAGGTCTTCCTGTCAAGGGTTCTGATCTAATCAATCACGGCTTCTCAATTCATACAGTCTATTTATCTCTTGTGTGGAAGGGTTGAAAGCCAAGATTAATGATGGCAAAGAGGAGTGTAGCTTCTGCAGAAGATGGTGACAAGATATCCTTGGAAAATCTTCCTTGTGTTATCCAAAGTTTTCAAACAGATGAGTATAAAATCAGAAATATTTTGACTACTCAACTTTCTAATTAGGGCATAAATGTTAATATTACATAAATTATCTAGACAGATCATGTCAAGTGTTATTTTCCTATCAGTTCAACGGTTCATTAATTTATATTTAATATGGTTTTATTCTGACAGCATTGCATTGACTATAACAAATGCAATTGACTTTTCCTGGCTACTTTCATAATATTTCACTGCAATTTGCTCCATCTTGGTTGGAATAAAAATTTAGCTGACATTAAATGGTAAGATAGTCAGAAATAATGAGCATGTTAACATACTTGTTGCTCCAATTTTGGCTAGCGCATGGTTTGTTCAAAGAATTGTGATAGTGAGATTAAACTGGTTAATATTATTTCCTTTTAGGTACTATAAAAAGAAATATAACCAAAACAAAATATGTTTCCTGTCTGGTATATGCCTTTGCATAGCTTGCTATAATATATAGGATGTCCCCTCAAAAATGTATACACACGTTGATAGCTGATTTCTATCACATTTGGAAAACAAAAAATGAAATGTATTTTAATAAACCAGCCTTAATAATTACTCCAAGTGTGTATATATTATGGGTTATACTTTATACTATCCTGTATACTACCTGTAACACTTTATTTCTTGTTATCCTGTGTAAGCATAATAGGAAATAAAGTATTATAGAAAGTACTAAACAATTTTTTTTCTGGTGTAATTGCCAATTTTCTGTGGATAAAGGTTCAACTACTAAACATGCACAGCATAGAAAAAGCCCATGTAAATCGTACACTGACCTATCTCATTACCCTCAACTAATGTTTTTGGCTGAAAATGCTGAATTTATGATTCACCCCAAACATCTGGTGCCCTTACAGAACTCTGTACCCAGCGTATGCCACTTTCTCTGCCCCTTCCTTTCTCTAGCACATCCATTCTACCCCTGCCCACCAGTCAGCCTGAATATTCAGTTCAAATGCTACATTGTGTTCCTGCCTTTCATTTTTTCATAACAGGAAATGTATTCCTCTATTACAGAATCTACCCTGCTATACTGTAATTTTCTGTTCATATTTATATTTAATGAAAATATTATTCTATATTTCTATCCTACTATGTTGACTATTGGAGGGGAATGAAATTAAATTATTTTTATGGTCTCAGTGTCCTAAGATAGTAATTCTAATCCAATATGGATTCATTGTGTGATAAATGATCAATTTACATATTGCATTCTGGATTGACTGAACTCATAAATAAAAGAATGAATTTGGGTTATGAGTGATTAGTGGATTCTAAGAGGAAGTATGACAGGGTCATCGATTTCCACTTGCAAAAGAAAAGCTTAAACTATATTATCTTTTGGCAGAGATCCTAAATATTGCTTATCTGTAAAGAAATTTTTCTTTTTAATTTAAGAAAACGGAAAGATAGATATCAAAAACTGTCTACCTTCATCTTCCTTATATATTGCAGAGTGCTTCTATTTTGTAAAGGTCAAGTTTTTATCACAGCATGCATTTAGTGCCAAGAATTTTACTATGTGCTTTAAAGCACTTAATTTTTACAACACCTGTGATCAGAATTCTATTAATCTGACAAAGATTCAATAGTTAACAGGTGTCAGAGCCCAGGTGGCCCATGCCTCTAGTCCTTAAACCCAGCTGTCTCCATTGATAGCCTCATCAGAGTCCTGGAGTTGCTGGCTCATGCTAACAAGACAGAAATAAATCAATGTGTAAAACCAGAATGACAGGCTGCTAATTTTCCGTGAGACATGTAAAATGTCGGATCAATCAACAGTACTTTGAGACCAATCAGGATTGTTTCACTGAAGTATAATTACATAGAAGTCAAAGTCTCATAAGTGCACTTGGTGATCAGAATCAGATAAAAGGAAAATAGAAGTTACAATGTGGGCTGTATAATTAATAATATTGGGTTCTGATGATCTTGCCAGGCAGCCCAGATATTAACTTCAGACCATGCATTTAGCATTCGAATACCTCATCACTGTATATATTATATATATTCAATGAATGAATATATATATATTCATTCATTGATGATCAATTCTCCTTCTGATTGACAATTTTTGTCTTGATATGTTCGTATCTTTAGTCAGATCACCCTCACAGTTTGCTGGCATGAAATCTCCTTAAGACAATTTTGACTATCTCTATTGTAAATAATTACAGTAAAATGGGTTGATCTTTACTTTAGTTATAAACTGTTATCAAGTATTTTTAAATGTAATTTTCACAACAACATTTAAATAGATTTTTTTAGCCTTGTACAAATTTCGGAAACTGAATCCTAAAGAATTTAAATAACCTCATCAAGCACACAAAGCATGATGCTGAGATGGAAAACACACACACAAACACACACACACACACACACACACACAAAAAAAAAAAGAAGAAGAAGAAAGAAAGAAAGAAAGAAAGAAAGAAAGAAAGAAAGAGCTCTGTCTTCAGAGCTTGGGTACTTAACATTTAGATGCTCATGAGTTGATTTTGTTACTTATCTCTCAGAGGGAAAGTTTATTTTAATTTCTGTATTCTTTTTTTCTATATATTTTATTGATTTTTTTTTACAGAGAGGAAGAGAGAGAGAGAATTAGAAACATTGATGAGAGAGAATCATCAATCAGCTGCCTCTTGCACACCCCCTACTGGTACATGCCCTTGACCAGAATCGAACCTGGGACCTTTCAGTTCACAGGCCAATGCTCTATCCACTGAGCCAAACCGGTTTTGGCTTAATTTCTATATTCTTGAGGACATTACCATCACTGCCACCATGTGCTTCCTACAAATAGCTGATATGAGTGCCTTTTTAGAAATGAGGAGAGTGGTCCCTACAGAGATAGATGAACTGCTCAAAGTCACACAGCAAGGAAGTGGCTTAACACATGTTGGAAACTAAGCTATCCTGGCTTCAGCATTTTTCATCTTTTCACTCAGTGATGCTGGTATAAAGTGTGCCTGCCTACTCACATTAACTGAGAAAATGGAAGTGTTTTTAGTTCTCAGTTTCAGAGGAGTTTCCTTCCCACGGCTGAGTTGTATGGGGTTTCACTATCTGAGACTCTTAGAAATAAGAAATAAGTATTTGGCACTGTGTGACCTGGCTTTCTCATTCACCTGAGACACAGACATTTAAAAACTTAAAATCCTTCAGTGTAAAATGATGAGTTGGTGCTCTAAGGCAGTAAACAGAGCAGACTGGGAAAAATTCATTTCAAAAAATGTTATAATATATAATACAATTTTGTAGAAATATAACCAGAATTGAAATAGAGTGAAAATAAATTTTATGCCTCCTTACAAAATTCCATATTCCTCCCAAGGTAATAGATTTATATTAGGCTTTTCTATGCATAGCATAGGCATGAATTCAATTGTTTCTGGTGTTCTAAATTATCTACAAACAATATTCTCAAAGATTTAAGGTTCATAGATGACCTGATTGGTAAGACAAACAAACAAACAAAAAGAACAACAACAACAACAAACCTAACACGTCTGCTTGAATTATTTTAACTGAGCTTTTAAATGATAAAATGATTGGGAAAATAGTTTTCTTCTTTGAACCCAACCATGACATGTCAGAGGGTTGGTGGAGACATCACTTAGAGACTTAGTTTTCATTGTAGTAATAACAACAGAATACTTAATGAACAAAAAGCACACCAATAAACCAGCCATCTAACAGGTATGAATTATTAAGTTCCAGTTATATGCTGGAAAAAGTTATCTGTCATCTTCAGAGTATCTCCATAGGCAACTATTAATACTTCCTTCTATAAAATGAGGAAATAAATACTGACCCACAACAGTTTGTGTATCAGGCATGGTTCCACTAGGAAAACAGACACTGAAATAATTTAACTCATAGAATGGAGCATGTGGGTGGGAAAAGGACAGCAAGGGCTCAGTGAGGCAGCCGAGAGATGAGCAGTTTTATCAGGAAGCTATGTGGCTGCCAGGCTGAAGGAACAGATGAAGGAGGCATGTTACACCCAAGTTACTTACTGGAAGACTGAACCACAGAAGGCTTGTCAGATGCCAAAGCCACTGCTCAAGATGAAAGGCAGCAAGAGTGGGGAGAATTTGCTTCTGTTCTGAAGGCACACAGACCCAACAAAGCATGGGCTGACACTTGTCATTACTATTAACTGTGCTCTTTCCATGTTAATCCTTACTATTACCAAAATACTTACTACCTGATTTTAGGGAAAGGGCTAATTCTCTGGCTCTTTAGTTCCTTTTGTGAAGAACTTTTATGAAGTAGAACTGGCTTATAATTCAGATCTCCTGTATCTATCTACCTCGATGGTCTGAAGGGGACTAATGTTTTATATTTTAATTGAAACCACTTTCCTCATTGCATCAGTTTCTTGCTCATACAGTACCTTTTAATATGGACAGTAGATTGGCACAAAGTTAAGAAAAAAATGTCAATTACATTTAGAGGTTGATGGATTTAAAATGGATCATTAATTTTAAGAGACTGGTGTATCAATTCAGTCAGAGCTACATCCCCAAGAAAAATACCTGTGTCATTGGGATTATACTCACCAAGAAAAAAAACAAAAACAAAACTGTGACATTCTAGTTCATCAGACTGCTAAAGACCATAAAAACTTTGATAGCTGGACAAGCAATTAAAGCAGAGTTGCATTCTAGAACAAACAAGACTTGGATGGGATGATGTATTACAAATTATTTTTAAGAATTCTACTGGCCGGAAGCTAACCAACAATTTTGGGAGTGTCCTACATAGACTGGCCGAGTCTAGAGAAGAGAAACAAATCTTAGATGGCTTTCTGCCAGCAGTAGTTCAAGTAAAACTCTTGAGTACTTAGTAGATTTGAATACCATGGGACAAGAAGATTCAGAGAATGGAGACCCATTCTGATCCCAATCTTTATTCTGAGTCTAAGTTGCTTTACTCAGAGACAATGGCCAACAAAAGCTTCTTGACATCATAAAAAAGTAACCATGACAAGCAGAGGTTTGCAAACTAGACAAGAAATAGATATTCAATGTGAGAAGCTAGCATATGCTTGGCTGTTATTCTGATCTGAATCCACAGATCTTTCTCTGGCCAAGCGTATTAGGAAACCCTAAGTGTCCCAAAGAGAAAACCAGACTGAGCTCCAGGATATTTTTCTCCTTTTGGTGGGTGATAGGGGAAAATATGGAAATATAGAATTAAGGGAATATCAAAGCCTGCCGGCTATCACCCTTTGTCTAGTATCTGGGATAATGCCTATTTGGTTTCATCTCTTAGCTATGGCTCTAAACACCTCCAAAGCTTCTGACCACTGACTCTTTCCAGAGCCATATTCCAGTAATACTCGTCCAGATCCCTTAAGTTGGTCAAATTCAAAGAGTTGAAACAAAATTATTGAACTCATCTCTAGGATTAATAGTAAGTTCAAGTTTATTAGACAATTGTCTTCCCAGCCTTCCCAAAACCTTCATATTTACATATGACCTATGAAGAACTGCAATATACTTAGTTCCTATGTGAAACTTGAAAAAAGCATTTCTGTTTGGAGACCGCAGAACTGGCATTTCAGTATCCAGAATAATGTTCAATGCTGATCCCTTCAAATCCTAATTAGGCATGCAGGTGGAGGAACTGTATAGCTCCACTCATTATCCAGTCTTTTGAGCCTCAGAAATCTCAGATTGATCACTGGCCAACAAATAAAGCTTCCCCACTTCTAATAACAGTCAACTATTATGTTTATACTTCCAAATGAAAATGATACTTCAGCTATCCATCACTTGAAAGTCAAACATGAAGTTCACCCAAAAGCAAAACACGCAGTTAGCTAGGCAATTGCTTCATTTTCAAAAGTTCTGCATTAAATTCAAATGTTATTCGAGGTTCACTGCCATTCAGGTTAAATTGACATTTAGCCGGAAAATATGCATTCGTTCCTAACCTTTAGAAATAACATAAGATTTAGACTTTACAATCTTGTTTCTTTCTCTCATACTTGTGTTCCTTATCACTTTTTTTAGTGACCAAAAAATTACTTCTCAACCTTTGATAGGAAGTGAGCCGGTCTAAGACCAGCAATAGGAAGAGACAATTCAGTATTACAATAGAACTGCTGAGAGCATTTTACCTCATTTTCACTATAGTTTTATTTATTCTGATTTCTAAAAATTAATTGAAAGGGAAAAAAACCCCACAATGTTTTTTGTTTATGCTGTTTATTCCCCAAGGTGGGGTTCAAAATTTTCTTAAAGCAAACTGGAATATCTTGTTTTAGTAAAAAAAGAAAACCCACAAGTTTTTACCACTCCTATTATCAAATTACCCTTTCCAGTCTTTAATCAAGGATAAAATCAGAGCCAACTTCTACTTGAAATGTTAAAATTGGCCAGAATATTTTCTATGCAAAAATATGAGACCATAAAATTAATAGTGGAGAACATTGGCCAAGCATTTCTTTCAGAATGAGCACTGAATATAGAGAGGGTCAGGAGCCAGGCCTCATGTGAAGTTCATTCATGGATTATTCATGTACAAGAAGGGGAACAGTGTAATTTGAAGGCCAAGAAAATTTAAAGGAGAAAGAAGTATTTGCTCTTTAAGAGTTAGTGATAGGGTAACTGTGCAACTATAAACCTGAGAAAAGGCAGACATAATGACCAAAAATCATTTTAGTCATTACATATGATTTTAACACATAAAGGCATTTGATTTAAGGCATACTTTAGAAGTGGTAGAATAGATTGATTTGAAAGTTCTCCAGATGGTATAAATCCATGTATCTATAAACCAGTTTCTCTGACCACGTGGATGAACAGAAGGTGGCCGTATTGACACAATACAAGAGAGTTGAGGCTGCTTCTTGGGGGAGGAACTATATAAGATGAACTTGAAGGCTCTTGTAGTATCAGAGAGTAAGAAAGTGTTCAGAACACAAAAAACAAAAACAAACAAACAAACAAACAAAAAAACAACCACCAAACTGAGGGGGATAGAGCAAAGGGACAAAAGCATCAATTGAAAAATCTCTCAATTGCTGAAGTTGGAACAATCTGATCAACTAAATAGAAAAAGTTGTAATGTGTTATAAGCATGCTCACTATAACTTACATATCTATCTCTATGCTGATGTAAAATAACTGAATTGAATACATTTGAAAATGGGAGACAAGAGACAAATAATACAGAAGAATTTCAAATAATTATGTGGATATTCTCCCCACAAGGAGCACAAGTATTCATCTTTTTAGGTTTGGACTACGTTTAGTAACTTGCTTCCAAATAGTATAGTATGAAAGGAGGAAAAGGTGGAAAATAATACAGTGAAAAAACCTCTTGCCAAATACCATCTAGCCAAGGATCATCAGGGAGGTATCATATTAAGAGCATGCACTCTGGTATGATGAGATTAGAATAGCACTTAACTTCATGGCTTTTTTTTCTCCTAAAAGCCAACTGATGATTGTAATTATGCAACTATAAACCTGAACCCCACCTTACAGCCACTAGGGAGTGCTTGAATTTTGTGCAGTGCATGAATTTTGTGCACTGGGCCTCTGGTGTAAATTTTATATTCCTCCTTCCAGTCTTTAAATGAAGAGAGATATCAAAATCTAAAAATTAGAGAATATATTTTTAAAAATGTACACTATCTACAAATTCTCTAGTGTCTCCTAACTTTAAATTAGGTGCTGATTACAAAACTTATTTTATATATATATTGAGTATGAGGAAAAGAACATAAAAAGAACAATCCCACACAATATATTTGACACCATCTCAGAAATGATCAACAATGTTATAAAAACATACATAAAGCTACTAGGTAAATGATTTAATAGGCATTAGGACATATTCTCATATTTTTTATAGCTCAAATCATGCCTACTGCTCATATAAGAAATAGCTCAATCTATGGCTTGAATCCTCTGAATGCAAGGAAGACTTAAGAATAAGGTTTGGGTAACTTGCTCAAACTACTTCACCTTTAACTCCCTGCTTCGGAACTATGCTTAGCTCTCTCTGACAAAATGTTTGCATAATATATCATTGTGGGAATCACAATTTCTGCCTTATTCCAGAAAATCTACTTTATGATAGATTGGTTTTTGTATTATAGATAATGTGGTAGCATATAAAAGCCATAGATATAGTTATTAATTCCCATGTTCTGGGGGAAATGCCACCTGCTGTGGTCATATGGATGAATGAAATATTCCCTGTTATTAAAAAAGTAGAGTCCAGAGAAAGAGACAGTAAAGAAATAGCAGAAGGAAATGTGGTTTGTGGTTGAATATATGGACGTACAAACTAATATGAGCATATATGGAGTCATAACAACTCCTCATGGAAAAATGCAATATCTCATCAGGAAAGGATCGCCGATGTTAAAAGAGAAGTGGAAGTTTCACTGAGAAAAAAAGGACAATAGAGCTTGTAAACCAACTTTTAAAAAGCCTGGAGGTTTGGACATTTCACAGAACTTGAGTGTCTCCATCAGCAATTCAATATGATTGATGAAGCTGGGATGTCATTTTAGGAATGTGTTAGGAAGAGCTGTGTATGTAAGTAATGATTAGTAAGTTATGGGAAGTTTCTGTCTAGAAAGAAGACTTTAAAAATGGTTTTAAAGACATAATGTTGAATGCAATGTGCAGAGTAGAAAAAATGCCAGGGTAAAAAGGGGAGATTGTTTCAGTCATCCAGGCTAGCAAAGATGGTGGCCTGCATCCTGACTGTGTGAAGATGAAGATGTGAAGATGAAGATGTGAAGATGAAGATGAAGATGTGAAGATGAAGATGTGAAGATGAAGATGAAGATGTGAAGATGAAGATGTGAAGATGAAGATGTGAAGATGAAGATGAAGATGAAAAGATGTGAAAATGAAGATGAAAAGATGTGAAGATGAAGATGAAAAGATGTGAAGATGTGAAGATGTGAAGGTGAAGATGTGAAGGTGAAGATGTGAAGGTGAAGGTGAAGGTGAAGATGTGAAGGTGAAGGTGAAGATGAAGATGTGAAGGTGAAGGTGAAGGTGAAGATGTGAAGGTGAAGGTGAAGATGTGAAGGTGAAGGTGAAGATGTGAAGGTAAAGGTGTGAAGGTGAAGGTGTGAAGGTGAAGGTGTGAAGGTGAAGGTGTGAAGGTGAAGGTGTGAAGGTGAAGGTGTGAAGGTGAAGGTCAAGGTGTGAAGGTCAAGGCGTGAAGGTCAAGGCGTGAAGGTCAAGGCGTGAAGGTCAAGGTGTGAAGGTGAAGAGGTGAAGGTGTGAAGGTCAAGGTGTGAAGGTCAAGGTGTGAAGGTGGTGTGAAGGTGAAGGTGAAGATGTGAAGGTGAAGATGTGAAGGTGAAGGTGAAGATGTGAAGGTGAAGGTGAAGATGTGAAGGTGAAGGTGAAGGTGAAGGTGAAGATGTGAAGGTGAAGGTAAAGATGAAGATGTGAAGGTGAAGGTGAAGATGTGAAGGTGAAGATGAAGATGAAGATGTGAAGGTGAAGGTGAAGATGTGAAGGTGAAGGTGAAGATGAAGATGAAGATGATGAAAAGATGTGAAAATGAAGATGAAAAGATGTGAAGATGAAGATGTGAAGATGTGAAGATGTGAAGATGTGAAGGTGAAGATGTGAAGGTGAAGGTGAAGGTGTGAAGGTCAAGGTGTGAAGGTGAAGGTGTGAAGGTCAAGGTGTGAAGGTCAAGGTGTGAAGGTCAAGGTGAAGGTGTGAAGGTGAAGGTGTGAAGGTGAAGGTGTGAAGGGGAAGGTGTGAAGGCCAAGGTGTGAAGGTTAAGGAAGGTGTGAAGGTCATGGTGTGAAGGTGAAGGTGTGAAGGTCAAGGTGTGAAGGTTAAGGAAGGTGTGAAGGTCATGGTGTGAAGGTGAAGGTGTGAAGGTGAAGGTGTGAAAGTGTGAAGGTGTGAAGGGGAAGGTGTGAAGGTCAAGGTGAAGGTGTGAAGGTGAAGGTGTGAAGGTGAAGGTGTGAAGGGGAAGGTGTGAAGGTGTGAAGGGGAAGGTGTGAAGGTCATGGTGTGAAGGTGAAGGTGTGAAGGTGAAGGAAGGTGTGAAGGTCATGGTGTGAAGGTCAAGGTGTGAAGGTCAAGGTGTGAAGGTGATGTGAAGGTGAAGGTGAAGATGTGAAGGTGAAGATGTGAAGGTGAAGGTGAAGATGTGAAGGTGAAGGTGAAGATGTGAAGGTGAAGGTGAAGGTGAAGGTGAAGATGTGAAGGTGAAGGTAAAGATGAAGATGTGAAGGTGAAGGTGAAGATGTGAAGGTGAAGATGAAGATGAAGATGTGAAGGTGAAGGTGAAGATGTGAAGGTGAAGGTGAAGATGAAGATGAAGATGATGAAAAGATGTGAAAATGAAGATGAAAAGATGTGAAGATGAAGATGTGAAGATGTGAAGGTGAAGATGTGAAGGTGAAGGTGAAGGTGTGAAGGTCAAGGTGTGAAGGTGAAGGTGTGAAGGTCAAGGTGTGAAGGTCAAGGTGTGAAGGTCAAGGTGAAGGTGTGAAGGTGAAGGTGTGAAGGTGAAGGTGTGAAGGGGAAGGTGTGAAGGCCAAGGTGTGAAGGTTAAGGAAGGTGTGAAGGTCATGGTGTGAAGGTGAAGGTGTGAAGGTCAAGGTGTGAAGGTTAAGGAAGGTGTGAAGGTCATGGTGTGAAGGTGAAGGTGTGAAGGTGAAGGTGTGAAAGTGTGAAGGTGTGAAGGGGAAGGTGTGAAGGTCAAGGTGAAGGTGTGAAGGTGAAGGTGTGAAGGTGAAGGTGTGAAGGGGAAGGTGTGAAGGTGTGAAGGGGAAGGTGTGAAGGTCATGGTGTGAAGGTGAAGGTGTGAAGGTGAAGGAAGGTGTGAAGGTCATGGTGTGAAGGTCAAGGTGTGAAGGTTAAGGAAGGTGTGAAGGTCATGGTGTGAAGGTGAAGGTGTGAAGGTGAAGGTGTGAAGGGGAAGGTGTGAAGGCCAAGGTGTGAAGGTTAAGGAAGGTGTGAAGGTCATGGTGTGAAGGTCAAGGTGTGAAGGTTAAGGAAGGTGTGAAGGTCATGGTGTGAAGGTGAAGGTGTGAAGGTGAAGGTGTGAAGGTGAAGGTGTGAAGGTGAAGGTCTAGGTGTGAAGGTCAAGGTAGGTGTGAAGGTCATGGTGTGAAGGTGAAGGTGTGAAGGTGAAGGTGTGAAAGTGTGAAGGTGTGAAGGGGAAGGTGTGGTCAAGGTGTGAAGGTGAAGGTCAAGGTGTGAAGGTCAAGGTGAAGGTGTGAAGGTGAAGGTGTGAAGGTGAAGGAAGGTGTGAAGGTCATGGTGTGAAGGTCAAGGTGTGAAGGTTAAGGAAGGTGTGAAGGTCATGGTGTGAAGGTGAAGGTGTGAAGGTGAAGGTGTGAAGGGGAAGGTCTGAAGGTCAAGGTGTGAAGGCGAAGGTGTGAAGGTGAAGGTGTGAAGGCCAAGGTAGGTGTGAAGGTCATGGTGTGAAGGTGAAGGTGTGAAGGTGAAGGTGTGAAAGTGTGAAGGTGTGAAGGGGAAGGTGTGAAGGTCAAGGTGTGAAGGTGAAGGTCAAGGTGTGAAGGTCAAGGTGAAGGTGTGAAGGTGAAGGTGTGAAGGTGAAGGTGTGAAAGGGAAGGTGTGAAGGTCATGGTGTGAAGGTGAAGGTGTGAAGGTCAAGGTGAAGGTGTGAAGGTGAAGGTGTGAAGGTGAAGGAAGGTGTGAAGGTCATGGTGTGAAGGTCAAGGTGTGAAGGTTAAGGAAGGTGTGAAGGTCATGGTGTGAAGGTGAAGGTGTGAAGGTGAAGGTGTGAAGGGGAAGGTCTGAAGGTCAAGGTGTGAAGGCGAAGGTGTGAAGGTGAAGGTGTGAAGGCCAAGGTAGGTGTGAAGGTCATGGTGTGAAGGTGAAGGTGTGAAGGTGAAGGTGTGAAAGTGTGAAGGTGTGAAGGGGAAGGTGTGAAGGCGAAGGTGTGAAGGTGAAGGTGTGAAGGCCAAGGTAGGTGTGAAGGTCATGGTGTGAAGGTGAAGGTGTGAAGGTGAAGGTGTGAAAGTGTGAAGGTGTGAAGGGGAAGGTGTGAAGGTCAAGGTGTGAAGGTGAAGGTCAAGGTGTGAAGGTCAAGGTGTGAAGGTCAAGGTGAAGGTGTGAAGGTGAAGGTGTGAAGGGGAAGGTGTGAAGGTGTGAAGGGGAAGGTGTGAAGGTCAAGGTGTGAAGGTGAAGGTGTGAAGGTGAAGGTGTGAAGGTGAAGGTGAAGGGGAAGGTGTGAAGGTGTGAAGGGGAAGGTTAACATGTGAAGGTGAAGGTGAAGGTGAAGGTGAAGATGTGAAGGTGAAGATGAAGATGTGAAGGTGAAGATGTGAAGGTGAAGGTGAAGGTAAAGATGATGAAGATGAAGATGAAAAGATGTGAAGATGAAGATGAAAAGATGTGAAGATGTGAAGATGTGAAGGTGAAGATGTGAAGGTGAAGATGTGAAGGTGAAGGTGAAGGTGTGAAGGTGAAGGTGTGAAGGTCAAGGTGTGAAGGTGAAGGTGTGAAGGTGAAGGTCAAGGTGTGAAGGTGAAGGTGTGAAGGTGAAGGTCAAGGTGTGAAGGTGAAGGTGTGAAGGTGAAGGTCAAGGTGTGAAGGTTAAGGAAGGTGTGAAGGTCATGGTGTGAAGGCGAAGGTGTGAAGGTGAAGGTGTGAAGGCCAAGGTGTGAAGGTTAAGGAAGGTGTGAAGGTCATGGTGTGAAGGTGAAGGTGTGAAGGTCAAGGTGAAGGTGTGAAGGTGAAGGTGTGAAGGTGAAGGAAGGTGTGAAGGTCATGGTGTGAAGGTGAAGGTGTGAAGGTCAAGGTGTGAAGGTCAAGGTGTGAAGGTCAAGGTGAAGGTGTGAAGGTGAAGGTGTGAAGGTCAAGGTGTGAAGGGGAAGGTGTGAAGGTCAAGGTGTGAAGGCGAAGGTGTGAAGGTGAAGGTGTGAAGGCGAAGGTGTGAAGGCCAAGGTGTGAAGGTGAAGGTGTGAAGGTCAAGGTGTGAAGGTGAAGGTGTGAAGGTGAAGGAAGGTGTGAAGGTCAAGGTGTGAAGGTGAAGGTGTGAAGGTGAAGGTGTGAAGGTCAAAGTGTGAAGGTGAAGGTGTGAAGGTGAAGGTGAAGGTAGAAGAAGGAAGAAGGAGGAAGAAGGAAGAAGAAGAAAGAAGAAGAAAGAAGATGATGATGATGATGATGAAGAAGATGAAGAAGAGAGGACTCTTTTAAAAAGAATATTCAGGAAATTAACCTGCTTGGCTTAACCTCTGACTTCTTGTGAGAAATGTGGAAAGAGAGAGACCTACTTAAGGCTAGTAATAAAGACACAGATAAACCAGAGGAGAAACAGATGAAAGATAGTCCAATAGAATTTCAAATATTTCTGCAAGTGCACTATATACAGAAATAAATATATGCCAGGCAAATAGAAATTAGGAGGTTGGAACTTGGAGAAGTCTGGGATCAAGAGTCACCAAATTCAGTGTTATTGGTTTATAGGGGCATAGAGAATAGGGTTCCCAGGGATAAAGG
The DNA here is from genome assembly GCF_964339955.1 of Pipistrellus hanaki. Lineage (NCBI taxonomy): Eukaryota > Metazoa > Chordata > Mammalia > Chiroptera > Vespertilionidae > Pipistrellus > Pipistrellus hanaki. The sequence goes on along the minus strand of NC_140516.1, from coordinate 41,943,420 downwards.
GATGACATTTATCCATATCAGGATGTCCCAGATCAGGAAGCATAGGCTCTGCTATTAACTAGTTCTGTGGACTTGGCCTCATGTTAATATATATACTAGAGACCCAGAGCACAACATTTATGCACTGGAAGTGGGTGGGGGTTTCCCCTGCTTGACCTACACTTTCTCATAGCCTGGAACCATGGGGAGCAGGCCAAAGCTGGCATTAGAAAGACCCCTGAGGGGTCCTTAGTGCTGCTGCAGAGGCAGGAGAGACTCTTATCACTGCTTCGCCATCTTGCTTGCCAGTGGAGAGCCCAACTTCTGGCTGAGCAGCACTCCTCCTGTGGGAGCACACTGACCACCAGGGGGCAGCTCCTGTGTTGAGCATCTGCACTCTGGTGGTCAGTGCACATCATAGAGACTGGTTGTTCTGCCATTTGGTCACTTTACATATTAGGGTTTTATTATATATTATAGAATATTTGCCTCATATTTTTCACAGAGTCGACAATAGTCACCTCTTGACAACTCAGTTACTTAAAACATCCAATGAAATGCAAATATACTTTGGAAATCCTTAGGGCAGTTTCTGTACTTTTGATTACGATATATTTACAGCAGCACCTATATATTAAGATGTTTACTATAGCATTTCAATGAAAAATTGGAAAGGGCCTAAGTAACTAGCTAGGGATCACTTATATAAAAAACAGTACATTAATTTACATGAAATTATTATTATGCTGCCAGGAACTTGTATTGCCACAGAGATTGTAAAATCACAGTAATTGTTTACTGTTCTGAGTAGAAAAAAAAGGTACAAATTTGTATATGCAGCATATTCATCACTATCAAAAATATGTGCATAAAAGAAAACAAAAACTAGAAAGAGGATTTTTAAAACCTTAGCAATTTCTTTTGGGAGATAATATTATCAGTGATGTGTTTCCATTTCAATGCTATTATAATTACTATGTAGGTCTGTATGTGGGGGGCTAGAACTTAATATTTATTTAAATAATTAATTCACTTGTGAAGCAAGTTTATTTTTAATATGTAGAATCTTATCCAGGAAGACATTTAAAATGATCACAGTGGCCCAATGGTCCCATATATATCAATTACAGACAGGTAATAGAAAGCCCCCAAAAAGGACATATTCCCTGAGTTGCAGATTTGATGGCAGAGCTGGGCTGTGATCCCAAGAATTCTGGATTTTTCTTGCACAATCTAAGCAGTTCTGGTTAGAAACTCCCAAGTAATGATTCCTGTACTGCAGCTGGTTGCTGGGTAGACAGGACCAATACAACTACAAGATGTACCACAAGGTATGAATGAGGACTTGATTTCCACTTAAAAGTTGTGGAGGTGGGCAGCAGATCAGATGGAAGAACAAGACACACAGAAGAAGCTTTTTGTCAAGGTGGCTCCTTCTGAGAGATACAGGGGCTTCTGTAGTCTTTCTGGTTCTGCAAAGCTCACTCCAATCAGGAGCTCTTCAAAGGATTTGTTGTTAGAAGGCCTGGCTCTGTAATTTAATTTTTTAATGATATTTATATTGATTTTAGAGAGTGAGGAAGGAAGAGGGAGAGATGGAAACATTAATGACAGGGAAACAAGGATTGGTCTGCCTCCTGCTGACCGGGAATTGAACTATTGACCTCTTGATTCCTGGGTCAATACTCAACCACTGAGCGATGCCAGCTGGGCTCTATTGTTTAATGTTCTGTGCGGACTTCAGCAAGTTACTGAAACTGTTTCTGGGGCAGTTTCATTATTTAAAGTTTAAAATGGTACTAATCAGAACTACCTTGCTCAGATTTCAAAGATCATGTCTTTAGGACCTGAACCCAACTGGGTGTCATGCCTGGGTTGGTGGTTTTGATAATAAGAGGAGGAGGAATAAAAACAAACAAATAAACAAAACAACAACAATGACATTGACAATAAAGATAACAATAACAGGAATGAGTAAGATGAGAATGAGTAACAATGATGATGATAATGAAGAGGATAAAGAGCCTTCTCTCTTAAATGTTTCAAGCTTCCCAGAGATAATGCTGTATTTTGTGTGTGTCAATGGCTTTTCTGTCCCACCTGACTGTGAACTTTGAGTACAGAGTCCTCTCTTCTTAGAGACTCATGCTGTGCTTACTGACAAATGAATGGACTACAGTAACTCACCACTGCTTTAGGCCATTTCATGTTTTCCTGCATTTAATTTAACTGGCTGTTTCTGATTTCTTTTCCTTGGATTTTTTTTTTTTTTAATTCTTGAGTGGAAAATGGTTTTCTTTTACATTTCTTTGATGGATTTATTCTGGTGCTCTTTTTAAATTTTTGTAAATGTGGGTTTTGCTACAGTAGAATTGCCCTCCAGACATTTTAAGGAGGTTGTCTGATAAGGTCTGGGAATAGCTATCCTGCTGTACCTTGACAAAAACTGACTTTTAGGAAATGTGGTGGCTAGTGGTCAGAGGATTAATCTTCACAATAGACATGATGTATGTTACCTGGGCTTTGGTGTCAGGAGGATGATTTTAGAACTTAATTTATGTGGAGGTAGAGAATGTCTGACCTCACATGCACAGCTCTGTAAGAAAACAGAAACCACAAAACTGCATCTATAAGGATTGCGTAATTTATTAGCATGGCTGTCGCTTCAGAGATATTGGTATTCAATAAAGTGAAATGTACTGGAAGAATTACAATTGTTGTTATTACTAATGCTGTTATAACATGGATGTGTGAAAACCAAAAAAGCACCTGGGCTGCAGAATGTCTGCATTATTACCTGTGAGGGACGAGGATTTACATTGGTTTAATAAGTCCTTGCCTGAATAACAACTCTCACTTTATCTCTAATTCCTATAAATCATCTTTGTAATAATGTTCACATAATTGTTTTTCTGCTTTTTTAATATATTTTAGTGATTTTTTTTTACAGAGAGGAAGGAGAGGGAGAGAGAGTTAGAAACGTCGATGAGAGAAAAACATCAATCAGCTGCCTCTTGTACACCCCCTACCGGGGATGTGCCTGCAACCAATGTACATGCCTTTGACCGGAATCGAACCTGGGACCCTTTAGTCTGCAGACTGACGCTCTACCACTGAGCCAAACCGGTTTCGGCATGTTTTTATCTAATGATACCATGTTTCCCCGAAAATAAGACATCCTCCGAAAATAAGACCTGCTTACAGGTTTCCTTCTGAGTGAAATATAAGGCATCCCCCCGAAAATAAGGCCCCCCTAGGCTCTGTCTCAGAATGAAAATTAATTTACCTTACCATATACAGGTAATAAATTTTCTTTAATTTAACAATAAATGTGTACCGTATTCTTCTTCATGGAAAAATAAGACATCCCCTGAAAATAAGACCTAGCGCATCTTTGGGAGCAAAAAAACAGGGTAGCATATGATATGTAATATTTTATATCTTGCTCTTTTCTTAATAATAAATGGTTAATTTATTTACATATCAGTAAATATAGATGGAATTCTGATTAGTGTTTCTTTCTATGATATATATATATATATATATATATATATATATATATATATATATAAATAATATATATACTGACCTCTGACATCTTATCTTTCATCCTACCTGCACATGGCTATGACGATGATCATATTACAGTGCCAGGCCAATCAAAACTTCTCCTTTGCCGCTAAGTGAAGTACACACCTTTAGTATAAACTTACTTTTAGTTTGAACTCACACAATTCATAGGGGGGGGAAAGCTGATTAAAAATTTGGAAGAGGAACTACCTAAATTATTTTTCCAGAGAAGACATACAAATGGCAAGCTGGTACATGAAAAGGTGTTCAACATCAATTGCCATCAATAAATTGCAATTCAAAAAACTATAGTGAGAATGCCTTAAATCATTAGAATAATTTATGTAAAAAGATAACAAATTTGTGACAATGTGGAAATATAAACTGGTGGGAATATAAACTGATATACCCACTATGGAAAACAATATGAAGTTTCCTCAAATTTTAAAATAAAACTCTGTGTGATCTAACAATCCAATTTCTAGATCTATATCTGAAGAAAGCAAAACAAAACAAAACAAAAAACACTAGCTCAAAATATATCAGCACTCCCATTTTAATTTCATCATTATTTACAATAGCCATGACATGCAAACAATATAAGTGTCCATTGATGGATGAATGGATAAAGGTGATATATATATACACAATGGAGTAACTTTCAGCCATAATAAAAAAAGAAGAATACCATGCCTTTCTACAACATGGAGGAACTTTGACAAAGTTCCTCAGTCAGGCAGAGAAAGACATAATTTATAATCTCACGATAGAATTAATATTAAAACATACTCATAGATACAAAGAAAAAATTGTGATTTCCAGAGCTGGGGGCTAAAGGTCTAGCAAAGTGGGTGAAGGTAATAAAAAGTTATATACTTCCAGTTGAAAGATAAGTCCTAAAATTTTGAAAAGCATTTAGAGCCATCTAAAATGTAGCAATTTGATATACCATCACTTCCTCTCATAAAAACTTTCTACATTTTAATTATACTAAACTCTATTCTTACATTTAATGATACTATAATTTTGCCCCTAAATTATTGTCTTTATCTGAAAAGACTCTTCAGTCTCTGGAATCTTTACTGTCTTTTAAACTACACTTCAAACCCTTTTAGAAGTTTCCCTTCTGCTACTTCACATTTGTACCAATATACCAAGAACCTCTAACTCTCTGGGCTATCTAGCAAGCTGTGTGATGCCACAGAGACTATGTTATTAAGAAACATTAAGGTTACAAGGGGAGGACAGCCATACCACATAATAACTATAAAACAACACTCTGAATGTCATATGTGTTACATCTCCTATCCACTTTGTAGTCCCCCTACCATGTACTTTGCATGTACTAAACATAATGGTGTTAATACATAAATGTTGCTGAATGCTTAAAACCAACATCTCATTTAATCCCCAGAACAAGTACATAAAATTGGTGTTAATCTGACCGAAGGTCCATGACACAAGACAATGTATGGAAACTCCATTGAAGTCAAGCCAGGGGAAAGCAATATTCTTTAGGGACTATTAAGTAATAATAACATGTTGTTACTTAATTGCTAATTAAGGTATATATTATAAATAGATCAGGTAAATTGACCACTAATTTCATTGAAATGCATTTCCTTCTATTATCAAAGGTCTAGACAAGTTGTCATTTTTTCCCCTGCTGTCCTATTCATTCCAGAAAAGACATATTGCTTTTCATTGAAGGATATTGACCACCAAAAAATAATTCATCTTTGCTCAAGATAAATCATATTTCCTGCCCTTTTGGAAAAATTAATCATTAGGCCAAATTCTTCCTGTATTCACCCTTTCTAGGGAAACTTTACATTTGTCAAAATGAATTACCACTCTTCATAAAGCATTTTCTTTTATATAAATTATAATGGCAAGTATCACCATCTGTATTAGATGTTGATAGCTGCTATAACGAATTATCTCAAACTAAGTGCTTCATACAACACATTTATTTTATTAGTTTGTTTTTTTGTTTGTTTATACTAAAAGTTCATCAAGGCTCTCAAGTTCACTGGCCTAAAATCAAGTTTTCAGTAAGGGCTGTTGCTTTTCTGGAAGACTCTTTAGAGGAAAACTCATTTCCTTGCTTTAGCACCACATGCATTCTGTGGCTCATGACTTTCTGGCTCCATCTTAAAATCGATCAGCAGTGGGATGAATTCTTCTCACTGCCTCACTTTTATATCCTCTTCTGCCCACCTAGATAATCCAAGATAATTTCCCCATTTCAAGCTCCTTAACATCTGCAAAGTCCCTTTTGCCTTGTGTGGTAACACATTCACAAGTTCAGGATATTAGGATGTAGTCATTTGGGGGCGGGGAGAGGACAATGATTCTGCCTATCACACTATCACTCATTCTCATTAATTATACAAACTGTGATGGAAATAGACTATCTCAAATGCATATAAAAACATTGATGTCCATGTGTAAAAATCTTCCGTAGCTCACTCTTACATGCATGACATATAAGGAACTTCAAAATTTGGCTTTAGTCTACCTGGTCATTTTCATATTCTTACTAAACCACTTTGGCTTCCATTTTTATTTTCTTCTACCACTAAACTTCTCATAGGCTGCTTTCTTTACCAAGAATTCCCTCCTCTCTGACCACCTCAAAAATGTCTCCTCTTATTTAAATTTTTAGCCCAGTGTTTCCTTTTTCCATAAATCTTTCTCTGATTCTTCCCAGGGAGTGTTAGCTGCTATCTCTCTAGGAGTCACCATGCGTGCTCAGTACACACGGAATCTAGGAGCACCGATGAATGAGTGGTTTGTCTTGATAGACAAGTTTTAGGGTATTCTGTTGACTGAGTCACAGCTGGCTAAGGCAAGATATCTCCAAAGACTTATACAGAAGACATAATTTCATGAATGCCTAATGACTAGCTGTGACTAGAAGAGGGATTCTTATTGACACACATAGCAGCTGATCCAAGCCACATATAGGAAGGTCATCTTGGGCCATCTAGTCCTATTCCTATGCTGATATACTGGTTCGGTACCTAATTAAAGCAGTTCATCTTCCCTTCACAAAACAACTATCACAGCACTGGGAATAAAATTCAGAATTGAGGTCTTAATATGTCTATGTGGCATTAGAACCCAAACCACCTGCCCTTTGCTTCACTTTTCCTGGGGTCCTGGAATCTTTTCTCTTTGGACTTTTATATACAAAGGGCAGTTGTTTGTTTATACTAAAAGTTCATCAAGGCTCTCAAGTTCACTGGCCTAAAATCAAGTTTTCAGTAAGGGCTGCTGCTTCTTCAATCTCAATGTTTCTCTTTCTTAAATATCAAAGTGAAAGAGATGATTAGACTTTATTTTTTCAACAATAGTTGTCTGCCTACATGCCTATGAACAAATAGTCTCATTTCTTTCCAACATCCTTATACCATCAAAACCACCATTCAGTGATAATGTTTGTTTCTTGAATTAAAAACCACTGACAAAGCTTGAGGTTATATTGTGTTTCTCAAATAATCCAGGCAAATTTGCAGTAACAGTCTTGCTACAGTAATAAATAAAAATGAAACAACATCAAGCTCCATATCTTTCAGGGGCTCTGACTATGACATCATTATTGGCTCATCAACATTGTGAGCTTCTGTAGACAATACAAAATGATTTCTTTGTTAGCAATCTTTAGACCTAGCATGATATCTGAAAGAAAAAAATGGCTGAAGGAAAAAAAAAATAAGAGGTAAAATGTAAATGAATCATTTTAAAGAATGTAATTATGTAACTGACAGAGACCATAATTCTTTAACACTTCTATTGGTAAGGCTATATCCTATGTCAGCCTTTAAGTTATATTAGGTAGCCACGTTGAGTGAGAACTATCCTGATTTGTTTTGTTACATCACTTGTAGCATATTTGTAGTCTAGCAGACTGTATATTAAAATAGTATTTCCATCCAAGTAGAACAATAGAGGAATATGGGTAAATTATAATCAAAATTTATATTAGAAAATAAAATGACCAAAAATAATGAAAAAAATAAGGTAGAACAGTTTGTTCTATAACTAACAAGATGTACAAATTTATAGTTTCAAGATTCTGTGTCATTATAGAAATAACCAGATAGAGCACACATACATAAAAACTAGACCTATTTTAGAATGTAAAAACAGATAAGTGAGGAAGAAATTATCTATTTGATAAATGATATTAAAACAATGGTTTATCCAAATATGAAAAAAATGGGTCCCTACCTTATAGCATGCATTAAATTTTTAGTAAATACACGGAAAAGTTACATATAAAAGGGGAACCATAAAACTTTTTGAACAAAAGGAGAGATAATGTATCCACATACCTGGAGTAGGGAATGATTCCTTATTTAAGGTATACATAAGCACACACATATATGTGAAAACCAAAAAAAGGAAAGATCAATACATTCTAACATATTAATTTCTGAGAGAGTCCAGGCAACCAGAGTCCATCCTACATTCTCACTTATGCAGGAAACAAAGCCAGAAATCCTGTTCAGCTGTTCTCAGCCATTTGCTCTCCTCACATCAAGCTTAGAGCTCAGGTCATGCATGGCCTCTGACAAAATATACCCTGATAGCAAGACCTACCTTCCCAAGATGTTTCCAGCAGACACGTTCAGAAAGCCAAGCTTACCTGACTGATGAAGAACTGTCTCTGTCGGAAGAAACCTGGAAAGTATGGAAGAGAGACTGCTTAATCAAATGTGCAGATCACAATGTAAGAAATCAGTACACTACATTAGGGTAAACATAAGCTAAGGAAACTAATAAAGCTCTATTAACTGACCATAAAGAAATGGAGATTTGTGAACTGACAGATAAAGAATTCAGAATAATGCTCCTCTTAAAGAATGGTAATGAATTACAGGAACATACATACATCTAAGTGAAATTAGGAAAACAAATGAAAATATAAAAAAGTTTGATAAATAAAAGCCATTAAAAAAAAAGTAATCCTAGCATAGAAAAGAAATACAATTAATGAACTTAAGAACTCATTAGAAAGCTTCAAAAGGAGACTCCACAATGCAGGAGAAAGCACCAGTGACCTAGAAATTAAGATCTTTGAAGTGATTCAGTCACAGGAGTAGAATAATAACAAAAAAAAGAGTAAAATAAAATAAAGAAAGCCTATAGGATTCAAGACACAATAATAAGAAACAGTATTTATGTTATGGGAATATCAGAAAGAGATAGAAAGGCACAGAAAGTATTGGCTAAATAATAATAATGGCTAAAAATATCCCAAACCTAGTTATTGAAATAGACACCAAGATGCATGAGGCCAAAATAATCCCTATTTGCTTGAATTCAAATAAGGCAATACCAAAGCACATTATAATTAAATCATCAAAATTGAAACATAGATAATTTTTAAAGCAGCAAGAGAAAGGGGAAATATCATATACAAAGAACTCCATAATGCAGTTGGTGAACTTTTCAACAGAAGCATTTCAGGCAAGGGGAGAAGAGAATAGCTTATTTAATTATGGGGGGAAATACTATCAGCCAGGAATTCTATACCTGTAATGCTATCCTTCAAAAATGAAGGTGAGATAAACACTTTCCTGAATACACAATAACTGAGGGAGTTTATCACCGTTAGACCTATCTCACAAGAAATACTAAATGGAATTCTTTAAGTGAAAGTGAAAGAGCACTAACATCATAAAAACATGAGAAAATATAAAACTTACTGATAATGGTCAGTATATAGGAAAAGTTAGATTCCTCTAATAGGGTAATCATGGTGCATAATTTGCTTACATTACACAAAAATGACTTTAAAAATTATATAAGGGGCCAACCTATCAAGAAAATATAATAATTATAAATATTTATACACCTAACATCAAAGTACTCAAATACATAATGCAAAAACTAATAAAAATAAAAAGACATTACAGTACTAATTAAGGACTTTATTGCCCCATTCTCACAATGCATAGATCATTCATTGTCAATAAGAAAACACTGGATTTGAACAACATCAGAGATAAAATGTACCTAAAGGAGACATAGACAATATTCTGACAACAGTAGAATACACATTTCCCAAGCACAGATGAAGTACTTCCTAGGATAGTCAATATAGTAAGCTACATAACAAGTTCTAGCAAATTCAAAAAGATTGAAATTTTACTCAGTATCTTCTGATTTTACCCAGTATCTTCTCCAACTATAATGATTTATAAGAGAAGGAAAACTGAAAAATTCATGAACACAAGAAAATTAGAGACTCTACTGAATTACCAATGAATTAAAGTAGAAAATGGAAATAAAAGTCTTTAGACAAACAAAACTGAAAACACAATATATCAAAACCTAAGAATGTAGCAAAAACAGTTTCAAGAGAAAAATTTATACCAGCAAATGCCTACATTAAGGAACAGGGAAGATTTCAAACAACCTAACTCTATTCTAAAGCAATAGAAAAATAAGTACAAACTGAGACAAATATAGCCTAATGAATGAAATAATAAAGATTAAAAATAAATAAAATAAAAAACAGTAAAATATTAATAAAGATTAAAAAAAATCAAGATATAGTCCTTTAAAAATTAAACAAAATTGACTAACATTTTGCTAAATAACCAAGGAAAAAAGAGAGAGAGAACCCAAATTCACAAAATTATAAATGAATTGGAGACATTACAACTGATAACTTGGAAACACAAAGAATCATAAGAGGCCACAATAAACAACTATAAGCCAAAAAACTTGACAATATAGAAGTGAGAAAACTTTTAGAAGCACAACATAGCAAGACTAAGTCAGGATAAAAGAGATAATCTAAACAAACTACTAGTAAGAAGATTGAACCAGTAATAAGTATATATATATATATATATATATATATATATATATATATATATATGAATAAAATATAAAATGTATATTTGATATTGAATACATATAATTATTGATATAGGGAATAAACACAAAAATCATGTGGGAACTGAAACAAAATCAGGAAAAAGCACATGGTAGACAATTTGGTGATGTTCATTTTCATTAATTATGTGTGGGAATAGGGTTTTATTATTATTATCTTAAATATATATTTTATTGATTTTTTTTTTACAAGGAGGAAAAGAGAGAGATAGAGAGCTAGAAACATCGATGAAAGAGAAGCATTGATCAGCTGCCTCCTGCACACCTTCTACTAGGTATGTGCCCTCAACCAAGGTACATGTCCTTGACTGGAATTGAACTTGAGACCCTTGAGTCTGCAGGCCGACACTATCACTGAGCCAAACCAGTTAGGGCGGTTTTTATTATTAATGCAATTATATGTTGTAAATCTTAATTTCTAATTAGTATTTAAAATACATAGGTCATATGAAGTAGCAATTGAGGATGTCTAACTCATTTATCCCTTTCAAGGAACTCTAAAGGTTATTTTTAAAGCATTCTTTGGGGTTCATTTATATAATTATAGATCATTCCATGTAAGATCAAATAAAAGCTGGTTGAAAGATAAAGGTACATTTAGTATATTAATAATCAGATTTAGAATTGCCACTCCTATTTAAAAAAATAATCATATTTCAACTCAGTTCATTATGTTTCGAGTGATACAGAGCAATTCTTTAATTTAAGGAGTCCAAGTCCCTCCTCTGTGCCCCATCACCATAGCTACCTCTTCCCTTTATGGTCTTTGAGACTGTAGTTCAAAAATGTGTGCTTCTGTCATTTCCCTGCAGATCTACCAGGCCCACGGCTGAGTTCCTTCCCTCTTGTGAACTACATGTTCCTGGACCTCAATGCTCCTTAATAGCAGCTGGGCCAGCTGTTTCCTAAGAGGGCACCGAGCTCATTAGGGAAGGTGAACTGTTCCTCCTGTGGCATTGATGGCCCAAATTTATGGAGTCTGCTTTGCAGATCACAGATCCATCATCTCATACACACACTATCCTCTCGCCCGGAGTTTTATTATCCTCGAGGGCATCCTGCGGATAGCTTCATTCTTCCAGTGTGTACTTGTCACTTCAGGTCTTGATGATGGAGTGCAAGTTCCAAACCACAGATAATGTGAGATTTATCTGGAGTCCTCTTTTTATTCTGATGGAGTCATCACCATAAATAAACATTCATGTGGAAACGAAAACAATGGGGCAGTTTTCATTGCTAAGATAGGGAGGAAAAAGCTTCAAACAACGTATGTGAGACATGCTTACAGATGAACACAAGTTGAATGAGACACCAAAGGAAACATGTTTCCAAAATTTCCCCCCACCCCCCCAGAACTTTATTTATCAAGAAAAAGGGTTTGCAACACAGGCATGCACCTTTCTTTGCTAGCTCAAACTTGCTTATTTTAAATATTTACTATTTTGTAAATAAGCTAGTTCTGGAATATGTAACACCACATGAAAGCACATTAACAAACATGCACACACATATTTTTAAAACCAGAGAGTCACATTATGAATTTCTAATTTGATGCTGTAGGTTAACTGTTTTCATTGAATTGGCCACTGGACTTGAAATTTGTCTGAAAGGAGAAATGAAGCGAATTCTTTACCCTAAAAACAAAGGTGCTCACCTATCAGGAATGTTCTTTCTCTCCAGGTGACCCATAAGCACACAAGCCTGCCTCGCCATATCTATGTTGTTGGTAATAAACAGATCACAGCCAAGACATTTCTTTTAATCAGTGGAAGTGACTACCCTTTCCTAAGCACATTCTAGGAAAATCAACAGTTGTTTTTCTCTTAGGTCTTAGGATTCAACCTCCCAGTAAAAAAAAGCTCCAAACTCCCTCCCTCCCCACCACCCCCCTGCCAACTATGGTCATGAGTCTGATGGTTATCTTGTGTTTTCTAGTTCTGTACACCACAGTGAAATCAGAGTTAGGAGGAGCACTGAATTCTAACATTTCAGAGGTCTGGGCTCAAGCTCTGACTATTCTTTCAGCCACGAAACTCAGGCAATACACCACACTTCTTTAGGCTTCTGTTTTCTCATCTTCACAAGAAATTGTGAGGATTAAATGAGGCCTGAAGTGCCTTCCACAATAAACATGTATGATCATCACTAGAGGCCCGGTTTAACAACATTTGTTCTCTGTGGGTAGGAGGTCCCTCAAGGGGTCCTTAGCACTGCCCTAGAGGCAGGTTTGGCACCACCTCTGCACTTACCAGCCATGAGCCAGGCTTTGGCTGAGCAGTGCTCCACATATGGGAGCACACTGATCCTCAGGGGGAAGCTCCTGTGTTGAGCGTCTACCCCCTGGTGGCCAGTGTGTGTAATAGCGACCATTCATTCTGCAGTTTGGTCGATTTGCATATTAGCCTTTTATTATATAAGATAACTGTGTTCTTAGCTAATGAAAGGTCCTCGTTCTGACCATTGGGAATCGCCCCACTGTCTATAACATCCCTTCTTATCTATTTATTAAATAATTACAAATTCATTATCAGCAAAATATCACTTCCATTTTTAAAGAGTTGGAGCTCCTTTCCTGAAAAAAACATCCTCACACATCACCTTTAAAACAAGTGTGAGGTATAACTTAGATTTCTATAGCAACCTTCTGTCTTTTTCTTTTCCTGGTATACAGTTCTATGCATGCTGTTCTGTCCATCCTCTTATAAAAATTACACATTTCAAAGCTCAAATAAGTAATATTTTGCTTTGATATAGCAAATGAAGCCATGCATTCAACATAAACTACCTTTTGGACATGGATTTTAGACATTCACCAACCATGCTAAAACCAGGTATGGATTTCTCAACATTGTTTATTGCTCAAATAGGCAGATTAAACTCAATATGCCAGGTTACTAAACTCAATCCAAAGTTTATAGTTTCTGGGTTAAAAAAAGATTGTCACCAATAGCTCTATTTCTCTCCTTCCTCAGAGTTCTATGTATTTTCTCTCTGAACAAGTGTAAATTAATTAACAAAGAGGGAAGACCCAATTATTCTTATCCACCTCATGGAGGTAGACTTTCCAGCCCACTATGAAATAAGTTCTAGTGATTTTAAGGGAGGCAGCCACCTACCATTCAGCTACAGCATAATTTAATTCCCTACACTTGTGTGTGGTGCAGCCAGGAGCCCAGTGATTAGGATGGCAATGGCAGAATGCTAGATTGATGGGTATTAGAGTATGTAAGCACAGTAGATGATGTTTGTTTTTGATCCTGAAGTAAAGGTAATTGGCTTTAATTATTACAGTCAATGTTCTTGTTACTTCAGATAATTATGGGTGGACCCTTCCAGATAAAGGATTTATTATAGTATCTCCACAGCTCAGCTAAAGCTATGGTCGAGGGAGCAATTTCATTATATGCCCCTAGTTATCAGAGTATGTGTTATTTTTCATTCTTTCTTAATTGTTTTATTTTTAATCTGAAACGTCATCTTTTGTTTTGTTTTAAAGCTGGAGCTCACAGTTGAGGATTCTCCTTTAAAGAGCTCCTGAGGAAGAACAGTGGAAAGGATGGTTAAGTTCCCATGATTCACTATTGTCAAATGTTATTTTTTCAAGTGCAGAGATGCTACCTATACGTGGAAAACCAAGACTTATAGTTACATTGGTTTATTGGTCCACTGGAATAAAGCAACTTACTAGTAGTGCTAAATCATTTCTTTTCACTCTCTATGTTATAATAAGAATGTTTGCATTTTTGCTTTAAAAACAGGAGAAATATCAAGTCCTTTTCTGCAGAATTAAAATTCTGATAAGATTTAGTTGTTTCCATTTTTACTTTAAAACCAGGAGAAATATCAAGTCGTTTTCTGCAGAATTAAAATTCTGATAAGATTTAGTTGTTTCCATTTTCAATTGCTGTGAGGCAGAATTATATGACACATGAGATAATTTGAGGGATAAATATATTTTTAAAGTATTTATTTTAGTTGTGTATTTTTCCTTAAAGTTAAACTAGCTAATTAAAACCATATTTGCATAGGTATTATTTAAGGTGATGTTTAAATAGTAATAAATATTAGCAAATATAGTACATGTCATACATAGCTATCAGATTGTTGAACAGTGACATCATTTTAAGTAACACTGGTGTAAGGAAATTTAATGGTCACTTTAGTCTATCATATTATTTCATAACTAGAGGCCTGGTGCACAAAATTCATGCACAGGGGTCCCTCAGCCAAACCTGCACCCTCTACAATCCAAGAGCTCTCAGGGGATGTCCTACTGATGGCTTAGGCCCACTTCCCATGGTTCTCTGCTCTCTGTGGGGCCTGCGGGTTTCACTGCAGGTATGGATATAAAGACCCCATGCCCTGCTGTGTGCTCTCTGCCTGCTGCCACCATGCCCCATGCAAAGGAAGCCCCAGTGCTCTGCAGTGTGCTCTGCCAGGCCTAGGGTCTTCACTGAAACTGACACATTAAAGAAGACCCCATGCCCTGTTGTCTGGGCTCTATCTGCGGGGCCTGAGGGTGTTCCCACTGCCACCTTGCTAAGGAAACCCCCAAGTCCTACTGTCTGGGCTCTGTCTGCCATGTCTGGGGACTTCCCTGCTGCCTCCACGCTATAGAAGCTCCCAAGCTCTGCTGTTCGGGCTCTGTCTGCTGGGCCTGGGGCTTCCTCACCATCACCCTGTGAACAAAGCCTCCAAGCCCTGCTGTCCAGGCTCTGTCTGCCGGGCCTGGGTCTTCCTTGCTGCCTCCGCCCTAAAGAAGCTCCCAAGCTCTGCTGTTTGGGCTCTGTCTGCCAGGCCTGGGTCTTACCTGCTACCTCTGTGCTAAGGAAGCCCCCAAGACCTGCTGTCCAGGTTCTGTCTGCCAGGCCTGGGGCTTCCCTGCCATCAACCTGCAAACAAATCCCCCAAGACCTGTTGTCATGGCACTGTCTGCTGTGTCTAGGGGCGGATCCAGTCTCGCTGCTTGGTCCCCTCAAACCCCAGCCAAACACTGTAGCAGTGGTGGAGGGGGAGGCTGGGTCTGCCCCCTCCAGAGGTGGATCCAGCCTCACTGCTCCAGTGGACAGGCCGAACATTCCAGCAGGGGGCTGAGAGGACTGGGCACCGCCATCTTGTGGCTATCAGGGCCGCCATTTTGTTGTGGAGTGATGGTTAATTTGGATATTACTCTATTAGATAGGATGAGAAATAGATGCTCTAAGATATTCAATAAATACTCAAGGTCACAGAGCAAGGGCTGGGTTATGGAATGTTAAGGAAGCAGCCAGATTCTCCAAATACACCAAGAGCCATACCCTATAAGAGCAAATAAAGACAAAAGATCTTTGCAACAGCCTGTTCTCCAGAGAATCTATTTGATGTACTTCATCTCCAAAAGGTTTCCTGCCCAACAGAGAACTCTCCCTGCCATCTAAACAAGGAAAGGAATGCATCCAATTCACTTGTCCATCTCCAACAATAGATTATTCAACAACTTTGCTCCTAACCTTTGGATGTATAGCTCTGTTTCTCATTAATTAATATTTTTCTTTTGTCTTACAGAATACATCCTTTTGATGATGAATTTGAGCTGATCATATGTAATCTTAAATAAGACAATGCTTCTGTGCAATTCAATGTATTTGTGTTGCAGGGATATCTTTTAAATCCCTCTTATCAAGAAATGTTGAATTTTCCTCCATGGTTTAACAGTGTAAGTGGATCCCTGCTTAAATCCAGAGAGGGCAGTGGAAGCCGGTTTGTGTTACTGGCTCTGAGTGGAAGCAAGTCTGGAAACACTTTAATCACACAATAGCACCACATGTTTTGCGCAGATTTAACTCCCCAGACTCTTGTAAAGTTACAAAGCTAGTCAAGCAAGTTGTTCCAACTTAGTCTCTGGCATGTAGAGAAAATCCCTCTGGAGAAGAAGGTTATTGCTTCTAATTAGACCTTACAAATTGGGAGAGACAGAAAATCTGGACTAGCAGACAAATTTAACCTTGGGGATCATGGCCTCGTTCTGTGTTAACCTCCAGAATGAGAACATTTAAAAGAGAGAGAGAAAGAGAGAGAGAGAGAGTAAGTAAAGATGCTTTAGAATCCTGCTCCTGCCCTGACTGGTCCAGCATAGTTTTTTGGAGCTACAACCCTCAGAAAGGCTATTATCATAATGTCAATAAATAATGCATTATGGTGAGAATGTGGGAAAAAAAAAAAAAAGAACGCTTTTGCACTGTTGTTGGGTTTTTATTTTATTTTTTTATTTTTTTAAAATATATATTTTATTAATTTTTTACAGGGAGGAAGGGAGAGGAGAGAGATAGAGAGCTAGAAACGTCGATGAGAGAGAGACATCGACCAGCTGCCTCCTGCACCCCCCACACCAGGGATGTGCTCGCAACCAATGTACATGCCCTTGACCGGAATCAAACCCGGGACCCCTGAGTCCACAGGCCAACGCTCTATCCACTGAGCCAAACTGGTTAAGGCTGTAGTTGGGTTTTTAATTTGGTGCAGAAAATAAGGAAAACAGTATGTGGGTTCCTAAAAAATTTAAATAAATAAATAAATAAACTGCCATATGACTCAGCAATTTCACTTCTGGGTATTTATCTGAAGAAAGTGAAAAAAAGTAATTCAGAAAGACCTATGTACCCCTATATTCATTGCAGCATTATTTATAACTAGAGGCCTGGTGCATGAAATTCATGCACTGGAGGGAAGGTCTCTCAACCCAGCCTGCCCCATCTCACAGTCCAGGAACCCTTAAGGGCAGGAGACAACCCAGTGATCAGGGGAAGTTGATGCTCTCATCACACCTCTGCTGCTGCCACTGCCGGCAGTGCAAGCTTTAGCCTGGACCTGGTTACCTGAGCCTCAGGTAGCCCTGGGTGCCTAGGCAGCCACCATCTGAGGCTTGCCTGCACCTTGGGCCAGCTCTAGGCTGCTGGGCAGCTGCCATTCTAGGACTGGCCCTGGGTAGCTGGGGTCTAATGGGACTGGGGACTTTGAAGGCAGGCACACAGGGTGGGTTCAGCCGTGCCACATGTCTGCCACCCCAGCGGGGCTGAAAGGACAGGGAACCATGATCTTGTGGCTGTGGGTGCCACCATTTTTGATGGCATGACAGTCAATTAGAATATTGCCTTCTTATTGGTTGTGGGTGCTGCCATATTTGTAAGGTTATGATGGTAAATTAGCATATTCCCTTTTTATTAAATGGGATAGCTAAAATATGGAAGCAATCTAGGTATCCATTAGCATATGAATGAAGAAGATGTGATATCATATATATATATATATATATATATATATATATATATATATACACACACACACACACGCACACACACACACATATATATACAAATATATACACATAAATATATATACACACGAGTAAATAATGACATATTTACTTAGCAATTTTTAAAAAATGAGTAAAATCTTGCCATTTCCAACTATGTGGATGGACCTAGGGGATATTAAGCTATTTATAATGTCAGACAGAGAAAGACAAATACTGTATAATTTTTGTTACATATGCAATCTAAAAACAAAACTAGTGAACAAACAAGACAGAAACACTCATAGATAAAGAGAACAAACTGATGGTTACCTGGAGTAGGGACAGGGGAAGGGTAAAAAAGGTAAAGGGAAACAAGAAGTTAAGTTACGACAATGTAATATATAGCCCAGAGCATATAATTAATAGTAGCGTAATTACTTTGTATGGCAACAAATGGTTACTAGACTTATCATGCATCATGGTGATCACATTACCTATAATAAAAAAGTGCAATATGCTAATTAGACCAGGCATCCTTCTGAATGACCTTTTGGATGAAGCTGCGGCGGGCGGGGGCCAAGGCAGAGGCAGCTGCCTTGGCAGCAGGGGCTGAGCCCTTTGCATGAATTTTGTGCATTGGGCTTCTAGTAAAGTATATAAATGCCAAATCACTATGTTTTACACTGGAAACTAATATAACAGTGTATGTCAACTATTCTATATGATAAAAAGGTAATATGCAAATAGACCAAATGGCAGAATGACCAGAATGCCTATGACCTCTCACCCTGCTCTCCCCTGCCCCACAGTACCACCCCATCTAATTGGGGGCTGGGTTGGCTGGCAAACTTCTCGTGGCCCCTTGCCCCAGCCAGCCCTGCCCTCAAACGGCCCCACCCCAGCTGGCCTGCCCCTGATGGCCCCCATTGGGGTAGGCTGGCTGGCCCCTACCAGTGCATGAATTCATGCACCAGGCCTCTAGTACTTTAATAAAAATAAATTTAAATGACTTAATAAAGAGTAAATAAATGTAACCACAAGGCAGCCTAATTTTCCTTATCCAATACCTTAAGTTTTGGATAAGATAAGGA
The DNA here is from genome assembly GCF_964339955.1 of Pipistrellus hanaki. Lineage (NCBI taxonomy): Eukaryota > Metazoa > Chordata > Mammalia > Chiroptera > Vespertilionidae > Pipistrellus > Pipistrellus hanaki. The sequence goes on along the minus strand of NC_140516.1, from coordinate 41,924,592 downwards.
CACTTCTGTATGTGTGGACCTAGTTTATTCTGGATCAGATATCTTGCCTCTCATTTGCAAATTCAGACTAGCAAAGTACAAGGGAGGCTGACATCTATTTTTGTCACAGATTCTTCTTAGAAGTGCCAATCTCAGGCACAAAGGAAGGCTACAAAGATCCCCTTGGAACATGGATAACCAGGGTTAATAGCAATTCAGAGCATCAATCACTTTTATTGCCCCCTAGGCGGCGTTTCCATTATTTATGCTGCTGGGTGATCAGCTATATTTATTATACAGCTAGTTGTCATGGCTTTAAAAATATGATGGATTCCTAAATTAATCCCATATTCCTTGTCTTGGACTTGAAACATGAGCAGTCACAAGGAGTACAGAGGTATCTGTAATCAGAAAGTTAAATGCCCATGGGTCATGGTGAAAGACTGACCATTATGTCCAGAATGAGTCTGTGTCAATAATGTTAATGCTCCTTCCCTATGCTTACAGATTGAGTGCTGAAATTTACTTTATCAGTGCACTGGTATTTCTAAGTTCCGTGGGAATGCAAACATGGGTGAGACCCAGATTTGACTCCCAATGTGTTTTGAGTCCACTTACAAATTATCATTTGAGAACATGGGACCTGCAGGTGGAGAAGTAAAAATAAAGTGCTGGGGATTTTTATAAAAGTGAGAAACCACTCGTTGCTGAGCTTAGGGGAGATGACAAAGATGGCTATGGAACTTGGAGAGATATGGAGAAAGAAAAAGATGTTGACAAGAGAAAATGGGAAACAATTCATGTTTAGAGAATAGCACAAGCAAAGGGATGGAAACACTAGAGAGAGCAATTTGGTGGTATGCAGGAAGCTATTAAATTGAAGAGTAGAAGGAGTCAGATCTTGCAAGGTCAAGACAAGTTTTGACTTAATTCTAAAAGCAAAGGCAAGCCAAAATGATATTTTTATAAGGAAAAACTCCCTGTACCTAGGAAAACAAATGTGTCCACAGCTTCAGTATGACTTGGAATAAGCAAGGATATAAATCAGGTAGCTTATTGCAGGTCTACAGGTAGTTAAGAAAGAACAGAGCAGGAACAGGACTAGAAGATTTTAAGTCATGTTCAAAGAAAGAATTGAGGAGTTGGAGGCTACAATGGCTATTGAAATGACCCTCCAGTGACTCACCTGATCTGAGTCTCTTTTACACTGAAAAATCCCCATAACCTATGACTTTACCCACCTGCCCACTCCATGCTAGGTACACAGACTTCCATGCAGTCCTTCCAATGTGACAATCATACAGGAGCAGCTGGACTTTGCACTGGAGAAGAGGAAGAGCCTCCCCCAAACAGCTACATGGCTCATCCCCTCATCTTTTCTGAGCCTTTGTTCAAATGCCTTTTAATGAGGCTTGCTCTAATAGCTTTACACCAAATTGCAATGCACCTCACTCCCATCCCACCTTATAACCAGCAGTCTCCATCCTGCCTTTCTACTATTATCTATAGCTCCTCTCATCTTTTCACATACAAACAATAGAATGCACTTATTTGGTATCATTTACTGTCCTTTTCTGCCTACCCCCATATAAACTCCACAAAGGCAGAGATCTTTGTCCATTTTATTTATTTATTGGCATGCACCAGAAATGCCATAGGAAGCTAGGAAATGATTGCTGAATTAATAAGCCTTTGCAGCTTATTGGCTATGCAACCTTATTGGTTATTCTTGGGTCCCACTGGGCCTCATCGTGTTTTATCTTTCTGTCTGTATTTCTGTACAGCACAATGGTCTCTTGGATCATTCATAGCAAGTACAAGTTTGACTTGATTGGATGTACAACTTGGATAAGAATGGCTTTTTCCAGCGGATAGAGATTCTGTGAGAACATTTTTAAAAGGAGCCAATTTTCTGTAAATGTGGGCATCTTCCTCTCTTCTTGTGGCCTTCTAGACTGTTATAGAGACATTTCCTGTGTTGCCTCATCATTCAGATTTCACGTTGAAATTTTAATTAGGAAATCTCTTGGAATTTAGTCTTTTGTAATTAATAGCTGTGATTAGAAACTATTCCTCATTTTTATCCTATGCCCTTTAAATCAGGCTGAACATATTGGCAAAAATTTGGCAGAAACAAAAGAAGTGATATTTAGTGTGATTTGCAGCTACTGTAAGTAATTTCCATCTTTCTCAAGTGTCTTCTCCATGGTGGGAGAACCATTTAACTTGTCATCCCAGAACCTGCTCAGTGCCAGCCCCAAGATACCTTGGGCCAGTCAGAGTTATGGTTGTTTCCATGTCCCCAGACAAGTGAGTTAAGAGATGAGAAGTTGTGAGCAATCGCCACTAAATTTTTCTCTTTGTGCTTCCATTGATATCTTTCTAAGCACTTTTTCTTGGCATGCGCTAAGCCATAGAACCATGCTTTTACTTGGGATGGAAATGTAAGTATTGCTAGAAATCTGTGTGAGAACATCCACATGTTGATGATTTTTTGCAAATAAATCCGTGGTGTGCTAAACTTTGTTGCAATCTGTCTGAAAATTCAACGAAGCCAGAAAATTGACAATCAATCAACAGGTAGATCCTGAGTACCTTCATGTCCCCAACAGAGTGCTAATGAATGTGGAGTGATAAAAATGTCTCTCCAGTGAGTACTGCAGAGAAACATGCAAAATGTGACAAGTCAGAAGGAAACAGAATAAGGAATCATGGCAAACAATGAAATTGTGGGTATTTTCTATGAGGTTAAAAAAAGACAGCCAGCTGTAAGTTGTTCTGGATTTTTAAAGTTAATATTGACTATACTAGTATTAAAATACGTATGAATTATAAACATTTAGAGGAACAGAGATTTATTTATTTATTAAAATATATTTTATTGATTTTTTACAGAGAGGAAGGGAGAGAGATAGCGAGCTAGAAAAGTCAATGAGAGAGAAACATCGATCAGCTGCCTCTTGCACACACCCCACCAGGGATGTACCTCCAACCAATGTACATGCCCCTGACCGGAATCAAACCCGGGACCTTTCAGTCCACAGACCAACGCTCAACCACGGAGCCAAACCAGTTTCGGCGAGGAACAGAGATTTAAAAGTTGCTGTTCTAGCACCTCCCAGAAATATTCAGTTTCAACTCTTGGTGGATTTCATCTCATTATCTTGTGCCTCATGCTCTTGCCCAGCCATGCTATTGAATGCTTTCAGAAGTCAATGACAATGACAATAAAGTCTTAGTCTATAAAAGTCTTTGAAGAATGACAGAACTTTGGCATACTTACTATTCTGACACTCTTCCAAGATCAATTCATGATTATAAGATGCTTCTTTGGGAGTAGATTTCAGAGATAAAAAGTATTTTGGTGACTACAGGGTTGATATCAAGAAGGATATCATCATCAATAACATGTTACTGAGGAGACTGCCCATTCATATACACAGTTTGAGCGCATGAGATATATGTCTGGAAATGTGATCAATAAGACTGCAGCAGCTTGCCAAGAGCTTAAGGTACAGTGTCAACCTTTTGGTTCCCAGATTGGCAGCCTGAGGCCTATGCCTGGGAGCTTATTAGAAATACAGAAACTCAGGCCCTGCTTCAGATTCCTTAGTAAGAATCTGCTTTTATCAAGATCCCTAAGTGATCCCTTTGCATACACAGTTTGAAAGTACTTTCAAATTCTGGACAAGATTATTCATTGGAGGGAATGCTGAATGAAACCAGGGAGGTTCTAGAAGCTTAGAAGATCCTAGATGCACTACAGAATTTCAACATGTCTTGTAAAGAATCAAGCAATAACCTGAAGATAAAGCAAAATCCAAGAAGGATCCTGAGGTGAACTGGCACCTTGGAGACAATCAGAAAGATGAGCAAGGGACCAATGGTTTAAGTAGAAATTCTAGATGACAAAGTTGAAATTGAGGATGGTCTATCCATTAATGCATTGTCCCCTATCATTTAGAAGGAAAGTAATCTAAAAACTATTTCATAGTACTTGGAAATTAACAACCAAAATAATCATTTGAGATATACTCGCTTATGTCAGGGTTGAAAATGAAAGTTCTTGTCCTATGTTTTGGAAATTATTTTTTAATTTTATGCCAACTAAGTACTATAAGTTACATCGAAGAGGGAGTCAGTCAAAATATACAAAGCCAGGCCAAAAAAACAAATAAAAAATAAAAAATCAATCTACTAGAACAGTTGAGACTGTAGCATTTACAATGTATTGGTATACAGAAAGAAAACATTGAACATTGAAACTCTAGTTACTTATTTTGTCATGTTTTAAATTTATATTATTGTTCTTAATGGATAGTCTAAATAATATTAGTAAAATTTAATGCATAGTCTTTAATAAATCTACATATTGAGAGGTTCATATTCAAAGATCCTTTGCTGATAAGGATACATTTATAACATAATTATATATTTACCAATTTATTAACTTTTTTTTTTTCTGTTTTCCTCAAAAAGTCTGCAAATATTTAACTACTTGATTAAGTTTATGGACTAATGATATAATAGATTCGTTTTGCATTTACATATATTTCAGAGGAGGCTGTGTCTCCATGTATGAACAATTGCTTTTTTAAGAGATTCTTTTAGCAATCTTCATTGATAAAGTATGCCAATAAGCCTTGTTCTTACTGTATCTAGTATCTTATGTTAGAAATAAAAATTACCATTTTATTTGATAGAGCAGGACAGAGAAAAACTAGAAGCTACTATGCACATTTTCTTTTGAACACATTTTTCTCTAAATAAATGTTGCTTACTTGATGGATTGATTACTTAAGTCATTACTTATCTCCCAAGCACAATGAATATCAGGGGAGTTTAAGTCAGTGTTTCTCAAAGTATGTTCTCTCACTTGTCTGTATCAGATTTACCTAGTTTTGATTTTGTTTTTTCCTGAACATTAGCTGGGCACAAGACCATCTCTACTTAATCAGGATATGGGTGAAAACTAAAAATCTCTATTTATCTAAAAGCACCCTAGTTTACTCTAGTGCACATACAAGTTTAAGAATCAATGTGATTCTAAATCTTTACTTTGATTTAAAGGATGATTTCCTTTTTGTTGCAAAAGCATAAGCACAAAATTATTGTAATTGTTATTCCCAGAATTCCCATACCTTTCTAATGAAACTCTTCTGGAAGGAATTAGCACACCACTCTGATTATTGACAACTTGTTTTGATATCCAGTGAAAGACTGACTGTGGTGTAGGATAAATATTGATTCAACATTAGCCTATCATTTACCCATTAACTGTGTTCATCTTCTCTACCTCGGCAGGAGAAATCTAATATGTCTCTAACTGTAGCCACACTGATTTCACCATTTACCTGAAATACTTTAGAGGAATTGAAAAGCAATGGTATTGATGAAGAGAAGAGTGGGGGAAAAATTGATTTACTGGTATGTAGCAAGATAAATGGCCAGCATTTAAAAAATCAAATGCACCTCCATTTTAGGAAGACAAGCTTGAATCATAAAACTCAGATGCTCACCCAAAAAAACAAACAAACAAACAAAACAAAAAAAACCATACAAGAAAAATCTGAATGTAGGAAGATTGTCTTTATGATGGAAATTTGCAGATCTTTACAACAGAGGCCAGTGAGTCTTGATGGAATGAATGAACCCATTTTAAAGGGAAATTGTGTCTGCTGAGATTAGCAAATACAGGCTCACTGGGAGGCAGTCCCATAAGGAGAAACTTAAGAAGAGGGAAACAATGTTCCTGAGAGACCCTGTGGGCCTCCAGCAGAGTCCCCTGGGAAATGAAGAAAATGACTTTTCATTTCAAGTAAATCTGAGCACAATAGTAAGAGGCTTAGTGAAAGGAAAACTATGATATAGCCCTTGGGTTTTGAGCAGGGCAAGAGGAGAAAGAAGAGACAAAGATTGGGGTTGGGCAATATAAAATCCCAGTTCTTCCTGGCACTTCCTTGGGAGAGCCAATTTCTTCAAACAAAACAATCTCTTCTGAACAAAGACATTTCAGAGGGATGTGTTTTAAGTGCATTTTTTTGGAGGGGGCATTTTGTTTTGGAATTTCTCCAACACTATGGCCTTTTTGACATTAAATTCAGCAAAGCAGCCTCGATTGTCTACAAACTTCTGTTCAAAAAGGTGCTTGTGAAACCCGGGGCATCGTTCTCTAAAGCATAAGGAACACCCTGCAGAGATGAAGTTCCTCTCTTCTGTGTGCAGCCTCCATTTGTGACGGCATGATTTTTCCTAATGGTTCCTGACAGGCATTTGGGAAATCTGACTTCATCCTTGGGTAAAGCTGCCAGACAAAGATGTCACCTGCATGCGACATGACAGAAAGGCCCTGTGCCTGAGAACAGCCTAGAGCTGTCATGTCCCCTGGGAGTGTCCCCAGTGGTCTTTGGCTACCTTTCTGTGAGCTGCTCCCAAGAACCCGTTTTTAAGAAGTGCCATTCCTAGCTGTCAAGCCCCAAGTTGCCTAATTTACACATATGAGGAGTTCTAAGAAGACACATCAGAAAGTCACTAAGGCTGGAAGGTTTTCACATTATCGCAAGACATTTCTATTTGGCTAATAGGAAGTCAAGGTGTGGATTAATGCCCTTCGCATTCCATTACAAAGCTGAGAGCCAGAAGCCCCATTTTGGCCACCAGGGGCCCTCTACTCATGTTTGTTCACTGCTGTGCTCTCATCACTTGCAGCGCTTTCCAAGGGCAAGAGGAGTTTTGACTTCATAGAAAATGAGTTTAAAGCAGAAGGAACATGTGGCCTCAGTGCTTTGGATGACTGCCATGGCATGCTATATTTCACCTTTGATTTAAAGATAGAGATCACATGGCTTCCTAAAAATGAACAAAAACTTTTGCTCAGTTCCCAAAAGGCTAATGCAAGCAGCTGTTAAAGGAGAAATAAAAAGATAGACGCCGGAAGAGCAAATCAGTAGAACTTAGTGAAACTGATCTGCCAATGGCCTCTCTGTCACCCTGAGGGGCCATCGTGACAAATATGTCTCCTTCACTTATTACCTGAGCCATGATAAATATGTAATTGTTGGGTGTTGCCCTAAGTAAAAATCCTTCAGAATGGCAGCAAATTAAAAACAATAAGAATAATAATATGTTCAGCTAACATTGAGTGATTGAGAACCAGGCACTGTGCTAAGTACCTCATATATATTATTTAAGTCCTAACAAACTGGTGAGGAAGGAGCCCATTTTAAAGATGAAAGAAAATAAACTTGCCAACTTAAGTCTCCATGACTAGTGCCTGAGAGAGGTGGTATTAGAGAAAAAATAGTCTGATTCTTTAGCCACATCTTTAACTGCAGTTTAAAAAATAAAGGTGATCAGCAATTAATTTCCTTAAGTGAATTCTTGCATGGGAAGAATGTCTCAACCTTTCCTAAATAAAAGATTTTTCAAACAACAAGAGACCTCAATGTTTTGATAGTGAAACTTTGGCAGCTTTTCCTATAAATTGATTGGAGGTGACTCTGAGCTCTCTGTCTCTCAGGAGTCTACCACGCCTAGATAAAGGTTGAGAGTTCACTCAATGGCATTAAAATGCTCCTCCAAGGTCATAAATCATGGGGGGATGGAAAGAAAGAATGATGCCATTTAGATAGGGACAGGGGGTAGGCCATAAGGGGTGGAGTTATAAAGGGGGTAGGGTTATAAAGGGATGGAGCTATGAGGGGGTGGAGCTATGGGGGTGGAGCTATAGGGGGTGGAGCTATGAGGGGGTGAGGCCATGAGGGGGTGAGGCCATGAGGGGGTGAGGCCATGAGGGGGTGAGGCCATGAGGGGGTGAGGCCATGAGGGGGTGAGGCCATGAGAAAGTAAGGCCCCGGAGAAGGTAGGGTTACAATGCTTTCTATTCAGAAGGTCTTTCCCTTCAGGTAACAGGAAAGCCATAACCTGCATTTTTCTCTTCTTTGGAACAGTTTGAGTTGATGGATTCCAGAGGCGACTTCACCATGTGGGTACTTGCCCTGCTCCTTCTAAAACCTAAACGAATGCTCCTCCTCCCCCAGAGCTCCACTTTATGTACTCCAAAGGCGGGAAGATTTGTGGGCCATCTGCCACGAGGGGAATTTAGCTTCCACCGAGAACCACTTGCTCTATTTTCCCGTCCCAGAGCCCCCCTCCTTCTAGCAGCCAGCCAGCCCACAAAGGCGAAATTGTCACCGACTTCTCAGTTAAAGAGAAAAGCCTGCGAATCAGGCTGTGAGGAGAAGGATCCCATAAAGTTACCAGCTTAATTAAGCCATTACAGTTTTTAGGGTGTCTTAAACACAGGCAATTTAAATGTGTAATTGAGCCTCGGCCTATGTTTCCCTTGCTCTGCTCAGAACCCCATTGGGAGCAGAAAACAGCTGGGGTCGCATCCTGTGACAGTGGGGCCAGATTCTCAATGTCACTGTGGTCTCTCCAGTAAGTTTGTGAAGCAGTTTCTCCTTTGATCTTGGACCATGAGGGAGGGAGTGGGAACCCTGAAATGCCAGGTGCAGAGGCCAACCCCATAGGTAGTGCTTTGACTGCCAGCTGATCCCCAATATTCTCAAGAACAATGTCTCACACAATGTCCCACACATTCTTCTGCAGAGAATGCTACCAAGTGTGCTTGAGAGAACAGTCTCTATGAAAAAAGATTTCAAGCTTCAGCCCTGAGGTTAGAGAGGGGAAACTAAGATTCCAACTTTCAATGTTCTTCAAGTTTGACCAGAAGAGGTTAAATAAGGCAATTTAAATGCTCCTTTGGGGAAGTATCCTTGAGGGAGAAGTACAGGAAGCCCATTGATTGTGTTGTGAACATAACTCAGTACTTCATGGATTCTGACATTTTCCTAGTTAACAGCTGTTTATTCCAACAGGGTATACTATGTCTTATTTAGCAGTACATCCTGGGGGTTAGTTTGCATCTCAGTTTAACTAATTCCTAGTGCCCCCCATATACAGATATAAACAAATACACACAGACATGGAGATACTAAAAGAAACTCTGTAGTCCTATCTTCAGCAACACATATGTTGAAATTGAAATGACACATAGAAGAATACTTGGCTGGCATGGCTCAGCAGTTGAGCATCGACCTATGAACCAGGATGTCATGGTTCAATTCCTGGTCAGGGCACTTGCCCAGGCTGTGAGCTGGATCCCCAGTGGGGAGCATGCAAGAGACAGCCAATCAATGATTCTCTCTCACCATTAATGTTTCTCTCTCTCTCTCTCTCTCTCTCTCTCCCTCCCTCCCTCAATCAATAAAAACATATTTAACACACACACACACACACACACACACACACACACAAACACTAAACAATCAGAAGATTAGCCTTGTTTCTGTGCAAAGATTATATGTGAATTAATGAACATAAGACCTGAAACCATAACACTTCTTCTAGAAGAAACCATAGTTAGTAAGCTCCCTGACATCAGTCTTAGTGATGAATTGTTAAAATGTGATATCATAAGCAAAAGAAAAAGCAAAAATAAATAAGTGGGACTACATCAAACTATAAAGTTTCTGCACAACAAAGGAAACCATCAACAAAATAAAACGGTAATCTATGGACAGAGAATCTGAACAGACATTTTTCCAAAGATGACTCACTGAGAGCCAACACACAGGAAAAGGTATTCAATATCACTAATCAAGGAAATGCAAATCCAAACCACAATGAGATATTAGACTGGCTGTAATAAAAACACAAGTGATCAACAAGTTTTGGCAAAGATGTGGAGAAAAGGGAACCCTTGTACAATACTGGCGGGAATGTAAATTGCTGCAGCCACCATGAAAAACGGTATGAGGGTTCTCAAAAAAATTAAAAATAGAGTACCATAGAATCAAGCAATTCCACTTCTGGGCATTTATGCAAAGTAAATGAAAATAGCCCTATGTTCATTGAAGCATTATTTACAATATCCAAACTTTGGAAACAACCTGTTCATCAATAAATGAATAAAGATGTATTTTATATAGAGTGTCCCAAAGATGTATACATACTCTTTGAATAATTATAAATGCATTGTTTATTAAAATGCATTTAATTTTCAAAATTGAGCTATCAGCTGTTAAAGTGTGTATTCATTTTTTGGATACTATATACACGTGTGCGCGTGTACACCCACACACACAAACAATATCCCAAATATAAACAAGGAATACTATTCAAACATTATATATAAATATATATGTATATGTTTTAATATATAGAAACGATAAAATATTATTTAGACATTATATACATATACATTTATTATATATATAAAATGGAAAACTAGCCACAAAACATAAGAACATTTGTTAATAACATAGATAGACCTTGAGATCATTAAGCTAAGTAAAGTAAATAAATAAGACAGAGAAATACTAATACCACATGATCTCACTTATAATATATACAGAATCTTAAAAAAAAAAAGAAAGAAAGAAAGAAAGTAGGAAAAAAAGGAAAGCCTGAACTCACAAATAGTGAGAAAAGATTGGTGAGGGGAAGAGAGTCTAGAAAAAATGTATAAAGGGGTCAAAAGGTACAAACTTCTAGTTATAAAATATATGATATGGTGATGTACTATATAACATGACTATATTTAATATTACTGTCCTGCATATTTAAAAGTTGCTAAGAGAGTAGATCTCAAAAATATATCAGAAAAGAGACATTGTAACTATATATGGCCACAGATATCATTGTGGGGATCATTTCACCATCTCTACAAGTATGTAATCATTTTGTTGTACACCTGAAGATAATATAATGTTATATGTCAATTATACCTCAATGAAAAAAAAAATGAAGGTAAAAAATAAAAAAAAAAAAACATTGCTGGGTCCCGAATCCCATAGCTGCCCTTTCAACTGCTAGCAACTGTGCCTCCTCCCTTAAAACTAGCTCAACCTGAAGGAGAGGGCTGAGGTTGGAAACCAGCAGGCAGATAAATGATGGGGGTGAGGGAAATAGCCGGTAATGGGTAACAAAGGAATGCCAAGTGTCAGTGATTTACAGACACCTGAAGGTTTCTTCCAGTTCTAGTAATTCTGCACATCAGCATAATGCTTTAGTGATCAAATAGCTTGTGTTGTCAGGTCATCCTAGTGACCCATTAAGTTGGCATTAATCATGTCAGTGAAGAAAATCTCAGAGCAAAACTATCTACAGGGTGTCCCTCCAAAATGTATACACACTTTGAGATGATCAAGTCAGTAATTATTAAAATATAGTTCATTTTCAAAATTCAAAATAATCTACAGAAATGAGTATGTATACATGTTTGGGGAAATCCTATATTTTTAGTTATAATTACATATACATATACTATATGAGACAGAGGCACAGAGGGGAAGGAGAGAAGAAGGGATGAGAAAGGGAGAAAAAAAAGAGGAGAGAAAGAGAGAGATGGAGAGGGGGAAAGGGAGGAATGGAGGAATGGAAGAAGGGAAAGAAGGAGGGAGGGAGGGAAGGAGAGAGAGAGAGAGAGAGAGAGAGAGAGAGAGAGAGAGAGAGAGAGAGAGAGAGAGAGAGAGAGAAAGGTTATTGGATTCTGGTCTGCCTTCTCAAACTATAGCCTCCCAGAAAAGGCTTCTGTAAACCCTAACCATGTGTCCACCTGCTCTGACTTTCCTATTAAATGTTAACTCAATTGAATCCTACTTTATGCAAACTTGGTTATATGAAAAGATTAGATTTGCTAAAAATGAAATAAAACATACACCATTAAATGCATTTCAAACAGACACTCTGGACATTTTCGTTAGAGAATGATTGTCTCTGCTGAGCTTAAAAGCTTAGTTTAAAAGAAAACTACTAAAATGGATGAACAGTGTTGCAAGTAAACATCCCGCATTCTGGAAAGGTAACTCTGCTGGTACTGTGCTGGTCCTGTGCCCTGGGCAGTAGACACAGGGCACCGAGGGGAAGGTTCATCCTTGTTCAGGCGTGTGAATTCCAAAGAAGCTTTCCCTGAAATATACTGCTATCTGGCAGGGAACTATTTGTTTGAGTTTCTTAAAATTAGGCTCTTGTTTCCCCCCTTTTTTGAGATACCAGTTTTTATTGTGCACCTCACACACAACAGGACCTCACAAATTCTTTCTCTGAATCACCCTAATGAAAGAAACAGTGAAAAAGCAAAATCTATGAGATAAAGTGAAAGTAAAGAAAGTGAGCGTTGAATGCAGACTGTCAGGATAAAGAGGATAAAGATATTTCTGTAATACCCAGGCCCTCCTTTGCCAGCCCCAGGTTTTCTCAACTCACGTTTAGAATCCTCTGATATTTTTCGGCGTCCTTGGACCACATGGGAGGAGAACCTTGTGTTTGTCTCAATGCACACAGCCAGCTGTCCGAGCACCTTCAAAGTTGCGTACTGTTCCTTTGAAACGGGTGGGGAACCTTTTTTCCTGTGAAGAGCCATTCGGATACTTACAAATCATTCACAGTTCCATACAAAATTATCAACTTAAAAGTTAGCCTGCTACATTTGGTCAAATAGGTAATTAACTCACCCTGAATGCCTTCGCAGGGCCAATACAGTCCATGGGCTAGCGGTCCCCCGCCCCGGCATGATCTCACCAACTCCCACAATTCCCGGGACCAAGGTTAGTGGCTGCTCCTTAAGGCATTATAAACATCTCCATGGCTTTCAGCTAATGCTATTGGTTCAATTACCCTGAGCAGTGGCCCTCACACTTTAGCATCTATCAGAATCACCTGGAGGGCCAGTTAAAGCACAGATTGCTAGAGGTCAACCCCAGAAGTTTCGATTAAAAGGTTTAGCTAGGGCTGGAGAATTCCATTTCTAACCAATTCCCAAATGAGGGTGATGCTGACGTTCCTAGTGTAGGTATAGGGATTACACTTTGAACACCTCCAGCCTAGAGGGCCAGCTGCCTGTGAGATCAACACTGCATATTCTAGAGATCCTCTGCGCTTCTGGCCTCAGTGAGGATTTCAGTGGGTGTAATGGGAGGCAAGAGCTACGAGCAGGAGGTAAGAAGGCCAAGTGCATTCAATTTCTGTCCCATCCATCCTCAAGCTCTAGGGCTGAACATTACAGGTGTTCTAGGTGCCCTGTGGGTTTTCGGGTTATTAAGCTTTTAAAGGATGAAGGCTGCCAGCTTGCAGTTTGAAGGTGAGCCACTGAAAACTCCCGAGAATAAAACAGATAAGGCCTCAAGGTGCTTTCCCAGGAGATTTGAATTTATCTGTTATAACCAGGTCATGACTTGAGGGGAGAAGAAATCCTGCCTGTTCAAGGAATAAGTTGCATTTCCTAACATTTGGGGAGAAGATCCCTGGAATAGGTAGTTCTCTTTAACTGCTATAGATTTGTGGATGGCTTCCCTTTACCAGTGTAACCCTTGGAGACTATGTAATTGAGAAAAATGGGATAGTTTAGAACAGTGTTTCCCAACCTTCTCTCATGATGAGAATCACCTGGTGGAGTTGTTAAAACACAGATTCCTGAATCCCAACTAAGGAGTGCTAAACTAGAATTTTGGGGAACATATAGGTAAAATTGCATACCTAACTTAGTGCTCTGTATATAAAATCTGTCTTAGAGCACTAGTTAAGTATACAATTTTACCTATATGTTCCCAAAAATTCTAGTTTAGCACTTCTTAGTTGGGATTCAGGAATCTGTTTTAACAACTCCACCAGGTGATTCTCATCATGAGAGAAGGTTGGGAAACACTAGTTTAGAAACATCGGCACGAGTAGTTAGGATTGGAATGGATCACACATGTCTGAGAGGAACTGGTGTTAGGCATATGTAAGAATAGCTTATCAAACTCTCAGAAATAGAATGGAGTTCATTCTATGATTACCGAGAGAGCCAGGTAGGCCGAATATATCAAGATAGGAGACTGTATAGCTTTTGCCTTAAAATTAGTCTCCATGATCCCGAACTTTGGTTCACAAAGGCACCCTAATCTTAGTCTACCTCTTCTGACTGCAGCCTATTAGTCTCAATTCTAGTCCCTTAGCCCAGGTACCAGAGCTGCATTTCTCCACTGAACAGTTTTGTCATACTATGATTCCTTCCTGATGATGCCAAATCTCTTTAGTGCTTTTATCCTCCTTTACTGGACATCTTCTTTATCCTTTTTCTTGAAAGACAAACTACAGACTTTTTTCTCTCAGAAACAAAACTTTTATTCAATCGTTTGCTCATTAGGATGAAAATGTAGATGTTAGGAGATAACTTGTGTCCCCTTACATTTGGGATGATCTGGAATCCTGGAAAGACAGTGATGGAGGATGCAAGGGTCACTCACACCAGAACAGGGAGTGGGGCTGGTCTGTCCAAGTGTAGGTAAAAATGGGGGTGGAGGATATTGTCTTTGGGTTTTAAAAACAATAATAAAACCAAGTAATATCAGCCTACTGGTTTTTAAATTAAAAATTAATTTTTTAGAGCAGTTTTAGGTTGAGAGCTAAATTGAGGGGGTGGTCCTCCCACACTCAAGACATCCCCCATTCTTAGGATCCCCCACCAGAGTGGTACATTTGTTACAGCAAGTGAAACTACCCTGACACATAATGATCACCAAGAGTCAATGGTTTAGCCCTAGCCATTTTGGCTCACTAGGTAGAACATTGGTCTTGGGCTGAAGAGTCTCAGGTTGGATTTCAGTCAAGGGCATGTACCTTGGTTACAGGCTCCATCCCTAGCCCCTTTCTTGGTGTGTATGGGAAACAACCAATTGATATGTCTCTCTCACATTGGTGTTTTTCTCTGTCTCTCCCCTTCCTCCCTTCTACTCTCTCTAAAAATCAATGGAAAAATATCCTTGTGCGAGGATTAACAAAATAATAATAATAATAATAATAATAATAATAATAATAATAAAATAGTCCTTAGTTATATTAGAATTCACTTTAAGGGTTATGCGTTGTATAGTTTTGTACTTGTGTTTTTAGTTTAATGACATGTATCCATCCTTATGAGATGGATACTTTTACTGCCTTCAACATTCTCTGTGTTGTGCCTATTTAATACTCCTCATGTTCCTGTCCTGGCAATTGTTGATCTTTTTACTGTGTCCATAGTTTAGTGTTTTCCAACATATTATATAATTGGAATAATGTAGTATATAGCCTTTTTAGAATGTCTTCTTTCATTTAACAATACCATTTTCATGTTTCACCATGTCTTTTCATGACTTGATAACTCATCCAGTTTTTCACTGAATCATATTCCACTGTCAGCCACAGTTTATCCATTCACCTACTGAAGGGCATCTTGGTTGCTTCCAAGTCTGAGCAATTATAACTAAAGCTGTTATAAATATTCATGTGCAAGTTTTTATGTGAACATAAGTTTTTACCTCCTTTGGCTAAATACCAAGAAGCATGATTGCTGGATTCTATGATAAGAGCACGTTGTTTTGTATTTTCTTCCAAAGTGTAGCATTTTGCATTTGCACAGTAATGAAAGAGAGTTCCTTTCAAATTTTCTTCCAAAGTGTAGCATTTTGCATTTGCACAGTAATGAAAGAGAGTTCCTTTTACTTCACATCCTCACCAACTTTTTGTAATATTAATGTTCCAGACACTGGCCATTCTAATAACATATAGTGGTATCTCTCAAGCTACTTTTTTACTATCACTCTGAGTCAATAATTCTAAATAATATCTGTGACAAAATATTCCTTCCCATAAAAATATTTTATTGATCTAAGTTCTAAACAGTTGTTCCCATTATGCTAGCATTTAAAAATAAATAGTATTTTTACTAAACAATGTGTTCTACATGGAAGATAATCTAACCTAAATATATTAGTTTCCTGTTTTTAATGTTCAGAATTGTTTAAACTTGCTTCAGGCACAGTTTATTTTTAAGCCTTCTGTCACTAAAAATTTCTACATTTAAAAAGTAAATTCAAAATAATGGTAACAGTGATTATAAAGACCAAGATAGAGAACTTGAGTTACTTTACTTTTGTCATTCTTGGAATTTTTATTTGTATTTAATTTTTTTTCTGCTGAAGAAGCATTTAAAAACTGACAGAATTGATTTAAAAGAGAAAGACATACATTATGGCTATTGCTGAAATGTATTATCAAAATAAATGTTTTTATGAGTCCTGCAAGCTTATCCTGGAGTTTAAGACTTTTCTTAATAATTTGAATGTCTGTTGCTTTATGTGACAGAGCCTTTTGAATTAAAATTAATAAAATGTGTTTGTTAATTATCAGAGAAGACAGATTTAGATGAACATATCTGGCTGCACTCTCTGCTAAATAAGAATATGTGAAAAAGATCAACTTTCAATGAGGCCATTTACTAATTTGCAGAAGATGTGAGAACAGTGTCACGTTATTTATTACTATGTTCAACTTTTTCCATTTTTTTTCTTAATCTTTAGCTGAGAATATGGCTTAATTGAATATATATGGAAAGAAAGGGAGAAAGAGGGAGATAGAGAGATCTTGCTTTTGATTAAGACTGGAGGAGTTTATTAAAATAAGAAGACACTATGGAATATCTTTTACAACACATTTTTGATATGTCTGTAAGTCAGTAGTGATGATAAGTTGTTTTGATCTAATGGAGAATTGCTCTCTCTATTCCAGCAAACTGGGTTGGTTCAGCTCATCCCTCCTTCCAGGAGCTGGCGGTGCTCTATGTGTGGTGGGTAAGGTGAAGATGTCCGTCCCCTACCTTCAGAGATTACCAGAGCTACTTAATACACACTCCTCATATTTGACTGGTTTTTAGAAAAGAGAATAAATATAAACAACCAGACTTGTCAGCATCTGGGAGGAAATGGCTGAAAGAATTTGCTAAACCCATAAAACAAGTAAATCTTTGCTTAAGACTTGCACATGCCATTAATTAAACATTTTATTGTGTGGCTTGTTTGAAAAAAATAAAAATAAAATAAAAAGAGACATCTTCCATTGTATGAGCAGGCCTATAAATAATAAATGGTTATCTAAATTCAGCTCAATGTCAACAAACTTCAGTCTGGCTCTGCACAAAGAATGCCCTTTTTACTGCCTGGCATTAACAGAAAAATGTTTGAGCCCACCCGCTGTGGTGAAGTGGTTGAGAGTTGACCTATGAACCAGCAGGTCAAGGATGGATTCCCAATCAGTGCACATGCCCTCAGCCTGATCCCCAGTAGGGGGTGTGCATGAGGCAGCGGATCAATTATGTTTTTATCTTTCTTCCTTCTTCCTTCTTTTCTGAAGTCAGTAAAAAAATACTTTTAAAAAAAAAGTTTTAACACTTTTCTAAAGGAGAAAGAAACAAGAGGGGTAACATAGGTGATAAAAAGGATTGTCTAAAAGGCGAATTATTAAGACATCTTTTTACAACTAAAACAATGTACCGTTACCTTTCTCCTGTGTTTCAAGTACAGAATTTCACTGAACTTTTATCAGTAAGTCTAGACAGACCATTTTAAGCACTAGTTGATATGGAAGGTAATTCCTTGAGGACCAAAGTTAGGCTAATAGTTCTTGATGAGGTGCTCTATTATTTATTATCATCATCACTGACATGACTTGCCCAAGTCAATTACTTTGCTTAGTAATACTTCCAATAGCCAATAAACATTTATTTTCACTTTGTACCATGCACTGTGCTAAACTTTAAATAAATACTGTCTCTTATTTTGTTATATTCACAATAAAACTACAATTTAGGTAGGACAATTATGCTCCTTTAACACTTCATAAGAAAGAGTTGCTTTATAAGATTATGTCAATTAAGATAACATCTAAAAATTTGACTCAGGATTCACAAACATGCCTAGCTGACCCCAGAAATATATATGTTTTGCTTCCATTTATTATATAATACTCAATACTTTCCTTTTGATTTCCAATGCCCACGCTGGTTGCTGAGTTTGTTCATTTCCCTCAATTTTTCTACTCCTCTTAGAACCCAGAACAAGCATCCTTATATAACTTGTGGCTTGGAATTCCCCTATAAAATGGTAGTCCTAGACTATCAGAGAATTTTATACTCTTTGGTTAATGACTACCAGCTAATTTGTCAAGATGGAACTTCTGTAATTGATCTTCACTAATGTCACTTCTATTAATATCACAAAACTATAGTAATCAAAACAGAATGGATAAAAAACAGACATGAAAATTAATTTAAAAAATAGAAATAAACATAAGTTAATCTTTCACAAGGATGTCAATAACACATAACAGGAAAAGGAATGTTGAATTAAATAATTAGAAAAAAAGATTTAGCCAATCTTATGGCAACGATACTATCTAATCAGAATAAATACTGGCCAGTACATAATACTGTGAGGTGGCTCAGGACACAATCATCAGCCTTACATTAGGTGTGTCTATCATCTTTCCACTTTAATTTTTTCTATTCCTATTTTGCTCAGGTTGGTTAGTTCATCAGTAAGTTTAGCAGGATGTATTAGCCACTCACTCATCTTCTCTCCTGTGATGTAATCAAATGGAAAGGCTGGAACTAAATGTTGTGTGGGAAGAAGAAAGGCACATGGCTAATGAGTCTCTAGGCCTAGGGCTGAATTCCGAGTGCATCATTGCATAAGGAGATACCAATGTTTGCCTTAGCCAGGCTGAGAGTGTCAGTTGAACTGGGAGTGCTATGGGAAACCTAGCCAGCAACCTGGAGTTCATGGGGAGACTCCATCTGTTGCTGAGTACCTCAACACCCATGCATTCTAGGAAATAAACATTTATTGGCACACATGGTTGAGATGCCAAGGACGGATTTGAATATTTTCCCTTACAGGTAGGCACTTGGGCTCTTTTCTAATAAACTAACAAATTGGCTTTCCTCATTGGGGATTGCAACGATTTCTAATATTATGCAACATTAGGTTTATGTTGTACTCTAAACATACAATATGCAAAATAGCAAGACTTTTCTATGAGAAGTGCTAAAGGAAAGCCTGTGGGTTAGACAGATTGCTAAATAAATACAGTTAAACCAATCAGTTTCTGTCTAATTCATCCTGGCCCATTTCCCACCATGAAAGTCACAGGTGAGACTAAGAACCAGGAGCCATTCTCCGGACCTTGATGGAGAGAGCACTCAGGAGTGAGTCCTGCTGTGCAATGAACAGACTGTGCCACAGGAGCAGGGCACAGATGGCTACACAGCTAAAAAATTAAACATTTCCAACATGCCACAGAGGAATTGCCCCAAGGGGTTTACATCATTAAAGGAAGAAATCCCATCAATGAGGGAAATTAAATATAAGAGCACGTGTTGAATTCCTTACCTTATGGCAAGATTTTTTTCTCTTATTCCAGAGAAAGCTTATTATAGGTGGAGAATTAGGTGGCCTGTAATACATCCTGGCAAGAGAGAGCAGAAGAAAGCAGATGATTAAAGTGGGAGGAGAAAAAAAAAGTGTCCTCCTTAACTAGCTGTAGAGAAATATTCCAAGGGTTTTGCACATCTGAATAAGGATTCTTTCAAAAATGTGTGGTGACTTCTGATTCGGCTGTCAGAAGTTTGAGACCCAGTATGGAAAGCCCTTTCTCCCCAGTCAGAAGCCAGTTTAAAGATAGCTCCCTCAAGTCTTGACTGAGCAAATGCCTCTCTCCTCCAGGGCTCTTTTTTTTTCTTCTTTTTTTTACTTAAACTTTACTCATAATAAGAAAATACATTCTCAGTCCTAAAAGACCATGACCTTTTTGAGAACTAAATCTGTGTTTTAACAGTTCTTTTGCAAAAATTAGTTGACTAGAATTAAAAGAAATTTTCTCTCATTAAAAACAAAAATGTTGCTTTTTGGCTCAGTGAATAGAGTGTCGGCCTACAGATTTAAGGATCCCAGGTTCCATTCTGGTCAAGGGCATATATCTTGGTTGTGGGCACATCCCCAGTAGGGGGTGTGCAGGAGGCAGCTGATGGATGTTTCTCTCTCATTGATGTTTCTAACTGTCTATCCCTCTCTCTTCCTCTCTGTAAAATAATAATAAGATATATTTATTAAAAACTGACTCTAAGTTACATGAGTTGGACTGTCATAGAAACATAGAATGTAAGCATTGAAAGGGCCCCTGAGAAACCATCTAAACCCCCTCTTTGTCAGAGTAGGAAACCTCTTTACAGTGACTTCCAGGCTACCTGCACCTCTCCTTTTCTTAGGTGGCTTTTGTGGAACCCAGAAAGCAAATGACCTCCTATTGATACCATTTTTATTTTTTACTTTTTCTATATATGTTTATTGATTTCAAAGAGGAAGGGAGAGGGAAAGAGTGATAGAAACATCAATGGTGAAAGAGAATCATTGATTGGCTGCCTCCTACATGCCCATTACTGGGGATGGAGCCCACAACCCAGGCATATGCCCTTGACTGGAATCAAACCCGGGATCTTTCAGTCCACATGCCAATGCTCTATTCACTTAGCCAAACCAGCGAGGAACCATTTTTAAAGTTGTGATAAAATATGCATAACATAAAATTTATCAATTTAAACCATTTTAAAGTGTACAACTCAGTGCCATTAAGTACATTCTTAATGTTATATCACTATCAGCACTGTCTAGTTCCAGAAAATTTTAGTCATTCATTTGCAAGCCAGACCCTGATGGAGAGAGGACTTCAGGAGTGAGGCTTGCTGCAGTGGTTCTCAGGCATAGAATTCAGAAGGAGGTGGGCTAGTTGTTTTTTATTTTCTTCATGAGCGTATAATGAATGTTATAAACCATCACAGTAGAATGTTTCCTTCTGACTTAGCTGCCTTTCTCATTGAATTTTATTACAGTGGACAGCTTTAATAGGTATGATATTGCTAAGTGGAAACACTGAGATTTAAAATATTTTCTTGAAGCCTTTAAAACTGTACATTAATACAACTTCAAGATTATCCAATGAAAAGAATATCATCTATACAATATCTATATTAAAAATCTGTGGTATAAAGTATGTCTTTGCTATATCTGTCATCGATCATCTATATATGAATGAATATAGAGTAAATTTATTTAGAGTTTTTATTTATTTTATGTAGTCAAGGCCAATCCTGTGGAATCTGGCAGGAGTCTCCTGATGAATTACTGAAAATATTTGATGCTTTTGCCCGCTCAGTATGTATTATCCTTCTGATATCAGCACTTCAATTTTCCTTTAGTTAACTCACTATCTCTTAATGTAGAGTCACTCCTTAGTTTCAGAAATTGGCAAAGACATAGGTTTGTCCAAGGCACCACATCTTCTTAGCCACAGTGACTGTTCTATGGAGAGCATGTGTCTTAAAGGCGCAACTCTGATGTTTTCTCAAAAGGACAGACAGGTGCTCTCTTTCCACTGGGTTGATTAGAAGGTGAGCTAGAAGTTTGGAGCTATTTTGGCCACCTTGCTTGTCTGAGAAGAGAGCTAGAACACACAGAAGAACACAGTGAAGCAACAGAAAAAGACCACCCTGTGATATTGAATGAGAAGCTGAATGTAACTTGTAAACCAATTAATCCATTTTTATTGTAAGGTAGCCCAGGTTATTTTAGCTTCAAGTAGAAGATATCTAATTCAACTAATATAGTTAAAGATAAATGTAAAGACAAGATAATTTCCAATTAAATTAGAATCTTATAAAATATAAAACATGCATAGCATTACCCAATCTCACTTATAAATAAATATGTGAAATAAAATGTGCTTATTTGATTTATCCAAAGGCTCATAATAACTAATATTATGGTAAAGAATAGCACTCACTTATTTGCAGTTCTTCAAAATCTACAAATGATGATGATGATAATAATGATAGATGTAGGGTGGATTCTAGAATAGATGCCACCCAAATTATTGGTCATTAATTTTGGCCATAACTAAAAAGCTCAGTAAGATTATATACAATTTCTAAAAATGTAGAAAGTGTCTCTTAACAAGAAATTGTGCTTTTCACAGTTGACTCAGAACTTCCTTAAAAACTGAAAGCATTTTACAGCTCAATCACAGAAAAATGATACAATCTATGTGCAGTAATTTAAACAATAGTGATTAAATTAAGTTACCTCTCAGATCAACATCCCTCTTTTAACCAATGAGCTGCCCACAACTATCTTGAAATGCCTTTAATTTTAAAGTACAGTATGAGTGAATTATTACACTTCATAGCCAAAGATAATTATATTCATTAAAAAAATAAAAGATACTGTCAAATTGAAGTGTTGGAAAATCTAAAGTGATAACTCTACTTTTTTCATAACATATGAGATATTCAAAATTTGAATAATAACATGTTATTAAAACTGTTGAGAGGACGATCAATCTAATCTTTCTTTACAATTTAGAAATCAATTATAATAAGTATTCTTGGAATTCACTTAAGTTATTAATATAATATCTGTGTACACTATGAATTTAGAATGGACCTTCCCATCATGAAGTTCTCTGAATGCTTTTCACTACCTCTATCTTTTTAGGTGTATTTAAAATCACAGGCAATAGGTAGATTATATATCCAATACTGTTTCTCCCATTTTACAGATTGAAAACAAATTCTGAAAACTCAGAAATTGCTGCAAAAAAATACCAAAAGCCATACAAATAAACAAACAAGAAACACAAAGATCAAAAGTCAAATATCACTGGTGGACAAATAATTCAGACTCATGCTGCATTCATAAAAGAAACCCAAAGATTCTGATTTTTAAGAGGAACACAGGAATTAATAGACATTTATCATGATGACATTCAAATGAGAAACTATTAGAAAAATGTTCACATTAACTAGTAGTAAAAAAATATATATATGTATTTTTAATTAGTTGAGCAAAAAAACCCACAAACAAAACAAGAGACAAAAATGAATTAGAGTAGTAAGAATTAAATAAAATATTGGTAGGATAAATTTACTAATTTGCCTTCTGTCTTATAAAAATTGCTCATACTTTCAGTTCTACTGATGCTATGCTAATACCACTCCTAAACCATGGTATTATGTCTGAATTATTTCTAAATAATTTCTTTCTGGATCCAGCCGGTTTGGCTCAGTAGCCTGTGGACCAAAGGATTCCGGGTTCTATTCCAGTCAAGGACCCATACTTTGCTTGCAAGTTCCTCCCCGGCTTGGGCCTAGTCTGAGCAGGAGGCGAACAATTGATGTTTTCCTCTCACATTAATATATCTCTCTATCTTTCCCTCTCTCTCCCACTGTCCCTAAAAATGGAAAATATCCTTGGGTGAGGATTAGCAAAAAGCAAACAAACAAAAAACAATTATTTCTGCTACATTAAGTAAAGTGAATTGGGGAAATGAAACCATATGTGCTAAGTCTGACAACATGCATCTCAATAAAAATATATTTAACTTGAAACGATCAAATAATATATAGTTATTTGTCATATATTTTTTATGATAGGATATAATACTATATTTAATTTGAAATATATCAGTATGTCTTATATTTAGAATATATTATATTAATATTATTGCTAACATAATGATAATATACATTATACATGAAACAACATTATATTTGACAGTGGAATTTTTTTTTCTAAATGCAATTTTACACAGAATGGTGGACCATCAAATAGGTAAGTATTGTTCTATGCTCTGCACAGTACTGTTTACAGTGGGGAATGAGGCCCAGAGCCTTAGGACCTCGGCTGCTTCTCACCTCCTCTCGCAGTGTGGCCATGCCTTGTAGTGTGTTTCCCACAGGGGGAAGTGTATAAGGAAAGTGTGTAGTGGTGAAGGTCATTGAGAAATGACCCTCATGTCTGAAAGCTGAATTCACATATTCCTAGTGTTGCTTATGCATAGAAACTGAACTCTGAATGCCCACCTGACCAATGGGTGCTCCCAAGCAGCCTCCCTAAAAATATCATTGAAGGCATCAATACTTAACTTCTTCTCAAACTATAGTAAAGGGTGGTACCTCCATGTGTTTTGTGGAGAAGAGGCCAAGATTAGCGACCTGATTCCAGGTAGTCCTGGGGGACCTGTAACAATCATACTGTGTTTTATTTATTTTTTAATTCTTTACTGATTAAAGTATTACATATAGTATTACATATGTCCCCTTTTTCCCCCACTGGCCACCGCCACCCCTCAGCACAAGCCTCAACCCTCCCCCACTAGTGTCTATGTCCACTGATCATGCATAAAAGTTCTTTGATTGATTTCTTACCCTCTACCCCCACCGTGTGTTTTAAATTCTCTTCCACATGCCCATTGTCTTTGCCCCAACCAAAACTAATACCAATAGGGTGAGACAGAATTCCATTCAAGAATGTTTTTAATCCATGAGCATTTCAACTAAAGTGACCTAATGTTCTTCATATCTCAACTATTCTTAAAATACGTATCTTGGGTTATATTCCAACCTGGAAATCTTCACGTCCTTTCTTTATTAATTCATGATTGCAAGATCCTATCTAAGATGGCCAAATTACCTAATTCTTAAAAAACAACTGTACAGAAGAGGAAAATGTTGAATTAGATACTTTAAGATAATGGTCCAATCATAGATAATTTTCTTGGTATTTACTCTAAGAACATAAATCCTGATGAACTCTTTGGTATAAATATGATACCACTCACTAGCAATTATATAGAATGTTTGACTTGAACTGAACCATAATCAACTAGGCCAATAAATTAAAGTGCAAGAACACAAGATAATGTATATAATACATATACCAGTTTATGTATAAAGGATGTCTGAGTTCTTCCTGAAGACAAAAGACTGTCTCATACAACTGCTGTTTAATTTGTCTCCATTACAGATAGAGACAAACTCATCCCAGCTGAGTTTTGAATATAACTTTCAGACCACATGAGCCTGTCTTTAGCTTGGTGACATGTACACAGGCATTTCTTTTGCATTTTAAGGTTCATAAAATAGCATTATGTTCACTAATTGTATCTTTTTGTAAGTTGGATTAAACAGAAAAGATAAAGAGAAAACATTTATTTACTCACCAAAAGTGCAAAAGATAACATATCTCAGGCCTTGTGGCTTTCCTGTGTATTTCCCACCAGTTTACTTATATTTCTACTGTCTCCAGGCTTTAATAAAGCAGCTGCAAATTAAAAACCTGGTATATTTGCTAAGGTATGAACTAACCATCTCCTGCCTTTCAGCAAGCCTAAACATACCACCCTGCTAATAAAATAAACTTTACAATTCTAAAACGAAGGGATTTGAGGATTTTGAATTACCAATATAATAACTTTGGTCTTTTCCCCTCATTTCCTAAAAATGTCTTCATTGTGTGAAAAGGGAGAGTGGATGTGAGGTGACCCTGTTCCCCCTCACTCGCCACGCTCTATATACCCACTGCCAATATTAGATTAGCCATCTGGTTTCTTTTCTGCATATTCAGCTCATCTTAATAATCTCCTCTGAACGCTTTCCAAACCTGTTGTGTCCCTCCATATTGCTGGGACACTGATACAGAATAAATTATGAAGTAGGAAAATATTTTTGCAAGCCTAAAATAAAGTCTTTCATCAGCACATAGACCTGTGTTATTGTGCTTTATAATAAGGTTTATGCTAGCTTTTTCTCTTCCACATGATTTTACTTTTTTGCTCTGCTTTGAAGAATCGTCAAGTCTATGTTTAATCAATATCCCTTGAAATGAATATGACATTTTCAGGCATGCATATATATGTGTGTACTCAAAAGAAATTGAGACAACGAAGAAGGATCTTGGATATGCAGTGAGAGTGGCAGGCAAACAAAAACAAGTGCACTAACTCTAAAGGTCACACATCTGTTAGTGACAAAGGTGATGTTTTCATTTCCAAAGAGAAAGGTGAAAATAAGAGAGAACAGAAAGTCTGGCATAGAGGACAAACAAATAGGGGGGAGGGAAATGAGAGAGACAGACAGACAGACTCACAGAAGAAAATGAGGCAAAGCCTATTGCCATCCAGTATGCGGGTTTAGAAGCTGGGACTTCTCCTTATGAACCTGAACCTCTTTCTAACAGTGGGGTTTCTTACATAATGTAAGTCTCCAGAGAAGCTAGTTGTTCATCACATATTTTTCATGAAGAACATATCTGGCAGTTTACACACATGATAGCGAGAAAGGCAGCAACATCCCTTAAAATTTACCTTTTTAAAACCAAGGGTCAGGACAATTAGAATCCCACAGAAATAAAATAGACAGTTTGTAACCTGTAAATATGGGAATTCACTTGTAGCATTAACAGAGAACAAGAGCCTTTATATTTGTAGGTTAGGACCAAGAATAAAGAGCCAGCCCTCAGCTTACCAATGATCATAAATTCCAACCTACTGTCTTGCCAGCAGACTTCCCTAATGAAGGACTACACCACAGTACAATGAAGAGCTGGACAATTTTCAAAGGATGACTATGTCCTGAAATGCTTCTGGAGAATTGCACATATTCATAAATTTCTCTCCTCCAAGAGCTACCACTGTTCAAACTATTACTATGCACTGTAAGTGCTTTATAAATGATCTCCTTTAATCCTCATGTCAATGCTACGCCATTGTAAAGGAGAAGAAACTGTCCTGTAGAGTTTAATAGTTTTCCCAGGTCACACACCAATCTACATGTAACAACCATCTGCTCAGGTAGATATGTGATGAATGATATCTTGAAGAAATATATCTTACCCATAGTATAATTCCATTACTCTCAGGATGCAGGAGATTCCAGCAGATGATTAGAGGTGGCAATAACTAGTTTTGGCTTCCTTCCTTCCTTCCTTCCTTCCTTCCTTCCTTCCTTCCTTCCTTCCTTCCTTCCTTCCTTCCTTCCTTCCTTCATATAGTTACCAAATACTGTTTAGGATTGTCTATGTACCATGCACTGTGCTAATGCTGATTATAGTCTTGGGGAAGGATGTGCTCACAGCTGCTAGATATGTTTTTAGCAGGTCAGTGGAGAAAAGAGGCGGTTCCTAGGAAGCAGTAGTTAAGAGCCTAGAAGAATTTCAGGGCAGTGTGGTATCAACAATCCATTCTTAAATAGCAGTCAAGCATGTCTATTGGAGGCCTATAAAAGCAACTCATTTTGAGGACCATAAAATATATATGTGTATAAGTAAATACACCTACAGTAAAGTACATTAAAAGTAGAAATATGAATAATAAAGGATAAAATAGCTCATCTCACAGGCTTCTCCACACAGCAGCTATGGCAAGGATTTGAGTGCAAATGGTGTTATGTGGAAAGTGATCCCAGGGAGGACAATTAGTGGAGTTTAGAACTGACACAAGAAAGATAATCCAGTGAGGGAGCCTTGGTGAGGAAGTTACTACTGAGAACAATTAGATGTCCACTTGCTGGACACCTCTGCGAGAGAGTGAGAACATGCCTCAGAGTTGTAACCACTCTACCCCAGGGGGAAGAGGGCAAAGCACTCATTTTCTAAATAACATTTATCATTGTCTGAGGGCTCCCCTGCAAGGCTTCAGTTTTCCTTACTTCCAAATGGCTCCATAGATATGGTTGGTGAATAGCCAAAGGCAGAGTTCCAGAAATGTGCAGGACACTGTCAAACTTACAGGGGAAATGTGAAAGCTAAGGAGTGTGGTAGTATCATTGGCAGAATCTGCAAAGATCCTTATACCACCATTCACAGAATACCACAGTCAAAATCCTAGTAAATTTCCAATCTTGTATTAATAAATGCATTAGGTCATGTTTTTCTAGGATATATTTGTATTAGTTCACTCAAAATGGATGTCTTTTGCATCCACTTGAATAGAAAAATATCTGTAGCATTAAGCAGCACACAATGTTCTATTACGTATGTGTTATAATTAATTTGTTGGGGTCTCCTTTTGATGGATACTTCATTTGTTTCCAATTTTTTTAATTATTATAGATATTAGGGCCATGACATATTTTTGTACACATTTTTTTGCACTTTTCTTAGCTTAAGTTGTTGGATCAGTGTATATGGACATTGTAAAATAAATATTCTATCATTCAACAGAAATGTTTTATCAATTTATATAGTCACCAAAGTGAATAAATGTGCCCATTCATATCATCCTTAGCAACAGCAAGCTCTGTCATGTTAATATTAGATATTGTATAACCTTATTTGTGAAAGTAAGCACCTTTTTCAAATGGTCACTGATTGTTATACTTTTTTTTAAAAATTTTCTTTGAGATGTTTGGCTATGAGTTCTATGAATGTGTTCAATGTTTAATTTTTAATTGACTCTTTAGACTTCTTTGTGGTTTAGTGATATTAACTTTTTATCTGCTACAGCATTGCAGATGTCTTTTCAAATTAATCATGTGTCTCCCAACATGATTTCTTTACATGAAATACAAATTACATATAGTTTGTCATTTTATGAGCCATGTTAAGAAAGACTATTTCCATGTAAAAATTATGAACATTCTTAGCCATATTTTCCTCTGGTATACTCTTAACTGTTTTTTAAATCATTCCAGTAAATTAATAAGTATGGCAGGGGAAAGCAAGATCAAATAATTTATAAAACATAAGATTCAACATTCTGAGCAAGTTTCCATACTCAGGGCATTTACTATGTTAATAGGAATTATGTCTCCAGGGAAGTAGAGTATGCCATGTTTCTAAAATATATTTGACCTAGAGCATTTAAAAATATTTTTCTCTGGGTGACTTTATTAACATCATTCAAAAGAGTATTCTGTACAATACTAGTTTGGAAGATAGAAAAAAGCAAAGTTCTGCAAATACTAGAGATAATGTACTAGTAAAGATATAAATCTTTATCTTCCTGGGATTCAACCCAATAAATTGAGCTATAAAGTGATCATGCTTATTAGTATTCTAGTAAATCAATTCTGCTTCATCCCAATTCTAGTTCAAAAGCTTTGTTACCTGTCTTAGAATTTATCAATAGGTACATATCAAATATGTAAGGATCTTTATATGCAAAACAAAATTCTAAGTGTAACGTTTAGTTTTATTTTTGCCTTTTAATCACTTCTGTTAGTATTTCTAACCTACTCAGACTCTTGGGTTTATTTTATTATCCTTGAGTATTTTGGAATGATCTTAAGAATACAACAGAGTTAATTATAAATCTCTCAATAGTACCCTCTTTGCCAAGTATTATTTCTTTCATTTATGCTTATTCTGTGGAGAGGAAAAAATGAATATGATTAATGTTAATGTTTCTCTGTGAACAAATGAAAAACTATAGAATAATATCCAGGAAGCCTCAGGAGAAAACTTTTAAGCTGTTGGATTTTAATAACTGAAAACAAATTTAAAAGTTGACCATCCATCACTTTCTGCTCATGTTGGACAAATTGGGAATGAGTTAGCTTGCCTGGTAGGACAAAATAGAGAAATCCTAGGATGTCCTCATGAAGAGAGATCCCTATGTAAACCCGTTGGAAAATAAGTTTTGGCAAGAAGCATTCTGCTAAAATGTTGGAGAATTAGAACTGAAATAGTATTTAACTTGTTGTACCAAGTTAAATTCCATAAAATACCCAACTTTCCATGAGGCAGGATTAGAGAAAGAACAATCATGGACGCACTGCTCATTTATTTTATTAAAATAAATGCATTAAAGAAATTTACTTATATCTCCCATCTCATCCTTCATCTCATCAGCTAAAGAAAAGTGGTCTTTGTGCATCTTCCTTAGAAAATTAAATTACAACTGCGGAGTTTTATAAAACTTTTTCAGGAAAATTCTTGGCTGAAAGCAGTACAGAACTTTGGGTTGGTGGATTCAGTAACATTCTCTCTCTCTTTCTCTCTCTCTCTCTCTCTCTCTCTCTCTCTCTCTCTCTCTCTCTCTCTCTCTTAGCAATATACTTTAATTAGAATCAATAAAATGAATATAAAAGTCCAATAGGAACCACAAGTAAATCACACATAAAAGGAGTTTTCTTCCACTGGTCTTTCCATTTTTTGAGGAAAACAAGTGATTCTAGTAAGAAGAAAGTTTATGAAAAGTCTTGGTCAAGATCATAGAGCTATTCTAAATTCAAATTTCATGCATCACTTGTTCTGAGGAATAAGATTTTTCTCTCTTTGGATACCATTTTTTAAAGGGAAAAATGCTTATATTCATGTGTGGGCATGGGTGAGTTTCCCAGGTATAAAATTAATAAAGAAAAACAAATAGCATTTTAAAGGAGTAAATATGGTTTAATATGAATTTATACTTAATTAGATGTTTGTTTCAGACATGCCTTTCTGCTTTCCTGGTACAGGGGTAATTCTCACTTAATGCATGGTACCGCTATGTGTGCAGTCATTTTCCATGGGCATTTATGCATTGATTGCTATTTCTAGAGCATTGTGCCTCCCAGCCAGGCATGCTAGGAAAATGGCATCCTTCAGAAATTGGGATGATTTGTTCCAAATTCCCTGTCAAACTTTTGTTGTTGTTGTTGTTTAACAGAATGGCTATCGACAGGAGGGCAGAAGGAGTTAGTATGCTTTGCCTTGAGAATCAGATTTAACAATTGGGAACATGAAAATTGCATTCCTTAGTATTATGTAAATTTATTTTTCTAAAACTCAAAAGGCATCAATAATAATAAATGTTCCCCTTCATAGGTTAGATACTTAGAAAAGAAATGCTGGTTACATTGTTGAATTATCTTCTGATTGCCAGATATTTACTAGCTCATTTCTTATTCCTTCTCCTTTAATTCCCACCACAATTGTATAAGGTCAAAGTTTTTATAAAATTACCCCATGTTACAGTGACAAAACCGAGGTCTAGAGAAAAAAGTAACTTGCCCAAGTTCACCCAATAGTTTCTTTTAAAATATATTTTATTGATTTATTACAGAGAGGAAGGGAGAGAGAGAGAGAGCCAGAAATGTCCATGAGAGAGAAACATCGACCAGCTGCCTCTTGCACACCCCCTACCAGGGATGTGCCCACAACCAACGTACATGCCCCTGACAGGAATCGAACCTGGGACCTTTCAGTCCGCAGATAGACGCTCTACCACTGAGTCAAACCGGTTTCAGCCCAATAGTTAATAATAGAACTAGAATTGAAATCCAGGTTTGTCTCTGAATCCAGGACCAAACGCTTAACCATGATACTACACATTATTTTTTTAAAAAAATCCAAAAGCAAAAAAGAGGTCGATCCCATGTTATAATCCTTAATAATAGCAGCTTATTTGTTCAATCATGTTTTAAAGCATTTGTTCAATAAGACTTCAATTAGTTTCTA
The DNA here is from genome assembly GCF_964339955.1 of Pipistrellus hanaki. Taxonomy (NCBI): domain Eukaryota; kingdom Metazoa; phylum Chordata; class Mammalia; order Chiroptera; family Vespertilionidae; genus Pipistrellus; species Pipistrellus hanaki. The sequence continues at coordinate 41,893,483 of NC_140516.1, read as the reverse complement.
CTTTATATCCAGGAAGTATTTTGGTAGAATGTAAGCACCATGAGCTAGGAGAGAAAAAAAATCTTACCCTTCAATTCCCAGACTAGAAGAGTTTCAGACACATAGCAGTTCTTCACTAAGTATTTGTTGAAGGGATGAATTGAGCATCTAAGCAAGGGTGCTAGACTTTTCACATCATTGGTAGTATTGAGTGATTGATAGTTATTTCCTGAAGTCTCTTTGAATGGGATATGAATCTTGGAGTAAAGATGTAATGAAAGAGGAAGTCAGAAAAAGGTTAGGAAACTTTGGCCCTTTGTAGAGCTTTATGATGCCCAAGGTATGCAGAGAAATAAAAAAATTTTCAAGAGTTTGGACTAATTTTCTCTTGTCTTCAACTAAAACTGGACCCTCTCAGTCTTCCTGCTATCCTCACATATGAATTAAAATAATTCTCCCCAATTTCTGGAAACTGCTCCAAGGAATGCCTGATTATATTGTATTTAGACTACACTGATTGTTCATTCCTAAGGACATTTAACAGAACACAGAATTTTTCATCCTACAATGAATCTTTAATTGTAAGACTTCAGATGTCAGAAATCTTATAGAAAAGTCATTCAAAGGAGGAAAATAATGACATTTTTAGACAAGATGCCATCTGTGATGCCTGCATTGCCTCTATCTAGGGAGATATTAATATGTTTGCTAACTCAATCCTTCCAGGTTGCAACTATCTGGTGTATCTCCATCTACTTTTTTTCATTTTTCCCACCACTAGGTTCATTTATTCATTCATTCATTTGTTCAGTTATCATTTGTGACAAGCATTGAGAATATACAAAACAATGCTGATACAATATAATCATTGAGCAAAACAGATATAATCCTTGTCCCAAGGGAACTTATAATCAGTGAAGAAGGCAAACAAATAAAAATAAACAATAAAGCTAAAATGCCAAAGAAACAATCATAATGGGCTGGAGGCACATTTGAGACAAATCCAGTCAGATGTAAGAGCATCAGGACAACCCTCCTGTAAGTTCTGATTGTTAAAGGATGAATGGGTAACCACCAGATCAAACATATAGGGAATGATGTGTCAGTCCATTGAATACTTCAACATCTGATCTTTTTTCTTCTCTTTCTTTCTCAAAGTTCACTCTGGTTGGGGTGTTAGGAATAAGGTGGGCCCTAGTAAAAGGTGAAATAGAAAATAGGTTGGGAAGCCACTGGTGTAAGACTCTGAATGGTAACCTCAGCTCTTTGTGAATCTTTGGTGGAATTTATCCCAAGATTGATTTGATCAACTGAGTGTCTTGACAGTATTTCCCTGCCTGCAGTATGCATATTGGATTAGAGAGGGTTAAGGCTGCATTAAAGGGGCCTAGTGAGGAGGCTGTTCTTTCTAGTCATTCCTAAGAAATGACTATGGCCCAGGAGGCATGGCCCAAGTTTCCAAAAGTGTTGAACCAGAGTACAAATGTTTTAACAGGAAAAGGTATTTTACAAACTCAACTAACACTAATCCTATACTTAATTCTTCCCTTAGTACCATGAAACACCTTGTCATGAAATCAATTTGACCCTAATCACCTTAAGATTTTTTTCAACCATTTTTCATAAATGCAGGTGATAGTCTTTATCAGAGGGTGCTTCTTATTCACGGGGAAACTATTTTCTTTCTTTTTTAAAAATATATTTTTGTTGATTTCAGAGAGAAAGGGAGAAGGAAAGAGATAGAAACATCAACGATGAGAATGAATCATTGATCGGCTGCCTCCTGCACACCCACTATTACGGATCGACCCCACAACCAGGCATGTGCCTTTGACCGGAATCAAAGGTGGGACCTTCAGTCCACAGGCCAACATTCTATCCAGTAAATACCAAACCAGCTAGGTGGGCATTCTTCCAATGGTAAGCTCTGCAGAAAACCTGGGCAATGTAACATGCAATAGTTACATTAATGAAGATCCTTTTCTGAACTGAGCATCTATAAGTGAGAGCAGAGGGCTGCCTTCTGTAGCTCAGAACCATTCTTGCCCAGGGTGACAATGGAAGAGCAACTTATAAAAACCACTATGTTGTCATGGCCATAAAGATGGCAGTCAAGATTTAAGGCCAAGCATCCACTTCTCTTGTATGTACAGCCCAAGGCAAACTGAATTCCTAGCATTTCTGGAGTGAAAGACATATTTTATCCTTCTGGGCCCTGGACATTGTTTTTCCTTTGTTTCTAAAAAGAGGCAATTTGCTAAATGGAATCCTGCTGCACTAAAAGGGTTAAAGACCTTAAAAAAATAAGCAACCCATTCTTTTTTAATCTATTATTATTGCTGCTTTTACTAGTAACTGGCCCCTCGAGTGACTAACCATATTATTTGGCTTAGTTTTCAGTTCATATGGCTGTGTACAGTGATTTAATATGTAGGGGACCTTGCATGTGTGTGTGTGTGTGTGTGTGTGTGTGTGTGTGTGTTTGTGGCGCATGTGTGTGTTTGATGAGGAGGTGAGAAGAGATACATATTAGTAAATGGATAAAAGGAGGAGGAAAGCAGTTCTTGAAGCTGGTTGAACAGCACAACCAAAAAAAGAATAGTCTTGATTTAAGTACCCAGCTGTTTCTTTATTTCTTCCCTTATGAGCTTTTAGACCTGACAGAAGGTCTGGCTGTGAGCTACCCCACAAAAGGAGCTCTGTTCTCAAGTGGATAGAACAATGCAAAGCTACTTCCAAACAACAAAAAATACCCTTAAAAGAAATGTTTAATGGAGATCCAAACCTAGTGGGTAGGGGTGGGTTGCATCACAGAAATTTCAAAAACACAGAGAGTAATTTATTTTAATGACAGCTTCAAGGCCTCCCAGATTGACTAGCTATTTTCAGTATTAATACAAAGAAAGATAAACAATGGTAAGGCCACAAATGTTGATTAAAATTTGTCTCTAATGGATGAAAATGGCAGCATGGATTATGATTCTGCCTTGTAATTTTTTGACACCTTCTTTGGGGACCAATTTGAATACTTGAGTCAAATTAACAGTTAGATTTGCATGTGGCAGTGGTTGCTGATTAAGTAGCAGAATGTTTATGGACAGGAGCAGTGGGTGAGGTTGCACTTTAAGGGGTGTGTGGTACAGCTTGCCCCTTGCGGTTTGCTCCCTGGACACCCAGCAGCTCTTCAATTGATGGACCTGCTCTGCTTTGCACTTGAAAGATGGCAAATAGAGTTGGAGAGTGAAGGACAGGGAGCATCTTAATCTGCTTCCCAGTTTTCACTGAAATTCATCCAGGAGGCACTTTAAATTCACTTCTGGAGGGGAAAAAATGTGGCCACAATAATTAATGCAGTCTGAAAGAATACGTCAAGAGCTACTTAGACTGCACAGGTGTCTGTTATCAAAATCTCAGCAGAGAAGGGTTAACACGGTGCATGTTATTTTTGATACCCAGGTGGGCTACAGCTAAGAACAGGGTAAAAGAGCAGGAAGGAGATGCTTAAATAGAAAAATGTTGATTTTGCAAGCAATCACATCGGTGAATGTGATGAGAGAAATGTATTGGTAGGTGAACTGAGAGATTGCAAAGGATAGCATGGGAAAAGCAAAGGTACCAGTCCAGTCTTATTGAGAAGAAACCCAGCTCCAGGACTGCCTATGGCCCAAGCAGATGAGTCACTGCTTTCTGTTTCAGAAAGGTCAGCAGTTGATTCATTCCCTTCCCAACAGACATTTCATCTTAACTAAATGCTTAATAAAATAATTTCATTTTGAGTAAATTGATATTTACTGCAAAACTTTACAACATGAATGGATTTCTTTTCCTATTTGATGTCACTTGAATATTCAAGTAACCTCCTATTTCTGAAGGTTTCCATCTAAAATACAAAACTTAGGGAATCAGTTTTATGGGGCTCTGAATGGAATATAAGATGGCACTGGTGTTACAGAACTGGGGTCATCATTGGAGACTCAGTGGTAACTGGTATAACTGAACCATCCAGTTCTTGGGAGGAAGAGCCTTCACCTAAGAAACTAATGTAAACAATGGAGCTAAAGACAGTGAGTGACTTTCCAAGGAACATGATGCTAAGCAAGGGCATGGTCAAAGGCAGTTTCCAGATTCTTGCCATCACTCTCACACATAAAAAATGATGGTGTGGTATGTTTTACATTCTGAAACCTTCATCTAAGACAATAGGGATTCTGGTTGGCCCAGGTATGGAATCACAATCCAGACGTAAGCTACAAAGGTATATCCTGTGGTAAAGTATGCCCTGTTCTGTGTCTGTGGTTGATGGTGGAGGGTTTGCTTAGTATGGAGAATGTCATTAAGTATAGGGAGACAGCTATACCATTATCATTTAGCTTTCTCTATGTCCACCAAAGCCTCCTTTAAAATTAGCATTTGATTTCTAGTTACTGTAGCTTTTGTTTTTTAAAGTGATTAATAAACCAGAGTCAATCTCATCTTTTTAGAAAGCATAAATTTCAGTCTCTTGGCCAATGATGTGATGATTTCATCTCTTAGCTGATACGACAGGATAAGAGTGTTTATAGCTAAACAGATGCTGAGGAGCCAGAGCAATGGTCTTGCAAGAAGTGAAGGTCCAGTGGCTCTGTAGAGCTCTCATTTGAGTCATGGCTATTTAAAAACATCCAGGTCATTATGGATTTCTCAGACCAAACTCAGTACTCAGGAAGGTCTCAGTTTCTTCCTTGGCAGACAAAGACTGACACACAAAACAGGGGAGATGCATGGACCTCAGAATCAAGAAGGGATAAGGATCTGGACTTGACCACAGAGTCACCACTGCAACCTAGAATCTGGCATTCTGAATGCCACCCAGGACGGCACCCCCAGGTGAGAATAAGTGCTTGTTTAAGACTATTAATGAGTCCTTGTCCTCAAATAGCCCCAAGCTTATCACTGTTGCCTGGTAAATAAGTATCTTCTTCTTCCTTCGGGGATCTGAAAATTCAATTCTATTTTTGCAGCTGCCTAACAAAGCAATGTAGCAATAGACAATACATATACAAACTATGTAAAGTTTCCCCCAAAGGGTAGAATGTGTGCTATAGTGGATTATAATGAGAAAATCCAGCAAAAACTATCCAGCAAACAAACACAGCCATGAGGGGAAATTTTCCCAGCCATGAGATCTAATTAATACAGTCAAATGTATAAAGGAGATGCACCTTAATGATTTTTCAGTATCCTCAATAAATTAAATATATTATCTAATTTAATTGAAAGGGTAGAATTAGAAGGATAACACCTTTCCTGATTATTTTTAATAACGGCTTTTTGAGATCTAACACACACACCAAAAAAAAAAAAAAATCTTTAAAGGATATGTTAGTGCTTTGTAGTCTATTCAGATTGTGCCACAATGAACACTGTTTGATCCCATATATTTTCTCTTAACTTTTTCCAAACTGCAAGAAACATTCCTAGTACACAATAATTCAGGTTATCTTTTGGTTGTGCTTGTACCAGTTTTGATGGGGATTCCTCACTGGCCAGAGTTGTGGCCACTGTTATTCTTATATCAACTTTAAAGGCAGTCCCTGAACAATAAAATAAAAATGTGCATCATTGGACAGTTGCACTGAAATTTTTTTCAGATATATTAGTCACTTGAAAGTGTATTAGCAGGAAAGATAATGTATTATGACATGAGTTTAGAAAAGAACTCTTTACCAGGGCTCTTGAGACCTGCCTTCTATACAACACACCCCGAGAAGCTTGGCTAAGCAATTCAATCTCTCTGGACAATTTTTTTTCCTTATGTGTACAAAAGAAAAAATCAAATATTTACTGAGAATCCACCATGTAAACATGGTGCTTTGATAGCAATGGAGTGCAGTGGGCTATTTTTAAATGATGTGGTTATGGTTCCCTGAGGATGTGACATTTCAGCTACAACTGGTATGTTGCAAAAGATGTAGGAAGAGTAGCAATCTGGGTGAAGAGCCTTCTAGGCTGAGGGCTTAAGCAACTGGAAAGACCATAAAGTTGGATTGGATTTACTGTGTCAAGGGTCAGAAAGGAGCCAAGAGAAACTAGAGCAGACTAAGCTGTAGGGAGAAGGATTATGAGAGGAGACCTGAGAAGTCAAGAGCATCTTGCCGGGCCTTGAAAGGCATAGCAAACGACTTAGCCTCTTTTCTAAGTTCAATGGGTAGGCATTAACGGGTTCCAGGAAAAAACATCTCATCTTTATCTGTGTTTAATAGACTACTGCCTTTTAGGGTGGCCATAAAGGAAGCAGAAAGATAAAATAGGAAGGGACTGTATGGCCCAGGTGAACTGTGATGCTGGCTGGGACTAGGGTGGTAGCAGTGAAGGTGAGGGAGAAAACAGTACTTATATTTGACACTTTATCCTTGCTATAGTTTTCATGAGGTTCAAATAAGAAAAACAAAAGTGATATGTTGTGTTATCATAGAATAGGCTTCCTAAGAAATATAATATTTGTTAAATTAAATCTTCCTGCTGGCTGGCACAGCTCACTGGTTGAGCATTGACCTATGAACCAGGAGGAAAGGTTCAGTTCTAGTCAGGGCACATGCCCAGATTGAAGGCCCAATCCCCAGTGTAAGGCGTGTAAGAGACAGCCAATCAATAATACTCTCTCACCATTGATGTTTCTATCTCTCTCCTACTCTCTTCCTCTCTGAAATAAAAAAATATATATATTTTTAAAAATTTCCCCCCTCAAACTTATATGATTGGCAGTCAATAATGTAAATAATATTTGATGTTATAAAGTTCTAGAGGCCAGGAGCATGGAATTCATGCACAGGTAGGGTCCCTAGGCCTGGCCAGCAATCAGGGCTGATCGGGGCCTTTAGGTTGCCAGCCAGAGCCTGCCTTCCCCTGGTTGCCAGCTGTAGGCCAGAGCCTTCCTTCATTCTGAACCACCCCCTGGTGGTCAGCACACATCACAGCAAGTGGTCAAACCCCAGTAGGTCAAACCCTCCAGAGGAGATAATTTGCATATTAGCCTTTTATTACATATGATTATATAAATACAAAGAGAATATATATATATATTATTGTTGTTGTTTTTGCTATCATATGCTCAGATCCAGCCATGGATGCATTGGTAATCCTGAGGATGACTTGTGTGCTATATACCCTCTTCAAAGAACAAATGGGCTCCCACTCACAGGTACCATGAATGTTCTCTAAGCTGTCTTTGAAGAGGGCTTTGTAATTAATCAGTTGTCAAATGGGAAATTCTAAATCTTGTCTGTACAGCATGCCACCTCTTAAGAATCAAAGAGCACTATTCTTTCTTTTGTACAAATGTAAAAAGTAAAACAAAACCCTGTTGAATGAATTTGTATCTCACTGAATTTAAAAAGCAACCATTTGTTCAGTAGAATCATAAAGTGCTTTTGGTGTGCCAAGCAATGAACATGCATTCTGCTCTCTAGGAGTTCAGAATCTAATGGAGTTAGGCCAATTATATCAGTGATCACATTAATATTAGTAAGAATATTGATAACATCTATTGTATAACATACCTAGCATTATTTTGTGTATTTTACATTTAATATATCATGCAATCCTCATAGAAACCCTTTGAGGTTGGCAGTATAAATGGCCCATTGTCACATGTAGTTTTCAGATAACTCTTGATAAGTGATATGAGAGAAATATGTGAAGTATTACTGAGTATGGTGCTTAGATCACTTATCTTTATAGAGACACTTCAATTAAGTTCACTCTAATATGTCCATGGAAAATTCACTCCACAGACCCATTGCAACATTCACATGGTAAGCAAGATCAAAAGTGACTTGTTGACAAACAGTATTAAAAGAACAGAAACCAGAGATGTAGGGAAAAGTGGGGTTGGTGCCAGAGAAAGTAGCATTTTGGTTCTAGCATTTATTTGTGCTCCTTATTTTCAGGGATTCAGAAACTCTCACATTTTCCTAACTATGTTTTTCATGTACTATTCCCATTATTTGAACTTTAACAATAGACTAAACATCATCACCCTTTTACTTTTCGTGCCACAGAAAAGGGAGAGAAGTGGAAGAAAAGATAAGGCAAATAAAAGGGGGGCACACACCTTTGAAGGTAACAGAATTTGGGCTTTTCATTGAGTGAGAAGGTAGCATGTGGCAGATGGCTACTCATCTCACTTATGTCAGATCATAATGCCCTGAGAGGGCCTGTGCCTGTATAGGACACAGACTCTCTTTTATCAATAAACAACATTAGTTGACTTACAGAAAATAATGATATACATTGCATGACCTTTTGCTTTATGAATCTGCTAGTTCTATCAAAGACAAGGAATATTAAATAGAAAAGAAAAGAAGCATGTGGAATTGATTTGAAATCCACTTCAAGACTTCAATAGAAAGGGTGATGTGTTTTCTTAGCTATTTCCATCTATCTAAGGAAAGCATAGAGCTGTATTTCTAACTGTGGTAAAGAAAATAACATTAAGGATATATCTTGAATGATTGAAAAATCAAAGCAAGTTGGCATTAAATCTTAAACTCTTATTTTTTTTATAAAAATTTATACTAGAAGCATTTAGTTCACATTATGTCTAACAAAATGAAAAACAGCATTTTAATGAAAAATGACATTTTCCTGGATTATAAAAGAAAAACAAAAAAGATAAAGCCAGTCAATATCACTAGGGTTCTTTTTCTTTTTCTTTTTTTTTTCCAACTTCTCTCCCATATATGCAATATTCCATTTTTGTATACTTTTGAAGTCCTTTGGTTTCTTTTGGAAGGAAAGAGGTATATGACTGGGAAATATTACTCAACATTTATTTATTTATGGCAATCAACATCCTTAATAGCGAATAGATATAGAATGAATTTTCTCTTTGTGCCTATTCTTCTTCACCAACATTTAGAATAAAAAGTTTTCTTCATTTTTTCTTTAATGCTTTTATAAATGTTAGCTAGTAAACCTTATTGTCTTCTAGAGAGAGTGGTTTCGGGAATTGACAAGTAAATTGAGAAACCAAGACAATGCTACCAGTCACCAGGCAAAAGATAAGAGGAGATGTAGGCAATTTAAATCTGTTTACTAGGGTTTGCTTCAGTATGGAGCATACTTCACAAGTCATGTGATCATTCCAAATGCATTTATCAATTTTGGTAAATGTGGGAGAGTTCACCTACACAGGGAAGACTAGGCTGAGTAAACTATTGCCTGCCAGTTAGTTCTATAGGACCCCTAAAAGGAGGCAGGTATATTAATGAAAAAGCAAAATATCCTTATAACAGAACAAGTGAAATCTTATATATAGGCTCCCATTTGAGTAGCCTGGCCTATAAGAGTCTTAGGGTAATTTGTACAGTCTAATCAGCTACATGGAAAACATAAAATATTCTCACAGGGGCTTGCTTTTGTCCAATATTTATAGTACTCACAAGAAATCTCTTCTCCCTGTTCAACATTCTGTTTCCTCTCATTTCAATGTCTTACAAAAAACAAACAAAAAAACAAAACCAAAAAAAACCTCAGAAACAAAGAGTAAACCAACAACATATACCTCATAGAAAGGCCCAAGGTGGCAGATGTGGAGAGATTAATAAAACATTATCAGGTCTATGTACTTAATATTTTATACAAAATCCACTTTTACTTATGTGAAATCCATATAAATTCTTGACCTCATATTCTTCACAATCTGCTTATAAACACTGAATATTCTGGTTGAGAAATCAAATATTTAGAATGCCATGGGTAACACGCATGCAAAAGAAGCACAGTATTCTAAGACAGCAAAAAAGGAGGTTGTCACATTGGACTATGTTTGATAAATAATGAGACACAGGCTGGAGAACTCTGAACTTACTTCCTACAAAATGACAGGGAGTTGATATATGGTTTGGAACAATTATGGTTCCAGACTTCCATTGCTTATGAGGGAACAATTACATTGTTAGAATCCTTACTACTAATTGTTTCCATTATTCATGTGTACTTTGCCCATCTCTATCTGCATATAAAAGCCTTGTCCTTATTAATATTTACTCTTTTTGTATTTCAACATTTCAATGATAAAATGATAATTCAACCTAACTCTTGCCTTTTAAAGAAGATGTCTTGTGTTTGGAAAATGATCTAAACTACCCAGATAAAATAAATGCCCATAATACAGTGTGAAAAAATTCATTCATACATAATACAAACACATTTTAGTCTAAATAGTTTTTTTTTTAATTTTATTATTGTTTTTTGGCAAATATTTACCATATGCCAATTACTGAATGCCTTTTGCCTATTCTAGGTAGTTCCTAATTATTTTATGAAACTAAACTCAAGCATTCTCTCCTCCAGTGTCCCTTCCTAACCTCCAGTCTGATTTAGCAGTTCTTTTGCTATGCTCCCATAGCACAAATACATGTCTTTATCAGCATATTTATCACACTGGGATGTATCAGTTGATTTAGTAGACGATTTTTCCTCTTACTACCCATGAAGGAATGGGCTATGTTTTTATATATTATAAATTCCTCTTAAACAATAAGCTAGGAAATTGAAACTTAATCCTAAATGCATTGGGTAGATTAAAACAACAACAACAACAAAAAACCACTTGTAGGGAAATGTAGGGAAGTGATTTGTACAGATTTGTGTTTCCAAGTGTTCATGCATGCTGTGATGTGAACCAGTGGACCATGGATTTTTAATGGTGATGAATGGAGGTAAGAACAGTTGGGAGATTATTCCAGTAAAATGGGAAATAGAATGAACACCATCTTGTAGTTACTTTTCTTAATAGAAGGGTAAATGAATGGATTGAACTAAGGTCTGTGAAGTGCTAATAAGAAGATGGGAAGAGAAATATAAAAAAAAAGAGTTTAAGGATAAAGCATATAGAGATTGATAGTCTGAGTCTACATTTTTCCTCACTCTATATTTAATCAAATATATTTCCTTAGGTTTATGGCTTGAACTTTTGAAAAGATGATTGTAATATTCTCTGAAACAGGAACTAGAGTAGGGACAGGCAAAATAAGGTCCATTCATTTTTGAACCTATTAAAGTTGAATTCTTTTATGTATATACTCCTTAGGAATCTCAAAATAGAAGGGAACATAATTTCATCCAGGAAGAGCATATTACATGGCAAATAAGGAGGCTTAAAACAGAACCCTATGAACAAGAATGCTATGTGATGAACAAGGGAAAATAAAGTAAAGGAGAACTATTCAATTGGAAATAACACAAAAAGCACAGTAATAGACATTATTAGCTTACATTAGATTATAATTTATGTCCTCCTTTATCTCCATCGCTCTCCTGGGATCTTACTCATCAAAGTTCATCCCTTCCATTCTTAATCTATAACACTGATCTGCTTATTAACAAGTGAAGAAAGAACTGTCATTCTCCAGGGAGCACACAACAAAGGCCATGGATTAGGAGAAACTGTTTTTCTTCTCATTCCTGACATGGTGCTCTCAGAATAAATCAATTCTTGCTTTTATTTTTCCACCTGAAAGATTCAATTCATTGTAAATTGAAACAAATAAAATTCTACATAATACAAATTACATTCAAAGTGTTCAGTGATTCGTTGGATGATGATATGGAGAGATTGTTTTATCAGCTTTGAAAGGAAAACTCATCACTATTTTGGCAGCTTTGTCACTCAAATTTAGAATCATCCCTTATGGTTAACTGAGGAGAAAAGACAAGGATGAACTCTTAAAAAACTAAAGGTGTAAAGGTAGAATCATTCTTGGATTTGCTTAACCTCTCAAATAAAATAAAACAGAACAATTGAATAATTGTGACTTAAAAATTGTCAAGGCCAAGTTGTTATCTCATGCCCTGTGAGGATAATGATTTTATTTTCCTTGAGGCAAAAAATAGAAAATAGCTGGTCATGCTGGTAATAAAGTTTGGTCTCATTGAAGTTGAAGCTTCAGAACTCTTATATTGGCAATTAAAAAGTTGGTCTAGCACATGCCCTTACTCCCCTAGTTTCTGTGTCCATTGGTTTTGCTTATATGCACACATAAAAGTCCTTTGGTTGATCCCCATCCTCCTGTCTTCCCTCTGAGGTTTAATGGTCTTTCCAATGCTTCTCTGTTTCTGGATCTATTTTTGTACATCAATTTATGCTGTTTATTATATCCCACAAATGAGTGAGAGCATGTGATATTTGTCTTTCTCCAACTGGCTTATTTCACTTAGCATAATGCTCTCCATGTATATCCATGTTGTTGAGAATGGCAAAAGTTATTTCCTTTTTAGAGTAGCATAATATTCCAGTGTGTAGATGTACCACAGGGTTTTTTTGGGTGAGAGTGGCTGGGGAGAGGTCAATGGTGGGAAAAGGAAACATATGTAATACTTTAAATAATAAATATTTTTTAAAAAGAAGAAAAATTCCTTAAGGCAAAATAGTGTGTGCCTATTTCTATTTAGTACATATTCTTAAACGTATTTTGTAAACATTTGTAAATCAGTTATTTATTAAATCAGATTAACTAATGCATACTAAACAAATAAAAAGTTGGTCTAAAATATGTGACATGTCTCCACAATGCAAGCTTTAGCAATAAAGTGACTTGTACTCATTTTAGGCAAGTAGCATTTGAGCTGAAAGAGCAGTGAGAAGTCCATAGAAGCTTTTGAAAAACCAGCCACACGTATTGAAAAGCATAGACATTATTCTTTGATTCTGTGATGGTGATAAGCTAGTTCCACATGGGATATGGTCTTTATCTCCTTACTCAATGAAGGCGTTTAGCAAAGATGATGGCAGTTACAGGTGGTCATTAGGGAACAATTCATACTGAGCATCATAGGAAAGTTATCCATGAAGTCTGTACCTCCAGGACAAACCTGGCCCTCTCACTGAATTTAGAGCACTGACACTCTTCCTTGCTCGTGTCAATCCCACCATGCTGTTTACCCAGCATGGTTAAAGAGCCCAATTTGCCAACTACTGTTGTGCATGGGGTGCACTGTGAACCCAAAGAAATCATTGTGTTTCCCCCCCCCCTTCATATAATTGGAAACCAGAGACACCGAGTTAAAGCAGAAATATTGCATTTCACCACTTTGTTGAGGCCAAGAGGGCACATGTGTTCATCCCTTATGCACTCTGGTTGGTTCCCAAACTGCCCGAGCTCTTTTACATTATTGAGACCTGAAAATGAAGAGGATAACTCAGGTTTTGCCTCCCTGGTGGCAGACAGCTGCTTAATTTAACACAAGCTTAGTGAATAAGGAATGACAAATTCAAACAAATCCATTTTCAGGGTTTTGAATGCTTAGAGCAATCAAGGAAATATTTTAAATACATATTTTTTTTCTAAGAATGAAGGAAATAAGTCTGAAGATGGAAAAAGACATCAGCACTGTGTGAGGAAGTGTTTAGCACCTTTGCAATATGTTTTCTGTTCTTCTCAAGGCTTCATGTTGGGATTCTGTTTCACTGCTTTCAGGATAATGGGTATGGTTGTGTAACTTGTTTTGTATAGTGAAAATTGAGCAAAGTAACCCATGCCACTTTCTGTTAGAAGTTTTAAGAGTCATGTGTAAATTGATTTCTCAACTTTCCCATCAGGGAAAATATGAAAGCAAGGAGATGGGCTTCCCTCTGGTTAAGACCTGGAGTGAGAACAACATAGAGCAAAGCCTTGTAGCTGACCTATGATGGACAAGGGGGTGTCAGAAAATAATAAGCCTTTTATGTTTTTAAGCCACTAAAACTCAAGGATTATTCATTGTATTGTTTATTGGTTTTTAATTGAAGTACAAGTACACGCTAGCCTTTACTGATTGATATGTTCATCTAACTGGAATTCCGAAGGCAGAATCCAAACACTTATTCGTAGCCTAGTTGTTAGCCAACAATATAAAGTTGCATGTAAACGTGCTTATCAGCACAAGTGTCCCATCCCATGTGGTCAAGGAAATATGGCAGTAATTACATGTACTAGAAGCTAGATGAATAATATGTATATGGCTGATTAGTTAGTTGGCCTTTGAAATCTTGTGTAACCTTGGTAGTCATATGTACGATTTAAATGCCGTGGAGAGCCAAAACCTGTTTGGCTGAGTGGATAGAGCATTGGCTGCAGACTGAAAGGTCCCGGGTTTGATTCTAGTCAAGGGCATGTACTGTGGTTGTGGGCACATCCCTGGTGGGGGGGGTATGCAGGAGGCAGCTGATCGATGTTTCTCTCTCATCAATGTTTCTAACTGTCTATCCCTCTCTCTTCCTCTCTGTAAAAAGTCAATAAAATATATATTTAAAAAATAAAAATAAAAAATAAATGCGATGGAGAAGTGTAACCTTGTCCAAAATTATGATCCTAAATGAAATTATCCTGTTGCTCTTTGCCTTGCATTTATTTCTCTATGACTCAACCGTAATCTCCCTCCCCAATTAATCTATGCATATTCTGAGACTGCCTAAATTTTCCTGTTAGGATTAAGTCCAATTGGAAATAACAACCACCAATAAAATAAAATTAGCTTAATCCAGTAAGAGGACTTTTTACCCAACAGATCAACTATTTGGAGGTTGGCAGCTACTTGATGATGTTTTTGAAATCTAGGTCATTTCTCTCCTCAGTTCTAATCATGTTCTCCTTCATTTTATCCTTGGTGCACCATGGTTGTAAAATGGAATCTACAGCTCCAGTCACCACAGCCCCATTTAGAGGATGAAGAAGGTAGGGAGAGAGAACAGCCCAGTTCCCTTCAGTCTCACTAGTCACGATTGTGACTTATGTTCATTCCTCAGGGCAAAGGATGCTGAGAAACTGTGATCAAGATTCTCATGAATGGTTTAGGCCAATTCATCACTTGAAATTAAGCATATTCTCTACCCCACCCCACCCCACCCCCCCAAAAAAAATCAGAGTTTTTGCTAGCAAGGAAGAATAGAATAAGTATAATATTTGTCACACTATCTCTTTACATTTACTTTAGGTCATAAGATAAATGATGTCACTTCAGTACACCAGAAGTGTGGAGCATGGTATATTGCCAAAATCTCCACAATTGTTGATATAAGAGCATGGAAACAGGAAACTCTTTAGGATGAGAATTGTTTATAGGACCCTTTCCTAGAGGTTCATGCCATTTTTGCTACTTTTGTTTTCTATGAATTACGGCTCTTTATTCATATTAGAATAAGGATTGAGTGTGGTTGGCTGCAAAGCATTATGAGAAAACTAGGAATATGCTCAGTGAGAGATCTGGCTCGTTAATTCCAGTTCTTGCTAAATTCACTGGGGTGGTAGCAAGCACCAGGGCTTGAATCCCTTAGACCTGGGATTGACTCAAAGATTTACTATTTGGAAGCTGTATGGCCATGTGTACAGGTCATTTTTACCTGTGAGTCTCACCTTACATGTGATCATAACCTTGAACTTTAACATTTTCAAAAATATTAAATTAAAATAGGTAAGTAATACCTATTAGTATTAGTCATAGATTCTTCACAGAATAAAATGACAGGGGGCAACTTAGAAAGTGATATAAAAGAGAAGCAGTAAGAAGGTTGCCTTTTTGAATCATAAAACACTGATTCCATATTCCATCATAAATTTCCTTTTGCCTCACTACTTCAACCACGCTCCATAACAAAAACTCTCCTTTAGGAAAAAAAAAAACAACTCTGAAAAATATATCCTCTTTCTTTTCAATTTCTCTGAGCCTTAGCTATTGGCTTTCTGATTCTTTAAATTATTCCTTATGGCATAGTGTTGTATAATTTAGACGGAACACTTTCTCCTGTCTTGTATTATTTAATTCTCCAAAGTGTTTGGAGAAGGGATTCTATATGAAAGCAGTGACACAAAATAAAGTGGCATTGTACCAGGGTCTTGCATTTTTAATAAAGTTGCTCTCAAACAGCATTTCAGTAAATGAAATGTACTCGGGATTGACAAATTTTTATATATCAAAGGTATGCTCTGACCTGCTCTGGGACATAAAGCCTAATGCCATAATAGAGCCCCGAGGTTTATGTTTGATTTGATTTGGCTTCCTTTCTTCCTTTTCTTACAAAGGAAGATTACATGCTTTCCAAAGTAATAATTATAAGGAAACCATCCAATGGCAGGAAAAAACACCATTAAGTTTGAAGGCATTCGGTGGCAAGTTAGATCCTACACTTTTTAGGAAGAAGAAACACACACAAACACCAAGGAGGGGAAAGGAGGTTTGGGGAACTTTAATTATTTATGACACATGCCTCAGATGTTCCAAGCCTCATTCTCTAGGAAATATTCAAACGTGAAACAAAGAAGAGGAGAGAATCTCTGAAAGACTTAGTTTAGTATGAGTGAGATTTACATTTAGGGGCCCATGTGTATAGCTGGCGTGGCATCAGATGCCCCAGAGCAACGATAGCCATAGGGAAGGCAAGGAGAGCCAACCAATTGGTGACCGGATACGGGAAAAACAAAGCAAAGACAAAAACAAAACAAAACAAACAAAAACAAAAAAAACCTTCTGGCAGTGTCTCCCATCTGATCATATGACACCAATGCTACACATCTTCCTGCCCCCTCATCATTCCAAGGTGAACTGCTTATTATAATGAAAACAGATGCTCATTCAATCAAGGGCACAAACAAAAATGAAATACTTGTCTTATAGAGAAAATTGATTTTTTTCCTGGGTAAGCATCTCCATGATAGAATTTGAAGGTTAGACGTTCTGCTCCCAGAAAATGCCTGATGGTGACCCAAATAGCATAAGACAACACAATGCTGAAACATTTAGGCCCTTCCTTTTGGAGTTTGGAAACATATTTATTGCTAAGTTCAAGAGTCTTCTGTTGGAAGGTAAGTATTGCATAGAATAATAATATCCAAGCAATTGTCCTATGATGGCGGTAGCAGATCATGCAATTGGAGATAGAAATCAGAAAGGTACTCAAGAAATTTGATACATTTATTTGGAAAAGACTGGCTTTATTAAAAGAGGAAATGAAAAATAGAGATTACTTTTTTTTACCTTTTGTTTTCTTTATGCTAGTTCCTGCCTTTGTAAATATGTGTTTTTAGTCTTGCCAAGTAAACCTGAAAGTTTAAGAAACCAGTGACCACTTCTCATATTATTTAAAATGGGAAGACAGGTGTCAGATTTAAAAAAGAGGATATTAATAGTCTTTAGAATGCCTGCACTTTTCTAAGCACCCTCACATATTCTAATCTCTAAAAACTAAAGGGTGTCTTATAAAATGTTATTAATCTTTTTACAAGGTGGCAAATATGCCTTGGTAAAATCAAATCATTAATTGTGACTGTGTAACTATTATAATAGATAGAAAGCAAGACGTGAAGCCAAATATTCCTATGCAAATGACATAAATATCAGTCTTAACACTGAAGAAAAGCAGTTAATAAATTTAGCACTGGGAACTCATGAATGTTCTTTCTTCTGTCAAAATATCAATAGAAATTTTAAAGTCCTGGTCATTTTCCCCTCCCCTTCATTTTCCTATCTTTCCTTTCTTCAACAGCTGTTTTATGTGCACTCCCAAAGTCCTGAACTAGAACAGTGGACAAATAAGCCCCATTTGGGGATATCTGTATTCCAGTAGGTAGGGTATAAAATAATGACATGACTATATGTTGGATAGCAATGAGCACCATGGAGAAATGTAAAATCACATATAGGGAGAAAAAGAGGAGCCAAGGCTGTGTTTGTGATAGTTTTAGTGGTTTATCTGGAAGAGCTTCATCAAATCAGAAAATTTGAGCAGAGATTAAATGAGTGAGCAGAGGAAACAGCAAGAACAAAGGCCAGGGGAGAAGGACCAGAGTTAGAGTATTTAGGAAAAGCAAAGATTTGAATCAAAATAACTGGAGGGTGATGAGATAGGGAGAAATTAAGAGACAAGGTCAGAGAAAGAGCCAAATGGTAAATCACATAGAACCTTGCAGGTCATGAGAACTTCTGCTCTTAGGCTGATGCACACACATTGCAGGGTTGTGAGTAGAGCAGTGATGGGATTTGATGCAAGAGGGGAATGGAGCTGGTAAGAAGTGCTCCAAGTCTGAATATATTTTTAATTAGAGCCAACAGGATATGCCAATAAATTAATGTGGATATGTGAAAAGGGGGTATCAAAAAATGTATGGATTTGGGCATGTGCCACTGTACCCATGTTGTATACCAAGAATTTGGATGAAGAGTGAAATATCCTGAGGGCTTAAACATGGGTGTAGTTTTGTTCTCCAACATCATCCTACACAGCCTATGGGTTTTATAATCTTCTTTCGCCTGGTTTAGACATTTTGTGTTGGGATACTGGGGATATCTTTTGTCATCTAATTTATACTGCATTACAAATTTGTTATTCATACAAATTTGTTTCAGAGCAGGTTGATTTGGTTTTTTTCTTCCTAGCATGCTTGAAATCTTAACAAAATGTTTAAGTTTGAATCTCTGTAATAAAAGCCTCCAGAAATGGAAATGCCAAGTTTAATGTCACAAAGCACATCAGGAACCAGGATTTCTTTTATTACCAGATAAAATGCTCATCGGGATGAAATCTGGCAGCAATACTCCCATTGCTCAACTCTACCTAAAATAAATAAATAAAAATCTAACACAGAAAAACAAAGCCAAGAAACTTGTATTTTGTTTTCATGCCATTCTATCAGTGAAGAAAACATCTGTGCTACAGAATCACACTTTTCCAGGAATGGCCAGACAAAGAAGAACAGATTCTATAATTTTAGAATTCTTGTGACTCTTAAATTTTTAGTTAAAATAAAAGTTTCTATGAAGGGGAGACTAACTTCTTTAGCTAGATAACGCCTCTCAAATTATTGTAATATTGTTTTGAAGTCATATATAGTTTTCTTGAATCATGAATGTCCTGCTATATAGATTTTTAGTTTTACAACTCATTCATTTCTAAGTGAAAACTCTGATATCACTGTTGATGGTTTTATGATGTCTCTTCAGAGATCTACACAAAAGTGGACTCAATAAGACATTTCACTTTTACCTCAAAAATCTATAATCTGGGGCTTAATGTTCAGAAGGTTTTCATGATTGGCATCTATTCTCCTAATTTTTTCCTTTCAGTTTTCCTATATGCTTTAATGTATAACTGCCTGCATTTAAATCTTAAGACCACCTTTCATTGGCTAGGTTACCTATGGCAAGCACAAGAGAACTAATGAAAATCAGAGCAAAGATTAGTGATATCAAAAAAGAATAAAACTGTTAAGAAATAAACCAAAACAAAAGTGAGGTCTTTTTACTGTCAATAAAATTAATAAACTTGTTAACAGACTGATGAAAAATATAATAAAAAGGACAAATTTTCAATTTTAGAAAGATAAAAGGAGTCATCACTACTAATTCTTTAAATATTAAAATGATAATAACTACTGCAAACAACAGCAAATCTGATAATTTACATAAATTGGGCTAATTCCTTGAAATACAAACTACTAAAAATCACACAAGGAGAAACAAAGAGTCTAGATAACCCTTTATATATTAAAGAAATTGAATCAATAATGACAAACCTTCCGAAAGAGAAAACACAAGATCAAATATTTAAGGAATGTTTGTTGAAATCTACAGACATTTAAGGAAGAAATTATACCAATGATCCACAATCTCTTCTGAGAAAATAGAAGCAAAAGATACACTTTTCTAACTTATTCTATGAGGTTAACTTTCCTCTAAAACCAAAACCAGACAGAAAAAAACCACACAGAAAGTAACCTATCTGATGAACATAAACAAAAATATCCTGAACAAAATATTACCAAATTTAATCCAACAAATAACAAGTAATTTTTTCCTATGTACACAGGATGGTTCAATATTAGATAATTAATCAGTGCAATCCTAGAAATCAACAGATTAAATAATAAAAATTACATTTTATATCCATGGATGCAGAAAAATACACATTTATAATAAAAACTATTAGCAAAATAGGAAGATAGATTTCTACTTGACTATGAATATCTACATAAAATCTACATCTTACTTCTTACTTAATGGTAAGAAACTGGACACTATCTGCATAAGATTTAGAGCAAGGAAATTATATCCTCTCTCATCTCTTTTAGTCACTATTATACTGGAAGTTCTAGGTAGTGTGATAAGACAAGAAAATTAAATAAAGTGTACCAATATTGGAAAGAAAAAGACAAAACAATCTCTCTTTTCACATGTAAAATACTCCAAAGAACTGACAAAAACTATCCAAGGAATTAAAAAGTAAATTTAACAAGATCACAGAATATGAGATTAATATATAAAAGCAGGTTGCTTTTTAAAATCACTAGTAATGTATTGTTGGAATTTTAAATTTAAAAACAATTACATTTATAATGGCACCAAAACTATGATATATTTAGGTGTATTAAATGGGTAAAATATAGGCATAATATAACAAAATCTATATGTAAAAAAAGAAGATCTAAGTAAATGAAGAACTGTTCTTTGTTAATAAATAGTAAGACTCAGTATTTTATTATGTTAATTTTTCCTAACTTGATCTAAATATTAAATACAATCCTCCCAGCAAACTATTTCACAGATTTAAACAAACTGATTCTAAAGTTCATATGGAGAAGGGAGAGATCTATATTAAAGCTAACATAATACAGAAGAAGAATAAAGTTGAAGGACTCACACTACCAAATTTCAATATTTATTACAATGCAATAATCAAGACTGTGTGGTTCTGGTGAATCTATTATCTATCTATCTATCTATCTATCTATCTATCAATCTATCTATCTATCTACCGTCGATCATCTCAATCTACATATCTATAAATATGGAACAGTATTAAAGAGTCTAGAAATAGACTCACAGAAATACAGTCAACTGTTCTCTCACATCAAAACAACGTCAATTCAATGGAGAAAAGATAGCCTTTTCAACAAAAGTGCTAGGTTTTGAAAAACAAAACAAAACCAAAACCTAAACATAGAACTTACATCTTACAAAAATTAACTAAAAATAGAACTAATGTAAAATAGTAGAGAATCCCTATGACCTTGGGTTTGGTAATGAGATTTTAAGCATAATATCAATACTAACAGCACAATCCATGAAAGAAATTCTTGCAAATGGAATTTTACTAAAATTAAAAACTTCTGTTCTGTGAAAGACACAATTAATAGAATTAAAAGGCAAGTCACTGAATTCTAGAAATATCTGAAAAAATATATATGTAATGAAGAATTTATATCCAAAATATATAGAAATGTTATAATTGAACAATAATGAAATACATAAGCCAACGGAAAAATAAGCACAAGAGCTGAAAATTTGCCTCATAGATTTACTACATATGCCAAATAAACATGAACAATTGCTCAGCATCATTTGCCATTAGTAAATGGCAAATTAAAACAATAATTAGATGCCACCAAACATCTATTAGAATATAAAAAATCCAAAACACTAACACCACCAAATGCTGGCGAGACTTGCAACAACAGAAACTCTTGTTCATTTTTGGTAAAAATGCAGATGGTATAGTCATTTAGACAGTTTGTCACTTTCTTACAAAATTAAACAGTCTTACCATATGATCCACAATTCTGTGCCTAGGTTTACCCAGATGATTTGAAGATGTATGTCCACATAAAAACATTCTTGTGAATGTTTATTGCAGCTTTATTCATAATGACCCAAACAGAAGCAACCATGATGTCCTTAAGAGGCAAATTGATACACAAAATGTCACACGTTCATACAATGAAGCGCCTTTTTTCAGTAATTAAAAAAAAAAGACAGATAAGCTGTCAGCCATGAAAAGATGTGGATGAATCTTAAATGCATATTGCTAAGTTAGGGAATTCAGTATGAATAAAAAGAACCAAGAATCCTTAGACAAAGATGATCTTAGGACTTGGGCCAGAAATATATAAGACTAGAGGCCCAGTGTACAAAATTTGTGCAAGGGAGGTGGAGGGGATCTCTCAGCCTGGCCTGCACCCTCTCGCAATTCGGGACCCCTTGGGGAATGTCCAGAAGGTTCTTCAGCTATCAGGTCTAATTAGCATATGACACATTTATTATTATAGATGAACCTCATGCAGTGCCAGAAAATCAGGCCATATCACATATTCGCATGCACACACACACACACACACACACACACGCACACACAATGATGAGGATGTGTAAAAGGGATGCAAGAACTACTTGAGAGAGCTCCCAATGGCTAAACATCTTGAAGAACAAAAAGGAATGTTGTGTTATAATCCAAAATATAAAATAAACATCCATGAATTCATACCTATCTATAAATATTGAATAAATAAATGTGGGAGAATGGACAAATCTTCCATGCAGAATAATTAATAATATTAATGTATGTAGGGACTCACCCTTAAGGAGGTGGAGCGTAACTTCCTAGTCCTTAAATGTGGGCTGAGCATAGTGCCTTTATTCCAAAGAGTATGGAAAAGGAGAAAAAATAGATAATTTTACAGTGGAGAAACCTGTTAGACACTAAAATCAAGCTAGATGATCAAAATCAACATCAACAATCATGAGCCAGGCTCATAGTATGAATCTATATGATATAATATGACATATGATATAACATGATGATATGACATTATGAAAATAGTAATTTACCTCTGTAATCTTTAAAAAATAAGACATAAGTCTAACCATAAGAAAAACAACAAGCAAGCTCCAAAAAAAAATTCATCCTGTGAAAGATTTTTTTCAGTGTTCCTCATCATTTTCAAGGTCACACACACACAAAAGAAAAGAGTAAGAAACTGTCATACCAGAGAGAATTCTAGGGAGTTATAATGCCTAAATTTAATGTGGAATTCTAGATGGGATCCTGGATCAGCAAAAGGATGTTTGTGGAAAACTCGGGTCATCTGAATAAAGTATCAATGTTTAATTACTGTTTCATATTGGTTCTTTAATTGTGACAAAAGTAGCATACTAATATATGATGTCAATAGTAGAGAAAACTAGCTGTAGAATGTAAGAGAACTTTCTGTACGGTTTATAATTCTAAAACTCATAAGAAATTTAAAATTCTATAAGTCTAAAACTTGTAAGAAATTTAAAATTTATTTTAAAAACATTTCCACCAAGTGAATACTCAACAAAGTAAATTTAAAAATACCCAGAGTAAAAGTGCAGTGCGCAAAGTTTATAATACAGGGGAATTCCATTGGGCATTCCGGATCAATACTGAAAGTTTAATGAAAATAGGATAATATATTTTAACTTTTGTTATGCTCTTCTCTATTTGGAGTTTGTAAAAATATTATGGTGAATATCCTTGTTCATACAGATCTCATAACCTACAGAAGAAATGTTTGTCTAATCCATCTTCATCTGATACCTAAACAAGCATTTCCAAAAGCATGCACTGCAAAGCACATCATAATACATCAGTAGATTCTTTGCAAGAAAAGGTGATGTGGAATATGATGGGTGAAATGAAGGCAAGCTTTAACTATTCCTGCTTTGTGAAGCCCCAAAGGGAAAACAATCTTTTATATATAATACAAAGGAGCCAGGGTTTCATGGAATATCTTGAGACCAAATCCTAGCACTTTAGAAAATGCTGCCCTTATATTCTAAAGAGAGAACACTAATTAGAAATGTAAGGTATCCTCAAAATACACACTTTAATAGCTGGTAGTTTCATTGATGTTTTTTTCTTTTCATATTTAACCCACTGGAATTAATAATTATTCAAAGTGTGTGTGTGTGTGTGTGTGTGTGTGTGTGTGTGTGCGCGCATGTATATGTATATATGGATATAATTATATATATTATTTCTTGAGTAACTGAAATTCTCAATAACTTAAGAATAATCATGATGTCTAAGTATTGTTTAGGCATTAAACAGAAGCAAAACAGTCTAATATTAGAAATGAGAATAAAGTTCATAAAGAGAAAGAAGGAGGAGGAAACCTTTAATGGGGTTACTTCAGAATCAACTCCCTTTTACCCAAGCTTTTTACCCTTTTAGAGCACCTATCATGTGTGATGAACCACAGCCAAGGAGATGAAACTCGCTCTGAGTTCCACCAGACTTCCACCGCGGGATTTCCATTTGCCTGCACATCTTAGTAATCTTTGTAAAGAAGTCATTATTTTTCTGTCAAAATACTGCAACCTAATTTGATCATCCATTTCTACAGAAGGCAACAGAGATGAAGCAAAACTTGATTGGGGTCAGAGCCTTCTTAGTCTCTGTGCTCACTTTGATCTTAACATAAAACAACATGCTGTGTACTTCACTCCTGGTTGGTCAGGTGGATGCAGCTGAAAATTCTGAACCTAGTTTCAGTTTCACTTACCTTTTATGTTTTAGCTTTACATGCCCCGAAGGAAAATAGCATTTATGCTATTGTTACGTGCTTTGCACTGTGCAAGGAATTTTTTCCACATCACTCATTTAATCGGCACAAAACCCCTAGAAGGCCATTGTAAAGGAGGTTTAATTTAGTCAACCAGTAATGGTCTTTATTTGCTTATTGCCCTTTGCACTTTCCTGCAGGTAAAAGACTGGGTAATGTCTCTTTATTAATGTGTTTTCTAATTGCATCACTTTTGGTTTGAATGTTTTCTAGAAATCAGGGTAAAATATCTGTAAATTGCCAATCAAAAATCCTGATCCTATACTCTCAGCCCTAGACTTGCATATAAATCCCTGCCCCAATCTGATAAGAGCTTATAGTTCTTGAGAAAAGAAAATTTTGCTCTCTATTTCAGTATCCAACAACCCAACTTCAAAAAAATTGTATTTTATCTCATCCAGGGATTCTCACCCAGGAATCTCTATTGGTTCATTGTTGTTGTCTTTTACCCTCACCCGAGGATATTTTTCCATTGATTTTTAGAGAGTGGAAGGGAGAGGGAGAGACAGAGAGAAACATCCATGTGAGAGAGATACATTGAGTGGTTGCCTCCTGCATGCACCCTGACCAGGGCCAGGGAACCTGCTACAAAGGTACACACCCTTTATCAGAATCAAACCCAAGACCCTTCAGTCCGCAGGCCAACGCTCTATCCACTGAGCCAAACAGGGTAGGGTCTCTGAAGTTTTTTAATTTTTTATTATTATTATTTAATTGCCAAGAGATTCTGATGCAGCATTTTCAGTATGAGGACCAAAGTTTTATGATTCCAATCATCCCATCAGTGCTTCTGGGGGTCACTACCCACAAGATATTGTTCATTAAACCAACCTTATGATACTTAGAACCTAGGGCACCTAAAGACATTTGAGTGAAATCCTACACCTGACAAGTCTGGCTGAAAATCAAGACAATAGGAAAACATTCAACTTCCAAAAGGGAGTAGAGTACCAGAAGGAGCCTGTGAAACCCCAGAATCAGTCTTTCTGTTTCACACAGTGACATGTTGTGAAACATGGGCTATATCTGAAATGTAGTTATTTTCTCAATGTGAATGGATGCAGGCTTCTGGGAGTGTTTTTCTCAAGCCATCTTAAGCTACAACGTGAAATCTGCAGTAAAATTGGATGAAAGGCTTTGTTTCAATCTGCTCCAATATTCCCTGACATGCTCACAAATCCCCACATAGGATAAATTAGCTGGAGAGAATAGGAGCTGAGTGAGCAGGACTGGCAGACAGTGTTTTAGAATCACATACCAGATCCATATTTACACTTCCTATTTGTTGCCTGAGTGTGAAATGGGATAAATGGGGGCCTATCAGTAAATGGCACCTTAGAAAGGATGATGAGAGAAGGGGGTTAATGGATGGGTAATACAGAAACATACACAGGCTCCATTACCACACCGATGAGCAGCCTTTTATGCAATGAGTCCCTCTAATAATTTGTGTTGATGATGATTTGGTGGCAAATTAGAATCAATTAGTGAAAATTTCCATTCTTACTGTGCTGATGAGGCGTCTAACTCTGTGCTCTGTTGACTTATCTTCCTAGAATGAGGTGCCTTTTCTGTTCCCCAGATTCAGAACACAGAGCCTTGCCTTCTCATATGGTGTTTCCATACTACTTCGCTATTCAATTCTATTCAGCAATATTAGTATCATGAAGGAGACTTATATACAGAGAGTCACAGACTCTGTCCAAGACCTATGGAATCAGGATCTATGCTTCACCAAGATCTCCAGATGATTACTACACTAGTTGTTAGTCATAAGTGAGAGTGTGAGTGAAATAGGCAGAAGTTTTAGATTGCTACACTCAGTTGAATTACTCTAAAACCATGTTTTCTTCTCTCGTTCTGAAAGAATGCTACTTTGGTGTTCACTTTTTCTAGGATGGTCAGCTCCTAGCTTATGTTTTTCAGACTCCAGGCAAGAATTTCCTCAGCTTCAGATATATAGCCTACTCTTTTGCTTTAATTCATGCTGTTTTTTTTTTAATATCCCTACATTGTCTTCTGGCCCTGATATGGTAAATGCCCCTTTCTTGTGTTCCTTCAGAATCCCTGGGAAAGTTTTATCTGTCATAGCACTTAGCTCACTGCACTGAAGTTACCTGTTTACCAATCACTCCTACCAGATTACAAATTACTCTATGATATGGCTTATACCTATATCATTTTCATGTAGGATACTAACAGTGACAATATGTGCTTGGGTTTGGAAACTACAAAGAGTTTTCTTAATAGGTATTGCTTTAAGTAAACCAGTAAAACTTTATCAGAAAAAAAAAATATGGGCAGGGGGTGGCAGTGGAAGGGAGAGAGAATAAGTGACTGACTGGTTGGTACAATTAGCTAGTTGATTGCCAGGGGAAAAAATACTATATTGGGCATCCATAATGAAGAATTCATATCTAGGGTAGGCCTACACTATTCACATCGTGTTTATTGTGTTCAAGCATGGGTTATAATCTCCCAGGGCATTTGTTAATTACTGTCATAAAGTTTTAGAAAGCACTGAAGTCTTAGCTTTGTCTCAGGCCAACTGAATTAAAAAAATCTTGGAGATGGGGGGCGAAGCTTTGGTTCAGTTATTAAAATTTTAGAAATGTTTGCCATCCACTGCTCTAAGAGGGATGTATAAAATCAGTATATACGCAAAAGAGAAGAGGCTGAACATTTTGAGAATCAAGAAATTGAATTATCACCTGGATTATTCTGACCATGCCCATCCTGAAAAAGATGTGACTTAGGAAAAACATCAGTTATCTCTCCATTTTTGTAGATCTATCATATGAAAAGGGATATTTCTAATGACTCCAGAAGGTACAATAAAGAGAAACTTAAGACAGGTCAATTTCAATTCAATATATAGTGGGAATAACATTTTTCAAGACGTACTCTCTGATGTGCAAAAGGGGGAAAAAGTAACTACCTTTATCTTATCTTTCTGAAACTGAGCCTAACCTCTCTATTGAACTTCCATTTTACCTGATGTCAGAACCTATAATCTTAGTCATTTCTGAGTAAACTCTGGTGCTTCAATGTTTTCTCAGTTATTTCAGGTTTAAAGTTTAGTGAAGTCAGAATTTTTCCTCACTCTCCTCTTTTTTTTTAGACCCACATCTAGGTTTTACCTGGCTTGTGTAAAGTCCTGGTTTTAGGGGAAGATGTTCTGTGGCCTTTCCTCTGTTTTGAGCAGGTATCTGCTGAGATGTAACTTATCTGAACTAGTCTTTGGTCTCTGAATGGGTATGTCCAACAGAATGTCCAAATATCCAGTTTTATAAGCCAGGTAGCTTTTCATCTATGGGCTATCCATTTTGGATTTAACTGCTGCTCTCAGCTCATCTTTGAACCCTTCCTTAGAGGCCCCAAAACATCTAGATGTCTCTGAACCTATCCCAAAGCTGTGGACCTTCTGGGTTGCCTTTCTTGCTTCTGACAACATGTTCAGTTAACTCTAATGCTTCCTTCAAGAGCTGCCACTTCAGCAGTATTGCCCAGTCATGTATAGGAGAACCTTTTGTCAAGTGCATCCATCCAAAAATAAAATACACCAGGTCAGATTTTATTGCATTCTCTGTCATAGGAAATTTAAACAGCACTGAGGTGACCACTTTTAAGGAAATGATGGAGGGAGTCCAAGGTTATGCTAGAAGCTGGGATTAAATCACTTGTTCCTAAATGCAGTCATGCGGTAAAAATGCCTAGAGAGTTTTTAAAGCTCAAATTATTTCAAAAACCTCTGCTATTTTGCTTATTCAGAAATTTGAGGATGGAAAGGCATTTAATTTTCTGTACAACTTCACTCACTGAAATTACTGTAATAGCATCATGCACAGAGTTTGCATCCAGAGAATATTCTCTCTCTGGTGAACGTTCTATGATAGATCTGTTAATTTTATTATAAGGGAAAAACAGAGAAGGACAAAGTGATCATTACAGAGTTCCTATGAGTCACTTATTGACCAGCTCCTGACATCCCCCTCTTGGGTTTCCATGGCTTTATGCCCTTTTATGTTTTTAATTGTTAAAGTATTACATATATTAGTATTAGTATATCATTTCCCCCCCCCCATTGATCTTCCCCCAACCTCCCCTACCCCATGTTGCATGCCGTCATCCCCCCACCCCAATGTCTTGTGTCCATTGGTTGTGCTTATATGCATGCATACAAGTCCTTTGGTTGATCTGTTTCCCTCCCTCCCCAATACTCCCCAGCTTTCCCACTGTAACTTGACAGTCTGTCCAGGGCTTTACTGCCTCTATATCTATCTTTTTATTCATCAGGTTATAATGTTCTTTATTTTCCATAAATGAGTGAGATTATATATTTTTCTTTTATTGCCTGGCTTATTTCACTTAACATAATGCTCTCCAGGTCCATTCATGCTGCTGCAAATGGTAAGAGTTCCTTTTCTTTACAGCAGCATACTATTCCATTGTGCAGATGTACCATTATTTTCTAATCCAATCATCTGCTGATGGGCACTTAGGCTTTTTCCAAATCGTAGCTATGGTAAATTGTGCTGCCATGAACATAGGGGTGCATGTATCCTTTCTGATTGGTGTTTCTAGTTTCTACCCACTGAGCCAAATCAACTAGGGCATATTTTTATATTTTTAGAAGAGCAGTGGTTTAGGACATCCTATATAATAAAAGCCTAATATGCAAATTGTCCTCTCTACTGGGAGTTTGACCACTGGCTATGATGTGCACTGAACACCAGGGTGTGGTTCAGAACATGGCAGGCATTGGCAACAGGGTGCTGGCAGAGGGCAGCAGTGGAGGCTCTACCAGCCCCGATGGACCCCAATGAGAACAGTACCATGGTGGAATGTTGGAGCAGGTGAGTGGGCAGTTCCAGGTCAAGGCTGGTGGAAGTCGGGGCCCAATCACTCTACAGATGGTGACCAGCAATGGCGATGGGGGGCAGGGCCATTGACCAGCTTCCAGGTGCTGAGGAAACTGGGTGGGGGTCCAATGACTCAGATGGAGTGGGGGGAGCATGTGGGGGCCCAGGAGTCTAGGTGCTACCCAGGGTCCAGAAGTCAGTTGGGACCTGCCCTTCCACACCAGACGCTCACACTTCAATTGCCAACCAGGCATAGGAACCTCACCTGTTCACAAATTTCATGCACTAAGCCTCTAGTCCACATGTGTCAAACACAAGGCCCGCGGGCCAAATCCAGCCCGCCAGGCCTTGCAATGTGGCCCGCACCGCGCTGTCATCACTGCACTCCGCTGTCAGTTTATGACATTGTCAGTTTATGACTGTTCAGTAAACCATTCGGCCTGCGATTTAGGCTGGATTTTAGATTTTGGCCCCTTCTCTGATTGAGTTGGACACCCCTACAAGTCCATACACAATCGGGCTAAAGGTTTCTTTCTTTCTTTTTTATTTTATTGTTATTTTTAAACAGAAATTATTAGATTCTTCATTCAAGCCCTATATGTGTTATTCAGGCCCATCTCATTCCTTTGCACTTTCCTTCACCATCAACTAAATATGTCATATTATTTTAAGGTGGGAGAGTCTAGTGTGTTTTAAAGACTTGGGAAGGAAGGATGTTTCAGGGGGGAAATTGAAGATATAGAAGGGAGAGGACATATTGTCTTGGTGAGGGTGACTAAAGACAGGCTGAAGGCTATCTATAATGACAAGGATGATACACTGCTGTTTCCTAGAAATGCTCTGCATGAACATATTAAATTTTAGCAAATTTAACTATTCATCTAATGTGCCTCACCTTGCATGGTCTGGTTTCAGTTTTGGAATTGGAGAAGTCTCGAGTTCATCACAACAGGATTTCCTTTCTGTAACCTCCCCACACCCATTAGGGACATAGATGTTCTCTCATCCCTTTGAGTAGCACTGAGCCTCACTCAGCCCAGATCAAAGGCAGAGCATGTTCTAGGCTTGTAGGAATGTACATCTTTATAAGTAGAAAGTTGAGGATAGCAGCGTCTGTATAGAAAATGACAATGACACTTTTATGTTTTTAACATTCCTGGTGAAGTAGGTAAGATAGAAGGAAGTTCTGCCATTATTTCTTCTAAATTACCACCTTTTGGGTAGAAAACGGTCCAAAATCAAAGAAGCATAGATAGGAAGAGGCAGATAATAGAAAAATCAATATGAACCATCTTCCACTTGTAAGCACCTTGCTCCACTTTAGCCACTACAGGCCAAAAGCAAGATTTATTTGCTGTCTCCAACAAAGAAGGAACTCTTTAAACCAAATCAAATCAAACAAAATAAAAGCACAAAAGGAAATAAGAGCAAAACAGTAGTTAAAAGCAAATGAGTCAGTTTAAACTTTATGGAGAAAAACCTAAATATAAATTTGTAAATAGTTGTGTTTCCTTGTTTTCTTTAACCTCATATTAAAGCCACCCTATAATGCTGGATCCTGTCATCCTTTATAAGCCCAAAGAAGAAATTCTTTGTATCAGGCCATAAATTTTAAGTAACTTGGACTAGATCACATAGGTAAATCATTAGTTAGGATGTCGAGACCCAAATCCAAATTCTCAATCTCAGTTTCTTCAAATGCAAAATGGTACAGTAGTACTCATTTTATACAACCATTGTGACAATCAAATCTTATAAGAAAACTAGAGTCCCTTGGCCTGACCTTCAGGGATTGGGCTGAAACGGGCTCCCTGACATCTCCTGAGGGGTCCTGGATTGCGAGAGGGTGGAGGCCAGGCTGAGGAACACCCAACCTCCCCCCTCCCATGCATAATTGGGGCCAGGGAGGGACTCCAGGAGGCCTTCAAGGTGTGTCCAGCCCATCTCACCCAGTCCCAATTGGCCAGACCTCAGCAGCAAGCTAACCTATCCTTTAGAGTAGGGGTGTCGAACTCAATCAGAGAAGGGGCCAAAATCTAAAATCCAGCCTAAATCGCGGGCCGAATGGTTTACTGAACAGTCATAAACTGACAATGTCATAAACTGACAGCGGAGTGCAGTGATGACAGCGCAGTGCGGGCCACATTGCAAGGCCTGGCAGGCTGGATTTGGCCCGCGGGCCTTGTGTTTGACACATGTGCTTTAGAGCATCTATCCCCTGGTGGTAAGAGTGTGTCATAGCGACTGGTTGAATGGTTGAACAGTTGGACACTTACATATTAGGCTTTTATGATATAGTGTAATATTGAATAGAACTTACTATCTAATATACAAAAGCCCAGTGACCTTTATAGCAGAATGACCAGAACAACTGGTTGCTATGGCATGCACTGACCACCAGGTGGCAGATCCACAATACAGGAGCTTCCCCCTGGTGATCAGTGCGCTCTTACACCCAACCTCCCATGGCTGGCCAACCTTCCATGGTACCTCCCCTCTGCCAGCCGGCACCCCCAATAGGCCTCGATCATTGGCCAGGCCGAGGAACCCCATCCATGCATGAATTTGTGCCCTGGGCCTCTAGTTATTAATATTAGAAAGTGTTAGTTAGTTAGGTAGCAGTAACAAACAATGCTTAAAACTCTGTGGTATTCCTGGCCAGAGTGGTTCAGTGGTTGTGTCAGCCTATCAACCATGAGGTCATGGGTCCATGCCCTGGTTGTGATCTCAATCCCCAGTAGGAGGACATACAGAAGGCAGCTGATAAATGATTCAATGATTCTAAATCATCAATGATGTTTCTCTCTCTCCCTCTCCCTTCATCTCTGAAGTCAATAAAAATAAGAAAGAAAATATTTATGGGATGAAACAGAGAAGCCACATGTTTTGAGAGTCAGCTGGGAGTACTACTCCAAGTCATTCTCATGTTGAATTCTAGGTGTCTCCATCTTCCAATAATGTGCTGATTATTATGGCAAAGGAAGAAAGAGAACAGAGTGCAGGTCACCCTAGCACTTGAAGCTTCCACTCAAAAGTGATGGGGCACTTCTATTTATATTTCATGTACTAAAAGGAGTCAACTGTAGTGCTTTGTGTGCCCAGACTGAGAAAGGATAAGAGTATCTATGGCAGCCCTAAGGAACCATCATCATACTGACTGAATGGTCAAGGTCAACATGAGAAGCAGTATGACATGTGCTTTTACATATCTTATTGATGAGGAAGCTGAAGCTCATGACAGCTGGAAGATTAACCCAAGTACATGCATCTAGTAGGTTATAGAGCCAATATCTGAATTCATATCTTATAACACATTGCACCCCATATCTACTCCTAGACTTGCAAACAATTTGGTCCTGGAGTCTTCCTTTTCTGGGTGGTATCACGGGGGGGGGGGGGGGTGGCAAACACATTCTGAACATGGCATCATAGCTTTAGAACCAAAACACAAACAAAAGTGTTTGGTAGTAACATAAAGAATAGCTCTGAATGATGCTTCTGTATAACCCTCATCAATATCATAATCATCACTTTTATATTAGAAAGAAATGCCAGATTCTAGACAGAAGAGGTATGTTGAACCTAATTTGGAAATAAACAGTTTTCTACTACTAGGAGCTACTAGAAAAAGCTCGAAAAGTATTGTCATTTCCATTCCTTTGCTCACTTAGTTTTCCCAGCAACTCTGTGACAAGGTGTTATCATTTCCACTTTCAGGTAAGAAGAATGAGGCTGAAGGAGCCTGGATGTTATGCAGGGTACCACAGGTAGGATGCAGGCAGAGGTCACCTCAGCTAGGGTGTAGGCAGAAGCTGGCTCAGTGCTAACTCTGCCATCTCCTGATCTTGCAGTCTGTGCTTTTCACCTAGGTTACTGCTTTTTTGGAGACTGAATACCATGAATCTCTGATTTTGAGATGTTTTTCTTGAACCACAGTCTCTCTGTATATTTCCTGAGCTCAAAGACATGCTGTCCTTCTTGCTTCTTTGTGCTGCTACAATAGGCTTTATGAAAATTGCCCGGTTTTAGATCCACATCTCACTGAGCTTTTGGAAGTTATACCATTAGCTCTTATGTGGACACATAGAGAGCTTCAACAATAAACATGTCTGACATCAATGCCTGACAAATAGTAAGTATTCAATGTATCTAACAGATGGTACTGTGGGGGAGGGGGATACCTGGACACTAAGCATATTAAGTTCCTTTTAAAAAATGTGTTGACTGCCTACTATGAGTTTTTGCACTTATAATATACAAACAAATAAATTTAGGTCATAACCCATGAAGATTATCAATCTAGGGAAGAAAATTAAAATATAATTCTATGCTTATGGTAGAACACCATATATTTTATCTTTCAAAAATATTTAGAAATAGCTAAAACCATATTTTATTTTAAAAAAGAATGTTCATTTGTCTGTGTCCTGTCCCACATGGAACTTCCTGTCTTCATAAAGGTGGAGATGATAAAGCAAAAGCAGTTATTAGGTATATGTCAGACTGGCCTTGATTTCTCTTCACCTACTTGTGTTAAGAAGCAAAGCCAGACACAGTTGGGAATTGCACATACATACACAGGTTGACTTTTAGTACATTAAAGAAGACTTGTTATTTGATAATTGCTTCCAATAAAATCAAATACGAAGTCCTCTTCTATAGCATTTGGGAATGGTGATTTTGCTCTAGTGCTTTTATTGATCTGCCTCTGTGTCCTTTTAACAGTGGTGATTAGGATTTGATGAGATAGGGGAAGCAAATGGAGGCAGATCAGACCATTAATAATAAATGGGCATTTTGAGGGTGTACAAAGAGCAGGGATGTTCTAGGGAGAAACCTCATTTAGGATTCATATGTAAAGTTGATAGAGATTGATTATATACTCCTCATGTCCTTACCTGTATTAATGCATTTTGCCTTAGAGAAGCCTGGAAACTGCTCTAGACAGCACTTGGCAGAGTACAATCCCCTTCAAAGGCTCAATACATTTACACATCCGAAGCTAGCTGCCTGGGAAAGTGCACTGAAACACAGCCCACAGTTTGTGGTGGATGACAAGCATAGAGGAATGGTTAAGGATATTGGATCCAGTGCTGTCTACTAACTCTGGACCTTTCCCTCTATTTGTGCAATGAGAATGCAAGGAGTGTTAACCTCATCGGGTTGCACTGAGACTTAAATGACATAGTACAAGCAGAAGGCTTATAAGACAGAGTGCCTGGCAAAGAGAGAGAGTACCCTATAGATGTTATTACTATAGCTCAGGAACCTCACTAATATATTTTTGGTGAAAGTGATACTTTGTTTTTCCTGCTTTTAAAGTCATTTATGGGAAGGCAGAACTCTCTCTCTAAAGCAGGGGTCTTCAAACTACTGCCCGCGGGCCACATGCAGCCCCCAGGGGAGTCTGATCCTGCCCGCCAGGTTTTTTGGGCAGTGAGCGCAGCCAAGGTGTTACAGTAGGGATTAGTAGTTCATATAGTCCGGCCCTCCAGCTCTCTGAGGGACCGTGATCTGGCCCCCACTTTAAAAAGTTTGAGGACCCCTGCTCTAAAGGATATGTGAAAATCAGGAAGAAGAAAAAATCACAAGGACCACCCACTAACTAGAGGTGGCACTAGAGCTCAGATAGATCTTAGTAACAGATAGATAATAATCCAAAGGCTCCTCTGTTTCTCCTGTGATCTGGAATAGGCTTGGATGAGACAAATCCAAATATTTCAGAAGAAGGGCTGGGGCTAGGAGGCCTGTATTTCTCTCCATAATGCCAAAAAGCTTATCCTACCAAGACTTTCGCTCTTATGGAGAGAGCTGCTTATTATACGCACAGATTGTCATCATCCTCTCTGCAAAGCAATGAACGCTATGCCCTGCTTTGAGAAAGTCTGAAGGAGGATTCGAGTTTTATCAGATTCACATGGCAAGAGCAGATTTTGGGTAGAGGGAGAAGTAAATATTTGACAGTGTGGAAGTATGAGAAGCACATTGGTTTTCTGTAACTTTACATTGAAGGGATTAGCTAGCAAGTGGATAGTAAGGAAATAAAAGAATAGGAATTGCACTTGCATTGCTTCACTCACTGCTCCCAATGGCCTCACATTGCAGCATAAGGGACACATTGGGTGTGTCTCCAGTCGAAAAGCATGGATATATATCTCCACTAGGATACATGGATATATATCCATTACACTAAGTGTGTGTGTGTGTGTGTGTGTGTGTGTGTGTGTGTAGATATATATTGTAATGGTCACAGCCTGGGTTTGTTAAAGATTCTATGAGTGTGCATCTAGTCTCTACCACTTGTTAATTTTGTCAACTTGGGCAATTTGTTGGTCTCTGTAAGCCTCAGGGATAGAATCTACCAGTCTGAAACAGGGACCTTGATTACACCTGTTTATTGAGCTGTAAGAATTGAATGTGGCTGTGCATGCAAAGTGCTCAGCATAGTACGTGCTTATATATAAATGCTAGCACACGTTGGCTAGTAATTTTCAGGCTCTGAACTTCAAATTAAGCAGCATTTGTAAAGCTGAATTAACAATTAATAAAACACAGAGATACAAATTCCTGTAAGATGTTCTAGCTGCACCTACAATGCCAGATAGTGTAGCACAGAAGAATATTAAAATATCTGCTAATTTCTCTCAAAATAAACTCTTGGAAGCCATGTTTCAGCTTGGATCTTAAATGAATTTTCTTCCACTAAATTGTTCACTTATAATTACATTTTAGTAACTATTAAACCAAGGCAAAATTTTTAGTCATTGTTCTCTTGCACAGTGTTTCCTATATTTGGATTAGCATTCAAATTACCCAAGGACTTTTATATACAGAGTCCTAGAATCTATTTTAAGAAGTTATGAAATATGAATTAGTAAGTCCCAGGAATCTGTTCTGAAAAAGTTTCAGAATTGATTTCAATGACTTGTCAGATTTTGGAACCTCAGAGTTCCATCACAAGCTTCTGGTCTGATGTCTATGTATTTTATTTGTTTTATATTTATTTAATCAAATATAATTAATTATCTGTGTAAAATATCCCTGTCCTATAATATTTTTTCTCTGTCCCCTGCATCCTACCCTAGCATAATTTATAACACCTGAACTGTCAGAGCTGTTATTCTGTCGCTAGTATTTCTGAACCCAAAGCCATCATTCCCCTCAATATTCAGTAATCCCAACACTGCTTCCTTTACAATTAGCTAAAATGCATCTTGTAACCAACATGATGAGGCAAGGAGAGTTGCATGGGTTAACTATTGAAAAGATGACAAACAGTGAAATGATCATTTTGGGTCCCTACCTACTAGATGTTCTCAGAAGAAATAAATACACTATGCCAGCCAGATACAAATAAATGTAAAAATCATAGTAGCATTGCTATATACCATAAAAATCCCATAAATATAAAAGAGGATAATGTATTATTCACCATAAGTACTAATCCTGAGTGTCGGAGCAGAGCTAGGATCCAAGTGCAGGGGGGAAGGATGGTCCTTGGCTCTCTCTCCCGAGCAGGTGAGCTGAGGCCCAGAGCCTACGAAGCCTCTCATGAAAGCATCCAAGTAACTCCTGTCCTTTAAATATAAACTCCGTCTAAGAGACCAAGTAGAAAAGAGGATTTGCACTTCTCTCCTGTTTTTTTGTTTTTGTTTTTGTTTTTTTAAATCTTCTCTGTTAGAGAAGACACATTTTTGTAAGAGTAACCTAGCATGCAAATACCGTGAGGCCTTAATTTGCATAATAAATTATCTTTTTGGCATGGAGCTATAGATGCAAGGTGATAAAAAGACCAGTCTGTGACCCAGGATTTTTAGCTCTTTATCTGTTAGACTGAAAAATTTCCTCACACATTCTTGTAATTAGTGTTGTTTTCCAAATACAAGAAACAACTTTCTCAAAGGAACACTGATATCTTTATTTCTTGAGAGCTAGAAATGTGTATCCTGTTTAATTGTGAAATATGTATGTACATATTTTCTATCATTGAGGCTTTTGAAAATCCAAATATTCAAAGTGGTTTTGCAACTCATAAAATAGTGTGCAATTAAGTTGAGGCAGATGAATGTCACTAAAGCACTGAAGAGATTTAAGGCACAGAATGGGAATGCAAAGTCTAAGGATTCAAGGAAGATTGCATGGAAAAGTGGGAGCTGGAATTGGACCTTGAGAGTTGGATATGGTTTCCATTTGCTGGAATTTCCATTCAGCATGTGTATCATATTGGAAGTGAGGGCAGAACATGATTCAGGTTAAATGGTTCATATATCTAGTGTTGTGCTTACTTATTTTTTTGTGTTTATTTTTTGCTGCTAATTTTTTCTGCGAACATATTCATTGTAGCATATCATAAAATATACAAATCTTGAATGTATAGCTTGGTGTATAAAAATACATACATGCACACAACATACACATAAAAATATACACACATACTTAAAACACCTGTGTAATTGCCAAATGCATGGAGGATATAGACATCTCCAGCACTCCGTTTTCCTCTTTTGTACTCCTTTCAGGCACCCACCAAAAACTGTGGCAGGGGGTTAGTGAGGAACAACCAAACGACTGACCAGCAGGCTACGTGGGCAGTGAGAAGTGACCAGGCCAGCAGAAGGTTGCAGTTGGGAATGACCAGGCCAGGGGAAGGGAAGTTGGGGGTGACCAGGCCAGTGGGGTGGCAGTGAAGGGCAACCAGGCCTGCAGGGGGGATAGTTAAGGTTGACCAGGACGGGGTGGGGGGACAGGGGGAGAGTCAGGAGTGATCAGGCTGGCAGGCAGAGGCGGTTAGAGATGATCAGGCTTGTGTGTGTGGGGGGGGGGTAATTAGGGACGATCAGGCAGGCAGGCAGGTGAGCAGTTAGGAGCCAGTGGTCCTGGATTGTGAGAGGGATATCCAACTGCCTGATCCCTGGGATCAGGCCAAAACCAGCAGTCGGACATCTCCCAAGGGGTCCCATATTGGAGAAGGTGCAGGCTGGGCAGAGGGGACCCCCTTCCCCCTGTGCACAAATTATGTGTACCAGGTCTCTAGTACTTTTATAATTTTTCTTAAGTGGACATATACTTTTATTTATTCTAGGAATATATCTAGAGTATAAATTATCAAACAGTTTTCCAAAAGAGTTATACAAATTTACTTTCTGAGCATCAATATATGAGATGATATTTTGACTGCTTCCCAGCCTCATCAACATTGTCAGTCTTTTGAATATTAACAAATTTATAATTATTATATCTTCCTGGCAGATTGACTCCTTAGTTGCTATGAAATATATTTCCAGATATCTATAATACTTAGCATGTTAATGATCATATATCAATAAAATGGATTGATGCATTAATGATTAATTAATTAATATGTCTCATATTAGTACAACTGCCCAAGTTTTCTTTTGGTTAGTGTTTATATCAACTTATTTTTAATCCTCTACTCCATGTCTTTTAAGATGTTCCTCTTGTAAGCATCATTATTTTAACCTGCCAGAAAGGCTATGTTATGTAACAAAATTACTGTTTTTCTATACATAATGTAATTGCTAGTATGTTTAGGTTTAAATATACCATGGTAATATTCATGTCTTCTTTTCCCACGTTTTCTTTGTTCTCTCTTATTGTCTTTTGTCTCCTTTTATTTGCATTAATCAAATATAATTATCATCTTATCCCCCCCTCTATCAACTACAGGAATATGCTTTCCTAATGTTAACTTAGAGTTATCCTAGACAATACAATGTGCATCATACAAAAATTAACATTTTGATTCTAATATAAATTTTGAACCTCCCGGACAATAAAACCTCATAAAATTTTAACTGCATATCCTTTTCATTATTTTCATACTTTATGTGCTACTGTTGTCCTGTATTTTCATTTTAAATTTAAATCACACAAGACATTTTAATTATTATGTATACAACAGATATGATTTGAATTTACTCCATATTTATGCATGTATTGCTTTTCATTACCACATGCATTATCCTGCTTCCAACTCACAGCATTTCTGCATGAAGAATTCAGTTTATTATTTTGAATGGGGAAGGAACTATTGGCATGAAATGTCTCTGTTTTTATTTGGGTCAAAATGTTTGCTTTCATTTTTTAAGGACATTTCTGCTGAATACAGCATTTTAGGCTGGCACCCATTTTCTTTGAGGTCATTCAAGATAATTTATTCCTTCTTATACTCATTGTCTCAGATACAAGTCAGTTTTCTATCTTTTATTACTCTTTTAAAAACACTAGTGTTCCCTTCGACTTATTTAAATAGTTTATACCTACATTTGGTTATTAACAGTCATATTAAAATTTGTTTTTGTCACATGTTGATGTATATTTTTCTTTGATGACTCTACTTGCATAGTCTGTCATCTGTTATGAAATTTCTTGGCCAACATCTTTTCACCTATTGCTTCTAATCCATTCTTTATCTTTTCTCCATCAAGACTCTAAATATATTTGTTCAATCTTTTCATCATGGTTCCCAGGTCTTCACTCTGTTTTCTACATTTTCCATCCATTTTGAATCTCCATACTTAAGTCTAGATATTTTGTCCTAACTTCTTTTTCAATCATGAATCTTGTCTTTTGCTGTGTTTGTCATTAAGCCAACAGATTTTTTAAATTTAACTTAATAAAAATGTTTAAAAATTTTTAGCTTCAGAATGTCCACTTGATTCATTTTATAAATCTTACTTTGGGTGAATTATTTATCTTATTATCTGTTTTGTTAAACAATGACACCTGAATTGTTTTATAATCTATATTTAAAAACTCAAGATCTGGGTCTTTTACTATGGTAGGCTTGATTTGGTTTTTGTTTCATTGCTTTGTTCCCCTCTCTTTATTGGATTTTGATCTTGGTCTTGTCTCTAGGCATATCTGATTGTTCTTGTTTTAAATTGAATTCAGTCCATACGGACAAGAACTTTCAGAGGCCCTGGGATATTATCTTTACCCAAAGAGGATTTGATGTTCTCCTGTGGACAGTTAATATAAGAGAAGATTGCCTTAATATAGTTATCTTTCCAAGTGAGTCATGCTTCGATCTCAGTCTTGGTTAAGGCTGGTCTATACAGAATGCTACTACTCTTTGAGGGTGTCCTTTTCATACTCTCAACTGAGAACCAGAGTTTTACCAGGGATCCAAGCCCTTATTTTTCTTGGTTCCAATTTTGTCCTCACAGTACTGAGAATATCAAAAGCTGAGCTTAATTTTGACTTTCCTACAATCCACTTTCTGCTGGCTTTCTAAGATTAGGAATCAGAAAATGGCCCGAGGATAAAAGTATTGCTGAATATCAGGCTTCCTTCTCCACTTGTCCTTGGCTCCCTCACCCCATTCTTGGAATTACCTCTTGCTAGATTTTATATATTCACTCTGAGAAACTTCTGGAAGTTCATATCCCCCAATTGTGATTATCTTCCCAGTCTGGTGACACCTAAGAATGTCAGATGCTCATGTGGAAAAGTGATGGAGCACTTCTAGCCTATAGCCTGGTGTTGCCAATCTTTTGGGTTCGTGATCCATAAAATCCTGACCCTCTCAGTTGCTCTCTGATGCCCCTGAAAAGTTGTTTTGTATTTCTTCCAATGTAACAGTTGTTCTCTAGAATGGTTTGATAAAAGCTACTCTGCCTTAGCTGAAAGCAGTAGTCACTTGGTGGTTTTCAATTTTGTCAAGCAATCAGGTGTCAGTAAGGACAATGGGCCAAACTAAATGCAACAATGAAACCTTTATTCGTTTTCTGTAACAGTGAAAGCCAGAGGCAAAATGA
Organism: Pipistrellus hanaki; assembly: GCF_964339955.1. Lineage (NCBI taxonomy): Eukaryota > Metazoa > Chordata > Mammalia > Chiroptera > Vespertilionidae > Pipistrellus > Pipistrellus hanaki. Next base: position 41,852,488 of record NC_140516.1, on the reverse strand, counting down.
AGGATTGGTCCCCCAGTGTTCCATTCATCTCCACCCACTGACCAGTGCCAGGTACAGGACAGGTAGATGCAGCAGAGACAGACGGAAGCTAATGGTGTCACTGTGGGGGAGCCGGAGACAAAAGGATCCTATCTCTTTTTGGAGGTAGGTGGGGAAAGGCTAGAAATGGAAATGTACTGAGTCACATGGAGAAACATGGCCCAGCTAGAGACCCTGATAAGATTGTCTAGGTGTAGAAGCCTCACCCAAGGCCTCTGAATAAAGGGCTGGGTCCTTGAATATAATTCCCCCCAGAAAACTGTCATGCACTGGCTGGGCACCAAGTCTTGCATGCAGATAACAGCTTCTCCCGTGACTCTTGCTGGGTGTATCCTTGGAATTGCCTATGGTCAGGCCTGAAGGATCATTCTGAGGCCTGGAGACAAATGTCTCCATAAGGAGTTTGTTTAATGGATTCACACTCCTCAAGTCCCTCTGTTCTGACTTTCTATAATATTATTGTAGTCCTTCCTGTTATGTACTTCAAGATAGCCTACTTGGCTGCGTACATGCCATTTCTTCCAGACTCCTTAGTTATATCTTCCTATACAGACAATTCCATGCATTGATAATCCAGGTCCTATTTGTAGCATCTTTAGCTTCATCCAACATCAGTTTCTTTATGGACATTAGATAAATATCACTTTATTCTTTTATATATTCATACATATGTATGCACATATATTAACCAGTATATATACTTATAATCAAATTTCATAGATAATTTTCTGAGAGATATTCTATAGATAGACAACTTTAAAATAATTAGGTGGGATGCTGGAGAAAGAGAGTTTATCAGCGTCTAAGTCTATAGGAGTTTATACTTGTCTTGATTTTTATTTGGTATCTCTCTTAACTCTTGTTTGCCTCTTAGGGGACTCAGTTGGCCCAGGGACTTGATTTAGTGCATCTGCTCCACAGGGTGTTGTGGCTCCCAGTAGGGGTGTGGCATGGCTCGTTTTCTGGTTATTAAACAAGAAAAGATCATTTGCAATTTACAGAAGAAATGCTCTGCAGCAGAAATAGTATAGTGTTGCCCGCAGTGAAGGCAATCATTCTGCTACTCTGGGCAAGAAAAGGACTTTCCCAAATCTGCTTCCATGCCTGTGATGTCGCATCACCATAGCTCCTGTGACCAGATTGCCAGTGTGTGTACAGACTGAGCAAACAGTGACATTTGGAGTCCCTATTGATCGTGTAACCTCCTGCTAACGCTCCCTGAGCTACTAACTCTCAATGTCTTACTATATGCCTACATTTTAACAAAATTAAAACGGCACTCACTTGTCCCCCAAACTCAACCACCCCATGAAGACGGGGCCATTGCCTGCTTTTGTCAGGTGTGGGGGTTGTTCCTCAGCGTTTGTCAGAGGAGCAAGAGGGCTACAGTCCGCTGCCGGGAGGTGTTAGGCTGTAAACCAGGACTGTCCGCAGGAGAATGCTGGCAAGAGCATCTTCATCTTCTCCTGCCAGCCTGAAATGAGATAAAATTCTGGGTGACATATTGCTCATCTGAAGCTCAAAATTTAACATTCAGCTTTGTAGAAGGCAAGATGCTTCTTGGTCTTTGAAAGCTAGTAGGATCCTCTGTGGCTCTCCTGAGGTGAGAGGGTGTTTGGACCCCATCATTGTACCTTCGTTCTTCTGTTCCACAGCAGGAGGACTTGAAAAGATGCCTCATCCTTTACTCCTTCTTGTGGAGTCACAGAGGTCATGGAAGTGGAGGTTCTGAGCCCATCTTCCCTGCAGACCCAATTCCCAATGACTCCTGAAGTATTATCCTCTGCTTTTCTCGGATAGTGAATGACGTTAAGAAGTCTTGGCATTTCAGCAGCATGTAATCGTTGTTTAGACCCATATTTTTTTCATATTTTTCTTAAGCATGTCCAGGACAGCTGTAAATATCAGAGCATTCTGTATGCAGCCTGTTTAGCGAGCTTGTTAATTGCAGCATGAGAGGGTAAGCATTTGCAAATAAAGCATCTGTCCTCTCAGAATCAATCCTTGTGCCCAGAGCCTACAGATCAGAGTGTGTAAACATAAGCAGTGCTCTACAAAGCAGACATGGGCTCTCACCACAGCACAGGATTATTTGTGTGGAACTTTTTAGCAGAAATTGCTGAAATGAAAATAAGTTCAGGGTTTCTCTATGGTTGTTATTTTCCCCCTAAGTATGCATTCCCTTGAAATAAAATCCATACTGCTACAAAAAAGTACACAAATCAAGATTACAGCCAGGTAAATTTTCAAAAAGGAGACACATTGCTCCAACATACACACCGATCAAGAAACAAAAATTACCATCATGGCAGAAGGTCCCCTTCTCTTCCCCTTCCAGTGAGTTGATACCTACTCCCCATGGACAACCAGAATGAACTTTCAACACTATAGATTAATTTTGCCTGTTTTTTGAACTTCCATATATAGACAACCATGTAGTATGTGCCCTTTTGTGTCTAACATTTTACTCAACATTGTGAGGTTCAAGAATATTTTAGCTTAAATAGTAGCTTATTTATTCTCAATTAGGTCTGACTTTTATTACATGAACATACCACAATTTATCCACCCTTTTATTGGACATTTGAATTGTCTTTAATTTGGGATAATTAAGAATAGTGTTTATGCCAAAGCTGGTTTGGTTCAGTGGATAGAGCCTCAGCCTATAGACTGAAAAGTCCCAGGTTCAATTCCAGTCGAGGGCATGTACCTTGGTTGCAGGCACCAAGTGGGTGTGTGTGTGTGTGTATGTGTGTGAGCGCTCAGGAGGCAGCTGATCAATGTTTCTCTCTCATCAATGCTTCTAACTCTCTATTCTTCTTCCTTCCTCTCTTTAGAAAATCAATAAAATATATACTTTTAAAAAGAATAGTGTTTATATAAACAGAACTGCCTTTTTTTTTTTTTCAAATATATGGATTTCAATTAGCTGGGTACATACTCAGGAGTGGCATTTCTTGGTAAAAGTTTATGCCTATGATCAGTTTTGCTCGATATTGACAAATAATTTTCAAAGTGGTTGTATAGATTTATTCTCCACAGAAGAATATGAGACTCCCAGTGGTTTCATTTGTTCACTAATGCTTGGTATTGCTTACTTGCGTTTTTCCCATTCTGACAGATATGCAGTTTTAGTGCATTGTGGTTTTCTTACGCATTTCCCTGATGACTAGTGATGTTGAGAAAGTTATCAATGCATTTTGTGATTTAAATATCCTATTTTGTGAAGTGTCTATTTGAGTTGTTGGCCCATTTTTAATTGGTCTCTTTTCCCAGATCTTATTGATGTGTGCACTTCTTGTTTATATTTGTATTGCATTTCCATTAGGTGACTTACCATACTATATTTTGGTTAACAAATATATTTATTTAAAGTAATATGCAATTTTTCATTTTATTACTGAATGGTTAACACATTTGGTGCCTTGATTAGGAAATTGCTGTTTATCCCCAATGTCATAGAAATATTCTGTTTTTTATAAAACTTTTATTGTCTTACATTTTGTATTTAGAACTGCAATCTATCGAAAATTGATTTCTTATAAAGGCAGGGAGGTAGGGAGTCAAGATTCATTTTTTTTATCATATACAGTATGGATATTTAATTAATCCAGCACTATTTATTGAAAAGATCATCCTTTTCCTCACAAAACAATAGTATTGCTTTGTCATAAACTTGAGTCTTTGAGAAATCTCCATTTTTGTTGTATTGGTTTATTTCTTTATCCTTGGATGAAGATCCAGTCTAATTATTATGGCTTTATAATATCCTTGATAATTGGTGTTATAATACTCCAGCTTAATTTTTCTTCCTCAAGATTCTCTTGGCTATTCTTGGATGTTGTGTTTCCACTTAAATATTATAATCCACTTGTCAATTTTCAATAAAGTTCTATATGATTGGAGCTTTCTTAAACCTACAGATCAATTTAGTAAGAATTGATGTTTTATAATAAATTTTCACTTTATACCATGCTATATACGTGAATTTTTTAAAATCTTATCTAATTTATAACAGTAATATTTTTAACTTTTGGTGAAGAGGGCTTGAATATCTTTTGTTATGTTTATCTATAGGTATTTTGTGGTTTTGAAGTTATAGTGATGAGTTCAGTTTTAATGTAGGAAGTGATGTCTTCTGAAAGAGATTTTGGCAAATAGGCAAACAGTGAGAGATCCACCTCTTACTAACATGTCATTCTAAATATCTAATGTGGAAAGTTGAATGTGGCAGTAGTATTAAGATTCTGAAATTAGACTGCTGTAATCTGAATCATAACTCCACCATTAATGGATGTGTAAAACTTGCTATTTTATAAATATGTCTTCACATCTCTTTCCTCATCTACAAAGAAGGGGTAATAATAACATATTCTTCACTGTGTCTTGAGAAGCTTATAAATAGTGCAAGGAACGCACCAAACACAGATCCTGGCACATAATATGTGCTGTATAGATGATGATGTTGGTGATGATGAAACAATGATGATAGTGGTAGTGATAACAACAATGACCTATCTGTATATAAAAATATAATATGCAAATTGACTGGACTGCAGAATGACTGATTGGCTATGATGCACACTGATTGGCTATGATGCACACTGATCAATGCAGGAGCTGCCCCCAGCCTGCAGGCCCTGATCACCTGATCAGGGTCTGATGGTCAACCTCTCAGTCTCTTCCCCCAGTCAGAAGGCTCCAATCGACTGATGGGGAATCAGGAACCAGGAGTGGGTGGTGGTGGACGCAGATGGTGCCAGTGCCCAGATCACCCCACTGGTCACCCTACACACAGAGGGCGACCGGCAGTGGTGGGGGGTAGGCCCCGCTGCTGGCACCTGGGGAAGATTGGCTCTGATCACAGGCCAGGCCTATGACCCTACCTGTGCCCAAAATTCACCCTCTGGGTCTCTTGTGTTGATAATTATGATCATGTATCTGTGACTTTTGAGAGAATTGTTTTTCCCCTTATCACTGGTCTTGTTCAGAACTCTTCACACAAGCTCAAAGGCCTGGGTGTTACCTTCACCTGATATATTTAAATTATCTGTAGTTCCAGAAATACTTTTCTCTGGCAAAGTACATTTAGGAGGTTGGCAATTCTCCAAACCCCTCCTTGACAGCCATGTTAATTATGTCACTGTATTAATGCATTTCAACCAAATAACATAATGTAGGAAGGATAGTCTTATGTAGTTACTCTAAAAAGTAACAGGATTGATTCACATTAGAAAGATAGCTCTGAAATCACCTTGGAAAGTTGAAGTGCATCAGAATTATTTGGAAAGGATAAATAAAGATATATTTCTATATTGTTTTCTATATTTGTCTTTTGTGTTATTTCTTTCTGTTTGCACTAGGCATATTCTGGATGCCTGATCTTTTATATATTGGCAACTTATGTTTGTTTTTTTAAAAAAACAAAGTTCAACTCTACTTGCATTCCTAAACATCCTCTTAAATATTTCTTATGTTTCAACCAAATTTTTATACACAATACAATTCATAATAAAGTTTTTGCTTTTGCCTCTGCTGCCTGTTCCTGCCAAACTGGGTTATCCCTACCCTATGTACTTATTGTTCATTAAAACAAAACAAACAAACAAACAAACAAACAAGTGAATCATAAGGCCTGCCTCATCTCTAAAGTTCTTCCTAAGCCAATGTTTTCTTTCCCCTCCTGAAACTTAATGCTTATTATTTTGTCTATATATGTTCATGCTCTATGCTCATGCAATAATAATAACATAACACAAAAATATTCTTTTTCAGATGACAAGCACTCTCTTAAATACTTTATAGGAATATCCCATTCAGTCCTCACCATAAGCTTCACAAGACAGACACTACTATCCTCATTTCACATACAATGAAGGAGAGGCACAAAAGCAAGGGTGGTATTTAATGAAAACAAGCATCATTTTCAGGATGTAGCTTAAAGAAAGAGAGTTGTACTGAAATTCTTTTTTCCCTCTTTTTCATTGGTGTGTCAAGGGGAGCAGAGGAAATGAGAAGGAAAAGTCCCTTTTAAAGAAAGGTATTTTTAAAAAATCTTTATTGCTGAGTGTATTACAAACGTTCCTCCCTGCCACCATGTCCCCACCCTCCCCCCAGTCTTTTACCATCATATTGTTAACAAATTAGCAAATTGGTAAAATATTAGTATGTGTATGTCTGGGAGCAAGTGTATATGACATGCACAAGTTAACCCTGTCAATCTTCTTTGTTGCTTTTGTTGTTTTGCCTCTTAGATTATAAACTCAAATCTTTATAATTTTCATTGTCACAAGACTCTACACCCACATGCATTAGTCTATATATCTTCCCAGTGACTGTATTTTTCACAAAATGTGATACACGTCATTCAGGATTTCTGCCTGGCCTGTGTCTGCTCTCTCTGCATGGCCTACATCCTGGTCATAGACAAATGGATCAGGAATATGCATTCACCCAATGTGGGCCAATGCAGTTTACCCTGGGCGTTTAGAAGGATTATGAGTGACTGGTCAGTTTGGGCAGGTCCCATAGTTGGGAGGAGTTATGAAATCAGAATGAGAACAGCCACATTTGACACAGCCAAGTCAACCAGCAATAGCTTGACAACAAAGAGGGAATATGAAGCGTCACACTGAAACAAATCAAATGAGAGCCCATGAGGCTCTAAACAAAGTCAAATAGTAACCCTTGTTCCTAACATTCTGTTGTTGGTTCAGTTCCTCATGATTTAATATGTACTGATTTGCCCCTGGATAATGAGAGCTATTTCCCTGATTATTCAAATATGTTTCCTTCCTCCTGCTTCCTGCCTTTTTTCATATGTCAGTTTCATGATTTTCTTTTTTTTTTAAATGTCTCTTTAAATATTTATGTTATTGAATTTAGAGACAAAGGAAGGGAGAGGGAGAGAAACATCTATGTGATAGGGTAATATGGATGGGCTGCTTCTTGCATACCCCCTACTGGGATCAAGTCGGCAATCTGGGCATGTGCTGTGTCAGGGAATCAAACTAGTAACCATTTGGTGCACGAGGCAAAACTCAACCAACTGAGCCACATGGCCCAGGGCAGCTTTATGCTTTTCTGTTACTTGTGGTCAAAGAATTTTAACAAGCACATTATGAGATTTTCTTTGAAACACAAGACAACTATCCCTCCCTAGCCACAGAGATGTCCTCAGATTGTCCCTTGGCAAAGCCATGAAAAATAATAGGTGGGATTCTAATTGTAATTCTGACACCATGATATGTCTCCTTTTCTCATTTCTTTCAAATTTAATATATTTCTTCCCAAATGGACTCATTGTACTTATGCTTTAAGTTTAATCATTAATATTCTTGGAAAATGTACATTTTAAAATAGGAATCTGCAGGAGATGATGATTAGTATAAAGAGATAAATCACTTCTAATGATATTCATATAATGATGTGCTTTCATGTTTCTGTAGATGATATAAGATATACATAAGTATATACATTATCTCCTGTTATTCACAGAGCAATCCTGTTGTTGGTACTTTACTCAACTTCTCCAAGCATTGTGATGCCAAGCAGAGTTCCCAATGCTCTCCTCCACTGCAAAAGGAGACCGGAGTGCACACACTGCAGAAATTGCTATGTTCCTTGCTATTATTGCAATTTAAGACAGGAACACTTGACAAATGGTTTTACTACAAAGGAAACAATCAACAAAACAAGAAGACAACCACTGAATATAGAACATATAATATACTGATAATGATATACCAATTAAATTAGGGGTTAATATCCTATATGTATGTGTATATATATATATATATATATATATATATATACTCATTCAGGTCAATATAAATAAATAAACAATTCCATTTTTAAAAAATGGGTAGAGGCCTTAAGTAGGCATTTCTCCCAAAATAACAAGCAGATGACCAACAGACATGAAAAATGCTCAACATCACCAATCACCAGAAAAATGCAAATCAAAATTACAATAGCCTATCACCTCACACCTGTCAGAATGGCTATGGTTAATAAACCATAGGTACTGGCAAGGATGTGGCAAAAAGGGAACCCTCATGGACTGTTGGTGGGATTATAAATTGGTGCAGCCTCAAAAAGTAGAAAAAAAAACTATCAAGGGGGAACATATGTAATGCTTTCAACAATAAAGATAATAAAATAAAATAAAAAGAGCACTACTATACCTAGAAATTGAATTCTGAGTCCTATCCAAATAAATGTCAATATGTGTAAAAAAGAGTTTTAAAAAAAATGGGGGAGGGAGAGAGGATACTCAAATGCATGATTCTTAAGATATAAATAAAAAAAAGTGGGTCTACAAAGAGTTTCCAGGAAGAGAAGTTGAAATAAATTAAGAGTTTGAGGATGTAGAATGTGTCTTAATGGAAACAGATGTTAAGTATTTACACAGATCTTCAGTGTACTCATTGATGACTAAATGGCAGCACTGAGCAAAGAACAAAGAAAGAAAAGAAATTTTAATATATTACCTACTTAATTCTCACAGTATCACTCACTGTGGATGACAGCGTGATCCCTTGACCAGTACAATCAGCATCACATGGCAGCATGGAAGGAAACCGGGTCCTCACCCTAGTATTTTTGAATCAGAAACCCAGCAATTCCTGGTGCACAGACCTAAGCTCTCCTAGGTGATTCTCATGCATGCTAAGGTTGGAGCATCGCTGCCCTGTGTCCATCCTAAGGACAGGAAAACTAAGAATGAACAAAAATACAGAGCTTGCCCCAGGTCACCCAGTTTGCATGTGGTGGATAGGACATTAGGACTCAACTCTTTCTAACCCTAAAAGCCATGTTCTTAACCTTCTGCAAAGAACACAACCAATGCCATCTATGACCCTTCTCTGATTCAGTGCTCTTTCATATTTTTGGCTTTCATGGAGATTTGGCTCATAAGCAAATAAGGTATTAGGATGGAAACTGAATTCTTCCAGGGAAGGGAAAAGAGAAAGGAGATAATAAAGCCGTCCTCCCTGGCCGCAGAGAGAGACAGCTGCAGAATCAATGTCCCTCCATGTAAACGGCTCCCCAAGAGGGAGGCGTTCAGCAAGGCAACTGGGGTGAAAGCCCTGAAAAATGCCCCAGTCTCTCCCTGCTGGGTTTATGAACCGCTTTGGCAGCCTAACAGCAGCACATTATACATAATTGCCGGTTTACTCTACCTTGTCTGCCTTTTATTTTCACAAGGAATCCTTGTTATTCAGGGGAATTAGCAAAGGAATCCATTAAGAGCTGGCTACAAAGACTGCACAGTATTTATTCCAGTAATAAAAAGTCTAATTTTGCAATAACATGGCAATCTTTGGAGAGCGCTGGCTGATGGGTATCCAAGTCTGGCAAAATTAGCCTCTTTTGGTGGTACTGATTATTATAATGCTTGTCAGAAGGGAGGGGAGGGAGAGGAGGCTTGCCAAGCAAGCATTTTTATAAAACAAAACAAATTCTCTCCCACAGAATCCTAAAATGGGGGAAGAAGGGGAACTGAGAGAGTAGGACCAGCAAGGGATGGGCTGGGAATCCATATGGACTGTGGCTCACTGCAGTTAGAGGCAGAGATGGGTCCTTGGTAAATGAGCTGAACAGTTTGCCCCTGGTCCTAACCTTCCCTTTCTGACCCATCCACAGGTGCCTGGTGCTATCAACTGGTGGTCTCTAAGTTAAGGTGACCAGACATCCCGCTTTTGGCGGGACAGTCCCCATTTTTAACAATTTGTTCCACTTCCCGCAGCGCGGGACATATTGTTAAAAATCCGGACTGTCCCACCAAAAGTGGGACGTCTGGACACCTTGCTCTAAGTGCCCTTGTGATTCAGTGAAAACAAGGTCACTCATAGTACCTAGGGATTCACAGCAGTCAGCCAGAGTTTAGACCTTGTGTTCTCATCTTACAGGCAACTCACAGGTTATCTAACACGCAGAACCAGGACTTTGAATCCCATCTCTTGCTTATATTTTTCCCTTTCTTTTCCCAATGCTTCATTAATTAATGTTGTTTTATACATTACTATTTCTTCGTAGCACAGGGATCAAAGCAGAACGCTGGACCACCTTAAAGTGGTACTGTAGCTTTAGAACTCCTTATTTCATCAGCACAAATCCCACTGGTATTTATTGATTAGGATCATAGTTGGTTCCTTCTTTATGTAAAAGATGTTTTAACATTCAAATTCTTAGTCTGACCAAAAAACAGCTGTGTGTCTCTGTCCCAATGCCTGTGGGCTCCAGACTGAGGATGCCTTGTTTTGCTAGCATGCCCCTGCCTCCAGAGGCATTGACTGTGAACTTGCTTGTCTTTGTTTCTGAAACAATGGCTCTGGTGCTGCAGGATTTAATAAGGGGCTTCAAAGACTTTGTTCTGACTGTAAGAACATGAGACTGATCTGTTGTGACTGCATAGAAAACTAACATTCCAATTAACCTCCAGTCTCCAGGAGCTCTGAGAGGCAGCTGCATCTGATAGAGATAGTCTCAGGAACACACAAACATGGGCTGCTACCAATGGGAGTGGGCCTTCTCCTTATCTGACCAGAAATGACTGACTACTGTCCAAACTGGGAAACACAAACATTGCAAAGCACCTAAAGTGGTAATTATAATATACCAGGAAGTAAAAAATCAGGTTATGTATTTTATTCTTTCTCCCATATTTCTAATTTAGCAGCCACACTTAAAGAGTAACTTAATAGCATTGCATATACCCTTATTGTGTCAAAACACATAGTAGAACCTTATAATTTTGGCATGGCTAAGTACATTCCCACTGTATAAAATTTGTATTGAAATTAGTAAGCCCAATTTATCTTTGAGTGTAGCCAGTAAACATCAAGGTGAAAGACTGATTCCTAATGTATGCTTATAATGTGGAATAAATGGAGGTTTTGTTTTCCTATCCACTGAGAGAGGTAATGGGATTTGCTTGTGAAAGCTTCTACCTAGGTTATACACATTAGCAGCCATTTGTTATCATTAGTAAAGGAACTCGTGTTTGAAATTCATAAGTAATTACTTATAGCACCTAAATTCTGTCCATAGTAAAACTCATTTACATCTGATTTAAAAGAACAGTTCAGCCCTAACCAGTTTGACTCAGTGGATAGAGCATTGGCCTGCAGACTGAAGGGTCCCAGGTTTGATTCTGGTTAAGGGCATATATCTTGGTTGTTGGCACATCCCCAGTTGGGGTGTGCAGGACGCAGTTAATTGATGTTTCTCTCTCATTGATGTTTCTAATTCCCTATCCCTCTCCCTTCCTTTCTGTAAAAAAAAAAAAAAAAAAAATCAATAAAATATATTTTTAAAAAATAGTTCAGTTAAAAGACAGTGTAGTTAACTTGATTTTTGGATTAGCTTGGTCTCATTCATCAACTGTTGTCCTCATCTTCTATAGTCTATGCTCCTTTTCCCATATATATATATATATATATATATATATATATATATATATATGTGTGTGTGTGTGTGTGTGTGTGTGTGTGTGTGTGTGTGTATGTGTGTGTGTATGTGTGTATATATATATATATATATATATATATATATATATATATATTGTTGATTTCAGAGAGGAAGAGAAAGGGAGAGAGTGATTGAAATATCAATAATGAGAGAACACCATTGATTGGCCTCCTCCTGGATGCCTTACATTGGGGATCGAGCCAGGCATGTGCCCCCACTGGGAACTGAACCATGAATTCCTGGTTCATATGTTGATATTCAACCACTGAGCCATGCCAGCCAGTCAGCACGCAGCCTATGCTCTTCATTCCTTCCCTTCCTTTTGACCGTTCCTGCTGCCTTCTGTGAAACACCATGGCCTTCAAATAAAAGTTCTGAAATAAAAGGGATATATTGAGTCCATAAATTCTAGTCAGATCTCTTGTGTGCTATTAGATCTGTGGACTCTATGTGAGTGCTTAGAATAGCACAGTCATGTGAAGGAAGGAATCCAAATGTTGCATTTTCAGATCAAACTTTCAGTCATCTCTCTGTTCAGAATCTAAGTGACATTTAATAGAAAAGACATACAAAGAAATAAGATGTATTAACTTGTTGATCACTAGTGTCCTTCTAACTCCATCTCACCCTACCCCACTGCATACACACCTCAACACACATACATATCCTGATACACACATAATAAACATCTTAGAATGATAAAATTTTTGTCACTTTCATTATTAGCACTGTTGAAATTATTACCATTTATGTTTCATGAACATTTAGAAATTATGACCCAACATGGCTCTAACCAATATATTTAGAGAGATGACATAAACACTAAGGGGTAACTTCTTTATTTCTCTTAATTTGGACAGGATAAAAGCACCCACTTGTTAGAAAAGTGAATGCAAGCTTTGATGCAAACAAGTGATTCTGAAAAGAAGAGATCCTTCTAATATGTGAACCTGTGGGGATGAGATGAAAAATAACTGCAACTTCTTTAAAGATAGAAGAAACTCAGCTGTGAATAAACAAGCATGCTGCTAATTCTTTTTGAGACTGCTGCAATGCACCCACAACAGAGAGCTATTAAAGAGAGCGCACAGTTTTTAAGTCATTGTGCTGTTCTGTTTCCCACATTTTTCTTCAGCAACACCAGTGCTCTTTAACTGCTCACCCTGCCTCTCATACAGCGACTTATTCATGTGTAAAGGTCAAAGCTGCATAATTAGAGAAGAACACATAAAGGCTACATAGCCTGATGAGTTCAGCACATAATATTGGAAAGAGTAAGGGGCAATTTATAAATATTATATATGGAACAAGTTGATAGATGATAGATAAATAGATAGAAAATAGATAATAGATATAGATAGATTATAGATAGATGGATAATAGATAGAAAGATAGATAGATAGATAGATAGATAATAGGTGATAGAGATAATAGATAGAATAGATAGATAGATAGATAGATAGATAGATAGATAGAGATTCTTGCAAAAAATATGTTTGTGGCTCTGAATCTGACAATGACCATGTGTTACCATCTAGAACAGGAAGAAAATTTTGCTTCCAGACATCTAACTGCCATCCCCCTAATGACAATTTATGACAACTCCTGTGATACTTTAACTCATAAACTTGGGTCTACTTATAGAAAACAAAGACTGACCCAACATACATAGTTTAGAATTTTTTTTCCAGGAATGGTACCCATTTAGGCATCCACTAGGTGCAAAGTAAGTGCTGAATTTAATAAGTTTTATATGTGGAATAATTATATTACATTAGTACATAGTTGCATTGGCTTAAGTTAAACAATATCTTTTGGGAAAGTTCTTGGAAATTCATTAAATCTTAGAAAAGTGATCACTTCCAATAAACTGGAAACTGGACTTGGCAGGTATAACTTCCTGAAAAGGGAAAATAGATCAGTAAGTGAGTGAAATCCCACTAGAGCAGAAGTTTAATGTCTAAGATCACCTTCCTTACAAATGAACAGGAAATCAGTGCCTTGTGTAAAACTCATATATTGCAGCTGAAAGAAGACCCTGATGAGATGCTAGGCATTTTAATTATGCACTCTTACATGAATTCTGTTTGCTCTTTAATTTAAGGAGACTTTAAAAGCACAATCTCAGATCATTTCTGTAATAATGACCTCAGCATCACCATGGTACTTCATGGATTAAGAGACAATTGTCTTGATAGAAGTTGGATGATAACTCAATACTTTGGCATATTTGCTGATTTCTAATAATTAGTTCAACTTGAAAGAGAAAGAAAAGGTAAGATATTCTAACCCCAAGGTATATATTGTTAGGACCAAAGAGATATTGGGATTTATTTATTATGAAACACCTATATTATATCTATACCAGATAAGGCCTCAAATAATGCCTAACTTTGGAAGTGAGGAAATTGATATTCATAAAATAATCGAGTCTAGACCTAAATCCAACCTCTTCTGGATCATCTTTCATAGCTTATTTGCCATGTTAATTTCTGAACTGAAACATTACAGAGTTAATATTATCCCAAAGGCCTAAAGGCAAAATTCTCATGATTCCTGGTCACTGGCATATTTATCAGCATCTCTGCTCATTGATGCCTAACTTCTATTCACTGTTCTACCTAACTCAAGCCACAAAGGTTTATATCTGTAGAATTCCATCTTCTTGTTAACATTCTATGCCTCTCTTGAAAACTAGAAGTATAGGGCTACCTATAGACATAGGATATCCTGATCTTACAACAATAAAAAAATAAGACAAATGAACTAAAACTCATAGACACAGACAACAGTGTGGTGGTTACTAAAGGCAGAGGGAGATGAGGGGAAGTAGTAAAGAGTAAAAGGGGTCAAATATATGGTGATGGAAGAAAATTGATTTTGGGTGGTGAAAACACAGTGCAATATATAGATGATGAATTACACAGTTATATTCTTGAAACCTATTTTATTAATCATCTAGGGACCCAATGCATAAAATGCATGAGACCCAGACCTGGCATGCAACAGGACACAGTATCAAGCCCCACCGGTGCCACAAGACCCAATGTCAAATCCCACCGGCCCCATGGGACTCAGCCTCAAATCCTGCCAGCACTGTAGGGCCAATCAATGCACCTCCTGGTGACGGGTCTTTGTTCGTTGCAGCATCACGACCACTGAGTTTTTATTATATAGATGGCACTCCAAGAAATTGAACAAACAAACAAAAACACCCCTGACACTTAATGGAACTAAAAATGGTATTTAAAATTATTAACTTACATAAGGTTGCATAAGGATGTTTAATTTTTAAAAGAATAGTTTATTACATTTGAGAGAGAGAGATATAAACATTGATGCTGCCTCCTGCATACCCCCTACCATGAATGAAATCAGCAACCCAGGCATGTATACTTGACCAGAAATATAACTGGCAACCTTTAAGAACAGAAAGATGCCCAACCAACTGATCCACACTGCTCAAGGCAGGATGTGAATTTTGATTTTATTATTTTAACTTTATATTTAGCATCAACACAGAGCTAGTGCATACTCATAGTAATACTTTCAAACAAGGCAAAAGCACTGGAATAACTAAAATAATAAATAATAAAAATAGAAAATAATATTAAAACACACTTATTTGACACCTTATATATTTTTTTCTTTTGAGCACTATACATGAATTACCTCATTTAATTTCCACACCCACCCCAGTAGATAGTATTTTGAGTATCCTTATTTTATAAATTAGAAAATCAAGAGTTAGGAAGGCTTACATGATTCATCCAAGATGAAGCGACTAGTAAATTGCAATTAAGCTCTAACTTCATGTTTTTGTACTTCCAAAATGAATGCTATCAACCACTATTTTATTCTGTATAGCTATTTTTTCCCATGAGAAGGAAGTAAGCCTTTATGGTAAAGAGACCCATCAGATTCCCATGAAGAAAGAAACATAGACCAATCTAGTCTCCCAAGAAATTAATTCCAGTGTAACAAACCAAGCATAAGAAACTCCAATCCCAATTTAATAGTCACAGAAATTTGCATGAAGAAATGGGTTTTGTCTGTAATAGCCACCTTGGTCTTAACTATCCTGCCTCTAGTGCCTGATTCTAATTTTGTCTTAGATTCCTATATGTGCATACCAAATGTACCAGATATTTTCAGGAACTAGTAATAAGTGGATCGGAGAAGCTATTCTTCTTCCCTGAAGTTTATGATCATTTGGACAAGGCTACCATTAATTTCCCGCCTGCTCTTCTTTTGCTGGATTCCAAGATTGTGTGATATTTTGTAACTTGCTTCCAGAGTAACTAGAGAATTGAAATTAAGGGGGGAAAATCATAAATTTTTAACTTGGTCTTTTTTGTCTTTACTTCCTGCTCTGTATTAGACATAGTTTTACTCCTAATTATTTCTTGATCTCAAGGAGTTTCATATCTAAAAGCATAAAGTGAGAAAGGGGTGAGGTTGAAAGAAAAAAAAAAGTTTCCTTTTTTCAATCTACACTACTATAAACAGAGATAAAGGATAGTTCTTTTGCTTTCATCATAGCCACTGCCTCTTTAAGGCAAAAATAATGAATTTGACAGTTCTTGCTCACTCCACTACTTCTATGAGAGGTTGCTTAGCAACCATAGGACATTGGAGAGAGGGAGATGTTAGAGCAGGTTGCACAAAGAAGAAACTAACATTAACTCTGAGGATGTTAAATAGGATCCAACCCTTATCTTCCTTTCCTTCATGTTACTTTTGGTCATTTTACAGAACTTGAGGTTAACTACTCCATCCTTTCCCTTCAAACCAAAGATTTGATTGAACTAAAGAGAGGAGATCTTTCACAGAGCTGAGGGAGTGATATGTTAAAAATAAGAATGCCCTATTTGGATGTTATTTCTTTTATCTTTCTAAATGAACTAACTCAGTGGTCTGCAAATTCGTTAGTCAACAGAGCCAAATATCAATAGTACAACGATTGAAATTTCTTTTGAGAATCAAATTTTTTCAACTTAAACTTCTTCTAATGCCACTTCTTCAAAACAGAATCTCCAGGCCATGGTATTTTGTGAAGGGCCACACTCAAGGGGCCAAAGAGCTGCATGTGGCTCATGAGCTGCAGTTTGCTGACCACGGAACTTACTGAAAAGCAAAGTATTTTCAACAGTTTCATTGGCTAACATTCACTTTGCAGTTCAATTTTGGACCTTTTTTGTTATTGTTATTAATGAGATGCTTGACTTTATTACAAACTGATTCTCTGAGTTTCTAAGTTTTGGGGATAATAACTTTGGGCCATTTCTATGGGATCCTGATGCCCTTGAGAATCTCTGCCATCAGATTCTGTTGTTACTGTTTATATGTGTAATGCTACATATACATAAATAATTCTGTCACCTTTGTTGAATTGATATCTCTTGATTTTATCCAAAAGTTCTATTTTCTAGTTTGAATAGAGATGTTCAAATTTTTAAAGCAAATAAAAAATTATGAAATATAGAAGATTAAATTTAATTCATAAAATAAATAGTAGCCAAGAGAGCAAAAATTTTATTGTGTGTTTACTATGTGCCAGGCACAAAGCTAATTGCATTCATAAAGCATTCCATTAAATTTTCATAACAACCCTATAAAGCAAGTACTATTTTTATTATCCCATTTAAGAAAAAAGAATCAAAGGTTTACTATCTTATGCAGGATAACAGCATTTTCAGTAATGGAAACAGTGACTGAGCCTAAATCTGCCCACTTCAAGAAGCCAAACAGGGACTTCAGAGCTATCACATCACTCTATAACTTATTCTTCAAAGATGACAACAAAAAAGGAAAAAAAGGAAGGGGAAGGGAGGGAAGGAAAGGGGAAAGGAAGGAAGGAAGGAAGGAAGGAAGGAAGGAAGGAAGGAAGGAAGGAAGGAAGGAAGGAAGGAAGAAAGGAAGGAAGGAAAGAAGGGAGGGAAGGGAAGAAGGAAGGAGAGAGGGAGGAAGGAAGGAAGGAACGGAAGGAGGGGAGGGAGGAAAGAAGGAAAGAAGGAAGGGAGGAAGGAAGGAAGGAAAGAAGAAAGGAAGGAAAACATATTGATTTATATATTTTATTTTTTTAAATATATATTTTTTTGATTTTTTTACAGAGAGGAAGGGAGAGAGATAGAGAGCTAGAAACGTCGATGAGAGAGAATCATCGACCAGCTGCCTCCTGCACGCCCCCTACCGGGGATGTGCCCGCAACCAATGTACATGCCCTTGACCAGAATCAAACCCGGGACCTTTCAGTCCGCAGACCGACGCTCTACCACTGAGCCAAACCGGCTTCGGCATTGATTTATATATTTTAAATAAAATAAAAATAAAGTCTTAAAAAAATAAGAAAGCAGTAAAAATATGTCATCTTCCAATGTGTTCCCCAGAAAACCATCAGCTCACTTTCTTGTGATGGAATCCAGGATACACAATGTTATAACAGGTTATGTTGTGACAAAACCACTCCTGTGGTTTAATTAGACAGACCTGCATTCCCACCCAGTTGCCTCCTACCCCTGGATTTGCAGTTGGGCTGAGTGACTTTTCTTCTCCACAGTTCAGATTTACAATCTGTAAAATGGAGATTGTGACAGTAGGTTTGTACAAGGGTTTGAAACTAAGAAGTATAAATGTCTTATCAATTTCCTCTACATAAAAGGCAATCCATATTCGACATACTAGTATTATTTATAGAAAATGAAATAAATGTGAGTGATGGAGGATCTATGAAAATCTTAAACTCTGTTGCTAGGCTGAGAAATCACCCCAAACTGTACATTACTGATTTCCATGGTTCCCTAATCATTTACACTTGTTTCATTTTTCTAAAGGTGTTATAACCTATTTATTTTAAATCCATGTGAAATATATAAAAACTGAAGCACGTGTAGTTTGCTCACCCCCATGCAGCTAGTACACAGCAGAACCAAGATGCAATCCCTAATAAGCTTGTAACAGAGTGAAATATTTCCCCTCTCCCTTGGCCTTTGGGCTAATAGCTCCTGCTATGTATAAGATAATTAACTAGAAAAATTCTGCTGGAGACTTGGATTTTTGCAAGAGCAGTCCCTTGCCAGTGCACACTTTTCCCCAAAAGATGAGAAATATGAATAAAACAACGGCTATTCATCAAAGATCTACAAGAGTTTCCAGGACCAGACTCAGATTAGTGGGGCCAATGGTCAAAGGACAAAGAGATTTAGAAAGTTTGCACTTTTCCTTGGATCTCTTCTCAACCACTAGCTGTCTATGGTCTCATCCACACCTTGTCTCACCAATCCTTCCTTCCTCTTACACATAAGATGCCTGAATTTTGAGCTCTATGAAGATGGATTTGAGAATTAGTTCTCCCATCTGCTTGAGAAAGGCCTTTTTGATCAATAACCCTTTTATTACTCCAAAACTGTGATAGATTGAATATTGGCCTTTCTCTTGAAACATCCGACACATGAGCCTTATATCTGTAACAGGCTGGCCCACATCCTGTAACTATCACTAGAAAGTGATATTCTCCTTCGCATTACTAATTTGTTTGGAATTGACAATGCTATAACATTGTAATTCTACCAATAGCACTTAATCAGGTATATCTATTATCCCCTGTACCATCACTTATCAATACAACTAAGATAATATGATTTGAGCAATCTCTAGGTCTTCTGCAACCTCACAGAGTAATACACATAAGATAGACACAGTGAGTCTTGTTGGTTGATTGCTAAAACTTCAGATTCTCTGGAGGGACTAAACAAATATTAACAGCTACTTAGTAATCCCATATCTTTATTGACTCCTGGTTGGCAATAGAATCCTAAAAACCAAAATGTACAATAAGAAGAAATATATGGATATGGAAAGGAAGAGAGAGTATCTATGTCCAACTTGGGCTCCTTTATGATTTTGCTTTTGGTGCTTCTGCCTCTGTTTTTGCTCTTTGAGGAAACACATGTGGGGCCACTTCTCTTTTTTAAGACAAACCCATTTGGAGGCAGAGTGTCTAGATTGGTAGACAACGCTGCAGACAATTCACATTTGTGCATTACTGTTGTCCTACACATGTGTAAACTAGGAATCTGCCTCCCTTCCTGGATTCTCTTTACTAACTGCATTTTCCTGTGTGTTTGAGGGTTGGGGGGGGGGGGGAAATAATCCTTCCAAATACTAATATACGTATTTTTTTAAAAATCTATTTGAGAGTAATTTTTTAATAGAAATGTTTGTAATAAAAAATGCTCAATAATTATTATGGTTCTTCCTTACTGAACTAATCTAAAATGGTGACAGAAATTGAGTTATTTATAATAATAGTATTCATATTATGTTCCTTGTCTTTCCTATTTGGCATATGATTCTTTTATTGAAAGCATCATAATGACATTTATGGAATGAAACTGAAATCTGTTATAGCTAAATCTAACTTTTTCTCTTATTTAAGTAGAATATATATATAAAAAATGTTTCCACTAGGGAGCTGTTTAAACCATTCCACTAGATTAACTCACCATCCTTCTTCCAGGAGCAAACTTATATTCTATTTAGAAGGTCATGAATCAGAGATCTAGAGATCTAAGCTAATCCTGATATGAAGATTTCAGCTAAGACCCCAGAAATCTTCCTCAAAATGTCTCAACTTGATGTTTGGAAAAGATTTCCAGGATAAGAACAGAATATATCAGCAAGGGCATCCTCAGAAGCAATGTTTTGTTTTGATTTGTTGCTTGGTTTTGTTTTCACTTCAGCTTTCTCGTCTCTCCTTATTTTCCTTATCCTATTCACAAAGCTAGTCCTTGGCAATTTCCCCGCATTCTTCTTTCATCTCACTTTTCACCATCTCAAATAGAATGAACTTTATAAATAAAAACTTGACTCAGTCTTCTCTGATTCAAATAAAGCCAGAAAGTAATACAGAATACACAAAATTGTCACCCTAAAAATGCTAAATATCAAGCAAAAATTTCTACCTTTAAAAAAATCAGACAGTCTAACACTAAATTATGTAGGAACATCATGTATTGTGTATTATATACATGTATGTACATACATGCATACAAATATGTTTATATATACATATATTTATACACATACAAATATGTGTATGTTTGCATATACCTATGAGTATATTTAAACTTGTTCCACCTTTGTGGATGAATATAGCCTAGTAAATAGTACAATTTAAATAAGCAGTACTTCATTAAACACCTTGGACCTTCTCTAAATGATATCACCACAAATAATTGATTAAATCAATTTAGTGAGAAAATCTGTCATAGCAGCTATTTGGCACAATATAAACAAAACATGGGCTAATTAAGTTTTCCCACTTATCTGTGGTTGCTTCACCCATAAAGATTTGATTCCAATAAACCAGCCAAAAGTACCTAGCCTTTCTGATATTTATGAAGCAGCTATTTTAGTATTAATCCCCCCAAATTCTCCAAATTCCTACAGTAGTTTAAAGCTATTTTCCTGTTAAACCCTTACTATAATCATTGTTTTAAAGACCTCCTCGTGATGAAAAACACAACATACTAAGCTATGTCTTAACAATACCTGACTTTCTTTTATCTACCTCTGAGAATTGTTGTGTTCCTATTCTCTGCATCATCAGCAGAGCTCCATTTACCTGACAACATATTTAAATAGTAATCTACATTTCCTGCCTCATATTTTTCACCTACCATTTATTTTTAAACAATTGAAATCTAGTTGTTATCTTCATCATCCCCTAAGACTGTTTCCTCAACGGTTAGTCATAATCTTCAAATTGTCAGGTGCAACAACTTTTTCTCTGCATCTGGTTTCAAGTCTATATAACTTGATTGTGTAGAGTACCTCCTGTTGAAACTTTTACTTTAGCTTTTATAGAATCACTTTTTTTGAGTTCCTTGACCAATCTTTCTCAGTATGTTTCCTTGGCTTTTTTAGCCTAATCTGTTCCTTAAAAGAAGGTGTCAAAGAATATCCTGTTCTTTTACCTTCTTCTCTCCTCACACAATAATTTTTGTTCATGCCTGGCTACCTAAATAGCCTATTGATACTCAACATGCTCCCATAGAAAATTCTTTTTTGTTGTTGTTATCCTCATCCGAGGATATTTTTTCAATTAATTTTTAGAGAGAGTGGAAGAGATGGAGGACCAGGGTGAGACTGAGAGAGATAAATTTCAATGTGATAGAGACACACAGATTGGTTGGCTCCCACACATGCCCGGAATGGCTGTGGGGATTAAGCTCGCAACCAAGGTATGTCATGCACTTCACTGTAATTGAACCCAGCACACTTCAGTCTGAAGGCCAACACTATAATCACAGAGCCAAAACAGCTAGGGCACATATCAAATTATTTATCTTTTTCTTCAAATAGTTTATATTCATTATATAAAGGGTGAATACATTCTAAATTCTTCCAGTGTTCTAAGAGCTTTATATGT
Source organism: Pipistrellus hanaki (assembly GCF_964339955.1). Classification (NCBI taxonomy): domain Eukaryota; kingdom Metazoa; phylum Chordata; class Mammalia; order Chiroptera; family Vespertilionidae; genus Pipistrellus; species Pipistrellus hanaki. The sequence continues at coordinate 41,830,542 of NC_140516.1, read as the reverse complement.
ATAATGTCATTTACATTTGCAGCTACACTCCAACATAAGTGCTATAGTACTATTACTATGATCATTTTTAATGTGACAGAGGAAAGTTAAATAATTTTCTTAGGTCATCCAGCTAGATACCAGGAGACCTTGACTTTGAACTCAAATTGGCTGAATGTATGTTCTTAATATCTACACTATTCTGCACAAAGGTGAGGAGGGCAGAAAGAGGGAGAAAAAAGAACCCTCATTAAGGGTTGAGAGAAATATATTATTTATTGCATTATGCTTTTATGCAGCCAAATTGAAACTTTATTTATTAAAATCTGCATTGATATATACACTATGAGTGATTTAGTATTGAGCAATATGTGTTATAAACTACTTTTTTTTGTTTTACTGCTTGCCATTCTCTTGACAGGAAGGGCAATTTGAGGAAAAAAATATGTATACATACACACACATTAAATTTGTCTCTCTAGCAAGTGAATTTTTGTATGTGTATGTGCATACATACGTGTATATTTTAGTTTTCCTCATTCTTTTTAATGTTGTTCATGAAGGGTCATAGTACTTTAAAGCTAAAAGAGATATTCATTTAGGAAAATTCTTTTATAAAGAGGCCTAGCGAATTCAGGTAATTATCCATAGTCACAGACCAAGTTAGAGACCAAACCAAGAAAAGAACCTAGATCTTAAAGCATCCAGTCCCATATTTATTCTACTACATTATATTATATATTGTTGTTGTTTTTTTTCTTTCATTACATAGGTATAACTTGAGAATAATAATCAGTTTTTAAATACTGATTCACAATTTGAATATTTTGCCACTTTGCACAGAGTTCTATCCTTTCTCAGCACTTTCTGAGCATCTCCCAAGTTCAGAGACTTGTTTTTCCATATCCCCATACAGTTCTTAGGAGGCCTCTCACTTGTGAAGAGCCTTCAGAGGACTGGGTAGCATCCTTCTAAAAGCCTGGGCTGAACTTCCCATATCTGGGTCCAGGAAATGGGATATAGTTGCAGACAACAGACTGAAGTATCAAGGGAGATAGTATATGCAATGTGGCCCAAAAATGAGGATGAAAACAAATAGAGCTCAAATTTGGCAACTTGAGCACTGCCCTGTCTGAAGCACTCTCAGGGAGTGCAGGTGCAAAGAATGGGCACTGTCACATTGGTGGACAGAGAATTATGCATCAGTAGCTTCTAGAGGTTCCACCTCACTTCTGGCGAAGACATCCATTCGTCAGGGCCTATCATGGGAGCAGCCAACATTGTGTGGCTCCCATACTAGTTAATGAACCTCTCTCCAGGATTTTATGCCCTTGGCCTCTGCAGGTTGTAAATCAGGCAACCACCATTATCACTTGACTTTTCTTATAAACTTGACATTGCTTCACTGTGAACTGAGTTTGCAATGCATTTATGAATTTCCTTTCATTTAAATCCTACAAGAGCCAAAGACCTGAAGTGGATCAGGAGCTATACTTCATGTACACATCAGAAAATTGAGCCCTTAACCAATGGTCTGAGGCCTAGAGCTGATGCTGGCTCCACCACTAATTAAATGGAGCAAATAATTTCATTTTGGGGGGATCGTTTTTCCTTTTTCTTTGTAGGACTTTTTATCCTAACACTGAATCAAGGATTTCCAAGTTGATGGGTCTAGTTGTCATAATAGTTCCTATTTACTTCGGTTCTTATTTGAGGGCCCAAGGAAAATAAAGGCTAATGTCTAACAATGTTTATAGTTATTTGACATTATTTTAAATTTTTAGTTCTTGTGCAAAGACAACATATTAAAAAGAGGTAAGCATTCCATTCCTTGCCTATGAAGAAAGGCAGGTGAAGACACTCAGCATTTGCTTCTGAGCTACACTTCATCCTAGGGACATATTATACTTGTGGGCGAGTCTATAGGCATTAAAAAAAAACTGTATGCCCCTAACAACATTCTTTGCTAATCATATTTGGTTTTTGTGCTAGATGAAAAGAAAATAGCTGTTTTGATAGATTGTGGTAGCCTTGCCCAGTTTTGTTTCATCTTTTCCACAAGCAAACATATTTACAAGGTAATTGTAATGCAAATGCATCCTTCTTTAGCACCTTTTCATTTACCATCACCTCACAGCTATGGCTGTTAGTGCCATCTCTTTCAGCTACACACTTTTACTAGTCAATGCTCTATAATCTAATTGGCAATTTCTCAGTGTTGGACATTAACATTATTTTCAAGCTTTCCTCAGCTGTTATTTTAAGCAATTCTAAAATGCATGTCTCATATTTATAGCATATATGCCTTTTGTGATGTGAATTTCCTTTGAGTAAATTCCCAGAAGTGGAATTAATGGGCCAAAGGCTATGACCATTGTTACTTTTAAAATAGATTACTACCTTACATTCTAAAAGCCATATAATAATTCAAAAGTTCAGACTATTGCAAAAAAATCATTATGTTTGACCATTAACAAAATTAAAAATCACCTATAAAAATAATAAAAATAAAAGTAACCTATAGTTCTTGAGAAACCTGCAGAAACAGGCACACATTTTCCTTTCAAGTGCTAGGAGGTCTGTATACATCAATTAGTGGTTTTTAATAGAGACTTATTCTCTATGTTTAATAGCAGAATGTGGTTAATTGATTTAAAACCGTGAGTTAATAATCGTGACAGAAAATCAAAAGTGGGAGCTTTGTTTTACTTCGCTTCTCACAAAAGCAGAACCTGAGACAAAGACAAAGACTCAGGTACAATTGATGAGTAAGACAATCCCAGGAAATAGAATTGAGGGAGTGGTGAAAGTGAGGCAGGGAATGATGCTTTGGAAATTAGAACTCAAACCCCTCTGGGGACCCTCAGATGTCTTGGAAAAGACTCTGCCCAGTTGTGTCACGGAACTGAGTATTCGTCTACCAGCTACAATTAGGTTGCCCTAGGTGTGTCAAGCTTCAGCATTTTTAGGTGGTTGTGCTTTCTTAGAACTGATGAAATCTGTCAGGCAGAGAGACTATCAGGGTGCTCAAGATGTATCCACCAACGCTATATGCGAGCTTAGGGAGATGAGTAGATTTAGAACAGGTCATCAACAGCAGCTTCTACAGCTATGAATAAAGGCCTCCTGCTAACAGTGTGTGATTCAAAGGAGGACTAGATCTAAGGACCTAGCTAGCTCCTTCCTCTAGGAGTCTGCCAAGCCTGAAGCAAGCACTGAGCATTGAACCATGGTCTAAAGTATAAGAGTTCTTACAGGATAGAGTTAATTAAATGTAAACATATCAATTGAGCCAACGACTTGGGAATAGAGGATTCTGATTAATTGAATTTTTAAGTTAAACAAAAAATAAATTAAAATTCTGGTTTTAATGCTTGATGAAAATACTTTTCCACAGTCAGAGTTGCTTTGCTTGCTTTAATAAAAGCAGTCCTGTAAATGTGAATAAATAGTTGTTTGATGTTTAGGACTTTGTTAAGCATTAGACTAATCTTTTTAGAGTCAATTCTCTTGATCCATGGACTAAAGATAGAAAAAACATATGGGAATCTGAGTTGCATGCAAATTGATCTATTACATACTCTCAGTTTTTAAGATCTCCTTAAAAATCTTTATTGACTTTTAACTTTTTTAATAAGCAAAATGTACAAAGGAAAAGAAAAACAGGAAGTAATACTTCTCCTATTCCATTCCTTTGAGTTTTTTATTCTGCTGAGCTAATAATATATGGAAATACTTGGAACTTGAACTCTTTTCTAAGCAGGACACTGAAGATTAATTAGAACAGTAGTAGAAGTAATTTTGGGGGAAAGGGAATTTTTGACTTGAGCAAATTAAAGTAAAAATATTCAATATATTAACAAAGGATAACTATAAAAAAGGGAAATGGCCCATAAAATAATTACTAAATTATCATGATCATAAGAAAAAAGTTGGCTGTGCCTCTTCAGGCCCTACCAGGACTGCGAGAATTTAGGTCAGTGTGATTGCTATCTGAAAGGCTTTCCCTACTGTGGAGATGGACATATCGGGCCATTTCTGTCTCCCACTATTAAGTTTAAAAATCATCTAACTCATGCTCCTTTCTCTAATTCCATACTAATCAAGCAACCTTATGATTATAATTTGGTTTCCCACATTGGTCTGCCTACAGGGCGAGAATGTGCTGGCCATGCTGATGCAAGTTTTCTAGTGATCAAGTCATCTAGTGATGCAAGTTTTCTATAATCACAGGGTGATTATAGTTCTCAATGCAAATTAGTGATTTTTCATCCAGTGCTACATCATTTTCATCAGATATGGAGCTCCTTTTGTGATGATGCCATTTGGCTTATATGCTTGGAAGACTGAGGTCCACAGATATCTTATTATCACATTAAAGTCTCTGTACAGGGCTGAGTCATTGAGCACCACTCCCTAAATTCCAGCAGCCCCCTGCTACAGCTTTCCATTTGAAGCATCTATGTGCTGCTGGTCTTGACCATTATTAGCCTGAGAACTCTCATAGGCAAAACTTTCTACTGAATCCTCTAAAACTTTCAGTATAAAAATCCAAAAGACCTACATTCCCTCATTATAACCTACTTCAATATTTCACTGATGAGATGAAAAAAAAAGAAAAGGGGTAATTGTTTTTTCTTTTTATTAGTTTCCTTTTCTTTTCTCCTCTCTCTCTCTCTCTCTCTCTCTCTCTCTCTCTCTCTCTCTCTCTCTCTCTCTCCCTCTCTCTCTCTCTTTGTTCACCATTACTGGCATCATTCAGCAACATCACACAAACCCAGTATTAAACCTTCTGAAAAAAAAGGGCAGGTCAGAGAGTGGATATGAAACAGACCCTGAAGTAAGTTAGGGGAATATTTGTGATCAGGCAATGATATTTTGCCTGGATATGAATTTTGGTTTTTGGATGTGTGATCTTTGCCAAGGTACATGAGCTTTTCTATGCTCTAGTTGTCATATCTGTAAAATGGGGGCATAGATAACAACCTTGTAGGGTTGTTAAGAGAATTAAATTCAAACTTTAAATTAAATGACCACATAGTGTGTATACTTTTTTAAAAAAATACAATTACTAAATGTATTATACCAGTGGCCTAAAATACCAGACACTTCCCTAGCTTGTTTGGATCAGTGAATAGCACATCATACTCTGGAATGAAGGGTCCTAGGTTCAATTCCAGTCAAGGGCACATACCTTGGTTGCAGGCTCCTCCCTGGCTCAGGTTCTGGTCGGGGCACATGCAGTAGGCAACCAACTGATGGGTTTTTCTCAATTTGATGTTTCTATCTTCCCATCTCCCTAAAAATCAATGAAAAAAAATATATATCATCTGGTAAGGATTTTAAAACAAACAAACAAAAAAACCCAGGCACTAGTATTTGATTTACCAGTTTTATAGACCTTGGGTACAAATCAACAACACTCCCATTTGGGGCAGATGATGTAATGCAGCAATAACTTTGAGCCTCTTTGAAATTCACACTAGAAGCCTTTTTCATTTGTTCTCTCAAATTTCAGCTGAAACAAGGATAGTGTGTGTAGACAGAGGATGTGTTGCCATGCAGTGTTGTTAAAATACTATAATTGAAGTTTTGTAGCCTTGAGCAGAGGCCAGGGGTGGCCAGGGCGGGGAGGTTGGCTTCATCCATCACCAAGGGCAACCCAAGCCTCTGGCTGGCTCCTATGGCTGCTGCCATTTCTGTTGGGATTTATTTATCTTCTATAATTGAAACTTTATAGCCTTGAGAGGAGGCTAGGGCAGGCCAGGGTAGGTGGAAAGCTTGGCTTCCTAGAACATCACTGGGGACAACCCAAGCCTCATGCTTTCTCCAGCTCTTTGGCCACTGCCATATTTGTTGGGTTAATTTGCATACTCACTCTTGATTGGTTGATGGGTATGGCTTGTGGGCATAGCGGAGGTACTGTCAATTTGCATGTTTTTCTTTTATTATATAGGATACCAGTACTCCTATATTTGACAAGGGTCATTTTCTAACTTTGTCTCCATCTATAAACTCTAGTCTCCTCTCCCAGATCCAGAGGAAGTACCAGAAGAGCAAGTAATGGTTGGGCTTGTTGATCTCTAAGATCCCTTCCAATTCTCATATCTGGACCCTTAACTGACCTTTCTCCTTCCAAGCCATTGGTCTCAGTGCAAGCTGAAGCTTTGCTTCAACCAGCTGAGTGGCTATTCTTCCAGAGAACGTGAAATCTGATGGCCTTCTCTTGCTCTGGGTTATGATGTTGGTTCCCACAACTTAGGAACACAAGGGCCTAAGGTTTTAGACACGTGTATTTAAGCATTGAATTTATCTTGTGGCAAGAAAGAGGCTTGAGGTCAATTTTATCTCACTCTGTAGAACTGTATTACTACTGCACTACAGTAGGCTATAAATAATCTTAGCATTCTCACAACTCACCAGCTACCATTATTCTATATGTCTTAAATAAAACAGATAGCCTACTTTGGCATTTTCCAGGTGATGGAGGGGAAATGACTAAAAATAGAAAATTCCTGTCTTTCCACATTACGAAGGCTTGCATATCGTCTGTCAGTGGAGTTGTTCTAGGTATATAGTTGAAAGTATTAAAATTGGAAGACTGTCAGGTGTGCTGGGTGTTTGCCAGATTCAATGTAATGTAAAGTATTTTAAAATTTGCCATGATGACTCTTGGTGTAACATACTGTTCTGTCTCAATTGAGGGAGACAATTACATTTCAGTCTTATGTAGATAATTATCTTTTTCACGTTAACATAATTTAATCTTGTGCACCCAACTTTACAACTTGTAATATTACTTTTGTGTAGTTGAACATGAATGCCTTTAGGATTTCTTAATATAGAGGCAGGTGTAGAAGCCCCACTCTCAAAATATATGCAGTGAATGCCAAAAATATTTTAGCAGAGGAATTTATTCTTACTGCTCAGGTTACAGAAAAGTGATATGTCTGTATTCTAATGTGCCTAGCTTTTACACTTGATGAACTCAGTCATTCTGTAAAATTCACAGAAAATGAAAAAAAAATTGGAGGGGTACTGGATTGGGAGCAGGAGAAAGCTGAGCCAGGAAGTGGTAGCTCTTCAATTGGAATGCTAAGCATTCCAATATCTTTCAAATGCCTGGCAAACTCGTCTTAACTGGATATAATCTGGCAGATAAATTTTATTGATAATTCAGTTATGATATAAGAACCACAGTTTTTTGTTTTTAATTTGTGTGTTTGCAAATAGCTCTGAAATGCTCCATAGTCCTCCAATTCCTCTCTAAATATGAGCACAAAATTCTACCATTAAGATGGGCTCATTTGGTTAAGCGCTGCTGTCTCCCTTCAAAGGCACCTATTGCCCAAGGGACCAAACACTGGTGGGTCTATTGGTTTACTCACTAACATTTATTGAGTGTTTATTATGTGCCAAGCATGGAATGGATAGAAAGATGGCAATCTTAGTTGGAAGGAGCATGCTTTTTCCTGGAATATCCTGCTCATTTTACTTCTGCAGAAGCAGGATCCATATACAAAGATTATGTGCAGAAACTTACTCTGGTGGAAGCAGACTAATTAAATCAGATCAAACCTTATTTAAATCCAATTCATGAACTGGATTTAACAACCAGCAATCCCAAGAGCTTACCTCCTCACTCCCCTTGTCTCATCTATATAATAAAAACCTAGTGATCATAACATCCTAACGACCAAAGACCAGTCACTAGGAGGTACCTTGATGGGTCCCACAGCACCAGCAAGTCTGGGTCTCACACGGTTTCGAATGCTGGGCCTGTAGTTTATAAATAATTTGCATGCTGCTTCAGTTCTGTGTTTGGAGGGTGAACTAAAAATCTATTTACCAAAGTGATTAATAGCCACCCCACCCAGTCATATATGCATAAAAAATTATTTTCTGCAAATATTTTGTTTGCTTGAAAGATCAGGCTTATTAGAACAGGTGAGAAAATCTGCTTTTTGTGATTATTCAATGAATATTTAAAGTAAGAGGACGTTAAAGACTTCAATTTTATCCCTTCATTCTAAATACAGGGACTGGAAAAAACTGAATGCTGAAACCCAGGGAAATTCTATATTCTCAAATGGAAGTTCCTCTGACATTTGAAAGTATTATTATATTTTCTCCTAAGATAGTCCAATTCCTATTGTAGCCAAGACAAACAAAACAAAACAGAAATGTCAAAAATAATGGAATGGTCTTTTTTTTTTTTTTTCCTGAGACTAGTTTATTTGGGAAAATGTGCAGTTGAAAATGTCATGAATTAAGTGTTAAAAAGTATTAATATACACACTGCTCATTATTTGTTTTGTTTTGTATGTCTCTGTTCCATGTTGTGGACTGAGTAGGAGAGTTCTTTCATTTCCATGGGTATAGAATCTAACCACTAAAAATTATATGCACTTTGATTCCCCCTCACTTTAATGAATAGATTGCTCAGTCCTTTTACTAAGAAATAAAGTATTCTCGGGGTCTGGATCCTGCCTGTGCCACCATTGACACACTGTATTATCCCTCCTCTTCTACGCCTTAGTTTTCTTTTTGGTATAAAGAGTAAAAGACATTGTCTCTATGGTCCCTTCCACCTTGGACCATAGAGAGTTGTGAGACTCAGTCACAATATACTTCCTTGTGTTGTGTCTTTGGCACAGTGCTGGGCATAATCTCAAGGGCTTGGATTTATGTCTCTCAATATCCACACATCAGTAAGGCTTTTTGAGTTGCCAGATAGTATTATTCTTCGGGAAAGAAAAATTCAAATCCTGATTCTCTTGCCTCTAGGTGTACTGTTGGAAAAAGTCCACATTCTTTAATAAGGCCTTTAAGACCCACCGGACATAAATTCTGAGGACCTTTCCTGACTCACCTCTCATCAGTTTCCCCTTTCTTTCCACATTCCATATTTAAATGTTCTTGTTCCCACTTCAGCTTTGTCACCTGCATTACCCCTGTCCCAAGAACGCTCTTGTCCCCCGTTTTGGCCTGGCTGTATGGATCCTCTCCATTTCCACTGGGATGTTGCTTCTGGAATGCATTTCCTGAATGCTTTGCGCCCCAGAGACAGATCCAGGTGCTTGTCTTTCATGATCTCACAGCTCTCTGTGCTCTTTTCTCACCAGTTTTAGCCTTAAAATTCAGGTGTCACCTGAATTTACTTATTTATTTCCATTTAATTAATCAAGATAGCCTTTACTTTTTACTACAGTAGAGGATGTAGGACAGGGGTTTGGTAAGTATCCCTGACATGAATACATGAAGGAATGAATGCAAGTAGAAGGATGCTTGTAAGTCTTAACCCTCCCGAAGATATCTCTTTCCATAGCCCTTCTAGCCAAGGAGTTCCATAGCCTTCTCTAGGTGAATTTCCTGCACTGGGTCAATAGTGGGTGGTCAACAAGGACAAGGTCACCACCTCCAGAATGGCCCAGATCACCATCTGGGCACCACTTCCTAAACTCTTCTATTAAATGCTACATGTATTGTGCCACTTCGATAATCATATTGTTTTTCTGTTTCCAACTGTTTTTATTTTTTTCTCTGGCTGGCATAAAATGTTCTCTATAATCACAACTCATACAACCCATTCAACAATTCTCTTTTCCTCTTAAGTTAGTACCATATACTTCAAACATCACAACCGAATGCTGTCTCATCCACATTTAGTGGTTATTCCCACTTCTCTATATTTAGAAATGTTTATTTGTTCCACCTGAAATGTCCCCATTCTCTTTCACCAATCCCAACCCTATTCACCCTTCAGAAAGCACTGTGCACCCTTTTTAGATCATCTTAATGGAGCAGCTTATTAGACTCAAAAGCATCTCTATGTCTGGGGTCTGAAACATGTATTCAAATTCATCCCACAGGACTTTTTGTTGCATCCACATTACGCTTTTTAAAATATTAGTTACCAACAGTTATAAAATAAGAGAGTTTGCACAAAAGTAAAGATTTGGAAGCATCTCTTGAAAAACATCAGAAGACCTGGGGAAAGAGGTGGGACCAAACTTCCACAGACCGATAGTCATTTGACGCTGAGGCGCTCCTTCTGCCCCTATGGTCTATGAGCTCTTCAGTTACCATCATCCTTCCATTGCCATAATTACCCAGGTATGGTAATTACTCGGGTACGGTAATATGGTGAGTTTAAGACCTCTAGACAGACTAGTTTGATAATGGTGTAAGATGATTACCTATTCAATGAGGGGTAATATGCAATATAAATTTCCCCACCATAAGTTTTTTTTTTTTTCACTGCTTTCCCCCCCCCCCCCCCTAACATTATTCACAGGACACTAGTACTAAAAGAATTCATTGTCTTTGTCTTTCTCATACTGAGCATTCACACATCCTTGGTGGCCGCTGAGATAACAGGGAGGTACAGAAAGATTTCAAAAAGACAGAAGATTTCAAAAGGCTTTAAGCTACCACTTAACAACAAATGCTCCCTTAAAAATACAGGAATTTATAATAATGCCAACTGCTGGAATTTCAATTTTCTATTATAAATCATCTTCTCTCTTTTATGTTTTTGATGGCTGGAAGCTGACACACATAATTATTTCTTGTTAGATATTTAATAAAAAGGCGCAGGAGATATTGTTCAGGCTGTTCAAGGTGTGGGAATGGTAGAGGGCATGAGACTGCTGAGTAATGAAAGCTTTCTTGTGTAATAGCAATATTTTTGTTCAGACTGCATGACAATTATTAGTTATTAGTTACATTTAATAATACAGTTACATTTAATAATCTATCTGTGCACAATTTGGAGAGTACCGAGAATTCCTTCTATTATATTATTTCTGCAAATTTGATTTGTGAATACCTCCAAGAGCATTCAGTAGACAGGGAACTGGACTAAGAGGCAGGAAGGGAAACAAAAAAGCTACAAATACCATGCAATTGGAAGAACTGATTTATTCTTCCGGCACTTAGGGCCAGGGAAATACATAGGAATTGAGAGGTAGAAGATTTAGATATAATATATTGACGCACTTCCAAGCACATAAGTCTCTGAAGATACTCTGGGTTTCCTCAGCAGTTAGTGAGCTCCCTGTGGCAGAGAGGTAGGAGAAGACATTGCATGGCTGTTTGTGGGTGAGTGGGCACTAAAGCATCGAATACTAGTGGGACTATATCTTCGCACATCTAGACCATTCTTAGTTGTGTAAGACAATTTTATGCCTCTTACATCCTGACAAGAAATCCACTCATATCTCACATTTATTTTTAAAAATTTTAATGGTTTACAAAAGGTGTTGTGGTTAAGTTTTTAAATAATCACATAATTTCTTAAAAAGAAAAAAAAAGTTTATTTTAAAATGATACTCTCTCTTTCCCTTTGGATTGCCTAAGGAAGCTTGCTAGCACTACTGCTTGAAGTTAGATAAACTTTAGAGTAGTTAAAGGTTGCAAAACCTAATTTAAATACCACTTTCTTTGCACAGTGTGTCCTAATTATAAAAAAAACAAAACAAAACACTTTCTCCCTCCAGAACTTCTTTACAGCAGGTCCTATGGCTACCACCTGTTTTATTCCATATGACCTGGATTAATTGTCACCATCTCTTGTGTGCTTATTCTTCTACTTAACTAGACAGAACTTTGAAAAAGTAAGTGCCCCATGGCAGCAATTAGCACAGCACTTAAAGTACTTGTAGGTATGAAATTTAAGTGCCTCTGGTGTGTGCATTGACAATTTCCAAACAAAGATAATCCTATCTCTCTGGAAGATTAGATTTGTACATCTTTATGATATTATATATCTTGTTCAATTATAAACAATGGCTAAACAACAGATAATTAAAGGCATTTGCATGAAGTCTTATGTAAATATATTTACATGTTTGTTTTCCAAACAAGGTACATTTGATGGTAAATCATGAATGGCAAATGTGTGTTTATGTACGCATGTTTGTGTTTTCCCCCAATATCCGGAATTTTTAAAAAAGGACCAAAACCCAACATAATAATTAGAATGTTATTGGCTTTTTGAATGAAGTATTATTTCTTTCTAATTTTTTTCTTACTTTTCTTGATCTGAGCTTCTCATTTTTAGTTAAGGGCATGTTATTTCTGCACTTGTCATTTCCTCCTTTTCTGAGCACAAACTCACTAGCAGGAAAAGAGGACAAAAGACATATTCAAGTGCATATTGGAGATCAAGGTGGTTGCAGCTCTGAATGTGTATTTATATTTCCACTCTAGAGCAAATACAAATTTAAAAGATGTCCTGTAAATTTATGTTTGGGGGCACAATTATGGTCAACAGGCAGTTAGAAATGTCACTAATTTAGTTTCTACTATACTGTTTTATAATGAAATTATGTAAAATGAAGGGGTTTGTGTTAGATTAGGGTTAATGCCAATATTGATTATCACTTGGTGTGTTTCCATTTTCATAATAATCTGTCTCCAGACAGAATATTTTAAACCAATCAAAGTCATCCAATTGTTTTCCTGAAGAAATATAGCAAATGCTATTGGCATAGTTCAGTATGGTCAATTGCAGCTTTCACTGCAGTGGTACTTAAGATAACAATTGAAACTGATGAACAAAAATAGATCCAGAGACAAATCACAGGGGAGAGGGAGGGCTTAGAGATCAACCGAAATAGTGGTATGCATGCATATTAGCATAACCAATGCACACAGACACTGGAGTGGTGGGGGTTTGCCCTCATAGGTGGGAATGGCTGCAGGGGGTAGGGGGGAGGAGGAGACAGTGTTAATGGGGGCGGAAAGGAGATATATGTAAAACCAACAATAAAAAAAAAAAAAACAAGGTAACAATTGACCAGTGTGGAGTACATAAACCCAGAACTCTTGCCTCAAAGCTGGATTAATTCTGTGGTGCAATTTACACTTCAGAACTTCCTAAGAAATCAGCCTTAGGCTAGATCACATCTGAACCTGTATTTACTGCTTCTTCCTCTTTTCCTAATCTGTTTCCCTCCCTGGTTCTTCACACGGCACTCTTTTGATAATCTGCTTGCACACAAATTCCTGTTTCAGGCACTTCATCTAATACCTAAAACATAAGACAAATAACCTTAAAATTAGATGAACAGAACTAAATCATGTACCTTGACAAGAAATCTTTGATAATATATATAGTAGGTAAGAAGACTTGGGATGGTCCAAATGAAAAATTGAGGTTGTTGCATTAGACCAATGTTAATCAGAAGCAAATTTGCTCAACAAGCAATATGTAATGTCTGGAGACACTTTGGTTGTGAGAAGTGATTGTGAGAAAAGGGGCAGAAGGCAGCTGACATTCAGTGAACAGGAGTGAGAAATGCTGCTAAATATTCCACAATGCATAAGACATCCCACCAAAGCAAAGAATATTGGGCCTAAATTGTCCCTAGTGCTAGTGAATACCTGCTATAGATCCAACATACTTGCTAATTCTTGAAGTCACACTACATTGGAACTCTTGTTTCTCTGACACAATGGATTTTTATTAAAGCCCTATAATTTGGAAGTAAAAGAAAAAAGAAATCTATCCAGATTTGGATACATAAAACAAAACAAAAAGAGATTTAATAAACCAAATAAAACTTTTCCTTTTGAACAGGCATTTAATTTTCTTCATTGAGGCAATTGCTCATTGCATCTTGCTCCACACCTCTCATCCCTAAAAACATTCTTGTGTAAAAAGGAGTAATTCATAAGCCAGCAGTTGGACATCTCCTGAATGACCCTGGACTGTGAGAGGGTGTAGGCCAGGCTGAGGGACGCCCCCCCCCACCCCCACACACACACCCAGTGCACGAATGTTGTGTACTGCGCCTCTAGTATATAAATAAATGAATATACCCACTAATATATGTCATTTTATATAATATTTAGAGTTATTCATATTAATGTTCTCAAGGAATTTCAATCCTCATTTTTGGCAAGAAAATTTAAGTTTAAAATTTAAGTCTCTAGGCTTAACACAACTTTTGTCTATGCTCTTCATAAGCCAGGGCATACTGACCACATGCCCAAAAGGCAATGGTTTGATATGATTGCTGTCACCCTTCCATGAGTAGGCTTAGTCTCACTGTGTTTAAAATACACCACTCAGCTCATCCCATCTGCAAGGGCAGTGTGAAAGGGTTGATTCCCTCCTGGGTTGGTTCTGAATCCATCTAGTGTTCCAGTGTAATGGCCTTCCTTAGGTTATCTAAACATCACTTGATGAAGGTAGTGCTGGTCTACCAGCAACTATGGGCTTCCTGTGGCTCTTGGTGGGGCCACAAAGAATCCAGAAAAGTCCTGGTTTATGGAAAGTGAAGCACTGCAGAGGCAGCTTAGGCAAATTTAATCTGTGAAAACGCAAGTTTACACAAATGCTGAATAATGGACAGGTTTTAGAAGATAAGTCTTCATTTTGTGAATTTCATGAAGTGTCTTTAAATTGCATTAGCCAAGTACATTTACAATATAACTTAATTTCTCAACAAAATCATACAGAAATTCCAGGAAATGGTTCTTTTCAGCACTAAAATTATAAATCACAGACAGGGTTGGGAGAGAGTTTATTGATCAGACAGCTTAAGTTCTAACCTTTTCAACTCTGAGGAGAAGTGCTTAAAGAGGTGTGGTAACTAACAGTCAGACTCCTTTGACCTCATTGTAGCTTTGAGTTGACAGCTTCCATCTGATAAAGAGGCTTGGGCAGGGCTATGGCTGATCCTCCTGTACAGAGCTTCCCTTTCTTTGGAGGGTTTACACAGCCATTGTTTACTTTGGAAGTCACAAATCCCTGAAGACTCTTCCACAACTATTGAATCTGTATTACCCTCAATGCCCAAATTATCAGTCTTTCTGGGGAGATAATCAGTCAACCTAATGGTTCAATAAGTGCTTGTTAAATTGCATTGAACCAGGTTTGTTCACCCATCCATCCAACTGTGCTGGACTCTGGGGATGCCATGGTGAAATATATAGAGTTTGAAGTAGACCAGATCCTCTCTTGAGTTTGTTGGTGGCACAATTTTAATGTGAAGTCTGGAAATGGCCTTAGCACTCCAAACACTTCCCACATCTCCTCTCTGAAGTTTGAAACTTTTTACAAAGTAATGGGCAGCCGTTACTTTGAAGTGATGAGTTCTCTGGGAAACTGAGTTGTTTTAAGCATTTAACTGGCATCCTGGAGAGTGAGGATTGATTCAAGCAGCAGGCTAAAGTGCTGGTTCAATATCCATTATCCATTGGGTCTCCATGGTGCTTATCTGCCTTGTAGATCTTCTTCCCTCTTTTTAGAAACACACCCTATCTCCTTGGTTATGGGGATTGCCCAGAACCTAGTCTAAGTCAAATGAAATTATTGATCCAAGTATAGGCTCATTAACCATGTTGTACCAACCAAAGCATTTCCCAAGATTGTCTCACTTCTTACTCAATGAGCCATTCTTGTAATAAATCTCCTAATTTCTCTGAAATATATTTTGAGTTAGGGTCTTGGCACTTATCTTCAAGTGGGTTCATGCTAATACAATGTTTAAGATCCTTGATATTGTAATTCTGTGTGGATGATGCATCACATAAGTCACACAGAGATAAATAATTTTCTTTTACATCTTTGGCTTCTCTTTTTAAATCCCTAATTTTATTATTTAGTGCCACAAACCTGTAGCTTTATAATAAAACCAAACATAAAAACAAACTCTTTGCCTCCAACACTTTCAAAGGCACAAATTCTGTGTATGTGTTTATATTTTTTTATGAATTTAAAATTAGTTTATAATTTGTGAGGAGCTCAACTATACCTTAGCAAGCAGGTCAATGAATCTACCTCTTACATTCCTCAATACCAAAATAATGAAAAAAGAGACAAAGACAGATAGAGACAGAGACAAAGAGGAACAAAAGAGAATGTAGCTCAAAGAAAAACCAATAGTAGTGATCAAGGTCAGCTGCTGCATCCAAATAGTCCTCAAATTTATGAGAAAATGAACTGGAGTGAGTGTGAGTATGAACAAACCTATATTATTAGCAAATCCCAATTTCTATCCTACTCCAGCCTTTAAACACACACACACACACACACACACACACACACACACACACACACGGGAGGAGATTTCATTGTATATTTTTGGAAGATTCAGATGCCATCTGTTTCTGGAAGGGTTTTTGAAAAAAAGAAATGGTTTTCCTAAAAATGTATCAACATTCTTGCTTCACTTGTCTTTTCTAACTGACTCTGAGAGGTTGAGGTGAGGAGCAGGGAAGGGGAAGTGGAAGACTTTGGGTTGATTGGTAGGGACAAAATTGAGAGTTACTTCTGAGACCTACCAGAAGATGCATACATGTGGTCTGTGTTCACAGCCCTTCAAACCCTGGGGGAATGGGCATTTTTGATGAGAGGAACAAAAGTTCTGGTTCTCTGTTGGATCAGCCTTCAGGCACATGTTCATACATTTTGTGGAGAAGGTGGCTCTGTCATTCTCCCAATGAACTCTATTAGCTACTCACTGGATCATGAAGGCTCTTTCATATTTTTTGAAAAGTCATTTTTGGAGGAAGAGTGTGTTAGACATGAATAGCTGGTTAGGTAGAATAATTTCCCATTCCTACTTCCTAAGAAAGCTACAAAAGTTGCCCTCATCCCTGGAGGAAGATGAACTCATTCAAAGTCCAGCGGGTAGGGTTGGCTGGCAGGAGGAAAGTAATGCTCTTAAAACTGTGCTCAATCTAGAATTTGGCACTTAACCTCACCCAGAAAGGCTGAAGGGAAGATCATTACTCCACAATTACAAAAAATATTGTTTTCATTTTTCATTTTTGGATGCCTAATATGAATAAGGAAATAAGAAAGCAGGGAGTCCAAGTTATTACAGTCAGTCACAGAAGCTACCAGCCTGTGGATTAAGCCAATTCTATAATTGGCAGAGTGGAGAAACTGATCCCTAAGAATGCTACTGAGCTGAGGAGCTGACATACATGACTCTTGCTCTAATATGGGACTTATTATATTTAAATTTTCACTTCCATAATATTAAAGGAAGTTAAATGAGGCATTTCTGATACTTATATCCAAAATATCCCTAAATTGGAAAAGAAATTACATTTGAATACTAAGAAATCACTCCTTATTTTATACAATTACATTTTAGTATGGGGAGAAGAAAGTGAAAGAGCATACAAGGACTCAGGATGACAAAAGGGAGGACAGGAAAGGGAGAATTGAAAGATCACAGAAACTGGAGACCAGCAGAGCTCAAAGAAAACCCTACTGAATTCACAATTTCCCTAGGAGCTGTTTTAAACCCAGCTAACTTTAGACCAGAAGGCTGCCTTTTTTATTCAATAATTTTCTTTTTTAAACCCCTGCCATATGCTTAGAGTAGTCAAAATCATAGGGACAGAAAGTATAATGGTGGTTGCCAGAGGCTGAGGGAAAATAGAGAAATGGGAGCTATTGTTTAATGGGTATAGTTACAGTTTTACAAGATGAAAAGAGTTCTGGGGATAGATAGTACATAATAAATGTATTTAATACCATTGAGCTGTATGTTTAAAATTGTTAAGAGAGTAAATGTGATGTTATGTGTATTTTATCACAATAAAACCATTAGAAAAAAAATTATACCTGCCATATACTGTTACTAGAAATGCAAGTTAAAATTCCTACTTAGCTATTTAGAAATGTTCAATATTAAAATATCCATAATAATATTTAAAATTTAAATAGTTTCTTGTACTTACATTACATAATTTCATCCTTATAATGACCCTGTGGACATGCATATATTTCCCCACTTTATAAAAGGCATTGCAGACTTTTTTTCCCTGTTGTCTTTTTTATTTTTGTTGTTTATCCTCACCCAAGGTATTTTTTTAAATATTTTTTTAGAGATAGTGGAAGGAATGGGAAGAGACAGAGAGCAAAACATTGATGTGAAAGAGACATCGACTTGGTTGCCTGCAACATACACCCAACCTACGTACATGCCTTTGACTGGAATCAAACCCAGGACCCTTCATTCCACTGGTCCAATGCTCTATCCATTAAGCCAAACCAGGTAGGGCCCTGTAGTCTTCTAAAAAGAAAATTGTGAAGCTAGGGTTTCAATCCCAGTCTGCTGGATTCTTATCACTACAACCTTGTTTCTTATATTGTACTAAGCTCATGGGAGAATTAGAAGTTAAAATTCACCATCCCCAACCACCTTGAATATTGTAACCACATTTTGTAGAGGAAAATTTTAGATAATATAGGCCCAAAACTTGAATGACACTAGGAGTGAGACTGATGCTTTGATAGAACTAAGTTGTTCATTTGTCTGATGGCTAGACATCATTTAACATATGATCTGTAGCCACAAATTGAAAGAGAAAATGGCTTAAATCAAGATTTAATCCATTAGCTCCACATTTTAATGACTTAACACTAAATAAAAACTAGCATAGTCTACTGCCTGGAAAAGGTCCAGAACAGATCCTTTGCTTCAGGAAGGTGCCCCATATTTTTTCGAAGTAGAGATAAAAGACAATTTGAATCACAATTTCTGAGAGTTGCTAGTGCACTAAGTATCTGTAGATGAGCTATGCTGGTTGCAAAGAGTGTCAGGGAGCTGTAATAATTACAACACAATTAGCTAAATATTCATGGAAATAGAAAAGGAGTTGGATAGTGAAATATGGAGTGGGAAAATATATTGTGGATCATCGTTAGTGGATATTTTGTGATTTCCTTTTCTTACATGACTATAGTTACCTGTCATGTCCCAGGCAAAACTTGTCTTTGGCTGATCATGGTCCATAGGTTTATATCAAAGCAACTTGACATGCCATATACATACTCTTATGATCTGGCTGATGTCACACTTTCTATATATTTTTACCATCTACTTCTAGCGTTATGTTTACATCCCTACATTTACTGAATTTCTTATATCTCCAAGCTTTCATTATTTCTACTTTATCTGGCTGAAATTTTCTCTTGGAACTATTAACTTCTAATATGCTTTCAATTTGTATCCATTGAGATCATAGTAGATACCCTAATTCTAGATTTCCCTGTTGCCAACTATAGCAAATCCATTATAATAATCATAATTACTTTTTTTTATTCATTATCAACATGGATAGTTTATGAAGATAGGATTATATGTTGATCACTGTTTTATCTCCAGTACCAGATACATCACAGTCAAAAGATAATTGTTTATTGAATTAATGTAGAAATACTTTATACAGCCTTCTAAATGTTTAGGGACTCACCTGCTGATGAATAGCTTGACTGGCAGAAGGAGTTTCCTAAACTAGGTAATAGGTGAGAGCTCATATCATTCAAGGAATATTCTTGCATAGAAGTCCATGATTCAATGCATTATTAATGAAACATTACTTTATATATACCTTCTATTTAGAAATGGCAGAAGTAAAATCTACTTCCCAAACCTCACAATGATCGAAATAGTTTACTAATGGATGAGAAAAAGAAGGATAAAAGACTGGGGAATGAGAAATAACAACAAGCTTTTAGAAGCAGGAAGCAAATGAACAAGTGAAAACTGACTTAGCAGAACCAAGAAACCTGAATGCTGTGCTTGAAGAGGGAAAGCCAAGATGAAGCCTTATGTACATAGCTCAATCCCTAGAAAACTTGGAGAAAATAGGAACCTTGGCAGTGGAAATTAATGTGGGATTAAAGGATTGTTTGAAGATCTCTTTAGGAAGGAGTGAGGTCCACAGGTATTCTACTCTGCTCTGTACACAGCTGACTTTCCTCAATCTGAGTTGATAACTAGTAGAAGTGTGTCCTTTAGAAAGAGTGAATCAGAGTGTCTAGATTTGGAATTGTAGACAGAATTGAGGATTGAATCCATTTTTTAAATATAAAAATAAAAAGAATTAAGTGGAAGCTTCAGAGTGAAAGTTGAACTGCCCATTGCAGTCTTCTCCTACATGTTCCCAGAAAGCTAGCATCCAGCTTATATCCTAACAAACAGAAAGTATGCTATATTTCTTAGGATGTCTCAGCAACTGCAGCCAAAAGACCTAAAGATGCAGACATTAAGGATTCCTAAAAGACATAGCCTATTCAGATAATGTTAGAGTTAGGACCATTGAACAGTTCCAATCACATGCATAGGATTTCTGATCAACTCTTTACTCTTCTCTATGGAATGTATGGGGGGAAAAAGGGGGGGGGGTAGTGGTGGTGGTGATTACTCGACATTTGAAGCAAGCATTGGATATGAAAACAGAGACCAAAACCTAATGAACAAACAACTGTTCTAAACTCCAATTTCTTTAGTTTTATGTACCCTGGATAGTTTCTATCATTGATATCTTCATAAAGAAGAAGTAGATATATTACATTTGTGATTTAAGAACAAAAGGTTGCATAAACATGTGTAAACATATTTAAGCTCTTGATAATTGAAAAAATTAAAATAATAGGATATTTAGAATATAAAGTTATGGAAATCATATAGAGAGCAAGGCAGAATAAAAGTGATGAAGAAAAGAAGGTAAATGACTGGAAAATTAGAGAACCAGTTCAGGAAGTGCAATGTCTGAATAATAAGAGACAAGAATAAATGAGGGGAGGATATTATCAATGATATAATTCCATGTGTATTTTTTCCAGAATAAAGATGCATAATTATACAGAAAATAAAGACAAAAAATTATTACTGTAAATTTGAAGACACAAGTGATAAAAAGAAAGTTCTAGAAGCTTCCAGATAAGTGGAATATTCATATGAAAAAATAGGAAAAATGGCCTAAGATACTGCATATCTACATAAAAACGATATCCTTAAAGCTCTGAAGAATTATTTTTTTTAAAATAGAACTACACATTCAGAAAGATTGTCAAGAAATTTTCAGTGTAACACTCCCCTCCCCCGCCCCCCCAAAAAAGGTTTAAAAAAAATTACCTGCAATGCACTTTATAAAAATTAAAAAAAAAATTAAATAAATAAATAAATAATTTAAAAAAGAAAAGCTCTCAGAAAACATGCTGTATCAATGAGGGAGAAAACCAAGAAACAAGACAAAATGTGAGATGGAACTAGGGGAGTGAGCAAAAGTGGCAGGTAAGAAATTTCTTGTGGTAGTGTTAAAAGAAGTTTGCATAATGGCAGTTATTCAACCATTTTAAAGAGCTACTTTCAAGACTGGGAGTGGTTGAAAGAGAACTATTACTTTAAGAAAATGAAATTTATAAAAATTTAATTTCTTTGATGATATTAAAGTATTAAAGAGAAGATTTACCCAGTTGCTGAAGAATTTGGAATTGGATTAATGATTACTACTTAGAAATCCAAGCAAGTGAAAAGAGAGAAGGATGAAGAAGATGATAAGGAAGAGATAGTAAATGACTAAGAGCAGACATAAACACACACACAAAACACACACACACACACACACACACACACACACACACACAAAACTCTTACACAACAAAGGATAACTAGCCATGTTCTATACTACATGTCTCAGCTGTGAACAGTATTAATGTGGTAAAAAATTTCAATAATACATAGTGACCTATTTAATGTTACAACTATGATGAAAGATATGGGAGTAGGACAGGTGAGATGGTTGTAAAAGATATATTCCTATCTTCCATAATGAAAGGTCAATATACAATTTAAAATTAGCAATATGAGGTTGTCATTTAGAGATTTTAATGTAAATTCTAAAATTAGCAATTTAGAGAGTTGAAAATGTTTGCTTTGGGAGCAGACAATGGAGTGGCAAGAGCATGCTATCACTGTGAGGTCAAATCATACTATTAGGATGACACTAACTGCTATAACACACAAACCCCAGGATTTACAGTGGCTTCAAACACAAAACAAGTTTACTTCTCACTCAATATTTATTAAAGCTTCTACCACTACCAAGGGCCACTCATCATCTCTGTACATCAGACAGAGAAACAAACAATCCAGTCACACCCTCCACTCACAAAGAGCTTTAATCCTAGGGAGGCTGCCCAGTGGCAGAGGGAAGACTCTAGCTCAGGCCTGCAGCCCGGGGGCTCAGAAGATCCCGGCTGCTCCTGCCAGGCCTCTCTAGCTATTATACTTTTCACATATCACCTCTCATTAGTTGCACTGAAATAAACTCTCCACAGCTATTCATTCTGAGGGCTTTTCCTATTTATGGAGTCAACAGAAGATGAAATTCTTTTGGGAAAAATCTCTGTGAGTCAAAATCACACCCTTCCCTTCCCCCTTCCCCCTTCCCCCATAACAGCTCTTGACAGATGCTTCATACCAGTGTGGAAAAGACATGAAAACTCCTTTTCTGGGTCTCCCCTGTTTTATCTCAGCTATTAGAGGCACTGTGACAGCACCTTTCCTAGCTGCCTCCAACACTTGTTAGGCATGCTCCTCTTTCCAACAGACTCGGGCTGTCTGATCTCTTGAATTGTGATGTACAATAAGATAGTCACCCAGTTGCCTGAAAATCAGCAATCATCTCTGCCTCCTACATGCCCCACTTGCGCTTAAATGATGGATGCTTTGCTGGCGCTAGGTTTAATGAATGAGAATGTTTGTAGAAGAGCTTTAAATTTGTAGTGAACATGACAAGTGTTACAAGAAATATGGAGGTTCTGGAGAGTTGTTCTCAAGGGATAACCATGCAATTAATTGTCCAAACTGGGACATGTTGGGAATGAGAGGTGATGCTGTAAACAGCCATGATGTTGAGACAACAGGGTAAGTGGCACTCTGAACAAAAAGGATATGTGAGCCTTGAAGACGACTTCACCTTCCTTACCCATCAGTGGGGAAATGGAGAAAAGGTGGTATATACACCAATGGAATAGTATTGTCATAAAAGGAAGGAAATTCTGACATGCTACAAAAGAATGGACCTTGAGGACATTTGCTAAGAGAGTAAAGCTGTCTCACAGAAAAGACTATAAGATTCCACCTATTTGGCATATCTAAATAGTCAAAATCATGGAAACAGAAAATAGAATGGGGATTGCCAGGGACTAAGGGGAAGAGGGAATGTGAATTTTTAAAAATATATATTTTATTGATTTATTATAGAGAGGAAGGGAGTGGGATAGAGAGCTAGAAACACCAATGAGAAGGAAACATCGACCAGCTGCCTCCTGCATATATATCCCTTACTGGGGATATGCTCACAAACAAGATACATGCCCTTGACCAGATTGAACCCGGGACCCTTCAGTCTGCAGGCTGACACTCTATTCACTGAGCCAAACCAGTTTTGGTGGGTATGTAAATTTAATGAGTATTCAGCTTGCAAAAATGAAAAAGTTCTGGAGATGGTTGTGCAACAGGTAAATGCATTTAATGACACTGAACTGTTCACTAAAAAAATGGTCAAAATAGTACATTTTAGGTTATGACATTTCACCATTAAAAATATAAGTACAATTATTGATTTCTCTTTTAAAATCTGGAATATTATCAAGCAGACCAGAGTATCCCCAGGGACCTCTCTCTCAGAGATAACACATTATGATCCCAATGAAGAGTCATTGAGATGTAGTTGAATTACCCCCTGCTGCCCTCTGTGTTATAACCACTTGAGAAAATATATAAAGAGTCCAATGTAGATTTATCCCTGGGGAAACTGGTCAGAGAACTCAGTAAACCTTCCCTCCTCCCTCCTCAACCTGGTCTTGAGCACAGCCTTGGGTACAGAGAGCAGTGGCAAGCAGAGCATCTGGAACTGGGAGAGCGGCTACCCGCCGGTTCCCAGAAAGCAAACTCTTGTTTGATTTACTTCTCACAGGCAGCAAGGCAAACCCTCTGGTCCTGAGAGTAGGAAACCCAAGAGGCCAAGAGGTAAAAAAAAAAAAAAAAAAAAAAAAAAAAAAAAAAAAAAATCAAGGACATTAAGAGGGCAATGAGCCACACTGTCTGGGGTTTCAGATAGGGGCACTGTCTGCCCTCCTATTAATGCCTCACAGATGGCAGTTTCTCCCAGGCTCAACAATCATACCAGAGGCCCCAGGCTTCATACACAGATAGGAGGAAACAATAAATGGGATGAAAGAAAGAACTGGCAATAAAGATGTCACTTCCACAATAACCACTTCTAAGCGCTGCTTTTCCTATGTCCTCCTGGATTCACGAAAAACATTTTTCTTCCTGTTAACATCTGAGAGTGGGGAAAACTGGCTTCTCCTTTACCTGTGGCCCATCATCAGTGTGTGCCAGGTTGCTCCCTATTGACTCCCAAGGCTACCCCCATAAAGGAGAACTCTTTGGAGTACAAATTATAAAAGGGAGGGGATAAGTTATAACCCTGGATCCAAGTTGAGCAGTTCAGACACAGTTTCAATCCTATAATCAATGTTCCCTTATTTTACCCTATTATTATTGTGTTGATTAACTGATTCCTATGTCTATGACTTACTCTACCTGTGAGCTCGAATTCTAGCGCAAGCTCTAAGAGGACACACACTCTAAGGAGTACTGCTGACTCCTTTTTTCATAAGACAATGCATGCTACCACACCCTAGGGATTCCATAAAGACCTATGGTGCTTGAACATTCATTACGTTTCCCCTACATGCCTAGGGCAGTTTCCTACCCTAAGGAAACCTATTATTTAATAAGAATCTATAGATTGTTGAGCTGCTGGTGGCAGGGATGCATCCAGAGCAGGTCCCATGAGCCTCAGGGAGGGAAGCTTTTCAAGATTAGGAGATGAATGTGTTCTGAAAGACAGCCCACAGTTAGCCTTGACTGCAAATTGGGCATTTGATTGCATTTGTCTGATGGATAATCACAGATAAAGACTTTGATCTTTATCCCCATGGCAGCAATAAGAAAAAAAGCAGGAACTCTGTGTGCTAGCTTTTATTTCTTTTTTCTCCAGTTCTGGGAAAACAGAACCTATTAAAATGCTCAGAGGAATCTCTTTGTGTTGTGTTCTTAAGCACCAAATCAAGTGTCACTGTGCCTCTCTGCTCAGTGCCTCTCTCCCACCAACACCACGATAAGAAGATAGGAGAAGAAGTGTGACACTCTTCTCCCTCAGCAGAAAGACTAATGGTGGGGAAGAGGAAGAATATCCAAGGGGAGGGAATAAAATAGTAGAAGACATATTAAGTACTGAGTATTAGGAAGAAGACACAGGGCAAGACTACAGCGGAACATAGCATCCCTAATGAATACAAGTGGCCAGATCCAGGCCTTATTCCTCAGACACAGGACTCTGAGGGCCTGGAGCCTGGAGCAGCAACATCGGGATGGTTCCTCCCTTTGTGATCTAACCAAGTGAGACATTCTGTGGTCAAATTTTAAGACTGCATCTAAATAGGAAAACAAAATAAGTTAGCCTATTGGGAAGCAAGGGCAGACTTCAGGGAGTTTGTAGTACAACATGAAGGTCTTCCACCCCATCATGCATTGCACAGATTCCACTTGTTAGCTAACCGTCCTGATTCTTGACAATGCTCACTAAGGACAGAAAGGTAACTTTCATTATAAAATGAAGTCCAGTTGTTAACTTTTTTGTCATTCTCACAAAGGAATCAGCCAAAGACAAGTCCTTCAAGGCTGAGGTGAAGTCTGGGATGCTAGAGCGAATGCTTGTGGTCGTGTGTGTGTGTGTGTGTGTGTGTATGTGTGTGTGTGTGGAGACTGGTGTGCCGGATCATGTGGTCTGTCCTGTGGGGGGGGGGGGGGCATGGAGGAGTGCAGGCTCACAAGGGCCTCATTCTATATTGAAAAAGGGACTTACATGTAGACAGGTACCATTAAGTTCAAAAGGGATTCATGCAAAATCCTTTTGTTTTCATGTCAGTAGAAGTAATTAAATGCTTAATACTTGTAAATGCTTACTTGTGTATTGATTTCCTTCTTTTTAATATAATCTTATTATTGTAACTATCCCAAACCTCACTTGACTTTTGAGATGTCCTGTGCATGTGTTGATGGTAGATAAAGTGAAAAGAATCCTAAGCTGAAAATTAGATTGCATGGAATGTAAGAAAAATTGTCAGTTTCCTTCACCAAAACCCTGTATTTGTTTTTTGAATAGCAGTGCAAGCCCCATAGCAACCAATTCTGTACCTAGCCACTGGAACCCCAGATTCACCAAATAGAATATGTAGGAGTAGTTCCTGCTCAGGAATGTGAATCTGGAATGAGGTGCATGTGCACATAGCATGTGCAAAGGTGATGTCTAGAAGCAGAGATGATCTAGCATGTTATGTGCCATCTCCTCACCAAGTTATTTCATTCTATCCTTTCAGATGTCTCAATTCTACCCCTTTCAAGTTGGCTCCTCCAACCTCTCAACATCCTATAACATTCCAGTAATCCTTTTGCTTAGAGCAGTGGTTCTCAACCTTTCTCATGCCACTATCCTTTAATACAGCTCCTCATGTTGTAAACCCCAACCATAAAATTATTTTCATTGCTACTTCATAACTGTAATTTTGCTAATGTTAATGAATCCTAGTGTAAATATCTGTATTTTCTTATGGTTTTAGGCTCTATAGCAGTGGTTCTCAACCTGTGGGTCGTGATATTTACATTAAGATTCATAATAGTAGCAAAATTACAGTCATGAAATAGCAATGAAAATAATTTTACGGTTGGGGGTCACCACATGAGGAACAATATTAAAGGATGGCAGCATTAGAAAGGCTGAGAATCAATGGCTTAGAGGCTCAAAGTTGGTTAGTCTTACCTGCAACAAGAATCCTCATGGACTTCTGTTAACCTCATCATTGGAATACACTTTCTTATTATAGATTCCCATCAAACCTGGTGCTACCTTCTTTCTGCAGTGCTATATATACTTTTTTATATGAGCAGAAATTCTTAAGGTGCCCTGATTATTTCTTCAAACCCTTAGTATCTCTGTGTTAAACACTTCTATCAGGATAGAAAATCTTCCACAGAAAGTTAAGTAACTAGACAACAATTACTTAGATATTCTAATCAATTTGAAGGTGCTTATTGTTGAGGCAAAGATAATAAAATAGGTTCTATTGAGGATTGTGTTAAGGATAATAATCTGAGACTTCTGTGAGTGGAGCATATTTCCCATATAAACTTCTCACTTTTACTATGAGCTCTGGGGATTTTAGGGTAATGGAAAGAAAAAAAGAAGTTAGTCTATCAATAGTACCTCATAAAATTTGTCAAGATTATGGTGCCTCTTAGAATCATGGGAGTAGGTGATGTGATAGTCAAGCTTAAGAGTATAACATGTCTTATTATTTCTTCCTTGAAGGGACCTTCTCTAATATTTCAGTTATATAACTAGCCACCTTCATCCACCTCCTACCTATCCTTAGCACCATCACATCTCATACCTCGCATCTAAGAGCATTAATAGTAAAGATAGGAAAACTTTATCTACTTCAATCTCAACATATATCTCCAATATACCTGGTTTTCTTGTATTCACTAGGACCTTTAAATTTTCCCAATTCATCTGGACACAGGTTCTATCTTGAAGAAAGGTGCCCTACCTAAATCAATAATAGTGCTCTCTGAGTATTTTCACATGAAAATAAGAGTGGGTCCTGTTTCATAACTCTTCCATAGCAAATAGAATACAAATGAAACATGGATTTATTAGATTTCAAGTTTAAAAAAAGAAAAAGACCCCAAAATCATCCTGGAAATGCACGGAGTAAGAGTATTTCGAGGCAGAACAAAAGCAGCTAACAATCTTTAGTTCTAAAAGCTGAATACTCAGTATGGCTTGTTCCAATTAAACTGGGATTTTTCTCTTTTAAAAGCTCATTAAAATAGTCCATATTTCTACCCAGAGTCTTATGTCTTTAATTCTCACTATGCTAAGAAAAATTTCATTCTGAAAAATCAACAATATCTGGAGTTGTCAGAGAAATAAGTCTGTTATGTGCTACCCCACCAAAAAATTAACCTGAACATCACATGTCTTAAGATGTTTGACAGCAAGGGCAGGTTAATGAAAAACAAGTTGTATGCATGAGTTGTTTGCATGAATCTGCAGTTTGCCAGTGCTTTCATATGCTGCCATCTCCAGTTCTATAAACAGCACATGAACAGTCCCAATCATCTCCCCTTAAACAGGTAGTGTATTAATTGTTTTTAAAATGCAATGTTTAAAAAGAAGGAACCCTTACCTTTTTTTTTTTTAAATATATTTTATTGATTTTGTACAGAGAGGAAGGGAGAGAGATAGAGAGCCAGAAACATCGATGAGAGAGAGTCATCGATCAGCTGCCTCTTGCACACCCCCTACTGGGGATATGCCCGCAACCAAGGTACATGCCCTTGACCGGAATCGAACCCGGAACCCTCCAGTCCCCAAGCCGATGCTCTATCCATTGAGCCAAACCAGTCCCGGCACCCTTACCTTTTTTAACAGCATGGATGAGCCTGGAGAATATTATATTAAGCAAAATAAGTCAGTTAGAGAAAGACAAGAACCATATGATTTCACTAGTTATCAAAATAAACTCACAAACAAAATAGAAACAGACTCTTAGACACAGATAACAAACAGACAGCAGTCAGAGAGGAGGAGACTTGAGGGACTGGGTGAAAAAGGTTAAGGAATAAAACAAAAGCAAAAAAAAAGTTAAAAAAAAAAAACCTCATAGACACAGAAACCAGTATGGTGATTACCAGAGCAAAGGGGTATAAGGGGAGGCAGAAAAGGATATAGAAGGGATAAATGGTGATGGAAGCAGAAAAAAATGGAATGAAATCATTATTGGAGATAATTATGAGTTTGCTATACACAAATAACACACTTATTCAAAGCTTTAAAAAGCAGTTAATGGTCCTATTGAATAAATCTAACCAACCTTTTTGTAGCCATGCCTTATGCATGCATCACAAACAGTTTCATGCCATAGTAAAATTTTGTAGCAAATAGAATCAGACTGTTCTGTTTCTATTAACAAACTCAAGTGTCTTTATCAGAATTAAAAATCTGGAAATATCTATAGCAAGAGCTTTGCAAGAAATCAAAGTAACAATCTACAGAAAGCAAAAGAGAAGTACAGCGAATATAAATGGTCCTGTCATTGCCAGCATGTATGTACCCTCTACTGCAGTGCATCAGACACACCCTACTCTCATGCTGAGTAATCATGACTCAGCACACACACACACACACACACACACACACACACACACACACACAGTAACCCTACTTCTGGGAATGCTTAATAATTTGTACAGAATTTCTCCCTTTTGTTATTATTAAGGAATAACTAACACAGCACAATGTGTAGATTTTCAGAATAGAGCTGGATCAGTTTAAACAAATGCCTGCCTCTGAGAACTGATCACCCAAATATAGAGAAGATGTTCAACTCTTTAAAACTGTGCCGGTGCCCCTTTCAGGCAGGCAGTCTTCTCTTCCACCCAGGCAACTACTGTCCTGATTTCTTTCACCATAGATTACTTGTGCCTACTCGTGAACTATATATAAATGGAAGAATGGAGTATGTACTCATTTTTCTTACCTGACACATTCCACTAAATTTATTTTGGAACTCAGTAATGGGTTGCAACCTCCACTTGGAGAAAATTTTGCTGAAATGTATACCATCAAATCATCCGATTAGCTCTGTATGAAAAACAAAAGGCAAGTTCTCAGGCCTCTTCCACAGAGATGCTGATTCAATAGATTACTGGGACCTACTACAGGCCCACTAAACATACATCCTAGTGTGGATCTGATGCAGGTTATTCAAGGACTATATTCTAATACAGTTTACAGCTAGGTTTCTCAATCATTCTACACAATGCTTTCATCATATCACATTAAAGGAAATACAATGAGTCCTCCTTTACTGCCTACTGAATCAAGCCAAAATACCTTCAGCTGACATGTGAAGCCCTCCATCAAAGGCCTTGCTGTCCTGGCTTGGCAGATACACTTTCCTATTACTCAGCAACAATCTCCATTGTCATCAGTTTCCTTAGTGACCCCCCTCCTACTGCCCATTCATTCTCACACTGCAAAATCTAATGCTGATTTTTGCCTACATTCAAGAACCTAGCGATGCTCTTTACATTGAATAACAGCAGCAGATTAGTATTTTCTGGAGACTGTGGTGGTGGTGGTGGGAGCATCTGTAACAGCCATGTCTGCAAGGCATCAGAACCTCCTTCAGGTGGACTGATAGTCCTGTGTTAATTCTTCTCCACAAAAGTGCTCTGTGCTATTTCCCCTGATTAAGATAGCATCCTTTGGCTCTACCACCTTGTTAGAACTTGGTGGTATGTGGGCTGCTGGTATATTTGGAAAAAGATGGGTCTTAATTCTCTTTATGCTTTCTTACTCTGCAAATAGAAGAGAGGCCTGTTGAGTTAGTGAAATAAAAGGTGTAGAAATATATCATTAAATGAAGGAAATGGCGGTAAAGATAGGAGACTCTAGAAGCTAAACGAAAACTTGAATTTATAGTTCTTGTGTTCTAATTTCTTCTCTCTGACCCACATGAAACACTACAAAGGTATATGGATACCAGCGTTCAAAGCACTTTCTCAATTATATTCATTCATTATTTTATTCGTCCAACACACATTTTTAAGTTTCTACGGTACTATCTCTCAGGTACTTTTTTAGACACTGAGACCACAACCACAAGTAAAACAAAGTCTGTGTCCTCAAGGAACTCGCATTTTAGGGGGAATACAGACAGTAAACCTATCAATATATAGAGTGATAGATCATTAAGAGCAAGAAAAACAAGGATATACTATTTAAAATGGTGATAATGGAGGTTCTCTTCAATAAGGTGACATTTTAACAGACTTGAAAGGGGTGATAGAGTGAGCTACCCAGGTATCTAGAGAAGTTCAGGAAGAAAAAGGAGGATTTCAAAGGCCCTGAGGTAGAATGCTTTTTAGCATAAAGATGACCACCAAGCAACTGTTGTGATAAGCTCAAAAAATATGAGAGATTGAAACACAAAGAGCCTGTTGGCCATTGTAAGAACTTTGGTATTCACTCTAAGTCCATTAAGAATGAAATGGACTTTTTCAGCCACCTGAGAATTTACAAGACTTCACACTGTAAATGATTTATTTAATTTCATCATTTATGTTTCCAGCAAGTTTTTATTTTCTGACTATAACCATTGTGGCTGATTGAAAAGCTTACTAGAGTCTATTCCCTTGGAGAATGCTACAAAGTGACTACTCCATAATTAAGGAGACGATCCATCTAGTAAAAGGACAATCAATATAAGGAAAGGACAACATGAGTGATCAACCCTCTCCTATCTCTAAGATTTATATATTTAAGAGGAAGGGAACTTCGGGTGAGAGCCCCCTTTATTTTAGAAAGGAATAGCAATGGCGTATTATTTTATTAAACTTATAATCATAAAAAATAAAGAAAATCTTTTAAAATTCCCTCCGGAAATAGGTCCAAAGATTTCAGAGATATTGTTAGTTGTTACTGGTAGTAAAGAGAAGTTGAGCCTATATCCCTTATTCTCAGCCCAGTTCTTTTTCTATGCTGGCAGAGATCTACCAGAAGCTAAAGACATTCTCCTCAAACCTTAACATAATCAGACTGCTTAGCTTTCTCCTTCTCAGACTTGGGCTTGAAGGGTGGATTAAGATAACACATTTCTGACTCTCACAAGAGGAAGCCTTTATCTTGGCACATAAAATCTCAGCAATTAAATTCTATAGTTGTTCCCAATGCATGGTCTTTCAAGGTCCTCCAGATTGCAAATGTGCTGGACCCTCTGTAATAGTAATAGCAATAGTAATAGAAATGGTAATTAATAGTAATGACAATTGTTTACCATAGTAGTAATAAGCGATATTCTAAAAATGGTTAATGTTTGGGCTTTTGTATCCATTGTGAATACATAATTTAGTCATGAGACTGAATGAAAACCAGACATGATCTCATTGGTGTCTCAAAAGAAAGGCATTATGGGTCTTCCTATTCAATCTGGCTAGGTTTATTTTTGAAGTTAATCAAAATATGTTTTAAAAGCACCTACCTCAAGACACTGGACTCAAACTGGGAATGCAAGAAAGTGAATTCCTGTGTACTCCAGTGGCTAAAAGCATTGGACTCAGTGTAAGTAGCCTTGGGGTTGAGTCTCTGGTGTCACCATTTACTCCTGCTGTGACTCAGGGCAATGCAGTTTGCTCCTCACAGTGAAGCTTCATCATCTGCAAAATAAAGATATAATATTGGGCTCTTTGATTTGGGTCTGGCCTGTAAGCAGCTTCTGTCCTAACAACAAGTAAAAATCAGAACAATTTGAAAAAAATCAAACACTTCTCTCAGATCCCTCAAAGAAGGGAAGTCACAGGGCAAAACACAGACCTGAATATTGGAGAGCCAGGCAGGTGGACATAGAGATTCCTCCTGAGAAGCCAGGATCAGAGGAAGACAACCTGGACTGCATTTAACAAACTGCTGGCAGCTCAGTGTGACCACACCTGAGGGAGAAAAGTTACAGGGGATCCAGTCACAGGGCACTCTCACACTTTGGGGAGTTCTACCTGCAGGAGTGTGGCCAGGTCCTCACAGTGACTAGCAAAGAAAAATGGCCTCCTGTTTCCAGAAGCGGGAGGAGAAGAGATGTAACTTTGAATTACACCACAATAAGGCCTGCCCCAGGAAAAACATCAATCGTGCGTCACTTAAGAATAGAGATGTGTTCTGAGAAATGTGTCACTAGGTGATTCTGTCCTTGGGTGAACATCACAGAATGCACCTACACAGGGCTACATGGTGTAGTCTACCACACACCCCAGCTTTATGGTACAGCCTATTGCTCCAAGGCTAAAACCCTGTACAGCATGTTCCTGTACAAAACAATATGAGATTAAATCAAGCACAAGAGAAAACGATGTAATCAAGAGACATGGTAAACATGTGATGTATGAGGCTGTTGCTGTTGTTAACAGGATCTGCTGTTTTATAATAGGCTTTTTTAAATAAACATAAAGAGTACACTAAACATAAACCAGTAGAGTATGGTAAATATCAGTAACATAGTTGTCTATTATCATTATTAGATACTAGAGGCCTGATGCACAAAAATGTGTGCAAGAATAGGCCTTCTTTCTCCCAGCTGCCGGCACCAGCTTTCCTCTGGCTCCAGGAACCTGGGCTTCTCTCCTCCAGCCTCCCACAGGCACCCGAGACCCAGGCTGGCTTCCCTCTGGCCCCGGCTTTGTCAAGAAGGACGTTCAGTCTAATTAGCATATTACCCTTTTATTATTATAGATTATATACTATACATAACTGCATATGCTATACTTTTAATACAGTAGGATTGTTACTGCAGCATCACCCCAAACATGTTCAAGAAGCCAATCTAAAACAGTTACATAATATATGATCCAACACAATCTGGAAAAAGGCAAAACTATGGACACAATGAAAAGATTAGAGGTTGCCAGGAGTTATGAAGGAGGGAGGTCTGAAAAGAGAGAGCACAGAGCACTTTTAGGGCAGTGAAACTATTCTGTACAATAGTACATGGTAGATACATGTCATTATACATTGTCCAAATCCACAGAATGCAACACACCAAAGTAACTCATAGTACAGACTGCACAACACCAAGTGGGCTTGAATGTAAACTATGGACTTGGGTGATAGTTGGTTCTAGAATTCCTACTGTGGAACGTCCACTATGCTAGAAGATCTCATTCCCAATTAATTATTAAATCTCTAACTAGACTACAAGTTCCATGAGGATAGCAATCCTGTCTTGCTCACAGCTGAACACCCATCTAATGGCAGTGGGAAGCCATTACTACATCTAGACCTGCGAAATCATGAGGGAGGATCAATGTCACCAAAGCCCAAGGGGACATGGGGCAGTGGAAGACTGCCACCTGCAAAGGTACGCACTTGTGGAGGGCAGCAGCCAGTACCAGAAATGTCACCAAAGCAGGAAAGAAGTGGGCAAGGAAAACCCTTCTTCCTTCTCCCAAATTACAATCTCCTCCTTGTGACTTCTCTTAGCTAAGCCCAATAGTAAAGCAGAAGTAGAGAACTAGTAACCAGTTCATAGGAGTCAGTCTCCCAGGGTTTGGAAGCAGGCAGAGAAGAACAAATATTTGGGAACTGGGTGAGGGAGGTCGGCGATGAAGAATAATCTACATGCTGATGTTAAGGAAGGTATCTTAGATATCTTAATACTTATTTATGAGAAAAATATATAAATACATGGAAAAACTTGATGAAAGTGAAGTGATAGAATGCTTTAGCCTGTTCACTCTTTAAGCAACTCCAACAAATGAGATGTCCAGTAGGCTGAAAGACTTGGCACAGCATCGGGAACAGAATTGATAGTATCTTGCCATAAAGGACTGTCATTCTAAGCTGCTAACAGAGTTTCAGAAGCAGTTTGTCCTTTGGCCTCCCCTTTTATCTAAAAATACGCAGCAAGAAAGTGGCAAAGCTAGGACTTCCTTCTTCCTCCCAAGCAGCCCAGCCCATCCCCTGCTCAGTGCAACCACTTAGTAATTTGCAGGGGGAAATGGGAACAAATTAGTAATGCTAATGATTGTGGGCCACTAATTGGCTGCCCGGCTGTCGCACCAGATTCGCAGTTGCTAAACCAAATTGATAGCTAAAGGCCATGAACTGTTCAGCCTGCTGCTCTTCTGATTTGGGGCTTGGGGGCCAAGGAAACCCTGACATGACGGTCAATTTGTCACAACCCACCCATCATCCCTGGGACAGTGCAGAATCAGCATGTCTTCTGGTAACTGCGGGGCTGGTGATGAGGCTGTGGCTCTGGAGAGGCGAGAGGCTGCCACTCTTGGGAAGATGTCCTCATCCTTTCTGACAGGCAGCAAGGCATCGGGGCTGAGCTGTGAAGGGAATGTGTCTCTGGAGAAGCAGTGTGCATTCTTGCATAAATGAGAGAATTTATTATGGAGTGCTTGTGCTATGTCACAATGAAATGAGGAGTTCCAAAAATGTTTCTGATTTACACAAACTCACAAGAATCAAAATGCAAGTTGTTCCTTCCAAAATAGTCCTTGTATGAAGGTATGCTACTTATTCCAAAGATACTGTCATTTCTCAAGTCACATCTGGACATCTTTTTGGAGAATTGTTAGAAAAACCAACACTTGCTGCTTATTAAAAACAATAAATAATAAAATCCTCTTAATGATTTACAACAGTAGCTCTTAACTGGGGGCACTTTTGTCTCAGCCCTAGCCACCCTGGGACCTTTTTAAGGACATTTCTGGTTGTGATAACTATAGGGGAGGAGAGGGAATATTCTAGTGACATCTAATGGCATAGAGACCAGGATTCTATTAAACACCCTGCAATTCATAAGACAAACCCTAACCTGATAATAAGGATTAATTATCCAATCCAAAATGTCTGCAGTATCAAGGTTCAAAACCCTCCTTCAGAAGAAATTTGGTTGATTTTGTGGAGCTATCCAAAGGTTGATTAGAACTAAATCTAGTGATTGAGTTGATTCAAGTTGGAAAAATACCATTCTTGTACTAAGATAAGTGAGTGGTGATTATAAGTACTAACTAGAGCCACAGTGCATGAAATTTGAGGCCTTCCTCCCCCCCACTCCCCCCCCCCTCCCCCTCCAGTCCCTTCCAGCTGCCTGCCTGGGCCTTCCTTTGTCCCGCACTGCCCTATAGTGGTCAGCATACTTCATAACGAGCTGTCTAACTCCTGGTCAGTTGAACTCCTGAGGGGACAATTTGCATATTAGCCTTTTATTATATAGGAAGAGACTTACTTTCTTGCATGACAATATCCAACATGGAGTTCAAAAATGGGTTTCAGTGAATATTGGTATTTATTATTAGTTCCTCAATTTATTAAATATCTTTAAGCATTCAGTATGTGCTAGGAACAGGTTAGCAAAACAAAATTCCTATGTTCAGGGACCTCTTGGTCTAGAAGCAGATAGAGTAATGTACTAGGGCTATCTGACAGAGCACATCCTTTTATTTTTATTTTTTTAAATATATTTTATTTTATTTTATTTTTACAGAGAGGAAGAGAGAGGGATAGAGAGTTAGAAACATAGATGAGAGAGAATCATCGATCAGCTGCCTCTTGCACACCCCCTACTGGGGATGTGCCTGCAACCAAGGTACATGCCCTTGACTGGAATTGAACCCGGGACCTTTCAGTCCTATCCACTGAGACAAACCAGTTTTGGCGAGCACATCCTTTTAATCCCTTCACTATTTTGCTTCTCTAAAAGTTGTTTCATGTGAGGATTACATAAATTAATAAACATAAAATATTTACAACAGTTACATAATACATGATAAGCACTCAATATATGCTAAGTATGAGATATTAGTATTGAAATGCAGTAACTATAAATAATTTTAAACATGGATTTCTTTAAAGAATAAATATTTCTTAGAAGTATACTCTCGGGCAACCTTGCTAATACACATATATTGCTAATTGTGCATTTTCTAAGTTAGACTATGATTAACAAGTTTTTCTACCAATATAATTACATCCTCATCAGATGATTAATAAGAAAATATATCTATCAAATATATTGTATATCTTTGTTTATCATTTCTAATTTGGAAGGCACTGTACAGTTTAGTGTCACAAATATAAAATTATATAGTCAACTATCTCTGCCCTCAACTGACTACAATTTCTTGAAGATATTTAATATGTACTAGTATCTATGGGTTGTTTTAGAATGCAACCATTTCCTATTAAATTTAATCACTGTTTTATCGGTTTAAAAAGTTTAGATTTTGACTTCATATGATTTAGCCTAATGATTTCAGCCTTCTCTGTACATCAAATGGTTTCTCTGTAGTAAAGTTGGAGCAAGAGTTTAAGACCTAAACATGGGAAAATGTCACCAGAACAATTT
Organism: Pipistrellus hanaki; assembly: GCF_964339955.1. Lineage (NCBI taxonomy): Eukaryota > Metazoa > Chordata > Mammalia > Chiroptera > Vespertilionidae > Pipistrellus > Pipistrellus hanaki. The sequence continues at coordinate 41,793,752 of NC_140516.1, read as the reverse complement.
GCTGTATTGAATTTTGGTGCAATGGAATGGGTTAATGAAAGGAAAGATGTTTTTAAGTAAATATTATTATGCTATTGATACATATGAAAGCAATGTTAATTATCTCTCCTCTAATTATGAATTTGAGTTGAACTTGATGTTGACATGGTGGAGTCACATCTTGACAGGAATTAAGGTCACTTAGCTAGAACCCCTTCTATCCCTGACCACACACATAGAACAATCCAGCAGGGTATGTTCCAGCTAATTCAGTCATTTTTTTTGTAAAAAAAAAACAAATAAAACACCTTGTAGTAAATTTTCACGGAAGCAAAGAAAAAAATTGGGGGACTTTTCCAGATTTAGCATTTCCTGAGTATGTGACAGCAGAGACAAAAATCTTCCATGCTTCCATTTATCAATCAGGGACTGTGCAATTACAAGACTCTGAAATTGTCAGAATCTTTATTTAAATAAAACCTGTACATTTATGCTTTGAGGTTTCCAGGAAATGGAGAACTCAACAGCGATTATTCTTAATAGCGTCCTATTAAACAACCAGTTCCAGACTGTTTGGTCTCTGGCAGGAGATGTGTGATGAAAAGGATGCACCAGGATGGCTCTAGCAGCCCAGCACACTAATTCCTTCCTAAGTGCCCTAACACAATTTCGGGAGGCAATGGAAACAAATGAGCCAACAAGGGGAAAGCAGACTTTCTCCATCCCTCCCTTTCTCACAGGTTAAGCTCTCTGCTCACAGGCTGCCTGGAGGACTTTCAGTGTCCACACAAAATTACACTTCCATCTCAGGAAAAATAGTCAATCACCCAAACAAAATCAATAAACAGCAAAACCTACCTAAACTTCTCTCTATGCATGTCTTAGTATCTCCTAGATAACAAGTGTGCCCTAAATAGCTTGTCTGATTCTTGATAATGGTGAGTTTCAATATTTAGTCTTTAGTCCAATATCTCTGTGTGTCTGTGTGAATCTGTGTTTCATGGGTTAAAAAAAAAAAAAAAAGTTTGTAATCTAAAAGTACCAAATGCCATGAGCTGAAATGAAGAATTAGATACCAAGTCAAGCCAAAGCCCAAATCTATCATGGAGAAATGGCCCAATGATAAACCATCAGGGTAATGATAAAGATAATAAAAATAATCCCTAATAATCAAATAGCCCTTATATTATGCAGAGATTTTGAAATCAATTCTTTCTCTCTTTCATTCAATCAACCACATTTGTTCCAGACACTATTCTAGATTCTTGGGCCCATTGGTAAACACTGTGAACAAGAAACATACTTTCTGGAAGTTTTGATTCCAGATAGAAGTGGTCAAGAGGTGGAGACATCCATCAATGAACACACCAGAAAACATCAGAGTGACAAGTGCTGTGATGAAACTGAACAGGCCAGTAAGAGTTCATCCTCCACCACAAGCCTGAGAAACAGCTATAGTGAGTTATGGGGATGGATGCCTGTTAGTACAAGGTTCACAAAACCTCCTGGTTTAGGTAAGATGGAATGGCCAGGAATATCTGAATCAGGGACTGGGTCCTATTTCAAACCTCTGTTCTCTGTGCCATGCTTTGCTTTAGAATTGTCCTATTTTTCACACATAGATATTACCAGACATGTGCATACACAGAGATCCATAGCCTATGGAGTCAGCAAGATTTTAACAGTGACACTCAGGGCTGCAATTTACCAAGATCCTAAAGTTAAATGAGCCCAGTTTAAATGTTGGGTTCTCCACTTACTGGGCCAGTTGGGACTGGGTCTTGTGTGATTTCAAGGCACATGCAAGTGGGCGGGGACTTGACCCTGGGTCCCACAGCATGTCACAGACTCTGACAGCAGGAAGATTTTCATATACATTTTACTCATTTTCTTTCATCTCTGACACTTCTATTATAGAGAAAAGGCAAATAACAATATTAAAATACTCCCTCTAATTAATCCCCTTTTAATATCATCTGTTTATAATAACATACAGATGATAGATTGTTAAAGGGGATTGAAGAACAATGTAATATTTGCTTTTAAATACTTCCTAGCCCAAGTTTGCAGGGCAAATGAGCAAGGAACATCTTATAGAGTAGAAAGCAGAACACTGTAACTTGAAAAGTATATTTTCTATTAGCCTTGATCTTGGAGACAAGGAAATTTCCCTAAGAAACGTATCAGGTGCTAACCCAATGTCAGCTCCTCATATGTTGGGACATTAGATGATTTTATTTGTTAAAAATGCTTAAATGTTCTTTTTAACAACATTGGGATAAAATGATAACATAAAAATATTTCTACCTTTAAGAATTTAATATTATTATAAGCTTACAGCTGAAGCAACACTGAAAAAAAGAAAAGAAAAAACCACTACTAACCCTGACGTATCAATTACACTAAATATTTCTGAATGATAAAAATCTTGGTTTGGGGGATTTATATAGATCCCCAAATTAGATTAAAAGTCAGGTAAACTACATCTAAGGACAAAACTAAATCCATCAAGCTTGCAGCACAGTAGACAGCATCTTCCCAAAAAAGCATAAAAAAATGAAACTCCCTTATATTTGCACAGATGTCTATATATTAAGTATTTTTTGCCGACTTTCATGTATATGTACCCATAGTCAGCTGAGGTTCTAAAAACAATTTATACATGGCTTAAAATTATTTGTGGGGAAATAATAATTTACTTTAACTTCTGTATACTAGACTCTTTAATTAAAGAAGATTAGTTAGAGTTCTGCTTCCAGTGTGGTTCAGTGATTGAGCATTGATCAATGAACCAGGAGGTCACCATTCAATTTTCAGTCAAGGCACATGTCCCAGTTGCTAGCTTAATCCCCAGTAGGGGGTATGCAGAAGGCAGCTGATTAATGATTCTCTCTTATCATTGATGTTTCTTTCTCTCCCTCCCTTTCTCTTCAATATCAATAAAATTTTTTTTAAAAGGCTAGTTAGAGCCTCGATTTACAAGGCTCTAACTTCTTTTAAATTTAAATAAATAATTTAATTCACTAAGCATAAACTTGGAGCATAATAGGCAGCCAATAGATCTTAGAGGTTGTCATTATTATGTCTCCCAAGAAGTTTATTTCATAAAACCATAAAATGAAAAGGAAACTAAAACAAAACTTGGGTAAAAACAGGCATTCTTTTCCTCAGATTTTAGTACCTTCTTTGGCCAATGATTGTGCCCTGTTGAGAGGGACTCTGTTTCTCATTATATATATTTTTATATATAATTTTAAGAGAGAAAATCATCTTTTCAATGTTATAAAAAAAACTATTTAGAAACAGTGATGTGTAGAGGGGCTCATTTAGTGACTCTCTGAGGCCTGCCATGCATGTTAGCCAGCTATGTTTATAGGAAATTGCTATGACATCAGTTTTGTGCCCATTTTAGTGGATGCTGTATTTCCCAGCCCCCAATTCCTATATACATGGTAGCTCTTCCGACTTCAAGGTCAGTGTTTACCAGGATGACTGCTACAGCGATTATTTCTGTATCTGTCTGGATTTCTGAACTCAAGGTATGTCCATTAGGGACATGGAGACAAGCTTCATGCATTTCTGCAACTTCTAAAGAATATGGCTCTGTTCCTTCTACATTGTAGGGTTAGATGCTTGATATGCAAATAGTTTTCCCTCCAGGGAGTGAACAGAGTTATGAGAAATTATGTAGAAGCTTAATGTGATTTTTAGATACCTTTAGCATGTCCTTTTATTGATTCGAAGGGATATGTTTGTTTGTTTTTATTGAGTCTATAGAGTCTAGAGACTTTTCCTGCCTTTTACAGTAATACTCCTGATTTATGGATACAAATGTGGGTTTCTGGATAGTGACACGGTAACTGAATTCTGTAGAAACTTGGATTCAGCAACGCTTTTTCCCTGAACCATATCTAACAGTGACCTTGAATGGATTTCCCCGTTTCTGTGAGCATTCAAGCCAGGAGAGCATCTACTGTAAGAGTTAGTTTATTCTGTGGCTGCTGTGTGTATCCTTAAGAATCAACTGAGACCCTGGCCCCATGTTTCCTTTGCTTTCTGCTTTGTATCTTTTATTCTCTTTTCCTTTCTGTTTATTGAATTGGTCTAATGTGGTTCCTATTAACCATATTAGAGGTTGCAAATCAGCTTTGATTGGAAACTTGCAGACATACACTTGCCTAACTACAGTCATTTGCTCTAAGTTCCTTCCTCAGGAAGGTCAAGAAAGGGTGGGAGGAGGGGGGAGGTAGATGGAGGGGGGATGTGTGTTTAGTTAAGCCCAACCTCTGTATCTTTCTGCTTTAACAGCAGTTAATGACTGCTGTGGGAGCCGGATGGTGGTGTGTGTCTATTTTCAGCCCCTTTCAAATGCATGGAATAATGATCTGCCTGCCCATGTCCCTAGGCTTGTACCTGCCCACCGCCCTGAGCAGGCAGGGCCTTCCTTCCACGCACTGCCTCCCTCAAGGACTGCAGAGCTTAGGTTGGTGTGAGGACCCAATTAGCAGCTGGTAGGCCAAAGCCAGCTTTTCTTCTCAGCCTACACACCAGGTACTTTAGGATCCTTTTTAGTCAATTACATTTTACATTAAACTTGGAAATGTTGCTGCTGAACCAAAATGCGGAGTCAGAAGCTTAGGGGTTTCCATCATGACTGTTAGGCAGAAATCGATGTTCTGTACAGATACTATCAACCCTATTAAACCTACGGGCGTCGTATAAATCTTAGTTAATGGGTTGTCTAATCTGTGCCCTTTTGCCACATATCCTACTCCAAACTAGGGCCCTGGCAGCATTTGCTCTTGTCATGGGCGGGATGTCAGCCATAGAGAGCTTCCCGATGCAGTTGGCCAACCTCCTCCCAGGAATACACAGATCTTGGCCGCCAACATCTAAAATGGTTTGGGTTAATAGTTGTTGATTTTTGTTGTTGTTATTTTTTGTTTTGTTTTGTTTTTCTTTAGGAGTCAATAAACAAGCTCCCCGATCCACTTGAGTTTCTAATAGCAAAAGCTCGAGGTTGCCATTCATCACTGCTGCCAGAGAACCAGAAACTCCATTTGTTTTCTCTGCTGCTGACAAATGTAATTTATCGGCTTTAAAGACCTAATTATTTTCTGCGATGCGGGATTAAATCCAAACGCTTCTCACCGGAGGGGTGAAAGAGAGAGGTAGAGATCTTGGAAATCTGAGGGTCTCCAAATTGTTTCAGATTCGCAGGCGGGAAGAAGTCATGGGGTAAAAGTACAAGACCAGGCCAATATGAATGGAGGGCCAAACAGGACATCATTATGTAACCAGTGTCCTGCGGAAGCACCTCCTGTTGGTGCTCCTCCCAGACAACCAGAGCTTTTCTGGGCATCCATCCCCTGGCTTCTGTGTTCTTAAGGCCCATCTCCAGTTCCTTAAAGAGGAGGGCTGCTCTGCCTGCAGCACAGAGAGCTAGGACTACCTGGAAGTTTACTTTCTCACTCCCTCCCCATGACAGTTCTTAGCCAATGACTAATTAGTACAAGGAAATTAAAACCATTTTTTTGTACCTGGATGGATTCCGAATAAAGGCAGGTGCAATTCACACCCCAGAGCTCTTCTGCAAGATCCAACTGCAAGACCCAACTGGTTCTTTGCCTGAAATTGCTTCCTAGCTTGGCTTCTTCCCTTCCCTTGTCTTTGTTTCTTCCCTCTTTTACTGTGTATGTGTGGAGTGTTTATGTTTGTTTGTTTTGTGTTTGTTTGTTTGTTTGTTTGGGAGAGGGGGGAGGAATAGCACTACCTGAATAAATCACTTGATCAGAAATCACTGCCTCAGAATCTACTGCCCACCTGCCGTAAAGCACTCACCAGCCAGCCACATATGGGGAAAATACCAGTGGGACACTGAGAAGCAATGTTGGAAGCAGCTATTATGATCCAAACATCCAGTCAGCTATGACAATAAACACTCACAATCTATATTTATCTGATTTAAAACCTCAAATTGGCCACTTCTCCTCCAGAAAAAAGACTACTTGATAGGTGAGAGCTTCCAAGAGAACCACACTTATGCTCTTAGGTCAGTTGTCACCTGTGTGGACTGGCTATCACGTTATTGCTCAAACAGTTATAGACACCACCCGATGCCCTGTAACATTAAGTGCAAGCATCACTCCATGACCTTGAAAGGCTCCTGATTTTTCCTGACCTCCCACCTAGACAGTTTTGATTTCTACTTGATTCCCCAATCTATTTGGACTATTTACTGACCCCAACATATTTTGGCTTTATTCCAACCACAATATTTTGTTCATATTGTTGTCTGCCTAGACTGCACTCTCTCCTACCAGCCACTAATCTAACACAATTTAATTTTGATTCCCAACTCTTAACCTGCATTCTTTGTCTAGCTTATATACATCTTGACCCTCCTTGTTGACAAAGCCTCCTTTTGCCAATCTGTTGGCTGCAGCTCCTACAAAGTAAAAAATACTTATCTTTTATCTTTATGTTTTACCTATATTGACTAACATAAGGATGTTAAGATATTTGGGGGAGAAAAACCTCACATTATAAAACCCCTGTGCCTGTCTGTCAAGTTTATTGATTTGTGCGGAATTATAATGTGAGGTTTTCTCCCCTAAATGTTGCTTGGATGCCTGGTGTTATTTCATTGGTAAATGTTCAACTTCAGTTTTCTTTTGATTCCAGAGTAGTTCAATTTCAGAAAATAAAGTCAGGAATGAGTATGCTACTTTAAGATGTCAAGCCACTGGGGAATTCCTTAGAGATCAAGAACTGGACTCAAACATAAAATAAGTCTAGTTAATAAAATAGAAAATAAAAGTCCAGTTAAATCTTTTTGTAGGTCACTTGAACTTAAACTGGAATGGTATAGGACAGGGGTCGGGGTCTGCAAATTCATTAGTCAACAGAGCCAAATATCAACAATACAACGATTGAAATTTCTTTTGAGAGCCAAATTTTTTAAACTTAAACTTCTTCTAACACCACTTCTTCAAAATAGACTCGCCCAGGCCAAGGTATTTTGTGAAAGAGCCACACTCAAGGGGCCAAAGAGCCACATGTGGCTCGAGAGCCACAGTTTGCTGACCACGGGTATAGGGGAAACTTGTCATTAGCCTCAATAAGAAAGTTGTATTTACCTACAAATGAATTAAAAGCAAGAAATTTATCAAATTCATCATTCAAATCAATTTTCACTCTGTTCACATTGATAATCCCTGTTTCTAATTTTAGGGGTGCATTGCTATACTCTAGAAGTTTTTATTTTGTTTTGGATTCATAACTTCATCAGGCATCCAATTTTGTCTGGAAAGTAGAGAAAATAATATCCTATTCTTTTCTTTCCTTCTTGATTCTATTAAGACCAGTCTTAAAAAGTTTCTTTGAAGCATTAAAATATTACCATAACTTAAAGATAATAAAATAATTAAGAAATTATGGTGTGCTCTGATAGTCTTGGACAGCTACTTCTTTTTTATTTTATTTATATTTTATTGATTTTTCTTACACAGAGGAAGGGAGAGAGATAGAGAGCTAGAAACGTCGATGAGAGAGAAACATTGACCAGCTGCCTCTTGCACACCCCCTACCGGGGATGTGCCCGCAACCAATGTACATACCCTTGGCCAGAATCGAAGCCCGGACCTATTAGTCCGCAGAACGATGCTCTACCACTGAGCCAAACCGGTTTCGGCGTCAGCTATTTCTTAAATACTAATTTCTCCTATTAGATTTTCTGTGCCTTTATATTATTGTGGTAAAATATATTTCTCATGTAGGAAAGTGTAGTAGATGCCTGCTTTTTACATCTGATAAGCAATTAGGGATTTTATTTATTTATTTATTTATTTATTTATTTATTTATTTATTTATTTATTTGAAATTAGGGATCTTATACTGTTTTACAAAGACAATCATTGATTAGTTGCCTCCTGCATGCCTCCTACTGGGGATCAAGCTGAAGACCCAGGCATGTCAGGCTTGACAGGAATCATAACTGTGACCTTCTGGTTTATAGGTGAACACTAAGCCTCAGAACCACACCTGCTAGGCATATTACCTTTCTATCAGATTCCCTCTGTTCTCTTTCGTCCAATATTTACTCAAAATAAATGATCCTCTGTTGGCTGTCTTTCTTAATTTGCAGCACCATTAAAGTATCATTAGTTTTACCTAGTATATTTTCTGTTACTTTAATGTCTTCCTTATTCTTCAATATTGAATGTAGAGAGCCTCATCCTCCATAGCCCATAAGAGTGGTAGCCCACTCTGATATATTTTGGTGATGAATTACCTCTGATTTCCACTATGTTCGGTGAAGAAACCCTAAATGTAAATCTATAGAGTTGCCAACTCTTTCCTGAACTTCACATGGATTCATCGGGTATCTGCTAGGACTCCTGCATGTACCCCAAAGGACTTTGGCATATGTCGCTCAATATTCACATAACTTCCACTTCCTGACCACAAGGATGAGTGAGGAAGAAAATATAAATAAAACCTGGAAGTGATATTTTATTTCTCACTCACTCTTTTTTTAAATAATATATTTTTATTGATTTCAAAGAGGAAATGAGAGGGAGAGAGATATAGAGATATCAATGAGAGAATTATTGATCTGTTGCCTCCTGCATGTCCCCCAGAGAGATACAGAGACATCAATAAGAGAGAATTATTGATCTGGTGCCTCCTTCATGTCCCCCATTGGGGATCAAGCCTGTAGCCTGGTCATGTGCCCTGAACAGTGACCTCCTGGTTCATAGGTTGATGCTTAACCACAGAGCCACACTCATCAGGCTCACTCATTCTTTTCTGTCTGAATCCTTCCTCTATCACCAAGACATAGTGTTGTTTGTTTGTTTTTTTCTTTCAAGATATCTCTGTTTACCATATTATTCCCCTTAGCATGGACCCTTTGCCTGAAAACTATGCACTTGACTACGAAGTCATATCTCTACCTTCTACATTTATTTTCCTACTGTGAAGTTCTGATTATTCTCCGACTTACATCTTTAAGTTTTCTCATCACTTTATTGCTCTAGGTAAACACTTTAGTTCACCACATGCTTCATAATCTAATCTCAACTTGGAAGGTTGGAAATGTGGGCTCTATATTCAGCAAGCTGGAATTTTTAATTAAAATATATGATAGATTTTCCCCACTTCCACCCCCTGGTATCCTCTATGCGAGAATTTCCTATAAACTTCTCCCCTACCTGCCAAGAGCAACCCATATCTTCTTTCAAAGCCCTGAAAACTCCTATCTTTTCTTGTCATTTTTAATCTTCCATGTTGAAGACATTTTGTTCTTTCTTTTAATTTCCAGAGATCTCCGTACTTCTTCTGTAGTTCTGATCCTATATTGCCTTTCATTTTAAGTGCACGTCTCTTAGAAAATTCATCTCTTTAGGGAAGGAACCATGACTTACAATGTTTTTTACACCCCAGTACATTGCACATTTGTAGGAGTTCAAAAAATTTGAACTGAATTTGTCAACAGTGTCATTTAAAGCGCCTGAAAGTACACAGTTTCAAATAGTAATTAAACTGTGCTTGCTTTTCACAGGTCACAAACTTGTCTGAGTTACATTATGTAATACCAACAGCAGCCAGAAAATTCAAATGGCAAATTAAAAATAGATTCCCATACATAACTTAGCATATGTATGGAAGAGAGTGACCTGTTATTCCAAAAATGATCTTGTGTATTTTTCCTCTGGAAACGATTTTTTGTACATATTCTAGGTTAATTATGTTTGATCAGCATTTGAATTTATAGGTTAAGTTCCAGGTTATTTAACAGACCAATGTATCTAAACCCCTGGGAGTATGGCATTTATTAAAATATAGTTGTGCTGCTTGGTAATATTGTATTCTCAGTAGATAGATGTCATTTATTTTAAAATAAATGAAGTGGAGTATCTTAATTCCTGGTTGAGGCTTAGAGATTTGAGGCAGCTAATTTAATTGCCCCAAAATTACCCCCAAAATTTCATCACCTTCAACAGCATTTACACATTTTTTGACAGGCATGGACTGATTGCTTTAGAGACAGTTAACTTAAATCTTAAAACGGTCCAACTTTATAGATGAGGAAACTAAGACTAAGAGAATTCTTAGTTTTTCCCAAGTGCCAGAGCTTATACATTATGGAGCCAGGATTCAAAGAGGTGTGTGTGTGTGTGTGTGTGTGTGTGTGTGTGTGTGTGTGGCCCATAATCTATAAAGCTATGCCTAATCCAGTGGATTTTCCTTCCTTCTTTGTTCTGGGATATATTCTTGTAATTTAAGGACAATCCAGGTGGCATGCAAGCCTGTAACTGTACAAGCATGTTTAAAAGCACAGTGAAAATATCTATTGACAAGTCTCAAGAATGAAAGTATCCAGTAGACACAGATCTGCATGTTCCATCTATATAATGTGAAAATATGTGTGTGTTTTCTTTCTCTTCACTCATCTTTAGAACAGTTTCAAACATCTAGCTCAGGGAACAATGTAGGGTGCAATTCTCTCTGATGTTTGCTTTTGCTTCTGTTCTTACACAGGGATGCCCAAGGGCCCTTGAAATGTCTACACCTGCAGCCTGGTGAAAGAGCCTCAGCCCAAAGAGGTCCCTCTGAGAGAGTGTGCTCACCCATCTGTTTTCATAAAAGTTTAATATCAGAAAGCAAACTCATACATTGTTTCAATGTAATTTTTGTTTAATCTGTTGCAGAAATCAGACTTGTGCTATCTGGCCACAGGTGGGTAGTAAACACCCCACGTGGCCTGCTCACGATTCCCCAAGGAACCATTCATGAATGCATAGCTTCTGCATGGCAGACCCTTGCTAGGATGCAGCCATTGAGTCCTGAGTCTTCCTATCCACTCTGCAAGGACCCCGGAGGTGGAGTATCCCCTTTCCAAGCAGGATAATACTCATCACTCAACTCAGCCTGGAACTAGGGTTTTGCTTCCCCTTGCCTTTCAAAATCTAGAGACTGGGAGGAGATGCCCTCATGTCATCACCTTACTGATCCCGAGCCAATGACAGGGAACCCCTTTGCTCTAGTCTAGTGGTGAAAGCTCCTCTGGCGAGTCTCAAGTTTAAGTCTAGTGCCATAACAGGCACTGGTATTATTTTAGGGATGGTTCTCATTAGATAGAAAGAGACATTTTTACTTAGTTTTTACTTTATGCTCTTCTGCTTTCCAGGCAAGTTTCCTTAGCATGCAGATCGGATGCTGTTTTCTTTCCAGTCAGCCACAACACATTAGGTTGTGAGAGAATTGTCTCCTTTGTTTTTATTATAAATCAAGAAACCCTGATTGGTTTGGCTCAGTGGATAGAGTGTTGACCTGTAGACTGAAAGGTTCCAGGTTTGATTCCAGTCAAAGACATGCACCTTGGTTGCGGGCACATCCCCAGTAGGAGGTGTGCAGGAGGCAGCTGATCGATGTTTCTCTCTCATTGATGTTTCTAGCTCTCTATCCCTCTCTTTTCCTTTCTGTAAAAAACAACAACAACAACAACATAAAAATATATTTAAAAAAGAAAGAAAATGAGGCTACGCTCTTAGATGCCTCTGATAAAGAAAGCTGTGGTCCTTAGTGAACAGCTAAATACTCATCTTTGCATCTGACATAATTGTGTCTCCCTCCAAGTAAGTGCCATCAGGAAAGGTGGAGCATGCGTGGTAATGAGACTTTCATGTGTGGTTGGGGTGAAGTTGTCACTGCAAGCACTGAGCCATGTCAATTCATATTCAGTAACTATTCATTACCATCATTATTCGTTTTAAGTAGGATGTAGGGATGGGACTTGTTCAACTATGAGGCCAGGTTTAACATATAGGTAGAGTTTGCATTTTTCCAATTATAAAAGATAGAGAAATAGGTTTCAACACTTTTAAAAAAAAGTGTCAAGTCCAGGAATCAACCACACCAATACTATTAAATAGGGGGGAGGAGTAGAAAAAGATAAAGAAATGAAACAACTCTTCATTGTAATGCTGTAGCTCTCAAACATTAGTGGGCATCAGGACAACCTGATGGGTTTGATAAAACACACACTGCTGTGTTCAAACTCTATAGGTTCTAGTTTAGCAGGCCTAGGGTACAATCCAATAATTTTTTTTTTCCTAACAAGTTCCAAGGTGATGCCTATATTCCTTGTCAAGGCTAACACTGTTCCAATGACCCTCAAGTCTACTTGCATATTGGAATCACCTAGGAGGTATTAAAAAGACAGATGATTGATATTTTATTAAGGCCAATTAATATTAGTCCAATTAAATCACAATCCCTATGGCTGGGGCCAGACATTTACTGTTTTAATGTGGGTAATATAAAGTGTAGGAAGGTTTGAAAATGACTATCACAAAATCATAAGTCCAACATACTGATGGACTTGTTCTCACCTTGTTCCTTGCATTTCCCTGCCGACGCCATGGCACTTTCCTCAACCTTAGATCTTAGCTTGTCCAAGACATGCTCTAATTAATAGCTCAAATTCCCTGAGTCTGTGCAGTGGGTAGTGTAAAAAGGTGAAAATCTATCTTATGAAGATGAAATCCCTCTTTGGAGAAGTCCTCTCCATCTGTTCCCACATCTTTCTCTGCATTTCCTCTACCCTTTTCATGGGAGCCCTCAGTGCTGAATCTGACAGAGATCACCAGGTAAGGACATTGAGGTTACTGATGAGTGATACACAGAGGATGACACCCCCACCCCTCACACACACACACACACACACACACACACACACACACACAGGGAGTGCATTCACACTCTCTCAGCAGCAAAGGGCAGCAGCTAATTGCTTTATGCTGAAGAGGCAGCTCAAGTCAGGAATTCAGTTGAATTAATTGGCATCTCCATTATGTTTGCTGAAAATAATGACTTGTTGTGGTGCTGGGACTCAGCAGGAGAAAGCACACTGCAACCGAGTAATTAGCCGTGCCCCAGCATTCATGTGGTGCTTCTCATCTCCCCCCTCAGTGGGTCTGGGATGACAGTAGACAGTCAAACTTGTGAGAGCTGGAGCAATGCTCCTTAGATATTTTCAAATAAGATGAGAGATGCCCTGAGTGTAGGCATGTGGACTGTCAACCAAATAAACAAGATAAAACATGCAGTCCAAAGGACGTCAAAGATACTCTGTTTAATACAGAAGCCTAGAATCAGAGAACTGTTGAGCTTCTGGGGAAGGATGGTTTTAGAGACTTTCTAACTCCCTGACTGATGAGGAAACATTTATCTAGGGTGAAGTTCAAGTGCACAGAAATTATTTGGGGCATCTAAAAGATTAGAATTTTTCTGACTTTGAATGTTTTAGCATCTTGATGCAGTTCTTTAGTTTACCTTAGGAGAGATTTGAGAGTAGAAGAGGATAAGGCAAGCCTCATTACAAGGTTTCCTTTTTTTTTTTTTTTCTAGCCTATTTAGAACTTTGTCTAAACCAAGGTTTTGCAACTTCATAACTGTTGATATTTTAAACTGAATAATTATTTTGTTGTTTTTAATCCTCCCCAAGGATATTTTCCCATTGATTTTTAGACAGGGAGTGGAAAGGAAGGAGGGAGGGATGAAAAGAGGGAGGAAAGGAGCGAGGGGGGGAAAGAGAAGAGGAGGGAAGGAGAGAGAAACATCCTTGTGAGAGGGACACATCCATTGGTTGCTTTCTGCACATGCTCAGATCAGGCTTGCAAAATAAGTATGTGCTCTTGACCAGAATGGAACCCAATATCCTTCGGTATGGGGGCCAACACACTAACCACTGGACAGCTGGCTAGGGCTAAACTGTATGATTATTTATTATGGAGGGTGGGGGGGTTCCTGTGCCTTATATTGATTGTATGAGAGTTGAATAATGACAGGACAGAAGTAGGACTTGTTAAAGAAGTGGCCTTAATTAATGAAGAGATTAAGATTAATCAGCTAACTTCTAGCACTCATTCTAAAGTCTAAATTACATGTCCCAGCTACCTGGGATCATTGTGTTGATCAAGCCGTATAGGCAGGCCAAAATCAGATTCTTCTCTATCTTTCGGTCAAAGTTGTCTAGAGTATCAATTATTATTTGTCCCATGAAGCCTTTCCCTAATTTCTCATCCTTATTAGGAAATATCAGTCAACAAACTACTAAAAATTATATCATTCTTAAAATTAATTTAGGCCTGGTTAGGTAGCTCAGTTGGTTAGAGTGTTTTCCCAATAAGCCAAGATTATGGGTTTGATCCCCAGTCAGGTCACATACAAGAATCAACCAATGAATGAGTAAATAAATAGAAAAACAAATTGCCATTCCTTTCCCCACTTCATTTCTCTCTAAAAGGGTAAATAAAAAATAAAAATTAATTTTAATCTTTAAAAGAATCTATTGGACATTAATTTCAAAACCTACAGTTCTCTAAAAAAAAAAAAAAAAAAAAAAAAAAAAAAAAAAAAAAAAAAAAAGCCCTATCAGGGGTAAAATTCTTTCTTTTCAAAGAGAATTTTAGGGTGTGTGTGTGTGTGTGTGTGTGTGTGTGTGATGTGTTTTAGAACAGACTAAAAGTATCAACCCCAGTTTCTGATTTCTTCAGTGAATATAATATCATTCCACAGCATAGACTAAAAATTAAATATAAATAAATGCACATTTATTTTCTTCCTTTGGTATAATTGACCAACAGGGTTTTCACTTTGAGAAATGTCAAACTATTCTAATCCCTTACTGTATATTGTGGTTTACAACCACTTTATGTATTTGCTTGTTTTTTGTTTCCTTTCTTTAGCAAGCTTTCTGTTTTATATTTACCTACTTAGCCTCAAATCTCTTCCTTTGTTTCTTTATTTCCAGCTTTTTTCTCTTTAAGGACTTCACGGTGCTTTTTACCATTTTGAAAATGAACAAAACTTTTGTATGCTGTGTCAGCCTCATGTTAAGCTTTAATTTATAGAATTACTTGGAGATCTGAAACAAGGCAATTGACAGAGGAGTGAACATGGTAGGGAATATTTTACATGAACAGAAAAGGGAAAGATAGTTGGCAAATATTTATTTAACAACTGCTGTGTTCAGAACCCTGTGTTCAGGGGCTCCTTGGACAAAGAGGTGGTGAAATGCTGAGGGGCCCGAGGACAGAGAAGCTTGGGAAAATAACTTACAGAGTCATACAGCAGGTCGAGGTTACATAAGAAGAGCAAGAATAAAATAAAATGGCAGAATGTTTATCACTTTATTTGCATATCCTGGGGTTCAGAACATGGCTTCATCATCCAGCAACCATGTGAACTTTGAAAATTGACTTATACTCTAAAAATGTCATCTTCCCATAAGTAAAATGAGCTTAATGTTGTTTATGGAATCGGATCAGAAAGAATATATGTGAAGCACCTGGAATAGTACCTGGCACCTACATAGGCACTGAGACAGGGTAACTGGCATCCTGGTGGCCAGGGTGGTTATAGTTTATTGTCACTTCTATTGCTGCTGCTACTACGAGCACAACTACTATGTCCATTATTACAATTATGACTCTAACCACTTAATCCTTTCTATCATTACCCAACCATTTGCAAGGAGCTACACTAGTAAAACATCCAGGTTCATAGGTCAATGCTCGATCACTGAGCCATGCTGGTTGGGCTGGAGCTATAAAACTTTATTTTTGGGTGAGGTATATTTATGTAAGGGCACATATGTGTTTTAACTCCACCTAAGAATCTATCTGAAGGTTTACATTTGGGAATTCTAGAAATTCTACTTTAAAAAAGTAGTCTATCTTAATGAGGAATAGGGAAAAGAAAACCAACACAGAAAACCAAACTAACCTGGACGCAGGTGCAATGTGAGGGTGTCAACCACAACATCTCATATGCAGCATCACTGCCTCAGTTACTGCAGAGTCCCAGGAACTGCTGGCACCATGGGCTGCTGGGAGAGGTGGAGAACCTTGAGGGGAGTGCCTCAGGGGTGAAGGATGGATAGACAGATGCACAGCACAGTGGAACTGTCCATCGGTACTTCTCAAACCCTGCACCATGCAATATACCATAAGTTACCGAACATTAAGATAGGACACTGTAGTGGCCATAAGATTACTCCCCAAGGAGCTTCAACTGCAGGGGCCAGTGCTCTGGAACCTAAGACTGCATTGGCACTGAGGCCACGCTTTGAAGGACTGTTTTAAGCCAGTGGCTTAGCATGGAGGCCATAATAAAGGGGGCATTTCCCAGGAGACATAGGTCTCTTCACTTCAGTTCAGGACTCCTCACTTTCTAAGTTATGGATACTTAAGTTATTTGTGTTTACTTTTTATTATTTGTGTAAAATATTTACATTTTTGTATCACTTTACCTCTCATACTTTGTGTATCAACCTTTTAAAATTTTACTTTCCATAAATTCTATAAATTTAGTTTTCATTCTCTCCTTGTTCTCTTTGTTTCCTAGTTTATTAATTTGTTAATTTTGACTAAAGATAATCATATGTGCCATTTTGGCTTTTGGGGATGAATTGAGACATTTTTATCACTTATCATAAGATCAATTTTCTTTATATTTCTGGATACTTGTAATGGATTCCCCTTTCATGAAATATATCAGACCAAATTAGTTAGATGGTTATAGGCCAGATTAATTTTTACTTTCTTAATCTCTGAGATCTCTAATGTATATAGCTGTGTTTTGACATGGCCATACGGGGTTGACTATGCCCTCTAGGTAGAATGTACTGCATAGTTTTAAGAACAACATAATAAATATTTGGAGGAGAAAAAATGATGTGTTTTTCTTTTTAGAGCACCTGAGATTAGTTGATAAAATTACCACTTGTTTGTCACCTATAGATAATTATATTATAGCTAAGCAAAATATAAAGGACCAGTAGATCCAGTCATTCCTAGTATTTAATCTGGTGAGAGTAAACAAACTTGTTAAAATAAAAAAAAAGGGCAATAAACAGCATACACAGTTATACACATTTCTATACAATTATCAAAGCTCCTAGGTTTGTCCCCATCTGTATAAAGCACTCTCAATAAACTAGTTAAACACTGTCATTATTTACAAGAGTGGTTTATATGGTGTTACAAGTCAAAATGAGCAAGCTTTGGGAAGTTCCTGTCTGTTTTTGTATCATGTATACAAAATGAAATGAAACGTACAGTTTTTAGAGTTACTACCTATTTCCTTTTCAAGGTCTGTTCATTTGATCTCAGTTCAGATGGGGCTACATATTTCAAGTTTGCCGGGAGCACCAACATGTACTGGCTACAGATCAGAGAGTGGGAGTGGGAAGAATAAGAAATTCAGCTTAATTCATGTTCAGGGAAGAAAGCCTTGAACTCAAGAGGAAGTAGAGACTGGGTCTCTGTTTCATCACCATCACTAACTGAATGAATGGCTTTGCTAAAACTAATGCTCTATATCTCTTGATTTTTCCATCTGAATAATGGGTGTGGTTGCCATTTCTCTATATACTTTAATGAATTGAATCACAAACCCAATGAGATAAATTTTGACAACCCAAGCCAAAAAACGCTCTAATTCAAAATGCTGGCACTGATATTTCTTCCTAACCCCCTTCCCTAGAATAGATGAATTTGTCCTCCTCTCAACCCTGCCCCAAATGCTTTTAACAGGAGTTTCAAGCAAAAACAACCTTGTGCTTATCTCTTTCACTTCTTTAGAGTTTCCTTTAGCATTTCAGTTACCAGCTCAAAATCAGGGAGTTGACATTCTGAGTGTATCTTCAGAGAGCTACAAATGCATCCTCAGATAGCTCAAGTCAGCTTACTCAGGCATAGAACTTGACCTCCCACTGTTGGTTGAAAGCTTAAGGCATTTAAGAGTGAAAAAAATCAAGACAGGCTGCTTATCTGGTATTCCCATTCATTTCAGCAGGCCTTCACTGCTCACGTGAGGAGTGTTTTTGAAAAAAGCCTTGCAGTTGGGTACTGGGAAAATACAAGGTTGGGTAAGACTATGTCCCTCAATAACTTCCAGTCGAATGCAGTCAATCTTAATATTTGTTTCTCTTCACAGAAATACCTGAAAACAAGAAGCACAGTCATGCAGAGACCTCACCTGAGCACCAAGAAGAAAGTGGAAGTTTCCAGAATAACATCCATAGCACCCATTATCATTAGGCTTTTTTTTAAAGTAAATAAGACCCACTGAAACTTGGTGTCCCCAAGTGATAGGAGAAGCCCCAGTGCTCAGAATTAACTGCTTTAAAGAAATGGGAAGATAGCAGCTTCTGACAAGCCTTTTCCAAGGCAATGAAAGGGATATAGGAAGCATGTAAGCAAATGAAGTGGCAGAAGGCTAGGTGGGAAGTCCCACTAGGACTGACACACCTGCTAAGGCTCATTAATCACTCCGACTTATTAACTTAAAAATGCATATGGGGAAAGAAAAGCACTTCATTTCCTTTCCTTTGTGTTTATTTGCTGTGTAAGTTGCCAAATGCAAGAGAAACAGAGAAACGTATCCAGTGGCCTGGGTTCTACTTTAAAGTGATCATCTTCGTATTGTATTGTCCTGAAATATTCATTTTATTATTTTTTTAAAATATATTCCTATTGATTTCAGAGAGGAAGGAAGAGGGAGAGAGAGATTGAAACATCCACAATGAGAGAGAATTATGGATCAGCTGCTTCCTGCAAGACCCCCAATGGGGATTGAGCCCACTCCCCGGGCATATGCCCTTGATGGGAATCGAACCTGGGACCTTTCATTTCACAGGCCAACGCTCTATCTACTGAGCCAAACCAGCTATGCATGAGATATTCATTTTCATATAACATTTTTTTTCTGCAGAGTGTGTGTGCCTGGAGTTGTCTTTGTTCAGGATTTACACTCAAACCCCTTGTCACAACCAAAACAAAAATGTGGATCTCTGTAAGTCAATGGCCCAGACATCTGCCTTTCAAGTTGCATCATCTTTGTATGTTCTACTGTTTTAATTTAAAAATGGCAGAGTCTTATCTCCTCTCTCTCGGGATCACCAGTATCGTTCTGAGTGTCCACAATGGTGTTCATCAGTGGGACAATTTATAAAGATCCATGCACTTTCAGCTGCCATGCAGGAGCAAGGAGAATCTGAAATTATGTAGGTGGCCATCCTTGATCTCTATCAAGTATGAGTTGGGAAAATGAATCCCTTCCAACTCTGAGAAGCTTCGGGAAAGCTATTCACTGTGAGCAATTGTTTGGAGGCACCAGAATACCTAGGCAGCCACATGGTCCTCACATGCCTCCACTCTTTGCCAGTATTTGTGACATGGGTACCACAATGGAGGGTTTACTATTTAGTCTCATTAAATCCTCTTTTTGTTTGAGGGGGACAGGAGGGTGGCCATTGTATTTTGTTAAGACCACATTTTCTAACATGTTCACACACACCCAGACCTGAGTGTTTAATGGCTCGTAGGTGACTCTGTGTAACTAGCGTACTCATTGAATGGAATAATCCCTAAATGCCTTACAGGAAAACAAATCACTTATACATTCAGATGCTTTTTTCCCCTCGCCTCTCTCTTTCATTTCTGCGCATAGTTGCTATTGAACATTACACTGTCAACTCGTCAAGGATTTGACTACAAAATATGCTTGGTAAATAATGTAGGGAGATTAACTAAATGGCACATAATTACTACAAATTTAGAGTCCTGTAAAAGAATATATTTTACCCATGATTAGAAGGCTTACAGGCTTTCCAAATCCATTTTACTAGATTTGACAGTAAGCCCTGGGAAATTTAAATAGCAGACAATGCTTATGCAGAATTCATAATAACTCAGCCTTAGATTACTGTATTATTAAAAGCTTCAGCACACAGAGCTACTCATTTGTGTCCTTTTCCTAAACACGCATCCTCCCTCCCGGAATATTGTCACCACCCCCACCAGCAACCAACCGAACACTTCCCTGTGTTGAAAGCTGCATAAAATTCAAATTTAAGTTGATTTTTAATCTTTGCCACTCTAACGAGATGTATCCAGTCCTCGCACACACTAAAACAGGTCAATTAAGTAAAGCAATGAAGCAACACAAGAAACTCTAAATTTTTCTTTCTTGTTTTTTTCTTCTTTTACTTAATTGGTGCTAGGGAAGGCTGGGCGCAGTGTCTCTGGTGAGGGAAAATAGCCGTGTAGTAATCATCTGAAAAGCTTTGCGGTCTCACTAAGAAAACTCCATCTGGTATAGGACTGGGATCCACAAAATTAGCAAGACAACTGGGGAGTCCCATTAGGAACCTGAACTAATTATTTTTAACTGGCCAGCAAGAGGAACAGAACTGAAGACAACATCATATCTCCAACCATTATTTTTGTCCAAACATGTTTGTTCCTGTTGAAGCCACGTGACTTCTTGACAAGGACACTTCTGCCAACAGCTGGTGGCAGTAATCACTTGTGACGCTGCCAAGAGATTCTTCTGGCCATGGTACTGTGCTCCATCCCCACACAGGGATGGCCAGACAAGCTGGAGAGCTGGTACAGTAGGAGCAGCCCTCAACAAAGAGGAGCTGGTGGATCAGCTTCCTGGCTAATTAGGTGATGACTTGGGGGTATGTCTTGGGAATTAGAGCATCTGCCAAAGAGCCCCAGCATCTGACCAGGAGCCTGCCTGCTTGTTACTATGTCCTGCCATTGGCTGCCTGCCTTTTCCGGCCTCATCCCCCACTTCTCCTACCAATACTTCTTGGATGGCATCCCAAATAAATCATTTACAATCAAATACCTGTCTCAGGCCTCCTGCTCAGGAAACTCAAATCAAAGACAGAAGCCCATACCTTAAGTGAATAAGAATATGAATTCTGGAGTCAACATATCTGGGTTCAAAATGTCTCTATCAGAATAGCTGTATGATTTTTGAAAAATATATTTTTTTAAATTGTTTTGCTTCAGTTTACTCATTTGTTGTGGTTATCACATGGACTAATGCATGTAAACATGCTTAGAATAGCACCTGGCACATAGCAAATACATGAAGAAAAGCTACTTTTACTACTATTATTATGGCTAAACATTGGGCTAAGTGCTAAGATTCAATAAACAATTTGATAAGTTAAATAAGATAAAATTATTGGTCTCCATACTCAAGTTATAATTTAAAGGAAAGGGAGATATTCAAACAAAATAAAATTAATTATAAAATATAGTTGTATATAAAGTATTAGAGGCCCAGTGCATGAAATTCGTGCACAGGGTGGAGGGTCTTTAAGCCCATCCTGTACCGTCTCCAATCTGGGACCCCTCAAGGGATGTCCAACTGCCCATTTAGGCCTGATCCCAATAATTCTGGGCCTAAACAGGCAGTTGAACATCCCTTTCACAATCCAGGACTGCTGACTCCCAACTGCTCATCCGCCTGTCTTCCTGATTGCACCCAACTGCTTATACCTGCCAGCCTGATCACCCAATAACCACTCCCCTGCCAGCCTGATTGATGCCTAACTGCTCCTTTGCCAGCCCGATTGCCCTTAACTGCCCTCCCCTGCAGACCTGGTCACCCCTAACTGCCCTCCCCTGCAGGTCTGAGTCCCCTGCAGGTCTGTTCTCCCCTGCAGGTCTGCCCCCACCCCACCAACTGTCCTTCCCTGCAGGCCTGGTCCCCCCAATTTTCCTCCTCTGCCAGCCTGGTCATCCTAACTGCCCTCCCCTGAAGGCTTGCTTGATCACCCCCAACTGCCCTCCCTTACAGACCTGGTCTCTCCCCTGCTGGTCATCTTATGGTGACCATCTTGTGTCCACATGAGGGCAGTCATCTTGTGTGGGAGTGATGGTCAATTTGTCTGTTAGTCTTCTATTAGATAGGATAGAAGCCTGGTGCATGGTTGGAGGCCAACTGGTTTGTCCAAAAGGGTGTCCTGGATCAGAGTGGGAGTTCCCTTGGGACATGGGGGGACCTGGGTGAGAGGCCTGTGGTGGTTAGCAGGCTAGCCAGGCCCCTGGCAACAGAAGCAGGGGCCCTGGGATCTGGGAATTATTTATCTTCTATAATTGAAACTTTGTAGCCTTGAGCAAAGGCTAGGGTAGGCAGGTGGAAAGCTTGGATTTCTCCATTGCCATGGAAACCCAAGCTTCCTTCTAGCTCTGTGGCAGCAGCCATCTTGATTGGGTTAATTTGCATACTCACTCCTGATTGGCTGGTGGGCTTGGCTTGTGAGTGTGGCGGAGGTATAGCCAATTTGCATATTATTCTTTTATTAGATAGGATAGTTTCCTTTTTTATTCTGTGACTAAGATAAATTTTTTATTTGATGTACCCAACTATTAATATCAGGGGATAATTGGCTATAAATATAATTTTTGTTATACTACAAAATCTTTACAAAATTATTTAAAGAAACCCTATTTTAAATTTAGTGAATATAGATGCCTTGATTTGCATATTTTGTGTGTCAGGCTAACCTGTACTGAATCTTATAAGCCTTTGCAAAAGCCTCTGTTTATGCCATGATTTCTCATTAATCCAGTAAGTAAAGATGCTCCAAGATGAAAATGAGATGGTGCTGTTAGATCAATTACTGAGCTAATCTAATCATTCTATTCTACTGACATTTTCATAATTTACTCCTGAAAATACTAAAAGGCAGTTCCCCAAGGAGCCTTTCATGCTGTCCCAAAGGATAGCATTATTCCAGATGACAAGGAAGAGGTGGGCAGAGTAGCAGAATTGCCAGTACCAACCCAGACAAAGCAGTGCACCAGATTGTCCTTATGAGTGGGCTCTATCCTCTCTTTTCTCTATAAGATGGAAACAAACCTAATAGAAAATCTTAATAAGGAAGCTTTGTTACCCATTGGGTCAGATCCCAATTGGCTTCATATGCAACCTGTGCTTGGTTCTTGGATGGAGATGCCACGTGCTATACTAGGTATACTGTGAGAAAAGTTCTCTGGCTCAGATCCAGAAATGAGCCCACAATAGCAGCACCAGCTCTAATTAGAAAAGAAAACTCAGTTTGTTCCTTCTCTGTGTTGTCTCCTTCATTTCTTCCAGTCGCCTCAACTGATGATGACATTAATAATCGATTTGAAAAGGAAAATAAAGGTTTTATGACCCTGGTTCTCATCAACACCTTGGAACAGAGTGCCTGCAAAGCATCAGGAGCCATAAAAGCTGGGGTGCTTGCCCTTTCTGAGATGACTTTTTTCCTAAGCATGTTTAAAGATTGCCTGGAGCTGGCAGGAGCTCATGGGTGTGACTGCCTCTATTGATGATGGGTCCCTTTAGTCCCTTTGAAACATCTGCATTTGAAGCTTTTCTTCCCTTTGAACGTGGAGAGCTGATGAAAGAAATTGTGTTGTTGGTAAAAAGGGAGCCCCGCTGAGCTCTAACTTGAAAGCCCACCTGCACTTGAAAGTGGAAACCTCAGCCCAGCCTTGGGAATAATTAATTAATTAAAAGGAGCAGTTCTGTTCTGCTCTGAGAAAAATCTCGAGTTTTAAGCCTGAACAAACTAGAGGGAATCCCAGTTCTGCCTGGCTGATTTTCTCTTTTCTGTGCTCTCATTGACCACAGTCAATTGGAAACCATGGTCTATTCTTTCCTTCTAAGAGCATGTAGCTCAATCTGTGGACTCTCCCTAGTGGCTGCTGCACTCAATTCTCTGAGTTTGGTGCCTGTGCCATGTGGCTTCAGACACTTATGGTGTGACTGCTCATTCCCATTGGATGATATTCCCAATGAGCATTACATTGGGATTTTGTGAGGATTCAAGACAACTTACAAAATCAAGTTCCCTTCTGATTTTGAGAATATTAATTTCTTGAACTACTCATTTTGAATATTGGAACCAGCCCAGGTAGAACTACTTGGTATTCATCACACACCCTGGCACTTCCCTCTCAGCTTCTACGATTCTCTCCATTTAGATTACATGTCTGAAACACCCTGATTCTTTTTCAATAGTTTTATTGTTTTATCATCCAAAATCCAGATCAAATGATTCTTAACCCATCAGGCAATATTGATTTTCCAAAATAAAGGGATCTGTCCCTCCTCTTATAGTATTCTCTCTCTCTCTCTCTCTCTCTCTCTCTCTCTCTCTCTCTTTCCTTTACACTGAATCCTATTCACATTGCCTACTTGGACAAGTTCCCTGTTTGGCTAGGAATCTCTCAGTGACAGCACCTTCTGTACTAATAATATTGGGATGTGGTAACCAGTAAATATTGTTGCATTCATTTATTAAAATATGTATTATGTGGGGAAGTTGTCTTCCTATCATCATAGTTCTCAAGGTTGAATATGCAAAATTTCAGTGGACACCAGCTGAATATCAGGAGTCACCAAGTTTCATGAGTTATTTAATAATTCTAGAGTAGTAGTTTTTATGTTGGTTGAAAGTTTCATGAGTTATTTAATAATTCTAGAGTAGTAGTTTTTATGTTGGTTGATTGGTTGGTTTGCTAGTTTTGTTGTTTGTTTCCTTTTAGGATGATCAAGAATAACATATTGTTATGTGTGTTTTTTTTGTGTGTGTGTGCCCAGCATCAGAACCCCTTGGACCATTTATGATAGTACAGCCTTTCATGAATCTCTAAGTATCTGCCTCCTGGGCTCGGAGATCTAGATCAGCCCATGTGAAGGTAGAGCCCACACTGCAGGACTATGAAAACCCTGAGTGCAATTCTCAAATGATGGGATACAAAAACCAATGGATAAAGGCCTGAGCCTCTAGGTCTTTGTGAGATAATTCTGGGAGGTGTCAGTATACTTCTCCAAAGTTCTATTGGAATTGAGCCTTCATTTCCTACAGAAGCAAACTTGATAATGTAAATCTTACTAGTTTTTTCTTCTTTTTCTTCTTTTTCTATACTTTCTCATTCCTGCTTCAAAAGACCACTACTCAAATAAAAGGTCTATATCCAATTCCTATAATAAGTGAAAACCAAACTAGAATTGGAGGAATGGCCCTAGGAAACAGGCCCTTAGAATGAAATACTGATAGTGAATCATTTTGTGCCAATACAGACCCCCTGATTGATAATGGAGTAATGATAACATCTGATGTATTGAACTATCACAATCACTACAAGTCTATTTTTTTTTAGATTGCAATATAGAACAAATACAAGGGCAAGTAGTAGCTCTAGCACTTGGACATTTGGGTGCAATAAGTATTTTAATAACTGTGGTATTGGTTGGCTTTTGTTAACTTCTTTAGACACCTTAAAGAGAATGGCAGGATTCCATCAGACAAGTATAGCCTGAGGATATACCCTGAGCACAGGAAAGCTTTTTGGAAACATTGAAAAAGAAAACCATATTCTGTAGCTGGAGGGCAGCCTATTTAAAAAATTATGCTGGGGATAAATATAGTCCTGACCTAGATCCTCCCATAGTGTGTCCAATGGACATGTAGCCTCACTGAGCAGACATTTTCCTGGTTCATTGTACTGGTCATGAACTTGCTATCTAGGAAGAGGTGGACTTAGGAAAGAAGTGCATTGACTCCACCTCCCCACTATGTTAGGGATCTGGAATAGGCAACCATAGAAGATAGAAAAAAGGAAGTCCAGAGAAGAGGTATGTAGATGGACCTAAAGATATGGTGCATAGTGTGGAGATTTTTGTGTCTTACTTCAAGGCCCAACAGAGAACTTTAATTATGAATGGGGCATTAAAGAGTCAGGTGGATAGAATGGCTCACCTAGTGGAACTATCCCTCAAGAAGACGAGTTATCCCTTTGGTGGCAAGGTGATTGTTCAACTCTAAACAAGCAAGGATTCTCCTTTATTAAAACTGACAGCTGGGAGGAGGTAAGATGGCGGAAGAATAGATGGGCGGATTCTGAGCCCTCTCCCGAAGCAGAAAGAGAGAGCAACTGAGGGTCTTGTGCTGTGAGTGTTTATTGGCAAGCTGGGAGACAGCGAACACCAGAAGAAACTGCTGGGGGGCTGCTGACAGAGGTGCCCCTCACAGGGAAGCACCCACGCGGGCTGTGTCCCTGCCCGGAGCTACCTACCAGCTTGGACGGGGAAATCTCGCCATCTTGAGAGGAAGATAGGATCGTGTCAGAGGCCTGAATATCCACAGCCGCAGCGACCACCAAGCATCTGTGACCCCCAGAACGCGGATCCCAAGCGGCGCGAACACTTGCCCTCACAGGATTGCCCCACTGCTCAGCGAAAAGGTCAGATTTCGCGGGGAGAGGGTGGAGAGCGCTCGCGGCGAAAACAAAAAGCCTGTGCGCACAGAGCGCGCTCCCGGAAGCTGGAGGACAGGGGTGGTGATTACAAGTAGAAGCCCCCGCTGTTGGGCGGTTGTCACCCTTGAAAGTGGTCGGGGCTCCTAACAGGGGAGATATCTAAAGAGCAACACATTTGGATCCGGCTCGGAGGGATATCGGAGAGTTGCGGGAGATTGCAGTTGCTCGGACCTGCCCCCTCCCCCCCTCCATAGTTCCAGCTTCAGAGAGGACGGAAAAAAAAAAAAAGCTGGAGAGGCTTTAGAGTCTGGGAAGTCAACCTAGAAACACTGCCCCCAGAGGCTAAGTCACAAATTGACTCTAGTGTAATAAAAACAAAGCAAAACCTGCCTAAAAATCAGGACTGGATCATAACAATAGAGGAAGCGAATGACCTTCATTACTGCTAATTTTAATTAAATTTTTAAAATTTTATTATTATTATTTTTTTAATTTTTAAATTTTTGTTTTTTACTTTTGTTTTCATTATTTGCAACGTTTACTCAAGAAACTATTTTTTTTCTTTTTCCTCACTTGATTTTATCTTGATAATTATTACATTGTATATGTAATCAACATTATTACTACTACTAATTTACCTTTTTCATCTTATTTTCTTTTGTTTATTTTTATTATTTTTATTCCATTTGATTATATATATATATATATATATATATATATATATATATATATTTTTTTAATTTCAGGATTACTGTTCTACAGTCTTTATCTATCCTTCTTTCTCCAACGCTTTATTCTATCTCAACCCTACCTTTATGCCCTCACCCTCTTTCCAATCTTTTCCTTTTCCTCACCCTCTTTCCAATCTTTACCCTGTTTATCTTAACCCTTTCCTGCTCTAGATTTCCCCCATTCCATCTGTCTACCCCCCCCTAAAATTTCACCCTACTTGTATATATCTAATTTCCAACTACCTGCTCCAAACCCATTCACACCTCCCTCGCAGTTGTCCTAAAAACAAAAAAAAAAAACAAAAAAAACAAAACAGTCTTACTCTCTAACTCTGAAGTTGTATGTTGAATGTTAACTTTACTGAAGTTGTATGCTTTTCTTTTATAAGATTGATTTGCCTATGCTTTTTGTTTGATTGCATGTTTTTGTTAGCTGGGTTCTAGTCACCCTTATTGGTGGTTATTAATATCGCAAACACATTTCGATTCAGTGCCTTGTGTGTTGTACCTGGTTGTGTTGTATTTTGTGCCTTTAAATCAAAGCAGGAGAGAGAGAACTACACAACCAGACATCATAGATCATGGGGAGACCAAAAAACAGCCCGCATATGAAAGAAAAGCAGGCTTCACCAGAAAAGGAAGTAAACGATATAGAGGCAAGCAACCTACCAGAGCAAGAATTCAGAGTAACAATCTTAAGATGGCTAAAAAGAATGGAAGACAAATTTGACAATTTGAGTAAGACCCAAGAGGAAATGAAAAAAACCCAAGAGGAAATGAAGATGACTCAAGATGAAATGAAAAATGACATCGCTACTATGAAGAACTCAATAGATAGCATCAAGAGCAGACTAGAAGAAGCAGAGGATCGCATCAGTGAGCTAGAAGACAAGATGGAAAAAAATACCCAATTAGAGCAGCTTCTAGAAAAAAAAATTAAAAAGCAGGAGGAGAGCCTACGGGAGCTTTGGGACAATGCAAAACAAAACAATATTCGAATAATAGGGGTTCCGGAAGGAAAGAAAACCGAGGTAGACATGGAAAATGTATTTCAAGAAATAATGACAGAAAATTTTCCTGAGATAGAGAAGAAAAAACCCACACAAATCCAAGATGCTCGCAGAGTCCCAAGCAAAATGGATCCCAGAAGACCGACGCCAAGACATATTATAATTAAATTGGCAAACACCAATGACAAAGTTAGAATCTTAAAAGCAGCCAGAGAGAGACAGAAAGTTACATATAAAGGAACCCCCATCAGACTAACAACTGATTTCTCAACAGAAACTTATCAGGCCAGAAGGGAATGGGATGAAATATACAAAGTCATGCAAAGAAAGGGTCTGAATCCAAGAATACTGTACCCAGCAAGACTATCAATCAAAATTGAAGGGGAAATCAGGAGCTTCACAGACAAAAAAAGACTAAAGGAATTTATCTCCACCAAACCAGCAATGCAAGAAATGCTCAAAGGTCTACTGTAAAAATAAATAAATAGGAAGCGAAGAAGGAACACAGGGGTATAGAATAAAAATGGCATCAAATGAGTACCTATCATTAATAACATTAAATGTAAATGGTTTAAATGCTCCAATCAAAAGACATAGGGTAACAGATTGGATAAGAAAACAAGACCCATACATCTGCTGTCTACAAGAAACCCACCTCAGAAAAAGAGATGCACACAGACTGAGGGTGAAGGGATGGAAAAAGGTTTTCCAGGCAAATGGAAATGAAAAGAAAGCTGGGGTAGCAATACTTATATCTGACAAATTAGATCTCAGAGTGAAGGACATAACAAGAGACAATGAAGGCCACTTCATAATACTAAAGGGAGCAATCAAACAAGAAGAAATAACCCTGGTAAATATATATGCACCCAATACGGGAGCACCCAAATACATAAAAAAAACTGCTGGAGGACATTAAGGGAGAGATTAACAGCAATACAATCATAGTAGGAGATTTTAATACCCCATTGTCACCCTTCGACAAATCATCCAAACAAAAAATCAGCAAAGAAATATCAATCCTAAATGACTCACTAGACCAGATGGAATTAATTGACATCTTCAGAACATTCCACCCCAAAGCCACAGAATATACATTCTTCTCAAATGCACATGGGACATTCTCAAAGATAGACCACATTTTGGGACATAGGCAAAGTCTCTTCAAATTCAAGAAGATAGAAATCATATCAAGCATCTTCTCAGACCATAATGGCATAAAACTGGAAATTAACTACAATAAAAATAATCCAAAGAAATCAAACACATGGAGACTAAACAGCATGCTATTAAACAAGGACTGGGTTACCAGAGAAATCAAGGAAGAAATTAAAAACATCCTGGAAACAAATGACAATGAAAACACAACAATCCAAAATCTATGGGACACAGCAAAAGCAGTTTTGAGAGGGAAGTTCATATCCTTACAAGCCTATTGCAAAAAAACTAGAAAAAAGTGTAACAAATGATCTAACTCTACAACTCAAAGAGTTAGAAAAAGAGCAACAAGAAAAGCCCAGTGTAAGTAGAAGGAAGGAAATAACAAAAATCAGAGCACAGATAAACGACATAGAGACCAAAGAAACAATACATAAGATCAACAAAACCAAGAGCTGGTTCTTTGAAAGGATAAACAAGATAGATGGACCTCTAGCCAGACTAACCAAGAAACAAAGAGAGAGGACCCAAATAAACAAAATCAGAAATGAAAGAGGTGAAATAACAACAGACCCCACCGAAATACAACGGATTGTTACAAAATACTATGAACAACTCTACTCCAACAAACTGAACAACCTGGAGGAAATGGACATATTCCTAGAAAAATATAATCTTCCAAAACTCAATCAGGAAGAATCTAAAAATCTCAATAAACCAGTGACTTGGGAAGAAATTGAAACAGTCATCAAAAAGCTTCCAGCAAACAAAAGCCCAGGGCCAGATGGCTTCACAGGAGAGTTTTACCAAACATTCAAGGAAGAACTAAAAACTATCCTCCTCAGACTATTCCAAAAAATCCAAGAGGAAGGAACACTTCCAAATTCCTTCTATGAAGCCAGCATCACCCTAATACCAAAACCAGATAAAGACAACTCAATGAAAGAGAATTACAGACCAATATCCCTCATGAACATAGATGCTAAAATCCTCAACAAAATTCTAGCAAATCGACTCCAGAAGAGCATCACAAAGATCATACACCACGACCAAGTAGGATTTATTCCAGGAATGCAAGGATGGTACAATATCCGCAAATCAATAAACGTGATACATCACATAAACAAATTGAAAGATAAAAATCATATAGTCATATCAATTGATGCAGAAAAAGCATTCGATAAAATCCAACACCCTTTTCTGATAAAAACTCTTAACAAGGTGGGAGTACAAGGATCATACCTCAACATAATAAAAGCTATATATGATAAACCCACAGCCAACATTATACTCAATGGGCAAAAACTAAAACCATTCCCTCTAAGAACAGGAACAAGACAGGGATGCCCACTCTCGCCACTCCTGTTTGACATAGTACTGGAAGTACTAGCCATTGCAATTAGACAAGAGGAGGAAATAAAAGGCATCCAAATTGGAAAAGAAGAAGTAAAGTTATCCTTATTTGCCGATGACATGATATTGTACATAAAAAACCCAAAAGACTCCATTAAAAAACTAATTGACTTAATAAATGAATTTGGTAATGTAGCAGGATACAAAATTAATGCCAAGAAATCCATGGCTTTTCTATACACCAACAGAGAAACTGCAGAAACAGAGACTAAAAAAGCAATTCCATTTACCATCGCACCAAAAAAATTAAGATACCTAGGAATAACTTTAACTAAGGAAGTAAAGGACCTATATGGGGAAAACTACACGACACTGAAAAAAGAGATAGAGGAAGATGTAAGGAGATGGAAGAACATACCATGTTCATGGATTGGTAGGATCAACATCATCAAAATGTCCATACTTCCTAAAGCAATCTATAGGTTCAATGCACTCCCCATTAAAATACCAACGACATATTTCACCGACCTAGAAAGAACTCTCCAAAAGTTCATTTGGAACAATAAAAGACCCCGAATAGCCACAGCAATCCTGAGAAAGAAGAGTAAAGTAGGAGGGATCTCAATACCAGACTTCAAACTATATTACAAAGCCACTGTTCTCAAAACAGCCTGGTACTGGCACAAGAACAGACATATAGATCAATGGAATCGAATTGAGAACCCAGATATCAACCCAAATCACTATGCTCAACTAATATTTGACAAAGGAGGCACGAATATACAATGGAGTCAAGACAGTTTCTTCAATAAATGGTGTTGGGAAAATTGGACAGACACATGCAAAAGAATGAAACTAGATCACCAACTTACACCATTCACAAAAATAAACTCAAAATGGATACAGGACTTAAACATCAGACGGGAAACCATAAAAATACTAGAAGCATCCACAGGCAGCAAAATCTCAGACGTATGCCAAAAGAACTTCTTCACTGATACTACCCCTAGGGCAATGGAAGCTAAAGAGAAAATAAACAAATGGGACTACATCAAAATAAAAAGCTTTTTTACAGCAAAAGAAACCATCAACAAAACAACAAGAAAGCCCACAGTGTGGGAGAACATATTTGCAAATGATACCACTGATAAAGGTTTAATCTCCAACATCTACAAACAGCTTATACAACTAAATAAAAGGAAGATAAATAATCCAATTAAAAAATGGGCAATGGACCTAAATAGAACATTTTCAAAAGAAGACAGAAGGAAGGCCAAAAGGCACATGAAAACATGCTCAAAGTCACTAATTGTCCGAGAGATGCAAATCAAAACAACAATGCGGTACCATCTCACACCTGTCAGAATGGCCAACATCAACAAATCAACAAACGACAAGTGTTGGCGAGGTTGCGGAGAAAAAGGAACCCTCGTGCACTGCTGGTGGGAATGTAGACTGGTGCAACCACTGTGGAGAACAGTGTGGAGTTTCCTCAAAAAACTGAAAATGGAACTCCCATTTGACCCAGTAATCCCACTTCTAGGAATATATCCCAAGAAACTAGAAACACCAATCAGAAAGGATATATGCACCCCTATGTTCATAGCAGCACAATCTACAATAGCCAGAATTTGGAAACAGCCTAAGTGTCCGTCAGCAGATGATTGGATCCAAAAACTTTGGTACATCTACACAATGGAATACTATGCGGCCATAAAAAATAAGGAATTCTCATCATTTGCAGCAAACTGGATGGAACTGGAGAACATCATGCTGAGTGAAATAAGCCAATCAATGAAAGAGAAACACCACATGACCTCACTCATTTGTGGATAACAAAGAGCATTATAAACTGATGAACCAAAAGATAGATATAGAGACAGTAAATCAACAAGTAGACTGTCAAATTACAGCGGGGAGGGGAGGAAGATCTGGGGGAGATAATAGATCAACCGAAGGACTTTTATACATGCATATAAGTATAACCAATGGACACAAAACTCTGGGGAGGGAGGGGATGTGTGGGAGGGAGGGTGGGGGGCAAAAAAAAAAAAATCAATAAAATATATTAAAAAAAAAAAAACAAAAAAAAAAAACTGACAGCTACTTCATATATGGGTTTGGCATTCCATCCAACCGTATTCTGCCAACTCCATTATCCAAGGGCTTATAGAATTATTAAGATTAGCCTGGTTTAGTGACACGGGTCCTATAAAAATATTATTTTGGGCCAAGAGACACATTTTAGAGTAAGTGAGATGTGACAATGGACTCGTGACCAGAGTATTAATTCTTACTATAATCTACTTTATCACCTCAAAGTAGATGTCCTAATATTGTTCTAATAAATCGTTAAAGCCTCATCTAAGGTGCCAGCTTGTGGATGACACTCAATGGGGTAAAAGTTATTCTCAAGGATGCCGTATATGCACTATACTAATAGCAGAACTAATAGCTACATTACATCAGGCTGGAAACCTAGAGACGAATGTATGATTGGCCCTTCATTTTGTTATTCCCAGAAACCAAGTACAGAATTTGTGCTTTCTGGCACCACAGTGTTAAGCTTTGCTGAATTAAAATTCTTGTTTTCCTTCAAAGAACATTTCCACAGAAAGACACAGTGAAAATCTCATTGTGCCTGAAGTTACAAATGCAGCCGGTCATTTTGGGCTCCATTTATACATGTAGATAGTCCAACAGGCAAAGAAAGATTGGGATTATCAACCTCACATATCATAGGACGTTAGGGTTGATGTTATATCATGGAGATGAGAATTAAATATGGAACTAAGGAAATTTACTACAATACATTTTGGGGCTTTATGTCTGGTTTTAACAGTGAGTGGAAATTAAACACAATCTGACAAGTGCAAGGAAAATAAAGGGATTATGCCTCAGGGATGAAGAATTGAGTCATCATAGCATGCAACCTAGGGGCTGCTGTTCTCCCTGAAGGTGAGGGAAATCTACAATGAGTGGTGAAGGAGGTGCCTAATGAATGTCAATTTTACTCTCAGAACCAACTGCAGCAGGAAATCTTATAGCACATTCCATTCAATTCCTTGCATTTCTTTTCTTTTTTTTTTAATTCCTCTCCAAGTTCCTTGCCAAGTTCAGCTCTCATTGCCAACACCAGCAACTAAATAGTACACCTTCATAACATGCACTGATTAAATTTCCTACCTTCCCTGTCTCACTACCCTCACTCTCACTGATGCATCTTGTAATTATTTCCTAAAGAAATCATGTCAAATCAAGTCTTTATTTCAGGCTCTGCTCTTGGCAGAATCCAAACCAAGGCAAACACCATCTTTGGTGTTTGATAAACACCCATAGTTTGAAATACAACATACACATTATATGATTTCAAAATAAAATTGTTCAGAAAATACATTGTGCTCATGCCAAGTTGCTCCTGACTGTACTCTGATCAAGTTGGTCTTAACATTAGAAGATGTTAACATTAGAATGCATGGACCAAACTTTAGAAAGGGTGCTTCCTGCCTCTAGGCCCCTTTCCTAGAGCATTCATTTTAGAAAAGGTGAAATAACATCCTATACATGCTCCTTTGAGATGTAAATCTTCTTACCACCTCTTGCCAGTCTAAAAGCCAGGAAGGTCTTTCTCAGGGAACTGGGAGCCATCTCTTTGAAATATAATTTTCATAGCATCCCCACCTCCAAGTCTCTGGGAGGGTAGGGGCCTAAATGCTGTGGGTACTTTGTTGTAAAACTATCTGCAGTCATGAAGACAGGGTAGAGTTTACTTTTCATTTGGGTAAGGCCAGTTAGCAAGCACAGATGGCCTAAAATGTTCCCCATTTAAAAATCTTAAATCTTAAAAACTCCCAGCCTCTTGTTTCAGCAAGGTTGCTTTCAGACTGCAGTCTGGTCTCTCTCTCTTATTGCAATGGTCTTGAATAAGTCTTCCTGTTTAACACTGTCCAGTACAAGTTTTGCTTGTGCTCCAAAAATATTCTAGGACATAAATGTTCTCTCTTCTGTCATTGAGCTGGATTTTTTGGAAATTGTAACAATCAAGGTAGAAACAAATTTCCCTTGTGGTTGGGCACTGTTGCATAATTAATCTTCCTATAAGACTGAGGATAAAACTAGTGACACAAAATGTGTTCACTATGTATTTCTTATATAGCAGTATATTAGGTCTGGCTACTGTTCTGGCTACCATCTCTCCCCTGGATAACTGTCTGGATATCTCAGGCCTTCCAACTCTTAGTCTTATTTTTTTTAAATATATTTTTATTGATTTTTTACTGAGAGGAAGGGAGAGAGATAGATAGCTAGAAACGTTAATGAGAGAGAAACACCGACCAGCTGCCTCTTGCACATCCCCTACCGGGGATTGCCTGCAACCAACGTACATGCCCCTGACTGGAATCAAACCTGGGACCTTTCAGTCCGCAGACTGGCACTCTACCACTGAGCCAAACCGGTTTCGGCAACTACCAACTCTTAGTCTTATTAAAACTAGAATCACACACCCACACAACCATTTGATGCCACCCCACCCCCTGTTCTTCAGGTAAAGTTAAAATTCAACATAACTTGTATGATTTTACATGATCTGCCCCTATCTTGCCTTCTTAGCTTCTTCAAAGATATTCTTCCTTTGAGAAGTTTTCTGAACCACAGGTTGGAGTTAAAAGTCCCATATGTATCATTGAATCCCTGTGTACCTGTTTGTCTCCCCACCACCCCCACCCTTTCCTCCAAACTGAGGATCATTACCCTCTGCTAAGTCTCTAAAGGTTTTTGTCCTTTCTATTTGCTTGGCAAAACACCCTCCATTCCTCTTTCATGGATATTATTCAGCCATATATGGCTTGTATATGAATAAAATTCAAATTAATATATTTTTTCTGACCACATCACTAAGTTTCAAACACAAATTTACTGATTACTTGATACTTCCACTTAGATATTTCATAGGCATCTCAGGATTATAATGTCCAAAGCAAAACTCTATATTTCATCTCTATCACCTGTATTCTTCCTGAGAACTTTCACATCTCAGTAAAAGGCATCAATATTGAGATATATGAACTAAAATTCTGGCAACCATCCTTTGTTTCTCTCATCTCTCCATTCTAATGCATCAGCAAATCCTATCAGTACTATATCCAACAAACACCTGTAGCCTTTATTTCCTCATTACTAAATGCACAAAACCATACCAGAATCATTTGTCTCATGAACTATTTCCATAATCTGCTGACTGCTTTTCTGTTTCCCTACTTCTGTCTGACAACAATTCATTAGAATAATATTGACATTTAAATTCAATAATTGCATTATATTGGCAAACATCCTCCACTGACCTCCCACTCTTTGAAATTAAATATGAACCCCTTAGCACAGTCTTATCAAATCTTCATGCCCCTGCCATCTTCTTCAACCAATTTTCTCCCAACTCTCCCCCTAACCTCTCTCTTTTATGTTCATGGTTTTAATCATATTCACCAGAATATGCTAAGCACAAGAATTATGCACTCACTGATTCAACTGTTTGGAATATTCAGGCCTGAGATCATTGCACCACTGGTCCTTTCTGATCTTGGATCTTAGCTCAACTGTTGACTCCTTGAAGAGATCTTTCCTGATTAACTTACTATATATTTAACTTATTTTCTTAATACTTATTATCTAGCTATCAGTATCTTGTTCAGCTATTTATTTTTCTAATACACAGTATATTTCTACAATTGTAACTTGACTTCTCAAAAAGAAGGGCTTTGCTTCTCTTATTTCTTGTTGCATCTAAAGGACTTAAAATAGTGACATATTTATACCAAGGACACATTGTCCTCATTGCTACATTCAACTTAAAAATAGAAAGAAAGCATTTTTTTTTTCTCTTAAACTGGAGGGAAGGCTGACAGGATACATTTTTAGGGAGATTGAAGTAAAGCTGTAGATATGCAGATTATTTGACACCTATCTTGGGATTGTGTCGTGTACATGTGAGTCCACCCATCTATTAGGTATGATACCTTCACTTATAATAAATTCTTACTAAGTATATTCTTAGAGTGTAAGGTCTTTGTGAGGTCAGAGTTGAAGCAGCAGGACAAAGGCCTCAATAATAAGTGCCATGCATGATATGGGAAACTTCAGCAGTTGAAGTGGGGTATCGTGTATTTGTAATAAAGTCCCAGCACCAGGGCCACTGAATCTGCAAAGGTCTTCAGTTCAAGGATGCTTCACTATCTTCCAAACAATGCCAGAATCCATGACATAAGGAAATTCTTAATAAGGAGCTATAGCTTAAGAAAATTAAATATTAACAAACTCACTTTCTTCATTAGCAGTGTATTGTTCCCTGAGCACCATTTAAAAATTCTTCAAATTAAACAGAATCAACTTTGTCTCTTGGGTCAAATTCAGCCTGGTAATCACTTTCCAGGTGAAGGACTGGCAACCTCTGGGAGGTGTCTGTGTGTATCAGCATCAAGCATAACTTTCACATATGCCCACACATGGTTGGCAGTAATTGGCACATGGGAAAGAAGCACTGGCCTGAAGGACTGAATAACCCCTTGTCAGAGATGTGTCTGTCAGTAAAAATTGAGGCCTGGCTACGAAAATGTGAAAGAAGAAAGCATTTTTTTTCTCTTTCAGCATTTTCAGAAACAGGAGAATTCTTACTTGTTGGCAAAGTTGCTCCTTTTATTATAAATTCCTTGGACATCAAAGAACATTGAACTGTGGAGTGCATGCTCTTGAATTTTATTTATATTTATTATCTGTCTATATTTCCTACCCAGGGGCTTACACTTACACACACACACACACACACACACACACACACACACACACACACGGAGCTTGAGTGATCTCTATGGATCTGTCATTGTCCTTGATGATTTGGGGGATAGAGAAGAAATGGAAAATAGGTTTTCTATTTATTATGGGATTCATTTCCCAGGAATGAGTTAAAAAATCTCTATTTCAATGCATAACACTATTAAAGTTCATGGCAGGGGGTTGTGAGAAGATTAGCTATAATGTGAGACAAATTGGGATAGAAGAGACAGTCTTTGGGATTCATCCATAATCAGAGATGAAAGCCACGTAGGGATGTGGCCAATCTAGATTTGTCCTCAGATACTTATCCTGACCAAGAGAAGCATTCTCCAGGGAATATAGTGGAATGAGAAAACTGTATGCTGGAGGTGATAGAAGTCCCCACAGTTGGGTCACATTAGGATCTCTATTGAAAGGCACCTTAAGGAAGAAGAGAACAGACCCCAGACCATGGACACTACAGCATATAGGAAAGAAGCAGGTCAAATGGGGTGCAGTGAGCTTACCTCACTTCTCTCCATCATAAAAAAAATATATATGTCTGAGACGAAAAAAGGAACAGAAAAGGGATAGCCCGGCCATAATGGGAAAAGATAGGTTATCTGTCCATCCACATAAGCATGACATGATACTCACCCTTAGAGGACCTAACTGGTCCACATTTGGGAAGAGGACACTCTTCCAGAATGGTTGGGATGTTCTTCAGCCAGCTGTGGGAGGCACTGGCAAGGAGATCCACTTAGATAACAAACTGAAGAATGAAGACCCCTATGTCAATCCCAAACACTGAGGCTGTCTTTTAACCAATGCTCTTCTGGCTATTAGAAATAGCTGCCCTCACTATTCTTCCAAATTGCCCCTCTCTTCTCCTGAGGCTTTTGTCCTGATGGGAGATAATGACAATATAAACAAAATAAAACATAGTGCCGCCGAAACTGGTTTGGCTCAGTGGATAGAGCGTCGGCCTGTGAACTGAAAGGTCCCAGGTTCGATTCTGGTCAAGGGCATGTATCTTGGTTGTGAGCACATCCCCAGTGCGGGGTTTGCAGGAGGCAGCTGATCAATGTTTCTCTCTCATCGATGTTTCTAGCTCTCTATCTCTCTCTCTTCCTCTCTGTAAAAAAATCAATAAAATATATTTTAAAAATAAATTAAAAATAAAACATAGTGCCAAGTGGAGATGACTGGCGCCTCTTTATAGAATGGTGAGAGAAGCCTCTCTTGGAGGTGATATTCCAAGGCAAGCCCTTTAAGGAGTCCAGGTAAAGGCATCCCAGGTGGAGTTACCATCCAGAGAACCTTCAGACTGAGACATGCCTGTGAGTGAGCAAGGTGGCCAGTATGGCTGGAGCCCTGTGGGGAAGGGAGATAATGTCCAATGAGGCTGTGGGGGAGTGATCTAAGAGCCATGTCTTATAAAGTATGGTGAATATCATGTGTAGGTTGGAAAGCCATGAGAGAGCTTGAAACAAGAGAAATCGGATTTGTTATTTTTAAAAAAGAGCATTTGGACAGCTTTGTGAAAAACTGAGAGTAATGTGGGCTTTGGTGAAAT
This sequence comes from Pipistrellus hanaki, assembly GCF_964339955.1. NCBI lineage: Eukaryota > Metazoa > Chordata > Mammalia > Chiroptera > Vespertilionidae > Pipistrellus > Pipistrellus hanaki. The sequence continues at coordinate 41,755,006 of NC_140516.1, read as the reverse complement.
AAAGGTAAAAGGTGAGAAATGATTAGTTCTGCTGAATGAATAGAGGATAAATTTTAGAAAAATAGAAATGAAGAAAAACATTGAGGTTTAGACCCCGAATGACTGGATATTAGAGAGAGAACAAACTAACCTATGGCTCTTCTCTCCTGTACTTTCACTCCTATCCCATGGTATGGGCATTCTTATTTAATCTCCAGGGAAAACTGTGAGGCAAAAAATGTACAATAAAAAAATTGCTCTTTTGTTTTAAATAAAAAAACAAGAAAGAAATTAGTGGGATTTCACATTTTCCTACGTCTCTCCAGTCTTAAAATCCACGGTTAAGGCAATTATCATCTAAAATGCTTTCGAGAGGCAATAACAATCTCATATATAAATTGAGCCTTTGAAATGTGTTTTTGGCTAAGCAGCAGAAGGCATTCTAAATCCCTTTGTTTCTGGGGTAAGAACAGCAACGTTTTGCTTATTTCCTCGTGGCCTAGTAAACTGAGGGTTTAGGGGAAACAATGCATCAGTTGTACTCTGGGCGTGAACGGAGTATTCCGGACAACAGATGCCTGAAATAGCTTTTGGACAGCGTGTTCATTCGAGCTAGACAGATAGCATTTGTGCGCTGTGTCTTCATGTAGCTCTCTCTTTCTTCTCTGTCCTCTGAGATTCTGCCAAGCACAGCAACGGACCTGAGCTTGGCTTTTCATAGCAGATTTGGGGAGGAAATGTTGTTTATAGCAAGACACTACTCAGGATCCCAGGTTGGACCAAACCCTTCAGTTTCGCTTCTTGGCCCACAAACTCCCCTTCTATTTGCCTAGCATGTGACTCCTATTGGAAAGCCATCGCCAAGCCAAATGCATCCAATCTAAGCCCACAATCAATTCTCATGCTAGAATGTGAATCTATTACCTGTAATAACCTTTTGAATTATCATTTCTTATGGGTCCAAGAGTAATGAGGATTTTTCTCTCAGTTCTTTCTACTGCCACCTATATTAGTGTCATTACTGAGGTAATAGCCAGTGGAATAGAGGAGAAGCATTTTATTTCTCATCTTTCACTCACTCTCCTTGATAGTGAACATGGGGCTCAATTAAAAGAACATCAATATGTGTTGCAGAGGACAATGGGGTCTTTATGATGTCCTCAGTGAGCAAGCAAGTCTGGGCCTTGACTTTGCCCTTCATCAGAAAAATCCTCGCTGAGGCTTTTTTGTATTATTTCCTATAAGAATTTAGGGAACCCCCTAAGATTGGGAAAATTTTCCAAGATGAATATAATGCAGTTTCTAAACATCAACCATCAAGTCACTGTTTTTAGCCTGCTGTACTTAATCCAGATGCAGGAGGGAGGGGAAGAGAGAGAGAGAGAGAGAGAGAGAGAGAGAGAGAGAGAGAGAGAGAGAGAGAGAGAGAACACTGTCAAAGACTAGACTATTTGATGGTAGGTTTGAGACATTATAAAAAAATAAAGCAATTAAAAATAGGTGGAAATGTAACAAGTCACTATTCACATGATACCCTCCTACCTTCCTACATTTGATGCTCAGTAGTTCCTTGGATAAGGCCCATATCCAGGTGGGGTTGAGGTGATCAAATCTTCATCTCCAAAGTGGTCCTGGGACCAATGCCTTCATCCTGCACACAACTTCTAACACATGTTCTTAGGTTAGAAGGAAGGTGAGAAGACAGTGATATATAACTGTGCTTTTGGCTTTAGGAAAAATGATATTATTCGTCTTAATTTGGGGTGATTTGATCCCAAATCTTAGAAATATCAAGGCACTTTAAAATGAATGGTTGGAAGACTCCCCCAAGACTCCTTGGCTGTGACCTGAAAGATGGTAGCAGATGTGCTACAAATCAGCTTGCCCAAACTAGGAATGACTCTATGGACAAATATGCATTTAGTGCCTGTGGTGTGGCTATAACTGGACTGAGCACTGTTATTAACAAACTAAGTGTTTGGAGACCAAGGGCCGGCCCAGGCACTTTGTGCTCTGAAGTACAGAATTCAGTATTCATGGGGTTCTAAGTGTCATGCCAGGCATTTCACATGCATCCTTTTATTCAGTTTTCACACTCAAATTATAGGGTAGGCATGTTTTTACTGTTTTGCTAATAATAGTTTGAGGCTTTGAATCTATTAGGGTTAAGAAAACTAAAGACCCTCCAGATAGTTCCGGTAAAAATATTTGTAAACAGGAGTTACAGGCTCACACAACAATGTGGATGCCTTTCTGGGGAGACTCCACTAACAGAATTCCAAAACCAGAAAGCTAGGCATAGGATCTCGCCACCTACAGTACCAAAGCAAGGAACTGAAGATGCTCACCTAGAAGGAGCGAGGAAATCAGCAATCACAGGGGGGAGGCTGCTGAAGATGCCACTGTCTGCATCACCATCACCTCATGGTGCTCCTCCAAGCACCCGAATGCTGCTATGAGAAACGTGGCTTCTGTCCTTGGTGCTGCTCATAATTAGCACCAGAGAATAATCATTGCCCTTCTCATTCAGCAGTCAATGCTCCAAATTCCATGAAATCTAACTTCGATCCATCTAGATAAAAGGCTCCTAGGTAATGCTGACCCAGACTTTTCCCTGCTATATGAGGGCAATGAGAAAGGGCTGCTGATAGCACTAACCTCACAACCGAACATCAGCAATACCCCTATAAATGTGAACATTTGGCTCAAGGGCATAGAACTCATGATTAGCAGGATTGTCAGGAATTGAACCTATGATGGTCTCATTCGTACATGCATTCTACAGAATTACCTTGCTGCCTAAGACCAGGAGCCTAGGTAGCCACAGAAAGCTTCAAGGAAGAGTACCAGTTTGAGCTGGTCCCTAGGGTTCTGATGGGCAGCGAGAAGTGCTGCGAATATTCCAGAAATGGGTTGAGCAATCAGACAGGAGGGTGCAGGGGTATGGTACGTGATCTGAGAGGCTATTCATCTAAATGGGTGATTTTTGCATTTCTTCCTCCTGTCTGCAGTTCCCAGCCCACCCAGGATAATGAATGAATAATTACTGAGATGATGTTAATGACCTGTAACCAGCCGTGTTTAGAGACATCTGGATCCCTTCAGGCAGGAACAGGGCACTGGAAAGGGCACGTGTTATATTCCTGCTTTCTGCTATTCTTGGGGAAAACACAAGGTGAGCTGGGGGCAGGAAAGTCTGGGGCCAGCAAGAGTTAACCAGTCATTTCCAGTCTCAAAAATCTTTAGGTTACATAAGGCTGTGGTATATTACTTTTTTTTTTAATGCAATGGTTTCTCCCTTGTACCCTAGATTGACAAAAATATGACAGAGGTGAAGAGGAAGAAAACAAAATGGAAAGTAAACCAGATATTTCCATGTAAATATGAAACCCGCAGTCACTCTGCATTCAAAGGAGCGGGGTTTGACAATGATTACCCTGAAAACAGATTTAGCTCGCCGCGGATTCCCACTCTTCTCTGCCCATTTCCAGAGACAGAGCCATCATGAAGAAGGATGTTCAAAGACATCACATCTATAACCTTTGCCAAAGGCACACGCAATCTTTGGAAGGAAGGCTTTTATTTTCCTTGTCACCTTTAATGCAGGAGATACCAGCTGAAAGCTGAATTCCAAGGCTAAGGTCATGGCGCGCAGGCTTCCTAAAGACATAGAGCTTGAAAAGAAATCTTTTCTGAATGTCACTCTGATTTCAGCTCACATTTTCCTGGCGCAGCCCCAGATGCTCTAATTGGCCTTGCTATTGATGACAACACACACACACACACACACACACACACACACACACACACACACATATACATACACACACACACCACAAGAAACACCAGCAATATTATTGGCCAACATCCCCGAAGAAGGCATGCATGCCCGTTCATAATGAGCCCAGGTTTCAGTTCAGAGTAATTAACTCAGATCCACACAGGAAATGCCAAAGGCACAGCTTCTTTTTCACACGTTGTATGAATGCCCATGTTCTTTCCAGAAAAGAATCCTGTACATTTTGTCCCCCTGGGGTTGCAGTATGCATAACAAGGCCAGCTGCCTCAAACTGGTGACCTACTAACCACACCTACCTGACAGACAGGTCTTGGTTTCCCTGAGTAGAATTTTAAGAGAAAAGTAGCACATTGGCTGCCTGTGGCAGGAGATTTCACTGATTCAGCTGGTTTGGCAACCAGCGCCCTCCATCCCAGCACAGATACTGGCTGGAGTTAATTCAGTAACATCCTCTCAGCCCTGCCCATGATACTGCAGGATCCTCACAGGGCGGTCTGGACACCTGCAGGCCAGCCTCACCTGGAAGTTTGTTCGAAATGCAAATTCACTGGCCTCGCCCCAGAATGGCCAATCAGAACCTGTGGAAAGACCCCTGAGCTAATTAGTATTCATATTAGAGTTTTCAAAACCTTGCACTACACTAATTCAGTTACCTGCCCAGACTGTGTAAGTATTCAGGTTTGTATCAGGAACCCAGGCCCAACACTGTGTTATTTCCTTGGCTTTGAACTATCTTAAGAATCTGATGGGGGAAAAAGAAAAGCAAAAACAAAAACATAGACCCTTATCCATCGTATTAGTATGTTCATTATAATTGCTGAAATCCTGTCTTCTAACAGCCTGGCTTATGTTGCTTTGTGACCCTCCAGAACAAGTATGGCTTGATAACGGTGGGTGAGTAACGCCACTGACACATTTGGTTATGAGTCAGCGAGGTATCCCTGATTTGTTTTCCTCAGAGGATCACTAACAACTGCTGGATTGCTATGTTCCCTAGAGCTCAGTAATTTTGCTCCTGTGATTTTTATCTCCTCTGCAAAGGGCAGCAAAACCTGTCGCAGGCTGCAGCTCAAGTTACAGCCAAGGAAAATGGTATCCCCCCCCCCCAAAAAAAAAAAAAGTCCCATTTGATCACAGGAGGTCCTCTGGCTACAGCCACTTGCCTACATTAGCGTCATGTGAGACCTTTCCCTTAGCATCCTTAGATCACCACTCAAAGCCAGATAGATACTTGCTGCCTAAAGAGACAAGCTTTAAATGGCAGCCCCACCGAGGAACATCATATGCTGATAATGGCTCTGTTAGAGGCTGTGTAAAGCATCTCTGTGAAACTCTTCATTACCATTTGAAAACATCAGATGCTTTAGAATTGCTCCAGGTCTTTTTAAAAAACCCATCTCCCACTCCTGCCAGGACTGAGAGATTCAGTAAACTGGAATCAAGCCTCAGTCCAGAGATTCAGAATCACGGTGCCACGCAATGCCATTTTGCATCTCCCTTCAGATCCCCCACAGCTGAATGGTCTAATAGTTCACGCCCAGTTTATCTGTGCTCCTCGCCTGCGTGCATGTGGACAGTCTGAAGGGACTTCGGAGTGTAAAAAGCCTTCCAATTAACAACTGGTAGTTCCAGTAATTGAGGAATCAGCCTGGAGGTGAAGGTATTGATTCATTTGGATAATATTATATGTGCTGTGAAATTCTCTAATAGTTAAACTGCCACGGAGAACTATTGATGTAATAATACACGCTTAATAATGTTTCACACAACAGCACAGATTTGGGAATGCATTTCGAGATGCGTGCTTTTCCGCTACTCCGGGAATTAGCATGCAGGGGTTCTGTGGGCAGACGCTGCTCTCAGCTCAGGATGTCAGCATGAGGCCAGGGGAATGTTCCTATCAATAACTTCAGAAGGAACAGAGCTGTGTGTTGATCTCCTTTCATCAAAATTGGACTTAAGAATGCAGTCACCCTTCTCAGGACCCAGGCCAGAGCTGCCATAGTCCTCTCTAAGCTTGACAGCAAAGCAAAGCAAACAAATAAAATCCATGCATTGTCTTGGGATACTCAGCACCGGAAACTGGCTTTGGCTACAACAGAGAAGTTCTTGCCTAGAGCAGCTACTGGTGTTTGTCCCTAAATAAGTGAGGATACTAACCTCCTGGAACCATTAGGAAGGTATGCACAAAAGACTTAGTCTGTTGTTTTTTGTAATCCTCACCTGAGGAGATTATTTTCCCACTGATTTTTAGAGAGAGTAGAAGAGAGAGGGAAAGACAGAGAGAAACATCCACGTGAGAGAAGCACATTGATTGGTTGTCTCCTGCATGAGCTCCGACCAGGGCCCAGGCCAGGGAGGAGTCTGCAACCAAGGTCTGTGCCCTTGACCAGAATGGAACCTATAGACCACAGGCGGAAGAACGCTCTATCCACTGAGCCAAACCAGCTAGCATCAAAAGACTTAGTCTTTTTTTTTTTTTTTTTAATATATCTTATTGATTTTTTACAGAGAGGAAGGGAGAGAGATAGAGAGTTAGAAACATCGATGAGAGAGAGTCATCGATCAGCTACCTCTTGCACATCCCCTACTGGGGATATGCCCGCAACCAAGGTACATGCCCTTGACTGGAATCGAACCTAGGACCCTTCAGTCCCCAAGCCAACACTCTATCCATTGAGCCAAACTGGTTTTGGCAAAAGACTTAGTCTTTTTTTTTTTTTTTAATGTATTTTATTGATTTTTTACAGAGAAGAAGGGAGAGAGATAGAGAGCTAGAAACGTCCGATGAGAGAGAAACATCGACCAGCTGCCTGTTGCACACCCACTATTGGGGATGTGCCCGCAACCAACATACATGCCCTTGGCCGGAATCGAACCTGGGACCTTTCAGTCCGCAGACCTATGCTCTACCGCTGAGCCAAACCAGTTTCGGCAAGACATAGTCTTGAAGAAAAAAGCAACTAAGGATAGATACACTAAGTGTTCCCCAATGAGGCTGAGAGAGTGCCTCTCAAAGGGCATGGGGACTTATGAGAACAAACCAGAACTGGTTCTGATTTATGTTGGGTAAATCTCACCTTGGCATTCAAGGCCTAGGTCTCTGCCTCTGACTATCTCCCACTGCTCTGCAGCAGATCCATGTACCTCCCCTCTGGCTAGGCACAGTCTGAGCCTGCCTGGCTGTCTGGCTACCTTTGAGGCTTGCTCACAGATTGGTGCCTTCCTGAAGAACAATTTCGTCATTCTTTCTCTGTGTATGCCAGGCTTTCCTCTCTTTTTATAAGCCTAGCTCTGTTCCATCTCCTAAGTATTTTTCTGCAGTCCCAGGCCTTACACCTTCCCCTGCCCTAGTCTCAGCACTGTGACCTAGACCACCCAGCATGCCATGGGGCAGGTCCCACACAGCCAGCTACCTCGGTCCCTTTGCAGAACACACCTTGCCAGTAAGTGTCTGCTCTCCAGGGAGTACCACTATGCTCTGTGTGGGGTATTGCTTTTTTTCTGCTTCTGGAAATCAGATAGATGCTTTGCTCTCTCACTCTTGCCCTTTTGAAGCAGAAACATTTCATCTCATTGATATTACTTCAAACCAGGAATAGGGAGGGGAGTGGAAGGTCGGTGGGATGCATAATGCAGTCCTCCTGGACCTCAGCAACATTTCAGGGCGGGGAGAGCTCAGCAGCCTGAGTCAATGCAAAACAATAAATCAGGGACCTAAAAATAAATCAGTTTTTGGAGAAATCCCCCAAACGCTCATTCTTCGGAAAATGGTCTAAGTCTAAACAGCAAGGCAGGCAGCTTATTCTCAAAAGCAAGCCTAAAACATCAACGTGTTGGAAAAAGTCCAGAACAGATTATCCCTTAATTCTATGCCAGAGCTGTTCTAGGCGCAGGAATCGGAGCAGTTCACAGGGCGAACATGGTTTCTGTCCTCATTTACTGTACATACTTGTGGAAGAATATACCCTGCGTGTGAGAGAGGGTCTCCAGCTCTCCTGTGCCTCTCGGATTTAGGTTTTCCAGGATGCATAGTAGTTGGCCAAGAGAACAGCATGCACAAAACATGAAATTTGGAAACCCTGTGACTAACTTAGGGGAATGCAATTTGAGGCTCAAAAACAAGAGCTGAGCTGCGGTGACCAGGATTCCTTTCATGGGGGTCCTTAAATTCCACCAAACCAGAGCACTGTATCATCAGAATAAAGGCATAAATACAGATCTACTATATAGTTTTTTCTTTAACTCTTATTCTTCTTCAATATCCACTCTGGCTTCAGAAACTGAAGATAGTAGATACTATACATTAAAAGAGTAGGGGGGTACTATAACACCTTCTTTCTCGGAATATCCCTCCCGCCAGACTTGCTTTTGCGTCCTGCATACAGGGGTAAAGCTGTTGCCAGGTTACCCCAAAACAAGCACTGCCCTTGTACAGCAGGAAAGGGATGCTTCAGCAGGTCACACCCACCTTACTGGGAAGGACTGGGAAGGAAGCCTTCCTACTGGGGAGACCCTCACTGGAGAAATTGCTCCCAACTTTTTCTCTGATTTCCACCAATAAGTATATCTTTATGTTCTGGATAAAATACCTCATTTATCTCATCACATTCCTGTACACAGTGCTTATTAAAATGGTGCAACCCTTCCAACAGCTTTGTTTATAGGAGTGTGCAGGGTAAATATTTTATCTTCTGATGAGCTTTATTTAGGGTTTTATTTGCCAGCATTAAAACTAGGGTAGAGTGACTGGGGAAAAAAGGAATCTAGATATTTACCAGCGCACGGAGATGATATACAGATGCTAATGGATGCTCTGGGGGTAGTTTTCCGGGCTGTTGAATGTAATTTCTCACATCTCCAAATGGCTATAATAGGGAAACACCCTGGAAAGAATTCTCTAATGACTGTGCCTATGCAGCAGAGGATCATTGGAAAGTTAATGGGCCATGCAAAGCAGCTCTTCCTTCATTCATTCATTCGGTGTGGTGTAAGGTGTCCGGCTGATCAGGGGACACCTGTGCCTCTTTTTGCTCATTGTATTCCCCTGTCCCAGACTTCCATTCCTGACAAGTTAGCCTGTCTTTAGAGATCAAAGATAAAACTTCTCTTTTACCTCCTCTCAGCACCTTCCCCATCCTCCCAAACATATCTCCAGTGATCTGTACTCTGCAGGCACACTTCTGTTACAATAATTAACATATTTTAAATTAACTCTGCATTTGCCTTTTCGTATAGTTCACTGACTAGATTGCTTAAAAGCAGAGAGCATGCTTTATTCTTCATTGCATGTAGCCCTAAGCATTGTTCAAATGTGCCTTGAATACTGCAAAGATAAAATCATATTTTAACCTGCCTTTTTCATTCTTCCTGTCACCTACTACATACATGTTTGTTTCATGAACAATAATCAACAAAGCAGAAGACCCTGGTTGACTCTAAGAAAGTCACCTCATTTCCCCCCAATATTTTCAATGTGGAGATTCAATAAATAGGGCTTTTGGGTCTAGAAGTCATTCGGGTATTCCCTCATTAATTTTCTGAGCATTTACTATATCATTAACAGTGACCAGGACATTGGGAAGATGCTCCTGCCCTCAAACTCCATAGAATCCTGGGGGTAAAGCTGGGAAGATCTAATGTCAAGAAAATGTAAAAGAATGTTCTACAAACTGTAGCTAGAAAATTCAGATGAAATGCAAAGTAATGGTATGATCAAGATAGCATATTTTTGCTTCTAGCTCCCTAGAACTACCTACCCATGGAGCCCAGGAAATGGTTGGCTGACATAACCTTGCAGTCATAAGTCTCAGAATACAAAATATGCTGCTATTGATCTTTCTCAATTTCTAATCCCAAAACCTGGTACCAACATCAACTCCTAGAGAGAGGTGAACCTAGCCCAATGAAAACTCAATTGTCCTACAGAGGCCACAGACCCAGCCAGTAATTAGAACCAGATTGTGAAATTCATGCCTTTGTTTGTATATTTACCTAGAGCATGTCTTCCAGAATACACAGCACTGCTTCCACCCAGCAGACATTGGATGGATTCATTCTTCTTGTGCAAACTTCCTCAATTTGGAAAGCAAGTCTCCTGCAAGGAACATTGCTGTCCTGGTGTCCATGCCAAACCCACTTCATTCCTGATGCTATTGGTTATGCATATCACATAGTCCCTCAGCACAAACACTGGCTGTTCACTGCAAAGGAAGAGAGAACACAGTCACTGCTAGCACAACTCTCAGCACATTAATCATCCCCTGCTCTGACTTTTGCTTAGAGCAAAGCACGCAGTGTCCACCCTCTGCCCCAACCTTCAAGTAGCAACATAGCCCAGTAACTCTGTATGGAACGAGCAATTAGCCGAACTGTACATTGCAAGCTGAGAAAGTTTTGCCCTGATGAAAGAATGGTTTCATGAGATCATTCCCTTTGCATGTCAAAGATTTAAAAATACAAATTCAGCAGAAACCAGTTTGGCTCAGTGGATAGAGTGTTGGCCTTCGGACTGAAGGGCCCTGGGTTCGGTTCCAGTCAAGGGCATGTACATTGGTTGCGGGCACATCCCAGGTGGGGGGTGTGCAGGAGGCAGCTGGTTGATGTTTCTCTCTCATTGATGTTTCTAGCTCTCTGTCCCTCTCCCTTTCTCTCTGTAAAAATTTAATAAAATATATTTAAAAAATACAAATTCAAATGACTGAAGTATCTGCAATATATATTGCTGGTGATTTTGTGATGCGCCCATCTCTATCCCCCTTCCAATGCCAGGATAACAGGAAGCTAGAGATGAGTGCCTTATCACAATGACCCACCATTTACATGTTTCAGGGGGAAAAAAATAAGACAACATCATTTTGAAAACAGACTCATGAGAGGCCTAGACTTCATTTGGGGCTTGGAAACAGAGAAAATGTCAAATCATCTCTAATAAAGGTCGAACTAAAGAGCAACAATGCACAACTGCCTGCCCTCCTGGCTTTCTCAAAAGGCAAGGCTTCCTCAGCGCAGGCTGGCAGGGGCAAGGGAATGGGGGTGGAGGAAAGGAAACACATTGGGTCAAACTGATCAGGTGCTCTGTGACAGAAATGCCCTCGCTGGCTGAAATGTGTAACCAGCACTGTCACTCCAGTCTGCCTTTGCACTAACTGAGTTGCATTCTGGGACACCATTCTTCAGAGCATTCTGAGAAAGTAGAAAAGCAATGTTTATCCTTTCTCTGTTCCTAATTTAAGTCCTTATCTTCCACACCGGGCATAGCCGCCTAGGTCTTGCTTCCTGCCACCTAGACACTCAAACCTGATTTTGGCATGATGTCCTATGGAGATCTGCCCTGTCCTCACTGCTCACCATCTCTCAGGATCTTTGGCTTTCTTCTACTGCCTTTGTAGTCTTCTTATTTTACCCCTTTATCCCGCCCTCTCTCATTGACTTCTCCAAATGATTATTCTCCTATCACACTGTCTTATCATGGCCCTTTAAAATGATTGTATATAGTTTAGTAATATCATAATTTAATGATAATCTTCTAAGTATAAGGACCTTCTCTGTCAGTCATGCCTATTATCCCAAATGTTACTGGCTTTGCATTTCTCACAATAGTTAATGGAAACATATGTTGAAAATGTTCAGCACATGTGAGTAGGGAGTGAATGGTTGTAGTCACAGTTTCATTTTGGCCGCAGAGTGAAAATGAGAATCACTCAACTCATTTCTGGAAAACAGATACTTTTACCACATAATGAAGACATATGGGATTAGATATAACATCTTATATAGTACTTAAATAGTCCTTACTAATTTTACAGGTAAGCAAAGTCAAATTCAGAGATAAAGTAAATAAATTGCCCTAAGCCATATTTCTAGCAAATGTCTGAACCAGAATTTAAATGCAGTTGTCTGCATTACTGATAAATGTCTATTTAATAGGAATTCAGTAGAGAGGGAATAGGAGAAGGAGAGGGGGGCAGAAAGAGCCCAAGCCCCATCTACACAAGCCCCTCACAAACTCTCCAATACTCCCCAGATAAAAATTCTTATCTCTTTGTTAAAACAGCGTTCTATTAAAATGCACATATAAGATTAATTATCAGCTCTCAGTGATTGTCACATCCAAGACAATTACCTTTGTCTCTCTCCTGAAAGTAGATTTTGATAAGCAAAGGAACCAGTGTGCCAGAGGAAGCTGGTCTTCTCTACAAAGAACCTCAGGCTGAGAGGGATGTGGGGAGATACTTTGGTATATTAATCCTGGACCACTACAATATATGCTTTCCTAGAAGCTCCCAGGATAGTATCATTAACTCTAGGAAATCTAATTCTAATGAGAATCAGAAAAAGATAAAGATTGGAACACCTCTGCCCTCACTCAGTAGAGATTTTAACACATCCCTAACTCCTAAAGAGACGTTGAAGCCATGTTGTCTGCTTAATGCCGCCTACACAACTAGCTTCATATTCTTGGTCCCTTTGTGTATACTGTATGAGCAGGGAGGCCTTTTGCCTTCAGATATGGCTCCTCGTTTATAGCAGACAATTCAAGAACAAATTAGAGAAACAGCCACTTAACACCAAGCAGGGTACCAGCCAAAGATCATAGAGCAGGTTGGGATGGAAGAAGGGTTTCTGTGGAGAGTAACCTCACAGGGTGATCTGACAATAAATTTCTAACTGGGCAGGTTAAGCTTTATTATTATTATTATTATTATTTGGTTTATCTTTGCTTTAAGCAAACCCTGTTTATTGTTTTTGTGCATCTAGGGTAACTCACTTTTGAAATATGCCATATCCACCCCCAAGAGAGCACCTACTCTTAACTATCCTGTATTCCAGTTCCTGACTGTTTCCCCCTACTTTCATATAAATCTCCTAACTTTCCCTTCTTAATCTCAAATGCATAAAAAGAAACTGAAAATAGTTATTCTCTGAAGAAGAAAAAAAAAAAAAGATAACCCAATTAAAAAATGGGCAAATGACCTAAATAGACACTCTTCAAAAGAGGACATTCAGAAAACCAAGAGATATATGAAAACATGCTCAAAATAACCAATCATCTGAGAGATGTGAATCAAAACAACAATGAGGTATCATCCTCACACCTGTCAGAATGGCTATCATCAACAAATCAACAAACGACAAGTGCTGGAGAGGATTCAGAGCAAAAGGAACCATCCTTCACTGCTGGTGGGAAATATAGTGTCTTTCCAAACATGTGGCCGGCTGGCCAATTTGCTAAAGTTTGTTAAAAATAACAGTGAATTAATAATGAAACAATAACCTTTTGATTTAATTATAAGCAAATCTTGGTTAAAAGCATCTTTAAATTAACAGGCTATTCGTTTTCACATATGACATATGGACCAGAAATTGTGTCCATTAAATCTAAAATCTGTTAAATCAAGGTCTACATAATTGAGGGTTTACTGTCCTAGGGTTTGGGCCCCATGCCTCTCAGTATCTTGTGTTTTTTTCATTACCACATAATATGTTGGAATTGTTTTATTCACCAATGTTTTTTATATTTTCCCACATATTTTCTATTTTCTACATTTTTCATTTCTTTTTGCATTTTAGAGCTTCTGTGTGTTCTTTCTCTTTGTAAAAAGGAATATTCAGGTTCTTTAAAACCCCTTAGGAAAAAAGGCAATTTCAAAACTTAGTTTATCTTTCTAGATCCTTACTGTCACTAAGATGTATCCTCTTTTTAGCTAAAAAAAGGTTTTTTTATGAAAATTCTTTACATCTGTGGAAGTCCTTATGTCGACATGGATCACAGGTTTAAATAGTGTCTTGTCTTGGATATAGAAAGGAAGGAAGAATTGTGTGGGGAGCAGAATATGAGTGATGAAGGCAGAAGGGGAAGGAAAAGTTTGTCCTTAAAACTCTTATCCTACAGCTTGGCTTTTTCCTGACTTTTTTTAGAGACTTCAAATAAACTTCTATGTAGCATGGAACTGAGCTGAAAGCTACTTCAAGCTCTATATTCATATTGGGAGTATCTATTTTCTTGTGTTCTGATATCAACTCAATGACATAACCAAAATATACTTCCTCAAGCAGTCAAGGTCTTTCTCTGTAAGACCTCTAACTAACACTTAAAATTGATTACCAACATAGCTATTGCCTGCAGAGAACAATAGTGAAGGAGTTAGCATTCATTATGACTAATAAATGTCAACTATGATCATGATGATGACAAATCATGATAAATGAGACCATTGTTGGTAACAACTATCTATAAGACATAACTGATATTGCTTGACACAATTCCTATATGCATGTGTATACCTTTTGCCTATTTATTTTTAAAATCAGTGTACAATTATGTGTGTGTACCACACACATAGAGACTACACTTCTGAAACTTAATATTTACCCAAGAGCCTAAAATTAATAATTTCTTTTAAAAAATATATTTTATTGATTTTTTTTAAGATAGGAAGAGATTGGGATATAGAGAGTTAGAAACATCAATGAGAGAGAATCATCAATCAGCTGCCTCTTGCACACCCCTTACTGGGGATGTGCCCGCAACCAAGGTACATGCCCTTGACTGGAATCGAACCTGGGACCTTTCAGTCCACAGGGCGAAGCTCTATCCACTGAGCCAAACCAGTTTTGGCAATAATTTCTTTTCATTACCATTTTTGTCATATCTACCCTTCAACCCTCAAGAAAAAAGAAAATGCAGTATTCCCCAACTCTTGTACTCAGCCAGGCCTCCTCTCTGCAAAACAAAGGCCTCCCAGTTACCTATGAGGACTGTAACAGAATTTTCTTTCATCAGAGCCATTATAGTCTAATGGCTTCCTTTTTTAATTAATTTAAACGCATGGACTTCAGACTCCTCATCAAATCTTCAGCGTGGTGAAGGCAAAGTTTAGTTTGAAACAGAATCCATGTCCATTAAAAGCTCGAATTCACACAGGGTTAAGTTAGAAGAGAAATAGGATTTTGAATTAATTTAGAGTGTAATTAAGAGCACTCAGACAAGGATGACAAACTCTTCCTGCTTCAGGTATAAATAACAAATTGGAAAAATCCACCCAGTAGAGGGGGCTGTAGGCCTAAGAGTTCTACCTGCCATGATATGCAAATGAGGCAAATCTTAAGATTCCATTTATCTGGATATCCCTTAAGGAGTTGCTTACTGTGGCAAGAGATGTATTAAATATGTCTATATTTGCAATATATCTACATCTATTTACCTAGACATTTACCTAGCTAGAGTGTTGTAATCATAATATAAAAATCAGACTTCTAAATTGGGACTTGAGTGTGAAAAGTAAAAAGAGAAGGTTGTATTTAACTCCACGAATTGATATGGAGGAAAAGCAACTGGGAAGAAATATCTCAAGTATTTTCCCAGAAGCTTGAAATATCCTGAAGTTTTACAGCAAGTTTACAAATCATTAGAATGAGCTCATTTTTTTGGTCCATAGGATTGTTAACAAGTTCACACAGTACTTGAAAAGTTCTGCCTTACTTAGCAGTGCAATGTAGGGGTTGGGGTGGTATGGGGTGAGGCCTAATCTGTACAACCATTATTGAAATTCTGGGCCTAGAAAGTGTCGCTCAGGTTTTCTGAAGATAACCCAAAGGACCCTGTGGAAAATGTTAAGGCTGATGATGAAGTACCCAGGACATAGATGAAAACTTCTAGCAAACAAATAGACTTATCCAGAAAAGTGATGGGCAGGATACTTGAAGTGTGTTCTGAAAGCTTATCTTTAATGGGACAGATACTTTTGGTTCTAACGATCATCTATCTGCCTTCTGACAGTTCACTAAAGATATAGAAAAATAAAACATTAAGGGTTGCTCATATGAAAATCATTAATAATTTTAGTAATAATAAGGAAATTTCCCCTTTTTTTTCTCCTAGAGGTAGCCAGCAAAGTCCCAGAGTCTAGCATGATTAAGATTTGAAGACTGAAGAGACTCAGCTCCTATTTAAGGTCCTTGAGTTGCATTAATCAATAAGGCCAGTAGGTGTCAAGATGGGAACCAATGGAACAAGTCCAACTGGACCATTTTAACAACTCCCATGTGCCCAGCCATACTCCACTGCAGGAGAAAAATTTAATTTCTGTTAAGTCTAGTGGTGGTAGCTCAGAGCCAAACAATTCCATTCAACCTCAGTGATTTTATTCATGTTATTTTTTTTTAAATCCTCTATAGATTGCATCTAACTTAAATGGCCCCAAATGATAAATTTGTTTGTTGCAGGTTCTGGGTTGCTTTTGTTAGTGAAGATATATTATGAGCATTTTCCATAAACTTTTTACAGGGGCAGTGAATATTTCAAAGTATTTTCAGACTCGAGCTGGTTTAGCTCAGTGGATAGAGTGTTAGCCTGCAGACTGAAAGATCCTGGGTTTGGTTCCAGTCAAGGGCACATGCCTGGGTTGGGTGCTCAATCCCCAAAGTGGAGTGTGCAGAAGGCAGCCAATCAACGATTATCTCTTGTCGTTGCTGTTTCCAATGCTCCCTTCCTTTCTGAAATCAATAAAACTTGTATTTTCAGTTCGTTGATCATAATAGAATAGCAAAAATATGATATTTACAATGACCTTTTCATTGACCTTTAAGAAGTTTCTTGAATGAACTAACAAAATAGTAGAAACTTGCTATATCATCCAATGACTGCTTTCACTGAGTATGAAACCTTCCCCATTGTAATAGATTGCATTTCACCAATAAATGGCTAGTATCGTGCAATATAAATGTATTTTTAACTTAAACCTTCAATCCCTTAAGTATGTGGGCATAATCATAATAAATTTATGCAATAGATAAAACCATTTAAGCTAACATAGAGTGAAAAGAGGATAAAGAATATTACTCAACTTTTCTAAAGTCATTCATCAGAGCCAGAAGTACACATCAATTTCTTGATTCCAAGTTTTCTATTTTAAGATTAATGTAAATTTTATCTTAATTTTTAAAAATCATAACAATAATGATCTTATTAGTAATGACTCCAATATTTGAGTTACTGCATTTTTTTTAATGCTTTCATATATTCAACCATAGACTAAGCTACTGGTCCTAAGTCAAAATTTATTTAGAATATCACTGATCCTCTGACAATGTATTTGATGGGTTGGGTAAAGATTGCTAGAATTTATGAAGTTTAACACAGCAAAGAAAGTAATTTATGAATTTGGATTAATCAAATGAACTTTCATGAATCACTTCAGAAAGGCTTCACTTGAAAGGAAGAATATATGTGTAATTTCTCATATTATTAATAGATACTTAGATTGGGGGAAAATACCTTTGGACTCTTCCAAGGTCTATTGTTATTTTCCCACAGACTAAAGAGTATGGTAATGAGGGTCACTCCCAGATCATTGAAGATAATCAAGTATGGAAATAAATTAAACAAAACACAGCAGCTGGTGCGATGCACACACTTTGCTTCCTAGGCCCATGATTGAGTGGGGCTAGATGAGCAGCCAGCCTATTCAGACTGAAAATAGTGCCTTTGACCCAGAGGAAGAAAAATGAAGTATTGTATAAGGCAAGGCAGCAAAAAAACAAAAAGAAATGTGATGAGCATAGTGCCTTAAGAGCAGTGTGGTGAGGGAGAGGAATGGAGATGTCAGAGAACATATGGAGAGATTCTTTTCTGGGCAATGTGGTCAGGAATAAAAAACCCCTTTGCCTCTCTAGACTTGTCTTTTTCTCCCACCACCCCCCCCCCCAATTCGCTGCATGTCAAATTAAAAAAAAAAGAGATCCCCATTAATTAAAAATATAATTTCTGAATAATTGTGACCCCCAAACAGGATAGAACAAAGCTGTTATCTACATTTTATTTATTTAATTACTCATTTGTTTATTAATTGGCACACAGTATAATGAAGATCTGCTAAGTGTAAGACTGTGCTCCTAGATAGGGAGACAGGCATTGAAGACTGTTTTTTCTCTCTTGAAATTGGAAGTTTAACTGGCTGTAATTCTAATAAATATGTGTTTGTGGTGTGAGAGACTAGTTCAAGAAAGATGACCTGAGTGATTCCCACATTGCCATAAGTATAATTTTTGACTAATTATAACTGGAAAATAAGAGCAAGTAACCAGCAGACTGAAAAATGTTGGAGGCTTTCTAAAAGGAAGCACCTGGGTAAGTTGGACGGAGAGGAGGAGATCACAGGCCAGACCAAAACATGTAGGAAAAGATGGTTAGAACTGGAGGTGTAATTTCAGGGGTTGTTCACACTAGATTTGATTAAGCTAAAGAAAATGAGAGGGCTCTGGGGAAATCATCAGGGTGCTAAACTGAGAACATTTTTTTTTTAAAGCAGCAGGCTGGTTAAGAACCTTCTCTTATGCTATTTCTGACCTGGGATTGTACCATTGGGAATGAAAAGTGGGGCAATGGCTTAGGTGGCTGGCATTCCCAGAAGGAGCAGAGGTTCTTTGCCACCGATACAGAGCATTAGGCACAACCACTTCAGTAGAATAACCAGCCACACTCCCAAGGACTCCAGAAACAGGCTTCTGCAGTCAGTCTGAATCCACATAAAGGAGAACTGGAATTGTAAAAGGCAAATATAACCAAACATTTGAAGAGAAACCATACTCAAAAGAAGATGACTCAATGTACCCATGGAAGAACTAACACCCAACAGATCAAGATAACTTTTACTTATTTTACAATCTGTTTATATTTGCTCTGAATTCTAAATGTTCTTGTGGATATTACATTAACAAAGTAACCAGGGCTCATAAAAACTAAAAATGGAATCCTCAAAATTTATACTTAAAACTTGTTTTCCAGCTGAACATGTGAAGTTTGAAATTCATCACTCGTATCCTTGTCATAAAGAGAAAAATGAACAAGCTGAAAAGCAATCATTTTTTCTTGGACATGTTAGAGGTCTGAGAAATGAACAGACCACCACCCCCAAATCTGGAGAGACAGGGGAATCCATGGAGTCATAGCTCAAAGCCAATATCTGCTTATCTGAAGTAGAAGCCACCAGAGCTGTAAACTGGTTGGGACAATTAAAGGGTAATTTTGAGTAATTGCTCTGCAGTCTGAGTGTGAGCTATGCACTTGCAGGAGGCCTTGCCTTTCCCTGGATAACCAGCAACCTTGGAGGGGGCAGAAGACAAGAGCCAGGACCTGACTGATGGTCACAGGTCTGGACCTCCAGCAGGCTAAAGATAACATCTTGACCTAAGTTGTCTCAGCTCTTGGGTCCTAAGTTGTAATGACCTCTTACTTTTTGTTTTTCCATAAAATCAGACAGAGGGAAGCCAAAGCAGACCTCAGAGCTGTCCTCAAGACCTGAAGAAATGATTTACTATTTCATCTCCAACCAATCAGCTCCCAGCAGGACCCCAAACCTTAAGCCAGGGTACCTTCAGATTTTGCCCTGTATAATCTGTCACCCTCATGCCACTGGGGAGTTGGGTTTTTAGGGGCATGAGCTCCCACATTACAGATGGGCCAATCCTATGATAATAACTTTCTTGTCTGTAAATTCTGGCTTGTACATGTGTTTCAGCCCATGTGCATAGGTGAAGGGAATTAACATTGGGGTTTAATAACACATAAATACATACACTAACAGTGTTTCCCAAAGTGTGGTACGCATACCCCCAGGGGTACGGGAAGAGTTTGGTGGGGATATGCATTGCACCATGCCTAGCTGTGGCTAATTCTACATTCTCATGAGTATGAGGGGTACTCAGCTTTACAAAAATTATAGAAGGGGTACACATATGTCAAAAGTTTGGAAAACACTGCACTAGAAGATGGAAAATTGATTATAAGATTAGAAATGCTTCTTTTCCCCCAGCTTTTACCACCACACTAACGGGGATTTGGGATAATGGCAGTGCACTGCAGGGGAAAGCTTCAGATTGTCTATGAAAGAATCCTTAGGGAAGCTCAAAGGAGACAAGAACACCAGGGAAATTAGAAGGTTCTGACACCCACAGGAACAATTAACATAAAGCAGAACCCAGCCCTTAGCAAGATTAACATAAGACGTCACACCAGAGACCTAATTATCTCAGTTTTTATTACATGTTACATCATGTCCAGCTTTCCACAATTTTATTTTTAATTTGTTGGATATCAGTCTCACAATTAGACGGGAATTATATGTTTTGGGAAAGAAAGACCCGGAGGCAAAGAGGGTTCTCATACAAATATATTGAATACATAGCCCACCTGCATGGGTCAGTGGTCGAGTATATAGCCCACCACAAGAGGTCATGGTTTGATTCTTGGTCAGGGCAAATGCCCGGGTGCAGGCTTGATGCCCAGTGGGGAGATGCAGGAGGCAGTCAATCAATGATTCTCTATTATTATCATAGTGACTTATCATTATTGATAATGGCCTCGAACACTGACCGAGGCAGTGTTTGTTCATCAATACTGATTCCCCATAATAAAAAGAAAGGAATACTATGCACATATTATTGACTTGTATGAAACATTGAAGTTAGATATAATTCTGATTCTTCATAATATCTTCGAGGAAAATAAAAAAGAATCAGAAAGAATACTTCCTACACATTTTGTATGGCATTACTCTAATACTAAAACCAGATAAAGACATTTAGATTTCAAAATAAAATCAGACACACTGTTTACAAATGACACACATGAAAATAACAAAAACAAGGTTAAAATCAAACAACATAAAAAGATCAACCATGCAAATTTGAATAAGAAAAGGAGGAATAGTAGCATCAACCTAAAACAAAACAGAATTTTAGATAAAAATATGAAATGGCTCTATGAGAGATATTTCATATGAAGAAAATTAAATTTGTGGAGAAGATGCAAAACTGCAGTTTTATACACCTAATAGTATGGATTTAAAATACATAAAACAAACACTGATGGAAATGTAACAAGAAATAAACATCCAAAATTATACTCTAAAGGTTTTATTTACTTCTGGAAAGAAAATGACATTCTAAGGTGAGGAGAGCTACTTTTACTTTCTAAATGATTTAACATTTGCAGATTATTGTGAAAAAAATCTAATGTTAGAAATAATGCTAAATATCCCAGTCATCGCCAATGTCAATCCCATTATTCCCTAGAGTCACCCATTCTATGAGTTTGATATTATCCTTTTAAATCTTGTCTTTTCAATTGCATTTATCTAATACATAAGCCTATAAAAACACAGTGTTGTTTTATTTGATTTATTGTCTGGGTTTGGCTAATTTTATGTAAGTGGCATGATTGTAACGTATTAACTAACCTACCTATATCTTTCAAACTTGGAGTGAAAGATCTCTTGCTTGAAAATCTTTCCACATCAGGATATAAGTCTACCTAGTTGTATTTAACTGCTCTTGACCTAATAATACACTGCTGTTTATTTCTCTGTTGATAAACACTGAAGCTGCTTCTAAACTGCAGGTTGCTGTGAATACCTTTCTGTAAGCCATTTATTAGGGGGCAGGGGGTGTATTTCTGTATTTCTGTTGGGCACTCTGAGACCTGGAAGTGAGACTGTTAGAGTGAAGCATATGCTCATTTAAAATATTGATAAATTATGACAAATTGCTGTCCACATAGGCCTAACCTTTGGCAGTTCAGGGTTAGTTTACTACTGTGGTCCCTGTTGTCACTTGACATTTGGCCATTTCCCCCAAGCCTTCCACTCCTCTGGCTTTGGATTGTCTGTGTAGACAGCTCTGGATTCTAATTCCAGCCCAGATGTTAATTAGTTGTGTACTCCAGGCAAGTCATTTACTCTCCAGACATCCATTTCTTCATCTGGAGATGAATAACGTAGAGCTCGGTCCTAAATTTCCCTCCTGTTTTGTTACACCATAATTTTATGTTTCAATTTTGAAACGTTGGATTGAAAAGGCTCATAAAGTAAGAGAACTCTGAAAATAAAAAAGACTATAAAAATTGAAGGCATTGTTAGTTGTTAGGCAGCCAGCTTTCTTGATACTCAGTAAACAGGGAGAGAAGGGAGGCAAGTGTTTATTAATGGGTCTAATTCGCTACCTGGAGCCTTGAGGCAGAAAACATAAACTAAAGTATGGCATTTCAAAATCATATTGGCAGTGACAGTAAGAGAAAAAGTCAGAAGTAATTAAAGCTACACACAAAGTAAGGCAGAAAAGGGAAATACACAATTGTAAAATGTCTCCAAATAATCTCAAAAGGCAAAAACAGATGATTGTGACCAGGAACAGGTAGTACAGATAAAGGCCCCATTCTCCTCTCCCTCTGAAAAGAAGGAAAGACAAGAGAGCTCACTTGGAAAGAGATACAGGTAGGGGGATAGGGGAATGATAGAATAGACATATAAAAAAATGTATTGCTGAAACTGGTTTGGCTCAGTGGTAGAGCGTCGGCCTGCGGACTGGAAGGTCCCAGGTTCTATTCCCGTCAGGGGCATGTACGTTGGTTGCGGGCACATTCCCGGTAGGGGGTGTGCAGGAGGCAGCTGGTCAGTGTTTCTCTATCATGGATGTTTCTAGCTCTCTATCTCTCTCCCTTCCTCTCTGTAAAAAATCAATAAAAATATATTTTTTAAAAATGTATTTATTGTTTATCTAAATTTAAATGTAACTGCATCCTGAATTTTATAGGGTGATCCTAGTTATCCTTTGATCTTAGTACTGACATAAAAGCAAAGCCAGCAATGACTTTTCAAGTCCTAAGGTTAAATGACCTGCAGACTCCTCAGCATAATATATCAAAAAATAAAGACCTACATTACTCAAACCAGATACCCTCCCCTGATGGGTTCCTTCTACCTTTCTGCTAAAATTTAATCCATTAAGTGCTAACACTTACCTTCAAGATACATCTCAGACCCCATGCATTTTTCTGAGCTCATCTTCTTCAGGACACCATGATCTCTGGCCTGGATTAATTCCATAGGCTAGAGTGGATTCACACCCCAGGGCCCTCTCCAACCCTTTCTTCTCTCATAGCCAGAGTGAATTACTGCCTCCTCTTAAACTTCATCCAAAAGCAAACTCCTTACAGGGCCCACAGGGTGAATGTGTGCCTCTCCACCCTGCCCACTGGCTATTTCCCTCAGCTCTCTGAGTGTCAGCTACTGTGGTCTTAGTTTCCTGAATGTGCTCAACTTTCCTCCCTCCTCAGTGCATCTTTTGGCTTTCTTTTAGGCTTTACCCTCTGCACCTCCAAAGTTGACTTCCCCTGCACAGATTTGACCTCCTCTAATGACACCAATCTTAGAAGAGATAGGAGTGCCTTTGAATGACATATTTTTGAGTCCCACAAAAATGATAAATGAACAATCTGATCTTTGATTTTTCTTACCTTAAATTTTCCATTCCAGCCAAATGAATTTACTGACTTCACCAGCTCATTCCATGTATGTGAATTTGCAAGTTATTGTTACCTTCTTATATTGCCGTTCCTGAATTTTCAATGGTCAGGGTAGCATTTTGCTATAAGACCAATTGAAGTTCTCCTTTCTCTATGAAATTGGGGCACCCTTCCTGCTTTCCCTAATGTCTACCTCCCACAAGCCAGCATGGCTGTAGTCACCATGTTGTGGTGCAGAGAGAGCATACAGACAGACATTCCTGGGTTCAGTGCCATCTCTATAATTGACAAGCTTAGTTAGGAAACTTATCAGAGCTTTAGATTCTTCAACTATAAAAAATGAATTATAGTATTATGCTTACAGTTCGAGAGGGAATAAAACAAGATATAATAGCATAGTTCCTGCCACACAGCACACAATTTACATTAGTTTCCATTTTCCTTTCTCTTTCCCTTGTTTGATGCTGAGAATATGGAGAATATGCTGCCATAGGATGTGACAAATGAATGTAGACTGATAAGAACAAGGTGATGGGAAATAAATTAATAGAGTCCAGGAACTGCAGAAATCTTGCAAGTCATAAAGACCCTGAATAGAGCATCCTTAGTTCATTCCAGACAACTGTAGAAGAGCAGCTATCCTTTCTATTAATGCCTTAAAGAAAGATGATGTTATAAACTCAGCTCCAAGAGGCTCCAGAAGGAATTATAAACTATGATTTATTCTCCTATCATCATAGAGACCTTTGGAAGCTAGATATCCCCTCTCCCTTACTTCCTAAAAATCTACTGGCTGCATACAGGCCATCTAAATATGTTTCAAATGTTTAAGATTTTTTTCAAAAGTTTAAATACTTTGCTACAAATGTTTACCTTTTAACCCTGATATTTTTAATATAATGCTATTGATATAATTTGATATTCACACTTGCTTCCAAATTGTATTCTCTTTAACATAGAATGACTGGCTTCAACTCTCAAAATGTTTTGTGATCAATGTCTAAAAATTATTATTCTTTTTATTGCATTTTTTAGAGAGAAAGGACAGGAGAGGAAAAGGACAGGAGAGGGAAACCAGCTGCCTTCTGCATACCCCCTACTAGAGATTGAACCTGTAACCTTGGCACGTGCCCCTACTGGGAATTGAACTGGTGACCTTTTGGTGCATGAAACAATGCCCAACTAACTGAGCCACACTGCCAAGGCTAAAAATTATTTTTAATATACTTTAACTAAAAAAAAAATCTGTATAGGTATCCTTTTCACTTTGGATCATAGCAAGGAAGGATTCTCTGTGAAGGGAAATAATATATTATTTTTTTAATATTTAGAAGTATTCACATTTTGAAAGTGAAAATAAGCATGGAATTTAATTCTGAAGATGACAATCATAGGGTAGAGAGGATACAAATGAATTGCATGAGAAGTGACTAGAAACCACATTACTGTAGTGTCATTGGCCTGAAGTATCCATTTCTCACCATTACTTGAGGTGATCACAAAATGAAATCTGCTCAGGGAATTTGCAACTCTGCCTTTGTGAATTCTCCAGGCTCCAGAACCTGAACATCTTCTACTCTCCCCAATGGTCCCTGCCTAAATGTCATACCAGATCCAGAAGCTTCCCTTTCTACTGTGCAAAGCTGTAAGATGCCAGCTGTAAGATGATCAGACTGGACACTACCTCAGTCTATCCTTCTCACTTTCCCTCCTTTCAAGCAAAGATTCTTTCTCATCTGGAAAGCAACACAATTGCAATCAACTTTCGGGTTCTGTTGGGTGAGTAAAATGGCTTTGAGTGAAGTCTGATCAATCAGCTTAAAAGAGGAAACCTAATTTTGTAAGAAGATTGGGTTCCAATCACTTTATTGGTTTCTGCAGATAATTCTTTAAGTGGAGGGAAGGAGACAATTGGATTGGCTAGGCTGGGACACTCTGGAGGCCTACCAAGGAGTTTAATTTATTTATATTTATTTTACATCCATGCTCAGCAGGGGACCCTCGTGAGGAAAGTACCCTGTGCATACACACTAAATATCATTACATTGGTTGCCACGTTCTCTCTTCTCATAAAACACGATTGGAGCACAATAAATATGGAAATATGGAATGCATTCAATTAAAATGTTATTAGTTATAGCAGTTGTAGGAACTTCTTATGCATAATCATAAAGCCCTGGCTCCCAGGAGAACATCAGGCAGGATGTTTCAGGCAATTTCTCCCAGGGAGACCTAGGAGGCGGCGGACACTATAAAACCCCCTACTCATTTAAAATGAATTCATATCAGCTGCTGAAAAGATATAAACTATCCTCACCTCATACATCTTATATGATAGAAAACACAATATCCAACAGAGAAATTGGACCCTAAATTTTGGAATGGCATACAGCAACACAAATGCTGGAAAGAATGATTTTTTAGTTTTTATCATTTATGTGTAACATAATCATATAAAAAATAAGGATGAATTTAATCATGTATGTATAACATAAACACATAAAAGAATAATGATTAATTTATTCATCACTTTAAGAAATAATCTGTGATGTGACCTTGGGCAAAGGACTTATCCTTACTAAGGTAATTTTTGCCCCAATAATCTAGTGAAACAGGAATTTTTAGGGGTGAAAAGAAGGTTTAGGAAATTTTAGAAATAAAGGGGACCATAGACAAAACAGGTTTACAGAGCAGCAGAAGGTATATTTCCATAGAATAGGAAAGCTGAAAGCAGCCAAAGGTCTATATTTACAAAATAAAGGAAAGGAAGTCCCTCATTCAGAGGGAGAAGAAGGAAGTCCAAATGGGATATGAAAATAATAAGAAAGGAGGGGGGAAAAACCCTCACCCATCCCATGTGAGGTTCGACCTTTGAGCTCAAAAGTTACCATAGTAACCAGGCCAAGGGAATAGTGACCAATCAGAGGGGATATTAAGGCACAAAGATCTGCAGCCTTTATAAACTGTAGGGAAAAGGGACTCTCCCCCTTCCTACGTGGGAGTCTGTGCTATAATATTATTTTCCCTCCCTCACGTGGGAGTCTGTACTCACTCTTCAATAAATGTCCACCTTTGCTATGCCACCTTCCGTCCGTGGATTCATTCTTTGAATCCACTGGACAAGAGCCCGGGAACAATCCTGCCCAGGGGAACACTGGGTGTTCCAGTCCAAAAATTCTACTTCACTAGGACTGGGGTGGAATTTGTAGGAAGAAATGTCAGTTGGACCCAATTTGTAAACCCACTTCCACCATTTAATACCTCTGTGTCTTTTTTTTTCCCCTGTGGGTTTTTTATGCAGTTTACCTCTCTAGACCTTTTCCTTTAAGTTTTAGATAACTGATTGGTGAGATGGGGGAGAGAAGAGAAAATAAGGTATCTAATGACTACTAATGAGGTAACATACATTGCAACAGATGGAATAACTATTATTATTTTAGCACTTAATGTGCATTATGTCCATGCAAAAACACTGGCAGAAGGACTATAGAAACATGAATTCAAAGGAGTCAACTAATTATAATTATATAGTGGGTACCTACCAAAAGATCAAAATACAAGAAAAGTTTGTTAAGTTACAAGAGATGTAGGGAATTAAAATCCTCGCCCTGAGGTTTCTTTTTAAAAGGAGGAGACAAGACTAAACCACTCAATAAAATTAGAGACAAATAAATATTGTTGGCATCACACATTTAGTATCCAGTAAAGACCAAGTGGGATCACTAACTTGCAGCAGCAAAAGAGGGCAGTTGAGAAAGGGAAAGGCAGAAATGAACCAAGAAGTTTCAGAAAGGTGCTTTTTGGATAGCATGAAGGTCATGAACGAAGACAATGAGTGAAGAAATACACAGATGCACATTTGGGGTTCAGGACAGAAATCAGCATGGCTAAAGCAGTGGCTTTTTCTAGGCATTAGTAGTAAGAAAGCTAGGCAGCTGTGGCTGAGCTGAAGTGACATAAATTCTGGAGCAACAATAAGTCCCTAAAACAAAGAGTAATTAAGAAAGTAGAGTCTATTCCATGCTTCTATGCCCCTGGATCTATTTTGTTCAGACTGTGGAATCTCAGAAGTAAGGGGCAAGGAGAGTGAGAAGAGATCCACCCAAGACATTATATGCATAACCCATTCACATAGACAATAGGGAAGGTTTGGAGGGGAGGGGGCTGGCTAGAAGAGGTCAATGGGGGGAGGGACATATGTAATACTTTTAACAGTAAAGATTTTAAAAAATAGAAAGTAGAGTCTGGAATTACCATAAATCATGTTTATCAGTTATTTAAATGTGCTTAGAATCTAGTATAAAAACCCACCTAAGATGGTGGCTAGAGAAAAGAAGATGCTGTGGGGAGGGCGAGAAGTCAGGGAACTGTGAGGAAGGGGTGGAGAGCCAAGTCTGTGAATCTATCCTTTAATTCTTCCATTTCACATCCAAAAGGGAACATCCACAGCACAGCCATTGGCAAACCATTCTCTATAGTACTCTATGGGTTAGACAATTACCATAAAATATTAAAGAGGCAAGCTGGGTCTCAGCTTGCATTACTAATGAGAAACATTTTTCTTTTCTTTCCTATTTCTCCCCACAGAAAGAACTCCTTCCTTTGCCCAAGGTCGTTAAATGTGTTCTGTTCCCATAAAGCTTAAGAAAATATGCTTCTCAAAAGCCCATGAGAACAAATTGGTGGCACTGCCTGGGGAGAATGTTACACAATGAACAGGGGAGAATGTTACACAGTGAACAGGCCTTGAGTTTATTCCCCACCTCCCTGGCAAGAAGGTTTGAGTGAAGAACCTTCCACAAGAGGCTGAGGAGAGGGCCAGATAAATGATGTGAAGCCCAGAGGCAAAGGTTAACTGTGGGACTCTTCACACCCTCATTCTTTGTTTGCCAAGGTCTGGCAGTTTGCTGTGAGCACTGATTTCCTGGAGAGGGGGGAGCAGCTGAAAGTAGCTCCTAAGACTCCAGGCTTCATTAGGAGGAATGGGAGAAAGAAGGGAGACTTTTGGTTATGGTGTCATCACTGAGGACTCCTACAATAAAGTGACTCTGAGAGAGAGCTCAGCTGGGAGAGCTGATCAAGGCCCTATGACATACCAGACTGTAAAGGATGAGATGAGTTAGCCAAAGAACTTTCAGGTTAGCATGCTCCTACTTGGTCTTTTTTCCCAGCAGGCAGTGGTTCTCAACTTGAGACCACCAGGTCAGCAACATCAGCTTCCCAGGGGAACTCATTAGACATGTAAATGTTTATCCCCATCCCAAATCAGAACCACAGGACAGAACCTAGTCTAACAAGCCCTGCAGGTGACTCTGAAGCATAGAGAGGCTGGAGAACCACTGCCCCAGGAAATAATCTCAGCCCCAGAGAGCTTTTCCTTCTAGGCCAGGAACCTGTGACTTAACCCAGTCAGTCTAGCCATTGAACTGTGGCTCCTTGAACTCTGATGTTAGCTCTATGATCTATGATTTGGACAATGACTTCATGAGTCTAATCCAGTGCTAATAAAAATCGGTATTTCAAAACTTCTCAAGATTGTTGAGAGGAAAAATTGGAGAAATTATTCTAAAACTTTGTATCTGTAATGGAAGTGCTCCTGAAATTCCATTGTGCTTTAAAATACAATTAGAGATTTCATTTCACTTAAGGCATTTTGCTCAGTAATTTGCACTAAAGAATGATGTGGTCTTTTATACAATTTTGGAGACAATCATCTAATTGATGGTTTTGCATCTCAGCAAAATAAAGGATATATTTTTCCCTAGAATAATATTAAGATCTTTTTAAAAGCCTGGTCACAAATTCAGGCCTGCCATCAAATAACTATTTCCATTAAGACCCTGTTGTGGACTAGGAGTCACTCAATCAGCATTTGTGTACTAAGTGTACTAAGAGCATTCTGTCTGCCCAGGAATGGGCTAAGTTTGGGAGTATTCTGAACTAAACACATTATCTAGACCCTCAAAAAAAAATTGGGTTTATTTAAGGGAAAATGTTCGAAGATGTGCTATACTGTATATATTCATGGATATCAGATATTATACAGACTGGAAATCCAACAAAAAGTCCCAAGATTTATCTCTTTAATTTCATTTAACTGGAGAACTAGATCTCTTGAGTTTTGTTTTTTTTTTTCTTTTTTCTGTGATATAAATGTTGTCTTTGAAATAATTGTTCTCCCAATGGTATTTTATTATGCCTTTTCTCACCTGCTTAAGCCTAAAGGTCTTGATTCAGGCTGGCCATGTGTTGAAATTAGGTTTTAGAAATCAAAAGAGCAGCTCTTGAATGAAAAATGGAAGAAAAATAATGGAGGGTGGGGCTGACAAGTGGTGCGTGTAGGTAATTCCACACTAAACAATCGGTGCTTCTCTACAATAGGAAATGGAAGATGAGAGTGTTTCCCATCCTCTGGGGAAATAATTCAAATATACACTCTTATCAAACTCTAATAATGTTCCTGCTTTTGCCTGTTTTCCTTGATGAAGCTGATAATTACAGAAATCTACATTTATCTGCATTTTTGTGCTAGAAGTCACTGAAGCATCAGCACCTCATTTTAAAGTGCATGTGCCTGCAAGTGGCAAAAAAAAAAAGAAAACATGAAATGTTATACAATGCAGGCAAGGGGAACAGAAATATAATTCATTTCAAGAATGAGCTGTGAGCTTGCTTCTCTCTGCTTGTTGTCCTTGACCTCAACAGCATGCAAGGGAGTTATCTGGTTCTGAATCTTTTTTTAAAGTCTTCTTCAGTCTGAAAGCATTTTCCCCCAGCAATGTAACAGAAACTCCCGTTTCCATTCCTACCCACATCTACCCCCAAACAAATAATCAAACAAACAAAAAAAAAAAACCCACTGATAGAAATAACACTACTTAGAAACATTAACAAAAAATTAACTAAAATATTGTTTTACAGATCCTCTACTCCATTCATTTTCCTGAAGAGATTTGACAAATGTGTCCCAGAGAATTTAAATGACTTTTCCAAGACCACAAACCAAATTGAAAAGCAGAGTTGAAGAAAAGCTATCCACTCTCACCTTGACATCAGTATCTCTAACTCCAGTCTGAAGTCTCTAACTCCAGCCTGAAGTCTTATTCCTGTGGCCTTCAGGCTAACAGTTTCAGCTTAAACATGCTAATCATGAGTGGGATTCTGCTTAGGGCTGAGTTTTTACAAAAACAACCCCTGCTTTCTCCTTTCCTTGACATAAAGGAAGCCTGAAATCTATACCTTCTTAAGATGAATTGGAGAGCCTAGGAGGGCTCCCATCTTCTCAGTTGACACCTTCTTGACCAATATACTTTTCTTTACTCCAAACTTTGACATTTTGTTTTGAGTTTTGGCCTTTTGCAGAGTCAGGCACTCGGGCTTTGGACCCGAAGCACTCCAGCACCTCAACCTCGTTAAGGCGTTGCCTTCAGGCTCAGAACTTGTATTTTACGGGATCCCACCTCCTGTTTAATTTTGTTAACTTCATTTTTAATTTGATACTTTGATGGAGTACTTGTGAAAGAACACTGGTCCTTTTCAGCCTGCCATGCTGAGATCCTGCGATCAGGTTAATTTATGGGAGCCAGTTCTGCAGCCATCTGCATGAGCTCAAGCGGAACAAAAATGGATGTTGGCAGTTTCAGAGTCAGTTACTCTCGTCTACATTTTTAATTTTGTGATTTACTTCTTAAAGGCTGTATGGTGCATGGATGGCTGTAGCAGGAAATATTTTTTTAAAAAAATGTTTGTATTGATTTTAGAGAGAGGGGAAGGGAGAAGAGAGAGAGAAACATCAGTCGGCTGCCTCCTATACATGTCCTACTGGAAATTGAGCCCATAACCCCATCCCATCATGGTTTCTGACAAGAAATCAAACCAGCAACCTCTAGGTACATGGGATAGCACTCAACCAACTGAGCATAAAGACGAATTAGAGTAGAAACTTTTGGGGGGAAAAAAGACAAAACCAGAGTTAATTCAAGAAACAAA
Organism: Pipistrellus hanaki; assembly: GCF_964339955.1. Taxonomy (NCBI): domain Eukaryota; kingdom Metazoa; phylum Chordata; class Mammalia; order Chiroptera; family Vespertilionidae; genus Pipistrellus; species Pipistrellus hanaki. The sequence continues at coordinate 41,723,936 of NC_140516.1, read as the reverse complement.
CAAAAACTTTCTTCTACTGCAAAGCACAGCAAGTCCCCATTGCTTTTCGCTACATGAATTTAGAGATGCTCTCTTATAAAATGGCAGAAAGTGTGGCTGACTGTGTGGCTATGGATCCCAGAACCACTGCTTGGTAATCACTTTAGGCAAGTTAACTTCTCCACCTGAGTATCTTGATCTATGAAAGAGACAATAGCACACATATACACACTGGTGAGTAATGCGTTCATATACATAAAGCCTTTCAAATAGCATGTGGGTTTAATGCTCAAAGACGTTAGTGATTTTATTTTTACTAATTTTTATTATTATGTGCATTAGGTTGGAATGTTACCATTGTAATTAGCTAGTTATTAATAATAGAAAAATAGCAAAGGCAAGGCCAGACATTATATATTTTTTTAAATCAATCTTTATTGTTCATATTATTACAAAGGTTCCTCATTTCTTCCCCCCTCCACCAGGTTCCCACCCTACCCTCTGCCCCCTCCCCATCCATAGGTGCACAGTTTATGTTCAGTCTCTTCCTCCGTCCCTTTCCCCGATAGTAAATCCCTTTTCAGATAGTAAATCTGTTACTTAGCATTTTCTCATATCAATAATACCTCCACATGCCCAATGATACACTTCACACAAAAGACATTTCCAAATAGGTCAACCAGCCTCATCCAGGCCCCACCCAAGGCACTCACAGATCAACACCCCAGCGCTATACTAACTCAACACATCCAGATCTAAGCCTTCATCACTTGATTCAGCAGACCCTCAAGTTCCCGCAAAAGTTTCCAGCCATGTCTGAGAGGCAGCCGTGGGCAGGGACAGGCGAGGAGCGAGCTGTTTCGGGCCTGGCTGCTCCGGGCCTGGCCTCTGTTGCTTTGGTTCGTTCCACAACCAGCTGCTCCGGGTCTGGTCACTGCCGCTCCCTACCTAGTTGCTCTGGACTTGGCTGTTGCTGTTACAGGCCTGGCCGCACCCGACCCGGCTGCTCTGGGCCCGGTTGCTCCGGTCCCGGCCGCTCCGGGCCTGGCCGCTCCCAGCCTGTCAGCCGCTGCTCCGGGCTTGGCCGCACAAGACCCGGCTGCTCCGGGCCTGGCCGCTCCCAGCCCGGCAGCTGCTGCTCCGGGCCTGTCCGCTCCCAGCCTGGCAGCTGCTGCTCCGGGCCTGGCCGCGCCCAGCCTGGCAGCCGCTTCTCCAGGCCTGGCCACTCCCAGCCTGGCAGCCACTGCTCCGGGCCTGGCCGCACCAGACCCGGCTGCTCTGGGCCTGGCCGCTCCCAGCCTGGCAGCCGCTGCTCCGAGCCTGGCCGCTCCCAGCCTGGCAGCCACTGCTCCAGGCCTGGCCGCACCAGACCCAGCTGCTCCGGGCCTAAGGCCAGACATTATAGGATATACTATTTGGGAAGCTTCACCAGGAAGCTTTAACATTACTCAAGAACCCAACAAAGGGGAGATAGACACATGCTCAGTAAAATTGGGGAGGTGATTGCTATCACTCATACCTGAAAACAAAAGGTCATTGGTCAGAATGGGCTTGGCCACTGTATGGGATGGGAGGTTTGGAATATTTAATCCCATGAACAAAGGAATTCACTCTCTTGGTTCCTCTTGCTCTTCTTGGGACTCTTGGGACTTGTGTGACACTGTGCTTAGGGGCTTTCCTGCATTCACCCAGGGCGATGTGGACCACACATACAATGGATTCATGGATTGCATCCTAATGCTGAACTCGGACAGGCTCCAACATGGAAAGGAAGCTTTGGACACTGGCTCTGATTTTAGCTTTACCAAAGGGATGTAATTCTACAGAAATAAAGCTTTCGGCCATATCTCATTTCCGTAGGCTTCTGGGAATGCTATTCCAGCGATAGCACTTCCCAGTGCACCAAGCCCTTTTCTCTACTTGACTTTTTCTGCTCATCACATCAAACTGTGAGAGAAGAAGAAAGACCATCATTATCCCCATTTGAAACATCACATAACTGAGACTAAAAAAATAAAAGGAAATATGTGAAGATTTTGCATGGGAAAGTGAGATTAGAACTCCTGACTTAAATCCCATGCTCTTTACTCTTACTAAATTTAATTACTTAATAGCAAATGTCCCGATTTCATCCTGATTCCTGGATTGAAGTTAAAGTGAAAGTCCCAAAACTAACAAATGAGGCCCCGATATGATATGATGTACTACTTATATATTACTGACATCCTAAAAATTATCTTTCAATTATAAAAATTGAAAATAACATTCAAGTAAAAATGACAAAAAAGTAAATTTGGTTTTTCTTTCTCAGAGCGTCTGTCCAAAAGTAACCAAAATTACACTTTTAGGAAAAGTTCTGCAGAGGTGAGTGAACTATACACACTGTTCTGCAACTTGTTTTGTTTTGGTTTGGTTTGGCTGTTTGTCAGAATTTGTTTGTTTGTTTATTTGTTTTTAGATTAGCAATATGTCCTGAGTATCATTTTTTAACAGCTTACCTATTTCTCACTGTTTTCAGTGATGTATGGATATATAGTATTTTAATCAGTCTTTTCCCCAGTCTTTTCCTATTACAGATAATGTTATAAACATAGAGCATTAGGGCCTTTGGAAACATGGATATCTTTTATTTTGAAGTTACCTCACAGAAAATGTGTTCAATTTTCACATTGCAGAAACACTCGTGTCTGGAGCTGACCCTTCCTGAGAAAGTCTTTGACTATTCGAGTTTTGGATGATTTAATTTCATTCTCATAAGAGCAAAGCAGATATCAACCAAAAGGACAATGAAAGAGTAAAAAGTTCAGACAAGAGCTTTCTCTCTGTGTTTCATTCTCAGGGGTCAGCTGAGAGAGCAAAAGAACACTGGAGCTATATAATTGAATATTATCTTAAGTGTAGATGCCACGTCTTCTTTTAGGGCCATCTGAATGCCATCCAACAGACAAAAATGAGCAGTAAGGCAATTTCTTTATTAACTTTAAAGGAAATCCTTCAGTGAATTAAACAAAATGGTTTTTGTCATTTAATTCATTCTATGTAAATTTTTATTTTATTACCAGTGTGATTTACCTATTTAGATAAATATTATACTTAACTGTTTATTCTATTTTAATCCTCCATCACTTTAAATAATATTTTATGTGCTGTTTTTTGTTTTGTTTTTTTTTGGGGGGAGGTTGGTGTGTTTTTTTCTTTTCAGTTTTATACTTACTATTGTCTTCTGGTTAAAGTAGCAAAAGATTTTTAAAAGCTCTATTCCTCTAAAGCCCTATGTTTTGTGTAATTTTTCTACCACCACTACTAAAATTCTTACAACATAATTATATAACTTTGGGGAGAAACTTACTCAAATGTTGTGTTTTGCATTATTACACTTATTTTAATGGAAATGGAATAATCATCATCCCATAAGAGCCAAAGTGCATGTGATTACATTTCTCTTTTTTCTAGTTTCCCTTTGGTTAATATAGCCATTTTCCACCTTAACTTTCTGTGTTCTATTACTGAGATTTTTTTTTTGTTTTTTGTTTTTCTTTAAATGTTCTGAGAGAGTTTTCATATGCCTATACATGTTTTTGTCCAACTGCTGAATATTTTCAAACACACCCTTAGTTCCCACATATGTTTTCCTTGAAATAATCTCTCTTGTAGTTTTTTAACTTCCTGCTTCAATCTAAACTATTTGCTCTCTCTCAGTGGGTGTTAGCCTTATATTTCAATTCTCATCTGATGAAATTTCCTCTGTTCTGGATCCTAGTCCCATTCTTTTTTCTTTTTCTTTTTTCCTTTGCTGAGAATATAACAGTAGCTTCCTAAGAAAGAGAAAGCTTTTTTTATACATAAGCATGTATTAATTAGTAGAGGCCCTGTGCACAAAATTTGTGCATGGGGGATAGTGTCCCTCAGCCAGGTCTGCACCCTCTCCAATCTGGGACCCCTTAGGACAGGGGTCTTCAAACTACGGCCCGCGGGCCACATGCAGCCCCCAGGGGAGTCTGATCCTGCCCGCCAGGTTTTTTGGGCAGTGAGCACAGCCAAGGTGTTACAGTAGGGATTAGTAGTTCATATAGTTCGGCCCTCCAGCTCTCTGAGGGACCGTGATCTGGCCCCCACTTTAAAAAGTTTGAGGACCCCTGCCTTAGGAGATGTCTGACTGCTTGTTTAGGCCTGATCCCTCAGGGCATTCCTTTCGTAATCCTGGAATGCTGACTCCTAACCACTTGCCTGCCTGCCTGCCTGATCACCCCTAACCACCTCTGCCTGCTGGCCTGAGGCCCCTAACTGCTCCCCCTCCCAGCCAGACCAACCCTAGCTGCCCTCCCCTGCTGGCCTGATTGCTCCTATATTCCTCTGCCTCAACCTCTGCCACCTTGGCTTTGTACAGAAGGATGTCTGGTCTAATTAGCATATTATCCTTTTATTAGAATCTATACCCTGAGTATTGATGGTTGGTGGGGTGAAGAACTCAAGTTCATAAATCAACATCTGCCAGCATTTTGAAAGTGCTCTACGATATCCTGGCATGCAATAGGGGAATTCTGATGCCATTTGTTAACTTTCTGGTGTTGCAATGGGATTGTGATAAGGAGTCTTGATGAGGACTTTTTCCACCAACTAACTCTTTCAATCATAAGGACCATGTCCTTATATCCAGAGAAATTGTCTTTATAATTCATTTGATAATTCTCTATGCTTCATTTGATATTTTCTCTATGAGATTTTCTTGGCTCTATCTTCCAATTCCTTTATTAATTATATTTTTGGATATCACACATAATTTCTAAGTTTATTTAAATGTTTTTTTTTTTTATTTTCTTATTCCTACTCCTATTTATAGCATCCTGTTTTTGTTTCATGGCTATAGCTTCTTTTCTTAATTCTCTAGAAAAAAAAATAGATTTTACTTTTGAAGTTTTACCCCTGTTCTCTGTGTTGAATCAAAATTTCTTAAATTTTTTTAGGTTTTTCTTAAATTTTGAAGGTGCTCCTCAATTATTTAGTAATACTTAGTTATCAATTTATATTGTAGAATGAAACATTAAATAGCTGATAGCATCTCTAGATGCAGGGAAATTTTTTTTCTGACTTAGGCTGTCATTGTAGAGTGATTGGATGGCAAGTCAGTTTCTTGGTATAAATTCTTCAAATACTGATATTCTATATTCTTTCAAGTTTTTTACTTGTCCTAAGAACGGGTCTCTAGTCTGTTGTCTGGAAGTCTGGGAGTGGAATAACTGGGTAATATATCTCACTAATTTACTCTAGGAACAGTTAAGGATTAAAAAGTCAAATGACTTATGATTCACTTGGCATACTTTTCTAAGTGCCCATATTTTATGTCTGGTGCCTCCACACAATTCACTACTGCAAATACCAGGAGCAGCTACATAATTTATGGGGCCCAATGGGACAAAAAAGTGAGGCTCCTTGTTAAAAATTATTTTAAGATGTCAATATTACAGCAGCCAAGTTTTAAACAGGTATGGGACCCTCTAAGTATGGGACTATGTGTGATCATACAAATTGTACAACACAAAGGTAGTCTAGACAAGCACACACTCTGACCCCCACTCTACCTGGTTCAGAATCTCCAGAAGAGAATGAATCTCCTGCCTTTTGAGAAGATGGAAAGGGAATAATCATCAGGCCAAATGGGACAAAGATGAAGATTGAAGGAATGAACTATAGCCAATCCACATGTTTTCCATGTAATGCCTCACTCCTATTAGCTGTGATTCTTGAAAACTCCAAGAATCCAGGCTGTTCAGGATTCTATGGGAGAAGTCACCACTTCTCACAATTTCATAATTATTTCCTTCTGTAGCCATGATCTACTCTTAATAGTGAATTACTTCATTTTTCAAAACTTTGATGACATCTCTTATCTGTATTATCTCCTCTCTCACACTGTTTCAGCTTTTTGGTTTATATCTTTATTTTCTTAACTATCATTTGGGGACATATTAAATGGTATATATATATATATATATATATATATATATATATATATATATATTATATTTATATTTATATTTATATTTATATTTATATTTATATTTATATTTATATTTATATTTATATTTATATTTATATTTATATTTATATATATGCATTTTTATTTTCCAAAACACCATATTTAACCAGAATTCTAATATGTAACAATTTTCTTCTTTTATTATATTTACTAGAGGCCTGATTCATGAAATTCGTGCAAGGGTAGGCCCTTGCAGCCCTGGCTGTGTTGGCCCTCACAGCCCCAGCTGCCTCAAGGCCCCAGCTGTCTCATGGCCCCATGGCCCCACTCCCTCACCCACTGTTTGTTCCGCAAGGTCCTTCTGCCATCAGGTCTAATTAGCATATTAGCTCTTTATTATATAGTATGTAGTGGCCCAGTGCATGGAAAAATGCACATTGAAAGGAAATTAATTAGAAGAAATATGTTAATATTGTGATTCACTCTTTCCCTATAATAGAAGTGTCAACCAAATTCACGATAGACAATGACAGATCAAAACACATGCATGTAATTGGGACCAACAAGATCTTTATATGTATTGTGCATGTGCAAGTCAACTTAGCCTTTTTTTTTTAAAGAAAGTATTAATCAAAAAGGGATTTACCTTTCTTTTTAAAAAAAGTATATTTTATTGATTTTTTACAGAGAGGAGGGGAGAGGGATAGAGATTTAGAAACATCAATGAGAGAGAATCATTAATCAGTTGCCTCCTGCACACCTCCCATTGGGGATGTGCCTACAACTAAGGTATATGCCTTTGACCAGAATTGAACCTGGGACCCTTCAGTCCACAGGCCAATGATCTGTCTACTGAGCCAAACCAGTCAGGGCAACTTAGCCTTTTATGTATATAGATATGCGCTTAATTAGACCTGTGTTTTGATTTAGTTAAACTTTTTCCAGTCCACTGAAGCACCCCAACTTCTCTATTGGGTAATTGTTAGCAACACAGCAGTAAATATCAGCATGAAGCAGATTATTATTGTAGATCACACAGGGAGAACAAAGGGTAAAATATTTAACTGCAACCGTGTTTGACTATGTGAAAAAAAACTGAAGTCATTTTCAAGGTCCACCATTTCTTCTTTTCAGTGGAGTCAAATTTCTAAACTTTCTAAATCTGTTTTCCAGCTAATGAAAAGAAAATATAATTCTACCGAGTCTCCTATCTACCTACTCCAGGAGTTCTGTGAGGATCAAATGAGATGAGGAACAGGAAAATGCTTCACAGACATTTGGTTACAGTGTAAAATGTTTGTACCTGGCTCAAAATCAGGTAGTGTTCCTGGGCTGAAGAAATTCCAAGGAGGCTAGTTGCTAGAGAGAGGAAGCTGAGTATTGCTAGGTGGCATCATTACCTGGTGCTCACAGTGACCATTTCTGGGCTGGGCTGGGCTGTGGGCCACATTTTTTGCCATGTGGTCTTGGCAGTGTTGGTGGGTTATTGCTACAGGGTGGTGGCAGGGCCTGTGTCTTTCTTGGAGGAAGCCGCGTGTTGCTTTGTCTGCTCCAGGTCCATGGTGCCATTTCTTTGAAAATTGTCAGTACATGTCATGGCAGCTCCTGCATTGAGTGTCTGCCCTCTGGTTGTCAGTGTGCATCATAACGACCAGTCAGATGGTCAGAGGGACACTTAGCATATTAGTTTTTTATATATAAAATAAGATTCCTTTTACCCTCCAATTAATATGCCTTCACCTTTTACTAATAAAAATATAAATTTTACTTTTCTGAGTTTTTAAGTTTTAACATGTTTGAGCTCAAATATTATTTCCATCTCCACTTCCCTTATTAAAAAGGGCATACTTTTTAGAAAGTAGAGTGAACTATATTGTGTGCTTATTGATTCAAATATTTTAGTACAGTGTATGTTCTGTTCCAGCCAAATTGTTGGTCGAAGAAGATAAGATATTGAATTTTTAATTGCAAGCCATTCCAAAACTAGTTGTTTTGATACAAAACAACTAGCATACAATCAGTAGCTAACTATTCTCCATTGGTTTCAAGACAAAATGCTCAAATTTAATTAGAACTCTGAGGCACAGCCAAGAAATTGGTGACTGATAATCATTTGGACATAACTAAAACTTGAAGGTGGATGGCAGTGAAAAATAATGAGTATTAATGAAGGAAAGGATTATGCTGACCTTCACACACACACACACACACACACACACACACACAAAGACACAGTTTGTGTGTACACACACATGAGTGTTGTACACACACACCTTTCTAGAGATTCACTTAAAGTTATTATCAGTGTGCTGTATCAGTACTCAATTGTCTCATATAGCTAAAAAGACAATAAACTATCCAGAGAATTAATTGTATCTGATTCAACTTCTCAATGATCTCAACTACCTTATAATCATAGAAGCCAAATATAACCCAGATCTCCCAGCTGGTAGTGTATTGACTGTCTAATTAAGAAGCAAAACTGTCTGAGGTGATTTAATATTTAGCCTCATTCTGCAGTGAGATGGATGTCATGTCAAAAATCTGATGAAATATTCACAACTACAACCTATTCAACCCAGATGCTACTTGACCAAATTATGGAAAGGAGAGTGGGAAAAGACTATATATTTTTTTCTTGTGAACATTTTTCATTGTGTAAACATTTTTCTGTCCTGCTTTATTTCTCTCAAGAACTATAGAAGTATCTTCACTATACTTCTTAGAGTTTGGAAAATAAGTAAGCATCTATAGCTAAATGTAAGTCATTTTGTCAGATAACTATTTTGAAGGAAGGCAATTAAAATGTTATATTTATAGTATGACCTTATACCCTTGTAGAGAGGGAAAGAGGGAGGGAGGGAGGAAGGGAGAGAGGGAGGGAGGGAGGAAGAAAGAGAAAGAGAGAGAGAGAGAGAGAGAGAGAGAGAGAGAGAGAGAGAGAGAGAGAGAGAGAGAGAGAAATGAGAGTCTGGGGCTAAAGTTCTTATTATCTTTGATCATACACAACTGAAGACTTTTAAGAGGTATTTCTTCACATCTCCCTGCCAAGGAACCATCTAAAGATTATTCTCCATGAAATTTAAGGTTTCTGCCTTTTACTCTGTAAAGTTAAAGTATTATTTTTATTTATCCAACAATGGAAAATAATCCTAAAAACTTTGGACAAATTTAAGTTGGAAAAATTAAGTAGGTGATTCTCTTTTTCTGGCTCCTCTACTGAGTAAGTTTCCATTGATATGTGACCGGCTGTCCCCAAAAGTAGAGTGAACTTGTAATCATGTAGAAAGAATATCAATATAGCTGGAAATCCTAGTCTCTAGTTCAAATATGTGACCTACTACCTGTCCATGTGGCCTTGTGTAAACTCCTCAAATTCTTTGGACCTCAGTTCATTACTGTTGAAATTGAGAATAATGCCACCTACTCTTTTTTTTTTTTTTTTTAAAGGAAGGTCTCACTCAGTTTCTTCTGTGTCAGGCCATCTACTACACACTTTACCTAATAACCTGAAATTAGAACTATAATCTTATTTTAGTCCCCACAATAATTCTACTGTTAGATGTGATATTAATATAAGGCTCAGAGAGGTCAAGTTACTTGAAAAAGATCACACAGTTCATAAACATGAGAATCAGAATTCACAGTTAAGTCAATGAGGAGACACGATTAACAACACTATGTCATCCTACTTTAGATGACTGAGAGAAACCATTCCACTTCTTTTGGCAGCAGGTCATAATCTGTGCAGTGGAACAAATAAGAGTGCTATTTCACAAGGTTGTGAAAGCATTAAATAAGATAATACATGCATGACAATCAGATCCATGTACATGTAAGGGATATTATTTTTATTATAATTTTGAATATACTATGTATTATTAAATGTGTTTGGCAATTCCAGAACTTATCACATAAGTCCCATTCTCACCCATTAGCTGGCTAGAAAGTTCTAAATTAGGTGTATACCAGCCTAGATCATCATGTTTCTCAGAGGACTCGGAGGCTCACTGTGTCCCATTGTCTCCTGGGAGTTTCAACAATCACTGCTAGAGGAAGGCTGAACACTGTACACTTTTCTAGTTTGTATCAGCAATTCAAAACCTGAACTCTCACTCTGACACCAGAAAGCCTGTAGAGCACCTAGCTGGCTGCTCTTGTCCCAGAGTTCAGGAAATCTCAGAAAGTCTGAACATTAAGGCTTATAGAGGGAGAAAAAAATGTGGTGCATCCTACAAATCTGTGATTAATGTTAGTAGGTTTCTTCCTTCCTTTATCATGTGAGCATTGATTTTCCCACTCAGATCCCCAGAGCAATGAGAGCAGTACATCAAAAAAAGCAAACTTCACAGGACAACATAGGTGGAGAAAGGTTCTGGTAAGTAGATCCATTCTAGCTTTCTGCAAACACATCAGTTAGTTCTTTAAGTATTGACTGGGGATTACAAACTGTGACTGGGTCATTTTGGATTGAGATTATGCATTTTCTCAGATGATAATTTGAGGCCATCATCAAATCATTTTAGGTTGCATAACTCCTCCCCCCTCCCCAAGCCATTTCCCTTCGCCTCACCCCTATCACCTCCCTTCATATTATCTGGAACTCCAATCTCATCTCAGTTAACCAGCAGCCAAGCAGGCCTCCGGAAAGCCAGCAGAGGTATTGAAGTTTGGTTGCTGCAGCACAACCCTCAGGGAGTCTGTGAAGCTGTCAGCACTGATGTGCTTTCATGGTTTTCTTAGAAGCAGCTCTCATGCAATAGTTGCCTCCTGAATTGGTCAAATACTTGTTACTGGTCTCCTCCTGTTGTGTGAGGTGGTGGTGGGGGGCGTGATCTGTGACAGATGGGCAAGAGCTTCAGTTAAATGGGAGCTTCTTAAAATAAAAATGATTCATTTCACCTTTTTTATTTGAAAATGCTGCTCTGCAAAGGGCCCTTGGCTCCTCATCCTTTGCCCGTAAGCAACATTCCCTGTAATGAACTCCCCACATGAACTGAGAATGGATGTATGTAGGGTAAGGAGGCCTGCCCCTATTTGGGGAGAGCAGAGAGACAAGTGCTGCTTGTTTATTTTTTATTACCGAGAGGCATAAAAGATGCTGCGGCAACAAGGACCGGAAGAATTATTGGCGAGAAGGATAAAGCCCCAGAATGAATTCACTTTTATGGAAGGATAACGATGGACTTCTTTAGAAGAAAAGACAACAATGAGAGCATGCTGGGGCCTGGTTTGAGTTTGCATAATGTATATTTCCTACCAAAGTCAGTGCTTTTGCAGACTGGTTTCCTAATAGATTCCATAAATAAAATAGCACTGAACCCAAATATTTAGGCGAAGTCGTCCAAATACCATTAATGGGTTCAGTTCAGGACAGGGCTGACTGTTGCCAACAGCAATCACAATGAAGGCTTATGGTCATTTGTCTTATCATTTGCAAAATATCTCACACTTCTCTTTCATTCTAAGGTAGAATTTTTGTGAGAATCTGGAAGTGTCCAGGCAAATGGTTTTGTTTGCATGTTTTGAGTTAATTTGTGCAGCAATGAACCTGCTTTAGAGAATTTAAGATGCATTTTTAATTTAATATATAGGTGGAAAGTTAACTTCTTTTTTTTCCTCCTCTCTTTTCGGCAGGTCTGTGTATGCTGGAAACTAACTTCTAATATTCTAGCTGTGGATCAGTTAACCTTTTAAATTTGGGGACTTTCTATTATATGAAAACTATTTTGGATAAGCAAAATGACTACAGGTAACAGTACTTGGTCTCAGCAGATTGTACAGACTAAAATGAATTAAGTTTGTTTAATCAAATAGTCATTTTTATTAAATATTTTTATTTATTGGGAAATTACAGCAAGGGCTAATCCATAACACATAAGGGCTCTTGATAATCAAAACAGCAAAACACTTAAAACCATCATTTACTAGAAGATGATATTTTCAATGCATTTAAGATTAGCAGCTCAGTTTTACTTCTAGTTATCTAATTTAAGTCTTATCTGGGGTTTTTAATTTATCTCTCAATTTGGAGGGTCATCCCTAACAGGTTTATGCTGTGGTATTGCAACAACGAAGCCCTACATTTAACTATACAGTTTTCACATATACAGGCACAGCTCTGAGGCAGGGTGAGCTCTATTGCCTTGCAAAGTGAAGTTAAAGACTTTTGAATGGGATCAGATGTAGGCTGATGAGTCTGAGATTGCAGAAATTTTTTATTACAAGGAGTGCTACTATGCTGCAGCTGGAACAACTGGTTTTAATTAATCTGAATAAACAGTGGGTTTTGATAAACAAATCATCACCACATTAAGCAGCTTTCTGGGGAGAAAACCTTCCAAAGTGGCAGTACTGCCTTTGGGCTCTTGAGGGATTATATTTAATAAGCTGCTCATTGCATTTCTGATGAAAGACGAGGGGAGAGAGTACATGCATTGAGGAATGGGGAGAGGGGCTTGGCAAATTGAAATTGCAGAGAATGATCAAATTTTGGAACAAAATGGGACTTTGGTAATTATTTACACCTTCTATCCTAATTTTGTCTAAAGAAGAGAGAAACCTCAACTATAGAGAATGAAATAGAGAGGAGGATGGGACTAAGAGAGGACAAATTTGCTCAAAGTCTTATTTCATATGTGTAAGAATGATCATGACTTATAGGAATGATATGGATTCTTAGTGCATTGTGTTTATGAAAAAAAGGATTTATATAAAGACATTAAGGCCATAATAACAAGGTTTTGATGTTTCAAATAACTAGACATTTCACGAATTCATTATGTCCATAATATCCCCAGAGGTTTGAGATAATGAACTGCCATTTATCTATGTCAGACAAAGGGCAAGATCATTATCAAATGCATTGGTCCATGGCATCAATCTAAATCCCAGGTTATCATAGTCTAGAACTTTCTGCTTTGAATGCAAGTATGTTTATCCACCATTCCCTGTGTGTGGACTTCCAGATAGTTAGGCTAGAATAGATTTTTTCAGTAACCCATTGCTATTCTCCCATTGCTATTCTTTCTGATCTCCCATATAAAAACAGAAAGTGTCAGGCCACTCTCTCTTCCAGGAAGGAGCTCCTCCAATCCTGGGGTGAGGGTTGTGAGACAACACCAATAAAAATTCTGAGTGGTATTTGTATATCTTCACTCACCTGTTCAAACTCCATATTTATGTTTCATAGTGAGTGGATTCCTTGGCATCTTTTGTTAAGCTCTGGACAAGTGGGAGGATAATGGCCAAAGTCTTAATTGGTAATAAGCTCTCTACAAAGAATATTTTCAATGTGTCACAATCTCTGTATCTAGATCTTCCTTTCTGCCTCTTTTAATTAGAGCCTTGGTATATCCCCAAGTATTTCAGTTTGACTTATTGAAAGTGTTACCCTACAAGCAGGATACATAATTATTATTTGGATGCCAACTAGAAGCAAAGGCAAACGGCTTCAATGGCATCTTCTTCAGTATCTCATTATGTTGGGGTGAAGTCATTCTACATGTGCAAAGTACTACTTCTGTCCTTAAGATTTATATAAAATACAGAAGCAACACACAAGTTGTCTGCTTATAGTCTACAGTCACAGGAAGATGCACAAAGACTATTCTCTAAGGAGGAGCAATGGTGGTAGGTGGGAGGAAGTATATTATTAGGGTAGAGGCTAGTGGCCTGTTGAGAAGTTTTGGGCAAACTGCAGCTATTGATTAATAAGTCAGTGGTCGGCTAACTGTGGCTCATGAGCCACATGTGACTCTTTGGCCCCTTGAGTGTGGCTCTTCCACAAAATACCACGTGCAGGTGTGCACATACAGTGCGATTGAAACTTTGTGGACTATGCACAGAAATTGGTTTTCATCTCTCAGAAAAATTTCAGTCCTTGGACTGTTGATATTTGGCTCAGTTGACTAATGAGTTTGCTGACTACTGACCTAGGTGAAGAAGCCAAGTCATGAAAGCATCTTTGTATTCCTCCCTTCCTCCCTCTTTTTCATAAATACCCTCATCCCACTCTACCTCCCACATAAAGATATGCTCACTGGCGATTTATGCTACCCACTATGCATAACATGGGTATGTGCACAGGTACCCACATCATTCACCTGTCAAAAGAGCCACAGATACTTCCTTAGTGACATTCATTTTACATTCCTCAAAGCCAAAATTCTTCCATCTCTTTGAAATTATCCTTTTATCTGGGTAATATAGTAATGACTAGAGGCCTGGTGCAAGGATTCATGCACCAGTGGGGTCCCTCAGCCTGGCCTGTACCCTCTCACAATACGGGACTCCTCAGGATATGTCTGAGGCCCAGTGCAGGGATTTGGCACTATCCCTCACAGGCTAAGCTAAAGGACTCCACCAGTGAACAAATTCATGCCTTGGGCCTCTAGTATGCATTAAAGATCTTTGGTTAATCTCTTTGCACTCTCCTCCCACCTCCCTCCCTTCCCTTTGAGATTCATCAGTCTGTTCCATGTTTCCATGCCTGTACATTCAGCATCTGCCCCATGGTAGTCAGTGCACATCACAGTTACTGGTCAAATGGTCGAATGGTCAAAGGTTGCTTAGGCTTTTATATATATAGATTAGCTAATAAAATAGAGTTCTTTCATGTTTATTGATGAGTACAATAAAATATTGTGAAGACTGTGTAAGATTGTGCACTAACAATCATTCTGTCACCAATCCTAGGAATTATTTGTTCATTAAGTTTTGGGGAACATGAAGATAAAAGTTATTTAGCTACAATGAAGATTTACAAGGCCAATCTTGCTCTTTCGTACTATAGCTGAAGTTTGCTGCACCTAGCCCCACTGGTGGGGTAAGGCAGCCTGTCATTTTTTATTTCTCATCTTTTTTAAACAGGAAAGCATCCATGGGGAGAGCTTAATATGTGTGCTGACAGCAGGCAAAGCTTCTACCCAATTGTCAAATTAGACCCTTGGAGATGTTGCATGGATGCTAAACATGGGAGAACTTTACCTAGAGAGTTTCCAGCAAGCCTTAAGCAAGAGCATTATAATTAACAGCCTTCTCCTGCCCCAAGAAAGCGGGATGATTCTTTAGCAACCGTTTTTAATTGATTTGCAAAATGAGGTGAGGAAGTACATTATATGCTTTTTGTCCTCTCCATAAAATACAAAATGCAGGACATGAGACAAGTAAATTGACCCCAAAAGAGGGCAGGGGGAGTAAATTAGAAAGAATTCTAGTTTGCACTTCTTTAACCTCTACTATGTGTATAAGGTACTTGTATCTACTTCTCACATGAACCATATAAAACAGGCCACAGTTATGCAAAGTTGGCCCAGCCTGGTTCTTTTGCTCATTTTCCCCACTGTACTATTCCACGACTGTCTGGAAACCACCTTTACAAAGCTATGATTCTGTTTTGGGCTCCTTAACTTCTGACACCCCTCCCCCCCCCGGCTGGGTTTTCATTTCCTTCTGGAAACTCCAGTTTATTTGGCAAAACATTACCCAGAGTAAGCCAGTTTCCTCACCATTCTCCAATACAATACTGGAGAGCTAAGCAGGTGGGGGCAGTGTTGGCCGCAAAGGTGGAGATGAAGAAGAAAATGATGAACTGCTCAAAGTAGTAGTTATTGATGTAAAAGAAGAAGATGCTTTAAGTGTAAACAATGAATTTGAAGAGAAGAGTATAGGTATTCTGCATTTAAAACCGACAGTGAATTAGAAGACACAACTGTTAGTGCAGGCAGACACCAACTTAGGCAACATATTGCTGAATGTCCTGATTCTACCCAATATGCTATGTACCGGACCTGGAAGTGCTGATAGTCTGTGTGCGCGCGCCACACCCCCCCCCCCCCCCCTGCCACCAACCCTGTGATTATACTGATCCAGGTTAAAACCAGCAAGGATGCTGACCACCTTGCCTAGTCCTCCTGGGGGAAAAAGGACACCAAGCCCTCACTCAGCCTCTGCTTAGTCAGATTTCTTCTTTCGTTGACATTCTGAGAACTTTTAGATAACTTAAAACCTTTGTGAGCATTATTAATATGGCCAATAAACCTTCAATGTTTAGTTTTTGTTTTTTGTTTTTTAAACTATGAAAAGTGTCAGAGAAAATGGGGATTTTTAAGTAAAAGACTTAAAAAAATACCAATGCCTCTTGAGCAAAAGATTTTTGTTTTCCTTTACAACAAAATGTTGATTTAGAATAATATGAACATCTATATGAGAAACATGAAAACCCTAAGATGAACTTTTCAGTTATGGAATGGGACAGCTTTGGAAAACAGGATATGGTCTCTGGGCCAGGATTCTGTAAAATAATTTTCTGTGTCTTTGAGAAGTGGGATTTAGGTTGTTAGGGAACCACTGAGCTATAAAGTTCCATGATTCTGCTACATGGAAACAGTATTTCCCAAGCTTTCTATGTTTTATCTGTCTGCCCTACACCCTTCAAACTAATGCTGGATTTACTTTGACTGCATTAAACAATGTATATGTTACAAATACCATGCTTGCTATCTTGAACTTAAAGTCATGAATCTATAGTTTGTAACGAGCATTAGAAAACTCCCTTAGGAACCTTTTGGAATGGGTGTCTATGGTCATAGTAATTATATTAGAGCTGTATGTTTGAAATTGGAACATTAGTCAATAAATTAAATACTATTGAAAAATTCAAAGTGAGATCTATACAAAAAATCAGAATCTTTGTCTTTAGCATGCAATACTACATATAAATGCTAACAAATTATTAAAATTAATAAGTGAAGCCTAGCTTTTTAATAATACAAATCTTTGTTTTAGTGTTACTTGGGTCAATGCCACAAAAACAGTCAGATATTTTTTTTTCTGTAATCATGAGCTAACCCACCTTAGGAGTTTTTCTAGAACTTGTAATGGCCATAGAAATAAGTATTTTCTCTAGCATATTTTATACTATCTTTATACATATTTATAAAAGTATATTATGTATTGTATATTATAGATATTCCTAATCTCTATTTCACATGACATCTTATTATATCTCCTTAATTATACATTTGTAGTGCTATGGTGTTATGGTAATTTTCTTATTCAATTCAGAAACATTGACTAGTTGGCTTAAACCACAGTTATTTGTTTCTCATTTTTCTGGAGGCTGGAAAGTCCAAGATCAAGGTGCTGACACATTCAAATCATGATAGGATCTCTCTTCCCAGTTTATAGACAGTAATATTTTCACTGTGTGCTTATGTGGTTTACTTCAGTGCAGGCATTTGGAGAGAGAAAGTAAGCAAGCTCTCTGGTGTCTCTTCTAACAAAGGGACTAATACCATCATGATGGCACCACCTTCAGCTAAATCTAATGTACTAATCCATTAATCAGGGTTCTCCAGAGAAACAAAAATAGGATGGATGGATGGATAGATAGATAGATAGATAGATAGATAGATAGATAGATAGATGATAGATAGATAGATAGACAGGTCAACCAATTGATGTATAGATATAGACTCATAGATATTACCTATTAATTTTTTATATATTTATGATAAGGTTTGACTTACACAATTTTGAAGTGTGGTAAGTCTCAGCATCTGCTATCTTTAAGCTAGAGACCTAGAGAAGCTGGTGGCATAGTTCAAAGGCCTGAGAGCCTGAGCACCAATAGTGAAGAGTCTAGTCCTGGTCTCAAGGGCCTGAGAACCAGGAGCAGAGACAGGAAAAGATGAGGTTCCTTCTACTATACCATCACATTAAAAGTTAAGAGTTCAGCCTTAATCAATCTGACTCAGTGGAAAGAGCGTTGGCCTGCAGACTCAAGGGTTCTAGGTTTGATTCTGGTCAAGGGCATGTACCTTGGTTAAGGGCACATACCCAGTAGGTAGTGTACAGGAGGCAGATGATCAATGTTTCTCTCTCATCAGTGTTTCTAAATCTCTATCCCTGTCCCTTCCTCTCTGTTAAAAAATCAATTTAAGAGTTCAACATATGAATTTGGGAAGATACAATTCAGCCCATAACAGCAACATGTTGCAATGTATAGCTCTACCTCTTTCCATTGTCATTCCATGGCAAATTAATCATCCTCTCAGAAAAGTGATAGAAGACAGTCCTGATTTGGGAAGAGAGAGACTACTCCATATAATAAAGACCTAATATGCTAATAGACCAGACAGCAGAACAACCATCCAGAATACCTTCCAGAATGACCAGTGGGTGGTGGTCAGGGCCTCAGGGCTATGAGGCAGCCAGGGCCAAGAAGGCCTATCCCCTTGCATAAATTTCATGCATTGGTCCTCTAGTATGTTCTATAAGATCTTTTTCATTTCTAGAATATTTTAGTTCCATCAATTTACTTCTCTACAGTCAGTACCAATGGAAGTTTACCTTTTTTACCAACAGGTTGATATAACTCTGGACTCCTTAATATAAACTTGATGTAGTCACTTGTATCTCTTAAGCCTTTCTGCCGTGTCTTATAATCAGATGCCTCTGTGTGTTCATTCTCCTGCATGCATGTATGTGCATCATGCCTTCTCATTTATATTGTCACCAGATAATCTATTAGGAACACCTGATTGTTTGTAAAAACAGAAACCTTGATATTTGTGCATAGTTTGTATATTTTATGAATTAATTTTGGGTGGTTTAAAGACTTCTGTATCAATTAAATATAGTCTTAAAAACCATTAACTTTTAGATTTATAAAAAAAATTGAAATTAAGACCACAAAAATATCGTTCAATTTAGGCTATCTTTTGAGGACATAGAAGATATAGATGTCCCTATTGAACTTGTATTGTAAGTCAGTGAGCAAAATCACATTTAATTATAGAAATTTGATTTATATATGTTCCTTTAGGAGTACAGCTACTGCAAAAAGTCAACTATGCCTGTGCCAATAAGGTGATGGTGAAAGCTTGTGCTCTTGAAAATCTTCAGAATGATTTCATGTCAGACTTAATAGAAGCCATCCAGAGACTCAGATTCTGGAGGTAGACAGGCATGGTTTGGAGTCCCTGGGTATCTGACCTTGGGTATAGTTTTTCTCTGTTTCCTCATCTTTTTCTGTAAACAAATATTGGTACCTTATAGTTGTTTTATCCATAAAATTCGGTTGTTTTTGTTAGATAAAAGTAATCCTTTAAGAAATTTGGGATAGCTGTGCATTAGAGATTCAGCCAACCTAAATGAACATCTTTATGTAAATTAAAAATGAAGTGGACAACATCAAAAAGGACACTCTTGGAACTTCTGCAGCCCTGTCTGGCTCAGGGCTCATGGGAGATCAGAGGCAAGTCTAGATTCAGCTTCCATGTGCTCTCTTGGCCTGAAGCCTATAAGCAATATTCTAACTACAGAAACCAATATGGTGGCCTTCTACAGGGTTAAAATTTCATTACTGGGCTATAATGAAGCAAATCCAATGGAAATTTTCCTATTTACAGTGACACATACTAAGTATTCCATAGCAAGTAGGCACAAACAACTATTCTGTAAACTCAGTCCACCTCTCTCTCCTTTTAGATGTTCAAACCACACCTTGCATGAAATGTTCATGCAAGACAGATAAAACATTTCAGAGGGAAGGTAGTGTTTTCCTAATAACTGGCAATAGGCAGTTAAAAATTCTCCAAACCACTGATATAAGTTCAAGGATAGAGTCTCAGGCACCAGTCCCTGCAACAGAGCAGGGTCCACCAGGTTCCTATATCCAGTTTTGCAAGACAGGGGAGAATCTTTACATTTTAGCTGTTGCTTATATTGAAATCTTTATTGTCACAGATGAGATCCCATGTCTAACATTTGTCATGTTACTTAACAAGCTTATAACATAACCAATGAAGTCCATTTCTAATTGGACTTTATTGCTAATTAGTAAAGCATTTGTTTTCTATTGGGATATGAGTTACAAAAATGATTTGTTACTCATATCCCAGTTGTCTCTGATATAAGAGCTTCCTGATTAGGTAGCTGGCTCAGAACTCCCAGTGTATGAATTCCTGTTGAGTTTAACTAAATCCAAGTAGCCACTTAAGAAACAACTATGCACACATAATATAAAAAAAATATGCCTATGCCAAAACCGGTTTGGCTCAGTGGATAGAGCGTCGGCCTGCAGACTGAAAGGTCCCAGGTTCGATTCCGGTCAAGAGCATGTATGTTGGTTGTGGGCACATCCCTGGTAGGGGGTGTGCAGGAGGCAGCTGATCAATGTTTCTCTCTCATCGATGTTTCTAACTCTCTCTCTCGCCCTTCTGTCTGCAAAATATCAAATATATATTTTTTAAATATGCCTAAATACATAATATCACACTGTCACATGCAGGAAATACAAAATACAGACAAAGCAAAGGATACTTCTCATATTATCCTAGAGCAAGAATATGAAAATCCAAACTCCTGAGATAGGGAGGGAGGTTAGTAGAACAGTGGTGTTTAAAGCCATGATACAAAAGGGCTCTATGCTCCCTGAAAGGGTTAGCCAGGAATAAACCCATGATGCAGAAAGAGATCACAAGGAAACATGCATGTCATAATCAGACACCAGCCCCCTGTGTATTTTTTCACCACACAGAGTCATGCAATTATGAAGGAAGAGGACAGCGCAGTCCCAAACTTTAAAGTAATTTTCAGGTGGGTAGTGTCCCCTGATGACTGACAGAAGCCAGTGTAAATTCTCTTTAGAAAACCCCACTTGCAAGACTCTGTTGATTTTAAGGCACAGACCAATTTCAGAGACATTAACATGTAAAAAAAAATATGTGCATATTATAGCCAATGAAAATGTGGATAATTTATTACTTTGTTTACTCACTTGTATTAAAGAGCCTCTGGACAATGGCTTTCATTTACAAAGGACATTGCAATGCTGTAGAACAGTGTAGTATATTCTGGGTGTGGTAAAAAAAAAAGAATTATTGGACTGGCCAGGGTGGCTTAGTAGTTGAGCATTGATTTATGAGGAGGTCATGGTTGGATTCCCAATCAGGGCACATGCCCAAGTTGTGGGCTTGATCCCCAGCATGGGATGTGCAGGAAATAGCAGATCAATGATTCTATCTCATCATTGATGTTTCTATCTCTCTCTCCTTCTTCCCCTTCTTTCCTCTCTGAAATCAACATGTGTGTGTGTGTGTTTGTGTGTGTGTGTGTGTGTGTGTGTGTGTGTGTGTGTGTGTGAGAGAGAGAGAGAGAGAGAGAGAGAGAGAGAGAGAGAGAGAGAGAGAGAGAGAGAGAGAATTATTGACTATATCTATGGTGCTAAAGGAACTGTGCAAGGAGATAATTTCAAAGCTGTATTCTAATATCTCACTGGCCTTGAACTCCCCTGCCTCAAAGATCTCTCTTTGGGTGAGCATAAGGCTTTCCTTTTGTTGACTTGTCATCGGTCTTCTCTAGTGGAGAGAAACCCTTTAGAGAGCAGGACTCTGGGAAACCTTCTTTATAATATTAAGTTCTTTCAGGTTCATTCTTTGATTCTCAGTAGATCTCCAGCAGATGCTGCTGGGCCTCTGAAGTACTGTTGTTGGAGTTTTAACTTGATTAAGCTGTCACTCAAAATTGTTGTTTATATCATCGATCCAACATCAAAGAGCCACCATGCCATGGATCCGATGTTGAGAAGTTTCTGAGTGACAGCAGGCATACATGGAGTTACAGCATCTTGGATGTTGATCTCTAAACCATTCTGAGTTTCCCTCCTCTGGACATGAATTGGGGCTAGCTGTGGGAAACTCCGATCCTCAGATAAACCCCAGGATATACACAGAGAAAACTGAATACATTGTTTGAGTTGGGAAATAGTTTGAACTGGTAGGCTTTCAACCTTGCATTTGAAAAATATCAAAGTGCTTTTTGTCATGAAGTTTGTATTTTTTTAAATATATATTTTATTGATTTTTTACAAAGAGGAAGGGAGAGGGATAGAGAATTAGAAACATTGATGATAGCACACCTCATACTGGGGATGGGCCTGCAACCAATGTACCTGCCCTTGACCAGAATCGAACTTGGGATCTTTCAGTCCACTGGCCAATGCTTTATCCATTGAGCCAAACCAGTTAGGGCAAGTTTGTATTTTTAAATAATTTTAGATTCAGATAAAATCTGCAAAGATAATGCATAGTTGCTGTTAGCCCCTCTCACATTAACATCTTATGGTATGTTTGTCAAAACTAAGAAACCAACATGGATATATTCAAAGGCTCTTAATATAGTAAGTATTCTGAAAAAGGCTTTTAAATGTGTACAATTAAGCTCCAGATTTTATGTGAATGTACATGAAATTATACATAAAATAACCAAGCTTTGTGAGAAAGCAGAGCTGAGTTTATTTTTCACTTTGTTTATGCCATCCTTACTCCAATTTAAGATTCAGTTCTTCCATGCTCTGCTCCCACTGCCATGGATTTATTTATCCCCAAACTCTTACTATTATGCTGGGTGTTACATAAATTCATAACTAGTCATATTTCTGAATTCTTTAAATAAGTTTTCATTCATAAATATATGATAAACTTAGAGTTTGTATCCTAATATAAACTGAGTTTGCATCCCAATTCTTCCATTTTTCATAGCTGTGTGATCTTGAGCAAATGGCTATAACAGTTACCACTATCTTACTAATAAGAGGTATGAATATTAAATAAACTCTTTTACATAAAGTTACTTCTCAGAGTGCTGGGACAATTAATATCAACTATAATTATTAATATTGGCACTACCACACAGAGTAGGAGCCCATGAAGTTTGACCCACATGTCAAAATTGTCCCACTACTCCTTTGGGTATAATCCATGTGTTGAGAATGCTTTGTACATTTTTAAATAGTTGAAAAAATAAAAACAAGAAGACTATTTTTTGACATGTGAAAGCTTTATGAAATTCAAATTCAGAGTCTACAAATAGTTCTAGTTCAACATAGCCAACACTCCTTGGTTAGGAATTGTCTGTGGCTGCTTTTGAGATTCTAAGGCAAGGTGAATAGTTACAGCAGATACCATATGGCCCCCAAAGCTTGAAATATTTACTACCTGGCTCTTTACAGAAAAAGTTTGCCAAGCCTCACTCTAGAAGCGTTGTTTACAGTCACCTTGTTTAGTGTGCTTGTCTGTTTCTTTGTTTAGCTATGGGCATTTGCTACAAAAACACCTACAGTTGTCCCATGTAAATACAGATAATAATAACTAATACACAACTGATAGAATTAATGAGGATTAAGTGAGGATTCATGTGAAGTGAGTATCAATATTTCAATCACAAAGTGCTCAACAGTATGTGTGTGTTTGGCTCTAAGCTTTCCCATCTGACTTTATTAGATAATGGAAACCCTTTCCCAGACACTTCAAAGCTTAGACATTCTTCTCTTAAGCTAAGCTTCTCACTGTAGCAAATGCTGAATGGTCAGGTTTCTGAGTGTATGCCCAATGTTTACAGACATTAAAAAGCAGGTTAAATATTGGTTCTAGTACAGTGCTGAGCACAAAGCACTTTCTCAATTATTACCCATTGATGAATTAATTCTCATTCCCAAACAGCTCAGCAGGGACTAATTGGTAGAAAATAACTGCTTTTTAAATTAATTGAAGTTAGTATGGTTCTTGTTTTATCCTCATCACACACCCAAGACACTTGCATCAATTGAATATTGCAGAATTAATAATGTTTTTTATTTGGAGATGTTTATTGTACATAATACTAGCAGAGTGATATGTGCAGGGGATAAAATAATGAGCCAAAACAGACACGATGGGCCTTACAGTCTAGGGAAAACAGGCAGGATTTAATTTTTTTCTAAGCAATTATTATTTTTTATTGAGATATAATTGACATATCATTATGTAAATTTGAGGTATTTTGTGTGTTGGGTTGGAATGTATATATAAAATTATTACAGTAGCTAACACCGTTATCATATCCCATAATTATAAATTTTTGTAAAAGAGGCATTATTCATATGTTACAAATGGACACGTTGTCTCATCCCTGTGTGAAAAGCTATGAAAAAGAATTATAAGGATTTATAAAAACCTTTGGGTCGGTCAAGAATATGAATGAAGGATGGTTTGGAGTAAATTAAGATACAAGAGGGGAGATTTACAGTAGAAAGAGCATTGCACACAGAGGCTCTGTGGCAGGAGGGAGGACAGGGGATATGAAAGGTACGAGGCTGGGGAAAATTAAGCTACTTAAGGGATGTGTTAGTCTTAGATGGAACTGGGTACATAGTTAGGGACTGGACCAAACAGGGACTTGACCAAATGGTAGATTGTTCTTTTTTGATAAGAACAATGGATATCAGAGTCCTGTAACATGTCGCTCAGAGTGACTCTGACCTGAAGTAAAATGACTCATTTAGTTAATAAATATTTGATAAACACCTAATACATGTCAAGTGATTCTAGGCACTGAGAATATAGCAATGAAAGAAAAAAAAAATCCTTATCCTCAAAGGGCTAAAATTCTAGTGGAGCCCTACATAAGATGTAGGAAGCTATAATATAGAATATTTGTCCATTTTTTTATACATTAGTTCTTCCAAAATCATGCACAAAGGAGCCCTTGAGACATTTTTTAACCTAATTGTCCCATGACTTTTCTTTTCTTTAAATTTAGTATTGCAACCTTAGATTTTATTTTTTCTCCAGGAAATGTTTTGAATGAAATTTTAATGCTACAGATATGCTGTATATCTGTTTAGGTACTGAATGTATTATCTGTATTTTTATGCTTAGGATCAGAAAGACATTTTCCCCTAACAATCAATTTCACCGCATGGGGGGCAAGCTCACTTACATTGAAAATGCATGCTATTCATGTGTGGATTATATGATCTAAAAATAAATATCTATTTAGGAATAGCCAGCCAGATCTTAGCTATGAGGTGACTTGGCAAATACTAATTCTGCACATCTGTCACTGTCTTGATTAAAATGATAAATTAGTAATGTTTGTGTTAGCTCACTGCCATTACCAATTTGTTTTCCTGACCTATTTCTGTATTCTGCCTATGTCTATTAGTACCACTATCATCTTAAACTTCCTCACCATTCTAACTTACTTATTAACAAATAAATGAATCTTTGCTCTTAGCTATATTTACTTGAACACCTAATTTCAAAGCATCCTTTATTAAATTTATGTTTCAGTGATTCTACAAGCAATCTTATATCAACAGTCTAACTCTATGCCTAAAAATGGCCATCTGTTTTGTTTATTCAATTGGTTTTCAAAAAATTACATTATCACTAAAGAAAATAACATATAGCCTGGCCGATATAGCTCAGTGGCTGAGCATTGACCTATGAACGCAGAGGTTACAGTTCAATTCCCTGTCAGAGTACATGCCCAAAATGCAGTCTCCATCCCCAGTTGGGGGTGTGTAGGAGGCATCCAATCAATGATTTTATCTCATATTAAAGTTTCTACCTCTTCCTTTTCTCTGAAATAAAAAAAATATTTTTAAAAAATAACAAAAAAAATATCATGACTTAGGGTGGTTTAAGTGATAAAAGAAAAGTTCAGGAATGGGGGTAGTTCATTTGTATACAAAGATGATAGTCACTGTTCATATTTCAGTGAATAATTAGTAAATTACTTCATTAAATAAAAGTAATTGAGAAACACACACAAAAAAGGTGATTTCTAAATTGTTTTCAAACTCTTTATAGACATGTTGAACAAACCATATTTTAGGCTGCCAGGTTTTAGTACTGTAAAATGCATTACAAAGTGCCAGCCATATATCTTGGAGTTTGTTTTCTCTAGGTAGAATTAAATTCCAGATTGGCTTTGATATCACTTTTGTATTTACATCTTGCTCCTTTGTTTTAACTGTCTTTTTTATTTACAGTATGCAGAGAGAAAAGCAGGTTTAAGTCCAATTACCATAATTTCTGCTTGACTTATGTGCGTTCGAATCTTTCTTTGATGACAGGATATTTTTCCTTCGGGATTCCTCAATAAATCCTTACTAATATGATGAATAATTTGATGCAGAATCCTTCCCTTTGTTACACAAAATGTTAGGTGCCTGGATATCACTAAGTTTGTGCATCAAGTCTTGCCTCTGCCAACACAAGCCAACAGCAGAAACAACACTTGGCAGTGCCACGCTAGGACCATACCAAACTGCTGTCAACAACTCTCTTTTCTGAAAACCATGCCAAATTCTCAAGTGCTGAACCCAATGCAAACGCTTTAGCTTGAAATTACTTAAGGCCCTTCATAAAGTGCTCCCAGATTATACTGTCTCCTCTCCAGTTGTCCTCAAATCAAATGTTTGGCTTCAGTGGTATCCTTCTCTGCTTCATATGCATGCTATTGTTTTCCCCAAGTCTCCTACTTGAATCACCATTATGTATATTCCTATGAAAATCCTACTTATCACTCAAGGCCTGGCTCAAATAAAAATCTCCCTTGACCACATCAGCTCATATCCACCTGTGTCTTCTATAAACTCTATGAAAATGTATCAATATTCACTTATTTTGACCAACATTTTAAAACACAAAATCATTGATTCTTGTTGGAGCGTTAAAAGCAGGTCTGTCAATGACAGCAGTATCACCACACAAGCTTAAATCCTGAAAGTCACCCAAAGTACTTTTCCACGATCTCTTTGAAGGGTGAAACTAATTCCCATTTCCCTGGATGTGAGCTGAACTTAATGGCTCGTTTCAAATGAGTAGAATATGGCAAAAGTGACAGAATGTGACTTCTGTGATTGGTTCAGAAAAGGCATTACGACCTCTAACATGCCATCTCCTTTAGATAACTCATTCTGGGGGAAGGAAGCTGCCATGTTGTAAGGACACTCAAGCAACCTATGGACTGATGCATGTATTGAGAAATATGAAGCTTGGTCCAATAGCAATGTGAGTGAGCCATCCTGCACACAGACTCCTTCAGCCCCAGTCAAGCCTTCAGATTTCTGAAGACCCAGCTGACATCTTTTTAAATATATATATATTTTGTATTGATTTCAGAGAGGAAGGGAGAAGGAGAGATAGAAACGTCAATGATGAGAGAAAATCATTGATAGACTGCCTCCTGAATGCCCCCTACTGGTGGTTGAGCCTGCACACAGGCATGTGCCCTTGACCTGAATGAAACCAGGCCTTCAGTCTGCAGGCTGGCACTCTATCCACTGAGCCAATCCAGCTAGGGCCCAGCTGACATCTTGATTGCAATCTAGCTGAGGTGTCCCCAAATTCCTAATCCATAGAAACTTCAAGACAATATATGTTTATTGTTTTAAACTGATAAAATTGGGGGAAGTTTGTTACTCAATAATAGAAAACAATATAGAATCATTGCTCTTCATTTCTCTCACTTTCCTTATACATCCCCTCCATCACTAAGACCTGAATATTTTTTTTCTCCAAAATATATCCCAAACCATCTGGGGTTTTTTTTCCCCCCCACTCCTACCACCTTTTTCAGCCATCTTTCACTATGTCATTATCCTTCCAATTTTTGCTCCTGCTTTCATTATTTATTTTTTTCTCACTTCACTTGAGCCCTCCCCCGGGGAAATTCTTAACATTGCAGCCAGAAGCCACTCTATACACCCCATATTGGTAATTTTCAAGGGATGACACAAAATACAAGACTAATCCAAAAATTTCCCAGTCAAAAGGAGATATGGGGACATAATGACTGAATGTGATATAACCTGTTTGAGATCCTGAAACTGAATAAATGGCATTAGGTAGAAATTAACAAAATATGACTGAAATATAGACTTCAATTAATAATGATGTATATATGTATTTATAATGTGTAATAAGATAGTATATCATTATCAGTCTATTAATTGTGATAAATATACCATGCTAATATCAGATGTTAATAATAGAAAAGTTGTGGAGGTGTAAGGAAACTCTTTACCATTTTGTAATATTTTTTATAATCTAAAACTCTGAAATTTAAAAATATGTATTTTTTAAGGTCAGTAACATACACTGTCACTTTTAGTTTTTCCACTTTGCAGTTGTGAAAACAAAGACTCTGATGAGTTTGAGAGGCTTATGAAGATCAAACAGCCATCAAGAAGCAGAACTATGACTTGATTCCAATCTCATGGTATGTTATTGCTGCTTGTGAGCTATTCCCACCCCGGCATCCCATCCCAGCCCAAGAATGCCCCTTGAGAGTTGGAAAGTTCTAATAGAATTGCTGTAGTCCCCTTGGATAAACTCATTCCCCTTATTCCTCTTGTATGCCGCCCCTAGTGCTTTAGGTAGAAAAGACATACACTGAGCCTTAGGTACAGGTGCTGGGAAACTCTAGGAAAGCTCATCCTGTGTAATTTATAAAAGAAATAAACATTTACAACTACAAAGCTCAGAGTATTTAAAGCATACGACCTGCTATTAGCTCTCTGCTAAAACCATGAACTGTGTAGACCCTGAAATTTGGACTGAGACTTATAACCCTGATAGTACACACAACACTTTTTACATATCACAGTACTTAAAATGTTCACTGATTGAATACATCCATCCCAAGTGCCCTGATTGGTAAATCACATACTGGAATACAGTATCCAGTAAGCAAAAAGCCAGCCTGGAGTCCAGAGATCTCATTCTCTGTCTGAGATACCTCATACTTAGATGCTATTGGCTGTTTTCTCCATTTCTCATACACTGGGACATTGGCTGTCACATTTTAAATCAAATCCACTTTTAATTTTTATAAAGCAATGTCTCTCTATTTTTTTTTTTTCTGTAAAAGCCAGGAAACCTATTTGAATTCATGCTTCAAACCATCAAGTTTCCTCCTGGGACACTGCCTGCCTGAAGCGTCTGTCTTCTGACACCTCCCTGGCCATTCTGGTAAAAAGGTGTAACTTTTTCAATGGATTCTATCCACAATAATTTTCATGCTGCCCTTTCTGTGCCAGGCATCACCCTGGGCACTCAAAATACAACGATGAAAAACAGTGTCCCCTCCACCGAAGGCAGCTTTTTCTGGGGAGAAAAAGATAGTCCATCAATGATGCATAAATAAGGATGTAAGCATCATTGTGACAAATGCCAGGAGGGGGTTCCAGAGAGCTTTGAGAGAGGGGGTGTGAGTAGACCAGGGAGCAAACTACATAAAACTCTTTCTCTTCTGTTCCTGAGATTAAAATTAATTGAAAGACATAAGAGTCGCAAAGGTGAAGAATTTTAAAAACCATGTATAATAATAAAACATCCTAAAACTGCAGGCCTAAAGCATATGCTGACAGCTTGGTGTTTCGGTGGCGAGAGCTGAGCAGATGCACGGCTGCTGCAGAGAAGTAAATCCCCAAAAAGACAAGGGAAAGCAATAATTGAGCCACACATGCCCAGTTCTGCTCTCCAGCGCTCCAAGCAGATAAGAAGTACAAGCTTCTCTCCTAGGTCAAGATGAGTGAGGCAACAGATAAGATAAGAACTCCATTCTAGGAAATGAAAAATGAGGAGAGGGCAGGGAAGAAAAAAAATGCACTGGAGAAAGTTGTATCCTATTTTGCTCTGAAGGATAAAAGGTAGTTTGAGAGGCAAAGGAGGACTGAGCCCAGACCACAGAATGCTTTGAGGTCCCGTTAAGAAAGTTTCTTGTGTCCTAAATGTAAACTTGGGAACAGGCTGTACAGCTATTAGATTTGCATGGAAAAGGTAGGTCTTGGGCAAAAGAATATAAAAGTTTGACCTTTTGCCGTTGTCCAATTAGAAATGAGAGAGGTTTGAATCAAAGTGATCATTGTGAAGATCAAGAAAATTGGTCCCATTTAAACATTTTTTTGTGTGTGGCGGTGGAACTAGAAAGACTCATTCATTGAATATGTGTAGTGCAGTGAAGTAAAAAAAAATACTAAGGATGATGCCTAGGATTTTAGTCTAAGCACATGGTGGCTGATGGTTCCATTGACTAAAGGGGAGAACATGCAGGGGAGGGCTTAGACCTAAGAGGAGACTGTTCTTGAGGAAAAGTATGAGACAGAGAGGCAGCCACAGAAACAGACATTTTCTTCACGTGGAAAAGCTAATTCCAATTAAACATTGCAACCACAATGATAATGTTATGAACTCCCTTTTAAGTTCAACACTTTTTAAAAATATACATATACATATACATATACATATACATATACATATACATATACATATACATATACATATACATATACATATACATATACATATACATATACATATACATATGTGTGTGTGTGTGTGGGTGGGTGGGTGGGTGTGTGTAAAAAATTGATTTCAGAGAAGAAGGGAGTTGGAGAGATAGAAACATCAATGATGAGAGAGAATCATTGATTGGCTGCCTCCTGCACGCCCCCTAGTGGAGATTAAGCCTGAAACCAGGGATTGAAAGGTGACCTGGTTCATATTCAATGCTCAACCACTGAATTATTCTTTAAGGGCTCAACACTTACTTTTTATATAGACCAACCTGTGTTACATATACAGTTAATTGTAACTTTGTGAATTATTAGTTCTATAAGGATTAGTTGTACAAGAGGGATAATTTAAAAAAAAAGTGAGTTATTCAGTAGAAAATAAGTATCTCTAGATAGCCTAGACATTTACCTTTCAAGGTAAATGGCATTAGAGCAACGCAAAGAATACCACATAACTGTAAAATGTAAATGAAAAAAAATCAAATGTGTAGAAAGGGAAAACATGGAAAACAATTTACTTCTGAGCAGTTTATAATCCAGAGATTTGAGCATCCTGAAAGAATACAGATGCCTTCTCTGGGAATCCGAGAAATGGAGCCAGAAGAGAAGCTTCCCTGGGTCTCTCCTTATTTGCTCTCCCAGCATCCCTCCTCTCCCCTGGGGAATTGTCCTATGCCATCCTTCACTTTCAGGGATGGCTCCAGCCCACAAACCATCTCATTGGTTTGATAGCAATCACTGCAGGTTTTCACCGCAGACATGGGCTTTGCCTCAAATCCCAAATCTGTAAAACAGACTTGGCCTCAGATCCTCAGGAAGAGCACTGAACAACATCAGCTGCATGCCACTGCATCTTTCATCCAAGCGAGGATAAATTGTTTCAGTACCAGGAGTCTGGGAAAGGCAAGGGAGCAAAGGAGAGATTTGAGCAGAAGGCCAACCAAGTTCTTTTGAAACAGTTCCTGCTGACTCCCTGGGCAAGATGTTCCTTGTGTAAGAGAGATCACAAAACGCATTAAGAGATATTATGCTGTACACTTCAATTAGAGCCACTAGTATCCCTCTGCTGACTCCCTGTCCAAAAGTTAATTTTATTGCCTCCAGAACTTTGAACAAACTCATATAATCCTTCAAGCAGATGTATAGGCATTAAAAAACACAATTACATTATTTCAAAGCCATAATTAAAAAGTTTGATCCTAGTTCCAGGCCTACCGTTGATTTTTAAGAGAAACACACTTCGGATCTGATGTAAGCCCTAATAAATCACCAGCTTTGAGCAAAGTAAGTTTAGCTTCCCATAAAGAACCAAACAGGGTTTTATTATGGGAAAGGGGGAAGACTAAATGATTGTAAATTTGTATTGCGTTTTTATAACCACTTGCGTTGGAAGTCAAATATAATTTGACATTTTATTGATATTTCCAGTGTTTAAAGCTGGAAAAGAGTACATTAAGTTTTACCATGTAAATCTGATATGACAATAAAAAGCCTTTTGTACTTCTCATTGGAATTGTTGCAGTAAAATAAAATAAGGAATACTATCAAGTAAATGAATTTTTTTCTTCTCTAATCCTTAAAAAAAAAAAAAAAAAAAAAAAAAAAGACACAAGGAGTTAAGGTGACCTCTTTTCTAGAGAATTAGATTTTCGCTCCCAAGTGGTGATTCTCTCCTAACACTTGTAAGTATGTCCCAAGGTATACCTTAAACCTTGTATTCTATTGATATTCTTCTTCTGATAATAACAATAAAGGATTAAAACTGTCTGTATTATTTTTCTATGGCTTCTGTAATAAAGTACCAGAGACTCATAAAAGGAGTGCTATAAAACAACAGAAACCTATGGTCTTACAGTTGGAGACTAGAAGTCCACACTCCAGCTTCAGTATGGCCGTGTTTCCTCCAAGACGCAAAAAAACCCTTCCTCATCTATTTCAAGCTTCCGATGGTTTCTCACCCATCTTTGCTGTTCCTTGGCTTTATCCTACTAACTCCAGTCTTTGCTTGGCTTGTCACATGGCATTCTCCCAGTGTGCATCTGTCTTCAACCAGACATCTTTCCATAACACCAGACACACTGGAGTAGGGACCCATTCTAGTCTAATATGACCTCATCTCAGCTAATGACATCTGCAAAGATGCTATTTCCAAACCAGGCCACATTATGAGGTACCAGGGATTGTGACCTCAATACATCTTGTTTTTTTGGGGGATACACTTCAATTATATACAAACTTTATTGAAAATCAACAATGCAAACACATCAACCGCCACTGTGGTACACACATATGTCTTGCACAGGTGACAATGAATGTTTTGTTTGCATATGAAATTTGCAAAAATGTTCATTCAATAGAAGGTACTCTGAAATAAATTAAAGAAGGGTTTATGTTTAACTAATAAAAAGACAAAGTATAGAGGAGATTTGATTCAATATCTCTATAATAGTGGCAATAAGGACCTGTTGTATTTCTGCCATCCTTTTTCTTGTCATAAAAAATGACATTCAACAATTCTTGTAAGCTTGGGCTTCTTCTTCCACAACCAAGGAAAAAGATATGGATGGTCTCCAAAGAGTAAGGAAACTTCATCCCACAGATGGAGTTTCAACTTCACTCAAATCATAATAGTTCATCTTTGTATACTAAGGGGTTGGATTAGATTATCTAATTAGTTTATGCCTAAGCCAAGTGTCTCAACCTATTGGTTAAATACAGAAAAACATTCAAGTTTTTTCCAAAAGCAAAGCTACATATGTTTATTATGTGTCCTGGCAACTCAGACATATTACATTGCTTTTATTTCCCAAATTTTTATAAAAAATTTTAAACATAAAGACAACTTGAAAAATTGATATTTTTTTGGAGTTATATTTGCTTAATCCCATATCTAGCCATCTATCCATTGAATTAGGTTTTGATGGTCATTTAAAGGTATTGATGCTTATAAAACCCAATGTATTTTAAAGCCAATTACATTTGCATGAGCTAATAATGCATTTGTCCTCAAAGTCCTTTCACAAGCTAAGTAAATTTCATTACCAAGCTATACATTTTGCATTCAAAGCTTAAAATTTTAAACCTCCAAAAGAGTAGTTTTTAGTGCTTAAGTTCTGATGCTGATAGCGATTCATATTTGAATAATTTCCCTACAAGTAAAAAAATTCATTGTTGATCTTTCCATTTACATCAATTTTCTTTGATTGTGAACTCAATACACTCATGCTTTAAAGGATATCTAAACCTATCACAGATTTCAGTTTCTTAAGATTTTGCTTCTATGAAACTTGATTACCTTTACTGATTCCAGTAGGTTTCATATATTTGTTCTTTTAAAGCTCAGTACAATTACTACATGCCCCTTTCCCCCCCCAACAATGTTCCTAGGCTCTTCATTTAGCCTGAGGCAAATGTGTCAACCATAGTGCAATTATACATTTCTTTTTTATAACATTTATCATGTCCTAATATAAGTATTTGTTTACATTTATCATGTTATAATATAATTATTTGTTTGTAAGCCTCATTTCAGAATCAGAAAGTTTTATATTATCAAGTTCCAATTTTGTGGTTTCTATTTCATAGTAGGGAGTGCATAAAGATTTGTAGTATATATATTACTTCTGTCCTCTGAACCTGGGAGTTTTCAACACTTGAAACTCACAAGGAAGAATGCATCATATGTAACTATTAATGTAACATATTAAACATTCTCCATTAGATGCTTTAGAAGTCAAAATCATTTGGGTAAGAAGTTGGGTTATCTGTTATAAATAGTGCTCTTCCTGAAATCATGTAACACAAAATCAGCCTAGGTGTTGAACCTGTTTTATTAAACCACAAAGAATATTTAAAATAAAACTAGTCCACTTGGAAAAATGAAGGGGAACTAAGCTCAAGTTCTAGAGTTCTAATACAGATTTTGCTCCTTTTAGCTACACGAACTTGGAAAAATTGCTAAAATGTCACTCAGAATCCTCATCTGTAAAATAGAGACTGGGCCACCTACTTCATAGAATTCACGTGAACATTAAATAGGTTAACTCAGGTAAAATTTATAGTATCTTACACTTAGTAAGTTCTCAGTCATTGTTGGAATGTTAAAATAAAGATGTAATAGATAGTGTCTACTGCTTAAATAAGGCCCAAAACTCCCACTTTTCATTTTCCTCTTCTAATAAAATCCAGATGGCTACAGAGATCCCTTATTCAGGTAGCTACAGAGATCCTTTGATCTAGGGTAGTAGGATTTCATCACAGCATCAGGGAATAAACCATAATGCTTAGTTCCACACATGTTACTCTTCTAACAGTTGGTCTGTGACTGGTGTAGAAGTGGCCAATGAAGGCAAGTGGGAGACTTTGGGTGCGGCAACCAGGACAGGTTTTTTGTACATATTAAAAAGGATAGCTATGACTATCTTGGATCTTTCTCTCTTTCCCTGCTTGTATCACCAAGGGAAGCAGCTATATGGTCACCAGGGAGAGGTAAGAAAGAGGACAGAGTAAAGATGTCAAGAAAGGCAAATATAGGAAGAGTCTTAATGTACGATGACATCACTGAGCTACTGCAGCAATACTGCTAGGTTATCTACTTCTAGAATTCTTATTGTGAGTGAAAAAATATCTGCTATTGTTTAATCAATGGAGAGGAGTTTTCTGATACTCTTAGTAAATACAACAGTGCAATATATATATATATATATATATATATATATATATATATATACCAATTAGTAGAAGAAATGTTTGCATTTCTGGAAGGAAGAAATTTCTGTAACTGGTTCCATTTATAGAATCAAAAGACCTTCATAGTTTTCTCTCTATTTGCCCCAGTTAAGTACATTTCCTTCTTCATTTAGTTTACTTTTTTAAAGTCAGAGATATAAATCCTAGCCAGGTCCCTGGACAATCCTTTAGAAATTTTATATTGCATGGTGCCACTGCCCTAAATTGGGGGTGAGGAGATAATCTTTCCAATATCAGCATAAACTGAAACTATAATTTGTAGAATATTTGCTTTCTTCAAATGCACTCATTCTAAAAAAGCTTTATAAGTTTTTGTGAAAGAAGAAAGAAAGAAAGAAAGAAAGAAAGAAAGAAAGAAAGAAAGAAAGAAAGAAAGAAAGAAAGAAAGGAGGGAGGGAGGGAGGGAGGGAGGGAGGGAGGGAGGGAGGGAGGGAGGGAGGGAGGGAAAGAGGGAGGGAGGGAGGGATGGAGGGAGGAAGGAAGGAAGGAAGGAAGGAAGGAAGGAAGGAAGGAAGGAAGGAAGGAAGATAGTAGCCAGCCAGTTAAAATGGGAAGAGAGACTTTATTCATGACTTGCAAGAGGGAAGGAAGACTGAATTCATCTCCGATGTTTGAGCATTGAGGTGAGATAGTGGGAAAGTACTGGAGGGCCTTAGGGATGCCACAGGTCTGTGTGATTTAGTCATCTGTGTTTGCTAAACACTTACCAAAGTTAGGTTTCCACCCCCTCATAGTCTGGAAGATAGGGATGCCATCTTCTTGATATTTATATTCCAAAGGGATGGCTCCCAGACCCATGAGAAAGACAGTCTTAGTTAGTAGAAGATTATCCATCTCAAACTGACAAAAAAACAACAACACAAAAATCCATCTTTTCCAAAGTAAATGCTCTAAGAAAAGGGATATAGTCAGGAAGACACATGTCTAAAGTTTAGTCACACTTAGGGGACCAACCACTAAGGCTGTTTTATTGCTTTTCTTATCATCACCACCTGAGATGATAGAGCCCAGCATTGCACAGTAGAAGATCTAAAATATCTTTTTCATCGGGTCATTGCTTCAAATGATTTTTAACCTTTTGCATTTTTTAAAGAGGTTCATATCTCACCTTTTTTGTTTGTAAAGCTCCCATTTCATTGTTTTGTTTTCCTTTAAAACAGAAGCTTAAAGTGAGTCTAGGTTAAAATAGAAGAAGATATGCCATTGCATATTTAAATGTGCCAAAATAGATGGAAAGATAGGTGGGAAAATCCAACAACTTCCATTAAAAGTTAGAGGTGAAACCAAACTTCTCAACTCTATCCCATTCTCTCTAGGATTCTCCAATAGAAGCAATTTTCTCTCTTTTATGTCAATTTCCAGCATTTAGAACAAAAAAAAAAAAATGATTTTCTCTACACTAAAATTGCAATGCCCCCCAGCCAATCAGGAGTATGCAATTTAATCCAACAAAGATGGCAGGTTAATTTGCATATGCAGGCAATGAGTGGAATTGGGGAAGTGGGGGCGCTGGATGGGACACTTGCTACATCACCATGGCAATGATGCAGGCGTTCAGCCATCCCAGCTGCTCCAGGCCGCTGGGCAGCAAAAGAAGGGGGAAAGGCGGCTCCACCCAGAGGGAAGGTGATGCCCATAGCCAAGGGAAGAAAGGCCCATTCTTGCACGAATGTTCGTGCATAGGGCCTCTAGTATTTAATAATGTTAGTCATTAGTTTACATTGGAATTCGAAGCATGAAGCCAGTAATTTTACAGGTAGCATTGTGAATGACTGAGTAGTGAGCAGTTCCCTATAGATTCCCTTGCTGACTATCCATTCCTTCCCATGCTTAATTTTCTTCTTGGCTGAAAACAAAGAATTCTTATGGATCATTTTTCTATAAACACACACTCAACTAGTTGGCTAGAACTTATCTCCTCTCATCTGCTTGCTTCTGAAGGAAAACAGATATCTGCCAACCCAGAATATGCCTTGTAGGCTTAGGGATTACTTTAGATTGATTATTTTAAAGACACAAAAAAATACAGGGAAAGCTCAGAAAACAAAGTTGTCCTTTTGTAAGAGACAATTGCATTTAGAAGGGAAATATCCATTTGTAAGAGTGTTGCCTCTCTACCAGGAAGACTCTTCTCAATGGGGAAAGCATTGACCTAAACCTACATGAGGATCTTAATCTTGTTTACTGCAGTGTTCCTGATTGCCTCCCATTTTTGTCTTTAGATACAGATGGTATTTATTTAGTTATTCCATTTTTCTGTTAATCTTCACCCAAGGATATTTTTTATTCATTTATTTATTTTTCTTTTTTATTTATTTTTTTATTTTACAGAGTGGAAGGGAAGGGGAGAGACAGGAGAGAGAAATACTGATGAGAGAGAGATACATTGATTGGTTGCTTCCTACAAGTGCCCTGGCCAGGGCCAGGGGTCAAGCCTGTAACCAAGATATGTGACCATGACCAGAATCAAACCTGGGACCCTTCAGATCCTGGGTCAGTCAATGCTCTATCCATTGAGCTAAACTGGCTTAAATGCAGATGGTATTTAAGCTGATGGCTTGGACCATTTTGGGGGATTAGTTTTCCTGGGTCTCTCATCTATATAAAGGTATAGTAAACTTCTATTTGCTTTCTCCTATTAATCTGACTTTTTATAACAGGAGGCCAATAACCTAAAAGAATAGAGAACAAATTCATTTCTTCTTCCCTACATGAACTTTTTATACCTCTAATTTGTCCTCACTGTATTCTGTTCTGAAAAATATATGGAAATCTATATTTGACCTTCGGATGACTGACAGTTATCTGTGTAACTATTTTAAACCTCTCTATAAACTTGAGGAGTTGGAGAGTGGGATGAAAGGATATACTATTGCTAGTCCTAAAGAGATTTATCTATTACCCCTCTCCCAGAAAAGAAAAAAAAAAAAAAATCACAGATGTAACCTCTGGCAGCATAATATGTTACATACCCATACTTTTTTCTTACAACATCAGCCTTCAGGCAATGTGATTTTCATTTGCATTTCTAAAGCAGCTCCTATTGGCTTTGAATGCATTTCTAAAAATACTTGAACTCTGTCTTGCCATTTATATTTTAACCCAGATAACTCTGCTTATCCTGTCTAGGATTTCTCTTGGGAAGATAATACAGAGGGCACTCCTTTACTAGATAGTGGACAAAGCATACGCTTCTGTAAGAACGTGTAAAAGTGCAACCTCAGCTGCTTAGAGATCAGTAGCATGTAGAAAGGTTATTGGGGAGGAGGTTAGTTACACAAAGGATTTCTAAGAACTGAACTGATCAGAAGAAGCAATGGCATTTTATTTTCGTTGCTTAATAAGATGGATTTCACAAAGTCCAGCCAATTGCTTAGAACTATGGAACTGTTACAGGAAATGTTTTTAAAAAGGTTGAAGCTGGGAACTTGTAAAAGAGGACATATGAAAATGAAGATTTTACATTTGGCATGTCCTAGTCATTTCCCCAGAGTATTCTCATCTAATCACAGACAGGGGTATGGAATCCTTTATTACTCTCAAACAGAACTGCCCAAAGATGTAATTAAAGTGTGCAGTGGTAACTTTCTGATATAAGTCCAAATTCTTCTTCTAAAGGAATGTGAGATCAATGTTGCCATTTGTTCTAAAATGCTTTATGATTTATATTTGTTAAAAATAAACTTTTTTATTGGAGCATAACATGCAAATAAAAAGCCACAAATAGTAAGTGTATGGCAATAAATTTTCACAGAGTTGACATTTATATAACCACCAACCTCTTCAAGAAATAAAACACTCCACACACCGTGGTATGGTGCCTAATATCCCTGACCATTCATTACACAGGTCACCTTTTTATCTATCCTGATGTCTAAGATCACAAATGAGTTTTGTCTGATTTTGACTTTATGTAAAAGGTGCCAGACACCATGTATTTTTCTCCATCTGATCTTCTCCCCTAATATGATATTTGTGAGTTTCATCCATGTGTTGCATAAGACAGTAGTTAATTTTCAATGCCTTCATTCTATTCAAATTAATATAATGCATTTACATATACAACTATAGGACCACTTAGGTTTTTCTCAATTTGAGGCTGTTAAAATATTGCTGCTATCAATATTTTTGTATATGTCTTTTAGTCCACATACGCTTGCATTTTTGTTAGATATATACTTACAAAGAAATTATCTAGGTTATAGGGTAAAGCAGAAGCTCTTATACCCATAACCCCTTGTTTTTACTATTCTATTATTTGCAGGAGAGCTTTCTCTGGCCAGTACAGCTGGTTCAATATCCCATCCCTAAATGGGGGAATGCACACACAGTGGCTGGAGGTCAGGGGATTAACACCTCTGGTAGTAACTCTTGAACAATAACTGACTCTCAAGCCAGATCCATCTTGTTCACTGCTCCCAGAGTTCCCTAGTGAGAGTAAGTTCCAGGTGCCCACACTATTTGCTTGATAATGCATACAATCTTCTTAGTTTCCTTCCCTCCACTGTTTGCCTTCTCCATGTTTCCACAATTATTTCCTACCAAACAAGCTTCTTGCAAAATTATTGTCTGAAAGTAAACCTTTAGGGGAGTCTAATCCAGACAAAGGATATGAATACATTTAGTTTGTGTAAATATGCTCAGATGGCATTTCAAAGAGACAATACTGATGAATATCTTCACCAACATAGCAGTGTGTGTGAGTTCTAGATGGGAGTTCCCTATCTTCACAAAAACTTGCCCTGGAATGTTAACAGTCTTTTATAATTTTAGCTAATTTGTTTGTGGTGCATAGTCTTTATAATTGTACCTGCATTTCTTGTTGATGAATGTCACTTAGATGTGTGTAAGTATGAGAAACAGAGAGAGAAAGCAGAGAGAGAGAGAGATATGAGAAAGGAGAAAGAGAAAGGGGGTGGGGGGAGAGAGAGAGACAGAGAGAATTATACACATTTTTGTGAAATGCTTGTTCAAGTAATTTTTATTTTTCTATTGGGTTTCTGATTAACCAGTGAGATTTCTTTTTTTGTTTGTTTATAAGCTCTTTTGGGATATTTGTACTACAAATTACTTTATAGCTTATTTTTATTTTTTACTCTCTTAATGGTAACTTTGAATGAATAGAAATTTTTTCTTTTTCTTATATTCAATTTATTATTAATGTTTCTATAATTACTGCTTTTTGTTATATATTCAAAAATATTTGCCTAACACAAGTATTGGAAATATTAACATATATTACCTTCTATAAGCTTTATTGTTTTATAATTCAGTTGGAATTGATTTTTTTGTGCATTGTGCAAGGTAATGTCAATAAATATTTCTTTTCCTATACTGGTATCTCGTTGACCCATCTCAATTTATTTAAAAGGCCTTTCTTTCCCAATTGCTTATTATCATCCCTTTTGTCCTAAAACAAAATTGTGGTGATGTGAGCTGTTTCTGTACTCTGTATTGGGATTCCATTGGTCTGTTATCTTAATGCCATTGTCAAGGTTTGAACTATAGCTTTTTAATAACTCTTGAAATCTAAATTCTAATAGTGCATTTCTCTTAATTTTTATACATACAAAAATGTCATTTTTAAGTACTTTATAACTGTCACTTTCCCATTATCATTAGATGGACAGAAAAAGCCACAACCTCATCTCCTCATCACCTAATGAAGTTATTTATAAGTAATTGATGTGGTGTATTTATTTTTTACTATAGGAGAGAGAGAGAGAGAGAGAGAGAGAGGAGAGAGAGAGAGAGAAGAAACTTAAGTAAATGTGGGAATGTAATTCCTCTTGCCAGAGCCCTGGGACACAGCCCCTGATTGCTGGGCCTGCAGTTGGGAGATGTATAAACAAAGCTGACATGTCTACTGCAGGGATAGCCCTGGAAGAATAAGCCTTCACATACATTTGTCAAGACTGTTGTATGTATAAACTGTGAGCCCTGTTTTTACCCCCAACTAAATCCCATCAGCAGTGTTTGCTTTGGTCACTAATTAAGTTATATGGAAAGCTTAAATTCTGCTCAGGGCAGCAAAGCAACTCTTCCCCCTTCCCCCAACACCTTATAAGGATAGCATATAAAATAGCAGTAACTCACATGCCTGTTTTCTCCTCAGCTCACATTAACAAATCAAGGAGATTCCCACTGAGGCATGCAGAAAGCTCCCTCTAACAGATGCACACAGCGCATTCATAAATCATGATCATTATTAGAATTCTTAAACCAACATTCCGTGGTCAGGCATACTTCTTGTTATCAGTTCTGGAGTTAGCAATATTGCACATACAAAACACTGATGATGAAATTGCTATAGTTCACTAGTTGCCCAAAATTACTAGGAACATAATCATTGGTTTAGAACCCAGTGGAGAGAAATCTGACTTGCAAAGTATCCCTGGAGACAGGGTGCCGTTAATAAATGCATTCAGGTCTTCCTCATGCATGGGACCCTCGCGCAGAGCAGGGTGGCTCTAATTGTTTCCTGTGTCTGTGCATATGCTCCTTGTTCTATTCCAATGTTTGCCAACTGTGCCTGTGAATTCATATGCTATTATTTTTTTTAGACTGTGCACAGCAAAGTCACTTAGACATAAGCTGGGATTTGAGGAACCGATAAAATTGTGTCATTCTAAGAACTGTGCATTGTATAGCAGATGCCGAGAGCTGAACTTTCCACCCATATAGTCCCAGAAAATTAGTGGAAGCCATAAATATGACGTTGATGATATCAGCAAACACCACAAATCCAAATGTAAGTTTTCAGGGATGACACAGTTACATCAAAGTTTTAGTACCATCTGAATTTGTTAGGCACCCCATTCTTAATTTTAATTGAGATAAAAATGGTTTTTTTGTCTAGTCTAGCTTTAACTGCATAGGGAACATATGTTTTAAAAATCGTATCAATAGTTTATATGAAAATAAAAATAATGTGACATGTGTAAGCCATCCATCCTCACTCAGTCTATAAACACCTAAATTATTTTTACTTTAACTTAAAAATTTTTGTTTCAGAAATATCCTTGTACCTTTAAATATTTATGGCGAGCACTTAACATATTACAGGATTATTTGTGTCAATGCATTTTTCTTTGGAAGGATGATGTCTTTGAAGTTTCTTAACAAAACATTGTTATTCAACCTCCTCATGCCTCCACTATTTGTCAAGTGAATATGTAGTTAAAACAATGGGAAAGGGGCATTATTTACTCAATAAACCTTTACAGCTCATGGAAAGGCTCTATATTTAGTTGTTACCAGAGGAAAGGTGCTTACAGCATGGAAGCTTACTGAAATTATCTTTGATGGACTTTGTTCTAAGAGAACTGAAGTATCTGTCTCTAGCAAAGGACCGTTTCTGAAATCATTTGGCCATGAGCATAAATTGTCATTTGTTTTTCAAACTGTCAGAAAGGGAGGAGATGGTACTTCTTGCTTTTGCTTAGAGTGGGCTCTTTGTATTAGTAGGCTAGATTTTGCTGTTCTTTTAGTAAGACATCATGGCCCCTTTAAAATAGCCCTTTTGTATCACAATTGTTCCTTTCCCTGAATCAATAGAATTAGAACACTGGTACACAATGAAGTGTGCATTCTTTTATCTTAAGCCAAAAGATGCACAATGCCGAAACCTTCCTTTCAGTCTTTGTCAAAATAGTCCCAGGCAACTGTAATCAAGTGCAGAAACTCAAGTGGGAGTTAGTTTAAAAAAATTAAAATCTTTAGAGACATGTTCTCCCCAGGGTCTTAAAACGTATTCTAGCCTCCTATCTGGAGAATTGTTAATTCTATTAGAATCACAGTGCATAACTCTCGGCCAGGTCACCTTGTCCTTGTTTTGTAATCTGTATCTAATTCTTGCCCTTTTCCTTGTGTAGAAGGGGCTCATTCTTCAATGAAAAATAAATAAAGTCCTGAGGTGTCCTAGTCTTGCTAACACATTCTGTTCTTGTTTTCTTTAAATCACCACCTCAAAGCAAATTGTGGGTAGAAGGGCTATGTGAGTCACTGAAGAATATCACTGGAGAGATTTTCACTGAATGCTGCAGATGATAAGTGTGAGAAAAATTACTGTCCCACAAAATTAAAGCCTGCTGGCTAGTAGTCGGTACTTACTATAATCAGAACTTTACTGTTTCACCCCTTCTAGGAAACAGAGACCATCTAAACTTTAATGTTGAGAGGTAATTCAAATGATACCTTTTCAATGATGAGTGTTGGATTCATCTAATGGAAAAATCTTGACTCACATGATTAAGGATATCTTTGCTAGATAACAGGAAAATTCATGTAGTAAATATTGGAGGTAAACAGAGGCTGAGA
Organism: Pipistrellus hanaki; assembly: GCF_964339955.1. NCBI lineage: Eukaryota > Metazoa > Chordata > Mammalia > Chiroptera > Vespertilionidae > Pipistrellus > Pipistrellus hanaki. The sequence continues at coordinate 41,680,779 of NC_140516.1, read as the reverse complement.
TAACGTAAAACAGATACTGCACTGGTTATTTATATATACTTGAGTGTATTTTATGCATAGAAACTTAATTTTTTACATACTCTAAAGGAGCATCTTATCTTAATAACATATATCTATATACACTAATAAAAGAGAAACATGCAAATTGACCATACCACTGCTACGCCAACAAGCCACACTCACAAGCCAATCAGGAGCGAGTATGCAAATTAAACCAACCAAGATGGCTGCAGCCATGGAGCGGGCAGGAGGCTTGGGTTTCCCCGCCAATGGAAGAAGTCAAGCTTCCTGCCTTGGCTGGCTCTGGCCTCTGCTCAAGGCTATAAAGTTTCAATTATTAATAAATCCCAGATACCAAGGTGTCTGCTTGGGTCACCAGGGGGTGTGGCCAGCCTGCAAACCACAACAGGTCTCTTGTGCAGGACATCCCACACCCCAAGGGAACCCCAACCTGATCCAGGACACCCTTCGGGGCAAACCAGCCAGACCCCACCCATCCACCAGGCCTCTATCCTATCTAATAAAAGAGTTATATGCAAATTGACCATCACTCCAACACACAAGATGGCTGCCCCCATGTGGACACAAGATGGCTGATACAAGATAGCCTGCAAGGTAGGGAAGTTGAGAGGGATCGGGCCAGCAGAAGAGGGCAGTTAGGGGTGACCAGGTCTATAGGGGAGAGCAGTTGGGGGGACCAGGACTGCAGGAGAGGGCAGTTAGGGGTGACTAGGCCTGCAGGGGAGTGCAATTAGGGGCAATCAGGCTAGCAGGGGAGTGGTTAGGGGTGATCAGGAAGGCAGGCAGGTGAGCAGTTGGGAGCCAGCAGTCCTGGATTTTGAGAGGGATGGTAGGATCAGGTCTAAATGGGCAGTCAGACATCCCTCACGGGGTCCCAGATTGGAGAGGGTGCAGGCTGTGCTAAGGCACACATCACACCCTGTGCACGAATTTTATGCACCAGCCCTCTAGTATATATATATATATAATACCCTAATATGCAAATAGATTGAATAGCAGAATGACCAGCAGAACAACCAGTCACTATGATGCTCACTGACCACCAGGGGCCAGATGTTCAATGCAGGAGCTTCTCACAAGGCAAGTGTCACTCAGCCAGAAACCTGGCTCATGGCTGGCAAGTGCAGTGGCAGTGGCAAGAGCCTCTCCTGCCTCTGCAACAGCACTAAAGATGTCCGACTGATGGCTTATGGAGCTGAAGCCATCAGTTGGACATCACCTGATGGCTCCTGGACTGCGAGAAGATCCAGGCCAGGCTAAGGAACCCCTTGAGTGCACGAATATCATGCACCAGGCCTCTGGTGTCTGATAAGTGTAAAAGTAGTGAGAATATTAAAAGATCTTATAGGAAAAGCCTAAATTAATGATGAAAATGAACCTATAGTAATTTTAAAAAATTAGATGACACATAAGGCACACACATGGAGTGTTTGATAGGAGCTTGAATTTGATCCAGGATTGAGTGTGTCCATGATCAGCTGCATAAGAAGCTGCCAGGCATCCAGCCCACATGACTGGCACTCTGCCTCTCTTTGTTGTGAAGATTTTCCCACTATGTCTGTTGAAGGTTAATATAGTGTCACATCCTATATCAAATTCCGAGGAGTGAAAATAAGCAACCTGGGGGTTTCTCCTTAAAGTAAAGATTACACATTTTCAATGCCATGTGATACAAATATGATTATTCAGAAAAATATACCAGAAAAACATCAGCCAAGTTTTTAAAAATTGACATTTAGGGGTATTCCTAGAAGCCATTAATATTTTCATTAATTAACTGTCTGCTGCATGAATGGTAATTCTTCTCTACTTTGGCTACATTTTCTTTTATTACCACCTCTCATATGTCATGCTTTATAATATAATTTCTCTAGGAAGAATAGAAAGACAATTTAGTCTTCCTTCTATCATGGTGTATCAAGACTATTACTAATAGATGATAAAGGTTTCAAGCCTCATGCCCAGTGTTAGAATTATTATCAAGCTTCTTTTATACATGACCTATAAGATTTTAGGTTATTTCAAATGTTCTTAAGCGTGACTAAAATTACATAATCATTGAAGCAATTATACTCTAACCAGTTTGGCAATGACATTTTTGTTGTCATGATGTATTATAAATTTTATCATCTTCATCTAGGTCAGCAATTTGTTTCAAATGGCAAAAAATAGAAACCTTTTCCAATGCATTTAAGTGATTTACTTCTGTTCATTAACTGGATTACCAATAGTTAAGAGCTTATTCACTCATTACATTATTCAGAAAAAAATAATCTGAATATAAGGTGCACACAAAAGCAAGGCAAATGGATTTCAAATGATCATTACATGGTATTAAGTCATATAATTATATTACCAAATATTCCTGATGCTACATGTATTTACTAATGAATGTAGTTGGATGTTCTATAGTGGCACATTTGTCTTTTCACACCTTTTCATTTTGAAGTGGTATTCCCTTGCTACCCAAATCACTATGACTCTCTTAGGACAAGATGTTTCAGATATACTTTATGCATCTCATATATTGGGATGCACAAAGCTTATGAATATACATAAATACTTGTGGCTTTTATAGTGCTTATGAAGTTTTGTGCCTTAAAATACAATCATTTTATTAAAAGTAAGTATGGTGTGCTATTTTGTATATTATCAGTATTGTTGAGTATATATTTCATAAGTATAAACTTTTGATTGGTAATAAAAATATGAACCAATCACATACACTTCAACATGCCTAAAGATTAGAAGAATGTTTCACAGGCTGATTTCTGGTCTGTATATTAAAATCATTTTTTTCTTCATGATATATGTGCTGTTAGGACCCAACATTGAACAACACCATCATATTTCCATATAAGCTCTATCCATGCACTGTTGTGTCCCAGCACCAGTGGCATTGGTATAAAACAGTGGTCAGCAAAATCATTAGTCAACAGAACCAAATATCAACAGTACAATGATTGAAATTTCTTTTGAGAGCCAAATTCTTAAACTTAAACTTCTTCTAACATCACTTCTTCAAAATAGACTAGCTCAGGGTGTGGTATTTTGTGGAAAAACCACACTCAAGGGGCCAAAGAGCTACATGTGGCTTACGAGCCACAGTTTGCCAACCATGGGTATAAGGGATGGTAGGGCTATTCCTAGAAGCCATCCCTGCAGTAGGACGACCAGGAAAGACAAAACTAAACACAGGTGACTGCAAGCCTCATCGATGTATCCCACCAATCTAAAACATAATGCACCTTCATTTCAATGTCCCTAGCTTCACTACGGCCCCCAAAGGCTCATGGGTATTCCAAGATCAATTGATGAGAAGAAAGGGTGAGTGAGAGAGCAAAATCAGAGTGGAGAAAGACAGTGGTCTTTTTAAAAAAATATATTTTATTGATTTTTTACAGAGAGGAAGGGAGAGGGACAGAGAGTTAGAAACATCGATGAGAGAGAATCATTGGTCAGCTGCCTCTTGCACACCCCCCACCGGGGATGTGCCCTCAACCAATGTACATGCCCTTGACCGGAATCGAACCCGGGACCTTTCAGTCCGCAGGCCGATGCTCTATCCACTGAGCCAAACCAGTTTTGGCAAGACAGTGGTCTTAACCTTGTGGTTCAAATGCCTTATTTCTGTGAAGTTTATAAAAGAACTATAAAATCATGAAAACACCTGACCAGACCTTCTCAGGGTCTTGGGAGAGATGCATGTCAATCAAGGATTCTGATACTTAGGCTTCATGGCTTCATGAGAAATTTAACTCTGCCTTATTTCTCAGCCACCATACTGAAAGCAAGCTCCCAGTGTTATCAGGCACAGAGTTGTGCTTCCTGGTTGCTTCCCGAGAAAAGGTCAACTCATTATCACACTCTGGCTGCAGGCTCTAGAATCAAGACCACCCCTTTTAATCCAAACTGACCTCCCAAGTTTCACTGCACCAGTAGAAATACATGAGAAAAACAACCATCCCTTGTTTTCATTATGGAGAATTCCAGAAACCCACAAAAGCTGCATGTGTGTTTTCTTAGTTTCTTCCACACTCATTCTCAAAGTCTATAAGTACTATAGCTACTAAGGACTGTTTTATAGCACATTAAAAATCATCAAAAGGAGATTAACGTATTGAACACAGCTTTAGCACATTTAAAATTGGCATATTTTGAAAAAAAATATTTTATTCGAAATTTCAGCAATTGAAAAGTATGGCAAATCATAAACTGCATTTAGGTATTTCTTTTCTTATAGACTTATGTTCATCAAAACAAAACACTGATAAAATGAAAAGAAAGCCACAGTCTGAAACTAAATATTCCCAGTACATTTATCTAACAAAACACCTGTATCCAATAGATAAAGAGCATGGCTGTCCATAACAAGAATACAAACTCAACTCCTAAAAATTGAAAAAAATATATTTTAACAAACACTTAAAAGCAAGATATACTAATGGCAATAAGCACATAAAAAAATCCCTGTAGGGCCTATATCACTAGCCACCAGGGAAATGCTAATTAAAACCAATGAGGCAGTGCCCTGGGCGGTCCGAGATCTATCTCTTGCTTTAACAGTGATTGGATGGAACACACCCAGGAACACCCCTTTTTTCAGCCTCAGGCCACTGTTTTTAGTCTTATCCAGTTGCTACCTCAGAACCATCTCTGGGACCAGCCAACATACTGGGTTTTTTTTACCTTAACTCCTCATTGCCAAACAACCGTGAACTCTCAAATTTCTCAAAATCATGCCATTGAACTGGAGGCTGCGATCACCAGCTTGGCCAGCCTGCCTTTGTGGGCCTCCCACACCTACCTCTCTCTGGACTTCTATTTTGACCTTGACGATGTGGCTCTGGAGGATGTGGGCCACTTTTCCGCCTGTTGTGGAGAAGAAGCGTGAGGGCAAAGTTGCCAAACCAGTGCAGTGGCCACATTCTCTCCAGGACGTGCTGAAGCTTCCCAAAATGAGTGGGTAAAACTCAGGACACCATGCAAGACTCCAGGGGACCTGACCCAGGTCTTTTTGGAGCTGCCTGCCCTGGGTTCCACCAGCACAGCCCCTCAGCTCCTTAACTTACTGGAGAACCACTTCCTGGGTGAGCAGTTGAAACTCATCAAGAAGATGAGCAACATCTGATTAACATCCACAGGCTGGGCTGGGCCCCAGGCTGGGCGAGTGTCTCTTCGCAAGGCTCATCCTCAAGCATGACTAGGAGCCTTCGGAGTCCAGAAGCATTTGAGAGGCCTCTCTGCCTCCCCTGGTGTCTGGCTTTTCCCTGAGCCTCTTCCTGAAATCACTAGCCATTCTTTTAACCACCCTGAAGCTCTCTCCCATGCATTGGACCAAATAAAACAATAAAGCTTTTTGCAGCAAAACAAACAAACAAACAAACAAAACCCGCCTACAAACAATGAGATGCTCTTACATGCTTCCTAAAATGGCTGAAATTAAAATGAAAGTCAATGCCAAACATTGGTAATGATATGGAACAACTAAAACTCTCATATATTGTTAGTGAGAGTATAGATCAAATACATATTTTTACATGTGTGTGTATGTTTAAATCTGATAGTTTCTTATAAAAATAAACATGACTAACCTATGACCCAGCCATTCCATTCCTAAACACATTCACAGAAAGACATGTATGAGAATGTTCTATAAAACCATTTTAGGAAATAACTAAAATTTGCAAACAACCCAAGTGTCCATCAATGGGTCAATGAATAAATGAACTGTGATGCACTCATACAATTGGTTACAATTTTTGCAATAAAAAGAAATAAGCCAATGGTTCTTGCAACAACATGCACATATCTAGGAAGCCAGTGCTGAGCAAAAAAGACCAGACACAAAAGAGTGCATACTCAAAGATTCCATAAACAAACAAAATTGAAGAACAGGCAAAACAGAACAGTGGTTGTCATGGAAGTGGTCTGTTTAGAAGATGACTGAAAAATGGCATGAGGGAACTTTCTGGTTTGATGGAAATTTATTATATTTTGATTTAGGTGCTGATAACAAGGATGCATACATTTTCAGCCCTGATCACATTGTACATTTAAGGTCTGCGCTTTTTATTATATACAATGTTAGGCTTCAATAAAGAAGAAAATGCATTTGCCTTGGCCAGCCTAAACAGTTCCTAGTCTCCTTGCACTCACCAACAAATGCATGGATGCCTTTGAGATAGCAGCCTGCTTGTAAGAGAAAAAACTTCAGCTTACAATTTTCCAGAAGGTGCAGAATGATGAACAGAAGCCTAATTTTTATTTTACTAGCTTAAATTTATCACTGCAACATGTGCCCTCTAACTAGAATGTCTAGAGTGGCACCTGTCAGCAATACTTCAGTTCTGTTCTACTAGCACTTAATCCTCAGGGGGGAAATATAACCAACAGAACATAGCATGAATCAGGACCTTGTTCTCTCTCTGAAAGGGATATTGGGGAAGAATAAAAAAGAGAAAATGGCAAAGTTAAATTTACATCTTTAAAAAAATGTCACAAAAGACTAAAATACTCTCAGAGACTTACACAATTATGCTACCACAGTAGTCAGAATTATTTAAGATCAGGGAATTCTCTAATGGCAGAGGTCTTGGTCATTATTTTGAGGAATATACTAATGGAGGTTTCTCTATGTTGCCAACCATATCTCTATTTCTTAAGACTATTTAAATAATATTTTTATTGCTAGAAATCCTACATTGGAAAATGCCATTTTAAATTGCAAGTAAAATCGGGCTGCCCTGATAAAAACAGGAATTTATGAGTTCCATCTTTCAAAATTCTGCCCTGACTTGAAAAATAGAATTGAAATGAATGACTCAGTCTTTGGTTTAGAAACCATGAAAGAAAGGGAGATTGTTAACAGAGATATTTAGAGAAACAACCTAGGGCAACCTTTGTATTGTGTTAGCTCAATAAAGAAAAAGTTGGTATAGATTTCCATAACATTTAAGATAAATTTATATTTATTTTATATCCCATAACCATAAGTCACATTTTTCTGATGATTGACTAAAGAAAGATCTTGGCTTGTTTGATTAGAAAAAGGCACCTGGAATCATACCATCCCCTTTTAGACTTAAGATTAAACAAAGAGATTTATAGTCTTAAAATGAAGAATAACATATCTTTTATTCATATTTACTTTAAAAATTAATTTTCATTTAATTTCAATTCATTGAGTTAGCTTTTCTCCAGAAAATTCAAAGTGGACAGCAAACAAGAAAGCCTAAGACCATGCTGATTTAATATAAAATTTATATGGAGCATCTACTATTTCTACTACTACCACTACTACTACTACCACCACTACTATAGACACACCTACAAACATACACACACACACACACACAAAGGTGAATACTGACATTTGCAGCAACTAGTATACTCAATGATTCGAGATTATGCAACACACGTCCTGTATTTTTCAAAATCTTGCAAATTCCTTTTAATTCTGGGATTCTGGAAAGGGATGCCCCACTATTCAAATGGAACAAAGATACCAATAGTGCTATTATTTGAGTACAATAATTCCTGGCTTCCTGTAGCAACAAATTAGTAAGATTCTTATCTGTAACACATTGGGTTCCCACACGAGGGGGAGGTGAAGTACTAGTTTATGTAGTAATTCAGGTATGTAAGCAATGAGAGGACACCAATCAGTATAAGGACCGTGGAGAGCACTGACCTTATTCCAAAGCAGTTGCTTTGGAAACCTTAAATAAAGAAAATGACCAGCTGCATAAGCCAGAAGGCACCCCAGTGGAGTTTAAAGAGATCCTTATCTCCTACAGCAAGGGGGCAGATTAAGCTGAAATTCATGCCCCAGATTTCACTGGAAAGGTAACAGAGCTGCAAAGGAGACTAAACATATAATATGACAAGCCTCTTATGTCAAATGTAGGGCTCTTATAGCAAGGCATAGTACCTGAGATCTGAATTGAGGACATTTGACTGACAAGGAGGAGAATGTTGAATCCCAGATTGCTCTGAATACAAGAGGCTGGCAGAAGCAGCCATTATCCCCTGGCAGAGAAAAACAAAACAAAATAGCTTTGCTTCGCCTGAAGGGCTTGCAAAGACCGCACCTGAAGCACCTACTTTCAAGATGATGCTTATTCTACTCCACAGTTATTTAAGGCCTTCAGATAATTATAGACAGGTTTCTGTAAAACCTGAACAGGAAATTATGCTCCCTATTGGAGCAGAAATAGCTTGTTCCTCAAAATAACTGAAGGGCCTGGGTGATGTATCCAAGAAGAAAGCAGAGGGAGAGGTATGGGGGTGGATCGTGAGGGTGAAGAGGGATGATATTCCCTGGGAGCATTCTTCCCTGACTCAGGAGTTAGTGTCACAGCAAAGACATCCTAGCATTCTACTGGGGTGGTTGGTGGCTCAAACAATAGATAAGGTAGAGGCACTGCAACAGCATTGCCAAAGTCTGCAGAAGGGGTCAGAAAACATAGGGAGGCAGGAATATTAGAATGGATTACCTGAAAATAGAAAAACAAACACTTGACAAAATTCCCTAGAAGGCCCTACAAATATACCCCTTCATCAAGACAATAAGGAAGACCTTGATGGTATATTAGAACTCTTCAGAAAAACAGAACCAATGAGCTATATACACATATCTAATATGTAATAAATACTTATATAACTTAAAAAAAATATGTGTGTGTGTGTGTGTGTGTGTGTGTGTGGATTTACTATAGGAATTAGTTAATGTGTATATAAAGGCCATAACTCCACAATCTTTCAATTATTTGAAAACTGGAGAGCCAGGAAAGCTGTTGGTATAGTTCAGTCCAAGTCCAAGGGCCTGAGAGCCAGGGGACTGCTGGTCTAAGTCCCAGAGTTCAATTTCCCTGGAATTAGAAGGCCTGATGTAAAATAATAAGAATAGGTGCCAGATCAAGAAGAAAGATGATAATTTGCCCTTACTTGCCTTTTTGTTCTATCAAAGATTTGGGAGCAAGGAATAACATTAGCAGAATGTTTGGGAAGGTTCATTTGGTAATGATATATATCAAATGTGTAGATCTTGCAGGTAGTAAGATTACAAAAGTAGCTTTTTAAATAGTCCAGGCTTTAGACATCCAGATCCTGAATCAGCATAGGAAAGGGGGGAAAAATTAAATCACGAATTGATTTCAAATAAATCAGTTCCCACTGAGCTATTGCTATATTTAGGATGTAATGGAAGTTACTAAGGCACTACAAATTGTGCTCCAGATTTTACTCAGATAAATATATTTATGTCTATAGGTAATTGTTTATATTGAGAGGTAATTATTTTTAATGTATTTAGTGAGCCTTTATCTCTCAATATGCAAAGCTACTTTTTAAATTATATTTAGAGCTGAATGCATTTTCACCTCCAAATTCAACACCACTGTTTTCATTCTCTAGCCTTTAGGTAGAGTGCTCTACTTTGATACTAACGATGAGACTGGAGATATATTTAGAAAGTGGAAATTCATGAAGCATTTGTGTCTGTGCTCATGGTAGTATAGCAAGCAATTTTAAAGGTCACTTTTCTGAGAAGGCATATTCATTTTAAGGTAAGGAAGCAATAAATAGGTGGACAAATATTAGCCCCAGGTTTCTGGAGTTTCTAAATTGCTCCATCTTTTTTAAGTTGGATTCACTACAAATGCTTTATGGAAGGGATCTGGGAGTGACTAGGCCAATTGGTAGAGAACAAGATTAAAAAAAAAAAAAAAAAAGCTTCATGGAAATGGTTTATCTATGTCTTAAAACAATGAAGTCATTTGTTCTCTTGGGTTGTCCAGTAATTTATTTTGCCATGGCATGAAGTCTATAGCAATTGGCACTGGTTGAGTTTAGATCTGAAAGCCCTTTTAACCCCAAGGTCACCACAGCTTTCTTTGCTGCCTTAGAGTTAATGTAAGAGATCTGGGAACACTGTCCTTAGAAAGGCTTGCTTGTAATGTTGGCCCTCAGCTAGATCTAAGAACCTGGCTCTTGGAATTTCCCCCATCAAAAGCTACTAATAATCATGTCACTGCACCAGGCTGTTTGTGGAAACAACATGGTTTATGATGAACACTTGCTTATATCCGGGTATCTGGGATTTGGGTACATGGTAAACAGATGGTGCTTATATGACCAACTCCCCATAAAAACCTTGGGTGTTTATCCTTAATGGGCTTCCCTGGGTAGAAACATCAAACACATATAGCATTTTCGGTGCTGGAGAATGTTCACTGAAAACCTTTCACTGGAGGAAGGAGGAATAGGGAAGCCTGCGCATTGGTCCCTCCATACTCAGCTTGTGTCTTTCCCCTTCTGATGTGGCTGTGTATCCTTGCTGCTGCTCTACTGCAATGAGGCTTAGCTGTGAATACAACAATGTGCTGAGTCCCAAGAATCCTTCTCAACCAATCACCAAACTTGAGAGTGGTCTGTCTGGTCTTGGAGACCCCCAAGACAGTCCCAGTCTTCTCATAGATTTAATAAATCTGGCATTACATCATCTGTTTAAGTGAGACATAGCATTTTTTTGTATCCAGTTGAAGATCAGGGTGGCTGTGTTTTCATAGTGGGAATATAGATATCACTTAAAGAAAAAAAATAATATTAGCCCAAAGTACATGATTTATTCTTCTACCTATTTAGGCTGCGCAATGCTGTAATTATTTGCACACAAATGTTTAATTGCTTCGGTAATCTTCCTCGGCAATCTGCAGCCCCAGTGTATGGCATTCATTACAAGTACAGGTTGTGTAGTTCCCTCTCATTTGTTTGGAACGTGCTGCTTTTTGATTTCCCCAATTGAATGAGTGACTTGGTGTTGTTTTGTTACAGAAAAGGGTAAATAAATAATGCCAACTGGCCTTCTCCAAACCATCCATCATGCTTTACCACCTGTGTCATAATTATTTCTTATTTTCAGTACTGCTGAATGGTACTCAATTCCTCGCCTCGAAAACAACAACATTTCTCTTCTCCCCTGAACAGCATGACAAGAGCTGCTGTGAGCTTTTCCCAGGTCACCCTTTGGGTGGCTTTAGTGCTAGCTTTAGAACAAGTAGAAGTACGATTGGCAATCAGTCAAAACATGAATGTACAAAGGTATGCTACTACGATTGAAATGACTTCTTCTTCCCTCTCTCATGGAATTGCAATCAATTTATTTACCAAGGATACAAAAAACTGAGAACTCTCTCCCGAGCCCTTACAGTAATAAAGCCAACAAATATGCAACTCCTTCATCTCCACTCCAAATTGCCACTTTTGATCAACCCAATCCTAGTAGCAAAAGCGTGGGACATGTAGGTAAACCAAGTGTGGCTCTATATCTGCAGTGGTGACATATCTATGTGCAATCCCCATCTCCTATGAAATTTAAAATTATACATTCTCAGGCCACAGTCTCCTGAGATTCTGCGTTTGTAAGCCTAAGGAAGGAATCAGGAATTTATGTACTTTTAACAAGTTCCCTTGATAATGCTTTATAGAGAGGGATGTGACCAGAATGTTAAAAACTTAGCTCTGGTTTTGAAAAAATGTCAGAAAGATCAACATTTCAGTGTATCTAGTACATGATTATCTCAAAGAAATGAAAGAAGAGGCAGTTAGCAAGCGGACTAGCCATGTCTTTTAAACCCCAAGAGTGTTCAGCAATATATATGCATCAGGAAGAGGAGAGAGATGCACTGACCTTTCTTGGGAACTGTCTTTTCTTTCCTTTCTCCTCCCACTCTTCTGTGAATTTGCATAGATTTTTATAACCTCCTAGTCTCGAAGTAGATCTGAGGGTTGTTTTTTTTCTTCTAAGCATCATAGATGAGCAAACTCAATTTGGTGAGGCTTAATGGTAAGGAGCTGGGACAGCAGAGTCCTCTAAGGACTAGACCTCGGATATAAAAGATGCACAGAAAAATTAAATCTATTTGCGTGCTTGTTGGTGGCAGTTACAATTAAGGAGAACATGTAGTAATACACAAAGCCACTAGGTAATTATCATGCATAAAAACAGATCAGGCTAATCCATTTGGGGCCACACAAGATTTGATGAGGGTTCTTTATGAAATATCTCAGCTAAATTGATTTGAGATCCTTAAGACACCAACCCTTTAGAGCTGGTGGTGGTTCTTTAAATGAGGAAATCTATTTTTTTTTTTTCATTGGCTGCCTCATGCATTACAAGAGCTGCTTGGATATACCCCATTTAATTGCAATTTCAGGTAAGTTTACAATTCTCTCTGAAATGTGAAGTAGTCTTATATACTCCTACTTTCTCTTGGATGATATTAGTAACTTTTACTTGAGTTATTTTTCTTCTCATCACCTAATGGTATTCCCTCTTCCTCATCTTTTTTTATCTTTCCCCTTCACCCATCCTTCTGACTGAGCATGCATTACAGACAAACCTTAGAGATAGTGTGGGTTCCTTTACAGACCACCATAATAAAGCAAGTATAGCAATAAAATGAATCACAATTCTTTTGCTGCTGGAGGGTTTTGCCTTCAATTTGTAAAAAATGCAACAACAAAGGGAAGTGCCTTAAAATGAGGTATGCCTGTGATAGAATAAGGGAAAGGCCTGACTTGATCATTTGGCCTTTATGCCAGACCCAGCCCAGATATTCATTGCGCACTCTCTGTAATATTGTGATTTTAAAAAAAGCAAAAACACAATGTAGCTCTCAGTCCACAGTTCCTGGAACAGAGCTTCTTAAAACCCTGGGAACTTAGTAAGTGATAAAGGTGTCTTTTGTTACTTTAATGAGATTACTTTTGGAAAGCAGTTAAGGGTGGGGGCTGGTTGCCAGGAGAACCAAACAAGAGGGTGGGAACATTGAGTCCTCAGTTAGGGGTATGGGACTCATTCCTTGGCTTTGGTGATAGAATTCAACTTCCAGCACCTCAGTTAGGGGTATGGAAGTTGAATTCTATCACCAAAGCCAACGAATTGATCCATCATGCCTATCTAATGCAACCTCCTTAAGAATCCACAAGCATGAGTTCAGAGGGTTTTCATGTGATGAACACATGGGAACCAGGGAGAATGGCACCCTTAGAGACCATGGAAGCTTTGTGCACCTTTCCATATACTTTGCCCCATGCATATCTAACACCTGGCTCTTCTCTTCCTGAGTTATATTCTTTTAAAATAAATTGATGATACAGTATGTAAAATGTTTTTATGATTTCTGTGAGATGCTCTAGCAAATTAAATGAGCCCAAGAAGGGAATTGTTGGAAACTCCAGGCCAGGGGTCCTCAAACTTTTTAAAGTGGGGGCCAGATCACGGTCCCTCAGAGTGCTGGAGGGCCAGACTATATGAACTACTAATTCCTACTGTAACACCTCGGCTGCGCTCACTGCCCAAAAAACCTGGTGGGCCGGATCAGACTCCTCTGCGGGCCGCATGTGGCCCACGGGCCATAGTTTGAAGACCCCTGCTCCAGGCCATAGCTGGTCAGTCAAAAGCACAGATGACTTCCTGGACTTGCAGTGCTTATTGGTGTGAGGAATCCCAGGCCCCGTCCCACCTCCACATGTTGGAATTGGGCACTCAGAACCTTATTATCTCTAAAAGTTGTCTTTCAGGTCTCTCTTGGTATTGACAATATCAGGGAACTTACTACTTCTCAGGGCACCTAGTTCCACTAGTGGACAAATCTATGATTTTACTTTTCTGTGTGCTGAGCTCGTATACGTCTCATTAAAACTGCCGATCCTTGGCCCTGATAGTGTCCTACAGATAATAGAGATTTAGGATGAGATTTCATTAAGTAAATGATGTGGCTTAGGTATGAGATAGTCAATTGGAGTTAAAATAAGGGTGGTGACTTGGGTGAACTGAAATGCACATTTACCTTCTAACAAAGCTATCAGCCCCAGAAGTTATTGTGGGAAAAAGCATGGCTCGGTGTTATCAGACTTTCTAATTCCTTGGGAAAAACCAAGAAATTAGATGCATGGGTAAATCTGAACATTATGTAAGCTAACACTATGGGCCAAATAAAATAAATGGGTGATTGGATTTAACCACTGTCTTTTGCCTTAAACTTTATACCTTGATTCCACCTAGCAGCTTTCAAATATTTATAGAGACAGCTCTTAGACTCTAACTTTTTTTTCCAGGCTTTTTCTTTGTCTCTTCAGATTATTCATATATGATCTATTTTCTAGAACCCTCTTTTCCCTGTTTTTTTTTTTTTTTTTTCCCTAGTTCCTCTTCAGTTGACCAATTTCTTAAAATGAGCTAGATAGGTTCAGTTCTTGGGAGAAAACCGACATCATAACATTATGAACACAAGGCATCAGACTTGACACCCTCTTAAAAGAACATCTATGGTGTCGGCACTTCTCTGTACTCTGGGTGTGCATTTATAAATATACACATAGATGCACACACAACCCCACATACATACACGTATGTAAAATGCATGCATGCATATAAGTATACATGCATTTAAACTTAACATACAACTTCATAATTTTCAAGACAGTTTCTACTATCCCATTATTAGATTGTATCCTATAAATTTGACCTTGACTTCTAGTCTATTTAATTCATGTTAACTTTTATTCTATCATCCTCTGTTTGTACTTAACAATAGCTCTGTGCCATCCATAAATTTAGTAAGCACATTTTTATATCTTTATTAAAAGAATTATTAAACGTTGACTGTGCCAAGTGCAAGCAGAGAGCCTGGAGGCATGATATTAATGACTAACTTACTTGTTATAGAGCTATTCATCACTTTCAAGGTATGATAATGCAACCACTTAAGTTGGCCTAAATCTTCTAGCTCTTCTTTGAGAATATCATGTTTTACTGAAATCTGAATAGGTGTAAGTTCCCTGGTGCTCTAATTCAATATCTGCATCTGCAATAGAAAATGGGACTGCTCCCAAGAACTATCCTACTCCCCGACCTGTGGTCCTGCAGAGTACTCAGCCACCATGAAAAGGACTAAAATATTTTCCAGCAGAAATTATGCAAAAAGAAATACGAAGTCTCTAAATTGCTTGGATGAAATCTATAATAATAGAAGTGTAATATGCTAATTAGACTGTACATCCTTCCTTCTGGACAAAACCACAGTGGGTAGGGCCCGAGGCAGAGATGACAGAGGGTCACAGCTGAGGTGCCAGCTGGCAGGGGGCTGGGACCAAGGCCCATGCACAAATTTCGTGCATTGGTCCTCTACTATATTATGAAGGAGCCTTTCCACACTGGCCTTTCTATTCCACAAATAGATCAAGCACATTCACTACCAGAAATCTGCAGTCAATGTTTTATTTGATTTTCATGGGTGGCTTCTTCTCTTCCTTCTGGTCTCAGCTCAAGGCAGTTTCTACTATCCCATTTCTGCCTCTGATAAGCCATGGAACCTTAGAAAGCTTCTCTGAGCTGTTTCCTCCTCTCTAAGAGAAAGGCAAAAATGCTACTCCTCTAATGGGAGGAGGTGTTAAATGATTTAATAAATATAATTATCTTTGAAGAGCATCTTTGCATATTAAACTCTATCATTTTATATTGCTAATATTATAATTATTTGAATACTTGCTTCTCTTCCTTACAGTCATTCTAACACATTTACCTATTTTGTTTTCTTCCAAGCTTTACCACTCTCTCAAATTACCTTGCTCAATGTTTACTTGTTGATTTTCAATAACTTTCAACCTGACATGGAAATGCTGTGAGAACACAATTCTTGTCTCTGCATGACTGCACCTCCGTTGGTTAGAAAGGCATCTGGCACAAAGCAATCACTTAACACTATCAGTTGCATGAAGGAATGTACAAATGAATGGAAGACAGTCTCCTCTAGAGTAGTATCATATATCTAATATTTCTTGACATAAGGAAACACCAAATATGTTTCTAAAGTTTGAAATGTGGGCAGTTTTGGGCCATATTAGACTTTGTGGAACCCAGAAGACCTACGTTCATAAATTTAGTCAGCGTACTCCTCATAAACTCCTATCAGATTATGAAAGAAAGAGACAGAGTTACTTTTGTAATGGAGGGCCATCAATCTAACAAATACATTTTTAAACTAAAGTTTAATAATCCTTTTCAAAATATAGCCCCAGATTCTCTCCAAATTCATGTTTTGATAGCATGCTCTGCCTTCACCCTAGTGTACTATTGACTGTTCCATGGATATGCTGCACTACTCATGCCTCTCTCTTCACATATGGGTTTCTATGCCTGTTATTACCAAACTAATATTTTAGCTCAAGGAAGTCAATGACTGCTGCTTCTCTGAATTATTTCCTTGGCAGAACTGAGTATTTTCTCCTTTATGATCCAACTGGAATGTCCACACCTCTCTATTATTAACTTGTACCACAATTACTTTTATGTATTTATGCTACCGCCAGGATGTGACTTCTTCAAAGGCAGGTTTCACAGCTTACTCATTTTTGTGTATCCCGCTTTTCAGCACAACATCTGCCCCATCGCAAGCATCCAGTAAAGGTGAGTTACAAATTGAGAAATACAACTAGAGTTTACTAAAACTCTCTTTTAGTGCATGCAAAATTTGGAAGGATTTCCCTTGCTGGATTACACTCAAGCCATCTGTAGACAACTCACCCAGCTTTTAGTTCTCTGTGTATAATGCCAAGAATGAATTTTTTGTTAGTTTGAAATGATGTGGCTTGCTTGGTAGTTGTGGTTGATACAGAGGGGGTTTGTTTCTGGTCTGCAGTGTAGGTTTCTGTTGAATAATCAGGTTCTACAAAGTGTTTGGGTGTTGAAGAGTAATGAGAGATATGGAGGAATATATTTGAACTACTTATATTGCCTTCCTGGGGACCAAGTTACTATGGGTACACGACTATGTCCAACTTGTATAGTTCTGAAATAAAACAAACAAAAACACACCGCACACACCACTGTATACAATAGAAAGGAAATGTACTTACACATCTCACAGTAGAGAGAACAAGTCTGGAGAGTTCTGTCTAGATACTTGCAAAGAAGAAATGAGAAATGCAAGTCTGTAATTGATGAACAAAGATCACAGGCAGAGAAATTTTAGTTTATCCTATTAGCTGCCTTGGTTTTAAGATTGGTCAAACTTGAGCGTGTTTCCGCTGAGACTTTCTTTATAAAGAGAAGGTATAGAACAAGAATGGATAGTGAAGGGAATTCCAAAGGAAAAAAAGATAGTGTTAGTAACTTAAATTTTACCTGGTAAGTCAGATTTGGCTGGTGGTGGTGGGGGGGGGGGGAGGGGTACACCACATTCAGAAATGAGAACAGCTATATCAACTCAGACTTTTAGGCAATGCTGACAATAAATGTGCCCAGAAGAGACTGGCTCAAATGCCTCCTCTTCCATGAAGTCTTTCTTGGTTCTTTTCTACCCAGAATTAAATTTCCCTTTTCTGAGCTCAGTTGTTTTTGGATTTTGCTTCTCTATTGATATTTCTTTCCTAGTGTGTCTTGTATTGCCAGATCACCCAAGCTACTGTGCAAGCTCTTTGAGTTTAAGAACAGTATATATTTTACATCTTGATGTGATCAATAGCAGCTGGAATGGTGTCTGATGGTGTCTGGTACATTCTGATGTTCAACAAGCATTTGTAGCTCAGTATGAAGCCTATAAAAAGTATCCTCCCTTCTTCCATATACTCAAATTTCCTAGCAAGAAAATGTCAGAATATCATCATAGGCACCTCTTTGTGTGGGATGAAACATCCAGCAGGTGTCTGCTGGAATTCAACAAGCATTTATTGACTACCACTTGAAAATGAAGAATTTAAAGAGACTGGTATTTGAAGTAGGCTTTTTTTTTTGTAGATTCAGAGACTTGCCTCTGACAGAATAACATTTCTTTGGCATGTAACCCAAACCACTTAGCCACGATGAGAAGAATTTCTTTTGTTAGGTGTGTCTGTAAGGGTGTCCCAAGGAAATTCAGAGAGAAAAATGGATTCTTGGAAGTCCTAGTTTCAAGGTCCAGGCTAAGATTCCCTATAGAGGCAACTACTGTGTTTGTATCCTTGTACCCTCCAGTTAATTCAAACAAATGTTGAGTAGAAACAGAACACTGGTTTGTTATCACTGAACATGTGTGATAATGACTATGGAATCAATACCTGCTGAATCTTTCTCCTTAAACATACAAATGCTGCTCGATCAAAGGCAGGGCTGTTACAAAAGCATTGATTTCCCATTTCCAAGGGCACGTGGATTAACTTGCAGCCAATTGTGCGACCTTAAGTCCCTTTCTAGAAGGAAGAGACCTGCAAATAAACAAATAAGGGGGCTGAATTTTCCTGCTTCCATTACAATGGATTTCTGGGCTGCTTCTTCTGGAAAAATTGATGCAGTGTGTTCTGCTGCTAGCCCCACTCTGTGAATAACATTTTAACTCTCGGCATTCTGGTGAAATATACTTAAAAATAAATCAGATGGGGCTCTAGGCAAAGATAAATTTGAAAGTGGTAAATACTTGCTATGGCTTTGTACTCTGTTGCCATAGGCCTATGCAGCCCAATGTATTCCTATTGAGGCTATAAAAAAAAAATTAGAAATGTGTATTTGCAAATTACTGTGTGATTTTTTTTTTCCTGTTCCTACCTCATGCATGGCTTTCCTGGGGATGTCAATGAAGTGGGTTAGCAAAATAAAGACAGATGGCAGAGAAATAATTCCGAAAAGTATTTTTTTTTAATTGCAATGCAACTAGTATAGACACTTAACTATACTCAGACTTAACTAGAGACTTCACCATTAGTCTTCTGCTCTCCTTAGAGCCAGTTACTGTCATTGCCCTAAAAAGGGCAAGATTTTTTATGAGAGGGAGAGAAGCACTTCCACACTTTTCTGAATTTGAGAGAAATAAAATTAAGTGAGGCACTAACATACAGGGGGAAAACTCCAACATGCCAAAATATCTGGTGTGGAAATTGATTGCAAAAACCTTCTCAATTTTTCATCCTTGCCCATACTCATTTCCTTGGCAATGTGAACAGTGCAACTCCTTTCACACTCCATTCAATCATTGAATCAGGATCTTGTGGCTTACTTTGGTCAAGAGAATGCAGCAGATAAGATAGAGAGTCCTTTATGAACCATACCTAAACAGACCTTTTGGGTTGAACTCTTTGCTCTACCAGCACCCTGCCACCACCATAGGAACAAATGGCTCCTTTGTTGGAGTATGAGAGAAGACATGGGAGGTGAGAGGCCAATTGTTCCACCTCAGGCCATCTCAGAGTAGCCTGCACAAAGCCAACCAGAAAACATATGAGACCCAGACAGCAGACAGCAGACGCCTGAGTAGTCCCAGCCTATACCAGAAGAAGCCAACAGAACCACACCTCAAATGCTAAATTATAGAATCATGAGCTAATTAATTGAGGGAAGAGGGGCTTGTTTTAAGCTACAGAGTTTTGGGATATTTTGTTACATAGAAACTAGAGGCCTGATGCAAGAAATTTGTACAAGAGAAGGCCTTCCTTCCCTCAGCTGCCAGCACCAGCTTCCCTCTGACACCTGGGACCCGGGCTTCCCTCTGGCTGCAGGCTTCCTCTGGAAAGTTGTCTGGAAGGACATCCAAAAAGATGTTTGGTCTAATTAGCATATTACACCTTTATTATTATTATAGACTAGAGGTCTGGTGCATGAAATTTGTACAAGAGTAGGCCTTCCTTCCCTCAGCTGCCAGAACCAGCTTCCCTCTGACACCTGGGACCCGGGCTTCACTCTGGCAGCAGGCTTCCTCTGGAAAGTTGTCTGGAAGGACATCCAAAAAGATGTTTGGTATAATTAGCATATTACACCTTTATTATTATAGACTAGAGGTCTGGTGCATGAAATTTGTGCACGGGGCAGGGGAACCCCTCAGCCTGGCCTGCAATGATGCAAGCATTCCACACCCAGCCTGGCCAGAGGCTCTCTGCAGCTGGGCACTGAATGCTTGCCTAGTCACCACAGCAATGAAGCAAGCATTCCACCAGGCCATTCATGCCACCCACTCTCAGCAGCTGCCCCCCCTAGGACTGGGGGGCTCTGGCAAGGCTGAGAGCACTGGAAGCTGCCATCTTGTAGCTACGGGCACCACCAGCTTTGGGGCAGAGTGACAGCCAATTTTCATATTCCCTCTTTATTAGACAGGATAGTTAACCAAACTATGCTATAATAAGAATTGAACTATTTTTTGAGTTCAATTCACTGCTGTTCAAATCCTGTCTGTAGCTTGCAAATGGTTAGCTTCCTAAAGGTTTAACCTAATCTCATTGGAAAATTAGTAATGATAACAATAATAGCTACATTTGTATTGCTTCTAAGGGACAGAAACTACACATGTAAAACATTTGACTTCAAGTAGATAGTAGCTATTGTAAGTTAAAAAAATAGGGATAAGAAATAAAATAGAATAAGAAAGAAAGAGATAGGAGAATAAGTGAAAGAAAAAAGGAAAAAAAATGAGAAGGATAAGGGAGAGAAATTAAGGAATTTGGGGCCCAGCAGCAAGGCTCAGTGGTTGAACACTGACCTAAGAACCAGAAGGTCACAGTTGAGTGTTTAAAGACCTGTTCAAGGCCACAAGGCTAGTGAGGAACAGAGTTAGGAGACGAGTTCTGTGTGCACTGCACTCTTAAGCACCACGAGATATGTGCCTTTTCCTTAGAACGGCTACATTTATAGGGTAATCCGAGTATTACAAACCTATCATAATGGACCAAGAAACCACTACAATCAACAGAGCTTTGTAAGTCAGATATGTCTTAAGTGCACATTAAGCTACATAAATCAGACACATCCTTGAAAATGCATCAAGATGTTAGATTCATCTTTTAAACATCAGGGAAGCTGGGAGCTTAGTTGGTACTCAGTGATAATTCTTCAACCTTCTCTTCTTGAAAGAGAGAGAGAGAGAGAGAGAGAGAGAGAGAGAGAGAGAGACCCTTTGCATTAGAGCCAGAATTTTGCAAGTTGGCAGAATGCTTGTTTTGTAGCCATTAAGGCAAGAATTAGGATTTTATACTAACCAGGTCAGGAGCATCACATTGAATTACAACCTAGAAACCAGTTACATAACATTTTAACTAACAACCCATTTGCTGTTTGACATAATTCCCCAACTGGAATAAAGGTGATCTAAAAACAAAACAAAACAAACAAACAAACAAACAAAAAACAGGAAAGACTCAGAAAGCACTAAGGATTTTACTCTCTGACATTTTGAATGTGGACGTAAGGGACTGGATATGTTTTATTTCTAAGCCTTGACTGATTTCCACAATTGTGAATTGTCAGTTTCCTTTCTCCATTCAACACATGGCTCTCCTCATCATTACAAATTTCAGTAAAGAAATCTCTGGCTTGAAATTAGTGTTGCCAAAAATTACACATAGTGACAACAGCAGACTGGTGAGGTTTTCAGCATATATATATTTTTCAAGTAATTTAAATAAGAATTGAGTTTGATTTCTTATCTAAGGGCCTTATTTGGGGGATCCCAAATTGGAAATTTTAGTCTTACTGCCTTCAAATAAGTTGTAATTCAGAACTGCAATGAAGCGCCACGATTTACAACAGCTAGGAGAAATCTTACGCTAGATAAAATTCCAAGTGACCATCTTAGACAAAATTAAATGGGCTTACAAAAGTATCCTCCCAAAGCTTTGATGCATGTACCAGAGGGTTGTTCTCTCTGAGAGAAAGATCTTCTCAGCCTGGCAGCGTCTGAATTGATGACAAGACCATTACACAGGTGATTGCAGTAGGACAAAAGGAAGGAAAGGCATTCTTCATGTTAAGAACTCAAAAAAAAAAAAAAAATCAAATGTTGAAACTTGAGAATGTTTCAGCCACTCTCCTTATTTTTATATTAGGATGGCCTTTCCAGCACTTAACCCAAAACTCCTCAATATTCAAAGCACCACCAACTTAAATACACTACTTTTGCCTTCCAGAAAGATCTGTCTAGCAGCTTCCTTCTAATGCATTATTTATTTTAAACTCAACTGTACAACTGACTAGGAAGATCTTTATAAAATGAAGACTCTCCTGAAAAGGTATCGGTTAGGTTGACCTAAGAACATTACTGTAGCTTTATAAAAACCACAATCCTTTGAAGAGTAGTAACTGGTCCCAAACCTATTGGACCAGATGTCTCACTTAGAACAAGGGGCATTTTTTTTTTTGAGTCCCTAATATGGCCCACGTTCTTTCACATTCCACTTATTCTCAATTAATTCCAATAACTACTCACTGCAATAGGTATTCCTGGCTCCATTTCATGCATGAGCCAATTAATGGAAATGACTTGCTTCCAGATTTGTAGCATAGGGACCTCAGTGCTTGTCCATCTGGGTCCCAATTTCCGGTTCTTTCCCTAGCATTATATAGACTTTCTGAGTATGTGTTATTGAATATATTACTTCTCCCTTGAGAACTGAATAAATGACGTGAATGAAGCAATCTGATACTTGCTTGTTTCTCACAGTTCTGCTAAAATAATGCCTCTCATTCCTTTTGTCTTCTGCATTTCTATCCTTTTGTCTTTGTTACTTTATAGCCTTGATTTTTGTACTGTTTGGATATGTTCTCCTAAAAATATATTTCCTCTATGCAAGAAATCCTCCCACTGATCCCAAAAGGCCCCAAAGTCTTGCCTGTCACTTTTGAAGGCAGATAACAATGTAGAGACTATATAAATAGCCCTGGACAGGAAGCAAGGATCCAGGAAAACTTGACCAAATTGAGAGCAGCAATGAAGCTCAAAAAATACAGTTATTAATTTGCACCATTAGGATTATTGCTTTTTGGGAAGGTATTTTTAATGAAGAAAGATAAACAAACTTTGAAAAAAGATGCTATTGTCACTCTGGATCCCTTATTTTCAGTGATTCACCTGGGGCATAAGTTTTCTTATAAAAAGTTCTGGTAGGCCGAAACCGGTTTGGCACAGTGGCTAGAGAGGCGGCCTGCGGACTGAAAGGTCCCAAGTTCAATTCCGGTCAAAGGGATGTACCTTGGTTGTGGGCACATCCCCAGTAGGGGGTGTGCAAGAGGCAGCTGATCGATGATTCTCTCTCATTGATGTTTCTAACTCTCTATCCCTCTCTTCCTCTCTGTAAAAAATCAATAAAATATATTTAAAAAAAAAGTTTTGGTAGTGGGGAGAAGTTTGTATTACTTAAACTGATAAGGACAGAAAGGTCTTTTACTTTCTTTGAGACAAGGGACATTTTTATAATGCAACTGGTAGCACAAATTTTTCCAAGGAAAACCAGAGTGTACGTATGAAAGTGTATTTTTAAATACCTCTCTAATGTAGGAAGAAGAAAACTTTGAATTCTAATGTAGAAGACCCAAGTTATTAAAGCCCTAAGATGTCAAAGCATCATAAAATACAGACCCTCCCCCAAGATCAACAAAACCATACCATACTACATATATATTAAATGAATGAAAGAACACATAAATAAATGGTAGACCACTTTAACTGAGGGTTATCCTCTGTTCATGGAGTCTCTGACCCCTCTGAAAATGGGCAAACGATATAAAAAAAGAGTTAAGTACAAATTCATATCAAACGTCACCACTCCAGATGTTACCTGAATATTCACGTCAGATTGTGTATCCTGTCTGAAAGCAAATCTGGAGTAGTTGGGCACGTTTGCCTCTCCCAATCAGAGTCTCCCCATTGTGGTCTAGGTAGATGCTATGTTAAACTTGGGTGATTCATTTTTTCTTGGATCTTGGGTTCCCAAGGATGGAAGAACGAAGGCCCTTACATAAGTAAACGTTGGTGGTGTTGGGACAAAAAAACATAACAAACCCACCTTGTAAACTTTCAGGAAACTAATTTGGGGGGAATATTTCAAGGAATAAATGAAAAGGGAAGTGCTTACTTTAAATTCTGGAGGCCTTCAATGACTGTATCATACACACTGAAATAACGAAATAGTAGCCCTGCTATGAGAACTTTATTCACATCAATAAGTTCCCAAAGACAGCTTAATAGCATTTGCAATTAAAATGATTCTCCTGCACTAGAAGGACAGCTTTCAATTACATGTAGATCTTTGGATTCATTTAATTCATATGACTTGTAAATTTGAGAGTCTGTGCTTCTAAAAATAAAGCCATGAAATCCTTCCTGAATATACACAACTCCATTAACAGCTTCCTTAATTAAAATTATCAACAGTAAATACATTTGATTACAGTTGCCATATATCATGCCTTATTTAACATTCCATCTATTTTATCTGTCCTGTAGGAATTTACAGCGATTGCCATCATTTTCATTTATTCATGCTTGAGTTTAACTTCCTTTTATAAATGAAAAAAAAAAACCACCCTGATGCACTGTACTTTAATCACAGAAATTGCATAAAATAAAATTTATTATCTTTCATGCTGATTTCTATATACCAAGTCTAGAGTCTCCGTCAGATCTCTTTGTCAGCCGTTTAGAGCCAAGCCTAAACAAAGATGAAAGATGTTCTGCCTCACTGGACACAGAAAGCCAGGGCTGGGTGGTTCTAGCATGATTGGAGGAATTTGGCACATTATCAAGGGTCAGAAAAGGTTGACTTCAATGATGTAGACAATAATGAAGATTAATCAAGAAACAAACAAAAAAAAAGGGCAGTTGATTAATCCATTTCAGTTGGCTAGCTAAGATAGGAAGGATCAAGAAATACCACATGTCTAGGCAGGCAGGCCCAGAGTCTCAGAGAAAGAAAGCAGAGGGAGGGACACTGGAAAATAAAAGATGTTTAAAATTCTCAACTGAATATGTGTGGCTGGGACTTGCTAAGAGAGTTGAGAGAGTAGAGCTACCTGGGAAAACTCAGTTCTGATACAAGCAGAAAAAATAAATAAGTTAATGCCATAAAGAAAGTCTTGTCATTTTGAACCATTGCCAAATAAGCAAAGTGGCACATATCTGAGGTAAACAGACAGATGGTTTGGTGTGAGAGCAATTCTCTGCTTGCATGCCTTTTCTGAGTCTAGTATGTTGTGGATATGGTGATGGTCCAGAAACAAACCCCTGGAAAAGTGGCAAATGTGACCTGAATTTCAAAATGACTGAATTCATTAAAATTATTTTCTAATTAAAATCAAAGTTTATATGGTTTTTTAGGTACTTTGTAGGAATTGTGCATTTCATTTGAGTTATATAATTTGTTGGCTTATGGTTGTTTATGTATGCCTTTATAATCCTTTTTTTTTTTCTATAAGGCTGGTATTAATCTTCCCTATTTCATTTCTGATTCTAGTAATTTGAATATTTTTTTCTTGGTCATTCTAACTAAAAGTTTGTCAATTTGTTGCTATTTTAAATCATGAGATTTTGGTATTATTAATATTTCCTCTTCTCCATTACATTTTTTTTTTCTATTCTAATCTTTTTTTTTTTTCTCACCTACTTATTAGAGATCTTTCTTAATATGGGCAGTTCTAACTTTAAATCTCCCTCTAAGAACTGCTTAGTTCTTAACACTACCCCATAAGTTTTGGTATGTTGAATCTTCACTTCTTTTCCATCTCAAAAACATTTTATAATTCCTGTTTTGACCCATTAGTTAATTAGGACTGTGTTGTTTAATTTCCACTTACTTGTGAATTTTGTATTTTTTCCTTGCTATTTGTTTCTAATTCCATTCCTCTGTAGTCTGAAAACATGCTGCATCTTTCCTAGCCTTTTAAATTTATTGAGGTATGTTGCATGGCCTAGTGTATAGTCTATGTTCCATGTATATTTGAGAATAATGTACATTCTGTTGCCATGGGGTTAACAGTTTTATAGATTCCTGATATGTCTAGTTGATTTATGGTGTTGTTCAAGTCTGTTTTCTTATTGACCATCTGTCTAGGTGCACTATTTGTTAGTGAAGGTGGAGTATTGAAATCTCCAGCTATTATTATCGTATTGTCTATTGCTGCCTTCATACATGTCTACCTTTGCTGCATGTAACTTGGTATTATTTTATTAGATATATTTATATTTGCAATTGTTATAGTTTCCTGATGAATTTATCTTCATTCTGAAATGTCTCTTTTGTATCTCTAGTAACACCTTTTAAGTCCAGCAATATAGCCACTCCCGCTTTCTGTGGCTGCGCTTTTATTATCTTGGTCTGCTGGGGCTGTCATAGAATACAGTAGACTGGGTGGCTTCAACAACAAACATTCATTTTCTCAAAGTTCTGGAGGCTGGAAGTCCAAGATCAAGGTGCCAGCAGAGTCAGTTTTACAGGCGAGGCCTCTCTCCTTGGCTTGCAGATGACTGCCTTCTCCCTGTACATGCACATGCCTGGTACCCCTTCTAAGGTAAACAACTTTGCTTCTATGCAAGTCTCATCAGAGTTCAGATTCCCACTATATTTCTCCCCTCATCTCCACAAGGAGAAAAAAGATAGAAGGGATTATAAAGAAACATAAAAGTAAATGGTTGTGGGACTTTAGGTGAGGTTAACAGAGCAAGGGGGAGACAGGAACGTGCATGGTGTGTTCCTGGAATGTGAGTAGATTGTTCTAAATATGTACTACAATGCTATCCTGGAGTGAAGCAATCCTGAAAGACAAAGCCAGGTTGGGGTGGGGAGTGGGGGTGCAGGATGAGTGCCCTCAAGCACTGGGGACTTGCATAATAGAAAACTCTAGAAAACTTCAGGCTTTAGAGACACTTAGGGGAAGCCAAATTTTCTGTTATATTTATGAGCTCATCTTTTGTGCTGGAACAAGTAACAGCGTTGCTCACCTCTACGAGCTATCAGGAGGAAATGCGGATACTCTCTCCTGCAGGACAAATCTAAAACAAACTGTCAGGAGCCTGTAATGGCGCCAGGCTTTCCAACAACTGGAGTTCCCAGGCAGTTGTCTGGATGGAGAAGGAACTTGCGAAATTCATTGTGTGCTCCCTCTCCTTGGAACCTTCAGTGACCTGTTATTGTGGCCGATCACTGGTGGTTCTGCTTCAGGGCTGCTCATGCAAGTGATTGGAGTTAGAGCACAGACTGCAACCTAATCAAGCCAGGGTTGCTGGGCTGGGAATTCACTTGGCTTCTCTGTGAGGCTGGGCTTGCTAATATGCATCACAGATAAACGCTATAGCTCAGGGACCTTATTGGGGAATCTGAATTCCTGGGGAATAGGAGGAAAGGCTTAGCCTTCTAAACTCACTGATGAGGGCCTTTGTGAAATCTGTTACCAGCTTGCTAGCCCATCATTTCATCCCAGTCGTTTTACATATGCTCCTTTAATTAATAGGCAAGAAGGCGACATGGCTGATATGAGTCTTAGAGAAAGAAGGTGTGCAGGATCACCATGCTGTTTAAATTATTTTTATAATATATAATTTTATATACATATTTATTAAAATAAAAATTATAAAAATTATAAAAATTATAAAAATTATAAAAATTATATATATATATATTGTTGACGTTCTATAGAGAGGAAGGGAGAAGGATAGAGAGTTAGAAACATCACTGAGAGAGAAACATCGATCAGCTGCCTCCATTGAGGCGGGAGGTGGGGGGCACTCAATTATCTAAATGGGTTTCTAAGGTATCTGCCTCCTCAGTCTTTGCTTACGCTGTCTTCTCTTTTAAAAAGAAAAAAAGGTTATTGTTTCTTTAAGTTCCTTTCTACATCTGATATTGCAGTACTTAGTTTCTGAGGCTGCTGGGAAGATTCAATAAATTAGTATGTCTAAAAATCTGCACCATGCCAGGTGTGCAGTAGGTATTCCATAATTTCTGGATATCCCGATCATGGATGTATGTGTGCAAATGGGAACCAAGTTACACTTTTCCACTTCCCATTTCTTGAGCCTGTCTGTATCTTTCAAAATCAATTAAAAATGATACACATCGAATTAGAAAAGAGTCGATCAGGGAGGCTTCTGATAGAGACCAATGGTAGCATGAAGGGTGAATGTGGTATGTCCAGGGGAACAGGTCTCAGACCACCCAACTCAGAGCTGACCGCCTTGCAGATGATTATTCCCTAGTGCACTAATGATCGGTATAGGTTTGGATCTTGTTTTGTAAAACTATCCGGGTGGATATGAAAGAGTTGACTTGTCTGAACCTCAGTTTTAGCTGTAAATACAAACCACTCATTCCTTCCCACTGTAAAGGCAAATAACAGGATATGCACCAATCCTGCCCACAAGCTGGCATTGATTAAGCATCAGATAAATCCGATGGATATCAAGGCGGAGCAAGTTGAAGATGCAGCAACTTAGGACACCACTTGTAAATGCCAGCAAGGGGAGTGGGGTTTCCTGCTGGGCTAGTATGAGCCCTGGAGCCACAAAATCCTATGGTCTATTAAACTCCATTCTGTTTTGACACTCCCAGTGGTGGCTCCCTCAGGAGTAAGTTCTAATGGCTGAGAAATGTATTTGACAAGCTGAAAGCCAGCGACAGTGACAGTCACTATCCCGCACAGCAGACAGCCCTGGGAACTGGCAACTTATTCCCCAGGCCACAGTCCCTGAAAGATATCACAGCACATCTTATTTTTAAAGGTGAACTTCTGCCTGTTCACACCTGGGTTCTACACACCATGGGGCTTTAATGAACAAAGGAAGCCAGCTTCTAGGTCCCTGGTCTCAGTAAACAGAAATTTGTTCCTTTTTGCCTTCCGATATTTGCAAGCCCCAGCTACCTATAGCCATGAGATTGAAAGAAGATATGATTCTTCCCTCATTACCTTTTCCCATTATCTACAGAGATAAAAAGGGACAGTGAGAAAGAATTAACATATGTAAAAATGAAAACAATAAATATTTACTAAGTATCTGCTTTGTGTCAAGACCTTTAAGCTGTATATTTAATTTTCACAACAGCCTAATATTGATAGTTTCTTCCCAATTATACAGATGAGGATGCTATAAATAGACACAGAAATGTGTAATGATTTGTCTTAGGTCACTCAGCTAATGACCAAGGACAAACAGTTGGCTGGGAGTCAAAGGACTTTTTTTGGCCTGGACTCAGGCTCATGTTCTTTTCATTGGACCAGGGTGCCCTTCCCAAGAACTCATTCAGACTGATGATGATGACAAAGCTAGAGGATGTACTTTCCCTCGTTTGCAAGTAGCCAAGAGTTTCTCTACTCATGTTGACTCAATGTTCGCTGTTTCTGTCTACAGGTTCCTTGTGGATCAAATAGCAAATAAAGACATTGCCCAAGGACCATGTTTGGGAGACCCTTGCAGTGCTCCTCTGATTATAAAGATTCAGGGTGACCCAGGAATGAAAATATTGTCTCATTGGCTGGGGGTGGGGGGAGGTGGGAGAAGCTTAATGGATTTTAAACCCTTCCTTCTTTGGGTATTTTAAGTTAAACCTTTCATATCTTGCACCCAGAAGAAAGGGATTTATACGTTAAACAAACATTTATTGAGCATCTACTATCTGCCAGTTATTCTAGCACTTGACCTCTATCACTGAGTAAAACAGATACAAGTGTCCACCTTTAAGAAGCTTATTTTGGAAGATGCTCATACATCAAGGCATCTTGTAGAAAACATTGTGACAGCAAGAACTCTTAATAGAGTTGCAATTTTCAATGCATGATAGCAAATGCTCTTTGTTTCCTAATGTCTGGGTGTCCATGATCCAGTAAGGCAGCATCTTTGAGAGCTTCCCTAATGGGCTCTTTTAAAAACCCAAAGAGGTATTTTTAACCATTGGCATGTGCCCAGCAAAAGAAGACAAAGGCATAAATGTGGTATGCTCAGATGGACCTCCTGACAGCAAAGGCAGGTTCAGTAGTGCCCAAGGACATCAACTGGGGAGTCATTTTACACCCAGACCTGATATAAGTGCACTTGGCCATAGAGACCTGTGCTATGGAATAAAGAGGAACTGAAGCCAATTCAAGTTCCAATTCTGCCACTTTGTGGTTAACCTTGGACAAATCAATTGGCCTCTGTGATCTTTCCTTGCTCCGAAGAAAGATAAATTGTGCCTAAGTCATTTTATTTCATTGTTGCATATGTGTGTGTCCTTTTCTTTTATAACATGATGTAGGAGTGTGTAGCATTTCATACATTTGCCTAGTTTTTATATGCAAATCAGTTTTATCAGTAATAATACCTGGGTGAAGTTCCTGTCATCCTTCCATCTCCCATTATCCTCAGAATAAATCAGTATTTCCTTTATATTCAGTTTTGCCTGTTCTTGCCTTTCATTCCTGTTGCAAGAGTTCAGGTTTCTGTAGTGTTCTGAAAAATTGTTAATAGCCATCTTGCTTTCTGGATCTACTCATTGCCCTTCCAATCTTGGATATTGTTGACAGATGAATCCAAAATAAGATAGCACTTCCACTAGAAATTCAATTTTTCTAATATTTCTCAATGGCCTGTGTTATACATAAACTTCAAGGTTGGCATTTTGGGTCACAGCTTATTTTCCTAAACTTGGGTGTCTTTACTAACTAGGTATTTCTATCCACTATGTCTGATTATCTCTCATAATTTCTTGCATCAGAGTCTCTCCCTGAACAGGCTCCCATCCTTTCTTCATAGCAATGAGTTATGCTTGGTCACATTCTGCTTACTCATCACCTGTCATTGGTGCCCAGTACCAAGTAGGAGCTCAGGAAAACTTGTCAAATTGGAGATTTAATAAAATGCCAAGGCATGTTTGATTGATGGGTGAATTAATTCGCTTCTCAGTGTAATTTCTGGTATTCTAGGAATTTCTGAAATTTCTGGGTATCTCTGGGCTTTCCTGTTCATTAGTACGACCCCATTAAGAACTACATTTCTACAATATCATTAGTACCTGACAAATTCTTCAGTGATATCATGAATTCAATTCTATTATTTCTTGGGCTTATACATAAGTAATTGAATCCCTCATTCTTAAGCACCTAACATCAGGAACTAACAGCAATACTCAACTTGCCTAATTCTCTGCTATATTAAAACACATAATAAGCAATAAACACTTTTATATATTAACTTATCTTAGTCAAGCCCTGGGAAAAAGGTGCTATTTTATCCTTACTTTACAGGCAAGAGTTTTCCTGAAAATCCTTTATAAGAGCCTTAATGATAAAAAAAAAAAAAAAAAAAAAAAAAAAAGTCCAAAACTTGTATAGCTTGTCAAAAGTAAAGCAAGATTTGAATTCAGGTCTTTATAATCCAGTCTGTACAACCATTCAACTATAAAGTTGATATTAAGTACATGTCTATGTGTAATTATCCATTTAGGTTCTGCCATCTCTTTTCTTGCCCCCTCAAATCAGCATTCCACAACACAACCAGAAATAATATCTGAGTATCCAATGTTTTTCTCATGCTGAAAACACTTTAGATATTCTCCATGGCCTGCTGGATAATGCACTAACTCCTTCCTGCGACATACATGGCTCTTCCCGGCTTGGATCTTGCCTGTATGACAACTTTGGGACACTTTCTCCACAATCATTCATTCCACTAACTACACCCGGAAGATTGTAACTTCCTCTGAAATTCACCTGTCTTCTGGGCTTGCCCCAGGCTCAGTGGCTGGACTGTTAGTTTGTCACTGTAGATCAGAGTGCAGAACCCTGACACCCCATTTCTATTCAGTCTGAGGGACATGATTTTGAGAGTGCAGCTTACTCAATGGGGCTCAACCCCTGCTATTTGAAAAAAGTGCTTAAACAGGACACGCCCTGTAAATTCTTCATCTGCTGCATAAACCTTTTTCAGTTACTGGGGTGGGATGGGGGGAATCTAAGCTGTGCTTGATAGTCATGCAGCACCTATCATGAAAGGAAAGCCAATGTGTAACAGGCTGTGAAATGAAGGCAATATTGCTTCATTAAACTTAATTTTAAGTTGGTTTTAGATGATGCTTTGTCATGCATCTAAATAACTTCAGTGGTTATAAACACACAATGAGTTATTTATCGTGTTGCCTGGAGGCCTTTTCTTTTGCTTCCCTCACTGTAACCCTCCTCTGAATTGCAATGGGGAAAAGAAAGCCTCCTTCCTCTACAGGAGGTTGTGAGTGTAATCAGGACTTTAATGACATTTTCCCCTCAGCGTCTGCCCTTGTCTATTTCCAAGAGCAACTTGGAGCCCGGAAAATGCTACCAAAGTCGCCATTCTAATGGTTTTCCTCTTCCTCTGTTAGGCCTGCTTCTCCCCTGGTGCTTTTATGTAATATTGTTGAAACCTTTATAAGAGATGCAGTATATGGGTTGGCTAAAAGTGTAGATCACTTTGATTCCAATCCTGACTGCCACATATTAGCCATGTGACTTTGGACAAGTTCAATATTCTTTCTGTGATGCACTTTTTAAAAAAAAAAATATATATATTTTTATTTATTTCGGAGAGGAAGAGAGAGAGATAAAAACGTTAATGATGAAAGGGAATCATTGCTTGGCTGCCTCCCTCAACCCAGGCATGTGTCCTTTACCAGAATCAAGCCTGGGACCCTTTGGTCTACTGGCCAAAGCTCTATCCACTGAGCCAAACCAGCTAGAGCAATGTGATGCACTTTTTAAAAATAACAACTTTACTAAGTGTAATTCACTTATAAGAAGTCAACTGCTTTTAAAAATATTTTTATTTTTATTGATTTCAGAGAGGAAAGGAGAGGGAGAGATAGAGATAGGAACATCAATGATGGGAATCATTGATCAGCTGCCTCCTGCATGGCCCCCTACAGGGGATCAAGACCGCAACCCAAGCATGTGCCTTTGACTGGAATCAAATCCAGAACACTCCAGTCCGCAGGCAAACACTCTATCCACTGAGCCAAACCAACTAGGGCATCAATGCATTTTGAATGTTCAATTCAATGGCTTTTAATACATTGAGATAATTGTACAACCACTGCCACAATCAATTTTAGAACATTTTTATTATCACCTCCAAAAACCTCTCTTTGGTTAGTAACTTACTTGCTTGTAAATGCATATAATCTTAACATCCTAATGGCACTCTATTGTGAACAAAATTAATGTTCAGTTTAAAAAGCTACTCATGTAGCCATGGTGGGGTGGCTCAGTTGGTCAGAGCATGGTCCCATATACTCACACGCCAAAGAGGTCGAATAATTCAATTCCTAATCACATACCTAGGTTGTGATTTTTCTATAGGAAACAATAAATTGATGTTTCTTGCAGCATTCTCTCTCTCTCTCTCTCTCTCTCTCTCTCTCTCTCTCTCTCTCTCTCTCTCTCTCATCTCTCTCTCCATAAACATGTCCTTGATGAGCATAAAAAGTTTTATACAATTACTTAATAAATCCCTTTCTTGCCTGCATTCTCTTTAGCTTTATATAGTTTTTCTGAGAAGAGTAAATTGTATAGCTGACCTTGGATAGGTGACCATTCAAAGAGAGGCAGAACTAGAAATTAATAGATAGCCATTCAAACTATCCAGAAGGTTTTTACATTCCCATTGTTTCATTGTTATAATTTATCTCCTAAGTGGTCTGAAGAATTTTCATCTTCAGTTTCCAAGTTCACTTTAATAAGCATTTTTTGGCTGAATAATCAGTCATAGGCACTCTGGGGATAATGAAGCTGAGTAACAAATAGTTCTTGGTCCCTACCTTCATTAACCTTATAATCTAATTACAGAAACAGAAATAAATAACTCTAATGTGACCTAAAACAGAATTCTAGCTAAAGTTTTGGCAAGGCACAAAAGGGAATAATTAATTCTGATCATGATTATCTCAGAAGACCATAGATTTATAGTATTTGTGCTGACCCTTGAAGAATAAGTAAAATTTCAATAGAGAGTAATGAAATACATTCCATGCTATAGAAACTGCATGAGCAGACATGAATGAGGATAATGATAATAACAAATAATAGCTCATATTTATTGGTAAGTCATTTGTAAGTGTTTTTAAACTTTCTAGGCCCTTACATGGTTATTTAATCATTACAAAAAAACACCCATTATGGGAGTGATTAGAGTTGACTAGTTCTGACTATTCAACAGAACAAAGGACATGAGATGGCAGTAGATAAGAAAGGAGAGATGGAAGGTGGATTGAAGCTGAAAGCTAAAGTGGAACCAGATTGTAAAGGGTTTTGAATATCAGCATATGGGGGTCTGGGTTTTGGTTTTAGTAGTTATAGAGTATCATTACAAAATGAATGTTTTGCCCTGACCCGTTTGGTTCAGTGGATGGAGCATTGGCCTGCAGACCGAGGGGCCCCAGAGTCAATTCCGGTCAAGGGCATGTACCTTGGTTGTGGGCACATCCCCAGTAGGGTGTGTGTAGGAGGCAGCTGATCGATGTCTCTCTCTCCTCGATGTTTCTGCTGTCTATTCCTCTCCCTTCCTCTCTGTAAAAATTCAATAAAATACATATTTTAAAAAAATGATTGTTTTCAATATGTGGGCCCTACTGTTACCCATTCCTCATTTAACCCCATAGTTTAATTGCACTTCAGGACTGAACACTCTCTGTTGTCATTCCTGTTCCCTTCACAATGTCTGCTGAAAAAAAATTATCTTTAATGTTGAAAATATTACAGATGTCCCTCCTTTCTCCCTTCCCCACCCCATCATTGAACCTCTCCAATCCACTTCTACCCCTACCTGGGCCTTCACCTTGTCTGTCCATATGTAATGAACTTTCATGGTACAATAAATACTTAATGAAACAATATGATCCATTAGTTTAAAAAAATTGAGTGATGTTGTATGTTCAAACTGGGCTGTATAGTAAAGATGAAAAACCTATGGTGTTGGTGGAGAGAAATGTATCACATTTAGATACTATCAATACATTTAGAGCAGTGGTTCTCAACCTTTCTAATGCCAGGACCCTTTAATACAGTTCCTCATGTTGTGGTGACCCCCAACCATAAAATTATTTTTGTTGCTACTTCATAACTGTACTGTTGCTACTGTTATGAATCATAATGTAAATATCTGTGTTTTCTGATGATCTTAGGCAACCCTGCTAGGGGTTTTCAACCTCTTTTGTATGGTTAATTAATACCATATGATTTCACTTATATGAAGAATCTATAAAACAAATAAATGAGCAAACAAAAAAGAAACAAACTCATAGATACAGAGAACAAATTGTTATTTGCCAAATGGGAGGTGGGTTGGGGGGGAGGGGTGAAAAAAGATGAAGGGATTTAAAAGTACAAATTGGCAGTTACAAAATAGTCACAGGGATGTACTGCATAGGGAATATAGACAGTAATGTTGGCATATCCTCTATGGTGTAAGATGGGTATAATTCTTACCAGAGTGATCATTTCATAAGTCTTATCACTATGCTGTACACCTAAAACTAATATAATATTGTATGTCAACTATAACAGAAATGTTTTTAAAAATGTAAGAAAGTAATATGAAACATTCTTTGGATTTGGTTTAAAAATAAACATGGATATATTGAAAATAATAAGGAAATTCTTGGGATTGCCAACAAGTTGCATCCATTGCTGACTTGTTCATGCTCAGTTTATATAAACTACACTTTTGTAGATCCACGTTTCCTCATTTGCCTTCCTGTCTAATTTCATCACAAGTTGGACAAGTTATAAGGGAGAGAAATCCAAGATGGAAACAGGGAAGGAAAATCAATAGAAAGCTCGTTTTGGCAAAAGTATGTTAATAGATTGGAAGAGAGAATGGCTGAAGGAAGGAAATTTTGGAGAGTGTCACTATCACTTATAAGAGATAATAAGGGATGAAATAAACCAATGAGATTTTAAAGGCTTTTCTTTATAATGGTAGGTACTCCTGGGAGAAGTAATAGCTTAGGCAATTTTCTAATCACATATTATTGCTATAGAGACATAAATGTTAGGTTTAGAAGTCATTGCTTCTATTTTACCAGTTAGTTTAATTATCTCCAAAAACAGAGGGGGAAACAAGAGATTCAGAGAGGACTGAAAGAATATTCATATTTTTAGGTGAGTTTATGGAGAATGGGGACCAAAACTAGTCTAATGATTTCCAAACTAGCCTGCTTTCCAGAAAACCAGATTTGCCAGTTACCATCCTAGAAGTCCATTAGCCAATTAAGGAATGAATGAGGCAGGAACAGGATCTAGGTGCTTAACGGATGTGGTATCAAGAGCAATCAAATAAATTAAAAGGAAAGAAACACGTCACCGAAAATAATCATTGCCCAATTTTACTTTTTTTTTTTTTTTTTTTTTTTTTGCCAAGAGGTAGCCTCACTGAGATTTCACCTAAATTACATCCAGCTTATGGGAAAGAAGTGTACATAAAATCATATTTTTAATAAAAACACATTCCCCTTGAGACCCTATCCATTCTAGCCATCAGATATGGTCTAATATTTTAATTTTCATTCAAATCTTCTCTGAGCATTTTTGGTTTATAACCAGTGCCTTGAAATAGAGTGAATTATTTAAGGTGAGCATTTTCCATAGACCATATGTTGGAACCATTGTGGAAATAAAAAAAATTCTGGACCCGTATGACATATATGTGAATAAGGATGATTAAGTATCATTGAATAGGTATCAAGCCCCTATCCATGATGATGAGTCCTTTCTGTGTGAAGAAGAGAAGTCACACTTCCTGTTTCCTCATCCATAATATGCAAATGATGCCATAAACCTACTTTTCAATGTATTTCTGAAGGCTTATGACAGCATGCTTCTAACGTTGAAAACTCAATTTAACTGGCATCACACTGTACATTGCGAATGTGCTCCACAGTTCTTTCAGTCATACATTACAGCCTCCTTAATTTAGCCTAAATTAATTCAAGTTTTGTGAGAATTCCAGCAGAAGCAGGGCTGAAGATTGCTTTATAATATTTGTTTTGTTTGAATATAAATTTTATATATAGTTATTATAGAAAATCTGTAATATTAGAGCCAGGCCATAGATGCAGTGAAGCATAGTTCTTAAAATATCCCAATTCTGCGATCCATAAGTGGTTTAGCCCTGTATTTTAAATAACCTCTATTCTTGTTTTTTTTATTTTTGAAAATAGAAAATATCAATGGATTCTTCATAGAATTGTAGCTCTTAGTATTATCGAATAATTTCTGGCTCATAATAAGTACTTCATAAACATTAGTAACTGTTATTACTATATTTTACTTGAATATATATATATATATCAATGGGAAGCTATAAAGGATAAAAATACATAAAAAGAAATTGAACATTTGAATATTTATGCCTCTCCCTGATTCTAGTTCTCTCTTTCCTAGAACCCTACAGATAACTGTTGTTCTGAATTTTGTGTTTATATCCTTATTACATTCTTAGTCTTTCTTAACCTCTGAGCAGCATTATGGGGATAAAATCATATTTATATATTCTATAACCAGTTTCTTTCCTCTCCTGCACAATGTTATTCTCAAATCCATTAGTATTGATTTATAGAGTGGTAGATCATTTTTTTCCTGCTGTATGGTATTCCTTTATAATTCATAAAGCATATTTCAGAGGAATAGTTCATTTGGACCCAGTTTTTGTTTCTTTCTTTTAATCTGTATAATGTTACTATTATCGAATAATATCCCTGCGTACTTTTTGGGAGACAGTGTAGGATTAGCTCTAGGGTAAATACTGAAGAGTGGAGTTGGTAGGCTGTAGGACAAGCATGTCAAACTTGCAGGCTGATTGGCTTATTAATTTTAATCTATCTTCTTTTTCAAAATACAGACTGCAGTGTTTAAGAACTGCTTTAGTTTCATTTCATGATATTTGGTAGGTAGAGAACTTCTGTGATTGTTCAGTTCTAAATTATCTAATTTGAATTATCATTTCCTTATTGACTCAATTGCTTAGAAATATGTTCTTTCCATTTTTAAACCTCGGGGGTTTTACTAGCTTTTTTTATTTTATAATTACTGATTTTTAATCAGTAGTGATGAGTTATGTTTTCCATAACAATTATTTTTCTATCTACTAATTATGAGACAGAAATTCAGAAAAGGCTCACAAGCAACTTTATGTTTCGTATGGCTTCTATCTAGAGTCGCT
Organism: Pipistrellus hanaki; assembly: GCF_964339955.1. Classification (NCBI taxonomy): domain Eukaryota; kingdom Metazoa; phylum Chordata; class Mammalia; order Chiroptera; family Vespertilionidae; genus Pipistrellus; species Pipistrellus hanaki. Next base: position 41,642,809 of record NC_140516.1, on the reverse strand, counting down.
ATGGTTATCTAGTGGCTGAGTTAGGAAACTTAATTCATGTGCCTGATGCCTTGGCATAATGGATGGTCTTTCTCTTTTCCCATGTGATCTCACAACCACTTCAGTGGTCTCTGGAAAAGGCTTGGCCTTCTAACACGGTGGTCTCAGGGTGACTGGATGTTTAAGGAAGCCCAGGGCACTAAATGTGTGTTACAAGAGGATTGAATAGACTCCTGTCAGAATCTACAAGGCTTCTTTTGGCCTGGCCTCAAAGGTTTAAGAACATCACTTTTGCCAGATTCTAATGGTCAAAAACACCACTAAGATTAGCCCAAATTCAGGAAAGAGGGATTAAATTCTACCTCTCAATACCAGGAGTAGCAAAAGCTTAAGGCCATGTTCATTTTATCACACCTAGCCATGCCCCATTTTTTTCTCCACTGCATTCAACTCAAGGTTTAAGATCACCTAGAGATGAACAGTCAATTCTATCAAATCCAAGCATGGCTTTTCTTTCATTTTTTAATGGCCTTCTACACTCAATATACAGCAAGCTACATAGTCGAGGTACCAGGAAATTCTTCTCTTAGGAAAGGTAAGAATAAGAGATGCTAAACAATCTCTTGTTAGTAACTTCACAATTTTGCTGGGGAGATATTGGAAAACTTACATATGGGAGAATTTACTTCATTCGGTTCTATTTCTTGGCTCTTGGAGGGATGTCTTTGTCATTTTTTTTTCTCCCTGGCTCCATCCTCAAATGATTGATTCTTTCTTTTCCCAGGCCATACTGATGGGGTTGGGAGACCAGATCAACCTTTCAGGCTGTATAGCTTTATCGAGTCTGCTTCTTACTCATCACAAGGTGGCCTAAGGTTGTTTTAAATTTTGATCAAATGATTTCATTTTGGTCTGTGCTCATAGATTTTTCTTGTTTTGCTTTATATGTTTTAGGTGTTTTAATCTTTATAAAAATTAAATCCCTCTGGCACTTAGTTGGCTTGTAATCTATTTTGCCCAGTCAATTTCTTATGCCAACAACACAATCCATAATTATTCCTTCAAGTCCCAAGTAAGTTGTCTTTGCTTTCTCATCTCCTTGCTTCTTTCAGTTTCTATTCCATAGGCAAGAACTACACAGATAATCCCGCTTTGTATTGAAAAGGTTTGGGAAATAAAGCTTTTTCGTGTTCTCTGAGAAAGAGAATAGGATAGTGAGCATCTAACCAGTTTCTGCCACAAATTCTGTGCAGGAGTTTTAGTTGTTAATGGTCATACAGTAGTTCAGGGTACCAAGTCTGGTTTCATGGCTAGAAATGAAAGTATAACTTAATTTTAATATAATTCTCATTATTTTCTAAATAGCCTGAAATTACAGTTTTGACTCCCTCATGATCTAATGGTTTCATAAGCGGGCTTTTATGTATCTTTTTTTTAAATCTTCAGGTAAAAGATTTTTTTTCCTTTCTCTTTTATTAATTGTTAATTCTATGTTACAGTGAGAGAAAAAGTGTCGTATGCAATTTTTTGTTATTTGGAACTTAATGAGGCCTACATTTAGCCTAATATATTAAAAAGTAAGCATTACATGAACAATTGAAAATAAGGTAAATGAGAAAATGGGAGACTTTAAAACCTCCAATTGCTTCGCACCTCACTGAAATGAAATTCACCCTCGCATAAAGCTCTCAATGATCTGATTCCCTGCCTGCACCTCCACATTTGTCTCAGTCACTTTCCTTTCACTTACCTGTGATGCTCCAGCCTCCTTTTCATCCCTATCTTTGTTCTCTGAACCTGCCCTTCCTGCTGTCTCCAGATCTAGACCCAGTCTGGTGTTTGGTTCTTATGCAAATGTCACCCCTGGATCAGCATTTCCTAGGCCAACCCAGTCACACATTAACACACCATGTCATTCCATTCTTTTCTTACAATTTAGCATTATCTGGAATTAAATTGCTCACTTATTTGTGGATTACCTGCCCGCCTCCCCCAAATAAAATGTAATTCTGTGAAAAAGGGACTTCTGCTTTTTTTCATTTACTGGCTTATTCCTCATGCTCATTGGAGTGCTGAGAATATAGTCAACACTCAACACATATATGTTGAGTGAATGAATACAACTTATCTCACTTTCTCACCCACGTCTACTAATTCCAAACCATTATGATGTTGAATTATTCAAAGGCTGGTGTTGTTCTCTCCCTCCCTCCCTCATTCTCACCCCTCACACCCCCCACCCCCAACTTTCCTCTCCCTCTCTCCTATGTCTCTTTCTCTCCTTTCTCCTTCCCTCTTTCCAAACTTCCCTCCCTCCATTATTTGGGAAGTTTTGTGTTGCTAAGGAGTTGTATATTCAAAAACATATTTCTCAACATAAAACTTTTGACTGGGATTTGGTAAATGACTTTTCTGTACTTTATTTATGGTCCTGTTTCCACATTTTATCTTCTTAGGTACCTTTATTTTATATTTTGGTAGCAGAATGGCAAGAAATGTCTCAGCTATATTGAGTCATTTACTGTGTTTATTCAAAAACTCTAACAGAGGTTTTATCTGTGCCCTAGCCTTAAAAAATGTTTTAAAAATAAAATAAAATTTATATCAGATCTCAGGGACAAATGGAAGCTTTTCATGCAAATTCACTTTTCAAGTGTTTTATCAGCATTCATTTGCATAGACTTGATATGCTTGTAACAAATCAGTCTTAATTTCTTTCTAAAAGCCACACTTAAGAATCCTTCCCTGGCAACATAATGTTGCAGTTGTCTATGGTATTGGGTAAAAATAATTTGATATCCCCTAAAATACATTTTATAGTTTAGGTTTCCATACCCTTAATTTATCCCTAATGTTTTGTTTTTATTAATTAAATTAATGCAACACTACATCCAGTTCACTTGGAATAGTGTATTTCAGAAAAGAGGGACAGCTGCAGTGTGTGTGTGTGTGTGTGTGTGTGTGTGTGTTTACTATGGAGGTAGGGGGGAGGGTAAGGGCTTTATCGAGTGAAGAAAATAAAAGCTTATTTAAATTGTGGGCTTCATTGGGTAAACATGTCTCATGAATAAAAGCTGGTCATCCAGGCACATTATTCCGTTATTCAAGTCCCTTAGGAAAGAGCAGGGTTATTTCCAGGAAAGTCTGTGTGCAAAGGGCTATGTATTGCCTTCAAATGGATGCTCATTAGGAATGAAAAGTGCCAAAGCAATTTATGTACATCCTACCCCAGGTCCTGGTTGGTCTTCATTGCTCTGTCCAAGGTAGGATATCACGAATTCTGGAAAAGGTCAGAAAACCAGCCTCATGTATTACTCATAAGCAGCAGACCAGGTAAATGAAGGAATTGGTAAGTTGGGCATTCATATAGAATCCTAATAGATTTGTCCTACTTTCTGGAGATGAACACATCCAATAAGTGAGTTAATTCCTTTCGTATCTATAATGTGGAAAGTAATTAAGGAAGGGGTCATAAGAGCAGAAGGATGATTGAGCATAGTTTTTGAATGTCAGCTATCAGTCCGAATGCACTTCAAATTATTAAAAAAAGCAACTGTTTCTATTACTTCTAAATGCCAGACAGCTATGTTCCTAACCCACTTTTTACTCCCCAACTTATGATGAGCAATCTACGGATAAGTAGCATTATTACACCCCTGTTATACATGAGTAAGCTAATGCTTAGGAAGGTTAAATAAACTTGCCCAAAGCTACATTGTTACTAAGTTGAGGTTCAAGATTTAGAAATCCAGCAACACAATTCTGAGGACCTTACTCTAAATGACCAGTGGATGGATGGATAGAAGGATGGACGAATGGTGATTGGTGATTGGATGAATGGATAACTATATGAGCTAGTTCTGAGATGGTGCCAAATAACAATAGGAGACTTACATGCATTTGAAAACTTTTTTAAAATTCCCATTTAGTTTTAATGAAATTTTTTTTAAAAATTAATGATTTTTCTTAAAAGGGCCACTTGCGACAATGTCACCTAAAAAACATCTGCATGTCATGGAAACTGCTGGGTGGCCTAATGTCTCATTTGCATCTAGGATCTTGCTGCACAAGGAGTCACCTGCCCAGATAAGAGCTGGCAGTCTATGCTGCTCTTTCATTAGCACTATCAGAGTGCCAAATTTATGGTTTACATTATTTACTTGCTTCTCATTAGGAAGAAGGCCAGAGCGCCATCCAATTCTCAGAGCAAAACACCCCAAAGCTTCCCCACATACAATTGCACATCATGTAATGCTAAGGTTTGTTAAAATACCACAGGACTTGCAATTTTTTTTTCAATAATTGCTGCAAATATTCACCAGAGGGGAAAATGTTTATTCATTTGCTTAATTCCTAATAATGTTTTCTGCTATGGTAATATTTTGTTAGTCTCTCTCAGATTTAATTTGGCATCTGACCAATTGAGTTTATGCTTTTAAGCAACCGGCGCAGGCTTTGAATGTTTAGCATCTCATTCATGTTATTTGTTCCCAGATTCAGTACCCATACAGCCTGTTGCCTTGTTATTTTCTAATGAGAATTTTATAAAATACCTTGGAGGCTCATTATAATTTAAGCCTCTTTCCTTCCATTCAAATGAACCCCATTTTGAAATGCAGCATTTCTTGCCATTGAATGAGTGTTGGCTCTGGAGAACCCAGGCTTCTCTCTGCAGAGCCCAAGTTGCTGGACCTGGGACACCAGCTAGGTGTGAAATGCTAAAGCTCCCCCATCCAACCTCAGAACCTCTTCTTTTATTCATTTTAATATTCTTCTTCTCTGTCAGTGGTTAAAGTGAATGTTGATACTGGTATATCCTACTTTGTATTCCTAGTATATCTTGTAAATTTTCTTTACTTGACTGAGAAACTTCCGTGCTTTTTCCCAGTTTTGTTGAGGTAAACTTGACTAAACAGCAATATATTTAACATGTACAATGTGCTGATGCAATCTGTGTATATATTGTGACATGATTCCCACAATTGAGTCAATTAATGCATATATCATTTCACATAGTTACATTTTATAACTATGTTTAATATCTACTCCTCAGCAAAGTTCAAGTATGAAATATTGTATAATAAACTATAGTCATCATGCTGAACATTATTAGATCATCAGAATGTATTCCTCTTATAACTAAAAGTTTATACCCTTTGAACAACCTCTCCTCATTTACCCATCCCATATCTTGCAATTATTGCATTAACCCTGATCCTATTACTATTATTCTATTAAGGAAATTCAAGCTCAGAGATATCAGGCAACTTGTCAATTATCATCCAGCTAGCTCTACACTCAAACACATATTCTCTGGCTAAGAAATCCCATGTTTTGTTTCTAAATCTCTCCAAGGTACACTAATATAAGTAGGATTATTCTACTGTACCCCAAGGCATACATTCTGTATGTGAACAGATTTCGTTATTACAATAACTGTATCTCTAATGACTTGAGCCCATTGATTTTATTTCTATGGGTTGTACCTCACAGAATAAACCTAAGCTAAATTCCATTTGAAATCTTTCAAGTTTATAGAGTAGCATTATTTCTTTTCATTTTATTCTATAAATAAAACAATTAAATTCCTTTATCTGTAACTCATTGCCTAGCATACATTATCATTCACCTAGCTATCATGGCCACTCTTCTTTGATCATATTCTGCTTTATGTGTAATCTGACTAGTACAGAATAAAACAACACTAGCATCTTCTTATTCCTAGACACTCTACTCTTGGTGAGCCTACCCAACATGGAATCGTTTTAGTTTTGTTTTGTCAGATGCATGACATACTTAACTCATGTCACTGATACTGTGGGTTAAGTCTTCTAAGTCATCCTTATATATCTGGCTATTGAGGGCCTTCCTCCCTCTACTTTGCATTTGTACGGTTAGCAGGGGAGTACCTTGTATCAGACACCTTTTATGCACCATTTCAGACACTCATGCCTCCAGCCACTATTGTGGAGACTAGCTTTGCATGGTTCTGTCCATCTGCAGGCCAGGGCAACCCAACAGCACCTCACCTCCTTCCTATGCCATCTGTTTCTTGCCTCCCAACTTGGTCACTCTGTTTCTGTGCATTAAGAGGGAGTTAACACCTGATGGAATTAATTTTGATCATTAGGATGCAGGAGCTGGTGTATAAATCCCCATCCTAGACAGACTACTTGAGATGGAGTTTCTGAAGCCTCTCAGAAAGTAGTTCCACAACATCAAACAGCCATTCCCAACAGTGCCGGCTCAGTAAGCACCCTTGCACTGGCTGTCCCTCTCCTTTTTACTCACTTCTGCTTCTCTCTGATTTTATTTCTTAATAAGATAGCGGTGGATAAGCCTTAGGCTCGAGCTCTGCTTTCTGGGGAAATCCAGGCAAAGACCAATTACAGAATGTTAACATCTTTCTTACATTTATTCTATTTTAAATTGAAAGCATTCATGTTTTTAAGAGATTCTAATTTCTTCATCTAGAATATTTGTTCTTGCTTTCATCTTCATATTCTTGATTTGGAGAGTAAAGAATTTTCAAATATCTGATAAGGTCTTGATCATAATTAGAAGCCTATATAGTTTGATGAGTATTTTTAGTATCAAAGGGGAGTAAAGAGATAGTTCTATAGATTTAGTACTTGTACTGGATGAAGGTACAAGGAAAATAATTTCACTACAAATATTCCAAATTAAAGTAGGTACATCCAGCAGGACAGAAAGACCCACTGACTCTTTGAGAATAAGTGTTACTTGCCATCCTTCTTCAGATTTTACTTCTTAAACCACATCAACTTCTAATTTTAGTGATAAAGCTCTATCACCAATGATTATTTTTTCAGTTTCATAAAAGATATCTGACTATACACTGCTCACTTATGTTTAAATTAAAGCTTACAACTTATTAAATCTAACCACTTGCTTAAAGAATGTAGTTTACAATTTACTAAATCTAACCTCTTGCTTAAAGGATGTTGCTAGAAGAAACCTTAGATGTTTTTCAGTTTTTGTTCCTATGGACCCTTTTCCAATAAGAAAACAGGTCCAGAGAAGTGCAGTAGACTATTATGAGTCGAAAGGAAAAAATAAGTACAGAGCTTGGACTAGGTTGTTAAACCCAAGGACTTTTCACAACACTCATTTTCAGCCTTAAAACAGTAAGAGCTTTTTGTTCTGTTCTGAGAAATTCCCACTGGGAATAGTCCATTGAAATATGTAACTGTGGCTGAGAAAAAAACAGTTTGTAAAAACTATTTTATTTTATTTTAGCATTTTAAAGTCTCTTTTTAACCCTTGACTATAGATGTTCTTTCTTATTCTCAAAGAACCCAATCATGACACCTGTAGCTTCAAGGATATACCCTGAATCTGAGCATTTTCACCTTCTCCATTCCTAAATCACAGTCCAAAAAGTTGTCATCTCCTTAAACAGTTCTTAATTGGTCTCCCTCCCTTCTCTCTTGAATTTGACAGAGTATTACCTACATCGCAGTACCTGTGACCTTTCTAAATGTAAATGCAATCATGACATTCCTTTGCTCAAAATCTCCCAAGGGCTTCAGATTAAAATTCAAAGATGCCCCCAAGGCTCTTTATGGTCTGGCCCCTGTCTACCTTTCTAACCTCTTTGTCTAAAACTTTCTCCTCACTCATTTTATAGTAGCCAGTATGGCTGTTCAGTATTCCTCAAACAGACCAATCTTGTTCCCACTTCAGAATCTTTATGCTCTATGTTTCCTCTGCCTACAATGTTCCTCTACCAGATTTTCAGCATTTGTGTCTTTGCAACATGCACGGATCTTCTCATATCACTTCCATATAGTCCCCTGACCATCTATCACCTCCTTCCTCCTCTCTATCCTCTCATGTGCTCTTGCTTTATAGCAATGATCACTATCTGAAGTTTGATGATAATATAGTGAATACATATATTTTGTGTCTTTCTTATTTGACTGTAAACTCCAGAGGTCAAGGAATTTATATCACCTATCTCAATATCTATAGCAGCAGTACAGGAATGTTGCTGAATAAGTATTTATCAAATGAATGAATATATAAGGTTATAAATCTTTACTACAAAGAAGTCATTTTCTGAAAACATATGCCCTTATGATCTTAGTTCCCATTCCCCAGCAGTTATCCTGTTAACTAACTAAGCAATTCACTATTATTAGAGAGTCAATCAAGAAAGCAAGTCTCCAATACAAGCTATTATAGTGCATTGAATTGTACCATGCACTAGAATGCCTGAAACCTGAATGTCAAAGCCATTTGGGTGCAAGTTATTTACTGCTTTTGGACCGTAGAGATGGCTGTATTCAAATGATCTCATAATAGCAGCAGAGCTCCTGGATGGCCTATCATCAATTATATTATTACTTTATGCTCTGTGAACAATACCTAATTAGTCCCCACAGCATTCCTGGCTGGGAACAGAGGAAACAGAAAAGGCCTGAAGACAGACAACATCATGGGTGTCTTTACTGTATGAATGGAACTCTGTGGATTCAAAGAGCAAGTTTTCTTATCTCTTTTAGACCTGCTCTGTCCAGCTTATTATATTTACTACCAAATACTAGAGTGTATTCTATGTGCATTTGTTATAAATTCAGGGAGTTGGAGTTTTTCTGTACAATATTATGTAATAGAAAAAGTTTTCTAAAGAAACCTTAAATGATGCATTGTGTGAGGGTGGAGATTTCTCAAAGGAATGGAATCCAATCCTATCTAATAAATCCTATCTAATAAAAAGGTAATATGCAAATTAACTGTCACTCTGTCACAAATATGGCGGCATCCATAGCCACAAGATGACAGCTCCAAATCCTCTCAGCCTCGCTGGAGTCCCAGAGTCCTGGGTGTGCTGCTGCTAAGAACAGGCAGTGTGAGCAGCCTGGTTGAATGCTTGCTTCATTGCCATGGGGATGGAGGGCCTCTGGGCAGTGGGTGCAGAGCAGCTGAGGCAGGATGCTTGCTTCGTAGCTGTGGCAATGCCCCAGCCTCACAGGGCCTCTGGGAAACAGAGGGGCTGGCCTGCAGCCTCCTCCATGGCTAAGTGCAGATCTGAAGAGGAGTCAGCAAGGCCTGCCTCCCACAGAAGCCCTTGATGGGAACCAAACATGGGACCCTTCAGTCCCCAGGCCAACACTCCATTCAATGAGCCAAACTGGCTAGGTTACCATTTTTTTTAAAGCATCAATCAACAGGTACTTACTGAAGGACAAATTACATTGAGATCATGTAATTGAGATGGTGGAGGGGAAAAATAATGACTCTGCCTAATATAAGCTTAAGATCACTTTGCTGAAACAGTACACACATTCTCAATGAAATGCTAATGATAAAAACTGCAAATATGGTAAAGCTTATAGTAACAAATGTAAGGTGCAAGAGAAGATTCTTATGGAAGATGATCTAGTTAGTTTCACAATGGGGATGAAACTCAGGAAGTATTGATAGAAAGCTGACATTTAGAAAGGTAGACAAGGGAGTCCAATGATTCTTCGGTGAAAGAAATTTTGCTAATATTAAGTTCTTACTGTCTAGGTTCATTGCTGCTTATCCTGTGGATGCTTCTGTGGAATATTGGCCCCTGGGGACTTTGGAAATACTTGTTAGCTTTATTCTGATGCCAAATATACCTGAGAATAAGATTTATTCAAGGATATTATTTTATACCAACATATTTAACACCTTCATTTTACATATCTGAAGATTATAGTTTTTCTTCTTTGAATTATAGTAGTTAATTTAATGGATGCAAAAAAACACAATAAATGTATTAAAGCCATGCCTAAGTAAGCTTCTCCTTCCTGGGGAAAAATTACCTCTAGATCACACAAAAGAAGTAAAAAAAAAAAAAATGAGTGAATTTAATGCTTTTTCCCAAACATTTCTCCCGTATGCACTTTTTTTTTTTTAGATAGAAACACAAATTACATTACATTATGCTTATTAAATATTTCAGTAAAAAGTGGGACTCTAATACAAAATGACTGCTCTATACTGAAAATGGGACTTCCTACAGGGCTTTTATGAAGTGTGACCCCATTCCATTATGAATAATACACTTTGTGAGCTTTCTTTCATCCATTCATCTTGCAAGAGCATTGCTAACATTAACTAATTAATCCTCTTGTCATCTCTAAGAACAAGGTGAGGCATTTATCTCGTGTCTCAGTGTGCCAGGGTGAGGTTGGGCAAAAACTGCCTGACAGGGGTTGATGAATGGGTGGTGCCCAGGTGACAATGAAGAGTTGAATTTCAGAAGAGGGCTGCTTCAATTTCTCTGGCACAGACCCTCTGCCTCACAGGCAATCTGAGGACTTTCTCCATATATACTTGGCTCAAATATGTTCCCATCTGTTTGGAAGGCATGATGCCCAAGCAGGCATTGGTCAGAACCTTGGTGCTGTGAGTAGGAGATGAGTACTTTCTAGATCGTCTGTGTCCCCCTGCCATGTGGCATCTGTTTTACCAGATGTCTCACCTCTGGGTCTGTTGGTACCCCAGCCCTGTAGCGATGTGTCTATTCACAGCACAGCTGCTGCTATGTAAATGCCAAGGAACAAAATAAATGATAGGGCTATTGTGTTTGTACGGGTGTGTGTGTGTGTGTGTGTGTGTGTGTGTGTGTGTGTGTGTGTGCATGTATTTGTTGGGGTGGGGGTTGACAGATACCTAGAGGCTATAGCAGGGAATACTAAGACACCTGCCTTAGCTGTCAACATGGATGCCTCAATGTATATTGTTTCCAGAATCAAATACCCTGTAAGTCTCTGCCCCAGGAGTCTGGATCACAAAGTTAAAAGAAACACAAAATCTCCTCCAAATAGAAGCAATTGTAAGGCATATTGGAGTTCTCCTTAATTGTCCCTTCCTGTCACCATTTCATCAACAGATATCTTTTGAACACATCTCCAAGGTATCCAAGGTATGAAGCCTTTTAATAGATGAATAAAGAGCTACAGAGAAATGAAACCTGGCATTGTCCTTTAGAATAAGATCTAAACTTATGAAAGAGTTGAATAATCAAATAAGGTAGCCAGTGGTAGGCATCTAAGGGAATGTTCGCTGTGAGTTCTAGGACAAAGGAAATGATGCCTTAATAATGAAGGTCAATTTCCTGCAGTTTCCTTAGAAACAAAGTATCTGGAGATGAAGAAAAAACTCCAAAAACAGCACAGAGGAAGATGTAGGTATGTTATATTGTCTGCATGGTAAGTTAATTTAAAAATAAATGAGTATAAATTGTGAAACGTGTTGTCACATTAGTCAACCCTTAATCTACACCTTATGGTTAGGTAAAACCTGAAGAAATCACATAAAAAATGTATAGGCCAGGGTTATTCAAGGGTATTTGAATAGAAAATGAAATACTACAGGCTGGGCACTTTATACATCTGACAAAATTCACACCAGAGAGTTATTAAATTAGCCTACAGACATTAGTAGTTAGAATGTGGGTAGAAAAATTGCATGGGCTCTACCAATCTTAAAGCTAGCCCTGACCTGGTAGCTCAATTGGCTAGAGCATTGTCCCAATATACCAAAGTTGCAGGTTCAACCCTCAGTCAGGCACATATAAGAAGCTATCAATGAATGCATGAATAGATGGAACAACAAATAAATCTGTGTGTGTGTGTGTGTGTGTGTGTGTGTGTGTGTGTGAGTGTGTGTGTATGTTTCTCTCCTCTCTCCCTTCTTCTCTGTATCAAAAAATCAATAAAAGTTGGTATTAAAAAAAAAAGAAGTTGAGGAAGCCAGCAAACTTTGCCTTCCAATAATTTGAGGGCAGCACTTGAGTTCTGAGGCCTTCAGAGCCTCCTGTTCTTCTGCTTCCTTTATGACCCTGCCACTATGTAATACAATGCTAGTTGTGCACCTTGAAAAGAGCTTTCTATGCAAGGTGCTTGCCTCAGGGCAGAGAGTAGGAATTGCCTGACTTATAGTACAAGTTGTATTTTAGTGTTAGTTCACTAATGTACGATTGCATACTTGAGATTTGCTCTACACCAGAGATTTGCTCTACATTTTGCTTTTATTGTAATATGCAATCTCATATGAGACATATAGCCATTGCACCTCCCCAGAACATGGGAGTTGAACCAAATTACCAAAAATACTTGATATTGGCTCAGCAACAAACTGGCTTACATGGGTTCTCTGTAGGGTTTCCCTACAACTCCATTTCTCCTAGTTCTTTCCCCCCCATCTGTGTACATCCAAGCATAATTCGCTAATCCTCTAGAAATATTATAAGCTACTTAATGCCATTAACAAATCCCCTCCTGTTCACATGTATGGGAATTAATTGTGAGGGCTGCATCAGATCTCTAATTTGCAACCCTCATGATTAATTAACCATATCTGAAGAAGTATTTTGAAAATAATCAAACACTACCTATCTTTGAAAGGAAGAATGATACCAAATATTTATTTATTTATTGCAAAATATAGTAAGATCTTCTTAGAAAACACAGTCTCAGCATCAAACTGTTGAACTGTTATTATATTATCAACACAGGTATTTTAAGCATAAGGTCTTTATTTTCTGGGTAGATGCTAAAATATAATTCTGGGCAGACATACCTGAAGATAAATTCATAATTCATGATGATTCTTTTCCCCCCCAGTTGTATGCTTTCTTGTCAAGTGCCCTCATGAGTCACACCATCCTCAATTAATATCTATTAATAGTTAAAATTATTATGTCTATACAAGATGTTAAACAGTATCAATGCATAAGAAAAGCTTATAAATTGGTCTTCCATACAGATATCATCTATAATAAGACATTTACTATAGACTCTATTAACTGTAAGAGAGAGACTCAACTCAAAAGAAGAGATATTTGATTGGTTTTTATAACTGGAAAACATATGGGAAGGCGTGGCATTTGTCACAATGGGAGTAGGAACTCAGGGCTTACCTTCATCCCTCTTCTTTTCATGTGTTTGTCTGAATTCTTAGATGTGGGGAAGGTTATTTCTACCAGTCCCCTATTCACATTGTTGTGGGGTCAAACCCTGGGTTCAAAATAAGACCACCAGAGGCTGGTGATTGATTTAAAAAAGCAGGCAAGGATTTATTGAAAAAACTGTTCAGGACGGCCATGAGAGCACCACACACAGGTGGAATCCACAAGATCGCACTGTTTCAGGTGCAGGCAGTCCTTTTAAAGGTCCGAACCACAAGAATTTTCCTTTGTTCTAAATTCTAAACTCTAAAGGCTGGGAACAGCCCACAGGGTCATTCTCAGTCACATCCTGCTGGACATTGGAATGTGGCCTTTTCTTGCAATAGCCGATAATATAGAAGCAGAGCTCAGTGGTTAGTCTCTAAAGGTTATCTACAGTTTCTACCCCTGAAGCTACTGAGTCATTGGGAATCAATCTCCTGTAGTTCTGGTCCCAGGCAAGGGAAAATTGCCTTAGCCTCCAGGTCTCCACCTGGAAGCTGAGGTAACTATCATGTGTTTAATCAAGTGCAGGAGCAAGACTAGAAGGATTAAAATTCAAACAGCAGTTTTTACCCAAGTATGGTTGCTACACATATTTCACAAATATCCTCAGCCACATAATCCTAAAGGCAGAGTGCCTTTCTTTAAGTTCAAAACAATTCTGACTGATACTAGAAGCACACATTCACTTTGCTTCAATCACTTTGGCCTGGGTATAGACTATGCTAGGCCATGGCTGGTTTCCATAAGCATCAGCAAGTTTAAGGATTGTAAATAGGAGCCCAAGCAGCCACGAGTTTGAAATGGGGGAGAAGACATTCCCTAAAGAAATTTAGGATGCTGGACAGAGGAAATACAAAGGTCTCCTTTGATTAAAAAAAGAAAGCCCTAGCTGGTTTGGCTCAGTGGAGAGAGCAATGGAGTTTGGCCTGAAGGGTCCCAAGTTTGATTCCTGTCAAAGGCACATGCTTGGGTTGTGGGCTGGATCTCCAGTAGGGGGCATGCAGGGGACAGCCAATCAATGATTCTCTCTCATCATTGATGTTTCTATATCTCTCTCCCAATCCTTCCACTCTGAAATCAATAAAAATATATTTTTTTAAAAAAAGGGGGAAAAAGACACTCTTGGCGCTCATTCTTCTATAAACTGTAAAAATGCATCTCCAGGTGCTTCTTTATGATGTACATTCCAGCTTCCTTATCTATCCATCCTGGCATGTAAACTTCTTTCCTTCAAACGAGGTAGTCAAGATATAACCACACATGCTCATATAAAACAGCATTTTATGAGGAACAGCTAAGCAAAAGAACAATATACACTCTCAGATTATATCCTAGCCTTTTCCAAAAGCAGGGAAATACTGTCTGGGAACAGCCTCAGTATATACAATAGTGCATGACCCTTCACAATCTAAAGTCATTACCTTGTCTCATTTAATCATTTCAATAACTCTACTAGGTAAATTATGATAATTTGTATCTATTTTTTATTTTAAAATTTATTATTGAAAGTCTTACACATGCCACCTTTTTTCCTCCACTGACCACTTCTAGCCCATCCTCAGCCCCACCATAGGCCTTCGCCACACTAACTTATGCCTATTGTATAGCATATCATTATTTTTCTACCTATTTTATAGGTGAGAATACAGAGAGAGGGAGGTAAAATAGCTATCGAAAGTCTTAGAGCCATTCATTGTCAAAGACAGGGATTTTTATCCAGTTAATGGGATACCTAAAAAACTTGCTTTTTTCTACTATATTTAAAACAGACCACTCATGGGGCAAACTGTTGAAGGAAAGTTTATAAGGCCATTCTAGTGAGTTCTGGAATACCTTTGAAAATGTCTGATGCATGGCATGACTCTCTTGGGGTAGGGTGTTGTGTTCATTCTAACAAGAAGTACACTGAGTGGAAAAGTTCAGGGAGCCCATGCAATTTCTGTTACATGAGATAGTATTGAAATGATCATATTCCCTATGAGAAGGGAAGCTCCTGTTACCTCTCCTCCCTGGGCTTTGCATGTACTAGTCCTGTAGTCAAGATCTCTCAAATACCACCAGGGTGGGGAATCCAGAGCTCTTCAATGATGTCCCCATCCTAGCTAGAAGCAGGAGCTGCCACAGCACCTCGATGACAATGTCTTATCTTGTCCTTAGGACTGTGGAGGTGTGTTTTCAACCTAACACACAGATTTCCTCAGAAACATGCATTTAGCCAGCACAGTGCACCAAACTTGCAAAGCAAGTTGTTTTTCATTGTTATTTTATAAAATGTCTAATGTCAGCTTCACTTTAATAGCACTATCTCTCTCCAGGGACATCTAAGTGATTTTTGATCCTCTAAAAGCCTCTGTGTTGCAAGTAATGGTTATGACTTAAAAAGGAAAACAGGGTGGGGGCGTGCGAAACACTTTTCAACTCACTCCCTTGTGGGTTCTCACAAAAACCCTCTCAGATGTGTAAGGTAGATCTGCACATCTCAATGGAACAGATGGAGAAACAAAAACCCCCAGGGTCAGTGTCTTACTGAACCTAATTATTTAATATTTTATTTTAAAATTATGTTTTTATTGATTTCAGAGAGGAAGGGAGAGGGAGAGAGAATAGAAGCATCAATAATGACAGAGAATCATTGATTGGCCACCTCCTGCAAGTCCCCTACTGGGGATCAAGCCCGAAACTTGGGCATGTGCCCTTGACTGGAATGGAACCGGGACCCTTCAGTGTGCAGAACAGACTCTATCCACTGAGTCAAACCAGCTAGGGTTGAACCTCTCTAATTATTAATGGAAGTTAGGAGATACAGTCAAATCTTCCCAATCTCATATCTAGGTCTTCTGTAAGACAAGTAGCTTTCATATACCTATTTTAAAATTATTAAAAATGTATATGTCTGACATTGTACAGTGTTGCCCAATATATAAAATAGGTAAGAGGAATGCTATTTATATGGATATGGGAGGACTAAGACCAGGCCCACCATGGCAACCCTTGAGCATCATGGCAAAAGGCCTGTCACTGTTTGAGAAGCTCAGAACCTGTACCAGGTTACCAACTCCGCCTGTCTCTCTGGGCCACTCCTGCGGGCATAGCTTCCCACGTGGGGTGACAAGAATGTGTTGAAGATGTGCTGGAATCTTGATTCCCCTCAGCCACCAGGAATGCCCAGGAAGTTTGAGTTGTCTGGGGGGAATCTCCTCTACCTGACAACTGCCTCCTCTGTCCCCCAGTGTGCTATACAAAGATAGGTTTGTATGTCAGGAACCACCACCGAAGGCTCAGGAGGGCTCAGGACCTAACATGATTTTTACTCACTAGATTCAAATGAACACCACAGAAAGTCCCTGTGACCAGCCCCCTCCCTCCTGAACAATGCCATCTTTTCTACCTTCATTCATTATTGCTTGTATAAATGCTCACATTTGTCCAAAGCAGATCTCCTCAACAAAGAGATATTTCCAAAGAATTCCTCTTTGTTTTTGTTTTTTTGACTCATATCAAATTAATCTCTTTGTTTTGGTTGATCTCAGTTACCTCTTTTCCCCCCCAAATATTCTTTATGATTCAATGGTAGTTGTGTTCACTATACCAGGTGATGCTTAATAAAACCCTTCCTAGCTTCTTTTTGCAAGTAGAAATTTTTTATTTTACTTTTTTAGCAAGACCCTGCGTGCTAACCACCATTATATCAGGGTATCCTTAATTCACTCCACAATTGCCTCATCCAGTATTTTAATTCCCTTAATGGGCCATGTCCTTCCTGCCACAGGTCCTTTGCACATAAAATTGCTTATCACTAGATGCCACCTCTTTTTTGTCTAGTTAACCTTTCTCATCCTTGAGATTTCAGTTCAGATGTCACATCCTCAGGGACCCTGTCTTGATGCCACAGGGTAGAGTGATTCTCTCTGTTCTGCACCATAAGTCTTGTCTTTATGACATCTGTTTCCATTATTTTCACATTTACTTACCTGTTTAATTATCATTGGCCACTACTAATAGACTCTAAGCTGTAACATATCAAGACTATGTCAGTGTTTTTCCCCCTCTGTACTTATGCCTGCCATATAGCGCACTCTTAAAGAATTGCTATGTGGATGAATCAATGAAGTTAGTACTGAAGTTGCACATTCTAAGAAGAATCAGGAGTGAAACCAGAAAGATAATTAAAAAAAAAAATAAAAAGAAGTGGCAGTACTAAAGTACCTTCCAGAACTAAAACAAAGATGGTAATAGCAGTGAAGTAGAAAGTTTTGAGAATCAAAGGTAAACAGAGAAAGTGTTTTGAAAAACTCAAGTTGCAAATATTGCCTTTAGTCCTAAAATTAACAAAGTCAGTTTGGGATTTAGCCATAACTGTTAAAAGGTTTAAGTCTTTTTTTCAAAAGTAATTTGTTTTTTCATTCCTTATTAAAATCATTCTATATAGCCACCCCCCCAACACACACTTTTAGTGGAAAACTTTGTTAGACAAGTCTCACATTTTGCCAACTGCACCGAGAAATGAAAATGATGATGTGGAATCGGAGCCAGCAGCGACGATGTCAGGACAGGTTCAAATGAAGCCCGTCACTTAAGTCAAAATTTATAGCCTTGACTGGGCTGTGCATTTCAGCTGAGGGCCAAAAAGAGATTTATCAAAGGAAGGTAACAAGATGAATGGAAGTTGCAGGTAAGAGTTCTGAAAACCTTCATGAACTACAGTAAATCTTGAAACTTTGAGTTTAATCTCTGAAAGTTGTACTTCCATGTAGAATTACAGGCTAACATCTGCCATATTATACAGGTGCAAATAAAAGGAAGATTCTGGGAAAGCAGGTGTCTAATGAAGCTAAGAAGGCTCCATAACATGACACATGCATGTAAAATACCAATGGGAACCAGACAGGCACCTTTCCTGAATTGGCAGTCAGCACTGGGGATTGGGGGGAAAATGGATTATGTGCTTTTCCAGGAAGGAGCCCCCTGTGGTTCAGCTCCAGCCAGCGGTTGGCAGGCTGAAACACGGGTCTTTTGGGCACAGTTTTTCAGATTTTTTAGGAGCTGCCAGAAATGTAGATGATTATGTGAAATTTGCTGGTTCCATAATGTCAGCAATATACTAAAATTCATAAAGTCTTTGTGGGCCAACTCCTTGCCTATTAACTGGAGTTCAACTACAGGCCACCTTTTACCGGAATATAGCATGTTTGCAAACTCTGTATTATGTTCATTCTTTTCTTTCAATCCCTTTCCACCTAATTTTTTTCCAAACTCATCTTGTTTCAAGACAAGCTATAAATTTCCATCATGGATCTTGGTTGGTGTTGCAGACTTAAAACAATGTTTATTGAATATTTTTTCCTGAGACTATAAAAAAAATGAAAATGAATGGAGAGAGAGTTGGTGGGGGAAACTGTGGACTCACCTCAAACAGTTTTCTTTTCTTGGGCAATTAGAACTTGGTATTGAAACTTGGGTTAAAGTTTCACTTTTTTATTTTATTTTTTATATGGGCTTTCAAAGAAAAAAAATAATACCTTACTGGTATTCTAACTGGAGCTGAAAAGATTGTGAATCACTGTGTAGTTCTTATACTTCAGGACAAAAATAACCTGAGATGACTCTACCATTAGCTAGCTAATAATGCTCTATCACATAAAATGGCAACACAAATATGTCTGATTTTAAACTGTGGCCTAGCTCAGCATGTAAGTAAAGCATCTGGGAGTAAACCTGGTAATTTTGTGGTTATTATTTATTGAGTCTTCAAGGCCACAATGCTATAAAGTGGAAGACCCACAAAGCATGGGGAGACAGGATGCTAGGAAGAGCGGATTGGGTTGGGAATTGGAAATTAGGTTCCAGTCCCAACTCTGCTGTCAACAGCCATAAAAACCTCTCTGCTCCTGGGCTCATTACTTATTTACTATTTATACCTTGCCTATTTCCAAAACAGATTGGAGGTGGCTTTCAATAAAAACCACTAATGTATCAGCACTCTTTTACAAGGTAATAACCTGAGATCTCAAAGAAACAAAGTTTAGCAGCAAATCTAAGCTAAGGCAGGACACTGTAATGGAGATATTGTTAACTTTGTGCTACACAATAAAACAGAAAACAAATTCTATCTCCATCATAATCTATGGGCCTCAGTTTCCTTATCTTCAGATGGTGGGAAGTTGGATGAAATCACTTTTCAGTCTTTTGTCAGGTTCGAGTGTTTCTGTTACAAAGTGAAAAGAATTCCTCACGGTCTGCACACTCAAGCATCAGCAGGGCTTATGGGGAAAGTTGGAGTTACATATGCAAAATCACTCAAAACATATATAACGTTTTAATCAAAGAACTATAAGAATAAATTACAATGCTAAGAAAAATACTGGCATTGTTAAAAGAAATGCAAAAATCTAAATAAGAAATACTATAGTACTTAGACTTTATTACGAAGGTACTGAATATAGGTCAGTGTAAACCTAGGTAAGGAAATATAGAGTCTGGCCGAAGCTGGCTTGGCTCAGTGGTAGAGCATCAGTCTGCAGACTGAAAGGTCCCAGGTTCGATTCCGGTCAAGGGCGTGTACATTGGTTGCGGGCACATCCCCCATGGGGGGTGTGCAGGAGGCAGCTGGTCGATGTTTCTCTCTCATCGACGTTTCTAGCTCTCTATCTCTCTCCCTTCCTCTCTGTAAAAAATCAATAAAAATATTTTTAAAAAAAGAAAAAGAAATATAGAGTCTGATGGGTTCAAGGACAAAATGAACACTGACCAGGCACAATATACCATTATAACTTCAAGACAGCAGGAGGCCAAACTGATCCAAGACAAAGTACATGGGTAAAGAAACCCAGGGTATGCCACTTCATTCCTTAGGAGACATCTCATATATTTTGAGTTCACTCACAGAAGAATCTGTGACTGAGAATTGATCAGTCTAAGATAACCTGTGTTTCCATGAAGAAGTCTTAGGGTTTCTTATATTGGACCCAATACACATGGAAAATAGTTATATATAATATTGATTTGGCCAATATTAGGAAGAGAAGGACTAGAAGGCTAACAAGTTGTAACAAAACAAAAGGTATATGAGGAATATGGCCATGAGGAGGTTATAATCTAAAATGATGGTTGGAAGGGATATAGGGTAATGGGGAGAGTGGAAGCACATAAAATAGCACTAGAAAATTCTGAATAAGTTCACAGTGACTGTTGTACTAAATTCAGTAAAGAAAACTTGTTAAGCCAAAAGAGAATTTATAGAAGCATTGAGGAACATGCTTTGGGATAAAGTTTCTTAAAAGCAGTGTGATTTAACCATGGGAAGTTTTGCTCCTCAAGGGGTACTTGGTAATGTCAGGAGACATTTTGGTTTTTGCAATGAAGGTAGTGCTACTGGAATATAATGCATGGAAACCAGTTATGCAATGCAAGAACTGGCTGCTACAACAAAGAATTATCTGGCCCCAAATGTCAATAGTTCCATAATTAAGAATCCCTACTTCAAATAAAGATAAGGCTAATTTTTCAGTCTAGATCACAGCTTTAAACTTAATTAATGAGTTTTTCTTTCCTTGAGGCAGTTTGCCATGACCCATTCTGCTTCCCACGACCTAATGGAAATCCTACAGATTTTTTCCCAATTCCATATGTGATGACCTTGACACCCATCTGTTCCTACCAACCTGATGCTTAGGATGCTTAGGATGAAGCTTGGCTCAACCCTATTCCAGGTTTGATGCCTTTCAAAATAGTCCCATTTAAATTCTCTTCTCAGATTTAGTTTGTGTGTGTGTGTGTGTGTGTGTGTGTGTGTGTGTGTGTGTGTTTTACCTCTAATGGGTTGGTGTTTTGACTTACGAGGAAATGACCTTCAGGCCCTGGTTATGACCCTTTCTCTTTCTTCAGCTTGGCTCTCCTTCTGATGTCCTGCATTTTATTATTCTCAAATGCTATTTATTAGTCAATTAAATGAGACAAAACAAAAGTCAAACTTTTTTGTGTACAACCAAGTTTCTAAATGTTCAATGGCTCCTTTGTGTTTTTCAAGGTACTACTATCATGACAAACAGGGTGTTAACTGTTAAAATTATGAAACTAGTCCTGGGATTAATAACACTTAGATTGAAGGACATAAAGTGAAGCGGATAAAAACAAAAGCAATAGAATCAATAGCACTGTTCCTGGAGGGGTGAAGTCTAGGACTCTAATACTGGAGCATAGGAAGGTCCTGAACTTACCTCCTTCCATGGACACATGGAATCTACAGCTACCAATGGATAATTTTCTTCGGAAACTGGCCTAAAATCTAAATAAACTACCTACAACAAAGGTGATGATCAAAGGACCACATCAAGACAGGCAGAAGAGGCAGAGCCAGTCTTGAAAAAGTCCATCCTCAGGGGAACAACACACAATAGAGAGGTGCTTCTCCCAGAGCCTCGGGGGTTGGTGCCCCACATCTGGTACCCCAAACCCTGGGAGCCGCACCAAAGAGTGAGCCCCCAAAATACCTGGTTTAGAAAACCAGTGGCACTGACATCTAAGGGATCCAAAGTGCTATAGGAAACAGAGGTTCCTCTCTTATAGGGCTTACATGTGGTTTCACTCACATTAAGACATGGCAAAATAACCCAAAAGTTTTGGAAGTACCCAGACTATAAGAGAAGGAGATTAATTTATTAACCTAAAACCATCAGCTAGACTCAGAACAGGGGCAGAGGGGGAGGTATTAAAGGTTGCTTACTGGTGACATAGGCCTTGGCAGAAGCCATATTTGCACTCTCTGCCTAAACTGCTAACTCAGTTGCTTGGACATGGTACCCTCCTACCACCCTGATAAGACAGGTGGGAGTGAGTGAGCATCCATGGTACTATCCCACGCCTTGCTAAATCAGAGAGAGCCAGTGGTTGCAAACCTCCCCTCCGCCCCCCAACCCCAAACACACACACACATACACTGCCTGGGTGGCAGGAAACCATGAATGTTGCCACATTCTCCACCCTCCCAGCCTAAAGTGAACATGTGTGTGCCATCATGGCACTCTCCCACTACACTACTAAGCCTGCAGGCATGCATGCTTAAGACATCCAAATCATGTTCCCTGACCTTCCTGCCCCACTTCTTACACTCTATAGCAGGCTTATAGAGTGTGTCTATGTGCAATCCACAGAAGGGAAACTTTTTATCTCTTTTTATTTGGTGGCCCCACAGGACTGTAACAATCCAAAAGACAGATCTTGGCAGGCCACTGCACCTAGGGCACTGGACAAGCAGCATTGAAACACAACCTCAATCTACTTGTGAAAATGGACCATTTATTTAGCTAGAAGCTTTAGCCTGAGGGACAGGCTTCAGGCTTCCCACATATGTAGAGGCTAAGGATTAAAGACTTGAACCTACTAGGACCTACAACCATAACTCCTAGAGAAAAATAGAGGCGATAAGCTCCTTGACAATGTTTTAACAATGTTCTGCGGATCTGAATCTAAATGCAAGGAAAACAAAAGCAAATGGGATACATCCAACTAAAAAGCTTCTTTAAAGTAAAGATCATCTTCAAAATGAAAAGGCATTCTACTAAGTGAGAGAAGATATTTTCAAATTATATATCCAATAAGGGGTTAATATTCATTATATATAAAAAACACAACCAACATGACAACAACAAAAACCTATTAAAAATGGGCAGAGGATCTGAAAAGACATTTTCCCAAAGAAGACATACAGATGACCAACAGGCACATGAAAAGATGTTCAACCTCACTAATTTTTAGGAAAATCTAAACTAAAACCACAATGACATATCACCTCACACAGGTTAGAATGGCTATTGTCAAAAAGATAAGAAATGAGAAGCATTTAGGGGATGTGGGTAAAAGGGAACCCCCACAAACTGTTGGTAAGACTAGAGATTGATACTATAGAAAACAGTATGTATGTTCCTCAAGAAAAATAAGAATAGAACTATAAAAAAAATGTAGCTATTCCAATTCTGGGTATTTATCCAAAGAATACAAAACCACTAATTTAAAAAGATACATGTACCCACTATGTTCAACGCAGTAATAACCAAGAGATGGAAACAACCTAAGTGCCCACTGGTGGATGAGCAAATATAGAGGATGTGGTACATATATGCAATGGAATACTACTCAGCGACAAAAAATGACAATGTCACAATTTCAATAGCATAGGCAGAGACCTTCAGGATATAATAGTAAGTGAAATAAGTTAGAAAGAGAAAGGCAAATACCATATAATTCCACTTATTTGTGAAATCTTAAAAAAATATACAAATCAAGTCGCCCTAGCTGGTTTGGCTCACTGGATAGAGCATCAGCCTGTGAACTGAAAGGTCCCAGGCTCGATTCTGGTCAAGGGCATATACCTTGGTTGTGGGCACATCCCCAGTAGGGGGTGTGCAGGAGGCAGCTGATCAATGCTTCTCTCTCATTGATGTTCCTTGCTCTCTATTCCTTTCCCTTCCTCTCTATAAAAATATTAATAATAAATCAATAAAATCAATAAAAATATTAATAATAAATAAATAAACAAATCAAGTAAAATAAAGCAAAATCATAGACACAAAGGACAGATTGTTGGTTACCAGAAGAGAATAGAGTTGGGGGGAGGGTGCATGAATGGAGTAAA
Source organism: Pipistrellus hanaki (assembly GCF_964339955.1). Lineage (NCBI taxonomy): Eukaryota > Metazoa > Chordata > Mammalia > Chiroptera > Vespertilionidae > Pipistrellus > Pipistrellus hanaki. The sequence continues at coordinate 41,619,245 of NC_140516.1, read as the reverse complement.
AGGAGACAATTGTATGGTGATATATAGTAATTAGACTTGGGGTGCAATAACTTTGTAGTATATACAAATATTGAATTATAATGTTGTAATCCTGAAACATGATAAAACAAACTAAAATTATTTTAAGAAAGTAGAAGAGAGATGAACTTTTAATTACAGGAGGAGAAAGATAGTAGCAAACAATGGACTGTGGCATCTTTTTTTGGGGGGGATTTAGAACAAATTGCTGCACACTTGATGTTTAATCTAGAATTTTCTGTCTGGAAATCAGTAGAGAACTCAATTGAACCTTTGGAGTGACTTTGTATACCCAACAGTGGATCTGATCTGAATAGAACATTATTATATAAAAATCTGCCCTTTGCCAGCTGTTTCAAATGCAAATTACATCTGAGACTTCTTCTAGAAGGGGACATTAATGTCGTTTTCTGACATTTTTCTTCATGATTGACATTTGTGAGAATTTTCTCCCCAGCCATTGGTTTGATTAATATTATTATTGCTTTTGGTAGGCAGTCTTCCCTCTCCCTAATCCTGTGAAAATCAGATGGCATTTTGTCCCAAAGTCAAAATTCTGCCTCTCCTACACACACTCACCATACTGGAAGCCCACAGGAACATAAGAACACAGCCTAGTGCAGATGGAGCAGACACCAAAAGAGTGTGTTCTCCCAACGCCAGGCAAAGGGACATCTCACTAATGTCCCAAAGAGTGGAGAGAGAGGAGGTGCTTTCCCTCTGTACAGTAAGAGCTCCTCATTGTGAGAACAATAGAGAGCCATCTCCTGGATATCACATGGACTCATTCCCTCATCTCTATGGAAAAGAGCATTACAGTGAACTAAATCTGTACCTAAAAAGGTTTGTTAGAGCCAACCAAAGGAAGTGCTAGCAATTTCTTAGCAGCATTCTTAGAGAATACACATGTACGTACAATTGCATGCAGGTCTGTCTGCATACAAAAATGAATGCATCTCACTCTTTTTGCTCTTCACAGTGGATCCTAAATTTTAGGATTTATGAGCTGTCAGAATTTCAATAACTGAAAACGTCATCCTGTTTCTAATGATATATTTGATTAAGCCATGCGGGTATGTAATGTTGTTCAGGAGTTTATTGAGATTGGTCAGTACATAAAGTGCTTTCTCTACTGGTAACCAATATTTATTGAATGCCTCCTATGTGAGTCAGACACTATGCCAAAGGTCCTACGCATGTTATCTTATTTAATTCCCCTGTGTCTTGAAATTATGTGTTCACCAAATCATTCCTTTCAAGAGAAATGTATTTTCCAGCCCCCTTGAATTGAGCTGGGACCTTGGGACTAAGTTATGATCAGTAAAATGTGCACAGGAGCAAAGCACGCCATTTTCAGAGCTTGCCCTTTATCGCTCTCATATGCTCTCTGCATGTAGGCTCTCTTTTTCTTTTCTCATTAGTGGGCTGGATAGGGAAGATTTGGTCTATAGTATTGTGTATTCATGCATGCACATGGACACACTCACACATCCAAAGTTTGTATTAAATATTTTCTGCAAGGCTCTTGCCAGTTTGGCTCAGTGGATAGAGCATTGGCCTGCAGACGGAAGGGTCCTCGGGTTTGATTCTGGGCAAAGGCAGATTTGTACCTCAGTTGCAGGCTCCTCTGGTCCAGGCCCTGGACCAGGCACATGCATGTATACTTTTTTCCTGCAGCCATTTAATAAATCACAGTGGTTAAAATGAGTTAAGAATGAGTGACTATCACCAATGTTAGGAAAACATTAGTTGACCCTTATCCCTGCCAATTTATAGTACATATAATGGATTATGAACATGGAAATATGGGGTGGGGAGAATCGCTGCACTGTTAAATGGAATAAGTCTGAATAGAAAAATTACTAGTGAGGCAGTCTAGGTCTCAAATCAGCTATCCAAATGCCAAGTATAACTGAAATAGTGCCGCAGATCTTGGAGTTAGCTACAACACAAGCACCTGTGAACAGACTTGCGGAGTTATAAAGCTGATCGAGCTAAGTGGGATACCTGGAGATGCAAGCATTAGACTATCACAGTTCACAACATGCATTAATGTCCTAATGAGAAATCTAATCCCGAACGACTTGCCTAGTGATTATTTCACAAGATGACTAATCATAGCGGGAATTAAGAAATGAAATACATTAGAATTAGTATCATTATAGAAATCAAACTGTACTTGTTTAAGGAGAGGGAGAAGAGTAACAAATTGAAGGTATTTTTTTTTAAACCAGGAGTTGGCATAGATTTATCGACTACTTTTCTTTGAATGTTGGAGTTCTATTCAATTTTACTGACAATGCATCATGACCAGAGAGAATTGGATTTTCCCTTTCTATTCAGACATGATTAGATGTTGACTATAGACATACACAACAGGTGACTGGCAACAAATGGCTCCACCCGATGTCACAGACGAAAAGAAATAGAGATCTATGATTCAGCTTCCCATAGATATTCAACAAAGCTTGATGTAGTCATTGCAGAAGGACTAGTGGGATATGTTTGGCCTATGCTTGCCTTTATAAGATAATTCAGCCATTATTCTGATATTATGAATAATCTTTTAGACTTTTATTGTATCTTTCTCTTCTCCCTCTCCCCCTTCTCTCTTCCCTCCCTCCTTATTTTCTTCCCTTCTTCTCAATAGATGCAGACTATATTGAAGTTGATCTTCAAAATACTTTTAAATAAAGAGGCATATGAACACTTTTTTTTCAAAGATAAAAATTATCATTCATATAATTCTAGAACAAGAATAAAAAACAAATTGGGACAAACATAAGGCCTCTTCTGCTCAGTCCCCTCAATATCTTCTTCCTTTTCTCACTTCATTCTCCTTCCTCACTTTCTTTCCTCTACTCCCTCCTAATGTTTTGCTTTACTCCCATTCTCTGTTCTTGCTGTGGGTCCAGTGGGACATGTAGGCAATTTCTACTTATTTTTATTAACTCCTGGTGAGTTAGTAGGAAATTTTTTTTCATTTGGCTTAACTCTGTTTTTTTAGATCAAGTTTCTGAAAGCCCGCCAATGAGGACTTTTCTGACTCTAGAACATGTCAGTTGTATTTTCATAGACACACAGAGAAAGTCTTCTCTTACACCTAGTGTTGCTCCATCTGCCCACCTGGAACTGCAGAAGTAGCTAGTCTAGTGAGATGGGCTATGCTTCATGCAAATGTGGAGTGAAGTACAACCCTGCCACAGTTCCCTGTCCTTTCTTTAGACAAATGACTTTGTCTCTGAACCTCACTTACTCATCTACGAATGAGCGTAATAGCACCTATCTCTCAACTGAACATCACATTACAGATCTATACATTACAGACACTACAGAATATGAGGCTTGGAATTATCTAACGACAGATTATGACATATAAAGGCACCCAGGATATATTAATTTCTTGGCAGTTCAAGTCTTTCATCTCAACTTTGCTATTAAGAGTCAGCATGCAGGTTTTTTATTTTAAAATAACTTCCTAGTTAATCAGCTGGGGATTCCGTTCTCTGTATTATCTTAAATTTAGATAAAGGCTCTTGTAGGCCCAGGATAGTGGATAAAACACAACTTCCCTCTGTTTGCCTGCTAATGAGGATAAATAACTGTATAGCCGTGGTTTATGTTGAATGCTGGGTAATGCATCTCCAAGAGAAGCACTTAGCAAGAACACCCATAAATATGACTCTAATGTTTATTCAAACTACTCTATTTGCTAGGCCAAGTACACAAATGAAGGATGAAAACATACAAAATGGGTCACTAAAATTAGATCCACGGTTTGTGAGGCAGATAATAATATACAGTGCATTGTCTCTTAGAGCCTGTTTTTCAAGGCGCTTTAGTTACATAACAAAAATTTATTATAAGATTAAGAATTGTATTATCTTTCATCTTAATGTGATATCTGCTAGTCTAAGAATGCAGGCTGCAGAGATATATTGGTCAAGTACTCTTTGAGAGACCCTTTCTTCCCAAATTTTGATATTGGAATATTAGGTAAAGCCAGTTCAGATTCCTTGGTCATGCACAACACTGCATCTCACTTAGTGCTCTCACATTTATGTCCTGCAGGAATGGGTCAGAACTCAGAAGTTATTTATCATGAACAGAAACAAACAAACCAAAAAATGACTATCTGGTCATGAAAGAGGAACTCAACTTAAATCCATATTGATTCAGAGTAGATAGAAGATAGAGGGTTGAGATACAAGAAGACAGATTTTGCCTCAACAGAAGGGAACAAACTGAAATTATTAAGTACCCATGTGTGAACAGCAGTACTTAAAATGTTCATACTTCACCTCATTCATTTTTCCTTAAAAATTGCCATTTTACACTTGAAAATAAAAGTAAGCTAGAGATATTTATGGAGCTTGCTGTGGCCACTCAGCCACTGAATAGCATAAATGACATTCATCTTGGTTTATGATTGACTCTAAAACTTACACTCCTTTCATTCTACCATTCTATCTTTGTACCCTCAGAGAATACTTTTAGGCCTGGAGCTACTGTAAATTGCAATCAGTGACTGAATGGGTAAAAAGCTATCACCAGAGAGAGGTGCCAGGGCTGGCAGGAGCCAAGTATTAATGAGAAGCCTCCATGGGTGGAGGTTGAACTTCCACAATAGCTTTAATATCTGTGTCCATCTCCCTTCTTCCCACCATATTCTCTCCCTCTCTCTCTCTCTCTCTCTCTCTCTCTCTCTCTCTCTCTCACACACACACACACACACACACACACACACACACACACACACACACTTAAATATGGGCATTATCTTTTGAATTAAGATCATTTTTGAAAAGGCAATGTTCATGTTCTATAAGAATTCAGGTGGGACAGATTGGTATTCTACATGAATGTAGCAGGAAATAATGATATCCTTCCTTTTATTTTGAGTCTCCCTACGTCTAACTCCCTCTAAATCACCGTGTAATCAATCTGAAGCAGCAATGCGCAACAGCATTAAAATTCGGGATGTTTGAAGAGGGAATTAGTTTACTCACTCATTATTCTTGATTAATAGAAAATTATCCTGCTAACATTTACTGTGCTATTCATTTGTTATTTTGAAGTGATTAGCCACAAATAGCAGTTAAGAACAAGCTAGTTTTGTCGTTTCAGCCACAGCTGTAATTACCTCCCCAGTGCCTCTTCCTTCAAACACACCTTCCTCACTTGAAAATAGCTCACACCCTTCCTTAAACACCACCCACTCTCAGATATTAGCAATCTCTCTCCTCCAAAGTAAAATGAGGGGCCCTGCTCCATTCCTGAGACCTGGAAATCACCCAGGAAGAAGTTCAGTTTATGGCCCAAAGCTAGAAAAGCTGGGAGCACTGATAACTGTTTCCCAGGTGGTCTCATTTCCTGATTTACATTTGTAGCCTTCAACATGTTTCTCACTGATTTCCATTCCCCTAAGAAGAAACCTGAGGATCTGAGGTCAGACAGTGTCTGGCATCACTGTTAGCCTCTTAGATCTCTGCCCTCCTTCCTTCTTTCTCTTTGGAACCCCCTAACCTGTGCATTTCCTTTCCTAGGCATTACCAAATTGTGCAGGTTGAATTTTCCCACTGTAATGTCCTTTCCATGTATTTCATCCCCACAGGGAACTAGCTTTATTTGGTTGTCACCTAATAAAGAACAAATTAATTAATTTACCTTCAGGTGTTAACAGTGACTGAAAATTGGCTTGCTAAGGTGTTCATATTTACACATTGAGATATTTACATTTTGTCACTTTTAGGGCCCTCACACAGTAACTCTCAGCCTAAACTGCTCTTATCCTCACCTCAGGAGCTGAAAGACTGTTAATATCTGGGCCCCTTAACAGAATGTCTAATTTAATAGGTAGGGTGGAACTTACACCTAAGAATTGGCTCTTGTTGGAAAGTTAGGAATCTGTAACAAGATGAATTAGTTAGTTGGTTATTTTTATTTTGCTAGCCAACAGAGTCAGTGCCCTTAAATTCACAGCTTGTCATAAGCTAGTTCTTTTCCATCCTAAGTCCAAACCTTTGCCTGCTTTTATAATTCAACCAATTTTTAAAAACTTTCTCCGAAGAATCCTTTAGGATGACAATGTTTATCCATGTACCCCATCCTCAAGTTCTGCATTAGAATTTGTAGGAATCTGGAACTTGACATTTAATAATTGAGGTATACTAAATAAAGCATGTTCAAGTTTGAGAACTACTCATTGCCCAAGAAAGATCCCAGATATAACTGGATTGGACACTGATTTGTGTTAGGTTTTTTTTCTTTTTCTTTCTTTCTTCAGTTATATTGAAGTGGATCATTGGTCTCAGAAATCAAAATGTATCCTCAGAATGCATTTTTTACTTATCTTAGAAAATAGCTTTCTAAAAAAGTGTGACAGAGTGACATGACCAGTCTCTCGGACTCCATCTGGAAGTCTGCCTCATTACCATGGTCTTCACGATAATAGCTTTTGTTTTGTCTTTTATATAAACATTCTAATCATTAGAGGAATTCTTATTGCTGATTGAGTTGCGTTTCCCAAAAATGGCCCCTCCCATTTTTCATTCTCTTGACATAAAAGAAGCCTAAACTCTGTATATATAATTATATATATCAATATAATTGATTTTTTTTTTACAGAGAGGAAGGAAGAAGGATAGAGTGTTAAAAACATTGATCAGCTGCCTCCTGCACACCTCTTACTGGGGATGTGCCCACAACCAAGGTACATGCCCTTGACCATAATAGAACGTGGAACTTTTTAGTCCGCAGGCAAACGCTCTATCCACTGAGCCAAACCAGTTAGGGCTAAACTCTGTACTTTCTTAAGATGGATTTGAGGGACCACCAGAGCTCCCATTTTCTTGGTTGGTGTCTTCTCATTAAATAAACTTTTCCTTATTTCAAACTTTGATGTTTTGATTTTTGGCTTTTCGAAGTGTTAGGTAGATTGGACATTGGACTGGTAACAATAGAATATGGTAAATGAATTGTTTGCTATGACATTTACATTGTGTTATGTGTAAATATGTTTTATGCTCCTCATCACTTAATTCAATGTGCAACTGGCACAATCTAGCATAAGTTATGTATAGCAGTGAACACAACTGATTCCTTTTTTTCAAGGAGCTTAGAGTTCAGTCTGAGAGAATGATGGAAACTCAACTAACTAATGCAAAGCAAAAGGAAATAATTGCTAAAATCAGGATCTGGAATAAGAATAAGCATATTCTAAAGACCTCCTGTAAAGGAGATAGCAGAAGAGCTGAGCTTTAAAGAATGGGCTGTTTTACATTAAACATCCTCTTGCTGACTCCATTTGGGGCAGTAAAATTCCTGGGAGGAAAAAGTTAAAGTGGAAGTTGAGGATGATAGAGAAGGGCAAAGAGACCTGCTTCTGACAATAGCATTTACTTCATCTGGATGTTTTAAGTTTTCTGCATGCCAGCAATCCAATTTACTACCCTTCTCTGAAAACAGACATGCTGCACAGTCATTTGACTGTTGGTTTCAAAGGTAATGATGCTCAGCAAGAACACTGAACCTGGAGAGCAGCTTTGTGGATTTTGTGGTCTGACCCACTGCCCTTTAATAAGACTAAGCTCCCTTTGTGACTCTCAGTTGGTGAGAATTGAGGTATTGGGAGCAAAAGCCTCATTTGATTCATTTTACCCTCCAGTTTTCTTTAAAATTGCACATGTTACAATGGGAGGCCCCAGGTGAGAAGAAAGGAAGCAGACATCAAATTGGATTAAATGATAAAGAACTGGAGTCTCTTCCCCAGCTGCCTTCCCACAATATTCACTTAGATGTCTATCTATAAAGCAAAATCATATCATGGTCCTTGAACTATTCCAACTTAACATGCATGTCACACTTTAGTAATTATTGATCTTAATTACAAAGAAGCTATCATATCTTTTTATAGGGAGATTATTTCAGTCTTCTAATTACAAAGTCAATGAGTTAGCACTATAGTTATGTGGGTAAATTATTTGTGTTTAGGCAGTGGTGCTTCAAAAATGCTGTTGAAAAACAGAATTTTTTTGGGTGTGTGTGTGTGTGTGTGTGTGTGTGTGTGTGTGTGTTTAGCAAATCCCTCTCTTATAGCCTAAATTCATAATATTTAAGATTTACTCAATTTTAAAATGTAATCAAATTAAAAATGAGTTTTTGTTTTCAGAGATATTCAAATTTCAACTTGACTTTGAAATTTTGTTCTTAATAGGTAATTGAAGGTGTGGGTTTTCATAAATGAGTTGTGATCTTTCTCTATCAAGATGTAGCTTTCTCTTGTGACTTAGTCTTTTATTATATAACTTTATGACTACATTAGAGGCCTGGTGCACAAAATTCATGCCCTGGGGTGTGTGTCCCTCAGCACAGCCTGCACCCTTTCCAATCTGGCTCCCAACTGCTCATCTGCTTACCTTTCTGATTGCCCCTAACTGCTACTTCCTGCCAGCTTGATCACCGCTTAACCACTCCCCTGCCAGCCTGATTGATACCTAACTGCTCCCATGACAGCCTGGTTGCTCCTAATTGTCCTCCCCTGCAGGCCTGGTCCTCCCCAACTGCACTCCTCTGCAGGCTTGGGTCCTCTCACATCCCTCCCCCCACAACTGCCCTTCCCTGCAGTCCCAGTCGCCCTGAACTTTCCTCCACTGCCAACCTGGTCACCCATAACTGCCCTCCCCTGCAGGCTTGATTGCCCCCAACTGCCCTCCCTTGCAGGCCTGGTCCCTCCCAACTTCCCTCCCCTACTGGCCTAGTCAAACACAACTGCCCTCCCTTACAGGCCTGGTCACCTCTAACTGCCCCCCCCCTTGCAGTTTGATTGCCCCCAACTGCCCTCCCCTGCTGACCATTTTGTGGCAGCTATCTTGTGTCCACATGGGGGCAGCTATCTTTGACCACATGGGGAAGCCTTCTTGCATGTTGGAGTGATAGTCAATTTGCATATTATTCTTTTATTAGAAAGGATATTTGGAGATTTGATCTGTTAAAAAATTTTCAGATGTTTAAATGTATTCCCTTCCTACATACTCTTTTTTTCATGAGTAAACTAGATTTGGGAGCCTATTGTAAATGTGGTATTTTCACTGTCATTGGCTTCTTAGCCTTTTTTAAATCCTGAGACCAAAAGGGCTGTGCAGCTGAGTATAGTCAGAGACACAGGCAAACTACCCTATGACACATCAATTGAAAATAGGAAAAAGATTGTTAAAGACGTAGAGGCACATGTTTTTTTTTGTTTGTTTGTTTGTTTGTTTGTTTTTTTGTTTGTTTGTTTTTTTACCAATAATCTGCTTTTTGAATTAAAAACTATAGACATAAAGAATATCTTAGTTAAGAATTCTTCACATACTGTAAGTAGAAAAGATAAACTCCTGTTAGCCTAATCAAAGAAATGAAATATTATGGCTTCTAAGATTGGCCCTGTGCTCAAAATGATCCAATGGTTCCTAATACATTCAAAGTAAAACAGACTAGAGAGTTTATTGTGGCTGCAAACTATACAATATGGCTCACCATCTCTCCTGATCTCATTACCAATTCACCTCCCTCCTCATTGCAACCTCACTGACAGGCATTTGCAGTTGTACTTCCTATTCCCTCTTCCTAAAATACCCTTTCTCATTACTTAAAGCTCATTTCCTTCATTTCCCTCAAATATCAACTTCTCATTGACATGTTAATTAGCCACCTAATCAAAAGTGAGCCTCTGCCCATGACATTTCCCACCATACTTTCTTTTTCTCTTATTACGTATTAGAGGCCCAGTGCATGAAATTCATGCATGGGGTGGAGGGGTGTTTTTATTCTATCTGTAATTAATTGGTAAATATTCAAGGGACATAAGAAGGGCTCTGGGCTAAATGTTGTAAGAAGGAAAACAGATCTGGGTCCCTTTCTCACCTTGAAGGATTCTGATTCTAGCTTAAGAAATGAACAGAACTGACAAGGTAAATAAAACAAATCGTTTCCTCCATTAGGCAGCAAATTCTCAAGCCTGAGAAGTGACCTGGACATTGAGTTCAGATGTAAGAGTTACAGGGTGACAAGGGAAAGGGTCTGAGTAAAGCTAGAAAGTACATGGAGGAAAAGTCATTCTGACTCAACTTGTCAATACATAAAGGCAGCCTTCCTTCAAAAGTGAGGAGTAACATGAGCCAAGAGGCACAATTTGATAACTGTGGCTAGATTGAAAAGTTTTTAGGAAATAGTAGACAATGAGAAAAATTTGGTTATTAGTCACACTGGGGAGTATTGTCAACATCAGATTAATATAAAGTCAACTTGGAGTCAATAAAAGCTATTTATAGTTCTGGCTAAGGTGGATCAGCCCTAGGTGCAAGCAGCCAAGGTCATAGACTTCAGCATTGACTCCTCCCCCCTTCTTTGCTCTTCACTTCCATCTAGACAAGGTGATAAACATGGCAGAGCTTGCCTTTAGAAGAATTTGAAAGGAGGCTATTTGCCACTGGCCTTTCTAAGAGATCCACGGGATTGGTAATGGCCTTAAACTCTCTGGGTCATTTTTGGGGCACTGTCCCATATCCCTGTCCTTGATCACCTGTTGACTAGTTTAGCTCCAACTAAACTTATCTGTCTTAAAGCTTTCACTCAGCTTCCCACTCTGCTATCTATGACTCTAGCTGACTAACTTGATCAAACCATTGAGCTGATGGCTAGCAATGCATTCAAAGTGAGAGCTAGACCTCTCACCATTTTTAGGCACAAGATGTCAGGTTGATTCTGGTCATCAGAGGCAGTCCCTTTGCACACATCCAAAGGAGTCATCCAAATAGTGAAAATGCCATGCAGGGGAAGAGGGGCTAAGGGAGTGTGCTGTCTTCTAGCTTCACCTCAATCTGAAGAAGCTGGTGCTCTGCTCACACTGTACCCTCCACTTGGAAATCTCCCCCATACCTGTCTCCCCTACTACCTTTCAAAAGCCAAGTGAAATGAAAAGCCTTCTCCAACTCTTTAAAGGAAATAACCAAAATTTAATTGGCAACTTTTTCTTCAGACCATCTTCAATCCAACTATTTATTTTATTATCTTTAATTTACAAATGATGAAACCAAGGTTTAAAGCAGTTAAAAATTGCTCAAAGTTACAGAACTTATAAGTGGTTAGAGACAAGGGGTCAACACTCTTAACAATCCACTCATCCATTAACATTTTATTTTATTTTATTGCTCATCTGTGCCCCCTTAAGCATTATGTTTGCATATCTCTGTTATAATAACAAGTAGACTAGCACAATCTGCTTTGTACTCTGATAAAGTGTTTACAGTCTGCCTCAATAAATTATAAACTCCTTGAGTTTAAGGATCGTATTTAATTCACTGTTTTATCACCCATAGCACCTAGTGAATACGTGATGAGAATAATGTGCTTAATAAATTTCAGTTGAATTATAGAAAATAAATCAGGAGAAAGTGTAGCAAAAATGTCCTTAGAGTTATTAAGTTATATTTTACTTTACCTTGTCTTTGTGTGTTTGCGTGTATCTGAAGTTCAAGGTATACTTATCAGCCTAAGTTCATGTTGAAAGCCTATTATTTTGCCTCTTGTGAATGGTGTAGATGTGGAAAATATAGCAGAATTGGGTATTGGAAGCTGCTCCTATTATTTACAGAGGAAAAAAGGAAACAAAAAAAGAATCCTGAGATATCTGCAGGCTATATCCATAGACCTCCCAGAGAACAAAGCCAACAATATATCAAAACTGCATCCCTAACAGAATCCCCTCCTCATTTATTATTTAGTGTAAATTGTATAGCAATACTTTATGTACGCTTTCTTCCCCCTGGCTTTAGCTTTCAGATTAAACAACAACATTTCTTCCATGGCTGTAATGGCTCTCAGCAAGTGGTAGGGATTTTAGAGGAATTTTAGCTTTCCTATCTCTTTCTCCAGAGTCAGGACTAACCACATAGGTTTCTCATGATTGAAATACTTCCTGATCCAGGATCAAGAGATTGTTGCTTTTCTTCAAAGCTCAGTGAAGTGAAATCTCCTTGAAAGGACATCTCAGGTATTCTTTGGGTTCCAATTACCAATCCAGACAGACACTCACTTGCTAGGATCAAATCCTGAGCCAAACACTCTTTTGCAGCAACTGTGCCATTCATATTTTAAAAATATATTTTATTGATTTTTTACAGAGAGGAAGGGAGAGGGAAAGAGAGTTAGAAACATTGATGAGAGAGAAGCATTGGTCATCTGTCTCCGGCAAACCCCTCACTGGGGATGTGCCTGCAACCAAGGTACATGCCCTTGATGGGAATCGAACCTAGGACCCTTCAGTCCCCAGGCCAACACTCTATCCAATGAACCAAATGAGCTAGGGTGTCATTCATATTTTTATCTAGGTCTCCAGTACTGTGATTGGTTCCTGTTCAGTAAAGGAGAAAAGGGAAGGGAGAAAGGGAAATGGTAGAGAAACTAATCTAATCTCACAAATAAGATGAAGAGAAGGATGCTGTAACAATTTCCCACCAAAGAAATACTTTATTGGTATCTAAGTGAGTTTTATGCCTGGACATTCATTGTTGCTTGGTTTACTTTACACTGCCATGTTTTGATTTATTTTCCTTCTTATGTTTAATTGCCTTCTGACTTCTTTATTCCAAACAAATAAGTAGATTTGCAGTTGAATAAAGCTGAAATTCCCAGCCTACCTGTAAACAAAGATGCCTTTTTATGTATAGGAAATAGCAGGAGCCTTTTGCCCTCACATTGTTGGTATTCTTTGATGCTTCACTCAACACAGCAGCACTGTCCAAACTCTGAACCAAATGCTCTAATTATTCTGTGTCTATGTCTCACAAAGCCCTAACTCCTACCTGTTAAATTGCAATCATATCCTGTTAGCATAAGTGTCTTAGCTTCGAGTCAGTGTTATAGTTTTCAGGTTCTGTTTGCAAAACTGGAAAGAAAACCTACCAAAACAATGAAATGAGTTAGAATTCAGCTATCCTCCAGGAATTAAAACATCATCTAAGAGATGGTTAAGGACCCAAGTCAGTTGCTTCGGTGTCTTTAACTGGAAAAAGTTTCAATTCTAATGATGGTAATGATGACAGCAAAGATAATGCTGGTGATGACAGTGATGATGAGGACAGTCAATATTTTATTAGCTCTTGTAGTATGTCTGAGAGGTTGATAGCCTTTTAATGTGAAATCATCTTATTTACTAATTATAATAAGCCTGAAGGATAGATATTATTAGTATTATCATTTATATTTTACAGACAAGGAAACAGAGATTTAAAATGTTAACTAAATTGTCAAAGATCCTACAGCTAGTTGAATGGGAAGGCTAGAATTCAAATTCAACACAAAAGACTACGCTTAACCTCATGCCAAGGAAATTCCAACAGAGTGAGATTAATACTCGTGAGGCCTTATAGCCCTTGATGTAGGTGTGCCCAGTTTAGTAGGCAGTACTATTCAGGTCCTATTTTGGTAACTTTCTCACTTCAGTTTTAGGAGAAAAGGATTAGCAGTTTCTACTCATTGCCTTTCTTATTTAAAAAATTACAACTCTTCATTTAAAAATCAAAACATAATTTTTTCAAAAGTTATTTTTTCAGATGTCATTTATAATATGTTGTAAATACCAAGAGTTTTCAAACATAAATACTTTGGGATAATTTAGTGTTGTATGCAACTTCTTGGTGTTTTTATTCATGCAATCATAATACTGATTATGTGACTCAGCTGGGTCTATAAGACTATTTGCATCAGTCTTATACAGATTACATAAATTCTTATATTCTGATTCGCATAATACTATTACCAAACTCATCTCTTTATATAAAAACCTAAGCAAATGTTACCACCAGAACAACCAGTCGCTATGATGCACACAGACCACCAAGGGGCAGACGCTCAATGCAGGAGCTGCCCCCTGGTGGTCTGTGCACTCCCAAGTGGGAGTGCTGCTTAGCCAGAAGCTGGGCTCACAGCTGGTAAATGCAGCTGCAGTGGTGGAGCCTTTCCCGCCTCCACAGCAGCATTAAGGAGCGGTGAGCCACATGGTAAGGAGTGAGTAGGAGGGCAGTTAGAAGTGGGCAGGTGAGCAGTTAAGAGTGAGGGGTCCCAGAAAGCGAGAGGGATGTCCGACTGCCAGATGTCTGACTGCAGGGATTAGGCCTAAACTGGCAGTTAGACATCTCCCGAGGGGTCCCGGATTATGAGAGGGTGCAGACCAGGCACCCTTCACAAATTTCATGCACTGGGCCTCTAGTTGGGTTATAAATGTCAGATAGAATTTAAGTAAATCAGTTAGCCCAATGCCTGGAACTAGTAGGCACTCAGACTAGAAACTCCTTATTTAGAAGCACGTTACCCTAAATCTACTGGAACATTCTATAAAGTGGTTTCAAAGCCAGAGAGTAGCTTGTTGATACAATTCATTCTGACAGCTTATCATATATCTCAACTAGCCAGAGCCAAAATGTTTCCCTAGAAAATTTGTAAGTTTAAATAAAGGGTAAACCTGGCTTTGCTTTCCTGGTTTCCAATTCATAATAAAGGTCTATTTTTCTTGCTGCCAACCTTGCTTTTTCACCCATGAAACAGAGAACAGAAGGCTACATGTATCTAAGTTTCTGTAGCAACAGCATGGATTCCGTGACAATTTTTAAAATTGGGTTTCTCAGTCATTTTCCCCCCTTTTTTACATTAATTATTCTTCATCTGCCATAGGGTGCTTGTTTATTTCTTATGCATAGTATTCATAAGTCATACGTGCACACACAAATACACATGCCTGGCTTCTGCCTTTTCGGATGCCTGTGGGAGCCCCATTGTGTCAAGGCTACAGCCTGCCTGAGCCCTGGCTTTACCTGTTGTCATCAAAATTTCCATCTATAATTCTGGATTTTGCTATCTGATGCCTGGCCTCCTCATCATACTGTTTCCACATGGATATGGGCTGGTGACACCAAGTCAGAGGCTGTGGCAGAAGCAGTAATACTCAACTCAGTGTTTCCTCCAGTCAGGGGGGCTTGTCACTAGTTGGGAACAGTGTGCTGCAAGAGGAAATGGCATGTGTCACTATCAGGCTAAATTGTGTGACGCTCATGCTCAGACTCTCCAGCAGCATTGACAATGGAGGCCATTTGTTTGGGACAGTGCAGCTCAGATGGGAGGTCTAATCAGACTGGACACATTAGTTACCACGTGGAGACTTGCTTGGAATTACAGTCGACTTTGTGTGACAGATAAATACCAAAATAAATCGTTTACCTGTTTATTTAGTGATTTGGGGGCTTTTGAGACTAACTTAACCTATTTTATCTGGACTAGATGAAGAATATCAACCTTATAAGTATACAAATCCTAAAGCATGAGACTGTTCCTCCCAATAGTCTTGGTAAAGTTTTGAATATGTTCTTATAGACCCAACTTAGTCACATAATCATCCCTGGATCATCACTGTGATTGAATGATCTGATTGGCTAGTCCTGTGTCATGATCCACATCCTAGATAGAGAAGAAAGGAGAATATACCAATCGTCATTATCTGGGATTAAAAGGACTGATATGGGCAGATGGAGGAATAGTTCTTCAAAGCACACCATATTTTTATAATGGTCACTAGTAGTGTCTGGGACCCATCTCCTGCTAACATGTACTAACTTTGCCATAAAAACAATGCTGTTGAGAGGGATAATAGTACATTTGTGTTTCCTAAAATCTTAAATGATGGACAGTTTGACTTTTTATTTTTGTTGTGATCAAATACTTTGCTAAAAAAGTGAATAGGTCACACATCTTTTGTCTGACTATGATTAAGTGCAATAGACAATGTACACACCATTGACCAGTATCTCCTGCCCCTCTAATTACTCAGCTTATTCCAAGCACAGCCAGGGGACCTGCTGTGGGCCCATCAACAGCTTATCCTAAGAAGTCAGGGAGTCCTAGAAATACATCTCAAGGGCAAAGGAAGAATTCATGTGTCTTATCCAAAGAGCAAACCTCAGATTTGAAAAAGCTTTTTGTGATTTCTTTGAAAGAGTAGGAGAAGATACAAGTTAAAAAAACAAACAAACACAACTCAACAACACATGCCAATTTCACTAAAATTGCTTAGAACCTCAACTCTGGTGAACTGCAATTGAGAATAAACTACACTCCTAACATTATAGTGAGCTTTCTTAGAAGCTGCATTGACCCAGAGAGGTCTGGAAATGTGGAGTAAATGCCTTGATGTAGTTCATAAAATTGGATTCAAATAAAAGTCTAATGTGGGGCTGTTTGAACATAACACAAAAATCTCATCCCTGAGTTCAGGAAAAAGCAAACACATAGGAAACATGTTCGACTCAGCAAAAGCCAAGGTTATGGGTAGAGGTGCTTTTATGTTTGCTTTTCTCCTTATTAAAGACTAGAAGGTTTGCCTGGCCAGCATGTCTCAGTGTTGAGTGTTCAACTATGAACCAGGAGGATAAGGTTAGATTCCCAGTCAGGGCACATGCCCAGGTTGTGGGTTCAATTTCCAGTGTGGAGCATGCAGGAGGCTGCCAATCAATGATTCTCTCTCATTAATGTTTCCCTCCCTCTTCCTTCCTCTCTGAATTTAATAAAAATATATATTTAAAAAAGAATAGAAGTGGGTGGTTTGTTGTCTGAGGTATAACACAGTGTGTTTTCAGAGGTGGATATCTGTTTCTATTTCAAATATGAACATCTCAAAAATCGGGATAAAATCTTACCATTTTTATAAACTACGAAGGTAACCAAGTGGTGGTTGTCATTGCCTGGACACGCACAAACAGTTGTAATTTCTGAGGGCATGGCTAGACCCCTTGACATTTTGGTCAAAAAACCACTTGGGCATCATAATTTAGAAAAAAAAATATTGTTCTTGTCCTTACACAGTCAGATATTGTCTAAAAGCCTTCCATTATCACTAATTATGCACCAGCACCAGAACTTATCGATAGGGTACTAAGAGCAAAGGGACATTCTGGTATGTAACAGTAGAGCACTGTCAGTGAACACACTTGATGGCAGAGAGAAAAATAATACATAGAAAATATGTAGATGTTGGTGACAATGAGTCTTATAATGATTCCTAGAGAATGAGAGAAAGCTGGAAAAAATGGACACGGTTGCACAATGAGAGAACTTTGCTATTGTAATTTGAAAAGTGATATCTAGAGAGGGAGAAATGTATCTGAAGTTCACAGTGTTTAACACTTTTGATAAAAATGGGAAGTTCGACTTGTTAAGGTTATCTAACTGGCAATACTGAGCTGCAGACCCCTTAAGATATATAATTTTATGTGTTCAGCTATTTCCAGGATGAATACGACAGCATTCTGTCATTTAGGGGATGTCTCTTCGAGTAGAACGATCTGGACAATTAAATCTTCACACAATAGGAACCTTTAAACATATAACTGTCCAATGGGAAAATTAAATTAAAATATAATAATATGCCTCTGCCTTGGGTTAAGAGTGTAAATGGACCATAATTCCCTTTTCACTGATGATAGCATCATTTTGTACAGAAATTATTGTATATTCATGGGGAAACTGCTACTCTGCTGTGGGCCTCCATTTTCTTATTTGTGGAATAAGGAGGAAAAGGGATAACTGCATAATTTTAAGGTAATTTTATTCTTTGAGTGTCTGTGCCTTGATTGCGTTAAACCCATTAACATTTTAGTCTGGGATAAAGCCATTGTGTTTTGACCGATTGGAAAGCCTGACCTAGAGTGTGTTCACAGTGCAGTGGAAAGAACAGCACAGCCAGGCCTGGCATCTGGGTGCCCCTGGCCCATTTGCCAATTCCAAGGCACAGTTTCCTCTGCTGTGAGAAGGGTCCAGGAAGCTCTAGGCTACTATGATCTTTAATAACGTAAGTGCAAGCCTGCAGTGGTCAATGAAAAGTTAGAGAAAATCTTAGAACTGTTGGCTTACTCTTGTGGAAAACTATTCTGAAGTCAAATTACAAGCAATAGTTTAAGCAAACTTCAACTGTAGCATGTGGGATGAGAGTGAAACTTTTACCATTATATTCTCTACTGTCTCTACCGTACTAATAGGATTTAGGCTTTCCTGTTGTCCTTGTCAAAATGAATCCATAGTAAATATACATCAAGTGCCTATTTCACACAAGGCACATTTTTAGGAGTTGGCTTTCCTAACATAGAGGGTCACAATCTGATCAATTTATTGAAACAAAGATTAGTGACTACTGGGAATTGATAGAAATGATCCTCTCGTAGTCTGAACTCTGCTCCCTCTCTGATAGCAGTCCAATGAACAAGGCTAGGTTAGCAGTTATAGTAGAATTCCTCTTGCAGGTGTTAAGTATTTGTGAAGATATTTATAAGCTGGCCTATTTTTTGCCTAGTTGGGAACAATCATATGTATGTATTTTGTTCTTTTTCTTTTTTAAATCCTCACCAAAGACATGCCTATTGAATTTTGAGAGAGAGGAGAGAATGAGAGAATGAGAGAAATAGAGAAAGAGAAAGTAAGAGAGAACGAGATAGAGAAAGAGAGAGAGAGAACAAGAAAGAGAGAGACAATGAGAAAGAGAAAAGAGGAAGAGAAAGAGGAAGAGGAAGAGGAAAAGAGAGAGAGAGAGAGAGAGACAGAGAAACATCAATCAGTTGCCTCTTCTATACTCCATTACTGGGAATTGTACTGCAACCTTCCAATGTATGGGACTATGCTCCAACCAACTAAGCCACACTGTCCAGGGCTATTTGTATTTTTAAGTTCCTCTTATGGAACCATCCGAAGCACAGCAATTGTAACTGAAGGTCCCAGGATATTTGAAATCAATAAACAAAAACTACAACACCAAAACTTCCTACTGTCTTCAGATCAAAGGAATATTTAGAAACGTGCCACTGATTACCATTAGGCTCTTTAGGGTCTTGCTTCTCCAAGCATATATCAGTACTATAAGTTATGTGACTCCATAAATGTTTGTCTTCATGCTTCTATTTCTGAGTCGAGTCATTTAGTATTCATATGGCACATAGAATTTATAAATCAACTTATAATAATTAATTTGTCGAAGAAACACACAGATGGATATTTTTGTATTCAAATTATATTGCATCCTGATATTTCCTTTTCACGGGTATAAATATACATATTCCCAAAATGTTTTCATAAGTGTGAAAATTACAGTAAAGTATGTTTTCAAACTACTATTTCTGTCTTCCAAAATTCTATCATTCTACTCTTGTAATGCATTCATCAAATAAATGTCAACAATTCCTATTGCATACATTTCTTGGCGCCACACACAATGGTCTGAAAGCATTTTGATACAACCCTCCACCAAAAGGTTTAGACTTAACAGGCATTTGAGAAGACTCTCTTCAAGAAATAACAAATAAGCACATTATTTTTCTAATGCTTGATCTTAATTTCAAATTGCTTTCTGTTCCAGTAATGTCTCTTCAAGCATCTCTGAACCAGGCCGTCCTGATTAGTAATGATGTTCTGTCTCCATCTGTTTTTGTCCCCTTCATCCTTTCTCTCTCCTTTAAACACAGACACTAAGGTAATTATTGTAAACTCCATCAGCTTGGAGTCAATGATGCTACATATCTTAGGCTAAAAAGAGCTTAGTTTAGAACAGAAGAAAATAAGTACTATTTTATGTTAACTGATGAGATACACATAATAGGAGAAAATTTGCATACAAAAATATTGGTTAAAAGCCAAAAAAAAAGTTAAGCACTTTAAGCAAAAATTAGTAATATGGAGTGTACGTTTTAAATAAAACCAGTAAATCTGATCAAATCCCCCTCCCAATAATGACTACAGATACATCAACTACTTGAAAATTCATATGTAAATTCTGCATAATATTTTATAGCACTAAGCAAGAAAATCTAGAGGATGTATTTGCATAGAAGATTAAACCTGGGTGGATTAAGTAGAGATAATAGAAATAGTTAGACATTTCACACTCTCCCTGAAGAGGAATTACACTCAGTTTGCTTTACTAGAGACTTGCAACAAAGATGAGCTGATTTTTATATTATTTAAATTGAAAACAGAGTAAAATTCAGAAACCAACTCAATAAAAAATAAGATAAGCCTGAAAACAAAGTTAAAAAACAGATAACATATGCCAAAAAAATATTTGTAGTGAAAGTTTCTGAGATTTTAGTAACATATGTATCTGTTTTAAGAAAAACAAATCTTCCAGGACTCCATTTCAATTTCCATATTTAATGTTATATATATACTAGAGGCCCAGTGCATGAAAATTCATCTGGAGTGGGGTTGTGTGTCCCTCAGCCCAACCTGCCCCTTCTCACAGTCTGATAGCTTTCAGAGCAGGAGGTGACCTGACGATCAAGGAGAGGCAATGTCCCCCTCACACCTCTGCTGTTGCCACTGCCAGCAGTGCAAACCTTGGCCTGCCCTGTTTACCTGAGCCTCAGGCAGCCTTGAGCAGCTGGGCAGCCACCATCTGAGGCTTGCCTGTGCCTCTAGCTGGCCCTGGGCACCTGGAAGGCTGAGGGCAGGTCTGGCCACACCATGAGCCTGCTGCCCCCTCACCTCCTCCCCAGGCTGGGCTAAAAGGACTGCAGGCACAAGGAGAGGCCAGCTGCACTGTGTGCCTGCCATACACACACCCCGCCCAAGCAGGGATGAAAGGACTGGGGAACTCCAGCAGGGCTGAGGGGACTGGGCTCTGCCTCCTTGTGCATCATCTTTGTCATGGCATGATGGTCAATTTGCATATTATCTATTTATTAGATAGGACTAGGGTCCAAGTGCTGGAATTCCTGCACCTTGAAAGGAACTGTGGGCCACAAGGCTGTGGTGGGTACACCCAGCCCCACCCGGCCCCTCCCACAGTGACCCCGGTCTGGTCCCTTGTGTGCCAACAGCCCTGCTCCCACCACCACTCCTATGCATGGGTTTTGTGCACCAGGCCTCTAGTGTGTGTGTGTGTATTTAAAACTTTATGTTATTTATAGCTAATACCTTAAATACCAAAACAAAGGCACACAAATTAAAAGCATACTCATACAAATGTTTAGTATAAAGTAATATATATCTAACCACCCAATTTCCACCATTATGTTAAGTGGCACAGTATTTTATAGAAGAAAGGTCTATTTTCTCCTGTTTTTAAGTTTAATAAAACAAATAATAAGTATGCCTGTCCACATAAGTGTATTTCAAGAAGAATTATTAATAATTTCAAGGTTTGATTTACTCCTTAGTAATCATCAGACTAAATAATTTTCCAGAAACTGCACTGATGAGCAATCTTGCACTCTTCAAACACCAATTTTAATCAGGTGCCATATAAAGAATCGGTGGATATGCCTAGTTCACTGGAAAATAAATTAGCATTGTGGCAATATTAAAGCATGCATAAATGGCTATTTTTCCTTTTATTGCTGGAGTAGGAGTAGATGAAATATTCAATACTTGTTTATAACTATTTATTTGTAAAAATTAATGTATTTTGAGGTAAAATCCACATCTGTGTTTTTCATTTCTGGCTGCACATTAGAATTTTTAAAAAGACTGGTATCACCGAAACTGGTTTGGCTCAGTGGATAGAGCGTCAGCCTGCGGATTAAAAGGTCCCAGGTTCAAGTCCAGTTAAGGGCATGTACCTTGGTTGTGGGCACATCCCAAGTAGGGGGTGTGCAAGAGGCAGCTGATTGATGATTCTCTCTCATCGATGTTTCTAACTATCTATCCCTCTTTCTTCCTCTCTGTAAAAAAATCAATAAAATATATATATTTTTAAAAGTTATGACTAAAAAAAAAGACTGGTATTAAAGCCCTAACTTTGTGTATTCTGATTCATTTAATCTGAGGTGAGGCACAGGAGGTTAGGAACTACAGTGCAGGCAGATATGACTAACAAATAATTAACTGCCATGACTAAATTCTTCTGTGGTTGGCCTGCCTACATGAAAGTGTTCTTTAAGAATGACTGAATTCTCTCATTTTTTTTTCTAGACCTTATTATCTGGGCACTTTGTCATTTATTTAATTTAATTTAATTTAATTTAATTTAATTTTATTTTATTTTATCTATCCTTGGGGAGTCCTCTATGTTAAGCACAAAAGCAGAATAGGGCTCATTGGACTCAGAGACAAGTTCTCAGTTGTAGGATGGTGACCCACATCTCCAAGATCATGCTTAGATGTGTATCATTTTAGAATACCATCAAACTAGAACACAATATGGAAGTATTTTACAATAAAAATAGATGTATAAAAATACTTGAGTCCATGGGTCTCAGGTGGACAAATATAACTTATTAATATACATATTTTAAGTGAATATTCTAAGTAACTAATGTAAAATTAAATTCAACTATATTTTAAAAGATTGAATGACATGTTATGATTTATAAGAATTTTTACTTTTTACCAGGGTGGTAAGTATAACTTACCATTGGAAAAATCTATTAATACAATTCACAGTATTAATAATTAAAGGAGAAGAAACATAAAATTATCTAAATAATGACAAAATATTTTGATAAATTCATCCATTCTTAGTGTAATAGGAATAGAAAAATTCCATCAACTTAATAAGCAGTTCTTCTTTAAATTTAGAGTAAACATGTTTAGTGATGAAACATTAGAATAATTAGGATTTAAATGAAAGACAATATTTTAATTACCCCAAACTACTATTATTTAACCATAACAATCTTGTCAATGAAATCAAAACAAAAGGATACGTGAGATAAAAGTTTTGAAAAATAAATAACAATATTTGTGTTCTGCAAGTCACATTAACTATCACCCTAGAAAACTGAATAGTATCACTTGAAAAATTCTCCCTATATGCAGTAATAACAAATCAAGGAGCATCATGGAAAAAGGGAGCTCTTATTCAACAGTAAAACAAGAGCTATCAAATAACCAGACATAGCCAAAGAAACAGTCAAGGTATTTGAAAGAAAACAATATATGGGTTCTAGTTTCTGGCCAAGATAAAGTCACTGGGACTGGATTTACCCAAATGCCTTATTCAGATAATAAAAACAGGAAAAAATATATATAAAACAATGGTTTTAAAGTGTTGAAATATAGTCACTGCTAGAAATAGATCTCTAAGAGGGGAAGACCTATACCTCACTTTATACCTAGAGAGAGTTTCTAAGCTGAAATGAAGGGAAGAAGAAGCAGGTACAGACTATCAGTCTCTTTTTCAGTATGGAATTGATTTTCCAAGGAAACCTATACAGTTAGATTTATAATGTAAAGTACCAGAAAAGAGAGAGAGGAATGAGTTCGGGAGAGAGAAAGAGAAAGGGAGAGGGAGGGAAAGGGAAAGAGTGTGTGTGTGTGTGTGTGTGTGTGTGTGTGTGTGTGAGAGAGAGAGAGAGAGAGAGAGAGAGAGAGAGAGAGAGAGAGAGAGAGAGAGAGAATGAACTCTGGAGATATGCAGAGGCTCAGCGTTCTATTTCCAAGTCTTCAGTTGACTATTGATTAAAGTGTGCATGTGAGAGAACTACTCAATGCTGGAGAAAGGACAACCAATGAAGAGCAGGCAAAGAACTCTACGGAGTTCCCAATATGCATTAGATAATTGGTGTTCCAAGCAGCCATAGTGGAAAATTCTTACAACAATGTCGCTTTAGGTGCAATACTCCGAAGAGTACTGCTTCTGCATGAAGGTAAAATTAGCCTAAGAATATAGTGGGTTCTGATACCACTTTAGAAAGCTTAAAGCAATGCACGAAAGGATCAAACATTCTCCAAATAGCTCAACCTATTTCAGAACAAACTGCAAAACTATTTGAATAAATACAAAAAATATCCAGCACCCAAAAAGTAAAATTCACAATGTCACCTATTTTTTACAAAAGGCATGAAAAGGAGCAGGAAAATACAAGCTATGAAGAAGGAAAAAATTAATCAAAATGGACCCAGATATAGCACAGATCATAAAATAAGTGGACAAGTACAGTTACATAATTGTCCTCTATATATCAAAAAAAGTTAAAGGGATGTATGGCGATGCTAAAGGGACAGTGCAGATACAAACATAAGTTATTGAACTTTTAGAGATGACAATACAATAACAGAAATGACAATGGAATAACTGAAAAGTTGATTAATAAACTTGAATACACTAGGCCCCTCTTATGCTACCAGGATATGTTCCAAGATCCCCAGTGGATGCCTGAAACCAAGGATAGCTCTGAGCCGTATATATACTATGTTTTTCCTATATATACATACCTATAATAAAGTTTAACGTATAAACTGTCACAGTAATGAATTAACAACAATAACTAATAAGATAGAATAATTATAATAATATACTGTAATAAAAGTGATGTGAATGTGGCCTCTATTTCTGATAATTGATCTAATATCTGAGACAGCTGCTAAGTGACTGATGGGGGTAACATATTCAGTATGGGTATGCTAGGCAAAGGGATGATTCAAGTCCAGGTGGGACAGAGAGGCATAGATGTGATACCATTGTAAACTAGTCCTATATAATAAAATACTATATGCAAATTGTCACCTCAACTGGGAGTTCATCCTGGGGGTGGAGCCGGACAGCCAACAGCCTATAGCTCCTCTCTCTGGTTGGCCCTGCAGATCAGGGTGTGCTGGCCAGACCCCACCTATGCATGAATTTGTGCACCAGACCTCTAGTTATTAATAAAAGAAAAGGAGAAAAGGAAAGCCAAACATTATAGGCATGCCACTTGGGCAGCTTCACCTGGAAGCTTTATGTTCCTCAGGGAGCCACCCGTCTACTGCCCTCAGATCTCTGGGAGAAGGGACTGGATAGGGAGAAAAATAGACACATGTCTAGTTAATACACATGTCCATGGGTTGCACTCTTGGTGTTTTTTGCTTGACTCCTGGTTTGTGGAGCTCTCTCACTCCTGCTTAGTGGCATCCACCCACATAGTCCATCACCATGTGGACCCCTCCCACAAAGGACTAATGGACAGTAACTAGGCTGATACTGAACTGGACTTGACTGCAACCTGGCAAGGAAACCCTGGACACTGGCTTTGTTCTTAGCTTTACTGAAACCCCAGCTACACTTATTCCAGAGCTGGATAAAGGGGAATGGGACTTTGGAAAGCCAGGGATTTAATTCCAGGCAAATAAATATCACTCATCCTCCTGTATGAGTCTCAGAAAATTCTTTTTCTCAATATATCATACGCACCCAGTGGAGAAGAGGACTCCCCAATTTCCCTGATAACAAACTCTTCCCCTGGTCCATACCCTATCCTCCACCCAATATCCTCAAGTGGGTCACGCTGCCTGCACTAGCAGGGCAAGAACATGCCAGTAAGAGAACTCCATTCCCCAACTCCCACCAAGAAGTAGGTAAGCCTGTTCTACCTGCACTCCTGGCAGAAGGTGACACAGTCTTTTGTCTCCTAGTCCTCCACCCAAGAGCAGCGGGTAACTCAGAACCAACATCTTTTGACCCCACCCACACCCCCAGTGTCAATACAAGGTATACTCAGGAGAGACCGTTCTATCCCTCACCTGGGAGCACTGGGCACAAGAAGTACAATTTTCATGGAAACCGGTTTGGCTCAGTGGATAGAGCATCGGCCTGTGGACTGAAGGGTCCCGGGTTCGATTCCGGTCAAGGGCAATGTACTGTGGTTATGGCCACATCCCCGGTGTGGGGTGTGCAGGAGGCAGCTGATCGATAATGTTTCTCTCTCATCGATGTTTCTAACTCTCTATCCCTCTCTCTTCCTCTCTGTAAAAAAATCAATAAAATATATTAAAAGAAAAAAGAAGTACAACTTTCCTCTGTGGTCAGCATCAGCATGGATGAAGTGGAAGTCCCAGGGGTACCAGGTGAACAGCAAAGAGCGCAATAGCATTGCAAGGGTTCAAAAACAAATTGTTACTGACACTATAAATCACCAGTATGGGCCAGAACCTACCTGCTAAACCTAAACCGGGTGTCTGCTTGCTAACATTGGTTTAAATGGGATCCAGAAGCTCCTAACATGAAATTCAAAATGCCCAAAAGGCAATAAAAAAAAATCACTCATTACAACCAAAACATAAATAATGGCAATAGAAATAAATGAGAAGTCAATATGAAAAACCTATCTGAAAAATCCCTTAAATATGGAAACTAAATACTATATCTCTATATATCCATTGAATAAAAAAAATTAAAAGAAAAACAGATAATATTTTGAACTGAAGGAAATTGAGAACACAGCATATAAAAATTTATGGACTGTAACTAATGCAGTACTTAGGGAAAAATTTATAACATTAAGTATCTAGAATATAAATAAGATGGCAGAGCAATGAGCTAATCTTCCATCTTAAGAAGTTAGAAAAATGAGAGAAAATTAATACCAAAATAAGGAACACAAGGATAAATTAGTAAGAGTGACAGTAAATGAACTATAAACAGAAAAACAACACAGGCAAATGGAAAACTAAAAGCTAGGTCTTTGAGAAAATCAATCCAATTGATAAACTTCTAGCCAGACTAATGAGTAAAAAAGAAAGAGAGAGAAAATGCAAATTACCAATATTAAAATCAAGATGGGAGGTGAGGATATCACAAAAGATTTTTAAGATATTAAGAGGATAGTAAATAATATTATAAACAGCTTTGTGTCAATAAATTCAACAACTTAGATAAAATGGATAAATTCAATTAAAAAAATTACCAAAATTCACTCAAGACAAAGTAAGCTAATAGCTCTATATCTGTTAAATAAGTTAAATTAGTAGTTAAATCCTTTCCACAGTAAAAACAGTGGGCACAAATAATGTCAGTTATGAGTTCTACCAAATATTTAAAGAGAAATAATACCTAAATAAAATAATATATATCTAAATGATATCTACCTAAATTAAACACATTAAAACACTTCCCAGATTATTTAATGAGGCTAGCATTATCCTCATAAAGATATTACCAGAAGACCACATACAAATATCCCTCATAAATTAGGCACAATAATTCTTGTTTTAAATCTAGCCTATCATCCTGGCTGGTTTGGCTCAGCGGATAGAGCGTTGGACTAAAGAGTCTCGGGTTCAATTCTGGTCTAGAGCACATGCCAGGGTTTGCAGGCTTCATCCCCAGTAGCGGGTGTGCAGGAGGCAGCTGGTCAATGTTTCTCTCTCATCATTGATGTTTCCATCTTCTCTCTCCCCTCTCCCTTCCTTTCTGAAAGCAATTTTAAAAAAATAGGAAGTCTAGCCAATCAATTCCAACAATACGTATATGAAAATGATAATACATTATAACTGACAGGCTCTCCTGGGAAAGTAAGTTGGTTTAATACTCAAAAATTATTCAGAGAAATTCACCATTATCACCAAAATATAGATGAAATAGCATTTGGTCATATGTTATGTTTGAGAATTAGACACATGGATTGTTCCACACAAGGTCAGAATTGACTTTGATACCCATGATCCCCTGTTAGAGTGGGGCATATGGACTGCATTTATAAAGTTCTGGCTTAGGGCTAATTCATAATGAATCAACTAAGTCCATAAACAAAATTTCATCACTTTCTTGGTCTCTAAATATATATTTGTAATAAAGATACTTGTAGTTGTCAGAATCCTATAATAATATTGATTCTTAGACCTAGAATAACAGCTAGTTTATAGGGGTAGATTTAATAACTACATTTAAAATGCCCAACCCCCAAAATAGACAAGAAATTAAAAAGAAAAAAAATACCCACAAAGATGCCTCCTACGTGAGATGACACATATGGCGACAGCCTCAGAGACATAAAGAATGGAGTTAGTCAAACTGTTCAAGACTTCATTTAGTTTATCACTCCACCTCTAAATTACAATAAAGATCAAAGTATGGCAAAGACTGTCTGTAGAATTAGCCAAATAGATTGTTCCCAGCCTCCCGCAGTGGAATGTGGCCACTCACCTGGGGAATAACTACTCACCATCCCTTTGCAAAAGAAGAATCACAAATGTTCAACTTCATGTGTGAAGAACACTCTTATCTATTTATGGTATTAACAAGATCACCTGCAGACACTTCTACCCTTTTTCAACATTGTCCAGAAATACTTAGATCTCTGTACCTTCTGCTTTGGGACTTTATTCCAATAAGACGGGATGAGCAAGAAGTGGCAAATATGATGGTGTGGCCAAACATTTATGCTCTATAGGGATACATCTGTGATGTGTATGGGATCTCACAGTCTAGAATATGTGAGGACAGGTTGATATATTTTATACCTCCCATTCATAAGAAAAACCCACAATATTTGTTTTGTCTCTTCTGTATATGCTCTGAAGGTAGCATATTTCAGGCTTGGAAATACCCTCCGGGCTCATTTGCTAGATGATATGTCCATTTTCCAATAAGTGTGAATTGTGATTATAATTCCCTTAGGTGAATAATTAAACAAACTATGGTCTCTGTAGCATGCAACACTACATGATTAAATTAGCAGGTAACGCTACCCAGTAATAAAGAGAAATGAATACTTCATACACACAACAACTTATATGGATTTTTAAAGGCACAACTGAATGAAAAGAGCCACGCTCAAAGGTCACATGCTGTATGATTCCATTTACTTAACATTCTCAAAATGATAAAATTATAGATGTGGGAAAGAGATTAGTGGTTGCCAGAGATTCGGGCAAGCAAACTGTAAAGGGCAGCATGAGGGAGCCTGTTGTGGCCATGGAATGTTCTGTGTCTTGATTTCAGTGGTGGTTACACAAACATAGAGGTTTCAGAAAATAGCAACATTATACCGATGCTGAGCTCATGGTTTTATTATTGCACTATAATTATGTAAGATGTAACCATGGGGAGAAATGGTGAAGGATACACCGGGCCTCTTGGCACTAGTCTTGCAACTTTCTGTAGATCTATAATTATTTCAAACTAGAGGTCTGGTGCACGGATTCATGCACTATCAGGGTTCCTCAGCCTGCCTGCACTCCCTCGCAATCTGGAACCCCTGGGGGGGATGTTGGATACCAGGTTTTGGCTGGATCCTCACAGGCCTGAGCTAGACCAGAGGGAGCCTGATCCTGTATGTTGAGCATCTGTCCCCCAGCGGTCAGTGATGTCATAGCGACCAGTCATCCGGTTGTTTAGTTGTTTGGTCACTTAGGCATATATAAATATGGATATAGATATATAGATTCATAGATTCATAGATACATAGATACATAGATATATAGATATATAGATATATAGATATATAGATATATAGATATATAGATATATAGATATATAGATATATAGATATATAGATATATAGATATATAGATATATAGATATAGATATAGATATAGATATAGATATAGATATAGATATAGATATAGAGATATAGATATAGATATATAGATATATTTTTAAAAAATCAAACAGTGCTAGAATATTTTCCTCCAACATTGGAAAAGAAACTGTTTGAGAACAAGTACAGCTGATTTAAGTGAGTCTTCATAACTAGAACATTTATCATTAAATAGTGGGACCATATATAGGGTAGAGGAATCTTCACTCTACACTGCCACTGGGAGTGATCAGTGACAGAAGATTCACACCTACTCACTCATGCCCAGTCAGGGCATAATGGAATTAGGAGTCACGAGTAAACCAGAAGCAGAGTTGCTCACAGTTGGAATGATCTCTGACTGCTTGCTCTTCCTCTCTCTTTACCAGTTGAGTCTGTCTATGTCCCATGCATGTTTTTAGTGACCTCACATTCCAGAGTTGCTGGATCATTACTATCAGTAGAAACACAGATGTGTGCTGATTAATCAAAGCCCCTTCATTCTCATGTCATAGTGAATATGGAAAGCAATATATTTGTCTTCTTATGCCCAAATGGAAAACTGCTGCTCTCTCATTCTGGGTGATTAAGTTACAGAAAATATAGAGGGAATAACAAAAAATAGAAATAAAAACCAATGGTGTGACTTTTCCAGAAAAAAAAATTTATTATATATATTTTTTTTCAAAAAAAAATATTTTATTATTGAAAGTATTATCTTTGTCTCGCTTTTCCCCCCAGTAACCCATTTTAGCCCACCCCCCACCCTTCACCACCCTATTGTCTGTGTCCATGGGTTATGCATATATGCATACAAGTTCTTTGGTTTATCTCTTCCCATCCACCCACCCCTGCCTTCCCTCTGAGTTTGGACATGTTTTAACATATTAAAACAGTGTTTTAAAAGAGGGCAGTATTGTGATTCATTAATGAAGGCATTAAGAGTTGGGCAGCTCAGGTTAAAATCTCCACTTTCAGGGTTCAGCCCTATGACTTAAGACAACATCTTTAATTTTTTGTGACCCATTGTAAAGGAGATAGCAATGATAGAGATAACAACATGTTTAGAATTGTTTAAAATTACTTCCCATGTAATGAACTCTTTAAAACTTCTAGCTGTTTTTTAAATGATTTCTCATACTCAAAATCTACAATCATTCTTTTTACACTTGCTTACAAAAGAAATATGGGGTTTTTATTTGCCGACAAAAAATCTTATAATTGAAATGGTTCACTGAATAAAAAGCAAAACACAAACAATAACCCCTCATTTCAGACATGCATAAATATTGTGCTTGTGCTTATATCTGAAAGGAGGAACATCACTTATAGTGACTTTATGTGCATTGGCCTGCTTCACACTTAGAATTTTATTTTTCCTGCCTCTGGGCTGGCATTCTGGGTATTTAACAAGGATTTAGCTTTCTAGTGCACCATACATAGCATGAATACCAAAAGAAAAATAAAGATGGGGGAGAGAGGGAATCATTGTCTCATTAAGCAGATGATAATTGCAATTATTCACCAAGAATTATGAATCATAAATGAAGATTGCAAAGTCAATTGGGAAACAATTTGGCTATAAATACTCATATTAAGCAGCCTAATGAAATCCGCCTTGCTTTAGAAACTTCCACTCCTGTTTTCATCTGTAGAAGTACAAATCTTGATAAATTATTCCTGTCACTTGCAATGTGGGAAATAAAAGGGATGTACCATAATAATTATGTTGATGGCTGCAGAATCTCCTGATGGCACTATCACCTACAATTTAGTTGTGTACATTTTCAGGTTTTCTAACTCAAAATTATTATTTCTTATGATGTTCAAAACACTATGTATTACCAGGTAAGGAAAATACTCCACTAAAAAGTTATAGCTAAGGTAAATGTAGTATTGATAAAGGCATCATGATTCTCCCAAGGTCATATAGTCAGTTGCTGGAGGAAAATTGAGGTTTGCTTATTTCCAATACTGGGAAATTCTTTCCCCTAAATCACATTGCCTCAATCATCTGTTTTGATGTTTTCAGTTTCACATAACTCAAATTGACTTGAACAATAACAGAATGCATTGATTTATGTAAATAGTAAGTGCACACGTAGGTAGGGAGGTGTGATAGTTGGTTTGATCTGGTAGGTCAGAAATATCACCTAATTTTTTACCTATCTCTTCCCTCTTTCTGCAGTGCCATTTCCTCTCCCTTCCCCCCCCCCCCGACACCCCCCTCATCTTAAGAACAGCTCACACTCTTACAACATAACTCTCAAATACTTCTAGTAAAGAAACTTAGTGGCAGGGAGAGAAGCAAGAAAAAACATTAGAGAGGAAAAGAGACCCTATGAAATACAAGTCCTAGACTTGGTTCTGATGTGTTAAATTTAATTTAAATGCTCTTTTCATTTCCAAGTTCTATGACTAAGGCGGTATCATATACTGATTGGCTTCCATCAATAGGAATGTCCATTTCTTTACCAATCACCCTGGCAGAGTGTTAAAATAATGTTGATTGCATTAGAGCGATCAGAACCCAGTTTTGGTGTCAATGCTAATTCAAACCATAAAGACACTACACAAGGATGTGGGCAGATCATTCCCCAAATGAACAAATGGGAGACACTGGGAAATGGAGGTGGATAGAAATGTGAGCTGGAAAAGTCCGTAATGAGTATCTACTCCACCTCCCAATAAGTGCCACTCAATGAACAAAAAGAGCAGTTACTATAGATAGATCTAGAATATGCAACACAGAGTCTACAGCTAGGGATTAAAAGGGTTGTAAATGTACGCTAGTTCTTCTATAAACTTCATGTTTGAAGTGGGATGGAGAATGGGAACACAGGCAAGAAGTAGTTTGAAAAAAAATTATGAGGCCAGTGATACATCTTTGGTGACATTTCATGTTCTATCAACACACACCTCCTCCTTATTTTGTTCAATTTTTGTGTCTGGTAGCTT
Source organism: Pipistrellus hanaki (assembly GCF_964339955.1). Classification (NCBI taxonomy): domain Eukaryota; kingdom Metazoa; phylum Chordata; class Mammalia; order Chiroptera; family Vespertilionidae; genus Pipistrellus; species Pipistrellus hanaki. The sequence continues at coordinate 41,586,981 of NC_140516.1, read as the reverse complement.
TCTCCTAATATCAGGAGTATTCGCAGTTCCAGTGCTCATTGCAAATTGATCCTATCCAAGTTCACCTGGCTGCAACCCCAGCTGTGTGAGCTTATAAAAATTATTTGACCTCTCTGGGCTTCACATTCCTCTGCTACATCATTAATGGCTTTATAAAATTTGCTTTATAAAATGCCTCATAATCTCTAAGTTTCCTGTTTTAATATTTTAATAAGCCAACTCCTCTAGAGGTGGGTTCACTTTGCTTAAACATTATATTTTACTCTGCATGTATGAGGGAGAAATGCAGGAAGACTTGTGCTAGAGACCTTTGTTTCCATTTTACCATACACTAACCTGCTAAGATTAAGAATAATTTGCAATTTTTCTATGAATTTTACTAATTTCTTTAGCCTATAATCCCATGGGATAAACATTTTCTTCTGTCCTCTTAGAAGTTCTTTTAATATTAACTCTTTTCTGTGACAAAAGGTACAAATATTTTTACCAGTATGTCATTTGTCTTTTTGCTTTGATTATAGTATATTTATTGTGTTTATTTATTGTTTTTCTGGAGATTTTTTTTTTATGATGTAATTGGATTTACTTTGTTTTTTAAGATTCAGAGGCTACTTTAAGTAAGAGGTTGAGGAAATGTCACTCTGGGGATGTCACATTTAATATGAAGAAACTGAGGATAGGATGACCAACTGTCCAGGTTGATCCAAGACTAAGGGGTGTCTTGGGAGTGGGATTCTGAGTATTAAAACGGGGATAGTCCAGGCAAACCAAGATGAGTTGGTTCTTCTATCTGAAAGTTGCGATGGATAAGTCATATGGGGAGGACAGAAAGGGTGTTTGGGGTAGAATGAAAATCGAGGACAACCCTCTGAGGCAGAAAAGGACCAGACAGTGCCATAAGACCACTGTAGAAGGAGCCCAGCAGAGAGCGAGGACAGTAGCCCAATCATATGATTAGATGGAAGGGCCAGATCATTATGCCACAGGTAGAGTGGGGGTAATTTGCATATATACTAAAAGTATTTGGGTGTTATTATCAGGCTTTCCTAGAAGACTGACATGATCCATTCATGCAATTTGGGACTTGTTTCTTTGTCATGGATTAAATGCTGGTTTTTGGTTCCATTTTGAATCTTTGTACTTCAATTTCTCTATGTGAAATCTTTATCTGCTATAATGAATCTCTTCCTCCTCACCTCAAGACCCACATAAAGAGTGACCCCAACACAATCCTTGTTGGACAAACATATGGCTGAAGTGGCTCATGCTTCTCTCACTTCAGTTCTATACAGGGCCTTCCCAAGGGACACAGCTGATGGGAAAGCTTTTAAAGGCTAAAAAAAAAACAAAACAAAAAAACCTTCCGATGTAATACATGGCCTTCGAATTTATAGCACCTTTGTTTTTCTCTGTGCTTTCTTAAGGCTCAAGGGGAATAATTTATAGATTTACCTGGTAACTGGATATTTCCTATTTTTACTAAACATTTTGAACTTAAAGTAGAAGCACAGGCTTAGTTATTCTTATTTTTCAATCCCTGTGTATAACCATCTTTAGTCTAACCACTCTTTCTGATTTCTTAACAATATGTTAGGTAGATGGCTGTACAATCAATTTGTTATTAGAAAAGCCCCCCAGCCTAATTGATTTTAGATTCCAGTCTCCAACACAATTCAAATAACAGCCGCTCTCTCGCTTCAGCAGGCCTCACTGTGGAGGACTTGGGGTGTGGCTTTCTCAGATGTGCGCCCCCATCCCTTTCTCCTAAGTACACCATCTAGTGATTCCAATGTTTATCTGGGCATTTCAGTCCTCTAACATCTCCAGTTTTCTTTGGGACCTCTCCCCAACTCCAGGGAATAAGTTTCAAGCTGTACCAAGAACTTAAACTCATTTCCTCTATTTTCTAGTGACTTCGGATTTCACATCTGAACTGGGATGGGAGTGAGATGCTAGTGTGCCTTTAACATAGGCATTCCTAGTGGAACTCATTTGTAGAGTTTGAAGCCCTCTCTCACTTGGATTTGAAGGAGGGAAAAATATATTATAGATTTTCCCTCCTCCCTTGAGTCTGGGGGCTGAGGACTGGTATGGACTAAAGAGAGATAGAAAGGAACTGGGGACACAAATGCATGGGGTGAATGAGGTGCTAATAGAGATGCTGCTAGCCCAGAAGGTCCCCTTAAATAAGTTAGAGAAGGGCATTTCCACTCTGGGACCCAGCCCATGTGACCCAGCCAGGTCAGCAGGAAACAGTCTGGACTTCGGTCCTCCTGGACCCCTTGGGTGTGCACATTTGAGCAATAAACAACCTACAGGGAACAGCCATGGCTGTGGTCCTGACACCGCAGTGATAATCAGGGAGGACACGGCTGGCTGTGGCTACTGCTTAATAAATACTGGTGAAGGGGGTCTGGCCCCAGGTGGTATTGGCTCTGTGCCAGCTGTGTTGTGATCATGAGATGCCAAGGAAAACCAATAACTTCCTTCTGAATCAAGATCATTAAAAATACCCTAGCTGGTTTTTGCTCAGTGGATAGAGCATCTGCCTGCCGTCCGAAGGTTCTTGGGTTCAATTCCAGTCAAGAGCAAGTACCTCCATTACAGGCTCCTCCCCTGTCTGGGCCCTCGCTGGGGCTCCTGCAGAAAGCAACCATTCGATGTGTTTATTTCACATCAGTGTTTCTTTCTTTCTGTCTCCCACTCTCTCTAAAAATCAATGGAAAATGTCCTCAGGTGAAGATTAAAAAAAAAAAAAGAAGAATAAAAACGATTAGACATTGTGTTCAGTAACTTGTGTTGCTGCTTGGACATTTTGTTTTAAGATTATATTCTAGGCCAACTTGAAAGAGAAGCTATTGCTTATAATGATTGAGAGGAACTAGGCACTTAACACACACACACAAACACACACGGCGAAACTAAAGAATACATTAAGGTTAAGTCGCATTATCTTTATCTAAAATACTAAAAATAGCGGAAGCATATTTCAATTAATAGAATAAAACTCTGGAACAAAATACAAAATGAGTTGAGACAATCATTTAAAAAAGCGGGGGGGGGGGCGGGTACTGCGGGGAGCTTGCCCTTATCTTAAGGAGAATTGCTATATGGCCAACATTTCCTTAATATTTGGGCTGTGTGTGTGTGTATGTGTGTGTGTGTGTGTGGAGGGTTGTTCACTTAAAAGAGTTTTAGTGTTTTCTTTTTCTTTCTAAACAGTACAAATTAAAAGTTACCCATAATCCACAGTCCAGAACACTACCATCATTGGTTCCTCTGTTACTTGCTTGTTTTTTTATTTATTTTCCCCATTCAAAATAGCATTCTTTTCCCAGCTGCAGGCCACTATTTTAATGGGTCTCAAATATACCTGTGAATTTGTACATAATATTCATGTATCAAAGGCATGTATTTGGGGGATATTTTTAAACTAGTATTAATCTTAATTATTTTTAAACATCTCATTTTTATCTTTATATACAATAATTTCTATATTTTATTTCATATGTATTTTCAAATCTGTATGCATGTTATTATAGCATTTTTTCCACTTATCAATTTTTTGTTCTAGGTTTTTAAGATAATTCCATTTTAAGATAATTCATTTTTTATTGCATATGCATGAGTGTGTATGGTTTTTGCTTTTAGTTGCAACAGAATATTTTACAGTTTGCATTCCCCATTATGATAGTCCTTTATTTAAACAATGACTTGCCTCCAACTGTAAGTATACTGATCCATGGCTCCTTAGGAAACTGTAAAACTTAGAGAGTTGTGTCACTTAATTTGACTAAGTACTGCTATGATATTCTCCAGAATGGCAAAACTGTTCTACACTCTCAACCCATTGAATTATGGGCCCTTTACTTTTTGCCAACAAATATCACCCTTACAACTGACTTGCCCTGACTGTCTAAGTAGATCACTGTATCTACGTAATGCACATGGTCATGTATATTTCTCAGGGATCAGTGAGAAGGAACTGGGATGGAGACAGAGAGGATATTGTAATTATTAATGAGGCTGATGCAAATTAAGTAGGCTTTAAAGAGTTGGTAATGTAACACTTAAATGAAGTCCTTATTGTCTTTCCTTATTTTGAGTCACATTAAAAATGAACTCATTGCTAAATATTTAGAGAAGAAAATATCTTGAATGATTATGAAAAAACATTATAATAATATTAAAAAATAAACATTAAAAAATAAATGTAAAACTTTAGACTATAAATAGAAAAGAATAAATATTTGAAAAATTATTTCATTTGTTTTCTGTTTGTTTTAAACATATACATGTGTCTTTACAACATTGTTGTTGTTTTTTATCATCGTGGTAAGAAAACACATAACAGGAGACCTACCCTCTTAACCAATTTTAAATGCACAATATTCTTCACTATGAGTACAGTGATGTACAGAAGATCTTTAGAATTTTTTTACCTATCATAGCTGAAACTTTACACTCATTGGACAGCAGTTCCTATCTCCCCTCCCCCAGTCCCCAGGAATCATTATTCTTGCTTCTCTCTTATTCTCTCTTAAAACAATTTCTGATTATCACAATTATGCATGATTATAGATAATAAGAAATTACACACAAGTACAGTGAAATAGAAAAATATATTTTTTTAAATCATTCTTATTCAGCGGCAATTATTCTGTTCTATAATTTTAAAACATATTTAAGATATTATAATGTATTACATTTTGTATAATTTTACCCAAACTTTATCTCCAATTTAACCCTGTATAATTTACACATTTTCCTCAAAAACTGTTTTAAAAGGCTACTTAGTTTGTTACATGTATGGACAATGCAGATATCTTAATATCAATGTCAGTTTTGAATTTATAACTTGAAATTATGGCTATGAGTATAGTCCCCTGAAAATAGAATATTTACTATAGAAAATTTAATATAAATAAGTAAAGGAGACTTTGTCTCTCATATCAATGCCTGTTGTGGTACAAAAACAGAGACAATATGAGTTTTAACCTACATCCTAAAAGTTCAGATCAAATGACATTTGATATTTAAGTGGAATTTTTGGCTTGCTTTCTTGAGGGACAATATAATTAGAAATAGAAGATGAGGACCAGCCCACATGGCTCAGTAGTTTAGCACTGATCTATAACCAGGAGGTCATAGCTCAATTCCCGATCAGGTCACATGTGTAGGTTGAGGGCTTGATCCCCAGGGTATGGCATGCAGGAGGCATCTGATCAATCATTCTCTCTCATCATTGATTTTTAAAAATATATTTTATTGATTTTATTTATTTATTTATTTATTTATTTATTTTTTTACAGAGAGGAAGGGAGAGGGACGGAGAGTTAGAAACATTGATGAAAGAGAAACATTGATCAGATGCCTCCTGCACACTCCCCACTGGGGATGTGCCTGCAACCAAGGTATATGCCCTTGACCGGAACTGAACTTGGGACCCTTCATTTCGCAGGCCTATGCTCTATCCACTGAGCCAAACTGGTTAGGGCTCATCATTGATATTTTTATCTCTATTTCCCTCTCTTATTCTCTGAAATTAATAAAAATATATTTTTTAAAAATATATAAAAATCAAAGATCAGGAGATCTAATGGGTCATAGGAATGAATCTTAAATTTCACCTCATTGCACTGTTAGGAATTAATGTCGTTTTGGGAGGGACAAGGGACAAATTGGAAGGAAATAGAAGAATTGGTAAAATTTTCCTTTGGCATTAGAAAAAGAATATCATCTTTTTTTCCACCAACAACAAGCAAATGCCTTGGATGAAATATATTTTAATATTCTGAAGTCATAGGGCAGCTACTAAAGAAGTGAAAAATGTGGGGGCCAACATTTCAGAAAGTAGGGAAACTCCAAATGGGGAACTAATATTTGGTACTGCTTTTCTCTTTGAAGCACTTACTGATGTAAAAATAGGGGCTGCAATGCTAAACATCTGAGCATATACCAGGAGCTAAAATGATTGGTAGTCTCACAGGTCTGGGAATAAATTTGAAGTTCAGTAGCCATCAAAAAGGAGGGGCTGTTCTCACAAATGAGACTTTAATTGGGGACATAAAGATCTGTACTGTAAACATAAGTGTGGACCAGATGTAGACTGGCTCTTACAAGGACTGAAGTTCAGTTTTGAATAAGCTCTAATGATGATTAGATTTAACTGACTCTCCTAGCAAAAGTCCTAGTTGGACTTTTATCTCTAAACTTTGTTATTTGTCTAACATCTGGCACAAAAGAAAAGTGTTAGCAAAGGTTCAGTCAGGAAGCAGAAACCACACAATGTGTTTCAGTATAAATAATTTCATATAAAGAATGTTTCAGTGACAATTGAAGAAGGGAAAGGCAATCTACTCCCCACCCCCCGCCCCCCCACACACACACCCTGGTTGAGTGCCGGCTGGCCAGACCCAATCCATGTTCGAACTCATGCACTGGGCTTCTAGTCAGTCTATAACAATATAAAAAGTTGAGGGATTGACTGATCAGCAAAAAGAGATATCCTTAAACTCATACTGCTCATCTTCTAAGATGTTGCTAAAATGGAAGTTTAATGTAAAAACTGTAAGATTATGGAGTTGATAACATGGAATTTAAATATATGAAAACAAGAGCATGAAGCATAGGAACACTGTTGTACTATCATAATGTTGTTTCTATATATGATAAATGGAACATGAGTAAACTCTAGAGTAAACATTTAAATTAATGCAAAGTATATAAGTAAAATGTTACTAGATGAAATAAACTGAAATTTTAGAGCGCATAATAGAGACAGACTCATTAATAGAGAGCAGGCTGACAGCTATTGGGGGTGGGGTGGGGAATTGAACAAAAGAAAATGCATGGACCTGAACAATTACTGATGGGGTGGGGGGCGGTGAGGGAAGGTGGAGGAGGGTATAGAGAGCATAAATGGTGACGGACAAGAGACTTGACTTGGGGTTGTGAGCATACAATATAGTATACAGATGATGTGTTGTAAAATTGTGCACCACTAACCTGTATAATTCCGTTAAACAATGTCACCTCAATAAATTCAATAAAAAGGGAAAAAAGCACACAATATTAGCTAAAAATTAGTAGGGATGTTATATAGAACAAAAATAGAGAGGACAAATAAGAAACTAAGGGCAAAATGGTAAACTTAAACACAATCATACCAGTAATTATGTTAAATGCAAATGAACTAAACATTTTTATGCCAAAGTCAGAAATAGACTGGAAGGAAAAAACAAGGTGGACTCTAAAGGCAAAACTTCTTAGACTGAATTACAAAAGCAGATACACATAAAATAGGACAGTATCTGAAAGTGAAGAAAAGAAAAAGATAAACCATGAAAGTGCTCAGCATGAGAAATTGGGTATACAGTACTTGAAGACAAGGAGTCTTAATAGAGATAAAAGAAGACAATTAATAAAGATAGAAGATCAAGAAGGCATAACCAATCTAAATGTATATTCAACTAATAACAGATCTTAAAATACAAAAAAATAAAAGTTGACAGTTCTATTTTATTTTATTTTTTATTTTTTAATATATTTTATTGATTTTGTACAGAGAGGGAGAGAGAGAGATAGAGAGTTTGAAACATCGATGAGAGAGAGTCATCGATCAGCTGCCTCTTGCACACCCCCCACTGGGGATATGCCTGCAACCAAGGTACATGCCCTTAACCGGAATCGAACCCGGGACCCTTCAGTCCCCAAGTCGACGCTCTATCCATTGAGCCAAACCGGTCTTGGCAAAGTTGACAGTTCTATAATCTACACTAATAAAAGAGAAACATGCAAATTGACCATACCTCTGCTATGCCTGCCCACAAGCCACACTCACAAGCCAATCAGGAGCAAGTATACAAATTAATCCAACCAAGATGGTTGTGGCTACAAAGCAAGCAGGAGGCTTGGGTTTCCCTGGCAATGGAGATAGCCAAGCTTTCTGCCTGCCCTGGCCTGCCCTGGCCTCTGCTCAAGGCTACAAAGTTTTGTATGCAGAAGATAAATAAATCTCAGATACCAGGGCCTCTGCTTGGGTTGCCAGGAGGCGTGGCTGACCTGCAAACCACTACAGCCCTCACTCAGTCCACCCCACACCCTAAGGGAACCCTGACCCTGATCCAGGACACCCTTCAGGGCAAACCAGCCAGCCCCCACCCGTGCACCAGGCCTCTATCCTATTTGATCTAATAAAAGTATAATATGCAAATTGACCATTACTCCAACACACAAGATAGCTTCCCCTATGTGGTCAAAGATGGCTGCCACAAGATGGCCAGCAGGGGAGGACAGTTGGGAGGGACCAGGCCTGCAAGGGAAGGCAGTTGTGGGAGATAAGGCCTGCAAGGGAGGATATTTAGGGGTGACCATGCCAGCAGAGAAGGGCAGTGAGGGGGACTAGGGCTGCAGGGGAGGGTAGTTAGGAGCAATCAGGCTGGCAGGGGAGTGGTGAGCGGGTGATCAGGCTGGCAGGCATAAGCAGTTAGGGCTAATTAGAAGGTAGGCAGGTGAGCAGATAGAATCCAGCAGTCCTGGATTATGAGAGGGACGTCCAACTGCCCATTTAGGCCCGATCCTACCTGGTTCGGGCCTAAAAGGGCAGATGGACATTCCTCTATGGGTTCCAGATTGGAGAGGGTTCAGGCTGGGCTGAGGGACACCGCCTGCACAAATTTTGTTCACAGGGGCTCTAGTTATAAATAAAACTATAATATATTTTTCTTGAGTTGATAGAATAATAACTTACTGAGAATATTAAAGTTTTGAACACCACTGTCAACTAAAATGAACTAATCAGCATTCATAGATCACTGCACCTAATTGTTGAAGAGAAAACATTCATTCCACATGCTCAAACAATATTCACCAATAAAGACAATCTAAAAAAAAATAAAGAGCCATAAAACAAGTCTTGAACCATTATACTGGACAGTCTTTGATGATAGTGAAATTAAGTTAGATAAAAAATTTAAAAATCTTTAGATTATCCTCAATACTGGAGCAAAGTAACACACTTATAAAGGGTCCATGAATGAAAAAAGAAATTTTTAAAAATTAGTAAAAATTTGAACTGTGTAATGAAAACACAACATATCACAATTTGTGAGATGCATTTGAAATAGTTCTGAGAGGAAAAATTACAGCTTTAATAATTATGTCAGAAAATAGGAAAGAGTTACACTTAATGATCTAAACTTCTACCTTAAGAAGGAAGAACAAAGAAAAACAATTTAAATCTAAAATAAATAAAAGAAAGCAAATACATTTAGAGCAGAAATCAATAACATGAAATAGAGACAAAGTCCAGATAAAATTAAAAAGCCAAGTTAGTTTTGAAGAAGATAAATAAAATTGTTACCTTCTAGCTAAATTGATCAATAGAAACTTAAAAACTTGATATAGTCGAAATCAGGAATAAAAACAGACAAAATCCCTACCCATTTATACCCAGTTAAAGGAAAATAAGGTAATATAAGGAACAGTGCCTGCCAATAAGTTTGACAACTCTGATAAAATGAGAGAGAAAAAATAGCTTTATTTTTCAAGTATAACTGATAATACAAAAAATATCTTAAAACAGCACATAATTATTACGTACAATGTGATGCGTTTAGACCATGCAAATACATGTAAAAACATCTCCACATCAAGGTAAGGGACATATCCATCACTTCCAAAAATTTTCATGTGCCTATTAGGATGCGATTGTGTGTTGTGTGTTTGCTTTTGTTTTGTTTTTGTTGTCATTACAAGAACATACTATTATATCTACATTTTTAATGAAGTTTTAATTTCACAATACAAGTGTTATCTATGGGCACTACATTGTATAACAGGTCTCTAGCACTTATCATCTGGGATAACTGAAACTTGGTATCCATTGTGTGGGCTTTGGTTAGACTGCCAGGCATTTTCATAATGTCTAATACCTCCTAGTATAACAAGAGAAATGCTGAACAAGTAAACAACATTATTCATCTTTGTCAACATGCTCTTTTATATTCCTAATGCCCAAGTTTTGGCCCAAGAAAGTATTCAATATACATTTGAACTGAGTAGCAAGTGCTGAAAAGAACAAAATTTAAATATGCAGACCTGTCAGAGAGTCAGGGAAGAAAGCTGACAGTTTTGAGGACCCTGGAAGTACAGAGTGATAGTCAGAAAAACTGGAGATACCGTATGTAAAGTGCTTCTCACAGTGTCTGCAATCTAATATATACTCAAAATATATCGCCTGTTATTATTAATATTGCAGGAAGATAAGCACAGGACACTAACAGTGAGATTTGTAGCAAAGCACGTGGCCTCTCAGGACTTTCATGATCACACAGGTAAAGAGAAGCTTTGGCTTTCACTTTCTAAAGCCCATCCAGTGCTAAAGGTAGATATATAATGGGCATTTCTATTTTCCACTGTCATGTGACTGATTATCTTCAGTGCACTTCTTAGCTGAAGCTCATATGGCAAAACACAAGTAAAAAAAAAAAAAAAGATGTAGATAAAAGAGAAATGGCTGATACTTGTGTGTGTGTGTGTGTGTGTGTGTGTGTGTGTGTGTATACATATATATACACACACAAATGCATAATCCTATATAATAAAAGCCTAATATGCTAAGTGTCTCATCGCCCCATTCAACCAATCAAAGCATAATATGCTAAGGCCACTCAACCACTTCTGTGACATAGACTGACCACCAGGGGGCAGTCGACTAGTCAACCACTCGCTATGATGTGCACTGACTGCCAGGGGGCAGAAGCTCAATGCCAGAGCTGCCCTCTGGTGGTCAGTGCACTCCTACAGGGGGAGCACTGCTCAGCCAGAAGCTGGGCTCATGGCTAGCAAGTGTCACAGCACTAAGGATGTCCAAGAGTTGGACATATCCCAAGAGCTCCCAGACTGTGAGAGTGTACAGGCTGGGCTGAGGAACTCCCTCCCCTCCAGTGAACAAGTTTTGTGCACTAGGTCTCTAGTTATCATATAATTGCTTTTTATGCAGTTTTCAAGCTCAATCTTATTACAGAATGGCCATAGTCCTTCCAATGTATAGCTGTACAAGATTTCACTTTGAATCAAATAATTTCCTTGAACTCTCAGTAGCTATGTGCATTAGAACTTAATTATATTTCTAATGAGATATCCAGGACCCCTGATGTTCCCATATATTACATGTTCCCAAAGTGTTTGCTGGAACTCCACTTCTAAAGGTCATTTAGGAAAGCTTATCAGAATGCAAGTGTTATTAAACTAATACTATTAAATCCATTTTAGTAAAAAAAAAAAAATGATTAAAAAACTTTAGAATTTGTCCTAAGTAGTAAATTAGTTGTAACCTGTCTTCCAATTGAAGATATTGGTAATGTAGATAAGTAGCTGCTTCTGGAACTTATGGGCTACAAGAGAAATATATAAATTAAATTGCCAGTGGTAGTAAAATGTGGTGCTATGAGAGGGGCTTCTTCCTGTGGCAGAAGGAGCAAGAGAATATCACTTATTCTAGAGAGGGTGAAATGTGTACCTGGACAAAACAATGTCTGAGCTGAGATCTAAAAGATACGTGGGAATTTTTCAGCTGAAGAGAAAATGTTTTAGGAAGAGGTACCACAGCAGTTTACAGTACCCCAGTGATGGTCATCGGCCAGAAATTGAAGCTTTTGTCTTATTTAGTAGCTAAAGGGGGTCTTCACCCAATGGAAATACAGGTGTGGCAGGTAGAAGGCTGTTACCTTCCTGTTTTTATGAGTATTGGGAAGTCAGAGAAGTTCACTGACAGCAGCACTCTAACAAGGAAAACAAGTGAAACCTGTGACATGACTGAATATCACTTGTCAACTGAGAAGTCAAGAAAAGTCCAAACAAATTTTAAACAGGTACAGGTTCTTCTATGCAGAGGAGGACTATGGGACAAAAGAGTGAAGATACATAAAATTCAAACTCAGGGAGAGGAGACATATATTTTACATACTCTATGTAGTTGAGCTTCCAGATTCTTTGTGTGTTTGAGCCATGGACATGCTAGAAATGGAGCTAATGAAGCCAAGCATAAATGCAATGGCCACAACCCACACCTTGGTGCCATGAGTTGTCTTCCTCCAACACAGATCAAGAAAAAAGCCTCACTCCAAGACACCTCCCAATCCCATTGATGTCAGGTGACAACATCAGAACTCTATTGAATCACACATTTTATTCTCAGTGGCTTACAGCTATTCTTAGTTCTCTTTGATAAAATAATCCAGTGATCTGTCTGCCTCAGAGCTGCTGTATTATTTCTGAAGACCTTTCTTGTAGACACAAGGTATTGTGGTTCAGATTAAGCCTATAAACCACCTGGGCAATCTGCATTGCTAGTATTGTTGAAGAATTTCAGAAAAGCTTTTTCCTAAAATACACATTAAGTCATCTCTCTTGTCATGGTATTTATTGCCAATTTGAGTTTCAGTATTTTCAGGCTGAAATTATTCTCACCTAGAAGTGTCTACTGTGGAAGAGAGAGTGTCTGTAAAATTATTTATAAATGTATAGCTGATTCTGAAGTACACACCTGGTCTTAATCATTTTTACATTTTCTTATGGTTAACTTAGTTTTAATGAGAAAATAATGATTTTTAAAAACAAAAGAATGGTAAGAAAAGTGGAATGATGTTACATTTCTGTAGATGACTTTTATGATAGGCCTGATGGAAGAGCTGGATTCTCATCTGCTTCTGCACTCAATCTGCAATGATGTTGTTTTGGTTGAAGTCTATGATAAAAATAAAGCCTCACACAGGTAAATAGGTGAGACTTAGAAGATTTTATGGATCCTCCAAAAGATATTGGGAAACCCAGGATTCTGAGAGCATAGTTTAAAAACTGTTCTAACAGTAGACAGTGAGAAGAGGGAGAGAGGGAGAGAGGGAAAAAGAGTGTGGGGAGGGAGGGAGGGGGAGAAGGGGAGAAAGAGAGAGAAAGAGAGAGAGAGATTCAAAGAGACAGAGACAGAAACTGTGCACGTGTGGGAGCTATTCTTACACACAATTTTACAGGGTATCCTGAAAAAATAGGTATACACTGTAAGGCCTAATAGCTCAATTTTGAAAGGGAAATGTATTTTAATAAACACTGCCTTTATAATTAATCAAAATGTGTGTATAAAACTTTGAGATACCCTATATATTTTACATGATATACTAGAGGCCCAGTGCATGAAATTCATCCATAGGGGGGTATCTTTCCGTTCAGCCTACACCCTCTCCAATCTGGGACCCCTAGATGGATATTTGACTGCCTGTTTACAGGGATTGGGCCATGGGGGTGTGGCCAACCTGGGTGAGGGGTTAATGGCTGTTTGTAGGCTGGCCAGAGCCCCTCCAGGGTTGGGGTGCTCACTGGGGTGCCTGGCTAGCCTTGGTGAGGGGCTGATGGCTGTTTGCAGGCTGACCATGACCCCTGGCAACCCAAGCTCCCAGCCCCTCCTTTTTATTTTTTTCAGCACCTCCTTGAGTGGAGGCCAGGGCTGGATGGAAGCAGGTATCTGGGATTTATTTACTTCTATAAATGAAACTTTGTACCCTTGAGCAGAGGCCAAAGCTGGCTGGAAGCCTGGGTTGCTTCTGGAAACCCAGGCTTCCAGACCCTCCTTGAGCAGAGGCTAGGGCTGGCCAGGGCAGGTGGGAAAAATGGCTTCCTCTATCACTGGGGGCAACCCAAGCCTCCTGCTCACTCCAGCTTCATGGCTGCTGCCATCTTTGTTTGGTTAATTTGCATACTTGCTCCTGATTGGCTGGTGGGTGTAGCAGAGTGATAGTCAATTTGTATGTTTCTCTTTTATTAGTGTAAATATTTAACATATATATGTGTGAGTATGTGTGTGTGTGTGTGTGTGTATATATATATATGTGTGTGTGTGTGTGTGTGTGTGTGTGTGTGTGTATATATATATATATATATATATATATATATATGCATAATATCACTCTCAAACTCCAAAGAAAGAGCACATAAGTATATGATTAATAAGTTAATTGATGGTAAATTTTTAAGCCAGAACTTAGAGCACTAGTAAAACATTAACACTAAATAAAGGAATGAAAAAGAACACAATATATTTAATAATTTTAAACATCAAAATTGTCCTGAGGAAGTTTAGAAGCACAATGTCTTCTTTTCAGTTTATATTACACAAGTTTAGTTTTATTTTTGTTTTGAATTATATATAGCCCCATACACTTTCCTGTGCTTAATTAGTATCACTAAAGTTTTCCACAGAGTCCTGAGAAAAACTAGGTATCATAGATTAACAGATGGGAGAAATGAGGGGTATAAAGTTCTATTCAAGCAATGTATGAGGAGTATGCTACCAGGACCTAGATTTCTGATCTAATACTACTATCACTTGTGATATGACATACACCACTTCACCTTTTAGAGTCTTCTTTTTTGATTGTTTATTTTAATCAGCAATTTAGTGACAATATTAATGTTTTCTATGGCCAGGGAGTTTTGAGACCAAAACAGGGTAGAAGTTGTTAGGAAAATTATTTGCAAAGTTAAAGTTTCTGTACAAACAATAGCTCTTGATGATTGATGAAATGTGAGAGATTAAGAGAGAAAGTGAAATAACTTAGTGATTTCCCACTTTAGTCATGAGAGGAAAGTAATGTCATTACTCTAAATAAGATAGGGGACTCCTCATAGAGAGGCCAGAAAATTTTTATGGGCTGGGTGTGATAATTAGTACCCAAATAATATTCTTAGTTCTTTACAAAATGTGAGTTTGATACATTGAAATTAGTAAATGCTTATACACTCCTGCTATACCAGAAAGCCTTTTGATAGCAGAGACTGTTTTATATGCTTTTTTGTACTTTTCTATGGTCAAGGCACTGAAATATGCAATATTTGATTAGTTTGGGGTATTTTCCCATTATCTTAAATTACAGTTCATATATTTTTTTCTTTTAACTTACCCTCTTAGCATGACTGTTGGCTTCTGGTTTAGGCAAGAAGGCAACTATAACCTCTTTTCCTAACAGAGGTTATGCCTATAAATATTTACATCAATAATATATAACAAATGATATATACGTTAGCTAATATTCTTTTTTTTAGTAATAAATGTTACAATTATAGGACTATAAATTTTCCTCTAAATATGCTTTTGGATGCTTTAGTGTTTGGCTGCTTATTATTTAACTGTATTTTAAATCAAATGATTTAAAATTTGTAGTCTTAAGAGGTCATATGGATTAACACAATACATTTAAGAGGAAAAACATAGCAAAAGTGACTTGACAAATATCACAGAGTAATTCTTATAATATACATGCAATTATGCTTGGTCAAAATAAACAAGAAAAGAAAAAAAAATGTTAGAATTTTATTTTGCCTGTATGTTGCAGGACTTAATATGCAAGTCTCTGAAATTATAAGCAACATAATTATCACTATTGTCAAGGAAGTGCTTCTCTGATCAAATAAATGAGCAAATAAAACAAAAACGAATCCAATAATAATAAAAAAATTCACCTTCATTATTTCCAAATGGGTAATTCATTTTTTAGTTTATCATTATAAAGACTATTTTTAAGAGAGAGAGTGGAAGGGAGGGAGGAGAAGAGGTAGAGAGAGAGAAACATCAATGTGAGAGACCCATCAATTGGTTGCCTTCTGCACACACCCTGACCGAAGTGAGAGAACAAACCTGCAATCCAGATTCATGCCCTTGATCAAGATTTGAACCCATAATCTTTAAGTGCATGGGCCGATGCTCTGCTCCTGAGCATCACTGGCCAGGGCTAAAAGCTACACTCTTTTAAAATCTCTTTGATAATTATTGCCTTTTCAAAACTATTTTGTTAATGCAAATCTAAGCCCTGCTTTCTTATATGAACAAGGAAGGCTTTAAAAAGTTTAGCTCTTATTTTCTTTCTTAAATATTAGTTCTAGCATGAAACTGGTGCCTGGTTATAAATTAATAGCTAGAAATTGGTTTTGAAAGATCTTCGGCCACTATATGACAGTGCATTTCCTTTTTTGTTGCATACTCATTATCATTATTATTAGCATGATATTCAGAGTTTTCCCTTCGGAAACCTTAAAGAAATCACAAGGAGACTATGTAGAGTTGACATGCCCTTTTAGAAGTCTCCATTAGTTGTCTCATTTGGAAAATATGAACCAAATGAACAAAGCACAGGTTTAATTTTGTTTCATTAGATTGTGAAGAGACCAACATGAATTAATTAGTGTTAACTCCAACACGCTTCACTAATATCCTGCCAACACAAAGATATCCTACAGTGCCAAGATGAGAGACTTGTTCGGGATGATAAGAGAGAAATGTAAGTGGGTTGGTGCAATTATTGTTACAATTATTGCTGCAAAGAGTTCTAATTGAAAAGGGATTTTGCATTTGGGGGGTAATAAGCTCCATTAAGATCTGGGCTAGACATTTCCTTCAGTTTCAGTGGCATAATTTTATGTTAAATGGATGCAAATTAATTATTAAGGATATTTGTTGTGATTATTCATACAGGCAACAACATCTTAAAATGACAAATAGGGACTTTTGAAGGGCAACCCAGCCCACTTAACTCCTCATGGAATGGAAATAATCATGTATTGAGAAGCCTTGGGCAGAATAAGTGGGCATTTATATGGCAAGGGAGAAGAGATGCCCTCAGGAAGGCATTGCCCTCAGATTATGGCTCTGGCCATTTAAACCTGAGCACCTGTTATTAAAACACCTGTTGTGTAAGTGATGGTGTTTTTTTTAACGCTCTGAAGGTTGTTCTCACGCTCTGTATGGCAACATAAATCACAATAATATTAGCTAATTACTGGTAACATTTTGTCCCCCAGGGTTTCTAGAGAGCAAAGCACATAGTAGAACAAAGCCACAATGCAAACCACCTACAGTGCTAAACAATGTATACTTCCATGTGCACATAAAACATTACACATGGCAGTGCTTTCTAATAATTATGCTATGGCTCACAACTATGCCCAATAGAGTCATGTAATTCAGTTCTTCCTCCTGGCAAGTGTTTTCTGTGAGACTTCTGTCACTCAAAGGTGGCAGTGACTTAAATGGCAGAAAGAGGTGATGTTCCCCAGCATATACAGATACTATAATACAAACTCTTTAATTATTTCCTGGTTGTTTTAGTATCGGCCTGATACATGCCTGACTCTCAGAAATATGGGAGATTCCTTGATTTGGTCCCTACTCTAGGGTTTTCAATGATAAATTTAGGGACACTTAAACTCACTATTACAAGCAAATACATTCTGTGTTCAACATTTCCATGATGTGAAATGACTGTCACCATTGACTTGGGAAGTTTGGGAAGTTGTCATTGGAGAATTATAGGCACAGATGTTGGATCAGCAGAGAGATGAAGAGGGTGGGAAGATACATCAAAATGTGAATAACAATGAATAAAAGCACATGTTCATAAGGGGGAATAGCAGATCATAAAATCAGATGGGTGGAGAAGGACTTGTATGCATGCATATAAACATAACCAAAGGATACAAGACACTGGGGCAGGGGTGAGGGCCTATGCCGGGGGGTAAGGGAGGCCGGGGGAAGGTCAATAGGGAGAAATAGGAGACGTATGTACTACTATTTATAATGCTTAAAACAATAAAAAAAAATATGTAAAAAAAAATTAGATGGGTTGGAGTTCAGGCTTAGGGTTACTTTGGTGGCAGGTAGAAGGGACCGATATGTGACAAATGACATGCACACTGTGATATTTTAAGGGGGCAATGGAAAGATATGTACACATATAATACCTTAATTTAAAAAAAGAATAAACAGCACAGTAAACAAATAAATAAAACCTTAGCCATAATAAATAAATAAATAAATAATAAAATAAAATAAAATAAAAAGACTTTGTCTAATGTCTTATCCAGATGCACAGCAACTTCCTAGAGGTGGAGCTCTAGTAAAGGCCTGCCATTGCCAAGAAAGACTTTTAATTAATAATATTTATATCCCTTATTAGGTTTTTTAAATTCGATTGTGAAGAGACCAACATGAATTAATTGACAAGTTAATATCTTATGATCTCAAAAGGTACATTAACTGTCTATGGCCCTCACACATGCCCACTCCTTGCATACTTAGTTCTTCATAGATAAGATACTTATTTCTGCTATTATTATAACTAAAGTTCATGTATCATGGGTAGACTCAGCATCCCCATGTGACCTATAAGCTCGGCTCACATCATTCCCATACAAAGAATAGGTGTCTGTCTAGAACCAACTCATTTTTATTCTCTATAATTACCCTTATTAAAGGGAAAAGGGTGTTTCTATCCTCTCTGTGTGCAAAGTATAAACTGACAGAGTCAGGAGATGGATATGAGTTCCCAGAATTGCCATGTGAAGGGCAGATAGGGTACACTGTTCCCACATCTCCTGCCATCCCCCCTTATTGTGGCTATGACCTTCCTTTGGCTGTTGGCAGTGACAGAGGTTCAGTAGCTGAAGTTAGCCTTTGAGTGTAATGTCTGTGCCCTGTTTATAGCATTTCCACTCACCATGACAAATGGGACCTGGTCAGGCTCACTGTATTCTGAATCCACTCCTGGTGGGTGTCATGATTTCATTTTTTGACCAAAAGTGCAACTCTGAACATATACATGTATCTGTCAGAATAAACTTCTACAGATATGCTAAAAATATAACTCTAAATTAGTTACATGCTTTGAATGGAATTAAAGATAAATTAACAAAATGCATCTTATGATGCTGAAAGGGACAGATCTGAGCAATAAATTAGATAAGTTGGGAGAATGCCTAAATTGATTTCTAGATTTCTGATCTACATTAATAGAGGAATAATAGAATACAATTAAGTTATGAAAGGAATAAGAAAGAATTATATTAACCATTTTTTTACTGCAAATCTACTCTACAAGCCAAGTGATCTTCAAACACTGAAGAATCTCAAAAATCATCTGCTTAAGGTTGTTGGTATTTTGTTTTTCTTCATTTTCTGAAATTATGAAATTTAATATTTTTGATCCACAAAAATCTCAAATCTAAACTAAAGCTAAGGTAGTGGCTAAGACTAAACATCAGTGCCATTTGAAGTGGTGGGATGTGTATTTGGTTTTATCCTGGATCTGATGGAGAGCTCTGACTGAGAGCTCCTGAGAATGGTTTTCTGCAGACAACACAGGCACAATGATGTGAAGGCACCTGAGGGGCTGGCAGAAGAGATTAAGCCCCTTCAATCAGCTCAGAGCCAAAGATGCAGAATGGAACTAGTGGGTTACAAAAGCAATTAGAAAAAAAATGGGGCACAATCCACCTTTAAATTTTGGATTTACTTGTCAATTTACTTACCCCTCTGTAATATACATTTCTCTTCTCTTTCTTCAAAAACTCATCATTCCATCATAGGACTTCTCATCTCAAACTTTCAGGTTTCTGAAGGAAATATGAATAAGAGGCATCCACCTCTAATTCGATTTTCTTTAAGAAACAAACATGTTCGAAATAAATAATGCAAAGAGTCTGTTAAATGTTTCTTTCTCTCATTGATTTTATCCCTGCCTTTCTATCATCCTTTCTTTCAATCTTTCTCTCATTCTTCTAGATAAAAATATGTGCTTTCTTTACAGAATAAACAAACTGCAGTTCTCACAGTCTGACATCTTTCCTTGACATTCTTTAGCAAAAGCAGGCTGTAAATCATGGTGTTGAGTTACCTCAAGGTGAGCAAGAGGAATAGGAAAGATTTATAGGATGATAGATCACTGTCACTGATTTCTGTTCAGGGAAGCAAAGAATCATACAGTTCACATGAAATACCTAGTGAGCAAAGGCTGCATGGATAAGGCTAATCTTTCCATGACATTTTCAGAGCTAAAACTAAGATCCCTGAGGCAAACCAGCATCCTCAGCCTCTGTAGTCTAAATAAAATCTCTCTCTGGACCTTTGACTCTCTGATCCACTTTTGCCCTCTCTATTTCATTCAAACTCAGCTCTTCCTGGGATACCTGCATGTTCCTCAGCCTCCTTCCCATTGATTATATCTCCCTTTTCTCACCATGTTCTTCAGTCAAGGCCATCTCCTCTAGGCAATAATCCCAGGTTAACTCTATTTTATGAAGACTTTTCAACCAAAAATACTTTGAGATTTTATGCATAAACCCACAGCTTTCTAAGTACAGTTATTTGCCTACTACTGTTTTGGCAATATTCTAGCTCAGTTATTCAACAGTTATTAAATCAAGTACATGAATATAACTACAAGCAAGTTCTGTAATTGATCACTGGTGATACAGAGTCTGTTAAATGAGATAAACTGAGTGGCCAGATTATTATGATCTCTGAATGCATAATAATCTGACTGAGGCCCAGTTGAATTCATGCATGGGTGGAGTCCGTCCAGCCTGGACAGAGGGAGGGGTCATGGGCATTGGCTGGCCTGCCTGCTGGTTGAACTCTTGGTCGAGGGGACAATTTGCATATTAGTCTTTTATTATATAGGATATACACTGGGTGGCCAGATTATTATGCACTGAGAGATCATAATAATCTGGCCACTCAGTGTATGTTTCCATATTCCAAGAAATTCTGAGTAAATTGACAATGTCTTTCTAGCAATCTAAGTTCTAGTTGAAAATATGTACAGGATGCTATGAGAACACAGGACTAGGGAGACAGGATAGGATTCCTAAAGATATGAGGCCTAAGCAAACTCTGTGAGGCACCTGGTTGGCAGACACTGTGGGGTGCTGCAGAACACTTGCAATAGCCTGAGATGTTGAGGAAATTTTAAGGACGTTGGGGTGGTTGCCACAGAGAACGTGTGCAATAAGTGGTGGGAAATAGGCCAGATAAAATCTCCACCATAAGATCTCAAATTTTGGTAGACATCAAACACACCTAGGGGTAGATTCCTGGCTGGGTCTAGGAAACTTATCAATGGGGCTCAGTAATCTATCTTTTTAATAAGCTCTTAACAAAGCATTATTCTGGCTCATAAAGAGTCTTCACTGCTGAACAAAAGCCTTGGAAAAGGATCTTGAAAAATTCAGGGATTCATTATAGGGTCTTAAGTAGGAAAAGGATAAGATCCAGTTGTAGAGAAAAGGTTGACTGACTAGGGACTATTGAAAAGGCAATTTTAGTGGTCCACTTATATCAATACATGACAGACTTGTTCATATTGTTTTCTCCTCAATTCCTCCTTTTTCCTTGTCCTTTTTTCCTTTTCCCCTTTCTTCCTCTTTATTCACATATTGATTGATCACCTACCATTGTATTGAAAAATAAAAATTCCTGGACTTTATTCCTTATATACTAGATCAGAGTGCCTGGGATGGGAGCCAGTGATCTACATTTTAACAAGTTCCTCACAGGAGTCTCATGTGCCACAAATAGCCACGTATGTCCAGAGCATCTCAAAGTAAACTGGGTTGACAGTTTACAGGCCAACCCTTAGGTGGCGATGCTGGGTTCTAACCTGAATACTTTCTAACAGAGAAGTCACAATATGTTGCATCATCCCTAAAGTAACACTTCGTCAGAAAAAGGGGAGCTTAATATTCCCAAGAAGCACCATTCCTATCTGCATAGCAGGTAAAGAACAAAAGAAAAGAAAAAGTCGTCATGCAAACTTTGTAGGCTCACATTGAAGGAATAGCAGCTTCTAAAAGTCACGTGGAAATCACCATGTATTAAAATGTCTCTCTGAGAAAAAAAAAAAAAGAGAGAGAGAGAAAAGCTGCAATGCTCAGTGAAGCTTAAGGAGCTTTTCCTTAAAAGAAGTCGAGTAATTCATTTTAAATTAAAGTTAAACACTTGGCTTAGTTTTCTCTCGTAGTTCTCCGGGTACATCTCTGACTAAATTAATTAAGCTGTGCTTAAAACCAGCAGCCAACGTGACACAGGAGGCCAGGCAGCACGCTGGGTGTCCACAGTGAAATTAGAACAAAAGTCGGAACCTGCTGCTTGGGAAGAGCAGGGCTGCTTCTTCCTCTGGCGCCTTCTCCCCATGTCAGCAACCACAGGACTGGCTGCCAAGACCACCTTCAGACACTCCACCCCTGGGTCCCCAGCTGACTCCCCCCACCCCTGTTATATATAAAATATGACACATGCATGAACAATAAGAAGAAAGCATGACTGCCCTAGCCGATATGGCTCAGTGGATAGAGTGTTCGCCTGCAGACTAAAGGGTCCCAGGTTCAATTATAGCCAAGGGCACATGCCTGGGTTGTGGGCTTGATTTCCCCCAACCCCCCAAGAGGGGGATATGCAGGAGGCAGCTAGTCATTGAGATTATCTCTCATCATTAGCTCTCTCCCTTCCTCTATGAAACGAATAAAAATATATTATTTTCTTTAAAAAGCCAAGAACTTTCTTAAAAACAAACAACAACAACAAAACAGAAAGAAAATAGAAGGAGGAGGAGGAGAAGGAGGAGGAGGAGGAGGAGAAGAAGAAGAAGAAGAAGAAAAAAAGAAGAAGAAGAAGAAGAAGAAGAAGAAGAAGAAGAAGAAGAAGAAGAAGCAGCAGCAGCAGCAGCAGCAGCAGAAGCAGAAGCAGAAGAAGAAAGCATAAATATTTCAGCTGATCCCATAACCCTAACCCAGATAAGGGCAGAGCATTCAGGCCAAGGGCCACAGAACCCTGCCCATAGGGGAAGCAGAGGTGGTGTGATGATGGACTACTTGCCTGGGCTAAGGGATGACAAGTCAGGCGGTAAAACATTGTTTCTGAGTATGTCTGTGAGAGTATTTCAGGAAGAGATGAGCATTTGCATCAGTAGACTGAGTGAAGTTCACCATCTCCAATGCCAGTGGGCATCCTCCACTGCTGTGAGAGCCTGAGTGAAATACTAGCAAACATCAAAGGAAGGGCAAATCTGCTGCTTGTGGTTGAGTTGGAGCATCCCTCTCCTCCCACCCTTGGACAACGGTGCTCCTCATCATTTGGACTCTGGGACTTATACCCACAGCCCCCTGGTTCTCAGGCCTTTGAACTTGGACTGAACTACACAGCTGGTTTCCCCGAGTCTCCAGTTTGCACACATCAAAAGAATGACTTCTGGGGCCCTGGAATCACATGAGCCAATTCCTATAAGAAATATTTTCTGTTTTCCTTTTTATTCTATTAGATCCATTTCTCTAGAGAACCTTGACTAATACACACGTGCTTGCACTGATAACTCGGTGGTGCACAATTTAGGCAAAATCCCTGTCCTCTTTGGGGCTTGTATTCTAGTGGAGGACACAGATCCTATGTGATTAAAACAATTAATGAACCAAAATATTTAATGATTGGGACACATGCTATAAGGCACATGTGTCAAACACAAGGCCCGCGGGCCAAATCCAGCCCGCCAGACCTTGCAATGTGGCCCGCACCGCGCTGTCATCACTGCACTCCGCTGTCAGTTTATGACATTGTCAGTTTATGACTGTTCAGTAAACCATTCGGCCCGCGATTTAGGCTGGATTTTAGATTTTGGCCCCTTCTCTGATTGAGTTCGACACCTCTACTATAAGATAACAAAACAGAACGCTGTGGCAGAGGCTAAGAGAGGGGGCATTAGATAAAGGTGGAGATGGTGAGGGGTGCTTTTTAACTGAGACATACAGCATGAGAAGGAGCCTAGAAAGCTGGAAGAAGTGTGTTTCTGGCAGAAATGAGCAGTAGTAAGAATCTGGGTGGAACTCACTGGTCTCTTAGAGACCATGCTTTCTATTCCTGTTCAGTCCTGTTCAGTAAGAAATAATTTCTAAAAATTTAAGGGAATGCCTCACAAAGCCTTGTAAGGGATCATCTAAAATTAAGAGGTTGCTTTCCAAGTGAATTGCTCATCTTCTTTCCTTGTAAGTTTAAGAAACGCATAGTTTAAGGGCCTGAGAATCAAGGCAGCTGACAACTACCACAAAAAGCCAGAGGGAAAGGACTAGGTGGGACAAGCTGTTCCTCATAATTAACTTTCCTTCTCAGTTCTGCATTCAGCAGCATTCCTCTTGCCCTTGGCTACAGGAAAGAGGAAGGCAGCCTTGACATCTGCCACAATTATATGAGCTCCATTATCTGAGTCCCTGGAATTTGTGTGGCCTGAGGATGAAGGCAATTTAAAGAAAAAATTGTTTTGGTTCCGGAGGGAGGGGTTGGTTCCTAAATGCTAAATATTGGCAACTTTGGAAGACCAGCTGGGCCCCGGTGGGCCAGAGACTGGTGCTAGCCTTTGGCATCCTGATTTGTACTCCTCTCTGCAATGCAAGGTGATGTGTTTCGACACCAATTAGCAGGCGTGCACAGAAGTCATCCCTTCCCCCAGTGAGCGGTCACCATAGATATCATGCACCTCTTCAAACAAGACAAGTGGCACACAAGTCATTGCCTTCGTTGATACTCATTAGAGTTGACAGGCAGTGAGTTATGGGGAGATGCCTGAGAAGCAGAAAATGTGATTGGTCACAGCGGCACCAGGCAGGACAAACCCTCCTGATGTGAAGACCAGGGGAGATAAGCAGGCAAATCTAAGTTTATTACTGCCCGGAGCATGAACTCAGAAGGTGTCTGTAAACATCCCGTGCCTGTACATCTCACGGGACTCATTAGCTCAGCAAGAGCTAAGATGCTTACTGCCTGGGCTGAACGCTCTCTGGTGTAGACTATTACTTCTCTCCCAGAGAACATGGGTGTTTGTAGCTTTCTGATGGCTTACAAAATGGATAGCATTCTCACAAACAAAAAGTAACTGTGTTTACTTACACAGGTCCCCTTTTTATTGACAATCCAATGAAACAAAGAGACAAAACAAGTTCCACAGGAGATATTTTAAGGTTCAAAAACCAGGTATAATATATAGATACAAATATAGATATAGATATAGATGATATAAATATAGATAGATATAGATATAGATATAGATATAGATATATATAGATATATACTAGCTGATCCTATTTTTAAAATGACATATAGTAATCAGTGAAAGGACAGAGAAATGTAAGGCCTAATGATAAGGAAATTTTCTCTTTGTACCTTTTTCATTTGTATACTTAGGAATTTGGGACTTAAAAAAAATAGCATGGATATGCACGTATTGATGGATAAAATCAAACTGTATAGGTGTATATCAGTAACATGGAGGACTCAGCAGGAATTATATCTTAAAATTCCATAACACTCTTCCAAAACCCCAGGATACCAAGACTCGGGGGGGAGGGGGGGAAGCATTTACATATTTAACCCAAACCAGTTTGTTTTAAAATATAGATTAGTCAATGATACATCTTCCTGGGTCTCTTCAATATTCATGGTAGAATGTCTATCCCTTCTTCCAACTCTGCTGAGAAATAAACAACATGTTTAACTGGAGTCAGATAAAAACAATATTTATGATCTGTTGCCTGGAGAAAGAGCAATTCTGCCACCTCCCTCTGTCAGCATTTCTTAAGTGTGTCTTTTGGGAAATAATTCCACAAGGTTTCCTGTGAATTCTTTAAGCAACCATGTTTGGGAAATGAAGCATCTCATACCCTGGCTGGAAATTCAGAATACACACCATGTACAAAAACCTCTGAGAATTCACACAGTAAATGGAAAGCTTTCAAACCTAGAATTGTCCAAACCTATTTGGTAAAGACACCCCCTCCCCTTTATTTATTTTTATTTTTTGCAAATTCTTGTGTAACATATGCAGAGGAACACCACTGCACCAACTACTTCAAATGTACTCCCCCAAATCCTTCTCCCCCCAATCCAGATGGTGTTGTCCAACCTTCTGCTATTCAGTAGAATAGCAGTTACAGACCAAATTTATCGTTATGCTTCTAACACCTTATATCTATCTGTGTATTCTGAAATGTGTTCTTTTTATTCATGAGGACATTATTGCGAAACAATTAAAAAGGAAGAGTCAGTAAACCGTTATTAATAGGCACAATGACTTCCCTTTAAACTGTCCAAGCTAATCCTCAAATCGATCCTGAGATGAGCGCTCCATAGCCACATTTCCAATGGACAGAAAGCTCCTAACGCTAGTAACTGTAATGGTGTGTGAGTCCTGGCCCAAAGCATTGCTGCTTTGTGCTTGTCTCCTTCTATAGATAATCATGCTGTTTGGCTAGAAATGCCTGGGGCACTCACCTGTGCTCTCAAGTGTCAGCTTTCCACAGAAATACCCCTCCTGTAAACCAATGTTACCAGACCCACCCAGTGGTTCTTATTAAGATTGCAAGATCCCCTGCAGCAATAACATGTGGGCCACTTTGAAGAAAAAGAGTCTATTGTGTACAGGCCCTGGAGCACACAGGGCACTCTGGACACACAGGGAGGTGATTAGGGAGAGGAAGAGAGCTGGTCCAGTGGGGCCAGGGGTTCTGCTTTTGTTGGGACTGAGGGTTTCTCAAGCTCACGCATTCCTGGTGAATTTAACACAGAGGAGCAGGGACTGGAAAACACAGGGAGAGAACCAAATAGCCCAAAAGGCCAGTTATAAAGTCAACCAAGATCTCTAAGACAAAGGGGCCTTGGAGGGAGGCAGCCTGGTTCTTTCTCTAATTGTGCCAGGCCAGGCATTTACTAGAGAAAGTCTTCTTTGAGTCGGATGCCTCTTTAAAGTGGCCCTCAAAGCTTAAGCCAGGTACTTGCATGACATAAAAGAAAAGCCACCCATCAAGACTTTAGCTAAATTGCTCACGTGTTTGTGGTGATGCTGGTGCAAACAAACCTCCTGAGCTTCTAGTCATATTCAAGTACAGCCTGTATGATTACAGCGGCAGCTTATACCATGTGGGTTTGAGTGTGCGATCTTTGATGGCCCAGCAATGAGGAAATCACATGATGATGTGTTTCTCGGAACATAACCCTGTCTATAAGCTGTGTATGACTATAGCTGTGAGAGAGCGCCTGAAGGAGTTCCAGTGGCCTTGCCCAAAATAACACAGCCAGCCAAATCCAGAGCGTAGACTCAAACCCAAGCTTCTTGACTCCATGTCAAGCCCAGGAGGGATTGTTCTTAGTGTTTTCTCTCCCAGGAATAACTCAACTCCTACGTGCTATTTGTTGTCTTTAGAATATTTTGGTCACCATGTGTTATAAAATGAGTGTGTTTCCCTCTTCCCTTCACTGCCCAAGTACCCACAGCCCAAGGTGTGGGCTGGCAGAGGTACTGTCCTTTAAGGCACATGTGTGGTGACCAACCTTATGTGGGCACCATCTGACATTCTTCCTCTTATTTTTCCCTTTGCTTCCTTCTGCTTCTCATTAGTTCTCATTCATTTTTTGTTATTCATACTTGTGCCCATGCCATGCAAATAGAAGGTGACAAGGTAGAAACACATCGCAAGTCTTGCACTTCCTATACACCCCATAGCTGCCACAATGCTTTTCTTTCCAGCTGCATCATCATAAAATACCATTATGAAAATAAGCCAGAATGGAGTTCCAGTAATAAACACACTTGCTTTACTACAGAGCTTTAACCCCTGCCAGTCAATTAGCATACAGTGCGTCGCAGGGGAGAAAATTTGTCATCCACAGATAAGTAAAAGGCAGTTAAAGTAAATCGCATTTCCAAAATTCACTCCACTTAGCAGGGCTCAGGGAGGACCTGAAGACTGCAATGCAAAGACTGAAATGAGAGTGAGTCATGTGGTGGCCACTTTCCACTTACATGAGCATCTTTCTCCAGAGAGCACTTTGCAGCTGTCCTATTTACTGCTCCTCGTTACACTTGTGTGGTTGCAATGGCGTGTTATGTATAAGAGCATCACAACCTGAGCAACCATTAGTAGCAGCTCCCCAGAGCACATTCCTTAAACTGTGTTAAGAGATCTGGTTCAAGCCATGCTCATACAAGCATCGCTTGCCCTGAGTGGGGAAAGGCCTCCACTTCAAAGGTGGCTGATCATGGGAGGTATGGTTTGATTCATCCGGGTGGTAGTATCTCAGGTGACCATGTGGCCCATCTCTTTCAATCACCAGGAGAGCTGAACTAGAGATCAGACTTCAAATATTCAACCAGTTGCTTTAGAATAACAACATGATATAGCTATGCGTGAACACAAAGTTTCACTGTAAAAAAAAATGTAAAAAACAGATAATATACAAAAATAAATAATTAGCCTCCAAATAATACTCTGCACCACGGGGATGTAAGTGGAATTATTTCCAGACTTGAATTCACCACACACACCATGAATGTCTTTATATATATTCACTAGAGGCCTGGTGCATGAAATCCATGCATGGGTGTGGTTCCTAGGCCTGGATAGCAATCTAAGCATGAGCATCTGGCATGGAAAGGCAGGTCCCAGGTGACCTCTGGGCACTGGGTAGCACCTGGGCCCTTGGACCAGCATATACTCCCCTCGGCCTGAGTCACGGTTCCAGAGTCCCCATGCGGAGATGGAGTGTGTGTGGCCAGACACCATGAGTGGGGTGCAGCGTGGGCCTCTGGGCCACCCAGCATCTCTGCACAGAAGCCAGGAGAGCAGCATGCTCACTCCCAGCCAGCCTCATAGACTGGCTCTTGCACAAACCCATGGGGAGCACAACCGGCCCCTGCAGTCCTGGTGGCTATGGCTCTGTTCACCCAGATGTTGCGCAGGTGCAGGGTGGGCTCCTCATGAGCTACTGGCACCTGAGTATGGAGGCTTCCCCAGCAAGCAAGCCCTGGCATCCCAGGGAAGGGTAATAGGGAGAGTGAGGGCAAGCTCAGTGGACGCTGCATTCTCACTGCACCTCCATTCCTGTCACCCATACCTTCAGGTAGCCAACAAGAGGTCACAACACATCACCAATGCCTGCCATGTTATGCACTGTCCCCTGGTGGTCAGCGCATGTCATAGAGAGCAGCCGAACTCCAGTAGAAGGACAGCCCAAGGGGACAATTTGCATGTTAGGCTTTTATTATATAGGAAATGCATACATGTTTGTGGTTTCTCAAATCAAGGCAAGGAGTCAGGATTCCAAGCTCCCCCTTAATTACCAGGTAGACTGTATTACTGTTTGCCATTATCTAATTCCTTTTCCTACAGGAAGATTTTTGCTCTCCTGACACCCTGAACTCAGGCTTGACTTACCAAGCAAATGAACTACAAGGAAACTGATGTGAGACAATCCTGTGTGGGAATGTTAAAAAAAAAAAAATGCATGACTCGCCATGGTCTCTGTTCTCCCTTTTCCATGAAAACAGCCCTGTCAGCCTACACTTCAGTGTGATGGCAGTGACAATGATGCAGTAGTAGGCCCAGCTGACCCTACATGCACATGTAGTGTGAATGAGGAATAAATCATCATTGTTTAAAACCACTGAGGTTTGGGAATTATTATCAGATCAGAATCTAGCCTGTCTTTACTACCACAACACCTTAACAGAAACCAGCTGTAATCAACTTCAAGTGCCCATGACAAAGCTATAAAAGTTATCACTTAAGAAGATCAGACAAAAGAGCCACAAACAATGCCAAAAATGATGCTCAGACAACTTTCTTTGGAAGGTTCTCTTAGAAGACTATGTGTTTATAATAAAATCTTGATTTTTGCTTCATCAGTGACATACATTCAAGAGAGATGATGGTGTGTTTATTTTCTTCTTCTCATTAGTATAGTAAAATCTTGTCATATATCTATAAGGGGTATCCAAACTATTTAACCATATAAAATATGGCATTTGTGTTCTTACAAAGATAATTGAAATGATTGTGCTTCAGTCTACCTTCCACATTTTCCCTCCTCTACTCTATAATAACAGAAAAATTGACCTTTACTCTGGAAATGAAATGGGCAGAAGATAGGACCTGATTACCAATTCAATCTGATATTATGTTATGATATTTGTTGGATTTGTTATTTATGGAGACACAAACATTCAAGTTCATTCTGGATAGGGTTATCTTGACTCATTTTTCTGTACTTCCCATATTCTGCTATTCTACAATGATGCTAACTGGATATTATGATATGGGAAAATTGAAGAGATTCTTTGAGTTTGCACATAATAAATTTAGTAGATTTATAATGAAATTTGATTATATTCCACACCAAGTAATTATATAAATAAAAGTAATCCCAAATGACTAATTATGTCAACCATCAACTGAACTCCTTAAAAAATTAAAACTGTTAAATAATGAGAATTATACCAATAATACATTAAAGCAATTTATTCTAATACTTTAACTTCCTGATAACCCATTAGATACTGGTGAGGGATGATATTCTAAGAACTAATTTGAAGCCACACAGCTAGCTTAGGCATAGAACATACTAATAGAGCTGATTTTCCTAGACCTCTTTTTAGACCAACCCTCAGGTATCCAGAACAAATTAAAATAACTTACAAATAAAAGATATGCCATTTCCATGGTTCCAGAAATCTTGTGGTATCTCTAGGCATAATAGTTTCTAATAAATACTTCATGATTTAGAAGGGAAGGGGTTGAATGTTTCTTTCATTTAATCCATCAGTCAGTCAGGAAGTCATTAATTTTAAAAATACTTATTGAACACCGACTATATGCTAGAAGCCATGTGAGGCACTATAGATAAAATGGCTAGCAACAACAGATAATACCCCTATCCTTATAGAATTTAAAGTCTCATGAAATAGAAGCTACATATAAATAAACTAGAGGCCCAGTGCATGAAATTCATGCATGGGTAGGGTCCCTAGGCCTGGCCAGCGATCAGGGCCAGTCAGGGCCTTCCTTCCCTCAGCTGGCTGTTGGCTGGGGCCTTCCTTGATTCCATACCACCCCTGGTGCTCAGAGCACATTATAGTGGGTGGTCGAACTCCTGGTTGGTCCAACTCCCCAGGGGACAATTTGCATATTAGTCTTTTATTAGATAGTGAATGGACCATTTGGGATAAGTGTTGTAAAGGGAGTGAGCTCATGGGGTAGTGAATGGTGGTGGAGGCATACTTTAGGGAGGGTAATGGAAAAACCCTCTCTGAAGAGATAATATTTGAATAGACTTGAAGACTAAAGAGCTAGCCATAAAGAGGTGAAATAAACCTGCAGAGAACACAAGAAGGCCCTGAAACAGAAGGACATTTTAAATGAGAATGAACCAGGGTGGGTGAGTCTAAAAGGCCACCAGGACCATATCATGTGTGGGAACTCCTAGGCTGGTGGATGGCCATTCTAAGGGCCATGGGGAGACATTGTTGCTTTATGTGAATGTTTTTTAGTGTTTCTCAAGTGAGAAACACTAAATGAATTAAATTAGATAATATACACCAAGTGTCTAGAACATAGCTTAGTATTTTGAAGGGGCTTGGTATAAACAAGTTCTTTCCCCTTTTCCCCCTACCCTCTTCTAAATAAGCAAATATATTTAAGTCAGTTGCTGGATGCTCCCATTAGGGGCCATTGTTCCCCACCTCAGCCCTCTATTGTCTTTCGACTAGAGAGGTCTTCAAAATAACCCCAATGCCCCAGGATGCCATCTTGGGTTTCCTTTGCTATTCTAGTTTGCAAATAATTTGATCCACAGTGTTTTCATGCATCTGGCCTTTATCAGTAATATTCATTATAAAATAAAACTCTATTAAGTATTAAATAGCTGTAAAGAAGAATATTTATAGTCTTCCTTCTTCGCATAACTACTTATATCTCTCTATATACACATTAAATTTCACATTGTTATAATCAGTGTTTACATATCATCATGTGGCATTTTTTTACTTACCTACAATATTTTGTAGGCATTTTTTATGCTTCCGTAATTTTGATATTTATCATTTTTATGTTCATATAGTACTAACAGGTTCATGTATCATAGTTTAATTAATTCTTACTTAAAATATACATTATCCATACATTTTCCAAATTGGTTCCTAGACCCCTCTCAATATATATATTTCATGTTTTGGGAGCACCTCTGACCTTTTAAAATTAAAATGAAAATTATCTTTTATAAAATGATCATATATCCCTGACATTCAAAGAGGTTTTTCTCCTCAATTTTTAAATGTTTTTACAAACTGCTTTTAACTTACTCAATTAGCTGTTTTAATCTTATTCTAATAAACCTCCACTGTGACTTTGCTTTTCTCATTAATCTTGGTTCTTTCTTTGGTTCCATTTCCATTAGACTGAAGGCTCAGGATACCTAATAAACTCAGTTGTATTTCTCATGCTTTTATAGTTTGAATCTTTCTCTGGGGCCTAAAACTTGCTTAGACATTTTCTTTGTGGAAAATATACCTCACTTTTTTTCTCTCTCAATAAAATTAGGGTGGCTTGTACTTTAAAAGAGAATGTGGAAAATATTGGAAATTACCTATGAATTTCTACCACTTACCTAGACTAGAATGAATGTGTGTCATTTTCCATAATATGTCTATTTTTTCAGAGTCAACATTCTTAGTGGCCCCCTAAACATCCTTTGATCAGAGACATTGTAGTTTGTTTACCATTTCCGATCTGATATTTTCTAGATTTGTATTCTTGTTAAAATTCAGTGAGTTATCAATAGCAGAGAACATCCTTCCCGAGCTTTTGGACTGTCTGTATTTTTTCACCAACTGATGCTGTTTGCATCTTATTCATTACACTGCATTTTTACCTTTCTCCCAGAGATTGCTTGTCTCTCATTCCCTTTATGCTTTCCAACACAGCTTGGAATTACCTATGACAGGCATTTGATTTGATTTTCCCCTTGTTACAAAGTACCTTCTAATCTAACAGGAAAGCTCAAGCCTTACATGCTTAACCCATGAGCTGAAGTCTAGCAAGGCATCCATGATTGTCAAACGCATTATAAGCAGTGAAAAGATTAGCCCTGAGGATGTTAGTTCAGAGAGAGAGAGAGAGAGAGAGAGAGAGAGAGAGAACGAACAGTCACACCTTCATTGTGAGAGAGGGAAAGAATGATGATAAAGGAAAGTATAAGGGCAACTTTAGTTTCTACAATAGAAGAAATATTCTGCAGTGAGCAATGCCTAGGAATGAAATTGACTTCCATGATGGATGATTACACATTGATAAGGGAGATCTGGAAAATGGCATTGGTTAAACACCACTATCCATTCAGGGCATTAATGAGACAGCTTTCAGAACTCACTGGGATAAAGAGGGCTATCAATATTGGAGAAGTCCAGAGGTACTATGGTGGATTAGAGCAGGATGAATGGCTGCTAAGGGCATGGGGATTTTTCATGCTGGTCCTTTTTCCTGTACGCCACTGTCAAAACTCAGCAATGCCCAGAAGTCTCAAATCCAACCTCATGCTTGTGATAGCTGCATGATAATTGCTTTGTACTAAATGTGGAAAACACCAGTGGTTCATTCACTCTGGTCAGTCTTTGAAGCTAACTTGACATTCTGGTGGTACAGGCTGGACAGAGCCCTTGAAATCAACATATTTTATTGCTCAAACAGATGTCCAAAGAGCATATTGTATTTGATTGAAAAAAAAATTGTTTCTTGTTACTCCATTATGTTAATAAACAACAGACATTCATTTATTCAAATATATATATATATATATATATATATATATATATATATATACCCTACAGTAAATTCTACAAAGAATTTGAGGCAGTTATGAGACTCATATTAGAAAAGCTTACAAGGTAAAAAGAAAAAAAAAAAAAAGCCAGCTTACCAGTAGTGGATTGCATGCATTGTGATCAGATGACTTTTATCGGTAATGGTCAGAATATACACTCTACTGGTTTAAAATATACCCTGTTATGTATGGTGATAGCCAAATG
Organism: Pipistrellus hanaki; assembly: GCF_964339955.1. Classification (NCBI taxonomy): domain Eukaryota; kingdom Metazoa; phylum Chordata; class Mammalia; order Chiroptera; family Vespertilionidae; genus Pipistrellus; species Pipistrellus hanaki. The sequence goes on along the minus strand of NC_140516.1, from coordinate 41,553,262 downwards.
GAAAGGGGGTGGGAGGAGGTGGAAGTGGCCAAAGGGGGGTAAATGGGATTGGAAAGAGACTTACCTTGAGTGTGAGTACATGATGCAACATGTAGGTGATGTTTTGTTGAGTTGTACACTTGAAAACTGGATGGTTTTATTAACCAGTGTCACCCTCAATAAATTTAATAAAAAGTAAAAATATATAAAATATATCCTGTTATATGATATATAAATAACATCTTCTATAAAGACAAAGTGGATGCATCAGGCTAATTATGTAACAAATGACAACTTAGTAATAACTTTAAAAACTTTCAACTGCACATTGCCAGTTAGAGTTATAAATTAACCTTTGGGACCTCATCAAAACCAATTAATATGCAAGGAAGGAAATAAAAATAAATTGTAAACATATAAAGGGAGCAGAACAGAAAAGGGGACCACAGGAAGTTTTTAGAATGTGGGAAGCCCATGAAGGAATTAGTTTTCTAAGAAACCTGAATCCCAAATGCTTACGTATGCAAGTCAATTAGAACTCCAGAACTCAGGTATCAATAACACAGAAGAAAACAGTAAAACACTGGAAGAAATCAAAAGGGAAGAAACTGATAGAAAAGTCAACCATGGTCATGGACTCTATTCCACCCAGTCCAGCAAGTATGCTTTCATCACCCCAACATGAGGTTTATTCTCAAAGAAATGCAAGCCAAAGAGAATCCATTCTAGGGGACATTAGTCATGGTACTTAGTGATGGAAAGATGCTGTGATAAAAGCAAAGGGTTAATCCCTGGCTGAGTGGCTAGCTGGTTGGAGCATCGTCCCAAACGGAATAAGGTTATAGTTTCCATCCCCAGTCATAGCATGTATGGAAGGCAACTGCTGTTTCTCTTCTCTTCTCTTCTCTTCTCTTCTCTTCTCTTCTCTTCTCTTCTCTTCTCTTCTCTTCTCTTCTCTTCTCTTCTCTTCTTTTTCCTTCTCCTCCTCCTTCTCCTCCTCCTTCTCCTCCTCCTTCTCCTCCTCCTTCTCCTCCTCCTCCTCCTTCTCCTCCTTCTTCTCCTCCTCCTCCTCCTCCTCCTCCTCCTCCTCCTCCTCCTCCTCCTCCTCCTCCTCCTCCTCCTTCTTCTTCTTCTTCTTCTTCTTCTTCTTCTTCTTCTTCTTCTTTCTTCTTCTTCTTCCTCTTCTTCTTCTTCTTCTTCTTCTTCTTCTTCTTCTTCTTCTTCTTCTTCTTCTCTCTCTCTCTCTCTCTCTCTCTCTCTCTCTCTCTCTCTCTCTCTCTCTCTCTCCCCCTTTATTCTTTCTTTCTAAAATTAATAAACATATCCTCAGGTAAGGATAAAAAAAATAAAGAGATTAAGTTGTTGTTACCCCAGTCACCAACCACAACTTTTCCCCCTAAGAATGTTGGCACTGACTTCTCTATCTAACAGTCACTATCCACACAAACCCACATAAAGGGTATTGTCCCTTCTTTTCAAAAATGAATACATAAGAGAAAAAGAATCAAAGATATAGCCATTTGGGATTTCCACAGCATAACTCCAAGACTCTAACCAATCACTAAATGATTTTCATCCAAGCACCAAACTTTCCAATCCTATATATAATGCCAGACCTATAACAGAAAGATTAGAAGCCAAAGATAAAAATAAGTCCCTAAAATATCCTAGAAAACAAACAAAGTCACACAGATCAAGGAGAACAGGTAGTAGATGATTTAGGATTTTTAGTAGCAACACTACAGGTTGAGTGAAAATGAAGCGATGCTTTGGAAACTCTAAGGGGAAATTTAGTTCTGACATGTGATACCATACCTGGCAAATTACCAATCAGCTGGAAGGGTAACAAATTACCTTTTCCAGAAATTCAAGGTCTGTATATTTCCTCACATGTATCATTCTCAGAAAATCGCTTGAAGTTGTGTCTCCCCCAAATGAGGGAATAGATCAAGCAAGACACAGGCACTTCATTCAGGAAATATTGGATCAACCACAGGAGTGAAGCTCCAGGAGGTTCATGGTTCAGATCAGAATGCAACCAGTCTAGAGCCAAAGTGGAGAAATGACGGCCAAGGATGGAGGGCTATTTCAAAGAAAAATATCAATAGATATCATCTCTGTTGTTGTAGAAAAGGGTGTTCTAAAGGATCCAATACTCCTTGTATAGAGTTTGGGAAGCAAATGGATATATATTGAAAACTAAGCCCACATTTATGTAAAGATCACTATTAACTCCGTATGGAAAAAGGGATGCCAGAAGGAAAATGTAGCCAGTAGTCACCTACTATTGAATTCGACCTGTGTAATCATACACAATAGGTGAAATACTGGTATTTCCCCACAAGCCTGCCCCATAAAATATCACTTTTTTCTAAATAAATTCCTGATTAGCACTTTGAAAAAGAATATGTCCATCTGTCATTCAGGGGAAGATGCAAAAGTCAGTAAGTTCCATCCCTGGCAGCTATGATTGAGAACATATTGCAACAATCATATCTGACATTGTTACCACTTTACCTGGCTCAACCTTAAATCTTATGTAAAAATCTGGTAATGCATCATGTGCAGATTCCCTAATGTTTCAAGGGCTCAGCAAAGAGTTCTTTCAAACTATTTCAATTCTGTCTATGTCTTAACTCTCCCTTGAAACAGTATCTTTCACAGGCTTTCAACTTTTATTATTGTTATGCATGACCAAGTCAGGAGATAAAAGGATTTAAACTCCTCTATATGTCTGTGTGTTTGTGCATATTTATGTTTACATTTTTTTTCTGTCAAAATATCCCTAGCAAAATCTCAATGATGGATTTTTAAAAAATTTATGATGCATATAATGTCATGGTTGAAATGGTACTCTTGATTTGTGGATTAAAAAAAAAGTTTCCAACCAAATTAATATGTGGCCATGGTTCTCAAACTTTTATATGTATTATAACAAACATTATTATAAAATAATGTTAGAAATCCTATGCTGAGTCTGCAGCCATTCCAATGAAATCTCTGAAAATGGAATCCAGTTTCCCATAGATTATGTGACCCCTTCCCAAGCTGATTTCAACATAGAGCCAAGTTTGGGTCCAATAACCCACACTGGCTGCTCACAGTGTAGTCTGTGGGTTTACCATACAGGTATCACCAGGGAACTTGCCCCCTTCTTCCACCCATTGATACGGAATATAATTTATACCAGGGCTTCCCAAACTGTAATGTACCTTACAGTAATCTAGGGGTTCTTTTCAAAATGCAGATGTGCTTCTAGCTGTTTAGCCACAGAGCCCAAGAATCTGCATTTCTAATAAGCTCTCAGAGGACAACTGTGCTGCTGGTCCATAGACTACTCTTTATGATGGATCCAGCTGGTGTAGCATGTCATCTTGTTTGGAGCATATTCATCACATCCTCTGACATAACAAGGATAATAATGACCATTAGCTTTTCTGTAACTGCTAATGGGTTCAGAGCTTTAACAAGCTTCAATGGAAGAACTGTGATCATTTATATTAAAAAAAAATAAACTGGGGTTCAATGAGGTAAAGAATGCGGCTCAAAGCTGCTCAGGTACCCCTATAGCAAGAGCTCCCAGACTTCAGGGTGATTAGGAATCCCCCAAAGTGCTCATTGCATAGATACATTGTGAGACAGTCTGTTTCCATGTGGTTGAAATGAGGGGACTTGGTCATCTTCTATCACCCCAAGAAATGGTCTGAGTCCCTTCCTAAGTTTTAAATGATGTCATCAAGCAACAGGGTAGGGCTATAAAGTGGTAATCAATGAATACGCCAAAGCCAATCCAGAAGGATTTCTACTTCGCGACACTTTGTGCGTGTTGATAATACACAGTTAACTGTATGTGCTTCTGGTAACAAGGCATACTATTGCAATGAATTTTTCAAGGGATGAGCTTCTTTGGTTTCTAATAAATGGGAATGTCATTGCACAGTGACATTCAAAATAAGTGTAATATATAGCACACCCATGAAAGCCACTTTTAGAGGCAGCAGATACACACCCATAAAGTAGTTCAATAATAACACAAGGTGGCATATGGTAGATGCCAAATGAGCAATAGAAGCGCTGCTCATAATGATAGTAGCTACCACTTATTGAATGACCGTTATGTGGCAGATGTTTTATATAAATTGCCTCATTCAATCACTACCATCTATGTAAGGTTATAATTAATATTCCTACTTCACAGATAAGGGAGCTCAAGGAGTTATGTGATTTTTTCCCAAGGATTCACCAAGCGGGGCTGCCAGCCCTGGGGTTAGCATGACTCCAAATGCAATTCTATAAACAGGATGCCTCATTGCCTCTCCTAGGCTATGCCACCTCCTCCGTATTCTTAAAGGTCAGTAAAGAAAAACACACAGCAACAGCGAAAGCTTTGTGGGGAGACTTTACATGAGCTATTGTAATAAAAACTGCTGGAATTTAGATAAGTAGAGAATGGGCAGGCAGAGAAATTGGACCCCGCACACACTAAAAGGATGATCAGGAAGCAAGGTAGTGTTCAAGTTTGATGAGAAGAGTTTGTTGGGGGAAGAAGTGTGGGTGGAGTGGATAAACTAACATCATTGTGGAGGAGCTTAAAGATCAGTCTCAGACATGTTAGTCTAAGGAAAGTGTGGGCTCACAGACATTTTCAAGAGAGGCAGAAGAATGATGACCAAGGAGTTTTCATAAAGTGAATAAAAAAAAATGTGGTGGTTTGTAGGGTGAGAAGGAAAGGAATGTGAGAAGTACTTTAATAAACCATATTAAAGCTTTGAGGGGATAGTAGGACTATCACATTTGGGGAACACAGGGTTTTTTTATGAAAAGTTGTCATTAGGTTTAAATTACACAGATACTTCTCATCAGTTTCCAGGAATGGGAGACAGCAGGAGAAATGAAGGTGAGATTTTTTTTTCTCTTTGCATTTTGAATTGCAAGTTATATGTGTCTAAATGTGAAGTCATTTTGCATAAATCACTGACCCCTTAAATATTGAGCTATAAAGGTATTCACCTGCCTGATCAGAAGAAGCTCACTCTAAATAAAGGCTATTGGGGGTCAACAATTCTCAGATATTGATAAGGATCCATCTATGAAATGCAGCCATGGAGGTCAGTAATACTCAACACCTGAATTTTATTTAAAGTTTATACAGGAGATTGTGAACTTAATATTGCATATGCCTCTGTCTACATCCAATACTGCTTTCCAAAAGGAAACAAACAAACAAAAAATGAAATTATGGAGACCTGAATACACAAGTCTACACTTGCCCATAAAATGCATACACTGGGCAAGTCATTGTGCCTCAGTTCAAAATAAAAGTCATTCATTTATAAATCTACTTACTGATTAATTTCAAAAAATGAAGACCTTACTATATGTTATGAGTTAAGATTAATGCTGAGGAAAACCTGGAAAAACACAGATTCTGGCCCACAAGAAGCTTAGAGATTATCAGAAGAAATTAATATTAAGCAAATAATTACAAAAATAATTATATTGAAATCACTGAGGTCTCAATGTTTTAGTGAGGCTTTCTAGAGTGAAGGGAACTTCTAAACATAAGACAAGATATAAATGCAAGAACATTTAAGGCCAGAGGAAGAGAGATAGGCTTTATTGAACATAATAGTAGTATGCCAGGATCTTTATATGCATTTTCTAATTTAATTCCAACATTCTCTAATTTAAAAACCATGCATTACTTGCTGTTACATATGTTTTTCCATAAAGCAACAAAGGCTCAGAGAATTTAATTAACTTGACCAACTCATTATACTATGGTGGTTAAACCAAATTCTGGGGTTAGATTACATGGGTTCAAATCTTAGTTCTGTCTCTATCTTGAACTTTGGAAGTTACCTAATTTTCCTACCTCTTAGTTTCATCCATAAAATGAGAATAATATTACCTATCTTGTAAGATTGATAAGAGAACTAAATGAGTTCATTTTGCCTGGCAAAATATTAGCTATTATTCTTAATATTAGGTGATTTGGTAGTAAATGTTATGTGCCAACTAGCTAAGCTATGGTGTGTATTTGTCTGATTAAACATCACACTAGATGTAGCCATGGAGGTTTCTTTAGATATGATTGACATCTAAGTCAGTAGATTTTGAGTAAAGCAGATTACTCTCCTTGATGTGGGTGGGCCTCACAGGATCAGTTGAAGGCATTTAGAGGAAAGACTGAGGTTTCCTAGGAAGAAGGAATTCAGCCTCAATATTTCAACATAGAAACACTGTCTGAGTTCTCAGCCTGCCTGGACTGTTCTGTGGAATTCAGACTCCAGACTACAACATCAGCTCGTTGCTGAATTTCCAATCTGCTGGCTTGGCCTATGGATCTTGGAATTGCCAGCCCTGACAATCAGGAATATTCTATTGGTCCTGTTTTTCTGAAGACCCTAACTAATGCAGGTAATAAAAACAATGTGAATTCCAATCTGGTAGCAAAGGCCATTCTATGCCTCAAAGTACCAATGGACTTTTCGGTAGCTACTCAAGGCTGTTTGATTTGTGCTGTCCTCTTTTACCAATTGGTTTTAAAACAAACAAAATAAATTTATAAGATTGTACAGGCAGCGGCAGTCAAGTCCAAAGCAACCTGACCACAGGCCTTTTCTCTTCCTAGTCCAGAACGTTCCTTTCCTGAAGGCTTTGACACAGCAAATGGGGGCACATCTGACAAGTAATATTTCTTTCATAATAGAGAGAAAAGTTTAAAATGAGATCCTAGACTTTCATTAGTTTCTGTGCTGCCCTAATTTCATTTTCTCCTTTGCTTTCACACCAGCTGCAGCCTTTAATTAAACTGTGGCAAGTCTCCTAAACTTGGCGGGCTTTCCAGAAAAAACAAGGGCATCTCCTCCCAGGGCAGCTCTCTCCCCAGCTTGCATTTATTTTCCCCAACTGTCTGGATTAGTGGCTGGAAACCTTGTAAAACGTCCTCAGATCTCGTTTCCCCATTCTCTTTATTCTTTTCCACTTGGTGGATTTCGCTAGACATTCCTGGGCTGTGTATTATGCCATGACTAATTCAAAATAATATTTCATTGCTGCAATTATGGTAAATTACTGCACTGGTTTATCATTTTGATCCTTTATTTTTAAAGCACCACTCACTGCCACAGGATCTGTATTTGTGCATTAAATTAATGCATCCCTTTATTAAAGACAATGATCAAATGAGAGGTGAAAAGAAGCCTCAGTCTTATTAGGCTGCAGACAGTGAAAAGTACATTAGGGACCACTTCAAAATGCTCTGTAAACTCAGTGGCTATGTACACTGGGCTCTGATTTCCACACTCACTATGAGGTTATCAAACTGTGAAATACAATTAGAATTTAGATCCAATGTTAAACCTAAATTATACCTCACAGGAAATTTCTGGGACGGAATTCCATGCCAAGGAATTTAACCATCTTTTTAATGGAGCTGATTCTATCAATGACAAACCTATGGAGCACTTATTATGTCCCTATTCTAAATCTAAGCCTTTCTCCTGCACTGTTTCCGTTTATCTCACAGTCTTAAGATCAGTGGTTACCTCCATTGGATGGATGGAAGATAAAGTCCTAGAGAGTTAAGTGACTTGCCTGAGATAGCACAGCTTCATTTGCAGAAACAAGCTGGAACACAAATCTAGGTGACTTCCAGGCCACTGCTCTTCACCAGCCTGGGGCACCAGTTCCAATCAGCTCAGCCTATCCTTGTAAACAGTTGGCAAAAGCAAAGCAAGAGACTCCAGACATTTTTCCAGAGGTCTTACAGGGTAGTGATTGCACAATCAATACTAGAACCCTGTTTGCTTCTTAATGCAAAACTCTTTGCTTTATAAATGGTACCTTCTCCCAGCTCTGCTTAGCCATGGACCTCAGCTTTAGCCAATAACATTTCTGCTCAAGGGGGCAAAGGATCCAGTTGGTCTGTGTGCCCAGCTCATAGGTGTGAAGTGGAGCCCTTCTTCACCAGTTCACCTTGGGAGGAATGAGGGCCTCTGACAACAGGTCAGTGTGTGGTATCGCTCAGACAGCCCTCCAAATCCAGAGCAGGTTGCCTAGTGAATAATAATACAGCCAGGCATTGCCCTGGCCCAGAAACTGCTGGTTTTCCCTTTCACTCTGAATGAGTGTGATATAACATTTCTTCCAAGGGTCATGCCCACTGACCTGTAGTACGAACATTACACTGACAAGGAGCCTTGCACTTTTATGCCCTCGTTTTAACTCTCCCTCTATGAGACAAAGGAAACAAACAAGAATAAACATAAAGGGATGAAACCCACAAAACAAGTAGAAAAGATATACATCATTAGTAACTTCCCAAAAGGCCTCATGGATATACAAGTCAACTGGTAATAAGCATTCATTCCTGCATTAATTGATTTTAAAAATATACACTCATCGCCTTTCTACTAAGTAACATACCCAGTTCTGTTAGAAAAGGTAAGGCTCCTGTGGATCTTAAATTGTAATTGGGAGGTGATATGATAATAAAATACTATATAATATTCTAATGGTGATAAATACCATGGAGATAAGCAAGCAGCTAAGTGTAAAGAGGAATGTGGGGAGCAAGGTCAGTGCTATTTTAACACAGGGTCAGGGAAGAACTGAGTTTCTGATACATTTAAACAGAAACCTGAACACAGTCAAGGGCTGAGATACAGACTTCCCCAAGGGAAGCAAGTTCCAGGAAGCATCCCAGCAAGTGCCAGAGCCCTGAGGCAGAAACTTTCTGATCTTGTTCAAGGAAGAACCTGGAGGCCAGTGTGACTGGAGCTGGTGTGTGTGTGTGTGTGTGTGTGTGTGTGTGTGTGTGTGTGTGTGTGTGCAGGTGAGAGAGAAGGGATGAGGCCAGAGAGCTGATGGTAAGGGAGAGGGGGGCTTTGTAGGTCAGAGCAAGAATTTAGCCTTTAACTCTGAGATGAGAAGCCACTGGAATAATTTAAACAGAGTGGTCAGATGATCTGACCTTTAACAGGATTGCTCTGGCTCTGGCTGCTGTGCTGGGAAGAGACTGAACTGAAGGAGGCTGGGAGAGGATAAAGGCAGTAGCAGGGCATTCAGGTAGGCAGTAATGGTGATAATCCAGGTGGGAAATGATGGCGGCTTGCCCCAGTGGCAATGAAGGTGGATACATGTCGAACAGGATTTGTTAAAGGACTACCTGTGAGGACTAGGAGTCACAAGCTCATTCAGAGATTTTTGGCTTGAATTCCCCAACTGCGGTGATGAGGAATGGCCTATCAGAGCTCAGGTTTGGATGTGTTAAGTTCAAGATGCCTACTAGATATCCTAAAGGAGATGTTGAATAAACAAGTCTATATGGATTCTGTGGTTTAGGAGACAGGTGTTGGCAAGAAATACGAATGTATAGTCCTTAGTATAGGGATGGCATTTAAAACTTCACCAGTGTATGAGATCACATATGGTGAAACATACTTGGAAGAAAATAAGGTAATTAGAAGAAAAGGAAACAATTAAAATGTGAATAACATATAATATATGCAATATGTGTTAATTTAAGAAACCACACAATATCTCTGCAAGTAGGTGGTATTTGTCATTCCACAAGTGGGAAATGCAGGAAGATGAGTGACTTACCTAAATTCATTCAGCAGGAAGTGACAAAGTGGGTCTCAAATCCAGGGCGCCTGGTTTCAATTCACTTTGGTAAGGCTGCCTTGACTGCTGTGTGCTCTAGACACCGCTTTTCCTAAGTGCATGTACTTTCTCCTTCTCCATAATGACAAATGCTCTTAAGCACTGGCCATTCATGTGCAAAGCCCCCGAGAGAGAGGCTGCTGAAGGGTAAGAGCTATTGTTTCAACATCCTCAGCCCTCTTTGCTGGCAGAACCTTCTTCATATTCAGCCTCCTGCTTTGCAAAGTATCCAGGAGGGAACTCGAGAAAGGAGGTCACTGGAACTGTGTGATTTTGTCTCAGAAAGAAAAAAAAAAGTGGGGGATTACATAGTTTTATGCATATCCCAGACTAGAATGTTCCTTAAGTTTATAGGGATGCTACAAGGAGAGACTTGCCCTAAAGGCTCCTATGAGCAATGGGATGCCCACTGGTAGGAGAATGGATCAGACTCCCAACAGGGCAGCCTCTAGCCCATCCTCTCTGGGGGATAGGGGAGAAAGGAGGGATCCTTCCTTCTGCTTCATATCCTGGAGAGCCTTATAGGATTGTTGTGTTTGCTTAATTCTAACTGTCTCTCTCACTTTCCCAAACACATCAGGTTTTCACAGCGTTCACACCTATTAATTAATACAGACCTCTCTCCCTGAACAGCCGCTGGTGTCTTTAGTGAAGTTATGGATTTTCTTTCTCAGTTGCTCTGGAGTCACCCCAAGGCTATTCATTTGGGTTAGTAGCTGAGGGTGGTTTCAAAATCCGTATTGTTAATGCTGTGGCTGGGCTGCGCTGGCTGCCTGCTACAGGAGCTGTAAGTAAACAAGTGACAGCCTCCTGCTACTTCAGCAGCAACTGAGCTTTCTGGTCGCAGGTCAAAGGAATCCTGTTCTGCTGATGACTTGGAGACAATAGCTATCTTCCATAATGGCAAAAAGTCAATAATCCTCATGATTAATAACTTAATAGTATCAGTGAACAAGACTGTATTGCTAATAATATTCATCAGCATTAATAATTCTTCATCAATATTAATTAACAATAAAATAATTTTAATAAACAAAGATGGCTACTGTTTCTATGGTAGTTCATGGAGTTTATGGAGTAACTACTACTTACAAAGCATCACACTAAGCAATTATTATTTTTTATTCAATCCTCACAGTTAAGGAGAATTTGTTAGTATCACCATTTTACAGATGAGAAATCTGAAGTTAGAAATCTTACCATTGCAAGGTAAGTAGCCTGGGTGCAAACCCCCATCTATCTGAGTCCCAAGCCAGCACTCTTGGTTTTCAATATTAGTCCTATAGACCGTCTGCTCTCCAAGCACTTGAAAGCATCTCTTAATATAGAGATTATCATACTCTACTGTAGATCCATTCAATCAGAACCTCAGGGAGAACCCCAAAATCTATAGTAGTGACAAGCTCTCCAAACAATACTCACATATGGCCAGTCTGGTAACCCCTGTGTAACCAGAGGTGATGTTAGCCACCACTTTCTCCAAATGCAGGCTCTCAAACTGAACTGCTTGCTTATGAATCCCACTTATGTGTTGTGCATGATTGAGAAAGTTACTTAATCTAAGCTGTGTCTCAGTTTCATTTTTAAAGGAAGGTAATAATAATGATAACTAATACCTAAGGGATATTGCTCAATAGCCTGTTTTAAACACTTGCTATGTGTCAGGCTGAGGGTAGTCAGGATAAGGTGGATTAATGCCTCATGATTTTCTGACAGTGCCAGACACACAGTGAATATTTGTTTTCATCAATACAATAGGCTTTGGGGACAAAAGACCACCATAGCCCATTGGCTCAAAGCAACTGACTTTTCATATTAATTCTTTAAAACAGCTTAAATTTTAAATGTGAGCAGAGTAGATGCTTCTCATATTGATAGCCAGTATGATTCAGAATTAAAAGATCTGAGTTAAAATCTCACCCTGCCCCTTTCCATCCTGGAACCATAGTAAAATCACATATCCCTTTTTAACCTAGCTGTGAAGTGGGTTAATAGCAAACACCATGCACTACTGTTCAGAGACAACAGACATGAAAGTTCCCATCTTGATCTTGATGGTGGTTAAATGATGCACATGAATCATTGTTGCCTTTGAGAGCTCCCCTCTCTAGTAACTCCGTGCCTCCTTACTATGGGAAGACTGCTCTTATGCCTTTAGAATCACCATGTAGAATTGATTATTGGGGTTAAAGTGTTATTTCAGGTTATAATGTAAATAATGGACATCTCTTACATGTGACCACCTGAAATAAGCCAACAAGAGGCATGGATTGCTGAAAGAATCAGACACAGACCCCATCCATTTACTTGTCTAATATCAGAGGAACATCACTGTATAAGCATTCACTGTAGAGGGTCACAGGCTTTCAATAGTGGGAGCTGCTCATTAATACATGTGCAAAAAGTTTAAAAAGCAAAAAGTAAAATGTCCCACTTTTCCTCGTTTGCTTACCATTTGTGTTACCACTTTTTATTTATTCAAGAGTCATAGTTTAATGTTTATTTGCTTTTTCCCCCTTCTGGGTTTTGTTGTTAGTGCATGGCCTATGTGGGAGTTTGCAAATGAGGCAGAAAAATCTAAAAGGAGGAAGTCAAAGCCACATAGAAACTCTTCCCACACAGATATAAGCATATTGGTAGCTTTTCTTTCAGATACTTTCTATGATTGAATGATATTTGCAATGTCAAGGTCTTTCTGATGTATAATGCTGCATTCTTCTTTTTTCACCTAATATTTGAATCATGAGCTTCCCCCGTCTTTTAAGATTATTTAAACACATCATTTTATTGACAGGCACAGTGTGGAAGTGCCATAATTTACTCAAACAGTCAACTATTGTTTGACATTTTAGATGTTTTCAGTTATTGGAAAAATGGTCGCACTGAACATGATAATGTGGCAAGCTTTGTCTTTGTCTGCATTTCTCATTACAATATTTGCCTCGGAGACCTTCCACTTTTTTTTTGTTTTTTTTTTAATCTTAATAGTTGAGAGTATTATAGATGCTTCCCATTTTCCCCCTAGCTCCCCACCACCCTCCCCAAGCCTTCAGCACTCTATTGTCTGTGTTCATGGGCAATGCATATATACATTTAAGTTCTTTGGTTAATATCTTACTGTTCCCCCCTCTTCCCACCACACACACACACACACACACACACACACACACTTCTTTAAGGCTACTGATATCCCCAACCTACTTTCCAAGACTGTATAGCAATCTACACTCCCACCAGCAGTACATTAAAAGGCCAAATCAATAAAACCTTTTAAGAAATCTTTCTTTTAAAAATGGTGAAAATGTTGTGATCATCATAAAATTTGAACTGGCAAATTCAAAATTAATCCAGCTTTACTAAGTATTTATTTGATTATTATTAACCATGTACATTAACCAATCTAACTTCAATCCCATCCACAGGATATGGAATAGAAAAAAAAATGACTGCCAATCAAACAGAAACAACCTCAGTTCACATATTTGCAGGATATCCAACTGACCTGTTTTTTTTTTTTTTTTTTTTGGGGGGGGGGGATTCTCTGTTAGTCCCACTCTCTCATTCACTAACTTCTTCCACGGATACTTATTGAGCACCTATTAGATTTACCTGTTGATTCGATGAGTAATTATTGGAATCTTATTATGGGACAGGGCACCAACCGAATTCTAATGCAATACAGGGTCAACTAAGACAAATATCTCCTCAGGGAACTTCTGTCATTGGACAACAGTTACAAGTCTAATAAAGTTAGTCAAGATAAAGACAGAAAGTCAAATTTGGGATATGAAGAATGAGTAGTAGATTACCTGAAAACTAGATAGAAGAGCATTATATGTAGAGGAAACAACATATGGAAAGAACTTAATAAAGGAGGCTACATGGCAAGTTTTCATTTGAGAAACTAAAAAACTCTCAATATGGCTAAAGCACCTAGAAGAGGAGGAATAGAACCAGATTGGATGGAGAGGATGTTGGCATAGGTCAGACCTTCCAACTCAACATTTATGACTCAACATGTTGACCCACAGATTGAAAATAATCAGATGCTTAAAGGATTTTAAGAAAGAAATGAAAGGATCAGATTTGTATTTTCAACTCCAGCTGCTGAGAGAATAAATTGGAGAATGAAAAAGATGGAAATCTAGAGTTCAGTTAGCAGGTTAATAAAATCCAGGAGAGACACATTGATGGCTTGCACTTCAAGAGATGGCAGTGATGATGGAGAGAAATGGGCAATCTTAATATTAATAACCCTGGTGGCAAAGCATATTGCCAGTGGAACTGCTTATACAACTGCTCCAAATTCTTTCCTCTACTTCCTTATTCAGTGAGAATAAAAGATTGCTAATCACCATTAATTCTCTAAGATCTTTCTCCATATCTAATCTACATTTTAAAGTTTCTTTTTTTCTTCTTGAGTCAACTAGACATATTTCCTTTTATCTTAATTCTCAAGGTATTCCATTTCAAAATTTTAAACTGTTGTATTTTAGAAAAAAAGCATTTTTTACGAGATTGTAAAACAAAAGCCCCCAAATTTAAAAAGGTGTGTGTTTGCCATTTCCCTATTAGAATGGGGCACATGGGGGATGTTTGCCTTGGTTACTGAAAAACACTGAATATATTTAATAGCCTAGTCAGGAAATACTAGAATTTAATAGTTTATAAAGCAATGTTTTTATTCCATTTGCTACAGTTTGATGAAACTATAATAGGACAGGAGAAAGACGTCTACAAATGCATTTCTTCTGAGGCATCAACACAGAAGTTTTCTCTGTTTGGCAAAGGAATGAAATGCAGGAAGGTTACTTCTCTGAAACTCTGCCTGGCTGTTTTTGCAATGAGGTAGAAACAGTGAGGGCTTCTCAGACACTTTCACTGACTTAATCTTCCATTCCTTGCCCCATTTCTACTATCAACTCACCTCACAAGAGAGAGGATTAAGGAGATACCGCGTGTGGCTTTATATAGCTCCTCAAAATCAAAAGGCTTTAGATAGTCACTGCATTAGGAATCTGATTGGGGTTAAATTCATGAGTTTTGCCAATACCTACTTAGCCCTGGAAATTCCTTCTTTTCTAATTCTGCACTGGGAGAGGCAATCAGTATAAAGCTCTCTAGCAAGGTGTTTCTGTTAGATCAGGAGAAGCAGGAGGCAGGCAGTCTTCATTCATGCTTTATCTTCTTAACAGCCAATTTCTTTCTCCTTTATCAAATTGTCAATCTTTGTATTCTTTCTCTCCTCTCAAGCAGACAGAGCCCTCCCTCAAAATGACTTCATGGAGGGACTTCACAGGTTTTCTTCCCTTTGTCACTGCTTTCTGCCCTTCCATGATATCCACCCAGCAGTTACCTTTGTATCTCTGTTAATTGTTTGCTAACTTTTGAAATCAAGAAGAAAGGATGCTGTTAAGAAATCAAAGATCCACTTCTGTGTATTTTGCTCTAGAAAATGAAAACACTTATTCAAAGAGATACATGCACCCCGATGTTCACTGCAGCATTATTTACAACAGACAAGATATGGAAGCAACCTAGGAGTCTATGAGAAGATGAATGGATAAAGAAGACGTGTTGCATGTGTACAATGAAATGTGTACTAATATAAAAGATTAAAATCTTGCCATTTGTGACAACATAGATGGAACTAAAGGTGTTATGCCAAGTGAAATAAGTCAGACAGAGAAAGATAAATAAAATGAACAAAACAAAACACAAACATTCTCAAAGAAACAGAGACCAAAGACCTGGTTACCAGAGGGATGGAGGTGGGAAAATGGGAGGAAAAGATGAAGGGGAATATAGTCAATAATACTGTGATAATTTTGCATGGTGTCAGATGATTACTAAAATTTGTGGAGTGATCACATTGTAAGGTAAATGATGTGAAATCGCTATATTGTACACCTAAAACTACTATAACTAATATGATATTGTATACCAACTACACTTAAAATTTAAAAATAAATTTAAAAAGGGGGGAAAGTAAAAGACAGTGATATAGCCGAAATTGATTTGGCTCAGTTGGCCTGCAGACTCAAGGGTCCCAGGTTCGATTCCTGTCAAGGGTATGTACTTTGATTGTGGGCACATCTCCAGTGGGGGGTGTGCAAGAGGCAGCTGATCAATGTTTCTCTCTCATCGATGTTTCTGAGTCTCTATCCTTCTCCCTTCCTCTGAAAAAAAATGAATTTTATATATATATATATATATAAAGACAGTGATATATTTTCAGCCATTTGTTTCACAACTTACTGTAGGCTTTTTAATGCTGAGCAACACAGGACAGTGGAGCAGAAGTTAAGAGGTGCTGTGGTGGGGAATGAGAGCTGAGCATCTCCAATATTCCTGCCCTGAGTACTTGAGACCTGTAATGATGAGGGCGGGCCAGATCTCTGCTAACCTGCAACCACTTGTATCACCTCCTGTGCCCTGCACTAAAGCTTGAACTTTGCTGATTCTGCCTCCTAGATGAAACTCCTGTGTTCGTTTGTGATTTATAAAACTGCACCATTGGAAGATGGCTGGCTTTGGGGAGCAAGCATATAGCTGACCCCAGCCGGTGAGTCAGGTAGAAACCAGGACAGCAATCAAGAGCTTGTGTCAGTGGTTCAATGATCCCTTCCTTCATAGCAAAAAGGACAGGGCTATTCGCAAAGATGGGGCCTCCTCTGGGCCCCAAGAGGAGGGAGGTCAGATTTTCTTCCCTTAAGACTTATAAATCCTCTTAGAGCAATTCTGTGTTCTTTGTCTTTCTGAGACTTGATTCTTGACAGCCAGGAGAGGAATTCTATTCCTAAGAAGTCTGGGAGAAACTCAGCAAACCTCTTTAATACAAAGCCTCCTCTTCCCAGCCCAGGGCAGTGCATGGGGCAGGTGCACATTGCTTAACCCTTTATTGAATAAGTGTCTTCTGTGTCAAGTATAGGAATTATATCTCCTTCTAACCCCTACCACAAGGACTTTAAAAGGGCAGCTCCCATGGCCGCATCAGCTGAGAAGAAGGAGCAGGGGAACCAGACCAATCAGGCAATTGGCTTTTCAGATGAAGGAAAATAGCAAATTCTTGCCAGAGGGAGGACAGAGTGAGGGAATAGGTGACATTTTGTAAATGTGGTCTTGCTGAGCTCTTTGTTTAAAAGACACTGCACAAAAAGCTGCTTGTTGAGAAATCCTCCTTACACATATTTTTTTATTATCACTGTCATTAGGGCTGAAGAATAATGATAGACTAGTCCCCCATTCATATTCATTCTCATTCTCTCTCTCTCTCTCTCTCTCTCTCTCTCTCTCTCTCTCTCTCTCTCTCACACACACACACACACACACACACACACACACTTGTTTCCTTCCATGCTCCTCTTCAAACTAGAGAATGAGGGGATCAATGATTCATTTAGACTTAGGTACACCATTAAATCAGATCTAGACTTTCTACTTATTGGTTTTGTTACTTTAGGCATTTATTTCATTGATGCATGTAATGGGTTTGGTGATTAATGAATGGCGGCAGGCTGTTATTACTATTACAATTATGGATGCTATGTTCTCTGGGCCTCAGTTTTCTCATCCATAAAAATTAGGTTAAAAGTTTACCACCCATGACAAGTGTGAAGAGTAAACGAAAGAATTCATTATGACTCTCTCTGACTTCCCCACAGCTACATGGAAATACACTCATCCCATAACCACATGGATCCCTCTATCCCAATGATAGCTCTTTTCAAGTTTTATCACAGTTGCCTGCACAACTGTAATCACAACCCTGAGACTAAGCACCTTGAGGGAAGGTGTATTAGTCAGTGTGTGCTGCTATTAAAAAAAAATACTATTGATTTGGTGACTTAAATGACACAAAATTACTCCTCACTGTACTACAGTCTGGGAAGCCCAAGATCAAAGTATCAGCAGATCCAGTGTCCAGATCTATAAGCCACTTTCTGGTTTGTAGATGGTTAATCTTCCTGTTGTGTCCTCATGTGGCAGAGAGAAAAAGTTCTGGTCCCTTTATCTTCACATAAAGGGCACATGCTATTCTGGAGGCTCTATCATCATGAACTAACCTATCCTAACAGCTTTCTAAAGGCCCACCTCCAAATAGCATCACATTGGGGGTTTGGGGATTCAACATATGAATAAGGGGGCACAATCATGCAGACTCTAACAGCAGGAAAACTGATTCTTTGAGGCCCAGGGTACAAAAATCGCACTATGGGGGTGTCCCTTAGCCTGGCCTGTGCTCTCTTGCAGTTTGGGAACTATTGGGGGATGTTTGACTGATAGCTTAGGCCCAGCAGTCAGACAACCTAGTGCTGCTGAGGAGGCAGAATAGGCTCCTGCAACTTCTGCTGTGCTCGCCAGCCATGAGTATAGATTTTGGCTAAAAAAGGAAGCACACTGACCATAAGGGTACAGCTTCTGCATTGAGAATCTGACCCCTGATGGTCAGTGAGCATCATAGTGACTGGTTGTTCCACTGTTAGGTTGATTTGCATATTATCCTTTTATTATATAGGATTGGACTGTCAAGGATCAATATACAAACTAACAAGTACTCAGAAATGTGTATTGGATGGATGAATAGATGGATGGATGGATGGATGGATGGATGGATGGATGGACAGATGGATGGATGATGATAGGGTAGAATTTTGGGCACTTAATATAATCTGAATTTAAAAACAAATAAACATTAATGTCCTTCTAAAGTGGCCCTGAAGGACATTAATGTTTGTTTTTTAATTCAGATTATATTAAGTGCCAAAAACTCTACCATCATCTGGCCATCCACCCATCCATCCATCCAAGACACATTTCTGTATTGGGATTCTCCTGCTCCTGTGGATAAGAGGCTATCTTGGTCTCCCCAAATAGACAACTCTGTGCAGCCAGCTCTGTAGGAATATTTGGGACACATAGGAACCATTCCATGTCAGCAAACACCTCAGCAAAAGCCAGGTAACAAGGGAGTGTTCTTGCTCCCAGCAGTATTGAATAAGGGAAAGAATTATAAAACCTTCTAGTGCAGTTTTATTTTTATAATCAGTAGTTATTGGCCCAAGGTCATCCACCTATCAAGGACAGAACAGTGCTATATTTAATGCCTTTAAAATTGTACATGGCATCAAAACCGGTTTGGCTCAGTGGATAGAGCATTGGCCTGCAGACTGAAAGGTCCCAGATTAGATTCCGGTCAAGGGCATGTACATTGGTTGTGGGCACATCTCCAGTGGGGAATGTGCAGGAGGCAGCTGGTAGATGTTTTGCTCTCATCGGCGTTTCTAGCTCTCTATCCCTTTCCCTTCCTCTCTGTGGAAAATCAATAAAATATATATATATATATATATTTAAAAAAAAAACTGTACATGGCATTTTTAAGAAATGCTTTTTTATTACATTCGATTATAACAAATTAATACGGAAAGCAGGACACAGTCACCACTTCCATGACAGCCTGAGGATCAGAAGGTCTTAGTCACATGGAATCTGCTGGTAGATTTAATTACCACAAATTAGATGGATGGTGGACTTTTTGTGTTTTTGTATTTTCTTGGGTTGGTTGATTGTTTCAGGGGGTGATTTCACCCAAAATACACTCCATTCTCTTTTTGAAGGAAGTAGAGTGCATCAACATAAGCCATGAACCAGTTTGCTATAACAGGACCACAGAGCAGGGAACCCCAAGGCAGAGGTAATGGACAGAGGGAAGTAAGAGAGCATAGACAATATTATAGTTATTATTAGGATATGTTATAACTGAGTATTTGTGAATATAGTTTATTTCTGTAATGAACAAAAGAGGGAAAATTCTGTCAATATTTTACAGCTTCTGGGGATAGAGGGCTCATGTCAAATTTTACAAAAGGGAAGGGGTTTTGTTTCTCAGATGCAGATGTGGGTTTCCAAAATAGAAACACCCAAGTGTAGCTTTGCCATTGAGGGGCCTGTACCCATCGCTTAACCTCTCAGGGCTTTAGTTTCCTCTGTTAGAAATGAAAACATAGTCCAGCCTTGCAGAACAGAGCAGGGGTGGGGAAGGTGTCAGGGGTGAAGTGCCTGTCAAGGAGAGGCATTGTTCACTGCTTTGCGGGCCCCCCCCCCCTCCCCCCTGCCTGATTCACCAGCCAACACTCTCCCTGCCTTCACACTCCTTCATAAGCAATGGATTCTCTTCACTATCCCCTCTCCTCTAAGCTGGTGTCTGCTTCTGGCAGCTGCCTGGCCAGGACTGCACTGATCATTGTTGCCTGTATTACTTCTTCCCAAAAGGCAGGTACCTGATGTTGCTCTCATTTCCTGGGCCTGGCTGAGAACCGCGCCCCTCATCTCAGAGAGTTTTGACCTTTTCCCAATGTCTGTTGGTTGCCTCTGTCCTTTCTAAAAGCTTCTTATTGATGTTTGGCCCTAATAGGGAAATGTAAACAAGAGATAGATAAAGGTTAACAATACCCAATCAATGCTGCAGAGAGAAGTAGCACAGGGAGGGAGCTACTAAAAGGCCAAATGTAAGGAGAGCTCTATTGACAATTTAATTGCATTCATTCTTTCCCCTTGATGTGTTGAACTAATAACAGCGCTGCCTCATCTCCTTTCATTTTAGCTTTGGTGACATTTCCTTTCCCTTTTTAATAGATAAGAAGGAAAACTGTCATGGACTAGATCTGGTATCAAGTACAAAAATATACTTGCTGTTTTTGTAAACTAATTCTTTCCCAAACACACTCCTAGGTGGCCTATTTTCAATGGTATTCTGTTATTCTCCCAGCCCCTGAAATGCACTCCACCATCTTTCATCTGTTCTTACCTTCTGTTAATCGTGATCCATCCAGAAAAACCTAGTTTCCCTGCTGGCCTCCCTAGGAAGCAGTTCCTGAAGCACAGCCTACAAGTGATGCCCCTTTCCCTGACACAGCTTCCTTGGTGCCTGTGCTCTCTCAGACCAAGACTCATACCAGAACTCACAAAGTGTGCAAGGCAGACATCCTTCAACAGCTGTTGAATGAGGAAGACAGTGAGGCTCAAAGGGTGACGTGCATGTCCCTGGGCCACAGAAAACATCACTAGATTTGGAGTTAGAAGTTAGTTTCAAGAACTAACTTCTAATGTATTTTTCTACCATTTTATTGTTTCTTATATGAACAGCATAAGATGAACTTGTTAGTAGCCCATATTTTAGATATACCTCAAATACAAAAACAAGGAAGGAAAGGAGAGGAGAGGAGAGGAGAGGAGAGGAGAGGAGAGGAGAGGAGAGGAGAGGAGAGGAGAGGAGAGGAGGAGGGAGGAAGCCCACCATGACAAATCATTGGCAGAATCCAATGAAGGACCACCAAATCCCTGTAACTTCTTCCAATATTACCCTTCTTTTTAATACTTTCTTTTCTCCACCCCTGTTTTCCACACTTCTGCCTCTCTATTACCCAGTGTATAGCCTTCTAAGAGTGAAAAATATATATTCTCTTCTTGAAAAGAACCTGGTAGGTAACAAACAGGATCAAAGAAGAAATCTTAGCTAGTAGTAGGAGTGTGACTTAACAACAATTAAGTTTACATCTAAATACTTCCTCCTTTACTGCATTTTTATATGACTGAGATTCTAACATTTCATCTATCAAGTTAAAATTATAAAAACCCATATGTTGCAGAAAAATTAGGATTATTAGGAGAAAAAAACCTTTGTTTTTTTTCTATCTTTATTATGCAGCTTTCCCATATCCATGTGGCTTGCAAATACCAAAATGTGTATCTGGGAATTTTTATATCCCATGACATGTGTACAGCATCAAGGCTGTATTTGAGCAGGGATTCTGCAAACCAATAAATGCATGGTTCTTTTTGAAAGTGAGGTGAAGGAAACCAAGGTCCCTGCTCCCTCCAGAATAGGGAGGGAGGAAAGGGTACCAACCACTGTGAACCAGGTATTTGTGTTCATCTCCATTTACATGTTGCTGGAAAAGAAAGAACAAAATACTGTTGCATCAAAGAAAATGGCATCAATTTTTAATTATGCACTTAATCATCCTCTCCCAGCAGGGAAAACTGTCTTTCGTGACATTTTTTTCATATTTGAAGGCAGCCCTGTGTGAGCACAGGGCAGGATGCTGGGTTCATCAGATATCACTGACAATTTTAACTGGCACTGACGGGTTGATACAAGGGACAAGAGCCTTTTAAGGGGTGTGAGTGCTAGACACTAGAGACATGCAATGCCCAATCATAGAATTTTATTTGTTTTGATTATTCACTCAATTAATTTGCTAAGATTAATTCTATGAGGTGTAATATTCTAAATGTTACAGAGATGAAAGACAGTATCTAATCCCAGTGTAATGATTGGTGCAAACGTATCAATAAATATTCTTTTTTAAAATATATATATATATATTTTATTGATTTTTTTTTTACAGAGAAAGGGAGAGAGATAGAGAGTGAGAGAGAGTCATCGATCAGCTGCCTCTTGCACACCCCCCACTGGGGATATGCCCGCAACCAAGGTACATGCCCTTGACCCGAATGGAACCCGGGACCCTTCAGTCCCCAAGCCAACGCTCCATCCATTGAGCCAAACCAGTTTTGGCCTTATCAATAAATATTCTGAGATAAGAGCAATATTAATAAAGGTGCCAGGCAGGCTGGGATTACCTGTCCTAGAGAGATCAGGAGGGCATGCAATGACTACACCCCAGGGCAGGGATGGTGAGCAGTTCAGGTAGAAAGCAAACTTAGTGAGCAATGTTTATATCACACCACAACACGCTGTCTGGTTATGGGCTGGCCCTATGTCCAGAAAGCCCAATGGGAGTGGAAACTCAGTGATTCAGAGAGCAGCTTCTGGAGCCAGAATGCCTTGGTTTGATCATAGACTTCCCCTGATTAGCCTTGTGACCTCAGGCCAGCGGTTTAACTCTCCTTTGCCTCAATGTCCATATTTTAAGAATTACACACACTTCAAAGTATTGTTGTTTTAAGTAAATAAAGCACCTGGAGAAGGGACCACCCCTGCCCCTTTGTCTTCTTGTTGACCCTGATTTGTCCATGATACTTCTCCCTTGATGTAAACACTGCTTCTCTTTGTCTGGCAAGTAGTGTTAGGAATTTGTATTCTGGAGACCTCAGAGTCTTTTGCCCTCACCTTTATTTTAACCTCTATCTTATCCCCTTGTCATATATATATATATATATATATATATATATATATATATATATATATATATATATTCCTCCTCATGGTATTTTTAATGGGGTGTGTGTGTGTGTGTGTGTGTGTGTGTGTGTGTGTCTTATTTCTCCTGTCATCTTCTGATTGATCTTTCTCTTATTTTCTTCATCTTTCTCCTGGCTCCCACACTGAGATAAGCTTCTCTCTGCAGGTAAAACATTTAAGATGCTCAGATAAAATGAGGTCACAGGTATGATGCCTGTTTCTATAAAGGCCCAGGATACTCTGTGGAGCTCCTTTGGAGTTTTGAGGAAAGAAGAAAGGAGATCTACTTTAAACTCTTCCACTTGCTTCTCAAAACCAGTGTCACTCAACTTGACGTTTATCAATGTAGTCACGAGTTAAAAAAAAAAAAGTTTTCGAGGCTCCCTTTTTCTAAAAAGAAAGATTTTATTATATACCTACAGGCAATTTTCAAGCCTAATGGCATTAGCTGTGTTTTTAAAATACCACATAACACCTATGGCTGTCCATGATTGCTTACCAGATGTCTTCTTACCAGCAGTTTGTTGGATTGGTATATAAAGCAGATGTCCATTATTGTGTTTGGTTGTTTTGTCTCTTAAGTCTCTTTTCAGTCCCTTTTAATCCAAAAAAAGTCTCTCCTTTCATTTCCTTTCCTTTCCTTCGAATTTTTAATATTCCATTAACCCTGTACAGTCAAAATATTAAAAATGAGAAAAGTTCCATATTTTAAATTTGGCTAATAATTTCCTCATAGTGTCCTCGACCCTTTCCCTTTATCCTGTGTTTCCCGTGTGGATTTTAGACTGTAAATTCATCCAAAATATGATCCAGTGAAGCAAGTTTGGCTGAATGTATCACAGGTGTTGCTGGGTGTTTTTGAGTGAGTTCATCACACCCTGAGGCAGGTCCCATTCCTCTCACTTTTAGTGATGCTGAGATCGATCAGGCAGTGACAGCCATATCTGCATTGTTCTGTGATTTGCCAGCAGAACCTCAACTAGGTGCTTTATTCTAAGTACCAGAAGCAAAGCAAGTCTAGCTTTCATGGGTACACCCTAGAAATACCAATGACTGGGGTGGGGATAAGCAAACAGTTTCCTTCTGGAACCCACTCTCACCTTCAACATTGACACTATGTGTATCATTGTCAAGAACTATTGCAGACACTTTATAAGTTTAACCCATATTATGCTCACACTAGCCATCTTTATTGTACAGACAGGAAATCTGAGGGACAAAGAGTTAACTTGCCAAGTTCACAGTCAGGTAGTCTCTCTGAAAAACCATACTCACAGCCATTCCCTTCCCAATTCCTGCACAGGTCACCTCAAATCTCATGTTTTCCAGAAAGTCATCCATTGCTCCAGTCCTTGCTATATCCCATTTGACCCAACTCAGCACCTAAATTCCAGGATGTTCTATATTCCATATTCCTACACAGAAGAGAGCATAACCCACCCACAAACATGAGATGTGGACTCGTGAGGTAAAGTTTATTTCAGGCTGTCACTTTTTAGTCATTTGTCTTGAGGCAACATAATTTCTCTGGGTCTAGTTTTCTACCATGACAATATTTTTCTCTTGAAGTTCTTATGAAAGTACAGGAAGAAATGTGAAAAATCTTTGTAACTTTAAAGCACTGCCCCAATATTTTCTACTCTCCTCATTCATTCTCATCATTCTCCCTCCCTCTCCCCCTCTCTCTCTTTTACACACACACACACACACACAGTGCCTTATCATAATTATAGTTTATAATTCTCAACATAAGAGATTATCTTAACTCTTCCTCTTTACTCCCGCACAATTGTTTCAAAATTTTTCATTGCTAAGACCTTTGCTATGACATCAGGTGATAAGCAGACTTTGCTGAATATTGAAACACTTGATGCCCAGTGCACAGGATTCATGCACTGGTGCAGGGGAGGAAGGGGGCGCATGTGGCCTGTGGGGATTGGCCCACTGTGGGAGCACTGCTCACCTCAGTCAGCCAAGTGGTGCTTCCACTGTGGGAGCATACTGACCACCAGGGGGTAATTCCTGTGTTGAGCATCTACCCCCTGGTGGTCAGTATGCATCCTAATGACTGGTCAACTGGTCATTCTGGTAGTTTTGGTCATTCTGCCATTCAGTCACTGGGCTTTTAATATATAGTATTAGAGCCTCTGTCCTTTATTAACCACCAACGTTTTATTTCTGTTGCACACAGATGACTCAGGAACCCAGCAGGCCTGGCCCTGGAGAGTTTCCAGGTCTAGCACTCTAATAATATTACATAGGAAGAAAAGAACACCATTTTTTAAAAGTCACATTGATTTAGATTGTACTTAATCACATTATTCAGACTTGGAGAATGTGCTTCTAATTCAGAACCAGTCTTGGGCAATATGATGAGATTGGCAAAACTCTTTGGTGTCTAACCCTTTCTCTCCTTTCTCTCCCTTACAAATCTGCAAGTAGAATTCCCTTGATCTCTGGATCTTCTTTAGGGTAAATTAATTATTTTTATTTGTATGTATATATGCATTACTGCAAAAATGGAGCATTATGTTTTATATCTAGCACAGCTAAACAACTTAATTGAAGTCTTTAGATAATATTACACAAGGCATTAGCTTCAATAGTGGGAATTGTAGGCATGCCACTGGTGTTAGAGTCATATTAAAGGGTCTAATGGAATTTAACACAGACATTTCAGAACTCATCCAAATATCTAGGAAGCAGAATACCTGTTATATTTATCTATAAGGTAAATCCATCCTTGATGTAAGGATTGAGACATTCTCAGTCACTATTTTTCTTGTGCACTTTCAGGAATTTTTCTGTCAGAAAAATGGAGCCAATCCTAACCTTACAATTTTAATCAAGCTTCTAAAGGTTATTATTTGGGTATTCAACTTGAAAAATGACACACCCAGTTGCCATGTGTTCAATACTTAACTAATAAGATTTTATTGAGCAGTTATGTGACAAAATAGGTCTTTTAAGCTGAGAAACCACACTCTGAAAAACCACACTTTATGCCTAGGCAAAACCATAAAGAAGGGAATAGAAAAATCTGAGTTCAGATCTTGACATGAAAACTTACTAATTAAGGAATTATTTAACCTCCCACAACTCAATTGTTTTCTCAATAAAACAAGAAAAATTAGTCTAAGATGCTAGATATCCTGTTTTATGAAGAATTTAAAAGAAATTATAAGACACATCATAGTCTTGTGACAAATACCAGTTTCCTCTCTATTTATAAAATACTGCACATTGTGTTGGGTTTCATAACATAAGTGCAAAGTGCCACAGGCCTATGGGGAAGAGAATAATTCTGACTGAGACATGCTTTATTGTCAGGCTGTGTGATTATGTCTAATAGAACCCTTATATATTATGCTTTTTAAAAAGTCTCACTTAGCTTTATTTTCCAGAGCCCATTAATCTCAGTTTTAAATATATAGAGAGTTTGGTTTCAGAAAAAATGTCCTCAAAGAAACAAGTTTCCAATGCAGACTCTCAACCATGGCAGAGAATTTTCTGTTTGCTCAGGAAGTGGAGATTTTCTCCTTCTCTGACCCATTCACTTTCTTAGCCATCTCTAGCCTACTGATTATATCCTTGGGCATTATCCTAAACATTACTTTGTATCTCCCATAATCCCTGACTCTTAAACTCTATGAATTAGCTATGTTTCAAAGCATGTGCACACACGTACACACTCATGGTCACACTCCACAGACATACTTTTAAATTAAACCCCCTCTCACTGAATACTTAAGTACCTACAGTATGTTCTATACTGGTCACATATAGCCAGACATTTCCCACATTCTTCTCTTGTTTTCAGATAATTGATTGAATGGCTGATTGAAACATGTGAAGTCCATGCATCCAAACAGAAGAATTCCACACGGATTCTCAGAGTCAAAGTCACATTGGCAGAAAGATTCATTCTCATTCTGTCTTGCACACATGTGTGTATTTGTTCCTTATGAAAAACATGGTAAGTAAGTGAGTAAACATTTGATTTCCCAGAACATTCACTGGCCAACTCGACATAAAGGGAAATTAAGCACATGCAATTGACAGGCCGTACCACTGGAAGAGTTTTGCTAGGCAGACCTGACTTTACACTTATAACTGTGTTCACTGAATGATATATCTATGTCTCCAAATCCATTGCTTATTTATCATTCTCCAAATCCATTGCTTATTTACCACTTACCCTATGATACTTGTATGTTTTCCTATCTTTTTGTGATCATAAGACCTGCTTTCTGCATATAAAACTTTGTACCAAATAATTGAAGACACAAACTTCTACATTTTCAATCTTGTTTAGTTATTGCCTTAAAAATAGATAAGGCTGGAGAATCATCTTATTCCCCCCCCCCCCCACCCAAGAAAAGCAACAAAAGACACAACTATCCAGAGTGCCAATATACTGGCTTAGTGCACACTGATCATCTGTGTGTGTGTGTGTGTGTGTGTGTGTGAGAAAGAGAGAGAGAGAGAGAGAGAGAGAGAGAGAGAGAGAGAGAGAGAGAGAGAGAGAGGGAGAGAGAGAGAAAGACCCTGTATAGAGGCAACTATGATGTAATGGAAGTCTTTTAACATCCTTGAGCCTTGCTATTTTCCTTCATGTCCTGGGAATAATTATTCTGAACTCAGGGTTAGAATGAAGACTTCGGGAGAGCTTCTTGTTAGCCACAAATTGCTGTGGAAATGTTGGATTGATGGCATTTGCTTTCCCAGCTTCTTTTCACTCATTTTGAACAAATGAATCTCCATTTTAATTTTAAAGGCCAAGGTCCTGAAGACTTTTTATTTAGTCATGAATCCCCACACCACCTTTTATAGTCTTTATGGCCTAAAAATAAAATTTAATGTGTACTTCCTGCTTAATGTATTTTTGGTTGCAAGCAAAGAACTGATTCCAAAGAAGTGCAGGCTAATAATGAAATTTATATGCTCACATATTTAAGACACAAAGCCCAGAAATGGGAGAGAGCTCAGAAACCAAGACTGAGGCCTCTGAGACTTGTTCTTGATCTCTGCTTCTCCCTGCAGGCCTGCTTCATTTTCCCCATTCTCCTCTAGGCCCATGGTGGGGGATGATGTCTCACAACCCCTCGAGCATATACAACTGCCATTTGAAAAAGGCACAGATCAAAAATCCAAGGGAACAAATTTTGTTTTTACCTTGAGTCAGATAGTCATACATGACACATATATGTGGCTGTCCATTATCCCTGACAGTAGATAGGGTGGGCATATATGGTATGACTGTTCTCTAAAAATGATGGTTTCCATAAGTGTAGGTACCTCTAAAGTTGCCTTATACTATTGGATTATCTTCGCTTGTGTTTTCTAATTATACCACCCTCTAGAAGATTCTAGGTTTGCAAGGCACCATGTATGATGAATCCATAAGCCAGAAAAGAATATCCCTTCCTTTAGTGTACCCCACAGCACCACAATGCATGTGGATACTTGAAAAATTACTTGATCGTTTAATAAAAACCCAGCATGCTAAAAAGACCCACTGACATTGACTATATGAATATATATAAAGTATTTTATATATATCACTATTTACATATGGCACATAGATATATATGTTATATATTTACATATGGCCTATATAAATGTATAAATTATATGGAATATATGTTGTATATTTTATATTACATGTACATAGTTTTTTAAATTTTAACTTAAGCCAAGACCTGAATGAAAGAAAATCATAAATTATACACAGTTCAGTATGTTGGGAAGAGGCATAAAGGTTGTCTTGTCTTTGGGGCCAGATGAAAAGGACAAGGGAAAACAATTGATAATGATCAATCTTTCCCAAAGACTATATTTGCGACCCTTCACCTAATATGTGTCATCATGAGAAATCCAGAGATTCTGGAGAATTTACGGTGACTGAAAGCCTCCTTATGAACATCCAAGATTGCTTCTTCCTAGAAAAGTCAGGTGTCTTCAACTAAGGTAAAGGGGATAGAAGGCTTTGTCCTTTCTTAGATCCTCCTAGGAGGAAGGGGTGCACATTTTGTTTGCTCTCCATTTTCATAACTTGGGAATTTCTGTCATGGCGGATTTATGAAACTTTAAATATTTACCACCAAAGTACATGCCTTTAAGATGCATTATAATTTTTTAACCAACATTAAAGTTTAAAAACGGAATAAAAGCTTTGCTTCATGATTGACCAAATTATCTCTCAGAACAAAGATACAGGGAAACAGATCATAGAGTGAGATTTAGAGTCCCTGGGGAACACATCTCCCATTGTTCCTTCTAGGGCACATTTGTATTTGCATGTGCCCTACACAGAGAGTTTCAGAGATGGAAGTGCTGCTCCAGGTTTTATGGTTAACTAGCTTTAGGCCATTTACATATCCAAGATGGGAAAATGACCAATAAGCTATATCAAGTTGCTGGTTAGTTGCCCTTGGATACATCCAGCTTGTACAGTGATAGCCTATTCAGTGTCTTTAAAAACTGAAATCCATTGACATTGAAAAATCTGGCATTTTAAATTAATCTCAAAGTTTCTAGCTATATCTTAAAAATTGAAGAGATGCCTATTCCTATGCAAACTTTGCTGAATTGCTAAAGGCTTCCCCATTGAGTGTTCCTGTGTTCTATATTCATCATAGTCTCCTGCCTTTGTTTCTCATAGACACTGAGATTACATGCCAGTGTCATTTAGTTGAGAAGAAGTACTAAGTGATTATATGTTTCAAGAAAAGTTGGAGAGAGCATAAGTCTTTGTGGACATAAAAAAAATATTTTCCATGTGTAAATGTAGGCAGTGAAGTAATAGAATGGGAGTCTCCACTATGAAAATAAATTTGGCCTGCTTCACCCATTTTTTGTTAAATACCATAGACCATCACCCATCTTTTATTAAATATCATAGACCCTCTTGGGTTTACCAGACCTCTTTTAGTTCTAATACTCTACTATTCTATTCTAAGTGTTTGCTCTGCCGTTTCAATAGATGTAGCAAAATAATTTTCATGTAGGCTTATGAATGAAAATGAACAGTGAAAAGAAAAGGTAATGGTTTTATAAAGATAAGAACACAAAACTGTAGATAGGAAACCAAAGCTAGAACTCAGATCCCTTAGATCAGTGGTAGGCAAACTCATTAGTCCACAGAGCCAAATATCCACAGTACAAAGATTGCAATTTCTTTTGAGAGCCAAATTTTTAAAACTTAAACTTCTTCTAAGGCCACTTCTTCAAAATAGACTCACCCAGGCCGTGGTATTTTGTGGGAAGAGCCACACTCAAGGGCCCAAAGAGCTGCATGTGGCTCATGAGCCACAGTTTGCCGACCACGGCCCTAGATCACAGCCCAAGAGTATTTCTAAAACCATCTCTACTGTTTCCACTCTCTCTTAGATGCATTAATCAGTAGTGAAAGCATTACTGAACTATTTTCAGTCCCCAAGCCTTCTTTCATTTAAGAAAACAAATACAAATCTCTTGAACTCCACAGAAATCTTTTTCATTTTCTCTACGGCTTTACATTTTGCAATCACAGTATATATTTTTCCCTCTTCTAGAAGCATAGCTCAGGTCCCTTTGGAATAGTCTTCTCTCTTCTCAGCATTTGAGTTTATATTCTACTGTCACTGAAACTAGAAGTGAACATTTTCTTAGTTTAAGGATAGGCTTGCTTCCCAAGACACACCATAATTGAGTTTGGAGCAAAACTGCTTATTACATTTTGACCATTAATGTTTCATGATGTTTTCTATTCTACTTGCAAATGCCAATTTTTACCCTTCCCAGGGAAATCCAGAGTTCCTCCCTTTTCCAGCCAAGAAAGTTACTCAGGCAGAGCCCCAAGAACTACTGGTTCATCAATTTCATGAACGAGTAAGGGGAAGTGCACTTCAGGAGGACAGTATTTCAGGAAGTGCAAGGATGACACACCAGACAACACTCATCCACACTCACACAGGGAAGGACTAAGACCCAGAAGGAGAGAAGAAAACACTGGGAAGTTTAGTGCTTCAGGAATCAGCTCTCAACTTCTCATGGTGTGTTTTAAAGGAAAATAATGCTTTATGAAACAAGGTGGGGGAGTTTTTGCTATAAGAAGTACTTATTCAAAGAACTCCTGATCAAGAAAATTGCTCTAACTGCTAGTTTTCCCGAGTTTCTCCTAAAGTAAGAATTGTATTAACAAACACACAATAGCCAGATTCATATCTAGATCTGGTCAAAGTCTGTCTGCATTCGGAGGAGGTCTGCATGGTCAAATGGAGCCTCGGATCTTGCGGTTTTTAAATAACAGAAAACATGCACTATCTTTCCCAGGAAGGGCCAGTGAGTCCAAGACTTGTGGCTGCATTTACAACTAAACTGTTTCTTCCAGGTACAGTATTATCTAAGTGAAGAACATGATGTTTCAAAAGCCATGCAGAACAAAAAGAGTGACTGTATTACACACAGCATATTTAGTTCATAAAAACCCACGAGTCCATAATAACAAAGGGAGAAAAATCATTTCCTACCACTGGAGGTTACTGGTATACCAATTCCCCAGTCTGAAAATTGGCAACTAAAAATGTAGAATAGCTATTTGAATAATCACATAATGGTAACAAAATAATGAAATCATCAGGTGAAGTTGATGGGGAAAGGGCTATTTATTCCTACAATCTCCAAGCATTCCTTCAGAGATGCATTTGATTTCTGTGTCAGCATAGCAAATTACCGTACGCTTGGTGGTTTTAAATGACACACAACATACAATACCGGGTCTCACGATCAATGTGTGGGCAGGGCTTCATTTCTTTGGAGGCCCTTGTAGTTCATTGCCAGGGGTGGCCTCCCCATAGATTCTCCCACAACAAGACAGCTTCTTCCCCTCCCCCCCCAAAAAAAACAAACAAACAAACAAAAAAAAAACAGGGCTGCAGTGAGGAAGAGAAACAGGGGGTTGCTTTTCACTGGGCATAATGTTTCCATTTTGCAGGATGGGGAAGTTCTGGAGATCTGTTCCACAGCAGTGTGAATACAGTTAACACTACTCCGATCTGCACTTCAGTGATTAGGATGGTGAATTTATATTATGGTTTTTACCACAATTTGTAAAACATACAAAACCCAGGAAGCACAAAACACATCCTTTTGTTGTTAATTTCTGAAGAATAATATAGAAGTGAATGAAGGCTGACATCCGATATGCCTCCTGCACTTACCAGTCTGTGTTGCACGCTGGGGTTCAGGTCCTAAACACTCTCACTGATGTTGACTCTGCAGGGAAGGTAGTGGCTCTTATATTTTAAATAAAAGTACCAAGAGGTAGAAAAAGCTTTCCCCATAGAGATTTCCTGCCACTGACTGCGTCCGAGAATAGATGAGGAGGACTGAAGCTGGCGCTTCTCAGAATGTAACCTGAACAAGAATCACCTGGACTCCGTTCAACTGCCTTTCCATGCAGTGAGTCAGGTGAGACCTGACGTTCCAGGGTCTAACACTCCCAGGTGATGTTGATGCTGCCAGTTTAAAGATCACTCTTGAAGTAGTGAGAGCTTAAAGCCGTGGTCCGCAAACTGTGGCTTGTGAGCAACATGCGGCTCTTTGGCCCCTTGAGTGTGGCTCTTCCACAAAATACCACGGTCTTGGAGAGTCTATTTTGAAGAAGTGGCATTAGAAGAAGTTTAAGTTTAAAAAATTTGGCTCTCTAAAGAAATTTCAATCATTGTACTGTTGATATTTGGCTCTATTGACTAATGTGTTTGCTGACCACTGGCTTAGAGATTAGAATAATCAGCAAGGGTTGAACAAACTGCAGTATTCATAGGAATCACCCAGTACTCTTGTCAATGCCAATATCTAGGCCTTGGCCCTGGCGATTATGCCTTTGTTATTCTTTAGTGGGAGTCTGGAATTTGTGTTTTTAACCTCAAGATTGTTGTCATAAGCTAATTTTGGGAGGAAATTAACTAAATAATCTTTTAAGATAGTTTTCTTTTTTAAAATATATTTTTTAATTGCTTTCAGATAGGAAGGGAGAGGGAACAAGAGATAGAAACATCAATGATGAGAGAGAATCATTGATCTGCTGCCTCCTACATGCCTCCTAGGGATTGAGCCCACAACCCAGGCATGTGCCCTGACCAGGAATCAAACCATGACCTCCTGGTCTATAGGTCAATGTTCAACCACTGAGATACTGGCCAGGCAGATGGTTTCAATATTAATTTTCTATAATTCTGCTTCTCTGTATATCTGATGGGACTAGCTATAGACTAGTTTTCAATCCATATCTATTTCCAGTGTTGGCTTGGTGTGTGGTTTCATCCCAGGGACATTAACATTCCTACTAGAATAATCCCTTTTATTTTTAATAAATGCAAATAAGCACTGTACATGGTCCCTGGCCACACCATTAGCCCTTCAGTGATAATACTTTGATTTGATTATTCTGGAGGCTTTCATTGTTTCCCTAAGTGTGTAGATTAGGGAGCAGAAGTCAATAGGGGCCAAGTGACTTGCACAAGGTCACCCAAATGGAGGAAGTTGTGGGTCTGGAAGTGACTCTCCTGTCAGTCCAAAGCTTATTCAGACACTAGATGCCTGGTACCCTGTGGTGCTACCTCCTTCTGCATGCATAAGAGGCACAGTGCCTGCACACTGTTCATATCTTCTGCTCATTAACTCAGTGTCTCCATCTACTTTTGCATCTGCTCACTCCCGGTCTTCCAGCACTGACCATCTACCCTAATTCTGGACCAGCATCGAGTTCAGACTTGCTCTTTCCAATCTCTCTCTGGTGTTTGTGAACATCCATATTCATCTCTGTCTGTAGGAAAAGCCACAGTGTGATGCAATGAGCTCCTCAGACAGGCTCTTCAAAACAGCAGTAAAATTGATTCCCTTAACTATTCTTTAATCAGAACCAGCTGCTGGGCACAGAGCCACGTGGTGGGGCTCGTGTGGTGGGGGAATTAATCCTCCCACGTGCTGATCCTCTTCTGTACCTCAGTGACCTTCAGTACAAATCACATGGAGATCATTTGTTTAACAGACGTGTGTGGAGCGCCTGCCTGCCACTGCACAGGGTACTTGGAGGTTCAGTGCTGAGCACAAGGTGACATGCTTGGGGTCCCCCTGGAGCTTCTGGTTCAATAAGGGAGACCATTGAAATGAAATAATTATAGTAATTCACGTGTGATTAACACAGAGAGATCAGAGCTATGATGGAAAGGAACACAGCTGTTAGAATTCAGTCACAGAATTGAGTGTAGCAGAAATCAGCAGGTTAATCTCATTTTCCCTTTCATCCTCTTTATTGGAGTTCTAATGTTTATAGATGTAAAAGAGCTAACATTTATTGAGTTATTATTATCTACAAGTGGCTTCTCATAAGCACTTGATATACTTTATCATATGTTAGCCACACTGACATTGTATTAGCCTTTTAAGATAGCTCCTTTCCTTCCACTTTAGTCTCTTCATTTATGAATTTTGGACAGAGTACTTATGCAACCAGCCCACAGTCACATAGTCAGGGAGCAGTGGGACACAAGTTGAATGGGACACAAGTTGAATGGGACACAAGTCTAGCTCAGTGGTCGGCAAACTCATTAGTCAACAGAGCCAAATATCAACAGTACAAAGACTGGAATTTCTTTTGAGAACCAAATTTTTTAAACTTAAACTTCTTCTAACGCCATTTCTTCAAAATAGACTCGCCCAGGCTGTGGAGTTTTGTGGAAGAGCCACACTCAAGGGGCCAAAGAGCCGCAGTTTGCTGATCATGAGTCTAACTGATTCCAGTGCTCAAGTTTATAACAACTGTGGATTGCTTATTCTCAGGGCAAGCATGCCAAACTCAAAGGCTAACACAGGCCAAATAAATGAGTAACTAAAATAATCAAGAGTGTGGGTATTGGCTCTCACCAACTCCAGTTAATATTGGCCTTAGGTGGGTTGGGTCTTTAGCCATAACACATCAAGTGTTATGGTGCCTCCAGCACAACCTCACATCCAAGTCCTTTCAGGGCAATATCTGCGTGAGTGGTGTTTTCACCTTCTTTTGTCTCCACAGGTTGTCTACACTCAAGACTCACAGGACATATACCAAGTGCTTCCCACAGCAGGGCTATTACACCCATATTGTAATTTGTCTTGATGGAGTGCCTCCTTGCCAATGCTTTCCATGTCTTCTGTCCTAGAGATGTTATAGGTTTAGCACAGCACACATCATCTTTCTCCCCAGGTGTGGGGAAAAAGAAGAGTCATCCTGCACTCTAATGCTGGACTTAGTTCTGGGGAAATTGAGACCGGCAGGATATGATCTGAGACCTCAACATCAAAGACCAAGTCACAGAGAAACACCCTAGATTAGACTCTTCTCAAAGACTAGTTCCCCCGCTTGCTGCCCCGGCTCCTTAAGCCAGAGGAGTCAATTCATTTTCAACATGCTTCATCCACAATGACATAGGCCACTTCTGGAACATAGCAGGGTCTTGGTGGTGGAAAAAAGACCCCAGGCCTACTTGGATGAGTTCTGGCAGGAAAGGTGTCTCTACCCTTCTAAGCCACAACTGCCGCATGAGTTAATTTCTTGCTCTTCGACATCTTGCTGTGCACTGTTTTATTAAGAGGAATTTACTCTTCCATTTCCTGTGGTGATTTCAAATCCCCAAGGTTACTGCTGCGCCTTACTTTATAGCAACAATTACACACCACTCCCTAAGGTCGTAAAGGATTTGGAAATACATCTTCAGCGGGACCTCTGGATGTCAGATGCCACCAGCTTGCAGCACTGTTAAGCCTCTCAGTAGAAACTCCAGTGTGAGGTGCTTAGAGGTAGGGGGCAGAGAAGGAGTCTGAAAGAACAAAGAGAGGGCTCTTTAAATATCCTGGTTCCTTCCCAACACTCCGAAGTGCCTTGGGAGAGAGGATCACAGCATGTTAACCACCATTGGTTTTCTTTTGCAGAGAGCAGTTCCCCGTTTCCAGGGGGTCTCATTTTTTTCCTCCAGCCTCTAATCGCATAGCCACATAACTCTCCTCCCAAGAGTGGTTATTTTAAATGGTTAACATTTTCAAGGAAAACTACTGCTGAGGTTCTTTTAATCTTCAGCGCCAGTTGGTAGGGGAGCCATTATTATGCTGCTTTTATGGCCCTCTAACAATTCATTCAGGGCAGAATCTCCAAGAATCATACACTCTCCAAATGGGACTAAAGGACAATGCTTTAGACCATCAAAAGCAACTTTTGTATTTTTATAAAGAGGAACACTGATACTCAGGGAGGGCATATTCAGCTCACATACTAACAACAAACTGTAAGTAAACTGGGAGATATTTTTTCTTAGACTTTTATTGCTCACAAATCCAATATTCACACAGAAAAAAAGTGATGCACTAATTCACCCACAAGTGACTTTTTAATTTTTTTTTCCAGCATGATATACTCTTTAATTCAGTTTGGCTTTATAACAATCCAAAGTTGGGGGAGAGAGGCTTATGAACAAAATAAATCAGGGGTAAGCAACCTCTGGTTCTTGAATGAATTTAATCTATGTAAAAGGGACAAGATGTACAATCTCCATTTATGATGATAGTTGGGGAAAGGCCAAGGCTTTTGAAGGTTTTAGCAGCAGCAACACTGACAACCATCAGATGAGACAGTTTCACCATGAAATCGGAATCTTTCATAGGCCTTTCTCAGGCAAGAGGATGGACAGAAAGAAGGGGGCCACCCCAGCTTAAAGAGACAGAAGGAAACTAGGCACATAGGGGCAGGACCTCAGGGAGGCAACCCAGCTGGCAGAAGTTACTCAGACAACCCAACTGAGCAAGAAAAGCTAGCTTTCAAATGTATGGCTGTTACTAAGACAGGAAACGTGCAGATAACCCATCACAAGGCAGTGAGGCAAATAAACCAATCACAAGAATGTTAATAAGACTGAATTCTTTGAAAGGACCAACCAGGAACTAGCAAGCATATATACAAAAAAAGTGTGCACTTCCTCTCTTCTCTCTCCCCAGCAGCACTAGATTCTTGGGTTGATGGCATGAGGCATCCTCTCCTGCACCCACATGGCAGCAGCAGAGGTGTGATGGGGCATTGCCTTCCCCTGATCGCCAGGTCACCTCCTGCCCCTGAGGGCTCCCAGACTGTGAGAGGGACAGACCAGGCTGAGGGACCACCTCCCCGGCCTTTAGTGCATGAATTTTTATGTATCAGACCTCTAGTTATTTTATATTAGTTTCACATGTAGAGACTAATATAGTTGCTAGACAATTATATAATTTACCAAGTGATCCCTCCTCCTGATAATTCTATCAATAGTACCCTTTTGGCATCATAGTTATTATAACATTACAATGTTTTCAGTTGTGAAAGTAATTTAAACTCTGCATGCCCCTTCTTTTTGCAGCAAAGTTTAATTACATGAAATATCTTTCCCTTTCCTAGTGTAGATGTGTCTGGGGTTGGAATTCAGGCTTATCTGCTTCCCAAGCCCAACACTTTCCATTATTCTACACGAATTGCTCATTGTCACATTTACATATAGGTGGGGGTCTAATAAAATCCCCAGAAATGTTAATGTTTCTTTTTATAAAGTCTGTCGGGGTTTAGTCTATAAGAGATGAGTTAAACCTAGTTCAAAATCAAGTAATTACTAATTTTACAGAGCAACATAACATACCTAGTATATTTCTCAGAATACTGCTAGGACAAAGTCTGGGGAGTTTGAGGAGAGTTTAGTAAAGGGATTTTTTTTTTTTTTTACAAAGGTGTGGGCAGGTTCCTGAAAACAACAAGAGAGATCTGGTATCCCCAGCAAGTGACAGTGATGTGGAATTTTTGGACTGGAACCTGGATTCTTTGTTCACCAGAGTCAAAGAATGAATCCTGAAAGAATAGCAAAGGTGGAGATTTACTAAAGAACAAGTACAGACTCCCATGTGGGGGGAAGGAAAGAGTCCCCAAAAAAGGACTCCCACATGGGGAGGGGGAAAGGGTTCCACCCTGCTCTTCTTCCACAGTTTATAAAGGCTGTAAATCCTGTGTCTGAATATCCCCTGATTGGCCACTATCCCCATTTTTTATTTGGTCACTATAGCAACTCCTGAACTCAAAGGTCACACACCAATGGGACAGGTTATACCCTCCTTCTTCATTGTTCTTTTCTTTCTGGCTTCCTTCTTCATTCTTTATTTTGTAAATATAGACTTTTTTGGCTACTTCCAGCTCCCTTGTCTTATGTAAATGCAACTGTTGCTCCCTGCACCTGGCTTCCTTGTGTTATGGAGATGTACCTTCTCCCAATCTGTAGCTCTGTTTTGGTCCATGGACCCCAATTCTAAAAAATCCCTAAGCCTTCCTATATTCCCCTAAAATTCCTGTTCCAATAGTGATGGAACCATTATTCCCCAAGACTGAAGAGGCTAAAGGAGGGAGAATGTTGAAACCCACAGAAGAGAAAGAGCTGTGTTAAGAGGGTTGGCGGGCTGAAACAGGCTTTGGTCCAGAGATGCATTCATCCATGGGGAGACCTCAAAATAAGGGAGCTAGAGAATAAGGACCCCAATTTCTCTCTCTTTCCTACAATCTCCTGCCCCCATCTCCCATCGATAGAACTGTCGCAAAAGCCAGAAAGAAGGGATACCATTCACATAGATTGGACTCCCAAGTATTTCAGCAGGATGGGGAATAATAGAAAGTGGATCTAAAACACACACATGTCCATGGAATGGAGATGCTAGTAGCACCCACCTCTGAGAGCTGTTGCAAGGACTGCATGAATTAAAGCTCTTTGGTCTGCTGGGCTCACACCTCCCTGATATTCCCAGCATGTTCTCTATAATAATCTGCATTCTACAGAGTGGACTGTGATTCCCTGGACTACAGCAGATCCTCTAGTAACATTGTTTTGTTCAGCATCCTTTTGTTATAACGATGGTGAGATGCCATAGCAACTCATCTCTTGTTGATATCAATTAGCCTATGATGACACTGCTTTTGCTATTGGTGGTTTTGGTTCAAGTCACAGAACCTATGGATGACAGTGACTGAGAACTTACTATAGTTGGTGCTACTAGCTACCGTCCATTTTTTTCTTCTTCTCATGGGTCTTGCTGTGTGAATAAGAATCCACATGGTAAATCTTAAAGGACCAATAAGCAAAGAACAAGAACCCCCTATTTCAGGCCCAACAGTTTAAAGAATAGACTGCTTCTATCAACAATACTACAGTATTGTTTTATATTTTAAAAACACACAAAAAAAAACATTAAAGAAACAAAAAGAATAGACCTCGGCTGCTCCACAGGAACTGTGTCAGAGTAGGAAGCAGAGCAGGGACATTTAAAAAGCAGCCACCCCTTTTCTGGAACACGAATGGTGACGCAGGGCCAGCTTTAGCCTCGCTCCTTCGTGATAATTGCAGCCAATTACAGGTAACTGAAATATGGTAGCAACCATACTTGGGTAAAAACTGCTATTTGAATTTTAACCCTATTCTGACTTTTGCACCTGCTTAAACATAGGAGAGTTACCTCAGCTTCCAGGTGGAGATCTGGAGGTTAAGGCAATTTTCCCGTGCCTGGGACCAGAACTACAGGAGATTGATTCCCACTGACTCAGTAGCTTCAGGGGTAGAAACTGTAGACAACCTTTAGAGATTAACCGCTGAGCTCTGCTTCTGTATTATTGACTATTGCAAGGTAGGGCCACATTCCAATGTCCAGCAGGATGTGGCTGAGAGCAACCCTGCAGACTGTTCCCAGCCTTTAGAATTTAGAACAAAGGAAAATTCTTGTGGTTTAGACCTTTAAAAGGACTGCCTACACCTGGAATGGTGCGTGCAGTCTTGAGTGTGGCCACCTGCATGTGGTGCTCTTGCTGCCATCCTGGCCAGTTTTTCAATAAATCCTTGCCTGCTTTTTTAATCAATCATCAGCCTCCAGTGGTCTTATTTTGAACCCAGGGTTCGACCCCATAACAGTGACCTGCCATTCCAGTCTGCCTGAACCTATCTCAGTTTTATCCAGAAGGCCCCACACCCTGCAGCAACACCCCCAACCCCACCCTGCCCTGCCCAGGTCTGAGTAAACCAGGATGGGTGGTTACCTTAGATCATTTACAGAGTTCAGAGCAAAGAGCCAAGTGCTTAATTAAGCTCTTGACTGTTGTTAACTTGCATCCTTTTGGAATTTAAACAGTTGCATTTCTAAGCAATCATCTGTACTTGCCTCTGGGAATTATGATAAGCATATGCTAATAAGTCAAAAAGAGGTCACAAGAATAGAAACAAAAATTAAGAGGCCACTTAAAGCAAAACAGGAAGCACATGATAACACTACTTGTATTTTGTGAAGCACTGAATTCCTGCCAGAGACTGCTCTTAGCATCCACCTATCTAGGGAACAAGGGCTTGTGGAGTGGCACCCAGAAGACTGAGCTGGAAATACAGAGGACCTCAGATCCACCACTGACTGGGAAGTAGACACAGCTACTCAAGGCATCCACTCTAGGTAGTATCATGGAATGAATTTTGACTTCTCAAGTGTGCAATACTGTACATACCTGGTGATTTAATGAGTAAAGAAGAGAGGAAAGAGAAAGATGCCTCAAATGCTGCGAACTTTTGATGAGGGTCTCCAATGTCATTATTTCTAGATGGTTGTGAATTTGAATATAAGTTGGTTTCCTTAGGCAGCCTATTCTCACCCAGTCCCCATCCAGATCCTGTTCAACATGCTCAATTACTGGGGTGGGGGTATCATAGAGAGCCAGGTGCTACTAGCCTTGAATGGCCAATATAAGCTTGGTGAAACTGATTATACCTGTGATGAGAAAAAAAAATTAAATATAATTTACCATGCTTCACGCCTTTTTCCATTCCCAAATTAGGTAATTTGGCCCACTTAGTTGTAATTTTTTTTGTAATTATATCACATGAAAGAGCTCTGCTGTGTCAGATACATCTTTGGAAAATTTGTGGTAGAAAATTAGGTAAAAAGGCAGGAGAGTTGTTTTTTTTTTTGGAGAGTGATTCAGTAAAAGAAAAGTAAAATGTAAAATAGGGAGTTTTCAGAGACATTAGTAGGACTATGATTCACTTTCATAAAATTATGTTAGGAAAATGAAAAAACTTATGATTTTGTTGTGTTAAACTGTTCTTTTAAACATGCCACCTTTAGGGGATAAAAACATGTGGATCATGAATCTTTAAGTTTAAAATAATATTTTGTATAACACTATTTTTCACTACTGATAGAACATGGCAGGGGAAATTGCCTATTCTGGTATTTTTAAAATCAATGCATAGATGCTACTTTATATCAGTGAGCATGACTTGCCCTGACAGATATACAAATCTATAAAACAGCATGCAATGTTTAAAATATATTATGCTGACATTTTAGCACCTAAAATTTTATACACAGTTATTGCAGTTTCAAACAAGTCTATGGTATGAGGTATTCTGGATAATAAAATAGTTTCACTAATTTAAAGAAAATAATGTTTAGTAGAAAGTGCAAGGGATCAAAATCAGGAAGTCTGTATGGCAATCCCAACTAGACTATCAAATTGCTATGTAAGATTGTAAACTTTGATCCACCTCTTTAGGACACTGTTCTGTTGCATTCCCATTTATTCTTGAACAACATCAGTGACAAGAAACTTACTACCTAAATGTCAATTACAATATGGAATCGGAAGCTTTTTTACTACTCTATTACATAAAAATTGACTAGTCTCTATTGCATTTGGGTAGCTATTTTTATACCTTTGCATGGAAAGTATTGTTTCACTGGGTTATGCAGATATTCCAAATATTGACACATTTTATTGCAGAATATCAAACAAATCACAATCATTCCTAATATCACCACTGCTCTCATCAGAAATGTTTTTAAATGTTGTTAAACAGTCAAGATCAGAGTGGGTTAAACACGTTTTCCAAATTTCAATTTTCTTAAAATTTTTCATTGATAACAAACATTTCATTTTCAAAAGATGTCTGTCAAATACTTAAGCTGGATGAACTCAGTTTTGTCTGCCAGTTCTTTCAAGTAAAAACTATTCTATAAAAATTGTGGCTAGTTCAGCTTGCAACTCAAATGGTTGTACGTGTGTATTTTTAAGAGCACCCAAAGCACTTCTGATGGATATGCTTAGTGAGTATTTAAACCTAATGCACTAGCCCTAACTGGTTAGGTTCAGTGAATAAAGCATTGGGGACCAAAGGGTTCTGGGTTCAGTTCTGGTCAAGGGCACACCTCAGTTGCAGGCTTCTCCTGGCCCAGGTCCTGATCAGGACTCCTGCAGGAGGCAAACAATCAATGTGTTTCTCTCACATGGATATTTCTCTCTATCTCTTCCTCTCGCTTACATTCTCTCTAAAAATCAAGGGGGGAAAATCCTTGGGTGAAGATAAAAAACTAATGCACTAAAGATTTGCAATTTAATACATTTAATATTTTTCTGCTTTATCAAGGAAATTTTTAACT
Source organism: Pipistrellus hanaki (assembly GCF_964339955.1). NCBI lineage: Eukaryota > Metazoa > Chordata > Mammalia > Chiroptera > Vespertilionidae > Pipistrellus > Pipistrellus hanaki. The sequence goes on along the minus strand of NC_140516.1, from coordinate 41,510,919 downwards.
GAGCCTCCCTCCTCTCATTTTTTTACTATAATTATACAGCAGGGGGAAATATTATGATTAGCAGGGAAACATCATGATTACTAGTACAAGTCCATGTCACCATCTTGACTTGTATGAAGGTACTAATAATTTTATCCTCCATTGCTTTTGCACCAAGAGTACTAATCTCAACACAGTGAAAAAAAGCTAATAATGTCTTAATGATGTTATAAAGATAGTTTTGAGATCTTGTGAACCCCCACAGGTCTACTAGCCATACTTTAAACATTGTTGTTCTCTATGGATCTTCTCTCTCTCTCTCTCTCTCTCTCTCTCTCTCTCTCTCTCTCTCTCTCTCTCTCTTCTCTCTTGAAAATATTATTCTTGGTATGCTGGCATCTCTCTCTTCTTCTACAATTTGTCCATAATAGGGTTTATTAAAAATATAAATCAGAATTAATCATCTCTGTATCTGTAACACTCCTTATAATCTCAAAATTTCATTATGCTTATATGTGCACTAAAGTAAAGTTTTACTTACAGTGATTCAATAACCTAATATGATTCAATAACCTAAAATGAAAACCATGTCTGGAAACATAATGAGTTTATAAAATCTTATTATCCTGGTACATCTGATGGGGTCCTATCAAGAAAACAAACAAACCACTATACGTATTTAGAGCTTAATTTTAATTTAATAGAGACAATTGGTGACAAAGGCTATGGAAAAACTAAAAACAAAACAATAGGAGAGAGAAAGAGAGAGAGATAGAGATAGAGAGAGAGAGAAAGAGAGAGAGAGAGAGAGAGTGCACGGTGGGGGACATCCATATTTTATGTTAGCACAGCAAAAATCATTACCATTCCTAGGCTACAGAGAAAAAAGGAGAAAAGGAGGTATGTGATGTGTTCTATCCCAGCAGCTGGAGTAAGTTCATTTTTGAAGTTAATAATCCATAGCAAACATTACCTGCATGACAGCCAAGAAAAAATGTCCAATAGATTGAATAGGTCTGAAAGGAAGTAGGCCAAGGATTGGCACACCTTGGCTTTGTGGATACATTGCTGAAGAAGAATGTCATTTACTGATTTTTCAAAAAATGTTTATTAGCAACCATAATGTGCTGACCCCAGTCCTGGTTAGTAGGAATTATTGTAAGACAAAGAAGACTCAACATGAAACTGATATGCTAATGAGAAAAGACAAATAACAAATCCCTCCTACCCCCAATAAAAAGTAATATTAGCTGTTCAGAAATTAAAAAGAGGATGATATACTAAAGTGATTTATTGTATTTTAAATCAGGCATAGACACAGAGGGGCACAGAGAAGGTGACATTTAAACTGAGATATTGACAACAGGGATCAGGCCTGTGAAGAACTGAGGATATAACTTTTTGGGGTTAAAGGCAGAAATAAGCTTGACATAGAGCAACAGAAAGAAGGCCAATGTGGCTGAAATTCATGGGTAGAATGCAAAGTAAAAAGAGAGTTAGGCTGAAGCAAGATTGTATAGGGATTTATCAGTCTAGAAACCTTTGCATTATGAGGTTGTAAGAATTTCCTTTTATTCTAAATGCAATGAAATGTCATTGGAGAATTTTAAACCAGGAAGTGGCATGATATAACTTATTTCAGAAGGTTCTCTGGAGGGCAAGAGTGGAAGGAGGTTGTTACTGAAGGTCAAATAACCAAGAGGAAATCTACATTGAAATCATTACTATTGGTCTCAGGGGAAGAGGTGGAAGAGCAGACGATGAGTCAGGCATTGAATCAATGAATGAAGGAGTCAGGAAATTGCAGTGGGATATGTAGCGAGATCTGATGGCATGAAATATGTAGACGCAGTGTTATGAGGGAGAAATAAAGGAGTGGTTTATAGGTGGCTATCTGCATGCTCCGAGGTTTTTAGGAATGCCTTCAGGAGTCTATTATCTAGAGGAGACTATTATTTGTAAAGAAACACCAAGATTTCTGTTAGGGCAAGACAGGGAAGAGAAAGCTTAGAGACAGAGACATGGAAAAGGAAGCTTACAGCTAATAGATCATAGAGCCAGGGCTCAATGGAAAGTTTTGTGTCAAATCAGCACTAATTAGTAACTAAAAAAAAACCACACAGACACTAGTTTGAAGAGGTGGTATCTGGCCATGAATAGTTTGGGCCAGTGATCGGCAAACTCATTAGTCAACAGAGCCAAATATCAACAGTACAACGATTGCAATTTCTTTTGAGAGCCAAATATTTTAAACTTAAACTTCTTCTAATGCCACTTACTTCTTCAAAATAGACTCGCCCAGGCCATGGTATTTTGTGGAAGAGCCACACTCAAGGGGCCAAAGAGCCGTATGTGGCTTGTAAACCACAGTAACGGGTTTAGGCTGTTGTGAGGGACAGGGATGAGGAACATGATTGCATTGAACCAGGCTATCTCTTCAGAGGATATAGTAACCAGGACAAGCTGGATATCTATTATTTATTTTCTTTTTAAATATATTTTATTGATTTTTTTTAGAGAGGAAGAGAGAGGAATAGAGAGTTAGAAACATTGATGAGAGAGAATCATCACCGGAATCGAACCTAGGACCTTTCAGTCCACAATTTGACACTCTATCCACTGAGCCAAACTGGTTTTGGCATCTATTATTTCTTAATGCATGGCAAGCAAAGAGTGAGCCAAGGACTCTTTGGGCTTGCTCTCCAGAGTGACTGAGATATGATGGACAGTACAGGGATAGCACGAAGGGCTTACATTAAGGATTATCTTAACTCTGAAGCCTTCAGGGTTGTGGCAGCACATGTTGCATTAGGCACTGTCTCTCCTCACCAAGGGGTGCTCCCAGTGGATGAGAAACTGGACAAGAATGAGTGAGTTTCAAACTTCTTGGCTATAGAAACGATGTTTTGAGTGAAAGTTGATGCGAAGACCCCAAAGAACAGTCTAAATCAGACTCACTCCATACTCTCAACCTGATATTCTGAAACTATTCAGGTCCTCTGGGGCTTGAAAGAGGATGCTTCGCACACCGCTTAACAGTGCGGTCTCTAACCAGGTTCCAAATCTCAGATTCAGTATTGGTACTGTTCACACCGTTCGGCTAATATCAGCAACCATAACATATGGGTAAAGCCTCACTAACTTTGAATAATGAGCCTAATATGATGCAGTAACAAGACTAAATTACAGACATTTTATTAACAAAAGGACATTTTATTACTCTTAAGTAGTTAATGTATTATAAACGGAGCTATAATTGGATATTACTAAGTTAAATGGAATAAGTTGATGTAAAATTGCAGCTCACAATAAAGCCACATACTTTGGTGATGTATCACAAACATTGTAAATCCTTTAGCATCAGGGAAATAATTGCTGTGGTTGAAAAACTGAAGGCAATTCCTTATTTATTGCATCGTTGGTTCTCAAAATACTACTTACAGTTTGAATTCTCTCTTAAGAAACCAAATATAACAAAATTATTTCAATATTTCCTTGGCAAAAGCAAAGTATAAAAATTCTTGAAAATCTCAAGTGCACATCATTGGAGAAAAAAATATCTTATTGTATGTTTAGATCTGGATCTGTTATAATATGTGAAGAAGACAGTGAGTGAAAAAAAAATGGCTAAATCATTTATATAATTTATATAGATGCAGGTCTTCTCAAAAATGTAATATGCTATACAGGATGTCTCTAACTTTGATGTGATTGTGTATCACCTGGCCTTTTTTTTTTTTTCCACTCACTGTCTTCTTCGCATATTATAACAGATCCAGACCTAAACATACAATACGATATTATTTTCTCCAATGATGTGCACTTGAGATTTTCTGTTAAAATGCAAATTCCGACTCTGTAGTTCAGAATTCTCCATGCGATGCCATTGCCGTAGGTCTGTGTCACACTGTGAGTAGACAAGTGCAAAAGTGCCTGCAGACTTTATGTGAGAACATTGGGTAGATAGAATGTAGCCTTTTTTATACCATATATCTTTTGTGGGAAGAAAGAGAAGTGTTAGGTTTTAAGATTATTTTTATTGCCAATTTTTGTACAGATGATTTTTTCCCTTTACTAAGTAGGATGATCCTTTAATTCTAGTCTCCTGTCTGTTTTCTTATCTACACTTCCTCTAAGCCCTTAGTGGGGGGTCTTTCATTATAGAGTATTAGGCAAACTACATGGGAAGATCAGGTAGAGATTTCCATAACCTCAGTACTCTGATGCTGGCATAGGGGCCTTGTTTTTTACATTTAAAAAATAGTGTATTATCTTTAAGCAAACTTATGTCAGTTCACTAATGTTGTTAAACATGCTTTCAGAAAATGAATTGCTTCACTTAAGAGAAAAGCCAGAAATTGCTTTTAAATTCACAGACTTACAGAATTCTAGCATGAGCAGGTTTTTAGGTGTAAGTGATATATGTTATCTAAAACTCTTGCTTTTCAGATAGGTAGATAGAGTACATCATGTACCCAGTATCCCACAGAATGATTTAGTTTCTATATTTTCCATCTTCCTTCAAATCTTTAAAGGAAAATGCAAGCCATAATGCCTCTTGAAATTAAACTGAAATACTGCTTATGTCATATACTTCTGGCCTACTAAAATAGTCATAATGCATTTGTAAGTATATTCATGTAGAACACATGAGTTTCATGCATGTACTTGTGACGTTTTCTCTATTATTTTTCAGATGCTAAACGTTTGTGCCTTGCATTGTGTTAAGAGGACGACTTTGAAGGGTTAACATGGAATTGCTTCATCTTGGCTGTCCACGTTCAAGTTTCAGGTCCATGGGAGCCTCTGTTCCCAAGCAGATTTAACAGAATGACTGTGCCGTCCTAGAAGGAGACGTGTTTAAGAGAGACACAATGCAGGTTCAGGATCAAAGACTGACATAGCTTCAGATTATTGTCCACACAGGGCGCAGCACTTCCCCAGTAATCGGTGAAATATGCAGAAGGCATGCTCTCCAGCACCAGTTGCTTGCCACTTAGCCCCGGTGAGCTGGCTGGGCTCCAGCTCAGGTAATTGCATCCTGTCTGCTCAAATTTCCTTTGCAATTTCCATCAGATATGTTATCCTCCTTAGCGTGGCTGCCCAGAATGCTAGTTTAGGATTCCCTTACAGCTGCTAAGCAGCTGTTGTGTTCAACCCAAGAGGTGACTACATTTCAGCAGTGGGTAAAACGATTCCTTGTTATTCCTCTTTTTATCATCACAGAGGCATTCGGAGGCTTAATTAATTAAGATGTTCTCAGCTTCCGAGGTGCAAGTTATGGTAAAGAGGGCAGACATTTATTATTAAGCATTTTTCAAGACTTTTGCACCTGCCTTTACCTCCAAGTGAAATCTGGGCAATGATATGGTCCTTACACTACAATATATCCTGTTTATATTTAATAAGAAAATTATTATCAGAAACAGGCATTGGTTGAAGTTAAAATTATAGATACTGCCTCTTTTATCATTTTAAATGATCTTCAGTACTCATGAAGCAAACATGTCACTTCAAACTGCATCAATAAATTTTTATTGATGGTTCCACATTAATACTTGCAGATACTGCAAAGGTGTCACTCTTTTTGTCCATCATTTCTCCAATTTTTCCATATGATTTTCTATGCATGTACCTTGCTCATTGAAATAGATTCATTAAAAAAAATAAATAAACATCCCAAAACTGAATGGCTTAAAACCATCATACTGTTACATCTCATCATTTTGTTGATCAGGAATTTGGCGATAACTCAACTAGAAAATTCTTCTTCTCCCTGTCATATTGACTAGGGTCACTGTCGTATTCATCCAGGATGGACTACTCTGGAGGTCCAAGAAAGCTTATTTACAGGCCCAGTGCCTTATTAGATCAGAATGAAGCCAGGGCTCAGCTGACTCCCTCTCCATTTAGTCTCTGGATCTCTTTATTGATCTCTCCAGGAGGGTAGTCAAACTACTATCTGGAGACTCAGTACTTCAAAAACGTGAGACAGAAGCTGCCAGTTCTCTCAAAGGCTGGACACAGAAAAGGCACAATGTCACTTTAATTCTACTTTCTTGGTCAAAGCAGTAACAAACAAGCCCAGATTCAAGGGGAGGGAAAATAGGTCCAATTTTTAATGAGAAGTATGTCAAAGGATTATGGGCAATTCTACACCACACTGACCATTTTAATAGCATTATCCTCTGTGATTACATGCAAAGATAGCTGAGTTTTAAAACAAAATAAAACAAAAACAGAAAACAACCTTTACACTAAACATATAGACACAGAAACAACCTCAATACCAACCTCAAAGCTTTAACATTGCCCTAAAGTACATTTGGAAATAGCAGAAGCTGGTATTTTCTCTGCATTGGCATGTGTAAGAGTCCTAGTCACAATAATCCCTGTCTCTGCCCTCTAAATGATACAGTTCCAGTGAGCTTCCCATTTCAAATAAAACTGCAAATAGTTTTAATCTTTCCAAGTGCATTTATACCTAGAATATTCAAAAGACTTGCTGTGGAAGGAGGTTAAATTATTCTTTCTATTTTGCTCCTGAACTTAAAGTAGAGATAAATTTGCTAAAAAGTCTCCAGGTGATGAGTGATGGGCCATTCATTGATGGCCATCAAGGCCAGGATTCCATCTTCTTTACTCCACATCTTTCTTTATGAAGATTTGACTCACAACCTAGAAATCCTTGGTGAAGTGCAAGGTTTCTGACTTCACTACAATTAAGATATTTTTGCAAAAGGTCAAATCATTTTTTCCCCCAACTAGATTCACATTTTCATTGAGAAATGTCTAAACTGGAACTACTGCGGGTGTCCCTAGTTTCTTTATTCCCCTGAGCATGGAGCAGGAGAGTATTTCATGATTGAACAATGTACAGTTCGCTCTGTTTGGCCATGTCACAGTCTAAGGTGCAAGACTATCCCAGTCTTCTAAAAGCAAAAACACATTGCCTGTGTTTCTCTTGCCTTTTCTCTAACTCTTCATGTCCTTCTCAGTCTTGAAAATTAAACTCAAGTCTCCCAACTGCTCTATAATGATATCCCATATCAATCTGGAGCATACTATCGGGTCTAGTAATAATTAATGTTGTTTTTAAACATTCGTTTAAAATCTTGCTTGGCGTTGACTTGTATTGACATAACCTTCAAACACGTGGTATCTACAGAACGTGTGAAGTGCAATTGACAAGTTTTGCTTGAAAAAGTTTGTGTTTGGTTTGGTTTTTGTTGCAAAACTAGGGCTAAGAAGGTGGCGGATGAAGAGCATATTTGGCATTGCATGCTTTACGAGTTCCAATTAGGAAGAAAAGCAAGTGAGGCTGCAAAAAACATCTGTAGTGCTCTTGGTCAAGATGCAGTTAGCGCCAGAAAATGCCAGCGTTGGTTTGAGAAATTTCGCGAGGGAAATTTTTCGTTAGATGACAAGAGTGGTCGAGGCCGTGTGTCCAATTTTGATCAAGAAGCTCTTCAAGCTCTTTTGGTGCAAATCCTCAAGTTACCCAACAAGAGCTTGCGACAACTTTAAATTGTTCACAAAAAACAATTTTCAATCAATTGCGTGCACTTGGCAAAGTCCAAAAGTTTGGAAAATGGGTTCCTCATGAGTTGACCGCCAACAACCGTAATCAGAGTCACAATTTGCAGTTCGCTCCTCTCTCGTCAAAACCATTTGCCGTTTTTAGAGCAAATTGTTACCGGAGATGAAGAGTGAGTGCTGTATGTTAATTTGAAAAGACGGCCTCAATGGTTGGACAAAAATGAGGCTCCGCAGCCCACGCCAAAACCTGACTTGCATGCGAAAAAAGTGATGTTGTGTGTTTGGTGGAATTTTAAAGGAATTCTTCATTATGCACTTTTACCATCTAACCAAACCATTACAAGTGCAGTGTATAGTGCCCAATTGGAAAGGTTAGCCCAAGCTTTAAGAGAAAAAGAACCCGCGCTGATTAATCGGAAGGGCGTAATTCTTCAGCACGATAACGCACGACCGCATACTGCAAGAATCACTGCTGAAAAACTGCGCCAGTTGGAATGGGAAGTTCTCCCTCAACCTGCATATTCTCCTGATATTGCCCCTTCCGATTACCATTTGTTTCGTTCTTTGCAAAACTTTCTTCTTGGAAAAAAATTTAATAATGAAGAATGCCTCAAAAATGCATTGACCGAATTTTTTGCATCAAAATCACAAGAATTTTACAACAGAGGGATTAAAATGCTTCCTGAGTATTGGGCACAAGTAGTAGAAAACAACGGCAACTATATTGTTGATTAAATTTTGTTGTGTTGTTTAAATAAATTCCATTTAAAAAAAGTATTAGAAAACGACATTAATTATTACTAGACCTAATATATCAGAAATCAATTATACTTATTCTTTTACTCCTCAAAAATTTTAAAGCACATTCCCTGTGTATATTCTGCAGATATAAAATCACCATGTTGATCTTGTTGCAAAGGGTTAAGAGCATTTCAGAGGAGAGTCACAGAGTTATCACTACACACCAGGTACTATGTTATGATATGAGGGCTTCACGTGCATCTTCTTACTGACAGCTCCCAACAATCCCAGAGGGCCACTGCAGTCCAAGGTCACATTACTAATAGGTGGCAGAAAGAGGACATAAGCCCAGAACTGTCTAACTCCAGAAACAAAGCACTTGGCCATTAGGCTATAATGTATTTCGATAATTGTATTACATGTATGCATTTTCATACGGTGCATGTGTCTGTAGATATAGTCATTCAGGAAAATATATGGTGACATTTATATTTCAAATGCCACTTCTAATATAAGAAATGCACAAAGAGCTATGAGACTTCAGGTGGAAACAAAATAACTTCATCCAAAATAAGGTTCATGGCACTTGACAGGAGCCTTATCAGGGGGATAGTGAGAAGTTTGGTTTCATATGGGAGAGGGATGGATGAGCATGATGAGAAAGAATAGAGCAGGACAAATGTCAAATGTATGCTAAAAAGTTTGAATTTGGTCACATGGCCATTGCTACATTTTTAAAGGTGTTCAGTGTGGGTTGACGAGATCAGAGATGAACTTTAAGAGGATTAATCTGTCAGGTTGAGCAGCAGGATAAATTGGAGGAGGACCATGTCAGAGATACAAGTTAAGCCTTGCCCTTTTAATTCTTAGAAAAGCAATTATGAGTTCATTGAAAAAGTGCAAAGACAGCAAAGCAATGGAAGTCTGACTTCATCACATATAGAATAGTGGCTTGTTTGTTGATGGGTTGAAGAGTGCAGTTCTTGAATTGTTAACTATTAACAATAACAACAGTACCTGACAATTTTTCTCATACTTTCCTCCTTTCATTGGACCTTCATTGAATTTTAAATAGACTGCTGACCCCACAAAGCTGAGGGTCATAGGTTAGCCAAATGCTGAGGATATAGTTGCAATTCAAAATGTTTGGCTAATTTGCTAATGAACCTATAAGCAGCCATTCTCCTTCTGTTCTTGGATACATTCTCCAAAGTGCCTCCACTCATGGTTACCAAAGCATAAATAGTAATCACAAAAAGTAATGATAATACTATCCAGTAAATGTTATTACTGATATTCAGCATGAATCAAATAATTTAAGCACAATTATATAAGATATATTATTATTCCTATTTTATTCATCAACAACAAACTTGGGCAGAGAAGGTTAAATAATTGCCCAGGCTTTTATACTCTGGGATTCAAATGCAGACAATATGACTCAAGCTTATGTGCACGTAATCACTGATCTCCTGAATCTGGAATGTTTAGTCTTGGTTCCTGAGTTTCAATGAGACAAGAGACTTTCACTGAAGGCCTCAGGAAGAAAAAGCTATATTTTAATATGTAAAAATATATTTTGGAACACTCTAAATAGAGACAGTTGGCAATGTATTATCTATACTTAGGTTATAGTTTAAAGACTGCCTACATTGCAAAATCTCAGTTTAAATTTAACTGTGTTCTCCTGAGCTTAACATGTCTAATGGCAAAAAGGGAATTTGAAAACCAGTGGGTGGAAAGAATCCAACCTTCTTTTTCCAAAATAAGACTCAGTTTCTAAATCCCCAAAAGATTTCTTCCTCCTCGCAGTTGGCTGCCAGGAACAGAGCGAGTTCACCACAGCCCTGCAGAAGATTTAATGGGGTAATTAAGAAGTGTGCTGAGAATTTGGCCCAGGACTTGGCTCTGTTTTCACTCTGCAGATTTTGTGTTGGTGGAGGCAGTTCAGGCAATCCGTCCTTTTTGCTTGGCAATGCCAGAGACACAAGTCAGTTCTTGGAATGCAGCAAGGGAAACCATACCGAGTGGGTAGCCAAGTTTGGCAGCAAGCATAGAGGCTTGAGGGGTCCTCTGGCTGTAGGTAGTGTTCCTCTAAAATAACTCACAGCAGCCAGTGGCAGGGGAAAATGCCATCCCCCCAACCTGCCCAGACTTAGCTTCCATCTTTTTTTTTTTTTTTTTGCTTATTCTATCTATATCTATATCATCTATATCTATATCATCTATATCTATATCTATATCTCTATATATCTATCTCTATCTCTATATCTATCTCTATCTCTATCTCTATATCTATCTCTATATCTATATCTATCTATATCTATATCTATATCTACATCTATATCTATCATCTATATATCTATATATCTATATATCTATATCTATATCTATATATCTAAATACCTAATTATATATATTTATATCTATCTATCTATCTATCTATCTATCTATCTATCTATCTATCTATCTATCTATTCTAGAGACCTGGTGCACAAATTATGCACAGGTGGGGTCCCTTGGCCTGGCCAGTAATCGGGGTCAATCAGGGCCATCTCACCTAGTCCCAATCAGGGCTAATCAGGCCAGCTGGGGAAGGGATCATGGGAGGTTGGCCAGCCACAGGAGGTTGGCTGTGGGAGCAGACTGACCACCAGGGGGAAGCTCCTGCATTGAGAGTCTCCCCCTTGGTAATCAGTGCACATCATAGAGACTAATCCACTGGTCATTTGGTCACTGAGGCTAATATATAGATATGTAGAGTTGCTTTTTAAAAGAAAGCTTCACATGATATTACTAATCGGATATGTGAGAAATGGTATCTTTAGAGGTTGTGAATGTTTAATTATGAGTGAGATCAATCATTTTTTCATATATAGTGATCAAGATATAGATAAGTCCTAACCAGTCTGGCTCAATGGATAGAGTGTCAGCTTGTGACTAAAGGGTCCCAGGTTCAATTCCGATCAAGGGCATGTACCTTGGTTGCCAGCACATCCCCAGTAGGAGGTGTGCAGAAGGTAGCTGATTAATGTTTTTCTCTCATCAATGTTTCTAACTCTCTATCCCTCTTTCTTACTCTCTGTAAAAAATCAATAAAATATATATTTTTTAAAGATATAGATTAAAAGACTGAAAATGTCCAGAAACAGATCCACAAACGTATAATCAACTGATTTTTAACAAAGGGACTAAGACAGTTCAACCAAGAAATGATATTTTCAACAAATGATTCTGAAATAATTTTATATTCATACAAAAAGAAAAGAAAGGAAATCAAGTCGATAGCTCACACTAATATAAAATTTAATTCAAGGTGAATTATAGGATTAACTATAAAACCCAAAGCTAGAAAACTTTTTACATTAACACAAGAAAATCTGCATTGCCTTGTGTTAGGTAAAAATTTCTAAGAAAAACACAGAGTATGAACAGCAAGAGAAAAAATAGATATAATATATTTTTTCAAAATTAAAATTGAATCTCTAGAAAGATACTGTGAAAAAAAAATATAAGCCATAAACTTAAAGAAAAAAATTTGAAAAACAAACTGTAACCAGCATGCATATAAAGAGCTATCACAATTAATAATAAGCAAATAAACAATCAAATCTTGGGGAAAAGGGAAGTTTTTTCAACAATGGGTCCTAGATCAACTGCATAGCTATATTGGGGAGGGGGGGGCGGGCCTGACCGGAGGGATTGACTTATTTCACAACATATGCAAAAGCTAACTTGAAATGATTTATAGCCTAAATAAAAACTAAAATCTGTAAAACTTTTAGCAGAAAACATAGGACAAAATGTTTCAACCTTGAGGTAGGCAAATATTTCTAAGAACACAAAAGAACAGATTGAAATTCATCAAAAATAACATTCTTTATCTTTCAAAAGACACTGAAGGAAACAGAATTGTGACACCCACCCCCCCCATGCCCAAATCCCTATGAAAATTATAAATATATTACCTTGTATGACAAAAGACACTTTGTAATTCCTAAATTAGGTTAGTAATCAATTGACCTTATAATAGGTAGATTTTCCTAGATTTCTAATCACAGGAGCCTTTAAAAGTTGAAAAGGGCCAAAACCGGTTTGGCTCAGTGGTACCATGTTTCCCCGAAAATAAGACATCCTTCGAAAATAAGACCTACTTACAGGTTTCCTTCTGAGTGAAATATAATGCATCCCCTCCGAAAATTAGGCCTATCTATCTCCAGACTCTTGATATTGCAATAAACAAGCCATTCAAAGACAATTTGCGACTGGAAATTAATGACTACATTGAAAATAGAATGGAGAGAAATCAACGTGGAAAATTTATGAAACCTAAACTGCAAGAAGTTGTGACTTGGGTGAAGAATTCATGGGAGCAAATCACTGACAGTTGCATTGCAAATCACTGCGAATAGGCTACCTTGACAAGAAGTACTCATTTAAAGACAGTGCTATTGCTAAATATGAGAGATTTGGTCCACTGATTCTGAAAGAAATGGAGTCACAAGAAATTCACCAGGAAATTCAGGAATTGGATTGTTATGATGATGTTCCGGAAGATGATGACATGATTGTCATTGAATAAATGAGTAAATTCTTGATACTGTAGGATTCACAGTTTGTCTGGTTTGTGTTGACAACTACCATACTACTGTACCGTATACAGGTAATAAAATTTCCTTTATTTTCATTAAACAATAAATCTGTACCATATTCTTCTTCATGGAAAAATAAGACATCCCCTGAAAATAAGACCTAGTGCATCTTTGGGAGCAAAAATTAATATAAGACACTGTCTTATTTTCGGGGAAACAGGGTAGAACATCGGCCTGCAGACTGAAAGGTCCCAGGTTCGATTCCAGTCAGGGTCATGTAAGTTGGTTGTGGGCACATCCCCAGTAGGAGGTGTGCAAGAGGCAGCTGGTCGGTGTTTTTCTCTCATCGATGTTTCTAGCTCTCTATCTCTCTCCCTTCCTCTTTGTAAAAAATTAATAAAAATATATTTTTGTTGAAAAGGAAGACAGAAGGAAATGCTGTAGTGATGTGAACCACAAGAATAATTTAACATTACTTGGTAGAAGAAGATGGAGGAGACTTCATGTCAAGGAAACAGGGTCTTCAGTCCTACAATCACAAGGAACTAAATTCTGACAACTTCAATAAGCTTAGAAGCAGATTCTTCCCTAGAGCCTCTAGAAAGAAGTACACTTCTGCCAACACTTGATGTTATCCTCTTGAGACCCTAAGCAGAGAATCCAGTCACACTGTGCCAAGCTTATGATGTACAGAACTGTTAGATAATAAATGGGTGCTTTTAAAGCCACTATGTGTATGGTAATTTCTTACACAGTAATCAAAAAAATGAATATAGACACTGTTAAAATGAAAAGGCAAGCCTCAGACTAGGAGAAAATAGTTGAAACACATAAACGAAGAATATATAGAGAACTCCCAGTTTTCAAGTTGGACAAAAGTTTGAACAGATAGTTCACAAAGGAAGATATATAAATGCCCCAATAATACCATGCAAACATGTTCAACATCACTAGTCATTAAGATTCAAATTAAACACACAGTGAGATAATTTTTGAATAACCTTTAGAATGGCTATAATTTAAAGATTAGCCATACTAAGAGTTGGAGATCATAGCACAAGTAAAATTATTATAATTTTCATACATTACAGGTAAGAAAGCAAAATAAATAAATAAGTAAATTAATTATTTAATTAATTAAAAAATAAAAACACTCCTTTGAAAGTGATCTGACAGTTTCTTATAAAGAAAACAGAAAGCTACCATGTGACTGTTTTTCCATTCTTAAAAATTTACTCAGAACAACTGAAAACATATGTTCACACAGGCTTGTACACAAATATTCAAGGCAAGATTTGCTTACTATAGCCAAAACTGAGGCAACATAAACACTAACCAAATGTCTATTGACAGTTAAATGGATATATTTTTCTAGATAATGGCATGTCTCTAGAATAGAATACACTCAGCAGTTCACAGAAACAATCTACTGATATGTACAACAAAATGGTTTGATCCCAAAAAGTATGATGACAAGTGCCAAAAGTCAGACAAAAAATGCAAACAAATCCACAGTGACAGAAAGCAGGTCAGTGGTCACCTGGGGGCAGAGAGATAAGTAGAAAATAAACCAGCATGAGAAAAGTTTTAGGTGACGGAAATACTTATTACCTTAATTGTGATGATGGTTTCATATGTACATACAGGTCAAAACATATCAGATTGAACACCTGAAATATGTGCAGTTAGTTACTTCAACTATGTCTCCATAAAGTAGTTTAAATAATTACATGGCCTACAAAGCACATCTTCTAGCCAGAAAGGCCTGGTGATGGTCCCCTAGTTTAAATTCTCAGGTGTCATGCTTATCATAAAAGTCAGAAGGATACTCTACAATAATTAGAATTCTGTCACAGAATGACCCAATTGGGGTTACCTCTGAGGCAGGTGGGAAAAGGGTGCATTTTCCATCTCTGTCTTATCTTATTGCTTATATGAGGACATTTACCTTCTAAAGAAGTGCTTGGCGGTGGCCAACTGCCTTCATGCACCTGTCATAAGCCACCAACTCACTGAGTTTGCAAACACTGGGCCCTGCAAAGCCATAATGATTTCTCAGGTTCAGAATTCAATCTTTAGAAATCTAAATATGTTATATCTGGGTTCTGCTATTACCAAGCATTGATTGGGGTTATTTAATTTTGGCTGATGGGATGAGCTAGAGAAAAATCTCAGAGACTCCCTTGTTTAAGATAAAAAACATGCCCTGAGGAATTTTTTAGCAGCCCCAGAATAGCAAGATGATTTTATTATATCTATGAAAAAAGGAATTTATCCTTAAAAAAGGAATCATATAGTTTGAATATTTTTGTTATTCCTAGGCCCACTTAAAGGTCTTCCCACGGCTAGATCCCAGCTCAGGATTCTCATGAAGACATAGCTGATGGTGGAGCAAGAATCCAGGAATTGTCAGTACCAGGGAGAATCTGTCTCCTCCAGGTAGAAGTGCCCACAGTATAGCAATACATACCAGTCCCCATCCCTCTGTGTGTGTGCTACAGCCCCTGTTCAGAGAACTGTTAGCTGAAGTGGCTGTGACCTTTCCTCCATTAACAGCATTCATGCCAGTTTGGGAATTAAAAGAGGATTTAGTCTCTGTCACTAGCAGCAAGATTAGCAGATACCTCACTTACGGGTCCTCAAAGGACGTCATTCCTGTCTTCTTAACAATCCTTATTCTCCAGAAAAAGCATTTCATTACAACTGGAGTATGAAAAGCAAGCATTTCTTTTAACCTCGCAGTACCTAATTTTCTAGTTATTCACTCATTCATTCATTTATTCAACAAATGGTTCATGGATAACTATTGTATACTTGTGCATTCCTGGTAGGAATCAATACCAAAATCCAGGTCTTCTATAAACCAGAGCATTGCTCTATTCTTTATATCAATAATATTATACACTATCTTTTGTGAAACCATTATTAAGTACTAGCTATATTGCATACATCATTTCCTTTCATTTCCTTTCCTCACAATTCAAGTTAGATATTATAAGTATTGAATAGTTAACAAAATAAAGGTTAAACAATTCAGCCAAGGTCACCAGTTTAACAATTGTTCAATCAGGAATTTGAACACAGAATTAGGATTATCTCAAACCCATGCACTTTCCACTCCTAGTAGATTACCCAGCATGTTTGAAGTGATTTTAATATGCTGGTGTTTCCTTATTCTTAGCACCTCAGCAAATATGTTCACACTATTATCTCTGGCAAATTTATAGAGAATTATAACAGTAGGTGACATCTGGCTGCAAGGACCGTTGGCTAATTCCCACAGTCCAGTTTTGTGTTTTACCTTTCAGGCTCAGAATTCAATTTGTCCATTATCAGAAACTAATTTGCTAAATTCACAGGAATCTGATATATAAATAAGAATTCTAACTTCTAATTTATAAGGTTAAATAGGACCAGAAAACTGACTGGAATATTGGGCAAAGCGCCTCATCCATTTCACAAGTATTTATTGTGTATTAGTGCCCGCAGAATTCTAGGTGCTTGCAGAGAAGACAGTAAATTTGATTAGTAAGGTCTCACATCTCATGTGGATGACATTGTCAGTTCTGATGAATTAGATTGCTAGTTGGGAGGAAAACACTCACAAAAGCCATAAGATGCTCAGCTTTGACTGTGCGAGTTTCAATAGTCTATGCGTTAACCAAAAGGACATTTCTAGCAGAAGCCATGGTGTGCTGGGGCTGCCTCACACAAACTCTGGAGAGTCAACTGTTAAATTTTCACTTGTTTTGTGAGTTGGCTGATGTTGAATTGGTAGTCAACATCAACCATCGTCAATATATTCATGTCATGGAAATTGTCAATCTTCGAATCAGAGCCCCTCTTCTCTGTCCCCATGAAGACCCATGGTTAAAGACTTACTGGCCATGGTTGGCTAGAGGAGCAGATGCCTGGATGTGAAGACCAGGACAAAGACTCGAACTTCCTGAGATTCTAAAGCCTGTAGTTAACTTTAGAGATTATTAGAATTCTGATAATAGCAAAAGCCTTAGGATAGATACACTAAGCTAGGGGAGAGTGATAAAAGGAAAAGACTGAGAAAAGAGCTTAAAAATAATAATCAATGATCAGGCAACGAGCAAAGCAAAGAAGGTGCACTAGGCTTGAGGTGCCAGGAAGGAGTTTTAAAAGGGAAAGTGTAATCAGGTATTTCCAGAAGGAAGTGCTCCACTTTTCTATGGCCATTGTCTGAAGATTAGAAAGTGTCCCATAATTTTGGTGGCTCTGTCAAGATGAATTGTTGATAAACTTAGACAAAGCATTTTCAAAGAGGAATGGGAAATGAAGTCAGATACACGAAAGTGGAAAGTAGGTGGGACTGAAGTGGAGATAGCAAAGATATAGAACCTGAGAGCTCATGTCTGATGATGGGGAGTACCCACCCCGATTTCTAGACAAAGGAGAGTTGTACATACTTATTCTAATCCTCATCTCTTAGATCCCTATTTCTTTTTCTTCTTTCATGCAAGAAATACCCTTCTGTTAGCACACGCCTTCTTCACCCCGGTTAAGCAACCGGTTGCTCTGTTAAGCAACCAAACTCTCCTGAGATTTCTGACACCCAAATCATTGAGCCTGGAAATTCAACTGCTTATCATTTGGGATAGTTTTTCCTACAGATGGCTAATTTTATTCCCTGCATGTTGATTTTTTCACTTAATGTTCTGCTCAGAAGGTAATCTAAATTTCATGCTTAGGGAGTACCCCACTCTTATCATGAACATATGCTCCAAGAGGGAATATTTTCTCTGCTCATTTTTAACTCATAAAAGATGCAGCAGGCTTGAGGGAGAGGAAGAAGAAGAGAGGAATATGAGACTTGCATTGCCTGCCAGTCAGTAACCATGCCATCCTCATCCCAGAGAAGATGCCTGATTTATATGCAACTAAGCAGGATGCCCAACCTCTGTACCATGGTATTCCTCTATCCAGGTTTCAGCTAATGGAGCTGGGGATGGATAGCTACTCAACGATGCTTATTTCAAAATCTAAACTGAGACAGTGACATGCTGGCTCAAAAAGCCAAGCTACATTAAGCAGATACCCTACCTCCAAAATTTCCCTCTAAAACTGTGCTTGAATCCTTCCCCTTGCAGGTGCAAGGGCTGGGAGAGCAGTAAAAATAAAGATAAATACAGGCAAGGAGGAAGAGGAAATCAGAGATAAGAGCTCTCATGTTTCCTGAGAGACAGATAGAAAGGTTACCAAGGAGCCTCCTAAGAACTGAAACAGTTGGAAAGTCAGAAACTAAGAAGAAAGTCAAATCCAAAGACAATTTACTCAAGATCACAATTCATGCTAACAAATGAGCCATAATTAACATAGGCATGGCTGTTATCCAACACACTTGCTTTTCATGATTCCAACTCAATGCCCTCAGCAAACATCTATTACTAAGTAAGCTCTTACTCGAAACCAGACACACACATAATAAGGCATAATCTTCACTGCCCTCAAACAATTCCCAGAGTGAGAAACAGAAAAGAAATACCTAGGTGCTAAGAATTCATTAGAAAAGGCAGAAGAGGAAAATTAAAAATAGCAGCTAAAGTCACAATTTTGGAGTAGGAAATTTCTGCCCTTTTTTAAAGGACAGCCTGATTTTCTACAAGCAAACAGAGGGGAGCTTGTACTCAAGAGCCTGAGCACAGGATACATGCAGCTTATTGTGTTTATAAACATTGGTTCATTACTTCAGACAATATCTAGTCCACTTGACAGACTGGTTGATTTCTCTCCACTACAAAGCTATAATCTGAATGCTACCTCTTGGTTTTACAAAAAGGAATATGTCAATTTGGCTTGGCTAATTCCTATAAAACTCAAACATATTTTTCTTCAATGAGAGCCCGAAATCAAGTCATAAGAATATACACATCAAAGTCACCCAGATGAGCATTTGATAAATGGGAGTGATTATAAACTGCCTATGATTGTTACTTGCACTTTGAGATGAAAATAAACTAAGGCTTAATTATGTCAAGTCACTTGCCAAAGTTAGCAGCCAGAGATCACAGGTAAGACCCAGTTCTATTTTCCCGGTCTTCATTATTACACCTTGCAGAAGGTATCATACAGAAGACGTATTACCCAAGCAAACACATTCATTTGGTAACAGCAAGGCAGTCAACAATCTAAGTTATGCATTCACCTATCATCTTCAGAGGAACCATTGCCATTAGGAAGGACAGTTGCAAAAAACCATCTAGAATAGGCTAGATTTATAATTAAATAATAGATAATGGGGACTCTCCCTCCAAGGAACACAACCTTGCCTTTTCTCTACCCTCCCCCTCCCCCCAATTCCTCAGGCAAGTTATCATTAGCTTTCTCACTCCCAAGGGCCATTTATTCTAGGAATCACTTAATAAATAATTTCATCTTACAAAAAAATGAAATAATCTGAGTATTCAATTTCTTTATAACATTAAGATCCCAGATGTCTTCCATACACACACAAAAAATGTGTGTGTGTGTGTGTGTGTGTGTGTGTGTGTGTGTGACATATGGAAACAAAAAAATAAAAATTCACAGTAATTATTGGAATGGTTGTTGGGAATGATGAGCTAGTCCTACTTAATTAGCAGTAATTGAACAAGGTAATATGGCAGGGCTTTCTTTAGCAAATGGATATGTTGAAAAGTTTTAATTAGTAAGAAAATCTCACTAGTTGTAGCTTATATTCCCACCTGCCAGGCAAAGGCCCTGTGTAGTGATGAAAACACAGAGGAGAGTCATGAAGCAGTTCTCCAGTCATTTAGAGGGAAACAGGACAGCCTTTTAAAGTATTCATTTAGTGCTTACCAGAGGCAGGGAGAGAGAAAATCCATAAGCCTTCCATTCACACACCACATGTTTCCACTAAACAATCACTTTCAAGAAAGCTCCACTTGTGTGTGGATAATAATAATAACTATTGAGTTTGAGGTTCTTAGCAGCCACAGAAGAAAATTCCTGGTGGAGGGAGAACTGCCTGCCATCCAAGGCTTGTTTCTGTGACAGGCCATGTCCTCTAGCCTTGGGGGTAGGGAGGGTCCAGCCTGTTGTATATCTCATTATCTACACCACACACACACACACACACACACACACTGATTTTCATCTTCCAGAAGTCATCAGCTTGGGCTCACTGCTGGAGACTTGAACTGGGACACTAGTTATTTGTGTTTGGAGATGCTTAGGGGAGCTGATTTTCCTGCTTCTTGAGATATTATATTGAGGATGAGGATGGCATAGCTGTCCTACATATCTTATATCTGTAAAGACACGTTGAGTCACAGGGTTTGGAGTGTCTTGTTTTGTGATCTGACCCCCATAGGATGGTGCCTTAGGTTGGGTTACCTAGAAGCAGACACTGAGACAGAGATTTGGGGTATGCAATTTATGAAGAGAGGATTCAAAAGAAAAAAGTATGAAATGGGAGGAAGAGTTAAGCAAGGAAGCAGTTTCAGGTTAAGTTTAATTTGGACTTGATCCACAGGGGGGTCTAGAGCATACATTACACACAGACTTGTCTCATAAGGTTGGGGTGTTACTTCCAGGAGAGTAGGGATCTCTCTGGGGCAGGAGCAGCTGGGAGACCTTAGCAGCTGACACATACAGATGCTGGTGTTGGGTGCACTCAAAGAAATGCAACCAAAGATATGCAAATACAGGTGTAGGGAGAAGCCAGGAAATTGCCTTCATACTCAGCTCATTGTTGTGGCAGCTCCGTGCTTGTATATTAAATTCATTACAGAATAGGTTATTTCATTTGATTCATACAATGACTTGATAAGATATGCAAGGCAGACACAATTTCCTTTCAGTACCAACTTCTACTTTATAAAAGTCAAACATGTTTTTCTTCATTGAGAGCCCCAAATCAAGTCACACGAACAACACAAATCAAAAGCATCCAGATGAGCATTGGATAAATAGGAGTGATTGTCTCATACAATCCTCATTCAGTACCATGGAGTACCTATATTATTATTTGCATTTTAAAATAAAATGAAACTAAGTCTAAGTAATGTTAAGTCACTTAACAAAGTCACTAGCCAGAAATCACAGGTAAGACCCAACACATATTTTACAGAGCAGGGAATGTGCTCAGAGAGACTGAATTGCTAGCCTGAGTAAGCCAGATAACATGAGAAAAGTTAGAACTAGAATCTAGGACATCTGACCTCAAGTTCTGGGTCCCTTTTTTGGCATTGCTGTCTCTTGCCACCCTCCTGGTAACAGATGAGAAAAGTAAGATACTGGCAGCCACCAGGACCTAGGAGAGAGGCAGGGAACAGATTCCTCCTCAGGGTCTTCCAGGAAAGAACCAGCTCTGCCCATGCCTTGATTTGGGACTTCTGGCTCTAGACCATAAAAGAGCCACTTGTGTGTGACCATTTATCATAACATATGGGACACTAACCACCTGTTAGTGATGCTCCTTGGAGATCCTCTCCATAACAGCAGTGTGGATAGAACCACCAGGCTGCCCCGGCCCAGAAACCTAGCTATCAGGGAACAAGCCCACCAACCAGCATTGTAATTTGCATTGAAATGTGGGTGTTCCATAGTCTCCCTGGGCCACAGACCCACACAGAACGCTCTGCCCTCAGCTCATGGGGCAGCATCACTGAAAAAAAAAAATCCCTTTAAACCTGACTCAACCAGATCTCCAGACTCCTGGGAAATATGCTCACATGATAGAGGTGCGGTCCATTGGGAAAGGTCTTTATCAAGCAACACAGAGTGAATTTTCAATCATTCAGATATCACACTGAACAGACAAACCCTGTTAGGATGAGTTCGCTGAGAAAGAAAGAAAACAAAACAACGTAAAATGCCATGGCTGGGGACACCCAGGGACTAGCTGGGGCTTTGAGCCTTCATGAATCTTAGCAGTAGCCATCTAAGAGTAATTCAATCTTTTTCACTTCACAATATATATTCATGTCAGTGGCTTTCAGATAAGAAAAAGACTTTAGTGAAAAATGAAACTTCTGATGAAAAACTGGGAAGATGGTGAATGATATACAAATATTGCTATTCCCTCCCCTCCGTCAGAGAGAACCCACATCTTGCTGCAATCCCAACCCTGGATGGCAGTGACAGGGGAGGAGGAAAGAAAAGAAATGTTGGCCTTTGGGGCAGAAAAAAGGAGGAGTGGGGGGGGGGGGGAAGGGGCAGGGGAGGAGATAGGACAGGAGAAAGAAGGAGAGGAAAATAACCTCAGCATGTTATCATCTAAATATCCTAAAAGAGGCAGGGAAATTGGCACATAGCTGATAATAACCATAATAACAACGTTAATGACAGGCTGTGGGAAGGACCTAGCTTGGTCTCAGATCTGTTATAATGAAAAGGAGACGTTCAGCTGGAGACATTTAGAAATGTGTCATTTATCCCAGGACAGCCCACTAGCCATGTCTGCGTCTGGCCACTTATCTCCTACACTGTCCCAGACCTCATTTTGCCTCTAAAATGATTGGTATCTTGGCGCTTCACTGAGACTCAACAAAAGAACAGGTGTAAACATTCATGGGTTGGTGGAGTTAGTTGAGGGGCTCTCTGTTCTAAATTAGTTCCATTGTTTCCTGCACAAAGGAAGGGAGGCAGTGCTGGGTTGATTGGTTGGAAGAGGGCCCCTGAGGCCCATGAAGCTGGGACACGAGGGGGGGAAGGAACCCCCTTAGGGGTATGAGCCTTCCTGTGCCTATGTCTGCTAGTTCTCTCTTGGGTTCTGACATACAGGTGTCCTAGCAAAGTGCAGAGGGAAGGAGGGCATGGGCAAAAGGGCTGCTCATTTTTGCCAAACGTGTTATATCATTTATATTTATGATTATATTCTTCAAAACAACAAAAGAGAAAATTGAGGCATTGGGAGATTAGAGACTTAGCACCACAAAGCTAATAAAGGCAGAAGCCAGAAATGAATGCAGACATAGCTCTGAAAAGGCTAAATACTGATGGCAATATCATGCTTCCTTCCCGAAAGGTGCAGGCAATGCCCTAGGTGAGTCTGTGCTGAGAAGTCATCTGAAAGCTAAGAGTGGGAAGGACTTCATTTGAAAGAAGAACGGTTGCATAATACAAAGATAAACACTTGTAATAGCATATTCTTTAAAAATAAAATTGTTTAGAGAGCAGACTATTTTCCAAAATTGCGGGGAGAAGGGGTTCGTTTGAACCCTACCACCCCATGTCTCTCATTCAGGCCCGTGGCTTCCAGAGCTCCAATTGTAAGCCTCTACCCATCGCCCTGTATCTGAGTTGGGTGGGTGCCAAAGCTCAGGGAAGAAATTTGACCCAAGTTTACCCCTGCTTAAAATACCTTCCCACACCAGGCAATGCCTGCCTCCAGCTAAGTTCTGCACCTCACACTTCATGCACAACCGCCTGCCATGTTTCATAACCACTTAAAACCTTAATTGGTGTTGTTCTGTTCCAACCTTAGTTAACAACGGCAAATCACGTATGGATGGATGTTGCCAGCAAAATGGCTACACGAGAAAGTTTGTCTACTTTTGTGAAAGGAGTAAGACAAAGGAGTCACAAAGAGCAACATAAAAGCCATTTGCTTTGCCAAGAATCTTGAGTAATGATTTCCTGTATCTTTAATACTCATTTTGAAGTACCTAAGTAATAATAGCTTCTTTTTCCACTTATGAAGACCTATAAACCATCCTCTAGCAGGTATTATGCTTCCACAAGTCTGTTTTGAAATTATTGTGCATCTATGACCTCTGAATGTTCCCATTTTAACGATGCTTAATAATCAGGATTGCAGAACAATCTCATTACACTTTTTAAAAGTTTATTAAAAAGTCTCTAATGAAATACTGGGAAACTCACTAAATCTGGAACACCATTATGGACATTTGATGTGACTTTTACTTTCTTCTTTATTGTTTTAAATTATGAAGTAAATGCATACTTACTATAAAACTTGGAATATTATAGAAAATATAAACTTATGTGCAGATCAGATGATCAACAATATTATAAATCCAAATCCCTGATATTTTATTTAATTCATAGTTGTCTTTCTTGCCCATTTTCTGCCATTCCCTTATCCCCACTCATCCTCCAGTTCTACCACTTCCTGCACATTCAGAGCTCTATCACTTTGCCAGAAAGAGAAGGGAAAGGAAGATTCTAAATGTGAAAAAAAAACAAAAACCCAAACTGTGAGCTAATTCCAACATTTTTAGTGCCTAGTGTAAATCTAATTTCCTTTAATAACTATTTATTAAATTTTACCACCACCCTTTCCTCTGGAGGTAGGGGGTGTAGAATTATCCCTGTCAATCTCTCTAAATTATCAAAACACTTTGTTTCCCTAAAAAGTGTTATAGAAAATGGAATAAATATTTACAAGAATGTTCCTTAAATTTTAAGTTCTGCCAGAAAAGGGGTTGCATAGTATATCTGAAGTTCCAGCACCTCACACAGCACCTTGCACAGGGTAGTTAGTTTCTTAGATTATGCTCAATACATGTTGAAAAAACAGTGTGGTTTTACTACTAAATCATTGTAGTGGACATTCATTCTCTGTCTTGCACCCATTGGGCCTCCATAACCACTCACTTATTGCCTTGGGTGGTGATGGAGGAATAGCTTTTCTCCTAGTATATTCAGTCTAAGAGGAATAGTAAATTCAAATGCCTCCACTCCCACTTCAAAAGCCAAGGCAACATTCATAGGTTTATTCCCCTACATGCTTGCCCTACAAAGTTTACTTCACTCTTTAGTTTTCCAAGGCTGTTATGACAAGTGTCACAAATCAGGTGGCTTTAGTTTTCCAAGGCTGTTATGAAAAGTATCAACAATAGAAATGTGTTATGTCACAATACTGGAGATTAGAAGTGAGAGATTAAGGTGTCAGCAGGGTTGGTTTCTTCTGAGGCCTCTTCTTGACTTACAGATGGCCAACTTCTTCCATGTCTACACATGGTCTTGCCTTTGTACCTGTCTGTGTCCTAATTTCTTTTCACAAGGACAACAGTCTGATTGGATTAGGATTCACCCTAACAGACTTATTCTAACTTAATTACCTTTCAAAGGCCTTATTTCCAAATACAGTCACATTCTGAGATACTGGAGGTTAGGGCTTCAATATAAAAAGTTTGAGAGGATACCATTTAGCCTATAAAACTGATGCAATGAGTATGGATCAACCTAAACTTTCCCAATTAGAAAATTTATCTGGACTTTTGAATCTTCAGTAAAATGGGGATAAAGAGGGCAATTGAAGTTCATTCACTCCAGAATGCCACCTGCTTCCTGATCCTCGTGCCTCTAAATACATAGTCCTTCCTGCCTCTTTCCAAGCTGTGCTCTCCAGATCTGAGTTGAGTCCATGGCCTCCCACTAGCATTCCCACAAATTCCTATTTGTTTGAATTAGCCCGGATCACTGTTTATTTTTTTATTAATTGGTATATTTTAAATATCATTTCAAAAACCATATAGAGCTATGCACACTGACCTTGACAATGTAGGGCTTCACCACTCCAATGAGAGGCACCCTAAGACTCCAGGACTGATCAGGGATCTCCATAAACAGCTTTTGTGCCCAGAGATTTGGATCTCCACCCATAGGTCAGGATCTAAAAGGTGAAGGAAAAAAAAATTGAAGGGTAAATGGAAGATGGACACATCTTTGACGTTAGGCTCCCTCTGAATTTTAGGTTAGGGTGAGAAGACATTTTGATTTGTGTGAGACAGCCCAGTGCCATGCTTTTTCCCCCCAGAGTAATTATTAATAGTGCTCCAACTGTGTCCCAGTTTGGATTTAAAAAAAAAAATATGGTCACCCAAAGGAACTATGTTTTGGTCATTGATATATTCCCAGAGCCTAGTAGAGAGCAAATGTTCAATAAACATTTTTGAACGAATGAGTTAATGAAAGGGATCTTACCTCCTGATCAGATACATATGCACATTTATTTTTCTTCTACATGTTGCCACTCACAAGGTATAAATCATTAAGCCAAGAGGGTTTGGAAGATCAGCACATTGCTATGGAGAGCTCCTAGACAGAAATGAGATGGGTTTGGAGACCAGCCATGTTCCTATTGGCACCCATGGGAGTGGCGGCTGCCTCTTTAAAAACAGATGCATATCAAGGCAAGGTGTGAAGTCCACCTACTGTTGGAAAGTCTGCCAAGATCTGAGCTCCACTGGGCTCAGAGCTCTTTCTCCCCTTTTCCCCCCATCCCCAATGCTGGTTGAGGCTTCAAGTTGATCAGTGGGCAACCACTATGCCACTAATTAGGAGGCACGAGGCATATAATAGCATGATTAGCTCATGATGGGTACATGCTGCCTGGAGTTGTCTTGTTACCATTATAAATAGATTAGAAATCTGGGAGCATCTGCATTTTCCTCTCATAGAAGAGAATCTGAAACTGACAGGTTGAAATGAGAATGTATCAGGTAAAGCTTTGTACTGAACAAAAATCACCTTTAGTTCTCTAGGCTCATCTCTCCTATCCTTCCCTTGGCACTCCTCCCTCAGAATGTCCCAGCTGCCAAGGGAAGCAGCCCAGAAATTCTCTAATTGAACCATAAGATTTTGGAAGGTCAATGCAAGAAAACCATTCAGGGGTCCAAGGACCGGGTGTGTTATTTATGGGGACAGTTATGCTTCCCAGGTGATTTTATCTAGAAACTGAGAAAGGCAGATTAATGATAAGAGAAACAATTCTGTTCTTTCTCTGTTGTGTCTGCATAGCCTTCTGTCTCTCGCTGTCCACTAGGCTGGTACACAACGTTAACAGCAGCCAGTTCTTGGAAGAGTGACAGCAATAACCCTTTGCAAGGGAGAATAAGCAACAAAAGACCCTGCATCCTAAGAAGAGCTGTGGGAGAGGCTCCAGGGAAGGCTTTCTTGGGAGAGAGAGTTCCCTGGAGCCCAACAGCCTTCAGCACACGGGGACACTTTGAGGAAATCTCTGTCCCTCGGGGATCAGACCACATACTTTCTCAAGAGCAAATTACTGAAGGCCCCGCTTTATCTGGTTCATTTGTAATAGCTGCAAACAGCGCCCTTCCCCAGAGACTCAGCTGCAGTGACAGATGGCACACGTGCCTGTCATGATCTATTTTCCTGTCTTTCCTGACATTAGAAAAGAATCTACATCCTGTGCTCACGCTCTGGAGGGGCTCTCCTGAAGCTGTGACCAGAATTGAAGGCAAGAAACCATGTCCTTGGTACCTCCGGATCTATAAACGTTCTAGACTTACAAATAACTGTTTCATCTGAACATTTCAGTGGGTGAAGATGAGAAGCTCAGGTCAATGACCCTCAGAAAGGCTCTGAGGGACCCCAGGACCTGAAACTGCGCACATCATCACAAGACCATTGTATGAGAAGGAAGAGTCACCAAGAAACAATTTCTAAATACTGGAGCCCAAATGCTGTTTTTGTTCCTATAGCATGGCTACCTCCAGGCTGCACTGAATTTGGAAAAAAATGAACCTGTTTTAGAACCTGAGAGCCTCCAGTCTAATTTTAAGAGGCATTTTTGGCAACCCTGATTAGAAGCATCGTTCCTTATCCCTTCCAAATGGTTCAAGAAAAATTAAGTCAGTTGTATTAAAAAAAAAGTACTACATACACACACACTAAAAGCAGCAGTGAATTTTGGAATCAAAGTATTAATAGTGAGTTTTAAGCAAAATTATCTTCCATCTGAAGGGGAGCTGGGGAAGATGGTATGTCTCCCCAGGTAATTCTGAATTCTTTCCCTGGGAGTACAGCCCTAGATGGGAGACTGTACAGATCATTTTTAGAACTTGAGGCTAGGGGCTGGAGGAACAGGGGGGCAGAGGAAAAGGATCCACCATGTCAAAACTAGAACCTCCCAGATTCTATTCAGTATTAGTCAAGCCCTAGTCACTGTGTGTTTATTGAAATTATCTCATTTGATCTGAGGTCCAACCCTGCGAGATAGATGCCCTTATTGTCAATTTACAGCTAGGGAAACTGGGCCCTGATTATAGTATTATACCCCTCTGGGTCTGAGATAATTAAAAGTAATGGATCCAAGTTTTATTGAGACTCTCAGTCTCCAATTGAATTTAACTCTGGCCAGGCTCTCCTATTTTAAAGGGCACTCATGACTGTGCATGGTAACTACTGTAAGTTTCAGGGACATCATGATGACATGGTGCTTTGAAAGGCAGTCCTTGGGCTACATCTGGTCTCCTTTGGCAGGACCATTGGAGCAGACAAGAGAATTTGGCAGGATCCAGTGCATGTGTCAGGATGTGGCTTCCCGTTGCCTATGTTTGCTCTCTGGCCTTCTTCCTTCTGAATACGGCCAACCACTCTAAAAGGTGAGCATGCCAGCATGTGAAGCTGGGGCCTGGTGGCTATCTGTTGAGCAGCCTCACTTCAAGCAGTTCAAGCCACAGGCTGCTAAACAAGTGTGTCTGAGGGCAACAGCATACAGAGGGCTGTAAGCCACAGAATGATAAGCACACTTGGCAAGTTAGAATGTCAACCTTTCTGGACATTATAAATGGGAGCCATATTGGCATATCTATTGGGCTCCCTACTGATGCTCAATGATCTGCAGTTTAATCAGCTTTGTACTTGTTAGGGTGCCCTGTGGTGGAAAGAAGACTTGGATTCCAGCTTCAGCTCTGCACTGATTTTCTGTGCAACTTCCGGGAAGTCACTTCCTTCTCTGAGTCTCAGTATATTCCTCGACGGTTCTCCTACATACTGCCCATTCTAGTCATCTCTCAGTAAACTCCGAAAAGCAAAGCTAGCCAGTGAGGCCGGCCATAAAGTGTATTCCTTTTACAAACCAAGACATTGCGGTCCAGATGACTTGCTGAAAGTCAGAGATTTCCTAATTCCTGGCTTAGCAATATTCTTTCCTAGGCCCAATCCATCACCACCTTATTCGTAGTGTGTTTTTGTTTCCAAAAACTCAATTAAGCCACTTGCTCAGAGTTGCAGCTGTTGCCCAGAAGGAAATGAATAAATTTGGAAGCGGTTCTCACTTCTGTAAATTAAGATGCCGTGTATCATGGTAACAGAAGCCATGGCAGGTGACTTTCTCCAGTAATGCTTCCTGAACTATTTTGTGACAGAAAGAGCAATTCTTCTCAAACATCAGTGCACATGAGAATACTCAGAGAACCTGCCTGTGGTGCTGATAGCTGGGCTCCAACCGTGGAGTGCTTCTGAGGGCTTACTCCTAAGCTCTAGGATTGCCTTAGAGAAGACAATTCTGAAGCAAAGCATGTCCTCACTGCTTGTGAGAAACCCAACATAGAAGCAGCTGCAAGTCAAGTGCACCCTCTGCCATCAGTCTTTGCCAGTCTAGTACTGAGAAATCTGAGATAACTGTGGTGCTGGTGGATCCAGAGGCTATATTCTTAGTGTGACTCAGCCGAATAAATCAATGATCTCCTATTGTTTTACCACTTTATGTCTTTTTTGTCCCTTTTAACCTGGTGGAGCGATTTTATCAATCTGACATAAATTTAACATGGTAAGAACTCAGATTCCATTGGAAAGCAAAAGAACAATACATTTAGAGAATGCACATTTGACTTGGGACAAGAATATTAGACATTTTACTCTATTTGGGATGCTCAAGACCATTAAAAAATCCCTTAAAGATTTGCAGGCACTTTAAGTATGAACCACTAGTAAGAGTGGGGGGAAAACACACACACACACACACACACACACAAACACAAAAACAACAACAACAACAACAACAAAAACCACGGTTACTTCTTTCAGATGTATCATAAAGTAACTTCTCAATATTTGAGGAAGCATAGCTATTAAAAAGTAAATATAACTAAAGAAAAGTTATACTAAGAATAACTTTAAATACATTGCAAATAAAAAAGAGCCTACCTTTGTTCAATCCTACATCTTCAATTTGAGTTCAGATCATATGACTCCAGAATAGCTAGTTAGTATCTAAAATATAGAAGCAAATGATTGACCAAAGCATTCTGGTTTCTTGGCTATCTTTGATACATGAAAATTTATCACATATTTTCAGCACTATAAATGCTAAAACCTCCAACTTATAGCCCTTATTCTAGATACTTAGTTCATGTTTCTTTATTACCTAATGTAGAGACAAGTCACTCACCCTCCCAAATTCCTACTTAGTGCTGGGCAAGAGATTCTTTACTGTTGTGATGCATCAAACAGCATGCTTCTAAATAAAAACAAAACAAGACAAAAACAAGCAAACCACATAAAACAAAACAAATAAACAGAAACCAGAATACAAAAGCAGGGTCAGGGCAAAGAAGATATGTCTTATTGATTTCTTCTCCTGTTTTTATTTTTTCTGCTGAAATCTTCAAGACATGAGTTGGTACTACACCTTTATCATTCACTGAGACCTGGGGTCAGATTCAAAGTCCATATAGATACCCAGACATCTGTTCAGAAATCCTGGCCACAAACATTGGGATGGAAAACTTGGATAATGATTCAAATAGTTCATCTAGTAAGAGTTCATAGAAAATGAGAGATCCTAAAAAGTGAATCAGTACATTAAACTATTATTACCAATTTTCCATGCCCTCTGTCAGCTGGAATTATAAATCCACACCATTTGTCATGTAATTTATGAGTGGCTTACACCATAGTAGGCAGAGTCTATTTCCCTGGACCACTGATGTTGGCCATGGCCATGGAGTTTTTTTTAGTCAATGGAAAGTAGGCGACAGGTAAATAAAATGACCATTTTGAGCCAATGTGTTAAAAACATAGATCATTCTACTGGTCTCACTTGGAATTCTATAATTCACCATGAAATAAAACATACCCTGGGGAGCTGCTGGTCTCAGAATGACGACAATTCATCGAGCAGACCTGAAGTGACTGAAGCCTGCATCCAAGCTAGCCAAACCACAGCCAACCTGAAGACTTGAGAGAGCATAAATATCTGTTCTTATAAGCTACTAGATTTTTTTTTTTGCCTTGTAGCATTATTGCAGCAATAGTTGGCTGATACAATAGATAGAAAAAACTGTCCAAAGAAATCTCAGACGGATAGGTAGCTTTGATGTACAAAAATACATTTATTTTCAACAATTTCAAAACCACTGTCTTTTTTTATACAGTAGAAATATTCAAATGGAACAATAAAACCAAGAACAGTATATGTACATATACTGTATATATAGATATGACTCATGCATTTGTATTCCAGTGTGTAGTACAAGTTTTGCAATTGTCTGACCCATTTAACCCTTGAAACAAAAAAACACGATCTTGAGAAATACACCTAATCTTGATCTAAGCTGCAATCAGTCAGATTTCTGTGAATCATTTTCTCTCAGGGTCTCATAGAGAGAAATGTGAACAGCATCCTACAAATATCAACAGGTAGAAATTCAGCCTTTCCTCCCATATATATATACAGACGAGATCGGGCGCGCTCAGGGTGGTATGGCCGTAGACCCATATATATATACAGTATATCATTTCCTAAAACAATATGTACAGGCTGAGCCTAAAAAGAAAAAAAGAAAATAAAAATGCTTACAGCATGGCTTAAAGTGACCTTACTGAAAACAACTGACATGAATACATGTGTAAAAGGGCTGGGTTTCTGGAAAAGAGAATGCTGGCCTTAGAAGCCACTCACTCCAGAGGCAAGAACTATCTTAAGGGAACTGAAGGCAGACATTTGACTTTAAGGAAGGTGTGTATATCTGACAAGCAAATAGCACAGCTTTGCTAAACATCATCTTTGACTAATATCATTAAAGACTAGACTCCTATTTGACTCACCGGGTTTGCATGGACTCATGATTCCACAAATACCACCTCCCTCCCAACCTCTCTAACTCCTCCCATGCCAAGAGGCACTCACTGGGCTTCACCTACTGCCCAGAGGACTATCTTTAGCTAAGAACAGCCCCATCATTCCCCATAAACACTATACGTTTCTTTGGAATCCAACCAGAAAGCAGTATCATTTTCATGTTCAGATCCATTGCCTGGCATCCTTAGAGAAGATCATTTTCTCAGGCTGATATCCTCAATGTTGTCCTTTTGGAGGGAACCCTTGTACGCCCATCTGGATCTCAATCTGAAGTCTCTAGTGGGCTTCATCTTGCTACTTCTTCCATGTCACTGATGGGACAATAAGACTCCATGTTCTACGATGTTACTCTAGTCCTTCCTTTACCAATTGTCCCAAAGAAGCCCCCCCACCCCCCTTATGTACATAAGTAGAAACCGGCTATGGCATGGACACAGAGATGCAAGAGTTAATTGTGACAGACAACTGGAGAGCATCCAGAACCCAACACATCAACTAGGCCTGGGGGTTGGTCAGCTCTGAGGGTGAGTGCATAAGCCAACACACGCTTCTTTCTTTTTTCTGTTTTCTTTTTTACTAAACATTAAATTATTTCTCAGGAAATAAAAAGCTATTTACATTGTCATTATATACAATTCGCCACCGGTAGCCTCACTATTGACATGCACGAGGCAGGGCCTCTTTCACAAAAGTGTGCACGCTTCTTGCAGTCATGTCCACACCCCACCAACTAACCTCCTGCACATCTGACTGGGAAATGGTTTACCTTTTAGGGAAGTGTGCTGGTGGGGGGTTTGATGATGATTTTGGGGTGGGTGGGAGGTGAATGAAAAGCCAACCCAACTTTAACAATGACAAGATAGAGAGACCCACAAGGGAAAAGAGAGACCTTGCAGAATAAAGCAAGAAGGCCATGGGAAGATACATACTTTGCCCATAGCACAGATACAGCCATTTATTCTTTTTTTTTTAATCTCATTTCAATCAGTTAAGAATGTCTTTGCCTCCCAAACCTAAGCATCTGCCTGGTATTTATGAAGGGGCCCTTGGTAAACAAAGGGTAAAAAAGACTTTTTCATCCCCCCCCCCCCCATAATAATAGTAATAAAAAAAAAAAAGTCAGAAAGATGGTTGACCACGTGGCTTGTTGGTGTTAAACACTAGTGCAGTTGGGAATCTCCTTTGTGCTTTCGCTGTTTGCAATGGTGGCAATGCTTCCTGCAGGGAAGAGAAGACAGAGAGAGAGAAGGATGTAAATTTCATCAGGGCAAGAGTCTTTGTTTTATTTCCTGCTAAATACCAAGCCACCTTGAACAGGTGCTTAATATGTATTATTTCATAGGGCACCTAGATATTCTATCCTATCAGCTCACTGGCTTATTTCCTCTACATTTAATGTTTGCCATCTCCCACACCAACACACAAGGTAGAAGCAATACCTTGCCATCTTATACTCTACTAATAACTATAGTGATGGCCAACATGTACTGAACACTTACTATGTGGCAGGCATTGTGCTAATAATGTAATATCATTCCATTATCACAACAATCTCAGAAGGTAGGCACTATTATTCCCATGTCACAGATGAGGAACATGAAGCACAGGGAAGTCACAGGGCAAGTAGAATGGTAGACCAAGAATATTGGCTGAGAAAAAATGGGCCCAGCACCATCTAATGCCAGAGATTACATATGTGATGATTAATTAGGACATTCAATACTTTTGCTCCATAGAAGAAAAAGTTCAACAGTGATGGATAGTTAATCACATCTCTTCCTTACTCTTGATCTACTTTTAAGGGGAAAAATTCTGCCAATTTCATATGGGCCAGAGGTGGTGGGAAAAATTTCAAATATGTGTATGTCATTGTAGCCAGTTCTAGTACTATCTGAAGAGCAGGCCAAGTGGGTTGGCTGACCTAGTGTTTAGAGATCAGAGGACACAGCACACATACCTATGACCCGGGTGTCCAGCTCTTTGTCCAGCAGTTCCTCAGGCTCGGTGAAGTCACTGAGTGTGATTTTGGGGGCGTTTTCACTTTGGCTCACTGACCCAATCATCTCCTGCTCCTTGTCATGTTGAACTTGAGCATAGATATTAATCCAGGGGATTTTCCTACATGGACAGGAGCAAAATAACATTATGATCACAGGGCATGTGAAAGTAGTTATTTGGAACCCCTTGGCAATAAGCAGGGGGAAGAAGCTATTTAATAAGACAGGCCAATGCCATGGAAAGGGGCTGCTCACCTAGACACTGGGGTCGTGAGGCTAAGAGACATTAGACCAGAGACCCAGATGCCCAGGGGATGTGTAAGCCTCAGGACTCCCTGAGGAATGCACCTTCTTCTGCATAAAAACCAAGCAGGTGTAAACAGGAGGGCAATGCCCTCCATCAACTATACACTAACAGCCTTAAAACATTTAGCCATTATTATGAGTTTAAAAGAGCTGGACTTTGGGACTCATAAGGTTGTATCAGAATAAAAAGACATGTTTTCCTAAGGTTGTATCAGTTTAATCAATTCACATTGGTCTCCTTTATGAAAGGCTACAAAATAAAGGACATAGAGCCATTGCTATTCTATTAAGAACACTATTCATAAGCTAAGTATCTTAGTACTTCCATAGTCAGTTTCCTCATCTGTTCAATAGGAATAACAATAGCTCCCATTTAGGATTGTAAAGAGGATTAAAGGAAAGATGAAAAGAAGCTAAATAACTTCCTTCAAAAGACACAGAAATACTGGGTTTACAAGGCAGGCAGGCTTGAGGTTAGAGGAGCTGGCAGATTTCAATGAAAATCCCAAAGGAATCATCTTCTGATCCCATCTATTATCTCCTGACCCACTGTGCTCCAGCTTCTGTGGCTTCCTTTGAATTCCTATAATCCAGTGCTTCTCAAACCATTGTGACTCTGTAGGTCTGGTCAGGATGGGCTGAAATTCTCCATTTCTGCCATGCTCACAAGGAGGCTGATACCACTGGCCTGAGATCTAAACTTCAAGTTGCAAAACTCAATACATCAAACTCATCCCCATCTTGGGGACTTGGAAGCAACTCTTCCCTCTGTCTGCAACACACCTCCTTCTACTCTTCTCATGATACTGTCTTTCAGAACTGGGCCTCCATGTCATTACCAAGAGGTCTCTCCTGATCACTTAACCTTTCCTCCTATAAATATGTAATGAGACAGTGTTGATGAAATAAATGAATAGGGTGTTGGTTTAGGGTGATGTAACAGGCAATGTTTGTTGACTTGTTTTCTGTCCTACTAACTAGACTAAAAGCCCAATGTCCATACAGTCTGTGTTTTTATTTTTACTACTATATACTTAACTTAGCACAGTACTAGGCACGTGGTTTACATTCAATATGAATTAGTTGAATAAATAAATAAATGACCTCAAATTCTGGGCTCTTTCTATTTTCTATCTTCATATTATGTCCTCAGACAAAATGATGACATTTAAAAAAAATGTAGAATATTACATCTAGAAGAAATCTCTCTACCTCATTAAATGAGGAGGAAATTGGACTGTTGTACAGACATTTCATGAAGCTGATTATTGGTACAGATGTTATCACAACTTGAGACATCTGGCATCCACACCAATCCAGAACATTCTGTGCCTTCCTAAAGGAGAGTCACTCTGTTGTCCTGGCACCAACCAGTAATATTTTCAAACTTCTACCTTCTCGTCCCTACTTCAATCCCTAGTGGATATAGAGTGTCAGGATATTCAATAAGGCATTTTTATAGCTAGTTAAGAAGGAAAGATCCAAAAGACAAGTTTAAAACATGGGTAGTTTCTACCTTTCCTTTACATTCAATTTTCATGTCCTTAATGGTTGCTTTCCATAATGAAAGGAAATGTCCTCCTGACTCATACTGGTCTGAACCAGTTGAACATAATTTACAAGAACTGTGACTGAACACATTATGTGAGGCAGCTAACCTCAGGCTCTCTAAATGTGTCCAATTAAAAACTCATGCTGGCCCCTACTTTCTCGTCTAAATAGAAATGCAGCCTAGTAACTTAGATTCCCTTTAATCATAAAAGTACATATTACTCAGGAACATTGGGATCAACTGTAATATTTATTTAAGTGCTGGGGGGCAGAAAAACCATTTCAAATCATACAAGCCTATATAACTTCACCCTCACCCTTTCCTGCTCACTTAATAATATCTCTGAGAATTTGAATAAATTTGCCCTTAGAAAGTTTTCCCACTTTATTTCAGTCTCTAAAAACAGATTTTTCAACATTTTTAATTGATGGTTGGAAGGAAATAAATTTTGTTATTATTTTCAGCATTCAAAACATTGCTACATTAGTTTTCATTTCTTAACACAGCCACTTGTAGGAATGTTGAGAACCTAAGACAAAACGGAACTCAACAGAGAAGAAACATGGAAAGTAGGTTTAGAAGCATCTCTTGGGCTACCCATTCATATACATTTTAATAGGAGCAGTAAGATGGATCACCCCAAGTGATCTGTAAAACACTTCAGTTTTTATTTGTTTGTTCCAGCTATGATAAGTGTTATGAGCACCTGGGAGAACATTTAGAAAAAGTGAAGTAGGCTTCAGACTATGATGAAAGCTTTACTTAAAAAAAAAAAAAAGTACTGAAATAAATATAAAAGCGCAAAAGTTTTATTGTATAATCAGAAAAAATAAAAATCCATTCTATGGCAAGGATATCTTTGTAGGCAGTTTTCAGGAAATAAAAGTCATCTCATAGTGATTTTTAATTATATTGCTTAAGACATCAGATAATATCAGTTCTATATCAGAATAAGATCAAATGTGAGAGACAAGGTGATATTTACTCAAAGGTAGAATGGGGCTCAAGGTAACTCTATTCTCCTTCCCCTGTTGGGGAGAACTTAGGATCTTGAGATGGTGATTCAGCACCTGGCACACAGAGGTCACTCAATGAATGTTTGTTGAATGAATGCATGGTTAAATGAGTTCATGCTGGTGGTTAGAGGGAGAAAGTTTTGGGTCTGAAAACTCATCATGGCCAGGGATCTAGAAACAAAAACAAAATTGCCCTTTCTCGACATTGTTATCCAAGTGTTGACTAAGCAGTGTAACAATTTAAATTTAACTTAAATAAAGTTAAATAAAATTTAAAATTCAGTTCCTCAATGATATTAGTGATGACTGTGTTAGACAGTACAGATTATGGAGCATTTTCATCATTGTAGAAAGTTCTGTGGGACAATAATGCAAGAAGCAAAGGAGACGCTGGAACTCAGGGATAAGAACCTGACCCTCCATAGAACCATCACTGGAGTTCCAGGAGATAAGGAGGAAAGGAAACCAAAGGAATAAAACAAGATCCAACAAGACCTCCACCAATATAGTTATAAACTAGATAGAGTTCATATTTTTAAACTTATTTATTCTCTGACCCTCAACCATTCCTACTTTCCCCCATTCCCAAATAGAGCTTCAAGGAGAATTAATGTCACATAGTTGGGATGAGTTTAGGAATATTAGTTATAGGAAGAATCAACTGCCATGAATCTAGCCCCAAGAGTAAAATTGAGGGATGGTAGCACATACCTTTTAAACTTGTAGATCAAAAACACAGCCAGACCAACAAACACCACCGACAAGAGCATGAGCATGGCTGAGCTGCTGCGCCCAGCACTGGAGTCCACCAATGGAGCTAGGAGGGAAGAACATGCTCACTTGGAAGCTATTAGCTGAAAAGCAAGTGCCTCTTGGAGAAAGGAGGCCAGGTGGGTTCCATCTGTATATCCAGTTTCCCTGCACACTATCTGGGCACAGGATCCCTGGTCTCAATGACAAATTGTATCCCCCATCACAGCTTCTTCAGGGAAGTAAACACCTCTGCTCTCTGGGAGAGGTTTGCCGCTGTTGGTATACATTGAGCAATGTGTGTTGGATTAAGGGGAGCAGAAGGAGGATGTGAAATTCCTTTCTCTTAGCCTGAGTGTCTGTTAACAAGATTACAATAGGCTCATTGGAAACTTGGGATTAAAGACAGCTGCAATGTTTCAGTCTCTTCTTTTACATTGTGCTGGTGAAACAATGCTGGATGAGCACATCTGGAATCTCCACATCTGAAAACTCTTATAGAGATAAGGGACATTTAGCAACGAGGCTCTCCCAGAAATCCAGCAGTGGATGCTCAAAGGAACATGCCTCCTTTTATTACTCTTGCAAATCAGCCAACTAGAGTGAATCCCCGTTTCAACTTAAACTTCTACATTATAAATAGAAGGGAGTTTTAAAGTAATTTCATCTGGCCTCCCAATGAACATTCATAGAATCCGAAAATCCTAGAAATTTAGAGAGTCTGAGGACTACCTAATATAATCCCGACTGTTTCAAATTTTTTAAAAATTCAAGGCCCAAAGAAATTGTAGGTTTTCTCAAGGATCATCCAGGGATTCAATAGCAAGGACACTTCTAAGAAAGTCTTCTTGCCACCTCAACAGGAAGCTTTGAGAAAGACGTAACTAATCTTTCTTATTTCTCCCCATGAATCCCAACACGCACTCACCTAACGTCAGCTGTGTGACATACACAATGACTTGAACCCCTGGCTTCAGTTCAAACTGGACCAAGTTTTGGTTTAGAGCATTAAACAGCATCTCCACGATCTAGGAGGGGGGAAAAAAGAAAGAGACTTCATGGGAAGGTGTGACATGCGACAATGCTCCCCCATTGAGGAAGACACCAGGGTCCATAGGCAGGAAAATGACCATGTTCAACCAGTGGACAGGCTCTTGGGACATCTTTATCCATTTGGGTTTCTCGGAGCCCTGTGCAGCCAAAACAGTAGTTGGTATCATTCACAATGTTTAACCAGCACTGGAGAGGATGGTGAGACAGAAATCTATGTCCAAAGTCTCCTAGCAGATTCAAGTTGATAGTAGACATTGGTGTTTTATTCAATACCTAGTTCAGTGCATTTTATTCATGCCTTTTCACTTACCATAGAAACACCAGTGGTGGGGTCCAATGAAAGAAAGCCAACCCATCATTAGTTCTTTAATCCGATCAAGCAATACCCCCAGGGAAGAGAGGTCCCTGCCAGGATTAAAGAGACACGTATACACCAGCCCACTCCTCTGTGCTGTTTTCTCCCTTATAGACAATGGGAGGCAAACATCAAAGCAGAAGCTGCCTCCTTTTTATGGGATAATTTTTCCTCTTTACTTCTCCCCAGCAAGTCTCAGAACACATAACATCGATTTAATCACTCCGTAATTCCCACATCGAAGCAGAAGCAGACTTAGGCTGCTGTCCCTAACACTTATCTCTCTGTACGCGCCTTAATACCACAGCTGCTATTCGTCACTGTAATTACCTATTTATCTAAATGGATGGATAGTGTAGCTTCCAAATATAATTCACACATGCCACTTGCTATTTCAGAATAAAGAGGTCTTGTAAAAGTGATGTATGCATAAGCTGAATTTATTTTTGGCCAACTTAACTATCCAACCCTGAAATACAAGGATCAATTTTATTTCCCAGAGAAATGACTGTGATGACATCTATGCTGCTTGAGAAGGATTGAAGATAGGTGTGGGGACAGGGTGATGGCCAGAAGGACCTGGAAGATGTCTATACAATGATTACCTCCTATGGGAGCACATGTGTTTGATTCATGCCAAATTTTAGCAGCCTCATTCTCAGTTATTTTCACCTCTGACTTAGCATCTGGGGAGGCAAGGAAGGTGGAGCAGAGCACAGACACCAAGACCCCCATGGAACAGGAATGAGAGAGAGAAGCATAGAACTGGCCAACTCCTTTATTTCCTGGTCCATGAGCAGATCACAGGAACTATATGCCCTGCTGGTAAGGACAGGAAATCACAGTTTCATTGGGAAATGCTGCTTCCTTAGTCAAATCCAGCTGAGGTAATCCATCTCTCCCCAAAGAAACATGTTCAAAGCAGTCCCTGCACCCCTAGAAGCAGAACTTAGATGCCCAGGATTTTGAAAGACAAGAAATAGAGAAATTCAAATTCATCTCTTTCTTACCCACATCCCTCTCCTCTGGGACAGTCATTGGGTGGGAGATATTAGCAAGTTGAAGGACTGGCAACTGTTGGAAGGAATGATACTGATTGTTCCAGCCTATGTGCATCTGTGTTGATTTGGGGTTAGGCTGATTATTTTTCAAAGCTCTGAGTAGTGGTGAAATAGTGACAGGCTGATGGGCCAATGGGAGAGACCCTGTCTCCATTTATGGCTGAAATTAACTTTGGGTCCCTTTAGAATGTGAGGTACAGGCAAGTGTTGTAGCCAAGTCTGCTTCTGCTTACTTGTTCCAGGTCCTCTTCATTGCCTTTCCGCCTTTCTGTCAAATTCTTTGGGGGAAGGATAAAGAGCTCTGCTGAAGTTGGGAGGCCAGGGAACACAGCAACCAGGATCTGGTCTTCTGGGACACTGGTTACCTGCAAGGATGCATAGACCAAAGAGTGAGTTCCTAGCCTTCCCCAAGTCAACAACAAGAAGCCCAATATGTACAGATATATGACTTATATGTGTGCATTTTTTGAAAAATATTTAATCTTCACCTGAGGATATGTTTTTATTGATATTTAGAGAGAGAAGATGGGAGAGAGAGAGAAACAGAGAGAGAGAGAGAGAGAGAGATAGTGATGCATGAAAGAAACATTGATTGGCTGCCTTCCATACATGCCCCAAATGGAAATTGAACCCAAAACCTATGTATGTACCCTGATCTGGAATTGAACCCCCAATCTTTTGGTGTATGGAACGAAGCTCTAACCACTGAGAAGCCTGGCCAGAGCTATCAGTCTTCTATATGTTTTGGTTTTTTTTAATGCAGCACCTCAAACACAATAGACTCCAAGCTTTCTTTCCATGGTCCCCTAGAAGTGCTTAGTGTCACTACCTTCTCTGCTCTTATCTTTTTATGGAAGCTAAAATACTATCGTAAGTGATTTTCAAAGTATTGTTTGCTAAGAACATTTGCAAAAGCTCCCCCCACAGTTTCTGTTTTTCTGCATGAAGAGAGCTCTGGCTAAAACATGAGCAGACTGGCTGCAAATGAGAAATAAGAAGTTATAAACAAACATGGGGAATGTACATGAAAGAAAAAAGCAAAGCAGCCCTGGTTTTCACTTACGAAAGCAGGATTTTTTTTATTAACTTATACTAGCTAATATTGGTGAGACTTCAATTAAGAGGTCCCCTCATTTGTGGCTGGCAGCACTAAAAATTGATACATATTGCGCCAATTTGGTTTTCCAAAGACTTACTTGGAGGCCATAAAAATTTTCATACCCTTCATTCAATAACTATAATTTGTGGTATTTGTCCTAAAGAAATTATCTCAAATATAGGAAAAAAGGGGCATGTGAAGAAAGAAACACTCATAACTTTATAATAGCAAATAAGTAGAAAAAAAGCACAAACATTTGAAAAAAAATTAAGGAAATAAATGATATCGTCAACCTGTTAGAGTGTTACTCTACCATTAAGATGATAGTTAGTATAGAGCCGACACGGAGAAACACTTATGTTAGCTGCATTCTAATCTATTTCCTTCTATTTCTTTGGTTACAACTCTATAAAAATATAAATGTAGAGGAATTAAAAATCAAAACAAGACACTAAATGTTATGGTAAGATGCTGAGATGATGAGTTAATTTTTCTATTTCTTGAGTGTTTGGGAAAAAGATTATGTTGCTTTATGATACAAACTTAAAAGTAAGCTTCCATCTGAAGGCAATTGTTTGAAGAAAGCAAAACTTTGAGTTTTCCCCCTTGTAAAGAGGATTGACTATTCTCTCCTAAATGTCTTTTATCCAGAACAACACTTCTTCTAGTGCCAATCTAAATATGATAATATGGTTTTTGTTTTGGGGGAAATACCCACCTCCTCCACTGACTAGCTCTGCAGGAAGTGATCTCCTTCATGTCTGGTCTCAACCCTTTCCAGAACACCACCCCACCACGTCGCTGGAACTCAGATCATGTCCACTGTGACAGATGAGTGCATCCACCTGTACCATCTTTTCCCTGGTCGTTTCATATTGTATGTTTGTTGAGATGTTCCTAGGGTGCTTTGTAGACACCCCAATTATTTGAAAAAATGCCTGACAGAGTAGAGACTCAACCAATAGTTGCTGGGTTGAACAGAATTGGAGGTGTTAGTTGTTGCCCATTTGATGAGCACCAGAACTAGGGGTAGAGTGTGGAGTTAACTCTCAGAAATGTGACAAAAAAGAGTGAGAGGGTTAACTTGTTGAGAAGTAATAAGCAGCAGTCAGAGGCCTAAAATATCCACCAAGAAGAGAGGCATCCCCTTGGGACCTGAGTGGGCTTTGCCAGAGGCCTCAGGTCCTGCTGGAAGGTGTGACCCCAAGTAGCTGGAAGCCTAGGTACCAAAGGACATGGAGCAAGAAGGTCTTATCCTAACCAGTCAGAGGAAATAACTCTCCAGGCATTGGACTGAGGACAAAATGCAGAGATTCACCCAGTGGAGTGAAGTGGCTGAGCCTGTGCGTGCCATGGCTGCTGGGACCCTTTTTCCTAGGAAACTATGGTCTTGGGGAATATCATTCAGTTAGTGACCCTGGAGGGACCTTGGGGCTATGTGTCTAAGGTCAGTTAACCTCATCCAAAGAGAAATAGGAGTGATTTGTTTTGTGACATTTAAGACAGAGGGATCAGCTGGCATGGCTGTTTATTATTTACTAGAGGCCTGGTGCACGAAATTTGAGCACTAGGGGAGAGGGTCCCTCAGCCTGGCCTGCGCCCTCTCACAGTCTGGGAGCCCTCAGGGATGCCCAACTAACATGGCTTAGGCCTACTCCCCACGGGCGGTATTAGTTGGACATCCTTAGCACTGCCATGAAGGTGGGAGAGGCTCCTGCCACAACTGCTGTATTTGCCAGCTGTGAGCTCAGCTCAGGGCTTCTGACTGAGCTGCCTTCCCCCTGTGGGAGTGCACTGACCACCAGGGGGAAGCTCCTGCATTGAACATCTGCCCCTTGTGATCAGTGCACGTCATAGCAACCAGTTGTTCTGCCATTTGGTTAATTTGCATATTAGCCTACTAGTATATAGGGTTAAGATTATTATTATAATTACCAAGTTATGGGTTATAAGCTTATATATTTTTAATAAATACGGTCATACAAAATACAACAAAATTCTGGAAGTTGCACAGACAAAGGCATCCAGGAACAGCCTCGTTTTCATCCCTTTCTATGAACAATCTCTTTGTAAAAAGATTTGAGGTGAAGTTCATCCTCTGAACAACTCCCTGCAGGAATGCTCGTATATTGTTCTCTTTTACTTACTCACCTTCCTGTCTGTGAGCTTTTTCTCCTTATCTGTCCCTGGAGCTTTCTCCTCTGTCTTAGGAGGCAACAACAGTCATGCCTGCCCTGCTCCCACTCCTCCTATGGGGGGTAGTTAAGGACCTCCAGAGCCTCTCCCACATCTCTATCTCAAGCTATACTTCTACTTAATCTTAAAATCCATATTTTCAGCTCTCCTGGTTATCTTAACCCAATTGTTTCTCATGTCCTCCAGACTTGTATGGAAGATCAAATCATTACCATTCCCCCAGTATGCTTCTCCTACATAGTCCACACCTTGATTAATGGCAAGGCCATCCTTACCTACCCATCTAATAAAAAGATTTTCCCTCCTCCTTCTCATGCACACTACATGTTAGAATTGGCCACCAATTCTATTGATCAACATCCCAAATAAACGCTGAATCTTTCCTCTTCAGGATTTTATTATCTCTGACTAGGATAACTGTGGTAGTCTTATAACTGCTCAGCTTTTGTGAAATCTCTCCCCCACTCTATTTACTTCCCATCTTAGCAGCCCATCCTCTGTACTGCAACCAGAATGGATATTTGAAATGTAATTCTATAGTCGGGATTTTTCACTAAAATAAAGAACAACACATTTCACAATTGCCAGTGCCTACTGGTATGAGGCACTTCAAACCACTTCTAGCTTCTCAGACTCTTCACAAACTGACTTAACCATCCTAGCTCAACATTAGCCACACTTGCCCTTAAAACTTAAAGACTGGCTACACTAACTCTGCCATTTT
Organism: Pipistrellus hanaki; assembly: GCF_964339955.1. Taxonomy (NCBI): domain Eukaryota; kingdom Metazoa; phylum Chordata; class Mammalia; order Chiroptera; family Vespertilionidae; genus Pipistrellus; species Pipistrellus hanaki. The sequence goes on along the minus strand of NC_140516.1, from coordinate 41,467,133 downwards.
CAAATGCACTGTGCTCTTTCAGTAGTCCACAGCTTCGCACATGCTGTTCATTTTTCCTGAAATATAGCATCAACTGTTAACTACTACTTATCCTTTAAAATGTTCTCCAAAGACCATTCTGATAGTTAATAAGTATTTACTGAATCACCAACATGTGCTAAGCCTGCACTATTTGAATAAAGTGAATCTCACTTCTTTACATGCTCTTTGATATGCTGGCATGCCTCTACCATAGAACTAGTTGCATGTTAGAAGTGACCATATTTTATTCATTTTATGCTAGTACTGCATTCTGAGCAAAGGGTTCATAAAACCCTTTCAACATTATCTAAGGCAAATCTGACTTCGGTTAACTCTATAAAATCTACTAGCATGCTCTATTTCGTGGCCTATAGCCTTCTAATTGCTAACAGTGGTCCTGAAGTCCAGGTGCTTGATTAAGAAAATCCCTTGGGGGAGGCAAGAAGCCAGCCAAGAGAATAATAGTAGTGTAGACTCAATAAGTGGTCCTCATTATTTCATAAAAGGGATTGAGCTCCTATATTAGAAAAAATTGGGGATAAATATGGAGGCAATCTCTCTCTCTCTCTCTCTCTCTCTCTCTCTCTCTCTCTCTCTCTCTCTCTACCCCACTATCACTCCTTATCCCCTTCCATTTTCCCCTTTTTCTTTTTACAGAAAATTCTAATCAAACTATAAAATGGGAGGTTTTAACCCACAAAAATATATTGTGGAGCAAACCATTTGGCTCTTTATTTATAAAGGCTCCAGCAAATATAAAGCCAACTTACTTTAACCAGAGCTCTCTTGATGACATTGCCGATATCTTGTCTCCACTCTGGAATGTCAGGGTTGTGGTAATCCAGGTTAGGAGAGAATGATAACAGCTGGGACTGGAAGTATTCTGCAAGGAGAGAGAGTGTGTGAGTGAGTGAGGCCAAGAGAGGGTGTGATAAGTGGGGAGACTCCAAATCACCACACTATAGAGAAACCATCTGCTCTTTCATGTAGCCTCAACTATAACTCCTTCATTCTAGCCTGTTTCTTAGTCTCTGAAAGAGTGTGGGATTTGATGACTGGAGGTAGATTTGTGTTTCCACTATTTTTTTCTTAGTTCCTAAGATCATAAGCCCTTCTTGTAAAACAATATTACCTGAAATGAAACTTAAGTATAAAAACCCAGGAGAAGACTTGCGCAACTGTAGGTGGTATCATGCAGAGCCAGCAATAAAGCATTAAGTTGGGCTTAATAAGGATAGAATATCGTGCTCTTCCTTCATTTCCTTTGTCCACCCTGCTAGCACTGCCTTCAGGGGCTAGAAAGTAAGTTGATAACCTGGATCTAGGGTGTAGGTAATGTTCAACTTCTTTACCTGGTTAGTGAGTACAAGACTTAGTTCACTATGTGGTAATTCATGGAGCTAAAACAACTATGATGTATACTTTTCTATATTATATTTACACTTAAATACATTTTTTTAATTTAAAAAATCTTCTTGGTGCCTAGTGAGAGAGCCTGAGCATTGAGTTTGAAGAGATATAAGAAAGGTCAGAGGAGCTAGTACAACTTTCCGGAAAAACCTTGGGATAGTGACTGTTCTTATGGGTTTGAGGGAGGTTATGTGCGATTGTGGTAAAAGCACAATTTTACTTAAAATAAATTTATAAAAGTTAAGAATTGTTCTCCAGGATCGAGAACTGGATAATTTACCACTCTTCTGCCTTCCTTCAACCTTATATTCTTGGCCTAACATTCAGTCTTTGCAGCCAATGATGTTAGAATCTCTACCAATAAAGCAACAATAACACATAGGTTGTATGTAGCTCATCTCAGTACCTAACTCTGAGCTCTTCAAGGGCAGGGACCATAAGATGACACTTCTCATTTTGAAATCACTGATCCCAATCCTCACAAAGAGTGGGTGCTGCATGTGTATTATAGATACCTCAACAGGACCCGAAATCTAGATGGTTTCCTGACAGGTTTTTAAAAATATATATTTTATTGATTTTTTACAGAGAGAAAGGGAGAGGGAAAGAGAGCTAGTAACATTGATGAGAGGGAAACATCAGTCAACTGCACCCCCACTGGGGATGTATCCGCAAACGAGGTACATGCCATTGACCAGAATCAAACCTGGGACCCCAGAGTCTGCAAGCTGATGCTCTATCCACTGAGCCAAACCAGTCAGGGTGGTTTCCTGACAGTTTTCCCAGCTATGTTTCATTTCAATTTCTGGTAAGTTTCTCTCTAATGAGACCATTAGGCTGCACTGCACACACATCCCAGAAGACAACATATTCCTATCTGTGCCCTGCATTTATTCAGGAACAAAGTAGGAAGAAGGTTTGGGTGCTCCTTAATGACATTCATCACTTTCCCATGGCCTGGTGAATTTCCAAAGCATCCAGCAGTTGTCACTAGGGTGGATTGGCTGGGTAGGAGGAGGCATTGCAATGACTATTTTCAGGGCTTACCATGAACTGCAATGTCTTTTGTGTCCTGAATGAGGGCGTTCCCAGCGGCCACCTGAACAGTGATGGTGTTGGTTCCCTCTGCAAGGAACGTGAAGGAAATGCTGCTGTCCAAGGTGATGAGGGGCTAAAAGGAACAGAAAGACCAATTTAATCTTCTGTGGGATGTGAATTTCATTATCCCTGTAAATCTCGGACTGTCACAAATCTGCATAGCATTCACATATCCCAGGGGATCCTAACTTAAGAATGGAAAAAAGAAAAACACACAGCTTTCTCAAGCTGTGATTATATCTTATGTCCAGTATCCAAGAAGAGTATTTATAAAGTCTAAATGCACTGAACTCCTGAGAGATGGAGATACAACTGGACACCTTGGGTTTTGCTTGTCATTCTATCCCTTCCCCTGGGGCAAAGGACAAGTGATTTCTGTAACCTATTCCTATTGGCTCTGGAAATGGGAAATATTCCTCTTCTTCAATATTCCATGTCACTTCTATCTTCATTCTGTTTTCCATGAACTCTAGACTGGAAAGCATTCAGAGAAGTGACTGCATTTTAATAACTTCTGTATCACCGCCTTTAGCACACCATCTTCCATATCTGTAAGTTGGATGCCAAGTCATACTACTGGCTTTTTATTTTATTATATCTGTGCTTTTCACTGCAAGCCATTTCAATATTTTAATAGGCAGAAAACATACACACACACACACACACACACACACACACATATATATATATATATATGGGACCACTTTTTAAATCCTTTTGTTCTTTTTCTGCTTTATCTTTCTTCTCACAACAGATGGGGATTTGCCTAGGATAAAAAAAGAAACAGAGGAGCATCTTCCCTTTACAAATTCAGATCTTGATAAAATCAGATGCTTATTGGCAAGAAGAGAATGAAGACCTTAAGATTAAAGAGTCACTATTCAGTGGGCATGCTGAGGTCCATGGCCTGTCAAGTCCCCCGGTATGTGCAAGATAAGAAGCAGGAGGCTTCTCGAAGGCAGCTCAGAAGAGATATGACAAGCTGCAGTGAGCAGACTCCCTCTCCTCTCTGTGCCAGGACAACATTGGGAAAGAGAATAATAATATTGGGCGTGCAGAGAGCTGCCCTTGAAGGGAGTGGTTGTCTGCCAGTGCTCACATGGCAAACCCATGCATCTTAACTGAACATGGCTTGGATCTGTGGGCCAGGACCTGCAGAGGCTCAGAGATGCAGCTGTCAGAGGGCATCCCTGCTGCAAGGCTGGGATTTCTTCCTACCTCAGAATTTTCAGCCAGGCCTCTGAAATAATAACTTGATTTCTTCTGCTTTAAAATTCCATACATCCATATTATAACCAGGATGATAGCTGGAGATTGGAAGGATTAAAGATGTTGCTAAATTTTTGACACTCTTTCTTCTTTATTTGCTCAATGAGAGAGAGAGAAGTTGAATATGGAAAGGGATATATTATTTCCTTTAACTAAGAGGAAAGCCCAGAATTCAAGCATTCTTTCCCACGCTTATGACTTTATGATGATACACACCAGGATGTGGCCTTATGAATTAAACAACAACTTAGGCACAAGTAAATTGTGTGAAGTCCTTCTTCAATAGGCCAATAGTAGCTGTTTTGTGTCCTGTGTTGAAAAGGAAGCTGAAGTCAAGCTGGGCTCAGCATAGCAATGTTAACCATGGTGGCAGAATAAGGGAAAAACAGGTCACCACCTGTCCCATGACAAGAACAGATATTAATCTCTGGCTGTTTTAATGAATGACCTTGGGTGAAGTTTGTTCCCATTCTGGTCTTTAGTTTTTATCTCTTAAATGAAGGGCTTGGTTTAGAAAAATTGTGAGGACTCATTTAGCATCAAAATGGCTTTAGATACACTTTCTACTTCCTACTGGTCAACCCATTGGGTTTCATTTATTAGAGGACCTTCAATTGCTTCATCAAATTAGAAAAAGTTCAGTTTTACACGAAATTGGAATAATTGCTTCTAAGGTACTATTTTACATTTTATGACTTAGAAATCTCAGTCTTGGAAATTTAATCATGAGAAAATAAAACACAATAGGGTGGTAAAAGTCTGGGGTGGGGTGAGAATTAGGTGGAAGGGCGCAATGGGGGAAAAGAGAGGGAAAGTATATGTAATACTCTCAACAATAAAAATAAAGACAGATAAAAGAAAATATGTCAAGAAACAAACAAGCCGGGACCGGTTTAGCTCAATGGATAGAGCGTCGGCTTGGGGACTGAAGGGACCCGGGTTCGATTCCGGTCAAGGGCATGTACCTTGGTTGCGGGCATATCCCCAGTAGGGGGTGTGCAAGAGGCAACTGATCGATGACTCTCTCTCATCGATGTTTCTAACTCTCTATCTCTCTCCCTTCCTCTCTGTACAAAATCAATAAAATATATTAAAAAAAAAAGAAACAAACAAAATGTACATCGCAGTATATTCATAACAGCCCCAAAACTAAAAACAGCCTAGGAAAATTTATCAACAGAAAAATAAAGAAACCAAAGCATATTAGCTTGAACCTAAAAGAACAAGTTTTGATGTACATAATAATATACATGAATCTCAAAACCTATACACAGGGGTGAGCAAAGGTAAGTTTGCAGTGGTTCATATATGAAAAATAAACACAAGAATAAATAATAAAATAATAATGCTGTGTTTTGCATACTTTCAAAAATTAACCTATTTATGCCCACCCCTATTATAAAATAATTCATATTCATAGAATCATTTATATGAAGTTCTAGAACCAGCAAAGCTAATCTGTGATAAAAAAAAAAATAGTAGTGGTGCCGAAACTGGTTTGGCTCAGTGGATAGAGTGTCAGCTTGTGGACTGAAAGGTCCCAGGTTCAATTCTGGTCAAGGGCATGTACCTTGATTGTGGGCACATCCCCAGTAGGGGATGTGCAGGAGGCAGCTGATCAATGTTTCTCTCTCATAGATGTTTCTAACCCTCTATCCCTTTCCCCTCCTCTCTGTAAAAAATTATTAAAATATATTTTTAAAAAATAGGGGTGGCTCTGGGCACTGGGAGTGGGAGTTGACTGAGAAGAAGCATGAGAGACCTTTTGGGAGTGATCAAAATATTTCATATCTTGATAGAAGTTTTGATTATCGGTAATGCCTTTGTCAGACCTCAGAAAGTATATTCTTCAAATGTATGCATTTAATTATTGGTACATTTTATACCTCTATGGGAATGGGGTAAATGAACATCGAATTATTGTTAATGACTTGCAAACTAAAGCATTTAGGACAAAGTATATAACTGTCTGCAGTTAACTTTGAGATGGATGAAAAATTAGTATTATTTAATAGATGGATAGAGAGATGGACATATCAATAGACATAGGATAAAACAAGCATAGTAAATGCTAATGGTAGATTATAGGTGGTGGGTATATGGATGTTCATTATAAAATTATTTAAACTTCAGTGTATATTTGACGATTTTAATAATAAAACATTGGGAAAGAAACAAAAAAAGAATAACCAATGTGTTTTCATTTTTCTTGATTCCATGAATTACTCTCTCTGACCTGTTTTGGTGACTGTCCTTGGCAATCTCTCATCTCTTCCCATCTCTCCCACCAGGATATTTTTCTCCAGTAAAAGTTGGGACTTCAGGGAGCCATTGCTACCTCCATGCCATCTCCTTCAGCTCTCGGTGGTCTGCATGACCCTCTCTCCTTTCTCTGCATGCTCTTCTTATCTTAGACTCAGGTGGTTGGCATGCCATTCCTTTCTGAGGGACTGAAATTCCTCTTACCCCAGCAGATTTGATCTTTCCCCCATCTAGCTGCTTCCCTAGGAGATCCAGGGAGCCAAGCAAGGATACAGGGCAGCAGGACAAGGAAATGTCATCTGAAGAGGGAAGGAGAATGGCATCCATCCCCTCATCCCACAGGGGCCTTCACCACAGCAAACAGACTGTGCTCAAGGCAGCACGCAGTGTGGCAGGCCACAGGCTCCTGTGCTGGGGAAATGGCAGGAGCTAATTTTGTTTTGTTTTCCAAATGGCTTTTGTTTTCCATCAGCTGTTATGGTATCAGGGCTGCTATCCCCTTCCTTGAAAGTCTGGACACACAACAGGATCCTTGAGTTCCTTGTGGGCCACTGTTAGCTAGTGGCCAATGTTAAATTAAATCAAGTATTTAAGGTTCATTTACGAAATCTATTAGGCAAGCAGATGTATTTATTAAGCCAGACCTCTGTTAATCCCAGCAAATTGGCCTTTCAGAGCCTCACACATCCAACAGGTGGTCAGAAGGCAATTGACTTCTCTATCTCTGTGCTTTGTCCAAGCCGCAGGGCCAGCCCACTGCGAGGCTGCTTAGAATAATACCTCATGTCCTGAATAGGCTGTGGGCTGCATCCCTTCCCACAGAGAATCCCTCATGAGAGACAGGTCTCCTATTACCCACTGGGCTCAGCAAGAAACCAACAAAGCTCTGAATGACTACTTAGTTACAAGATTCCCACTGGACCAATGAAACAGGGAACTTCAGGGAAATCTTTGGATGCAGCCTATACCGGTTTGCCAGACACACTGTCAGGTTAATATTAAATATTATGTGACTGGCACAGTTTAAATGTATACCTTGATGAAAATGGCCTTCCAAAATTGAACAGGCTATGCAATAAATATACTTAAAGCCTTCAGCTGATTACACAGTAATGAGTGAAAAGTGCTTATTATATAAAGTGTAAAAGGCAGAATATGTAATTTGGGTATCCTATGATGAGGATTATGTAAAATATCTAAAATACATACAAAAACAGGAAGGAATAAGGCAAAATAGTATGTGTAGAATATTCTCTGTGACTATGGTGTTAATGTGAAAATTTATTTTGGAAAAAAATAATCCTCAAGTACACACACACACACACACACACACACACACACACACACACAAAACACACAGGCTCAAAACTCTTTAAAAGTATCTGAGTGTCTAAAGTATCATTGTCCATGAAACTGATTATAGCTTTCATTATTCTATTCTAAATCTGAGTTTCTATAACAAAATAAAAAGCATTCATTTATGTTATTTAAAGCCACGAGTAATCTAGCCTTCCCACCTTTCCTTTCATTCTCTGGTTTTGCATACATGTATCCTGTGAGTTGTCTGAATCTGTCCACACAAAATATAGCCAGGCCCAAAGCTTTTACATGCAAATCCCTTTCTCTCCTTGCTGCCTCAGTTCTGCTGCTCCTGGAAGCCTGCTTAGGACCAACTTCACACAGCACTCATTCCACAACCAGAAAACTCTATGTCCATGACCCCCTAGGCTGCTGTACTGGGCCAGGAATATTACCCTATTTAGTGTAATGCCTTATCTGTAGTATCTAGTTACCTTACAGTATTTATAATATCTATTACCTTAGAGTACCTGTTCTGAGATGTGAACCTCATATCCTCAACTACACATTATATTTCGTAGAGGCAACAATTGGAATCTACACCTTACATTCCTCAAAACATGTAACACAAAATATAGGCTCTTGAAAAAGAGCCATAGAACTACTTATTTAATTCTACATCTTTCGCTGATAGGTTTGAATATGAGCCTATATTAGGATTTCTGGAATGCTTGTTTTCTTCTATTTACTTACATTCCACGTTTGCCCACCAATCATTGCATGTATGTTCATCCTGCCTTCTCTGTGGAATGTAATTTCCTGGAAGGCAGAGGCAATGCTGTGTGGGTTCTTTTATTCCTAAGGGCACCAAGCACAAGGCTAGATATAAAGGAGTGGGTATTATCTGATTGTTATTGAGTGATGATTTAATTCAACCTGTTTAATTTACCTAGTCAAAACACACACACATGAAACTGCCTTCCACGAGTACTAGCCTATTTTCTCTGTAAAATTGGATTATTCTTTCATCAGAGATCTTCCAATAAATAAAATATTATGTATGAAAGGACTAATACAAAGCAGTACTAGGAATACAGACTTAAAATCAGGATTAGCTTCTTTGAAAGATCCGTTTGCTAGTCAAAGAGGATGGAATGGCTCTAAAATCAGAGCACTCACCATGACACCAAAGACATTCATTATTTGTCAGCCAAAGACGGTGCTATTGGATTAATTGTTGGATACTGTGGCCACCTTGATGTGTTTATGGCAAGGTGCTAGGAAAAGCAGTGAAAATGTACCTCTTTCATATAGACTGCAGAGCCGTTCTTGGAAGTGAGAGGGAAATTTGTGGAACCAAGTCAGATTTGTTCCTGAGATGGAGAGGATATGGATGCAAATGATATTTTGGCATTTTCACATGATTAGGTGTGTTCCAAAAGCTCTATATGCCTTTCTTGACCCTAAGAGCAATATTAGGGGAAAGTTGCTGACACTGCCATCAATAAGCGGAGGTCCCAAGAAATTATAAGATATAACTGAAGGTGGACAGCCAAGAATCTGAGTCTGGACTCCAACCCACTTTTGTTTTATTTCAAAAATATACTATTCTAGTGCCTCTTATGTATTAGTATTCTCTTGATTCTTTGGGAACAAAAATAAACTAATAAGACCTTGGAGAGCTTGGTAAGTAGGTGGCACTTCATGCTCACATTTATAGATGAATAATTCCTAACCAAAGAAATGCCTCACATAATCATAAATTAAAAAAACACTATAATGTCTTTCTATAATTTAACAATGCCCCTCTCATTATATGGTGTTATATAGATTAGATAGATACTTTAAATAATAACTCGATGTTCATGGATTACTTATCAGTATCCTCGCTTTAGAGAAAACAAGCAAACAATGAGACTGGTGTTTTGTTCAAGCTAACATAGATAATCATTAGAGAAATTGAAACTAGGCTCTCCAATCCCTTTGTCCGCTTTTCTGTTTATTTATCAAATATGCATTAGACACTGTCTGGTATCTCAGGTCTTAGAATCAGCACTTGAAGAAAAAAAAATGGGGCTGTAGAGAAACACCATGTGTCTGATTCCTTGTAGCCTGCTGAGTAAATCACTGTGTTGATAATGACCAAGAACTGCACCCCTTGGACACAGAAGTTTCTCAGTAAAAATCATCAGTAAATGAGCAGTAACAGGAAAAAAAATTTCCTGGCTTGACAGCCAAAACCTCACACCATCACAGTAGTTATGAACTTAAAATTCTTCTCACTCTCACTTTCTTTGCCCAAATGATGTTTTATTTTTTCTTCACCCTGCATGACTGCTGGCTTTTGACGTAGGATTGTAGGGTCTGTAATTTTTATGGAATGGAGTGATGCAGCAAAAGCATCCTGTGGCTTCGGGAGAGGGATGCAGGAGTAGGAGACCAGTGTTTTAAGTCTGGCTCTATAATCAATCAGCTGCTTGGCCACGGAGTGCTCATCTCACACAGGGAGCTGCATTGCTCTATTGTACTAAGTGGGAGTCTTATAAACTAACCTCTCTACCCACTGCCTGTGAGTAATAATCCCAGAAATGTACAACATCCATAGCCTCGGCTAAGAAATGGATCGAAAAAAATACAGCACAAATAATGAAAAGAGAAAAAGGACCATGAATCTGGTTCTATCTTTTATCAAGCCATTCTCTCAGTTTTAACGACAAACTAAAAAGCACCCATTTTGTGAATACTTCGTGTGTGTCAGGGAGACACACATTCTCTTACTTGGCTTGCACAACATTCAAAATAACACAGGTCTTATTATTTCCAATGTGCAGGTAAGTGAATTAGTTTGTAGGTCAAATATCTGACCAAACTCCAGTAGCCAGCATGTAGCAGTGCTGGATCCTAATCCGGGTCCTAGGACTCCTGTAAGGTAGGTGCTGAAGTTCTCCTTGGTCATCTTGAAACAAGCAAACAAAAACAGCGTTGCCCCATACATGTTTTAGAGGAATTACTATAATACACTAGCAAAGGAATATGTATTAGCCATTTTCCTAGATATTCAGCATTTCCAAGTCTGATAGAATGTGGTTTTTTTTTTTTAATTATTTAAAAACTAAAGGTAGAGACCTAAAATGAGCAATGCCAATCATATCAAAAAAGGAAAATGCAGACAGAACATGAACAAAGAAGAGCCTTAAGTCCCTAAACTGAAGGACCCCCAGCCTAATTGCTCTCAGATTCTGTTATACATGTGTGGTTCTTTTTTATATAACTGTCACCACTACTAGGGATTGGGAGCAGGAAGTAGCTGCAAAGTTCCCTTTAGTGCCTTTCTTTGTGACTTGGCGACATCAGTGCCTAAGAAGAACCCTGGCCTTCAGAGAACACCTAGATGGTCTTGATAAGAATTCTTGCATGAACTGCCCCATTTTCTCTTCACAGTCTTACATTTAAACATCTAATTCACATTTTTCAAATGGGATCACTTGATCTCAGAGATATTGTATAGCTAGTGGAAAGCCAGGATTAAAATACATGGAGCAAAGGAAGCTTTAGAAATATTGATCACAGGAGCAAGAACAACCAGATTTGTATAGTTTCTCAAAGTACTCTCTCGTCCTTAGGGTTATTTGAACTTTCCTTGCTATAATGAACTAGAGAGTTATGTCATATTCAATTATGCAAACTCACAGCTTCAGAAAGTACATCCATGTGCCCACATCCCCAGTGTCCCTGACATCAACCCAGAAGCTGGAGCCAGGAGCACTCAGCATAGACTGCATCAGACACAAGGCAGAAAGGGCCGAACCTTTGTGCTATTGCCAAACCACCAGAAGTAGGTAAGAGTCCCCAGCTGACTGGGCCACACGACTGCACTGATGTTGACCTCCTTATTTCTTATGGCGACAAATGGGACTCGGAGGTGAACATGCTCCACGGGACCTACAGGAACAAGGAAAACCATGTCAGTGTTTAAATTCCTGAAATAAAGACAAATGTTATTACACTCACGGATTTTTATTCTTAACCGTTATCACCTTCATCTATAAGAAAACAACGATCTCAAACTCACACATGTTGAGGTGTGTGTGTGTGTGTGTGTGTGTGTGTGTGTATGTGTATGTGCGCTCTCGCTTGAAATAAAGAACTGCCTCTAATAGGAAAATCAAATCAGGCTTAGATTGCTTGAGTGACATTTGAACTAAATTTACATCGGATGAGTCAAACCACAAATGCTTATGAAACTCCAATCCAAGGACAAAGCTAGTTTACTAGACACTGAGCCAGTAGATAGGAAGAAAAACGGCAGTCAGTTTCACCTCTGACCTGTAGCCTGTGTAGTGATTCAGGGTCAATGCATTGTATAGAGGGCTCTCCCATTATCCTCAGTTGTTAATTGGTTCCATCTCTTCAACCAGGAGCCATTGAGCCTGTTATATGAAATACCCAGCGGGTGTCACTCAGCAGCCCACCAAACTGTTTAACAAAATGGAAAAAGCCCATCTCCCTAGACTGAAGGAGAAAAAAAGGGCAGGCTCCCAAATAATAAGAAAAAGCTGTTTTCAAAAAGTTGACCAAAAATTTTTTTTCCCCTCAGAAAACTGAGATAAGGAGAATCAAGTTCTAAAATAAGAGAACATACAGGAACACACTCTGTGCATAATAAATGAGGATTTTAATTAAATTCATTCCCCCCCAAAAATGAGCAAAAATGTTCATGTAAAATGTTAATATGCTAGTGTTGCATCTGATGGGTAGATATGCTATTTAACTGTCTTTGGGATTTTCTCCTCCACCTTCACTCCTTCTCTCTCCCCATCCCTTCTTACCTTCCTTTCTTCCTTTTATTTTTTCTCTTTTCTTTCTTTTCTTCCTTCCTTCCTCTTTTCCCTTCCTTATAGCTTTCCTACTTAATCAAATCCAATTAACATCTTCCAATTATCTGTTCACAGTAAGGGCACCTTTTCTCAGTTTCCACTGCCATAGCTTGATTAGTGAAAATGACTAAAGGTCACAGCTGCAGCAAGGACATCTGTAACCTGAGGACCTTAGTGTTTGCCATATGTGGGACACTTTTCCGGCCACCTAGCCTTCACTATTGGTGACAGTCCAGTTTAAATGGGGGGAAAATGACATAAAAACAGATGGATACTTTCCATTTCTGCTCTGGTTCAAAGGTAGCTATGTGATTAGTGCCTCTGAGTAGTTTTGACCTATATAGACCATTACTCTGTCCTAAAAATAAGACAATATTTGCCCTGCCTTCCTTATAGAAATAAGAATATATGAAGGCAATGTATGGCTGTTAAAGTACCATGTAGTAGATTATAAGTTGGCACTATTCCTATGCCCACCACCATGACCACCTTGGCACTCCTGTCACCATGATCTTTGGATAGATTTATTTCTGAAGACACTGGGAAGTTTTCTGTGTCTCATTGGGCACATTTTGTGTTGTAGATAAATTGACATTGGCGGAGAAGGTGTTTGGAAATGAACTGATGTTTGGATGATAAGAACAACCAGGTCTGTTTGCAATTGTCCAGAGTTCAGTGGTCGCCAAGTTATCGGACCTCATGGACCACCAAGTTATCGGACCTCCACAGACCACCAGTGGTCCAAACTATACCCTCCTGAACAGACAACAAGTTTTTTCAAGAGTCTCTGTATTTATTGCCTGAACATACTCTCTGACTACGGCTCTCTGACCTGACCCCAGATGTATGACACATCAAGATTTTTCCAGCAAATAATTTCAACTTTGTCACTTCAGATACACCTTTGGCTAAAGGTTTAATCATTTTCAATAAGGAAGTCTGTTCAATTATGTTTTATGGTTTCATTGTCAGTGAGAATAAAAAACACCCGGTGTGAGAAAACACTGGCTACTTTCACTGCTTTCTGGACTCATTTTTTAGGAGTTTACCTGATTTGTCTCTTTCCAATGTTTGTATTTTACTGATAAATGGAGAAGAGAATGAGACAGTGGGAAGAGTCTCTGACCAGCTCATGTCCAAGGAGAGAAATGAGAGATCTGTTTCTTACACTAGCCCTAAATATTCTTTTCAGCCTGCTCTCACTCAGAAGTCAAGGCTTACATTGCCAGGAGACTTTGATGCCCAAGGAAACAAAAGGAGATCTGCTCCCTAATCTCACACAAACACAACAGGGATGAGGCTCCCATGAATTACACCATCAAATATGGTCCCATTTATTCCAGCTTCACATTAGAGTAAATATAATATCGAGGAACAACAACAGAGAGTAGCTATTTAGTGCAAAGAGCCTAGACCAGAAGCTTCAAGCTTCAACCTAGAGACAGGGAGAAGAGAGCTGAAGAAATTCAGGAGAGAGCATGGCACACACCTAAAACTGTCACTGTCAAATAGGGCTCTTTTTGATAAAAATCTAATAATCTGTGCGAGATTGGTTATTATGGGCAGCTAACAACTTCTTTTGTTAGCTAATGGCCCAAGGTGAGGCCAACAGCAGTTTCCACTATAATAACTGTCTGGTAAATGCAGCCATGATTGATTTGGAGGGAATTATGAGCACGATAAAAGTTTCAAGGAACATTTCCTCCTTCATGCACATAACCCACAGTATAAACTTGTTCCTTGACGTTGTGTGTTTTTGCCACTAAGACCCATCAGACTTGACCCCTGCAGTCAAGGCCCATTCTTGCCATAATTAGCAATATGGGTGGGGCAGGTCCTTGGATTAAAGTAATTTTTTTCTTTGTCTTCATTTTTAAATTCAGATAAGTGTTGGGCAGAAAGTTAATAAGAAGAACTTAGTGCAGTTGGCACTTGAACAACATGGTTTTGAACTATATGGGTCCCTTTAGAAATTTTATTGACTTTATTGGGGTGAAATTGATAATAAAATTATATAGGCTTTAAGTGTATAATTCTATAATACATCATCTGTATATTGTATTGTATGTTCACCACTCCAAGTCAAGTCTCCTTCCATCACCATTTATTCCCCCTTTACCCACTTCTATTTTCCCTCTGGTAATCACCATACTATTGTCTGTGTCTATGAGGTGTTTTTTTTTTTCTTTGCTTAATTTCTTAACCTTTTTCCCTCAGTCCCCCATGACATGTCTTCCCTATGACAGTTATTAGTCTATTCTCTATATTTGTTAGTCTAGAAAAAAGAAGTTGAAGAAGATACAAATAAGTGGAAGCATATACTCTATTCAGAGATGGGAAGAATTTAGACCATTAAATTGCCCAACTACCCAAAGCAATCTATAGATTCAACACAGTTCCTATAATGATGCCAATTGTGTATTTCACAGTCCTAGAACAAATATTCCAAAAAAATGTATATGAAACCACCTAGACCATGAGCAGCTACAAAAATCTTCAGAAAGAAGAGCAAAACTGGAACAATCATGCTACCTGATACCAAACTATACTAAAGGCCATAGTATTAAAAATAGCATGGTACTGGCATAAAATTGACATATAGAGCAATGAAATAGAACAGAGGGCCCAGAATTAAATCAATACCTTTATGGTCAATTAATATTTGACAGGGAGGCAATAGCATACAATGGGGTAAAGATAGTCTATTCAAAATTGGTGTTGAGAAAATTGAACAGATACATGCCGAAAAAAAAAGGAAATCAGACCACCTTTTTATATGATACACAAAAATAAACTCAAAATGGATTAAAGACTTAAGTGTACAGACCCATTCATACATAATTTTTCAACAAATATGTACAGTACTGAAAAATGTATTTTCCTTATGATTTTCTTAATAACATTTTGTTTTCTCTTTTTATTGTAAGAATGCACTATATAGTGCCTATAACATACAAAATACACGTTAATCAATTTTTTATGTTATTTTAAGGCTTTGGGTCAACATTAGGCTATTAGTAGTTAAGATTTTGGTGAGTCAAAAGTTATATAGGAATTTTTGACTACATAGTTGGTTTCCATCTTAATCCCTGTGTTTTTCAAAGGTCAAATCTAATTATTATCACACGTTACATGTATCACTTGCCAAGCAGCATTTTGCACACTGTGCAGAAATGTGTTAACAGACTTAAAATCACCATCTTTCCAAAGATATGTGTGCAAGACTGTTCCTTGACTAGCATCTGGGAACTTGGACCTGGGTGTGTTTCCAGTCAACAGTTAACTGAAAAGAGTGTCTAGATTGTTTTGCCAACAATATAGTTTATTCAGAACACCTGCTTTCCCCTGGGAGTCTAGACTTTCGGTATATGTTAGGCAAAGGATGCCTATTTGATCAGAACCCAATAAAACTCATGGACACTGAGTTTCCAATGAGCTTCTCTGGTAGACAGCCCTTCACACACATTGCTACAACTCATTGCTAGAGGAATTAAGCATGTCCTGTGTGACTTCGTGGGGAGAAGACTCTTAGAAACCTGGGTCTTGTTTCCTCCAGACTCTGTTCTATGAGTCTTTTCTCTTTGATGATCTCGTTTTGTCTCCTTTCACTGTAATAAATTATAGTCAGGAGTGGGACTATAAACTGAGGCTGTGAATCCTTTTATGGAATTGGCAAACCTGGGGGTAGTCTTGGGGATTCCTGACACACACATAATCCAATTTGATTTTATAGCCTCCCTATAACTTAAGTATTAAATGTGAGGAACCAGAGGTTTGTAAAGACCAAGAAAGTTGACTGATATTAGACATTTAACAAAGGGATATAATAAGAATTCAAATGTAGGTTTCTCTTGCTCTGAACCCTGGGCTCATGAACACACTGCACAGCACCCGCCTGCATTTCTGACCTTGTGTTTTGCTTCTGATTATAGTTGGTGTGGTGTGGTTATCACCCCTTGGGCCATTGATGGCCCATTCCTAGCAGAGGCCCTCCCCATCCCTGCCAAATGTAAATTCTGTAAGAGCAGGGCCATATCTGTATTGTTGCCTCCCCAGTTCCTACCAGAGTGCCTTGCAAAAATTAAGAACTCAATAAATATTTATTGAATAAATTAGTGAATGCATGTTTACTTTGTGTTTTCTATTTACTATGAAAAGAGCCCTATGAAACAATGTGCCAGTTAGAATTAAGCTGTTTTAAAACTGGAGTTAGGTAGCTCAGTTGGTCAGAACATCGTCCCAATACACCAAAGCTGCAGGTTTGATTTCCGGCCAGCACACATATCGCAAGCAACCAATGAAAGCATAAATAAGCAGAACAACAAATTGATCTCTCTCTCTCTCTCTCTCTCTCTCTCTCTCTCTCTCTTTCAAATCAATAAATAAAAACTTTAAAAATTGGGAGTTCAGAAGACTAAGAGATGTAATAATTTATCTCATGGCTACATAGCATGCATCTTTAGGAATATAACTGAGCTACAATCCAGGTCTCCTCCTCCTCCCACACACTTTCCCCTTTACTGCTGGTCCCTGTTCTGCTATTGTGATTAGAATGTTCGAAGACCTGCTAGCTTGCTGTTTGCCAGGGGCCTCTTAAGTGCAGTTTGTTTATATAGTGGCATTTATATCATCACTAGTTGTTGCTAGGAAAGGTACTCCTGTATTCACTTAGACTCTTATAAAACGTGTCATTTTCACCACATGCAGCATATTATTGCAAAAGCACCGAGGAGTGTAAGTAAGAACCATAGGTGTCCTTAGACCCATGAGAAGCACTGATAGAGACTTATGAAACCAATACCAGCCCCATAACATTTCCTTGACCCAACATTCTAAAATCATAATATTTGTTTCAGTTTTCATGAGTCAAGTCTCAGAATAGCAAATACTCAAAATGCATCCAGTACCAACAAAATATTTGGAACTCAGCTAATGCATTGGTTTGGGCCAAGCAACAGCCCACAGCAGTAAAATACATTCTTGGACAGCAGAAACATGTTGGAGAGTTCTTAGAATGCTTTGCAACAGGAATGAACTTCCAGTGCCCTTATTAGGGGTGTCGAACTCAATCAGAGAAGGGGCCAAAATCTAAAATCCAGCCTAAATCGCGGGCCGAATGGTTTACTGAACAGTCATAAACTGACAATGTCATAAACTGACAGCGGAGTGCAGTGATGACAGCGCGGTGCGGGCCACATTGCAAGGCCTGGCGGGCTGGATTTGGCCCGTGGGCCTTGTGTTTGACACATGTGCCTTAGATGTAAGAATTAAGGTCTTCTGTGTGTTCAGTTCTACATTCAAAAAATCTAAACATGTGTTTTCTAAACCATTTTTTGGTTCTTCCAACACAGATAACAAAGGGAAGGGACTTTCTCCTCAATGTGTGTTGGTGTGTACACATTATATAAGAACAAAGTGGAGCTAAAAAGGAGGAGCCAGTTGGTAATACATTATCCAAACTTTCAAAATAATCAATCTACTTCAGTATTAGGAAACTCTGAAAGGGTTTCACACATCTCAATCTTTTGACTTGGGCCATCATTTAGGGTAGTAGTCACACCAGATCCTGTCTCAGCTCTGAATCCCAGAAGTTTGGAACAGAGGGAGTTGTCAACGGAGGAAAGCAAGAAAGAGGAGGGCCCAGGCTACTTACAAACCACGTGGAGGAAGAGGACAGCTGAATCTGAGCCCAGGTTGTTCTCTGCATAGGCTGTAACCTGGAAGATCCCTGCACTCTTGTACACGTGCTTGATGCCATCCTCAATGGGGCTGAAGTTAGCATAGGACACCGCAATCCCATCCCCAAAGTCAAGCTGGATGTTTGTCCTTTGGAGATCGCCCTGCAAGAAGGAACAGCAATTGGCTTGAGCTCAATCACATGGTCCAGCTTGACTTAATCTCGGATGTTTTGCCTGTGTCTCATCATCACCCTCTGAAAACCTAAAATCTCCCCCAGTGTTGCTGAAACACTCTCAATACAATCAACAGACTCCTATCTGAGATCCACTGGCCACTGTGGGCAAGCACAATGGTCCTGTTGTTCCTGTCTGCCTGAGCTCAGACAGGCTGGATTAGTGTGACAGTGGCAATAACAGAGAAGACAGAGACTCTATGCAACTCTGGCTACCTCACACATGGTTTAATTATTCTTTTCCTGTGGCATAATAGCAATAATCATAACAGCTAACAGTTTATTTCCCATTTCAGACATTTAA
The DNA here is from genome assembly GCF_964339955.1 of Pipistrellus hanaki. Lineage (NCBI taxonomy): Eukaryota > Metazoa > Chordata > Mammalia > Chiroptera > Vespertilionidae > Pipistrellus > Pipistrellus hanaki. The sequence goes on along the minus strand of NC_140516.1, from coordinate 41,448,682 downwards.
TTTCCTCACAACTCTATATTGTAGAACGCACTACATTTTACAAATGTGTTGCAGCTGGTAATGGTAGAGCCAGGTTTTAAACCCAGGCAGTCTAGTATCAACGCTAAATGTTCTCCACCACCATGCTATAATTATAATTGTTCACATTTTTAGTATTTATTATTATGGTCTGAGCATTATGCTAATCATTTAGCACATATTATATAATACCACCTTCAAAATAACTCTATGAGGTAAGATGATTTATTTCCATTCTGTAGATTAGCACTGCACACTAGCCAAGATTACATCTGGGCTCTGTTGACCTTGGATGTCCCTAAACCTAACTAAACGCCCTCTTCCCTGAAGCATTTTCTGACCCTCCCAGTTCACCGATGCCTCTGCCTCTGAAAAAGCCAAGAGTCTTCTGGGTGCTGTCTGGTAATGTGATGCCAATGAATCAGGTGAATGGATCTTTACCACCCCAAGCCCCAAAACCAATGCTCAGCTTCTTAAGGGCCAATGCTAAACGCCATCCTTCCATTTCCCTCCCTTTCCATATTAGACCAACATTCTGGATAAATGCAATTGAACCTGACCACAAAACAAGAATAATAGATGAAAAAGAAGTGGATCTCTTTTCATTTATAAAGATGGTTGATGGGATGGAAAGAGAAATGCATCATTTCAGAATTATGAGCCAATCCTTCCATCCAGCGAGCGTGCATCCATCATACTTTCACTTTCTGTCTCTTCCCCCATAGCTACTCAGATGTGAGTAAAATATTGATAGGTGCTCCCATACCCAACATACAATGTCAACTACCTTTGAGTTTATGAATATAAATTAAAGTGGAAATGAACTGGATGCAATTCAAATGGATAAGATCGTGGCTCTTCACATCCATTCAAGAGAAGGTTTTATAGCTCTGGTCCTGGAAACTTCCTAATGAGAATGTGACAATGACCTCCTCTGAATCTGTAAGTTTTTTAATTCAAGCACCCAGTGTGGGTGATGGCTGAAGAGTCTATCAGCCAGGATAGGGAACCTTCAGCATCCTATCCAGTGTGGGCCTGATTTTAAAGGTTTCTCAAGTAGTCACACTTCCGGAAAAACACACACAAAAGTCCTGACCCTCTTTGGTCTCTTTCCAAGATCTCAAGAGCGCAGAGCAATTTGCATATAAATTCAGAGGGCTTTGTAAATCAGGCAAGCCTTTTTTGCCCCACTATCTCAGTCAGAAGTGCCTGAAAACCAACCAGGTTTGAGAAGAGATGAAATAGCTCATATAGGGAGCAGGGAGCAGAGCTATTCACACCTTGGAATGAATGAACTTAGTCTTATTTTACTGCCCAGATGACAGAGACACTGAAAGTGAACTAATGAAGCAGCTAGTTGATGGAAAACAACCAATATGACATTTTTCATAAAGATAAATTGAAAAAAATTTCAATAATCCGCCACTACCTTCACACTCATGCTGTGGAGTCCATTTGAAAGCCCCATGGGCTATTTAATTAGGGTGGGGGGGGGGAGGTAAAGAGTTACAATGAAGCAGAAGATGCTTCTGAAGGCAACAAATAAAATTTGAATTCCCTTCTTCTGGCGAAGATTATAGTATATGGTCTTATGGTGATATGCATTCCTTCACCAAACCAGAGCCTAAAGAGGAACCCCAGAGAGCATACCAGATCTGCTCTGCCAGAGACAAGCAGCAAGACTGCAGTGTGAGTCCCTGTGGCTGGATGAAGGGAAGGAGGTCCTTCTATCTTCTCCCAGAAATCTCAGCTTCTAGGCATTGACTTCCTTTCTTTTTCTTTTTTCTTTTTTTTTTCCATCATGTGAAAGAGACACATTGATTGGTTGCCTCCTGAAGGTGTCCCCAACTTGAGTAGGGATTGAACTTGCAACCCAGGTATGTGCCCTTGATCCGAATTGAACCCAAGACCATTTGGTTCAAGAACTGATACTCTAACCACTGAGCAAACTGTCCAGGGCTGCATTGAGTTTCATACAGGGTCCTGAAATTTTTTTCCCTCTTTCCTTTAAGAGAACAGAAAATGGTCTGCCTGTGAGTTCTGACCTCAGAGACCCTGGCCAGCACCTACCTCCTCCATGAGGATGATGAAGGTCGCATTGTGCCCCTGCTCTGCCACCAGGCGTCCATCTGTCGTCACCACATGGAGGCCCCGAGGGGCTTTTCCAGGGCACACCTGGGCTTTGGCAGTATACTTCTCCCTTAGCCCATCTGTGCAGTTGTTGGACACAATCCGCCGGTACCTAAGGAGCATTGGCAATCGTCAGTGGTGTGGGTTGTGTTGTGTGCATGCGTGTTAGAAGGAGTGCAAGAGAGCAAGACAAACATTGCGCACAGCTACTCCTCAAAACAGAGTCTAGAGAAGACAGCCATTTAGGAAGCTAAATAAATGCTGAGGAGCCGCTATCCCTCCATCTCAGGAAGAGTAGCTCTTTAAACATTATTATCGATTCTACCTGGTGAGCCACAGATAAGATCAGTGTCTAAAGCAGCCAAGAAAAATCAATGTCTGACTCATGCACAAGACAGGAGGAGCCAGACCCATTGGACTATGGAAGCAGAAAGAGCACATGCTGATCTTTGTGAGGGAAAGACTTATTTCTAGTTCTCCGAGGCCACCCCCAGTATCCCCTGTACCAGAAAGCAGCTAGAAGATGAGCTTTATACCTCTGATTAATAAAAAAGCCTTGTCCTGTCTCCCCTCCACCACCAGGGCATCATTCCATAGCTTAACACCTAACAGTCCTTACTCTGGAAACAATGGGATATTTAATGGAATATTTTCTCTTTGGTAATATTTCATTTCTTACCACAAATATCAGATGACAAGCACAAGTTTGAAACTCCTATTCAGCCCAACCGAAGTAAAATTATTCCAGAGAAGAAGTGAGCATGGGAAGACCTTTCACAAGGACTGTGACCTTCTAGAACAAGGTCAAGTTTATGCACCGTGATGCCATATCATCTCTCTTGACCACAAACCCCTGCACCTGAAGTCAAGCTGAGAGCATGCACAGAGCCCTGACCTACATGACAGACTTGTTTCTAGGCACATTGTCATTTTTAAATTGCATTAAAGCAACATTCTGGGAAAATCACATAAAATAAATGGACCACCACTATCATCATCATCATCATCATCATCATCATCATCACCACCACCATCGCCATCACATTATGTGCTCTTTCACCCTGGATATCAGGAGTAACTAATCAAACCACCCATATTGCCTTCTTCTGGTGGCTTTGAAAGCAGATGAAACCAAACTCTTCTGTATGATATCGGTCCTCCATTAAATCTGATATTTCTCCCTCCCACCCACAATTGCTGAACTCTTAGCCATACTTTCCATCCAGAGATCTCCTGAAGATATTGGGCAAATGGTGTATGTAGTTATTGTCTCAGATGGAATCACAATATTTCTAGAAGAGAAAGCCTGATCAAAACAATAACCATGGTCTGTCAAATGGCAAAAGGTATTGAAACTGGGTAATCAGAAATCTTTTCTGATGTTCTCAAAAAGCTACTCTCAGCTAAAGCACTCCTCAGACTTCCCCAGAAACCATATAAACAAACTTTATCTCCATTCCGTCCTGCTTCAACAGGGATGCTACCTTTCATCCCAACTTAGAGAAACACAAAACAGTGAGTGGAATTCCTTTGGTTGTTTTACTTACCCCGTGCTGTTAAGGTAGCTTTGACCAAGGCTGCAGTCCTTGGATGGAGATGCTGGATTGTACCAGAAAGCTGGGACACACTGGCTCTCTCCATGCCTCTCATAGCCATAGTCACTGTCCACAAATGAAAATTGCATAGTGGTGTAGAAGCAAAAGTGTTTAAAATACACACACAACAGAAATACATCCCTATGTTCCCCCAAAACTCTGCAACACATTCTTCCAAATACTCCCAGTGAGGGCAAATATTCATACTTGGAGAATATATTTTTAGATTTAGAAATGATCCCAAGTCTTATGGAGTCCAATGTAGAGAAAAAAAAATAATGGATTATCAAATGTGGAATCTAGGTTCAAAAAGTATGAAACTACATATGTGGCAAGTGTACTGGTTTGGGGTGAGTGTGAAAGATGCTATATGCTTAAAAGCGTGTTTTGGGTCACAGTGGGATTACTGAAATAATTAGATGACAACAAAGAAAATGGCTTTAAAGGTCAAGGTATTCTTCCAAAATTCCAGATTTTATTTTCTTTTTCCCTGCCAATTCTCTCTCAAGCACATATATAATTTGCATTCAGATTTATCCATTCAAAATTTTCCCAACTACATGTAACATAGGTTCCCTTTTATCCTAAACAATAACAACAACAAAAACTATGTAGTTGTTGGGCAGCTTTTCATAAAAGCCTAGCCATACATAACCAAGAAAGAGCTCTGACCAGTGTGGCTAAGTGGGTTGGGTGTCCTCCCACACACCTAAACATTGCAGGTTTGATTCCAGGTCAAGGCACATGCCTGAGTTGTGGGCCCCATCCCTGGTGCAGGACTTGAGGGAAACAGCTCATCGATAATGTATTGCTCTCACATCCATGTTTCTCTGTCTCTCTCTCTCTCTCCCTTCCTTTCTCAATAAATACATACATATACACACAAATTCAAGTATAATTCCTTTCTCCTTTCCTTCCCATTTGAAAAGTGAGAAAGTAAATGGAGAGGAAGGCCCTATCTAAAATTTAAATGATATTTTCTTACTTCTTAGAGTTTCATAGGCTCCCAGATAAGTAATTGTCAGGGTAGAAAAATAAAAATCAAGTATTATTGCTACTAACCAACCAGAGGTCTGTGAGGGTGACTTTATTTGGCAGGAAAATTCATACTTCTGAGTTAAGCATTGGAGGATTTCCTGAAAGCCACACTTTGATCAGAACAACCTGGACATTTGACTATTGATCTGAGTGTTAACAAAACATAAAACAGCAAAAGAAATCATTCTCTCTGGACCCACCCCTCTTTTCTTCTTCTGTTCCCATATTCTTTGATCCAAGGTTTAATTAAAATCCAATGAAGTTAGAGGCCAATTATCTATATGTGTAACTGGGATAGGAATAAAAGGGAGATAGTAATAAAACTTTAATTCCACATCTTTATCACTCAATATGTGCCCTGTCCTCTGGAAGAAGTACAACAATCCATCCCTCTCCTTAAGGGATTTTCAGTCTTTTGAAGATAGGCATATAACATGGCTCAATCCAATGATAGAACAGAATACCATCTATGAAGTAGAACATAATATATAATACAGGACAAAGAAGTATAGTTTAGAAGTAACAACTGATTGTGAGATTATATGAATTATCTCCCCACTTTGACACCACTGTACCTTCTTACCATCTTCCTCCACAACAAACTCCATCTGACCCTCAAGCCATCTTTTCAACCCTCTTTGCCTTTTTTTGCATTATGCCCTGGTCCTGAAGTACTCTATCCTTTTCTGTATTTGTCACTTACCTATAGAGCTTTCCTTAATATTTAGGGAAAATGAGACTATCCATGATTCCAATTCAAAATTTCTGTAGCCACAGCATATTGGAAACATTGAGGCCATAAAAGAGCAGGGGCCTCAGTTGGTTTTGTTTGTCAGTGTGAGTTTAGAAGGGAACCTATGACATTGGACATACTGGGTGAATGGATACTTCAATTACATTGAAAAAGGATTGCACTAAATTATGCCATTGTATTTGGTCTCTGCAGAGAGATTGTGAGTCCACAGTTAATTTTCCAATGTGTACCACAGAGAGCATCCCAAGTGCTTAACAGATGCCTGTGGAGTGAGTGTTAGCTAGAGTCCTTAAAAACTGTTATGTGGAAAGACAGAACTCAAGACCAGCTTTAATATGAGCACACTAAGAAAGAAAAGGAGAAACTAGCACATCTGTCAAGCGTATCTTCTGCCATGCCTCCTGGGGATCTCCCAGTCTGAGTTGACTCAAAGGGACTCATTGTTGCATCAGCTTATAGCAGTCCCTGGGGGCCAGCTTAAAATTTCAGGACTTTTTCAAGCTGTTTAAAGGCTAGTAATCAGTCATTATTAAAAATTAAATAATATAAAATTTTATTTAAATGTTATATTTAAAAGGCAACAAATATTCAAAAACAGAAATTCCTGGTTACTTTACTGCATTGTATTATTATTATACTAGAGGCCTGGTCTGCACCTTCTTGCAATTCTGGATCCCTTGGGGGATATCGGACTGTCAGTTTTGGCCCAATCCCCACAGATCAACTGAGGGACACCACCAGTGCATGGATCCATGCACTGAGCCTCTAGTATGCATATAAGATCTTTAGTTAATCTCTTGCCACCCTCTCCCCTCGCCTCTTCCCTCTAAGATTCATCAGTCTGTTCCATGTTTCCATGCCTGTGCACTGAGCATCTGCCCCCTGGTAGCTACCAGTTAATGGTTGAAGGATCAGTCGCTTAGGCTTTTGTATATATAGATAATATATAGCATATAAAATGTTATATATACTAGAGGTCTTGTGTACAGATCCATGTACATTAAAAGAAAATTAATTAGAAGGTGGATGGATCATGCCTAATGGCCGATGGGCCAGTTGGCTGGTGGCTTAGACTTTTAGATATATAGGTTATTATTTTACTTATGCTCTTGAGGTTATTTACAACTAAGTACTTATATACTAGAAATACTATGTAATGTTACACATCTCTCCCAAAGTCTGCAGTCACTGACATCATGTTGGTGGCTTGAAATTGTTCATGGTGGGAATATTTATAACAATCAGCAAAGGCTACTAATTATAGATTTTTTATTTATTTTTCCCAAAGAGCTGGAGGTTGAATATTTACCAGGGTACACTGGACATCTGATTTCTAAGCATTGTTTATCTTTAGAAACATTCAGATTGTCATGTGTCTGCATCCCTTCTAGAAAATTCCCCCATTGCTCTATGACATGAATCTGTTAAATGCCCTTCTAACTTTAAGAAGTTTAGTAATTTTGGAAGAAAGGGTACTCTCCTATGCAGCTTTGGAAGGGAGAGAAATGCCTTAATGCTCTTTGCTGAATGCAACCATCTTTAGCAGTTCTGTTCAGCTCTGTGACTTGTTAGCCATATAGTAATTAAAAAGAGGGCATCAGGCATGCTTCTTTGCCCCAAATAGAAAAAGAATCTCATTAATACTTAATAACATTAATGGAAATATCCCTGGTTGCCCCCAAGCTGTGGACTTCTTCATTAACTTCTGCTAAATGTATATTAAATCTCTCATATTACCCAACCTCCATCCCTGCTCTGATGTTCACATAATTTAGACAAACAAGCAGTTTCAGTGGCTGCTCCACCTTCCTAGGGAAAAGGTGTTTATCTGTTGAATTGTGAAGCTTGGAATGAATGTGCCTCAAAGTTTGATTTGCCTCAGGAAAGTATGCTGCCATTGCTTCTGCAAACACACAAGCAGTTTCCTTCAAGAAACGGTCACCTCTGTGTCTTTCTTTAGAGGTTTAGAACTCCTTTAAAAGTTTAGGTGGAAGTGTGTCCATTTCTAGGAACCTGTATGTCCAAATCTCATCCAGAGATCCAAAGAAAAAAGGACAGCTTCAGAAACCAAAAAGCCTCTGCATGTCAGAACCAAAAGGGACACTTGTATTTCCTGGGTCAAATCCCCTCAGGTGGCAGATTAGGAAGGAGGAGTAAAGAGAGGAGAAATGGCTTGTTGGAGATTGTACATAACTGACAATGGCAGACAGACGTAATAATCAAGACTCTTGACTCCTGGTTCAGCATTCGTACAATCCCAAGGGACACCCATTTCATCAATAGAGGGCTGCTTGGTTCTCAGGAATGACATTCTCAGTCTCTTGGAGCCAGCCAAGAAGTTATCTGCTGGCCCAGTTCAAAGGCAGTGCTAACCTCACCATACACAGCCCCTCCTAGCCTCATGGACCCCCCAGGTTCTCAGTTCTCTCATTTGGCAATTGAGATTCCAGGATCAATGTCCCACAGTTACTTCTTTCCTATTTTAGGAGGTAGCAGGTGGGTTTGGGATTAAATAGAGAGAGGTTTTCTGGTAGGTGCAGAGTGAACAGTCAACAAACAGAAACAACCTTGACAAAAATAATGGGATAAGAACATTGTTATCATTTAGCTAAGATATAAGCCTAAATACAACCATAAAGATAATTACAGAAACTGCTTGAAAAAACCAACAATCATGCTTCACATATTTCTGCTAATTCAACCCCATGCTCTCATCTGCCCTTATTCCTCTAGTCCCGTGGTCAGCAAACTGTGGCTCATGAGCCACATGCTGCTCTTTGGCCCCTTGAGTGTGGCTCTTCCACAAAATACCACGGCTTGAGCGAGTCTATTTTGAAGAAGTGGCTTTAGAAGTTTTAGTTTAAAAAATTTGGCTCTCAAAAGAAATTTCAATTGTTGTACTGTTGATATTTGGCTCTGTTGACTAATGAGTTTGCCAACTGCTGCTCTAGTAATCAAGAACACTTTCATATACCTGGTTTCCCTAAAGCGCTACCCATTTTCCTTGTATTTTCTCAGCAGGAAGTCTACACAGCTTCATCACCATCTCCTGCAGGAAGCCTTTCATCATTATTCCAGTCCTCAGTGAACTCTCTATTCTGAATTTTTTTTTAGTACTTTCTGCAGTAATGATACTGCTTTATATCTATGGTAGCCATGGTCGCATGTCACAATGGAGCACTTGAAATATGGCTAGTGCAAGTGAAGAATTGAATGTTTACTTTAATATGAATAACCACATGTGATTAGTGGCTATTCTTTTGGGTACCACTGATCTGTATCATAAAATTCAGCACCTAACTATGCTGTTTATTATTTGCTGCTATGCCTTCTTTGAGTTCAACAACTCTGGTTTATACATTTTTTTTTACTTTGAAATAATGTCTTATCTATAGAAAAAATATGCTTAATTATACTCTATATGCAGAACACTAAAGGTTGAATGGATTTCAAACACATCTGATGTATATGCTGTGACACCTCAAATATCTTCTGCTTTATCTTCTTTGATAAACTAGCTCTGTGGATCTGGAACCTACTGAAAAGGATAGACACTAAAACATACTAAGACTTAGAACTCTGGAATCATAACATTAATATTTTTAGTAAGTTACTTAACCTCTCTGTGTCTCCATTTTTTCATCAATAAAATACTTGTAATAGCCAACTTCCAGCAGTTGGTTGAAATCAGCATAATCCATCTAAAGAACTTGGTACACAGTAGGTGCTTAGCAAGAGTAATTGCTGAATAAATAAATGGTTGGCTGAGTGAGTAGGAAAAATAACCTTCTAGGTAGAACCTTCTGGGTGAAACCAGTCCAACTGGTTTCTCATTGAACAAGAGTATTTGGGTTTCTCAGAGTACAATTCATCCCTAAGAGCTGGCCCTTTATGTTATTCTTCTGGCTATATGCTGGTCTCTGACAAATTTAAGTCTTAGGATTTGTTCCTGGCCCCTTACCAGTGACAGAGTGGAGGTGGCCTCTGTGGTAAACATGAGGCTGGCAATTTACAAGGCTATTAAGTAGAAACATTATTATTCATGCAAAATTCATAAACCCTGCTTTGGATAGAGGTTAAAAGTCAATAACACAAATAAACACTTTGAGACTCTTTAAAACCTTCTTTCTTTGAGCAGAGGAGGGATAAAGGTGGATAATGCCCTGTCTCTGTGCATTTCAGCGGAACCCCTAAACTTTTCTAACAAAACCAAGATAGATATTTGATCACCCTGCCCAGTCTCCACCCCAGATCCTCTCTGACCAAAGTAGGTTACACCCTCTTCCTGCTTTCTCTGAGACCTGAAAGTTGCTTAGACCAATTGAATAGCTAAAACCTGATTTGGCTCAGGGAAACAACTACGTGAAATATGCTTGATTGTTGCTTATCCTAAGTGAGCTAGGAGTTTCAGATTCCTTAGTTAATAAAACTTCCTGGTCAGAAAGACCATTGAGAAGGTGACAAGGCTATGAAATTGTTGTTATAAACTATTTTCCAACATAAATATTTTAAAAAATATATTTGATGGAGAAGCTATATTTTTAACAGATAACTGTGCTTATTGAAGTTGACTTAAAAACAAAAAGACAATTTAAAACACCTAGTCCCATCATCCAAAAAAATCTCTATAAAAAACAGCAATTTCAGAAATCAAACTGTCTATTCCATACTTAAAAATAGTACAAAAATATTTTTTAGGCTATGCAATTCTTTTGCTATTTTTCTCAGAATCTGACCAGTCACTTGGCATCCAGGCTTGTGTGTCTGCTAATCCTAACTCACACTGGTTCTTCTAGCTTCTTTTTAATGTGATGTATGATTGGCTATAGAAAGACAAACATAGAATACCTTACCTATCCCCATCTCCAAATTCTATAAAGTCTTCTTGAATACCATAAGCCTATTACAATTCCAGTAACAGTGATCAAATACACTCCATTCATAACTGTTTTAGAGTTAATGGAACATTCTATGTTGAACCTCATCAACAGCAGTTAACCTAGGTCAATTGAAGATGAGTTTTAATTTTAGAATAACTAAACAGATCCTATTTATCTGAAGCATGAACTCAATCTAAAATAATGCAGGCTTGCTAGCTTTCTTGAGAAATAACATGATGTAGAAGAGACAGCATGGATATAGCTAGACTTGCATTTGAACCCAGCTCTTTATCTCCTAGTTACAAGACCCTGGTCAAGTAACTTACATTCCAGATAGTTCATTTCTTCATAAAATGTCATACTAATGATGCTGACATTACAGGGTGTTGGACCCAAGTGGTTCCTCTACCAATGGAAACACGAGAATCACAGAAACCTTGTAAGAAAACTCCCTACCCCTGGCCACCTGCTACTTTACTTATAGATGCATTCTGAGAACAGTTTCAAAAAAGGGTTCAAGACTATTTTAAACAATGTCACCAATATTGGAATAAATGGATAACACCCAAAGGTACAACTTTGAAGACAGTGCTTATTTGAATGTGTAAGCTCTGGTTTACTTGTTAAAAATACCATGGAGACCACTTAACCCTGGGGTACAATATTAATAGCAGCAGCAGCAGCAACAGATACCATATGGATGCCTTCACCATTAGGATAAATGCCTTTTCCACATTAATGATGTACATTAATTCATTTATTTCTCCCTAGGATCCAATGAGATCTATGTTCTGTATTTGTACTTTACAGCTGGGGAGGTGAAATCAAAGAGATTAAGATATTTTTTTCCTAAGGTCAAAAACTATAAATATGAGAGTTGTGATTTTTTTTCCAGAATAGTAAATGTTAATGTAATTGCTTAAGGGCAAAAATATTTATGTTACAATCCTTACTCTTTCTCAATTGTGAGTTTTACCAACGATGGGTGATGGACTAATACAGCTCAGAGAGACACAGGCAAAAATGGAGTAGGACGTATGCAAAGACAGTGAGGCTGCATGGAGTCAGCCTGCGGAAGGACACAAAGAAGCCTGATACTCATCTTCTGAATATTTAGGTTGACATCAACATGTCATGTGCAATAATTCGGAGTGACCTACTGTATACATTGCTATGACTATTTTTGGTGAATTGTAATTAATAATTAAAAATCATTCTTCCCAAGTGTGAAAATACATTCTGTTTCCGAAGGACCAAAATTGTCACAGATAAAACATTGCCATTCAAATTTAAATTCCATTTAGCACAACCCATTTGAACGATTCTACTAAATCAAGCTTTCTTTTTTTCCTATTTATTAAATGTATCGAGGTGACATTGGTTAATAAAATTATGTTGGTTTCAGGTGTACAAATGTATAATACATCATCCATATATTGTATCATGTGTTCACCGCTCTAAGTCAAGTCTCCTGCCATCACCATTTATCCCCCTTTAAGCTTTCTAAGACATAAGTTCAGGGTGAAGAAAAGCTGTTTTCAGCACAGGAGTAGTAAGATCTGGTATTGGTTTTTAGAGTATAATATGCTTGCTGCAAGGAGGATAGAGTTTAGGGTGCACGGGTGAAAACAGAGAAGGAATAAATAGATTGAAGAATTCACTCAGCAGAAGACATGGGTAATTGGGAGGTATTTTGGAAGTAGAGGCTTGTAAGTCTTGCAGATGTTTGGGTGAGACAAAGGGAAAAATCAAGCTCTCCTGGGATTTTGACTTAAGTAACTGAATGGATGTCTGCGTGTTTTCTTGAGGCTGGAAATACTGGACTGGTGTGGGAATTCAAGATGAATTGAAACACTGCTCCCAACAGTGAAAGTTCAGGAAGAGTTCTGCTTTGGCCACATATAAATATAAGGAGAGATGGATGTTGAGCAGATGGATGAACATACATGTCTGCATGCTAGAGGAGAAGGAGGCCAGAGATGAAGGTAAATATTTGGAAATGTATGAGTCTAATAGGTTAGGGTTCACATTGTCCTTTGGGGTTGTCAGTGGAGGGAGGAAAGTCAGAAATGATGATGAGAGTTCAAGTGACAGAGAGCAATTTGAGAAAACTTGTCTGAAGGTTACTGAACAAGGTAAGGTGGTAGCTCTCTGCACTCTGTCAGTGCCCAGCCCAACCTCTCTAGTACTTCCCAAACAGCTGCTCCCTGAAGATGAGAAGTCCCCTTGGACATGCTTCTCTGTGAAAATGCCTCCTTCTGTCCCTCTTCCAGGGATGCAAACTTCCCATCTGGCCCAGGAACTGGGGTAGATGGGCGTACAGGCCAGTAGTTCCTCCCCTAATGCATTTTCCTTTTCTCCCCCAAAACAAATAAACATCTTGTTGAAAACGGCATTGAGAGGCCAAGGGACTCACCACTCAAAGTCCCAGTCAGCACAGACACAGGGTTCTGAGACCACCGTCCCCGAGGAGTCTCGGCCCAGGGCACACTGAGCTCCTGGCTTGCGTTTCTTGAATATTTTCCTTTCTCCCATGACACAAGGTTCCCCCTTAGAAAGAAAGTCCATAGTGAGAGAGACAGAAATACACAAAGAAGATAAAGTAAAACAGCTTCTCAACAAGAAGCATTAGGTTTTTCACTCTCTTTTTGTCACTCGGTAGCAATCTCATTCCCAGTAACAGTTTGGGAGTTTCAGGACAAAGGGGCTGCTCTTTTACTATAATACAAAAGGAAAACTATGCAAGGCTGGCCTATAACTACTCCTCCTCCCAACTTGGCCAGTGATGTTTATTCCATCCTGTTTCTTCTCCATCTCCAGGAGGAATTCAAAGACTCCCACCATCCTCACTGACACCACAATTGCCCAATAGATTTCAGCAGAAACTCTAGTGGAAATCATTATACTTCTAGCATATTTTTCACATCATCTTCAGAGTAAAACTGAAGTTGACCTGAGAATCCCTCTCTATGATAAACAACCATGCCCAAGTTATTCCTAGTTAAGGGCAAAAAGAACGGGAGAAGTTAGTGCAAATTACAAGAATTTCTGGAGAATACAGATGCCTGACTGTGCTGTGTACCAATAAACATCTGCTATTGGTAGATACCATCATTCCCACCTTTCACCCTTTCTTAGTGGTTCTGTTCCCAATGCTCTTGGGCCCTTGCTCCAAGCTAGCCTGAGAAATGCTCCTCCCCCCAATGGGGTGGTATAATGATTGAACCTATGGAGGGTCAGTCTCCTTCTGTCTGAGCTTATTGCTCTATGGATAGACTAAATCCTAGGTTATCACTGCCCCCCCAACACAGTGACTTCAATGAGTAGATCAGGATCTCAGAATGCAAAATTGTCCCCAATACCATCTAACTCTACTGAACCTATTTAGATATATGAGCTTCACCCTTTTCCCTAAGCCCACCATTATCCTCAGAAGCCCCACTCCACATAAAAAAATGTCAGATATAAATAACAGAGCTTTTAGTAATTCTTCTTCCTGGTGGTGTACCTGATTGAGCAAGTGCCAGGTCTGGTAGTCTTCCTTGGTGCAGCGCCGGCTGAAGATAGATTTGTAGTCCACTTTCACCAACTGCCACTCAGAGCGAAGGCTGAAGTGGCCAAAAACTCTGTGTTTAGGGGAGGGATGGCAAAGACAAACAGAGAAATCCTTGAAGTCAGTCACTAATGCACAAAGACTGGGGGGATAGAAGACTGAATTGCAGCCTGGATTTCACTGGTTCTTTCAAAGTATGTTCTTTGAAGGCCATGGAGTAGAAGTCTACTGTATCCACAAAAATCAGCAAAATGCATTCACAATGGGCTTAAAAACCAATCATTTTTAATTGCAAAAGTAATATCTATGCTTTATAGTAAAGAATTAAAATATAGTAAACGACAGAGAAGGAAAAATTCAAAGTCCAAAATTATCCACCAAGATAGAACTGTTGGTCACATTTTGACATTCAGCCTTATATGTCTTTAATTCCAAGCCATGGTATTTTCTTTACCGATGTCCACTGTCAAGGACTGTTTTCTCATCTGTAAAGTAGATTATGTCTGTGTATGCTGGGGTGGGAGGTGGGTTAGTTAATCAAAAGTATGAACCTGCCAATTCCAAAATTTCAACTGAGTGTAAGAATATTCCCATTGCTTAATTTATGTGAATATCACCCTTCTCCTCCCTTCCTTGAAAAATCACAGGAGTCTCATAAAAGAAACTCATATTTATGTATAGTAAAATAGTACACAATATGGGTAGATGATCCATACTGACCTTTTCAAAACTCAGCAGTTGATAGCCCTATAAATATGAATAATCAATCATTTCTAGAAAAATGGATTGATCACCCATACTCCACTCAGGTGGCATGTCTTGTAATTACAATGCAAGACATCCATCACAGTGATGTAAAGGGGAGACCAATATGCCAGGAACTTAAATCAACTGAAATATTTCAAGGAATTGGATGGCTTCCATTTCATTAAGACTTACTCATGCTCCCAGACCTGGATTTTTATCTCCCCAAGTTCAGGTATTCTGATAATGACACTGAGAGACTAACTCTCCTCAAGGGACATTTCCTCTGTCAACTGAAACACAAAGATGCTTTGGGAAGGGTAGCAGCTGATTAATATTGTAAAATATGGAAAGAAATATAATTTCCGTTTTGATCATACAATTTAAAATACACTTAAAGAAATGAATTTTAATGTGCTAATGGCTCAATATTAAATAAAAGTTTTAGAGCTTTGTCTAAAAGAAAATTAAACAGACTTTGAGGTGGGAACAGAGGGTCTCCCCTTCAGTAAAAGTGTATGTTTTTTAATATGAGTCTTAGCTCATCCCTGGGCAGTAGAAGCCATGGGGCTAAATATCCTGGATTGTGTGACCCATATTGTGTGGAGCAGAGCAAACTTAATTTAAGTATGTTCCCTGGTTCTCTCGGTTCTCTTAGATTCTTGCTGTATTTAGTGGTCTTTGAATCTAATACATCCATGTCAAGTTTCAACTAAGGTATTTTCACCTTATTACCTCTCATTCATTTCATGAAGAGAACATGAGTCAGTCCATTTTAAATTTTAACAAGAGTTATAACTCAGCCGGAACCGGTTTGGCTCAGTGGATAGAGCATCGGCCTGCGGACTGAAAGGTCCCGGGTTCGATTCCGGGCAAGGGCATGTACCTTGGTTGCGGGCACGTCCCCAGTGGGGGCTGTGCAAGAGGCAGCTGATCAATGATTCTCTCTCATCGATGTTTCTAACTCTCTATCCCTCTCTCTTCCTCTCTGTGAAAAATCAATAAAAATATATTTTTAAAAAAGAGTTATAACTCATCAAAAGTGTATACTTCTTTGAAGAGAGGAGAGTTAGTTGAAAGCTCATTGGAAGAAAGACAACAACGAGAGGAGAGGAGACCTTGATGGATGTCTCTTCCCTCTCTATCCAGCCTATCCACTCCTGCCATATTTAAATGCCACCTCTCCTGTAAGTAATCCCTGATTGGAGTACTCTGAGTAGCAGGTTATCAGTGATGCTAAATCAAACATTCTGCCTACTCCAAATAGTTTACAGTTATTTCATGCATCATAAACTACATCATGTCAGATTAATTCCATCCTTTTCTATGAAAGGGTTTCTAGACAGACAGAAGAGGGAAATATGAGGCGTATGATTTACCTATCAGCAAGGCTCCTGATATGGTCTACCACAGCACAGTTGGAAAAAAAGATGAAAAACTATGAGCCAGGTGGTAGTAAAATTATGTGGCTGAACAGTACCTAATTAAGGCATTAAAATCAACCATGAGGAAGGGTGTGAGTAGTCAGCTGCAAGGTTCTGCTTTCTGTTCTTTCTTGTTCATCATTTTTATTAATGACTTGAAGACATGAAAATAATGGTCTTCATTGAAAATCACATTTTCTGATGACACAAAGCTGGAAGAAACAGTCAATATACTTGATGGCAGAATCAGGACCCAAAAAAGATCTTGACAGAATGAGCAACAGACTGAATTTAATAGCATGTGACAAAACAGGATGAAATGTCAAGTCTTCCCTTTGTCAACTACATAAGTATTATATAGATGAAATGGGGCTCAGTGAAACTCAGCTTAAAAAATAATAATAATAACAATAACAATAATAATAATAATGAAAGCTTAAGAGTTTTCATATATAATGAGATTAATGTAAGTACACACTTCAAAGAGACCAAAATATTTAAGGTGACCTGAGAATGCATTAATTTATACAAAATTATGTATATTATCTAGAGTAAAAGTAGAAATATCCTGGTCTATGCTACATTATACTAGATCACAGAGAAAACATGTAGGTAGTTTTAGATGTCATCATTCAAGAATGATCTAAACTACAAACCTCAATGTGCAGTAAACTTATAAACCTTGGTGGTAATAGTAGAGTTTGAATCTCTTGAAATATTAAGTAAAAATATGTGTTCATTTGCATATGTGTTTATATATAGAGAAAGTACATATATTTTATCAGATTTTCAAATGGGTTCATGGTTTCCAATATTTAAGAGCCACTGAAAAGGAGAGTGATCAAGATTGTGTACTGAGCCAAAACCGGTTTGGCTCAGTGGATAGAGCGGCGGCCTGCGGACTGAAAGGTCCTGGGCTAGATTCCGGTCAAGGGCATGTATCTTGGTTGTGGGCACATCCCCAGTAGGGGGTGTGTAAGAGGCAGCTGTTCGATGATTCTCTCTCATCGATGTTTCTAACTCTCTATCCCTCTCTCTTCCTCTCTGTAAAAATCAATAAAATATAGTTTAAAAAAAAAGATTGTGTACTGAAATGAATAGTGCTCCCTAAGAGATCCAAGCCGTAACCCTGAATGAGACCTTATTGGAAAAAGGTCTTTGATTTACAAGTTAAAGATCTCCAGTTGAATTTATCCTGGATTATCAGGATTAGCCTGAAGTCCAATATCATCCAGCAACCCCTCTTCTGGGTATCTACCTAAAAAACTTGAAAAATTTTATTTGTAAAGATATTGCAGTATTATGCACTGTGGCTGAGACATGAAAACAAAGTGTCCCTCAATAGTTAATTGGAAAAAGAAGACAGGGCACATACATAATATCCAATACTACTCAGCCATAAAAGAAAAGATGAAATACTGTCATTTGCAACAATTTAGATGGATCTTGAGAATATCATGCTAAACAAAATAAGTCAGATTGGAAAAAGTCAAGAGCCATATGATTCCACTCACATAAAAAACTGAAAGCAATAAATGAACAAACAAACAAAACTCATAGACATGGACAATGGTATTGTGATTACCAGAGGGAAAGGGAGGTGGGAAAGAATTAGTAAAGGGCAAAGGGGATCAAATATATGGTGAAGGAAGTGAATATAAAGTGTGATATGCAGATGATATGTTATAGATTGTATACTTTAAACCTTATAATCTTACTAGCCAATTTCATCCAATAAATTTTATTTTAAAAAATACAAAGAAGAGATACATGGAGAGAGTAGAAGGCCATGATTAGACAAAGGCAAATGTTAGATTTCTGTGGCCATAAGTCAAGAAACAGCTGGAGCCAACAGAAAATGTAATAGCATAGAACAAATGATCCCTAGTACACTAGAGTGAGTGAAGCCATGCTGCCAATTTAACCTTGGACACTGGCTCCAGAATTGTGAGAGAATATATTGCCATTATTTTATCTACACAATTTATGGAAATTTGTTATAGCAACCTCAAGGAATTAATACTGAATGCTATATAATTTGAGACCACTTTTCATCTATCATCTATCTATCTATCTATCTATCTATCATCTATCTATCTATCATTTATCATATATTTATCTAGAAGTAATATAAAAACTATGGCTGGTTTACCTGGAGATAACTTAGGAAGGAGAAGGAGAGAGAAGTCCAATAAGTAGCCATTCTAGGAAGATCTCTTGAATATTAAAAAATAACAAAACATGAAAGAGTAAAAGTTTAAAAAAAATATGACATATTTTTCTAATAGGTAAAGTTAGTCCACAGAGGAAAGGAATGCCCAAGCATTAGTAAGCTTAGAACTTCAAGTTCAGGCTTAACCGTTTCCCAGAGCTCTTGTTGCAGAGAAATAAGCATCATTCAGGTGCACAGCCTAATTGACCCTGAGCCTCTAAGGATGTTCACGATCTGTTTATGATCTCAGAGTGCTCATTTCAGGACTGAACACAGAAATTGGTCCCCAGTCAGGACTTGTGGACTAATACAGGTTCTTCTCTTCTGTTATCTTGGCAGGTGCATTATTTTCATCTGTATTTCTTTGGCTTCTATCCCAGATTTCCTTACATTGTGCATCCCAGGTCCTTCCCCAAACTATAAATTGACACACTAATATTTTCACTTAGGAGTATGCTAATCTCCTTGCCATGTGGTCTCTGCAACATTTGGGAAATACTGCTCCAGACAACTATTGATAATTTATTTATTGTTTTCAATATTTTCATTGATTTTTTCAATAAGAAAGGAATTGAGAGAGAAAAGACAGAGAGAGAGAGAGAGAAAGAATCTATGAGAGAGAAACAGATTGGCTGCCTGCTCCTGCACACAATTCAGGCATGTGCCCTGACCAGGAATCAAATGGGTGACCTATTGAAACATGAGATGATGCTTAATCCACTGAATCAAACCTGCTGGGCAGTGATTTCTTAATGTTGTTGTTTTGTTAGTCAAATTTTTGTCAACCAATTAGAAAGCTCCTAAGGCTGAGAAAGATTCTTGTATTTCTTTGTGCTTCCTAGAACCTTTCAATAGTAGTTCCTTGACCAAAAGTGGCTAACTGATTATTATTGATCAGCTATGGAACAAGGCAATTCCTAGCATGGTCAAATCCACTTTTATCCATAGTCCCATTTTCTTGCAGTTACAAAACAAAAACACACACACACACACACACAAAAACAAACAAACAAGCAAAAAAAAATCACACATACAATTTTGAACTCTTCCTTCAGAAATGCATTCCTAGTCCCTCTTCTTATCTCAACGTGTTAAGTGTGCAGGTAGGCAAAAGTGGATTTACAGTTGTGAGTACAAGGAACACACAATTTATTTTTACATTATTAATCATTAATTATTGTATTATGTAAACCTACTTTTGCCCACCACTGTAATTTTTTTTTATCCTTACGCAAGTATATGTTTTTAAAATTGTTGAGAGAGGGATGGGGGAGAGAAACATCAATGTGAGAGAAACACTGATGTGAGAGAGAAGCATCAATTAGTTGCCTCCTGTATATGCGCCAATTGGAGATCAAATCTGCAAACATTTGGTCTCCAGGTTGACAATCCAACCAACTGAGCCACCCGGCCAGAGCCCACCCCTGTAATTTTACCAATATAATCAAAACTGTATAATGTGAAATAATGTATGTGGAAATCTTGAGAATTTCAATGGACAACAAATGTTCATTACCATCACCATCATTCTTATTATTGGAAACTCCATGGACTCAACCCAAGGCCCTGCTCATCAAGGGCTTTCAATAAGATTGGTTGCAAATCCTTTTTGAAACATACTAACTTCAAACTCAGGGATTTCTTTGTTGCGCATGTGCATGTGTGTGTGAGACATCTAGAAAAGTGGAAAGTACATATCTCATACATAAATAGAGACGACAGTCTGTAAATTGGTAGCCTGCCCTTTAGTGTCCCTGAAGAAGTTTCTTCCAATCACAGGACAAAATAAATGAATTCTCTAAGCTATTTCTCACTATATTGATTTTTAGAAAAAAATCAATTAAAATTTATTACTTCTGGTTTTCTTTTTCTTTTTACCTTGCAGCCTAGATTTTTTCATGAGATATTTTGGCTCTACTTAACATTCATCTTCTTGTACTACCTAACAGTCTCTCTCTCTCTCTCTCTCTCTCTCTCTCTCTCTCTCTCTCTCTCTCTCTCTCTTTTAACTCATCTGGTGATAGTGTGAACTTGGCCACAGAGTATCATCCTAGACCCATGTGCTATTATTTAACTTTTAACATACATATTGTCTGGGCATGATAGCAAGAGTGCTAGGTAAGGATATAGACATATTTTCCTACTCTTCATCTGCCACTAAATTAGCTAGCTGACCTTGAGCAAATCATTTGATCTTTCAAACTTCCTTAGAGAAAATAATTTTTAATCCTTGACATATATACTCAACAGATGGGATGCAGAAATAGTCTAGACAAAACACAGCCCTTTCAAGACAATTTTCAAGAGTTTATTTTCTTTCAATCGCTATGTCTACCTCCAGGTGTACAAGCTATCTATCTCCTGGTGACCCCATACAGAAAGGATTTATCTAGAATCATTCATCTTTGTCCCCACTGGATCTTCTTTCATATAACAGATGCTCAATAAATAGTTCTGGGTTGATTAATGGATGGGATTAATTTATTAAATCATTTACTTCTTCCAAAATTGGGGTAATAGCTTTATCTGACCCTATTTCTGGGCCAAAGAACACAGCCTAGCTACGTGTCCTTTGGGGTTGAGAAGGACAAAAACAATGTCAGGGAGAAAAGAGCAGCATCTTCACTTTTCCTGGTTATCTTGGACTGTGCTAGGTTTTCCACAAACAACTGTGATTTGCTGGGACTCTAAATAATACAGCTTCCTTAGTCCACCATCCAGACCTCAGTTAGCCTTGTGGGGAGGGGAGTAATTAATTTAAGGGAGGAAGCTGGTTTGTAAAAATACAAGATTTCATTAGAATTCCACACACACAGAAGGTTACCTACTCATTAATTAAATGATTTCAAAAGGGATCTTAGTATATAATTGCTATAATTTAGGTGGAAACAATGCCACACTAAATGTAATTATAGGAGTAGGCTCTGTAAAGATGTTTTTTTCTCTTTACCAGAGAGCAATTCTGGGCCAGCTGATTCTCTTCTGCATAGTAATCTGGTTCTTTTTTCCATCTCTAATTATACCAACTTTTATCAAATAGGTATCAAAGCTGAGAGAAGTTTCAAGGAGACAGTGGTTGACCACATCTCTCAGAGAGAAAACGGAGAGAATTCATTACTAGGAGAAATGTGAAAAAGAAGATAAAACAGTGCCTACACAGTACGACAGGAGGGTTTCCCTGCAGAGTGACTTGTGTGGGGACATCTGAATGAGTTCAACTAGGATAATGTTGTATTGTGATGGACCTGCCTCAGGACCTATCTCTTCCCCTATTGTCCTCCATGATGATGAAGTTTATATAAAAGCCTTCTAAATAAAGCTTTTTAACAGTGCTCAAATCCAAAATTATACTACTTTTTAATTGCTTGTTCTATTACTTTTGCTCTGAGTCCTTTAAAAAAATTCTTATGAAAAGTCTAGTTCTATAGACTTTAAAGGTTATCAGAGTAATTCCCTGAGATAATGCAAATCTTCCATTTTCTCCTTGTGTTTTGCTTATAGTTTTTTGTATCATGTAACCACAACACTACAGGTTTTGAGGTAATTCTATCTTCTTGATTTATTCTTTTTAATTTTAATTTTTAAATGCTAACATCTCTGTTATGCCCTCCATGATCATTCTTCCTCCTTGGTTCTTTTCCTTCCTCCCTGACTCTACTGGGTCAGATGAATTATCAGAATAACATAGATGCTGATGTATCCTGGTCCCTGGAGAAATGATCCTGCTCCCCACTCCCCACCCTCAGGGACAGCTTAGCTGTTCTCATTGAGCCCATATATATACTAGGATGATGGAGTCTAAACTGGGCTTTCCTGGTGGCCAGCAAGCAGGAGGGCAAGCACAGACCTTCAATTTATGAATGAGGGAGAACCCCTGTGAGTGTCAGGGCAGAAAATGAATTCTCCCATTGGTCCAGATGTTACCTCCATATTGGCATGTAGATAAATGTGCCCTAATTCAAATGCTCTGCAATCACTTGGTCTGGCCACGTGCAATCTCCTCCATTGACACACTGGATTTATTTCTCATTCCTCTAAGTAAACAGTTAAATCTGCTGTGGATTCCGGTGAGTCACACACCATCTTCTACGCCACCTCCATCCAGGACTCAGATTTAGCCATTGCTAGGAAACGGCATGTCTCAACTCAATCCTTCCCCTCAGCCTCAATTCCTTTCACGGGCTGCATGTCATTAATTTGAGAGCAAATTATTAGAAACCCAGAAAACAGTTCTGAAATGCCTTCAGATTTATGATGAAGTCATTCCGCAAAAGGTCACGGGCAACCTTGCTATAATTAAATATTTCATTAATTTTTAAAATACACAATAACTTCTAAATGCAGCATAAATTAACCAGATGACCTTGAAGAAATTAGTTAGAGCACTGCTTCATCAGAAGCCGCTACCTAGCAATTTTCTTAATTTTTATTCTTTGAGTGTGACCTGTGTCCAAGAATAGAAAATGGACACGTTCTTGGATTGGGTTCCGGTAGCCCGTTTATTTGTGGTGATTTAGTATTAATTCACTCAGAGCTCAGGGAGGGGTGGTGGGTAGGCAATACTCTCCATTCCTTTAGGTGACAACCTCAAAAGTATGTAAGTGTGACCCACACAATTGCCCCTGAGGACACAGCCCCTCTATTTCATTAACTGGGCGATGCTTTTTTTTTTATTTGTACATTTTGATAAATGGTTTCTCTTTTCTCATGATAAAAACTGCATTCTCATAAAAATTTTGAAAACAAAAAATCTATACATGAGAAAATTGAAAACCCCTTGGAGGTAACCACTTATAATATTCTGTGATATTCCCTTCTATTCTTTCTCAGACAAGGCAAGCAACAATCTGAAGCTACAGCTGGCATTTGAATCTTTGGAACTTAGAGAAACTCTGAGGTTTATGGTAATATCTTCCCTGTTTGGCTCAGTGGACGGAGAGTCAGCCTGTGGACTGACGGGTCCCGGGTTCGATTTCGGTCAAGGACATATGCCTGGGTTGTGGGCTTTATCCCCAGTAGGGGCGTGCAGAAAGAAGCTGGTTAATGATTCTCTCTTATCTTTGCTGTTTCTATCTCTCTCTCCCTCTCCCTTCCTCTCTGAAGTCAATAAAAATACTTTTTTTAAAAAAAGCCTCAGAATTGGGTTGTAGAGCAGATGCCATGCGCACTAGAACTGAAATGAGCCTCATACGAAACTGATATTCCTCCTATAAGGTGAGGAAGAGCCTTTACAACATAAATATCCCATCAACAGAGATCTTGTCCATGCCGGAGTCCTGCTCTCAGCACACTTAGGATCCTGCCTACCTCGTAGCACACACTCAATACATACTTTTGAATAAAGATAGAATAATGTTTTTGAGAGAAAGAACTTGAAACAGGTGGACCCCTGAGTCCTTTTTAAAAATATTTCTTTGAAAGCCCAGTTTTCTCAGAAAGGCTTCCCACGCTTTGTCTTGCCTCTTCCTTCCATAAGCCCTTCTTTCTGCTCCCATGGAAGAAGCTGCTGAGGACAGATGTTATTCAAAAGTTAGCCATCAGCGGCCAGCAGTTGTGGGTCTCCAGAAATCCAGGCCACAGCTACTGGTGTGCATCCATGCTGTCTGACTGTTTTCCCATTAGGTTGCAGAGGGGCTTAGTGGTAAAGGAGGTCAGCAGCTAGAGGGGAACTGCATTGAGCAAAAGTGAGATGTGAGCTAGACCTTAATGGAAAGAGGCAGAGGATCAATAGCCAAGAATCCTGCAAGCAGAGCCTGTGCTAGTTACATGATTCTATGATCGGTGAGATGGTGGAATGAGGCTGGGAGGAAAAGGCATCGGAGAAGAGGAGGAGAGGGGACTGAAGGGCATTGGAACTGAACAGACGAGAGAAAGTTGACTTTAGAAAATTAAATAAATCATCCTACGCCCAAACAACTTGTATTCTTTTCTCCAAACTTAATAAGCTCTGCGAAAGGGTTTGAAAGCTTCAAGTCCATAACAGAGAGTTAGCAACTGTGGTCTGTGAACCTGTGAGAGATGAGTTGGGTGATGAAGGAGACCCTAAGAGATAGAAACAAGAGGGCAAAATGGATATTCAGGATGATATTTAGGAGGGGAGGAAATCAATGAAAAAAGCTGTGAGAGAGTAGCCACAGGAGGGACAGCTGGCTTCCTACGTCATTATATTGCTCAGTCTCCTACTTTGTGTTAAATCCTTAACAGAGCTAAACACATCAGAAAAGTGTAAAATGCATCCCTTTCCTTTAAAGAGTTTCAGTCCAGTCCAATAGCATCACTCACTCAACATGTGTCTGCTGAGCATCCGTTATGCACAGCCTCACATTCAGTGCTGTGGGGGATGAGGGATTAAGACAGTTGTACTTGGTGAATCCTTACAGACTAAAACAGACCTCACACTCTAATTGCAAAGATGACCAATATGCAAAACAATTAGGAAACCCCAAAAGAAAGGTGGCAGTCCCATTCCCCATGGCCCAGCGATTCCACATGTAGGTATGTATGTAGCTCAGAGAACTTATATCCCTGGAGGTTCTTGTACAAAGATAGGACAATACCATTTGTAGTAATGCCAAACCATTGATAGGAGAATGGGGAATGAATTGTGCATATTTGTTTCATGAAAGAATTCCATGTGGCATTGAAAATATCTGGACTAAATGGATAGACCCCAAGATCAATAATATTGAGTGACAGAAGCATGTAGGAGAATGATAGCATTTAGCTACATTATACATTTATAAAACACTCACAGCAATGTCGCATATATTTCTATGAATAAACAAATATGCATGAAATGTATCCACATATGTATTAGAAGAATATATATCAAATCCATGGCACCCATTGATTTATGTAGGATATAAGGATAAAAGGTCTGAAAATGGGCAGTACCTAGAAGACCACCTCTACCTGGGATGCCTTGCTCATTTCTCCTATAAAAATCTGAAGCCCAAGTGACAGCGTGCTAATATTTATTCATTCTAGGTAGTTGGTACAAAGGTGCTTGTGACATTATTCTTTGTACTTAACTGAATTTTTAAAACCTTCAAGAGGAACTGTAAGAAACGCAATACAAATATAAAAGTGTGGATGTAGAATTTATATTAAGCATCACACATTCAAAATCTCACAGGAGCCAGGAGGACAACTGAAATGGACAGTGAGTGAGCTGAAGCAACCGGGGCCGATGCATGCACATTGGGTAAGAGATGGGGCAAGAAAGAGCATGTCTGATCCCAAGTGGGCAGCTCCCATCTAGCTCCAGCAGGCTGGTGGATGATGGGCATTTGTGTTCAACATTGCCAGATATTTCTGACTTTGCAAAGTTTGCCTCAATATAAAAAAAGCAAATTAAATATAGCTGTGAGCCAAACCCTGAGGCATAAGATAAGAATTCAATAAAAGTAAATGAGGAGGAGCTGGACAAATAGTAGAGTGCTTCCTGAAAGAGGTGACACTTGACCATGGGTTTTGCATCAGATATGAGAACACCTTTAAGCCATTCCAAATGATCTGCCTTTCCAATACTTCATACGAAGGTGCAAGGGGGGGAAGTGGTTTATGGGTAGGGAAGTTTGTAGAAACTGTCAAAAATGTCAATGATATTTGCAACATATTCACAATGGATGAAGCTCCAGGTGCGCTGTTGTTCAGCGTCTGCAAATTACAGCCTGTGGGACAAATCTGTCTGCTACCTGTGTTGAGTGGCCTCAAAGCGAACAATGGCTTTTGCATTTTAAATGTGGGGTGTATGGAGGATGGGAGGAAGCGCATGAAGAACAATATTTCTCAACATGTGAAAGTGGTGAGTAATTTAAATTTCAGAGTCTAGGAGTTAATGCCCACTCATTATGCATAGCCTATTGCAGCTCTCACAGGACATTGCAGAATAAAGACCCTGTGGCCAGAAAAGTTAAAGGAGCCGTAGCCCATTTCTTAGTCATCAGACGAGGGAGACTACAAACATGTCTAATATCCCTGGATGAAGACTATGGGACTTAATCCTCACACCCAGCTGAAGAAACATAAGCTCAGACAGAAGGTATATAAGTAAAGCACCTAAGTGACATGCATAGCTAAGTGGCAACCTGAATGCCTTTCCTGGAGCATCAACCTCCAAAACTCATGTCCTAAGCCACCGCTCTATTCCCACTCAGCAACCCATTGTTCAAAATAAGCTTTTTTTCCCCAGGTCACTGCCAGCCCCCAGTACCTCCCAGTGCCATCCAAAAGCTCCTATGAAGGCACACAGCTGGCTTCAGTGTTCCTTGGCACCAATGACAGTGGGCCTCTGAGTGGATGGCACGTCTGATGACACCCTGAGGGGTGTGATTCCAGCAGCCAAACCGAGAGGTAAGGACTTGGGAGTTCCACTGGATTTGCCAATTTCTGGACTCACTTACTTTGGGCAAAGGCAGGTCAGGCTCTTCCAGCAAACAACAGAGTATGGGAAATCAGATCAATGGAAGCAGCCCTGGTTCATTTCCAATGACTTCATTGAAAGCAGTTACTGGAGGCTAAACAATGCATTTAAGCTCAGGCCTGGGGCTCTACGTTGTGCTAAGCCTGCCTTCAAAAGCATGTTCCCTGCTAAGCATGTGGCCACGGGTTCTTAGGCGGGAAGAAGGTTTTTGCTGTTTCTTTTTTCCCTTCAAACCTCTGCAGCTTTGGGGTTTGCATTATTTCCTAGGCAAAAGGCTCTCTCTCCCCCTTCACTTGGGTTACAGTTCTGCTGGTGGAACAATGGATCAGCGATATAAGCCAGTGAGACTGGATTTATGCAGGGAGTTAGCAAGGCAATCAGCCCTAGCCAGTCTGCCAAAAACATCCCTGGTGCTTCCCACATCACACTCTCCCCTGTGCAGACCAGGCAGCACCCACTGCTCACATTTGCTGATTTTGCTCCCCCTAACCCCTGGAATGCCCCTCTCTCCTTCCTCCCCACATAACCAAGAAGTCTCTGTACTGCTCTGTCTTCAATCACTTCTTAGATATCCAATGACAACTACAATTTGGGCCATCCCTTACCATTTAATTGTCATCTCTAATTCGTTCACATTTGTCATCTCTATCCAAACGTTGGTTTGTATGGGTTGCTGTGACATTGTGTCCAGCAGCACCATGAACACGCATCGGTACTTAGTGAGTACTAACAGCTTGCCCCTCTCCCCACACGTGGCCCTTAAGGGACTGATGACACCTTGGAGAATTCTAGCACCTTTCCTTAAATTTCAGCTCCCAGCCGGAAGTTTGAAATGCATATCCCTTGTTCTCAATTTGCCTCATACAGAGCATGCCAGCTGAGCACTTCACTTCTCCGGGCCTTGGTGTTCTCATTAGCCCGATGCTGATCATTGGACCTACATGGCAGCTTGTGGGGAGATTTCGGTGACATCAGCTTTGACCAAAGGCAGGTGCTGAACAGACACAAGTGAGCTGCTGCTTGCTCCTGGGAAGCAGTGTGTCTGCCCTCTCTTCCAGGAAAGCTGGGCAGCTCCTTTGGGGGATTTCTTGTTTTCTGGGAGGTGGCTAAGTTCCCCCCTGGCCTCTGTAAAAGATCAGCTAAATCACAGCCAGCTGCTTCCAACATTTCATATCAAGAAGGAATTTCAAATGTAGCTGTGAGCATGCCAGAAATCCATTTCCCCATCTGACTCCACATCTGAGTCCAGCGACACAGAGCTTTCCTTCAAGTGCTAATCTGGGGGCAAACTTTTCAAGAAAGAGTGGACCAAAGAAGCTCTGCCTCTAATAGTCACAGGCATCTCATCAGCTGGAGGGTCCCCCGCTTACAATGGCAATAGGCCCTCTGGCTTGTCGATCAACCAGCCTTGTCCTCCATAGTAAGTAATAAGAATGGTCACATTTCACTGTGAATTAGGCCAGACTAGATGGTTTCTGTCAAGGTTACCAGGGAAATGTTGAAATAATAACATTTGAAAAGACAGCAAGGAAAGGAGCAATAAAAGTAAGCAAACCCCAAGCCTGCAAGCTGGGAACTGTTTCTCCCACACAGATTCCCCTGCTGAGCTGCAGTGTTCGATTTCATACCCCTGAGCAGGGGCCTTCGGGAGGACTGGAAGCTGGAGGAAATCAGAAATCATTCCCAGGAGGGTCCTCATTCTCTAGACGCCCTTTGTGTCACATGCCATTTCACCCTGCTGCTTTCTCACCCCTGCACACACCTCTGCACACAGACACAGCCCACTCAAATGGCTACCCAGCCTCCAGCCCTCATAATTTGCAACTACTGGATTCTGATCACAGCCCTTCAGAATATCTAGAAATCCATTGGTGATGTCCTAGAATGCGAAAGCCATGGGCCAGAGAAGCCACAACACTCAAAACACTGGTAAAATTACTAAGGACCATATGTTGCACCAGTTAATTCATTCACTCATTTATTCTTTCAATACCATTCAATACATATATACTGTTAAATCCTCAGTGCTAGCACGAAACTGATAAATACATGGCACTCAATGAACAAGATACACAAAGATTCTTTCTCATGGAGACTTAAAGTCGTGTGTGTGTGTGTGTGTGTGTGTGTCCATGCAAACACATGTGTGTTTGTGGGACTATAGTAAGGGTGGATGAAGGTGGAGGGGGACTATACTAAATAAACAATGAAATTTTCCATAATATTGTCTAAAATGTTATCAAGGTAGACATTTATAGGGCTTAGAAAGCATATAGCATGGGGACCAGAACTCATCTGTAGGGTTAAAGGAAGGAGTGTTAGGAAAAACACTTAGTAGATAGAGCGTCGGCCTGTGGACTAAAAGGTCAGAGGTTCGATTCTGATCAAGGGCACGTACCTTGGTTGCAGGCACATCCCCAGTAAGGGGCGGGCAAGAGGCAGCTGATCAATAACTCTCTCTCATCGATGTTTCTAACTCTCTATCCCTCTTTCTTCCTCTCTGTAAAATAAATAAATAAATAATAAATAAATAAATAAAATATATATATTTTTTAAAAGTAGAGAGAATTGTATCTCCCCTTTTTATATCCCTCGAGAAACTAAAACATATTAGGATCTTATTAAGTGTTTTTGAATAAATAAAGTGTGTATTAGCATTTTCCAGAGAAATAGAATAAGTAGGATTTTTTTTTTTTGTGTGTGTGTGTGTGTGTGTGTAGTTTTAAGATCTTTAGGGTGGGTGGGCAAGCTAAACACCCAGGAGAGCAGTGGTGGAGTTCCAGTCTGTAAGCTGACACTCTTGAGACCCAGGAAGAGCAACTGTTTCAGTTGGAGTCCAAAGGCAAGAATAAACCATGCTCCAGTGTGAAAGCACCAGGCAGGAGGAAGTCTCTTTTGCTCAAGAAAGAACAGGATTTTGTTCTAGTCAAGCCTTCACCTGATTGGATGAGGCCCACCCACATTAGGGAGAGCAATCTGCTTTACTTAGTTTATTCATTTACATGGCAATCTTATCCAAAACCACCTTCACAGAAACACCCAGAATAATGTTTTACCAAATGTTTAGGCATACCATGGCCCATTTAAGTTTACACATAAAAACCATCACAAACTGTTTAACATTTAAATGCTCCAAATGAAGTTAACAAGATATATTAGTAAAACCTTTTTTTTTCTTCTCCTTGACTACAGCTAAGCTATAGAGTCGGAGTTAGCACAGAAGGGAAAGAATATAGAAGCATAGCCTACATCAGTAATAGGTTTTGGTGAAATTGCAAGGTTAAGCATTTTATCCCCAAATGGTCTCCCTGTCCTCATAGTTCCTAAGAAATATATAAAAGTTTTTTGAACTCCTGCTTCCATTCTTATGATTGTCATTACACGAAGAAACAGCACTGGTCAACCCTACCTAGTGGGGCACTTGATTTTAAAATCCTTTTCAAATCTAGGACAGAAGCAGAAATTGCCTCTTGACAACCCTTTAAGAGCTCACCCTCTGGCTATGTGAAGGGCCCTGGAAAAACTTGTGTCATTTTCACACTAGAAAAATGTTGAATTTAATAAAAAGCCAAAAACAGGGAGCCTGAATTATTTATACATGGGTAGATGACTGCTGCCAAACTTATCTTCATTTCATGAAAAGACAAATTCTTTTCTGTCTTATAAGAAAATTATGCACTATTCTAGCTCCTTTCCTACTTACTAGCATTTAAAATATTGCAATAAGCAAGATAGAAGTGGGGGCAGAAACTCAGCCACACTCTTATGGAGTTTTAGTGGGAGGAAAGGGAAATAGAAGTGCTATCTAGTCTTTTCAGTAAATGGTTTGGCCCTGAGGTCAATTTCTCTCACACCCATGTGACCAGTTAAACTCTATCTGAATCTGAGGGAAAAATTATTAACATTAAAGACTGGATGAACAGAGAGTTTAAACTGTGGCCTTAAATTTGTTAGGGAATGCCAGCTCATGTGGAAATTAGAATCTATGTGATATTGTTCAAAGTGATGTCCAAGAAGAGCATGCAATGAGTTCAATAGACCTGAAGAGAATGTAGGAAAAAGCACATTATGAGGTAAGGAGAAGCCGAGAAGAAAGGAAGACGAGCATGAAACAGGGAATGCATGTTTGTAGGACCTTGTACATCTTTGCTATCCAAAATGCTGGGACAATTAAGATTTGGATATGATGAGCAGTTACATCTGCCTTAATAAATTTAAGTGGGCTGCACAACCTTCCTGGATGTTATGTACCTTGCCTTACAGAATTTAGAGCTCAATACTTAAACTTTTTGATATCCATATCAAATAAAGTCCTAGAAAAGATAGTTTCTTTTTTTTTTAATTTTGAAGGTTTCCTTTTTATATCTAGTGATTAAGTGAAGGATGGAAATAATTTGGAAGTGTCAGCTCATGGTCAGAGATCCTTCTGAAAAAACATGGTGGTTTTCCTAATATTCCATCCACTTCCTGGAATTCACATGAACAATTTCTAATCCCTTGGCAGAGTATTCTGGGTAACATGATATTTTTATATCACATTTATTTAATGTATAAACATGCAATATGCTAATTGATCATCACACCCTCACAAAGATGGTGGTGCCTACAGCCAATAAGGGGGGGTATGCTAATTGACTGTCATACACTCAAAGATGGTGGCACCAACAGCCACAAGATGGTGGTGCCCAGTGCCCTCAGCCCCACTGAGGTGGCAGGTGTGTGGCACAACTAGGCCCGTCCCCAGGTGGGCTGGGCCTCTCTGCGCCTGCCTCTGGAGTCCCCCAGTTCCATCAGCCCCCACCCCCCAGGGCTGGCCCGAGGCACAGGCAAGCCTCTGATGGTAGTTGCCCAGCCTCCCAGAGATGCGCGAGGCTCAGGTAACTGGACCAGCTGAGGCTTGTGCTGCTGGCAGTGACAGCAGCAGAGGTATGATGGGGGCATTGCCTTCTCCTGATCACCATTTCACCTCCTGCCCCTGAGGTTCCCAGATTGTGAGAGGGGGCATGCTGGGCTAAGGGACATCCCCTTCAGTGCATGAATTTTCATGCACCAGTCCTCTAGAATATATATATATATATATATATATATATATATATATATATATATATATATATATATATATAATATAACCACTATACTAGTACATATATCTGTATATGTACTTTGTATTTTAGAAAAAAATTACATTATGTTACTGCCCTCAAATATCTAGAACTCAACTCATACTTAGGTTATATATTGTTTTTTATTCATCAAATAATGTAGCTTTAGACTCTAAGCATTAAGTATTCCTTATGGTTTGTACAGATAAATTTGCATCCAATATTGTTAACTCTTAGTAAAGTGACTTGACAGCTTAGTCATAGAGTCTGATTGTTATTATAGGAGTTCAGAAGGTTGTAACAGCTAGTGTAGCTTCATCATAACTATTCTTCCATATCCCCTACATACATATATGCACACAAACACACACAGGCAGTCAACTTTTTAGGGATTTAAATTTGATATACTTTTAGAAAAAAATACCGTTATTATTTTCTTTAATATTCAGAAAGTAATTCATGGCTTTTTACAACTTTAAGATCTGTATCCTACCATCTATTCACATTACATTATAAAGGAATATAGACAAATTTTGATGACAAATTAATCTAAAGTGGAACAAAAACAACTATAAGCATGAGTGTATATAAGTGAGTGTGTGACTGTGAACGTGACAGACTGTAGGGGTTTCTCTTAAAATAGTCCATGTTTTCAGTGTGTTGGTTGTTTTGCTTCTTCTTGTCCCTGTCTCTAGTATCTTACTGGAATGTTTTGGAAATAGAAACCGATGTAAAGACATAAGATTTCTGTTTGTTTGGGTTTTGGATGAATAGAAAACTGTCACAATCCTATTTTAAATTCTGTTAGAAATCTTAACATTTCAATGAGTAACCTAGCTTCTCTCCTCTGGACTGTTGATCAGAAATATTTATGTACAAGCATAAATATTTCCATTTTCCAGATGAGAAAACATCAGCTCAGAGATAGAAATGCTTTGGTATAGGGTTCCCTGGGGAAAACCATGGCCTTGGTGGGTTAGAATAAAACCCAGGCCTCTGGGTTTCTTTTAGACCAAAAGCAAAAGAAGTACTCACGTCATGATCTGGGTTTCCACTCCAGCCTCCACCAGAGCCCCGTCGACAAAGAGAGGAACCGGAGTGAAGCCATACTTGTCCCAGGAGTGGCCCTCGTCAAAACTCACCCTGGGTCAGAAACAAGAACATGAAAGAGACAGCTGAAAATAAAATCACACTCTTCTGCAACAATTTTTCAGGTTATTAAATTCTCCCCAGCATCTCGCTGTCTGGCGGTTTGGATTATCAATAGGGAATAATCTTCAACATCTCTCCATATTATTATGAGATTTGATCAAAACTGCATTTCCTGGCCCCGGCAGAGACAACCCCAGGGCTGCAGAGATATTTCAACATATTAGAATAAAAAACACAACCTAATCAAGGGAGCTTAGTGCATGGAGTGTCACCTTTCAAACACTCAGAATGGAACCCGAGGCTCAATTTACTGCACAATCAATTCAGCCCTTGGAGTTTTTGATACAGATAAATTGAGTAGTGCCGAATGTAGCCAAATAGGTGGGGGAGGGTTGTGTCTTTCAGGTCATACCTTAAAAAAAGCAATTTCCTATTTGTTCAGAATGGATGCTAGGATCATTTTCCCTCCCTGATGCCATTTAAGGATGGATGAGTATTGAGTGTCTGAGATGTTCTGGGCAGCATTGTGCCATCTTTCCTCCAAAGGTAAGAGGAAGATCTGGCCTTTGTGGATACCTCATCAGAAACTCTTTAAGGAATGCAGCTAAGGACTTAAGCAATTCTGAGTACTTGTTTCCTTCCCTTTATTAGAATTATCAAGTACCTGCCTATCCTGACTTAACCAGAGGACATAGTCCAAAGACCATCTCCTCTGGAAAGCTTTTCCTGACACCCTTCATTCTCTGTGATCCTTTAAAAACATAATAATTTATTGATGTTTAGATAGAGAGGAAGGGAGAGGGAGAAAGAGAGAGAAACACTGATGTGAGAGGGTAACATCAACTGGCTTCCCCCTGCATGCCCCCTATTATGGATCCAGTCCTTAACACTGGCATGTTTCTTGAATGGGAATTCAACCAGCAAACTTCTGGTGCACAGGATGACACCCAACCAGCTGAGCCACACCATCCAGGGCTTGGCTAGGTTAGTTTTTAATTGTTCTCTGACTTCACAACACAGGATTCTCTGAGTTCAATTATAGAGACTATTTTCCTATGAGATCCATGCCTTCTTCTATTGTAGCCCTGATTGATGGCTTCTTCACTTATATTGAATCTCTCATTCAACATTATAATCTTGGAAGTTCAGAGAGTACATACATGCCATTTTCACAAATGACCCCTTAACTCCAGCTACGTATCTTTATTATAGTGCTTCTTTCCTAATATTACATATATATTATCAAAAAAATTATGTCTGACTTCCACAATGAACCAAGACATTTTTGAGGTTAAAAACCATGCCACTCATTTTTGCATTTCTAGTACTTAGCCAAAAAAAAAAAAAAAAAAAAAAAAAAAAAAAAAAAAAAAAAACCCACGTGGTACTATATAAATGTTAAATGAGTACATGAACTTAAAAAAAGTAATGATTGAGAGCACTCGAGCACTTTTCTAATCCACCCAAGCATTTTTTCAAGCATTTAATTATACTGGCATCAGTGAATTGCATGTGTGAGTCTTCCCATTGCTGGTCAACCTACGCAGTCTGATCTCTATTTATTTACTTCTTTGATTCTCTCAGGCTTTCCATCTCTTTCTCTGCCCCACTGTCTTATCATCTCTTCCCCAATATATTGATTAAAAAGAATTAGAAGGTCAATCTCTTGACCCATTAGAATAATTACCCTTTCAGACAATTGTGTAATTATGGTGTACCTACGTCTATATCCAGAAACAAAAACTAGACAGTTGTTCATAAAAGTTTTATGGATTCCTAATTTATCAGTGTATGCCTTGATGTTAAAAAAAAACTTTCTAATATGAATAATTTCTAATGCTTGACTAATTATTAAAAACAAAGCAAAACTCCTAAAGAAACTTTCAAAAATACAACATCAAAAACTTTAATCTCTTGAGTATCAGAAATTTGGCTGACTTTCCACTTGTGACAGAGATTCGTTTTTGTGATTTGGAGTTTTTAAATGGTCTGAAGTAACTATATTGAATAGTATCCCCATGAGATGCACCTTTTCCTCCTCAGTTCAATAGCTCATTAATGGCCAGGACAAAGGAATTAGGAATTTCTTATTAGGTCCCCAGGTGAAATTGGTAGGATTGCCAATACTCAGAGAGGCAGGAGGAAAGTTATAATTGGCCTCTAAATAGTGGCAAGACAGGACTATCAAATCCAAATAAAATGAAATTCATTTATCAAATATTTCTTGATACCTAATGTGGCAGCTCTGGCAGTGCCCTCTGTTCTGGGGATAGAGCAGTGAACAAGAAAGGGGGGCCCTAGCTTTAGTAGAACTTAAAATTCTAGTTTGAGAAAACAAACAAATATGCAGATAAATGGATACAAAAATATGAGTTAGAGAAAAGTGTCATGAAGAGAATTAAAATAGAGTGATGTGATGGAGCTTGATGGAATAGCTACTTTGTATTGGAAATTTAAGAAAGTCCTCTCTGAGGGGGTGACATTTAAACAGAGATCTGAATGATAATAAGGAACTAGCTGTGCAAAGATCAAGGTGAGAGTCATTCCTGAGGGAATATCTAATGTGAAATGAAGTTGCTGTGTGGGAGGAACTGAAAAATTATCAGTGATTGTAGATGAATGGTAAAGGAAACTAGCAGAAGGCAATGGAGTAAAAAAAAAAAATAGGGCTGGGCCAGACTGGAAGGTCCTTTTTGCCAGTTGAAATGTGAAAAATATGATTTGATTTAAACTTTAAAATATAACATTCTGTGTGTGTGTGTGTGTGTGTGCGTGTGTGTATGTGTGTGGTCTGTCAGGCCAAAGTGGATGTAAGAAGATAAATTGGGGGGAGGTTTGGCAATAGCCAGAGACCAAGTCAGAGGGGAGGTTTGGACAAAGGTTATAACAGTAGAGATAGAATAAGATGGAAAGACGTAGGATATTTTAGAGGTGAAATAGGATTTGGTGATAGAATGTATATGATTGCCTGTGCAGAAGAAAGAAATACTGGACAAGGTGAATTTGGAGGGTGAAGCAACTGAGATGGGGAAATGGAAAGAAAAAGAGAAGCAAAACTTTTTTTTTGTTTGTTTGTTTCTGTTTGGTCAACATCAGGATTTAAATTTTTTGGGGGGCTACCAAGTTGTGACCCTGTCAAGGAGGCTTTTGGATGGATGGATCCACATTTCTGGGGAGTGATCAAAGTTGGGAATGTAGATTTAGAAGTTGCTTATAAGTAAGACCAAATTAAAGCATGATTCTTACTTTTATTTTTTTTAAAAGCCCATAGTTGGAGAAAGGAAAATAGTAACTAATGAATAAACTCAAGCTAAACAAACTAGGGTCATTGTCATTTTCAAAGTAAATATTTCCCGTAAATGTCACTATAGTGAGAGGTAATCAAGCCACTGAGTCTAGCAAGTGTTCATAGACAGACAGCATGTATAATAAAATAAATGATTCTCCTACCAGATCCTAAATACTATGTTCAGTTTCAATCACTGTAGAAAACTGACTGAAAATCAATGTGATTAAAGGTAAAAAGCAGGTTGTTCTAGAAACAGGTTGTATGACTTGAAGATAGCTTAGGGAAGAGAATAATAGAACTAAATAAATTACAATTGCCTTATAATATTTTAGTAGAAATCTTCCAAATAGTTAAACAAAAATAATCATATCTATTGATTACTGAAAATGCATAATGTTTCTGAATAAAACCTGAAAAAATGTAGTTAGATGCATAAAAATATTAAGTAAAAATACAGATGGGATAAGGAAGAAAAGATTTCCATTCTCATAATTCTTCTAAATATCAGAGTCAAATATTTGTATACAAGAATATAAGCTCTCCAAAATTTTGTTTTGTTCATTGGTATATCCCAATCCTTACATTGATGGTGGATAAATGTTATATGTTCAATGAATATGTGAGGAATAAATGAAAAATGTATATGTCTTGAACTGCATATCTGATTATTCTCCAGAACTTGTAAAGACTGGACAAAAAAAAAATCTCTTGAGGTCCTTTCCAACTGTGGTCCTTTCCTCAAGTCTAATAATCACATGCAATTCTGGAGCAAACATTCTGCATAGATCTGTCCAGCAGAACAAGGACTGGTGGAGAGAAGTTACAAGTAGGCTCATTATCGCTCAGCACAAAAACAATCTTTCATGAGATGGGAACTCTTTGTCTTGGGCATTTCATGTTGGTCAGCACCGGGACATCCTGGTGAAGCAGACAGCCCCTCTTAGATGTCACAGAGATATTTGCAAGGCTGGGTTTGTGAAAGTAGACTACATGTCTTCTAAGACCATTCTATGACCTTATGATAAAGAGATAACTTCCACTGAAACAGAACAGAATCTTCCAGGAACAACCAGAGCCCTCCCCAGAAGTGTCTAGCACAGAAATAGAGTTATAATGGTCATTGCAAAGCAATGTCCTCCTTCCATGAGGTGTATTGTTCTATTTTATTTTATTATTTTATTATTTTATTTTATTATTTTATTTTATTTTATTGCAATGCATGAGGTGCTGGCATTTTAGCCACTGGGAAGGTCTTCAGAATAGCAGATGCCTTTCCCTTCACAAAGACACATATTCGGTGAAACTATTGTTTTCCTGTGAATGTTTCTCTGAACAAAAAGCTGGTGCTCACAACCATTTATAGAAGAACAAAGGAACAAAAAGGGTCAGGTGATGTTTCACTTTCAGGTTCCAAGAACAACCCATTGAAAGGAGACACTGACAGCTTGTCAGAGCTGAAGGAACGATAGGATCCCTGTCCACCTGCCGATTAGTAGTTCTGTCTATTGTGAGTTTTCATTAGAGCACTGAAGCCATGGCACTCCATTGTTCACTTCGCTCTAATGCTTCTAACATACAAAGGCAATGCTGGATGGAAGGCTAACTTGAAAAACCACTTAGGTTTTGAATGTACATCCAAATGTACCTGGTCACAAATAGATGGGTTCATTTGTATGCTGTTTTGTCTTCATGCATATCTAGCTCCCTATCATTTCAATTTATGAGAAACAGCATGCCTTGTTAACTTAGCTAAAGTTTCTCCCATTTTTCAATTATGACACCAATTTTCTCTAAAAGGCAATGTAGCTATTATTAAATTTGAGAGCCATAATACCTTTGTGTGAGTGTGGATAGGCTGGTGTCTTTTTTCCTATGCAAATATATATACAGCTGTATATAAAATGACATCAATCTGAGACATTCAATAGAAAATAACAATGAACTAATTACTTAACCTTTCTTCCACTAAAAGGGAGCTATGTGTTTATCTTGAAGGTTGTGACTTAATTAGGAACTACTGGTAATGAAGAAAATGAGTTGGAGTTTCTCAAGCTTGTGATTCATAAGCAGGAGACAAAAATCAGTCAAGAATTTTTTAAGGAAACATTGATGATAATGCTATGGTCAAGCCCTTATAAAACATTCACTTAGCATTTGAAATAGAAGTTCAGAGGAGAATTCCTGAATTAGTTATTTATGGTTGTTTTCTGAAACAGTAGCTGGCATTTAACAAAAGCAGGCATGCTTTCAGAAAGACATTCACAGATAAGCAAGCAAGCAGAAATCATGGGTGGTGACCAAGTTCAGGGAAACATTTGTAGTATTTTGACAAATGACAGTGTCAATGTCCTTTATATGAAGAAAATCCTATCTCAAAAGCTTAGTTTAAAAAATCATTTTTTATCCTGAGTAAGTTGGAGTAGGCGAACAATTGGAGAGTGTGTACTATCATTATTATTATAAGAGGTAATCCAATGGGAATGTGGCTTATTTTTATTGAGCTTTATAAATATTTTTCACCTAACAGAAGAGATACATCACAGAACAAAAGGAAACTCAAACTTAGTGTTGATGACTTTGAAAGGCATGGTTTGATCCTACTTACATATCCCTGAGAGAATATTAAATAATTTTTCCTCCAACTTAAGATGGTTTCCTTCCAGAAATTTCCAGAAAAGTGCTCCATCTGAAAGTGACCAGGTCCCTGGAAAAACACTTGCAGAACAGACTGCAGGGTCAGATGTGAGGATGTTAAGATTCGACAAAGCCAAAACTCTCTACTTCATCTGCTCCGTACTCTTCTTTCAGGCCAAATATTCTCTCCTCTTCTATCACCAAAAGGAAACAACAGGACAACACCACTACAACCTTCTTATTCCCTTAAAACAAGAAAACATTTGTGCAAAAGGCTCTACAAACTCACCATTACATAAATCCTAGGTTCCTACTCTAATGATGGAGAAGAACAGGAGGGGGATGCTCAAGTGTAAGAGGGAGCTGCTACCCTCTTCTCCTAGAACTTAAATGGATGAAATCTGTCCAGCTATATCTGTCTAGGGAGCACTTAGCAATTCTCTAATTGAGATTTAGATGCAAGTTCTTAAAACATCATGATAGTGGCTGAGAAACATTGCTTTTCTTGATTAACAAATAAACCTGTTTTAATAGTCAAGCCGTTGTCTCTGAGAGTACACGTCTTACTCACCCAAAATAGAGACAGCTCTTTCCTCCACAGGAGAGACAGGTCTTCCTAGTGGAAGGAATTACCTACAGGTTCAACATGGAACCCCTTAAACTGGTATTTAAGCTCTTCATAGTCCTATCCAACCTTACTTACTTGCTTCCATTCTTGGTTCCTACCAAATAGTCTTCTGAACACTCCCAACATTTTCTGAATTCCTGGATTTGGTCAAGTTTTCTTTTCCTTTAACTTGCCTCCTATCATTCTTCCTACTCCTAGCATCCTTTTTTCAAGGATCGGCCTTCATGCCACCTGCTTCATGAAATCCCTTTCATATGAGACTCCTTCAGGATTCCAGCAATATATACATCCAACACCTTTTAGCAGGCATTGCTTTAATTTGTGGTGATATGTGCACTATCAAAACTCTTTGACTATAATTTTTCAGAAGGCAGTGCCATGTGACAAACCTCTATGTACTCATTAAAGTATCTGGGAAATTAGTACTTAAAACAAAAGAGCATCTTTACAGAGACCCAACTTAGGGCTGCCAGTATTAACTGTGTAGCCTTGAGCAAGGTATTTAATATGTCTGCATTTCAATGCCACTATAAATATGTGATAAAAAGAGTATTCAATACATAGGGTTGTTTCCAGAAGTAGCTCAGATAATTCATGTAAAGGTTTAGGACAGAGTCGGGAATGTAATAATCCTTCAGTAATTGCTGACTATCATTAAAACCACCTATTTCCACTCCTCTGATACTACCCAAAAAGTATATGATCAGCAGTAAAAGGATGATAAACAATTACACTGGGAACTTTTACAAGCTCATTCTTGAGTTGGTTAGAGTACTTTTTTGCAAATGGCTCCATGTATCAGTTTAAAATGTATTATCATAATCTCTCCCTAAGAAGATATAGTGGTAGTTGTAATCATTTTACTTCATGCTGGACTGAGCTCTAAGAAATTGATAATATTTCTCCATTTTGACTTACAAAAATGGCAATTTCATATGGTTTAACTTAATAAATGGCTAGATGGAGAGAAACCTTCTTAAGCCCTTGCCAAGGTGGCTAACACTTAGATTTGGCATCTGGGGATCCTATGCTGTTTCCTAATTACAATCTAATACTTCTCAGTAAAAGTCTCTAAAAACTCTTACTCCACAAATCATGGGCCTGGTATTTAGCCAGAGTCTATCTTCCAGCTCATCGGCAATCTGATCCCAACTGCACTCTAGACAACATACTCTTCACTATCAAATATTCACACTCATATGTTCACCTAGCTGCACTTGAAATTCTTTTCCTTCAGGATATAAACACTTGAGACATATCCAACCCCTTCCCCAAACAAAAGCAAACAACAACATCATCATCATTAACAGCATCATCATCATAATATATCCTTACTCAGCTATTTGTCCTCACTGTGTGTGTATGTATGTTTCTCAACTTCCATAATATATTTTCTTAAAAAGAATTATCTACACTCTGTTACCCCATTGCTTATAATTCATTCATTTATTCACTCACTCACTTATTCATTCATTCATTCATTCATTCATTCATAAATCTATTGTGATCTACCTTTTATCTCCACCTCTCTTGAATGTACTCTGACAAAAATCACCAATGATACCTTATATTCCTTAATCCTAGATATTTTTTCCTCCATAACTGATATATCTGATTATAAAACTTAGAGCTATTGATCACCTCTTCTTTCAGCATGTAGGAAAATATTTCTTCTGAGTTTTTATATTTTTGGCTATTTCTTCTTAGTCTGTTCTATAATTTCTTCTTCTGCTCTGCATGTTAGTGTTCAATAGTATTCCATAGGAGTCCTTGGTCTCTCCTTGTTGTACCCAATCTCCTGAGAAATTGACCCCACCTCCATGGCTTTACCTACCAACTAATGGCTAAACAACTCCAAATCTAGAATGTCAGCCCAGACCTCTGGCCTGGTTTTCAGATGCAAAAATCTAACAGCAAATGATCATCTCTGCTTGAATATTGATAGACATCTCAAACCCAAATTATCTAGATCTGAACTTAGTATTTGCTACATGCACTAACATTCTTCGTGAAGCAATTTCCATCTCACATATTTTGGATTCTTAATCTTGTCTGTGAACTCAGAAGTTATTCCTGCTCTTTTTTGCCTTATCCAAGTGCCTATTCCTACCATCCCACTCTATACATCATATTTCCCCACCTAAATTATCTGGCTTACTACTACTACCACCTAAGAGTTAGAGGATATAATGTATATTAAGTGGATGGGTGGATGAATACATGATTGAGGAAATAGGTGAATGGGCACAAAACCATGCAGAATAATTTGTCCCAATCCTTCCTGCTCATGAACAGGGTAGGGAGCTGTCCTTACCACAAATGCCTGACTGGCAGAGGTGTGTGTTTCAAGGCCACGAGGGCGCCACCCCAGTCTAGGAACCAGACATTGTACTCTTCATCAAAGATCTGCAACAACAACAACAACAATCATAGCAATACCTTACATTTGCACAGTGCTTCACAGTTTATAAGTTTTTCACATACATTGTTTCTTCTTCCAACAACCCTCTCAGGCAATTTAGCACATACTATCACTCCTGGTAAGGAAATGGGCTTGTAAAGAACAAATAGCTCTCCCTAGACTAAGGAAATAGCTTTTCTATGGCTCTTTCCACTAGCACTGTGAGCCAGTGTGCTACAAGAAAAGGAGGCAGCACCGCGCATGCTCCACTGGATATTCCAAAGGAAAATATGACTCAAAAACCTTCCCCATCTTTGTTTTAGTAGGTTACTACTCAGTTCTCTCTTCCTCCTCAACTATGCAGATGTTGGCTAATTTATAAATGCTCTGTGTCTTATAGTACTGTTTATAATTATCTAGGAAGATAAAATAATTTTCTTTAGAAATTATGATGACTGAGTTCTTACACTGAGCCACCACCTCCTAGGTTTCCCTGCAAGATCGATAATGACCTAAGTTTGGAGCTTAGGAATCTTTACAATAAATGCTCATGGAAACATCTTACTCCTGGGGACCTAAAGTAATTCATTATTTGATTTATCCATTTTCTATAATCTATTTATCCATCCACTCATTCACTCATTCCATGATCCACCCACCTACATAGGCATTTACTATGCATCTGCTATAATGTAAGGCTCTTAGTTAAGAGAGTTTTTAACCTAATCCCATATATCACAATGCTTCTGTTATATATGACTTCCAAATTCCCAACCTGAAATGGAAAAAAAAACAACACACACATCTCTCCAGCAGAGAATAAACCTCCTACTTGAAATCTTCCAGAGAAAAGTGGAATTGGGGAAATCCTTTAACTTTTAAGCACTAATGATGCTTCTTGTAGCCTGGATGGAGAGGTTGAGATGTGAGGTAAGTGAGAACTACCAGAAGATATAAGGAGGAATAGGCAGATTCAGAAGGGGGTACTAGAAGGAATGGAGCATCTTATACGTATGGCCCAGGAAACACTATAGGGGAAAAGAAAAAGTGGATTCTCAGGACAAACCTCGATTGGTTTTCATTCCCATATTTGAGATTTAAGGAAAGAAAAATGTACATACTAATAGTGAGTCTTAATGCACAAATAACATAGGAAGATTCATTTATATTTCAGATATAAACAAAAACTCTGAACCTGGAAAAGAGGAAAGAATGTCAAAGTAGCGACAACACAAGGACAGACTGTTGCAGTCACTTGTGTGACTGAGCTATTCCTTGAGTTGGAGGGTCAATGGTTTGTTTTTGGAGTTTCTATACTAGAAGAGTTTGCATCACAGCTTTTATCCGCATTGGGCACTAATAATAGGTTATCTTGTATTTTGAAGGTATGATTTCATTTATGTGTCTGTTCGTTATCCACCTGATTATGGCCTTGTTGTATGCTTTAAACTACTTGGTTGTGTCTAGTAGAACCTTGGTAAAAATTTTTGGACAATAGTAATGGTGACAGTGGTGGCAACGGGAGTGATG
The DNA here is from genome assembly GCF_964339955.1 of Pipistrellus hanaki. Lineage (NCBI taxonomy): Eukaryota > Metazoa > Chordata > Mammalia > Chiroptera > Vespertilionidae > Pipistrellus > Pipistrellus hanaki. The sequence continues at coordinate 41,405,173 of NC_140516.1, read as the reverse complement.
GTGATGTTGGTCACAGTGATGATAATCTTTACTAAGTGTTCAAAACAGGAACTTATCCAACGAGATTTCATATGGTGACTTCACTATCATTAAGATAATCCTCCCGGCTAGCATGGCTCAGTGTCACCTATGAACCAGGAGGTCATGATTCAATTCCTAGTCAGGGCATATGCCTGAGTTGCAGGCTCAATCCCCAGTGTGGGGTGTGCAGGAGGCAGCTTATCAATGATCCTCTCTCATCAGTGATGTTTTTCTCTCTCCCTCTCACTTCCTCTCTAAAATTATTTTTTTTAAATAGCATGAGAGAGTATTATGCTAAGTGAAAGATAAATATCACATGATATCTCTCATTTATGGACTATAATGAACAACATAAACTGATGAACAAAAATAGATCCAGAGACAAGAAATATCGATCAGACCATTAAACCTCAGAGAGAAGGTAGGGGGAGGGTAAGGGTAAGGGTGAGAGATCAACCATAGGACGTGTATGCATGCATATAAGCCTAACCAATGGACACAGACAACAGGGAGGATGAGGGCATGAGGAGGGAGGGATGGGGGGGTAATGGGGGAATAAGAACACATATGTAACACCATAATCAATAAAGAAATTAAAAAAATATTTTAAACAAAAGATATCCTATGCTCTTCCTATTTCCTTCCCAGGTAGAATTCTTCTTATGTTTAAGACTTAGTAAAATCATCTTATAAAGCCCTTCCCAGTTTCTCTAGTTTCTTTTTCTTTCTCTATGTGCTAACAATGCCACTGAATCACCCTATGCTTTAGTTAGTTATAAGCTCATTTCCTCTATGTAATTCTGAGCTCCTTGAGAAAATAAATATGAAATATTCAACTTCTTTCTTGGTTTTGTACTTGACACCTAGTTGACATTGCATAAATCTGTGTTGTCCAATAGAGTAGCCGCATGAGACTATTCAAATTTATATTTATTAAAACAAAATTCAAAATTCAGTCTCTCTATCACACTCACCACATTTCAAGTGCTCAGTAACCACATGGGACAGCACAGATACAGAACATTTCTATCACTGCTGAAGTTATATTGGACAGCACTATTCCAACTGTTTGTACAACTGAATCATTTTTCCATGTATTTGTGTATCTATGAATCTCTTTTATACTCACTTATGGCTGGACCTACACACTACTTAACCACAGACTTCCATAGCTTTGCTGATTTAATAGGATAGACTTGCAGGTAAAGAAACAAACAAAAAAGTGAAGAGACCTCTTTGCCTACAGGGGTCCTCAAACTTTTTAAAGTGGGGGCCAGATCACGGTCCCTCAGAGAGCTGGAGGGCCGGACTATATGAACTACTAATCCCTACTATAACACCTCGGCTGCGCTCACTGCCCAAAAAACCTGGCGGGCAGGATCAGACTCCTCTGCAGGCCGCATGTGGCCCGCGGGCCGTAGTTTGAAGACCCCTGGAAGATTCCATGGCACATTAATGATAGAAACACTTTATTGGTTGCATCCCCAGCAACCAGCATAGTATGTCACATCTAGTGACTGTTCCATACATATTGCTGAATAAAAGAATGAAAGAATTGAGAAAATTCCAGTTCCTCCTATTCCCTGCCCAATGGTCTTCCCATTTGACCCCATTGACCATCTAATCTGCTGGCTCCATTGACCAAACTGAACAGCTGTTTCCATTTCTTTGCAACCACAAAGTCCTAATGAACCTGAGAATCTATAGGAAGGTGATAGTTTGACAGAGATTGCCCCAAATGCCCCTTCCCTGTCCCCAGATCTTCCAGTTACCTGTCTCCACGTGTTGCCCCCATCAGAAGAGATGAACACACTGATATCAGTATATGAGAGCTCTGGACCAATGTTGCCTGAAACATAAGCAGAGTATTTGAAAGAGTCAGGCAGTTGACAGAATACAAGGGCTTGGCGTTAGGGGAGAGGAAAGAGGGGAACAGTGAGTAAAGGTTCTCCAAGTGATGTTTAGGTTTGTTAGTACACTTTCTTTCTTGGTTTCATATGAAAAAAAAAACCAGCAGGAAGATAAACCCAATATGAGAAAAAAAGCAACCAATGTGACAGGAAGGAGTCTTCAAATGGTAAAATCTCAAAGGCTGAATACTAATTAGTTTGGATCTCTTGAACTATTCATCCTGCACTCCAAGCATGTCAAACTGCATCTGGCAGGCTGCATGCCCTTGACCATAAGTTTGATATGCATGCTGTACACTCATAATTTCTTTAAAATTGATCTCAACAGGTATTCCCTAAAGATGGCAAAGAATGGAAGAGTAGACATGTATGAAGAAGCTGGACCGAGAACACCTTCCTTCATATGTATATCAGAAAGATGTGTGTGTGTGTGTGTGTGTGTGTGTGTGTGTTTATATGTGTGTATCCATATGTATGTCTGTATATGTGTTTTCTACTTTAACTTGTCAACATGTCTCTTAGAGTGCCAGGCAGCTGAGTAATCCAATAGTATAGATGATATAACCTAAATTATAGAGTACTCAGAATAAGACAACTATACTTAGCATACTATGATCATCAAGCATGGCAGGTAAAGCAGTCACCATGCCTAGACTGGCCACACTTACTGCCTCTATCCCTTCTTTCTTTTTCTCTGGCCTTCTTTATCTTCCTCTTGTACTTCATCACCTTGTGATTATATTTATTATAAAAGAAAGTGATCCTTATGTTCTAGTATATTTATATTTTCTAAGTGTTCCCAATGGACACCCCATCCTCCACAGAGCTTAAAACAGTGTCCCAAATGTAGTAGTTAGTTGCTCAATATTAATTGTGGAATGAATGAATGAACAAACAAATGAATGAGTAGATAAATGATTGAATCATGTTCCAAGGCTGATGTGCATTTGGGAAGGTACTGAGAACCAGGAAAGTACCCTAAACATGTAAGAATGTATCATTTTGACTGATGTTTTTTCTTTTAAAAAAGCAGGAAGGGAATGTTGGCTCCCACACATCTGTAGCCTAAATAAGAACACAATAAAAATGCAATAATGAAAATGTTAATTGAGTTTCTGACATTTAATGTTTCAAAATAAGAAATTAAAGTCAGACTCCAGCTTGTCAGCTCCGTCAGCATCAGGAGTACACAGCTAGACTAGTTGTTTTGATTCTCAGGCTTCCAAAAATAACCCTAGGGCTCAGGGCTCAGGCAGGAGGTGCAAGTATAATTGGGGGGCGAAGGGGCGAGGTGGGGGCAAGGCAGGCAGCTCTGGGAATATCTATCCTGAATTTGGAATCCCTTTCTCCAGATACAGGTTTTGGAAGATACAGATAAAGATAAGAAGGATTGGGGAGAGAATGGTTTGCTTGGCAATGGTTGCCTAGATCATAGAATTAATAGGATTCTGAAGTCATATTTGATATAAACAGAATAGAGTGTGGTAATTGGTTAACAATGTCTTCCAATTGGATAGAGGGAAAAAGAGGGGGAAAGAGTAGAGTGGTGGAGAGAAAGGGGGAAGGGAGGGAGGGATGAGAGAGAGAGAGAGAGAGAGAGAGAGAGAGAGAGAGAGAGAGAGAGAGAGAGAGAGAGAGAGAGAATATGAATCTGCTATTTCTGTCATGGGGTTTTTAGGATATGTCTCATCACCTCTTACCCTCTACCTAAACTTGTTCTGCCAATATCCTCAGCCTCTCTTTCAAAGCTCAAATAAAATTAATTGTGGAGTCTTTGCAGTGGTGAGAATCCAAGGCTAAAAATAAAGTCTGTTTTTGGAAATATCTTCTGCCAATTGAAAGGAACCCTGAAAGAAATGCTGCTGATCCCAGGGACCAAAAAGTCAATTCCCAGATGGAGGGACACAGAGTGTTTCCAGGATGATCTTATATTTGAGCAGGTTCAGTCACTAAGTGGCCCCATGGGAAATCTCTGACAGGAAGAGTCTAGGGTATTTGAATAATGGAAGGAAGATTTGAATAATGGGCCTCACTGGTTAGAATGGAATGAAAAGGTTACCACAGTGGCCAGCCATTGGCCAGGTTGGGAGGTGTCACTGTCCCCCATTTAAGTGGTGTGACAGGTGGGAGGAAGGAAGTGTGAGATGGAAAACAGGGAGCTTTTCTCACCAATATCATAGCTGCCAAGTCATGGAGGTTTGCCCCCATACTTGTTTACTCCCCAGTTCCTCCAGGGTTACCTTTTCCTATTCCTTAAAAACTTGGGAAAGAATGGTGAAAGATAGAGATAGAGAAAAAGAGAGATAACTATAGATATAGACATAGGTAGATTAAATAGATATAGATATAGATATAGATATAGATATAGATATAGATATAGATATAGATATAGATATAGATATAGATATATAGATATAGATGAGATTTTGGAGTCTCTTGAGTTAGAGATGCTTCTCTCACCATCATGGATGCCTCCCCAGAGCAATTTAGAGCTCAGAGGAGGAGGAAGCGGAGTTTACAATCCAATGCAGGGAGGGAAAGTGCCTCCTTGGAGGGACAGAACTCAGGTTTGAACCTTCAGAGTTTATAGGAGGCATGGCAGGGAGCCCCGTTATTGTTAAGCTGGTAAAGAGGCTCAGGCTAGGTCTGGCTGAATGGTTACTTGACAGACTAGTCTTGGAGCCAGAGGGAATGTGGCCGTGGGCACAACACTTCTTCCCCCTGTCCTCCCTCTCTTCAACAGTAATTAAGAAGAGTAATAGCCTTTTCTACACCATAGGGTTCTTGTGTAACAAAGGCCAGGAAAGTACTTTGCACTCTGCAAGCCAAGGTGAGGATGTGAGGTCTCAAGTACTGGCTTGAAACCACAATAGTAAGAACTTTAGTGTTTCTGCTTGCTAAAAGCAATTGACAAATTCTCTAGACTGGAATTCCACCTGTCTTCTGATGATCACAACAGAAATTAGAGCTGAATCCAGGGGTAAACTTTCTTTGGGGTATGCAGCTTCCTATCTCAGTGAGTGATGGGAAGAGGCAGTGAGTAGTAGGAGTGGTGGGGAGAGAGCACCGGGTCACTGACACTTGAAGGCAGGAGAAATGCTCGGAGGGAGGAAAGGGCCCTGGAGAGACAGGCTCCATGCAGACACCAAAGAAATCCTTGGATAACTTTGTAATTATTTTTATAGCAAATGACTTGGCAGGGAGAGTTAGCAAGCAGGGTAAGGAGAAGCTGGGTATGAGGAGTCATGTCAGTGATCCAGGTTGCCTTCATCAAGATCTTGTCAGCTAGGTTATATCCCTCCAATATCCCACAGACAAGCAAAACTCCATGCAAGGTTACAAGAGTTATAAAGGAAAGAGAAAAATGTTAGTCAATTCTGATATATATCTATGGATAAAAATAACAACCAAATCTTTAATGTCTGCAGGCTTACTCATTTATAAAACCTTAGCATTAGACTAATTTAGAGGCCCATGTTGGTCACGAGTAATAACAACTACCACTATGCTCTGAGCACTTTGCTGGGTCTTGTAGACACATTTCTCTCTCTAATTCTTAAATGCCGTCACAGTATGGAAAACATCCCTGTTTTATAGATGAGAAAAGCAAAGCCTAGGGGTTAAAGACTAAGCCAAATTCAGAGGCTAACAATGGTCAGAGCTCAGCCTGACCATAAAAGCAGGACAACAGGGCTAACAGGTATTATTCATTCATTCCGTGTATACAAAGTGTACGATTACTTTATGGATTCTATGGAAGGAGATGAGGGAACCATCCTCTTTTGTTGCAAAAACAGTGGTTTTAACTTCTGGAATATTGATGATGATAATAGGTAACATATATGTAAGATTCAATATGTCCTAGGCACTGTTCTGAGCACTTTAAGTCCAGGGCTTCATTTACTTCTATTCAATTTTATTATGGCACTGCTATTATTCCCACTTTCCCAATGAAAACATTCAGGCTCAGGGTAGGGAAGCTACACAGAACAGAGTCTGGCTGCACATTTAAATAACATTAACTTTTATTAGGGATTACAGTTTCCCAGTGTTGCTTCTACTGTCCAAGGCCTCTTGCAGATCTTGAGTGAGACAAAGGGTATAGCAGTCCCAGAGTTGGGAGGGATACCTTCATGCATTACAGAGTGTGGCCATCACTTCCTAAGCCAGGAGAATGGCAACAGAGCCTTCCCCCATCTCTCACTGCCCAGACCTCTCTGAGGCCAGTGGTGTTAAATGTGGTGGGTTCCCCCCTTTTGGGGTTGAGAGAAGTTGACTGAAATGCCAGAAGGCGACGCTAGTTGTAGGTCTGATTAGAGAGTTTGGGCATTGGTGGTATTTAAAGTTCACACAGTTGGAGGTTTGGGCATTGAAGCCTTGTCTAGGAGGGCAGTCAGTGCAGAGACAGAGCTTCGAGAGCTTCGGGTTGATGGGAAAGAACAGAATGTGCATCTCAGAAAGTCCCTGTGAGTTTATTTGCTTTCATTAATAAAGAGCTGCCCACCTCCAGAGCTCTAGCTCCTAAGATTAGAAGCCTGCCTTGCTTTATGCCATCAATGTATTCCTGAAAAGGCATATGTAAATCAAAGGCATGCTAATCAGAGCACCTTCCCCCAGAGACTTTCATTTTCATTTCGGAGTTTCTTTATCCTCATTTCTGATTGATGTTCAGAGGACAGTGGTTCTAACAATGCAACCTTAAGTTTCCCTCCCTCTCCCCAGGCTCTCAGCCAAGTGGTTAATCATGTGTAAACAAACTTTTACATGCACCAGAGACTTTAGGATTAAAAAGAGCTCTGGGGTAAAGCCTTTCCTGAAGAATCCTCCCTGTAAAGGGAGAACTAGCCCAACTTGCATTTGGTGATCTAGGAAGTTCAAAGGTCCCATTTTCTTCAAGTGAGAATTCCCTGTATACACTAATAAGAAAGAAAGATGCAACATGACTGTACCTCTGTGATGCCCACCAGCCAATCAGGAGTGAGTATGCAAATTAACCCAACAAAGTTGGAGGGTTAATTTGCATACACAGGTGCAGAGGGAAGACTGAAGGCTCTGGCCTGAGCAAAGACTGAAGACTGAAGAGGAGGAAGTGAAGGCCAGGCTCCTGGTTGCCAGAGGAATACTGGTGCCAGCAGCCAGGGGACAGAAGGTCTATTGCACGAATTTTCATGCAACAGGCCTCTAGTTACAAATAATCTCTCTGGTCAGTCAGCTTACTTTAACAGTAACTCTGGCTACTTGCTAAGCACAGGGGACTGCTCTGTGACTGTGGATGGCACAGTAGCCTAGAAATTACAAGTGTAGGGAGTTTTTCTCCTGGGTTATGAGAATGGGCTATCCTGCCTAGTTCCAGGGTAGAGTGCCCATTTTAGTAGTTTCCATCCAATGCTCAAAGGAATCCAGAAGTTATAAAGATATCCAGCAGCTCCCAGTGAGGAAGATGCTCAGGGAATGTCTTCCTTACCTGTAGCCACCACAAGTCCTGGGGCTGTTGCCTTGCTGGAGATCCTTCCAGAGGAATATGGATTCTCAGAGGTCTGCAAGTGCAGGTGTAAGGAGCAGAAAGGCTAGGAGGGAGAAGAATGAAATATCTTTATTTCAGGAGGCTCTTGACAGACACCCCTGCCTCACCAGATCTTAGGTTTCCAATAAAAGCAAGGATTAGATTGAGTCACACATTTAAGTTTGGGCAGGAGTCATCTCTTCCAGAGATCGCCAATACATTCACACCAGAAGCTGCCCTGAGAACCTGGCCCTGCTCCCATCACCTTGTATGCTGCCCCCTTTTTTCCCCACCCCATCCCATCCATCAAGATCCAGTTCATGGTTGGCCCGCTGAAGCCTTCCTGACCATGTCTTGCCTAGGATGAGAATGGCTTTCCCCCATGTCTGATGCTGACCATCAGACTTTGCTCCTTTGAGGGATCCCACAGGGAGGGGTGGAAAAGGGGAGCTGGATGAGATAGTCTCAGGTCCTGTCCCTCTTCTTCAGCCAGACAATCCCTGTTTCTGTTTTTATGTATTATATTTGATATTGCTTATAATTTCACTGAATTTTATTTCAAAGTGTTGAAGCCATTATCTAAAACACAGTTGTGTTCACTATTCATTTACTTACTTGCCCCTATTTGGGTATATTTTAAGAGAATTTATAGAGATATATTACATTTACAAAATATAAAAAAATAGGAAAATGACAAAATTGGGAAAAGTAGAAAATTAGGTTAAGGAAATACTATGAGTAAGGTTTTTGTTTGTTTGGGGAAGGTCTTGCTGTGACCAGTGTTTAGAGATAGGTAGGCATTGTCTTTGAACTTCCTAGTACCCCCAAGCAAAAAAAATAAAAATAAAAGATGGAGTTGGACTGATATTACAAAAGGGGGAAGGCTATGTTTGCCCTGGTTACTACTATATCCCCAGTTTTTAAAATACTGTCTACAATATGATTAAGTGGTTAATAAACCTTTTAAATAAGTGGCAAAAGGTAACTTTTTTTTTGATAAGGAGGCCTTAGGTGAATTCTCACAAGGTCCTCTTTAAGATGGCACTGAAGGCTGTGAATATCACTGTTAATTATCTGTCTTCCCTTCCCACCTAGAGTTGCAGCATCTGAGGTCAGAAAGTAGCATCCTACACATCCTGCTCTCAGTAACTCCTACCCCATCATCCTATACAGCTGCAACCCTAGGAATGCTGGTAGATTCCTTTCTCTAGGTGGACATAGCAGCCTGACCTTTCCTGGACTTTGCTTACTTTGACCTCCACCAAACCCTTGTCAAACTGTATCATATCAGCTTCAGTTAAAGGTGTGTTGCCTTTACTGAGCCTTCTGGGACCCTGGGACACAGGCACTTTCTCTTATACATTTCTTCATCTTACTAAGAGTTAGATCATATAGTATTTTCTCAGTAAAAGTCTCTGATGTTCAACTGAACTTTCCACCCAAGCGGCATGGCAGTCTGAATGCACAGATCAACACCTGGTGTCATAGGAAATCCCTGCCCATCACTGGCCAAGTTCCCAGGGCACCCAGATGGAAACAGCTCCTGGGGCAGCTTCCCCAGGTAACCAGCCTTCCCCGTGGACCTCACATGAGACTGGGTGACTGACCAGCAGGCAGTGTACCGGGCTTCCTCTCAGGTCCACGTCTGGAGCTTGCAGTAGGCGCCAATCCCTGCCCTTGTTGTAAGTGATGTATGTCTTCACCTGCTCATCCACCTTCTTGTTTGCCAGGAATATCCCTTTGATACCTGCTACCTAGGAAAAAGGGTGAGAGATGGAGAACCATGTTGGGCCAAAATGCCTACGGTCTTAGAGGAGCCCAGAGAGAAACCCCAGCATTTTCCATGGGATGTGGGAGGTACAAAAGATGACAGGAAGAACATGATGAGATGCTATGTGGCCTTGAAAGAAGTTTAAATTCATCTTCACACCCTCCACCCACCAACCCACATGTCCTATTCCCCTCTTACCCACCTGCTTTTTCCCACTTTACATGTCTCTGCACTTTGTTCCCTAGGGCTCAATCCCTAACTTTTTGCATCCCCACTGGGGTGGAAGCTCTTGATAACAACTGCAGGAGTTACCCCTCCCACCTCCTGCTGGTAACAGGTTTTAAAGGCATCAGGCATACTCCTTAATGATGGAAGTTGAGGTGCCCCAGTTAGTAGTGACGTAGATATGCCTTGGAGAGGTGACCCAGTGTGGCCACCTGGAACCTATCCCTGGCTGTGCCACTAGCTCAGTGTGTGACTATGGATAACCCCCATATCCTGTTTGGGTCTGAGCCAGTGGTCACTTTGAAACAGGCAGAATCTGCCCTCCTCTTCCTATTTCCCCCCCAGTTGGCTGGCAATCGATACATGAGGTAATGCAGAGCCCTCTTGCCAGAATTGCCAATTATTGGACTTGTGCACCTATAATATTCTGAAAGGAGAAAAGAATCACCAGAAAACAAGGAGCTAGAGGATTAAAAGATTTATTATCTAGAAGGGTCCTAGAGTAAGGACAGGTTCACTCAAACTTTTATTCCTATTATGTCTTTTATGTGCTGGGCAATGAGGACAGCTATTTATATAGACAACATCCTATATAAAAAATAAAAAAATAAAAAGAGATTATCCCAGCATGTTCCAAAGCTAAAAGATAATTCAAAGAGCATTAAGTATATATAAACAAAAGGTTTAATGGTAGGTTTTCTGGGTAGTAGAGTCTCAAAATATTAAGTGTATGTATTCCCCATTCTTTCAGAATCATGGTTAACAGATTTATTGCAGTTCTGAGAGAACGCCAGTGTGAAAGAATTGCACAAAAGTGGAATTCTTTTATTTTTTTTAATGACATAATTTATTTGATGAAATAAGAAGTCTTTTTATTTGTTTTTAATCTTTTATTTATTAACCTGACTGGCCTTGAAGAGGATGCCAACCCCAATAAAAACAAACCAAAAAAATGAACAAAGAATGTCAGAAGGAGAAGAGAACACCACCAGGGAAATTAATTAGATTCCCAGAGGGTGAGTAAGGAGAGAAGCCAACTGGGGGGAGAGGAAGTGGTAGCGGGGTTCTGCCCTTCCCCAGAGGTACCCTCTCTGCTTAAAGTCAGTGCCATTTCAGGAAGGCTGGCATCTCTCATCCTGGAGCCTGAGGCCCTCAGAACACCTCACTCTTTAACACCAGCTGCAAAGGTGTTTTTCTTAACTCCGATGGCCAATTATTCCTCACTCAGAACTCGATCTGAGTTTCTTCAGGACCTTCTGCCTTTTGGGATTTTCTATGAACCACCAGATAATGATTCTGAAGACTGTCTCCCCTAAGCCAGCTGGAGCCCCTGTACCATGTACTTAGCACCTTGCTCCCCACTTCCCAAAAGAATACAGAGGCAGAGTCAGACTCCCAAGTCTACTCCTGTGGGGCTCCTGTCACCTCCTCCCTTGCCTCCAGTGGGATGCTTTCTAGCAGAAATTATGAGACAATTCATCCACCTCTTGTGTTCTTCTGAATGAGCATGCTTGGCAATGGAATGGCCACTAACATAATTTTCTACTGAGAGCTATACCACTTGGATGAGTGTGTGCTGTGTTTTCCACACATCCTGAGAAAGTATAGGAAGGGGGCTTTAAGAGCTCCATGGAACCCCCCTGTAGCTCTAAATGCCTTCATCTTGCAGATGCACCTAATGCCACACAACTCTCCCTCTTGTCTGAGGGAATCAGGACACTTCCTCTTTGTATTTGGATTAGTTAAAGTCCTTACATTATTACTGACTACTTCTTGCTCCACATCACATATAAATGGAATATATATTTGAAGGTCACTTTTTTTGTGTACCTAAGTCCAACAGTTTTAAAAAAAATTTAATGCCATCCAAGAATAAAATATATTTATGTTGCAGCCTAATAGACTCAAATTTGCATGTATGTGTACATGTATAGTACATATAAATCATAAAACACAACATCCCCACCCTATACACACTGTAAATGAATTAGATAATGAGATTCACATTTTAACTCATCTCCATCCAAGAAGGTACTTGGCATTTGCCTTAAACATGCTTCTTCCTCCTGTTGTTTGAAATCAGAAGCCTGGCTACTGCTGTTGACCCCAGCAATTCAAGGAAGGGTACAAGCTGGTGCTGGACCCCACTGGAGAGGGTAGTACAAGGTGTCAGGACTGCATGGCCCACTTTGCCTCTGGGAATCAACTCGAATTGGAAAGGGAAACTAACAGTGGCCCCTTGGCAGAGCATTGAGTCCAGGTGGCATGGTCATCTGTCACTCACTGCCTTGTGCCCTCAGGACAAGAAAGCCAGGCTCTGCTGAGAAAAGCAATTACCATGGTCTGCTTTGGGCTGTCCCTAGAGTCAATCCTGTGGTGAGAATCCTATGAAGGTCAGTTTGGAAAAAATGTCCCTGTGGAGGCTCTAAGAAACAGTCCATCTGGCCCAAATGGGGTCACCTAAGATCATGATAAAACAGAGGGTGGAAGGCAACCATTATGGACAGGGACACATCAATAAGATGGGCAAAGAGACCAGAACACTAAGGAAGCCTCAGAAAGTTGCACTGTATCCATCCAACAATTTGTCATGAAGAATTTCAAGTTAAAACCACAATGAGGTAGCACTATGCTCCTCTGAGAATAGCTAAACACAGGCATGTACACACACACACACACACACATACACACACACACACACACACACACTCAAGCAGAGTTGATAATACCAAGTGTTGGTGAAGATGCAAAATGATTCTGCCACCTTACAAATAATTTGGTGGCCTTTTATAAACATAAATCATTCAACCTATCAATCCTACTCCTAGGTATTTACCCATGAGAAATAAAAATGTGACCCATGAGACTATTCATAGAAGTTTTATTCATAATCAAGCACAACTGGAAACAACTTAAATGCCCTCAGACTGGTGAATGAATAAACAAACTATGATACACCCAAACAATGGAATACTAGTCAGCAAAAAGAGACATCTATTCCTTCTCAACATGGGTAAATCTCATTCTAACTGAGAAAAGCCAGATTCAAAAGGATACCTACTGCCTAATTCCATTCATAAGACACTACAGAAAAGGGAAAACTGGAAAGAGAAAGAGAGAAATCAGACCAGTGTTTTCCAGTAGATTTGTGTGGGAGGAGAGTTGATTACCAAAAAAAGTCAAGAGAGAATATTTGGAGGTAAAAGAATACACACACACACACACACACACACACACACACACACACACACACTAGAGGCCCGGTGCAGGAATTCATGCATGGGTGGGATTCCTCCTGGCTGATTGGGGCTGTCTCGCCCTGTCCCAATCTGGCCAGTCATGGGAGGTTGGCTCTGGGAGCACACTGACCACCAGGGGGCAGCTCCTGCATTGATCGTCTACTCCCTGGTGGGCAATGTACCTCATAGCTACTGTCCAGTCATATGGTCATCTGGTAGTAATGGTTGCTTAGGGGTGTGTGTGTGTATGTGTATATATATATATATATATATATATATATATATATATATATATATATATATATATGACAGAACTGTATACCACAAAGAATAAATTTTACAGTACGTAAACTATACCTCAGTTAAAAAAAATTATGTAGAAAAAATACATAGTGGGAAGAGCCTGGGCTTTCTACTCACATAAGCATGAGTTTGTTTAAACACAGTGTGCCAAAATTTACTAGCTGTGTGGCCTGAGCCATGTTACTACATTGTCTGTATCTCTGTACTTTAATAAAGCACAATGGGGAATGACACTGTCCACAAAGGGATGCTGCAATAGATATATAAGAAAAAAGTTAAAAGCTGATTAGGGTTATACAGTACAATACCATAGCCACTGGCTGTTGAGCACTTGAAATGTGGCCAGTGGGACCAAGAAACTGATTTATAATTTTATTTATTCTTAACCAATTTGAACACTGATGCCAGATTTAGGTTGGTAAACTTTTAAGTATGTTTGGAATAACTTTGGTGTGTGAATTTACTTTTTCTACTTTAAATTTTAGGAAATATAAATACTGATCAAGGATTTCTGGTAAAAATGTAGTATGCAAATTGAAATGTTTAGATTTACTATGGAAAAATATGAAGTATTTCAGCAATTTTTCATATCAAACATATACTGAGATGATAACATTTTGATTAAATAGAATATATCATTATAATTAATTTAACCTGTTTCACTTTACATTTTTATGTGAGTAGTAGAAAATTTAGAAGTGCATGTGTAGCTCACATTATATATTTATTCAACAACACCAGTCTAAGGCATTGCCTAGTATGCTCTTGTTATTATAAGGAGTTACAAGTTGGATGCTTAATATTCAGGAAAGTATTGAAGAAAATCCATCAGACGGGCAGCTCAGAGAATGTTTCCATAATATAACTAAGGGTGTAGAAGAGAATATTTGTCTCTTGATTTATCAGTGGAGAACAACTAAGAATAAATATAGTTTATAGTTAGGGATGTGAACAAAAGAGTGTCATAAGAATAATGGTGAGCACACAAAATGGACTACATTCATGGTCAACACTAGCCTTGCTTTGGTAGAATGGGCTTAAAGAAGAGATTGATTATTATTTGGCCTTCAATAATTATTTTCTCCCCTGATTATGTAATTACATCTATGGTAATATTATACTTTGAGGCAAAGATTAAAGAGAGAACAAGAGACTCTGTAGAGCAGTAGGCTGCTACAACAGACCAGAAAACAATAATGCATCTGCCTTATTAGGTTTTAATGAGTTTAGTGGGCTTGATCTACATTGGTCACCAAGATCTCTCAGCACTAAGACCTGCAAAGTGAAATCTCATATAAGTTCTGGCTTTCTTCATCTTCTTTCCAGGACCAGGAAGAGGCTTGAAAGGTCAGTAGTTTGAAGTGGCCATGGTCAGCCCAAGCCACCTCACATCTGTGGTACCTAAAGGCTTCTCTGACATTTCAGACAAGGGAATACAGGTGCAGTATCCTGTTACATTATCATATAAAGTTACACACTAACTTGAAATAGGGGACTATATCATGCGTGCAAACATCATCCACTATGTAGATGTAGGGGAAGAACAGAGAAATACTAGCCACAGAATAAATGCTCAGGTCTTCCGTCAAGTTTTTTAGTGGCATATTTGCAATCATTATCTCTACTATTCCCCAAGGCCACTCAACATTCTGTAAAAATAGATCTGGTTCTCTTCTCATGCTTGGAATTCACCAGGTATGTCTTTCTCTCAAGCTCCAAAATTCCTCCTTCAAGCCAACTCATTTACAAATTCCTTGTTAGCATTAATCTTCCTTTATGGTGACCCCACAAATGGGAAATTATAACTTTAATAAAAGTCTTACCCTTTGCAAAATCATGAATTGACCTAGAGAGCATTAAATTGGTGAAATAATAAGTCAGAGAAAGACAAGTGCCATATGATTTCATTCACATGTGGAATCTAATTAACAAAATGAATTAACATGCAAAATAGAGACAGACAAAGATAGAGGGGAGGCTGGCAGCTGTTGGAGGTGGGGGACTGGATAGTGGTGGGGTGGAGGGATTAAGTAAAAAAAGAAAAACAAAGATAGAGAGAAAAACCTCATAGACACAGACAATAGTGTGGTGATTGCAGGGGGATAGAAGAGGGAAATGAGGGAGGGTGTAGGGGGATAAATGGTGATGGAAGGATACTTGACTTGAAATGGTGAACACACAAGACAGTGTACAAATGATGTATTGTGGAATTGTGAGCCTTATATCTATATACTTTTGTTAACTAGTGTCACCACAATAATTTCAATAAAAAGAAAAAAAAGATAAAATAAAAGGAGCAACAAAAAATGTTAGACTGTGATCATTATCCTAATACATATCTTTCCAATAGATTGTCAGTTTCATGTACCAACCTCATCTCATCGGAGTACACACTGTGAAACTGGGTTAGTTTAGCTGAATTGAATGTGAAAAGTTTACTAGTCTTCCCAGGTGCATTACTCAAGGGCATTCAGAGTCCAGAAAATAACAATCTCAGTTTCTAGGAGAATCTCCAGTGAATAAGGTTAAAGTCTAATAACCCCTAGAGACCAATTAAATTGAGCTTTATCTCCAAATCACAGAATGTATCTCCAGGTGCAAAACAGCATCGCCCTTTAAAAACCTTCAGTATGCTGTTCATTGTCTAGATGGTGTCAGGATCCATTTTATTCCTTGGTACTAAATTCCTTCTAGAACCTTAACTCCAATTATTTATCCAACACTCATTCTTGTACCAGGCAAGCATCATTTCTATTCAGTGAGATTAGTTAGCTCATAATCTTACACATCTGTACCCTCCATCTAATTCTTGGCTCATGCCTTTCACTTCTTCACTTCTTTCTCCCCAGGAAAGACATCTGATCATGATTGTTAATGCTGAGAAAAAAAGAACTGGGCATGTACAGCTCATCCCCACATCCACTATTTTGGGGATCTACCTGCAAAAATCATATCTTCTGTACTTCAGGGTGATGGTGTTATAGAAACAGGTTTCCACACAGGAGATCTTTTAATTTACTATTTCTGCCTGTTACTGGATGGATAGGTGCAGTTCCAGAGTACAGTGTTAGCAAGCCCACTTCCTCTTCTCTAACTTTTCAAAGTTGGTGATGTTTGATCTCCATTTGTCTCCTCCTTTGTCACTGTATCAATTGGTTCCAATCTTGGGCAGGTAAAAAGGGAACTTGTTTGTTGACATCCTCAAAGCCCAACAACTAGATTTCAACCTCCATGATGGTAACAGCCATCATCTTTCCTATCTCACTAGTGGACTTGCACACAAAATGGGGGCACAATAAAACCTGGTAAAATTGAATGGAGAACAGCTCAACAGTTCTGGTATTAAAGAAGCTGCCTTGCTTGATACATCATGTTTCTCTGAAGATGCAATGACTCTATGCATTCCCTCCCCACAACAAGACCAAAAATGCATGACTGACTTCAGCGAGAAGAAAACAAATTACATGGATCTAGGTACATTCTTCATTTTGATTCATGTTTCACTTCAGGTGAGAGTTTCTTGCTGTTCTAAATGACCAAGGAGCTCTCAGGCTCCCATAGGAAAGAAGCTGCACAGTCACAATTTCACTCACCATTATCAATATGGTCAGAGGCTGAAATGCCATCTGCAGCAATGTCTACCCTCCTCTTGGTTCTGGCCACAGGAGCATGGATAATTCTCTTATCTTTATAGCCCCACTTGTGCAAACAGGAACTGTTGGAGCAGCCTCAGTACTACTAACATCAATCTAAACATCCCCACAAGCCATGACTTATTACCCAATAACAAAAGTATGTTTCTTCTTCCTGGTCTGATTATAGGCATAGAAATGGAAGTTTCCCAAACCATATATACTCTTTAGTCATATTTACCAGTTTTTGTAACTCTAGGAAGTTATTTGGGCCATTTTTCCAAATAAACCTTATTGTTAAGAACATTATTTTAGCATTTCAACTACCTCTTTTAGAAATCAGGATATTTCTACTGATTTTGTCTTATAATCAATGCCATTCACTTACCTCTTTTCTAAAATGTACTTCCATTCATCCCATTTGTTTGTGTAATCTTCCTTCTATCCTAATAAAAGAATTGATTGGAACCTTCTATGTTACCATTACTTCCAGTGACTGAGTAGCCAACTTACATACCAGTGCAGAGATGCTGAATCTTTAGCAGAAGAACCTATTATAAAGCATAAGCCCATGCACTAACCTCTCTGTTCTGAAAGCCTTTACCAGTCCTCAAAGCAAACACCTCACAAGGGAGCAGCTCATCCAGTTCATCTGAGCCTCCCACCCACAACACACAACTTGACCTTTCATGAATAGATGACCTCAACCAGCACAGCCATGTGGGTTTGATCACCAGTCACTGGTGAATGTTGGATAATCAGACACACTTTCTTTGCTCATGTCAACGTATCATACCGAGGTCAATCAAGTACCTTCACTGTGGCCAGGACTGTCAAATGACACACTTGTCACTAGAGGTTTAGAAAAGCAATGCATCATTAGGGTCATTGGAACAATTCGTTGTTTAATCTAATTCCTATATGGAATCACATGGTTTCCTAAATAAATTATTCTTTAACTAGTAATGACATTAAAAAAAACAATATAAGCACACACTCAATAAAAGTAATCATATATTAAAACAAGAAAAAACTCAAAGTAAGTCAAGGCCAATTCTTTATGTACAGATGTTGGCATTTGGTGTGATTGTAGGCGAATCTTCACATCCATCACCAATATTTGCTTTTAGTTTGCTATAAAATGTGTCCATAAAACTTTAAAAAGCAATACAGCTGGTGTTTGATCTCCACAAAATTAAAATATTTTTATTTTATAAATAATTTAAAGCATACAAATAACATTGTTTCCTCTACCCAGAATTCATAAGAAGCAGAGAGTTGAAAATGTTACTTAAAGATCACATAAGCCAAGCACCCTTATTTCTGACTTGTAATTATGCTCATACCTACAAGAACATTGACTTTAGATACATTTATTGAAGGTTTACTGAACCAATCCCTACACTATATGCTTCACAAACATTACCTGTCATTCTCACAATAATCTTATGAGATAAATATTTTATCTCCATTTTGCAGGTGAGGGAATTGAGGCACAGAGTAGTTAAGAACCTTCCCAAGTCACACAATTGCTAAGTGGTACAGCTAATATCTCACCCAGGGCTATCTGACCCACTTGCCTGTGTTTATACCATTAAAACTCATGAAAAACAGAGGCAGATCCAGGTGTGGGATAATCTTGGCTACATACCTCATACAATTCAATAATGACGTTTCCCATTAGACCTCGGCTGCTCTTAATGTTCTCCATGGCCAGGGTGAAGTAAATCCCACGCGTGTCTGAGATATAGAGGTTGTATGTGTCATTCTGGTTCCATTCTTGGACAGCGGCAAACACTTGGTTCTCGTCAGTACTGATGATGTGCATGTCCTGTAAGAAGATGGAAGGCCTGTACGGCAGCAGATCTCATATCTCCCTGCCCACGGAGACCCAGAATAATTACCATGACGTACGAAATGGTTGAGAGAAAGCTTGATTTATAGGCAATGTTAAACAATTCTGTGTCAGACCACGGCTATAAATTATGAGCTTCATGATTTCTGTTCTTTGTTAATTGACAGCAAGATGGGCATAAGGGGCTTTGGTGGGTATCATTTTCCATGGCTTCAAGGGATTCATCCACATTCATTTTTTGTTTTTATATCTGAAATGTAGTGTTTTATATCTGCAGTGATGTCTACCATCCTCTTGGTTCTGGCCACAGGAGCATGGATAATTCTCTTATCTTTATAACCTCACTTGTGCAAACAGGAGCGTATTGGAGTGGCCTCAGTACTGCTAACAGAGACAAAAAGCCTTGCAAGAAAAAACTCACACATGCCAGGAGATAGGCCTTTCCCTTCTTTAGATCTCCATTTATGTTTTCAAACATTTCTGGGTAATGGTTTTCACATCTTTCTCTGGAATCTTCAGAGACATGGGGATTGCAAGAAGAGTGGCAGGGAGACATGGCCAATGGGTGGGACTCTGCACTTCCAGCCCTGTTTCAGCCAGAGCAGAACCACTCAAATCTGTTTTATACTAAATTTATGTGTAATATTCTAGAAATAAAAGGTGAAGGGGGTTCTACTGTTAATAAAATAATGTTTGAAAATCATTGATATGGAGGAATAGGTACTCAATGTGAAATTTAATGTACTCAGTCATAAGTTCTGCTGTAGAACTGATGACTATGTCAGTCTCCAAGAGCTTCAACATTCTTACCAAAAAATGAAGAGGCTGGGCTACCAATAAAAGAGCTAACACTTAGCATTGTTCTAAGTCAATGGTCGGCAAACCGCAGCTCATGAGCCACATGTGGCTCTTTGGCCCCTTGAGTGTGGCTCTTTCACAAAATACCATGGCCTGGGCCAGTCTATTTTGAAGAAGTGGCATTAGAAGAAGTTTATTTTTTTTATTTTATTTTTTTTACTTTTATTTTTTTTATTTTTCCCCCCTCCCTCCCTCCCACACATCCCCTCCCTCCCCAGAGTTTTGTGTCCATTGGTTGTACTTATATGCATGTATAAAAGACCTTTGGTTGATCTATTATCTCCCCCAGATCTTCCTCCCCTCCCCACTGTAATTTGACAGTCTACTTGTTGATATACTATCTCTATATTTATCTTTTGGTTCATCAGTTTATAATGCTCTTTATTATCCACAAATGAGTGAGGTCATGTGGTGTTTCTCTTTCATTGATTGGCTTATTTCACTCAGCATGATGTTCTCCAATTCCATCCAGGTTGCTGCAAATGATGAGAATTCCTTCTTTTTTATGGCAGCATAGTATTCCATTGTGTAGATGTACCATAGTTTTTGGATCCAATCATCTGCTGACGGACACTTAGGCATTAGAAGAAGTTTAAAAAATTTGGCTCTCAAAAGAAATTTCAATTGTTATACTGTTGATATTTGGCTCTGTTGAGTAATGGTTTGCTGACCACTGTTCTATGTTATCTTAATGTATTGTTTTAATCCAAATAAGTCTATAATGGAGGTAGTGTAATTATTCCCATTTTATTGAGGACTAAACTAAGGAAATCAAAGTTTGCAAATGTACTTCATATTGAATAACTAGTGACAGAACCATGTTTTGAGTGGTATGACTCAACCTAATTGTTAGCTTCTGACCATTTGGATATATCTAGCCTCTAGATTAGAAGTTGCAAACCAAGGACCCACAAAATAAATATAAATCACGAGGGTTTGGTTTGGCCACAGTCTATATGCAATACTTGAAAATGCAGTCTTTGAGGTGGAGTCATAGTAGTCTCAATCCCATATATCTAAATTTTCTTATGATCTGCTACATTTTGGTCTCTGAAGTTACTTTAGTTTGCATTATTGGAGTGGGTCATTTCTAAAATCAAATCTATGAGTTTAGAATCCAAATCAGTTTATAAAAGCCAGTTTGCATATGTGTCCAGGCACTGTACAAAGAGTATCCTAAACTCAAGCCCTTACTTAAGGAACTAACACCGTCAAAAGGCAATGATGACAAGAATAAACATTTGAAAAATGGGATAAATTAAAGAATGCCTAACTATACAGATGTGTATGGCAATGAGTAATAACATCCAGAGAAAGCAGGAGAGGCTCCCTTGACACTATGGTGGAAAGCACTGGTAATAGGAGCACAAGCAATTGCAGTTGACAGGAAGCAGATAATCAGGCTGAATCTACCTCTTACCTTATTTGGCCAACCTTTCCCAGAAATGATTTCAACAATAAAGAGAGGCAGCACTATCTAGAATGTCAGAACCATGGAGAGCTCCATGGAGATGATTTCAAAAGGAGCAGGCTCATTTGATTTGGATGATTTCAGAAGGAGCAAGCTTATTTGATTTGGACATGTGGGAGGCGGGGAAAGTGAGAAAGCAAGTTCCACATCTGTGCATTGGAGAGTGCTGCATACCGGTCTCTGGCCTTGAATGCCCTAGGTTACCTTGACTAAGACCTCACTTGCTCATTTGTACTTACACACCTTAGTGGTTCCTGCTGAACTGCTTGAAAATGGTAATGAGGCTTATTCTTAAAAACCATGTGATGACATCACGTCATGTTGGTGTGGAATGAAAGCCCAAGAACCCAGGAGTAGGGGAAACAGCAGCTGCAGGAAATACAGATTAAATTCACTTACCCTGTTAAAAATGCAATAGCAGTTCCTGGCTTTTCCCAGATGTTTTGGTTATAAAAATGAATGAGCTAAATTAATTTAGACTAAACTAATAAAAAAGAGGTGGAAAAAAATCAAAACACTGGGACAGTCGGAATTAGAGGCAGCCAGATTTGCTGTGAGTGCATTTTACCTTAGACCTGTGCTGGGACTGTGTTATATGGTGAACAGGTACTGCAAGCTCGGGGGTGAAAGACTGCTTTTTAGTATCTAAGATTCTGAGATGCCTGCTTGAGAAATTACTAATTGGCTAAAGCCACTTAGCTAATAAATGACATTACTAAGATTTAAACTCGAGACTATCCTAATCAAGACGCTAAACCCATTATCAGTGGAGATATAACTTCAGTGTGCATCAACATGACCTGGAGATCTTTCTTAATATATATATATATATATATATATATATATATATATATATATATAATTGATTTTTTACAGAGAGGAAGAGAGAGGGATAGAGAGTTAGAAACATCAATGAGAGAGAATCATTGATCAGCTGCCTCTTGCACACCCCCTACCGGAATCCCCTGACCGGAATCAAACCCGGGACCTTTCAGTCCGCAGGCCGACACTCTATTCACTGAGCCAAATCAGTTTCTGCATGACCTGGAGATCTTAATAGCAGATGGGCACATAAGTTCCATTCCCTGGGGTTCTGATTCAGTATGTCTGGTGAAAAGCCTTAGATTCTGTCATTTAATGACAGAATGGTTCTGGTGCATACAATCTGGAGAACTACTCTCTAAAAAGCTCTGAATGCTGTGTTGTCTCTTTTAATAGGTCTTATGGTTGAATAAAAATTAACCAATAATAACCTGGAGAGTAAGTCTTCAGGAACAAAAAAAAATTCCTATTAGTTAAATTTGGTCAAATAAAAATTTGAAGAATAATAACGTTTATTTCTTGAATTCTGCTACTCTAATCGAACTCCAAAGTTTGTATCACCTTCATAGTAAAACAGTTATAAATAACAGTCCCCATATGCCCTCCGAAAAGAATAATTAGGGAGAATCAGAGTTCCTTTTTGAAAACCTTGAAGAAAATAGTAAAAATACTTTCCTCTTACTGAAAGATTTTTTTTTAATAACCTGGGCCTAATGTAATTTCATTATAGGAAGACATATGTTAATAAGCATATGCCATATGCCAAATACCATAATATAAAAACAGAGAGGAACAAAATGTAGACCCTAACCTCAGGAAGATGCCCACCCAGGGGAACCAGCGCATGCTCCTTTGGCCTTCCATGAACTTTAAAGTGCTTCACAGAGGTACTGAAAATGGTGACAGGAGTAGAAAGGCTTATATAGGTGGGAGGAAGGGTGGTGCATTCAAGGAAATGGAATACCTTGAAAGCAGTTTTCTTTTGGGGACAGTGAGGACAGAGTGGCCACATCATAAGAGGTTCTGTATAATGCCCCTACGTTTACCCATAAGAAAAGACAAAGCTATCACAACATTTTTGCAGGAGAAAGAAAAGATTAGAGTTGATCAATGCAGAAATTGAGTTGGAGAAGAAGAGCTTCATTGCATGATCATATACATTGAGGACCCAGTGGATTAAAGAATGGATTAAAGTGGGGCAGGGAAAAAGGCTTGAATGTCATAGCTATAATCTAGGTAGTAATACATGAGGGTCTGATCTCAGGGGTAGGTTTTCTGTCACTCTAAGAAATAGATCAGTGAGATATTAAAGAGGTAGAATCTACAGGGGATAAGGAGAAGGACATATCTTTAATATCTCAGATATCTGACTTACAAAAATCCCCTGAATTTTAGTCATTAAAATGATAATTAAATATCATTATCATTAAATAATATTTGTATAATTATTTGTTTGATATCTATTTCATCTATTATAATAAAACCAGAATATGCTAATTAAACCGGACATCCCTCCATTCTTCCAGACTACCTTCCAGATGAAGCTGGGGTTGCAAGGGAAGCCTGGGTCCTGGGTGCCAGAGAAAGCCTATGCCAGCAGCTGAGAGAAGGAAGACCTACTCTTACACAACTTTTGTGCATCGGCCCTCTAGTTAGATTATAAACTCCCAGAGGTCAGAAACTATGACTCTCTTATTTATCACTTTATTTCTAGTGCTTATCAGAGTATCTAGAAAAGGCACACATCTAACAAAAGTCTACTGGATGAATAAATGGAGTAAGTAAACATGGAAAAAGAATGAGATATAAGGGATACAGGGTAGAAACTCTGAGCTCAGTTGAGGAGTTGTTAAATGAAACTATTAAGGACATGTACTCTGAATAGGCAGTTGGAGTTACAGTTCAGAGGTCAGTGGAGAGATATGGACTGAGGCTGTGGACATAGGAATAACCAACAAGAAGAAAAGCAATGAGGTCAAATGGAAACCATGCAGAATGTAAAAAAAATAATTTAGAAGCATCAGCATTTAAAGGGTGACAAGGGGAAGGGCATCTAGGAAAGGAAATCAGAAGTAAATAAGAACAAAGGGAGGAGTATCAAGTATGAATCGCCCCTAAACATTGTCAAATTATAAAGAGAGCTATCAAAAGACAAAGAGCTACATTTGGGGGGATATAGCCCATAGGCAGTCACTGGTAGCAATGGCTAGAAGGTTTTTTATGAAATAATGGGAAGGAGGTGGGGGAGCAGAGGACAACCGGCCGTGAGTTGAAGAGTGAAGAGCAAGTGAGAAAAGAGGTTAGAACTACAGATAATTCTTTAAGAAATGTGGCTGTGATAAAGCAAAGAAGAATAAATCAGCATTTGGGGAAATGTAGAAATTAAGAAAAATTTTCCTGAGGAAATTAAGGAAAAGGTTAATATCATTGCCATTATAATTATAATAAATTTTCTCAACCATTTTTCCCTCTCTTCTCTCTTATTATTCAAAACACAATTAACTGTACTCTACTGTCAAATGGAAATATACTCAGACTAAGGTAAAAGGATACTTTATTGCAAAGGACTATTGCAATACTATGACCATAACGTATGTAAGCATCTCAGAGTGACGGCAGAAATAAATTACTTTTAGCTCAGTCAGCATGGTTCAGTGATTGAGCATCAACCTAAGTACCAGGAGGTCACAGTTCAATCCCTGGTCAGGGCACATGCCTGGATTGTGGGCTTGATCACCAGTATAGGGTATGCAGAAAGTAGATCCCCAGTATAGGGTATGCAGGAAGTAGCTGATCAATGATTCTCTCTCATTATTGATGTTTCTATTTCTTTCTTCCTCTTCCTTCCTCACTGAAATCAATAAAAATGTATATTTTTAAAAGAATTACTTTTACAAGGAACAGTATTGTACATCAAGGCTACCAAAACTGGGGTGGGAAGTGAGACAGAAAATTGTTCTCCTTAGAATCTGTAATTTTCAGGGGTGGCTGTTAAGAGGGGTTGTTCTGAGTCCCAATGCTCACATATGCTCAAGAGTGGGTCAAAGTTTAGGAGCTTGAGGGAAGAAAAAAAGATGAATGTAAGTTGGTAAAGTGAAATTAGCAAGCATTTGGTACAGATTGGTCAGCAGGGACAAACAGTTCCGCTAATCATTTATGAGACAAAGAGTAGGAATTGGGTATGGTCAAAAGTAAACTCTGGGACACCAGCATCTTATTAAGGCATTGGAAAAGGGGAGATCTTTGTAGTAAGTCATGTCCAAGAACACAAAAGGGTGGGGACTTTCTTAAATATTGCTGTTTTCTAAAGCCACAGGACTCAGGTAAAGGTCAACATTGCCACTAACAACAAACTGAGTCCCTCATACAAACAGACATAAAATCAAAATTTTCTCTTGTATAAATGACTATAAGTATAATAAGTTAATAATAAACTCAGCATCTAAGAGATAAAAGAGGGTGTATTAGAGTCAGAGTGGTAAAGTGAGGGCCTCAGGTAACTCTAAGTCCAAGGATAGGCTGGGATATGACCCAACAAGGAACATATATCTCCACACAGGTCAGGAGCATCTACTGTATTTCCCCTTGGGTCACAATCATTGCTTAGAGTTGCCAGCACTTTCCACTTTACCAACAATGAGCCATTTGTTGAATCCGCACAACTTTGTCAGATAGTGTGATGATGCCCAGTGGATGAGTGTACTACAGAATTGAAATGAGAGCTCAGGGCTTCTGCTCATAAGCTCTGTCATATTTTCCCGAAACCACCATGACTCCCCTTCATCTTCTTCCCTGCCCTCTGTTGTGCTTCTCATGCCTATTGGGCTGAGATGCCAACTGGATGCCAGGGACTGGGTTTGGAGGACTGGGTATGAGGTTGCTACTACTGAGAGTGCTGCTTATCATTAAAGGCATTCATTTTATTCTCTGCAAAGCACTCCAAAGCCAGAACTGCCCCAGTTAAGCAAGTGTGAACAGGCAGGCTGGAAGGAGAGGATAGGGCAGTGTTGAAGAGAGCTGTTCTGTTCTTGTTTTCAAGGAGGCCCGGCCACAGCCTCAGGACTCATGAAAAGCAGCAATTTGCCTAAAAGCCATTTCCATTTGTAAACAATGGGAAGAACCAATCTCCCTCCACCCCCTCTGTCTTCACCTCTTAGGAAAAATCTGGGGCAGTGTCAGCTAATAAAGAGGATCGATAACCATCCAGCTATTTTCAAAGCCACCCTCATATTAATGAGAAGCTGCTCTGTATGAAGTTCTACACAAGGGGCCTCATAGATGGGTCTCCACCACAATAAATGGCCATGTGTTTGCTAATAATTAATGGAGTGTTCTAGGATTGTGATCAATTCCAGAGTTAATTTGTCCCCACCTGCAACCACACTGCCCAGGGCAGAGATCTGTTTGTTTATCCTGAGAAGGTTAAAAATACATAAAATAGGAAAGCATACACAGACAAAATACACCCTGCATTGGATGATGGTTTGGAAAGTTCCTGAAACACTTTTTTTAGGCCCATATAGGGAAATCATCTGGTTCCTGTGAGGAATCCTTCTCCTTTGGAAAGAGTATAATTATGAGTGTCCCTGTCCATAATTCTCCAGACAGGCACGCCTCTTTCCTGCTTGGGGTTAGAATAGCTGATGGGTATGGTACATCATGCAGCCACAAAACTAGACAGTGGTCCTGTAAAAGCCAACCACAAAGAGGGTAGAGAAAATGAGAAATTGATTCCCATGCCTCCTGCATGGCTCCTACTGGGGCCTGAGCCAAAAACCCAGCCAAAAACCCTGATGGCCAGGAATCAAACTATGACCTCCTGGTTCATGAGTTGATGCTAAACCACTGAGCACACCAGCTGGGCCTATACTCTCTCTCTTTCTTAAAATAGGGCCTGTATATGAATTCATTATATTCCTCATCACTTGTTTGCACAGTTAACTCTTTATTTTTTAATCAGTTTAAACATCAGTTTCTTTAGGGAACTTGCCCTCACTACTCATATGTATTTAGCTCCAACTCTTATGCCACAATGACCCTTGAGCTTCTATACTTATAACACTCTCTACACTTACAATTATTTGTTCAGTGTCTCTCTTCTCTACCAGAATATAAGCTCCATGAAGACAGGGTCTGCTTTGTCTTATTCACTGCTCTATCCATAGATCTCAGTTCAGTGCCAGGCACAGAGGAAAAACTTAAATGTTAGAAGGAATAGTTCAATGGCTGAATAAAAGAAGGAACAAATGGATGACTGGATTGATATATGTATACATGAATAAATGAATGCCTAGAAACAGTAAGAGGGTAGACAATTACCTACCTTCTTATTCCATAATCCCTCCTACCTCTGTACTCAGGTAGTACCTGAGTACAGAGGTAGGAGGGATTATGGAATAATATGTTTCCTAGCACCAGCTTAGAAACACAGTTCTTTGTAATATTGTATTTGACATGGGACTTTGCTTCTTTGTAGCCTCATTAGATGATGCAATTATGTCCTGTCCATGTTCACACAGCGGTTCTAAAATCCATCTTTTCCCAAAAGCCAGTGTTCACAGGAAATGGGGTTCATGGAGTTAAGTTTTATAATTTACAACAGAGGAATTGCCATGCCATCAGTTGTTATTAAAATTATAGTAAACTATTATTTTCTCGTTACTCATAGTGGCAGAAGGGAGTGGAATCATAGGCAGTACATTTATATTTTGCATTAAAATGTAGGGTGACTCATCTATGCAAACTATATGCGCTCACACTTATAACATCTGTGTTCCTGCCTAAACCATTCTGAGTCCATCCCTCTATTTGGGAGTAAGGCCCTTACAAAAGAAAGGGCTCCTCAGAAGGGATCCCAAATCTAGTGCTCCTTTCACCAGTCCTCTTGGGGAATGACCCAAAGTTATGTGGGATATTTGAGTCATAGCAAATCAAAACTTCTGCCTATGTACCCTGCTGAGAGGAGAATGCAGAACTCAGGTTCAATGACCTCTGCAGAAGCCTAACCCCACGGGGCTAAGACAGGCTAAATGACAAATGGTTCCCACACAGGGATCTAATCTCCCAGAGCCCAACAAGGCAGCCTCTCCCTGCGGCTGTGTCTGGCAGGACCCAGGACATCAGGAGGTATGTACCTTTGGCAGCGAGTACTTGGGCAGCTTTATCTGAGCGAAGGCCTCTCTTCGATAGGACACGTAGTAGCTGGCTCTTCCTCCAGTTGTTACCTGGGTCATGGGGAAACACAGAGAGGTCAGATGGGGCACGAATCATGGCACAAATTGGCAGCTATTAGCCTCTCCATCCATAGCCACAGTGGTTTGTGACAACCTTTTAGAGACTATCCCTTGCTGGTTCTTTTTATTATTATTATTTCAGAGAAGCAGAAAGAGGGAGAGAGAAATAGAAACATCAATGATGAGAGAAAATCATTGATTGGCTCCCTCTTACACCACCCCCCCCCCCCACCCCCTCACACACACACACACTGGGGATGAAGTCTGCAATCGGGGCATGTGCCCTGACTGCCTGACTGGGAATCAAACCATGACCTCCTGGTTCATAGGTTGATGCTCAACCATTGAGTCATGCCAGTTGGGCCCTTGCTGGTTTTTAACCTCCAATCCCCTGCCACCCTGAGCTGCTCCCATGTCATGGCCCTTAGAGAATAAGTGGGCGATGACAATAGTCTTCCTCATGGATGGCACTTTCTGTGAGAGCAGGGACTGTGCATTTGGTCACTGCTCTGCGCATGCACACACCTAATAAATGTTTTCAGCTGAGAACAGAGAGGCTATTGATGTGGGCTGTACCCATGATTTATTTATTCTTTAAAAAATGTTTAATCCATTGTGACCAAGATGTGATGGCCAAAGGAATTTGTTTCTTGATCTAAATAAGCACTGCTTAAAGTACTTATAACTTTGAAATTAATCTCACTTCTGAGCTGAGCACATTGCTTTTCCTTTATGGTTACAAATCAAGGCATTAAGCAGATATTTATGGATTCTCCTTGAGCAAGTTATTTAAAGGCATCAAAAGTTAGAGAAAACACTGAATTTAAATGTCAGAAATCTAGGGTTTGAGTCCCAATTCTGCTGGCATGGCTGGGGGTTGGGGGGTGGGGTCCTGTTTGGGTGTCATGACCTCACTTGGGAAAATATAGAGAAAGCTGGAAACCATGCCAAGAAATGAACCTCTGGCCTCGTGAAAAGTCCTGCCAACATGGCACAGCTCTGCAGATGGCTGCTCTCGGCCCAGTCACCCTAGCTCAGGGGAAATTAATATTCCCAAGAGACGATAACATGGCCTGTTCAGAGAAAATAGGAGGATGACAATAGCCACCAGGCTGCTGCACTGAGGAGGTAATTACTGGAGCCACATGCTCTGCTCTCATTAAGGCCCAAGCACTTGCTGGCGACTGGCCAGTCCTCCTACTCTGGCCCCAACCTGGCGCCCTTCCACAGCAGCTGCTAAGAGCAGGAAAGGTGGAACATCTCTATTGAAATCCACCCATCGCTTCTCACTCTGAGAGGTGGCACCTCCCATGGCTCCGCCTGGCTCTGCACAGATTGGAAACCCGCAAAGCAGGTGCCATACGCTGCCAGGTAGAGCAGATGGTGGAGTCAGTGTGAAGGCAGAACCTCGTGAAAACTTGGTGCAAAGACTCGGCTGTGAACCAAGAGCAGAGACTGGTTTTCTCCCTGATGTTCCCTGCTATCTTTACATCTCTATTTTCTAATTAGAATCATTCATGTCTTGTACTTCGGGACTTTTTTTTTTTTTTAATAAGACATCTGTTCTGAAACTGTATTTTTGATCATTGGCTTAGAGAAGGGGTATTAATATATTAAGGTTGATGAGTTGCTAGAAAGTCTTTTTTATTTTTTATTTTTAAAATAAATCTTAATCATACAAACACAGATTAAAATATAATCCTTGGTTCTGAACAGTCCCCATTCGTCCTTGTATGGTCTTATTTACTTATTATATTTACTTATTAGTGGTTTAATTTGTTTTACTCTAAATTATAAAACCAACACATGAGAACATATCTGCCAACCCTAAACCTAGGTAATAAAAGAATAATAGTAATAATAACTGCCATGCAGTAAAAGCTTATTACTTGAAAGATGCTATGATAAGCAGTTTATAAACCATATCTCATAAACATATGTTATGTATTTAATATGATAGACATACATACTATATGTAAAATATACAAAGTTAGAGGTATGGACTGTACTTTTCCTTTACAGCTCAGAAAATTGAGGTTGAGAGGTCCATTAACTTGCTCAACATCACATAGACTCTCATTGCCATGGCTAGTATATGACCTTGGCCTTACCTGCACCCTTACCTGTAAATGAGCTTATCCCCCAAATGTCAGGCACAGGGCAGGGGTCAATACTTATAGACTAACTGAAAAATGAATTGTGATTAACCTGCTTGTCTAGAAAGACTTGGAGTTTGACTTCCTCCAGTGTTTAGTAGCTAAACCATGATGGAGAGAAGACCTCTCTCTGCCTGCCCAGTCCCGAGATGGTCACAGGAACTTATTGATCTTCAGATTGAAGCCCTAGCACCTTCCCTTTGGAGCAGAGTCTTCAAAAGGTTGGGAGGATACCAGGATAAGGCATCTACTCCCTCTCTGTTCTTTGCATGGCTCTCTGGCAACCGCACAAGGAAGGAATAAAGTTTAGTGACTATTAATCTATTTTGATGAACTTTCCTCTTCCTTACAAGCAAATTTGCTGGCATTGTAAATCCCAGAGATTATTACCACTTTCCCTTTCAGTGACACCTTTTATTTTACATTTGATGAATGTCATCCAATTATTTGCTCTGGGCCAATCCATCATGCTAAACACAGAATTATCTGGGTCTTTTCCTCGCTAATGACTGGCTCGTTAATCTGATTTTCTGCATTTCCATTTTACAGGTTTAATTGGGCTCCTGGCCAGTGAAAATGATTCCTTTGGACAAGTGCATTGGCCATTAAACACATCTGTCTCTTCTCACTTCTTCCCATTCTTGCCATAACCAAGTGTAACCTGGCATAATCTTTATTTTTTCATTTCTATCTTGCCTCTGGATGATGGCTTGCCTTGGAGGAGAAAGAGAAGTCTGCCCCCCAAAAATATTGTAACCAGAGGGCTTTGAGTCATATTGGGCCCATTTCTGTCACAAATACACAAAAACTAAGATTCATAAATGGGCAAAAGTAATCTGCAAAGAAAAGCAGAAACTAGCAATTTTTAGTATCAATTATGTGACTAGTGCTTTATATTCATGACAGTTATTTATACCTATGATAATAATTAACACTATTGGTATTATTGTATAACATTATTAGTGCCCTACAAGGCAAAAATATTCACAACATAACATTTCTGAGTATTTATTATATGCCAAGTGCTATTTCTGTATGCATACTAGCCTTCTAAGTCTGAAAAGTCACCACAAATAAATGGTGAAGCTGGAATTTGAACCCAAGCTTATCTGACTACCAAGCTTCTTATGCTGGTCCCTCTCTGTGGAGGGGTATGGATCCCATGTCACTCAACTTCCAATTTCCCAGATAAGATGCCTATCAGCGGGGCAGATATTTCTATGTGGAGTTCATATCAATTTCTTAGCCTTGAGAAATCAATGTTCTATTGTTGCACAGGAGCGAATGGTACTGCTTTGGAATCGGAGACTAAGAGGGACTATAATGGAAATAAATCTGGCTGCTGCCTTCATAGAAAATGACATTTAGAAGCTTTTCCAGTTAGAGCACCTCGCTGGGTCCACTATAATGTGAATAATCGGTCTCAGCCCACAGAAATGGCTACCTGTGCAGGATCATGCTATAGTTACTGCTCACAGCCTCTGCACTGATTCCTCCTCAGGAAAGAAACAAAAGGGAACAGCCAAGTTGTTATGATGCACAATTAACTTTTCCAATTTCTTTGCTCATTAATTCTATTCAGATTATTTAAAATAAATCTTGACATGGTTAGGTCTTTCTCTTCCTTTCCACCTCCATAATTCCCTCAAAGGTAATACTTCTTTTCTCAAAAACAAAGAAACAGGCTTCTGACTGTGGGGCCACAAGACTCAATGCATAGCCATAGGTCTCACCAGGATGTTGCTGCGTCAGGATGACCAAGGAAACTTCTGCATGATGGGTTATGTAACCTCTGCAGGCTCAAGCTCATTTTCCCATAATGCTTTGCTAAGGTGCCACATTAAGTGTCTGAATCAAAACTGTGGCATTAGCATTGGGACCAGTAAGACACCCTATCAGCTATCTCCTGTGCTAGACTGGTCTTAAGTTTTAGTGTTTGTCACACTGGTGTTTGCTCATTTTATGTAGGAGAGATTCTATGGTATTAATATGATAGTTTTATCTAGAAAGAGTGATTCTGGTACCTAACACAACACTCACACTGAGGCCAAACCTCCTTTGAAACAGATTTGCACATAAAAATTTGTTATAAGGGACCTAACATAATAATCCCAAAAGAACATCACAATAATAGATTTGAGATAAAATAGTTGATTTTGTAGACCTGGACTCACTCTCTCCCTGTCTCTTTCTCTGTCTCTCTCTCTGTGTGTCTCTTTGTCTCTCTCTTGGCCTCAGTCTCTTTCTGTCCCTCTCATTGCTTTCTCCTTGTGTATGTGTGTGGGGGGGGGGGGGAGGAGAGGGGAGAGAAGAAGTGTTATAGGGAAGACATGTACTGAGCTTGCCAACACATTCAATGGTCAAAATTCACTTATAACTCTACTGCCACCTTCACCAGCCCTACCAGGAAACTTCTTGAAGCTTTGCTGCCTATTGGAAATGGTAGGAAGGCCGAGAAAAGGTGGTGAGTTAGAAAAGCATGGAACAAAGACTGTGCATTTGACCAGAGAAGCACTAGATGAAGAATCAGTATGCTTCATTCATTGAGTCTATTTCTTCAAATACAGTAAGGGGCTTGGACTTAATAAGTTTCTAGTTATATACCCTCAAAGAGTCTGATATTTTCCTCTTGTTCGTAAGCACCATTGGTTGGGATTTCAGACCTGTATTTGAATCCTGCTTCTGCCACTTGGTTTGGGGACTTTGAACAGGTAATTCAATCTTCCTAATTTCTTCTGGAAAGTGGAAATATTAATAATACTACCTATGGACATGTTAGCATGAGGGTCAAACACAATATAGCATGTAAATAGCTTTAGCCCTGAACATGGAACATAGTAAGTGCTCCTGCTGAACTAAAGGTGCGAATGCCTTTATCAATCCAGTACTTGGAGGTCCTATGGCGACTGACCATGATGACAGCTTATATATGCAACCTGGATGCTCACGGAAGTAATAGGGTAGCTATTATAGTATATGGGTCACCTCGTCAGAATTGAGCAGGGACAGAGGACTGAAATTCTTATTGCCCTCAACAAGGATGACTTCATGAAGAAGATCACCCGTGGAACCACCAAGCCAAAGTGACTTTGCCAGATATTTAACCACTAATGGCTGCAAGCCTCATCTTGGTGCTTTGGCTTTTACAATTGGGGAAAGGGAAGATTTCTTGAGATGCCCACCCAATCCTTGGAAGTTTTCTGTGTTCTTCTCTTCTAGGTATTTTTTATTTATTTTGTTTGTTGTAATTGTTTTTTGAGGTGTTGATAGTATAAAGGTAGAGTGCAGAAATAAAAAAGAACAAATATGGATTTAATTTTTCATCCTGAAGTACAAAATTTTGGAGCTTCTGGATACTCCCAGTTAATATAATCCTATATACAAAGGGAGGAACCACTGGCCGCCATGACATGCACTGACCACCAGGGGGTAGACACTCAGCACTGACCCCCTGGTGGTCAGTGCTCAGAAGCCAGGCTAACTGCTGGGGACTGCAGCAGCAGTGGCGGGAGCCTCTCTTGCCTCTGCTGCAGGTGGGCAGTAAGGAGCGAGGGGTCCCAGACTGTGAGAGTTCCAGACTGTGAAAAGGATGTCTGACTGCTGGCTTAGGCCCAATCTAAGCCAGCAGGCGGACATCCCCTAAGGGTTCCGGACTGCAAAAGGGCATAGGCTGGGCTGAGGGACCCCTCCTTGAGTGCACTAATTTTGTGTACCAGGCCTCTAGTAACAGATAAAATGTTAAAATCTAGACAACCCACTTTGAGTGTTCCAGATTCAGGATGCCAGAGCTTCACTATCCATGGAAATCCTAAACAAATTTTTAAAATTAACTATCAAAACACTTCCTTCCCTCTTCCTCTGTCAAAATGATTCATTTCTTTGCTTTCGAACTGAGTTTAATATAACTTAGTAAAAGATGAAACTGAGAAGAAGCTAGACAAGATATTATTAGGAGTCTAGCTTATAAAGTCTTCCCACAAGTATATAAGCTTTTATCTTTGACTCGAGATGTCACATAGCCTATTTCATTTATACAAGTGGACATTATGAGGTCAATTAATTGACTGAAATATTCCCAAGCCAGAGACCTGCCTCTTCCTTTTCTATAATATCCCAGAATTTCATAAAAGGAAAGGAGATTTTATGAAAGAAGAGGGATATTATAGAAAAGGATAAAGGAGAGGAAGAAAGAAGCTGTAATGTCCCGGTATCTGCAACATCTGTGATTTCATTTTGGCTCAATCAATTATCAGACATGTGATTATAGGCATTGTAATGAACCTCTTGGAGTTCCAGGGTCATTTTTCTATAAAAATGGAATGTGTAATAACTACCCTTCTCTTACTGAGAAATAAATGAGATGATGTAATAAAATGCTTTCATTTAACTATAGTGGTCTATAATGATTAGGATGTTAAAAATAATCTGTGATATGGGTCTAGGGACCTAAAGATTTTGGAAGTATTTTCATTGACAAATTGCAATAGATTGAATTTTGCTTTCCTGACCCCACCAATTCATATGTTAACATTTAACCTCCAATGTGATGGTATTTGGAGGTGAGGCCCTGGGGAGGTGATCAGGTCATGGAGATGGAGCCATCACACATGATATCAGAGCCCATGAGACCCTCATTTGCTCCTCCATCACACAACTAACTAAGGATCAAGATGTGGGTCCTTACAAGACACCAAGTCTGCCAGTGCCTTAATCTTAAACTTGCCAGCCTCCAGAACTATGAGAAATGAGTCTGTTGTTTATATGCCACCCAGTTTTTGGTAATCGTTTATAGCAGCCATAAAACAGAAATCAAGCTGGTGAGCCACCTATGCCCATTGATTGTGTGGGGCACTGACATTTTCCAGAAAGGCTACAGCTACCACAGACTGGAAGGGTAGAAGCAATGCAGAATAATGAATATCACTGAACCAGCAGGACCGGGATGGGTAGAGCAATAGAATAGAAGTGTCTTCAGTCACACAGGATGAATGGCAGGTGCACAGGGCTGCTTGGAAAATGATTCATTTCATTGATATGTTCAAGATATCTTAAATATCTTAAAAGGGCAAGGCAAACAAATTCACTAATTTTCTTGGGAAGCAGGAATGCTTCTGTGGGACATGGGATTTTCAGGAGGCTTCGGAAATATGGGTAGGCTCCTAGGTATTACAGCACAACTTTGCAAACATGGGATTTGCCTGCCTCATGAGTGAATTTGGGGATGGCCGTGGATGGATTTAAACTATCTTTCAAGCTGTTTCTGAGAAAACACTGCCACCTCCCCTAGAGAGCCAGGGATATTTGTGAAAAGCCAACTGCTACTTGTCAGAGCTTCCCCATTGCACATCCTGGTTCCCGCCTCTCCTGTCCTGCACCAGCAGAAGCATTGTTGTGAGAGAGCCAAGCTCCATGCTCACCACTCAGTATGCATTATCATCTCTCATGCACAGTGATACGTAGGGAAGATACCATCCTTAAAGCAGCCCTGTTTACACTACATTCACTCACATGCATAAGGTCACTCAGATCCCAAGAGGCGGAGCCTGGTTTTGAACTTGGGTTTTTAAATCCTGCCAACACCCACTACACTGTGCAACCCTGAACAAGCCAAAAGTGTCTACTGCAGAGCCTTTTCAAAGAGTGACTAATTTAGAAACATTTACTTGGATTCATCCTGGCCCAGGTCACTAGAAGTCTCCAGCATCAATTTCCCAGTTGGGTTTCCTCTCTTAGGACCCCGCATCCATATCATAACAACTAATATTTATAGAGTATCTACTCTATGCCATTAGTTTTCATTACTGGATTTAATCTCATTTGGTCAGAACATAACCCTGCAAGAGAGGTCTAATTACATCTCAATTTTAGAATTAAGGGGCAGAGGCCCAGACAAACCACTTTTACTAAAAAGTGAGGTTCATATCCAATCTCAGAACTTCTGACTCAAAACCCCAGTCTCCATTCACATTGCCAGCCAGCTTCAGTCTGTGTTGGCTAAGTCGAGATCAGAAAAGCACAAAGTGGAGATAATTGCATGGATTTTTACAAATGGGTCATGATTTTACATCAATTATGCCTTTGAGTAGTTGGCAACAACACAACATGGAAAAATAAGGGCGATTAGAGCATGTTCTTTCCTGTGGGAAACAGGGAAGCAGATTACAAGATGTTCTTTCCCACCCACTGCTGACTTCACATGTTAATTAAAGGTCTGAAAAATAAATAAATAAACGTCTGGCCAAATCCACATAATTCCTGGGACATTGATCATGTTTAGACATGTCACTATGGGTACTGGCCCCAATTCTAGGATGTGTTACATTTAGGAATCCATCAGCAAGTCCCTGCTCAGCATTTTGTGCCCACTGGTGTCAGGTAGCATGGAAGTAAGGGGATCAGGAGGCAATGACCTCATGGAGTTCATTTCTTTGTAAACACAAGCCTAACATAAGATGCTCACATGACCACATATAATCAGTGCTAATACTATGGTACCTGCACAGAGTAAAGCCTAGGTGCTATCGAACAGAAAAATCCTCTCTTCAGAACCAGAATAGTTTATTTCAACTTATTTTCATGCTCCTTCCAGAATCAAAATAAAATCAGGCTAGGCATGGTAGACTCCGCAATCATCCTATCTCCATTTTACAGATGAAACAACTAAGATATGGAGATGGCAGAGGCCTAGCTGGAATTTCAACACATGTTTGTCTAACTCCAGATATGCAGGCATAACCACTTTTCTATATCATCCCCTACAGTGTGACACGCATAACAAACACATATAAATATGGGTACACACACACACACACACACACACACACACCATAACATGTAGTATATAAACAGGTGTTATTTGCACCTGCCACTGCCTTAAGAAAAGATTAGGTTCTCATATTAAAGGATATTTTTTGATAACTGGGATAATGAATTTGAGGTTGGAAGACTAGAGAAACCAAGGAAGGGCTGAACTGCTCAAATAACAAAGGGAGAGAGGAGTGAAAAAGGTGGGATAAGATAGATATGGATCTTAAAAGAAGAAAAAGATGGTCACTATGCTGGAGAGGTTGTAAGAAGAGGAGATCTAAGAGGAGGGTCCCTGGTTGTTGGCTCCAGAAGAGTTATTTTGGGGAATTATTAAAAAAAAAGTGGGCATGTATAGGTTTTACTGTTATTGCTATGCAGCTTCTGACATAAACACTGTGCTTCATTTTTCTTGATACTTTTGATAAAAGTCTATCAGGAATGCAGTTCTGCTTCAAGAAAATGGCCAAGAGTTAGAGCTATGTTACTAAAATTTTTGTCTATTGCTACCTTTGGGATTATTCAGTGAGCTATTTGTTGTAAAAATTCACAAAAAAACCTCTGGAATATAAGCCTAGACATGGAATCCAAAACTCCCTCCCCTACTGGCTATTATGGGTATTTGGGAAAAGCATTTCACTGCTTCCAGACCTCAGTTTCATCTTACAACAGTTCCATGGGCACACTCACAACACGAGGTCCAATACATGCCTGGTACATGGCCCGGACTCAAAAAATGTCACATCTGCTATGTTCCTCATCTCTTCCCTCCCTGGGGCCCAGCTTCCTCAGTGGGAAGGCCTTCTTCAACTCCTCTATCAAAAGATCCTATGCTGACTGTTTCTTTTGTGGTCAAACAACTACATAAACATGGTTTACTTTGTGTTAAATCTTCACATTTCTACTTACTGTCCCTTACGCACTCCTTGACCTAATCTGTTTCCAGCAAATAAAAAGTGTCAGTGCCACTCTCACTTAAAAGTGGAACAAGTGTAGTGGCTAAGAAAGGAGGCCCTTGGTCAAACCTCTGCTCCACTCCAGAATGGCTGTGTGGCCCTGGGAAAATGACTTATCCTGTCTGTGCCTTTTATTTATAAAGCAAAGTTTAAGACTAGGACTTAGCTCAAAGGATGCCATAAAGATGAAAGGCATTCATAATAAGCTTAGCTCTCACTAAGCACTCCATAAGTCAGAGCCATTACTGTTACATGTAATTGATTCCCCCAAGAACTACAGTTTACTCACTAAGAAAATTAACTAAGAGGTAAAAATCATAGGAGAAGGCTGAGCACAAAACTTGGTTCAGAAAATGCTGAGAATGATATACAGAAAAGTTCTGTTCAGTTCACTTCCTAAGGACCCATCTTGGATATTTCACAGGGACTAAGGAAACTAGCACAACATCCTCCCTCCCACACTGAACACAGAGCCCCGAAGAAGCAATTACTGAGCACAATGAAATAATAAACACAGTCATATTAAGAGCACTGATTACCTCTCCATACTGCAATCTGGAAGCCATCGCTACCTGAGGCAGACAGGCAAACTGCAGGCGTTTATGCTGGAGAAATCAGACAGCAGGCCTTGGGGATGGCAGACCCTCCGTTCTAACTGCATTTTATTCCCACTGCACATTTTCTAACTTTTTAATTAATTTCAGAAAGAGGAAGAGAAAGGGAGAGAGAGATAGAAACATCAACAATGAAAGAGAATCATCAATTGGCTGCCTCCTGTATACCCCCTATGGGGGATGGAGTCAGCAACCTGGGCATGTATATTCCCTGACCAGGAATTGAACTGTGGTCTCCTGGTTCATAGGTGGATGCTCAACCACTGAGCCATGCTGGCCAGGCACCACTGTGGTTTATTATAAGGTGTGAAGTCCCAGAAATATTTTTTCAGAGAAGAAAGTCTAAGCCATCTTGCCTGGTCTTGAGAAGCTATAAAGCTAGAAGGACAGCATGAGAGGGGTTAAATTCATGTTCCTATTGCACACAAAC
Source organism: Pipistrellus hanaki (assembly GCF_964339955.1). Taxonomy (NCBI): domain Eukaryota; kingdom Metazoa; phylum Chordata; class Mammalia; order Chiroptera; family Vespertilionidae; genus Pipistrellus; species Pipistrellus hanaki. The sequence continues at coordinate 41,366,370 of NC_140516.1, read as the reverse complement.
TGAATTAGAAAAAAAACAAGGAACAAGGAGGAGAAAGTGGAGATTAAGGAACACAGCAATTTTAAAGCCCAAGAAGCATAGAGAAGGAAAAGCCAATCAACTTCTTTATTTTATTTTTATTCAACAGATGTTTCCCTTGCAGTTCCAAATTGAATAGTAGTTGGTGTAGTAAAGATGAAATAAAAGGGAGAGAAAAGAGAGAGCTACAGCGGATGGGAGGGTGGAAGTCAGTTGGCAAACAAGAAGCTAATTCCCTTACCTGTCTTCTCCCCTGCCCCCTAGCTAGGTTCCACCGACTGGGGACCACCCCTGTCCCACCACTGTGCCTGCCCTGTGTTCTCCTGAGTCTCCAAGTGGCAGTCCCACCCTGAAGTCATGCCTCACCAGGAAGGCAGGAGTAATCATCCCATCCGTTAAACATCTTCATTCTATTACTTTCATAATCAGCTTCTAATGTTCTCTGTTCAATAGATGTGGGGCCAGCCAGACCAAGCACTTGAACAGCTGCGTGGGCCACAGAGCTATTCTCTGTGCCATTGATCACCAGGACAAAAATCAATCCTGGCTAAGGAGGAAGAAGTTAAAAATAAATTGCCACCATTGATTTCTGTTCAGACCTCTGGCTCCTAGTTTAGGAAGGGAGAGGAAGAGTAAACATGTATGTCTGCCTGTCCAGAAATCACTCCAAATGTCCCAGTTTCAAAAGTCAAGTTTGTAGCTATTTTACACACACACACACACACACACACACACACACACACACACACACACACACACAATTTTCTCTTAATGTATGCTTTTATGGTTTAAAAGTAAACGTTTGCTTCCTAATAATGATCAGAGATGAGAATCTTTCAAATCATAAGTTTCCATGAGCAGAGGATTGTCTGTGGATAGTAGTACCACCCTAAGTATTTATTGACAGACTGGTGAAATAAATTAATGAATGAGATACCCTCCCTGCTATTATTGTCTCTCAGAATTACATTTTTATTTCTTGATAAATTTATCACAGTATGCAATTATTTTTGTTTATTCTTTACTTATGTATTTTATTTCTCTGTCACTAGACTATAAACCCTCCTATGGCAGGGAACTCTGTCTTTCTTATTTGCATATTCATTTCTTATATGCTGCATGATCTCCAGAGATTATAACTGTCTTATTATTTTCTGCATTGTCTCCATACTGTGCCCTCAGTGGAAGTGCATGAAATGTAGGAAAGAATGAATCAGCAACTCTCTTAACAAATTAACTATGCCTCAAATCTTTTTTTTTTTTTTTAAATTCTGACACTGGAGAAATACATTGGAAATATTCCTGCATAATAGTCTTACTACATGGAGTGTCGTGTAGAGTGAGCAGACTTTTGGAATTTCTGCATTTGAAGGGAATTTCTGGAGTCATATGGCTCACTGCCTTCCCAGTGGGTTCTATGGAGTTCTAGACTTCTATAGCGATGCTTTGGGGGTGTCCACTGGAGGCTGGGTGGCTGGTGGTTCTGATATGGTTTAAAACTAGATCCAGTTCACTTATATATTATATATTGGAATTCTTGTACAATATTGTCTGAAAAGAGCTGCCACTGCTAAAAACATCAACAACAAAAGGTTTAAAAGCTCTTCTTTGAGCCAAACCTTTCATTTTGTGATAAGGAAACTTGAGTTCCAGAGAGGAAAGGTGATCTAGCCCAAGGTCACAGAATGAGTTAATGGGAGACCAAGAAGGCTGCCCTCCCCACCCCATCTTGTCATATTGTTTCCTGCCACCAAAAGGTCTCTTTTCCTTAGAGTCCTGGTTGGTCCTAAAGTTGAACACCTCAACTCAGTTCTCTGCTTTGAGAACCAGCTTGAGCCCTTCTTTCTCCAGGAGAGTGACTCTGACCACATCACAGACCTCCCTCACTCTGGGAAGGAGCCTCATACTTTTATAAGTGCTTCTGAGCATGGTTCATGGAGTGTGTCAGGCATAAAGTCCTACCTCTCATCTAGACTGAAAACACAATGGAAAAAAAACCACTTTGTCAGTGTTGTTTGCCGTTATATCTCCTTCATCTAGAACTGTAACAGGAGTATATTAGGTGTTCAATTAATGGTTATTAAATGAATGCATGAATTAATCCATCAATATTTCTGTCTCAGGCAAAATCTATCACAGCTGGGTACTTAGTAGTGCTCACTCAGATCAAGTCAATAGATTAGCCACCACCAGCTCTGGCCTTATTAAATTCCAAAAAGAACTTGTTCTACCTGACCATGAGGGCTCTCAGAGTCAAGATTCTTAAAAGCTGCTTGCAGAAATCCAAAATATTTGCTTACCCTATTAGGGCAGCATGATTAAAATCTTTAAAAGCTAGACCTCTGAAATAAATAGATATATATCCTAGTTAGAACAGTAATGGGGAGAGAACTGAACTTAATAGTCAACTTCTCAGTCAGCAGCCCAGCTGCCTTCATTATCAGCACTGTTGTTTTATAACAGTATAATTATCTTTAATAGGAGATGGCCCCAGAAAATGGATCCTCCAGGGAGCTGGGCTTAGCAGAGTGAGTGTCGGGGACTTGCTGGGACATGGAAGGGAAGGATGATGGGTAAACCTTGCTGGGCCATGATTCAACAACTCCTGTGCTCCCTGAATAGGAACTCAAGAACAGCTGGGCTCCCAAAAGCATCATAGAAATTGGATAATGCATGGTAAGAGGTATGAAGCAAGTGGGAAAGGATGGAGAAGAATGATGCTAGAGATAGTAGTGATAACTAACCACTGGCACTCCATCCCCAAGGCTTCCCAGGGAAGAGTGTCTGAATAATCCTCTGAGTGTAGCAGAGTGACAAGTCTCAGAGGCGCATTTATGGTTACAGTGTACCAAATCCCATGAAGCCCTTCTTTGGTTGATGGTGCAGAAAGTTTCTGATCTGGAACAAAACTGAAACAGACCCAGCCGTACAGTCCACTGAACAAGAAGTGGAATGAAGCTTTCCTACCCTTATATCTCCAAAGATGGGTCCAATCTCTGCCTGTTTCTCTCTACAGTCCTCTGGAAAAGTTTCTGGGAACACCAGCTATGCTGTGCTAATGTGAAGATCTTCAGACTGGGAAAATAAAATGAGAAATTTATCACTGCCTCTTTTGTCATCCTTTATGAATCCAGGCAGGCCTGAGGTCATATCTTGATTTACTGAGCTAGATGACAAAGGGTGACTCTCTAAACATCTCCGAAATTCGGTTCCCCCATGGAAAAATAATAACATCTATCATACCAAGATCCTGTGACACTTAAAGTAGAATTAAATTAAATTAAATGCACATATGCCAGACATAAATTTGACACTGAATAAATGTCAGGTCTGTTCCCAGCTATTCTGCCAGTTTGCTGATGGGTGGTTAAAAACTGATGGTGTGGCTAGGTGGAAGGAACATTCTGAAGAATCATCGCCTTGAAAACAGGAAATTACAGTTTTCCAGACAGTGGAAAAGATAGAGTTGTGTAGCTGACCTCACTCCTTTGTGCTGAATATAGAAACGCTTACGGCCCCTCAGACAACAACCCACCTTCTAACCATATGAGGCTTGTGAATAATTAAACACAATGAGTGCCACCCACGCTGTAAAAGGCACTGCACAGCCTCCATGCCATCTCGTGCCAATGGAGACACGACTAATTAACAACACAGGTCTCTCCTACTGAACCACCATAGTACTGCCTTTGGTAATGCAGTACCAATCCCTCAGAGGCCATACACAAAATGAAAACAATTTGACACCCCCAAACCAGTCATATGTCATCCATGCCCCACCAGAAAGGCAAACATTTACATTATAATGCGGAGCAAACTACAGAACAAGTCTCTGAGATTAAGGGATAACAACCTGGCTCTTTTGCCTGGTAAGAAACAAGTATTGTAACTCCCACGGAGCCTCAGCAGATCTCTTGGAAAGAAATAAGTTTTAATCATGAATGAGAGACTTGCACAGCAAAATTCTGAATGGAATTAAGAGAATGCCACAACTAAAGGATGGCGATCCTATAAGGAAGAAGCCCTTCCCTAGAGGCTCTGTCTCAGCAGGAGACACTGGGGAATCATAGCCATCAGGGTAGTAGTTGATGCTCTGCTGTGAGAATGGCTGAGATTGGATTACTCAGAGAGAGAGGGTAGTACATGCAGACAAAAGGAATCTAGGAAAGGCTCTGAGACCAACCCATGTTTAAAAGGTGGGTGGAGGAAGAGGCACCTGTGTGGGAAAAGACAATTCTGAGTGGCAAGAGGGAGACCGGACTGCACATTATCGAAGAAGCCAGGGGGAGAGAGTACTTCAGGAAAGAAGCTGCAATCAAGAGATTCAAATGTTACAGCCAGGTCAACTAAGTTAATTATTGAGAAGTGTATTTGGGATATAACTTTAAGTTCCTTTTGATGAATCTGGTAAAGGTAATTTCAGTTGAGTGGCAGAGGCAGAAGTCAGTCTCAAGGGGGTCAGAGAGAAGAAATGCGAAAACTAATGAATAGAGACAGCTTTCAAGAATTAGGCTGTGAAAGAAAGAGAGGGTGTTTATAGAGAAGACAATGGGGTTCTGAGAAAGTTTTAATTTAAGGGTAGGAGGTATTTAAAATCACTTAAAACTAAAATAAAGCCTCAAATAGGAGGAAATAAGATAAAGATATAGGGGAAAGTAGGGTAATCAATAAATCGGAGAGATTAGAGAGGATGGGGTTGGGTGTTTGGAGTGAGAAGTTTTATATGGGGATGAAGCTGATTCTATTTTCCTTGCATAGTTCACTCTAACTATAAAATGGGAATGCAGTAGGAACTCAATAAAGTTGAGAATCTTTCAAGTTTGCCTTGAGTTGGGTTCCCCAAAACTATAGGGTGGTTGTTTTTTGTTTGTTTGTTTGTTTGTTTGTTTGTTTTGGAGGGGGGCTAGTCTTTGTTCATTGTTTTTGAGAAATGACCACAGGGCACAGGAGTGGCAGAACTAGGAAGCAGAATTCAAAGAGGGAGGAAAAGCCACTGGGGCTCAGTCCCACTGGGGACCCTATGAAGATTCATAGATAATGAAGCTCAAATTCAGGAAGAGAGGGACACTTACCACGGGCTCCTGGCTCCTATTGGTCAAGTTGTCCAAAAAGGCCTTGACACTTTCCACTTGAAGGTTTGCACAACCTTGGTCAAGCTGCACAAGAATGGCTAAGGGGTCTTTCCTGAGCATCCTACTTGGGGAGAAATCAGCTCCAGAACAAAAAAGCAAGAGGCACATAGTGCAGCTGAGGCAAGGTAATAGCAGGCCACCTCTGCGCACAGCTGGTTTCTGATCCAGAAGGATATGTGATGGGACATATGCCATGCTGAACACAAAGGTCAACTAAACACCACTAATTTGCATTTATTCATGCAAATATTTCATATACTCACAGCAACTTTTACAACAAGCTAATAAAATCACCACATGTAGAGGATACCCATCCCAGCTACATGCTATTTCAGAATGTCCATTAGTGCTGGCTTTTGTAAACAATTTTAAGATTCTGAGAGTGCTCAAGAAACCTGAAGATGTCTTTATTGGATTTCTTTTGAAGATTGTCTCTGAAACACTTTCATTTTCCTTTAAACTCCTGTGTTGTAAATGTGTCCCTAATGATGAAATTGCTATTTATTTAACATTCAAAATCTCTCCCATTAAGACCAAATTAGCGTCATTTAAAATACTGCCAAATAGGTTTTCTTTGAATAATTACACTCTATTAATTTCTGCCTCGGGGCTTTTTTTTTGTTTAGAAAGATAACAATTTATTAGGGATACAATGGCCATGCCATAGAGGCTTCCCTACCTCCCACATTGCTGCAATAAAGCAGGATCTTAAATGAAGTATCAAAACCCAGGTGAGTTAGAGGCCAACATGCTACAAGAAGGTTCTCAAGAGTCTTGAAAGATAATTAAACCTGGGAGTATCTACAGTTACATACAAATCATTATCAGTTGAGTTCTTTGATAACCAGCACTAGCAAACGTATGTGGGAGGATTTTATCATGCACACATGTGAATGCATAGTGGAATCTATAAATTATTAAAAATTAAATTGGGAAAAATATTTAGGCTTATAAAAACCCTTAAAAGAGAAAATGCAGCCCTAGCCAACTTAGCTCAGTGGATAGAGTGTCAGTCTCCAGACTGAAAGGTCCCAGGTTTGATTCTGGTCAAGGGGACATGCCTGGGTTGTAGACTCGATCCCCAGTGGGGGGCATTCAGGAGGTAGCCAACCAATGATTCTCTCTCATCATTGATGTTTTTATCTCTCTCTCCCTCTCCCTTACTCTCAGAAATCAGTAAAAATATTAAAAATATATATATATATATTTTTAAAAGAGAACACACATATACAGAATCGTGTGGTTGATTTTTGTATGTGGATTAGTCTTTTGATTCTTGAATTTTATAGTGCTGTGTAGTTTCCAAAGCACTTATTATCTTCCTTGATCTTCACAACAACTTTCCAGTTTAGACAGGGCAAGTAGCATGAGTCCATTGTACAGAGATGAGGAAATTAGTGCTCTGAGAGTCCCAGTGACTGGCCCAGTGTTTCTTTACTGGCACATGGCAGATCCCTGATTACAAGGTTGTGTTGCCCACAATGGACCACTATCTACTTGAATCCTAAACTGCTTGAGGGCAGGGACATGCCTTCCACCTCTGCTATGCTCCATGGCACCTGGCAAATATCTGTAAATTGGTTACTAGTACTTATTAATTGTTATTACCCCTATAACATCAAATGACCCTTTAGAGCACTGTTATTTTTCTATGTTTATATCCAAAACTCTTAAAAACCAAGAATAATGTATATACAAAGTTCAGTCTGGCTTTACTATTATACTAGAATTATTCTAGAACCACTCTCATGCATGCCACTCAGAATGCCCCACTCAGAATGCCTTCTTAATAAGGGGCTTTGCTTCTGAGTATAGCCACACAACAAGACTAGAAGTTGGAGTCGAAAGTGGTAATCGATGGGTCTACACAGTGTTCCTGGTCTAGTTGTGGATGTGGAGAAGGATTTGACAGAGCTGGAGGCCTTCCCCCATTAAAATGTTTTGCTCTCTCCACACCTCTGGAGTACTTTATTTGTTCTTTATTATCAATTAGTTTTCCCTTTTGTATTTTATATATCTGAAGATAAATCAGTGCCATACATACAATTGCACATACAATGGAACTTATACTGAGTGAATGAATCCTGATCCTATTGAAGGCCACATCTCCTCATATGGCATGAAAAGAGGGTGGGCCCAGGCTTCAGTCCAGACACACTAATCTCTTGCTGCCACTTACTAAGGCTCTGTTCTTGTATCATCATCACATTCCCTATTGGGCAGGGTATGAATGGTATCACTGAGGGGATTTAACGCTATGACTGCTGAGTTATATTGTCCAGAATAATCACTAGAAAAGCTATTTCATGGGAGAAAAGACAAGATGTCCAACCAGTTTAGCTGAGAACACAGAAACAAACTTATCTCTCTCTCCCCCTGCCCCAGAGAGGAAAGCCAATTTCTCGTTTATCCATGTGGAACGGAGACATTTCAGGCAGACACTTTCCCATTAAAACAAGGGCTCTTCTGGGAAGGATAAGCTCCTTTTGATTCCACCAGGAAATCCCAGGCCCTGGGCCCCTTGCACAGAAAAGTCATTGACAGATGAACAAATGTCACAGCTTCCTGTCCATCTTCAGCTCAACTTCCCCCACAGTAGGACATCAAACACTGAGTGCCCTCAAGCAAATCCATCAGGATGACTACCTTTACCTGTTTGTCAATAGAAAAATAAAAGGTGAGGCAGAACCCCTATTATAGGAGCTGTGTGAGTAATATATGGACCTCCCATGTACTACTACAAGATACAGGCTCAGAAATAATCACATCATGTGTAGAAAGAAGAAATTATGACTGGACATGGGAGCTTTCCTTTAGAGAGCAAATGAGAGAGGGTGGTTTTTCTTAATAGAAATTTAATATCATGGGAAGTTCATTATGAAGAGGTTACCTAGGCTTTTGGCTATTTAATCTGCACTCTCCAATGCATATAATTTGTATATAATGATTCCCTCATGGGTAAATAAGTATGTCTTAAATACACACATCACATTCATTAATATTCAAGGAAGGATATGGGTCTAGATGTTACCTGAATTGCTAGTGGTTCAGTTGTTTACACACATAAGAAGACTAACCCTTGACCCATGGAGCCAGCAGTGTTACAAAACACCAGTGGTTTGCAATCATTACTTAGCAGCAGTAATAAAATATGAAAAAGTATTAAGAACACTGATCTACAGGGCAAACAAAAGCAGAGAGACTCTATTTTAGGAGAGGCCAAGAGTCTTAGAGTCCCACCCTGTGAGAAACCCTCTTCCATACTTTGGTTGCTCCTGAGACAAGTCCCCTAAGATTCAATGTGGTTCCTCAAAAGAATAAGAATAGATTTACTATATAATCCAGCAATTTAGCTTCTCAGTATCAACCCAAAAACATTTATTTTCAAAGATATATGCACTCCTATGTTCACTGCAGCATTATTCATGGTGGCCAAAACATATAAACAACCAACGTGTCCCTCCATAGATGACTGGATAAAGATGTGGTTCATATTTTCAAAGAAATACTACTCAGCCATAAGAAGAGATGAAATACTTCCATTTGCAACAACATGGATGGATCTTGAGAATATCAGGCTAAGTGAAATGAGTCAGACAGAAAAAAAAGTCAAGAACCATATGACTTCATTCATATGTGGAATATAAAACTGAAAGCAACAACTGAATAAATTAACCAACAAAAACTCATAGACACAGACAATAGTATGGTGACTACTAGAGGGAAGCAGAGTTGGAGGGAAGTAGTAAAGGGTAAAGGGGATCAATGACACGGTGACAGAAGATTTGACTTTGGGTGATAAACACACAATGTAGTATACAGATGATGAATCATGGATTTGTACACTTGAAACCTATATAATTTTATTAACCAATGTCACCACATAAATTTAATTTTTTTAAATGGCCAAAAGACACATTTGTCACACAGGGTAGTAAAGAGTAAGGGGACAGTCTGACTTGTCTCATTTTCTGTGAGGTTTTTTTTTTGTTTGTCCCCCCCCCTCCTCAGAAGTGTACATCTCTGGTGGCACTCAAACAAAATACATCCAGACTTTAAAAAGTTAGAAAATGTAAGTGCATAGTAAGTCCCTCAACATTGTGACAAACCAAATACTCCAAAGCCCCTTATGCCCACCCCACTGTTCTTTAGCTGCTTAGATTGTAGCTGCAGAAGATAATCTGCCTCTCCAAGGCTCCCCTTTGAATGCAATCCATGAAGGGCAGCATGCGGCTTTCAGTGGAATGCCTAACCCTCAGCGTCAGCTCTGTCTTAAGGGTACTCCCTGGAGGCACCACCCGGAAGGCTGGGCTGGACACAAGCCTGGCAGCACTACCATTTTTTTCCCCCAAGGTCATTCTTTCGCACATTTCTTGCACAGTTTGTAGAATATGACCTGCCCTGATGCCCTGATACTGTGTTCAGATACAAATCAGTGGCTTAAACCCCAGAGGAGAAACTACTGTTGGTGTGAGGGTTTTCTGCTCTGACAAAAACCTTTAGAGACAGCTTTATTTCAATGAACAGAATGAGGAATTCTAGTCCTTGCCTTGCTTCAGGGGTAGATAGTAATCATGGCAGAGCAACTCTTACCTTCTCCAGAAAGTCTTTCCTGAAACTCATATCAATTTTCAAAACTCATACCCACCAAAAAAGATTAACACTCATACTAATTTCAGAATGTACTTGAGATGGCTCCAATACTTTAAAAAACAACAACTAGCAAACAAAATATGTTAAAAGAAATCAACCAAAACATTAAAAAAAATGGCCAGTGGTGGAGAGGAAAGGAAGAATAATAAGCCTTAAAAGCTACAGCAAGGAAGCTGCTACAATTGAGACAAAAAATTAGTCCTGAGTTTTCTAGCAACTGTAGAGAGAGAAACACAAAGTGGCCGAGATTTAATTCAAGCAGGTAGAAAAGGTTCACCTCTCCAGGACAATTTTCTAATTTATTTTCCTGTCACTCCATCTTCCCCTCCCCCCCTCCCACACACACAACTGCAATTGTCCTTAGACAGAAAGGTCTTAGTGCATTAGGTTCTCTTGCTTCCTTAGCATCACCATTCCTTTCCGGCCACCTAAGATGCCCTTTCTCCTTTACCTATGAGACTGGTGCTCACAGTGGTCCGGCAGGAAGCCTGTGCTGACCCTCCTCCCAGCGCAGGTGCAGAGCTCTTCCTCCTGCTGCAAGAGCAACCTGTGCTTCCTGCTGAGGTGCCCTTCACAGCGCATTAGAACCCTTTAGTTGTCCGTGTTTCCCACCATGGGGGCTGAGTGCATTTTAATATATTTAAATGAATGAATATAAAGAAGACACTAAATAACATAATGGATCATTCCTGGACATCAGTTTTATCAACATGCAGAGACATTCCACATATGGCCCTTTCCTAGCCAGTGAGCAATTACCAATTACCCTATGCTGTCTTATATTATTAGTTGGAGAAAAAAAAGATTCCCTTGCTTTAAAAGGACAGCGAGATTATAAAGAGGCATCTTATCTTCTCAGTTCAGTTCAGCACACATTCATTGAGTACCAGTCAGTATGCTAAGTGCAGGGAAACAATGATGAATAAGACCTAGTCTTATTCCTCTTCAAGTCTACAGACCTGGCTGGGGAGACATAATGCTAATGGATAAGTGGTCAGCAAAGGTCCAATCCCAGCCACGATTTCCTAGAGGAGGCATTGCCTAAGCTAATCTTAAAGAACGAGTTTGTCTGATAAAGGGACATTCTGAGCAGAGGAAAAAAAATGCAGGAAATGAATATTAGGCAAAAAACAAACAAACAAACAAACCATAGTGCATACATAGAAATTTTAAAAGTTTCTTTTTATTGAAGTGTAAAATATAAAAAGAAAGTATATGGGGAACAGTGGCAGGGAAGGAATCCACATGAGGCTGATGGAGTACGTAGGATTCAGATCACAGAGGGGCTTGTAGGCAATGTTAAGGAAATTGGATTTTAACCTATAGGTGATGAGCAGCCAACAAAGTCAGGAACATTGATTTTCATTTTAAATAAATTACCTCGGAACCAGTGTTGTTAATGGATTTGGAGGGGGGGTGCTATCTGGGAGCAGGGAAATCAGTTAGCAAGCTGTTGCAACATTTCAGAAGATGCATGATGAGGTTTTATAAATGGTTTTAAATAGCCAAGTAATAATGATGCTTTCCCCCTTCTTTTAAATAAATCACCCTGGAGCAACTCGAAAAACAAGAAAGAAAAATGCAAAGTCTATACGTAATGAAAATGCAACCCTGAAACAATATATATGGAAAGGAAGCCAAACGCAGTGAAGGACAAACAGGGTATATAAACAAGCACCAGGGCAAAAAATAAAAAAAATAAAAAATAATAATAATAATGCCTACAGCCACAAATCTTATGTAAAGATAGAAAAACAGAGTTCTCCAAAGATGATATTTCCCAAGGAAAGGAGCAATACTAGCAATGTGTTATTTGGAACCAAGGCAATGATGTGGCCAGGAATTGGCAGTGGAAGTATCGCGGGGACTGACTGGGAACAAGGAGAAGTTAGAGAGACAAGGCTGAATGAAGGACCTTTCAGGCAGTTCTATCTTATGGGAAGAACCTACTCAGAGACAAACCTGTGGGGTTATTTGGAACCTCACTGAGAACGAAGGAGGATTCTTGTTAAGCTGAAACAGAGCTCTGATCCATCACCAAAAAGAATCCCCTCAGACAGTCCATCCAGGAAGGGCTCATGACATTAAAAAATGATATGGTTAATAATAACATGGCAATAAAAGAAAACAGCACAAGAATTATAAGATAATGTAGACAAATGATGGAAGAAAGGGGACAGGAGGAACAAATAGCAGATATAGGCCAAAAAATGTTTCCATGGAACAAATGAAAATTGTGACCATAGAGCTATGACTGACAATATCTCATTTGATGAGCTCACCTCTACAAGAGAAGAGTTCAAAGCAGAAATGCAAGAGCTTGGGAGAGATATGTTTAGACAACAAAAAGTGATAAAACAAAAGATGGCGAAACTCAGGCAAGAAGTTAAACAATAGCAGGAAAATGAGCAAAGAGGAGCCTGGATATTGCAACTCATTCAAGGATAACCTGGGTAAGACTGTAGTTTTTTTAAATCCAATTTTGTTCAGGGAATTAAAACACAGTAGGAGGAAAAAATTATGGCCCTCCTTTATCTTCCCTGTCTACTGTACACACTCTTAGTGTCCTGAAGGGAGGCAGTCAAAACAATGAAATTGAAATAAAGTCTACATTTCAAAATATAAATCACAGAAACTTTTGAGAAATTAAAAAGTAAGGAAGATATGGAAGCAATCCAAGTGACCATCAATAGACAAGTAGATAAAAAAAACAGAAGTGTGGTACATCTATACAGTGGACTATTACTTGGCCATAAAAAAGAATGAAAGCTTACCATTTGCAACAGCATAGATAGAGAAAATTATGCCAAGTGAAATAAATCAGACAGAGAAAGATAAATACCTTAATATTTGACTTATGATTTCTCTAAAGAGCAAAATAAATGAACAAGCAATGCAGTAAGAGTCTCATGGTTACAAGACTGATGGCTGGCAAGGAGTGAGGAATTGGCAGGCTGGGTGAAAAAGTGAAGGGATTAATTTGAACTAATTGGTAATTACCAAATAGTCATAGGGATGTAAAGTATAGTACAGGGAATATAGTCAATAATATTGTAATAAGTAAATATGGCTGTAGGTAGGAACTGGAAATATGGGGGAGGAGGGAGAATGATTAATTCATAAAGTGTATGATTGTCTAACCACTATACTGTACACCTGAAACTAATATAAAATAACATTGAATGTACACTATAATAGGGGAAATATAACCAATTGAATGAGACAATTCAGGGGAGAGAATTGATATAGAATATCTAACTCACAATACACAGTGATAGTATATGAAAGCACTTATAATCACCATTATACACATTTACCTATAAAACTAAAATCAAAGTAGATACAGCAATGATGGTTCAAAGTGGAATATAAATGTTCTAAATAATTTAATTAAAGAACTGGAGTTGGATAGAGCATAGAGAGTGGGTCAGAAACACATGTTATTTCCTCCCCTTTGTTCGGTGCCTCATAAAATATTTAAGTATAACAGAATTATATAACAAAGTAGAAAAGCAAATATTAGAAGATAATATAATCAAGCAAAATTTAGGAGTGGGAGAATTAAAGCAAGAGGGGAGGAAAAAAACTCATGGAAATACATTAATTTTATCATTGCTCACTAGAGGAAATCAATAGACATCCAATAATAGAAGATTTAGGATGTTATATTCATACAGTTAAGTAGATAGAACAGATATTCAAATTATCAAAGAATCCCATAGGTGGGAAAGAAAGAAAAATACATACCACATAGGGAGTATTTTTTTAAATTGTAACTAAAACCTACTCATATACACTCAAAACTAAGACAGCTCTCTCAGATCAATCAATGCAAATAGCCAAACTCACATAAGAGAAGGAAAAGACTTTTTAATTAAATAATGACGACCAACTGGCTTACATTGATATGAATGTGTGCGTAGTTTTTATCTGCCATCTACTAACATTATTTTGTTCAGCCTTAGCCTATTGATAGTTGTAAAATGTAGCATGCAATCTGTGTTTATTTGATGATCAATATAATTCAATGTTTTCTCAGGATTATTGGCCTTTTGCATTATTTGAGACATTGCTATTTCTCTCTAGATATTTGCTCCTTTGGTTATTTCAATTTTGTGGTTCAAATACATCATCAATTTGCTGATACCCTTTCAACTGATATCCTTAGCCCTGACTTCCCACCACTACTTCTAAATTCAATCTCAAATCTCTACCTACTCACACCACATCTCAAAGGGGGGCATAAAGGAGCTCAGGACTGAACACACCTGGCTCCATATTCCCCCCTGACTGCTGACTGCTGCCACCTTATCCCTGGTTCACCACCCCATCAAACCTTTCCAGGTCATCCTATATAATAAAAACCTAATATGCAAATTGTCCCCTCAGGCAGTCATTTGACTAGGAGTTCGACCAGGAGACCAGGAGTTGGACCACTCACTATGATGTGCACTGACCACCAGGGGATTGTGTGGAACATAACGGACATCAGCAAGGCAGTGCTGGTAGCGATGGGAGTGGAGATGCTGCAAGCACCGATGGACCACAATGAGAGCGGGACAGTGGCGGGATGGTGGAGCAAGTGAACGGGCGATGCCAGGCCGAGGCAGGTGTGATTGGGGGCCACAGACAGTTACCAGCAGTATTGGTGGGGGGTAGGCCACTGACCAGCTCCCTAATCACCCTGCAGGCAGGATGGAGAAGGTGAGGTGGTGGCACCAGTCCAAGGTAGTGTGCCAGGCAGGGTTGCGGGGCTGCAAAGCTGTGGGCACAAACTAAAGCCCAATCTCTGTAGGCCACACCAAGGGACCCCACCTGTGCATGAATTTTTGCACCGGGCCTCTAGTCTCATATAAAATTATAATACCCATAGATGCTCAACATTCATAGTCCCTCCTTTATTTTTATCCACAGCATTTTCATCTCCTCATATATTTTATAGACAAATAAACAGATGATCATTCAGGTTAGATAAAAAGATCAAGAGCAGCACTTACATAACACTGTTTTGGTGCTTTACAGGTATAATTAACACATCTAATCCTCCCATCGACCCATGAAGTGAGAGCTGTAATTATCCTCTTTATGTAGGTGAGTCAAATGAGGCACAGCTCAAGGTCTTGCAGCTAAGTGTGGCAAGCCAAGGTTGGAATAAATGTCAGTCTCCAGCTACAAGTTCTTAACCACTATCCCACATATAGTTGCATATATAGGGTGTCCCCAAAAATGTACACCCACTGTGAATGGCTATTAATTCCAGTGGGTTAAATCTGAAAAGAAAGAAACATGTTAAACTATAAGCTGTAAAGTTTAGACACCCTATATATACATGTACATATATGGATGTATATATTATATACATATTTTCCCTGTCTTCCACTAGAATGTTTATGCCACTAATGCAGGGATTTTATTATGTTTATTATTTTAATCCAAAAATCTGGAACAAGGGTTTGGGAATATTGTAGGCAAGCAATAAAACTTTTTTGAAAATGAAAACTTATATCTCTTTCAAACAAAATAAAATTTGATGCTGATTAAAGAAAAAATGCTATTGGTTTCCAGTATAATAAAAAAAGTGTTTCAAAATAGAAAAAGAAATCTCGATATCTGCCTGCAGAATTGCAGAAAATTTTATGCAATCCAAGGAAAAATGAAACAAAGAAATCTGAACATTTTAAATTCGAAGTGATGTTTCCCAGAAACAATTCTGCCACGTTCATCATTATATGCAGAATTAGCATTAAGAAAAGTCCAATCAGGTTGGTAACTTAATAAATCATTCCTGTGCTTCTATGTTAAAAATAAAATGAGAGAGAAGGTGATAACAGTCTTAAACCAAGACCATAACATTGGGAATGGAGTAAAAGGAAGCACTTAAGAAATAAAATGGGTGATATTAGCAGAGGCTGTGACTTCATTTAATTTGGTGACATACACTGACTTCCAGGTTTCTATCTTGAATAGCCTGGTTGAAGGTAGTATCACAAATGTGTCAGATTAGGGGGGCCATCTTGCTTTCATCTTATCTGTGGAATATCCAGGTTGAGATGTTGAGATGGCTATTACAAATATAGATCTGCAATACCTGGTAGAGTCTCATTGACTTGAGAGTCATCAGGACATGGAGATGGTATTCAAAACCATGAGTACTGGATGCAAGGAGAAGCTGGCCAAGGGCAGAACACTTGAGGGTATCAAGAGCCGTGTGTAGAACTGTCTATTGTACATTATATATGTTAAATAAA
Source organism: Pipistrellus hanaki (assembly GCF_964339955.1). Lineage (NCBI taxonomy): Eukaryota > Metazoa > Chordata > Mammalia > Chiroptera > Vespertilionidae > Pipistrellus > Pipistrellus hanaki. The sequence goes on along the minus strand of NC_140516.1, from coordinate 41,350,319 downwards.
TACTTGTGAATAAAGAAATGATAGTGCCAATGACCTCCCAAAATTTAGGAAATACTGCCTGAGAATCTGCCTTTTAATTAAGCTGGGAAACAGTGATTTTGTAAGCCACAAAGACCTCTCTTTTACTACCTCTTTCAACCTCGTTTTGGAGTAGGGCTGGCTACATTTCCTGCATTTTACTAGACCTTAAAAATCCATGCATCTAATTTGCAAAAATAAGTAACTTCTACATACATAAGCCATCAATTCAACTGATAGTCATCCAGTACCCCTAATTTGCAAAGGCATCTTGCTAGGGCCAAAGATGAGGAGTTCGTTGTGTGTATAAAATATGGTCCTTATTCTCAGAGGGTATAAAATGCAATTTGGAAAGAAGGAAATAAATCTGCTAAGATTTAATTAGCAACCCCTAACTCAGGGAGATTCCGAAGTTCAAGGTTCCTAAAGGAAACAGTCTGTGCCAAGTCTTTGTCAGGTGAGGATAAGAAAAGGAAGACAGAGAGAGAGAGAGAGAGAGAGAGAGAGAGAGAGAGAGAGAGAGAGAGAGAGAGAGAGAGAGAGATATTCACTCAGTGGAGCATCATCTTTTTTTTTCTTCTCATTTTTTATCTATTTTGTACCTTCTTCCTGAAACTCAAAACCTAAATCAAGACTTCCCTTGCCTGCCTAGAATCCCAGCTAGGTTACCTCTGAGTCAGAGTTCTTGGAGTGACAGATGTTGAACTCAGCATTAGAAGGGGTAGTCAGAACTGAAAAGAGAAGGGATGACTTAGGGTGTTCTAGATTTTTCCAGAATAAAAACCATAGAGATATTTAATTTCTTGGAAATTCTCATTCCCAAGTTAGACAAGTCACTTTGAACAGAAATCGAATATGGCTTTGATGAACTAAAGTCAACTCTCATTAGAGATCTTTCAAGACCCCTTTCTGTATCATTAAACAGCAACCCAACTAAGGGATTGAATAGGCCACTAAAGTTCCCTGTAGATGATACTGGCCTACAATGCCTTCATCATCCACCAGAAGTCTGGATCTCCCAAGAGGGGCAGGTCATCAAAGCAAAGGAGGGGCAGCACCCCTCAAGAAACCCATCCTTATTTTCATAGGAAGCAGCTGACTTCACCTACACATCCTCTCCTACCATTGATAGGGCTTTCTGGACTCACCTGAATGAAGATGTATTCATCCTGGACGACCAGGGAGCTGATGTCAATGGAGCGAGCAAAAGGCCCACTGCGGGTGGTCTCGGCACATTCCTGGATCCTGCAGGTGAGGTAGTGAGCATCTGAAATAGGAGGGCAGAATGACATTTAGACATGGGGGAATGGCAAGCAAAGGCTCTCCTCAGCCCATGGAGCTGGACCTCATGGGAAGTCAGTGATGCCATTTAAAACAACACTGAGATGTCATTTCCTTATCTATAACATTTGTAATATTTTTTTAATTGTAAAAGATAGTTCAGGCAAGGGAGTAGAGAGTCTTATATTTTTCTGGCAAAAGAGTAAAATGGTCTAGCTTTTGGGAAGAACAAATGTGAAATATCTATCAGAATTTTAAATGTACATCTTACACCAGCAATTCTAATTTGCTCTTAGGATAAAGCACCAAAAACTTAGTGAAAAGCTGCAGTAAATCCATGTAACAAAACCCATGAGGATTGACATGACAACCTGCTTCTTTCTTAACAGCCAGTATCTCAGAATGCTCCCTCCACTGGTATTCAAAGGTGCACTCAGGAGGTCATCAGCTTACTCCTCTTCCCACAGGCTCATTTCCCCCTGTCTATTTATGATTCACTCTCACATTTGGACACTTTGAAAAAAGAATCAAGTGTATTCAAGGCCACCCCAAGCAAAGTCAACACCTACTTAAACCTTGGCTCATGGTAAGTGGCCCAAACTCATCCCATTATGGACTCTCCCCCTGCTTGCCATTGCCCAGCAGGGTGCAAAAACTCCAATTTAACAGGAAAGAAGTAGCCCTAATATGAGTTCCTAAAATCCACAAAAAACTCAGGGACCTTATAGTCTTTAGCTGGCTCACACATTAGAAATCTCAATACTTTTATTTTTCAAAACACAGAGACATGTAAAAAAAAAAAAAAAAAAAAGTGCTATGGTACCCGCTGCATGGTGAGAACCCAAAGTAGGAGCTCGGAAAGAATAAATTATCAGGCTGACCTGGCCCCCAGATGGAAGTGACTGAGAATCAAGGGACTTTGGGTGTCAAAGGTGAGCTCAAACCTGAGTTTGCAAAAGGTGTCAAATTTAGGCTTTGGAGATTACCTCCAAATGAGCATGGATGTAGTCATATAAGATTCCATGATGAAAATGAAAGATATCTATCATATAACCTGAAATCCCAAAATAGGCTTCCAACAACTATGGCCTTTTTATTGGTTTTTTTAATAACAACAAATGCCTGATGAGATGGAATTGGCCCTGTTCTCTGGAGGATATGAGAGCAACACCTCTGGAGCCAGATGCTCTGAGTTTGAATCCTGGACTTGCTACTTGCTCATTGCCCTTGGCTAAGTAGCAGCACTGCTTTTCATCTGGGAGGAGCACACAAATTAGTATTTGCCTTGGAGGATTACCAGTAGGTTACATGATTATGTATGAAAAATGCTCAGTATATCGTTGGATAAATTTTAAAAGATCAACACATGTTAACTGTTTTTACTATGAAGAAAGGAGGGGGATTTAACATTCAGAATCTTTCTTATATTCAATTTTTTTTTTGTTAATCCTTACCCAAAGATATTTTTTCCACTGAATTTTAGAGAGAGTGGAAGATGGGGGGGGGGGGAGAGAGAGAGAGAGAGAGAGAGAGAGAGAGAGAGAGAGAGAGAGAGAGAGAAAAGAGAGAGAGAGAGAGAGAGAGAGAGAGAGAGAGAGAGAGAGAGAGAGAGAGAGAGAGAGAGAGAGAAAGAGAGGGAGAGAGAGAGAGGTGAGATGACTCATTGATTGATTGCTTCCCTTCCGCATGGTCTGAGATAGGGGTCGGGGCTGGAACCTGCAACCCAGGTACATGCCATTGACCAGAAATTGACCCTTGAATGTGTGGGCCATTGCTGTAACCACTGAGAAGCACATTCCAGGACATAAGTGATGTTTTATTTTATTGTAGAAAATTAAAAGAATATGATATTACAGATCTTATCAGTGAAATCATATTCCAAACATATGTCACTGTTTACTTTCTTTAAGGGTGATGGGTGTGCAGACAAGAACGAAAGGGTGTCTGAACTAGAATAATCAAGGAGCCCCTGAAAGAAGGCAGTTCTGTGTTTAGCCTGATGGAGAAGTATGCTATGTGAGAAGGAATTCCTGAAAAAGGGAGTGGAAACTGCGCACTGAGTGTGAGGCAGGCAAAGCTCCTGGAAGGCGCTATATAATTACATGTGGACTTTGATTAATGTTATTTCTGAACTTCCATTTTCTCTCCTCTCCTTTGAAAAAAAAAATCTTCAAATGAAAAGCTAGAAAGACAAGATTGGATGAAGATCTCATTTGCATACCCCTGTGGGAAAACCAGAGAGTGACTTCCCAAATGTCTGAAAGTCACATCACCTTCAAGATTAATGAATTTCTAAATGTCAAATGTCTTTCTAATGTATTTCTAAGGCCTAGTGCGACCACTGCTCCACTTACAAAAACTGGAAGGCCAAGGCTTTGCTCCCTGCACTGTGAACAGAGAGATCTGTTCGATGACTTTAAAAATATCTGGCCCCACTACCATAGATGATCTGTAGGGAAGGTGGTACCATCTCCCTAGTGAGTCCAGCCTCCATGCCCTCTCACCTTGCAGATGGACCAAGGGTCTCCTAGGATGGCCTTGGACTGAAAGATTCATTCTTTTTGTATTGGCTCAAGATAAATACAGAAGTTTCACCCCCACACACCCCCTCACCAAGGTTCTAGAAAGCAGAGAACATAAGACAGGTCGCTGTCCTCAGAAGAAATGCAAACCAATGCTGGAAATGGGATATTCACAAGTGAACATGTACTGGGGTCTGTGTTAGAGTATGACCTGAAGGATGTGGAGAGAGAGAATGAAGGAGACAACCCATCATCCTTAGCCTTCTTAATCTCCTAGGGGTTTGCATTTCTGCTAGTTTTGCAGAGCCTGGGGAGGCAGCTTCTAACTTTCTCCATTCAGCAGGGCTAGCTTTTCATCTATCCACATCAACAAGTTTCACCATAAAGTCCAGCATTTCTCACTCGGCCAAGCCTTCCCTAAAGCGTCATCTCCTTAGAAATGGCCAGAAAGTCTTAGTAATCTTTGTTTCTATCCTCAGGCTGACTTGACAAAGCCTCTGTGAATGTTGGTAAAACAGAACTGAATTGCATTAAAAGCCTAGAAATGTTTATGTTGAATTATATTGTGACTAATGATTGTGTTTTGCTTTGGAGATTACTAAATATTCAAAGTATTCTCAATGTCTTATCTCTTGACACCTCATAGACAAATTTTCCCCTGATTCCTTCTATGTCAACCTCTTTGGGTAATATACGTATTGTCAAAAATTGAAAAAGAGGAATAAAATTGTGAACAAAAGCAAATTCAGTTCTTTAGGTATTCCTTTAAAATACCCAGGAGCTATTTGCTTTAAACAGGAATGTAAACTCTCGAATGCAAATCAGAAAAAAACAGACTCCAAGAAGCTCTGAAAACTTATTTAGCTTCCATAAACCTGCTTTTCCTTGACCAGGAAGGGCAACTAACCTGTTTGTAGGCATAGTGCAAAAAATGGACATTGACATTACTGCAAATGCCTACCAGAGCATTTAATACTAAAAACAAAATCAACAAACAAACAAGAAGGTAGCTTCCATTCCTTCCTATTATGCAGGAGAATTCTAGTGTCTGTGTCTTCTAAGTGGTACTTGGTGTGATGCAGCTAGCAGGATTATAGGCATTTAGAAATCACAGCAACGTGGATGGGCATCTTAGTTTGTTAGCGCTTCTTCCTGTGCACCAAAAGGTTGCAGGTTCTATTCCCGCTCAGGGCACACATTGACGTGGTGGGTTTGATCCCCCGTCAGGCTGAGTATTAGAGGCAACAGATCAATGTTTCTCTCTCACATCAATGTTTCCCTCTTTCTCCCTTCCTCTATCTCTAAAATCAAACATATCCTTGGGTGAGGATTGAGAAAAGAAACAAAAAAAAGGGGAAATAAAATACACTTTGTGCCTGTTTGTGATGATCAAAAGATAAAAATGTGTGGGGATGCGTGATTGTAAGAAAGCAAAACAAAAAGTGTCATATACGTCATTAGGCTAATGTAGTGATATAATGTGCATTTTCTAAGTAAAGGAGGGTTAGAACCAAGTGACTCAAGAATATTATTTTAACTATTAAAAAAACTGATTTAAAAAAAAAAAAAAAACAGAACATGGCACAGAATTAATATATACTATACTTTAACCTAGGTGTGGCGCATGGCATTTATCCCTGGTATATTTCTGTCTACTTTTTTTTTTTTAATTCTTGATAATAAGCCAGAAACTTTTCTAGTGCTTTGCATTTTAATCTCATAAAATTTCACAGCACTCCTGCACCATACGTTTTACCCAATTTGGACCATAATTCTTAAACTTTCAAAAAATAAGTATAAGCTTAATGTAAGAAAATACCTTATTAAAAAAATACAAAGAAACAACACAAAACAAAGAAACCATAGGAGCTGTCCAGCAGTAGCCATGGGTGTGTTTTAAGCTTGAGCTCCTGGGACACTCAGCAGAGGCTTGGAGAGAAGGTATTACTACACCAAGTAGGAGTTCAGGCAGCCCTACAGTCTCTTCCAGCCCTGACACCTACAACAACCATAGTCACCTATGCGTCTTAAAGGGATTGACATGGGAAGCAAGGCCAAGGCAGTGTTGTTTGTTGTTTGGAAAACTGACCTGTGGGTCATCTTCTGAGATTTAATGTCTGCTTTCCTCATGCTGCCCCACTATGTTCCTTCAGACCCTTCCCTTGCACTCTTCTTCCAGTATTTTTTTTCCTCTCTTTTTAAAAAAAATATATTTTATTGATTTTTTACAGAGAAGAAGAGAGAGGGATAGAGAGTTAGAAACATCGATGAGAGAGAATCATCCATCAGCTGCCTCCTGCACACCCCCCACTGGGGATGTGCCCACAACCAAGGTACATTCCCTTGACCAGAATCGAACCTGGAACCTTTCAGTCAGCAGGCCGACGCTCTATCCACTGAGCCAAACCTGTTTTAGCTAGTGTTTTTTTTCTCAACAGTAACAGATAATATGTTTAGCCACCCTCATGATCAGTGAATTTGACTACATGGCATTATCACCCTAAACCTTAAACAGTTCTTTTATTAAAAAATGTTACAAGAGTGTGGATGATCTCTCATCCCTGCCTGCTTCAGAGAAAGAAAAATAAAGTGCTTGACACAGTGCCAGACATAGAGTAGTGCTTATTGTAACTCTTTAAAAACAAAGCAAATAAAATGTATTACCCAAAATGCATGTTTCTGGCATGCATCTGTGCTTGGTCTCAAAAAACAGATGTTTGCACACAACACATGCATTTTTTTCTTTATGTATTCTGAATATTCCAGCATTTGCAGCCACGTTCAAACAGACTCATTCAACATTTTATAATTTCTTAACATTTGCTCCATTTGGTCAGCCGCTAGCCCTATGCAGCGGGCAGGGCAGGGGTGAGTAATCTCAAATAACAGAAGAAGTCAGAAAACAGAGAGTTTAAGGGGAAAAGGGGTCCCCTGGTCTCAGTGCTAATGGGTGGCAGAACCCAGGACCCCAATTCACCAGCAGGCAGCATCCTTAGGTCACCACCATTTTCATGTATTATTTGGCTCTATTTTGACATAGGATATACTAATTCTATTTCATGCAGTTTAAATATTTCATACATTATCTATTTTTTTATGTTACATATTTTTGTTTAAGTTGAGCTTATATTTTTCTTGAATAGGGAAGAGCCCTATAAATATGATCAATTTTGGGAAGGATAAAATGCTTAAATGCTGCAAAATGATACTTCATCAGTCCCAACTGTGTAAGATTTACATACATGGAAACTGTGCAAAGGGGGTCACGTGTTCAAAACCTTGGGGTCACTCTGCTGTTTTCAGGGAAATATGTATGTCTTTTGCTCCCCTCTATCCCCCGGGGCCAAGAACAATGCCTGGCACCTAGTAGGCTATCCCTAAATATTTGTGGAATGAATCAATAAAAAAAGTTTTGTGAGTAATTGCCCAGTGACTTCTGTGGGGAAGCCGAGTATAGAAAGGATTTGTTTTTTAAAGCTGACAACCCCTGCAATTCCCCCAGTGAATGAAAAAACACCATGATGAGCTACGGACATCCCTGTTAGCACTGCACTGGGGATGCCAAACATGACTAACAGGAGCCTCAGAATTCATCACGTGAACTCACGGCCCCCAAAAGATTCATTATTCCTGAGGGTTTATTTCAATGGAGCATCTTCCCTGGGACCAGAGGACTCTCCCACTCAGGGAAATAAGGATGGATATGGCAGCAAAGGAGCTCAGGGCTTTTTGTCTTCCCAGGCCATTAAAATGCAAATTGGGGCAGGAGAGAGAGCTGCAGGCAGATCTGCCTGGTCCTAGCCTGGTGGAGGCAGCACTCACATCCATCCGTGGTCCGCACCTCCATGTGCACCAGGTCCGCCTCCTTATCCAATCCAGCCACCGACCTGGGGAAGGAAGGAGACAGAAGCTCAGTGACCACAGGATGGCAGAGGACACATGGGAAGCACTCAGGGCAATTCCTGGGAATGACATTTTTCTCAAGAGGCCCTGTCTTGCACCATCAGGACCCAGAGAACACAGCCACTGGTGGGCCCCAGCCACTGCCTCTGGTAGCTGCCACATGTAATGGTCACAACACATGAGCCCTAGAGTGTTGTTCTGGAGAGACTTGGCAACTCTAAAAAACATCAAAGTACAGAGTCCAAAGTAATGCTGGTCTAAATCTCTTTTCTGCCCCTTTCCACCACCTCGCACCATCTAAGAGGTTGTTTCTCCCCCACTTTCTTCCATGTTCCCCATCTTTCCAGACCTGATGGCTTCCACCACATCCTCCTCCTGTGCCCTCCCACGGAGATGTGCTATTCCCTTCCCGTTGTCCCCTGCGGAAGGTGGATTAGCCTCAGCCCTGATGTTTGCTTCAAGGCACTCTTGCCCTCCTGAGAGATCCGATCTGTCTCCCTCCTGCTGCACAAACAGTAAGTGTTTGGTGACAAACATTCAAAATCTGGCCTGTCAGGGACAAAATTCTCCTGATGATCAGAAAGGGAAACATTACTGGTCTATTGCCAATAGCCAGGAGAAGGAAGGATGAGAGTCCTTACAGACTCTTCCTCCCAGGCCTCCCTTCCACGGGTAAAGCCCAGTCAGGGTCTCTCACATGACATATCCTGGCCAGAGTGCAAGACTCAGAAAACCAGCTTTAAAAAGGCAACACAGACATTAAAGTACTCATGACTAAGGAAATCACATAATCCACTCTCTCTGCCAAGCTCTTACTCAGAGTCTATGTACTCTTATTGAAAACATGAAATTTAAATGGTGAGAATCAGCCAGGCCTGTGTGGCTCAGTGATTGAGCATCCACACAGGAACCAAGAGGTCACAGTTCAACTCCCAGTCAGAATTTGCCTGGGTTGCCAAGCTTGATCCCCAGTAGGTGGCAAGCAGGAAGCAGCCAATTGATGATGTTTCTCTTTCGTAGGTGTTTCTTATCCCTCTATCCTTCTCCCTCTCTCTCTAAAAATCAATACAACATTATTTGACTAGTAAATGGCGAAAATCAATAGCTGATACCTAGAAAGAGAAATAGAAACCTATGAAAAACAGACTTAAGATTTCAAAACACAGTCTTCCACACCATAAATCTCTACACTGCTTACTGGCCCTACTGGCCCTACTGGCCCTAAAGTCATTACTATACTATAGCATCAGTATCTAAATTCTATGTTCAAGGACTGAAAGCATATAAAACAGAAAGCCAGGGGATAATGGTACCAGTGTACTCTGTTTAGGAGAGTAGGGTTACGAATGATGTATGTTAGGTAAAATGAAATAATTTTTGCAAAATAAAATAATTAGGTTTTGAATGGTTAAACTTCAGTTACTTAACAAATTCAGTCCTATAAAATATCTCTTTTTCAAAAAAAAGTTAAATAAATGGGGTCTTACTCTAATGCATTATTTTTTTCCCGATGATCATCAATAAACTTCATTTCACCTCACCTCCTTTGATCCCAAGGGTAACCACATAAGGTAAAGACAGCAGGTATCATTAGTTATATGTGAAGGAATGGGAACTGAAACACAGAGAAATTGATGTTTATCTAAGATGACACAGGGACTGGGCCAGAATTAGAGAGACTTACTGACTTCTCAGTCAAGAGCTGCTCCTGTCCTTCTCACCTCTTCTCTCTTTTGCTTGCAATGTCCTTTCTCTCTAACCATCCCTTGCCCCCTTTCTCCTCCAGCTACCTCTCACCCTTCCTTCAGGATCATGCGGCATCACCCCTCCAGCAGCCCTTCCATCTCTCACCTCACTGTTTTATCCTCCTCACCTTGGTGGTCCCCAAACCTGGCTGCTCATGACAGCCAATGAGGAATCTCTGAATTAACAGGATGCCTGGGCCTCTCCCCAGACCCATGAAGTCAAAATACTTGCAGATAAGATGAAAGCATCACTGTTTTTTAAATCTTCCAGGTGATTTCCATGCACGGCCCAGTTTGAGAACCAATGTTGTGCATGGCTCAATGACATCACTCACATAATTGCACTTCATTGTCTTCCCTACATGGATGTAAACTTTATAGAAGTAGAATTCTGTCATTTCAACTTCAAATCCTTGGCCCCTATGTAACTACCAGTAGTATATCTTAGGTGCTAATGAATTAATAAACAGCCCGATCAAAAATTTCAGTGTGACACTCAATTGAGACCAGACACACAGAGGGCAGAGGGTAGGCACCATAAGAGACTATATGGGCATCTTTTCTGTCCCACAGCCTCCCTGTTTCTTTATAAATAAGTTGGTATTATCAGGATTAGAGGTGTCTTGGGTGTTATTTTTCTATTCTCTCCCAAGGTCAATGGCAGGGTAGCATGTACCAATTGAAATCATAATGGCAAAGCCTTGCTGTGATGATCAAGTACTATGCTCTATAACAAAAGAAGAAAAGTCCTTGCCTCTTAGCTGCTTCAAACAAGATAAACACCACCAATAAACTAAGCACTAAAACTGTTCGCTTCTCCAGGATTGCTCACTTCCTTCCAGCTACCTATGTATTGTTAGACACCTAGGTTGCTTCTATTATATATCTTGGCTATTGTAAACAGTGCTGCAATGGTCATAGGGGTGCATATGTATTTTCAAATGATTGTTTTTAATATTTAAATAAATACTCAGAAGTGGAATTGTTGGGTCCTACAGTAGTTCTATTTTAAATTTTTTGAGGACCTTCCATTATTTTCCATAATGTTGCACTAGTTCACAATTTCACCAACAGTACATGAGGGTCCCCTTTCCTCCGCATCCTTACTAGCACTTGTTTGTTGCCTTTTTGACAGTAGCCATTCTGATGTGTGTGAGGTGATATCACATTGTGGTTTTGATTTGTATTTCTCTGATAATTAGTGATGTTGAGCATCTCTTATTTGTCTGTTCGCCATTTGTATGTCTTCTTCAAATGTCTATTCAGATGCTCTGCCCATTTATTTTTATTAGATTGTGTTTCGAGGTTGAATTGTAGGAGTTATTTATATGTTTGGATATTAATCCTTTATTAAGTATATCATTTGCAAATATCTTCTTCCATTCAGTAGGTTGCCTATTCATCTTGCTGATGGTTTTCTTTGCTATTCAAAAGCTTTTTAGTTTGATGTAGTCCCTTTTGTTTTGTTTTTTGCCTTTGTTGCATTTGCCCAGAGAGTCATATCCAAAATAATACTGCCAACACTGACATCAGAATTCACTGCCCTATGTTTAAATATAAGAGTTTCATGGTTTCAGGTCTTACATTCAAGTCTTTAGTCCACTTGAGATTATTTCTGTATGTGATATAAGAAAGTAGTCTAATGTCCCTTATTTTTATGTGTCTCTCTAGTATTTGTAACACCACTTATTAAAGAGACTGTCTTTTACCCATTGTGTATTATTGACCTTTTGGTCATAGATTAATTGACTGTATAAGCATGGGTTTATTTCTAGGCTCTCTATCCTGTTCCATTGATCTATGTGTCTGTTTTTGTGCCAGTACCAAACTGCTTTGATTCCTATAGTTTGCAGCACACTTTAAAATCAGGGAACATAGTACTGCCAATGTTGTTCTTCTTTCTCAATATTGTTTAGCTAGTTGGGGTCTTTTGTAGTTCCAATTTTCACACTCTTTATCACCTAAGACTATAGCTTACCTTTGTTTATGAGGGTGTTTGTATATTTACCTGTTTAAATAGAATAGAATCATTCTTATTAATATACTACTCATCAGAGACTCATTATCTTTTTTCAATATTACCACACACAGCTCAATATTAGGCACACTGACAGATTAGATAATAGGGGTAAGAGTATCCCTGTGGTTCTGATAACCAGACTGTCTCCAGACATTGCTAACCATCCTCTAGGGGCAAAATTGTCCCCAGCTGAGAACCACTGTCTTAGCTGGACACATTTATTAGATGCCTGGACTCTGCACCTTCTATACTAGCAAGGCAGGGCAGATAAGCATGCAGTGATTTCTCCCTTCCTCACCCACTCCTAACACTGCTGACTACTGCTATTCTGGACCACACATCTCACCAGGACACTGTCTGATACGCATCAAGTAGAATCAGTCATGTCCCTAACGTTAAATCCCCCACAAGTTCCCATTCTAAAAATCTAAAGTAAGAAAAGGTGCACACAGATATAGAAAGCAATGAAATATAAGTGGTAAGAGATAAGTTTGTAGAAATGTTTGGAAAAGTGGATATGGTAATAACAATAAATGCTAATGGGTGTTGAGACCATTCACGTGTCAGTCAGTGTGTTTGATGTTTTATAAGTACTTTCTTAATTAACCCTCCAAATGAGACTTTAAGGAAGGTAACATTCATGTAATTTTCATCCTCAATAAAATGGGAGATAATAAGAGAAATTAAACTTACGTGATAATAATAATTCATAGATACAAAGTGTGTTATGTCAGTTAGTTTTAAATGTAAATGCTAATCTAATTCAACACTCACATCAATATTATAAGTAAGAATCATTCTTTTTCCATATTTTAAAAGGGTGCAATTAAGCATTGAAAGCTTAAGCAATTGTTGAAAGTCATACAGCTAAAAAGCAGCAAAATTAGGGCTCAAACAAGGCAGGTGGCTTTGAGCCAGAGTTTAATCTCCCTGTAAGCTGCCTCTCCCAGCTGGTGAGAAGAGTAATGGGGTTTGAACCCAGCCATTCCTCCCAGAGTCAAGGATCATAACCATCATGTACCACTGCTTTCCCTCCCCCCACCCACTATGTAAGTCCTTTAAGGAAATATAAATCCATTCTGTATACTTGTTCAATATCTCTCAAAATTTTGGTTCTAAAATAAATAAACTGAGAACGAATGACTCATATTGGTGATAATCAGATAGAAAGGAAAAATGTTGGGAATAGAAAAATAAGGTTGGGCCAATATGAAAGCAATAAAGAATGGAGATTTTTGCAGAAGCCTCAAAAAAATAAACATAGTTGAGAAAAGGAAATTTGGGGTTTTGGTTTAACTCTTTTTTGTAATATTTTTATTGATTTTTTTACAGAGAAGAAGGGAGAAGGATAGAGAGTTAGAAACATCTAACAGCTGTCTCCTGTTCACTTCCTCGTAGGTATGTGCCCGCAACCAAAGTACACGTCCTTGACCAGAATCAAACCTGGGACCCTTAAGTCAGCAGGCCAATGCTCTATCCACTGAGCCAAACTGGTTATGGCAAGGGTTGAACTCTTCTTTAGGTCTATGAGAGCTGAGAAGTGTAAGAGGAACCAGGAGACTCCCAGGAGTACAGGTAGGAGATGGGAGGCCTGCCTGCTCAGATAGGCCAGGTAGGTTAATATTTGCCACTGATACCCCTTCCATAGGAAGCATCCAAGTCCCTTTTCATTTCCAAGAACTAAGTGGTGCCAAGTTGGATGGCAGGGCCAGCAACAGAATCAGCCATGAGATGGATCAAGCTCCCTGTGCTTAATGTCTGCAACAAAGTAAAGCTAAATTTGCAAGTATCCCGTTGAAGTTAGATGAAAGGAAACTTCAAGAAAGTTTCTAGAAAGCACTAAATTAAAAAATTGTAACTGTATGCATTATTTCTAATGCAAAATGAAAAGCAGTGCCTTTGTTTGGATATGTTGCATTCTTGGTTTTAATTAACTATAAATCAGAATAATTGAACAAAAATAGAATTAAAGTACAATATATTATGAATGGGTATGAATCTATGAAAGCTACCGTGAATATTTAAAAATTCCTTAATGGTGAATTCTCTTGTCATAAAGTTTTTTTTAAAACCCAATGTAATTAGGAAAAAACAGTCTTTTCCAGTGGATCTTTCCATTCTTTCTCAAGAAGGGAAGCAGGATAACCCCCCTTTGTGCAAACTCCTTTCACATTTTGAACATAAATATTAATAATTTTTTAGTTTACACTAGATCTGTAAATAGGAATATCATAATACCTACTTCATAATGTTATGAGGATTAAATGAACTAAGTAGTATACTCTTAGAACAGTGCCTGGCTATTCATTAGAAGAACAGATAGACTCATCTTCTTTCCCGCCTGACCTTCTCCCCTCCCTTAGACCTCAGTTCTGCATTTGTTGAATCTTAATAATTATAGCATTCTTCTAGGCACTGGACACAGAAAGTTCCAGCTACTGTGAAGCTCAATTTAGGCACATCCCCTCCTCTCCATGTTGATTACACATCACAAATCCAGAACCAACTCCTTTTTTTAATATATTTTATTGATTTCTTTACAGAGAGGAAGGGAGAGGGATATAAAGCCAGAAACATGGATGAGAGAGAAACATCAATCAGCAGCCTCCTGCACACACCACACTGGGGATGTGCCTGCAACCAAGGTACATGTCTTTGACTGGAATAGAACCCGGGACTCTTCAGTCCACAGGCCAATGCTCTATCCACTGAGCCAAACCGGTTTTGGCCAGAACCAACTCTTGATAAGGGTTCATATAACTCTCTGCTCTCCTCACCAGCATCATAATCAGTATACTGGATTACAATTGCCTTTTTTTTTTTTAACCTGTGAGATATAATCTTTGACCTCACAGGCTTTTGCTGAAGCCTTTATGTCAACATTGCCATCACAGTGCTTAGCATATGGTAGATTATCAACAAATATTTGTAGAATGAATAATTATAACACTCTCATCTACTCAGACAAACTTCATAAGCCTTGAGCTCACCCGTGGGTCTCAAAGACAAACCTTCCTTATGCTCAAATCTCATTTTCTACCTGTGCACCAGGCAGTGTTTATCATGTACAATCGCTCAACTGGTGCTGCAAAGAGTGGGGAGCAGAGGGGAGGTATTTATAACAGTTAATAAGCCTAACATCAGTGCGTAAGAATCATGTGAAACTGAGATGGAGGGTGGTGATTATTCTCCAAGATTAGAAAATAATTTTGCCTTCTGCCTTCTAAGCCAGGTCCAAGGACACGGGAAACAACAAGAAAGAAGGAGCCAGAGCCACCTCCAGGGAGACACTGAAACCAGCTCCTAGAACCCTTCACTCCCAGATGTTGCTGTGGAAAGTGAAGATGTTACTGATGGAAGTACCTGGAAAAGGTCAAGTGACTTTCAAGTTTATTTTTAGCAACGGAGTGCTCTGTTCAAACACAGTCTCCAAGTCCTATGATAGATTAAGTCACAGGGAACTTATCAGGAACCCTCAACGGCTCAGCCACACACAGCAGTGCCTGAGGAGCTGGATGCAGAGACCTTTGAAACATCCTGATCTCGCCAACCTCTTCATTTCATAGATCAGAAAATTGAGCATCACACAATCATCCAAAGACACACACCTAGTTTGTGCTGCGTGGCCCTAGAATCCAATTTGAACCTCAGCTCAGGCTCTTTAGGACATACTTACTGCCATGAAGAAAAGGCGGGGCTACACTATGCTTCCTCTCCTTGTGGATGTGAATCCCATAAGGAAACCTTTCCCAGAAATAAGAAAACTGGACCTTGGCATAAGCATGAGGCAGTACCGAGGGTAAAACATAGATAAGGTCAATGTACAAATACTTTATGAACTGATTAGCTAGCCACTTACATTACAAAATAGTCTCAACATATTTATCCACTTCCCACACAATACCTCCCCGCCCTTAATGTCTTTGCTTGGGTTGTCTCCCCACCTGCAATATTTCTTCCGATCTACCCTGCATATTCCCTGGTTATGGCTCAGCTCAATACCTACTTTCCATGAAAGCTCCTGACCCCAGCTGACTATTATACTCCTTTGGGAAACTTTCTAAAACCACTGAAAATCAATGCACAGGTCCTACTCTCAGAAATCCTGATTTAATCCATCCGGAGCAATAATCCTCTCACATTTGAGTAGCATCCGAAACTCCTTGTTAAAACATAGATGCTGAACTCCACTCTCAAAGTTTCTAATTGGGAGAAGAGGGGGTTTAAAGGGCCAAGGAATTTGTAATCTTAGCAAATACACAGATGATAATAATCAAGATAGTCAGGGATCACATTCTGAGGACCTCTAGCTCAGAGTCTAGTCCAGCAATCAATAGCTTTTAGATGTTCCTGGGTGATAAAAATGTGTGGTCAGAGTTGAGAATCGCTCATTAGAGCCTGAAACACAAGCTCCATAATCTCAAACTAAAATAGCCTTTCCTTTTTATATACTTGCATTGTAGTTCAGAGTACGAATTCTGGAATCAGACTCTCTGAGTTAACATCTCCGACCCATCACTCACTAACTGTGGGATTCATTGAACCTCTCTAAAGCCTCAATCTTCTTATCGGCACAATAAGGAGATAATAAAAGCACCCTACTTATTGTTCTTATGAAAACTAAATGAACTATATAAATGCATGTAAAACATTTTGAAGACAGAGAGCCATGTATTAACACTTGGCACTTTATCATGCTTACTATATTAAGTGCTCACATTATCTAAAGTACAACTATATTTATTGAGTACCTGATGTACCAAAATCTTTGCTATCAATTTAATGTTATTTCATTTAATCCTTAAAACAACTTTTGAGATAGGCAGTATCTTGTGTTTTGTGTGTGTGTTTTTTTTAATGAGAAAATGGAAATTTTGAGGTAACAAATTGCATAACCAGAGTAAGGAAGAGCTAGAGCCTGTATTCAAATATCGTTTTTCTTACCCATTCACCTGAAATATTTCTCATTCTTGAATAGACTAGTCTTAAAGACAGGCTCTGGATCTGATTGAATTATGTTTTACACTAGTGCCTAGCATTGTGCCTTGCTCTGCATTTATTAAATATCTGTTGAGTAGATGAATAAATACACAAGTGAAAATACTAATAACCTCAGCAGTATGTTTAAGATAAATGTTGAAAACAGCTCTATATTATGGTGAAACAGATTTCATTCATTTAATTAATCTCCAGGCAATTAAGTGAACAAAGTCTTCATTTTACGTTATTATGCCTCTGTTTTCTCCATTTATCCTCCAAGCAATATTGGATCTGTCAAGCACACAGTCAGCTGTGATTTGCTTGACAAATGTGATCGTCCTGCGAAAGTGCTAAGGCAGCAAAAATGCAGGGATCTCACCCAGTTCGAGCACATGACTCCTCTTGCGGGCATTTTGGGAGCTTTCTGCCCAAATCACAATCCCCTGCCTCTATCAACTGCTTGGCTCCCCTAGATCCACAAACCCATAGGTACAGCCCCCCAGTCCATGTCAGTACTACATGGTCCCGTCCCTTGTCTGTAGCACACTACACCAGGGCTAGGATCCCAGGTCAAGCTGGATGAACACTATTGGTTCCCCAGACTTTAGGACTGATTTGAGAAACTGTAGCATGAGACTTGGAGCACCTTCAACTCTTCTGCCAGAAACAAGAGAGAAGCAACGATAAGAGACAGAAAGTCAATACCGTTGAGATTCAGAGACAGGGTCCTTTCTGAGATCTAAATGCATTTCTTCTCTTGAATCGTAATTATTCTCTTCCCCCATCTAATTATGCAGCTCAAGTTATTTACTGTTTCTTGCAACCAGAGAGTCATTACCAATACCCTCCCCCAAAAGTTGCTAAGCCATGCCCAGGGCCTTCTCATGACTCCTGGGTCAGCTCCTGTCCCTTCAACATCCAGGTTCTCCAGGCAAAGTTAAAGGACCATTGACTAAGTAGATCAATGTCTTTCAAACTATGGGCTATGTGGTCCCTGCACTTGACAGTTTATTGAGGACTTTCCTATCATGGTCTAACTTTATTGTGTGACTTTTGCGAGGCAGGTATCATTGTTCCCTTTCCACAGATGATCAGACTCTGGTAACAGAAGTTCACTAAGGATCATCCAACAGAGCCGGGGCTTCTGCCGGGCTCCGCTGACTCTGAGCTCCGAGCTCTCAGGGCTCAGATTTCCACGGCTGCCTCTCAGATAAGCCACAAGGCCACATGTAATTAGATGCAAGATCATGTGGTTCCGACTGAAGTGCTGGAGGAATTCAGAGAGTTAATTAAAAAAAGGCAGAGGGCATTAAGAAGACAGCTTGGGAGGATGTTTTGTGGAAGTTCTAGAAAGGGAAGTGCAAGAGACCAGGTGTATTTATAGACTAATAATGTGCAGAAGGGGTTGGGGGGGAGGAAATGTGCCTCCTCCGGCAATTCTCATCAAGTTAAAAGATGTTGCCAATTACTGTGGTAAGATTTTTAATTGTATCTTAGCGCTAAAGAGAATAAAATCAGAGTTTCCCAGTCTTTTCTTTGGAACTGTGAGGAGCAGACATTCTGGTGTTTTATATCGTGTGGACATACTGCCCAGGGTCTATGCAGACAGCCCATGTCACAGCAAAGCCTCATCACAGCTGTCCAGCCCTATCTGGGGTTTAAGGGAATAGATAGAAAAAGGGCATCTGCTTTATGAGTCCATGTGCTTAAGTGGGTAGGGCAGGCAATAGGCAAATGTGTGAGGCACTAGGTCAGTGGTCAGCAAACTCATTAGTCAATAGAGTCACATATCAACAGTGCAACGATTGAAATTTCATTTGAGAGCCAAAATTTTTTAAACTTAAACTTCTTCTAACACCACTTCCTCAAAATAGACTCACCCCGGCCGTAGTGTTTTGTGGAAGAGCCACACTCAAGGGGTCAAAGAGCTGCATGTGGCTCGCGAGCCACAGTTTGCTGACCACAGGGCTAGGTGATAATCCCATGGAGACCCCATGGAGAAGATGGTCCCCAAGGATAGTGTATATCTAATATATGTGCACTTTCTTATGGTGGGCTGCACCCTGTGACATAATGCTTTCTGTGTGTGACATTTTTTATTATTATTTTAATCCTTACCCAAGGATATTTTTCCATTAATTTTTTAAGAGAGTGGACGAGAGGGAAAGACAGAGAGAAATATAAATGTGAGAGAAACACATCAATTCGTTGCCTCTTGCATGAGCCCTGGCCAGGGCTGGGAACTAGTAACCAAGGTATGTGCTCTTGACCAGAACTGAACCCATGACCATTCGGGTTTATTCACTGAGCAAACCAGCGAGGGCATGTGTGTGACCTTATTCAATACTCAAATAATTCATGTATTATTAGAATCATACCTGCCTCCCCTGTAGATTATAACTTTCTTGAAGGGAGGGGCCCTTTCTTGCCTCACCCATAACAGTAACTCCACTTCCCAACACAAAGCTGGCACTCAATTATGCTGTTGAACAAATGATCGAAACTCCTAGACAGGAGGTACAGTTTTTGCCTGTTTCACAAACAAGGAGCTAAGTGGCTTGGGGAAGTCATCATCACAAAAGTGACAGCTTTTGTATTCGAACCCAGGTCAGATGGACTCAGCCTGGCTCACATCCTGTGAGGCACCATGGAGAAAGAAGGAGGAAGGTGAGAAAATGACCAACACGTGTCAACCAGCTGCTCAGTGCCAGTCACCTTATTTCTTCATAGCATATTATCCTAAGAAGAAACCTACAATTCATGTATCGCCCAGAAATTGAAAATTCAGTGATGGAGGTCCTGAGAATGTAAGTGACTTGCTCAAGATTCCCAAGGCAGCAACGAAAAATAGGGAGAATTCAAATGTTTCCATAACATCCACAGAGCTTCCCTTCACATCTACAGAGAGTAAAAGCACATAGATCAATTTATGTCCTGAAAACACAGGGCATTGAGGGAAAGAAATAAAAGTGTATGGTTTCCTGTTCCTTCAAGTAATTCCTTAGGGACAGCTTGGGGACAAATCTTAATACAGATAACTCTTTTCTGTTGACCGCCCCCATCCCTGATGCCAGCACCCCTTTCAGTATTTTCTCTCTGACTTCTACATTCAGTGGCCTCGTGCTTCTCACCCTCCTGCCCCAGGACCCAAGATAGTCCTCCACTTAGGTCTGCCCCTCCTGGATAATATTCTGGGATGTAAGATCAACCACCAGCAGCCCATAGGTATGCCCAGGCCCTTAGCCAACAGCAGCCAAAGGGAGGTAATCGAGTCAGTGAAAAGACCCCCTTTTCTAATAAGCAAAGGTAAGGGGTGGGGGGAGATCAACCAAAGGACTTGTATGCATGCATATAAGCCTAACAAATGGACACAGACACCAGAAGGGTGAGGGCATGAGTGGGGGGTGTAGGGGCAATGGGAGGATAAGGATACATATGTAATACCTTAATCAATAAAGAAATTTTTTTTAAATGGCATGCACTCCTAGCATAGGTTTCTGTATCTTCAACACATGTTAGCCATTCATGTTTCTGGTCTCCTCAATGGATCAGTATTTGACCGCTACTACTGTCATAAGCCCCCATTCCTTCATTTTATCTGCATAGATACAACTGTAGGCACATCTTCTGGCTAAAAGGAGAAACAGATAAAATAATTGCCAGATCCTATTCCAGGTAAGAGATGTGTAATCTACCGCCCCCCCCCCAAAAAAAAAAATTCATCCTAGCCCCAGCAAATTGCAGAGGCAACATGAGAAAAATCCCAAGGTCTAGAAAACTGAGTCCAAGATAAATACGCACATTCACAGCAGCAGCCTCCTCTGCGGTGTTACTCACACCTGCAGCCCTCAGCCCAGAGAAGGACTGCCCAGGAAAAGAGCAAGGAGCCAGACCCTCTGGGACAATTAAAGTTAAACTGAACCAGACACTCCGGAATCCCCTCCTGGGAATCATTCCGCCTAGTCCAGGGCTGGGGCAACATCACTTAATAGGCCCTTTTTCATCTTTAATTTCTCTGATTCAGAAAGTTTACAAGATCAATTGCTGTGAGGGCTAATGCAGAGGAGATGAGGCAGCAAGTTGCTCTCAGCCCGGAGTCAGCTCATTCCTTAGCTTCTAACTAGGGCCCACAGGGACCCACTGTATGAAGCCTGAGGATTCACCCCGCTCATCACCCCTCCCTTCTGCAAACTCCCTCTAAATAAAGAATTTGAATTATGACCGAGATAGAAGAGCATTATCAACCTCAAGCCAGCCAGTATTCCCCAGGAATTGAAGAAACATCTTTCCGAAACCGGTTTGGCTCAGTGGATAGAGCGTCGGCCTGCAGACTGAAAGGTCCCAGGTTTGATTCCAGTCAAGACCATGTACCTTGGTTGTGGAGACACCTCCAATAGGGGGTGTGCAGGAGGCAGCTGATCAATGTTTCTCTCTCATCGATGTTTCTAACTCTTTATCCCTCTCTCTTCCTCTCTGTAAAATATCAATAAAATATATATATATATATATATATATATATATATATATATATATATATATATATATTTTAAAAGAAACATCTTGCTTGATATATTATATTTATGCTTCTGAGCACTGAAGGACTCACAGGTTCAGAGCCTGCCTCTCAGTCTTCAGACCTAGGGTCCCAGGGACAGCGCCTCTTCAAAGATTATCTGAAGTAATAGAAGCCAACATGCTCTCAAACTGTATGGGTTTAAATCCCATTGCTACCTTTTGCTAAGCCTTGGTTTCCTCCTCAGTAGATGGGAATAACAATAGAAATGTATATTATAATAAAAGTATACCTAAACAGCACTAGTGCTCTACTCTGCTTAGCAAGGTGCCTGCACATAGTAAATGCCAGCTTTCACTCGCTGCCCATTATGCTCAGGCCACCTGGTGCCCGCACACCACACTCATTCAAGGATGAGTCCAAATGGACCAATACTCTGAAGCTCTTGTGTTTCATGGGGGAAATGATCCCCAAACTTCCCTTTAGCCAGTGCCCTCGTAACTGCCGCATCCCCTGAGAGAAGCGACAGCCTTTTCATTTCTTTTATTAGTTTCCTTCTCTCCTGTATTCCTATAGTAAGTTAAACCCTTCCCACGGGAAGCCACGTGCAGGAACAATGATATCTGAAGACAGCTTTCCCAAATGCTGCCTGGAGACAGCACTGAAGAAGAAAAAGTTGCCTCCCATCTGGGAGACCTGCACCCTTCACCTGGAAACACCACCCAGAAGGGGAATGGCTCACACCCATTGTCCTGGACAGGATCCTTCCGTTTCCCTAGCAGGACCCTGGTGCTCTCCCTCACCATTTTCTGCACGTTTCCCTTAATGATGGCAAGTTTTAACCACTTTTTCTGCACAACCGCTCTGGGGGAATTCTAGGGAATCTGGGGAGGAGGTTTCAATTTGTTCGGTTGCTGGGAATGAATTCTGCCTCATATCACTCCTGACAAATTGCCATTTTTAAAGGGTTTGTTAATTTCCAATGAGCAAATGGCACATCCGATATCTTGTTTATTCAACAGATGCTCCCGAGGAAAACAAATGGTTCTTGTTTAACAAACATGGAAACATCTTGTCAGCTTTACTGAGATCATCCTATTTATCAGTCACAGGAGGGTCCTGTGGTTTAAGAAGAAGCTAGGAGCTGTTTCTGTCCAGTACAGGGTTCTCAAAGGGCTGGGGGTCGTGAGTCCATGGAAAGAGGTGATATGAAGAACCTTCATTACTACCCTGCCCAGGAGGTGGCTCTTTGACAAAAGACTTTGGATTTCATCTGCCTCTGAAGGTATCTGGTATTTATGATTCAGGTCTATGCGATCCAGAAATTTCCTTGGTGCTGACTCTGAAAATAGCCTTGAAGGAGACAGCCACCTGTCACATAGAAGTGGCATAAAATTGTGGATAAAATGGCCTTGAAATAAGCCCATGTTGCATCCTGGCTCTGAGTTAAATTGTGTGAGCTTGGACTGCTTACATACCACCCCCAACCTCAGTTCCCTCACCTGTGCAATAGGCCTAAGGATGACAGAAAAGACAAAGATGCTGATGATAGTGATAAATGGACATCCTGCTAATCCTAATAACCTTTCAGGAAATTTTAAAATGGAACTGAAAACATGAGCGAGTCAAAGGGCCAGAGGGAAGGCTGGGAGGAGTCCAATTCCTCCGTCCTCTATTGTTTGGAAGAAATAAACTTGGCATGTTTGATGATGGGAAGGCTTAATGATTCCGGTCAGAAATGAGATTTAAACAGAGAGCGGAGTCTTTCCAAGCCTCAGAACTCCAGCCTGATATCATAATTCCTTTCAGCCAGTGAGCTAAGGGGCTGGCAGCACCAGGAGGCAGGCTGGGAAAGAAGCAGAGGAAAGAGGCCAGCTTGCCGGCAGCGCGCAAGGACACATGGAGAGGGATGATGTCTGACCTCTGTCAAGTCCCGCACGAGGATAAATCCATCTGCCGATGGGTGCAGCACAGAACAACGTATTAATTAGGAGAGCAATGGCATTTCAAAGCCTCCCTGCTGGAAAGTATCACTGAGAATTACCTTGGGACAACATCTAACTCACAGAAAATTAATTTCCTCCGCAGTGTAGATGTTTTGGAGAGATGTGAAGTGAGGTTGACCCCCGCTGAGTGTGGCCTTACCGTGTACTGCCTGATAGGGTTGCATATATTAACCGATCTAAATGCTGGGGAGGTCTGAAGAACCCCCAGGCCTGGTTAATTACCTGACAGACACTCCACAGTAACTCCATGAGGTAGACATCATTATAATCAGCACGGAAGCCTAAAAAATGTGGAAATATTAGAGCTTCTCATGGAGGAACCAATATGCCTGTTTTAGGAGACATTCTCTTAACTCTGAAAATGCATGAGAGAGGTGTCAGGTGGTTGCAAAAGTAATGTAACTTAGCCCTAGCTGGTTTGGCTCAATCAATAGAGCATAGGCCCGTGGACTGAAGGGTCCCAAGTTTGGTTCAGGCAAGGGCATGTACATCAGTTGCAGGCCTGGGCCCTGGTTGGGGTGCATGCAGGAGGCAACCCCTCAATGTGTTTCTCTCACATCCATATTTCTCTCTATTTTTCCCTCTCCCACTCTCTCTAAAAAACCAATGGAAAAATATCCTTGCGTAAGGATTAAAAAGAAAAAATAGGAAGGTAACTTTTCATCAGAGATTAGAAGATAGTAAGTAGTAAATTGATTGCCTGAAATTACATGCCCCGCCTCCATCGTCCTGGCAAAGGGATTGAAAACTTGCAAGTAACAATCTCATGGCATGTGTGCAGAAGAGTGATGGAAAACATGTCAAACTCAAAGGCTAACACGGGCCCAATAAACAAGGCATGCAGCCCGCGGGCTGTGAATTTGAATGCTTGTTCGGGTATGGGCAGGAGATGAGAATCAGTAGATGGAGATTTAGAAAAATGTTTAAAGTAGCTGGTGTGAGAAGGCACTCTATGCCTTCCTTTCTAAAGGGTTTGGATTTTAACCTGTAGTCAAGTTTTTTTTCAATCTTCCCTGATTAAAGTATGGTAGATATATTCGTATAAGACACAATTAAATAGGATTTTGAGAAAATCTCAAATAATCTTCAGTAAAATCCTGCACAGCAATTATTTGCATCCACTACATCTCTTATGGTTTTCCAAAAAGGCAGCTTACTTTGGTCTGTAAGGGAGACAGAAAAGGCTAGGGACACGTTGGCTGTCATTCCATTGATTTTTGTTCATTTAGGAATGCAAGTATGAAAGAATGACATAATTTTACTGACAACCTTGAATTGCCTCTAACTTAAAGATACAAAAAAAAGTGGAGGAGAGATAACTCATCAGCCTCATTTCTTTATTATTGGTCACAAAATGTGTGTGACACACTTCATAAGTCATCATGACTCACCGGTGTGTCATTAAACTTTTATTTAAACTTCTCTTATAGCTCTCACTTGAATTCAACACCAGCTTTTAACTGAAGGATCACATCACTACCTGCTTTTTAGGAAAACTCTAAGATGATATAAAGGATTGACTCAAACTGTGGCAAAACCGAATGCAGACAAGGCAGAGAGGAAGCTGGTCCAGGCAACAGATGATGCGGACCTGGATAAAGGAAGTGCCAGTAGGAACAAAAAGATGCAGTGGGGAAAGAGGTCTTGCAGGTGTCATGAACTCGACATGGTGATCAAGTAGGTAGGGATGACTGAAAGAATGGAGGGGTTCAGAGTGATTTGATATTTCTAGATCAGACTAGTAAATGGATGATGGGATAACCCAAGAGAGGAGGGATAATTTAAGCAAGTTGGGGGAAATAGGAGATGTAGTTTTTGTGAGTCGAGGGAATGGCAATGAGCCCTGTTTTGGATAATATGGCTTTGGGGTAACTGAGAATTATCACAGTAGAGCTATCCAGCAGTATCTATGCAATATTGGGGGAAAGATGCCTCTTGGGACATGGGAAGTGTGTATCTATAGTTCCAAAGAGAGTAGAGTAAGAAAATGATTTGGTGTTCTTTATAGGAGTAACAGTAGTGATATTAACGGGTATGCTTTTCTAAAAAAAAAAAAAAAAAAAAAAGATATTTTTAAAAGCAAACAAGACAATGAGAACATTCTGGAAAAAACTGATATATAAATAAGGAGTCCCGAATAAAAGATAGTTAATGAGGGATGCAACACAGGCATGGTCAGGAATATAGAAAGGAAAACAGGAAAATCACTTTGGTCCAGGGAGACAAGACTCTAGAAAGAAGTAGGCAGCAGTGAGAACATCTGCTGAAGTCCGGGAGAATGAAGAATGAAGAGAGAGCACAAGGTTTGGCATAAGGAGATCCCTGGTGACCACTATCCAGGGAGTAGTGTTGGAGAGAGCAGATTGAGAGGGTTTAAAGGTGGTTTGAAGGTGAGGAAGTATGTTCATTATAAATAACTTCATAACATTTCACAATGAAGAAAAGGAGGCAAGTAGGCAAGTCACTTCAGGAGAAAGATAGACAGGTTTGTTTTATTTTTATCCTTTTCAGAATGGAAGAGGGTTTATGACTTTTTCAATTGTTGTTTTTTTGTTTTGTTTTGTTTTGTTTTGTTTATAGAGATAAAAAGAAAGAAGAGAGAGGTGCTGTCTCTGGAAATAGCCTTGAAGGAGAGAGAAATATCAATGTGAGAGAGAAATATGAGACACATCAATAGGTTTCCTCCCATAGGGGCCCCAAATGGAGATAAAACCTGCAACCTAGATATGTGCCCTGATGGAGAATCTAGTCCATGGACCACCCAGTGCATGGAACAAAGTCCCAACCAACTAAGCCATACTGGGCAGGGTTGTTGTTTACTTTGTTTAATTTCTAATGGAATGAAATAAGAGTTTGAAGCTCCTGAAAGGTGGGAGAGACAAAATTTTAAAATGGAAATCTAAGTTCACTAGAAGGTACAGCTAGTCTTCCAACACAGCAGAGAAATAAAGGGGAACTAAATTTGGGGTAGAAAGGAACCAGGAAAACTAGTCCATTTCCATGTTGTAGGTTGTAAGGGGCAGGGAAGCGGGGAGGGAGCTAAGAAGTGGGGAAGATCCGATTGAGCCCACATAAGGAACAGAAGGGGAGTTCATTTGGGGGGGAAACATGATGCACAAAAGCAAGGGCTCTGTGGCTAATCAAATAATGATGATTTTCTTTCTTCAGAGTGCTTTCACAGTGGGTGCTTACCAAATTATTGGAGACAATGATAAATCCAATTAGATCTCTGGATGTAATTATCCATTATGATGTGGCAAATTCACCACCCCACACCAGCACTACTCCTGGCAAGGAAAAAGCAAGATCTGGACCCAGCCCCAGCCTGTCAGTAATTTCTCTGCAGCTCCTTTAACCTCTAAACCTCAATCTTTCTCCTCCTGTGCATCTCCACCTTCTCAAGTGCAGTTTCCTAGCAAGACCGCACGTCTAGAATAGACACTCCTACTGTGAACACTGAATAGGAGATAGCCAAGGAACTGAAGTTCACAGGGAAAGATTTTAGTGGAGATGGTACTGAGAGAGGGGTTGCTGCTTAATATGAATGCAGGTCTTTTGTGCAACACGGTCATCAAATATCAGTGTGGATTGTCCTACCAGATGAGGCTGTGAATGAATATTAATTTTTAAAATCCCTGAGTATTAGCTTCTTGTAAAGCACAGTGTTTTCCCAGAGGACCATCCATACAGGCAGTGAAACAGAGACACCATAAGTCATTGTTTCTAGGAACTTGGGAAATAGAAATCCTTTAAGTGCCTTTACTCTGCTTCGTGGGAGCTGCTTTTCAAAGTTCAAATTGCTTATATTTCACACTACTCACTTCCTAAATTCCATTTATAAATCAAAGTAGCTTTCGAGCAATTTTCTGGGAGTGAAATGGACTAAGAAAGAATGAACATCAAATATATATATATTGGGTCACTCGAGTTTATTGGGTATTTCTTCTTTTTGTCTTCTAACCTTTTATGAAGATGCTCTGAGATAGATCTGATGTGTTCAACTTTGGCCTGCAGGTCAGGTACATTGCCAGCTGAGGCCATGCTGAGACTGTCTTCTTAGATACCATCTTCTGGCTCTAATGACATCATGATGCTTATGTTCTATTCACACATTAGAGTTGGCCTGCCTAACATTTCAGAGACCCATGCTGAAGGAGAGCTTTTCACTCACAATTAATCAACTCCAGACTATAGCCCTCATCTTGGGCATTTTAAAGCACTGATATGGAAGTTTCTATCCCATTTCAATAGCGTCAAAAGCTCTGAGGACTGGAAGGGTTCTCAGACTTGGGAGGAATATATATTCTCTAACTATTGTAGGCTCATGTTTTTGTCAATGCAAGAATGATAAATTGCTTTACAACTTTTGAAAGACTCTCAGTGGATATACTTATCTATACTTACTTCTTCACAGACCAGTAGCAGTTTATGGACCACCACTGGACCATGGGTTATACTTTGAGCAACGATGCTAACAAAGACTCTCATTCTTCAGTTAAGGAAGCTGAGATGCATGGGAGGAGGCAATTAACTGCAAACACATGATTTTGTAGAAGAAGAGTTAGGTTAGAACCAGAACTTCTGCTGTCACCCACAACATACTGAACCTCCTCAGACGCACTCATGTATAGGTTAAGACAGATGAACTCCCACAGGAAGACTTCTCATTTCTTGGACCCTACATATTTTAGTTTTGCTAAGTATATGCCTGTATCTGACTGGGTTATGTTCCTTGTTATACAAACACTATTAAGGCAGGCCTTTAAAACTCCCTCTGTTTATGCTGAGTCCCTCTGTTTTACACTTACATGACAACCTTTAATTGTCCTTTATTGCTTTTATCACAGTTAGCAATTACATCTTTAATTGTTTGATCATCATCTGTTTTCCCTGCTGGACTGTATAAGTGCTAAGGAGAAAGAGACCCTATCTGTTTTGCCTTCCATTCTATCCTGGTGCCTCCTGCAGTGCCAGGCTCCTAATAGATGTTCAACAGATGATGTTGGAAGAGTTAATTGAGTGAATAGACAATGCTAGGGTGGCACTCTGGGGCCACCTGCAGGAACTGTGGGAGCCAGCAGCAAATCCAGGGCTGCCACTGTGAGGCCACTAGGACGGCCATAGAGCTGAGCCACGGGCTACTAGCTACTTCCTAAATTTTCTCCAGGGAAGCTCAGCTCCTCAAGCCTTGCATCTTCTCCAGACTTCTTTGATGTGGCCCTTTGTCAACACAGCAGGCTGGACAGTCCCCCCTTCTTCCTTCCTCTCCTAGCTCCTTTTTCTTCTTTCCTTCCTTCCTTCCTTCCTTCCTTCCTTCTTTCCTTCCTTCCTTCCTTCTTGTAATTATTCATGTATCTAATACTGTGTGAGGTGATGTATTTAGAGATAATCTAGCGGGATTTTTACTCTTTTAGAAAGAGTTCGTAATCTAGTTAGGGAGAGATGCGTACACATGATCTGTTAATGAGAAAAGTCAGCAACAATAAACATTAAGACAACACAAGCTCAGGATTTTCAACTTCTCTGCCTGAGTTTTAAGCCTTTTATAATCAGATCACATCCTGCCTGGCCAAGGCTTCTCCAGTGTGCTCCAGAAAGCCCTACTGCTCAGCATCTCCAAGCATCACGTGTATTCCTGCTGTGCTCCAACTGACATAGCCTACCCTCCCTCATCCAGTTTTGCTGGGTCTCACCACCTCTGATGCCTACACTAACCTCCTGTTTTCTATGGCACAGATTATCTGATCACACAGATGAACACTCGGGCATCAGACACCATATGATCAGGTCCCCAGGCTGCATGATAAGCTCTCTGAAGGAAAGGACTGTGGCTGGTATATAATGAGTGGTTTCACAGGGCTCCAAGTGTGAAACTGAATGAGTCCTTCAGTGGAAATGCCCTGTGAGGGCAAAACAATTTAGTTCCAGGTCATTTTCTGGGTCTGCACCACCAAGAACACATAAAAGTAAATTCAGGACAACACATGCAAATAGGAGTCATTAAAAGGCATTGAGCCTTAGCTTAGAAGTGGTTGTGTTTGAGCTAACCTACAAAAAAGAGTTTGCTAAGATTATCCTTGTCATTTACAAAATGGGGACAATAAAGACAGCTGGGAACCAGTAGTCAGGGACAACAGGAAGGTGGGGCATGCGTGGGGAGGGGTTTGGGATGGAAATGGGGGGATGAGGACAAATATGTGATACCTTAATCATAAAGAAATTAAAATTTAAAAAAACAGCTTGGAACAATGGATACATACATAGTTACTAGTCACTGCAAAACTGTCTACAAGGTGATTAGAGTTGGGGATGTTACCTCTCTGAGCCTCAGTTTCCTTATTTGTAAAATGAGGGCGCCTGGTCTATTTTTCTCAAGACTCCCGTCTAGCTCTAAGCAACTAGGGGTCTCTTAGGAACCAGCGTGTCTCTCTTGAGTTCCCAAAGTCCACAGCCATTTCAGAAATGGCTGCTGGTATCCTCAGAGCAGCCGGAAGGAAAGGGTTCTGATTCATCGCACGGCCCCATAAATCATCTGGAGCCCATCGGATGTTTAATACGGAATCACTTAATTTAATAGTCACTTTGACATAAGGAATTGTTTTCTTAAAGCCAGAACTGGCTGTAAAACCTCAAGTGATATTTTATAGCTGCCATATAATAAAATCATTCAGCAATTAGTGATTAATGACATACAACAATGAGTTTCTCCTCCCCCCGCTGCTGCTTCTCCCTAGACCCATCCCCTTTCCAGTCCAGCAATCACACCTGGGGTGAGGAGCCTCCATTTATAACCAGGGCAGGTTTCTGAGCCTAAAAGAAACCTTTTCCACCAAAAAGGGTCTGAAGGAGCCTGGCGCTGTTCTGGGGCTGAGTGGAAGCACCTTGACAGACATCATCTATGGCACTGAGGAAAGTTAACATGCAAGGACCTTTCTCAGTCAAACCTCTAAGGGTGGTGTTCAGTACAATAAAATGAGTGTAGACTCCTCAGGTTTCATTCTTTGTATGACCAGGTCAGTCCTTGGTTGGCTCTGACCTTCCCAGTCCTCTGCACGCTTCTGCTTAGCACGATTCTCGCTTTTACTGTGCTGTTAGCCCTACTCTCACCCCAAACACCTAACAGCCTCTAGCTGAAAAGGGTCCCTATCATGGCAGCCTTCTCTGGCCCACCTTCCCACAAACACCAAAAATTAAACGTGACAGTATGGCCTTTGAACTCAGGAAAACCAGCTCCATTATTTCCTAGTTCACATAACACTTGTCACAACCCTATGGAAATAACTACTGTTGTTAATTACAGGAAGAAACTGAGGCCCTGGGTGCTCCGGTTACACAGCTTAATGAGGAGTACCAACATTATTCAAGCCCAGGCAGTCTGCAGCCAACCCTACACACTGGACACTACATTGTTCTCAATGCACACTGGTCTGAAAGGTAATTTCAATAATGGATGCCAGGGATCTAGTACATTGCTTGACATAGCATAAGCCCTCAATAACTTAATATTATCACTGTTATTTACTCATCATTGCACTGTTCTTTATTGCTATTATTACCAAAATCCATCTTCCTCTTAGGCACAAGGAGACAAATGGGGAATCCAGTGGCTACTACAGAGGTGTGCTGCCTGACCCACTCTGCACCAGACGTTCACTCCCAGGCTTGAAAGTATGGACACCTGATGACTCTCAGTAAGTCTCTCACTGAGCATGCTCAAACACAGCTGGTGGCAACCACCTCACCAAGTCCCCTTCCCCCCTTTCCCCAGGGTAGCCCACATCTTATAGCTGGTCCATGTGCAGGATGAAGGCCTAATCCTTCAGTTCAAGGTGGGACATCTTTGAAGGCTCATCCCAGACACACAACTCCCATAGGATCAGCTGTCACAACCACATTGCACCAATCCTCTGCCCTGCCCGTGCTACATTTGCCTCTCAAAGCAGATGCTATTCCTGGGAGCTCCCAATAAACCTCCTGCACTCAGTCTACTTCCCAAGAGGACACTGCCTACAATGTCCACCCCCAAAACAAACAAACAACTGCAAAGCTACTCAGAGAACATTTGCTGAGATCCTTGTTACCCTAGGGGAAATTATACCTAAGACCAGAACATGGCTTTCCAGGTAGTGTGTTAGTAATACAGTGGTGCCTCACACAACGAACTTAATTCGTTCCAGGAGCAAGTTTGTTATGCGAAAAGTTCGTTATGTGAAACGCATTTTCCCATAACAATACATGTTAAAAAAAATAATTCGTTCTGTAGCATAAAATATGCTAAGAGGACATAAAAAAAAGATAAATTTTTTGTTATTATTTTTATTTAGATACATCTAAAAACATAATTTTTTTAGAAGCCATGATATAAAAAAAATATTGAGTTTAACTTAAAAGGACGACTGCCATGATACGTGTGTGATTTAATTCGTAATGAAGAACGATTGCCGCGATACGTGCTTAAGTTAAGCGCAGTGACTAACGACTGCCTGCAGTGCCTGCGTGGAAGGATGCAATACATCGGCAGCGATCGTGGAAGCTCGGGCGAAGCAGTCGTGGAAGCTCGGGCAAAGTGGTCGTGGAAGCTCGGGCGACTTCGTTGTGTGAAACGAAGTTCGTTGTATGAATCATGAAATGAAATTTGTTGTGTGCAGCGTTCGCTGTGCGAGGCGTTCTTTATGTGAGACACCACTGTACACTGAATTTAAGCACTCATTAAGCATTTATTTGTAAAATCTATGAATCTGTGATCACTAGAACCTGTTGATTGATTCCCAAGCAGAATTTGAGGTTTTCGATATTAAAGAAATAGAAAACAACACTGTAGGGTGGCAGAAGGACTTGGATTTGTTTCCTGTTCTTCAAGATGTTCATTTTCATTTTTAATTGCAAAGCACATTTTCTAGAATTTCCTGGAGCTCCATCTCCTCTTTCCAGTACTCATTGCCCCAAGGAATAGCCTCTTTATATGCCACCTGGTCGCAGCTCTTCCTGCTATCATTTGCCCTTCATCCCACTGCAAGAATGACCTTCCTAAGGGCCAGTCCTGAGCATGCCCAGCCCTGGGAAGAACCCTTCAAGGGTGTACCGTATTATCTGCAAAATCTTCAACCTGGCATTTGAAACCTCTAAGTTACCACTTTTACCTTACTTCCAGCCTTACCAGTGTCTCTTCTCCCATAAGCACAGAACTTGAACTTCATGACAGCTTGAACTATTAACAATTTTCTAACACAGCCCAGGTTCCACACTTTTGAGGCTCTCCCACTGCTCCTTCTTCTGCCTGAAATGCTCACCATGATGTCACACGAGAAGACCCACAAGTACACCAGAAGCTCTGCCTGTTGCAATCAAATTCATCTTTTAAATTTCCTCTCAGATGCTACCTCCTCCTTGAAGGTCTTATGGAAGCTGCCTCCCCTGATCACTCTTATCTCAGGTTGTACCTCTCTCGTGGTACTTCACCATCCTTTGTATCAGACATGCGTACATTTGTCTTGACTCTTCTTTGTCTGACTGTATCTGTTAGCTTTTGCTGCACAATGGACCATCCCAAAATTCAGTGGCTCTCAACAACAGTTATTTAATTTGCTCAAACATCTAGAACCAGCTGGGCATTGGCTTGTCTAAGTTGGGTTTTATGGACAGTCTGCTCCAAGCTATGACTGGGTGGAGCTTGGCTCCTCACTGAGGTGTGGGCTTAGGCATGTGCCATGTGTTCATTATGGAGTCTGGGGTGAAGTGCCACAACTACCATGGGATGCCAAAGGTGACAGAAGCACA
Organism: Pipistrellus hanaki; assembly: GCF_964339955.1. NCBI lineage: Eukaryota > Metazoa > Chordata > Mammalia > Chiroptera > Vespertilionidae > Pipistrellus > Pipistrellus hanaki. The sequence goes on along the minus strand of NC_140516.1, from coordinate 41,317,554 downwards.
CCCAATTGGACAGGCACCTTAAAAGTTTCTGCATGGGTCACATCTGCTAAACTTAAAGAAAGTAAGTCACATGCATGGTCTGACAGTCAAGGGGTTGAGGAAGTAACAGCTGCGTATATAGTCAAAAAGCACCCAGAGTTATATGACAACAAGTCTAAGTTACTTAAGAAAGAGTTAAGAATTGGAACAACAACCCACACCTCTTGTCTTTGTATGTATAGATTGTTCACAGAGAAGAGACTCAATGCCATCTCTGGAGTGGAATTCCTCAGTAAGCACATCTAAATAAGCATTGATAAAAATCAATAACCTTGCTCATGTTAGTGTTCATAAAAACTAGAGGTATTGTTTCCATAATGACTAACATCTATACAACTTTTCAAAATATTTTAATAGTGTCTTACAGCTTTCAAGCACACTTAAATATATATTATCTCATTTTGCCTGGATAGTATGCATTTTCAAAAGATTCCTGGAGGTGGCAACATCTTCTTCCATTGCAATGTCATCACTGATTTTAACTATGGATTTCAGATACTGCAGAGAAAGGAGAAGGTTTTGGTAAGGGGTTCCAGTCTATGGCACTCAAAGCACAATACTTGGTACCCTACTGATTTCCCTCTGTGGTTTTCTTACCTGCCTAACCACCTCCTCTGGTTTCTGAAACTTAATGGGCAAAGGAATTGCTGAGAGAATGTTAGAATGGAAAGTCTTGATGCCCAATCTAAAAATTCAGATAAAGAATTTGCATTTTTAACAAGCCCAGCTCAACCCACTGCAGGTTCTCCCTTGACTATCATCTGAGAAACAAAATTCTCCCCCATCACAAAAGAGAATAGGATTTCCTCTCTCGCCACCACCCAATGCTGGAGATCAACACCCAGGCTACAAGAGGATTGTGGACTCTTGGGATGAAAGCATTGGATCAAACTTGCAAGACCTGCTAGCAAGTCCTTCAATTCTGCAAATAAATACATAGAAAGCCAGAGACACACCAATGCCTGGCCGGTATTCCAGTGGCAGAAGTAGAACTAGCAGCCAGAAGCCCTGCCTCTTCCCCAATCTCTCAAGATCACAGATTTTTTTTTTCTAAGCAAAAGGAACCACTATATTTCACCATTGGATTGGGAAAAAATGAATAACCAATGCTTTTTTGTCATTGTTTTTGCATTGTTTCTTTTTACATTCAGTGGTACATGGTTGGTTGGTTGGTTTTTCAGTTGACATTTAATATTATGTTATATTAGTTCCAGATGGGTCACAGATTTTCTCCACTTAATTTACTGAATTTATATCAGCTCTTGGAAAATCCTATCAAATCTCACATTTTTTAAAAAAAATAATTAGAATGAAAAAATGGAAAGGAAAGGAAAGGAAAGATAAGGGAAGGGAAAAGCAATGCAAGGCAAGGCAAGGCAAGGCAAGAGGAGAAAAGAAAAAAAAGGAGAAAAGAAAAAAGAAAAGAAAAAGAAAAGAGAAAGAAGGTATAGTTTGCCAATTAGGTAATTCATTTCCCACAGAAGTAGAGTCATAAAACCCAACTCCCTTTTGTTCTACTTCACTGTCACTTCTTCTAATGACACTTGTTAAACAGGAATACAATGATGCTAAAAAAAAAAAAATGTATGAATCAGGACCTTAGACCTCTCATTCCCAGCTTCAGCGAGACAAGTGCAGAGCTATCCCAACTTAAACCCCCCAGTGCTTTTGTCCTGGCTCCTTGGCAATTATTGCTTACTTTGGTACCTTTTACAAATCAGCCTGGTTCCAAGGTTTGACCTTTTCAAAGCTTTAGTCTCCACAAATTCATTCAAAATGCTGAATGGGCAGAGCAGAAATCACCCAGGGGCACTCTCTCTCAGCCTGCATTGTGCACAGTTCTACCCAAATTACTTGATAGCTTCTCCTCCACACAGTTCAGAAAAAGGTTGAAGAGTGTCTGACTATGACAGGGCTGGCCAGTAGGGAGATGTGAAGAGGCGGGGCATGCTACTAATCCATCATCCAGGCTGCCTTTCCAAAGAGCAGATGAGTAAGGTGACTAAAGGGGAGGAATGTGTCCTGATTTGGAGGGCTTTACAGAGAATAACCATGCATTCTTGAATCAGAATAGTGTCCCATAATTGATGGTAGCAAATGCCAGTTGCTAGATTCAAAAATACACAAAACATCTATGCAAGAGGAAAACTGTTATCTTTGAAAAGCAATATGTAACAGCTGAAAAACCTAGCTTCCTAAAAGAATTTCCTGTTGCAGGCAACCATTGATAAAAAAAACAAACAAACAAACAACAATAAAAACACCAGAGAGTGACTAACTGATCCTCGGTACCATTTACCACCAAACAAATAAAAGGGTCCATTTCTTTCAATCCAATCACCATAGCCTTACATCATCTCTTATACCCGGTTCTTTTAATTAGCACTTAAATTGCCAAAATCATGTCCATGTGAATATGACATGATTTTGGCAAAGCAAGGTAAACCCTGTGGATAGAGAAGAAGGTACCTCTAATACAATAGGCTTAGGAAGTTTGGTAAAGACTTGAATGAACCACTGGTGCTGGACATTTCAGAGTATAATCACTGAGGAATAATAATTGAGAAAAGATAAACTGAAAATTGTAATAGCAGTATAAATTGAGGAAAAAAACAATAGTCTAGATCAGTGGTCGGCAAACTGCTGCTTGCGAGCCACATACGGCTCTTTGGCCCCTTGAGTGTGGCTCTTCCACAAAATACCACGGCCTGGGCTAGTCTATTTTGAAGAAGTGGCATTAGAAGAAGTTTAAGTTTAAAAAATTTGGTTCTCGCTGAAACCGGTTTGGCTCAGCGGTAGAGCTTCGGTCTGCGGACTGAAAGGTCCCAGGTTCAATTCCGGTCAAGGGCATGTACATTGGTTGCGGGCACATCCCCGGTAGGGGGTGTGCAAGAGGCAGCTGGTCAATGTTTCTCTCTCATCGACGTTTCTAGCTCTCTAGCTCTCTCCTTTCCTCTCTGTAAGAAAAATCAATAAAATATATTTTTAAAAAAAGTTGGTTCTCAAGAGAAATTTCAATCATTGCACTGTTGATATTTGGCTCTGTTGACTAATGAGTTTGCCAACTAATTCAGTGTTTCCCAAAGTGTGGTATGCGTACCCCCAGGGGTATGGGAAGAGTTTGGTGGGGGTGTGCACTGCACCGTGCTTAGCTGCGCCTAATTCTACGTTCTCATGAGTACAAGGGGTACTCAGCATTCTGAGAATTATATTACTAGAAGGGGTATACATATGTCAAAAGTTTGGGAAACACTGGTAGATCAATTATTTTGTTAATTTTTTTTTCTTTCATAAATGGCCTTCTATCTTCAAAAGTGATGTTCTACAGAAGCCTAATATATAAAACTAACTAAGAAGCTTAGTAGTTCTGGCTGAAGCAAAAATGGGAGGTCCAAGGACCTGATCACTAAGCACCCACAGGCTTCTCCTTATATCACGTGGTCTCTGGGGCAATTTATTGGAACCCCAATCCCACTCTGCCCCAAGAGCTTCCAAGAGCACTACTGGAGAAACCTCTAGACCAGATCATCAACTTTCAGGGTTCTTCCCACTCTAACTTTTTCATAATTCTTTAGTATAAATGAGAGTGGAATATCCTGCCACCTTCAAAATTATCTTTACTTTATGACACATAAAGAATATGATGTAGGGTAGGTATAAGTAAAACAAAAAAAGGCATAAAATGGGGACATAATATAATGATAACTTAGTGAGAAATGACTTTTATGTCTACAAAAATTAGAAAAAAAAGCAAGAAAGAATAAAGGATGTGTTAAAATGATTAAGTCCTTAGTTTAATAAAATCCTTTAATGTTGTGCAATTAAAGTATAAATAAAAATGTATCATTTTTAAAAACATATATTAGGTATGTACTTGTTTAAAAATCTAAAATTTTTCATTGGATAATGGAACTTGGGATGAGGATGCTTTCAAAGATTCATATCTGTGCCCTGGCCGGTGTTATTTCATGGTTAGAGCATGGGCCCTCTCACTAAGGGGCCTTAGGTTTGACTCCCAATCAGGGGCATGTACCTAAGCTGCAGATTCCATTCCAGCCTGGTCAGGGCAAGTGTGGGAGGCAACCAATTGATGTGTGTATTTCACACCAATGTGTCTCCCTCTCTCTCCCTTCCTCTACTTTCTCTAAAGCAAATTCAATGGGGAAAAAAAGATGTGCATCTGTGATGAAAAAAGTCAGTATCTTATCTATTGACAAAAAGTTGCACATAAATGCATTTGAACATCTCAAGGAAAGTGCCAAATGTCAATAAACATGAAACGTGACCATCATGTCATTTCCTTGCACAAAAGATGAATGCCCTCCATTACCCAGAGAGACAAGTCTAAATCACTTTTACAAAACCACTTTTATAAAAGCCCCCCCCCTTTGCCACCTAATCTAGTGTGTGTCCCTACTTTTCTTCCCCCTGTCTCAATGCAAATCCTATTTTTCTAGCACAATAGTTCTCAATGACAGGGGATGGCAGGCTATTCGGCCCTTCACAGAACATTTGGCAATATCTAGAGACATTTGCACAACGTAGTGGGTGCTGTAGGCATGTATGGAGCAGAGACCAGGGATCCAGCTAAAGCTCATACCATGCACTGGATAATGATCCAGCCAAAATAATGTAAAAAATACTGAAGATGGAATCCCATTCTAGCAGATCTGTTCATTTCTCTCCAAACATACCATGACCTGGGCTTTTTTCCAATTGTTCCCCCTTCCTGGGATTATCTGTCTTCCTTTCTTCCTTGTCAATTCAATCCACTTTTAAAGATTCTCCAGTTCTCCTCTAGGAAGGCTGTGATGAGCTTACCAGGCTAACTTGAACCCTCCATCCCCTGAGAAATCATAAAACATCCCCTAGTACTCTTTTGGTGTTTTTCAGTCCTGGCTGTGGTCTCTCAGCAATTCTCATGGATCTGTCTCAACATTTGCATCACATATGTTAAAGCACACGTGATCTGATGCAACACAGTATTTAGTGTATTGTCTTATGAATTGTATTTAATTTTATTAACATCAAGCCAGAAATAATTCTCTCTAAAATAGTTTTAATAACTATAATACTAGAACATGTGCTGATAGCTATAAAAACACACCAGAAATATAAACACTGACTTTTTGGTGGTGGGATTTGATTGTGGAGGGGAAAAATATTCAGATCTACCAAACCTTGCTTCAGTGAGATGCAAAGAGCTATTTGACACCAAATTCAGGAGGATGCTCATCTTGCCCAATGATCCCCTCATTTATAAGTAGTTTCATTATTAATTTTATATCTAATATTTATTAAGTGCTTACTATGTGCCAGGCTAAGAAGACTGACATTCAGCCAGAAGGCAATGGTATGGAATACCAGTTGTTGTCCTTTCTGATTGGTGTGGGGAACAGAGACAGAGATTAAAACAATTGCCCAAGGTCACATAGATATAAAGGTGAGAACTCTCCGATTTGGGTTTCCAAACCCCACTAGTCACATCACACTCTTTAATCACTTGAAGTTTATAAAATATGTTTTCTTTATAAGGTAAAGAATCTTAGGTGCTAACTATATGCTCATACAGGCACATGATAGCTACACTTAATGGCTACCCAGTTCAGTCATACCAGGCTGAAGAAGAACGCTGTGTGCAAAATATTTTTATTTATTTAAAGTAGCATGAAAAGTGGACATTTCTAGAGATAATATTAGTTGAAACTGTATAGGGATGATATGAAGAAAACTATACAACTTCACCAAGGAACACACAGGAGTGGAAGGAAAGAAAAGACAAACCATATAGTCAAAAATAAAACTGGGTAATGAAAAAGATTCCATTCTCTTCAAATGAATGTATAGCTTTGCTGCAATTCTGATCAATAGTTGCTTTATTGGGTGGGGAATTGGGAGATTTGGGAACATGACAAAATGATTCCAAATTCATTTGGATGAATGGATGAGTATGGAAAGCCAAGAATATTTTGACACGGAAACTGGTTATTTATTTTTGTTTGATTTTGTTATGGTTTACAGGAAGGAGTTTTGCCCAGCTGGCCACTATGTTGTGTTATAAACAATAATTAAACACAGTGCAGTCCAGCCCAGCACAGAGGACCTGCCAATCCATTAGAATAGAAGCTGAAAAAGGCCACCTACCTCAAGAGTACCCAACTCATGACCAGTTTCCCCTACAGGAAACCATCAAATGAAACAATAAAAAATACAGGCACAGAATTAAGTGGGGACATATTCACTGGATTTCATTTTACTAGAAATAGTAAATAGAAATCCCATAAATTCTAAAAATATCCATCAGTATTATTAAAATTATTAAACTAATTAAATGATTATATAATCACAAGGAAATAATGGTGTGAGATTTTCTGAAGCATAATGTAGGAGAAAGCATAGTGTTTTTATGCCTGATATGATTGGAATATATATATATATATATATATGGCATAGTATAGCTGTATAGTTAATAAAGCAGCATTATAAACCAGAAAATTTCCAATAATATATGCATGATTATAGGTTGAGGTTACTATCTGAACATCAAGTAACAGAAAAGTTGTAATGACAAAAGTGAAAAGATTTCATCAATTTTTTAAACTAATAAGTATGTTAAAATCATAAGGTAATTAAAATCCAAAGAACAAACTGGAGACAATATTGAAAAAAAAAATTAGAGACCATATGAAGAATGCATACTAAAAAAGGAGCAAAAACAGATGGTCACATAAAAGAATTACAATGGCTAATAAATATATGAAAACATGTCTAAACTCACTGATCTGATAAGAAATGCAAATTAAAACAAGGGAAATCCATTTTGCATATGAAATTAGATTACTTTTTAAATTGAATTGATATGAGACATAGTGAAATGGTATTTTAATAGTTGAATAGAAAGGTATAAACTTTCTGGAGAACAATTTAGCATGACAATACAGTACTTATAGACATATTGTTTTGATAGTCTACCCTCAAAAGTTATAATAATCAGACCTTGACCAAACAATTACTTAAGGTTTTCATAACAACATTCCAATACTTTAATAGTAAAATTTTACAAGCAATATCAATTCTAAATGATGACAGTTATTCAATTATTGTATATCCACCAATTAGAATACAATGCAAGTAACTGCAAGTTTTAAATTATGTTTAGAGAGTATAGAGAATGACATAAAATATGTTCAAGTTTAGCCCCGCTGGCATGGCTCAGGAGTTGAGCATCAACTATGAACCAGGAGATCATGATTCAATTCTCAGTGAGGCCTTATGCCTGGGTTTTAGGCTTAATTCTCTGTGTGGGGTGTGCAGGAGGCAGCTGATCAATAATTCTCTCATCACTGATGTTTATATCTCTCTATCCCTCTCCATTCCTCTCTAAAATCAATAAAATATCTTTAATATTATTTTTTAGACTACAAAATTTTATTAACAGCATGATCGGGGCTGTGATAAAAAAAAATTTACTGTTTACAAATATACTATATTGTGATGGGAGATAAGTATAGAAAAAGGTACTAAAATTTTTAAGTGGTGTTTTCTGAGCAGCGAAATTATAGATCATTATTCTATTTTTATTTGTATGCATTTTCTTAAATGTTTAAAACAAGTTTATAAATCTCATCCACTGTGAGAACAATTACATTTGCTTTCTTCAGAAAGTTTATCATCAATGAGTCAACTGTCTCTGAGCTGCATGGATCAATCTCGTGTTCTTCACACAACCATACACATAGAAAAAGCATTTAAAAAGCATGTATCTCTAATTCTGGGGACACTCACAAAAAGTAAGGGGAAAGGAAGAATAGAATGGTGTTCCCATTTTCATCTAGGAATTTCTGTTGCATGGATTAGGTGAGTGGATCTTTGAATCCTTGTTTAATACACACCAATCTTGTCAGATTTCCAAGGCAGAGTCAAATATGGCCCCTTCTTTTCATAGTAAAGAAGTAATTAGGTACATAGCTCACACATATCTCCTGATTTCTCCTCTCTCATAGACCTGACATGTGTTAAACGTAATTATCACATGAGTCCAGCACATCTCGATGGCATCTAAGGAGAAGGTGAGCATTCTGCCTTCCTCAGTGCACCAGAAGACTTACCGTATGTAAATTCTGAGCATTTCATTTTACTCTTAGTACTAAGACAGCTCTTCCAGGACCAAAATGCCACCAGATGTATGGCATGAGCAGCCCCCACCAGCAAAGCAGAAACTGATTTCTGCTTGCTAGCTGAGCTTTCACATCTCCCCTCTTGACCTTGCATGTATTATTTTGAATGTAATGTATTTTTAAATTGCTTCCCATTTTAAAAATGCAAGGGAGAGCTGAATTAAATATTATTTGTGGCATACCCGGGTTTGCAAAGGACCTCTAAATCGGATCCCTTATATCAGGTCGATGCCTAAATCCTATTACTCGAGATTGCAAATGACTGTGTTTGCAAAATTGTAGATGCACATTTAGATGCAGCTTCAAAATTTCAGCCCATAATGTTAACTTTGTTTGAAAAGGCCTTGATTTTCCAGGAAGCAATCTCCAGCCATTCTGCCTATTCCTTAACTCTGTCTCTGTCGTGGATAATGCATTAATAGCCTAAGGATGACTTGGCACATGGCTCTTCAGAAGCCTTAGTCTAAGGTCTAAGTGAGTTCTGGCTGAATAGATGGAGCCCACTTTTTCAGCAAAACATACAATGTATTTAAGAGCAGGTGAGATCTATAGAGTTTAAATTGAGGTAAAGGTACAAGAGGGTTCACTCCAACTACTTTATCTCAAAATAATCATTCCCCATGTGCAGCTCTACAGCTCTGCCCTATGTCCTCTACACCCACAGCTGCTACCAGGCCGAGATGGCTAACTCTAGGACCCAGACACAAGGGATGTTTGTGTTTTAAGGGAAATTAGTACTTCTCTATATGGTTATGTACACACACACACACACACACACACACACACACACACACACACACACATATATATATATATATATATATATATATATATATATATATACACAAACACACACACACACACACACACACACCTTTAGAATTAACAGTATTCTCAGAAAACACACACATATATATAGATTGACACACACACACACATTCAGAATCAACAGTATTCTCAGAAAATGTCATCCTGCCATCAAAATGTAGAATACAAATAGAACAGAACAGAACAGAATAGAATAAGATCAGACAATGTCAGTATATTAAATTAGCTTCATTAAGACAGAAGATACAGCTCAGAGATCTGTTACTCAACCATTAAAGCCCATAGAACCTGAACATCAAAATGTCAAGAAACTCCGGACATCATAATATTTCCCTGTTGAAAAGGTAGACCCAAACAATTAGCAAAGGTCAACATCTGGGGTTTGATACCAGTAAAGGGAAAATGGAGGAAGTGATCCATGACAGAAGCAGTTACCTTATGTTCAAAAATAAGCAAGCAAAAATAATGATCAGGGAGAGGTGTATTGGTTATCTATTCCTGTGTGATAAATTACCATCAAACTTAGCAGCTCAAAACAACAAATATTTATTATCTCACTCTTTGTATGTGTCAGGAATCTGGGCCTGACCCAATTGGGTGTCTCTGCCTCAAGGTCTCTCACAAGACTTGCGTCAATGTGTTTGCCAGGGCTACTATCTCTTCTGAAGGCTTGACTGCAGAAGGATCTACTGCCAAGCTTGCTCATATGATTGTCAGCAGGACTCAGTTGAGTCCTGAGATCCTCAGTGCCCCACTTACTATTGGCTGGAGACCTCCCTCAGTTTCTTGCCACATGGGTCTCTCCATAGGGCAACTCAAAACATGACAGTTTGCTTTGACCAAACAAGCAAAAAAGGGATGCACTGTCTGAAGTAACATCTCATCACCTATACCCCATGCTATTCACTAGAAGCAAGTCATTAAATTCAGCCGAAACCTTAAGAGAGAGAATGACACAATGGTATGGCTTCCAGAAGCCAGAGATCATTAGGGGCCATGTTAGAGACTACCTACCACAAGGAGGAAGTAAATATCACTATAATTAGACCGATATTTACAGCTTTGTTAATATATTTAATGATAGGCACTAAAACACTCAAAATGTATATATTTTAATGTAATTATTCCCCTTATAGTGGTGATTACACCAAAAGTATTAAACCCTATAACCAATTGTCACTCCTCGATGTTTTAAGGGATATTCACCTAAGGGGTAATACATTGATTTGCTGAAAGTCATAGGTGGGGAGGTAAAGAGGGAAGAGACTATAGTATAGAGGGGCTCTGGAAGGGATGATCAGTGGACAATAAACCTCTGTGACCAAGAGGCCATGGAAAGAGAAGGAAAAAATGAGAAATAACTAACATGATGATCAGGATTTTAGAGAAACAGATACAGAGCAAGGAGTTTCAGGAAGACTTGCTGTGTTGTGTGAGGGAATGCTTCTTTGCAAGTCCCTTCTAGACATCTGAAAGAATAATCACAGCAATTACACATCAGAAACAAAGAAGCGATAATTACAGAAACTGAATCTTCAGCTACCACTTGGCTAGCCAGCACGGGCACTAACTTTTATATTTCCCCATGAGACATATATGAAAGTGGCTCAGAATGGAGGAGAGATGAAACACAATTATCAGGACCTAGGGATTTATTCCTTCTGTTGCACAAAGGAACAGGAGGGTGGCAGCAGCTGGAAGAGTCTTTTCTTGCTCTTTGCAAAGATAGGAAAGCATAGCCCCTCCTCTACTTATTTTAATTTCCTTCAGAAACAATGACAAGGTTTATCCAGATTATTGTACTTTCCTTCTCCAGCAACGTGACTTCCTAGTTAGCTCACTGCCTTTACATGTCAAGAGTTCATTCATGCCCTAGTTGGTTTGGCTCAGCGAATAGAGTCTCAGCCCTTGGACTGAAGGGTCTGGGGTTCCATTCTGGTCAAGGGCACATACCTCGATTGCAGGTTCCATCCAGGCCCTGGTTGGGGTGCATGCAGGAGGCAACCAATAGATGTGTCTCTCACATCAATGCTTCTCTTGGTCTCTCCCTCTCCCTTCTACTCTTTCCAAAAATCCATGGAAAAATATCCTTGGGTGAGGATTAACAAAACAAAACAAACAAACAAAACGTTTGTTCATGGGGATGTGAATGACAGCACACTGACACAGAGACACTGTCCAGATTGAGCAGAAGGCTCTGGCTTTACAGCTGGAATATCAAAAGAGCAAGCATTCCCTGTTTCTGCCTTTGTCTATTGAGAAATCTTAATAGTTTTGGTACAGACCAAATAATGATTGTAACAATAGTTACAGACCAAATAGTAGTTGTTCTGAAAGGACAAAATAACTAAGGATAGTCATGGCATTGAATCAAGAGCTATAATCCAGTTTCCTCTTCTCTCCCAGAACTCTGAACTGTGTGTATAAAACACAGTTGGTATTCACAGGATGCTTCGGAAATTATTTTTTAGTTCAGAGCATAGTTTTGTGGTTATAGACAGTATCACATGAAGCCATTCTTTCCAAAGACACCAGTATAGGTGTGTATATGTACAAGGTACTCAGCACCACCACCTCCCTGCCACACAGACACCACACCCACCCCTCTCTTGGGCAGGCCATAAGTGGCCATATCCTGACTTTTTAAGGGAATTAAACTAAGGTATTCAAAAGAGACATGGAATAGGTACCACTTTCAAACCGTGTGAATTTTTATATTATGTATATAATTAAGCATACCATATGTTTTAGTACATGTTTCTTAATCTCTGTTTCTTTCACTTTCACCTCTACTGAAATAAAAGCAAGATACAAGTAAAAAGCATTTCACTTTAGAGCAAGGATGGGGAAGATGCAAAATTATACCAAACCAACTTCACTTGTGACAACCAAGGCAAAAATAGTATGGATGCATAAGCAACACTGATAAATAGAAACACTTTCTGATTAGGGGCAGGGCTCATGCTCCATATTGAACATACATTCATGCCTACAAAAGCTTTTTGCAAAATGTGCTCCCCAGAAGTTATTCTAACAATTTATCTGTGTGACATGAGATAAAAGTTCTGTAGTGAAATAAGCATAGAAATAAGCAACTTCAAGTTTGGCAGGCTTTTTCACTGGGGGCTTCCCCAGAGTTCAACACCCAAATCCTGAATCTTTAGGAGGGTAGAGTTGGATTATCAATAATCAAAGTTATTCTAACATAGAAAGACTGGTGAAAAGAAAAGGATTTTGTGTAACTAGTGTTTTTCAGAATACATTTCAAGAAATACTACCTTTTAGAATGGGTACATAAAATATTTCTTTTCTTTTCTTTTTTTTTTCAAAAAGAAGGGAGATTGATACATAGCTAAGTACATCTGGCCATGACCTTCTCATGGAACTCTCTAGCCAGTGCTTCTCCAACTTAAAGTGCACATTAAATCACCAGGGAAGATGTTATTCGCTCCTGATCAGTGAGTCTTGCCTGAGATTCTGCAAGTCTAACAACTTCCGAGGTGATGCTGAGTTGCTGGTCCATGAAACACACTTTGAATAGCAAAGGGCTAGAAGACATGTGCTTTCAAGTGATGAGTGTGTCCAGGGATTGTTCAGAGTGTTATGCTGTCTGACAATCCCTTACCCAAGAGGGTGAGTCTGCGGGATGGGGCTTACCAGTAAAACCTGTTGGGGGTGATGCGTTCATGCATGAGTTGCCAGCGTCTCCCGAAGTCCATGGAGCTGTAGAGCTGCAAAACAATGAAGTGAGGAGAGCATGAGCATCAAGACACACTTTCCACATGAATATCTAGGTCTTCCCCCTGGAGAAGAACATTCCAGCACACCGGAGTGTCTAACACACCCAAGCAGGCATCTGATTTATCCAGATAAAAATATATGACTGTGCTATGCTTATCATCATGCCTATCAGCACAAGTGGTGCTTAATATATATCCAATTGACTGATGCTTGTGAGCTGAGTATAAATCCATGTCTGATGCCATCCATCATTCTCTCTTTTAGGGAGTAAAATCTTTAGTAAAATTATATCTTCTCTTTTCCTCAGAGTCCGTGGAAGTCTTCAGCTTTGTCTAAAATAATTCAGCCACACTTATTTCAAAAGTATGTATAAGACAACTCCTGTGTGTAAGGCTCTCTGGGGGATATCAAGATAAAAAAGAGGTAGGCTCTGTGCTTAGAGAGAAAATGGGACACCAAGGTGAAAATGCTCATCAGATGATATCTGAGCTAATATTATATGCAAAATAGTGGGCTCTCAGTTTCCTCTCTTATTGCTTCTATAGGTAATCTAAATGAACTGGACTCCCCAATGCCACTAATGATACCAGGCTTATTTATACTCCCATGTCTTTGCAAGATGGCAAAGATACGGCCTTTCTTGTGACTAATGGAAGATTACCCATCCATGCAGGGCCAGCACAAGTGTGACTTCCTGTTCTGACCACTGCGGCTCACTCATCTTTCTTCCTTCTCAGTTTACTATATTCATCTCATGTTTCCACTGAGCGCTATCACAGGCTAATATACATGGTTTCATCTTTCTGATTTGTCTATATTTAGTTGTATTTATATTCTGTTGCATAAATCAATAATTAAAACAAGCAGGTAAGGATGGAAAGCAACTCGGAGAATAAGAAAAAATTTCAGAAGAGCCCAGAACTCTGAATAAACAAGCACTCTCTATATGGCTAATACAGTCAGATTTCACCATCATTTATTTTATGGATGTAGAATTTGACCCCTTTGTAATACATAAGGGAAAGACCAACATCCTTATAAGAGACTTATAGAGTGGGATTTATTTTCAATTGAATGTCTGACAGTACAATATCTGAATCTGATAATAATATTATTCATAATAATAATAATAGCCAAAACCAGTTTGGCTCAGTGGATAGAGCGTCGACCTGTGGACTGAAAGGTCCCAGGTTTGATTCCGGTCAAGGGCATGTACCTTGGTTGTGGGCACATCCCCAGTGGGGGTGTACAGAAGGCAGCTGGTTGATATTTCTCATCGATGTTTCTAGCTCTCTATCTCTCTCCCTTCCTCTCTGTAAAAAATCAATAAAATTCTAAAAATAATAATAATAATAATCAATGGTAATAATAATAATAGTTCAACAACATTGTTCTGTCACACATAATTGAGCCTTAAAAAGACACAGAAAGAAAGGAAGGACAGTCTGCCAAAGTCCATGGAGCTGTAAGTTAAGTTTACTAACTTAAATTCCTATTCTCAAGCAATTTTTTATCAACCCAGGCAGAGTTAACCACTCACTCCACAGTCACTACTATTTTGCTATCTGCCTCTAGGAAGCTGTTCACACTAAGCCATTTATGGTTGGCGAGCCTCTTCTTTTACTAGACTGTGAGTCAAAGAGGTGCAGGGACCATGCCTTATTCACCTTGTACAATGCTTGACACTTAACAGGTGAACTCACAAATGTCTTTCACAAATTAAGCAAAGTCAATCTTGGAGAAGTTAAGTTTTGGCCAAAGAACTAGGATTTAAGTTTTCTGATGCCTAGAGCATGTCTCCTTCCATGGAATCATGGTATATAGATTATAATGAAAATTTCACCATGTTTATGCTTCCCCCCCAAACTTTTATAGGTAGGGAAATTGAAAAAAGGCCAAAGTAAGTGGCCCTCAAGCTTAGAGAAATGGGGTTAGGTGAATGATATTCTTTTAACCATATCCCCAGAAGCTGCACACCCACAAGGATGTGCTTCCCAGCACAACACACCCAGGTAACTGGGCTGTCTGTTAAGTTCTGAGGCCATAATCATACAGCCCCTATCGAAATCATTTTTTGCATGAATTTCTGGTAGTTTAAAAAATGCTTTTAGGGGCTTGGAAAATTTTGGACCTATTTCAATTTAATTCAGCAAATATTTATTGAATAATGGCATTATGAGGTACATACAAAGTCTCTTTTTGTCCAGTAAATGACAGGTGTATGTCTGAGAGAGTGAAATTGTTATGCATACTGTATTTTAAAAAATATATTTTTATTGATTTCAGAAAGGAATGAAGAGCGAAAGAGAGATATAAACAACTATAATGGGAGAGAATCAATGACTGGCAGCTCCTGAACTTCCCCCCTGGAGATCAATCCTGCAACCTGGGCATGTGCCCTGACCAGGAATCAAACCGTTACCTCCCAGTTCATAGATTGATGTTCAACCACTGAGCTACACTGGTCAGGCCATATTATCTTTTGATACTTAAATTAGCCAAAAAGTTAGTTAAGGAATATTTGCATTCCCATTTATAGACTAATTTGTAAACTTGGTCTACAAAGTGACTGCAGCAACTGTATGAAAAACTAGGACATCTATACTGATTTAGCTGATGCAAAGTTTATACTATACCACACCAACTCTCAACTCTTACCATATTTATCAAACTGGGCCTTCACTCCATGAGTAAGTCCTAACTACTATAGGTACCTGACTCAGCAGATGGGAAATGTCAGTAGTTCTCATCCTCATCACTCTGAGTCCCTTTCTTTATTTACCAGCTCAATGAATACAACAATACTAGCTCTATACCATTATATTACAGAGCACACATCCAATTCTTTAAGCAGCAAAAACGGTAACTGCTGACAATCAAAACATATAGACAGATACATCACATAAAGGAGGGAAATGGGGCTAAGGCTAAAGATATAGAGGCTGAGAAATGGGCAAGATTAAGAGAGGCAGGAATACAACAATGAGGCTTCCAAAAGAAATACTTCCTGTGCTAGGCCCTTGGAGACAAGTAGTGTAGAAAGGAGAAAAGGTGAATAGAGATTGAACTAGGTAAAGGAGACGATGAGAAGAAAGGTCACTATGCCTAAGGCAGTGTTCAGCAAACTCATTACTCAAAAGAGTTATCAACAGTATAACAATTGACATTTTTTTTGAGAGCCAAATTTTTTAAACTTAAACCTCTTCTAAGGCCACTTCTTCAAAATAGACTCACCCAGGCTGTGGTATTTTGTGGAAGAGTCACACTCAAGGGGCCAAAGAGCCACATGTGGTTTGTGAACTGCAGTTTGCCTACCAAGGGTTTGCACATGTGTCAAACACAAGGCCCGCGGGCCAAATCCAGCCCGCCAGGCCTTGCAATGTGGCCCGCACCACGCTGTCATCACTGCACTCCGCTGTCAGTTTATGACATTGTCAGTTTATGACTGTTCAGTAAACCATTCGGCCCGCGATTTAGGCTGGATTTTAGATTTTGGCCCCTTCTCTGATTGAGTTCGACACCCCTAGTAAGGTATTGAGCTTGGCTTGTGGGGAAGGTTTTCAGAGGAAGGAAGTTAAATATGAGTGTTACTGGCAAAAAGGAGGTAGAGGTTGTCTGTCTGCCAGTCCATTAATCTGTCTCTTTCTATCCAATTGTCTATTCATCTATTTGTGGGTGTTTCTGTATCTATATTTGTGGGTGTTTCTGTATCTATCTGTATGTATATTTACATTGGGATGGTTTAGGAGGAAGGACAGGTTGGTTTGGACCAGAGCATCCCACTGAGAAGTATATATACAGGTCATGGGTAAACCAGGAGAATCACACTGACCATGTGGGAGTCTCAATTTTCCAGGGAAATGGTCAGTCCTTTCATTGAGAGGATTCTGGTAGTGGCAGGATGCCCCCTATCCCAGATCCTGCTAGTGCTCCTCTCATCTTGGGCTCTTTCTGACAGAGAAAGAACAAGAGATCAGCTGCTGATCTTCTCATCCAAGCCTGTTCCACCTCCTGCCTTCCCTGTCTCTGGTTTTGCTTTTTCAGCTCTTCAGTTTGACTGATGGGAGAAAAATTAAATTGAATTCTCTGCCTAGAGGCGGATTCAGATGAGCAGAAAGAGCAGGCTCCTATTCATTAAAGGCCTTGGGTTAGCTGCTTTGTCTCTCAATCTAGTAAGTTGCTGAGTCTGAAACAAATTTTATTCTATCAGGAGCTGGATCTTTGAAGACTTTCCATTTGTGCATGTGTTCATCCATTTCTTCATTCATTCATTCATTCATTCATTCAGTAAAAGTATATCAATTACCTGTTATGCTTAAAACACCAAACTGGGCTTACAAAGGTTTAAAATGCCAAGAAGAGTGAAAGACATGAATTCAGACAACTACACTGCCATGCAATATACACCATAATATTAATACCAGTTATCTCTGTAATGGTGAGCTTGTAGGAAATTGGTACTTTCTGATTTTGGTTAACTAATTTTTTTAAATTATTGTGAATATGTATTACTTTAATAATTGAAAAATTAAAGCTCTACCACTCAAATAGAGATAAAGCACATAGGCAGCCATTCAATAATAAGTAATAGAAGAATATTTAATGATATGAAAATGTTCATAATATGTAATTTTTTTAGGATAAATTCTATAATTGTGTAATTTTATAATTTATTGTTAAATTTTATAAAAAAATAAAATATAGCTGAAACCAGTTTGGCTCAGTGGATAGAGCATCGGCCTGCAGACTGAAGGGTCCCAGGTTTGATTCCGGTCAAGGGCATGTACCTTGGTTGCGGGCACATCCTTAGTAGGAGGTGTGCAGGAGGCAATTGATCAATGTTTCTCTCTCATAGATGTTTCTAATTCTCTATCCCTCTCTCTTCCTCTCTGTAAAAAAATCAATAAAATATATTTAAATAATTTATATATATATATATATATATATATATATATATATATATATATTACAAAACCCAAGTTTTTAAACTTATACATTTATAATAATAATTTCTTAATATAAAAATTATATTTATCTCTAAAACCACCTTTTAAAGACCCAAGAAGTAAAATTCTAATTTTCTTAAAAGGATTAGAATTAAACAAGGCAAAATGGGATTTTTAATAAAATGGTATTTCGCAGGTATTATCAGGAATAGTGGTGAATCTGTCCTTGGACAGGCAGAGTATTGGCTCACATGTTTATATAATCCTGCATGGCCTCAAACCAATGTGCTGCATGTAACTTTAAATCAAAGAGTATTTCCCAACAATAAATATTTTTAAAAGCAGTTCTTGCTTATGTAAAGTTACATATACAAGACCAAGTTGTCCTTCATATCCCACATCATGAAGGCCCTCCTGCACGGACATCAGTCTTGACCTTTACCACAGAGCTATCCAGATCCTCTCCTTCCCCTATATGCCACGGTCTCATATCCTTTAACAAGCACATCTTCAGTAGCAACATGCACAGAGCTCTAAATGAATCATCAGAACAGCTGGAAAATATGAAAGAACATGCTCTTTTCCTTATTGATTCAGTTATTAGTTCCCTAATTACATCAGCCTGCCAGGGAAAAGCATCTGATAGCTGAAGAACTAAAGAGGCAATTTAATCAATGTAATAATATTCCACAGGAAGAACAAATTGTATCTGAAAAGCTTAAGTGAGAAAAATAATATGATTGCATTGGGAGGTTGTAGGTTGAATTGTGTCTCCTTGAAAAATATATGTTGAATCCCTGACGCCAGTATCTCAGAATTCAACCTTATTTGAAAATCAGATTACAATAAGGTCACAGTGAGCCCTAATCCAAAACAACTGATACCCTCATAAGGAAAAAAATTTTTAGTCATGGAGACAGACAGGCACAGAGGGAAGGCAGTGTGAATGCATGCGGAGAGAAGGCCATGCAAAGATAGAGGATTGCAGTGATGTGTTTAAAAGCCACGGGATGTCAAACACTGATGAAAAGTCACCAAAAGGAACAAGAAAAGAACTTCCCTATAGGCTTTAGAGGGAGGATGATCTTACCCAACACATTGATTTTGGACTTCCAGCCTCCTGAACTGTGGGACAATAAACTTCTATTGTGCAAAGTCACCAGTTGGTGGCATATTGTTACAGCAGCCATAGGAAACTGGTACTGGCATCTCACACCAACCACTGGGAGTAATTGTGGCAAATCTTGCCACATTTCTGTTGGGTTTTTTTTGTGTGTTTTGTGTGTGTGTGTGTGTGTGTGTGTGTGTGTGTGTGTAATCTCCGCACTTATCATTTAGTGGTCAGCCCAGAAGTCTGGTTTAGGGCAGGTTGTTGAATCTGTGGTTAAAGTCCACTCTCGTTTGCCAGTATTTCCCTATCTTATGCATTTTCACTGCAATCCCTAAGGATATATATATATATATATATATATATATATATATATATATTAAAGAATAAATAACCATATGGTGGCAACCAGACATATTCAGGAAAGGCCACAAAATATACATTTTTATGGCAGTTTTTGGTGCTCCAGCCAGATTCCCTAGAGCCAGCAGATCTCCCATGTGGAGGGAAGGATGGTTAGAAACTCTTTTACATAAAAGCTTTCCCCTCTAGGCAAATTCAAACTTAATGCATAACTGTCCTAATTTTTCCCCCTCAAAACCCACGGAGTTTAGGTAGCATTATGCTGAATTGTGGTCCTGAGAATTTTGTCTCTCAAATAAAATTAGGCTAATTTCTGCTCAAAATATAAAGAACTCTACACATCTTTCCTTGGTAGCCACAGGGCAGGTGGGAGGGCTTGCCTGGACTCTATAGGGCCACAGAGCAAGTGGGAGAGCTTAGCTGGGTGCTGTAGGGCTTCAGGGAGAATTCCTTGGGCTGGGGTAGTTGGAGAGAAACGAAGGTCACACAGTAACAAAGACTTCATTAAACATGTGCCTCTAGTTCCTTCCTCAGACATTCTCCAAGAAATCCATCTCTGGATAGCTGGTGGGGATAACCACACCCAATGTCCCTCTAAGCTCTGGGTACATAAGAACTTCTGTCCCCAGCAACCATTTTCCTTTGCCCCAAGAAGATAAGACATCTAAATCATAAAAACATTATTTAAAAATATATACATTCACCTAGTTACGCCATTCTTTTGTGACCATTGTTTTTCCCTTTTGGAAGATTTCTCGCCATAGAGGTTTGATCTCTCCCAGATGGCTTATATCATTCATGTCTTCACTCAACAAATATTGATCAAATGTCTATTAAGAAGAATTGTTCTATGGGTTTAGGGTACATCAGGGAACCAAACAGACAAAAAGTCTCTGGAGCCTTACATTCGAATGGAGATCAAAAACTTAAATGATTGACCTCAAATCCATAGTGTGTATATATAAAAAACTTGTAAGAAAAATACTACCATATTTGTAACCAGTCCATTTTGCTGGCACTTAAAACATTAAGGAAATGTATTTGATTACCCAGGAAGATTTTCCCCGTCTATATTGAAACACTTGGCTATCTTTGTTTTCCTGCTTTTCTTAGAGTTCAAAAAATGTTTCACTTTTCTTTCAGATCTAAGAAAAACACATGTAAGTCAGTTAATTCTCTGCAGAAGATGTTTCACCACAATGCTGGGGAGAAACAGGCAACCCAAAGAGCTCTTATGAACATGAGAGCCAGTATGATCAGGATCTATACTTTTCCAAAGGACTCTGAAATTTCCAATTTTGTATGGGAAGTCTACATATTTTAAAATTTTGGTTAAAAAATTTAAATATACTGAAGGAGTGGTCAGTTCTGCTGGGTTGGGTGCTGAGCCATGAGCTGAGTCATAATGAATGAGTAGAAACTGGCCTGACGGATAAGTTCCCCCAACACACTGCAGCTAACAAAAGTGAAAAATTCTGGTCATTAGGGAAGATGTTGGAAATAAAACAGAAACATTATCTCATTCTCCTACAAAAGTACAGTTTACTTGGCCCTGGCTCAGTGAACATTGGTCTAATTACCACATCTGAAAGGAGAATGAGCAGAGATGGAGAAGGATCCAAATGATTCAAGAGGAAGAAAAGGTGCCCAGCCAGCATGGTTCAGCAGGTGAATATCTACCTATGAACCAAGAGGTCACAGTTCAATTATGATCAGGGCACATGCTCTGGTTTTAGGCTCAATCCCCAGTTGGAGGTGTGCAGGAGGCAGCCAAACGATAATTGTCTCTCATCATTTGTGTTTCTATATCTTTTTCCCTCTCCTTTCCTCACTGAAATCAATATATATATATATATATATATATATATATATATATATATATATATATATATATCATCAAAGAAACAAACAAACAAAAAATTTCAGGTAATCTCTTTAAATAGATTAGAGGCCCCTAGATAAGAGGAATCCCATCTGAAATATTGGTGACCCCTCACAGACACTGCCATTGGGCTGACAAAATAGAAATAGAATAATGCACTTTTATAACTGGCAGTGGCCTTAGAGATCATCAGAACCATTCTTCCATACATGGGGAATCTAAGGCTCAGAGAACCCAAATGACTTGCCTAATGTCACACAGCCAGTTAGTAGTGGAGCAGGAATTCAAACCCAGGGTCCAGATTTCCACCTCAATGCTCTTTTGTTTTTGCTGCATGGAGCTTTTTTTGTTAACTGCTTGATTTTAAAAGAAAAACAAGTTAATATATCCTCACAGGAATAATGGCTCATTTGGGTATGATATACATGAATAACACTGCACCCTGAATGTAACTAGCACTTGTATTAAGAAATCATTTTCACAATTCATTTTATCCTCTTTTATATTGAAGAGCATTTTTCTGAGCTAACAGTCACATAAAATAATCTTACAATTTACATAGTATTTACCAAAATCCATTCTTCTGTCTTCATAGTCCTATTCTCTTGACCATTTTCCATAGCAATCAGATTCTATTCAGTTTTATACATTACTATTCAGAAACATCTCATATTAAGCAATACCCTTTCAACATAAATGTTGGTATTCCTTTGTGAGCTGACTTTATTTATTCTGATCCACCACCACCCCCCCCCCCTTCACCTGCATTTTCTCTCACCTTAATGTTTTGGTTTAACATCACAACATTTTATTAACATCCACTTTATTGCATAGTACTATCCTGGACTTTTCACTATGTCTAATTTGTTTTTAACTCTTTTTCAAGTTCAGATCTGTTTTTCTTTTCCAAAGGCCTGGATCTACTAGTAAAACAGGAGAGACCTTAAATCTCTCACTTTTAAGTCATTTATTTAAGTTACTATTTCTAAATATCAAAAAAATAATTACACCTGGTTTAAATTTCAAAGAAATGAAGACTTTACTCTCCCCAGCATATGAAACACCATTTGAAATGTATCTCCAGGTGAAATTTGAAATGTACTTATCTTTGTAGTACTAACATATGGCCAGGAAATATAAGAGATCATTCAAACTCAAGATATTAAAGAAAAAATAGTGTGTACTTTAAAGGCTATTCTTTCAGTGAAATAAGAAAAAAAATGGGGAAAACTAATTATGAAGGATTTTCCTGGACATTAATTTGTGTATATGCTGTCTGGTTCAATTAACACTGTTTGATGGTTATTTCTGTCCACACTTCCTGGAGGAAAACGCAGAGGTCCCATTGGCTTTATGAGCTTGCTCAAGATCCCAAGGCTAATTCCAGAACATCTGATTCCAAAATCAGTGCTCATTCTAACACACCTAGCTGCCATTGAAAATAAAGGTTTTCAAGACAATGGCCTGAATTATTAAAGAGCCTAAGCTATATGAAAAGCTGTAGAAACTTGGGGGTTTTGGCTCATAAGAAACTGACCAATGAACAAAGAGGTTTATAACTGTTTTAAAATATGGAAAAACATTGTGGAAGGACAATGAGGCTTTCCTCTGGAATACATCAAAAGGCAGACACAGGTCCAAAAGATCAAATATAGATGGAGTAAATGTCGGCTTGATAGATGAAATACCATTCTAATGAAAAGAACCCCCTGAGGCGGGAAGAAGCTGCCTTACATGGCAGCAAGTTCTCCAGGGAGTTACATGGGAGAGCATTTGATCAAGGTGATCCTGTCAGGAAACTGAATTGTCAGACAGGATTTAAACCAATGAGTTCCTAGGCCCCTTCCGATTTTGGATTCTTCATCCAAGAGCAATAATTCTAGGAATAGAAGGAGAGGACTCTAGCCAGTAGTCTAAAAGCTGCGAAAGCGCTCTTAGCATAAGAAAGGCTGGTTGGGAGCTTGAAGATGGCGACCGAACAGATGGACTTGTTCTGACCCCGGTCCCAAAACAGATAGAAGCAACATCTGAGTCGCTCAGGGAATGTTGATTAGCAGATCACTCTAGGAAGGTAAGGAAGTGTCCGCTGGACAATTTTTCCTGACCAAGCGGCCAGCACTCCCGACTTCTCCCGGAGCTCCGGGCTCGGCGCAAAGGCGGCGCCACCCTACCAGGAAGGGAGCAGCTTCTCTGAGGCCTGGAAAACCCACAGCCGAGGAGTCCATCGAGCACCTGTGGCGCCCCGATCGGAGCAAGCGCGTGGATTCAAGGAAGCTCTTCAACCACCCACAGAAAGTGTTGTATTTTGCACCTATAAATTAACGCAAGAGAAAGAACACCACATAACCAGACATCCTGAAAAGAGATACCATGGGAAGACAAAGAAACACCCCACAAATGAAAGAAAAGCAGGCATCACCAGAAAAGGAAGTAAACGAGCCAGAGGCAAGCAGCCTACCAGAGCAAGAGTTCAGAATAATGATTATTGGTTGGCTAAAAAGAATGGAAGAGAAATTTGACAATAACCAAGAAGAAATGAGGAAGAACCATCAGGAATTGAGGAAGAACCAAGAAGAAATGAAAAATGACATCGCTACCATGAAGAACTCAATAGAAAGCATCAAGAGTAGACTAGATGAAGCGGAAGACCGCATCAGTGAGCTAGAAGACAAGATGGAAAAAAATACCCAATTAGAGCAGCTTCTAGAAAAAAAGATTAAAAAGCAGGAGGAGAGCCTACGGGAGCTTTGGGACATTACAAAACAAAATAATATTCGAATAATAGGGGTTCCAGAAGGAAAGGAAACTGAGGTAGACGTGGAAAAAGTATTTCAAGAAATAATGACAGAAAACTTTCCTGAGATAGAGAAGAAAAAACCCACACAAATCCAAGATGCTCGCAGAGTCCCAAGCAAAATGAATCCCAGAAGACAGACGCCAAGGCACATTATAATTAAAGTGGCAAACAACAACGACAAAGTAAGAATCTTAAAAGCAGCCAGAGAGAGACAGAAAGTTACTTACAAAGGAACCCCCATCAGACTAGCAACTGATTTCTCAACAGAAACATATCAGGCCAGAAGGGAATGGGATGAAATATACAAAGTCATGCAAAGGAAGGGTTTGAATCCAAGAATACTGTACCCAGCAAGACTATCAATCAAAATTGAAGGGGAAATCAGGAGCTTCACAGACAAAAAAAGACTGAAGGAATTTATCTCCACCAAACCAGCAATGCAAGAAATGCTAAAGGGTCTACTGTAAAAATAAAGAAATAGGAATTGAAGAAGGAACATGGGTATAGAATAAAAATGCCATCAAATGAGTACCTATCAATAATAACCTTAAATGTAAATGGATTAAATGCTCCAATCAAAAGACATAGGGTGTCAGATTGGATAAGAAAACAAGACCCTTACATCTGTTGCCTACAAGAAACCCACCTCAGAAAAAAAGATGCACACAGACTGAGGGTGAAGGGATGGAAAAAAGTTTTCCAGGCAAATGGAAAGGAAAGAAAAGCTGGGGTAGCAATACTTATATCTGACAAATTAGATCTCAGAGTGAAGGACATAACAAGAGATAATGAAGGCCACTTCATAATACTAAAGGGTACAATCCAACAAGAAGAAATAACCCTGGTAAATATTTATGCACCCAATACAGGAGCACCCAAATACATAAAAAAACTGCTGGAGGACATTAAGGGAGAGATTAATAGCAATACAATCATAGTAGGAGATTTTAATACCCCACTGTCACCCTTCGACAAATCATCTAAACAAAAAATCAGCAAAGAAATATCAATCCTAAACGACTCACTAGACCAGATGGAATTAATTGACATCTTTAGAACATTCCACCCCAAAGCCACAGAATATACATTCTTCTCAAGTGCACATGGGACATTCTCAAAGATAGACCACATTTTGGGACATAGGCAAAGTCTCTTCAAATTCAAGAAGATAGAAATCATATCAAGCATCTTCTCAGACCATAGTGGCATAAAACTGGAAATTAATTACAATAAAAATAATCCAAAGAAATCAAATACATGGAGACTAAACAACATGCTATTAAACAAGGACTGGGTTACCAGAGAAATCAAGGAAGAAATTAAAAACATCCTGGCAACAAATGACAATGAAAACACAACAATCCAAAATCTATGGGACACAGCAAAAGCAGTTTTGAGAGGGAAGTTCATATCCTTACAAGCCTATTGCAAAAAACTAGAAAAAATGGTAACAGATGAACTAACTCTACAACTCAAAGAGTTAGAAAAAGAGCAACAAGAAAAGCCCAGTGTAAGCAGAAGGAAGGAAATAACAAAAATCAGAGCACAGATAAATGACATAGAGACCAAAGAAACAATACATAAGATCAACAAAACCAAGAGCTGGTTCTTCGAAAGGATAAACAAGATTGATGGACCTCTAGCCAGGCTAACCAAGAAACAAAGAGAGAGGACCCAAATAAACAAAATCAGAAATGAAAGAGGTGAAATAACAACAGACCCCACCGAAATACAACAGATTGTTACAAAATACTACGAACAACTCTATTCCAACAAACTAAACAACCTGGAGGAAATGGACATATTCCTAGAAAAATACAAACTGCCAAAACTCAATCAGGAAGAATCTAAAAATCTCAATAGACCAGTGACGTGGGAAGAAATTGAAACCGTCATCAAAAAGCTTCCAGCAAACAAAAGCCCAGGGCCAGATGGCTTCACAGGAGAGTTTTACCAAACATTCAAGGAAGAACTAAAACCTATCCTCCTCAGACTATTCCAAAAAATCCAAGAGGAAGGAACACTTCCGAACTCCTTCTATGAAGCCAACATCACCCTAATACCAAAACCAGATAAAGACAACTCAATGAAAGAGAATTACAGGCCAATATCCCTCATGAACATAGATGCCAAAATCCTCAACAAAATTCTAGCAAATCGACTCCAGAAGAACATCACAAAGATCATACACCATGACCAAGTAGGATTTATTCCAGGAATGCAAGGATGGTACAATATCCGCAAATCAATAAACGTGATACATCACATAAACAAATTGAAAGATAAAAATCATATAGTCATATCAATTGACGCAGAAAAAGCATTTGACAAAATCCAACACCCTTTCCTGTTAAAAACTCTTAAAAAGGTGGGAGTACAAGGATCATACCTCAACATAATAAAAGCTATATATGATAAACCCACAGCCAACATTATACTCAATGGGCAAAAACTAAAACCATTCCCTCTAAGAACAGGAACAAGACAGGGATGCCCACTCTCGCCACTCCTGTTTGACATAGTTCTGGAAGTACTAGCCATTGCAATTAGACAAGAGGAGGAAATAAAAGGCATCCAAATTGGAAAAGAAGAAGTAAAGTTATCCTTATTTGCAGATGACATGATATTGTACATAAAAAACCCAAAAGACTCCATTAAAAAACTAATTGACTTAATAAATGAATTTGGCAACGTAGCAGGATATAAAATTAATGCCAAGAAATCCATGGCATTTCTATACACCAACAGTGAAACTACAGAAACAGAGGCTAAAAAAGCAATTCCATTCACCATCGCACCAAAAAAATTAAGATACCTAGGAATAAATTTAACTAAAGAAATAAAGGACCTATTTGCGGAAAACTACACGACACTGAAAAAAGAGATAGAGGAAGATGTAAGGAGATGGAAGAACATACCATGTTCATGGATTGGTAGAATCAACATCATCAAAATGTCCATACTTCCTAAAGCAATCTATAGGTTCAATGCACTCCCCATTAAAATACCAACGACATATTTCACTGACCTAGAAAGAACTCTCCAAAAGTTCATTTGGAACAATAAAAGACCCCGAATAGCCACAGCAATTCTGAGAAAGAAGAGTAAAGTAGGAGGGATCTCAATACCAGACTTCAAACTATACTACAAAGCCACTGTTCTCAAAACAGCCTGGTACTGGCACAAGAACAGACAAATAGATCAATGGAATAGAATTGAGAACCCAGATATCAACCCAAATCACTATGCTCAATTAATATTTGACAAAGGAGGCACGAATATACAATGGAGTCAAGACAGTCTCTTCAATAAATGGTGTTGGGAAAATTGGACAGACACATGCAAAAGAATGAAACTAGATCACCAACTTACACCATTCACAAGGATAAACTCAAAATGGATACAGGACTTAAACATCAGACGGGAAACCATAAAAATACTAGAAGCATCCACAGGTAGCAAAATCTCAGACGTATGCCAAAATAACTTCTTCACTGATACTGCCCCTAGGGCAATGGAAGCTAAAGAGAAAATAAACAAATGGGACTACTTCAAAATAAAAAGCTTTTTTACAGCAAAAGAAACCATCAATAAAACAACAAGAAAGCCCACGGTGTGGGAGATCATATTTGCAAATATTACCACTGATAAAGGTTTAATCTCCAACATTTACAGACAGCTTATACAACTAAATAAAAGGAAGATGAATGATCCAATTAAAAAATGGGCAATGGACCTAAACAGAATATTTTCAAAAGAAGACAGAAGGAAGGCCAAAAGGCACATGAAAACATGCTCAAAGTCACTAATTATCCGAGAGGTGCAAATCAAAACAACAATGCGGTACCATCTCACACCTGTCAGAATGGCCAACATCAGCAAATCAACAAACGACAAGTGTTGGCGAGGTTGCGGAGAAAAAGGAACCCTCGTGCACTGCTGGTGGGAATGCAGACTGGTGCAACCACTGTGGAGAACAGTGTGGAGTTTCCTCAAAAAACTGAAAATGGAACTCCCATTTGACCCAGTAATCCCACTTCTAGGAATATATCCCAAGAAACTAGAAACACCAATCAGAAAGGATATATGCACCCCTATGTTCATAGCAGCACAATCTACAATAGCCAGAATTTGGAAACAGCCTAGGTGCCCGTCAGCAGATGATTGGATCCAAAAACTTTGGTACATCTACACAATGGAATACTATGCTGCCATAAAGAAGAAGGAATTCTCATCATTTGCAGCAACCTGGATGGAATTGGAGAACATCATGCTGAGTGAAATAAGCCAATCAACGAAAGAGAAACACCACATGACCTCACACATCGGTGGATGATAAAGATCTTTATAAACTGATGAACCAAGAGACAGATATAGAGAAAGTAAAGCAACAGGCAGACTGTCAAATTACAGTGGGGAGGGTAGGGATATCAGGGGGAGATAATAGATCAACCGAAGGACTTGTATAAATGCATATAAGTACAACCAATGGACATAAAACTATGGGGAGGGAGGGGATGTGTGGGAGGGAGGGAGGGGGGCAATAAAAAAAAAATCAAGAAAATATGTAAAAAATAAATAAATTAAATAATTCTAGGAATAGAATCAAGGGAATAGTCACCATCGATGTTCCCTAACATGGAAAAAGCTGGCAAATAAACCTTTTTTTAAAGGCTCTGAAATGTTCTGAGAAAGGCCCATGACTGTGTGGTAGACTTTGGTGGATTCATTTATTTTTTTAAAAAATATATTTTATTGATTTTTTACAGAGAGGAAGGGAGAGAGATAGAGAGTTAGAAACATCAATGAGAGAGAGTCATCGATCAGCTACCTCTTGCACACCCCCTACTGGGGACCTGCCTGCAACCAAGGTACATTCACTTGACAGGAATCGAACCCAGGACCCTTCAGTCCGCAGGCTGAAGATCTATCCACTGAGACAAACCGGTTTTGGTTGGTGGATTCATTTAGCTTCCCTATATCTACTGCCTTTGTAAAGGGATTTCCAGCTCCTCCCTTCAAAAGCAAGAATTTATTTGCTCACATCTTGAATTGAGGTTGTCTGCCTTCCTTGTTTTGGCATCAGAACACAGTGGAAATAAATGTTTCAGCTCTGAGCGTAGCTCCTAAGAAACAGGCATTTCCAATCCTTTGAAATGCTGTCACCCCCAGGTAAACAACCTGATGGAGGGTGAGAAAGCACATAGAAAAGAATCCAGGTATCCCAATGGAGGCCATCTCTGACTAGGATACAGCCAGCTGAGTTCTAAACATAAGAGAAAGCCCAGCTAAGATCAGCACAGCTGCCCAATCAACTACAACTGACCACAGATCCATAAATAAATCTAGGTGAGACCAGAAATACCACCCAACTAACCCACAGAGATAATCAATAATGAAATTTACTATTTTAAGCCTCTAAGTTTAGGAAGAGTTTGTTACACAGCATTAGCTAGCTGATACAAGGACTAGAGTCTTAGCTCTATCAGTGACCTAACTGGGCTGTTTTGAGTAAGAGTTTAATCTGAGTATTTTTATATAAATATGATGAATGGCTTTCTCCTAAAGAATGGCTCTCAAATTTCAAAGTTATCATGATACCTGTTTAAAATGTACATTCCAAGGACTCCTCCAAAACTCTGATTCAGGGGTCATCAGCTGACCCCAGAAATCTGCATTTTAACAAGTTAGATTATTCTAATGTAGATATAAATGCTAAGGGCCACATATTAAGAAACTCTGTTCTAGATAATTTTTAGGGAAGCTAGACATTTATGACTAAGCTCACTCCCCTGTCTTTACAAGTAAACCTCTCTTCCATCACAGATAGACAATGTCCAGCTGCATGTTTGGAGTTCATTAGAGACAGGAGAACCACAAGCTTGTTCTAGGGCCCATTAGGGAAAAGTGATTTGACCTATGTCTAACACCTTTTGACTCATGTGAACCCACTCCTAGCTTCATCCAGCCATGGCCTTGACAAAGGGGATGGACAGACTGTTTCCATTCAAAACATTCTGACCAACTGCCAGGGCTGGAGCTCAATTAAATAGCAAAAAGCATAGCTTCAGCTAAAAAGCACAGTAACAGCTGGACTGTGTTCCCTGAAAGTACAATGCATTTATTACACAGATAATTAGACTTCCCTCTAGATACAAAGTGTTATGGTCTGTGCATTAAGCAAAAGAGACTCACTGAAGTCTGGATATCCCTGCCTACAGCTCTCAAATGGGGCTGATCCTTGGGTTCTAAAATGGGGTGGAGGTTAGAAGGCAGCAACTGCTTTGAGGGTCTTCTGTTCATGGCTTCTACCAATATAAATCAGTGGCTCTAATCTCTTCACTCTCAGCATCACCATTATGGCTTGTCTCATTTTCGGTTCTTATAAGTGTATTTCTAGTATCACATGATCTCACTCATCTAGGGGAAATAATGAACAACATAAACTGATGAACAAAAACAGACCCAGAGACAGGAAAGAATCGATCAGACTGTCAAACCTCAGAAGGAAGGTAGGGGAGGGTGGGGGAAAGGTAGAGAGATCAACCAAAGGATTTGTATGCATGCATATAATCTAACCAGTGGCCACGGACAACATGTGGGTTGGGGCATATGTGGGGAGGGTTTTGGATGGGAATGGGGGAACAAGGACAATTATGTGATACCTCAATCAATAAAGAAATTTAAAAAAAAACTGGGAGTTTTCAATGATACTGATGCCTGGGCCCCATCTCAGAAATATTAAATCAGAAACTTTCAGAACAGACTACTTGGGCATAGGTATTTTTAAAGCTCCCCAGGTGATTCTAATGCATAGATAGGATTGAATACTAATTGGTCTAAAGTGGAAGTTGAAATTTATGATTTTTTTTTATCCACTGATTTTTGCAAGGAAACGTTGACTGGAATATAGCCATACTCATTCAGAGCTGAGTTGTTGCAACAGAGAACATATGGCTGGCAAAACCTCACATATTTACTGCCCAGTCCTTCACAAAAAGTGTCCACCCCACACTTATGCACTGATCTCTAATACCAGTTAAGAGGGCCTGACAGGAGTTTTATCCTGAGTGCCTTCTGGCTTCATTTTGCAACCCTTTATCCAACAACAGAAGCTCAAAATACGTAAGGAGAAAAAGATGTCTAACAAGTACTAAGTGTCAGGAACTAAGTTAAATAGTTTGCATTCTCTCATTTAGTCCCTACAACTACCCTGTAGAGAAATCCATTACCATTCCATTATCTGCCCTCTATGGAGTAGAAAACAAGATCTGGAAAGGACTAAGTCACTTGACCAAAAACACCAAGTCATTATATAGGTCAGATGCCAATGAGGCTGTCTGATTCCATGCCCATGTACTCAATAACCACACAGCCAAGATTCACAACATGGAAACATGGAACTTCTGAGCCAGGCTGTAGTGTGAACTTGGGCAGGCCACTGCAAGGGTTGGGGATGGGGGGTGGGTTTCTATGAACCTCCCTTAAGAGCTATGGTGAGATTAGGAATAGCATAATGTCTAATAAAATTAAAATATTTAGCAGAGTGAAATAATTATTTTGTAAGATTTCTTTTCTTGAGTCACTCTCTTTTTTAAATAGTATTTTTAAAAATATATTTTATTGACATTTTACAGAGAGGAAGGGAGAGGGACAGAGAGTCAGAAACATCAATGAGAGAGAAACATTGATCAGCTGCCTCCTGCACACCCCCTACTGGGGATGTGCACGCAACCAAGGTACATGCCCTTGACCGAAATCAAACCTGAGACCTTTCACTCCACAGGCTGATGCTCTATCCACTGAGCCAAACCAGTTTCGACTCTTGAGTCATTCTTAACTATATTTTATTAATTGTTTCATCCTTGTGCTCAATCGGTAATTTAGTGAGCACCTTCCATTACCCAGGCATGGTTCTAGGTGCTAAGGATACAGCTGAGAACAAGATGCCAGAAAACCCCATTTTCAGATTCCTGGCTTCATGGAGTTTTCATGGTAGTGGGGAAATTGAGCAATAAACAATTAGGTATTTATATATTCATACATAAAAAACAAATGTGTGTGTGCTTTTATTTACAGTGGATCCTCATTATTCATAGTAGTAATGGTCTTCAGAGTCAGAGCAAACATGATGTAGCAAATACAAAACCTTGCTCCTAGTGGAAATGCAAGGTTAGGTTCCTGTGGGTCTGGGGTCATAATACAGGGTAGGCAAAATAGTTTACAGTTACTCATATTCTATATAGTATTAAAAGGCCAATATGCAAATCAACTGAACAGCAGAACGACTGGTCACTATGACACACACTGACCATCAGGGAGGAGATGCTTGATGCAGGAGCTGCCGCCTGGTGGTCACTATGCTCCGACAGGGGGAGTGCTGCTCAGCCAGAAGCCTGGCTCACAGCTGGCCAGCACAGCAGCGGTGGCAGGAGCCTCTCCCATCTCCACAGCAGCATTAAGAACCCCTAGGAGGACATGACTGTGACAGGGCACTGGTCAGGCTGAAATAGCCCCCTACCCCCATGCATGAATATCGTGCACTGGGCCTCTAGTGGGAGATAATACAATAATTAATAAGTGAACAATACAAGAATAAACTGTTTTGAGTACTCACAAGTGTAAATCTATTTTTGCGAACACCTGGATTTTCATCAAAA
Organism: Pipistrellus hanaki; assembly: GCF_964339955.1. Lineage (NCBI taxonomy): Eukaryota > Metazoa > Chordata > Mammalia > Chiroptera > Vespertilionidae > Pipistrellus > Pipistrellus hanaki. Next base: position 41,285,013 of record NC_140516.1, on the reverse strand, counting down.
AATCAATACACAACCTTGTTTTAGGTGTGGTTCTTTTAAAAAACACATTATTTAATATGTGTTGTTAATTCATTGACATTGGCCTCCTGGCTAGTAGCACTATAACTCATATCTGAAGACAGCTTAGCTAATGCTTGCATTTACAACCTCAGGCATGTCACGGCCTCTGGCCCTTAGGACTCTGGACAGCCCCCTGACACTGTACTTGGGGGCCATTTTTAACAGTGAATACACCCCCCCCCCAAAAAAATAGCCAAAACTATAAAAAATACGACATAAAATAGATCATGAAAAGGACAATTTCTCACAGTATGAGAACTAAAACAATAAAGCAGGCAGTCACTTTGTTAAGCCTCAGCTGAGAACATGTTGAGAAATTTGGCCAACTCAAATGTTTTGCCACTCTTTCTTGTCCATGGATGACTACACACATATTTTGAGTTGCTGGCAAGTATATCTTAGCAAGTAGGTAAATTCTCAAATATGAAACCTGCCGATGATGAGGATGACTGTATGATATCATACAGAGATAATTTAAAAGAGATCAAAGCAGGATAAGAGGATAGAACATGACTAGTGGTACTGTTTTATGAAGGCAGCCAAAGAAGACCTCTTTGAATAGTTAACATTTGAGCAGAAACATGAATGAAATCAAAGGTGAGAGGAACACCCAAAGGAAAGTGACCTGTGATGGGAGAGCAGAAGTGAGTGGTGCATTAGAGGAGCATGCCACTCCAGACCAAAGTTGCTGGAGTAGTGAGCAGGAGGGAGGAGCATCTGGAGATGAGACATCAATGATGACATCATGTAATAGGCATGATAGGACCTTGGGCTTCCTTCTCTACACATGGACATATACAGAGGGGTTTGAGAAGCTGGTCACAGGCCAATTTAAGTCTTAAATCTGCTCTATAGAGAGCAGGACATGGGTCACCCAAAGGGAGAACCTGAGAGAATAGAGAAGAGATCACTGAGGTGGTCCAGGGAAGGGGTAGTGGCTTGACCTGGCAGACAAGTAGTGGAGTTGGGATGGTGGAGGGATTTGCAAAACATTTTGTAGGCAATACCAGTAAGATTTGATACTGGAATGGCTGTCAAGTCTGAGAGTGCATGAGGGCTTACACAGAACTCAGATTTGGACTCAGTCCACTGAGTAGAGGAAGAAGATGAGAGAATTGATTATATTCAGGATATATTTTGAAGGTATAAGTGACAAGATTTACTATTGTGTTGGAATTGGAACTGGTTTTGAGATAAAGACCCCCCTAAGATTTGGAGGTATAATCTGCAATTCAAATCTGGGAAGGAATGAGTGTGTGAAGATTTCATGAGTTGGTGGCATGAATTAGCTTACTCTTCTTTATATGCTTTATATGTGTGTTTATATGTGTGAGAGAGTGTCTCACAGACAGACAGGAAGACAGAAGAAAGAAAATTATAATGAAGTCATAAAAACTCATATTTATATATTACCCATTGTGTCTTCTGCTAAGTGTAAAGCTAAGGCAAAAACATAACTCTCCAGAGGAGCTTGAAATCTAACAGGGGAAACTAACAAGTAAACAAGTGATTATTTTTAAATTTTCAAACAGGTTCTGCAGTCAAAGAGTGTCGAGCAGGGCCCACGTCTGCACAGAAAGAACACTGGTGTGAGATCCAAAAATCCTAATCTGTAGAAACTCCAATTTCTTCAAAGAATTACCCGAGGAAGGATGATTTTCCTGGTCTCTGAAGCAGGCTTTCAGGAGTTTCAACTCCGGCAGCTCAGCTGATGATTCAATTGCTGCTAGAATCTCCTTGGGAAAAGGCTTATGAGAAATCTACCTGGGCAGGCCAATAGCCACCATAACGCTAAGTGCCACATAAATGTCTTCTTGCTCGGAGGACAGCGCACAGGGATCAGATCAGATGGCATCCCACACTCATTCATTCCCTGCTGAATCTGTCGGTACATGTGCTTGTTGCTTTTCAAGTGTAACCAAGAGCATCTCTTAAGGAGCAATGCCAACAAAACGAAAAGCCCTCAGCCAAGGGAATCGCCTCCTCAAACAAACAAAACACACAGTCCTCCAAGGTTTGAGCAAGGCCAAGGCGGGGAGAAGGGAGGGCAGATAGCTCTCTTGAGCAAAATCCCTGTTGAGGGCAGGATACTTTCCCTCTGAGTTTATTTTTACCTTCCTCTCTGGCCCCAGCGCTGGCAGAGATGAAACTGAAACATAAAACACAATTCCTTCCCTTAGCCCCCTCAGTACAGCAGTTATAGGTCAGCATTTTCAAAGAATTTACTTCAGAAGACCAAGAGGGACATAAACAGAGACAATATAAAAACTATAAAATCATTGCACTCCCAAAGCAGAGGTCCTCGACCCTACAATAGCAAAGAATGGTCCTTACCAGGCACAAATGCCTAGTTTCCTTACACATTCTGTCTGAAAATTCACGTTCAGAAAAAGCCGCCCTTTAATTCTTAAGTAGGCAGCTCCTGCACACGCCTTGATGACCTCTAGATAAATGCCTGGAGTAGAAACTCCATTCCGGTGGCTGTTTTGAAGAAAAATGAGTGGGAACTGGGGGCACTGAAGCTCCCCTGCACAGACAATGCAGAAGTTGTATTCCTTCAGGCAAAGAACAGCAAAGGAGACGGTCAGGCAAAGACCTAATCTCCTCTCCTCCACTGCTCCTGCCCCTATTCCATCCTTGTTCATGCAAACTTTGCATGTCAGGGCTGGGAGGGTCCCATGCAATCACTGCTGGGGTCCCCTCTGAAGCCAATAACCATGCGATGGGCTTCCATCTTTGTTTGACTGTAAAGTGGGCCCATAACCCTCCCATGTTGGCATTTCACATGCAAAGCACAATGAAAGCAGCAGTTAAATGCCCTCTCAGTTCCATCACTGGACACAAGAAAAGAATGCACAACCCTTTGAAGAAAACCCAGATATATCACCCATAAAATTACATAGGGCTATCCAATGTCCTCACACCAGAGTTTAGTGTCGTGTTACTGCCTATCACCTACCTAGTGTGAACCATACTTATATACAGATATCCCCCTCTGCCATTTTGTTTTCCATTTTGACTTGCCCGTTCCTGCACAAAGAACGCTAGACTCCAAAAGTTTTTCCACGACAGAGTCTGACTACAAAGATGAAATAACTAGACTGGAAAAGGCAGGCTGATCCTCCTTGCAATCGGGCCTCACCAGCTCAGTGCCTGCTGGGGGAAAGCATGTTGGAACTACTCTGCCTGTGAGTTGGCCTCCCAATTCCAACTGGACATTTTAGTTTAATAAACTCCTGCTATTTGTCTTCCCTGATTCTGTTCTTGTCCAGAGTCCATAATTTTGCAGAAACTTAAAATGTATTTTTCATTGCTTCTTCACTGCAGTGTGCTACAACTAGAGATGCCTCAGACTGATTTTCCAACCCTCTCCCTCCACCCCCACACACACTATCCCCAGGCAAAGGACAAAAGCTCCTATTGGGCATATCATTTGGATGTGCTCTCTCTCTGTGGCATGATTTATAGGAAGGCAGCCTCAATTACAGTTTCTCTTGCTCCTTGCATTGACAAAATGCTGAAAATACAGAATTGCCAAGATGGCACGGTACACAGCCTCTGACTCAAATAGCCTTCTGCCCACAGCCCCAGGCACACACACACACAAAAAGGCTACAGTGCCAAAAACAATTACTCAATCCATCAGTGCCAAAAAGCAGAAAACCAGAAGCTGTTTGCTTAACTCAGAAAGGTGGCCCCACCACCAGCACTCCCTTCTCTCCAACCAACATGGGGAACTCTGCTTGCTTTCTTCTGGCTGGGAGCTTAGAGGCAGCCACGGTCATGGGCCAAGCAATCTCCCACACAGCAGCCAGCAGACAGGGAATGGAGAGATTCAACAATAAATCTGCATGTGCATTTCTATTTCTAGCCCTGGTATCCTTGTAGTAATAAAACACATGAAATCAGTAACTGAAATAAAAACAAATACACCCATTTATCTATCAGCTTTGATTTCACTTTGATTGAGTTGAGACTGGTGAGAAATCCAAAATAGTGCTTCATCAGACAGGAGAGTGTGTGGGAATAGCCTGGAGGTGAAGGCAGAGGGCACCTTGATCTGTGCCACTGGCTGGTAGAAGAGGAAGCATATGAAAAACCAGGTCAGTCTTGGACTACCTCCCAACAGACATTCCAAACTTTTTTTATCCTGTCTCTTTAAAGTCTTTTTATAGCAGACTTAATTATCATGTGGCACCTCGGATAGCATTGTTTTAAGAGCACAATGTTTGAAAAAGGTGTTCAGAGGAAGTAACTGTCATTTCTGGCATCCCAAGTATACTTCAACCCACTTCACCATAGGAAAACTTGTAATGCTCTTTCTCCAACATCCCACTATGTCCAAATGGTTAAATGTCAAACTATGAACCAGGAGATCATGGTTGGATTCCTGGGAAGGGCATATACCAGGTTACAGGCTCTATCCCTTGTGTGGAGCATGCAGGAGACAGCCTCTCAGTGATTCTCATCAGTGATGTTTCTAGCTCCCTCTCCCTTTCTCTCCAAAATCAATAAAAATGTATTTTAAAAAAATTCTTAGAGGTCATCTCTTGACATTGAGCTATATTTTACTATCTTAACTATTTAAATTAAGATTTTAAAAATTAATAGACTTTTTAATTTTTTTAGCAGTTTTAGGTTTACAGAAAAATAAGTGGGAAGTACAGGTGGAGAGTTCCCACGTATCTCTCACCTCCCCACCATCATTAGCATCTTGCATTACTGTGGTACATCTGTTCTACTCGATGAGCCAATATTGATACATTCTTAACTAAAGTCCATAGTTTACATTAGGGTTTACTCTTTGTGTATACTCTATGGATTTTAACAAATGTATAATGACATGCATCCACTATTGTGATATGATACAGAACATTTTCACTGTCCTAAAAATCCTCTTTGCTCCTCCCATCCCCTGGCAACCACTGACTTTATTGTCTGGAGCTTTACCTTTTCCAGAATGGCATATAGTTAGATAGTTGGATCATCCTATACAATAAAAGTGTAGTATACAAATTTTCCCCTCAACTGGGAGTTGTCTGGGAGTGGGAGTTCCACTAAAGGTGGAGCCAATCAAAGGAAGGGAGGAAGGCCCTGGCCCAGCCTGCAGCCTGCAGCCAGCAGCTGGCAGCTGCTAGGGACCCTACAAGTGCACAAATTTCATGCACTGGGTCTCTGGTACATTATATGTAGTCTTTTCAGATTCATTTTATTCACTTAACAATATACATTTTAAGTTTTTCATAGGTCTTTTTGTGAACAAATTGTGTGTGTGTGTGTGTGTGTGTGTGTGTGTGTGTGTGTGTGTTAGCTTGCTTGCTGAATCTAGTAGCTTGGAATAATAAGGCTAAAATGAATATCTTACAAAACTATAAAATGCCTGTCCTAACTTTCCTAACTTTCTCCTCTATAATCTCTAAAGCAGACCAGGAACACCGGGGATGGGGGAGGGGGGGCCACACACACACACACACACACACACACACACACAAAAAATAGTCAAACAAAAGCTTGATGCTTCCGAATACTTACGAATACTTGTAAGGGCAAAAACACAAAGATGCATTTTATATTATCCAGTGTTTATAGATATGTCAAGTGAATCAACCAAAATTATCCTGTGTCAGGGTACATTATTATAATTGCTAGTTATTAGAATTATTCATTGTTAAAATGGGAATATGTCAAAGTTCAGGAGGGAAAAACAGTGCTTGAACTCTGTAAAACAGCACAGAATAGAGGTTTATTCAATTGATTGGTTAATTCCACTTTAGTACACATAAATGCTCATAGATCAAGCACCAAAGAATGGTATCTGAGAATCTAGCAACAACAAGGCTTTGTCCAGTGCAATCTGGGCAGGTGGATGTCTCTGCATATTAGCAATGTATGACCTCTCAGGGGTGGGTGGTGATGGTGCAATAATTACTACATTGTTATACACTGTGACAGGGCAGGGGAGGTACAGATGATTAGTGTCATGAAAACTCAACCAAGGAAAAAATATCCTTTCTAACTGGGGAATTTGTGAGCTGGTAGCCATTTAGGAAGGGAAAACTGACATCTATAAATAATGATACAGTGACAAGACTGCCTAGGAGGATGAGGGCCATGGTGAAGGTCAAGTCAATCAGATGCCTTTATTCATGAATATACAGGGGTCTCAACCTTGTGATCTTAATCTAGCTTTTGTTATTTGTCTCTGTGTTTTTAAAGGGGAGTTGCTTTGGTTTATCCATTTTTTTTAAGTTTATGTATTTTTAAATTTGAGTTTGAACATCTTTAGACAGGGCATGTGCATGGCAATTTGTTGCAGTCCAAAACATTTCTTATTCATTTTCCCAGTTTCTAATGTGTATCTGAGATAAACTTGTGGCTTAGGGTTTTCCCAGAGAATCAGACAGCAATGTATCTATGACACAAACAGTGGAAAGGCTCAATTCTATGCTCACAAGCTTGAAGTTTATCTTGACAGCAAGGGGAAGCCATTGAAAATTTCACAACGTTATTTGAAAGAAACTATCTTAAATGGCCAATATTTATGAATTCCTTGCTTTAAATGACTCTCTCTTCATAAAGAACAAATCCCATGTCCTGGATATCCAGTGATAAGTAAGTATGGGCAGCACCTTGGATGCCAATAACCAAGTGGAAGCTTCCTGATGCAGCAAGGAAACCATGGCAACAAGGGCTTGGAGAAAAGACACTGGATTTCCCAGAGAGGGCAAATCTGGGCTCTGGCAAGTCACTTGAATAAGTGAAGTCATAAAACAAACGCTGTCTGAAGCCTTAAAAAATCAAATGTAAGTAGTTAGTGCTCCTGCAAAATTCAGAGAAGAGAGGGAAGAAAGGGGATACGTCTGTATGATAACCAGTACTCTTCTTATAATGGAACAGAAACATCATCTGCCATGTCAGTCTGATAAAAAAAAAATAGGTCCCTTAATCAAGTACATCTTTAATTCAGCAATAACTGCATTCCTTTTTTCTTCATCGATTAACATAATCAGCAAATGCCCATTAATAGTCTTCTGTGTATTATTTTGGGTGCTAGAAGAGTAGCAAAATGATAAGACAGATCTTTCCCAATATTGTTTTTATGTACAGAGAGGAAGCATTATCAAGCAAGGTAGAGTAAGTGTTTAACATAAAATATGATGCATAGCATATCTATGATAAACAGCACTCTTAAAATAAGATGAAATAAAGTAATTCCAAGCCTCAGAGAAAGTGTGATCATTATTCGTTGGACAACTGAAGGAAGCTTCATAGATAAGTGGCATCTGGTCATGGAAGTCCATTAGCATGTGGATGGAAGAGGGAAAATAAGGGAAGGAAAGGGGCAAAACAACAAATGTTTCCAGGACAGAAAACAACCCAAATGCCTCTCGAACATGAAGCACACAAAGATGAGAAGTGGAAATGGTAGGTGGGGTCTAGACTGGAAGCTTCAAATGCTAACTTGAAGTATGAGTAAAGGAGAACAGGTGGTTTCTCTGGGTGGGAATGCATTCTACATCGCATAGAATTCCACTAACGAACCTCATGATGTTAAGCAGTTATCTCTACCTCTCTTCATTTTTATCATCTTTGCAAATGATAAAAGAATAGAGATGACTCTGAAAAATGATCACCTATGCCATTCTATATAAACTTTTTAACTCGGTATCAGTGCTTAGGAGGCTTAGAAGGCCCAAGTGTAAAATAAAGACAAACACGGAGGAGGCAACAATGGGACAGGAAAAGAGGTGGAGAGAGTGATGAGACATTAAGACATGATTCAGCCTGAGTGACAAGTAAGAGAGGGGCGTCCCAGGTTAAGTGACAAGAAGTATGGTTGGGTCACTGATAGAACTAGGAAAGACAACTATGAATGAGCGATTATGGCTTCTTCGACTCCACTGGGGGAGCAATTTAATGCAATCGTGTTGAATCTATTGAATCATTAGTGTACATTCTGTTTCAAAAGTTAGGAGGAAAAATAAAAATGAAAACACAGCCACCCTTGCAGTAATCCTAAAATTTAGCTGAGAAAAATGTGAAAACATGTCTTAATTTAACACAACATAAAACATCTTTTTCTGATGTTGGTTGCTTTCCTGTTCTGTGTTCATTTCTAAATCTTCTAGGAACACTGAACTTTGCTGAGACCACTACTCCCCATTCAGTAGTTCAGGAGATTCACTGTCCCCTGCTCTCATCCTGATATGCAGGTCAGCATGTTGTCCAGGCCTCAGCCAAGTGTAGAGGCCTCGGTGCTTGGTTTAGGGCTCAGAAAGTGGCACAATCAGACGTCATGGGGCCAATTTCAAGATTTCCTGGTAAAGGAGCCTGGAGTTGTCTAGTAGTCACCTTGCCACTCTGAGGGAAAGTTTTCTGAGGTCAAGGACAATGTCAGGAGAAAAGGAGCTGGAAGATGCAGGAAAGGAGAGCACTGCTTGGCAGGGTGTCAACTTGTTCAGTCAACCATGCCCAAAGCTATATCTTCCTTGGAATTCACAACTACCTTAATCCATAAATCCCCTTTGTGTATGCCAATTTGAGATAAGATTTTTGTCACTTTCAACCAAAATATTCTTTATTCTGCACAGTACTTAAGCACATGTAACACTGCATCACATAGAAACCAAGTCCAGTGGGAGGCCTGGGTTCTGTGGACTGCATCAGACTATGAACACTTCATGCAAGAGGCCAGTTCTTGGGGATTGGTTCATCATGCTTTGGCTAATGAAGTTTTTATTGGGCATTTCAAGGACTATTACAAAATGGTCTCAGTGCAGCTCCTGCTAATCAGGAACCTCATGATTTCATGTAGGAAACAGTTGTATGATGAGGCTCAATAAAAGAGTGAACACATTTAAGGAGGCTTAGAGTGGGGCCTAATGGAGAAGGATCCTTCCTAGTCCAGCAAATGAAATCCAGGACTGTGGTTGTTCCAGTATTGTATTTACTGAGAAACATTCTATGTGCTAGAACTGCCCACGTTTTCTATCCCTTTGTTCTGCTCTCCAAAGCAATCGTAATAATAAAATCCATAAAGCCCCTCATGGCTTTCCCTTTTCTGTTTTGAGACTGGACTGTGTAAGCTAAAAGTCCATGCTTTAACCTCTGTATCAAAACACCTTGCAACCGCCTGTTGTCTGGCTGATGCTACCAGACTTTCTGGTGAATTGATCCTCTTTTTTATCCCTGAATCTACAAAGAGGACCCTGCACTTTCCTGATTCCGGATGGAAGTGGGAAATGGCCTTCCTAGTTCTTAACTGGTTTTCGAAGTCCTGTGAATCAGTTAAACAGGACTCCTCAGCAAAGTTCGGGCCTTTCTTTGGTTGTTGTTAATCCTCACATGAGGATACTTTCCCCATTGATTTTTTAAAGAGTGGAAGGGAGGGGAAGAGACAGAGAGAAACATCAATGTGAAGAGACACATCTCTCACATCAATTGGTTGCCTCCCACCTGAGAGGCTGCACCCGAGGCACGTGCCCTTTACCAAAATCAAACCAGGGACCCTTTAGCCCCCGGGCTGAAGCTCTATCCACTGAGCCAAACTGGTGAGGGCAGTAGGGACTTTCTATCATGGCCATGACAACTACCTTCCTGGGCGACTCCACTACCAGCACCTGCCCTAATTAGGATACACACACCCTAATAGTGCAACCATTTCCTGCAGAGACCTGCAGAAGCAGCAAATGGCTGCCTCAAAAAACCCCCCTTCGTTACAGCCACAAATTGCCTTGATAATTACCCAGAGTAGCAGGGAAAAATATTACTAGCAAGAGAGAACAAGGGAAGCTTAATCTTTAAATGAGACATATGGAGTTCCTTGCACTGCATCAAAGTAGTTAAAAGCCCTGTCCTCCAAATAAGAACCCTGCTCTCCTGATTCCAAGAGCCAAATCAGTTTAAACACATCCTTCCCCCTGAGGCAGTTTTTAAGATTAATAATATTGTATGTGTTGTTTTAGGAAACTTCTATTTTCCCCTGCAACTCAAAATAACATTTATTTTGTGAGCGGGCCAGCCATCCATTCCCCACAGACACACTGAATGGGGAGATAAGCAACTTTTTCAGGGAAGCCAAGAAATTGCAAAGGCAGAGAGGAGCAGCTCTGACTGCAGCCAGGGTCCACCTTCAGAGCCCTTGGCAGCCTTCGTCTTTTATGATAACAATCCTATATAATAAAATGGTAATGTGAAAATTGTCCTTGACCGGGAGTTTGACTGGAGTTCAACCAGGGGGTGGGTGGCCCACCAACCACTCCGGGCCCCTCACCCCAGCCGGCCCCACTTTCCAATTGCCCCCCTATCCCTGATCAGGGGCAGGGCTGGCCAGCCAACCTCCCACATCCCCTCCCCTCCAGCCAGATGACCAGATCAGCCCAGACCCCACCCATGCATGAATGTGTGCACTGGGCTCTAGTTTATCATAAAAGGGAACACAAAAATGTGACCACCCCTAGAAACAAGAGTTACAGTTGCAATTGACAGCCATTTATATGTTATTCAGGAATTAGACCACGGACATGATGCTGTCCATTTAGCTGTACAATTTTCAAAATCCTGTAATATTTTTTTTAATGTGCATGTGATATTTGTAATATGCCATGTGCAACCCAAAGGTAAAGAGAGAAAGCACAAGGTAACAAGAAGCCCCTCTGATCTTACCAACAAAAGATAGGAAGTGGAACCTCACTATTACCATTAAAGTGAATTGTGTGTTCCCTTTGAACCCATAAGGCGAGTACTTGCTAGAACTGAAGTTTTATTGTCATCTTACTTTTAAAAATAATTCTAGACACAATATTGCTAGGCACTGCTTATTTATGAAATTTATAAAAATGACACCACACTGTATAAAGCTGACTTGGATAGGATTTTATCCATCCAGGATTGTTTTTCCAAAATCCATCCACATTGTTCAATTCAATTTTAGTTGGGTGATTTTCATGGCTGAATAATATTCGACTATGTTGATGTAACACAATTTATTCATCCAGTCAATGGATACTGGGTGACTTACAGCTTTTTTCTATAACATGAAATTATGTATAAACATGTCCCCATTGGTCTCCTGGGGGGGGGGGGGGAAGCCTCCTTGAACCTAAGAATATATTATTCCATGGAAAATTTTGAATTTAATTGATGTTGAAGATACCAAGAGCTTGTTTTCCAATCTGATTGTTCAAATTTAAACTGTCACCCAGGATGTACTAGGATTCCATTTCTACTGAACATCAACTTGCTCATGCTTAAAACTACAACATATTTTAATTTTGCCAGTGTGGTGGGTATTAAACAGTATATCATTATTGTTTTAATTTGCATCATGCTGATTACTAATGAGGCATTTTTTCTGTTTATTTCCAATTAGTACTTCCTCTTTAAGTATTAATGCCTTTTCATTTATCTTAACAAATATTTTAACTTGTCCACGTTTTGCTTATATATTTGTAATATTTCCTTATAGAAAAAAGATCCTTCTTCTGTGAGAGAGAGATGTGCATTTGCAAATTTCTTCTCAAATTTGTGGCTTACATTTTCACATATCATTTTTGGTTCCTTTTAATGAACAACTATGCTTCATCATTATGAACTCTGACTATAACTTGAATTTATTTATTTTATGATTAGCAATTTTTGTTTCTCAATAAAGAAATGCCTTCCTATCAAAAGGTGTAAAATAGCCTCCAAAGTTTTCTTCATAAAGGTTAATATTTTTATTTCACATTTAAGTCCTAAATCCATTTGGGATAGATGTGTATGTTAAGAAGTTTAGCCCCAAGTGCATCTCTTCCCTATGCATGTAAACAATTGTCCCAGCATATTAATTAAGTAGTCCATCCTCTGCCCACTTCTCCACTATGCCAACTCTGCTATATCAATCTGCCATACATGCTTCACATGGATCTGTTCTGGGCACTCCATTCTGTACCACTTTTCAGTTTTCCCATGCCATGTGTGTGTATATAAACTGAACAGGGGTGCAGAATCCTATATAATAAAAGCCTAATATGCTGTGTCTAGTTGACTGGTCAGCCATTCAACCAATCAAAGCATAATATGCTAATGACATGGTAAGGCTGCTCAACTGCCTGCTATGATGTGCACTGAACACCATGGGGCAGACAGTTGATCAGTGGACCAGTTGCTATAATGTGCTCTGACTACCAGGGGCAGACGCTAGGGCAGATACTCCAACCAGTAGGTTAGCTTGCTGCTGGGTTCTGGCTGATTGGGACTGAGTGAGATGAACCTGACTTGCCCTAAAGCCCTCCTGTGGTCCCTCTCTGGCTAGCCAACCTCCCACATCCATCCCCAGCCCCGATCATGCACCAGTGGCATCCCTTGGCCTGGCTTGCATCCTCTCGAAATCCTGGACCCCTTGGGGAATGTTGGAGAACCGGTTTTGACCTGATCCCAGAGGCCAGGCCAGGGTCCACGAATTCATGCACTGGGCCTCTAGCAAACCTATAACTTTTGATATCTGATATGTTTTCTCCCCCAGTCCAACAGCACACACATCATTCCTCTTTAGGTGAGTTTGGTTTGTTTATGGGCCTTTTAATGTCTTTTATACATTAGAAAATCAGCTGGATAAGCTCTTTCAGGGACTTGTATGTCTATTTTGATTGAATAGTATTAAAACTGCAACTGGAAGAGAACTGATGCTTTTAGGCTATTGAGGCTTTTAGTAAGTATGCCTGGTATATGTATGCATTTAGTTTGGTTTCCTTTAATTACTTTTAATAAAGTTTTCTCCATAAAGTTTCTTGCACAATTTTATTCTTGTAGGCTAGAAGAACAAGTTACCCCATGCAAATTATATTTTTAATTATGTTTCTAACTCATTATTACTGGGGGATAAAAATCCATTTGATTTTGCTAAGCTTTATTAAGTTTAATAATTTGTCTATAGTTTCTTTAAAGCCATATTATCTAGAGAGAATGACTTTTTCCTTTCCTTTTCTTACCTTATTATGATGGTTAAGACTCCCAGTGCAATGCTGATGCAAAGCTATATTTGTGGGTATCCTTGTCTTACTCCTAATTTTAAAACAAATGTTTCTAATATTTTACAATTAAAATAACACTTGCTATATATTTTGGTTGAAAATCTTTATCAGGTTAAAGAAGCACTCATCTCCCCCTAGTGTGCTGAAAATTTTTGTTTTCTTGTGTGTGTGTTTTTTGTTGTTGTTGTTGTTGTTGTTGTTGTTTATGTAAATCACTTATGAGTGTTAAATTCCATTCAAGAATTTGTATGAGTCAACTGAGATGTTAATATAGTTTTTCTCCTAAAACCTTTAACATAATGAAGTTCAATTTTAGATTTTTCTAATAGTAAATGATGTTGCATTCTAGAAATAAACCAAACTCAATCATAATATATTCCCTTTTGCAAGCACTGCTGAGTTCAGTTTATCTCATTAAATCTTCACATTATGAAGTGGGTGCATTCTAATATTTTTACAGAATATCACTTAATAGGAATATGACTATGGATAAAGTCAGAACTTTACCCTGGGCCTGTCTGACTCCAAATTTCAAGATTGCAATCAACTGTCACAGCTCTCTGGATACTTTGAAATGAACAACTCATGAGAATGCCTCAACATGCAACATCCTCATAATATTCACCTGGCCTCTAATCCAGTTTTTGTTTTATTGTTGTTTTTTGGGGGGACAGTAGGATCCCAATAGGTTAGTTTAATTGTATACTTGACTGGTGAACCTTGAAAGTCAACCTTATAGATGCGTGTGTGTATATTGAGAGAGGAAAAGAGGGAGAGAATTACTGACATTAAAATGCTTGAAGACAAGAGGAAAAAGATATAAAGAAAAACCAAAATGTCTTTCTAGGCCTATTAAGGGGAAGGACTAGAACTTTATCGGGTTACTATTTAATGGGAATGCACCTGTTTATCTCCTTTCCAATCTATCAAATCTATTCACCCATCCCCACCTCCACTTAATTTCATACCCCTTTAGAACCATCACCATTAAGTCATTCAATACTATACATTAAAAGAATTCATTAGGGGGAAAAAAATGGCAAGCTCTCACCAAACCCTCCAATGTTCAAAAGTCAATTTGGATTTCTTCCTTAGCACAATTTTCCTTCACTTTGAACATACATGTATCTTTTAAGCTCCTCCAGTTTCTCCACATCCTTTTCTAAGTTCAGACCACAGTCAGACACCATAGAGAATCCAAATCAAGTGTTTAAGAATACTGAGCTCTAGGGAGGCAACAGTCTTGGGAAAGTGGAGAATGGGTGTCATGGTGCTTCTTCCTTCTGTGCCATTAAAAGCCTGCCCACCTTCAAGAGATCATGTTCCAGATATGAATGTGACACTGGAGACCCACAGTACTGCTTAGAGCCTCTGCTTGACCTGGTTCTCTCACATACCACTGCCTGGATGACCCCTTCCCTGGCCATGCTGAGTCCGGCTCTCCCATCCTGACTGTCCCTGTTCCCTTCCTTGTGTTATTTTCCTTACAGCACGTATGGACAACTAACAATATGTATTGCTGTTAAATCAAGTATAACAATAGCTGTCCAATTATGTAAGACCAACAATAAGTGTTCTAACAATAATATTATGATTTTTTTAAGTTGTTAGACATGACAAGTTTCAGAATGGGAGGAATTTGTGTCCAGATTTTTAATTACTTTTTTTAATTCTTATTGTACCCAGACACCTGGGACAGCACCTAAAGCACAGTCAATGTACAATACATACTGATGGAAAGAGGAAGGAAAATTTGAAGAAAAGGGGGGGAGAGGGATAAGCCTTCCTCAATCTCTCACTGTGCAACCTGGACTTTGAAATGCTGATCATCATTGCTGATCACTAGAGCAGACCCCAAACCCCTAAAATGTGTTGACAAATGACCTTGGTTCAGATACACATAGAGAGTTCTCCATAAATCAGAACCAGTAGTAATAGCTATGTAATAAAGATAAGAATTGTGTTCATATTAAAACACCATAATCAATAGAAAGGAAAAATCTATTGATATGCTCAACAACCTAGAGGAAAGAATCCAGGCATACAAAACAAGTATGTATTGGAGGATTCCATTAGTATAGGATGATTCCAACCTATAGTGGTAAAAATCAGAGCAGTGTTGGCCTGGGCCAGAGGTGGAGGGAGGGATGGGCTGCCAAGGGGCATGGCAAATCTATGGCAGAACAGAAATGTTCTATATCTTGGTGAAGGTTTTACAGAAGCTTACAAATGCCAAAACTCATTGAACTATATACTATGTGTGAATGCAATTTATTATACATAAATAGTTTTTCAATAAGGCTAATAAGGGGGAAAAAAACACATAATATGGACAGGGAGAGGCAAATGTCTCTTTAGCTCAGTTTCCTATACAGAGGACCACATTAGTCAACCTTGTGTACAAAAGTTAAACTAGACTCACAAAATACAATGTCAACTCTGAAATGTGTTCATTTTCTCTAGCTTGACCTTCCCCTTTCTCCTGCCATTACCCATTTTCTAACCCTCAATTTTACTTAATACCCCTTATCTGAGCCTGAGAAGTCCTCTAAGAGCATCTCATGCATGCACCAGTTCCATGCACCTATTCCACAGACTGTGTGGTCACACTACATGCTCTTTGTACCAGCTGTCACTATATGAGGTTTACTTAAAACACTCTCTGGGCTGTCAGCCATAACTCCCAACATCTCCCTGGAGAATCTCACCTTGACTATAGCCTACTCTTCCTGTACTCTTAAAAGTGTTTAAACATTAGAAAAGTACCATAGAAAGAAAGAAAAAAATAGAAAGCATGTTTCCAATAGAAAGATTTTTCATTTAAATGCATTTTATTGCGTGATGTATTCCTTTAATTAAAGTGTGTGTCTGGGTGCATTGGTTGCTATTACAGTGCAATTCCTCATGTTTATTGAATGCAAGAGTAGCTGGGGCAATGCAGTGGAAACTCACATATTAGCTAGAGTGCAACTTAAAGCTGCAATTCCCTGATCTTTTGAGTTTCTAAGAGGTAGATAATCTTCAGGGTGAATCTGATTAGTGGCTGAGTGTTATGAGATGTCCTCTATTAATTTGAATAGGACTAAGGTGAAAAAAGGAAACATTTTTATTTATAATACCTTGTTTGGCTTTGTCTTGTTATCTAGCACAGATTGCATCTTTCACCTCTAGAAGAAACACAGAATCAGGCAGGGGGATGGTAAATGCTAGAAAGTTCCCACCATCTTCAAAAGATGGCATAGGAGCCTGGCTGCGGTGGCTCAGTGATTGTTGACCTATAAAACAGAACGTCATGGTTTAATGTCTGTTCAGGGCACATGCTGGGGTTCCTTCACCAGTGGGATATGCAGGAGGCAGCCAATTAATTATTCTCTCTCATCATTGATGTTTCTATCTCTCTCTCCATCTCCCTTCCTCTCTGAAATCAATAAGAAATCTATATTTTTTAAAAGGTGGCCTAGGAAATAATTATTAAGTCTCTGCCATTGATATGTGATTACGGTTTACAAAGCGTGTTTATGTGTCTATGTAGATTCCTTTTAAGAGGCTTATGAAATATTATTACCTCCATACTGGCTTAGGAACTAAGACTCAGAAGATGAATGATGGACCCACGTTTAACAAAAAACAGAGGAGAGGCACTGAGCCCACAGCCCTGTCTCCAAGTCCCAGGCTCTCACCACAACAGCAGA
Organism: Pipistrellus hanaki; assembly: GCF_964339955.1. Lineage (NCBI taxonomy): Eukaryota > Metazoa > Chordata > Mammalia > Chiroptera > Vespertilionidae > Pipistrellus > Pipistrellus hanaki. The sequence goes on along the minus strand of NC_140516.1, from coordinate 41,268,248 downwards.
GGAGAAGGGGTTTCATTTAAGAACCACCTGAAAAGCTAGTTAGTTTCCTTCCCAGCCAGTGCCCTGTTAGATCATGAAGCACAGCTAGCCTCTTTCCTGTCACTTTTCCTCAAACTAACTGAGCAAAATAAATGCCATCATAAAAACACCAGACTTAAAAAAATTAATCATTAATCAATAACTCCAATACATCAACTGTTTTAATTCCCCCCTGATCTCTGCCTGGCCTTGCCAACAGCATACATCTCTACATTCTGCGCTGATGTTTCATCTCACTGCCTTTTCATAAGGAAGACCCATCCTTTTGTTCTTCTCTTGGGCTGAAATGATACCTCCTGGAAATGTTTTTCCCCACCTGGACTGTGAGCTTCTCAAGGGCAGATACATCTCTGGGATGTGCCTCAGCATTGATTGTTCACTGCTAGGAGCATAGAAAGCCCCAGTTCACATGTATCCTATGTTCCTCTGCTTCTTGAATTTCTCCGTACACAAGTAAAGCTCTGCTTCCTTTTTCAGACTTTCCTAATAAAATTAATTTGGCATGTATTACTTCTCAGTACAGAGTTAATCACATACTTCTCTATGCCCTGTTTTTAACTCTTCAGTTTCCAAGCTTAAAGAAACTGCAGAACCAACTCAATAGGTTATTATGGGGTAAAAAGCACACAGAAGCACTTAGTACATATCTGGTATACAGTCGTCCTCAATGGATATGTGTTAGATTGGAGAATATAAAGCATGTGACTATGTTCATAGCTCCCCCCTAGAGTTAAAGGAAAAAAGAGAAGAAAACACTTCATATTCAAAACTTGACTTAATCCTATTTTCTCAAAACTACTCTCCATTGTTCCACCAGCAACATTCAATGGGATGGACAGCATGCTCCATACACCCTGGCCCTGAAGTATCTCACCTCCAGCCTCTTCTGATCACCCAAATGCAACAAGAATCATTGCTAAGACACCAAGTAAGAGCTTTCAGCCATATCAGAGGGCTAGGTGCTTCCAAAATGATCTTACAGCCTTCAAGTCCAGCCAGGTCTTAATACATTTCCGTTATCAGGGACTGTTGACCAGAAGAAGGAAATCCCTTCATGAGGAATTTTTCCTAGACATCAGTGGAATGCAGACCTTGGTCCATGAACTGATTGCTCGGTATTTATTATACTCTGGGCACTAGGGATTCACAGAAGAAAGCAAGTGACTTCTCTACTATTCCTTACAGTCTAGACAGAAAGGAGTGGTTATAATATAAAGTGGCAGATACTAAGACGGACATGTGTCTGTGCAACCATTGGAAGGGTCTAAGACAGTTTGGTAGAGATCAAAAAAGCTTCCCAGAGATACTGAAGCTGAGTGAAAATTTGCTAAACTGTGTAACCAGAAGCATGTTTTGCCAGTGATTCTTGTTTTTTCTTCCTCTATCCTGTCCAGCTGCTATCTTGGAGGCTAATCTTAAATCCCTCCTTGTCTGTGACATAGCCAATCAACTCAGCCCAGAGGGACTTTCTCCCTGAAAGGAGATCACCATACTGTGAATGTCCAGCTGCTATCCTAATTTCAATCTATGTCCTTCTACCTTCTGAGCTCTTTGAGGACAAGATCCATGCCTGGGGTTGTCCATCCCTTTATGTCCAACACAAAGCACCATGCCTGGTACCCTGTAAGCACTCCTGTAAATACACAAGCACTGATCAAGTATCCAACACCTGGCATTTCATGAGCTTATCTTGTGCTCTGATTGGTTTTGGTTTGGAAAACATGGTCTACAAAATGGCCCCAAAATACAGGATCTATTGGAGATCTTTGCACAAAGATAACTTAGTACTTACATTTTAGTAGATCATTTGAATCAATGGTTAAGTGGACAAGGGAGAAAGAAGTTGTTACAATAATCCATGTGAGGTAGGTATGATGGCCGCATTGACCAGATGGGAGCAGGGGAGATGGAATATGAATATCTGGGATTCTGGATGTATTTAAAATAGAACCAGGACATTTGCTTAAGGGATGATGGTAGAGTGTGAAACAAAGAGAAGAGTCAAAACTCCAAAGTATATGTCCTGAAAAATTGGAAGAATGAAACTATGAGAAGAGCAAATGTACGAAGGGGGATGAATAGAAACCAGATGTTTAATTTTAGAATGAAATAGCTGGCATATTTATGAGATGTCAAGTAGGCAGTTGAGATGTCAAGTAGGCAGTTGGAGATGAAGAAGTCTGGGGTATAGAAGAGAGATCAGGGCTAATAAATAGGACATATAAATGGTATTTTAAAAAGTGGCCTGATGAGATTATAAAAGGAAGGAGTGGGGGCAGAGATTGGAAGAGGTCCAAGGGCTCTTGAATATTTGGAGAGATCACAAAGATGAGACAGAACTGTGCATGGTTTCTAAGAAGGAGCACCTACCGAGGGAGCAGAGAAAAAGGAGCACAGTGTTCCGTCTTCCACATAATACTACTCCAAATAGGACCTTCCCTCCCCCTGCTGAACACTGTTCTCTGGCTTTGCTCAGAGAGGACCTCCATGCTCCCCAAATAAACTGTCATATCACATTGTTCTTTAAAGAAACAGCAGAACCTCGCTTGTCATATCATATTGGTCTTTACCTTCTCGATACTTTGATCATGAATCTAGGTCTATCTCTGTATGAAGATAATTATGCATGGCAATTTGGATCATTCCATGTTTTTACATGTATGCACAATAAATACCCACCTTTAACTAGACTATTGGCTACCTGAACACAAGAACTCTAATTCCTTTCATCCCAGGTGCATTTGTTGAATCAATACAAGAATAACCACCCTGGGCTGGGTTGACCATATCATTGTCTAATTTCTACTTAATAGCAACACTGATGCTTGTTGAATGAACCCCACTGTATAGATTTTAAAAAAATTGAGAATGAGAAAGTTAGCCACCTTGCTAACAAGCAGCTATACCAGGATAGAAAAGAAAACCCAAGTCTATCTGATTTAAAGCAGATATAATTTTCATACTCAGTTTTGCCTCTATATAGTAATAGTCTAGAAAGCATCTGGTACTGGCCTGCTTAGAAAGTGACTGATTAAAAATAGTAGAAGAGAGGAGACTTGAATGCTTCAAACCTCACATTGCCAATGTACTCCCTACCTCTATCCCCTCCCCACCCCTTACATCACTCATGCCATGCAGCTGTCCACATCTGTCCATTCTGAATAGTCTCCATCTGTCCTCACTCAAAAACTATATTTTTTCCCTCTCTGGCCTGTTCTCTGCCCCTATAGGGCTTACGCATGTGGACTGCATTGGCCCGCCTTGCTTGCTTGCCTTTCCCTTCTGGGCAGATTCAGATAAGGTAAAAAGGCACTTGCAAGAGTGAGGAAGGTGAAAAGAGAGGTTAGGTTTCCTCTTTCCATTTCCCCCATTTCCTTCCTGTCCACCTGGGCCCATTTATCTAATAGGGGCTGTTGACTGCTCTTCAGGTCTCCCCAAGTTCTAACAGTTTTTTACTGCTGCTAATTTCTGGATATATGGCCATGAAGTGTTGGTTCCCATAACCCTGCACATCCCTCTAAAAAGAGTCCTTTCACTCAGTTCTCATTGGAATTCTAGCTTGAGTCAACCCTTTCCTCCGAGTCTGGCCTCTGATTTCAAGGTCACAGTGCAACCCTTCTGGGCACTGTCCTGCTCTGGCCCCAACCTCTCTTGGCTTCCTGTGCAGTCCAGGGTCTCAGGCAGAATGCTGTGCTATTCCTGCTTGGATTTTATAGCCATCCAATTCCATAAAAATCAATGGAACAAAAACCCAGAGAATCTATCACACCTGAGAAATTTCCCATAACTACCTGAAATTGTCCACGATCTCCTGGGGTAAGACTTTAAAGAGACAATGAAAAATTTAAGAAATGGTTTGACATCCAGATGTGAACTAGTGGTAATTCCCATCTTTCCCATGACTGGATGAAAAATGAGGTGCCCATGAGGCGCTCAACCTGTCAGAAGATGGTGATAATGCCTCATGCGCCTCCACTTCTGAGGGCTGCGCTGTTTGCATAAACACTTTCCAAACCCCAGTTCCCAAGTGCACAGAGGGAGCCTGCAGCAGAAATCAGAGCCTGGTCAGAATGGAAAGTTGGGAGCCAGGCATTCTCACCACTTGCCCTGCCTGGACACACTCATGCTAGGACGCTGGGTAAGCACAATTAATGACAAAGTGGTTTGTACAGTTTATGTAAACATATTAAACACCTTGCTCTGCACATTTAGCTGACATTGAGTGATTAACTGGTTGCATAAGCTAATATTTATACATGACTTCAAATCGTGCAATGCAAATGAGTCCCCATTTATCATGGAATCAGAGAATTTGAAAAAGAAAACAGAGTCCTGGGACATTCTCTTTCAACTCCCACCTGTTACAGATGAGGAAACTAAAGCAGAGAAGGACAATGTCCAAGGTAGGGAGAACAAGAGCTAAGGGCTCCTTCTCCCCACACACTCCTTTATTTTGCTATTTTCCACTCACAAGGTAAACAAGATGATTCTCTTTAGTAAAGTGCTAAACCCAATGACAGTCTCAGTCCTTACCCCTCTACTAGCATTTGATTCTTGTCTGAACTTTGAATCACTTTCCTTTCCTAAATTCCATGGCATTTCTCATTCCTAGTTTGTTTTTTTTTTCCCCCTGGCTTTTAGCAATATTTTCTTTTGGCTCCTTTGCCAGCTGCTGTTCATCTCTGTTCTGCCACTTACTGTCTGTGTGACCTCTAAAAACATATATTACTTTCCTGAAGCTTGATATCATCCAGAAGATCAAGGTAATAAAACCTACCTCATAGGGTTAGTTTGAAGATTATATAGGAGAGATAGAAAGGACATATCTCCCAACAAACACTTTGACATGATAAATAAATACAAATTAAAATCTTAAATAATTTCAGAGCTCAACAGTAAATCCCTGCATGTTAAAATGAAACTAAGAACTTACAACCAAAGTGATAAGCAGGAGCTGATTCAATTGGGTTCCATGATGTTTGTGAAGCAAATATAGGCTCTGGAAAGCAAGGGGTAGGTTCTAACATCTACACAAGGAAAACATGTTTGTCCTGTGTCCTACAAGGTAAATAGCGGGAAATAGCCCATCTATAATGTTTGAAGTGTTATCAGATACAGGGAGCCTTAAAATACGTTAGCCACTATCTGGGCAAATAGCGACAAACTGTCTTCAGATCAGAGCCTGAGATGGGGGTGAGATGGAATAATCACCGAAGAGATAATAGTACTCCGGCTATGGATATGGAGTTTGAATTCATACAACCTGCATGATGCAGAAATCCACAATAGGTAAAAATATATAAATCTGTCCATTTTTATTGATATTCCTAGGGCTCATGTGGAAACAAAAGAATCCCAATCCAGGGCACTCTGTAATAAAGCAAACAAAACAAGTCCAGGTAAAGATGAGTTAACTCTTTAAACACACACATAACTACACACACACACACACACAGTATGAGGCATGAAATTAATGAATAAGACAGAAAGAGACTAAAATAGTAATGTTTACATAAGAAAAAATCTTAGCACAATATGTAGTATATATAAAATATTTGGTAGTTCCTAATCTCTTGTCTTCTATACCCTAGTTATTCATTTCAAGAGTCTGTCCTTTGTCTCTATTGATTTAGGACTTTTACTTTTGGTTTTGTTGTATTTCATTCAACCAGCCAGTCAGTCAGCCAGCCAGCAGGAGAGTGCATTTCAAGAGCTGAGCTTTAAGAAAGCTGTACTTTATGTGACCACCATACTGAATCATTCACCAATAGGGATGAAAAGATTTCAAAAAATCAGAGGCAATAATTGACAAACTGAGACCAAGCAAGAGGCAGACAGTCCAAGAAAAGGTAATTCATCCGGTACCACAAGAGGTGGCCACGTGATAAAATGAAGTATGAGAGAAGGAGCTAATGGGGAAAAGCAAGGAGCCACTAAGTCATCTCCAGTTCCACTTATGGACAGAATAGGCTAAGTTCATGACTTCACCTCAAAGTTTAGGAGCATAAAACATTCTCCCAAACTTTCTGTGTGCTTACAAAATCAATGGTCAGAGCACGGGGGCATGAACCCTCCAGTTTCCCCTCTACACAGCAGGGCTATAGTTCAAGTTTTCAGAATTTGTGGAGCAAGAGATGTTCATCTTGGAATGGTCATGAGTGATACAAATACTAAAGCCATGCCACTTACTTGAAGGGTGTTCATAAGGAGATGGGGACACTTGTGGATTTCAGAGAACATACTGTTTTGAATGGGGCACAGTGGACAAACTAAAACAGAAAGATTTTATTTTTATGTGTAAGGCCTTAGCCAGTAATCATAATCCTACAAAATCAGAATTGGTTGCTTTGAAGGATTGAGCTCCCTAAAACTGGACATGTATACACAGAAGCTGTGTGGTGGCTGGTAAGAGCTAATATACAAAGGGTTTCGAAGTGGAACTAAAGATGTGTCCAGGTCCAAGATTCTGAAGAATTAAGGAAATAAAAAGTAGAGATAAAGTTAAAAGCATCAGCAAAGGCAACTATAAAAATATTTACCAATAAAATTATATAATAAGGATTCCACACATAGACTTATTAATAAAAACAAAGATAAGTTTGATTAAATAAATAATAGCATATTTTTTTTTCTCTCTCTCTCCCCTTTTCCAGTTTTATAACAGAGTATGCATGCATGCATACACACAAACAATCCAAAGAACACCACCAACTGATGCTGGCATAATTGAAATGCTAACAATGTCATAGTTCACACACTGTCATAACCTCTCTCCTCTGTGTATATTTCCATGATAAAGAGAAAATTCTGAATAATCTGAGCATTGCTGTTTTCAACTCAGTAATTAGAGAACATGGGCCCGATGAATTGCAAATACAATCAGAACCCCAAGTTGTGATTTAATGAGTAAAGACAGCCCAGTCTCAGGACTTCATGCTCCATTTTAATCAACTGCTCATGAGTTACTGCTGGGAAATTGTCCTCAATGGCATATGGTCCTGTCAGCCCACTGTTACCTTGCCAGCCTCCTTTGCCTCAGACCTCTGGCCTTTCTAGTTCTGGGTCTGGACATCTGGGTATTGAGGAGACTGAAGGTTCAAAGCATCTTGGCAGATAACTTCACCCAAGAGGAAATACCCCCTGAAGTCTTAGAAGAGTTACAATTCAAAGTAGCAAAAGAATAAGAGGTTTTAAAATAAATAAATAACTGCCCTGAAAGCGAAGGGAATTTCATTGGCTCACCCAGTTCAAAAACCAAATCTCATGAAAATTGGTGTTATCTACTTGGCAGTGGAGCTGGCTAACAGGTTTATTCCAAGCAGAGATTTAACAATGAAAAGAAATTTAGCATATTTCTATATCTTCTCCCATAGGATTATCACAAAATGCCATGATTCCGATTCTTCAGAAAACGCAATATCCTCATTCTACAGAAAATGGAGCCATCTACTTCAGGTAACATATCTGGGAACAAGAGAAGCATGGGGTTAAATCTATGCCTTTTGAGTCCAAGTCCAATTCTCTTTCTAGAACTTACTACTATGTTCCTCAAGAAGGTCCATTTTCAGCTGGTATTAAATATGAGAGATCCTCTCTAAAATATACTGTATATTCTCCTTAATTGAGCATTTTTTTAGTAACTGACCTGTTGCTAAGTATGTATTAGGCACCTAGTAAGTAGTTTCCTTTCTTTGGTGAATACCCCTCATCCTCTAAGGTTCAGCTCACTTCTCCCCCAATATTCATCAAAGACCCTTCCCTGCTGGTGGTCTCAGAAAGTAGCTGGTTCCTAAGGTGCCAAAGACACCATATGTGAGTAAGGGTGTCTTACTTTTTCCTCCACATGATTGAACTACTTCAGGGAAGGTCTCAATCTGATTGATCATATAGCCACACAAGTGCTGTATATAATTATTTAAATCTTTCACATTCTCAGTAAAGGTTTGAAGAATGGAAAAGTAGGCTCTAGCATGAGGAAATTGAGGTCTTGCTTACACAGCCAAGATGTACACATGAAACAGACATTGGAAGAGATCATTAAATGTTAAACTGTGTGCCCAGATTTTAACTGCTATAGAGATAATCCTCAAGAAACAGTCTCCAGAAAACAAAGCACACATATACATCTCCCTCATGCCAGTCCCTGATATACTGTCTCCTTCTCCCAAGAATAGGAAGCATCCATAAAGGGCTATTCCCTAAGATTATAACAGATAGGTGTTAGAGTCAAGTAATTGCCTCACTTAGAATGGATTTTTTTTCCTTGTTGACACTATCACAAATGTCCCTTTATTTTATTTCTCTTTGCCACACTCCACCCAGCCCCTGCCCTCCTCTGCCCTCCCGGGCCTTCACCACACTATTGTCTGTGTCCATGAGCTATGCATATGCGCATATCTCTCTTCCAATACCCCCATGCCCCTCCCCTCTGAGATCTGTCTGTCTGTTCCATGCATCCATGCCTCTGGTCCTATTTTGTTAATCAGTTTATTTTATTCATTAGAGTCCACATACAAGTGAGATCATATGGTATTTGTCTTTCTCTGACTGGTTTATTTGGCTTTGCATGATACTCTCTAGGTCTATCCATTCTGTCACCAAGGGTAAGAGTTCCTTATTTTTTATAGCCATGTAGTATTGCATTGTGAAAATGAATCACATCTTTTTTATCCACTCATCTACTGATGGTCACTTGGGCTGTTTCCAGATCTTGGCTATCTATATATACAAAAGTCTAAGTGACCAGTCAAGTGGTTGCTTTGATGTGCACTGACCACCAGGGGGCAGATGGGAGGGGGTAGATGAAGAAGGGTGAGAGGAATGAATTACAAAGGAGCACAAGGAAACTTGTGGGGAGGTGTTGACAGATATGTCCATTCCCTTTACTATAGTTATGACTGGATTGGTAGATACATGGCAAAACTTACCAAGTTTGTACCTTAATTCATATGGTTATTGAATATAAATTATACTTCAATAACATTGTTTATAAAAATCTAAAGACAACTCATTAGACTGACCTTAATTTTATTTTAAATAATATTTGTGAGCACTTAATAATGTTTAACCCCATGAGAATATCTCAACTCTCTAACATAGTAATTAAATCAACCAGTTTTTAAGCTAGACCAGACCTTCTCCCTAATATATACTGTCATAAACATCTATAATTGTATGTTGTAGCACTTCTCACAAAAGGCATCAATCGTGTATTTGACCAATGTTTCTCTTCCTCAGACAGCAGAGATAGCATCAATACCCTCAATTATTGCACCTCTAAGAGCTGGTACATTATAAATGATTGGTAATATTTGTGGAATATAATATTTTTGACATGGTATCTGGGTAATAAAAAGTAGAACGTTGATACTTCTCATGACATATACTAAAAGGTAAGAAGTGGGCTTTGCTCTCTGCAATTCTTTTCTTCATTTTTCCCCATTCACTGTATCAATATTCATTTGAGAAAATAATTCAATATTTTATAATATGAATCTTTATTAGAATATGTTAGACTCTAATATCTGTTAGTAAGTTACATGGGAGGGAAAAAATTATGTTATGGCAAAGTTTTCAGTTATTTTTAATGATTAAGCTGTGATACCTGTAATAAAGATTAAATGAATAATATCAGCTTTGTACCTTGTTATTAAACTGGCATTTTGAGCATCAAAAAAGGAAAAGAAATTATATAAGCCTAAGGGAGACAGATTATATCATGAGTCACGATCTACTAGTGAAACCTGAAATCTCCCTTCGGGGGCTGGAGCTTCTGTTAGAACATTCCAGAATCCATCCATGACTGACGGATGCAGGAGAGAGCAGATTGATTCCTCAGCCAACTTTCAACATCTTAATTATAATAAATGCAAACCCAATATTAGTACGACAGTAGTATTTGAAAAAAGGAGAATTATACATCTTTTTTTTTCTCTCACTCATTCCCTAGCTGCTTATTATAAAGTGTCTCCTCTAGATGATCACTTCTGGTATCTTTACCAAGTGCTTCAAATTAAAAAGTCTCCATTTTTAAAATCAATTTCAATAACAATCAGTAATTAGAGCAGTGCTCAGAGCAGCCAAAGGAAGCAGGGCCAAAATGTCAGAAAAGCAACTAAAAGAAAAAGCAACCACAAAGGAAAGTCACTATACCTTCTATGGACAGCTTGGTGGCAGCGCCTACCAGAGATCCCCTATCCCACTCAGTACTCTTAAGAAACAAGCATCTCCTTTGTCAGCAGAGAAACACACTGTGGGCCAGTCCTTGGCTTATATATCTTTGCAAGCAGTCAGGTTAGTAGATAGATGGGTGGTGTGCTCTGGGCTCTTGTCATGGTTGCAGCTATCAGGCAGCCTTCCTTCCTGTGACTTCTACGTAATCACCAAGTCAGCTTCTACACTCTATAATGTCTCCCCTTTCTTTTCAACCCTGCAACTATTACCTTAATTTAGGTCCTCTTTATCTCTTGTCCATGGGCAATTTAATATCTTTGGATGTCCTAGACAATGAGAAAATTTTTGATCCCTCCACCCTAATCTATATTAATAAAAGGGTAATATGCTAATTAGGCTGGGAGACCTTCCAAACATCCTTCTGGACAAAATCTTGGTGGCAGGGCCAAGGCAGAGGTGGATAGGGGTGATCAGGCCAGGAGGTTAGGGCAGTTGGGATCAAGCAGGATGGAGGGGTTGTGGGGGGGCAAGCAGTTAGGTGCGAAAAGGCTGGCAGGGGGCAATTGGGAGTGAGTAGAACAGCATGCAGAGTGGTTAGGGGCAATCAGGCAGGCAGGCAGTTGAGTGGTTAGGAGCCAGTGGTCTCATATTGTGAGAGGGATGTCCCCTGAGGGGTCCCAGATTGGAAAGGGTGCAGCTCAGCTGAGGGAAACCTCCTCCCATGCACAAATTTCGTGCACTGGGCCACTAGTGTATATATAAAATATAACACAACAAAATAAAAAGCTTTTCAGTAAAAGAACATGCAAAATCGCTTCTTTCTAGATTTTTCTTCAAAATATTGGTTAAGTTTAGTTCTGTTTCCATAGATAAGATTGTGTAGGGAAAGCTTTTTCTAGAAAGTTATATTTGCATTGAAGTTTGAAAGATAAACAGGGCTAACTAGATGGAGAAGGAGAAAAGGACTCCCAAAGGGAAGAGTATGCGCTAAGGAGGCATTTGGTAGTAAGGAGGAGGGTGCATTCCCTGTTACATGACTGAAGCGAGTGCTTGAGAACAGGGGTAGAAAGTTAGACAAGCTATGTGCTGAGCAAAATTTATCCTCCAAGCTATGGGGAGACCAATGACAAATTTTAAGAGTTTTCACATATTCAGCTCATCTAAACCTCTTTCTGTTCCTTCTGGCACATCTGAGATCTACTGACACTTTTAAATGCAAAGACAGAACAAATATATAGCACCAAACCAAACCAATCTCGCTTCCACAAGCAAATAGCTTTAATTCTTCAAAATAAGTTTCCACCTGAGATTTCTTTCAGACTCTTCCCTGAGAGTTCTTCCCAGTCATCTCCATGGCTTTGGCACTCTTTTTTCTCTTGCGTCTGCCATGATTTCCTAACCTTACTCAGGGTCAAGGCCAAAGACCAGTTCTAAACCTTACTGACCAGTCTCAGGGCCTCTCATGGGATATGGATTCCATCTTAGGGATATGGTTTCCACCCTCACTTTCTTACCTCCCACCCCCATTGTAAGTCCTGTCTAGTAGTTGGTTCTGCACCATGTGCCTCAGGAGCACCTCAGGCTATACAGGAGGAAGAGACTCCTACTCCCTCCTCACACAGGGCAGAAGAGACACAAAAAACAGGATTTTCATCGCTCAGCACCTTTGACATGCATATATATTAAGGGCTGAATTATGTCCCCTCCAAATCTTTATGTTGAAGTTCTAATCCCCAGTACCTCAGAATGTGACTGAGTTTGGAGAAACAGTATTTGAAGAGATCATTAAGTTAAGATGAAGTTATCAGGGCTGGCCCTAATGCAGTATTCTTAAGGACTGGTACCCTTACAAGTGGAGGAAATTAGGACACAGATGCACAGAGGGAAAACCATGTAAAGATTCAGGGAAAAGATAGCCATCTAGAAGCCAAAGAGAGAGGCCTCAGTAGAAATCAACCCTGCCGACACCTTAATCTCAGACTCCTATCTTTCAGAACTCTGAAACCTTACATTTGTGTAGTTTAAGCCAACCATCCTATAGTACTTTGTTACAGCAGACTTATCAAACTAATGCAATATGATGAACATTTTTCCCCACCAGAATTCCTCTCAGGAGGGACTCGTCTTATGTCAGAACTGCATAGATCAGCACAAAGAGAAGTTAAAAGTCCAACCCTGATGGCCTGGGTCCAGGTCTGTGGATGCCTGGGCATGTAAGAAGCAGGTGCAGACAAGTGAAGGATTTTGGCTGTTGTGGAGCAGTAGATCCATTGAAGCTGGGGAGAGGGTCAGTGAGTGTCTTAGTTTCCCATTACTGTTATAACAATTTACCACAAATTAGTGGCTTACACAAACTTATTGCTTTACAGTTATATATGTCAGAGGTTCAAAATCATTTGCATGGGGTTAAAAATCAAGGTATCAACAGAGCTGCTTCCAAACCTCCTGCCCCCATATCCAAAGACCATCAATCCAACCTCTGTTTCCACTGGCACTTCTCCTTGTTTTGACTTTTCCTGTTCTGCCTCCCTCTCTTTCTGTAACCTTGTGATTACATTATGTATGCCTGGGTATCCCACATCAAGGATACTCTTCCCACCTCAAGACCCTTAACTGAATCACATCTGCCATGTCCCTCTTCCCTGTGAGGAAACATCTTCACAGGCTCTAGGGATTTGGAAGTGCACATTTTTCAGGCAGAGTTTTAGTCAACTTACAAGGGTGAGGAAAATCAGAGGGTAGCATGGCCCAGGACAGATAGGAACACAGTAACATCAATGGGCACTTTCTGGGTGGAAACTCGTGTTGTGATCCCTGTCCTTGACCCCATACATTTTCAGCTACCACCACCTAAATCACAAAATGCTTGGCATAGTTGGTTAGAGTTCCTCCAGGAGCAGACACTGAGACACAAATTAAGTAGTTTAGTTGAGAGATGGTATAATAGAAGAGAAAGGACCCAGGCAATGGAAGGCAGTCAGTATATGGAATATTACAAAGCCAGCTAACTAGGTGGGTAACTAGAGCTTAATCCCACTGGGAAATTCGCAGACTTGTCCCACATGAGAAAGAAGCAAGGGAACCAGGTTATCTATCCACCAAATCCTGTTGGTCATTGGCTAAGGGCTGATCCCACATGTTAATTTCATGGCCCTTCTTCAGTGTGCTGTGCAGAGGAGTGAAGTAACCTCTATAGAGTTTAGAGAAAGCCTTCGGCAAAGAAATGCAAATCCTAGCAACCAGAAATGAGTGGGAGCATACTACAGTGAAACACTGAATGGATATGGGCAGGACATCAACAGTGTATGTTATAATTAGATTCCTCGGGAAATCAGCAACATGGCTGAGTTTTGCATTGTCATTGATGTAGGGTTGAAATAGTCCATGACTCTGAGGTAAGAGCAGACATCTGGGTTACACTGAAAATAAACATGGATGAAACAGTGCCTGATGCCTATAGAACAGCCATTATGGCAACTCATTTCTGCAGACTCTTCTACAGCAAACCCAGCCTTGAACTCCTTGCTATCTGGCTCTGATTCAGGACTTCCTGGGAATCTCATTTCCAGCATTCCCAGGTCTAGAGCCAATTTTTCCTTCCTCTCCCACTCCCACCACATTTGGCTTAGACAGAACTTCGCTCTGTGCTGCTACCATCTCTATTGCTCTTTTGAGTAGATGAAAATATATTGGATAGAGCTTCTTTCCACCCACTTCTTCCTCCCTTGATTAAAAGGAAAAATTAAAAATAAATTACAAAGAGAAAAATCCCAACTGTTTTTCTCCTTATATTTCAGGCTTAATCCTTAGGCTTTTCCCTGTCTTCCCAGTCATAAATCAGGCAGTTTTGGAATTTCCATGTCCAAATGCAGGAGGACAATACGCATCTGGGTACTTTTAAGAAAGAAGTCAATATTCTATAATTTAATTTCCTCCTCTCACATTAAACCTGCCACTCTCCTCATAACCAGAGTGATAAATGCAGAGTCAGACTTCATCTTTTTGACATTAATACCCATCAGTACTTCAAATGCAAACAATTGTGACATTTGACTTCATAAAAATTACCAAGTGCACCAACTCTGCTCAATTAAACCATTTAAAAGTTGCTTTTGTTCCATTTAATGAATCATATATTATACTGCAATGAAACATGCAGCAAAACAAATACTTCACAATGCTTCCAATTAAGACTCACTTCACTTATGCCAATTGACGATATGAGTGTTCCACACTTCATTCAGTTTGTGCATTTTAAGTGAACTGGTTAGTGAAAAGGGTGCTTCTTTGCTAATGAGTTTTGTAATCAAGGCATCTATTTTAATTTCAAATTGGCTAGATTGGGGAAAATTGCTAGACTAAATGACTGGTACTAATTAGAATTATAAAAATATTCATCATGCCATGGAATTTACATGGGGGTCTGATTTTCCTACATTTGCATATTGCTTGAGTTTTTTTTGGGGGGGGGAGGGAATCTTGACAAATTGTCTTCTCTTTAGCAAATTGATCAAACACTATATCTGTTTTAGCCCTTCTTTACATTTAAAGCATAATACATATTCATGATTTGTAAATGAAGTTAAGTGATTTCAACTTCTGTCTTCATTACCATATTAAAGATGTTGTCTCCTTAAGCTCCCTTAAAAAAAAACTTCAGATCACAGTATTACCTATTTAAATGGCAAACACTTTGGTTTACTCTGTATATCAACCGAATATTGGAACAAAGCAATGGGAAAGATGAGCAAAAGAAGACAAGACCTGTTAAAAAAAATAATAATACAACTGCCTTATTGTTTATTTTCTGTCTGAAGCAAGAATTTTTTTGTTGTTGTTTCTTTTTTAAAATGTCCTATGGCCTATCATCCAAGATGTTTGATGACTTCCCTCCTCAAAGTCCACCTGGAAAGTGCCAACAGTTGA
Organism: Pipistrellus hanaki; assembly: GCF_964339955.1. NCBI lineage: Eukaryota > Metazoa > Chordata > Mammalia > Chiroptera > Vespertilionidae > Pipistrellus > Pipistrellus hanaki. The sequence goes on along the minus strand of NC_140516.1, from coordinate 41,253,110 downwards.
GGGATGTGACAGAAGAATGTCCTGGGCTTTCATCTGAAAGTCTGGTCTTTTCATGGCTGACTATGCTAAAAATACCATCATTTTACCATAGAACCCAGATAATATTTGGGAATATTAGAGTGCTCTCTGGGATTGAGGTTCAATATGAGGTATTCTGCCAGGAGGTGCTGGAAAGTCTGCTGATCACCTAGGGAGAGTGAGGTACAGTGGTCCTCAGGGAAAGGGGGGACCTCAGCCAGGCTTAGTAGAGATAGCAGACTGGACCCCTCACTGGCTATGTGACCTTGAGCAAGTTAGCATCATCTTCAAGTATCCTATGCTCATCTATAACTTGGAAAGATAATATCCACCTTGCAGATTCCTGTGAAACCCAATGTAATAATGTACATAAAAGCACCTGTGAGTGCCCATTCCCAGGTATACTTAAGGACATATACCTTCATTTCTAAAAATCACTTGTATGTCCAACAATGTGTAACTACACGATGGAAGAGTTACTTGGCACAAACCTTGATTCCCTGCATATGTCTATACCCCTTGGCTCCAGAGTATCCATCTTCAATATCATTGTCAAATCAAATAACTGAATACTAATTCAATTTTGGGATATAGCTGCAAAATTCATCTTAAATCTACCATAATAAATCACTTCCTTAACATGTATCTATAGTGGGTTATTCTAAATAATAAAATCCATATTGATAGCTGAGTTGTAAATAATATAGATTGAAGTTAAATCCAACCAGAGTATGCTTTTTGTTGGGAGAAAAAAATAAATCCTAGAGTTTCACAGTTCAGCGGGGATTGTAGTGGAAAGCAAAGTTGAAGAAAAGAGAAACCTCAGGCTCAACATATCCTCATTTCAGAGAAATTTTCCTCTATGCCACATTGCCTCTTGAAAAGGTATTTAAATAATAATTTGAAATGATTTTACTTAAACTGATGCTACAAACACCTAAAACCTTTTTAAGAGAATTGCCTTATAATTAGGACAGAACATAAGCCATTCAAGGTAGATTACTTTTCAGAATTGTTTTAATTATAAAGTAACCTAATGAAAGAATCAAAATTTTAAAAAACAAATGGTATGGGAAAAAATCCATAAACTGAATACCATCATTTTATCAGAGAACCCAGATAATATTTGGGAATTTTTTTTGTTTCTTTTTTAAAATGTTCTCTTTCCTCCTTGCTTCCTTTCTACCTTTATCTTATATTTTATATATCTATATTCAAAGAGTACTGCTTTATTTAATACATCATTGTGCCTGGTGCATGAAAATTCATTCAATTGTGGGGGGAGGGAGTCTCTCAGCCCAGCCTGTACACTCTCACAATCAGGAATCCCTCATGTATGGTCCAGCTCCATCATAGCATGGCTCTGGTTCCCCAGAGCCTGTGGGCAGCGGGAGGGATCCAGAGGCCAGTCTGATGTCAGCATGGCTCTGTTCCCACAGCTCCCTCCCTCCCGGGTGGCCGGGACCCAGGACTGACTTCAACCTTGTTGCCAGGACCCAGGACTGACTTTTGCTGCACTGGCCGAGATTCTAGCCTGGTGTTTGGTCATCCATCCAGACATTTAAGTCATGAAAGACCCTGGCTCTTTATTTATTAGGATGTATTACATATGAATTTATATATATTAGGTATGTAATATGAGATATATATAGGTTGGAGCAAAAGTAGGTTTACAGTTGTTTGTATACAGAAAATAGTTCAATAATTAGTAAATAATAAAAGAATAAACTCTGGGTTTCATGACCTCACAACTATATGCCGATTTTGCCCATGCTTATGTATTAAACAGGTATTAATATGCATCCATGTTGCTACACCATGACTTCCATTTCAATGGCTGCAGAATATTTTCACAAATGTATGTACAATGATTTAAAGGCCCTTCTGTTGGGAATTCACGGAGTTTCTCCCCAGTTTTTCCTATGATGAAAGACTTGGATAAACATCATTGTGCCAAAAGCATTGTGGTATTCTCCCATTGGTTCTGTCCCAGAAGTGGAATAACTGAACCAATGAATCAAAGTTATGAAGACAAGTATGTCTTCTGATACACATTGCCTAGATGTTTTCCAGGAAGGAAAACCTATTTGCACAACCATCAGTGCTATTTCAGAATATGAATTTCACCACAGCTTTCCCAGCATTGGGTATTTTCCTTATTTCACAGAAAGTAGAACAATTTTTAAAATTGAAACCTGTGTAATTCGTTTGACATGAGCATATTTTGAAAGTTTCCTTATGAATTCTGAGTTCATTTTGCTTATTCAACATTCACTGTGTACTTTTTCTTTAGTCTAACCTTCTAATGTTTAGATTTTTAAAAATTCTTCCCTGTCACTTACCTCACTTGCTATCTTCCAAGGGATTCATCTTGTCTCAATTCCTTCACCAGTTTAGCTAGTCATCAATCACTGGCATTAGTAATTACCTGACAAATGTGGCCCCACTGGGTGTGGAAGATAATTACTAGTGATATGCATAAAGAGTGTTCTGGGATGCCTGTCATGTGTACTTCTGGATAGGTGCTGGTTTCATAGATACTCTCAGTTTACAAAAATTCATTGAGTTCATGAAACGTGCACTTTCCTACATGTATATTACACTCTAATGGAAAAGATTTAAAAACCAACCCTAGCTTTAACAGGCCAGTGTTAATTTGGTCGGGGCACTTGATGGGAGCAACCAATCAATGTGTTTCTCTCACCTCTCTCTCTCTCTCTCTCTCTCTCTCTCTCTCTCTCTCTCTCTCTCTCTCTCTCTCTCTCGGGATCAGTCAGAGGGTCAGCAGTGTGAGCACAAAGGATGGGGCATGCATGAAAACAAGGTCACTCTGTACAGGAAGCAGGTGGGAGAAGACAGGAAGCAGTAGTTGCAGTCAACTCTGTCACCAAATCACTGCCATGGCTGAATGTATTAGAACTTAGCTGCTTTAAGAAAGATGTTGTTGGATCAAAGTACCTGAATACCCTTCTTAATACACGCATACATATATACGTGTATACATATATGCTAGATCTTCCATTCTTTTAGCAATTGTTCTGTCCCCTAAAAGAAATGTGCCATGTTACCAAAATGGACACCTAGAAGATAGAAGAGAACAGAAAGTCTGAGATGCTACATAGAAAGAGCAGGCTTACAAAGACAAAGGCCACCAGATGCACAATTTTCCTGAAGGTTATTGCCTTGAACAAATGTTCTCATGAGCAGTGTTGACATGGGTGGAGATCCTTTCCGCATCATCCTCATCATATGCAAGTAAATAGTATACATTAGCCCAGCCAGCATGGCTCCATGGCTAAGGTTTGACCTATGAACCAGGAAGTCATGGTTCAATTCCTTGTCAGGGAACATGCCTGGGTTGTGAGCTCAATCCCCAGTGGGGGTCATGCAGAAGGCAGCCAATCAATGATTATCTCTCTCCCTCTCCTTTCCTCTCTAAAATCAATAAAATAATATTTAAAAATAGCATACATTGCCAAAACTGGTTTGGCTCAGTGGATTGAGCGTCAGCTTGTGGACTGAAAGGTCCCGGGTTCAATTCCGGTCAAGGGCATGTACCTTGGTTGCGGGCACATCCCCAGTAGGAGGTATGCAAGAGGCAGCTGATCATTGATTCTCTTTCATCAATGTTCCTAACTCTCTATCCCTCTCTCTTCCTCTCTGTAAAATATCAATAAAATATATTTTTTAAAATAGCATACATTAAACCAGTTATTTTATTCAGAACTCAACTCAAATATATTAATAGGAGTATTTGAATAACACAGAGGTTTCTACCTTCTTAATAAAGAACAGAGCCATTCTTGGACCATTGATTTTGTTTTCACCTACAGGGAAGTGGCCTCATGGAAACTGGTGTTTTTATGGTGATGGAGATAGCACATCCACCTGTACTGATGAAATGTGTAAGAGCAATGTCAGCTTGTCACAGGTGAGGGAAGCTGTGGATTGTTTTTCTCTTAAATGATACGCAAATGGTTTTTACAGGCATGGGAGAGGATCTAATGAAAATGCAATGTTTTTTCTTTAAATAAAAAGTGCCCTTCAGTCCTACACGTATTCCATGCAGGATAAGCTTAAAAACCACTGTCATCCCTAGTTAATCCCCAACAGCTTTTATCCCCACCAGGTAGGGAGGCATGACGCCTGCTCCTGCCAATGGCTACCTAGGGAAGTTATCATCACCTGCTAATCCTGGAGGCTCTGAATACAATTACATTTCTAATCGGAGGGCTTATGTGAGAATTTAAATTAAAGGAACAGCTTCATTTTCATTCAGCATTCTAGAAGTACAGGTTTAAACTTCCTTTAGAATTTTCAAGCCCTCCGCACTCCAGACACTCTAATTCCCCCACGCTCTGCACTTGTGTGATGTGGTAGCCCCAGGTGGGACCCAAGCAGCAAAGCCCGAATGGAGCCACTGTCATCTCCTCCACAGTTGACCCTGTCTTTCCAGTGACCATGTCTAACACTGCATCAGCTTAACCAGGTAGTCAATCCCTCAGCTGGTTTGGAACTTGGCTGGTGGCTGGTGATAAAAAACAAACAACAAACACAAAAAAAGACCATTGCTGCACACCCACCTCTCCAATTACTGTAGCAGTAACCTATTATTAATGCACTAGTGTTTTTAGAAAGTGTATTTTACATTGAAATTATTGGCAATGCCACTTCAGTCTTTCCCAGAAGAATCTGAAAAATAGAATCTGAAATCCCATCTCTGATCTCCAAAGCCAGCTGTATTGGTTAAAGTTGCATTTTGCCAAAAAGATAAATAATAATAAAGAGCTTTGCAATCCCACTTCTTATGCAGAAATATAGTTATGTTCAGTCCCCCATCTGTGGTAGAAGTCCCCTGTGCCAGGGTGTATGCATCTGTGAATACATCAGCATGTGTGTATTAAAAAATACATTGTCTTTTGTCAAAATGAGGAGTGTTTAAACATTGGCTGTCTATGCAGCACCTATCTATTTAGAGGATTTCAATATTCTCAAAATCTATATAAAATTCTTTCAAAAATTCTCAGTTTTAGTAAGATTATTGAGCCCTCCAGCTAATATAAAACAGTACAAGGTGAGTGGTATCAGTCATCAGAGAGGAAATAGCCTGATTAAAAAAAAAAAAAAAAAAGAATCCTGCCTCTTGCCAAAACCTGTTTGGCTCAGTGGATAGGGCATCAGCTTGCGGACTGAAAGGTCCCGGGTTCAATTCTGGTCAAGAGCATGTACCTTGGTTGCGGGCACATTCCTAGTGGCAGCTGATCTAGCTTTCTATCCCTCTCTCTTCCTCCCTGTAAAAAATCAATCATATATATATACACTTTTTTTAATAACTGGTAAACTGTCATCCCTCAAAAGATATTCTAGAACTGTGGTGAGAGGACAGGAGGGAAGAGAGAAGAGAGGGAAGGGGAGAAGTGGGGAAGGCAGGAGCATTTTTATTTCTTTTATTTCCAATTTGTTCAACCATAACCTATTACTTTTGCTGTTTATTTTTAATCACAGAAATTCTTATAAAGCATCTCCAAAGATTCCTTTAAAATAGTATATACACACTGAGTGGCCAGATTATTATGAGTTCAGAGATCATAATAATCTGGCCACTCAGTGTGTATACTGTATATTAGAGGCCTGATGCATGAATTCATGCATGGGTGGGGTCTGGCCAGCCTGGCCATGGGAAGGTGACATGGATAGTTGGCTGACCTGCCTGCTGGTCGAACTCCTGGTCGAGGAGACAATTTGCATATTAGCCTTTTATTATATAGAGTATACACTGAGTGGCCAGATTATTATGCATTCAGAGATCAGTATATATATATATATATATATATAATTTCAGAGAGGAAGAGAAAGAGAGAGAAAGAGAGAGGGGAGGAGGGAGAGAAAAACATTAATGATGAGAGAGACTCACTAATTGGCTGCCTCTTGCATTACCCCTCCACCCTCCTCCCCCAACACTGAGGACCAAGTCTATAATCAGGGCATGTGCCCTGACCTGGAATTAAACTGTGACTTCCTGGTTCATATATCAATGCTCAACCACTAAGCCATGCCAGCCTGGCTCCAAAGAACCTAATACCCAAGAAACAATCTTTTGTCTTTACTAAGTACTGGGTCCTTTTATGAAAATGCAAGATTTGGCACAGAAAATAGCAGCAATTGGGACTCTGGTAGGATGGCCAGAATGGAAGGACTTGGTCAAAAGCCCAAATCAATCTGAGCAGGAAACAGAAAGGAATTTGCTATATTGGGACACATCTGAACCGAAGAGGCGAGGCCTTCCTACAGAGTCAAGTGCAAGATGCATTTGCACCCTACCTGTCCACCCCTTTGCAGCTGTGAAATCTGAAAGACTGGGACCTTAACCCACACCTTGTCCTTGACCAGGGTAAGGTAGCCATCTTTATCAGTTGACTCCAAAGTTGCTATCAGGCGTCTTACCTAACACAACACTATGTGCATCTCCCAACTTCTAGATACAATTCTGTTCTATCCAGAAGGTATTTCCTTAGTTCTCTAGCAGTGTTTTTACCAAGTGAGAACTCCTGCCAAGTCTCCTGCAGGTTCGGGATAGCAATTTGGAAGATGAAGCAATTGGATATGGCCTGTTTAAAATATCATTCAATTAGGTCTTTTGTAATACATACAACACAATGAGACAGCCTTAAGGATTCTAAAGAAATTGCTGATGCATTGCATCAAAGGCACAATAATGGAAACACAAACACCTCCCTCTGATGCTGCTCTTTCCTTCCCTCTAGCGCTTTTCATTTTCTCTAGAAGCAACCAGCTGCCTCAGTGCATGCACATCAGAGAAGGCTCCCGTCTGAAACATGACAATTGTACATCAATCTTAACCACGCTTACATCTTCATTTGCTTCTGTACAGCATCACTCTCCTTGACTCTAAACCAATAAATTACCCCAAAATAAAGAAAAACTCTCCTGAAACTTGGATGACTGGATCTGGGTGTTTTATGTCATCTCTGCAAATATTTCCAGAGGCATCATCTGCCTCTTCACTCCATTTATTTAAAAGAATGGCAGGGCACCGCTTAGAAACTTTATGGGCCTGAAGAATAGTCAGCCACTTCACACAAAAGATGCCAACAAGAAAGAGTACCTAAGGGACAACCCATCCAGAAACGTGCAGTGTGGCTAGAAACATCCATCAACAACATAGCCACATTTCCAAGCATTTTTACCAAGTGAAGAAGCAGCCACCAAGGCTGAAAGTGTTTTGAATGCATTATCCACAAGGGTAGATACTTCCTGAGCAATGTCCAGAATGTTCTCCATGCTGCAGTGATGGAGAAAAAGGATACTCCATCTAGATACACACAAGACACATTGCACTTGGTTCATCGGCCTCTGGGCATGAGATGTCTGTTGCCTCTAATCTAGCTTGTCTGCATATAAATAAAAAACATAGTTTAGGAGTTCTGAGCTTCTTCTAAATTACCATCTAGCCATTTAACAACATCTAAGTAATTTCTTTTTATTTCAACATAGCTTCAAAATTTCTGAATATATTAAACATCTAAACTCACAGAGTATCTGACATTTGGCTAAGTCTTTCATACAATATCCACTTGATGCCATGAAAGAAATGTATTTGCAATGGCTTTTGCTCTGCAAATGTCATGTGGGTGTCCTTAAGGGATTGCATGAAGCACCTGACACCCACCTTGAAGCTCCATGAATGAGAGAGATAAAGGTTATGTTGAAATTATTGTTTAAAGGTTCTGACATCACACATGTATACACACACACACACACACACTCACCACACATTCACATTTACAACCACATATTCTAATATATACTGATCAGCAACTATTTCAGGATTTAAGATAGAACAAAGAGAAGAAGCTATTTCAACCAAGATTATTCTGTGGATCTCTCTATGCAAGACAGTGCTTGAAATTTTCTATTGCCTTTCATTAATTGATTCTACATCATTACCCAATATATTGACATCAATTACTGTACTAAGGTTCTAGAGATGGCAGGATATATGAAGAGGAATCATCTAAAGTCCATTTTCTTAAGTATAGATTGATCAACTATAGGGGGTTTGTTCCCATAGCATTTATACATCCATCCACTAATTCAGCCACTTGATATTATTATCAAATACTCACTGAGCACTTATTAAGTACCAGGCCCTGTGCTAAAGTCTGGTGTATAAAGGTGAGTAAATATGCTTTCAAATCCTGGCTTCTCTAGTTACTAGCTGGGTGCTTCTGAAGACCTGTGTATACCACAGTCAATATACAATTATTATGAATACACATTTCCTAGTTATTTCACACGGTTGTTTTAAAGGTCAAACTAATATAGAAAACTATCTTGGACCTGTGAAATAATAAAGAGCATTGCCAATAAATAAAAGATAACTTCCACATATTTTGATACCTAAGAGTAGATAGGAAAGTTAGTTGCTGAAGACAAAATCAACTTGCTTGGAATAATGAAATGCCAGAGTGCCTTTCAAAATTTGAATGGAAGAAACAAGTGCTTTTCAACAAGTGGTGCTTGGGTGACAAGACGTGAATGAAAACAGTATTTGTTCACCTTTTGGTCCAGACTGTAGGCCAGCACCCAGTCCTCCTGCTTGGGATGGAAGAGCAGACTCTGGATGTAGAAGGTGAGCCGGTATTTCTGATAGGTTGCCCCTTCATCTGAGCTGATCAATATGCTGCTCTCCATTTCAGGATCACTGAGAAGCATGATCTAAACAAAGAGGAGAGGAGAAAATATAGAGTTAGGGGGGAAGAATAAATACAAGAAATTAAAGCATAAATATAAAGTCATCTGTTCTTGTATAACACCTCACAGAAAGGGCCATCTGGGATCTATATAAAATATGAAATATTGGTGTTTTTCTCCCTGACTTAGTCCTTCATTGCTGATTTGAGCTGAAATATTGTGCAAGGTTAGGCTTACATGCAAATGAGGCTTTATTTTTTGATGTCTCTATTTTTTAAATACTGGGAACATATTCTTGTGGTCCTTTGTCCCTGACATTGGGGCCACCCACCTCCTTCCCACCTCTTCCCTGCTCACTTTTCCATGTCACTCCTCATCAAACTATTGCTTTTATGGCTTTTTACTCATGGAGAGGATTCTCTATAATCTCACTGCTTGTTTTCTTCTGTCTGAATTATTTTAGTGATTCAAATGATTTAAGTAATTTCATGATCCCTTTGTTCTCAATATTTTCCAAAGCACATATCCCCAAAGGACCTTGAGGCGAAACCTGCTGCTCAAGAGGTCTGTCGTCCCCATGACAAATGAACAGATGTATAGGCTTTGACATCAGAGAAGACATACTCAAATCTCAACATCCTCTCTTCATATCGTGTCACCTTGGAAAGTGAAACTCTAGAGCAGTGGTTCTCAATCTTTCTAATGCCACACCCCTTTAATACACACTTCCTCATGTTGTGGTGACCCCCAAACATAAAATTATTTTTGCTACTACTTCATAACTGTAATTTTGCTACTGTTATGAATCATGTTTTCCGATGGTCTTAGGCGACTATGTGTTTTCCCATGGTCTTCGTGACCCACAGGTTGAGAACTGCTGCTGTAGATATTTACATTATGATTACATACAATACAGATATTTACATTGCAATTCATTAAAAGTATATAGAAAAAATGCTATTTTTCCTGTCTTTGGCTAACCTATCACCAGTTGTTGGAAATATTTCTATAAATGGTCTGAATCATGGGGCCCAAATTACAAGATAAAGCCAAAAACAATTCTGCACCTTATGAAATAAAACTATTGAATAGCATGATTGTTCAAATGTTAGCAGAGCATATATTCATATAATAAAGTAAGCTTTAGAACAAACTCAGTCCCTTTAACTGCTAAGATTCATTTTTGTTTTTCTTTTATTTCTTTACAGTTTCCAAGACCAGCTTACTTTCTTTCTCTCAAATATTTGCTTTGGCTTTATTGAAATAAGTTATTACTAGCTATCAGCAAATTTTAAAGAAATGGATGCATTATGTAACTTGTTTCCAGTTGTGTGTGAATAATCTAGGGCAGGGATTTCTAACCTTTTTCATCTTGTGGCACACAAAAAGTAATTACTAAAATATTATTTTTTTGCTGATCTAAAAAAATAGGTATAATTTTGATTTATTCATACTGAACAGCTATTGTTATGTTGGCGGCTGTCATTTTTATTTTTCATTTGACAATCTCAGGGAAAAGAGGCCAGTGGCCCTGACTAAATAGTCAAGTCTTGCATTTTTAAAAATTCTGCGACACACCAGTGTGCTGCGGCACACTGATTGAAAACCGCTGATGGAGGGGGAAAGTTCCCAGATCAGTTTTTCAGAGACAGACTAACTTTCTCCTCCTTTGGCACTGTGATGGGGTAGGACAACTGGGAACTTCACTCCTGCTGCCCTTGAGAAAACCTCAGAGGATGGATTCATGCTCCTTGCAGAGTGTGAGAGGACAAATCTACTCGTTGAGAATGAGGCTTGCGTAAGGGCCCTTGCTTGCCTCACACTGTGTACTGACGAGTTCCCTAACAGGCAATAAAATAATTTTCCCCCTGGTGCAGAGAAATTGCACTGCTTCTTTTATGCAGGTATAAAAAAGCTGCGAGCTTATGATTTTAATTAGGAGATAAGACCAACGTCATAAACAAACTTTATTTTATTTGCCATGAGTTACAACACACTGAATAAGAGTTACCAGCAAGTTGCTACTGCAATGTATCCTCTTCCTCCAGCCCCGTTTCTTCCTGCATGCACACTTGCATACAAAACACAGCAATCTGCACACAAATAGTGCATCCATGTCTGCACAGAGCCTTACACAGACACAGATGCAGCATAGATATGCAAGTGTGCACACAGAAGTGAGTTTATATACAAGGCATATAGACATTGGGGGGAGGGGGCTAGGGAGCTGTTATTGGCAAGAGTACCTTTTTATTGCAACCTTTCCCTGACATTCTCATCAGAAATCTTTTTATATTCTTTGATATCACTGGCAGTGTCTGTATAAAACCCTCATTTCTGAGAAGATTCAAAGGAAGGGGAATGACAATCTACATATGCTGGCTTTCCAAAATGTTGGGCACTTTACTGGATCTTTTATCAAAACTGAGTGTGAATCATGTGAAATACCATCACTCGCCTATTGGAAAGTGAGGCTCAGGGGAGAAAAGCAACTTGACTTCGACCTCCTCTGATCAACGCACACACTACCACCTCCTTGCATGCACACTAACACTTCACTGGACCTCAAAACCACATCTTTCCCAAAGGACACAAGTCCGAGAAGTTTTTCATTTTTTTCTCTTTTGCTTCATTTTGCTTTGGTCCTTTATCCAGCTATTCCTGACATAAGAACTGCAGTCAGTGTGTGCATGTATTGGGAGAGGAGTATTTCTAATATAGGTTAGCAGAATTATCAGTTGTACAGACTCTGGGGGCAGGTGCCTTGAGGTGAAATCTCAGTCAGCTATTTTATATAATATGTAAACATAAGGATATTACTCAATGTTCCCAATCTGTTATTTCATCTATTTAAAAAGCCAGTTAATAATTGTATCTAACTCACAATGCTGTTGAGATAATTAAATGAAATACTGATTAAAAGAGCTAAGCCCAGGCCCACAACTCCTAAACAAACAGTAAACTTTGTTTTAACCACCAAAGATAACATTACAACTACATTCATTGCTCATAATTTCCTTTGTCTATTCCCTCTCTGTCTTTGAAAAACTTTCAACTTGCCAGATAGGATGCTGCCCAATTCATGAGTCATTTAATAAAGCCAATTGCACCTTCACAATTTACTCAGTTGAATTTGTGTTATGTAGCAATAAGAAGCTTCAATCATGCAAAATGCTGAAGTTCGAGAGATTGGCTGTGCAGTATTGTCCTTATTGTTAACAACACTGGACTGTACAATTGGAAGAGCTTGACAAGGGGGCAGATTGCATATTATGTGACTTTTTTAACCACAATTAAAAATAAATGGAAGAATGAGGGAGAAAAAGACTATATTTATTTTGCATATATTTTACATTCCTGATAATAATTTAAGGAAAAGGCACTTTACTAGCAAATATCAACGCAGCCAAAATGAACACCAGTCCGTAAGTAATTGTTTCAACTTGCTAAATACAATTGCCACTTTGAAATGACCACTCTCATCTCTTCAAAGAGAAGGTCCAACCTAGGAAGCAACTAAACACATCACGTCTTAGGAGTGAGGACCTCATACAAGCATTCTCTGTATTTGGCCATTCATTATACATTAACTGCCATAATGCACATTGGAGATGGACAAGTTTTAGAGTTTGCCAATGTAAGGATGGTACAATACCATGTTTTTATTCACTTGCAATGCTTTTGCAGGAAATTCTTGAAAAAGTTGCATAACAGTGGCCCTAATTTTTTTTAAAAGCAATCTTAGAAAGTTTTAAGGATTTCTCCCCACTTTCTTTATTTTAAGTATTTTTGTTGATTTCAGAGAGGAAGGGAGAGGGAGAGAGAGGTAGAAACATTAATTATGAAAAAGAATCATTGATTGGCTGTCTCTTGCATCCCTCTCCCCCCCCACAGGGGATGGTGCCCACAACCCGGGTATGTGTCCTGACCAGAAATTGAACTGAGACCTCCTGGTTCATAGTTGACACTCAAGCAGTGAGACACACTGAGATTGGGCAATAGTGGCCCTAATTTTAATGGTGTGTTGCAAATTACAAAGGACACATATGGAGGTCAGGAATCAGGCAGGGGATGTGCTCAGTCAGCTTACAACTTCAAAAGCCTGTAAGCTTATTTGTATCTAAACCACTGAAAATTACTATTGGAAATGTCAAAATCCTTCCCAGAAATCTTTCTAGAATACACCCTCTCTTGCTGCTGGCGAGTCATACAATATCATTGATGAATGTGTTATTTTATTCAATACTCACCCTATTTCTTTTTCCTGTATGTGATTTATAAAAACGAGGGTGACTAAAGGTTTCTCAATCCCTCACTCTGCCAGAGATCCTAGCAATACCAAGGAAACAAACTCTAGACCAATGCTTTGAAAACAGTCTCAGAATAGTAGTTAGTAGACTTCTTCTGAACAAAGAAAGAGAAATACTATAGTTTACTGTGTAATTGAGCCTTAATGAGAGACTCTTAGCACTGTTGTACTCAACAAGAAATAGCAATAATATCAATACAAGCTCACAAAGAATATAAGGGAGATATTCTTTATGCTGACCCTTAAGCCTATTGGCATAATTGACACATTGTTGAATATTGACTTATTCAACTCTAACACAAGTTGAGCTTGTTATATAAAAAAACTTTAAAATCACAATATCAGAATATACTAGTACCCCCTCCCCACACACACGCCATCTATCTATTTATCTAACATGTTCTCTAGCAATGATTCTCCATTGGGGTGAGGAGAGGAATTGCCTCCAGAGGACATTTAGCAATGTATGGAGACATTTAAATTGTTCCATTTTAATTGGGGAAGAGGAGGAGTTATTGGCATCTGCTGGGTAGATGCCAGAGATGCTGCTAAACACATTACAGTGCATAGGACAAAGAATTACCCAACACAAAATGTCAATAGTGCTGCTGTTGAGAGCCTTGTCACCATATATATACATAGACATACTACTATGGGGAAAATATGTAAATTACATATGCATTATATGTACAAATAGGACATTGATACATATTTATGCTCATATGCCTGCTTCTTTCACCTACGGCCATTAATACATGCTACTCTCTTTGCCAGGTTTAGACTACTCACCTTTCCACCCCAACCCATCGTATCTACTTGTCTTTCATAATTTAACATAAGCAACACCAATAAAGGAACAATCATTGAGGCCAATCAAAAAACATTAAGTGACACAAAAACAACAACTAAACAACAAAAATATTTTTTGAATGGGCAAATGACTTGAATGTATATTTTTCTAAAAAATATGTAAATGACTAAAAAGCACATAAAATATGTTTAATATCATTAATCATAAGGGAAATACAAATCAAAACCACAAATGAGATACCACCTCATACCAACTGAGATGTAAAAGCAAAGAATACAGTAAGTGCTGGCAAGGATTTTGAGAAATTGGAACCCTAGTGCACTGCTGGTAGGAATGTAAAATAGTGCAGCCAGTAAGGAAAACAATACGTGGTTCCTCAAAAAAATTAAAAATGGCATATGCTCCAGTATTTTTTCTGGATATATACCAAAAAAAATTGAAAACAGGGCCTTAACGAGATATCAGTACACCCACACACATTCATAATAGTGAATAACCAAAAGATGGAAGCAACCCAATTGCCCATTGATGAAGGACTAGATAAACAAAGGTGGTCTATGTATACAAGGGAAATTATCCCGTTTTTAAAAGTTAGGAGATTCTGTCACATGCTACAACGTGGGTGAAATAAGGACATCTGGTTAAATGAAATAAGCCAGTCGCAAAACAAAATACTATATAATTTCCACTTACACTAGTATGTGCTAGCTAGAGTAAAATTCGTAGGGATCGAAAGTAGAATGATGGTTGCCAGGGACTAGGGGGAAGGGGATGAGAAGCTGTCCATTAATGAGTATAGACTTTTAGTTTTGCAAGAAAAGAGTCCCAGAGTTCAGGAAAGGCCTGGTGAGAAGTCAGCCTTTGGAAGAGATGTGGGAGTCAGGTGAGCTAGAACAGAGTAAAGGAGGTAGAGGTTGTGAATGGGGTCAGGGGATGACAGGTGAGGTAAGCACCCACCCTTTATCCCAGGTGATGTGAAAAGCTTTGGGCTTTGAGTGAAGTACTGATAGGCTATGGCTTACATGTTGATCCTTTCACTCTGGCTGCCACTCTTGTTGAACAGAGCATGTGGGAGGTGGGGAATAGAGGGACACAATCAGAGAGATTAGCTGGAGATTACTGCTAGGATCCAGATGGGAGTGACTGATGGCCTGAGTTAAGGTGAAGTGCCCAGATACTGAAATGGGTCTATTTCTGGTTGTATTTAAAGCAACAGTCAAAAGGGTCCACTTACAGATGAGATGTGGGGGTCGAAGAAACTGAGGAGATCCATTAACAATGTTTTACCCATACATTCATCTCAGTGTCACTTACCATAATTAAAAATTGGAAATACCTCAAATTGTCTATCAGTTTTGTGTTTTTGTTTTTTGCCTGAACAATTGGGAAAACAGAATTCACATTTAGGAGATAGGAAAGCCCTTGGCAGGAGAAGGCTGGTGCTTTAAAAATATGGAATTTGGTTTTTTAAAAGGCCAGATGCCTATTAGACATCCACAGGGGAATGTTAAGTAGACAGACTATAGACGTACTAAGCCTATTTTCAGGAGAGCTGGCTCGCCTGCAGACAGGAACCCAGAACACATCAGTGCAAAAGAGCATTTAAAGATGTGAATCTTCAGATCACCAAGACAGCAGCCATAGCCAGAAAAGAGTCTGAAGAACTGAGCGCAATGTGTAAGTTTCAAAGAGATGAGGAGGGACCCTGGAAAGTGTGTGAGGAGGACAACCCAGACACTGCAGTGCCCTCGAAACCTTAAAATCAAGGGAAAAAAGCATATCAAGATGAGAGTGTCTATTATGTCAAATGCAACTGACAAGTCGGGTAAATACTGAGAGTTGGCTGTTGAGTTTAGCAACGCGGAGTATGGTGGTGAGCAATGCAAAGACGTGTGCAGACAGTCCTGCTGCAAGGAGGCATTGGCATGACTGTTCTGGAAAGCAAGATGGCAATGTGGAACAAGAATCTGATAAATATTTATGCTTTTGACCCTGCAGTTTCTCTTCTAGGAATTTGTCCAACGAAACCATCAGGGACCCGATAAAAGGTTTATCCACCAATATGCTCATCTCAGTGTTATTTATAATAATAAAAAATTGGGAAAACAAACAAACATCTGATAAGATGATTAAATAAAAGCAGGCTGCCTCCATTCAATGGAATATTATGCATCCATTAAGTCTGAATTCAAATAGTGGTATGACACATGAGAAATAATCATATGTTTAAACTGTGCATAAAAAGCAGGCTAAAACACAAGCAGCAGGGTATCAATTTTGTTAAAATTGTTTATATTTTTGTCTGTATTTACATAAATAAACTTGCTTCATGCTAACAGAAGCGGTTACTGTATGGCAAGATCATGAGAAATTTTGTCATCATCTTTACATTTTCTTATTATTTCCCACATATTCTACAAATGTGCAATGAGCAGATATTACCTTTATAACAATATCTATTTTCTCTCTCTCTCCAGACACACTTATCCATTAACTCTTTTGAGAACCCAGAAATGTTATGCTAATCTGTTGCCTGCTTTGAAAAAAAAACTGAGAAGTTGAATAAAAACTGCATTGTGAGCGCTACTCTGAAAGTAGGACAGGTGTCGCATAAAGAAAGAGTGGTGAGGGGACCTTAGTGTAGACAACAGTAAGAGCATCTCCAAACTCAGAAAGTGGAGTAGAAATATCTGGCATCCTGCCCCCCATGCTCTAAACTTTGTGTGATCCCTGTCCTCATACACTACGTGGGCTGGATCTCCCCCATCCCAGCTCTGATCATGGTATTTCCCCTCCACAAGAAACTCTAGTGCCCTCTCCCTGGCACAGAAACCAAGCCTGGCCCTTCAGTTGGGGGACCCATGTTGCTCTCAAGCTTGACCTCTAAAATACAACCATATGCTCTTGCCAAGCACCCCCTAACAGTTTTTTCAAATCACTATGCCTAACATTGTGATCTGTGACAAAGCTCCTGGCCCACCGAGAAAGATCCAGCATCTCCCCAGCTACACCCTCCTTCAAGGCCATGGACATGCTCTCCCTTCCAGGAAGTCTCCTCGATGCTCCAGCAGAACAATCTCGGCCTCTCATCAGCACATTTGTTATCACAAATAGAATATGATTCTGAAATGATTAACATCTTTGAAAATGGGTCAATATTAGTTATATTCTGTTTCACTTGTCTTCATCTCACTTGGCCACCGGGATATCAAGTTCCTTAAAGGAAGAGCATTTCAGTGACATCACATTCTCTGATCTTCTTTGAAGCACCTGCTTTATAAACATCGGCTGCTTGGCTGAGTGAAGGTCACGCAAGGGTGTGCAGGTTTGCTTGTCCAAATGATCAGTGAGATGGATTTGTGGCTTACCCCTGCCCTGGCCAGAGAAACTCATTTCATCTCAGGAAGAGCAGTTAGCAGAACCCTTATGTGAAGCACAGCCCATTGGTAGCTCAGACGTCACCTGCCCATGGGTGGTCATTGTCACCCAGGGCAGTGGCCCCTCTGCCTCCTCCAGTTCTCTTTTGTGAAAGTCTAATCCAGGCAAACTTAATAAATTGAGGGCCATATTATTTTTAGCAAGATGTTTATTTCCAATATTTTTACAAAGCAAGTCTAACCCTAGGAGAGAAGGGGGGAAAACTGCTGTATTTAAAAGAAAATAAATGAAGTCTACAGAATTGGGTTGGAAGTAATTTTCATTTCTTTTGTTGAATTATTGCTAACATATTGTGGTGGTTTGGAGCTCAGGACTTCAGTCTGTTTGCTTTGTCTTTCTCCACAGGAGCACTAAAGAACAACGTGAACCCAGACATGTACTCAGGACACAGATGGTGGTGGTGGGGGGGGGGTGCGGTGCTGAGACACAGGTCAGGTAAGTGGAAGGCGTGGGCTTTGGTACAATGTTGTCATGGGCTCTGCTACTAACCAGGTGTGTTGGGAAAGGTTTTGAGAAATATCAAATCAGCTGACTCAAGAGCATCCAAGATGTTTGCTCTTTCAGGCACCCAAGTTGCTACTGTGCACATCGGGGACCCCAGTGAAACCTCAGCGTTAAGAGGCACAGCCTTCAAATCCTAAAACCAGAAAGGCAGTGACCACATGAGGAGATAAAGGAAAACTGCTTGCCAGCACACAGATTATCTATTGCACAACAAACCTGATTGATAAACATCTTGCTGATGCTGCGAGGAAGGAAGGTCCTGAAAAGATCCTGGTGCTCAAGAGATGGTCAACGGAAATTAATTGCACTGTCCCCATTGTGACTAATTTAGGAATTGTAGATGGTCACTGATACGGTATTTATTTGGTGTGCCAGCATTAGTATTTAATTTAGTGAACATTAAGAAAAGAGGACAAGGCTTTCAGAAGTGTATCTGCTAATCATTTTTTCCCTTTGAACCTTAAATTCTTCATATGAGAAGCCTTCAACCTAGGCAATTTCCTTTATTTTATTTTATTTGTTAATTAAATGTAACGGGGTGGCCATGGTTAATAAGATTATATAGGTTTCAAGAATACTGTTCTGTGTTACACCATCTGATTTTATGTGTCAACCTAGCTGATTTTCAGGGACCTAAACTTCAACATTTGGGAAGGATTTCTGAGTTAGGAGAGGCAAAACAAGCTTGAGGTCATCATGAGGGAAACAAACAAGGGAGTAAACAAGCTTGGAAATATGCTTGTCCTGGTCTCACAGGAAGAGGCTATGCCGGAGCTTCACGGGCATTAGTAGCAAGGTCACTATGTTCTGGGAACATCCACTTGTCCCGTAAGAATGATGGTCATGTGAATATGTGTTAAACTTAACTCCTTGACCCCAGTTACAGCTCCCACTTCTGAGGGTCAGGGATGGGCTCCCATATTGCTAAATGCTAGACATGATCAACAAGGAGCATGGCGCCCTGGTCGTTGTGGCTCAGTGGTTAGAGTGCCAGCCTATATTCCAGCCCATGCACCAGTAGATTGGGGGTTCCACTCCTAGTCAAAGGCATGTACTGAGTTGCAGGTACCATCCCCAGCCCTGGTCAGGGTGTGTGTGGGAGGCAACCAATCGATGTACCTCTCTCATATTGATGTTTCTCTCTCCCTCCCTCCCTTCCTTCCACTCTCTCTAAAAAGCAATGGGGAAAAAATAACCTTGGGTAAAGATTAACAAAAACACAACAACAAACAAGGAGCATGGCAATTTCCTGAGGGACAGCCCTTTGGTCCAGTGGACCACAGAAAAGCCAAGCTGTAATAACTGGTTGTACCAACATCATTTCACCAGCACAGGAACTACTACTCCAGGGAGAGGAAATGAGAGCACTGATGCACTGATTCCTTTCCCCCAGGGGATTGACACTTAGCTCCTAGAGAGAGTAACAATGAAAAGGAAGGATGCAAAGAGTGGGGCAGCTCCTGGCATTCTGTGAAGGCCCTTGGTCTGTGCTTTCTACCCCTAGCTTTCTACACCTGCTCTTCATACCTTCACCTCCAGGTGAATTGAACTGTATTGCATAGTTTGCCAAGTCCTATATCCTCACTCTGCTCCTTAGGGAAAGTAGAGCAGGTATGATTACAGTCTTTGTTTCATGTCGGTGAAAACAAATTAACACAAGTTCAATGGCTTGAAACAACATAGACATAATTTTATTATCTTACAGCTCTGGATGTCAGAAGCCCCAAATGCATCTCAATGGGCTGAAATCAAGGTGTCCACAGGGCTGCATTATTTTCCTGAAGGCTCTAAGGAAGAATCTTGTTTCTGGTTCTTTTTCTACTTTTAGAGGCTGCCCCATTCCTTGGCTCCTGGCCCCTTTGCCTCTTCAAAATCAACAATGGCCTGTCCAGTCTTTCTCAGATCACATCCTTCTGACTCTGCTTCCCCCCTTTCCTATCAGTCCAAGGACTCTGGGAATGAAAATGGTTCCCTGGATTATGTTAGCCGATGAACAACCTTCATCCCATCTAGAACTCTAATAGCCCCTTTCCATGTAAATTAACATATTTACAGCTTCTTGGGATTAGAACACCTCTGGGAGGCCGTTATTCTGCCTACCAGGTCCCCTTCCACAGACAAAGCCAGAGCCAGAACTGAGTGACTTAGGGGAGGTCACAGCTGATTACCAACTGTTAAAACTGGGCTCAGTGTCAGAAACAATTGAGTGCTTTATTCTTCCTGCTATGCTCTGTGCTGGTGACATAGCAAAGGAGAGAGAGGACACAGCAAGAGAATGACGGGTGAGTACGAACCAAGGCAGGCCTTTGTGCAGGTGTCTCTTGTCCTGTCCCAGTTACCAATCTCCCCATTTGGCTTCATTCCTTCAGCTGTAAAAGTAACCCCTGCCCTAACCGTTTGCCTCAGTGGATAGAGTGTTGGCCTGCAAACTGAAGGGTCCCAGGTTCGATTGGTCAAGGGCACATACCTTGGTTGCAGGCACATCTCCAGTAGGGGGTGTACATAAGGCAGCTGATCGATGTTTCTCTCTCATCGATGTTTCTAACTCTCTATTCCTCTCCCTTCTTCTCTGTAAAAAATCAATTATATATATATATATTAAAGTAACCCCATTATCCCCCCCAAAAAAGGACATATGTGTGTGATTTTTTTCCTGTTGGATTTTTATGGTAATGTGGTTGCATGGTGTTGCTTTCTCAATGTGGAGCAGCGGGGAGGGGAGGAGGAGGAGAGGTGGCAATTCTGCCAAGCAGGTTCCCTCTGTAATGACCCATCATCTTGTGCCAGGCGGTCCCCACTCAGGCAGGAATGAGAGCGTCACAATAACAGTAATAAACGGAGAAGAGGCTTTCTAGTAACAGCATAATGGGGAGCCCCAGCTGCCTCAGTTCTGGGGGTGGGGAGTGGGAAGAGGCAGGAGAGGAAAGACACAGGGGTGAGGGATGGAGGTACTCAAAGGTGGCAGTTTTCCATGTTGCCCCGGGGTCTGCTCTGAGTGTGTAAGGAAGAAAACGACACCCCACACACCCTCGCAAACTTTTTGTTGTTGGTAGGATGGAGCAGCACATTTGTCAAAAGGTACAACTGTCACTTCCGATCCCCCAGCTCTGCAAAGGCTCCACCCCCGCGGTGATCTAGATGAATGGCTTCTCATTAAGAGCCAATAAACAAAGTGCATTCCCAGCGCGCCTCTCCCAGGCAGAGCATGCCCTGTGAAACTGCCCGCAGGGAAAGCAGAGTGCACTGGAGTTGTCAAATGTAATGTATAGGTTTTTAAGATCTAATCATTTCCTATAATATTAGATTAAATGACCATCTATATTAAAAAGGAAATTACATTTCACCTTGCTTTCTTCACTTTCCCCCTTAGAAAAGTTAGGGTTTTCAAAAAACTCTAATCCCACAGCCAAGGGCCAGAACACGTCCTTGACAATGTACTTGAGGAGGATCAACCTACAGACTTCCCTGCACCAGGCAGTCTGAGCAGAGAAGCAGGGCGAGAGGCAAATGGCAAGAATCCCTTAGCTGAGCCAACTCCCTCACAGAGTCCACATCCCTCACTTCAACAGAGCGGTGGCACCTTAGTCCCTGTCCACACTCGCCACAGCTCCAGGGTGTTTTAGTGTCTGTGGTGGTAACGAGAGGCCTGGAGTAAACCCTCATCTTCCAAAATCTCATCACCTTTCGATTGGGCAGCAGCAGGCCTTGCTTTTGTACGCAGCCATGTGGTCAATCGCTCACCTTCATTCACCGAGGCTTCGTGTGCCGGATTCTAGGATGGTGCGAGGGTATAAAGATAGCAAGACAAGCTTCAAACCCCACCTGCATTTATTAGCTCATCTCTTAGCTCCTTGCCTTCAAAGCTTCCATTTTTCTCAACTGTAAAATCAGGAGAGGAACTGCACTCCCACACCACCACAGAGGGTTTAGAGGAGAAAGACAAGTAAATGTTTGGAAACCTCTTGGTTTTCAGCAAATATCAGGGACTTTCTCCCCCTTCTGCTCCCCATGGCACCTGAGAACAGCTATTCTCAACTGAGATGAGGGCAAATGCAGAGAGTCAGTTTGTGGAAGGAAAGGGGTCACCCAGACTGAGATGCAGAAAGTACAGATAAAAATGGCAAGATTGGTAACCACTGTTTCAAAAGAAACAAAAAACAAAAAAACAGTATGGGTCCCATCCTCAAAGCATAAGAAAGAGCGGTGGGCAGCCATCCATTGCTGTGCCCTGCCTGGGATATAATGTCAGATTACAGAGACCAACTCCCCAGCTGAGCTCACTGGTTCCTGTTGAGCTTTCCAACCCGGTGCTCCCCAAGTGCCTTCGCTCTTGAAAATAATCACTCCACTCACTGTTCCCAAACATCCTACTTCCCCACCTCCAATCTTCTGCTGAGGCTTCTCCTCTTCCTAGATGCTCTTCTTCATACTCAGCACACCTGAACCCTAGCTGTCCTTTAAGCCAGACCCAGAGTCCTTTGAGAAAGCTCCATGGATTCCACCCTCTCCACTCTGCAGTGCTTTGTAGAGCTCACAGCTACTTTAATTTACTGGTTAAATTACAGCACAACTATAAGTCCCTAGTGCCAGGGAGATTTTTCTCCACTTTCTTCATCACCCTCTCTCCTAGAATTCAATTTAGTATCTTCCAGAGGAAGCTCCTAAGACCCTCTGCCCTGCCCATGCAGCCTGCATTCATGAGCCCATCCTGAAGGAGTGGCCCCTGCCATCCCTGCAGAACTCCTGGATGAGGGAAAAGAGTCATGGCAGAGCCTCGAGATGGCTCATTGGGGTTCTGTTCACGGGGGCAGTCACCTGTTCTCACTGCATTCATGGGACAAAGCAAGTCATGTGGTCAAGAATTATCAGAATTATCTGAAATGCTCCCAGGACTTGGGGAGAACCCCAGTGACAAGGGGGGAAGCAACACATATTTTGTGCAAATGGAATAGTATTCAGCCATAGAAAGTAATGGAGCATGTATATATGCTACAAAATGGGTGAACTTCAAAAACAAGCTCAATGAAAGAAGCTGGTCGCAAGAGGTCACGTGTTCTACAACTCCATTTATATGAAATATCCAGAATGGGTAAATCCATAGAGACAGAATGCAAATTGGTGGTTTCCAGAGAGTAGGGGTTGGGGGGGATGGAAAGTGACTTCTTAATGATTATACGTTTTGGAGGAGTGATGAAAATGTTTTGAACTGGGTAGAGGTGGTGGTTGTATGATACTGTGAATATATTTAATGCCACTGAATTGTTCACTTTAAAGTGGTTAATTTTATGTTATGTGGATTATATCTCAATTTTAAAAAAAAATAAGAGAGTTGTGGCCAACACTCATTGGCTCCAGCCTCTCTCTTATTTGCCAAGCAAAATGAAGATGAAGATATTAAGCTAAAAATACTAGTAAGCACAAAACTAATTCCCACCTAGCTTGTAAAGTGACTAGTCTCCAAACAAACCCTCTGCTAAATGGAAAATAATAAGAATACAGTGGATACCAAAGCCAGTTTGGCTCAATGGATAGAGCATCATCCTACAGACTGAAGGGGCCCAGGTTCGATTCCAGTCAAGGACATGTACCTTGGTTGTGGGCACATCCCCAGTAGGGGGTGTGCAGGAGGCAGCTGATCGATGTTTCTCTCTCATCGATATTTCTAACTTTCTATCCCTCTCCCTTCCTCTCTGTAAAAAAAATCAATAAAATATATTTTTTTAAAAAGAATACAGTGGATCTAAACACTTACCACAAACCCCACTGTAAGGATAGTCAGAAAGCTACACTCACCTCACAGCCAACTACTGGTGAGTGAACCTTGTTACAGGTCTGCTTTCCTCCTGGGATCCCAGGGCCTGCTTGGGCAACAGCCTCTGAAGAATCCACGTGTCCTGTTTATGTAAGTGACAGTTCTATGTGTCCCATCTCCCCAGGAACAAATCCTCTTCTAATTGCCTCAAGCCTCCTCTTCTATTTCTTAAAAATTAACATTGCCAACAGGTTTAATTAACAAGCAAAGGCCCCTTCATGTCTAAATGTCATGCTTGAATGCTCTCACTTTAAAGGGTAGTGTGCAGGTGCTGGCTTTATGCAGCTTTATGGAGCATGGGTTATAAAAGCTCACCTATATGACTTTTTAATACTATGGCAGTCCATTCAGTTCGATCGCATAAAGTCCCAGCAATATTTAAGTGTTAAAGGTGACTTTCATGATGATATTTATTATCGGATAATGAACAGTGGACAGATAGCCTTCAAAACTCCAAGCAATGGAGTGAATCATATCTCTTCTAAACCTTTAAGAACAGGATTACCATGCCCAGCCTGTGTGGCTCAGTGGTTGAGCATCAACCCATGAACCAAGAGGTCCCCCCAGTTCAATCCCTGTCACGGCACGTGCCCAGGTTGCAGGCTGGATCCCCAGCAGAGGGTGTGCAGGAGGCAGCTGATTGATGTCGATGTTGCTCTCTCTCTATCCTTCTCCCTTTCTCTCTAAAATCAATAAAAGCATTAAAAAAAAAAGAATAGGACTACTACATTTCCTAGAAATCACACAAATACCCAGTATCCCTTTTGAGATTCCCCTTGGCAGCATGAGTTTTCTTAACAGGATTTTTTTTTCTTTATCGAGACCAAATCCCATCAAAGTCAGAGGAAAACCAGTTACTTAAATATTTGGATCTGTCTTCTCCATCAGACTGGCCATTTTAGGACAGTCTTTGCCTTCCCATAAGACCAAGAGTTGCCCAAGTTTCTCGGTCTCCCCTTGCTGTAGCCATCCCTACAGAACCTATAGAGTAGGGGTGTCGAACTCAATCAGAGAAGGGGCCAAAATCTAAAATCCAGCCTAAATCGCGGGCCGAATGGTTTACTGAACAGTCATAAACTGACAATGTCATAAACTGACAGCGGAGTGCAGTGATGACAGCGCGGTGCAGGCCACATTGCAAGGCCTGGCGGGCTGGATTTGGCCCGCGGGCCTTGTGTTTGACACATGTGCTATAGAGAGAGCTATCAGAACACAATGGGAACTTCATCCCTGTCTTCTTCCCAATTCTGGATCCTTGGGGGTCCAGTGTCCTGTTGCTATTGTACCCATTAGTATGCCTAGCACCATTCATTGCTCTGTATGTTTGTGTCCTTGGCAGACTGCGACATCTCTGAGAACAGTGACTATGTCTGATTTATCTTTCTTATCTTTATTAATATCTGGGACATTGAAGGTGTTGATAGACATGTCTGAGTGAAGTAATAATTAACTAACTCTGAGAAAATGATTATAGAGCAAGACTATCCATCGCAATTATCTTCATATACAGTTGAGGGCATGTCAGAGACTCAGCCATCTTCTTAAAATTCCACAGTTATTGATGATATAATAATTAGCCAATCGTGGCACCTTGAAAAAAAACCCATCAGATTCATCTGAAATGCTTCTTACATGTGCCATCTCCCTGAGTCCTACCTTAGACAGACTAGATTGGAATTTCTGACTCAGGGAACAGAGTCCTGGATGTGCCTATCACCCATCACCAAGATGATTCTACTGTACACAGTGTGACCTCCACCTCATTAGAGTGTTGCCACAAGAGAACCATTCTCCAGTCCCCTGCAGAACGGAATTGAACTGCTATGGTCTGTCAACCCCTCATCAGGGATGGCCACAAAGGATCTGGAGGACACATGCTAAGGAAAATGGAGTGTGAAAAGCAGACTCAGCCTTCTTCACGGGGTTCAGCCTTCTTGGACTCAATGGGAAATGAGGGACTGTGGGAGAGAATGAAGGGACTCTGGGGACAAAACTAATTACAAGAGAATCAGGACACCATGTGTTACTAAGTATCCTTCTCTGAATAACCTCAATTCCCCACTACTCCATCAAAAGTGGGGTCCCCAAATACCCCTGGGCACCTACACTAACTCCATACCAAGCCCCAAGAGGTGGGTGGCTTACCTCCTAAGAAACCTACATTTTAGGATTTCTAAAAACCACCTATTTATGCATAACGTGGTTGGAAAGCAATTGGCATCATCTGTGCAGCAATGAGCTGCTGCTTTCAGAGTCTGCATTTAGTTTCTAGAATAGAAATGAGCTGGAATTAGCCATTCTCTTTCCACACTAATAGGCAAGAGTCGCCATCCCTACTAATTCACATGTTCACACAACTCTAACTACGTACTCTTCGGCGGTGGTGTCCAGCTCACAATGACCTCAAGGGGAAGCAAATGCAAGCGTGTGGTGTCAGTGTGTGCATGTAATTAGGCTGCAGAGGCTAGAACCTGGGAGAGAAACCTGAATCTGATTGGAAAAGAGTGAGCACAGCTCTCAACTTAATCACAAGATGGACAACAGAAGGACCCTCAGCATTTGTTCCTGCACCATGGGGGAATGCAGACTCAAAGGGCCTTGGCCATGTAGACTAGGCAGGCCCAATTTAAGGCTAAGGGGAGCCCAGTTGGGGTGGCTCAGTGGTGGAGCATCAACCCATGAAACAAGACATCATAGTTCGATTACCAGTCAGAGCACATACCCAGGTTGTGGGCTCCATCCCCAGTGTGGGACATGCAGGAGGCAGCCAATCAATGCTTCTCTCTCATCATTGATGTTTCTATCTCCCTTCCTCTCTGAAATCCATAAAAATAGCTTTAAAAAAATAAGACTAAGAGGAGAAAAGGTATAGTTTAGTACATTTTAAACTTGAAGATGCTCATGAATCACCAAAGATCTTATTAAAATTCAGATCCTGACTCAGTAGGTGTGGTGTGGTAAAAATAAAAAATTTAAAAAAATTAAAAATAAAAAAGTTGACTTTCTCCAAAAAAGCATTCAACACAGATGCAGTTATAACCCTGCTTTGTTGAAATCGTTGCTGTTAATCACCCAGCCTTTAAGTTATGAGATCACTGGGAGAGCAGCATTCACATATATGTTTGTGAGTTTCCAGTTTAAAGAAATAAAGAATCCTGGAAGTCTTGGTAGAACATTCAAAACCCATGCTACAGGATCTATAAATGCTGATTCTGTTTTCTGGGGTGAACACATGACCCTCCCCCCCATTTTTTTACCCAAGACAGAATTTTCCCCATCTAAAGCAGATGAAAGCGGTGCCTTCCCCCAAGCCCCTTGGACTGGCCCTGCTATTCAAATGGAAATTTCCATCAAGTTTTCTCCAAAATCAATTTATAAAACATTTTTGTAACTAAACCAGATCTATAAAAATAGCCTTAAAATCATAATTGCAATTATAATAGCTAATATTCCTTGCTCTTGCTATGTGCCAAGCTGTACGCTAAGATTTTTTTTTATACACAGTTCTTCATTTAACCCTCACAAAGACAGTAGGAGTCAGGAGATGCTATTAACCAGTTTTCAAACATAACCCAAAATCATACCACTAGTAGGTAATGTTGCAGGAACTAAAATCCAGTGTTTCTAAGCCCCAAAACATGCTATTGCCTACTGTCCTAAAATTAGCTTTTACTTGGTCAAAAAAGGCAAGATGGTAGGGGTGGAGGGTTAGAGAGCAACCAAAGGACTTGTATGCATGCATATTAGTATAATCAATGGACATAGACACTGGGGCAGTGGAGACTTGCCTGGGGTGGGAATGGCTGGGGGTGATGGGTAGGGGTTCAATTGGGAAAAAGGAGACATATATAAAACTTTAGACAATAAAAGAAATACAGTATCTCATTGGTTTGGGCAGTAATCATACATGGCTTTATTTTGGAGAGTAATGTTTTGAAGATTAATAGGAATAAGGCAGAAGGCTGTTGCCATGAGGGGGACAGAGGTGTGAAGGTAGAAAAACTCAGAGGAGTCTTGCTTTCTCTGCTGCTACGCATTATTGTGGCTCAGCCTCCACCTACCTCTTATTGTCGTGTCTCCTACCTCTGCATCTTAGATGGGCACTTTCTGACACTCACTGACACCTGTACAGGTGGGCTGGTGCAGCTCAAACAAATCCTGCACACAAATTGAACTTGGGTAAATCGAATCACATCCCTCCACCGACTCATTACCGTTTCACTTCCAATTGATATTCAATGTGCAATTTAAAGTTTCTCTCCCCTCAGTTCTCCGCCAAGTAGCTAATGATCTGCAAATGAACAGTGAAATACGCCAAGGAACTGACCAATAAATCCACTATTTTCCCTACCCCTTTTCCTCCTCCTCATACAAAGAAACTCAAAGCCTGCATATTTTATCATTCAAAATGTATCTATAGTGGGTTTTCTTACAGGGAATGTGAATTTGAACGTGCACTTGCTTTTATTCAAAAAGCCACACTGAAAAAAAAAACTTCCAACACCTAGACTAAGCTGGATTGTTGCTCTAAGATTCTCTTTATTATATGTCTCTGTGTAAGGAAAACAGAATATATTATATGAAATGCCGCAAGGGGTTCCAAGAGGCAGCGTCACATTTCCCAAAGAATAGAAGTCATATTTAACTTCTTCTCTTAACACGGCATGCTTTGAACCCCTCGGAGAATGTCCTCTGTGTTAGTGCTTCACTCTCTGAGAAAAATAATTCAGCTCATCTATCATTCTCTTGAACTGCCAATTCAAACTAAAACCTGACTTGAGCTACTTCCAAAACCATTCAGCTTCCCCGATGGCAAACAAGCAGAAAAGGCTCTTTCCACCACCGTGTCTCTCCCCCACTGATGCCCAAACACAAACATAGAATCTGTGGAAAACACAGCGATTGAAAGATGGAGGGAACATAGCAATTTTAAATACAGCCAGCTCTCAATTCTCTGCCTCTGGAAGGGGGCGGGGATGATGCACTGAAGGGACCTATTGATGTTTTTGAAACATGGAATGCAAAAATAAACTGGGCTTTCTTCGTCAATACCTGGGTTATTTACACCACAGAGACCTGGAGGGGTGTGTAACCCCAAGCGGTCACTAATCAAAGCACTTTTCCCCCTTTATATCCTGGGTATTGGTCTTTTTAGCAACAAATGAGCTTAAATTAGCTGGTGGTATTATTAGCATGAATTCACATTCGTTGGCAAAGTAAGTAATATTTAGTGGATGGCTGGGAGGAATGAGGGTGGTAGCAAATGCAGCGAGGAGAACCTTGGCACATAATTAAATACTTCCTGTAGAGATTTCGCTGTGACTAACCAGAGCCAGGGTTTGGAGTTGAAGGCCCCATTGGATAACCCCTAAGAAGCGGGAAATCTGATCACTGATTCACTTTCTGGTTCCTTTCATTTAGGACTCTTCCTCTGGATACATAGCAAGGTCAACAAAAAAAGAGAAAGGCACTTATACTAGTACATCAACCTGGAAAGTCAACGACATGAAGCAGGTGGGCTTGTACAGCTCCTGTGTCCCCAGATCTGGTCCCATGAAGATGCCAGATAAATTAATTCACATGCCAACTTATTTCCCAGGGGAACACTTCTCTCATGCTCATAGGTTCTTTATCCCATTCCACTCACCTCCATATTGCCAGTCTTGCCCATCTATAATAATAAAAGCGTTAATATGCTAATTAGACCGAACATCCTTTCTGACAAAGCTGGGGCTGTAAGAGAAGCCTGGGTCTGAATGCCTGTTGGGCCTGCTGGCGGCCGGAGGGAAGCCTGGGTCCAGGTTGCCAGAGAGAAGGCAGTGCCAGCAGCCAAAGGAAGGAAGGCCTTCTCTTGCACGAATTTTGTGTACCAGGCCTCTAGTTTCTTATAATCACCTCTACTAGTATACTACCCACCTTGACAGTTTTCATACCTGAAGCTGTCTTTCCAGCTCCTTGTTACTGATTTTTTCATCTTGCATGATGCACCCCCATCAGAATGTATGGGTAATTACTAACTTGGTAAATCCCTCATTTCTGTGCCTTGCATATTATTTTTGCAACCTCTATCAGACACAAAACCCTGTAGATGGACTTAAACAGCTGACATGGAGCACAGCTACCACCTCCTCTAAGGTAAGCAGGACCCCTGGGGATTCAAGGCAGGGCCAGGGAGGAATCCATATGATGCATCCATCAGAGAGGTGGTGGCAACATACAGTTGGGAAGAGCATGAAGGGTGTTATTCATTCCTCATTGTCAAGCCTATTCGTATTCCTAATGGGATCCTCTTCTGTATAAAGTCTTTCCAATACTCTCACTCATGTTTATAATGATAAAAAAAAAGGAGCATCCAGACAAATAGTGTTGTTTTCAGAATGCTTATTTCCAAAGTCTTTAAAAACCATCAAATCTGGTGTTGGGCAGGAAGTGGGCCCTGGTAAGCACTGCCTGTCTCTGAGCTGGTGAGGCTGAGGTATTTCTGCAGCACGGGTGGACCTCTCTGTCCACGAAGACAGCATCCCTGTGGTGGGAAAGCCTGGTGCTCTGGATTCACTGACCCACTTCTCAGGGGTCCTGAGAGAAAATAGAATGAGGCTCTTCTAAATCCTGGCACTTCCTGAGCCTCCCTCTGTCCCAACTGGAGTGCATGATGTTTAATGGTACCCACAGAGAAGGCGAAATGCTTCTCTAATCTGCATAAAATACAGCAGGCATGGGTCTCCTCACCAACCCCTGCCACAGAACGTACTTTTGTCAAAGGGCACCTCTCCAGCAGAGTCCTTCCTGGCTCATCCACATTTTTCCCTCCTAGAAGGGGAATCAGAGCGGCTCCTCATATGTGAGCAAAAGACATGTCACTCCCAGAGGTAGGTTGGGCTTCTTGCTGTTCTCTGCTGTCCCCATCCCTGCCACATGTGCCTTCCCAGAGCCTCCCACCAAAGGAACAGTCTGAGCTCAAAAGGAGCGAGAGCTCTGATTTCCCAAGACTCGGAAATCCTACCAAGGAAACAGCACCATTAGCTCCACATAAAGAGAAGCATGCTCTGATGCCTTTGCTCCCTCGAGCCACATGCAATTGGTTCTCCTGCAGAAGAAGAGGAGAGAGGAGAATGTCTCATTTAAGGCTGTACCCACGGGGTGGAGAGTGGGAGGTGAGCAGAAGTGCAGAGCTGTGACCCTAGGATATGCGAACTTTCTCTGCCAGTGGAAACGGAACTTCTGGCTTCTTTTGAAACCATGGAATACAGGACTGCTAGTCTTGTATTCCAACTGCAAGGCCACCAATTGCAGGCGACTCCATGGCAAAGCTGGAGCTGGGTTCCAGCCTTTACAAAGCGTGATGAGTGCCCTGTCTCCACATCAAAGCCCCTGCGATGGTCTGAGCACACAAAGCACTTGTCGGACAATTTTGGTCTCTGCTGCTAAAGAGAAAACAGGTTAGCTTCTTTATTAGCACACACACCATGTGGATAGAGATCACGTGAGCCAGGATGGGAGTAATGGGGCTGGAACCCCCTGAGGCACAGTGAGGACAGGAGAGGAGGAGGGGGCCCAAATAGAGCAGAGAGAAGAAGGAGCAAGACTAGAAGTCCTATATTCCAGACTGTATTCTGGGCCCCCTACAGGCATCTTTAAATAACCCCATGCTTCCTCCTTAGCCCTCTGGCTGTCACCACAACCAAACCTGTCATTAAAGGAGCAGTTACAGTGGATTATCTCATTTGATACTCAACAACACCCTAGAGCAGAGGTGGAGAAGGTCCAGCCCTCAGGCCGTATAATGCCCACAAAATCATTTGGTTTGGCTCTGCCAAGGCATGAGGGGTGAGTTAATTACATGTTTGACCAAGTACAGCAGGTTAATTTTTAAGTTGATAATTTTGTATGGCCTGTGAATGATGTTATAAATATCCAAATGGCCCTTGGCAGAAAAAAGGTTCCCCAACTCAGCCTCAGAGGATAAGTAATCTTTTTTAGAACTATTTTTTTAATTTTTATTGTTGAAAGTATTACATATGTCCCCTTTATTCCCCCTTGACCTCTTCTAACCCATCCCCTCACCCCCACCCTGGGTAAGTATTAATCTTATTCTCATTTTACAAGTAAAGACACTGAAGTTTTCCAAACTCGATCATTCACTCAAAATAACACCATTTACAGGTTGAAGAGCCTAGAATTCAAGTCTGCCTGAAGCCAACGAGGGGGCTCTGAAAAACCCCTCCAAATGGTCTCAAAACAACAACCACTTGAGTCAAAGCCCATTCTCGCAGCACCCTGGAGGGTTGATTATGCCACCCCAAGCTCCCCAGTGTGACTGAGGATACACTTACCTGTCTAAAGACAATGCACAACATGAGGCAAACACATACACAAACACTGGTGTGTGTGTGTGTGCGTGATTAATTTTGTGAAAAACGAGTGTGCTGCTGAACAGAATAGCCATGACTCCCCTTTCAAATCAAGGTGCCTCCGTAATGACAAAGTAATTTCATGTATTGGAGTCAACATGCACAAGGATAGAACTGCTTGATGAATTTTCATGAGTGTACCCGTATATTCACTTCTGACATGAAGAACATTAGCAGCACCTCAGAAACCCACCTGTGTCCTTTCTCTCCAAAAAGGAACCCCTATCCTTTCTTTTATTAACATTCATTAGTTTTCACACTTTGTAGATGTTATATCAACAGAATTATACACTGTGCATTCTTCCTTATCTCACATGTGTGGCACCACATTCTAGAAGATGGATCCATCTTGTTGCTTGCTTGTAGCAGTGACTCGTTCTTTCTCTTCTTTATCATGTGGTATCCCATTGTATAAATAATCCATAATTTATCGGTCCATTTGACTGTTAGTGGACATTTAGATTAGTTTCACATTGTGGCTTTTATTGCTATGAACATTCTTCTACATGTCGTGTGGTGCATGTCTGCATGCATTTCTGTCCAATATACACCTCAAGGTAGAATTGATGGGTCATAGGTTATGTGTACGGTCACCCTTAGTAGATGCTGCATTTATCAAAGTGACTGTAACTATTTACATCCCTTTCAACAGAGTATGAAAGTTCCAGGTGATTTGCAACCTGCCAATACTTTGTTGTGGATCTTTTGTATTTTAGCTATAAGTTGTTTCTATAAAAGGATTTCAGGATGACTTTATTTTACATTTCCTGATGACCGATGAGCAAGTTTTATGGGACATTTAGATGTCTGCTTTGGTGAAATGTCAGTTCAGTATTTTGTACATTTTTCCATTGAGTCATTGTTTTCTCTTAATGATTTGTAGGAGTTCTTTATATATTCTGAATATGAGTCCTTTTTCAGATGTATGTTTTACAAACACCTCACTTATTAAGTGGCTTTCCTTTTCACCCTCTTATAATGCTTTTGTTTAACAGAAGCTTTATTTAGTATAAAAGCATATAAGAACTATTCATTTCATTAATTTCAATTTATCCGTATTTCCTGTCTGGTCGAAAGTTTCTGTTGCCTGTGTAAGAAATATTTGCCTACCCAGAAACCATAAAGGTAATTTCTCATGTTTTTATTGGGAAGGTTTATGGTTTTAACTTCTACATTTATATCTGTAATCTATCAGGCATGGTTTTTGTGTAAAGAATGAGACAGGAGCCAAGAATCTTTTTTAAATTAGATAATCAATAAACCAAGCTACATTTTTATTACTGCATTTCAATGTCACATAAATGTTTTATTCTGGGTTCTATTCTCATTTACTTTTTCATCTTTGTGCTAATACTATTTTGTTTTAATTACTGTAGCTTTAACAAAGTGTTAATGCAATAGTATAATTTATCCAATTTACTTTCTCAAGATTGTCTTATATATTTTTGGTACTTAACATTTTTTCTATAAATTTTAGAATTAGCTTGTCAAATTCCACAGAAATCTCCACTGGGATTTTTATTGGAACTGTTAGGAATTACTAGATAAGTTTGAGAGAGAATTAACACATTTACATCATTACGTTATTTTAGCCTTCATAAGGTTTTCTCTCCATTTAGTTAGGCTTCTTTAACTTCTCTCAGCAATGTTTTGTGTCTTTTGTACTGAGGCCTTGCTCATAGTTTATTACTATATTGATCACATTATTGTATCTACATATTTAACACATATTACTTGATGCTGTTATAAATAGAACATTTTTGTGTTTTATTTTCTCTTTGCCTGTTGCCATCATACAGAAATATTTTTGTATATATTGACATTATAACCAGTAACCTTGCCATTTTCACTAAAAAACTCCAGTGGTTTGTGTATAGAGGCTCTTGAATTTTCCACATTGATAATAATCTTATCATTTATTTGTCTCCAATCTTTATACATTTTCTTTCTTTCCTGCCTTTTACACTGGCCAGAACTTTCTTTATAATGCTAAATAAAAGAGGTGAAGAGTGAGCATCCTTATCCAATTTTCAATCTTAGGAGAGGACATTCAAAAATTTAACATTAGCCGAGACCGGTTTGGCTCAATGGATAGAGCGTCAGCTTGGGGACTGAAGGGTCCGGTTCGATTCCGGTCAAGGGCATGTACCTTGGTTGCGGGCACATCCCCAGTAGGGGGTGTGCAAGAGGCAGCTGATTGATGACTCTCTCTCATCGATGTCTCTAACTCTCTATCTCTCTCCCTTCCTCTCTGTACAAAATCAATAAAATATATTAAAAAAAATTTAACATTAAGTGTGATGTTTGCTGTAGTTTTTAAATACTGTATATATTATACAGATTAAGGAAGTTTAATTTTTATCTAGATGACTATGAGTTATTATCAGGAATGGGTATTGAATGCTAGCAAATATTTTGTTTTGCATCAGTTGAGATTATCATATAATATTCTCCTTTATTATGTAATTGTGATGAATACATTTGTAATTTGTGGTGATCTTGCACTCCTAAAATAAACCCAACTTGGTTGTGATATGTTACCCTTTTTACATTTTGAAGGCTGGAATTAGCTGTTGTTTTATTAAGGTTCTTTTTTAAAAGATTTTTTATTTTTACTTTTAGAGAGAGAGGAAAAAAGAGGGAGTGAGAGAGAAACATCTGTGTGAGAGCATAACATGGATCAGTTGCCTCCTGCGTGCTCCCTATTGGGTATCAAGCCCAAAACCTGGGCATGTGCCACAACCCAGAATCAAACCTGCAACCT
Organism: Pipistrellus hanaki; assembly: GCF_964339955.1. Taxonomy (NCBI): domain Eukaryota; kingdom Metazoa; phylum Chordata; class Mammalia; order Chiroptera; family Vespertilionidae; genus Pipistrellus; species Pipistrellus hanaki. Next base: position 41,218,328 of record NC_140516.1, on the reverse strand, counting down.
CTCAGTGCATGGGACAACACTCAACTGAGCAACACCAGCCAGGGCGTTTTGTGAAGAATTTTTGCATGTATGTTAAGGAATGGAATCAATCTATAATTTTTTATTTCTTTTAATGTCATTCTCAGATTTTGGTACCACAGTTATGCTACCATCATAATAAGTTGGAAATACTTCCCCCTATTTCTATTCTCTGAAGAACTTCTCTAATATACATGTTATATATTCCCTACCATTGGAAGAATTTACTGACGAGGCCATCTGGGTTTGGTGACTTCTTGGTAGGAAACGTTTGAATCACAGATCCATTTTCTCCAATAGATATTGTTGCGCTTTTAAAATTTCCTGTATTCCAGCCCAGCCAGAGTGTCTCAGTGGTTGATCACTGACCTATGAACCAGGAAGTCACAAGTTCAATTCTCTGTCAAGGCACATGCCCTGGTTGCAGTGTCAATCCCCAGTAGGAGCAGTGTAAGAGGCAGCCAATCAATGATTCTCTTTCATTTATGTGTCCATTTCCCTCCCTCTCCTTTCCTCTCTAAAATCAGTCAATCAATCAATCAATCAATTAGTTAAAAATAGACAATCACCTGTATTCCAAAATATCTTAACAGTTTTGCTAGTTAACTATAGTATTTGACTTCTGGAAGTTTTTGGAAAATGCAGCAACAAATTCCATTGGTCAAATTCCATCCATAATTCTCCTTCTACAGTCCTGATCATTTAGTCAGATCTCCTTGACCCTCACCCTATCTCTGCATTATCTCCTTGATGAATACAAGATGTTTTTATCATTAGGAAAAAAAACAGGACAGTCCCTGCCCTTGTAGCAGGGTGATTTATTGAGAATTTAACTGAGCAAGATAACCTATTAAGACATAAAATTGTGTCTTCTTTTTCAATGCTCCAGACTCATCAGGCTGAAACAAAAGCTAAGTCCCAATTCCCCATATAAAACCTTCCAAGCAGACAGCCAGGTCTATGCTTCCAAGGACTGGACTCTCTTTTGGCCCAATGGGGACTTCACAGATTTTTTGTTGCTTTGTTTCAGAGCCAGAGCAAGAAGAGAGAGATGCTTGTATTTGGAAGCCACTGTTAAAATCATCTTTGCTTTCTTCTCCCAGGTCTAGACGAGCTCAGGGAAGTTAGCCAGATCATCAATGTTTGGTGCTCTGGTTGAAAAGAACAGACCCAATCCTTAAAATTGTATTTCATAGCAGAGGAAGGGTTGTACATTGGAAGGCCGAAATTTAAATGGGTGTGACTGTGAGTAGAATCAGTGACCTTGAGAACCTACAGAAGGTGTGCATAGCCCAGTTCATCACAGAGGAAGTCAAGACCACTTCAGAGTCAGCCATCTCCAAATGAGCCAGACAGATACTTGTCCAGGGCCAAGTGTAGTGAAGACAATCACCAAACGAGGTCACAGGTGTTCCCATTCTCCCCAGATTGTGTAAAATCCAACATTTTTACGTGACACAAGGTGGAGAGAACCAGAAAGAATAACTGATATGAAATAGAAGTCTAGTGATTAAGGACTCAATCTCTCAATTTATTTTTTCATGTTTCAATCATAAAAAAATAATAATATTTTAAAGTTTGGCTTATTCTTTACCCAATGAGTGTTGTGGAACAAGAGACATCCATACCCAAATCTCTTTTGTCTTTTTGGAATAGATTCAGTGAGAAAATATACCAGGAAATCGTCTTGTTGAGTAGGTTTTGGGTGAGAACAGTCACTTTACAGAGCCTCAGAACCCACCCAGTTGGGCCTGCCTTGGCCTCCTTCTTCCCCAATGGAAGTACTTCCACCCAGAAGACCCAAAATGTCCCCTAAACTTCCAGTGTTCCTGAGTGCCAAGCCCCATGGGGACACTCTTAAGAATGTGGGGCAGCTGAAACCGGTTTGGCTCAGTGGATAGAGCATTGGCTTGCGGACTGAAGGGTCCCAGGTTCGATTCCGGTTAAGGGCATGTACCTTGGTTGTGGGCACATCCCCAGTAGGGGTTGTGCAAGAGGCAGCTGATCGATGATTCTCTCTCATCGATATTTCTAACTATCCCTCTCTCTTCCTCTCTGTAAAAAAATCAATAAAATAAAAATAAAAATAAAAAGAATGTGGGGCAAAGTAGCTGCAGAAACATAATATGTAGTACATACGGCTCACCTACTTTGATTGGACACCTTCTCGGACAGTCTCACTTCGCAATTGCTTATTGATTTCAGCTTAGTTGAAATGAATGACAACCCAGTGACAAGCACTGTGTTAGGTACCCATAAGCCCAGCCAGAGAATGCTTGGTTCTAGCCACAGGGCATTCAATGGTTAGAGGGGAGACAAAGACATAAATAGCTGAGCTGCAGGGAGATGCATGCCAGGACAGGAGATAAACAGAATGCTGTGAAAATACCAAGGAGGAAGCAATCAATTCCACCACAAATGTCCCCCTTACTCTCTCCTTCCAAAGAAGGTATGAGGCTCTGGCAGACGATACTGGAGGAAGACTATAAGCTATGACAGCTGGAAGCCATTAGTCCTGTTGCAATGACAGCAGAGGCCAGCAGAATGCTGAATACAGAAGGTGAGTCCAGGAGGAACAGCCAAGTTCAGGTACTATCTGGGCCAGAAAAGCAGACCTGGGAAGCTGGGATAGAAGCTGAAGCAAAAGCCCTCTTCAGTAGTTAACCATCCACAGGCTTTACCCAGGGAAACGCTGAGAACCATCAACAGGTGGCTGGGATCCAGCTTCCCTGGAACCACCTTCAACACCTGCATCCTGGCTCAGTCGAAGGCAGAAACAAGAAGGTTGTACAATGGGCACAATAATGGGGAAAACTCAGTGCCTGCCCAAAAAGAGCTGCTCATATTTCTAGAGAGAGGAACATTAAAAGATAACACACAGAGTGGAATGCCAGTCATTGTGGGAGCAAACCATAGACAAGCTAATCAGGAAAGGTATTTTGTAGATGATGACTTCTGCTGAGGACCCTAAGATGGTTAGAATTTAAACAAGTGAAGAATGGGAAGGAACCCTGATGAGCTCATAAGCAGAAGAGCGGCAATGGGAGCCAAAGGGAAGCACAGTGTTTGAGCCCTCTAAGGTAGGAGAATACAAGTGAGACAAATGCCTGCTGCAGCTTATGGAGTAGATTTAAACGCCTGCTTTGGAGTTTGGCCTGAATCCAGAAGGCAACGGGCAGTCACTGGCAGATTCTGAGCAGGGTAGGCAACTGCCTAAAAGCAAATGATCTCACATAACACTTCTCCCAAAAAAAACACTCCTTCCTGACCAATAAAGGCCATTCAGTTGGAAGATATCAACGCACAACCCAGTCTCAGGTTATAACTGCACCTGCCAACTGCTGAGAGCCCTATCCATTTGAGAAGGTTGAGTCTCCACACTATATTTATTTCCCAGTCCAAAATGTAAGGAGCTGACCACAACAGAGAAAGAGGGAAGCTGAGGTTGAATGGGCTCCCATGCACAGTGAGCCCCAGAAGTGCAGAAAGCACATAAAACTGCCTCAAAATCAAAGGGGAAGGCTGGAGTCCAAACTCTGCCCATCAGTCATCTTCCCACAGGTCAAGTGTCTACCACTTGGCCGGCTTCCATCCCACTGGCGCTCGAATGCCAACCAATACGCGCTGCTGTGCCTTGTAATTAAAGGTAAAAGTACACACAAGCACTGCCAAAGAAGAACAGCCAAACACAGGGGACACAGCATTTGGAAGTGCCCAATTACATGGTGAGGTGCAGACAGCAGTGGGATCCAGCCACCGCTTTGCTGAGTGACCTTCAATAGCCGCCTGGAGGTGAGTGAGCACTGATATAGTCCATCCCCTTTAAGCAGCTTTGGTAATGGGGCATCTGACTGGACTTGGGGAAGGGTTATCCTTCCAAGACCCTAGCTTGGCTCGGCTAGTACAGCCTGAAGGAAAAGCTATTGCAGGCACCATCCACCTTGACTTTGATAATCCACGTTGCTTTGCCTCGTGGCAAATCAAAGTGATAAGAGCTTTCAGCCAACTTGAGACTTTAAGCTGGCTTATGAAACATATTCGGCGTTAGTTATTGTCTCAGCAAGGAAATTCTTGAATTTTAGAGTAGACTCTTCAAATGGATTTAATATTCAGTTCCCTGACATTCAAATTAATACCCACTTTTTTGGAATACGCTTAATTCCTAAAGCAAAATTCAGCTGCAACTGCAATACATAAAACACATTGATCCACTTGGCAAACTCTAACTCATCTTTTAAGGCCTAGTCAAATGTGAACCACTCCTGGTAGAATTAATCTCTCTCCTCTTCTGAGTCACCAAAGCACTCCATACATATCTCTATTACTTTATGTTTCCTTGAACAGACATCAAGTCTTATTAGGCTTGGTGATCCCAGTGCCTGGCATCCTTCTGAACACAGAGTAATAAATGTTTCCAATAGATGTTTGCTGAACTAATGGTGGGCTGGGTTGATTTACACTTGATCCTATGTTCAATAACAAGAATTGAAAACAGATTTATTGTTGAATTTATCTGTTTGCTAAGACTTAGGTGTGCTCTTAAGCATAAGCCTGTCTCCTAAGGATAGAGACCCATAAATCCAACTGCCTAAAAACCTTTGATATTCCATATTGTCAAACTTTACATGCTAAATGAATCATCATTAATATCTTATTAATATCCCTAACCCCCACTCATTTACCCAGCCATACAACTGAAATCCTGAGAACTATCCTAAAATCTTCTATAGTATTCCTTCATAGTTAAGCACTAAGTTAAGTTCCACTCTCTACTCTCTAGAGCACTTCTCAAAACTAGCCCCTCTTCACCATCCTTCCACCACGCCCTCAAATCACCTGCCTAGAGCATTATGCCAGCCACTGTTTTTTGTTGTTTTTTTGTTTTGTTTTTTACTTACATATAATGAATTGCTTTTCATATCAACAAATATAAGACTAAATAACTACATAATACTCCATAGAACTAATGTATTTTAATTTACTAATGCATTTCTCATGGTTGGGCATTCAGATGACTTCTGACCTTTTCTGCTTTCATGTGGCAATGTCATGCTGGACTCTCAAGTCAACCTCACTATCTTCTACCCTGTTCCCCAAGTGATCTTTCTAAGACACAGTCTGATCCAATGACTCCTTATTCTCTTAAGAAAACAACAACAAAACAAAAAAACACCTTCCTAGTCCAGAACAGGAGACTTTTCCTCACATGTCCCTTTATCACTTCTTTGCTCCTCTGCCACCTCCTCACTTGTGCTTTCACCCCACTGTCCCTTGGGGTTTCCTAAACATACGCACCTTACTCTTTTATATGTCTTTGTCATCACACATGTTATTTCCTCTGCCCGGAAAACACTCCCTCACCCACCACCACTATTAGTCCCCAGTAAAATCTACCAACAATGTGTTGACTCAGCTTAAATATTAATTCATTCCTAGCCTCCTGGCCTTCACAGGTAGAATAAGCACTTCCTTCCTCTGTGACCCATAGCACATACCACCCTCCTGGGTATGCCTCCATGAAAGCAGAGACACACTCTAAAATAGTCAATGGATGAATGAGTTTTTCTTCACACCAACTAGACCAGTGGTTCTTGATGCCAGAAGCACGTTGGGGTCATCTAGAAAGCTTCACAAGTTAATAATCCAGAGCCCCACCCTAGATCATTAAAACACTCCCTTAGGTGAGGCCTGGGCATGGGTAGGTTTTATAGCTCCTTGAGGAATCCTGAAAGGCAACCAGAATTGAGAATCAATAAAATTGACTTTGAAGGCACTGGTGCATGTATTCTAGAACTCCACTAGAGGGAATGGGTGAGAGTATGGAGTCAATCAAACTCGAGTTTAAAACTTAAGTCATAAGCTTCTTAGTGATACAAATTTCTCACCTCTCTTGGCCTGAGTCTTCACAGCTGCAAAATGGGGGTAGTGAGGATGTAACTCACAGGGCCACAGGGCTATTTTGAGGATTTAAGACTCAGCCCTGAGCCCAGCGCACATTAAGCAAGTTAAGGGCTATTACTTACTATTCCTCCACAATCCCACTCAGAGCCCAAAACAAGCCAACAGGCACCACCGTCATTTGGGGCATGTCCATGGACCAGATGACTACTCTGCTGCTCAGTGTTCCCATCAGCTCCCTGTGCCTCCAACAAAAACTGCAGTAGCTTGCCACTCCGATCATTACTGGTAAAAGGAAGCTGTGCAAAAAGCACCCCTTGGCTGTTTTCAGAGATAATGTTAAGTCAATTTTGACTCCTTCCGCCTCTGCAATCTTAAAGGAAACCACAGTCGGATCTTCTAAATTGGTTATAATTTTAAAGGGAGGATAGAAACACTGGGCAGCAAGCCTGGAGCAGAGCACGAGGAGGCAGATCGTCTATCTCTTTGGCAGAAACCAGCCGGGGAACAAACCAGCAAACCTCTTTTGGTTGTAAGCCTTAGAATATTAGGGCAAATGAGCACATTTATCCACACCTCTAGAAAATGTCTGGGGGAAAGTTTCTAAATCCTTACACTCCAAAGACTCAATGAAAATACAACCACTTTAAGACTTGATAGCATACATGTGCCTGGACTGTGTGTTAAGCAACACTCAGGGACACAAAATATGTGACATATGGTCCTTGCTATCCAACCAGGAAAAGAACTTGAAAAGTTATCCACTATCTTTGCAGTGGGTGATGAAGCCCAGATGTTAAGTTCTAGAAATCACTTGTAAACCTGGCTATCCATCAGGAATGCCTGTGAGCATTTATTTTTATTGTTATTTTTATTTTTTTGTCTAATATCATCCCAAATCTTCTACAGACCTATTGAATCAGAATCTCCAGGTATAAGTGGAATCTGCAAATCAATATTCTCCAAGTTTCCTCAGGTTACCTGGTGCAGTTAAGCCCATAGTCCAGCTATAGTGTTTCAGGGATTGGAGGAAGAAGTGCTATGAGGAGGGTAAAAAAGGGGTGAAATACTGGGGTGGAAGGGAAAACTTCATGGAGGAAGGAAGATTTAAGCTGACCTTCAAGAGAGAAATTAGACTTTGGTAGGTGAAGTGGACACATATCAGTGAGAGCCAAAACATAAAGACAGGAATGATGGTCAACAGGAAAAATGTTTATATTTATGTGATTTACATAGCTTATTACCAACCTTTGCCAATTCAGCCTATACATCACCATCTTCAGAAAGAGCTCCCTGAGGCAATGTGGCAGATATTGTTGGTTGCCTAGACAACATCTCTTCATGACTTTCCATCTTCCTTTTGAACAGAACCCATATTTTGTTGAGGTACCTTCCTCTGTTCGGGCATGAACTTGGAGGAGGCAGAGCCCCACTCAGCTCCCCTGGTCTGCCCAGCCCCAGAAAGGATGAGCACTTGGAATACAATGCTGGGAGCTGTGCAATTCTAGAAACAGTACCCTCATTCTGAAAGCCTGTTGTGTCCTAATCTTCTTTCAACGTTTTCATGACTGGATGTGATATTAGAAACTCTGCAACCTGTTGTTATCCATCATGAGAAAACACCCTAAGGACAAAGAACAACTCTATATGGCAAAAAAAACACACAAAAAAAACACAGAAAGAAACTGCTCCTCAATAATATGATGATGTCATGGAACCAATCAATTTTTAACAATGGGAAACTACCTTGCCTTCTTTCTTTCCTTCCTTCCTTCCTTCCTTCCTTCCTTCCTTCCTTCCTTCCTTCCTTCCTTCCTTCCTCTCTCTCTCTCTCTCTCTCTCTCTCTCTCTCTCTCTCTCTCTCTCTCTCTCTCTCTCTCTCTCTCTCTTCCTTTTCTTATCCTCACCTGAGGATATTTTCCCATTGATTCTTAATGAGAGTGAAAGAAAGAAGGAAAGACAGACAGAAATATCGATGTCAGAGAAACACATCAATTGCTTGCCCCTGCATGAGCCCCAACCAGTGCCTGGGCCAGGAAGGAGCCCTTGACCAAAATTGAACCCAGATCTCTTTGGTCCACAGGCCAATGCTCTACCCACTGAGCAAAACCGGTTAGGGCAGAATACTCTACCTTTAGACTTCAGCCGGTTAAGGCAGAGTTTTCTGCACCTGCACATTATAGAGCCAAAGCATCCCAGAAGATATAGGCAGATATTATAATTTCCATTTATAGAATTGCCTGAGATTCGGAATATGTAAAACGTGCCCAAGACCATAGCATTGATGCTATTGAGCAGGACATAAAGAAGTCTGGACAGTTAAGCTCAGAACCACTTGCTGTACCAAACATATATACTCTCCCCTAGACTGGGGAGCTTTTGAAAGTTCCTGAGTAGGATTGGCATGATCCAAGTTGTGATTCCTGAAAACAAATGAAAAATTCTGACTATACTGTAATTCCCCACCTTATCTATGATTTTGCTTTTTGAGGTCGTAGTTACCCATGGTCTACCGAGATCCAAAAATATTAAATGGAAAATTCCAGAAATAAATAACTCATAAGTTTTAAATCACAAACTCTTCTAGGTAATGTGATGAAATCTCACACTGTCCCACTTGCTCGGTCCCACCTGGGACATAAATCCAGTGTATCCATATGCTACCTGCCTGTTAGCCACTATGTAGCTGTCCTGGTTATCAAATCAACTACTGTGGTATCTCAGAGCTTGTGTCCAATCACCTTTATTTTACTTAATAATGTCTCATTCACATCACTTCATCTCATCATGCAGGCACTGTATCATCTCATATCATCACAAGAAAGGTGAGCACAGAACAATGTTAGGGAGAAAGAGGACAGTACATTCACATACTTTTCATTACAGTATATTGTTATAATGCTACTTGATTATTAGTTATTGTTATTAATCTCTTATTGTGCCTATTTTGTAAATTAAAATCTATCATAAGAATGTAAAATAAGCAAAAACACCGCATACATAGAGTTTGGTACTATCTGCGGTTTCAGGCATCCAGTGGGGGTCTTGGTATGTATCTGCTGCAGATAAGGGGAGCTGCTGTATCATTTTTGAGAGGATGGCTGGGGCATTGATCTATTTCCTTACCATTTCCTTCTCCCTCACTTCCAAGGAAAACAGGTCCTAAGACTTCAGGGTAAACTCAGCCAGCATGAGTTCATATGCAAGCATCTAGATGACCAAGAGAAATAATCTTCATAGCTGGTGAAGAAAGAGATGGGCCCAGAATACTTAAAACTATTTACAAGTGGCTTAAAGGCCAGCTGAGGCAAAACATGGTCTCCAGATAGCCACGTCAAGGAGCTACTAAGGCTGAAGGAATCTTCTCTGAGAAATGCCAGGCTGGGCCCCTCTGAGCTATCCAACGCTGGTGCTCTGTGACTTGGGGTCAAGTTGGGGTGATTGAGACCAGGAAGCCAGCAGTTTAGCATCCCAAGCCCCCTTTCCGAAGCTAGCCTGCATGCTAAGCTTCTGCTCTGACCTCAGCTCACTCCTCTGGGAGGTCCAGAGTGGAGTCAGGAAATCTCCGCCGCATATATATGCTGTCACTGCCTTCCTCAGGATGACTGAAGATTGGAGGTTCAGGCCAAAGACCACTTTGGATAATTGCATCCCATCTCTGCTGCTCTTCTTAAGTGACTGTCCTCGCCTGGCCTGCTGACTGCTTTAATCACTCAAGTGCCTCTCCTGTTACCATCCCCCCAGCAAGCGAAAGGTACCCAACCAAAACGTGCTGCCAATAACCTCAGACTCGGTCTGAAAACCCACGCCCAGCTCTGCCTTTTAGTCCATGGCCTGACTGTCTGCTGCCTTCCCTGCTGGCTAGTCTTTCTGTTTGGAGCCCTTTCTCTTTGGATGCCAGCTCAATGTAGACCTTTCCTCTCCTTGTTCAGTCTTAAAACTCAGACTCTCCTCTACAATTAGAAGACAGTGCTGCCTTTGGCTGCTCTGAGTCCAACTTGGCCTTGGGGACATTATCCATGGCCACATGCCCTTCCCAGGTTTCCCACCAGTCATGCTGAGGGTGCATTTCTTTGTTTTGGAAGTTGGAAGTTCTTTGCCTAATACTAGTTTGAGAGAGACAGATCTCATTTCCCGGGATAGAAAGTCAGCTACGTGGCATTCGGAGTTCTGGGTGGCATCCCTGAGCAGAGGGGAAGCCAGGAGAGGCTCATTTAAATGGGGGAGAGGAAACAGTCACATTGTTGAGCATCTACTCTGTGCAGTCCATATACATTGTTGTTGAATCCTTAAATTAATTATTAAAATACTACTGGAGCCCCATCTACCAATGAGGACACTAAGACTTAGAGAAGTTCAATAGCACAGTCCAGATCACACCAATAGTGAGGCACAGGCTGTGCTGTGAGGCTCCTCCCTCCACAGGAGGTCACTGGGCTGGGGCCCCAAGGAAGGCTCTAGGAAGAGCTTTACTCTCCTGGAGAGAGATCCCCCTGTGTTTTCTCACACCTCTATCGCCCTCCTTTCCCCCTCACCTCCTTCCCCTGTTGAGTCATCATGAAACAGTGGGAGCTGCCTCTCTGACTCAGACTCCTGCTGAGGAAAGACTGGGCTGGCTGTCCCCACGGGCTCCCGGAGGCCCTGTGCCCGGGGCTGCCAGCACCAGCCCAGGCCTCCATTTGTCAAAAGCCAGCGTCTCCCTCTGCACCACTGGCTCAGACCCCGATGAGCAGATTCTGGGACTTACATGCTCTAAATCCGCCCCAAGCCATTTGGCAGGGCCGGGAATGCCAGGATGCTCACCCCTCATTACCCAACAAGTTCACCAGCAGTGTGTGTGGGGAGCACTGGTGCCTGTCATTCTGACCTTGGGCAGGACGTGGGGGGATGGGCAGGACTAAGGCATTCATGCCAATAGCAATCTCTGCTTGGTTGAGCTCACCCAGGATGAATGAATGAATGAATGAATGAATGAATGAATGAATGAAGTCTTTATTTCACTGATGGTGGGTTTTGTCACCTCTGAGGCAGTGAGGTCCATTTCTATATAACTATGCCGAGGAACATTAGCAAGAATACATTGCCCTGCCTCCCCCCCAACAGAGTTGCTAAAATCACTCTGCCTGTGATGCTCAGGAAAGACTCCCAGAGGGCCTAGTGAGGGCCGGGCAGGGAAGGGATGCTTAACACAGGCACCTCACCGCTACAAGAGGCTCCTGTCAGCCTGTCTTATATGCAACTCGCATGCCACCGACCTTGCTCAGAGGCCTTCCATGCTGAGTGCTAACTCCATCGCTGAGCTTCTGGGAGTCTACACTAACTAGTGTCCCATCTCCCTCCCGATTTACACCTGCTAACCCTCATGTGCGCCTACCTCACTTAGTGAGGCATAAATTAAAAAAACCCCACCCACACTCCCACATCGGATCGGCCTACTTCCCTCCTCCAAATCCCAAGCTTTCTTCCAAAGTCAGCGTTACCCTGCCTCTACCTCTCCCCGGCTCTGATTATGCCACAGGATGCCATCTTTCTTCAGGCGTGGTGCTGTATGAACTCCTTCAGACTGGGGCGCACTGTCCTCCTTTGTGAAGGTCGTCAAAGTATCAATCTCCCACCATCTCCCTGATCATTGAGGGCCAGTTTAAAAGCCCCATCAGTGTTCATCAGGATGTCATTTTCCCTTGCCCAGCCTGGCTCTCTCAGGTTGCCGTTCAAAACCCTCTCCTTTGGGTTGTGTTCTTGTCTCTCTGCTCCTGTTACTGGCTCTGCCTCAGCCTGTATCTTTGGCTGCCAATCCCCTGAGTGAGAGTCCTCCTCAGAGGCTTACTGAGCAGCTATGGTGTTCAACCAGGGTTCCTGGGGTAAGCCAGGCAGCAAAGCAGAGCCGGTATCTCATGGGACCAGCCAGAAATACAGGTTTCCTTGGACATTGCACACCAGAGTCATCCTAGAAGAAGAACAGGGTTTTTCTTATTATTTCCTAACTCCGGGGTTTCATAATGCTTTTTGTTGAACATCTTCTATATACACAGATGCACATGGACACACACATGCACATAAAACCAAGAAACCAATAAAAATCAAATTAAAAAAATAAGTTAGGCCATAAGCCACTAAGAAGTGCAGTAAGTGGCTAATTTTTATTGTTCCTTTTAAAAGCCTGAATAATCTTTACTGCAAATCATGCTTTTATTTTTTTTTAAATATGATATACTCAATGCAAACCCCAAAGGGCACTTTGGACAGAAGCCAAGCGATAGGTTTATATTCTTCCTGTTTCCAACTAAAATGCAAAAGACAAAAAGAAAAAAGAAAAAACTAGTAATCATTTTAATGAGCCTTTAAATAAATTCTTGGCTAGGGCACACTGCAGTAATTTATATGGGGAACCACATACATATATTTGCTGAGGAAGGGACTTTGTGACTAAAGACTGAATTTCCAAGAACCACTCTAGAAGCCTTTTCCTTTAAGTGATTAGTTTGAATTGAGCCACACTTCATGTCCACTCCATTGCCGGGTCCCACTGGCAAAGGCAGGTGGAGATTTGCAAACCACTGTCTTTCCCCTCATTGATCCACCTCTCCCCTGCCTTCTTAGTGCTCCATCACTCTGATTTCAGGTTCTCTTTCTGGACATACCAAGAAGAGAAAAGTTTGGACGCGGAATCAATAAATGAGAAGGTTTTGACCCGAATTCTGTTCTTTTCCTTTTCCGATCCCTTCCTCTCACACATCTCCTTCTCCGTGCATCCCCCAAGACACTGCTCTAGCCTCCTGGTAACTGTTAAATTTATGAGGCAGGAAAACAAGGTGGTGGTGAATTAAGAGGGATGAGACCATTTTTCTCCATCAGCAAAATAATCAATCTCTCCCAGAAAAACAGCAGATTTGGTTTTAAGAGGCTGGAAAAAAAAATGTGACAGTGCCTCCTGGAGAGGACAGAATGTGAGGCTCTTAAAAACCCTGGGCTCTGGGAGCCGCATCCTCCTCAAGGAAGCTAAGAAGCAGACAGCCTGTGCGGTGAGCATGAGGGCACAGCCAGGGAGCCTGGCTTCCGGTCTGTCACCATGATGCTAGCTCCATCAAATTAATCACAATCTCCCCCTTCCCCCAACACACACACACACACACACACACACACACACACACACACACCGCCGCTTTCTGTAGTTTGTTTCCTCCAAAGCAATTATATTTTTCACTCTATTCTAACATTGCTTCCAAAAGACCCAGATAGGTAAATGATCTTGTATCTCCATTTTACAGATCGAGAAACAGAGGCCCAGGGAATGGAAATAACTTCCCCAGTGTCCTGCAACTAATCAAAAGAAAGCTCTAAACTAAAAATCCCAAATCCTTCCTGGGCATCTCTTCTCCAGGGAACCCAGCCTTTGGCTTCTCTGGGGGCTATTTGGCCATGGGCATGCTACTCTGCCCCTCTCTGCTTCCGACACGCACAGTTAGGATTCCAAGTGCTCTGTTTCTCATCCAGATTCACTTGAATTGGAATTCCAAATACAGTGTCCTTGGGGCTTTGAGATCAGAGAACCAAGAAGCTATGGATGTTGACATAAACTCTACAACACACATTCAGTGAGAAGGGTGGGGAGTACATATTCCCAACTGCTCCCTACTCGCATTCACCACTACAGTATGCCCAGTCAGGGTTCCCATCAGATCTGAATGTTCCAGCTGTCAGCAGCCCAGGGGCTTGGCAAAGAATATTAGATGAGGAGTCCCACAGACTACTTCTAGCTCCAGCTGCAAACTGCTCTGTGACCTGGGACCAATCCCCAAGTGGCCTCTTCTATTCAATGAGAGCCTGTGCAGTCTCTAAGGCCCTTTTATCTCCAATGTGCAGTGAATTTAAGAATTAAATAGAAGCAACAGTGAGTTGGATGAGCACATGAGACCAAGGTTAGTGGCCATCAGCAGCCAAATGTAAGCAGATCACTGACCTGCAGGTGCCAAGCTCATCATTTGTAAATAGAATAATAACAGTACCAATGATTACTGATGACATCTTAAATGAGTTATTTCATATAAAACACTTAGCATAATTTGGTGTATTATAAGTGCTCAAAAATACTTCCTTATCATCGTCATCATTAATATTATACACACTTATTACACTTGAAAACAGAAACTGATATTATCACCCAGGTATATTACACATTTCTGAAAGCAGGAACGTGCTTCTAAGACGCTTTTCTCAGTTAGACATTAGACATTGAATAGATTCCTTAACAGCCTAAAATTATCTTTCTGCATTTTTTGACTTTGCTTTGCTTTAGTATAAAATATTTTAATACCTGTGAACTGACGTGTACTACCCTAGACCTTACTCCCCCTGACCCCCTAAATAATCTCCAAAGACATGGCCAAGGAAAGCAGGAGGCCAACAGTTTAAAATTCTGCATTGTGTTTTATGTAGATGTCAAAGGGACCTCAGGGTTATGCTGCTGTATTAGGAGAATGACAGGAACAACCAACATCCAACCACACACATACGATGCCTCTTTAACAGCTTGGCAGAGGCGGTTTGCGCATCAGAGCAATCTGCCTAGTAATCCCCACTGTATTTCTGCAGGGTAGCCTGGAAGTAATTATCCTTCTCGCTGGTAAATCAATTAGGAAAGGAGGATCTAACACTCCCCTCCCTCTCCAAGAAATTGTAATCCTCTCACACTAATGGGCAGAAAACCTCAGGCAACAAAGTTACGACTAAAAACAAAGTGATGACAGCATTCAACCTGGTCTTTAAACCAGAGGCAGGGACAGCCCACCTGTCTGGGATCAGAGTAGAGGGCATGACCCTTGTGATCTGACAAAGGTGAATGGGCATCCTGGATCCTCTCTTTCCAGCTACTTCACAAAAAGCAAGAGGCTCACCTGCCTTAACCTCGGTTTTCTTGTCCATCAAATGGGGATAAAACTACCAAGCTCAGAGGATTAGTAGTGAAACCAGAATAAACTAGAGAAATGACCTTAGCCCAGTGTCTGGAACTTATTAGGAGCTCAAGAAAAAGAAGTCATTATCCTATTCTAATGTCAGACCTCGAAGTCCTCTTCCCACCCACATGCAGAGAGGTACACACACCTCTACCCTGCAGTCATGTGGTCACATGCCCTGCAAGTCCGAACTTTCTATGCTCTCTACCATTTCCCAAACGCTGTCTCCATATCTGCAGGTGGCAGCTGCTTCTGAGCCAGAGCAATTAAGCCATAACAGACCTGTATTTTCCTATCCATGCAAAGGTTTGTTTTCAAATAGACACCCATGGGAGCCACAGCCCTCTCTTTGGGGACAAAGCCTTCAGCCTGTTGACACAAAGTTCAGCTCTGTTAAGTGCAGGCTTGACCGTGCATGTGCCATTCTGCATGGGCCTGAGGACAAGAGTCCATTAACACTAAATGAGGTCTAGAGGCCCAGGTCTAGACATTTCTCTCCTGCAAGGGGAAGGAGCTCAGACCCCACCATAACAGAGCCCCTTCTCCCAGAGGCCAGCCTCACACACACCTAATACTAGAAGGAGCACAACTGCTCCTTGTCTACAACCTGCCAAGTTCAGACATCATCCAGGTGGTCAGCTAACTGGCCAGTGGTTGGAGAAAAGCAAACAGTGAGGGATAGAGAAATTCACATCAAACACAGCCTGGGCAGGTCAAAATTACTAAAACTATCGTAGGATGGTTTAGAACAACGTCAGCGAGAGCAGATCCGAGCACTTTATAGCAATTTACTGTCACTTAGGGAAAGCCTAGTAGATATTACTAATCCACATCTCAATGTCTTTAAGGGAATCCAGCATCATTGGATGTATCTTGACAAATTTACCCCCTAAATAAAACCAATGGGGGGGGGCTGCTGAAGACCCACCAGTTACACAGCGTGATTAGAGTCTATTTCTTCATTTTGTGGGCTTTCTAAAGTGGCTGGGAGGATTGGAGACTGTATAAAGTAAGCTCCTAAAAGATAGTTCCCTATAGGAGGTGCTCAATTAATGTTAAGATTATTACTGATAGAAAGAGACTTACACATGTTAGCATCTCTCCTTTTAACCTAAGGGCTTATCAGCTATCTGCAGTCAGAGATTTTGTGTTGTTGGGAAATCAACAATGAGCTCCAGAAACAAATATATAGATACAAGCACAATTTACTGTTTTGCCAGGAGCAACAGATCTCTGCAATACTCATAGCCTCCAAGGGAAGGAATAGCCATCTGTTAAATAAATAACTCATTAGGTGAAAAGCAAGTGTTTCCACAAGATTTACTGAAAAAATCTGCTGGAGAGTAACCACTGTTAGCTGGCTGACGAACATGGAAGGTCACAGATAATCTCGGCGCTGAGAAAATCAAAAGACTGCTGCATAACTCAAGCTGAGCTGAGAGCCCAAATAACCACAGGTTTAAACATCAAGACATAACTAAGAAGACGCTTTTTTAAAGTTGCATTACAAGGCCATAGTGAATCACAGCACTAGACCAATAAAGAAACAAATAAGAGTATTTTCATTTATGCCTAACTGGCATTCTGCCCAAGTAGCTAGAGAAGGGAAGTTCTAGCACACTGAATATTCTGGTTAAGAGAAAGTCTCCATGTAGGATATTTGTGCATCGTCAGTAACTACAGGCTCAGAATACAATAAAAAACAGTGAACAATAAAATGAAATAGCATCTAATTGCCTCTTTCCTTGGGTACTTCAGAAAGCACTTCAGGATCACAGTCTGCTTAGGAAATTAATTTCTATTGTCATTTTAAAATAATAATGCATTAGCCTGTCATTTGTCTTTCTTCGAGCTGAGTGAAGAAAATGTCTCTGCTATAACTTTCTCGGTGGTAATGCCTCTTAGGTTGCAGTTAACTGGTGCTTCTCAGAGAAGACCGACAAAATAGGCCCGACTTTTAACTGGGCAATAGTTCCTGGAAGAAACTGTCCAGAGTGTGCGTGGTCTGGATGTCAGCTCTGCGAAGAAGAATGGAGGTGGCATTTCTGCACCCGTGGTCTCTAAACCTCAGCTACCTTCCTCCCTACCCTCAACATCTGCCTTAACCTGCCCCTGGCACTTCTAAGCATCTCTGGGCTGTGCTAAGGGGAGCTAAAGCAGTCAGGAGTAGAGGAAAACAGCAAAGATCAAGAGACATTGAAGGAGTTTACGAGGAAACACCTGGTAGCAGATAGACAGATGACTATCAAAAGGATGAAAGCAGATGTTACCCTTTCATATACCACATGAGGAAATCCACATGAAGACAGATGATCTGTCATCTACATGGAAATATGAGAAAATCTGCTGTGATCCAGAAACAGATCAGAGATAAGCACTGAAAGGAATCTGCCATGTGTCAAACACCCACTTCTTGCTTCTCCCAAAGTACATACACTCTCTGTGATTCCATCCAACCCCAAGTCACAGGGAGTCATGAGACCAACGGCCAACTCAACCCATAACTGGCTGAGTGCCCTGGGTGGGACATTTGTCCTCTGTGGGCCTGCTTCCTTCTCCATGGAGGGAGAGGGAAGAGAAAGAATTAAAATAGATCATCACTGACTCCATTCAGTCTAGTCTTATCTTGTGTTCACCATGGACAGGGCACCAAGTTTTAAATCAAGGTCATGAAGCAATTGCCTCAAGCTTCCATGTCAGAACTGCATCATCAATTTTGAAACCCTAAGCTGTGATTGTAGAGGAAGAAAAGATACAGAGTGTGGCCTGAAATCTGGACTGGGGACCGAGACTAACCTGGCTCCTTTTCTTAGCTGGCTCTCTGGGCTATTTTGGCTTCCATATTTTTCATCTCTTAGATGAGGCTGTTGGTGTAGATAGAGTCTCAACTAAGATTTCATGAACATTTTTGGTTCATGGTGGGATCATAGCTGTCCACAAACCCCTAAAAGGGGGTTTCAAATTTTGTGTGCAGAGGCCTATTTCTAGAAAGGAAGTCTAGAGTATTAAACAATTTCACAAGAGTTGAAATTCAAAACTGATTGAGATCTGTTGGTAGAGGTGAAATTTATGATCCCATACAATTCTGGCATGTAATAATTCAAACAATACTGAAAAAAATAGAAATGACAATGCTTTGGTACAGAGAAAAGAGAAACCACTCAGCTATAATCGGTAGCAAGTGCCTAAACAACCATCCCAATTATCAGGATTTGGGAACTGGATGGTGGGCACAGTCTCAGATCTGGGGACCCCTGGAGCAAGCTGGACCTTTGGGCATCCATCCCCAACACTGGCCCAGGAGCCATCAATTCTGCTTCCTCCCTTTGGGGATCTGCAGATGTCCAGGTGGTGGTGAGGAGAAGGGGTGAGGCTGAGAGGTGTGACGCTAAGGATTTCAGTCAAAACTGCTGTGTGCTACGTAAGCAGCATAAACAAGCATCGTTCTAAGTCATCGCCTGGATTCCAGGAGTTCGAATCACAGATCAGGGACATCTGCATAATAGGCTGGCATTCACCCCTGAGTTTTCCTCTCTAAAGAGAGGGTTTGCAAACCACTGGGGACTGCAAACCAGTGTGCAGGAGGAGAGCTTGGGAGTGTCATTTCTGGCCTTTAAGAAACACTGACATAGCCTTTTATAGTATATCCCTGGTGTGTTTATGGTGGCCAGGCCTGCCTAAGCTTCTAAACAGCAGTGCCTTCCTAGCTGACGATAGATCACTTCTCCCCAAAGCTAATTACTGTACCGCATTCAAGTTCTAAAACTGCCCCTAGTTCCATAGAATCCAGGCCCCCTCTTCCCAATAAGTCTGAATGACTCAAGTTCGACCTTCTGTGAGTTCACTCCAGGCCTCAGAAGCAGCTCCAGATCAAGATGACACATCCAGGAGTTGCCTACCCTTCCCTCAGCAAAAACATTTTCTGAAAATATTCCTGCAAGAGTGGGGCTAAAGATAAGGTGACCAGACATCACGCTTTTGGCAGGACAATCCCGATTTTTGGAAAAAATGCCACGGGACATGGGACAAATTGTTAAAAATTAAACTGTCCTGCCAAAAGCAGGATGTCTGGTCACCTTAGCTAAACAAGGACTCAGCTCTGGAGACGGGCAGACCCATTCTGAAATCCTAGATCTGTTACTTAACATTGTCTGACTTCAAGCTAAAAAGTTACTTCCTACCCTATGGATTCATTGTGAAGATACATGAGATAAGGGGTGTAAGACACTGAGCACCATACTCGGCATAGAGGAACCCCGTACCCTGGTCATATGGTTTTACTGTTGTTGTTGTTGTTATTATTGCTGCTACAAGCAAGACTATTGTTAGAATTACAAAGTCTTCAATGTTGTTAGCATATAAAACAGTCCCTGTCTAAGCAATTCCATGCCTAGTGTTTTTTCATTACTCACAGCCCTAGGCAGCCTTGCTGCCCCCCAGGGAGTGCCCAGGACCCACCAACCCCTCCTCTTACCTTCCTTTTGTTTGTGGGATTGACATAGAGGTAACTGAGGACCGTCTTCAAGCCCACTTTGTCATTCAGTTTTTCATAGGTGGTGCCATAATTCGTGGACCTGCAGGTAAGAGAAAGATGGGAGGTTGTGTTTAACGGGAGCCAGACTCTCCTGGGACAACACAAATCACATGAGTGCATCAGAGTGCTTTTCTGAGATAAAAGTCCCCATTAATTTTAGAAGAGCAATTAGTCTAATGTGTCTGCTTACTCCCTAAGCTGGCTCGCCTTTGCTCCTGGCCCTCCTCAGGACCTCCTTTTCTGCCCTCTGAGCAGATGTGTGGTGAGAGTCACTGCGGGAGAGGGCCTGTCCCCAGAGCTCAGCCCTCAGGTGCCTCCGTTTCTCTGCACGGAGCTGGAGCTTGGTTCTCAATAGCAGGGACTGTACCAGGAGGGAGGCTAGACTATCACCTGAGGTCATGGGTGCAACCAACTTCACACACACACACACACACACACCCCCACTGAGCTTGAAGCAAGGGGACCCCGAAGAGGCAGGATGTGTCTTACCCAAGAGCTAGTGGGCCCATAGCCAGACTAGGCCACACCAGGCAGAGACTTTGATGCTTCATGTAGGAGCAATGGTGCGGCAGGGTGAAATGCCAGCAGCGCTGATCTGCTTGCCAATAGCTCATCATCGCAGTTATCCTGCTGGCTACTCTGACTTTATATCAAAGCACAGAACAAAGGCAGGCCAACTCCTAGGCTCCCTCCCATCCATCTCACCTTTCCAAGGTGGAGGACAGACAGCAGATGCCGAACAGATTCAAGTAGCCAACCTACTTGCCACCTTTCACCTTCTTCCCACCCCCACTCCACATATGCCTCCTCCTTTTCAAAGCACCAGTATTATCAGGTTCTCACTCCCTCTTCTGCCATCATCTTCCTGGACCAGACCCACAAAACTTCCTCCACTTGAGTCATGGAGGCCAATTTGTTGTCTCTCTGGTCAACGAACCTCATGGAGCTTTCATTCTGCCTCCAATCTGTTTCTGACTCTGGCTGGGTTCTGATCCCCCTAGTTACTACCTGTGCTGGACCACAGATTAGCTTTATAAACTTAGTAGCCAAATGGTGATGATCTTTAAGAATTACCCCCACCCTTCTCCAACCTGCCCAATTCCTTGTCTCAGACCCAGCTTACATACCCACCCTTGCCTCAATGAAGGCTTCATTAGCCCTCTTCCCAATGGCCACTCATCTCTCCTTTGCTCCAGAGCTAATGCCCCATCCAGTAGGCCCCCATGGCACCCTGCATGCCTCTTTTCCACTCTTCAATATTGTCACTAGTAGTTTCTTTATGTTCTGCTTCCCTGAGCACAATGTAAGCTCCTCAGGGACAAGGAACTTCAGAGAACACTATGGCAAGAGAAAGAAGGTGAACTTTGGGCATAGCAAACTGTTTCATTCCCAGATCTGCAGTGCTCTCTCTGGGAAACTTCATAAAGGATATAAGCATAATAAAATGTTAAAAAATGAAAAAGTTTTTTAAAGGACATTCACTTCTCCTTTCCAAGACCAGGCCTTATACATCAGGCACACTCACTTTGTTTACTGAATATATAAACACCAATATCTCAAATCTTTCCCTGGGATACTGGCTCCATGTGGTCATTGGTTCTTCTAACTTAAATAATCAGTCCCCACCCCCACCCCCTGCAAAAAATAAACAAACAAAACAAAAACCCACAAACTCACTTCTTATCTTCTGTCTCTGGGCTGCCTTAGGCACTGGGAAGAACTCTCAATCTTTCTCTTTGCCTTTATCTCTTGAACCCAGCTCAGTCTCCAAGTCTTAATGATTCTATCTCCTAAATAACCTGGACCCCTGGTCTTTTCATCCTCATGCCAATGCTGTGGCTCAGGCATCGTCATTTTGCCACAGTCTTCCAACTGGATGTGTGGGGTGCAGCTACAGTGTTTGGACAGATTCAAGCCTTGGACTGATGAGAGGGCACAGTCCCCTCATGGCCACATGCAAGTCCCAGCTTGGAGGGCAGAGCCCTACCAGCACAATTATAGCCAACAGCTGTAGTTGTAAGCTTGAAGCTATGGTCCAAACACATGGCTCCATGTGCCTGAGTGATTTAGGCTGCAAGTAAACAAAGCTTGATCAGGTGCATGTAATTGAGTAGGATTGAAACCCACAAGAATGCTGTAAACATCTTGACCACACCCTTACTTTGCCTCATGGCATCTGGCTATAAAATAGACACAGCTTGTAGTTTGTTGTGCTGTCTCTTCATCAGAGGAGCAGCATCCCACTGAGATCCAGCTTTTATTCTCTTGCCTTTTATTTTCTAAGATTTTCAGCCACCCTACTCAGGGTCACTGAACCTGGCTGAGCTGGTGCGGCACCTAAGATGCCACGGGGCTGAGTATGCCATGGCTTGCCAGCCCGCCACGTGGATGCTCTTCTTACAAACTTCTCCCCCTCCCACCATCCTCCATGGTGTCATGGGATGATGAACTATTGGCAACCACCCAGATCTGTTCACCTCACTCCCCGCCAGTAATTACTTACTGCCTGCCTACTATGAGGTTGTATCTTCCAAGCTTAGTCTTGTAAAATCTGGCTGCAACTCCCCTCACTAGACTTATTTCCAGCCACTTCCTTCTCTGCCCCTTTCTCTCCATCCTTATTAAACTTTCCTGGATGTCTTGCAGTTTTATTTTTCTCCATTTTTGCATACATCATTCCCTTTGCAAAACTACCCATGCCATTCTTCTTCTACGTGGTAAATTTCTCTCCAACCTTCAACACTCAACTCCAATATTATCCTCTTTCCAACAAGTTAATCACAATTTCTTTTGTGTTTACAGATCAATTTGTACATATTTCAATTTTAGCCTTTATCCTACTATTTGGGTTACCAATTTTATTCCGGGATCTCTTTTTTGACTCAAACTCCCTAAGGACAATAGCAGTTTCTTCTAAGAGCCCAAATGTCTTACACCATGCCCAGTATAAAGAAAATGATGAGTATACTAATTTTGTGTTGTTTTTCTCTGTCTTTATTTGCAAATATAAATGAATGAATGAATGAATGAATGAAGCTTGTCCAAATCTCACTGACCAAATGCTAATGTCTAGGAACCACTCAACACATAGCCACACCTAGAAAACACACCTGGCCCTTTGGGTGCTGCACAACTGGCATAGACTATGATGTCTAGTGGATCCTGGTGCCAGGGAAGGGTCTATATAGTTCACTCAGACCAACTTTAAGGTTAAATAACCAATCACCCTGAGCTCCCATCCTACCCAGGTAGTGGAGGAGACAGACCTACAATCTACAAAGGCTTTCAGTAAAGAAGCATACTTTATTAATCCAAATAAAACATGAATTGCTTCTCAATTTTATACTTCTGAAGACTTAAAGACATCATCATGGGGGGAAAAACATTGAACCCAAGTCTGGAAATCTAGAATCTAGAAGTGATTCTGAAATGTACTCAAGGTGGTATCCTGGACAAAGCAATTCTCTTAGCCTATGAAAGAAAATAATTATTTTGACACTTGTTAAAATGATAAGACACACTTCATTCAGGACTATCGCAGTAGGTATCAGGACTACTGCAATGGGGATTGCAGTAGGAAAGAGATATTGGGTCCAATTCCAAATACAACAAGAAAATCAGAAACTTACAACCTCTTAGGGTCTAAGAGGGTGGGGTAATAGTTTGCTAAACTGATCTGACAGGATCTTTGCTGGAGAAAAGCCAGGGGTGATTGGACATCACCTGAGGCATAGTGGAGATTGAGAAATTCGGTCTGATATTGAACATGATGAAATATGGAGGGTTCCCATATCTCAGGGGATTCTGGCTAAATTGACTTAGCAAGAATCTTGCTAAAATTTGGCTCTTGGGGATATACTCAAGGACAGGGTCTGTTTGAAAAGAGCTCAGAGGATCTTGACTAGAGTTTGGTCAAGAAGAGGATCTTTGTCAAGCCCCAATTCCATCATCAACACAGAGGTTTAACTCAGATAACCAGAAAGTTCCTTCTGGGACCTTAGATCTTATTATCCCATGAACACAGTACTAAGCTGTTTTCCAGCAACTGACTTTTCCTCATACTGTATATAGCATCTTATTTATAAGAGCCAAATTCTCAGGGTTCCCCGCATGACTATGTCACAACACATTTCCTTCCAGAATAAAAAAAAAAAAAAACCCTCATCAAAGGAAGTACTGTATTTTCCAGCGTATAAGACGACTTTTGAAACTAAAAAAAGTCAACCGAAAATCAGGGGCAAAAAACCAAAATTGCACAAAAATTACCTGCAGATCTTGATGGCAAAGTAAGTCTTTTCTTTGAAGTGGGGGGGGGGGGGGGGTGTGTAGTCTTATACAGCGAATATAGGCCTAAACCTATGTTTTAACTGTAAAATTACGGGGTCGTCTTATATGCCAGAAAATACCTTGCATAGTTTCTCTTTCAACAAGATGCACAACAGATTCAATCTGACTTCACTGTTTTCCAAAAATGGCTGCGTAGAGACTTCCTAACAAAGGATACTCCTCATTTCAGTTTTTTCCATAACCCCGAGCAGTTTCTGCTCTTTCAGGCTGACAGAAACAAGTCACACTCACTGAAGACATCTCAAGGAGCCAGTGAATCCATGGAAGCAAAGGTGACCTGCACTCTGTCCTTTCAGGCATGAACTCTTGCACACCGCACTGACCATAGAGCTCTGTAAGCCCTTTTGCCTTGGGGAAGGGGCAGAGAGGCCTCAGCCCCGTTGCCAGAGAGCTGTGCCTGCAGAACTTACTTTTATAAGAAAGCAGACCATCCTCCACCTTGTGACTCCAAATATCTGCCAGTGGGGTCACTTTACTGGTACAGGAAACAGCCTCACCTTCCCAAATTTAAAGCTAGCCTCTGAAATTTGTACATCTGGCTAAAATGTTCAGAAATTTTCAGAAAACTGGAACCTTCACACGCATGCATTGAGCACTCACCATGGGCCTGGGACTGTGCCAGTTACCATTGTGAATTGCTCAGGGCACACAGCTAACCTGGGGGACAGCAGATAAGATGTGCATGGCCACTGGGCTTCCAGCCTCTGAGTCCTGGCTCAGGTTACTCTGATTCCAGCAGTTCACGCCATTGGTGTGTTTGTGTGCGCACGCGCGCGCAGGTATGTGTGTGTGTGTGTGTGTGTGTGTGTGTGTGTGCGCGCGCCCCTAGCTCTTTCTGTCTTTTTTAATTTATTTTTTATTTTTAAATATATTTTTATTGATTTCAAAGAGAAAGGGAGAGAGAGATAGAAACATCAATGATGAGAGAGAATCACTGATTGGGTGCCTTCTGCATGCTCCACACTCAGGATCAAGTCAGAAACCAGGACTTGGTTAGGGCTTAGTTAGGGCTCAAGCCCTAACCAAGAATTGAACTATGACCTCCTTGTTCATAGGTCAATGCCCAACCACTGAGCCATGCCAGCCAGGTCTTTCTGTTTGTTTGTTTTTATAATGTATTTCCAGCACACCAAAAAGCATAATGAGATGTCTATCATATACCCACTATTAGATTTAACAACTATTTGTCTTCATAAACAACCTTTGTGAATTTCTACATTTATATAAATCTTATCTTACACAGTATATGTTCTGAGGCTAGCTTGTTTTGCCCAAATTTCAGTTTGGGAATATATCCACGTTGACACAGCCATAATTCATTCATTTAAACTGCTGTAGAGCAGCACAGCTTATGAATAAACCACTATCTATTCATCTTGTACATGGTTTCCTGTGCATTTGTGAAGAAATGTTTTTTTGAGGAGATATTACTGCTTCATACTCTCTGTATAACTTCTACTTTGCTGGTTATTGACTACATTCTCTCCAAGGAGGCTGAACCTTCAGAGGGATATTCCCTTAGTTTCCAAACTGGGGGCTTTTATTCCCAGGGCCTAAATCCATCACTCTTAGGTGATCTTGACCTAGGATCCCTCTTTCCAGAGTCCTGAATTCTACCCAGAGTATCTGAACCTAGACAGCAGCCTTGGCCCTAAATATTGGCCTCTTTAGCAGTGTCCCTGGTTTTCCTATTTGCATCTCTGCAAGTCATCTGCCCTGTGGCTCCTCTGCCTGCCCAACAACCTGCTAGTTGGCCCTCCCAGATCACACTACTCTCCAGCTACCTGATGATGACTGGCAACCTCCCAGAGTGTCTATGCCAGGACCTTGACTGCTGGTCTGAGCCCTTCAACCATTCAGGAGCTTCTGTCCCATCCTGACAGGATTTAGATGAGCTTCAGCGTGTAGGCAGTGCATTCTGGGAGAACCACTCCAGCCTAATCAGTCATAACCCTGGTTGGTCCCCACAGCCACTGTCTCAATGCAACTTCCAGAGTTGAGTTATGAATACATTATACTTTTATCCACCCAGCAAGCTCCCACTCCTCCCGTGAGCTTCTGGGGAAGAGGTTGTGGCAACAAGCATATGTGCTGCTATTTTTAAAGTAAAAGAACAAAACAGAAAACCTTCCAGCCAACACAGCCAAGTCAGCTTCCCAGTAGAGCTGAGCTGAGGCTCCACGCCCCGTTCCCAATGCCCATTTCTGCCAGAGGTGAGAGGACTCCAGAACCCTCTGCCAGCTCTCAGTGGGCCACCAGATGTTCAGAGTTGGGGAGGGCACACCACTCTCCTCATCCATTCAGCGCCTTGTCCTCCTTTACCACCTGGCGCCTCAGCCCCTCCTCCAGCTCTTGCCCTGAGGAAAAAAACTAAGAAATTACAAGTATTTTATTCATTCTCATCAGTCTCTCATCTCAATGGACACCCTTCCAGGTGATATGATCTAAAGCTGGCTAATAACCACAGTCATGGCAGTTCTTTTCCTATTAGCAATTTTTGTTTTGCTCATTTCTTAATATTTACCTGTTATCTATTAAGACATCTTCCCTGTGTCAGGCATCAAGCTTTGCTGTACCTTTCTGGATAATTATGAGTAACTCTCAGATTAGCAAACTTTTTTCTTTAACAGGAACAGATATGCCCTAGCTGCTTTTATCAGTGGATATGCATCAGCTCATAGGCTTAAGGGTCCCAAGTTCCATTCCCGTCAAGGGCACGAACCTCAATTGCAGGCTCAGTCACCAGCTCTGTGGAAGGCAAATAATCAATGTGTCTTTCGAACATCAATGTTTCTCTCTCCCTGCCTCTCCACTTCTCTTCCACTCTCTCCACTCTCTCTAAAAATCCCATGGGAAAGTATCCTCAGATAATGATTAAAGAAAAGAAAAAAGGAATATTAAATATTTTAGATTATATCAATCTATGACACAACTACTCTGCTCCTATAACTCAAAAATATAAAAATATAAAAAGCCAAAAGCAATATGTAAATGATGGGTGTGGCTCTGATACAAACAGTACTTACTCAAACAGCAGGTGCATAACTTTATGGCCACTGCCCTATGTGACTGCAACATCAGTCACTACTATCTCCACCACCTCCCAGGCATCCCACTCAGCTTCCCTCTCTATGACAATTTACTGATAATTCCCGCCAGGATCACTGATGCCCTAACTCATACCTCCCTGACTGGCTGCAGTATCAGGTCAAAATGCCTGCTGGAGGCCTGACATTTAAAGTCTCCAACATAACTGTCAGGACTTCCTCCTGCTTATCTCCCAGTTTGAGTACTAACTCCATTGTGGAGATGTTTCCTAAAACTTCAGCCCACAACCTCTGCTACTTTACACCAACAGCACCTTGGAGTTCCCCGTTTATGCTCTGAATATGCATATGTGCTTTTTCCTCTTTTCAGCAATTGCTAAAAGTTTCTTAAAAATAAAGTAACAGCTCAACCAGGGTGGCTTAGTAGTTGAGCATTGACCTATGAAGCAAGAGGTCACAGTTTAATTCCTGGTCAAGGCACGTGCCCAGAATGAGGACTCGATCTCTAGCAGGGGATGTGCAGAAGGCAGCTGATCAATGATTCTCTCTCATCATTGATGTTTCTATCTCTCTTCCTCTTCCTTCCTCTCTAAAATCAATAAAATATATTTTTTTAGTAAAATAACAAATGAAATATTTTGAATCTCTGAAGTTGCAGAGCACAGCTCTCAGTAGAGAAAACAGGGAAGACTGGAGCAGTGCAAAGACAATGAGAAGTAGAGGTGAGCGCCACTTCTCCGACCCTCAGCCCAGACAATAGTGAAGTATTAAGTGAAGAGTAGTAAGATGCCTGGCCAAGTATCTGACAAAATGCTCATGGCTATCATATTTATGAACAGCACAGACTGTAGGGCAATCACCTTGTTTTTTGTTCCTTGAATTAGACTTCTTAACCTTAACAGGGAGTGATGCACATTGATAGCAAATAAATCATTAAAGAATCTTTGGCTACTGCTTCCAATTGCCCCCATGGAAGTACAATATGGCCCAACTGCCTGGCAATCAAAAGACAGAACGATGCTTCCCAGTGCCAGACTTGGGAAACATCCATTAGCCATTCCCCCTGAGTGCGTTCCACTGATAGTCAACAATCAAAGCCCATAGGCAATTAGGGGCTCCAGTGTGTGGTGAACCACAATCGATTCCAAGGTCAAGGTCATGAGCACAGCTCCAGACTCATGGCTGCCCAGAGAGTCTTTATGATTGAACTGGGAAAACCATTCATGCATGCTCCCCTCTGGCCTGTTCTACTCCTCATCTTCGGGCCAATGCCCAAAGCAACATTAATGTGTATTTTTGCAATGGCAGAAGCCCAGCCTGACCACAAATAACAAGCCAGATAACTAATTTCAGACCTCAAGCCAAAAGCAAGCAATTTAAATAGCTCCATTCTCCAGTGGGTTATGGTCCCACTTTCTGCTTAAAAAAAAAAAAAATAGGCAGGCTGATTCCAAGGCAGAGGCTCATGAAGATCTCAGTGACCTCTTCATGTTATTGGACTCCTAAGCTGCATGGCCTAATCCAGTGGTCAACAAACTCATTAGTCAACAGAGCCAAATTTCAAAGTACAACTATTGAAATTTCTTTTGAGACATAAAGAAAAGAAAAAGGGAATATTGAATATTTTAGATTACATCAATTACAACAGAGCCAAATTTCAACAGTACTATTGAAATTTCTTTTGAGACATAAAGAAAAGGAAAAGGGAATATTAAATATTTTAGATTACATCAAATATTTAGATTACTTAAACTTCTTGTAATGCCACTTCTTCAAAATAGACTCGCCCAGGCCATGGTATTTTGTGGAAGAGCCACACTCAAGGGGCCAAAGAGCGGCATGTGGCTCTCGAGCCGCAGTTTGCCTACCAGTGGTAGTCTCATGATGAGAAGCACAATATATAGGATGATTGGTTCATCTCTGTGCCCTTCTGCCCCAGCTCTTTGAATAAAAGCCTTCACTGGGTTCCCAATGCAGAGAATTAGAGGTTAGCTGACTCTGAAAACCAGCTCATGCAAAATGTGTGGTTCATAGCAGATGCAATATAGACCCAACAGCAGCAGAATTCCCAAAACAGATCTAGGAGGGAAGGTTGAGATGGGTAGGGTTGGCCAAAAGTTCAACTCCTGGGTCTTTCTCGCTGTTACAGCACTTCTGTTCTACCTGAAGAATCACAGTTCAAACAATAGGGTTGCAGGGTTGTTATTCTGAGGATTTAAGATGCCAAGTTTGGCTCAGTGGGTAGTGCATCAGCCCGTGGACTGAAGGGTTCCAGGTTCAATTCCAGTCAAGGGCATGTACTTTGTTTGCAGACACATCCCCAGTAGGGGGTGTGCAGGAGGCAGCTGATCAATGTTTCTCTCTCATCGATGTTTCTAACTTTCTATCCCTCTCCCTTCCTCTCTATAAAAATAACAATAAAATATATTTTTTTAAAGAAAGATCTCAATCTTATCAGCCAAGAGACCTGTCTTTGTCATATGGGTGAGGGGGGGGAAAGAAGCTCTCCAGAGAGAAAGAAAGCAAGAGCAGACCCCCCAAGAAGATATGACAGCCCACCATTCATGGCACCTTTGCTCATATGAACAATGGGATGGCAATCATCAGGGAAAAGGCTGAATAAAATATAGTGTATTCTACACACACACACACACACACACACACTATAGCAGCCTTAAAAAATACAGATGTCAAGGTTATTGACTTGGAAACATCTTTAAAATATATTACTAAATAAAAAAGGGCTACTGGAGAATAATATATTAAATATACAAACCCAGACAAAACAAAACAATATCTTCCCTTTATGTTTATATGTGAGTATACAAATGCATTTTTAAAAATTTTCTAGAGTAAATACATAAATAACTGGTAATAGAAGTCACCTCTGGGTAGGAGACAGATGTGTGTGGGGGGGGGAGGGGGGGGTGGCTCTAGGGACCTGAGTTTATTTGTAGTCTTGCACTGTTTTGAAAGAAAAATGTATCCATGTATCACTCCTGTAGTTAAAGCTAATAGCAATAAAGTGAATTGTCACTGAGCAGTTACAATGCAGATCAGTAAATTAACACGTCAGTAGAGGAACTCTATTATAGATAAGTACTTGCATTCAAAAAGCAGCCCAACATAATCATAAGAGGATTCATTTCAGAGTTCAGCAGATTTTGCTTCAAATCCAGTCTGTGGAACCTCAGGCTAATTACATTAAGTCTCGAGTTTCATATCTGCTCAGGGGGATATAAATATTGCCTTCATGGGATTACTGTGAAGCTTACAGAGCCCCAATATCATGGAGTTCACTGTCAGTTGTTGGGAGACCCCATAGTAGAACAATAAAGTAATCACTGGAGGAGGAATGGCCCCTATACGTTACTGGGCAAATAGCAGCTGAGCTATCGTTAACGAGGGAATGCCATCTCATTTCCA
The DNA here is from genome assembly GCF_964339955.1 of Pipistrellus hanaki. Lineage (NCBI taxonomy): Eukaryota > Metazoa > Chordata > Mammalia > Chiroptera > Vespertilionidae > Pipistrellus > Pipistrellus hanaki. Next base: position 41,188,104 of record NC_140516.1, on the reverse strand, counting down.
CCATATCAGCAGTAAACCACCAAAAAACACACAGAAAGATGGAGGGGTTGCTCCACATAATCAGAGAGAGCCTCCAGCAGGTGGCCAACACTTGCAAATTAAAGTCTGGGGAAAACAAACTCAACTTTTTTCCCCCTGAGTTTTCCCCAGGAAAAAAATAATAATGAGGCACAAATTAGAAGGTTCTGGACAGTTTTAGCAAGGCATCTTTGCCTGGGGAGTGGGTGTTCACCATTTCCCTTTAAAATTGCATGCAGCCGGTTGGGTCCCTCTGACATGCATGCAATTATGTCTGTCTGTGCACATCCGGAAACCCAAGGATAAAGTGGTTAGTTGCCTAATAAAGAAATGTGAACTGTTGGAGCACCTTTGGACCACCTCTCTAACATAGAGAAGCTAAATCAGATGCACCCATTCATTTGTCAATCTTCTTCTGGGGGATAAGCCCAATACCTTGCAAGAGATAGGCACTCAATGCATTCCTTAATTATTTTGTCAATTAGTGGGAGGGCATCCCCCCTGGAGAAAAGAGGGCATCTTCTTTTGTAGCTCTCCCCCTCCATGAGGCTCTCATCTCCCTGTCTCCTCTGTCCTAGCACTCAGCATCTGTGTCACTCTCAGGAGCTTTGTGCCTGCTCTCTGTGGATATACATCAATTCTCTTCTGCTGTTGCTTTATGTCATTATTTAGCTATATGTGCACGAGGCTTCTTTGTCCAGACAGATTAAGTCCTCTGAGGTCATGGGACTCCCGTGGATGCCTCTTTTAACGCTTACAGCATGCTAGATAATGCCAGGGAGGGGATGTACTCAAACCGAGCAAATGTGTCCCAGAGACTGAAATAGACACATTCAGACAGATTCTCTTCTGATGGTGAAAATGTTTGTCTGTGAGAGACTAACAACAAAGTCGATGTTCTTTCCCACGGTGCTGGTTCTATCGGGGACCCTACTGGTCATTCTGGGCAGAAGAAGACAAAACTCTTCCAATACCTGACATCTCTCAACCCAGAGAAAAAGAAGAAACCCCCAGATACAAAGGAGTGAACTGCAGTTCTCCTACTTGAGGCTCTTATACCATAGTCACCCCATCTCCTGATGAGCCCAGAAGCCCAAATTCCCATTTATCTCTCTTTAAAAGAAACCTGCTGACTGCCATGCTCCCTGCACAGGGCCAGTTGCACACCATTTAGAAAACTGCCCTGTTGGACCCCATGTTATCCACTCCAAAGCTCTTGACAAGAGCCTAGAGCTGCAGGGCATAAAAACCAACCCCACTTCTCTAAAGCTTTCTTTTGAAAGGCTAAGGAGGGGGGAAAAAATCAGATATTCAATGGGTTTATTCTTAAGTCACAGTGAATTCTTGAAACCATCACTGTGGCCATAGGAGAAACACCCCACTGAGATATGAAGCAACACCCCACTTGAACCCCAGAATCTTAGGTAACCTGAACGCCACACTCTAGGGTCTTTGAAAAGATAAACGTGTTGAATGTTTATTTATGGTAGAAATATTATAAAATGTGGAAAAAGATAATGTGTAACATAGACATCAACTAGAAACTCAGATAATATTTCGATGTTTCTCTAATCTGGGTGCATGCGTGTATTTACAAAATTTGGAGTCATTCTTTGTGTGAAGGTTGGTGTTTTGCTTTTTCACTTAACATCACATTTTAAGCACTTCCCCATGTTGGTAAATATTCTTTTAAAAATCATTTAAGAAGCCTTACAGCATTCCGATGTTCCAATATATCATAATTTAATTTAACTCTTTTCCTGGCTAAATTTTTACATTAAATATCATTGATGTGCATTCTTATACATAAGTTTTTATATGTGTATTTATTTGTTTCCTTATAATAAATTCATGGAAGTGCAATTATTAGTTCACAGGGTAAAAGAATTGTCATGAAGGCTCTTGTTATAAACTGTCTTACATAAACCTTCTGGTTACTTCTGCTAACATTATAGGAAAGTCCCAGGTCCCATGAAGACTTGCCAACATTGGGCTTTATCATTCTGAAGTTTGCAGACACACACGGATGTTCTAAGATGCTCAGAGGCCATAGACCTTGCACGAAAATGTTATAAAAATATGTGAGACCTTAACTATATCTTCACAGCAGAATACCACATCTTTAACTGAAGTTCCCAAACTATGTAATGGAGGACTCCTTCCTATTTTTAAAAATCATTGAGAACCCTAAGAGACTTAATCCCTATGCTGTATCTGTCAATATATAATGTATTAGAAATTACACTGAATAAAATTTTATAACACCTATTAATTCATTTTCAAACAATAACACATAAATAACATAACTCTATGCAAAAAAAAAAAAAAAAAAAAAAAAAAAGCTATCGTTTCCAAAACAAAAAGTTTAGTGAGGAAGAGTGGCATTGTTTTACTTTTTAAAATTAATTCTTTAATAAAGACTGTTGGATTCTCACCTATTTCTACATTTAATCTGTTATGACACCATGAGTCATTTAGCTTCTAGAAAACTCTACCGTGCACTCTTGAGAAAATGATAATTAGAAAGGGAAAATAACATTTTATTATTAGAAAATAGTTTTTACTTCACTAACCCCCTGAAAGGGCCATGAACATGCCCTAAGGGTCCCAGGACCTCACATTGAGAACTGCTGTTATAAGCCAACTACAGAATCACAAACTTACAAAAAGAATTTTGTGTGTGTGTGTTAATTAAAATGTATGGGTGTCTCACAGATATCCCCTTATTCTTCTTCTTCGAACCCTGAAAAGTTCAACTCTAGCCTCCTGTGTGAAGCTTTTTCATCTGCCCTGCCCTCTGGGTAACCCTTCCTTTCTCTGATTCTCTATTCCCTTTACAATGCAGCACAATTTGCCTATACTTCTGATTTTCATAGTCTCTTGTCCCCACAGGAGCTATAAGCTTCTTGAGGTCAGGGATCAAACCTTTGGCAAATATTTGGCACAGGCCAAAACCAGTTTGGCTTAGTGGTAGAGCGTCGGTCTGCGGACTGAAGGGTCCCGGGTTCGATTCCGGTCAAGGGCATGTATATTGGTTGCAGGCACATCCCCAGTAGGGGGTGTGCAGGAGGCAGCTGGTAGATGTTTCTCTCTCATCGACGTTTCTGCTCTCTATCCCTCTCTCCTCCTCTCTGTGAAAAATCAATAAAATATATATTTTTTTTTTTAAAAAAAAAGCTACTCTTGGTAGGAGCTTTCTTATAAAATATATATATATATATTTGGACTCAGTACTTGATTTTTTCAGAAGAGTGTCATCCTGTATCAGTGTGGCATTTAGGTAAATGACAGGGGCTTATCACTCTCTACAAATTACTTCCTCTTGAAATATCATATTTCATTTAATTCTCACAATGACCCTTTGATATAGGTATCTTCTCTTTGTCATAAAAATGAGGAAAGAGAGACTCAGAGACATTAAGTAACACTGCTGGAGCTGGAGCCCAGGTCAGCTGATCCCAAATCCCATCGGCTCAACATCAATGATTGGCTGTTTCCTTAAGCAGTGGTAACTGTGCATCTGCTTCACAGCATATTACAAGGAAAGGGTTTCATTGGCTCATCCTTTCAGGGGATCTCCAAAGTCACTTCCCACTAGGAGGTGTGGTAGATATTAAAAAGGAATGTGTTTAGATTCAAAATCAAGCTAGAACCCTTCCTTTCCCACTAACCAGCAACATGTTTCCTCATTTCTGATGTAGATCTAGTAATTGCCACCAGGCAAGGTTGTTGGGAGAACCCAATGAGAAAATCTGTATAAAGCATTGGAAGAAGCAGCTTTGTTCTTTGATATATTCACATTCCTTCCTAAGCCCATCTTACCACCATTCTCTACTTCTCCTCTGGAAAATAAAAATGACTTTATGAAATGAAGAGAGATACTTCCTATAGTCTGAACAATCCCTTGAACAGAAAGTTGTTTTATCCCACACACCTAGGTCTAGGGTTTGGGGAACACAAAGGCTACCTAGAAGCCCAGACCAAAAATAACACTGGAAAAAGAGAATAGTTGTTTTTAATCAAAAGACATTCATTTTCCATCTATGTTGAGAGCCTCTCAGGGCTGTAGCTCTAAAAACAAGTCCTCCCACAACATAGACAGACATTCCTCAGACCCATGTCCCCTGGAGGAAAGGTAGTGCTCAATTAAGCAAGTTGAGTGCTGAGAAGAGTCAGTTGCCTGGTTGGGAACAGAGTGTCTCAGCCCATTACCAAACACTGGCAGCAACGTGGTGCTATTGATTGTCTCCAGTGGCTCAAAGTTAAGCATTCAGCAAGCCTGTAAATTCTGGTCTATTGGGTTTCCAAAACCTTGTTATAGACATTCCTTGTTTACAACCAAAACAATGTTTCCTGGTTTGATTACTCTCTTCCTCTGTAAAATAAGGTTAAAATTAATGATCTCCAAAATCCCTGCCATTGCCAACCTTCTGTGCATCTGAGCAAGCTCCAAATGTCTTCCAGTCGCTTCCAAACTGTAGATCTAAGGAAGCAAATATGCCATTACTAAGGGCCACTGAGGTTCTGCAAATTGGCATGTCCCAGGAATAAATGTTCAGCTTATCAAAAGTCTACCAGCCTACAGATCACTTAATCTAGACACCTATGGGTATACTGTCAGAAAGAATCATTGGGAACAATACTCTCTTTCATTAAATAACTAGAAAGAAGGGCATGACTGAGCCTGAAGGCCAAAGGATGAAACATGTCATTTTAAACCTAACAACTGGACCACCAGGAAATGATGGGCAAAATGACATAGCACACAAGTGATATAGTCCTTTCCTAGAGAGAGAGTAGAGAAGAGGGAGAAGCTTGAGGAGGGGAGTGGGGATTAGTAAATGGCTCAAGAACACGATTAGATAAAAAATATGTGAAGACAAGGCCCTACTGAGTCCCTAGTGTCCTTTTCCTGGCACTCAATCATGATTTTTAATAAATAAATGAATAAAGAATACCGTATTTTTCCAGCGTATAAGACGACCCCCTAATTTTACAGTTAAAACATAGGTTTAGGCCTATATTCGCTGTATAAGACTACCCCCCACTTCCGAGGCAACACCAGTTCTTTTTTTAATAGACCGGCTCTCTGACTTGGCCAATCTGAGCAGGCTTTTTACTAGAACACAGTGTAGTTTCTGGTACAGAGCATGTATAATTTGCATGCATAAAAAGCTTGCTTGGATTGGCTGAGTTAGAGAGGCGGTCTATTAAAAAAAGAACTGGTGTTGCCTAGGAAGTGGGGGGTAGTCTTGTACAGTGAATATAGGCCTAAACCTATGCTTTAACTGTAAAATTAGTGGGTCGTCTTATACGCCGGAAAATACGGTAAATGAGTAAGAAGCAACTGGACCAAATACAATAGGATAGCAGAGGGGTTAGGTGCCTAAGTTTTGGAGTTGGAGACATGTTAATTTCAAAGCTTGGCTCCACACCCTTCACTAACTATATGATCTTAGGTAGGTCAATTAATCACTTTGAACTTTCATTTTCTCATCTATAATATAATTTAAGTTATATAAACTATGTACGTATCTCACAGGTTTGAAAACCCAATGAAAAATTCAATGACAACTCAATGAGGAAATGTACATATAGCATTTATCACAATGTCAGGCATATTACATACCTTAATAAATGACAACCATAATTAATATGATGATGATGATGATGATAATGATGATGACAATGCCAGATAAAAAGGAAATAAGACTCCATAGAAGAGGTGAGCTTTAAAGAAACGATAGAGTATTAGGAGGCAAAAGGAAGATGAAGAGTATGGAACCTCAAACATAAAAATATTTTCAGAAGATTTTTAGATGGGCCAGGCCTGAAAGAAATGTTCTTACACAGTCATTAGAGGGGATAAGTTTAGATATGTTGACTCTTGCTAAAGAGCTTGGACTTTATCTTACAAGCCATGAAACCCCAAAGGTTCTTGAACAGGTTAGAGACATGATAGAAGCCTATTTGGAAAGATTAATCTGTTGGCTATGTTGTATGATAGATTTGTGAAGCATATTCTCCTGAAGGTAGAAAGATTTCTTAGGAATCCATCTCACTAACCTGATGAGACAGTGGGTTATTAAAAAATGAAAGAGGGACACAGAGAGGCAGCATAATCTGTTTATTGTACATCAGGCAGAGACAGAGAAGAAGAATCAGGAAAAGATATTTAAGGATTCCAAGCCTGAGTGACTAAGAGAATAGTGTTACCATTGACAGAAACAAAAGTGGAACCAACATATCTGGAGCAGACTATAAATTGAGTTTGTGATCAAAGAAAAACATCCCAGGCTGTGTTTTCTACAATCAGAGCCTGAGTCTGTTATTTGATAGCTCAAAAATTATTGAGGGAAATGTTCTTAGGCAAAGTCTTACAGAAGAGAAGGAAGCAAAATAGAAAAGGACCAGCAGAAAAGCAAGGAGGTGGTTCCAGGTAAAACCTGATCCACAGAGGAGTTGTGTGCATAACTCTTACCATTGACTTGACACATTCTACATGTTTTGTGCCCCATACCAGCCAGTTATTGGTCAGATGTGGGAAAGTGATGACCTCGACAAAAGGTCACCACTTCTCTGGTAGCAGCAATGGGTTAGGGAATGTTGGTCTCAGGCTTGGCACATAACACTCAACAAACACTTTCTTTTATTCTTATTATTAACTAGAGGACCAGTGCACAAAATTTATGCATGGATAGGATCCTAGTCCTGGCTGGTGGTCAGGGCCGATCTGTGGGGCGACCAGCAGAGTGATCAGAGGGTCCCTGCTGTCACCTACCTTGGCTGGTCTGGGGCCTGCAGGCTGGAGCGGGGGAGGGGGATAACTCCTGCATTGAGCATCTGCCCCCTGGTGGTCAGTGCGTGTCACAGTGACCAGTCATTCCACCAATTGGTCAATTTGTATATTGGGCTTTTATTATATAGAATGTTAGCATTAAGAAGATGGCAGGATGTCCAGGTTGAAAGAAAAAAAAAAAAAAAAAAAAAAAAAAAAAAAAAAAAAAACATGGGCAAGCACAGTTCTCTATCCCTGCACAACCTCAGTCCAGGAGGGTAATTCACCTTCCCTCTATTTCCTGACCCTCTTTGTGTAAACAGCAGAAAGCTAAGTAGTTGTCATTTCCTGGGTTTTCAGAATCGGCCATACAATTCATCAGAGGTGCAAGAGCCTGAAAGAAAAGTTAGGTGAGGCTTCCTGAAATTGTGGTGAAGATAAGCCCTTTCTATTTTAAGCACTTAAATATGGATGGGAAGATCCTGGCATGCAGGCTCCATTTAATTCTTTAGGCCTGTGACATTCACTGCCAGTGCATATATCCTGTCCTGGAACCCTCTCTCCTGGATGGAGCCTACCTGCTATTCTAACATGTTTAGAACTCTATAGAGCTGTATTTTCCTTTTACATGACAGGAATATCCCAGAAAGGGTTTATATAAATTTAATGTTAGTTTTAATGTTCCAGGTAATCTGAACACTGTTTAAAAGCTGTATACTGAATCCTATGGTAGAAGGTCACACCCAAATGCACATTTGCTCTGAAATATCACTCTAATATAAAACACACTTTCATTTTATAGGAAGTTGCTGTTTCTTTCTTGGACACAGAAATCAATCAACAGATGTTTGTTGAGTGCTATTATGTGAAGGGCACTGGGCTAGATGCTGGGAAAACCACAGCAGATCTTGGAAATAGTAAATACACATTCTGGTCAGAGAAAAAAGTATATGTAGGAGTAGAACAACTGTATATGCATTTAGAGATTGTGTGCATTGAGGTAGCTAAGAGAAATAACAAATGCCACCAACCTTTCAGTGACATAACACTGTCACTCACATCATAGTCCAATGTGAACCAGCAAAAAGGTGAGGGCCAGCAAAGGGCTCTGATCTATGTAGTGATTTGAAGGCCCAGGTCTTATATTATTTTATTTTATTTTAAATATATTTTATTGATTTTTTACAGAGAGGAAGGGAGAGAAATAGTAAGTGAGAAACATTGATGAAAGAGAAACATCGATCAGCTGCCTCCTGCACACCTCCTACTGGGATGTGCCCGGAACCAATGTACATGCCCTTGACTGGAGTTGAACCTGGGACCTTTCAGTCCACAGGCCAATGCTCTATCCACTGAGCCAAACCAATCAGGGCCCAGATCTTTTAGAGAGCTCTGCTAGCCTCTAGATCAGGGAATGAGAATCTTTTCTCTGCCAAGGGCCAGTTGGATATTTATAACATCATTTGCAGACTATACAAAATTAAAAATTAGCCTGCTATATTTGGTTAAATATTTAATTAACACACCCCTGATGCCTTGGGCAGGGACAGATCAAATGATTTTATCGGCCTAATATGGCTCATGAGCTGGACATTCCCCATTCCTTCTCTAGATCTTAGGAATTCTCAATACAATTGATGATGGGTAAATGAGTGAGTATGGCCAATGATCCAAAAAGTGTTTTGACCAGGTATAGATGTGGCATCCACCACTTCCATCCTGACACAGGGAACAGAATTCAGTCAGATAGCTTTATCTCCATGACAGAATGCAGTTCAGTTGTTTGTCCTGGATCAAGACAAAACAGATTTAGTGACTATCAAGTCAGTCTTTGCCATAGCAACTTACTTCTGAGGCTTCAGAATATTGAAATTAGTATTTTTGTCTCATACATAAAAGACTGACCAGCTAATGATTTCTTGCTCCCAAGGAAATTCTGAGCTCACTTGAGATATGCAGAAACACATCCTACCTAACAAAAAGAACAAAAATAAAACTTGTTGATTACCTCTTCATTTGCCAAGCCTATGACTTGCCTAACACTATTTTAGATGGTCAAAATACTACAATAAAGGAAAACAAAAAAACCATGTGTTGAGAACTTTATATTAAGATACATATTATTTTTTCCTTCTTCCCTCAGCCCCAAGATTTCAAACCAGAAAAATATAGGTTCTTTCAATAATATCCTGTCCAGGAGATTTGACTTTGGATGGTGGGCACACAATGCAATATACAGATGATGTATCATAAAATTGTACACTTGGAACCTATAAAATTTTATTAACCAATGTCACTCCAATAAATTTAATTTTTAAAAACTCTCAACAAATTGTAGAAGGAATATAATTCAACATAATGAAGTTCATAGATGTCAAGCTCACAGCTAATAATCTTGCTGATGATTTCTCAATGTTGAAAAATTGAAAAATTTGCCTCTAAAACCAGGAACAAGACAAGGGTTTCCTACTCTCACTACTCATTCAATATAATACTGCAAGTACCAGCCAGAGTATGAGACAAGATAGAGAAATAAAAGGCATCTAAATTGGAGGGAAAAGTAAAATTATTTGTTTTCAGATTATATGATATTATATATAGAAAGATTCCACCAAAAACAAAACTATTAGAACTAATAAATTAAGTAAAATGTAGGATGAAAAGTTATATAAAAAATCAGTTGTGCTTCTATACACCAACAATAACTATCAGAAACAGAAATAAAGAAATAATCCCATTTAATAGCGTATCAAAAAGAATAAAATACTTAGGAATAAATATAACCTAAGAGGTGAAAGTCCTGTAAACTAAAAAATATAAGACAGTAATAAAAGACATTGAAGAAGACACAAATAAATATTATGGTTTCCTGGATTAGAAGAATTAATATTGTTGAAATGTCCATACTTCCCAATATGATCCATAGATTCAATGCAATCACTACCAAAATTCCAATAGCATTTTACATAAAAAAATATTTTAAAAATCCTAAAATTCTTACAGAACTACAAAAGACCCCAAATAGTCAAGGAAATCTTGAGAAAGAAAAATAAAGCTAAACTCATTACACTTTATTATCTTAAATTATACCAAAAAAACTATAGTAATCAAAACAGTCTGGTATTGGCATGAAAACATATACATGTATTAATAGGACAAAATAGAGAGTACAGAAATAAGCCTATGTATAGATGGTCAATTAATTCTTTTCAAAGAAGTCAATAATACATAATAGAGGAAAAAATAGTCTCCTTAATTAGTGGCACTAGAAAAATTGGATAACCACACGCAAAAGAGTAAAACTGGATCCCTGCAAACATAAAAATCAACACAAATGGATTAAAACTTGAAAACATAAATTCCTAGTGGAAAATAGAGAAGCAAATTCTTTGACAATGTTTTAAACAATGATAGTTTAGATTTTACACCAAAAGCAAAGACAAAATAAATAAATAAATAAGTAGGACTACATCAAACTATAAAGCATCTATACATCAAAGAAAACCACCAACAAAATACAAAAAGCAACCTATGTATTGGGAGAAAATGTTTGTAAATCACATATCTGTTATGGGGTTTATAGCCAAAGTATATAAAGGACACATATAAATCAATAGCAAAAAAACAACCCAAGTAAAAAGATTGGCAAAGGGCCTAAGTAGATATTTTGCCCAAGAAGACATACAAATGGCCAACAGGTATATTAAAAAGCTCTTTAAAATCACTACTTATCAGGGAAACACAAAGCAAAACTACAATTATCACTTCATATCTCTTAAGAAGTCTATTATCAAAGACATAAATTCTGGTGAGGATGTGGGGATAAAAAGGGAACCCTTATACACTGTTAGTGGGAAAATAAACTGATGCATCACTATAAAAAGTAGTATTAAGTTTCCTTTAAAACTGAAAATATAACTCCCCTATGATCCAACAGTCCCTGTGAAAACATAGGCTTGAAGAGTTATCTGCCATTGCAGAGCAAAAGCAGTCATAGACCATACATGAACAAATGACCCTGGTCAAGTACCAATAATATTAATTTTTAGACACTAAAATTTGAATATTCTTATTTTTAAGGTGCCATCTTTTAAAAATCTAAAAGCTGTTCTTAGCTCACAGGCTAAATAAAAACATCGGGAGTCTGGATTTGGCCTATGGGTCATCCTCTGCTGACCTTTGCCCTCTGACACTATCTACTTGATCCCTCCCCACTATAAATGTCCATTACCTCTTGCTGATCTAGCAGCACAAACATCCAGCTCATGCTTCAAGCTTGCCTTCTTTGAGCTGACCCCTGCCTGAACTACCCCAGTCCCAGAACACTATCCTGGCACTTGTCCTTGGCAGTTGGCATGCCCATCTGATTCACTGCAGCTTTAGTTGTAAGAAAGCAAACAAGAGGACAGCCAAATGTCATGAATCTTCATGCCTTAAGAGGAAAGACCCGCAGTTTAAGAGTAAACAAGCTGCAGCTTACCCTATGGACCGACATGCATAATACCCAAGCTGGGCTTGTTCCAGAAAAGAGCGGGAAGCATCCACCCTTTCACTGCCTTAGCCACAAGACCAGTGAGGAGGCATGTGTCCTGTAAAGAGAGGAGCTGACATCTCCAGCAGGGAAAGATGCATCAAACCCATCTGGCGAGCGCAATATGGCTAGGCCTGTGTAGCTAGCCTCATGTTGCCTAAAGCAACAGTTTCCTTCCAAGTTGGAAAATGGCAGCAATAAAAAATGAATGGAACGCAGCCAGATAGATGGCTATCAGTACCAAAAGACTCTGTCTGATGAGAAACGGGAAAAAAATATTTATATACATAGAGAGACAGTATCTTCTTCTCCAACACATTTTCTGAAGTTACAAATCTATGGCTTCTATTTATTCCCATTGGAGGGAAAAACAAAAACACTGAGATTTATGAGCAGTGTTGTTTATTTATAATCCAAGAACTCTCCTCATACCATATGCTTGGTAAATTTACAGAGAGACAAAGTGAGAGGAAATTGCCTGCTTAATTCAATGGCCCTGGCAAAGCTAGCAGGTGGAGCGAGCATCCCAAACTCTTCCTCCAACATGTGTGTCAGCATGTACAGGCATGGAGACATGCATGCAGAGAGCAGAGGGAGCCCTTGCCTTGTCAGTGAAGCTGCAAATCAGGGTCCTGAGAATTGAGAAGAGCTGTTGAGACCAGCTGAGGAAGTCCAACCCAATTCTCTAGTTAAGCACCCAAGTGAGATACAGACCCAGAGAAAGAGGCAAGAAAGGAGCATGAGGGCAGAGACGTGCTGGAGCAACTGGTTTTCTGGACAAGAGAACACGCAGTACAAGAGGGTTTTTAAGAAGGCAAGGTGCACACAGGTCTCTACAACACTTTGATTTAATTATCTCCTTCTTGGTGTTAGTGGAAAATGAGTAGTGATTTCTGATTTTATCTCTGCTGTCCAGAGAGGCTGGCACTCATTCCTTTAAGGAGCAAGACTCAGGTTTCACCGAGTGTTTTTATTCCTCTGCACAGTACCCTCCCCTTCAGCCTAATGACAAATGAAAAGAAAGGAAACTACTGAAGTTGAAGAATATTAATAACAGTGAAAATAGTGCCCAGTTATGGAAAGAGATAGAAAGCAATGAAAAATAAATAAATGAAAATGACAGGAGGGGTGGAGTAGGGGCAGAGGACCTCTGAGCAAGTCCTTCCTGAGAACTGCTGTCCATGGTGCTCCATCTACCTAAGCATTCACAGCCCACAGGGCCTGTCCATAGCACACTGGGTCCCATACCAGCTGCCTGCAGTGTTAGCAGCCTTTTCCTAGGCATGCAACCACTCTGCTGGGCCATCTCCCACTGTAATTTAGATGACCCCCAAAACCTATCTCACTCCATCTTCTCCCATGAGTTCTAGTCCCACATTTCCAAATGCTGTGCAATGAACCATTACAATTGCAACCCTGGATGCTAAAACTGAGCTCACCACTTCCCCAACCATAGCACTTCTGTACCTAGTTCTCCTCCCCTCCTTCCACCCTCTTTCTCCTCTTCCATCCACACACCCTCCAACTCTCCCAGCTCTGAAACATTACAATCCTCATGACTATTCTCCTCTCCCTCACCTTGAATCGCTGCCAAGTACTGTAAGCTGTACCGCAGAAAAATTGCTCACGCTGGCCTCTCTCTTTCTCTCTCTTTCTCTCTCTCTTTCTCTCTCTCTCTCTCTCTCTCTCTCTCTCTCTCTCTCTCTCTCTCTCTTCCTTTCTCCCTTCTGCCCTCCCTCCCTCCAAGTTTAGGGTAAAGGCCTATCTGACTGGCTGCCTGGGCAGCTGTAATACTCCCTCACTGTGGCCCTGCCTCCCTGCCTCTGGCCATCTTCTTCCTTGGGCTAGGGTGCACAGTGCTATCAAATCTGCCTTGCTAAAACAGAGCTATGAGCATAAAGTCATTTTCCAGTTCCAGAACTTTCATGGTTCCATGTTTACTTTAAAATATAATGCTGGTATTCAATACCCAGTCTGTGCTCACCATTACCATGCTCACCCCAACCCAGGGGGCTGCACACACTTGAATCTCAGTAATTGCTTGATGGTGAAATGGTTAGTGGCTTAAGAACACTTAAAAAATGGGGATTTTTTCCCCCTCTATGGCTATTTGGCAGAAATGCTGAAGCTGAGAGGCCCCATGGGCTTATAAAACTGAACTGATTTGACAGTTACAAGTGTGTAAAGCAACGATAAGAAAGCTAAGGGTGGAGAGAGAAAAAGAGATTACACCAAAGTTTGTGACAAATAACAGGGAGGAAGTCCAGTCACTGAGCATCTGGGATCATGAAGAACAAGGTCCTGCAAAAAGGTCTGAGTAAAACAGAAGGACCTGGTTGAGCGCTGAGAAGTAATTTACCCACAAGGGTAAACGTAGCTAAACAATAAAATGTATTTGTCAGTTAGGAGTGTTGCAGAAAGGGGTCGGGGGGTGGGGGGGACAGACAAGCCTAAATCTGCCACAGGAGAAAACTGGGGCCCTCTCAGAATGAATAAAGCAGAAGGCTGGGCAAGTGGGACAGGACTTGCCTAAGAAGAAAATAATTGGAAAAGCAAGAAGCTGCTCATCCTGTCAGTGACACCATTGGCTTCCTTTCAACATGCACAGCAGGTATGGCAAGGAGTCTCAGGAACCTAAGAGGAAATGAGCTCTAATTCATAGAAACAGAGTCTACAGAATCACCAGCCAAAGGTATCACACCAGAGGATTAGGGGACCAAAGTCAGACAAGGCAGAAAAGGGGACAAGAGGATAAAATGTTTGTCACATGCCAGAGGCATTCAAAATACCAGCACTATCATTGATAGAGTTCCCAAACCAGGAAATCACACCTCAAATGGAGTCAAACTCGAGTGAACTGTGTCCTACCTTGTTCTGATCTTCAAAGCATCAGGCAGATATTGTGGGGTTTGGGGAAGAGACCATTGTTATTAGTCGCTCTTTACCCAGAATGAGGTTATGCTGATACCCAGGAGACTGGCTCATTGCCCTTAGAGACTCGGCCCCACAAATGCCTACTGAGTATCCCTATTAGCCTTTCATTTATGATATTATTTTATAAATAAATTCTAACAAGTGTACCTTCCTATTGTCCCTGGGATCTAAGTAAATTAAAAACTAAAATTATGAGGCATAGCAAGTGAAATAAAGAGGGACTATGACAGAGTCTGGTAGAGGGCAATGGTCTTCAAAGAGGGGATGCCGTTTAGGCTGGACAGGGAGGAAAGAGGCATACAGAGCATGAACTAAAGAGCACTTCAGTGAATATGTTCCGAGGCAGGGGAGAAGTTGTCCAGAAAAACAGTCAGGCTGGAGCAAGGAGACAGAGGCATGCAATCAGAAGACACTATGCAGACTGCATCATGTTTCACACTGAGAGGACACAGAGTGGGAGGAAGGAACTTGATTCCCTTCTATGTCTCAAGCAATGACAGAGATATTTTCCAACCATGGCCACTGTCTTTGCCTGCAGAAACTTATAGTCAGAACTAATATGCATGAAACAGAATAGTCAGTCATGCTGGAGACATTTTTATTGGTCTTGGTTGGGTAAGAATTTCATTTTACAACCTCAGTCAAAATAACACCTAATGCCAGCTAGGTCCGATGCATCTCCCTAAACACAGCACTGAGCTAATCAATTAAAAGTTGGGGCAAAAGCAGGCTTACAGTTGTGAGTACACGAAACAGAGTTTATTTGTACGTTATTATTTAGAAAAGTGTGTTTAACAACTAAGCATCAGAGAAGTGCAGGAATTCCATGAGTTTCACTCTGTGATTTAACTATTTTCTTTGAAGATGCAAATCATTATCTTTGGAGGTGGCAGTTTCAGGGTATGGTGCGACTGAGAGAGCACAGATATGAGAGGAAAATATCTGGGGTCCAAAACCAGCTCTGCCACTAAACTAGTTAAGTTAACCTTAGGCAAGCATTTAACTCTTTGACTACTAAACTAATTAAGTAAATATTAGGCAAGTATTCACCTCTTTGATCTCAGTTTTAACAGGTATAAAATAAGATGTAAATATTTCTGATTTAGGATGTGAAAGACTAACAGGGACTGAATCTACCTTCCCTTCTATGAAACAAATAAAATTATATATAATAAAAGGCCAGTGACCATAATGGCATAATGACCAGAATGACCAATCAAGCAGTTGCTCTGAGGTGCATTGACCACCTCTCAGTCCCTCCCCCAAGCCTGCAGACTCTGATAGCTGGATGGCCAATGAGGAACCACGGGGAACCAGGATGGGTAGCAGCAGGGTGGGACTGGGGAATGGTGAGCAGATGAAAGACAGACTCCTTGGTCCCTCCTCCCCCATACCCCTGTCCACAGGCTTTGATCACAGGATGGTGAATAGGGAACCACTGCGAACTGGGCTGGGTATCGGTGGTGGGATGGGACTGGGGACTGGCAAGCGGGGGGAAGATGGCCCTGATCACAGGCTAGGCCTAGGGACCCTACCCGTGCATGATTTCATGCACTGGGCCTCTAGTAAATAAATAAAATATATAGAATAGTGATTTTTATATAATGGAACATCAGACCATGATGAACAGTGATCTCTGAGAGATAGAAAGCAAATGAGGTAGGCCTTACAATTGCCCCAGACCATGCACAGTTTCCAGATCACATACAGAGAAAAGAAATTTAGTGAAGCCAGTGATCTCCCTGAATTGAACACTTAGAGGGGGTTAGAGAGGAGGGGTAGTCTGGGCAGCCAAAGTTGGCTAGAGATTGCATAAATAATACTGGAGTAAAGACAGCTACATAAATAGAGAGAAGTCTAGATATATGCAGAGGATTCCCTCAGATTTTCAGCTAAGTATGTACCAGTTCGTGCACGTAAAGTAACTACCCAAGGTTGGAGAAAGAACCACCTGAAAATATTACAGGAAATAATTCCAGAAGCTCCCATGGGGTCAATAATAGAATTCCCATCACCCAGAGTGCCAACTCTCATACGTCTTAAAATATAAGGTGGAATACTTCAGAAAGATTCTGCTTCAGGAGTGGGTCAAGACTAGTCCTAAACAAAATGATGTTGTGATCCCCATTTATAAAGCTTAAAATCAAAACCTAAAATAATTCAACCATTTCTGAGTTACTTAATTGTGTCCCAGAACACAGCTCAACAATATTTGTAAGAATTAAAAAGTACCCACGAAGATAAAAATCATAATATCTGGCAGGAAAAAAAAAATTATTTGGCAAGACAAAAGTAATAAAAAACAAATCCAGCCAAACCAATAAAGCTCAGTGGTTGAGCATTGACCTATGAACCAAGAAGTCCCTGGTTTGATTCCAGGTCACAGCACAAGCCCAGGTTGTGGGCTCAATCCCTGGTGAGGGACAGCCAATCAATGTTTCTCTCTCATCATTGGTGTTTCTATCTCTCTCTCCCTCTCCCTTCCTCTCTCTCTAAAGCCAATAAAAACATTTTTTTAAAAGAACACCCATAATGGAAAGTGAAATAAATCAATCTAAACTACTAGTTTTCAACTAGTGTGATTTTTTTCACCTCCTTCCACCTAGAAGCAATAACCAATGTATGGAGAAATTTATACTTGTTGTGACTAAAGATGCTATGGAATCTGATTGGTGGAAGATGGGAATCTGCTACATATCTTGCAATGCACAGGAAATCCCTCCACAACAAAACATTGGCCAATCTGAGATGTCAATATTACCACTGTTGAGAAATCATATTCAAAATCATCTCAGCAATGACACAAGTGATAGAATTAGTAAAGCGAAACATTATAAGTTTATTCCATATGTTCAAGAAGCAGGAGAAAAAAAGTGTACATGCTAATTAGATATATGTTCTCTGAGGTATTCACTAAATGATTTGAATGAAAAAAAAAAATTGTATCACTGGAATTACTCAGAAACTCCCACTGAAATATTCCTTTTGGAAAATGTTCTCGTCAACCTGTCCTGCAGCTGAGCCCTTAGGCAGAAAAGTGAATAATCTGCATGTGTTCTAATCACATGACTTAACAGGTTGGACCAAGAAGATGATGAGTAAACTGTGAAAGAAAAAAAATAAACCTCTAAGCCAGCCTGAAGCTGTCACCATAGATAAAAGCATAAGCGTTTTGTTATTTTTTAAGATATTTTATTGATTTCAGAGAGGAAGGGAGAGGGAGAGAGAAATATAGAAACATCAATGATGAGAGAGAATCATTAACTGCCTCCTGCATGCACCCTACTGGGAATTGGGACAACAATCCGGGCATGTGCCCTTGACCAGAATCAGACACAAGGCCCTTCAGTCTGCAGGCTGATACTCTATCTACTGAGGCAAACCAGCTAGGGTAAAAGCATAAACATTTTATTCAGAAAGTCTAGGGATAAATATTTTTTCCACTATCCCACAAATTGTACTATTAATTTAAATAAAATGCATAATGACAAATAGGTTCTATCTATATGCCATTTCCTATTGATATCTAGTGACTGTCTTGGACTCTCACCTGAAGAAAGATCCTAATTTCAAACCTGTGTTTATGGAAAAAATATATGCACACAGGCCTCCACGTACAGGGTTGGGCAAAGTTTACAGCTGTTCATATAGAAAATAATACAATAACTCACAAATAAGACTAAACTCTGTGATCCATGTACTCACAACTATAAACCTACTTTTAACCCACTCTGAATGTAATATTTGTGTATTGTATGCAAATTATATATAAATATGTGCAATTTATTACATATGTGGTATTAGGACATGTTTTGTGTATCTATATATGTAAATTGTAAATTCTGAACAATTGTAAATCTATAAAAAAAATTAAGTCCATAAACTAAATGGAATGAATTCACCAATTATCCTTGTGACAGTGCTATTCAGATTCAATTTCCAGGAACACCAAAAAGAAAGAAGCAGCACTTGAATAAGGATTTTGAAACCAATGATAAAAATAACAAGATCCAAATAGATTCTGCTGCTTCCATTAAGGGAGGATCAATCATTATGCAACAAAATCCCCCAAATAAAAGCTTCCATTCCCATTCCATTGTAGGAAACTAGGAATTAAGCTACTCTTACTAGAAAAGGAAGGTTAGACATGTTTAAAGATTTTGAACATGGAGTCAAGAGATATAAATTGTAGTCATTGCACAGCTACTGTCTAGCCAGATATCTTTGAGACCACTGCCTGATGGTTCTGGCCCCTCAGTATCCCAAACTGTTAAATGGGAGGAATGGCTAAAATGTCTCTCTGCCTCCAAGGTTCTTGCTTTACTTGGAGCATCACCTAATCACCTGTCACAGAGAATAAATATAACAATGTTCTCTCTTCTTTCTCTTTTGATTCTGCTTGACATTTTTGCATTTTCCACTCAGCTTCAGATCACGTGAGCTAAGAGAAACTCTTGGAACTAACAAGAGAAAAAAAAGTAGAATTCCTAAAAAGTTTGATTAATACCAAGATACATCCAAACCTCTCCCAGGATAATGGGTTATTCATCCCGGACATATTCTGGCTAGTTTGATGTAGCCATCTGCTTCATGTCATACACCTCATATAAGTAAGATGCCACTGAGAATGGGAGAAAAGTAGAACAGAACAAAAAATATGTAAATTTTGGGTTATGCATTTTGTATTTGAGAGAGAGCCTTTTTTTTCTCCTAATCCTTAATACCCCATAGGCATTTTAAAAGATGATAACCACAAACATTTTTCTAATCCTAACAAAATTAAAGTACATAAAGATATTCTTTAAAAGTCCTGCTGAGTGCTTAAGACCATATTACCACAAGGACCACCTGCACAGCAAGGTCTCTGGAAAAAAAGGGAATGTTTTAAACATCTTTAAATTGCTTTCAATGCACTCGAAACATAAGTGTGTATGCCTTCAGAAACCTAAGTCTCCCTGACAGCAAAAGAGGAAATCTGCTGTCCTTGAAGGCCTTGTTGACATGACCCTGATAAAGGCAAGACTTGTGACTCAGGGATGTTCAGTAAAGAGACACTATAGATAGACATAGTAGTCAGTGGTCCACTTAACTGTGTCAATGAGCATCCATAAGAGTAGCAGTGCAGTCTCCCTTTGATCAGCCTGGCTTTAGGACCAAGATCAGCCTCTTCCCTATACCCCTAGCCCCTGGCATGAGGCCTGCCACGTGGTGGATTTTTGGGAACTCTATTAAAATAATTACTTGGAAATTTACTATTAGTCCACCCACAATTTGCTGACTACCTACAGTCAATGAAGCAGAAGAAGTAATATGAGAAAAACAATCTAGTAGCAATAAATGCAAGGGATGCTCTGGACAGAGTAACTAGTCTAGATCTACTGTGATTGGTAGCAAAGCATGTCAAGGAGGCAAGTGGAACGAGGGAAATCTAGAAAGGTACCTAAAACCAGATTATGGAGATGGGAGCTTTCTTTTTCACCCAAATTGCTGCCTATTGGATCAATGTTTCATTTTGAAAAGTCTTCTTTTCCTTACACCCAATATTTCCATATTACCTCCCAAAATGGTTGCCTTTGTTTATATCCTGGTCCACTTCCTACAGTATAATCTGATTATTATTCCAAACTTCTATTTTTAATCCTCAAACACCCCCTCAAAACTTTCAACAGCTCCCCAAAGCCTCCTGACTACTTCTTGAACCTAGCATCCAAAGAACACTATCCTATCTTCTCTTTGAACTTTACATATCATATATAATGGTCTCTCTAGAGCAGGGGTCTTCAAACTACGGCCCATGGGCCACATGCAGCCCCCAGGGGAGTCTGATCCTGCCCGCCAGGTTTTTGGGGCAGTGAGCGCAGCCAAGGTGTTACAGTAGGAATTAGTAGTTCATATAGTCCGGCCCTCCAGCTCTCTGAGGGATCATGATCTGGCCTCCACTCTAAAAAGTTTGAAGACCCCTGCTCTAGAGCATATTGATTTTTATATCATAGATCCTATATGCTGTATTTTTTAATGTAACTGGTTAGATCTTGTCTTCCATGGTAACCCAGCAGGTGGTAGCCCCTCCATGTTTGAGGAATAAATGCATGGATCAAAGCATGCTTCTCTTCTCTAATGTCTCCATCAGATATACGGTTGTAAACTGGAAACTATGGGCTAATTCCTCCTGGATATGTTTGATTTGGCCTGCAAAGAAAAATGTAAAAATTCGAACTTGAATGACTTGAGAGGAGATATAAATGCTCCTATTAACCATAGTATTCCCACTCCTTATTATCATCCTTGCTTCACTCACTTGTTCTCCTCTGTATACCAAATACTGTAATCCTTGACTTTAAGTTTATACATATTTGAATCATAATAATAACTACACTTCATTGAGTGTTTACTTGAGCCAAAACTTGTTTTAGGTACTTTATATGTGCTATCTCATTTTTCACAATCCAATACCAAATAGTAAGGGCCTACTTCTACAGTACGTATGCCTTTCATAATTCAACTAGAGGCCTGGTGCACAAATTCATGCATGGGTTGGGTCCCTCAGCCTGGCCAGCTATTGAGGCCTATCAGGGGGCTAGCCAATGCAGGGAGGGATCTTGGGAAATTGGCCAACCGACCCCCCAGTCAGGGCCTATAGGGGAAACTGGCCAGCAGGGTGGAAGGACTGCGAACGTTGTCTGGCCAATTGGGTGAGGGGCCACGAGAGATTGTCTGTGGGAGTGCACTGACCAGCAGGGGGCAGCTCCTACATTGAGCATCTGCCCCCTAGTGCCAATCAATGCACATCATAGTGACTGATTGACCAGTCGTTCAGGTCGTTTGGTCGTGGTGTTAGGCATTATGCACAACTGGACAGCAGGAACTTAAAAGTAGAGAGGCTGGTCCCCCTGCCTCTTTCACACAGAAATAATTGAAGGCGTTACAGGTTCCTTCAAGACAGGTGCCATGCCTTCTTTAAGAAGTCCCAGAAAGCTTGGAGGGGAGTATCAGCCTCAGAGACCACCCTAACGAATCACCTCCAGCCTGCTTGGAGGAAAAGAACTTGAGTTGCCCTCATCTGGCTTCCTAACATGTAAGAGGCTCCAAGTAACCCCCCAGCTCCTTTCCGAATCTAGAAATGCTTAAAGAAGCACAGAATATGATCACCAATAAGAAAGTAGATGTTCCCATAGCTACCAGCCACACTGACTGCTCTTGTGTGGCACCCCGTGGAAGACTTGACCCAAAGGAGCCATTTTTCTTAGCTCAGACTCTCCAACAAGCTTTTTATGATGCTAATAAATGAGGTAAGTCTGAGATTTTGCCTTTAAAAATACATATTTCAGAATTTTCTTAGTTTCCCTTCATTGCTGGTGAATCACTCACAGTCTTCGCGGAGTCTTTGCACAAGGCACTTAATCTTCTCATCTAATGACACTGTCTATGGGAAGAAGCCGCAGTGTCTCCATCCACCAATAGCCAGATCAATCATGTGTCTCTAAGAAAATGAAGTCATAGCGAGCTGGTTTTTAACATTACTGAGGGTGTTGTTAAGACTCTTCCTGACGACGGGCTCTTGATAGCATGTGATTAATTAGGTAGCTCTTTCCCGTAGACTCCCTCCCTGCCTCTGCTGTCAAACCCAGTCACCCCAAGGTAGAGCCCCTGGGCTCCCCAGACCTTGTGGCAACCAGCTTGGATGAGATCCAGGATGCTTCCACACCCCGACTGCTCTGCTCTGATGGGGAAAAATGAAGCTCCTACCCTGCCTGCTGAGAACTAACCAAACACATGGAACAGCCACCTGTAACCTGGAAACGTGTGCCCTTCCTCCCTGGGATTCTGTGATGTTGGTCGTCTGAGGACCAGGATGCTTTCTTCTCTACTTCACTGGAAAGCAGGCGGCAGCATCCTCTTGGAAGTGGAAGAGAGGGGTCGAGAGGGGAAGCGTTGTATGACAACGAAATGGTGAATTAGCATTCTTTTTTTTTCTAGACCAAATGTTCACTAGCCTTTGTGATATCTACAAAGGTTCTCTCATCCCACGCTGGGGCTGGAAGGGAGCAGTGGATGGGAAGGTTGAAATAGGCAGCTGTTACAGGCAGTGAGGAGACAGGGCTGGGCAGCACTAAATGGGAAGGTTGTCCAAGGAAACAGAAGAACCAGGGAGCAGAGTGGCCACCTGGATGCTTCTTCCCTAAATAGGATTGTTGGGTCACGTCTGTGAACATGTTTCCCATTGGACTAATCCTCAGGGGGCCTTGGTTTCTTCGTTTGTAAACTGATTCTGTAGAATTCCACTGTTCTCGGGGGCATGCTCCTTTCCCATCACAAACAATGAGACCATATTTATCAAAATTTCCCTTCTCAACCTTAAGCATTGTCAGGATCCTTGCTTCACAGCTGATGCTTGGATTGTCATTTTTCCTGTCTTATTGCAAACCCTAAGTTCTGCTGTCAGTGTCTGAGCTGGGAGGTTTCTTTTGACCCTGGAGATAGTCACACTTCTGAATATACATCAAAGCCAGACCAAAACAACAAAGGGGAGGTGGAAACCACTTTTAAAATAAATACAGGGTGGGGCAACCATACTTCTATAACTGTTTGTATGGAAAATAACACAATAAGTAAACAATAACACAAGAATAAACTCCGTGTATTGTGTCCTCAATTATAAACCTGCTTCTGTCACCCCCTCGTTCCCCTGCCCCAGGAAGGCACTGCCTAAGCAGTAAGACTGAGAACAAAGCAGAGGTACAGTGTAAACCAGGCGGATCTCACCCACAATTTCTTGCGAAAGAAATTCAGATCTTCTACTCTCAAAACAGGGCTATCGATCAATGCCCATGCTCTATTAAAACCCTCCACAGCATTATCCACAATTTGCAAAGCAGAGTGGACCTGTTGAATTACTTCCTGCATCCGCTAAGCAGCTCCTTACTTCTGACTTTAGATCCCGTTTGGGGATTCACGTTTTTCCCAGGGGAAATAAGATGCCTGCCTGCTGCGAAAGGTGCAAAGAGCTTTTATCCCAGGTGGTCCACGTGAATCATGGGAATTCTTTAAGGTAAGGAATTCCTTAAGGTAAAAAGTTGCTCCCATTTCATAAGTAAGAGAAACAGCCCAGAGAAGCAGGTGGCTTGACCACGGCTCCATGGCTAGTTAGGAAGGGAGGTGGCACTAACACCCAAGTCTGATGACATTCCATGGTGTCTCTGCTCTGCCACTCTGCTTGATTTTTAATGAAACTATTACACATTTCTTCAATCAGCAGATCGCAGTTGCTGCCTTTGTAAGTGCCAATGTGTGTACTTATCTACATTTAAATAGAAACAATTGCAGAAGGAACACTGCCCGCCCTTCCATTCTTAATACGAAGCTCTTCACTCTGTTACTTTTTTCTTACTATTAAAAGAATTCTCTTTAATCAGGAAAAGAAGGCTCTGATGCTCTGCATGCTGTAGGTTCCCTCCCAAGCTTGCCCTTTGCAATTGAATATTTCCATTTAAATGCTCCATCAATTCAATCAAAATGTTAATATTCTGATTACAAAGCATTGCTCTATGCATTGCTAACATGTTTCTGCCCCACTTCTTCCCGAATGGAAAGCCTGAAGCTGGAGTTCACAAATAGGCTGGTCATTTTGGGTTTAAAGGGGACAATGGCACACCGCAGCGTTACAGTAATTGATTCGTAGAAATATTTCAGGAAATTAAACTACCATCTGCATGCACTCACCCATGTTCATATCTCTTTTGTGCTCTGCACATAACTATCATACAGCTGCTAAAACTCTGTGTGTTTGTAATGATCAGCGGGACCAATAAACTAGCATCTGTCCTTTTAAATCTGTATTAAATATAGGCTCAGTGATGTTATCGAGGAGTGTAACTCTCTTTTCATACTTGGCTGTATAAATGATGCTGACGTTGGAGCAAATAAATAATCACGGTTCCAACTTCAAGGCATTATCTCTCAGACAACAGGGATTGTATATTTTAGCAAGTCAGAGTCATAGAATGATCTCAGGAACTGTGAAATATGAAGCTCTTTCTCTCCTGTCTGCAGAGTGACAAACATGTGGTTGTGAGATCCAAATGTGGCTCACTGAAAATTAAGAGCCCAGGATGGGGGATCTGCTCAGAAACGACCCCATCAATATGAGTCACTTCCCTGCTAATCTGAATTATAGTATTAGAGAGCAAAGCAGGGAGCCAGGCTGGGGGAAAGCAGGATTTCTACCAGAAGGTTGGAGAATGTGCTAAAATGGTTTGCAAGAATGCCCCCTACCACCGTGGAGGAAGGGGAGGTGTTGCCAGAGGCATTGGTGGAGGAGATAGCAGCCCAGGTGACAGGGTGTTCAGGTACTAAAAAAAACACAAAACACCCTGACTCAAAAATGCTTCTCCCATCTGTTCTGACAATTATTTTCACTCCAAGTAAAATCATTTATCCTGTAATTAGGCATCAAAGGCATGTATCAGTTAAAAGCGAACCACATGAAAAATTCAATCACACTTGAGAGTCCCCAGTGGCTGGCAGATTGTGACAGAGGACAGGAAAGGCAGAGGAGGCAGCAGCAGGGAGAGCGGGAGGGCCCGTGGAGGAAAGGAGGGTTCAGGGAAGGAAGATAGAAGCGTGGCTGTCTGATACCTTCTCTCTGTGCTGTAATAGGAATAAGAGGAAGGCTTGTGTCGGTCGGTCTCAAAGGTCTTTTGCAACCCCCGTCACATTTTATTTCCGTCATAAGTTCATTTAGCCTGTACATGTCATTAAGTATCCAATAATGAGCTTGAGCTATAAGGAATGGAAGGAGAAGGAAATACTGCCCTTTCAGAAACACACAGCCCGCTGGGGAGGCAATATATAATTAATTAAAAGTATAGATGAGCCGACAAGGATGTGACTACAGCACGGCTCATGCCCTGGAGAGGAGGATTTGACCTGTTGAATTTCTCCTGCCTCTAGGCATCACCCAGATTTACCCTTGTTCCTGAGCTCAATAAAAAAAGACAAAAGAATTTCATGAATATGCAATTGAAGAATCTGTGTATGTTTCCAAAAGCTGGATTCAACATATGCACTGAAATGACAGTCAATATACCATCAGGCCACCCGAAACCCTTTCTGGAAATTGGTAATGTATGGATGTACAAATAAGTTATAAATTATATTATATGTATTACCAAAATGATCACTTAAGAAAACAAAATTTATAATATAGAGACTATAGAGACTTTCAAAGTCAAAATGCTAAAGACACAATCTCTATACGTTTTGAAACTTTGGGGAAATTGTAGACAATACAGCAAAGGCACCCTATGTGGTATCTGATTCTTTCTCAAGAAACATTCTTCTTATCACCCTGCATAATTAGCCTTCCTCTATTCTCGTAGCCTATTGTCTGTCCTTCACATGGTATCTCTGTATAAGACCTGGCCTTGAAATTATGTGTGTGCATCTTTCTTTAATTCTGAGACCCTTGTGAGTGCAGCCAGTGACTAACTGGTTTATCCCGTGCCCAGTTCAGGTCCCTACACATACTATAAGGCCTGAAGGAATAAGTGATGATAGGCTAAATTGAATAGTGGGAAATTATATTTATCAAACATCTTTCTGGGTCAAATACCTTCACACTGATTACTGACTTACTGAATCTTCATTAAGAGGAGGATATAATTTCCTCCATTTTATGAAGCAACAGATCCTAAAGGGTAAATAAAATTGCCCAAGGTCACATAGGTCACTGTGGGTTAGAAAGAACTCAGGCATTGAAATATGAAGAAAGTATGATAGGCAAAGAAAGAAACAGGAGAGAGACATATAAGGAAAAACAGTAGGGGAAATGGCAGAGCATGCTGGGTAGCGATGGGTGGAATAGCTGAAGCAGGGGTTATAGTTGCTGGGATCCAGTAGATGTTATGATTAAAACAGGTAGACCTGGACCAGGCCAAGGTGAGCACATGCCAGCATTGGACCACTGAGCAGAGTTGTGTGGCATGTAGATGAGGTAACTCTTCCATTCTATAGTCCACAAGGGTCAGAGCCATGAGAAACTCTATGCAAGATCCCTGACCTCCAACTCAGGCTCTTTCTTTCATATTAAATTGAGGAATTGCTGTTTTCTCAAATGACCAGAAATTCTGTCAGGGTCTTTGATATGGTGTCCCTGAAAACATATGCTTCTACAGATCACCTTGAAGTATGCATAACTATGAAACATTTTGGAATATGACTTGTTTTGTTAATAACTAAAAGAAAAGGCAGAGACCCAAAAATAAAGGATAACAGAATGAACATAAGCACCATCCTCCAACAGCCAAAAAAATCAAAGCAAGTCATTAACATCTGATGTTATGGTTACCCAAGACAAACTGGCTACAATAGGGGATGATTACCATCCTTAGAACAGAGTCCATTTCAGGAATGTTTACTACACTCAGTGATTTACAACAGTTGAAGTCACAGCCCTCCTTTGTCAGCAGGCTTTGCTGTTTTTCTCAAGAAATGTCAGGTCTAATCATCATTCTAAGGTGAGAAATATGATTAGCTTCTTATTGGCATTTGCCCTTGACATATATAGAGTTAATATTAACTAAACAGAAAAGACACGGTTCAAAACTCCCAATAAACGCTAGCTGCCTATGAGCTTATGTTTGGCAGTGTTATGTGAAAAACAGCCACTTTCTTTGACCGTGTGAGCTGATTTAGCCATTCTAAGGCTTTTCTGCCAGTGTCATGGTGCCTAGAGATTCCAAAACACTCATAATTGTGTCTATTGTGAAGCTTTGTATTGACCATCAGCCCAGCACTTATTCACTCAGACAGGCATGCAGGTTTTACAATTTAGAAACATTTCTAACATTCACCATTGAGCCCATGAGGCCATCAAATATTTCATGCATGTGGGAAGACCAGCAGCAATAACTAATAGGAATTTCATGAGCACAGGTGGGTCTCGGCCATAATTTATAGACTCAAACGTCTTTGATGCTTCAGAAATGAAGCTGAAATTTCAGAGGTTCATCTTAAGCAAACATTTTGAAAATTCAAGCAGGTCAATAAGTTGTAGTAATAATAATTATCATTTTTAAGAGTTTACTGAGTTCCAGGAACTACGTTAACCACTTTATAAACATTAATTAATGCAATCAGCAGTTACTTGATAAGGTAGACCCTATTATTATGCCCCATTTTTCAGATGAGAAAATTGAAGTGAAGTACGTAACTTGCCCAAAGTCACACACTTAATGGCAGAGACAGGACTTGAACTCAAGACCAACTATTCACATAAACCACTATTGTGAAACCAAAATACAAATAAGTATATGGACCAAGGTGGCATCCTTCATTCAATGCATGTCCCAAAATAGAAGTCAAGGTATAATTTTCTTCTAGATTGATCACATACTCTTGACTTGAAAAAGATCTATCAATTGGCAAACATTTATTGAGCATTTATTCCAAGCAAAGCACTGTGTATAAAGAAAGCTCAATTCCTGTCTTTGAAGAAGATACAGTTTTTCTCAGGAAGATAAGACATGTGACTTGGGGACTTGAAGCTAGGGAGAAGTTGAAAAAATGGAAGACATTGCACACTCAAAGACAGAAATTCAGCAGGCATGAAAGAGTGAGGAATTTGGAAAAATAAGAGAATGTGACCAGAAAGGGGAATTTTAGAATCCAGGTTATTATAGTCAAGTAAGAAAGTGCCAAATAATGGTAAGGACCAAGATTTGGTGCTGCTGATAGTTGGTTGAAGAAGAGAGCTGAAGTCTATGAGATCAGGGTATTAAAAGCATCTTCTAGTATGGATAGCAAAGTCATCCTGGAGAATACTAAAGGATACAATAATGAAGAGAGTTATAAACCAGGGACCTGGTTAAGGAATATGGTGAGGCATACTTGAGGCTGGGTATTATAACCTAAAGGAACAACAGGATTGGATAATAGTTGCCATCCATATGACACCTTCACGAAGTTGCAAAACACAGTAGTCATTTTTAATCTCACTTATCCCAATTCCACATAAAGTTGGCTTCCATTTGTTAAGAACACTACCTCTTAGGAGTTTTCAGAAACCCCGTAGTTTTGATGTCCCGAACCTTCGGTGAACTAGTAAGTCTGCAAAAGCCAGGAAGGATTGGTGACAAACATTAGAGAGAGACCAGCATATGAAATGTTTCTTATGACTGTTAGCAGAGCTCCCAGTGGCACATATTCTTAATGTCAACCAGAACAGCAGTGTAAGGGGAAATGGAGGTAAAAGAGAAACCCAGCTGAATATATGTGCCTCTTGGTGGCAGATCTGAATGACAGATATGGAAATCCAAACCAAGAACTATCTGACGATGCCTGGCATTTTGTCATTTCTCAAAATCTGCCAGCATGAGCAAATCCTCTCACTCAAACAAAAAAGGGGGATGTAAAGGGAGCAGACAAGATAAGCACTCTACATCCTCACACCTATTACTATGATCTCCTGGCTTGGCCTTGTTTAGGATAAGCTCCCTTCACTCTGGAAGCCTCTCCATGGCAGTAAATTTTTAATGCAAATCAACTGTCTAACAGTATTTGTATTACAGTAATAACCTGGAAGAACTTGTTTCATATTGGAAGATTTAGTGGAGCAGATGAATAGTTCCAACATGATATCCACGGGATAGATTCAATTAAAAACCGTAAGTAGAGCTGGAGAGAGGTAGTTATTGCTCAGCACATACCACAGGGCCGAATCACAGCTATTAGCTGAACGGGTTGAGAAATTCTGTTTTCCTTTATGGCAATCTGTTAGCTTGTACAAAGTTAAATTAATGAAAACACCAAGCTGCCTCTGTGGTGGCAGAGCGGAATGGGGCCAAAGGCTAGTTGCATATTTTATAATTATGGATTAAGTGCATTATGCCATGCAAATTAAAGCTATGCCACAGTTATAATAAAGATGAGAGATTGCACATCTGCAAACGGTGATCATATGACTGCATCCAAAAGAAAGTGCTGGGGCTCCACCCCCTGAAAGGCAATTGTTTCCACCGTAAAAGAGGAGGAGGGAATTGTCTGTCATGCATGCTTTCCTCCGGAAGAAAGAGCTAGAACAGTACTTTCTTCCGATAAAGTCACGGGCAGCCTCTGCCTGTGCTCAGAACTGGGCCCTGGTGCTCAAGAACCTACACATTGCAGGGAGCAAGCACTCTGAAGTGAGTTGTCAACCCCACTTAAGAATGAATGGGTTCCCCGAAGAGAAAAGTCTGACCAGCAACTAAGGAAGAGCAAAAAACAAAAGTCAGAGGTCCTACCTGACCGAGGAGAGTGGGTCCGGGACAAGGAGATCCACATTCCATATCCCTTACTGAAGTTCTGCCTCAGAGCCCTTGCTGTGTTTCTATCTTCTGCTAATTTCGAAAGCAGGATGCAAAAGCTCTGCTCCTGAAAATAACTGACACATTGGCACCCCTGCTCTCTGCCACCGAGAGGGCAAGCATTTGTCAGATCTTCCTTTGCTCTTTTCTGAACACATCTGCTGAGTGGGAGCACAGGCAAGAGGCAAGTGTCTGGGCATCTGCGTGTCTGTGTGAGCCCACGTGATAATAAATCATATTCTGCAAATGGAGTATCAGTCCTTCTAACCATAAGCTTTCACTCATGGCAAATGGCGATGCTCTCAGCGCATAACACAATTTTCCTTTGCCAAGACTGCAGCATATTGTGCTTTCCAGAAAACAAACTTTTCAAGCCATATTGTTTGTAATGGTGCATGGGAGGAAGGAGGTGCGGGTGCACATTTAGACAAGTGCACGAGGCACACAGGAGGAGGTGGAGCTGAAGAAAGGACACTCGTCACAAAGGAGACACTCCCAAAAAAGGTGTCAATGCCATTAGCTGTCTCCTTCACTCTCCTTTGTTATTTATTCCCCCCACCCACCCAGTGCAGGGCTTGTGGTCTAACTGCATCAGAATTCCTTGGGATATTTGCAAAAATATGAGGGTCCCTAGGCTCAGTCCCTCACTTACTGGACCAGGCTCCCTGGAGGCTGTAACCAGAAGCCTCATTTTAGCAGAACCATAGCCTGACATGACCAGGTAAAGAAGATGCATGTTCCATTTATGAATGAGTCCTCTAATTTTGTGTCCAGGCCAAAGACCCCAGCATGCAGATAGAGTATCAAAAATACTTAATTGGGAATATCATCAGACACAATCTCTCGTTTTCCTGACAATAAAGCTGAAGTTCAGAAAGGAAACCAGCGTGCCACAGGTCAGTGGGAATCACTGCTGAAGTCCAGGCCAGGCTGGTGATAATGCCTGTCTTTTATAATTTAAGGTGTAATTCCAAAGCACTTTGCCTATTATTGCATGCTTTCCTCCCAGCACCTTGCCAGTTTCTGGTGGCAGTTATTACTATATTGGTATTACTGATGAGAGACTTGCAGTAGGATTGGCGTGACTAGGGGGGAAGTGTAAATTTTGTGTGTTTTATTCATCCACGAAAGCAAGTGTTTGGCTGCATTTTTAAAAAATATTTTTATTGATTTTTTTACAGAGAAGAAGGGAGAGAGGTAGAGAGCTAGAAACATCAATGAGAGAAAAACTTTGATCAGCTGCCTCCTGCACACACCCCCTGGGGATGTGCCCGCAACCAAGGTACGTGCCCTTGACCAGAAGCGAACCTGGGACCTTTCAGTCCGCAGACTGACGCACTATCCACTGAGCCCAAACTGGTTTTGACAGCTGAATTTTTGAATCAAGCCATCAGAGTGAACAGAGCCATCTGAGAGTGGGGGACAGAACAGCAGTCCCATTCTTGCTTCAAGTACAACTGTGGTCCAAGCAGTTCAGACTAGAATCAGGGATGTGAGGCAGAGGGGTAAAATAAAGACCTCTCAGTAGGGCTGTGAATGCTAAGCAAGCATGTCGCACAACCCAGCGTCTGCCCACGGCCCCAGGAACTCGCTGCCCAGGAAGAGCAGAAGCAAGAAGTCCTGTAAGCCGAGTCTGTGGGGGAAAAGCACCTCGGCCTCAGCTCACAAACATTGATAGAAAGGATTCCAGCAAGGCGGCTCAAATAAAAATGAATCGAGGATTCAAAACCAATTACCGAAGCATAATCTCACTCAGAGAGGCGCGCCAAGAATAATTACTCTCCGTAAGAAAAGTGTCTGTTGTAGACACATTGCAGAAGGCTGCATAATTAAATACAGCTGCCAATTCTCATTTATCTTTCTGGCAATTTGCATTTGAGGGTCTACCTGCAGTGTCAAAGGCCCAGAGCTGCTGCGCATAGTAGGGCTGAGAGCAGAGCATCCCGTTTCTAAAGTAGCAGAACTCTAATGAGGACACTCAGCAGTGAGGAGCAGGACTCCTTCGTGCCATTCCACCTCCCTTATTGGAAGGTTCCCTCCTATCCCCTTGCGTAATAAAATCCTAGCCATCCTTCAAAATCTAATTCATAATGGAGCTCACTGGGTAACCTTCTCTGTGCTTCCATTTTTCCATCTGCAAAATGGGGATCACTGGAGTACTCCCCTGCTTGGATTGTTGTGAGAATTTGAAAAGCTAATCTTTGTGAATTTTCAGAGCATGGCACTGAGTAGTTGCTCAACAGACAGGACTATCCCTTTATCCTCTCACTCCTCTGGCCACCACTGGCTCATTTCTTCTATGACTATTCATATCCTCAATCCCACAGGTCACGCATGAACACGTAGGGCTGGTTCACTCACTGTGATTTCTGCTCTTACTGCTGTGCTATCTTCAGGCCTGACCCTTTTCCCAGAATCCCTGTCAAATGTCTTTCTCAAAACATCCCTGCACACTGAGGTATCAGCAGCTAGTGGCACTTTTAGGTGTTACCTTTTTTTGAAGTAGCTTAATAGTTTTTAACAAGAACAAAAATTCAATGGAATCTAGCAATTATCAGTTTCATCAAGAGTTTGGCATGGGGCCTGGCACAGGGAAGTGCTTGTGGATGAATGAATGAATGAATGAATGAATGAATGACTTCCATTCATTGCCACTGACTAAGGTGACTCACTGTTTCTCTCTCTCAAGGATTTAGATTGGCCAAGAAGAACAGTTCCAGTGCATAGGCACAATGATGGGGAAAAACTAATTGTGTGCTTTTGTTTATGTTTCATCAGCAAGGTAGAAATAGAGTTAAATTGAATCATTCTTTAATAACTATTGACAGTGGAATATTCATCATCATTGATATGGACATAGACATAGACGATAGTATGGTGCTGGAAGGGAAAAGGGTATAAGTGGAGGTGGAAGAGGATATAGAGGGGATAAATGGCGTTAGAAATAAAATAAAATAAAATAAAAGAATATGCATCAACTTTGTAATA
The DNA here is from genome assembly GCF_964339955.1 of Pipistrellus hanaki. Lineage (NCBI taxonomy): Eukaryota > Metazoa > Chordata > Mammalia > Chiroptera > Vespertilionidae > Pipistrellus > Pipistrellus hanaki. The sequence continues at coordinate 41,155,514 of NC_140516.1, read as the reverse complement.
TTGTATAATAATAGAAATTATAATAATAGTAACAATAATGACAACAATCAAGGATATTACTAGGGCTCTTATATGTCAGGCAATGTTCTAAGACCTTTCTATGTATCAACGCATTTGTTCCACATAACAGCCTCATATGCCCATTCTGTAGACAAGGATATCGAGATATAGTAACAGTAAATTATTCACAGCCAATAATGATGGGGCCAACAAGAGAACCCAGACCGTCAGCACTACACAATATGGGCAGCGATCATACTTTCTGTTAATCCAACACTGTCCCAACATTTAATCCAGAAAATGTAAACATGGTGCATGGTGTGTTCTGCTTTGGGTTTGAGAAGAGGTGGGTGGTGGCAGTACCTAGAGGTGTCCATCTGAGAGATGTCAATAGGAAAGCAGAGCAGGGAGAAATATCCCTGGATAGTTGGGCAAAGCCTGGCCTGGATGGCATGGCTGTGGACCAGCTAGACCATGGAGGCCTTTATCTAAAGTGAAAGACTCACATGAGCATCCCTTGCAAACTGCATGAGTGTGAGAGGTGGTCAGTCCCACAAGAATACAGTTTCGCAATTATGAGAGATTTGAGAAAGTGTCCCTCTGGACCACATTAGAAAAAGCAATACATAATACATCACTCAGGAGTTAGACCTTTGCTTGTAATTTTGGAACTCCATGATGTAGCATTTCTCAATGATGTACTAATGCCACTGGTGTGCTTTTAATTAATGGTCACAGTTTCAGGTGTTATTTATGAATGTTTGCCCAAGAAGACAGCCAAGATAGTCCCCCTCAGCCAGAAAACAAACCCCTATCGCATTGTGAAGTCAGAGCAAAGAAGAAAAAGGATGGAACCATCAGGGCTGAACCACAAGGATCATCAGCAATTAAAAACAAAAACAAAAACTGTTTATGGACATACAAAGCAAGGATGGGACACCTGTTGCTAAGAACCATCCAGAGCCAGATCCTGGCATTCTAATGAGTACAGAGAAGCTCAGGGTTGTAAAACTAGATGAATTCCACCCCTCATTAGGGCTGTCTTTGATAGCTGTGTAAAAGGAGGAAAATGACCCAGTAAAAAAAAAAAGTATTTAACACTGATGGGTAAATTTTGGCAATTAGAAGATTTACATGGACATCTTGGCACCACACTGAAATGAACCACAGCAAACACAATTGATGAACAGGCAGCTCTTTTAAATTCTAGCTCCTCATCATCTTTTAGGTCCCATCTCAAATGTCACCTCCAAGGCTGGGCTGGGACAAGCACAAATATGCAAGCATGGTTTTTAGGACCCAAAATTTAAGGAGGCCCTTGTAGGACCCTAATACTAAGTGCCTCCTTAAGTATTATACCCTCGGCACCTCACCTGCCTTACTTGCCTCACCCTAGTCCTAGCCCTATCCCCTAGGTAAGATCATCCCTTGACCCCTCACTTCGCCTTTCTCATGCACACCTGGTGCCTATCACACCTCTCTGTGGCACTCACCATATTGAATTATCACCTATTTCATTGTGTGCCTTTCTATTACCTATTGTCTTAATTATTCTGTCTACTTCATGGGCAGAGGAATGTGTTGGATCTTCCTTGCCCTCCCCTAACCCTCCCCCTTCATCCCTATTTTCCTATTGCCTCACTAGGTGTCTGGCACATAGTAGGTTTCCAGGAAATCAGGTGTTGAATGGGCATAAAACAAGGATGCAAAAGATCTTATGATAATGCTGTCCAGTGACTCTAGACAACCCAACAAACCCTCTTACACCCTAATTCTTCCTACTCATATTAAACTACACAGAACAAACGTAAAACAGTGTTATGGACACATGTTCAAAATTGAAAAACTCCAAAAGAGATTTAGGGGGGCAAAGAAGTTGGGAAATGTTGACCCAGAAAATATGAGCTCCTCAAGTGTTTGGGGCCACCTTTCCCAGATCACTGAGAGATAAAGCAGAAGTGAACACCAACATACAACATGCACTTCAAGATTATGTTTATTAATGCCCACATTAACCTTCTGAAGTAAATTGTGTTCCCATTTTCCAGATATGAATACGAATGCAAGGATTAAAGAGGTTACATAATCTCTCCATGATTTCACAGTGAGTAACGGAGGCATCAATGTTCAAACTCAGGTTTCTGTAAGCACCAAAATGACTCTTTCCCAGGGCCTACCAAAGCACCCAGATCGATTTAACTTCAAGGACTCAAGGTATAAACATAATAATTACTGATGGCCCTGACTAAATGTTCCCAACTCTGGCTAGCTTGAATAATTCCTAGATCAATAAGTCCAATAAGTCTATCCTTAAAGAAGTCAACATAATTAGACAATTTGTTTTTCAGAAATACATGCATTTTTCCATATTTTACATATGCATCATGCTAATTTTCCACCATGCTAGTCATGAACTTCTGCTACATAAACTCCTACCTCCCTCGCCTGACTCTGTGCCTATTTCTTCTTGTGCAGACTGCTGCGCCTCAAGTACGCGACTCTAAGCATTAAGTCAGACTTCAGCTCATTTTTTCAAAGAGCACCAGAACAATCGTGTCCCTTTTCCTTATTAGACCTTTTTCCTAACACACTGTGCACTGTGTTAGCTGTGTTTTCGGTGTATTTTCTTTTCAAACTTCAAGGATAATACATATGAGGCACCAACCACAAGCTGATGAATGTGGGAAGTGAACAGAGAATTACTGTCTGATCCCCACACGTGGCCCTCCCACACAGACCTGTGACCAGGGACAGAAGCACAGCAGTCAGTCAGCCTCTGTGGGTGCACTGCCCCACAAAGAAGGCGAACGATGAACCTTTTCCACCCTGAGTCTGTTCAGAGGCAGAGCCTGACTGTCATTGTCAGGAGCGTTGTGCTCGGCTTGTAGCTCCACTTCAGGGGAAAGAAAAGCACTATGTTCCTCTGAGGTCCCTCTGGGAGAAAGGTTTTTACAGGCTCGCAGCTTTCTCTGGGTGAAAGCACAACATTTGCTGGCCTTCATGTCTTAAGTGGCCCACTTCTCCCATTGTTCCTCTAAAAAGCAAAGGGTTCAGTCACAAAGCCCTAAAGACTGAACTCCCAGGGCCTTCTAGGGATGCTTGCATCTCTACCGAGTTTCCCCGAAAATAAGACATCCTCCGAAAATAAGACCTACTTACAGGTTTCCTTCTGAGTGAAATATAAGGCATCTCCCCGAAAATAAGGCCCCCCTAGGCTAAACATGAGAGATTTGGTCCACTGATTCTGAAAGAAATGGAGTCACAAGAAATTCATCAGGAAATTCAGGAATTGGATTGTTATGATGATGTTCCAGAAGATGATAGCATGATTGTCATTGAATAAATGAGTAAATTCTTGATACTGTAGGGTTTGCAGTTTGTCTGGTTTGTGTTGACAACTACCGTAATACCATACTGTATACAGGTAATAAATTTCCTTTATTTTCATTTAACAATAAATGTGTACTGTATTCTTCTTCATGGAAAAATAAGACATCCCCTGAAAATAAGACCTAGCGCATCTTTGGGAGCAAAAATTAATATAAGAATCTGTCTTATTTTTGGGAAAACAGGGTAGCTGAAAGTGTGCTGATTCAGTTTGGGTTCAAACTCTTGCCCTGGTCACATCATTACCTTCTCTGAGCCTCACTTTCCTCCTCTCTGCAACCTGGAGGGAAGGCTTGTCATTATACATTTCTCCTAGCAAGAAATATCAACAATGTAGGAGAATTGACTAAAGGAATAGACATACACACACACACCTATGGATTCCTAGCAAAAGAAAATACTTAAAGTGGCTTTTATTTTCAATCTTAAGGTTTTCATAAATATGTAACAATTGATGACATCTCTGGACAAGAGAGAAAAGCCTGAAAGCCATGCACCATTCCCCCACCCATGTAGCATCCTGCTCAGATCCTACTATACCCAGGACCTCTCTAAACATCTTGCTATCAGGGTATTTAGATTACAGATAATACTGAAAAGTACCTATTCCTAGTGCACAGTGCCATTCAATATATATGCTAATGTTATGGTAACTGCCCCCAAGTACACATTGCCCCAACTTATCCCCAATCTCTTGGAAATGTTCCTTTTGTCCACCCTGATAAACAAGCTGGCAACTGCCTCAAAACAGACACTGAATTTTGACAACTGGCATCCTCTGTGTGCCAATTCTCAGTTATTGACTGGCTGGCTTCCAACATATGCCATCCTTACAAAATACCCATTCATCCCACCCTATACCACCTAACTGTGACATAGGACACTCTATAGAGCAGAAAAAGTGGCCACTGTAAAGCTGGTCACAGGGGCACAAGGGGCACCAAAGACATCAAAACATCCACCAAGTGTCCGTAGGTAGCTGCCTGGCACTTGGAGTTTCCGCAGGACCTGAGGCTGCTGGACCCAGCCAGACTTCCACGGACTCCCAATGTCAAGGTGAAGGAAACTCAGATAGGTCCTGCTCCTCTGTCTACCAAAAAGCCATTTATTGAGCACATACATCGCCTGACACATGACGTGAAATGTTGTGTGTGATTTCAAGAAGCCACCCATGTCAAGACCAAGGAAAAGATGAGGGGGTAGAAAAACAGATTCTCGGGGACTCAAAAGAGAAAAGAGAGGGGGTGTTGGACTAGGACGCTCAAGGAAGACTCTGGAAGCAAGTAGAACATAGGTTCTAAAAGTAAGAAGAAGGAGATAAGAGGGAAGTCCAGGATGAGAAGGAACATAAATACAGACAGGGCTGTTGGGAAGTGAGGCAGAAGCCTGGCTAGCAGCCCTGTGGAAGCTATCTCTCTGCTGGGAACTTCCTATTTTCCATCTGCAAACTTTCCAGCTCTGGAGTGGTGGATGGAGGCCACCCAAGACACCACACAGAGCTTCCAGTTGAGTAATTCCTTTGTTATGAATTAGTCATCAGTCTTCCTAGTCGGGTGAAGAGGCAAAGTCCACCTGTGTACACTTCATCAAATTATTCATTTCATTAAAATCTCAGTTTCCCCATTTGCAAAAAGAAAAGTATAACAGTACCTACTTTGTATGATTTGCAGGAGGGTTTGATAATTGATTGCAAAAACAAGCAGATGTTCTCACAAATGAATGCCACTGCTTATTCAACAATTTTTATCACGCATTTCCCATCTAAGAGATGGATTTACTGCTGCATAAAAACGAATTAAAAAGGTGAGAGTTTTTCAATCTTAACAAATAAAACTAAGAAGGAATGTGGTTTTTCTAAATAAAGATGAACAGATTTGATTAGTTACAAAATGTAAAACTCCTTTATGAAAATGAACTATGATAACAGGATAAAACAGAATGAGGGAGATACTGGCATCAGATTCAACAATGCTTTCAGTTTGCATGTTCTATTTTAAAAACATGAACAAAATGATCAGGAAAGCAGGTCACCCATAGATAAACATACAAAATGCATTAAAAGAAAACGCACATTAGGAATTGCAAGCAGACAAACGGGGCAGGGAAATGTCCTATTCACAAAAATACAAAATGAGTGATAAAAAATTAAAGGGAAATACTAGTAAGTCTTTCAAAATTCCATGCCCCTGCTTAAAGCCTTTAAATTGTCTCCCGTGTGCCCAAAGTAAAGCACAAACTATTTAAAACAACTGTCCTCAGATTCCTCAGCTACAAAATGCAGGTGACAGCAGTATTCCCTAACTGGCTTACTATCAGGCTGGATTAAGCAGATGTAAAACACTTTCATCAGTACCTGGAACACAATCTGATCAACTGTTATCACTGATGGGACTGCTATTATTTTTATATTATCCATTCAGATGGGCCTGGATAGTCTCAGTTAGCTGGAGACATGCATGTTCTCCATGGAGTCTGGGGACACATCATTTTCAAGGGCCTCATTGCCCAAGTCTTAACCAATAATTCAATACAATTGTAGGCATACTAATGACCCTAAAGCATGTAAATAGATATCTGTAATATGCATAAACTACACACACATATACATATACCACAAACTGCGTCAACTTTCTAAATCTTTTAAAATCAGAAGTTTTTATCCCAGTAAGGAGTTTCAGAAACGCACCTTTCTCATTACCAACTTGAAAATGTATAGTAAACGTCTTCAAATTTCTTTTCTAGAGTCTGTCCTAAGGAAATAATCTAAAATGCAGACCAAATAAAACTTATATGTCTAGATATTCAATACATTTTTAAATGGTGAAAAACTGTAAAACAATCTAAATCTTCAAAAATAAAGGAACAAAGATAGTTAAGTAAATTACAGACCAGCAATACAAGGCTATTATGTGAACCTTAAAATTATGTTTGCGAAACATTTTGAATAACATTAAAAAATTCTTAGTCAAAGGCTATATGAAAATAAACAATATGAGTTATAGAAGAGGATTTCAATTATGTAAAATATATAAGTTAAAATGTATAGGTGCACACATGCTGAAATTTAAAAATAATTTAAATCCAATTAAAGATGGTGGCTATTATTTTTATAGTACTCTTCATTTTCAAGCTTGGAAAAATTACTTTTATTAGTAAAATTACTCCATAAAAATTTAAATATAAAAAAAGATTTTTAAAAACTTAAAAAGCTTAAAAACTCATTGTTTCTTCCTTTTGGGCAAACAAAATCTTGTACACTATCTCAATTTTCAAGTCTGAAGGAATCCAGCCAAATGCATTTAAAGAATGCCAATATAAGATACCAAAGTTTCAAAGCAAATCTGAATTAGATCCAATTCCAAATTCCTCAGCCTCCATTATTACTGCCCTGTCTCCCATATATTGACACTGAGCACATGTTAAAGAATGAAGAGAAAATAAGCTAATAAGGCAAGCCACTTCCTTTATCCTCTCACCCAAGCTTTCAGAATGCTACAGTCTGAATATAGTAAGCCAGTGAAGCATGGTCCCTAATAACCCATCACCATCTGACTCCATGACCCAGTCATCACCTTAACTCCAATCATATAAAATTCATGTTTAAACACCTGAAAGCCTAGAGATTTAGAAGGAAGTTTATGGTTTCCCTCAAACAAGGGGGCCTTGACCTTAGGCTTCCTGTCCTCCTCACTCCTGGCCCATTAAACTTCAGATACTTGTACATCTTGTACATTCTAAAAGGGCAGGAAGATAGATAAGCACACAAACACATGGATACCGTGTTTCCCCGAAAATAAGACCTAGCACATGGAAAGATAAGACAGCCCCTGAAAATAAGACCTAGCGCAACTTTGGGAGAAAAAATTAATATAAGACACTGTCTTATTTTCAGGGAAACAGGGTAGATAGATAGATAGATAGATAATAGGTAGATGATAGATAGATAGATAGATAGATAGATAGATAGATAGATGATAGATAATAGATAGATAGATAGATAGATAGATAGATAGATAGATAGATAGATATAGATAGGAAAAACAATAAGAATGTCATAGTAGTCTCATAACTGACCTCCCTCCCCCATACAATTGTACCCCACACTAAATCAGTCTTTCTAAACATATATTTCTAAAACATAGTTATTATCTTAGAATTGCTGTTCACAAACCTTTTCTCTTTCCACTCTACCCCACAGAAAAGTTTTTAACTTCTCAATTGGGCATCAATGTCTGCCCCAAAGTGATTTTCACTTCCTGTCCAGCCTCCTCCATGGCCACCTTCCCTCTACTGCATTCACATTTCAACTCTCAATAATTCTCCAAACTTCTCCTGGTCATTCTCTCCTCCTGGACTGTAATCTAACAATTTATCTAGCATGCCATTCCCTTACATTACCAGTCAAAGCCTTTCTATGATATTTATTTTATGCCATAACATAATGTGCAAGGTTTGTATTCTATGTATCTTTCTCTTTCCCTTCCCTTTTCCCCTCTTTCTTTCCCTCCAGTGTCTTTATGTAAAGCCTCCCTTCTTCCCCAAGTTCCTAAAAATGGAAAATCTCATCTATATCCTTGCATGGTCCACAGTGCTTACCACTGATATCACATGTAGCCAGTTTCATTAAATAAATTGGCCTCATTGGGAAACTTCACTCTGTTCCATGATACATAGAAGGCACATAACACAGCACTGAGTCCAGAGTAAGTATTCAAAAGCAAACACCAAATGAGTTGACCAAGGTCAAGCACATTTCTGTTTCTATTCATTAACAATGATCTTGTGGAAACTGTAATTTAGAACACAATACCTTATATAATCATTCCAAAGGAAATGAAATACCTAAGTACACAGTTAGCAAAACATATACTGCTTTTATATGGTAAAAATTACAAAATGCTGATGAAAAAAAAAAAATCAAAGACTTAAACAAATGAAGATGTGTACAATGTTCATGTACTGAAAGCCTCAATATAAATATGTCATAAGTATGAAAGTATAAATGTCACTGGTAAGGGTAAATCTATAGACAAATACAGAATAATGCAATGCTGTAATGGTGATATATACATCATTTTTAAGCCGAGTATAATATTATAGTTAAAAGACAAAAGTATTTAAATAATTATAAGCATAGAAGTTGTTAATACATAAATAATATATATTTGGAAGTAGTTCTTACATCAATGACATAAAGTATAGGGGCAAAGAGTAAAAGTATAGAGATTTTAAATTGAAGTTAAGTTGTTATCAGCTTAAAATAGGCTTTATAAATATTTTCTATGCAAACCTCATGGTAACCACAATGGAATACCTATAATAGGTATGAAAAGATAAAGAGAAAATAATCAAATAGTCATCAGAACCTTCTATGGATTGAGAAAGTGCTCACTACCCAACCCTGGATTTAAACTATCTGGGGAGGGAGCATGGCCAAGTGCAACAAGCATGGACTTGGAAGTTTACAGACCGAAGATCAAACTTAATCCCCATTATCTGCTGGCTGTCAGCACCACAGGGAGGATAAAATCCTTTCAAGGTTGTTGTAAGTGATATGTTTATGAGTAAACCTTCTAGCACATCCCGACAGGTAATAAATGACAATCTTTTAAATCAACAGTGCAAGTAAATGGATGTTCATTAAAAATTTGCATATTTTAAGTGTAAGTCACCTTTACATAAGAATACTTCAGAAGACTTGTGATATCTGTGAAGGCTACTGGTCTGGAATTCCCAGAGCCCATTCCTAGGTGTCTCTGGTAGACCCAGTCTCCCTCTGCAGAGGAATGAACAAACAAGCCAGCCAGCCTAGACCAGGAAATTCTCATCCCTGAACACAATTAAAACTGTGACTACTTAACTCAAATAGTCCCTTCAGTTCTCTCTCAGGAACTTAAATCATAGAGAAGGTAGTCACATATAATGGCATTCAAGCCATGACATCCCACTCCATGGTTTCTGGAGAGGCCTAAGATTTTGTCAGTCCTAGAGTTTAATCATGATCTTTTTCTCCAAATGTTAAGCCATTGCAGAATCCTTCCAACAAATCATATATCTTGCCTATGTTAGTGTGATTTTTGCTGGTTGTAACCAAAAATTATGACTCTAAAGCCTCCCAATGTCACCTGGAAACCATTCTGCATTGGTTATGTTTTCTGATTGCCCAGGAGCCTAGATTCCCAGCAGCCATGCACCTTCATAGGGTTTGTCTCAAGCACAGCTCCATGGAGAATAGCACCTATAACCACTCTCTTGTGTCACCAGTCTCTAAAATCAATGTTAATTGCCCAATTAAGGAAGGGTGATGCTGACAGAATGTGAACTAATTAGTAAGTTGCAGAGTTCATTCCAATTATTAGCCTTTATGGTTGTCATTCATAAAGATAAGGGCGCAACTATGGATTTTTGCATGAATGAATTTGTGTCATTCTGAGCCAGCCAGAAAGTAGCAAATGAGGTAAAAGGAAAGGGTGCTTTGCTGAGGGCAGGATTCCCCAAAAGAAGTTTTCATGGACCTTTCAGAAACAGAGATAGCCATGAAATCTCTTAGATTAGTGCTTACATCGGAATCAAGTGAGGAGTTCTTTAAATCTCTAAGTTCTTAGATCTTGACCCCAGAAATTGATTCAGTAGATTTGGAAAAGGTCCAGGAAACTGGCTTTTCTTATATTTCCTAGCAGATTCTCATGGTCTACCAGAATTAAAAATCACACCGGCTGCCCTAGCTGGTTTGGCTCAGAGGATAGAGCGTCAGCCTTTGGACTGAAGGATGCCACGTTCAATTTCGGTCAAGGGCACATTGCTCAGGTTGTAGGATTGATCCCCAGAGTGGGGTGTTCAGGAGGCAGCCAATCAATAATTCTCTCTCATCATTGATGGTTCTATCTCTCTCTCCTTCTCCCTGAAATTAATAAAAATACATATTTTTTAAATCACATGGACAGATACCAAGGACACTGTTTCCTAGTCTCCAAAGGAGCCTCTTAGAGAGAGATGTCATGAACTATAAATAGTTGCCAAGCTAGAAAGGCCAGGAAAGAGGGATTAGTAATGTAACAGCACGAGCATAGGGTTGCTGAGAATCAGGAAACCTAGATCTACGTCCAGATCTGAAATCACTGACTATCAACCCACTCAAAACCTTAGTTTATCCACCTGTAAAATGGAATATTCGATTATACAAGACTTACACTCCTCCCAGAAATATGAGATGGGTATGTGTTCATGAGGACAATAAGTATGATACCCATTTAAGACATTAGTATCAATGCAAGGGGAAGCTTGTAAAAGATAAACTATGGATTGCTTTTTAAGAGTTGACTTTAGCTTTTTGTTGTTGTTAATCCTCATCTGAGACTATTTTTCCATTATATTTTAGAGAGAGTGGAAGGGAGGGCAGAGACACATCTATTTGATAGAGATACATCAATTGGTTGCCTCCCACACACATCCCAAACAGGGCTGGAGCCCGCAACTAAAGCATATATCCTTGACCAGAATCAAACCAGGGACCCTTCAGTCCACAGGCCGACACTCTACCCACTGAGCCAAACCAGCTAGGGCAAGACTTGATTTTAGCTTTTACTTGGGTAGAAAACAGTTAGAAGCAACAGCAAGATGTAAAATGCGTCCTTTTTTTAGTTCAGTGACTCCTACAAAGGGCCTCCCAGACATATGACAGAGAGAAGAGGCCTTTTACCAGTTTATTGCTCCTCCAATAATGTCTAGGGCAGTGGTCTTTGCAGGGAAGCTGCCAGAATTCTCCTAAAGGCATTTACAGTCTACTAGGATGTCCAATAAGGTAATTGGCCACCAAATGATGAGAAAGTAACTATGAAAGCTCAACTACCTAATCTTTATAGTCATTATATATATAAGCAGGGATGGAGTGTGTAAAACTCTACTCTCCTATAAACTTGAAAATAGATAGGCTCTGGGTGAAATAAAAATTTTCCTTTTTTTTCCCTTGGCTTCAAATCACACTTCAACAGCTCACCTAGCATAGTTTTACACACATGGACATCTGGCAGGAAAATAAATTAAGGCTTACCTTAGAGGGTGGGAAACCGCATCCATTTATAAGTGTTATTTTAGAAGGACTGTCTGACCCTATTGACATATTAACTTCATTAGGAGGCTAATGAATCTACTGCTGTGCAAATGAGAGGGAGCTCAGGCTGTGGAAAGGGATAGGCAGGATTTCAAACCCCTTCTCCACATGATGGGATAATTTATGATTGTGATAAAATGGCGCTGCATTTGGAGGAAAGACAACATAAAGTAATCAACAGAAATGATCCCCACAAGAGTGTTATATTCTCTCATCCACTGGGCAAAAATCAAAATTGATACATGTCTGGGGCCTCCCTAGTGGAAGAAAAGGACTAAGTCATAAAGAGAACTCCCTCTCCCATAATAAATAGGAAAGCATCAGATCTGTCATCCAGATGTGCTTCTCCGACATCCTCGTTTCTCTCTTCTCCAGCAAAGGAAGATGTCTGGGGCAAATTCCTTTCTTGTTCTACTTTTGAGAACAAAGACTTTCATAGATTGAGTGATGTTCCCTATCTTTAATAACTTTAAATTAAGCAGTTTGGACAGGTATTCTGGCTAACACCTGCTACCAACCACCATCTATCAGTGAACAGCACCTTGCCAGATGTGTCCATGTTGTTGACACTGATTTTTAGGAAGGTTGACTGTGGTCAGGATTGGGGCTCTTATCCATTGGGTACCCTAAATTCTAATTCACATGCTTCCTGTTGGACTTCCCAAGTTGGTAGAGTCTGTGAATTTGGAGTCGAAAGAGACTTGAGAGAACATTTCTTTTATTTTATTTTTTTTTATGAGGAAACAGAAGAATGGCAGGAGTAAGCCTATTCATTAGTAATTGAGATGGGCTTAGAATCCAAGCTTCCTCTGAACTCTGTGGTTCCCAATCCTACCTGAAGATAAGAATCCACCCAGGAGCTTTTAAGATTATACAACCTAACCCCCAACCGTAAAAATCTAGGTTTTTTAATGCATTCCACAAGCAATTCATAGGATATGCCAAGTTGCAGAACCATGCATGACCCCACCCTGCCTTCCATGTTAATTACTTGAGAGGTAACAAAACTCTTCAATGGTCTTAGATCCCCTAATAGTTGCATTAAAAATAAAATCACCAGTAATGAAGGAGTTAACTCAGCACTACGTTAGGAGAACTTAAATCGGATATGTTTTGCATCTGTAGCCAAAATCATCATTATCTTCATTTGGTGTGGGAAAACCAAGAGATATATTAATGTTTCCCTTTTGCCAAGCACAGACAGTGTCTCAAGAAGAAGCCTCTAGTGTGCCCTCCATAGAAATGTACATTCCCAGGCATTATGTGCTTCAGATTCTAGATGTGTTCTGCACCCACCCTCTAAAGGTATCGGCACTGTTATGACCCAGAGTCTGGTGGAAGCTGCTGGGCTAGGAGGGTATGGGCCTACGATAAATACCGTACTAATTATTAAGTGATGACTAGATTGCAGGCATTTTGCATTCCATGCATAATCTCACTGAATCCTCCAGAAGCTTCCGTGAGATAGGTCTCATTGTCATCTCATTATATGGATAAGTACATGGGGCTTGGACAAACGAAAACCTTGTTCAAGGTGGGACAGCTAGCAAGCAATAAACCTGAGATTCCAACCCAGACTATTTAATCCAAAACCCACTGCTTTAACCACTCCACATACTCTGTCCCATCTGTTGCCAGGTGTTTGTGAGACCTACGGAAACTACTAATATGTGAGACCATGTTTCCTTTTAGGAGTTTCCATCCTAATGGAAAAAGAAGATGTTTTATATTAAACAGCAAAATAATGTGTGCACATTGATCAGTCCTCTGTTCATTACTAAAATTACTTTGCATCCTTTGTGGAATGCGGTGTGGTGATTATATATATTAGCATTTCCACAGAAGGACCACTCCTCACAGAATGCACTGCATATGTATTCTTGCATATGTCTGATGTGGTTTCCTATGTACATTAATCTTATCTGTCAGCCAAACGAAACCTACCTTGAGGATAGTAATCAGGACATGCTTATTCTGCATCCCCAGCAGAGAGCGCAGGGCTGCTTACATATGGATGCTCGATTAATATCTGTTCAATTGGATGCTCACTGACCCATTCAGGAATCTACGCCAGATTTATTAGCACTGAAAGCAAATAGAAGCCCCCATTCCAGAGGGAGGATTTCACAGCCTGTACCTGCCCAGCCTTCAGAACCTCACATATGAAGAGACTAACGAATAGGATGGAAAGCTTTTAATTAACAGCCTAGCCAAAAAAAAAAAAAAAATGTCATTCCAATCTGCTGTTTTGTTTCCATTAATTCACTCAGATTCAGCAGGAATTCCACCAAGGAATTGGAGAGAGCAGCTGGAGAGGGAGGGAAGCACATAAATAAATCATGAGTGTCATTAAAATTTGTAAACTAATAACTTCTGGGAAGTCTTCGCAATTATTATCAGGGTTTTCTTGGCAAACAAAAAATTAATAAATCCAAAAGGTCTCCGATTCCTATTTAGAAAAAAACAAACCAGCATCCTCAGAAAGGTCACTGACAGAACAATTAGGGGAGGAAATAAATGATCCAGACAACAGCTTGCAAAGCAGATGAAAAGTCATGGGACTCCCCAGTGGCAGGAGGATGAGACAACTCAATACAGAGAAAGCGACAGGGCAAGGCGGGCCTGGGCCGGGATTGGTTTGGGGCTATTGGAATGTCAGCTCAGTTGTCCAAGCCTTTATTTAGTGTCTCCCAAGGGATAGGTTTTGTAGATCTGAAAATCAGAAAGACACGTGTCCCCTGCTCTTGAGAAGTTCCCAGGCTAGGAACAAATCACTGCACACTGTAGGGATGTGACATTAGCGGTGAGCAGAGGAGGGTCAGGGAAAGAGTCTAGGAGGATGTGCCTGGGAAGTGGTAGACTCCATATATACTTTGACCAGGAGCCCCTTGCTCTGCAGGCCCTGAGGCCCGGCATACAGAAAAATGGCCCTGAGGCCAGGCATACAAAATCCTGGTTGCTCATCAAGAGAATAATGTCTTCCATGTTGCTAGGCTGGGAGTGAAAGAAATGGAAAGGAGGAAGACAGATAATAATGGAGGTGAAATAGGAATAGAGGGAGACCATTCATTGCAAAAAGATTCCTGTTCTTATGCCTCCACAACTGCAAATGCATCCAGCCCCAGGAGGATCCCTAATCCAACAGGAAATCTACAGGAAAATTCCCGATCATACACTGACTACCCTGGGACCTTTGCTAGAGAGTAGCACTTGGGATGGACAGATGGGATCTGGACAATTGCTTGCTAGCTCATCTCTCTCCAGGAATTAGTTCTTTAAACAAATTATTTGGAGGAAGAGTAATGTGCTTATCAGTCCAAGTGTCAGTGGTTAAGACATATAGGACAGAGTCCCAGAAGCGATTTGCCAGTCAGAAACATAAATCCCGACTGTGATTTATGTTCAAAACTAAAGACACAACAACCTCAGGCAGCAGAATAATTGGCCTTATCATAGTTCCTACTTCCAGAGATAAATGTCATTCTTGCTCCCTAATTGAGGACCGTGAATGTCAACAAATGAGGCAGAGGTATACACCTGTGTATGCAGAGGAGCATGAAAATGGCACCAAAGCATATGCCACATGCTGTTTTCACAGAAATGAGGGCGAATGTGCCAGGCCTTTGAGTCCATGATGCCTGCACATCAGGTAATTCAGTGGGAATGGGGAAGACGAGAAGTAAAGGTTTATCTAGATCCAGCTCCAGAATTTCTATTTAAGAGGACATGTGATACTATGTAAAGAGTCCAAGATCAGGGAGCCCCTACTCTTATGACCTTAGCCTTGTCCTCCCCATTCCCCTGACCCACTTATTAGCTGTGTGACATGAGGCAGGTCATTTAATCTCTGAAGTGCACAATATTTTCATCTGTAAAATGGGGCCAGTGATAAACCAACTCCTATGTTTTATTGTACAGGACAGAACAAGATAGCGTCAACTTTGTTATATAGAAACAAAATAGAAGGAACTAGCATGGAGACACTGATCAATTACAGGTGGATTACATGATGATGACTAATTCTCCGGAGTACGCCCCATGCATAGCACTGTATGCCAAGCACTTTCCTAGGAAATTCACACAGTCCGTGTCACTGAAATATTATAACCACCTTATGAGGCCGATGCTTGTATGATCCTCATTGTTACAGATAAGAAAATGGAGGCATAGAGAGGGGAAGAAACTTACTCAAGATCACTCTGTGGCTAAGTGGAAAAGCGTGAACTTGAACCCAGGCCATCAGTCCCAGAGCCTTCACTTAAATACTTTGCTGAGAAGGAAACAGATGGACGCTGAGTCTCCTGATCATGACTCACCACTGCTTCTCAAGTCAGGCTTACTTCAAAGCCAATAGAGTTGGGGCCCAATATCACCCTTGACTGCTGGGCAGCCCCCAAGCTTGAAACACTATGGGCTGAAAACGAAACACTTGTTCTTTTTAAAAAAGGCAGTCCCTAACCTCACAAATTCTCTAAGCTTGAAATCCTATATGTAAAATGTTATTTGACTAAGAGATGCCAACAGACAGTTGTGCTAATGGCCAATCTAGGCAGCCATTCTTCTGTTAGTGGAGAAAAAATTTGAATCACCTCTCATATAATATAATAGCACCAAGGAATTCCAAAAAGAGGGTCACAGGGCACACGATACTGCCACATTGCTGAATGCTTTTAAACAGTCTTGTCTGTTTAGAGGTAGATGATCTCTGAATTATTAATCCAATGAGGCAAATAATTGTATCACACTGTAACCTGCCAAGGAGTGTCATCTTGTCATGACAGCTACTGCTCCAGGCTTCTCTGTTACACAGAAGATTGAAGAATCACCAAATTCAATTCCAACTTGGTTAAGCACGCTGGGCCAAATCATGCATCCGAATGGGTGCATGTTTTATTTCGTTTCTTTTCTCTGCACACTGTGTTACTAAGATCATACTGCTCTGGGCTCTAACTAAAATGCATCTTCTTCAGTATAAAAAAGGGAGTGGGAGACACTCTCTTTAGGAGCTGAGCAGGAAAGACAGTAAAAAGTAAAAGAGGCCTAGTCAGTGTTGCTCAGTGGTGAGCATAGACCTATGAACCAGACGGTTTGATTCCAAGTCGAGGCACATGGCCAGGTTGTAGGCTCAATTCCTAGTATAGGGCATGCAGGGAACAGCCGCTGGATGATTTTCTCTCATAGCTGATGTTTCTATCTATCTCTCCCTCTCCCTTCCTCTCTGAAATATATATAAATTTCTAACTAACAATATGTAGTTAGAGGCCCCAGCAATTTGTAAAAATCCCACAAAGTTGAGAGCAGTTTCTTCCCTCAGTCATACTCTGTCCAGTTTCCTAAGCTGGGCTTTGTCAGACCCGTGAACCTTCTGAAACACAATACAAAAATACGTTCCTAGCCTGGGCCAGGTGCACAGTTGTTTAGAGCATTGTCCTGATACACCAAGGTTGCAGGTTCAATCCTGGTCAGGGAACATACAAGAATCAACCAATGAATGCACAAATAAGTGGAACAACAAGTAGATGTTTCTCTCTCTCCCTTTCTCTCTCTCTCCAAAATCAATTTTTTAAGAGTATATTCTTAGCCCAGTCAGTGTTGCTCAGTGGTTGAGCATCAACCTGTGAACCAGGCCACTGTTTCAATTCCTGGTCAGGGCACATGCCAGGGCTTGATCCCCAGGCAGTGCGGGGAGGGTTGTGGGAGGCAGCTGATCCATGATGTTTCTTTTTCATCAATGTTTCATTTCCCTTCCTCTCTCTCTAAAAAATCAATTAAAAAAACATTTTAAGTATATTCTTATATAGCATTTATCCAAAGGGAAAACCCACAATATCCACCAGCTTTTCGAATCCCTAACAGGCCCCACCAAGTGTGACTTGCTTTGTTATTTGCACCAAGCAGACAGAACAGGAGCCAGGCTTCAGGGGTCAGTACAGTATCAATGCGACTGGACCTGCTAGGAAGGTGTCTGAGGCTCTAACCCTCTGGGAGTCCCGCCTGAGTGGAAATAGGCACGCTTTCATATATTAAAAGCCCCTGGTTACTTATACCTCTGCCAATTTTCAATGAGCAGCAAAATTAGGTTTTGGACATTCTGTGCAAATGGAGGCAGGCCTCGATCAATAGGAGCAATTAACCCCTAAACATTTAATAGATGCTGTGGCTGCTCCCCTTCCCTGGGAGAGAGACCCGGCTAGTCCTCTGCAGACAAACAAGTCACCTGAATCAGCAGCAAGGTGTGCAGACACTCACAGCCCAGACGCCTCTGCTGCGGACCCCAGGAATCCCTCAGGACAGGGCTCTGGGATGAAGACACAGGCAGGTGAAGGGCCGTTTGGGACAGCATCCTCCCCAGTATCTACAAAGGACAAAGTACCCAGGACACATACACGGCCTTGAGCCCCATAGATAGAATAAGTATGGAGCGTGAAATGTGGACTCACTGTCGTCCTGTGTGGCAGGCAGTGTGGCTGTGAGCAGAGTGTGCATGGAAGGAGGTCTGTGGAAGGCTAAGTGTGCAGGCATCCCCGGTCCAGAGAAACTCCTGGGTTCATGCTGCATGTAAGCCCTGTCTGTGCTACCCCACCCACAGCCATCTTCTTCCTGTCCTGGTGCCCCAGCATCCCATCAGGACTGGATTATCCATCATCCACTATGGGCACTGAGCCTAGGGCACAAATGCTTTTGTCCTTTTCAAGTCAAAAAAAAAAATGCAATTTTAGGCTAAAAAAAAATTTTTTTAACACATTTGTCATACCAATGCACTCATAAGATATATCCTATATAATAAAACCCTAATATTCAAATTGACCGAATGGCCGAACAACCAGTCACTATGATGAGCACTGACCACTGGGGGCAGACACTAAATGCAGAAGTTTCCCCCTGGTGGTCAGTGCACTCCCACAGGGGGAGCACTGCTCAGCCAGAAGCCAGGCTCAAGGCTCACAGCTGGCGAGTGCAGTGGTGGTGGTGAGATTTCTCCCACTTGTGCTGCAGGCTGGGAGTAAGGAGCAAAGGGTCCCTGACTGTGAGAAGTCCCAGACTGTGAGAAGGCACAGGCCAAGCTGAGGGACAACCCCCACCCCCAGTGCACGAATCTGTGCACCAGGCCTCTAATCTTTTAATATTATTGTTTAGAGGAAGGAGCCCACAAAAGCTCGGGACCATGAAAGTCCCTGCACAGACCTGATTCCCACGTGGGTCTATTCTAAGTGCAGGCTTCTCAAAAACAACAGCACCTCCCAGACGCAAAGGACTGAAACCAGTCGCACCAGGACAAGTATCCCTCCTACAACAGATCCCTTCCTTATGGTCACTCCTTGTCAGGCACGCTCCCCACCCCTCCGACAGCACCTCTTTCACCTGAAAGCATGAGACACTGCAGAACATACATGAGACACTGCAGAACATGAGAAGCAACAACCCTGCCAAGGGAACATGTGACCGGCCCCAAAATAAATAAGCAGAGTGCTGAGGCAATCCACAGGTGCAGGCCATTGGGACATTAAAGGGCTTCGGACCCCCTCCCTTCTCCTTCCAAACAGGCTTCCCAGCCCCTCAGCTGGCATTTTTCCCAGCCAAGTGGCTCCTTAAGAATCTCTAAGCCTCTTACCTCCAAAGTGAACTCTCAGTCACGCTCCCCAGGTTGAAGTCATAAAGCTTCGTCAGGATAAGTATGACCTGCAAGGCGGGTAAGGAGAGGAACAAAAGGGAGAGAAAAAGGAAGCTTATGTTAGTGTGTATAACAATATGCACTGCATCTCAAATCACCCAGGGGACGGCTTAGTAGCTATCCGTTTAGTTGACGGGTTATTATAGGATCAAATAAGGGGGGAAACATGTTCATTTAATGCATCCCCAGAACGGGTAGCATTTATTTTAATCCTGAAGATGTTTTGCACTTGAAATAAAAACATGCCAACAGGAATTCCCTGGGAATTGACAGTTGATTCTCCACAGCTGACCTCCTTCAAGGTCAGGTATAGCTGGCTGGCTCTGCTCACTGGCTTTGCCACTCCGGGGATCAGAGGATGGCTGTTTTTGATCTGGACATGACACTGACTTGCAGACATAGGCTAAAAAGGTAGAAGGAGCTGTGCCCCATCCTGCCCACAAGAGTTCAAAGAGATTTTTGTTTCCATCACTAGCACCATAAATATTTCTATGGCAGACAGGTCCGGTCCCCAATATTCCCTGATGCCACCTGCCAGCTACCAAGCAGCATCTGTCCCCACCATGGACTATGCAGGTCATTGGACTCCACTGGACTCCAAGGACACTTTCCTGATTCCAGTTGAAATCACAAATCCCGTGTTGAAATGGTCTTGTCTGGTGGGTCTGGTCCTATGCCCTTTACACTTCTCCAGCTGGAGACTTGGATATAAGACATCTCATCTCCCTGCCTTCCCCTCATGAACCTGGACAGTGGCTTAGGCACAACTCCATACCTACAAAAATGCTAAGCGCTTGCACCTGAATCGATTTTAATCAAAACGCAGGTGCCTAATATACGGCGTCTGCCTGCACGCGTCATAATCCAGTTACACATAATTGTGTTTATCTAAATTTAATGCACAACTCATTTCACTTTTCTCAGCTCCATCCCATTCCACAATTTAACTTCCTCCAGTTCATTTGCACAGCAGCCATTAAGCACTTTCTAAGATAATGAATTTCTGCTACCAAGATGGGGCCTTCCCATTCTAGGTAGCCATTTACGATTAAAGAAAAATAATCAGCCATTATATTGAACATGTTTATGGCATTGAACTGATGACAAAACACTCACTTCGATATTTACTCTCATCCAGCACCCCATGGGGCCGGTCAGCTTCATTTCCATTTCTTTTATGTAAACTAAGAAAAAAATTAGAGGCAAGGATGTGGCCCATTACAGGTCACAGAGAGTCCATGGTAAAGTTGTTTTAGGACATTCAACTTTTCTGTGGGGCCATTACTAGAGGGCTCATAAGTCTCCTCTCTGACCGATTCCTGTGCTGGGAAGTGGTGGATTGGCAAGAAACAGCCAAGCCAAGAAAGATATCATTGGCATGGCTCTTTATAGAACAATAGATTCTGCTAATCCACTTGTCCTATTAGCAGAGTGCAATAGCAAGGAGTATGAATCCCATGCACAGAGTTGCTCTCCACAGTCTCTCTGTGGTCCTGGGCACTCCCACTCACAATGAGTTTCCTCATTTTTTTAAAATATATTTCTTTTTTAATTTCAGAGAGGAAGGGAGGAGAAGGAGATAGAAACATCAACGCTGAGAGAGAATCGGAATCATTGATCAGCTGCCTCCTGCACACCTCCTACGGGGATCGAGCCCACAACCCAGGCATGTGCCCTTGGCCAGAATCGAACCTGGGATCCTTCAGTCTGCAGGCTGACGCTCTATTCACTGAGCCAAGTCGGCTAGGGCAGAGTTTCCTCATTTGTTAAAATCAGTGGCTACTGAAAGAAGGGACTTATCCACACCCTCCAAACAAATGATTAACAATGTGCCAGATAAGTCCTGTTTTATAGAATACACATACACACACACACATACACAAACACAAATAGATTTATCTCTTTTATTTTTTCTACAAAGTCATACTCAGTTAGTATGTAAAAGCACAGGTAGGCCCAGCCTGCATGGCTCAGTGGTTGAACATTGACCTATGAACCAGAAGATCATTGTTCAATTCCTAATCAGGGCACATGCCCAGGTGGTGAGCTCAATCACCAGTGTGGGATGACCAAGCGGTAACCAATCTATTATTCTCTCTCATCATTGGTATTTTCATCTCTCCCTCTCCTATCTGAAATTAATATATGTTTTGTTTTTTAAGCATGGGTGGCTATATGCAAGCTATCTGAAATTCTGGACAAACAAACTCAAAACTGTGCTCTGCTAGGAATAGGTTGGAACACTGCTCTAGCGCCCTGCAGGTGAAAATCAGAACATTTTTTTCCCAACATCAGGCCTGCAGGGACATGGAATAATCTCCAAAAAGTGCCAAGTCACAGCAGAGACAAGAAAGAGATGTTGGTAGTAAGAGTTCCACTTTATTACTAAAGCTCCATGACTGGGTCAGCAAAACCCTTGTTCAGACCCAGAGCAGTTCTCATTCTCTCAGCCTCCTTACCCAAGGCTTGGGCCCAATGCATAAACAGATCTTTATGGCACCACGTGGTAAGTACAATGATAAAGTAAATCCAGGGAATATTGGGAGCAAGAGACTCTCCCTTTCCTTCTTTCCCTCCATCTCCTCTGGCCCTAATATGCTTCTATGTATCTAACCTCATCCTGGTGTCTGTTCTTAGAGGATCCAAACACACCCTTCCCAACCTCTATGAAGATTATTTCTGCTTTCATGGGAGATATTGTAGTTTCAATTATGTCTCTTGATTAGGAATCTTTACTGGGTCCCCTTCCCCCCCCCACAAAAAAAAAAAAAATGATGAAACTCACGTACTGGCCCACAGACATTCCTCCAACCACTTTTCCACAATTCTCAAGACACTGTCCCCTATCTTAGCAATCCAAGTTTTCAAGGGGCTGCAAATATGCTAAATTCATTCTTACTACTCTTCTTTCTCTCTGTCGTGCTCTCTCATCACACCATTGTGTGTGACCAGTCTTCTTACTACCACATGATGCCAGAAGCTAATGTCTTTATATCTCATTTCTGCCCCTCTCTTTCATTTATCTATTTCTGCCTTATTCCCACACAGCATAAGATTCTGGTGATAAAGGAGCAAAAGAGAAATGGCTCTGTCCTCATGGCATGTGTAGTGTTCCTGAACCTGCTACCTTCTAGAATCCCCGGCATTTGAACTAAGGGGTCCAAATGCCCAGCAAGGTTAGGGTGAGTGATACTTGGGGGTAAAGGAGTTTGTTACATTCTTTCCTAAGTGAGAGGAGGTACCACACTCAGAACTGCAAAGACGGTTCAGTCCCTATTCCACCTGAGAATGCTCCTAATTCTCCCTGGGTCTCTAATTATTTATCCCATCAGGTCCATCTGTGAGCCTTCTGGATGGGACCCATGTGGCAGCCTGGGGGAAAAGAGAGCACTTGCTGTGAGAGGGCTGCACTCTAAACTCAGTCTTACCACATCTACTGTGCGAGCCTGAGAAGCTTACATTGTCAGAATCTGCTCCAATTTCCTATTCTGGATAATGATACACCTCCCCCTGCCAAGCTCACAGAGCTGTTGATTCAAATCAAATAAAGAAAGCTGACCTGCTTTGTGAGCTGTACTGTGCAAATATGAGTTATTAGTATGATAATTATTCTTCAGGAGACAAGGGTTCCCTGTAATCCTCTTTTGGTAAGAGGGAAAGAGGCTTCTAGTGAAACTCTGTCTAAAGAGTACCCATCATGCCCATCCAGTGTGGTTCAGGGATTGAGCATTGACCTATGAACCAGGAGGTCACAATTCAATTCCCAGTGAGAGCATAAGCCTGGGTTGCAGGCTCAATCCCCAAAAGGGGGTGTGGAGGAGTAAGCCCATCAATTATTCTCATCAATGATGTTTCTATCTCTCTCCCCATCTCCCTTTTTCTCTGAGAGCAAAAAAAATAAAAAATAAATAAAAAATTTAAAAATCTACATATATAAAACTCTAATATGCAAATAGACTGAACAGTAGAACAACTGAACAACCAGTTGTTATGATGTGCACTGACCACCAGGGGATGTGCACAGAACATGGCAGGCTTCAGCCACAGTGGGATGGTAGAGCAATTGAGCAGAATGCCAGACCAAGGCAGGGTGCCAGTCACTGTCATGGGGCAAGCCTCTTATAGTTACTGAAAATTCTTTCACCAGCGGTCCTGCCAGGTGCTTGTATCTACTGTCAGTGCTGGCCCCACTTACACCCACTGCAGACACCCAGGCCACTGCTTGCACCTGCTGCCAGTGCCTGGTGCCAGCTCTGATTGCTCAGCAGTATGAGCTGCAGCTGCTGGCCCTGATCACCCTTGAGGGCTTCTCCACCTCCCTATGCTCCTGAGGGGCCATCAGGGCAGCAGTTGCTGCTAGCACCCACTGACAGTGCCAGCCCTGCTCACACTCACTGCTGGTGCTGGCCCCAATTGCTCTGTACCCTCAGCAGGGGCGAGCAGGGCCAGCACTATCAGTGCGTGGGAGCAGAGGTGGTGGGAGCTGGGCTGCCAGCAGAGAGGAGGTCAGGTGCCATGGCAGAAGGGGCCTGTCCAGGGCACAGAGGATGAGCCGATACCCACCCCTGTGCCCACCACAATCTCATGGCCCACATTTCCTTTCAAGGTACACGAATTTGTGCACTGGGCCCCTACTGTTTAAATAAATAAATACACAAACAAACAAACAAATGAATAAAAAGTAGACCCCCATAGCAACACAGGAGGCTGCAGATCAGAGAGGGGTGTTCACTAGCTCCTGCACACAGCTTCAGAGGGAAAGCAGGAGGCCTGGAGGATTTCATCCTCTGACAGGATAATGCATAACCTGCAAACCCATAAATCACTAGGACACCTCACACAAGAGTCCATTTAGTGAAGTGAGGGCCTTTAATGCCAATAAAATTTTACTCTGAAGAAAAACTACTTTAGTTCATGAAACCTCCATGAAATCTTGGTGCCTTTGAACCCATGGCATTCTTTGCATACCCCCCTTCAGTTCCTCCTCACCTCCTACCACCTTATTCCTACCCCTACCTGACAGTTCTTTGTGTCCAGCCAATTGGAGTAAGGACAGTGGCTTTCTTTACCAGAAATAGTTGTCAATGCTAACATAAGGATGTTAAGATGCTAAGACATACTCCTCAGGGATTGCCTACAAGAGTGCATTTTTCAGTCTCAGTAGAATCTGAATGACGGGGCCCTTCTCCCAGCTCCAGAGCATTCCCTCAGGGACAGAAATCCATTGCTTATAGCGCACAACCCAAATGATCCCCAGTATCCAGAACTTTGCTGGGTGTGTGCCAAATTCAGAATAGCATCAACGGTGCTCCCTGCTCACCATGAGCTTACAATCTAGTTGAGAGGACAAGGAAATAGTGTAAGAGATACCTGCTTTGTCATATATCATGCACAGATTTTTGCAAATCTGTTGTCCCTTCCCAGGTTTTTTAAATGGCATATCATGAACTCTGGGTCAAGATAAAACCTCAGCATATCCCTGGATCCCTCCCTTATTTCACCCACAACAAGATCAGCCCTGAGTCTTGTGAAATGTGGAGCTGTCCACTGTATCATTCAATTTCAGGTCCTTGTGATTTTTTTCATTTACTCACTAATCAGAAATGTATGGAAAGCTTCCAGCCTCTTGGCCCTCATAAAACATACATTCTGGAGGGGAGATAAGTAGGTAAATAGCTCAGTATTCAGATGATGGTAAGTGCTATTGTGGGAGTATAAACAGAAGGAGAAGAATAAGCACTAATGTACAGGGGCGGTCAGGGATATGCAAGCTACAGCAGTAAATAAGGAACTGAAGGAAGTCCTCACAAAATCCTGAGTGAGGTGAGAGATTAAATCATGTGTGTCTGGGTAATATATGTGATAAGCAGAGGAAGCAGTAAATGCTTTGGACTTTAAGTTTGAGAACTCTATGAGAAGTCAAAGGGAGAAGTTGAATAGTCAGCTTGATAAATGAGTCTAGAATTCAGGGAAGAAAGTCTAGGCTAGAAATATCAACTGGGGAGTTGTCAGTGATTAGGTGGTATTTAAAGACATGAGACGAGGACAGATCACCAGGAGGAGGAGTGTGGATAGGGATGTAAGGACAGAAAGCTGGGGCATGCCAGCATTCAGAGATCAGAGAATCCAGGAAGGGAAACCAATGTGTGTTTAGACCTCTCAACATTGGTGCAGGGGGTGCTCACTGAAGGGTATTTACTACAGAAGAGACTTTCAATGATCAGAAAGAACAAGATGGCCTTATGTGGAGGCCGATAAGCCTCTTTCCCCGGATGCCGCTGTAATTGATCTGAAGTAGCCACTGTGGCAGAGATGAAGGCTTTGCCTTGACTTGGCATGGACTTCCTCTCACAAGGCTAGTGCGGGTATTATCATTGCTGAGTTCCCAATCTGCCAACATCAGAAACCAGCACTGAGACCCCATTAGGGCATCGGGTTGCAGGTTGATTACATTGCGCCTCTCCCATCACATAGGGGGAGCAATTTCTTCCCATTGGGATTGCTTTGCTGCCTGCGGTGATTATGCTAGGCTCAAAACCTTCCCATTTCAGAAGGCTTTACTCACTGTCATGGTATCCCACACAGCATTACTTCTAATAAAGGAACTCATTTCACAGCAGATGAAGTGCAGTCACAGACATGTCCATGGAATTCACTGGCCTAAGCACAGACCTCATCACCCAAAATCATCTAGCCTGAGCCAATGGTTGAATGGACTTTCCAAGACTCAATGGCAGGGCTGCCTAAAAGCCAACACTCTGAGGTTGTGGTGTTGTCCTCTAGGGTGTGGATGCAACCAATACAGGGTGGTGCAAAAGTAGGTTTACAGTTGTTCACATGAAAAATAATACGATAATAAATAAATAATAATATCAGAATAAATTGTGTTTCACATATGACTGTAAACCTACTCACTCTTGCCCATCCTATATTTGGTCAAAATATAAAGGTCTGAGAGGAAAGGAGCAAAAGTAGGAGTGGTCCTCTCCTTATTACACCCAATAAGCCATTACAGGATATTTTCTTCATGGACATGAAGCATCCTTTGGCTCTGTTGAAAGAGAAATCTTGGTTCCTAAGGAGAAAATTGTCACCAGGAGACAAAACACCTTTCCATTGAACTGGAAGCTGAAACTAATACCCAGCTATTTTGAGCTTTTCATGCTACCACTGAACCAACAGCAAAAGAGGGGGCTACTTATGAATAGGGGATAGAAATGGATGCTCAAAGAGCTAAAGGGGTGATTGTTATGTGCATTTACTCCTGGCCCACTTTCCTATCTATGTATTGTAGGTAGCCAGGATCCTATTTCTAAGACTCTCCTGTCATAAGGTTTTTAATTTGATTCTGCCAATGAGGGCTGGGGGGGCGGGGGGGGGAGACAATAGTTGTGGGGAATAGTGGAAAGAGGAAAGGCTACTGTCTACAACTTCTATTTTCTGATGACAACTGAATGGCAGCAACAGAGTTAGTGGCAGCAGCAGCAGTTGTTCGAGGTCTCAATGACAGGAAGTGCAGGCTCTTGAATGTCTGCTTACTGAGCTCATAACACACAGTGGGAATCCGGGTGGCAGAGATCCTTGACCTTTTTTATTGATTTCAGAGAGAGGAAGGGAGAGAGAAACATCAATGATGAGAGGCAATCATTGATCCGCTGCCTCCTGCAAACCCCCTACTGGGATTGAGCCTACAACCCTGGCATGTGCCCTGACCAGGATCCAATCATGACCTGAGGCTCAACCACTGAGCAACACCATCTTGGTGACCCTTGGACTCTTGAACTGTTTTTCTTCTCGACCAGTGCAAGATGTAACAGTTTCTACTTTGCCTTAGTCTTTATTACTCCTCCAGCCTTTCCAGCACTCTTGTCATCAATTCCTTCTTTTAGTGTCTTCTCTTTGAGATAACTTAAATCAGAGAACTTCAGTGATACAAAATGGCCTACGAAATTAGAAGAGACCCAGGAGAGTGTGTGTCTGAAAGCCACGTAAAGAAAGTGTTTCGAGGAGGAAGAGGTACTCAGCTGAATGAAATGCTGTCAATTCATGTACAAGAAAGATTAAGAATGGACTACTGAATTCAGCTGCTAATGACTGTAAGGGCTTTCAGAATAACCTGTTTTACTGAAATTCTTCTCTTCACCTCTCTTCCATCTTTACACCACAATGACCTTTCTAAAACAGAAGCTAAATCCTGTGACCTACTGACAAATAATCTCTAGTGGCTTCATGCTGCTTTTAAGATCAACTTCATTACACTATAAAAGGTCTTCTTCAACCTGGCCCCAAATGGCATTTTAATCCTCTTCTACAGCTGTTTTTCCCAAAATGACATCTAAATTGCAGCCACACTGCAATACCCATTTTTCTCCCTGTTCTATATTCCCACACTTTTGCACAAGCGCTATCTTCTGGAAGCTCGTCTCCTACTCTCCCTCTACCTGAGCACCTCCTCCCCATTCTTCAAGGCCCATCATAAAATCATCAACACTGTTGTCTCACCTGTCCTCCAAGACAGAATTTATTCCCCTTTAAACCATATTATCGTAATTTGTTGCACATTCTTCCAAGTAGGCTACCAAACAGGTCAAATTATAATTTTCTATTTGTATATATATCTCCACTATTAGGCTATGAGCTCCTTCAGGACAGGGCCCTTGTTTTTCTCATTATTATACTATGAGAGTATTATTATGCGCTTCCCTGGCATAGTGCCTATTAACCAAAAGATATACAACACATTCATTGAATTGAAAGTATCATCATAGGCATTCAAAAGAGAAGATGAGTCTGAGCTGGGTTGACCAAGACATCTTCATAGAGGATGACAATAAGAGATAAGGAGAAAGTGGAAATTCCCAACCCTCTTCTTTCTGGAGTATTTTGCAAACTTCTTCAAGGTTGTCTTTTTCTTAGCTAAGCTAGACTGCCAATTCTCTCCAGAAGGGAGAATTCAAAGTGGCTTATAAAAGAACCTCAAGAATGTTCACAAGAGGGTGAAAGGACACACAATGGAAAACACGAGAGGGTAAGGAGGGAAGCTGGTGAAAGCAACCTTCTAAAATGTGACTGTATTAAGTTTTAAACTGGTTTTTTTTTTTAATTATCTAAGGACTTTTAGAGAAGACAGATGTATATACTTATACCTGATGGAATGTAGATAAATAAAACATTAAACATAGATACAAAAGCATGACTCCAACCCTAGCTAGTTTGGCTTAGTGAATAAAGCATTGGCCTGTGGACTGAAGGGTTCTAGGTCAAGGGGTCATGCCTGGGCTAAATACCCAGTAGAAGAATAGGAGGCAGCCAATCAATGTTCTCTCTCATCATTGAAGTTTCTATCTCTCTCTCCCTCTCCCTTTCTCTCTGAAATCAATAAAAACATCCTTTTAAAAAACATGACTCAATAGAGCAGAGTAGCTTAGACAACAACAGAACAAATACATAAAGAACAGAGGTGGGGATATTAACATATGTTGAGCACCTATCAGTGCCTAGCACCATGCTCTGTAGTCATCTATATATAAAACTTTAATATGCAAATAGATGAACAACGAAACAACGGAACAACCAAACAACCAGTCACCAGGGGGTGCACATGGAACATGGCAAGGCTCAGCCACAGCGGGATGGTAGAGCAGGTGAGCGGAAGTGCCAGACCAAGGGGTTAGCCTCTGGTGGTTACTGAAAATTCTTTGCTCCTGTGTGCTGCAGTTCTGCCTGGCACTCACACCTGCTGCCCACACAGGCCCCACTGCTGGAGCCACTGCTTGCATCTGCTGCCAATGCCCAGCTCCAGCCCCGATCACTCAGTGCCATCAACAGGTGTGATGGGCAGCTACCAGACCTGATTGCCCCTCAGGGCTTCTCCACCTCCCCCTGCTCCTGAGAGGTAATGGGGTCAGCAGCCACTGCTCACACCTACTGCTGGTGCAGATCCTAATCACTCCACGCCATCAGCAGGTGTGAGCTGGGTTGGTGCCATCAGTGCAAGGGAGCAGCAGCTAGAACAGGGCTGCCAGCAGACAGGGGAGCAGGGGGCCGTGACAGGAGGGGCCTGGAGGGGGCACAGAGGATGGGCCAAAACCCACCCCTGTGCCCACCACAGTCTCACACCCCACAGATTTTTTCAAGGTGCACGAATTCATGCACTGGGCCCCTAGTTACATACATAAAGGGTATGACCATGGTGAAAGAAAGATAGTATTTTCCATATTGTCAAGATGAGAAAACTTTCCAGGTCATGTAGCTAGAGAGATGTAGGAATCATCACCAACCACAGGTTCATCCACCCTGGCATGATCCAAGGAAGGAATAAGAGATAGAGAAATTAATAAGTATAGTCATCATTATTTAAAATGGGGCCAATGTTAAGGAAGTACTTTGCAGAATTTGGGAGCTGAATAAGACAAGTGACAGATCAAGGCAATGAAAATATAGTGTGGTTGAAACAAGGAGCTTGTGAAAAATGTCTGTTGACTAGTGGGGGGTTTGTTCTAAGTTTTGTGTAACAAGCCATTAAAAATGAATTAAAAATCCATTCACTCTCATTCCCTACAGGACTTTGAAAATTAGAGAGACAGCCTTCTCATGGAAATGACTTAGGTAACATGCAGCCCAGTAACAGGGGTGGGGCCAAATGACCACAGAATTCCCTGCCATGTTGACATGATGACATCGGTAGCCCTTGATGACAGCTAAACAGAACTAAGGTTAATTAGCTCCAAAAGGAGTCTGAGCTTGTACCATCCTACATGTCCATATCTCCTTCCATCCAACCACCACCCTGAGGAGGAATCCAAGGAAGGGCAGAAACAGATGTGAGCAGATGAAAGATGAAATGGTGGCTCCAAAGGTATAAGCTTCCAGAAGTAATCATCAGCCCAGAGGAAACATAAGCAGTCTGTCTCCTTGGGAAAAGAGCAGAAGCTCTAAGCCAGACCAACTTTGTGTGGAATCCAGGCTCTCCAACTTATTCTCGTTGTGACCTTGAGCAAGGGACTTACCCTATGGAGCCGCAGTATCCTCATCTGGAAAATTAAGCCAATATCCTTCCCTCATTGAACTGTTGTGAGATTATCTTCTGTCAGGCCAGTAGTAAGCCCTCAATATATATTAGGTCCTTTCTATCCCCAGTCTCTGAACAAACCAGGTTATTTGCCCCCAAGTAGTAAAATGCCATGTCTCCAAGAGGAACCATGTCACTTCTTTAGTGTTGACAACTTGAAGTTCATAAAATAAAGAGCAACCTCTCACTGATAGGGAGATAAAAGCCCCAAGCAATCCCTGGCGTTTGCTTTCTGTGGACATGCATTGACAGCCTTGGCAATGGAAAAATCACAGGTCCATCAAATCCATTTTTCCTGGTATGAGCCAACCCACTTGTCTTTTTCCATTTCAGGATCTGTCTCTGTTGGTCCTGCCTGCAGGCATTCACACTCCCCTTCCTTCTGCCACTCCTGTCAGGGGCATCATTCCCACTTCTGTCTCAAGAGCTTTAAGTGCTCCCAGCTAAGCCATTTTAGCCTCTGACCCCAGTGGATTTTCTGGGCATCAGCAATTCCCCAGATTGGAAGTATAATAGCTACCAGCGGGAGTGTTTCAAGTGAAATCAAGAGCAGAGACATGACTACATTGTAAGATGTCTCATGATAAACCACATCTGTCTTATTTGTTATGATATCTTCATACCTGGGACAGTGCCCAGCATATCCCAGATTCTTGTACACAAGTATGAAACAAATAACCTATCAGCCAATCCATGGCATTTATCTCAATCCTTCTCCTATTCAACCCTACAAATTAGTACATAAGTCTCTCATGGGCAACACTCCATGCTAAATACTGTGGAAGATGGAGGAATGAGAGACACAAAGTTCCTGACCTAAGGCATTTGCAGTGCAAGAAGAAAGTTATATGTCTGTACAACTACATTCAGTGGAAGTAAGGATTGTTCTGACACCAGATTGGCTGGAGACATTCCAACTATTGTCTCATATGAGTTGCACAGTAACCCTACAAGTTTGACAGCTAATGCAAATGAGTGATTTCTAAACTGGGGTAAAGAACTAGATTATCCTCCATAAAATTTTTTGCAAGAGACAATATTTGATCTGGCTAATTTTAGTAGGTGAAGAAGGCAAAGGGCTTTTCAGGCTAAGGAAGCAATATGAGAAAACACAACTAGGCTGAAATTGTCTATCATGTGCCAGGACCAGGGCCCGGTTTGTTGAGTCTAGAGCTTCAGGTGCATGGAGAAGGAGATGGAGACATA
Organism: Pipistrellus hanaki; assembly: GCF_964339955.1. Lineage (NCBI taxonomy): Eukaryota > Metazoa > Chordata > Mammalia > Chiroptera > Vespertilionidae > Pipistrellus > Pipistrellus hanaki. The sequence continues at coordinate 41,124,068 of NC_140516.1, read as the reverse complement.
GACTGAGGTCAGATGATGATGGTTTTAAATAAGAGCTGTGCAAACTTTCTATTGTTGCTGTAATAGATTACTACACATGTAGTGGCTTAAAGTGACACAAATGTATTATCTCACAGTCTTGGAGACTACAAGCTCAAATGACTGTCGTTGGCTAAAATCAAGGTGTCACAGGGCTATATCCCTACTTCCCTTATGGAAGCTCTTGGGGAGAATCTGTCTCCTTGCCTCTTTCAGCTTCTGGAGCCTGTACACATTCTGTGGCCTGGGGCCACCTTCCATCTTCAAAGCCAGTGGCTAGTTGAATCTACTTCACATCACATTACTCTGACTCAGACTTCTGCATCCTTCTTCCCCATTTAAGAATCCTTCTGATTATATTGGGTCCACCCTGATAATCACTTTATCTTAAACTCAGCCATCTGCTATCTTAATTTCCCTTTGCCATGTAACCTATTCACAGGTTCTAGGAATTAGGGCATCGGCATCTTTGGGAGCCACTACTCTGCCTACCACAGCAGGTTAGAGTTCCAACTATACTCAGTAAATAGCAGGGAGGTGTCTAGAGTGCTTCAGCAGCTGAATGATCCATTGGCACCAGCATTTTGGAAACAAAACTATGTGGAGCAGTGGTCACCAACCTTTCGGACCTCACGGGCCACCAATGGTCTGTGGGACCAACAGTTGATGGCTGCTGATCTGGAACATGAAAGGTGAATCAGTGAAGATAAAGAGCAGGGAGACTTGGGAGAAGGATATTGCAAACATAAGAAATAAAAGGTCTGAATTGAGGCTATGGCAGTGGAAAAGGAAAGAAGGGAAAAATTATGAAAGTTGGTATTAAAAGCCACAATTGGGCATCATAGAAAAGAACGGGGTCAAAAGTATCTCCAAGATTTTCAGGAAGTTAGTGTGCTTCATTGTATTTCCCAGGCCTGGGCTTGAAATTAGCTCTAACACTTAAGGGAAAACCATCTTATGTTCCCATGTCCTCACCCTCATTGCATGTCCCTGGTTGGTTGGATGAATTTCCAACTTATTTCCCTGAATCTGTGCATCCTCCCTTTCATGGAAATGTGCTCCTGGGAAAACTGTCCCTCTGCCCCACCTTTCTCTTGCCCATCTGCCTAGAGGACTAATGGACATGTTTTTCACTACCAGCCCAACTGCCTCAGATGAACTGGCAGTCTCCTTCCTTAGATGAACATTTCTTGTCCTCACTCACAGGTCTGGCCACCTCTTGGGCTCCTTTCACAAGCTGCTTGCCTGGAGCTCACTTGTGAATTACCCAGATTTCCATTTTTTTTTTTTTTTTTTTCATGAACTGGCTTTGTTCTAGGTCTTGGCCAGAATGGCAGAGAATCAGGCCATGACAGCCACATCCCAAGACATGACAGATGAAGTGCTGCCCCATTTCTGTGGTGGGAAGTGGGGAGGGACTATAGATTTTAATCTGTTCAAGCTCTTGATCAGAACTCCAGAGGCCTGTACCATCTATCACAGGCAAAGGGCCATCCATTCAAGCCAAAGCGTGCTCGTAAATCCCAGACATTAGAGATGGAAAATATTTAGGGTGTAATCAGGGCTGTGCCAGACCCGGAGAAGAATTGCTCCCCTCCTGTCTTTTGCAATGGGCAGCATTCCTCTCGCAGCCACACCAATATTTCCAGCAGCAAGTTATCTGGATTGCCTAAAATAACACAAGCCTGGCTTTTGTCTCCATATAACTCCTTGGAAAGGAACAGAAACTCCCGGGGCTGATGGTGGATGATTTAAGAGCCCTCTCCTGTGTAACCTAAGACATAATAACAAAGAACACATAATTTATTTGTATTGATTCGCCAGCACACATTTGATCATATCTCCTTGTCCTTCCTTTTGCTAAGAATCCATGGCCAGAGTCCTGAAAAATGGATCTTTTGCAAAATGCCTCTGTAAAAAAAAAAAAAAAAAAAAAAAAAAAAAAAAAAAAAAATCAGTCTCTCAGATATCTTGGCTATAAGCCAAGGAGACCATGCTAGGGAGACTTGCCAAGGAAAGGGGGACAGGGATCTGGCAGTCCTGCCTATGTGTCGACCGTGGACTAAACCATCTCCCTCCACAACGTGAAGTCGCCAAGGTGTGCATCGTAATTAAAGCCTCCATTCTGAGACAGGGACTATCAGGCAGAAACAGAAACTGGGTAGGGGTCAGATTCCTGTCCTGGAGGAATGAGAGGTACAGAGGAGCTGTTCAAGTTCTGAGACAAAGAGAAGAAATTTTTTTAAATGAGCAGAAACAAGTTTGTACCTCACTCTAGACTAAGGTGGCATAAAAATGCCTAGGTTAATAGCACTGCTTCCATTTAACCTTACTTTAAGGTTACTGTAGTCAAATAATCTTGTACTGAGCATCTACTGTGTACTTGACTCTGCTCCAGAAGCCAGAGTGAGTTAAACATAGATCTTCTCTCCAGAGACTTTCAATCTAACAGGAGGAAAACAGGTAAGTAGGCAAATGTCTTACTTAATGTGATTTCTGTGCTAACAAGGGTACTTACGGCACTCACTGAAGGATGTTTGACCCTTATGATTCCATAGTGTGGTGGCTCCTTTCACTCCAGAATAGAACAGAAAGCCAGGGGGAAAATAGAGAGAAATGGCTTTGCATTTTGACAAGCCCGATCAATTCCTGCTGCTGCCACATCTCAGGGGAACATCATGGGACACAGCAATGTCAAGACAAATGGCTTCCTTGTAGGTGTCCACTAAACACACTCAATATCAGGTCTAACATCCCTGACTCCACCCACACATTGTATAATGGCACCCAGTCAAAATCCTTGGCCTACAGAATCCATGAACATAATAGAGTGCTTTTCTTTTGTACCACTAGTTTTGGGGTGGTTTTTTATGCTAAAAATACACATCAAACACATGCAACATTTAATGTTTACAGTCATTATGCATGTGGAATTTTTTTCTAATAAATTATGTAGACCTGATCTCCATAGATAGAATATAAAATGGAGGATACAATTTAAGAACCTAGTAGACATCTTCCCACAGGTATGCTATATCCTACATTCCCAAAAGAGTGTTCATCACCCCTCACACCTCCAACCTCCCTTTTTGGAATGCTGCATCTCAAAGAGGACCCAACTATCCATGCAGTGGCCAAGCTAAATATCCAGGAATCCTCCTCATACCATATGCAAACCCATCCTGTTATTCTGCCCCTGATTTTACCTCACCCTTCTGTGCATCCTCACCCCTCCTTCTCAAGTTTAAATTCTCATCCTCTTCCATGGGCCGTATTGCATCTGTCACCTAATTGGTCTTCCTGCATCTAGTCACACAAGCTCTGTTCTGCAAGGTGCCAGGTTGTCTTCCTCATATCCAAATATGCTCACATCATTCCTCAAAATCCTCAATGACCCCCTATGGCCTATAGAGTAAAATCAAAAGTGAAAGGCAAGGTATAAAGTCCTTTTCAGCCTGGCCCTTACCTTGGTCTCCATTCTCATGTCCTGTCAGAAGCTTTTCAATCTGGGGTTCTACTTTCTGGCCTACTCATCCAAATCACAGAACAGGGAAACAATTTAAATGAATTCTTTCAATTCTCACCAAAACCAAGATATTCTTAATCAATCTCTATTTCTCTCTCCTCTTGCCCACTCACTCAATATTCTTATAAAGCCCTTTCTAGAGTCTAGAGCTGTATTCTCCAATGCCATTGTCAATAGCTACGCATGGTTATTTAAATAAGAAAAATTAATAATTCAGTTTCTCAGCCACATTGCACGTACTCAACCATCACATCAGCCCCCAGCTATTTTCTCACCTAAAATGCAGATCCTACATCTCCATTGCTGCTGTAGTGGAGAGCTAGGTTCTTTGTGCTGCCCAGGACCAATGCCTTCTTATTCTGTGCACAGTGACCCTTTGAGGAACCACTTCTCCCCGTGATGAGCCATGTGGCATTGACAATGACATCTACCTTCAGCTTGAGGGCAGCCTCTATTGGCCTAAGTCAATCATCCACCCCCATGACACTGTGACTGGTTCAGGAAAAAAACATGTTGCTCAACTAGACCCAATGAGACCCTAGATGAGACTTGCTGGGGCCTCTGGGAAAGAAAAGCATCCTCTTTGTTCCTCAAGGAACACAGAAGACCCACTTCTCCTCAAAATGAAACAAAGATGTGAGTCCCATAATGCCTATCCTAAAGGGAGAGCCTAATGTGGCGAAAGGATCACAATGTGGAACTTGAAAATGAAGCCAACACGGCACAAGGCAGAGTAGAAAGACTAAAGGAAACTAAGTCTTTGGTGATATCACTTGAGTTGTTGGATCAACCTGACCTGAAGCTATTAACCTCTAGTGTTTCATGTAAAATTAGCCAATAAATCCTCCTTTTTGTTCCAGCTTATTCATGCTCTTAACTGTTACACTTGAAGTACTCCTCTTGTTCTTTAAGGCTCAGATCAAAGTTACCTCCTCCACAAAGCCTACCCTAATCCTCCAGACAGTTTCTATCACTTTTTCTACATGACTCTTGACTCATCCTAAAAGTATATATAACAATTCTCATTGCATTGTGATATTCATATTTTACCTTCTTACTATACTATGAGATGTGAGAGCAAGTTTTGAGCCTCTTCATTTATGTTACAAATAAACATACATAACCTTATATAATTAAACATGTATATAATAAATAGTAGCCGGTTGGTAAATTTCAATAAATAATAATGGTATTAGGAATAAAAGTTCACATTTAAACCCATTATCTCATTTTAATTTCACAATAATCCCATGAAATGTGACTATCATTATTCCCATTTCTTTCAGCGATGAGTTGGAGTCTTGGAGAGATTAAGTAATTGAGTAAAGTCCCACAATACATAATATATAAATGGCAGCATCTAGATATTCTTCCTCTAAAAAAACTCTGGCTGTTCCCTCCCAATGCTTTATAGTCTGCCTCCTTCCTAATTAAGGTGTCAATTAACTCAGCAATTCCAGCATCTCTGAAGTTCCCATGGCATCCTGGTACACACTAGAACCTCCCCTGGAACTTCCTCAGGCTAAGTGCAAAGTAAACTCAACAAATCCTCAAGACAGAATCAAGACTCAACCTCAAGCCAACTCTTCATTCTAAGGAAGAGGTTAAGGAAGATACACAAAACTACAAGTCTAGTTTCAGACTTGTAGTGTGAACTTGAGGTTGTGTGTACAACTTCAGCTCTTTGGGACTGAGGACCAGGACACTTCTATATGTAGTCCCCCATGCCTCTCCATTCTCCTGACACTATGCTTCCACCCCCACATTTGGAGTCACACTCCACCTTGTTTCTTTCTCCAGGCTTTACAGGCAGAGATGCCTGAAAGAACAGGTAGTTTATACATGAAGAAACGCAAAGCAAATGCCTTCATTTCTGAAATGCTAGGGTGCCATTTGAATTAGCGGAAATTAATTCGGGCTTGATGAAGTGTACAGATATTCTAAAGACACGGGTATCCTCTTTCCCTCCTGGGAACACTGTTTGCTGGAGCGTGCTGGCAGAATGACAAAGCTATTTATGCCCATTAACCTGCTAATTCCACTTTGGGTAATATACTTAGATTCCAAGGAAATCATTCAAAAGTAAAAAAGAAAAAGGCTATTCGTATGGAAATGTTCATAACACTGCCATCCCTCAGAGGGAGAAAAAAGCAAACAAACCATCTAAATACCCAATAGTATGAACATATTCAAGCAATTAATAGCTTATTCTATGACGGATTCCGTATTGTTGCTACAAACTGAAAACTGAAAGGGCAGAGTCTGTAGGAATTCAGGGGGAAATATAGACACATACTGAAGTTACAAATTAGAGCAAAATGTACGCTCATGCTTAACATAGCTACTTGTAAATATGTATACTCATTGATAAACCAGTGTTTCATATTAATGAGGTCATATCCTATAAAGTTATATGCATAATGAAAATTTGCTTCTGTTTTATGTATTGAGCCCTACCTTAAAAAAAATTGGTGTCTATAGTATTTAATATGGAACTGTGGGATTACAAATATATTCCCTTTTATCTGTGGCCATAAATGACCACCAAGAACATATTTGCAAACAAATATTTAGGATATGATGAATCTACTTTGTATCTCAACTTCAAATTTTTGTTTATGTATATTTCAATGTGTCTAAGAATGTTGTGTTCCCACATCCCCAGTGACTGACTTCTGAGCTGCTCCTCTCTACCAGGCTTTGCTGTTATGTGTCAGCTCTTGGGGTTGAGCTGACATATCCCTCTTCTGGTAAGACCTTTGTCTTTCCTGCCTCCCCCTGCAGAATGCAAGCTTTTGGAGAGTAAGAATTGTGTTTTCCTTCTACATCCAAGTCCATCTGCAGAGAGTATCTATGAAGTTCTTATTCATACAGTGTGGGGTTCAATTAGGATTTAATGATGAAGAGAATTAGAAAAGAATCATTATCAACTATATTTACAAGATATAATAATGCTGGGAGGCTTAAAAATGGGAGCTGTGGCAAATAATTAACTTGTGTTTTACTTTGGCAAATGCCTTAAAGCAAATTAAAGGCCCTCCATATCCATTATTAAGTAGTGTGCAGTAAGTCCTAGTGAGAAAGATAAATTAAACCTGGCCCTGCCCCTTCCCCAGTATATCTCACCTTTAGTGAGTTAGATACATGAACACTCAATAATAAGGTACAAAGTCCTTGATGGAGGTTAACCTGAGGCACTATCAGGGAACAAAGGTTACCAGGGTGGGCTTCTAGGAAGAAGAGTGATACCTTAGTTGAATCCTAAAGTATGAATAAGAGCTTTCCAGCACTGGCCAGGGTGGTTCATTTGGATGGAGCATTGTCCCATGCACCAAAGGGTTGTGGGATTGATTCCTGGTCAAGGCACATACCCAGATTATAGGTCCAATCCCTGGTCAGAGTACATACAAGAGGCAACCCATCAATGTTGCTCTCTCACATCAATGTTGCTCTCTCACATCAGAAGCAAGTAGATCTCAAACACAGGGCTTGAGTAAGGGGCAGGGAGTTGCTGAAAGCCTGGCTTAAGGAGAGGTGCTCAGTTACTCAGGGTGGAGTGTGTCCTTGGAATGGAAGGGGGGCAGGAAGATAGGAGAGAAGGAGCACAGAAAAGACCAAGGCACGTCACCGCTGGCAGGGAGAGAGGGAGGCAGCGAGGCAGCTATCTGAACACTATCTCCAACGTCACAGGAGAGTGGATTTCACTCCCCCCCCCCCCCCCCCCGCCCCACATGCCTGGAGACTCAAAGCCCCAGCACTCCCACAGCAGTGAGTGACTAGTGACTTGGAAGCTATTCAGATGAGATATTCTTGTGGAGTGTTAGGTGATTAAGAGAAAGATCACATACCAATTTCTACTTGCTAAGTTGCAAAGTTATTCTAAAATAGAATTGGGGGGAGGGCTTGACTTTTCCTAAATTACTCATAGAAACCAAAGAAAGAAGAAAAGACTCTCCCAAACAGAATTTGTCAGGGAGAGAATTTTTTTTCCTGCCTAACAAAACAGCGTTTAGAATTTCCAGAATATTCACAATGCAAAATGAAAATGATCATATATTTTTCTTAACAAACCCGTGAAAACATTGTTGTCCTGGTTACTAGCTGTGTTTCATGGCAGAAATGGATTCTTTTTCTTTCATGTCATTCTTGTCAGCCCAGAGCATCTTCAGTGGCATCTTCTCACTGGGACCATCAGTTCCGGCCAGGAAGACAGCCCCAGGGGTACAGGAAAGACCAATGTCACCAACCTCAAAGAGAGGAAAGCCTCCCTGCTCCAGGGATGTGAAATGTGCTCATATGAAGCCCCTTCTATGTTCCAGCCACTGAGCAGAGTGTGTATATTAATAAATATTGCCCAAACCGGTTTGGCTCAGTTGGTAGAGCATTGGTCTGAGGACTGAAAGGTCCCGGATTAGATTCCGGTCAGGGGCATGTACGTTGGTTACGGGCACATCCCCGGTAGCGGGTGTATTCCTGTAGCGGGTGTGCAAGAGGCAGCTGGTCGATGTTTCTCTCTCATCGACGTTTCTAGCTCTCTAACTCTCTCCCTTCCTCTCTGTAAAAAATCAATAAAATATATATTTAAAAATAAATAAATAAATAAATAAATATTAATACACAAAATATGTGGTCCCTGTCCTTATAGAGCATGAAATCTAAGAGTAGGGATGAGACTTGTAACCTAGACCAAGAAATTAATAGAGAGATATAGATAGATATAGATATAGATATAGATATAGATATAGATATAGATATAGATATAGATATAGATATAGATATAGATAGATTGCAATGGAGGTCTCTGAATTAGAGAATGGTAAAGGGGATATCATTCACATCTGGAGGTCAGAAATGCCCTTTCTAAGTGGTGAGCAGATGGTGAGAAGAGCAGAAGGAAAAGCATTGCGCTCACAGGGAACAGTAGTGGTAAAGGCCCTACAGCTGAAAAGATCTTGGCTCATTTAAGAAGCTAAAAGTAAGTCAGCGAAGCTGGAGGGCAGGGCAGCTGATAAATGTGAGATGACCTGATCTGGCATGCCTTGGAGCCCTCCCAGGGCCCCTCAGCCTGGCCTGTGCCCTCTCACAATCTGGGACCCTGTGGGGGATGTCGGAGAGCCAGTTTCAGCCTGATCTCGCAGGCCAGGCTGAGGGACCCTACTGGTGCATGAATTTGTGCACTGGACCTCTAGTTACTTATAATAGCAAACTACCAAGACAGCATAAATACCCAACAACAGAGAAATGGTAAATTAAATTGTGGTACTTCCATTTAATGAATTAAAGGTAAAATTATGTTGTGTCAAATGCAATCTATAAAACAGTAAAAAATACTAACAAGTATTTGAAAAAATATATGTGTGTATATTCTGTATAATGACAATGTTAAACAAAAAAGTTTATACAAAATAATAACCTTTCAATAAAATAAATGTCCAAGTGTGTTGACATGATTTATCAGTGAATGATAGGTGGTTTATATTTCCCTCCTTATATATTTTCAGATTTTCTAATTTCTGACAATAGATATTCCTATATATCTTATAATCAGAAAAAAAAAGTTATAAAAATACAGTTGAAAGGCCTTTATTTCTGCTTTAAAAATCTCATAACCTTCATTTCATCTCCAGATGATTCAGTGGTGGTTAAATTTTAACATTCAAGCTGGCATATGTCTCTGCTTAGAGAGAACGTGCTTTCTGTCTGAAGCATGTTCAGAAATAGCCCAACCCACTGTGGGTGACACATTTCCTGCACACCTACAGGAAGCAGCTGTGTCCCAGGGGCTGAAGCTCAGTGACAGTTACATCAGAAGGTCAGGCAAAGGACACTGGGTACAGTCTGGGACATGCAGGCTAGGTTCACCTTCACCACTAACAGCTACATGATTTTTCTTAACCTCAGTGCTGGGACCACACTCTACTCGTGTCTGTAGCCGCAGCAACTGGCAGAGTGGCTAGCCCACCCAACCACCAAGTAATGCTTGTTCAAGGAAGATGGGCGAGACATGAGTAGAAGCTGGGAGATGAAGGAGTAAAGATGTGCTCTGAAACCATGTCATCCTGCTTTCTTGGAGAACACATGGGGTCAATTGCCTGAAGCAATGGCCCCCAAATGCCACACACCTCTATGCCTACATATCTTTCCAGGTGTGACTTGCAGCTTCTTCCCACAAGAGTCACATACCCCAGCCTTGGAGTCTGTATTGGCTCTTGTCTTGCTTTGCCCCATGTAATGTGAGACTGGATCCAGGCCTCCAGACACCATCTACCCACCTGAAATTCCAGACACCACCTACCCAACATTTCCTACCTCTTGTTTTAGAACCCCACCTAACCACCGGCAAAGCAATCCTAGGCTATGCTGTGAAATGGGACATGTGGCAGGCACCCTGCTGATTTGTGTGTGACAGCAGATGCAGGAGGAAGCCCAGCTAAGACCACAACAGCCAACCAGCTGAGAGCTCAGACCAAATTTCTGACTCTCAGAACCCTAAAAACCAAATATGTGTTTTTTTAAGCCACTACATTTGGAGAAGTAAATGGCAAATGAGCTTTTATTTCAGCTTTTAAATCTGTATATCGCAAAGGTATCTAAAACTCAGCAGACTTAAAAGTAAACTCATGTTCTCCCTCTCAAGACCTCTAGTGTTTTGTGAATGGCATGATTATCCTTCTCATTGCATATGACAGAAATCTAGGAATGTTCCTCAAATTCTCCCTTGTCCTTCCCTACATTTTCCTCTATTTAATGCATCAAGTTCTGTCGAATTACCACCTAAGTAGTTCTCATATCCATTTATTCCTCTGATTTATCACTAATACTTTTCTAGGTTACCAGCAATCCACTTTTGCTGTGTGACCTTTGACAAGTTACTTTACTTGCTGAGAATCTGGTACCTGGACTGTAAAATGGAGATAATTCTGGTACCTACTTTACAGAGTCATTGAGTGCATTAAATAAGATAACACACCTAAAGTGCTCAATAGAAGACCTGGAACAGATTAAGCACTCAGTCCTTGTTTGTTTATTTTCTGTAATAAAATGGCACATAGTACCCATTTATGGTTGGCCCCAATATTATCTACTAACAGTTCCAGCATCTCATTGACATGGAGGCAATAGTAAACTGCCTTCACCCAATGCTTCATTCTCTCTCTTGCCTCTAGGCCCTGGCACATGCTTTTTATTTTATCTGAAATATGCTATTTTATTTCACCTACCCATTATAGGTGAACTCCTATCCATCCTTCAAAGCCCAAGTCATATTTTTACCTCCATATTTTCACCTTTTCTTGAGCCTTCTATAAAGAGTTTACACACACACTCTCTCTCATAGGTCCCTCTTTTATGCTATCTCTGTGCTCTATACATACTCCTACTGAATTGCACCTTATTATAACATTCATTTATATCCATCCTACTTTACTGTTAAGCTAGTTGAAGACACAGGCCATGTCTATACACCCCAGCACATAAAATAGTGCTCAGTACAAGTATGTGCTAAGTAAATGCTCTGTGAATGGATAAATAAATGAAGATGTACTATTGCATTCTCCCCCTCCTCACAAAAGCAGAACGTGCCCTGAATCAACAGAACCAACATCTTCTTCGGGAGCCTTAGCTCTTTCAGCACTAAAGTAACTGGCACCCATGTGGAAAATATTTGCTGTCACTCCCCTACCCAGATTCCTAATTCTAGTTCAAAGCCAAGTGTCTGTCCCCCGCCGAGGCAGCCCACAGCTTTACTGCAAATGTTTCACTCGGCTCTCTTCGGTGCATAACCTTAGCTATATTACTAGTATTTACCACCATGAACACCATAATATGTATTTAAATATGCTGTAAAGGTCAGACAACTGAGCTATACCCCTTCCTGAGAATCCATTTCACACCATGCCAGAGACAGCCTCCCGGCACTCACTCAAACCCAGATGTGAAGGTAAATGATGAGGCCTGTTTCTCTGGTGTGAGGACGACCTCCTCATGCATCATATTCTATTGAATAATAGCTATAAATCCATCTGTTACCAGCTGGGAGAGCAGCGAGTGTTGGAAGCCAGGGAACGATTTTAACTTCGGAGCTGTCACCCTCATACTCAGAAAGTTCAACTATAAAAATCAACCTCAAGTTCAAGGAAAAAAGAAAAAGAAAAGGATGAAGAAACACTTGGAAGGCAGACACTGCTTCACTGCTTCCCCACAGCCAACAACCTGAGATTTTCCAAACATGTGCCTCTTCTCTAGTTTTGTTATCTCTTTTTTTTCTGGCCCTGAAGGCTTTAGCTCAGGTCTTTTAAATTTAGAGGCTCTGAGAACTCTTAGAGAAAATGATTGGGTGAGATGCTCTCCACGCAGAAACATACATTTAACATAAACTTTCCCACTCAACATCAGGATGCTCATAAATTCCCTAAATCCTCTTCATGAACCAAGGCACCAAGAAAATAATTTTTCCTGCATTATCTCTCAGCTGAGACTGAAATACACACACACACACACACACTGTACAGGGAATTTAATGAACAGATTATTAGGAAGAGAGAGTTTCTTAAGAGCACCAGTCCAGACATGTTAAAAGTGCCACATGGGGTAAATATCCTAAGAGATTTTGCCAGAGGCCTTCAGAATGCAAGATGACAAAGTTGTTTGGAGCTGTGAGCTCTATGGAAGGTAGCTCTTGCCCCAAAGCTCCTGGGAGTTTTCCAGCATTTTTCATTACCCAAAGTGGAGAAACCTAAACTAGTCTCAATAGCTTAGAGCAAATCCTGCTTTAGTGAACACCCTTCAGTTCTCTTCCAAATTTTTTCATTCTGAAAACCATAGAACACCAAAGACAATTTGGGGAAGACAAAAAATAGGTCATCTATAATCACCTCACCACTTACACTGTTTCTATCTTTACGATTCCTTTCTTGTTGGATAAAATGTAGACCTTTGCATAGATGTGATCAAGTACATACATATATCTTAGTTATTTACACCCAATTTATCATGAGTGTATTTCTATTTTTCCATAAGGTCTTCATAATGATTATTATTGTGATCAGAAAACATATCTTATTATGTTTTCTTTTTTTTAAATGTGCTGGTTTGTGTGTTGTTGTTTTTTTGTTTGTTTGTTTTTGTTTTTGTTTTTTTTCATGCAGGTACCATCTTTTATTTTGCACAAGTGCTTAGGATAAATTCCAAGGTGTGGTGCCCTAGCTGGTTTGGCTCAATGGATAGAGCATTGGTCTGCAGACTAAAAGGTCCCCAGTTTGATTTCATTCAAGGGCACATGCCCGAGTTGTGGGCTCAATCCTCAGTGAGGGACATGCAGGAGGCAGTCAATCAATGATTCTCTATCATCATTGATGTTTCTCTCTCTCTTCCTCTTCTTTCTCTCTCCCTCTCCCTTCCTCTATGAAATCAATATATATCCTATATAATAAAAGTCTAATATGCTAAGTGTCCAGTCATCCAGTTGTCAGTTCAACCCATCAAATGTGATATGCTAATGATATGTTAAGGCTGCTCAGCCTCTTGCTATGACATGCACTGACCCCCAGGGGGCAGACGTTCAGTGCATTCCCACAGGGGGAGTGCTGCTCAGCCAGAAGCCGGGCTCAAGGCTGGTGAGTGCAGCAGTGGTGGTGGCCAGAGCCTCTCCCGACTGTGCAGCAGTGCTAAGGATGTTCGACTGATGGCTTAGGCTCACTCCTGGACATCCCCTGAGGGCTCTTGGACTGTGAGAGGGCACAAGCCAGGCTGAAGAACCTTCCCAAGTGCACGAATTTCATGCACTTGGCCTCTAATAATGTTTAAATATATATAAATATATATTTTAAAAGTCCAAGGTGTAGTAATACTTAGTCCAGTAAAGCAGCTTTGGGTACAATCTTCAGATGGCTTTTCACAGCAGATGCTGTGATTTACTGCAATACCAGCCTGATAATTCCAGTTCTGCCCCAACGGCAGAGGGTTTTAGAGCTTAAAGCATCACTAGTCACATTCAGATTGGATGCTGTTATTCTTGATGCCACTCTCCATAATCCTAGAATATCACCTGTAACTAGACTCCCAACCTCTCCATGCCTAGACTTACCCTCTGGACACACAAGAAATTAACTCAGAGGAGACAAAAAGTTCAGCTGGCAGAATGATCTTGTATGGACAGCTATTCATGAATATCCTGTTTCGAATCCTGCCTCTCTAATAATTACTAGCTGTGTGATCTTAGGAAAGACACTTGGCTTCTCTGAGCCTCAGTTTCTTCATCTGGAAGCTAAGCATAGCTAACTTAACTTACAGAAAGTTACAAAGTGACCAAATATTAATCTGAAAAAGTTCATAACTTTTTCCCACTTCTTTCTATGAGCCTTAAAATGCAGACTGGGGTAATTTGTGCAAAGATAGCAGGGGAACTGATATCATGATTTAAAAATAAAGAACTGAGATTTACTCATGAACAAGAGTGGGGGATGATAAATGGCAGAAGGAACAGAAGGAAGGGAAAGCTTAGTGGGAGGGTAAAGAGTGGGGGTGTGAAGACAGGAGCCCTGGACCACAAACCGAAGAGGAAAACCATGAGGAGGTTAGAGAGTGAGAGTAATCAGTGCACTTGTTAGAATCAAAGGAGATGCTCCATGGAAAAGGCTGTGGGAACTGAAAAGCATTAAGCAGTTTCAATCTACCATCTCTATACTAACATCACCCTTCATTCCAATAAGACAAAGAACTGGATGGAGGTACACAGAGACTGACATTTCAAATGAATTCCTCAGGGTTGAATGGCATCCCAATGACTCAACTGTTCTTTCCCTGGATTGTGAAACAGGGCTCCATGGGGAAGATCTTTGAGGCAGCAGTAAATTTAGTCAAGGAGAAAGATCTTGAACCCTGGAGGAGGCAAAGGGCCCTCCAAGGAAGAGCCGGAGGAGAAAAGAATCAGGAAAATAGCACCATCTTTCATGAGAATCCAGAAGCAAATGTGGGATCACTCACCTGCAGTCAGAGCTGGAGTGAGTGAATGAGCCTGGGACTCACACTGGAACATTAAGTGCTTTCCTTATAAACAGCAACCCACAGACCCCCAGAAATGGAGGTGATAAGGTAGAAGAAAAAAAAGTGCCAGTAATAGAAATACAGGGGATTATAGAAAGTGCTTACTTTGGTAGTTTTCAAAAATATTTTAGCCCAGGAAGTCTTTCTTTAAAGGAAACCCAATGCATAAGACAAATAAAATGACAAGTAAAATTTAGGTGAGCTTCATGAGTTAAGGTTTGGAGCCTAAATATTCAGAATAGAATCTCCATTCCCTACAGACAGAATCTGAGGAACCCTAAGGGAACTGACAGCAGAATGAGGGGGGCACTGACTTAATAAGGGGTGGGTTCTGTGACAAAGACTACCAACGCTATTATACACACACCCCTTCTTCCCTTTAGAACTGGAAACACTCTCACCTCATTTCAGTCTCTATCCAGCTAAACATATTCATTTCCTTTGCAAGTATAAGTGATCAAAAGACTAAGATTTTTGCCATTGGAACATAAGTGGACGTGATATATGCAAATGTGGGGTCACTGCCATAAAAAGCAGCATGGAGGTGACAATGGCTAGCTTCATCCACGTGGAAAGGACAAAATTAGAGGCTAGTGGAGCAACAAGATGGAAGAAGCCTGGGTCTCTGGATGACATTGTGGAGCAAAGCCACTTCCCCTCCCTGGGCCACACACCTGCACCTGGACTTGGGAGGGGAAGAAATTTCCATCTTGTTGGAGCCTTGGTGCTCTGGCTGTCATGGTAACAGACACTCTGCATCCTAACCAATCAGGTGTAGAGGAGGGAAAGAGAAAGAGTGGAAAAACTCAATTTGGTGTCTCCCTCCCAAGATCTTTTCTAAGTACATACCTTTTGGCTACAACACCAGAATAGTAACCACTTTGACCTTCAACATTTTTCTTAGCTTTGGAAGGTAACAGAATCTGTTTTTGAAGAAAAGGGATTCTGTAGGTGCTCAGTAGGTCCCAAGTAGATCCAGGAACCAGACCATGACAACATGGAGTTCCTTCCCCTCTTTGCTTTTGCTCCATTTGGGCCTCAGAGCTAGAAGGAGGATTTCAGGGTCCTACATATTCTCCATACTCCCAGCACTGCTACTTCCAGGCTATTCCCAGAATAAGCCTATTGTTTCCTGGGGGAACCCACAACCTAGTACCTTGTTCTTTAAATCCCAGACAGATTGATCAGCTCAGCCTGAAAAGTGCTATCTCAATTCCAAGAACTATTTCAAGAAGTTTCAAAACAACTGTGTATAAACTCTACACAGTAGATCTCTATTGTGGCTAATTTTTCAGTGTGTGGGCTCTTCTATTTTCTCATGTTGGATCATTCCATTGTCCAGAATATCCAGAATAAGGAGATTTTAGGTCCTCCATGCCCATCATCTGACAGGCTCACTAGTTCTTGGCTTTAGGGCTCCGGATTCTCTGTGAAACCTTTGTTAAATACTAGGTCATTACTAAGAATGATGATGTTGAGGTGTTTAAGAGAAATTTAATGCCTCAGAATATAAAAGCTATTCTAATCACTACAGCTAATTACCATGAAGAATGACTCACCAAAATATTTTAAATGTCTTAAAATATAATAAAAAGAAAAGAGATAATGTGAGCAATTGCTTAGTGAGCTGGCAATGGGAAATAGATCTCAGAGAATACAATTCCCATTTTAGCATCAAAGAAGCCAGGATCTTTCAAAATCATTGTAAGTTCTATTCTTGTCAGTGTTTAAACTTAAGACTTTCAGAAGTGGTAAAACTTTGGAATTTTTTAACGAGATCTGAAGCTTGCCCTTGCTGCACACTACAATGACACTGTACACCTTTACATATCTGTACATTCACGAATAATGTTGGTGTTAGAAATAAATTCATTCCTAGATGTTTGAGTTCCTCCTTTCAGGCTCTGCTTCAGAACGTACATGCCCAGATGAAAGTCCTAAGATGTAAAAATTATGTTTGCAACAGATTTGTATCTTACCCTCAAAGATTCCATTTGCACTGCACGGCAAGGACATGTGCCTTGACCAGGAATCAAACTGTGACCTCCTGGTTCATAGGTTGGCACTAAACCACTGAGCCACATTGGCTGGGCAACTGAAGTGCTTTTTGAAACTAGTGGCATAAGGGGAGGACTCTCCCAACCACCAGGGGAACCAGGAGATATAAGCTCAGCTGCATCCTAGGCCTGACTTAGTCTAACCCAAAAGTGCATATTTGATTTTGTTTTGGTGTCATACATTCAGTAGGCTTCGACAAAGTATAATGACACGTATCCACCATGATAGTATCTTACAGAATCCTCTCATTGCCCTAAACATCCTCTGTACTTTACCTATTACATTCCCTCAACCCATGGCAACCACTGAGCTTTTCACTGTCTCCATGCTTTTGCCTTTCCCAAAATGTCATACATGCAATGTAGCCTTTTCAGATTGGTTTATTTCACTTAGAAATATGCATGTGAGGTTCTTCCATGTCTTTTCACAGGTTGGTAGCTCACTTCCTTTGAAAGTGAAATACTATTCCATTGTCTGGCTATGCCATGGGTTGTTTATTCATTCACCTACTACAGGACATCTTGGTTGCTTCCTTCCGAGTTTTACTAATTACAAATAAAGCTGCTATAAACATCCGGGCACAGGAATTTTGTGTGGCATATGTTTTTAACACATTTGGTAAAACACCAAGGAGGGTGATTGATGGAGATATGCTGAGATTATGTTTATTTTGGTTTTTAAGGAAACTGCCAAGTTAACTTCCAAGTGTACCATTTTGCATTCCCAGCAGCAATAGAGTTTCTGTTTTTCCACACCCTCGCCAGCATGTGTTGTTGTCCGCGTTTTAGATTATTGCCATTCTAAGAGGCGTGTAATGGTATCAAAGTTGCATTTTTCTAAAGAGCTTCCCTGTGGTTCTCATGCAGATAATTCAAGGTTGGGGAAAATATGGCACTTATAAAAAAAAAAAAAAAAAAAAAAAAAAAAAAAGAGGTCTTTACCACTAGCTTGCAATTTCTCACATGAGGGTTACAATGGCTGATACTCACCTGATATTCACTGATATAGCCACAGCAGCTAAAATATTGACATACTTGTAGGCCTTTTAGTATAACATTATTATGCAAGCTCCCCATGTGTCCAAACACCTTTCAAGTACTGCCAGACCTGCTGTCTAGGCCTCCCTGCCTTTCTCGTGGCCTGTGCCAAAGAGCTAAGGCTTGGCACTGGGAGAACCTCTGGAATCCTGCTCCAGTGACAGCCAGGTCCTTTCTGATTGGACAGAACCCAGGGACTGACTTCATTACATATTTTGAATATCGCCCCTGAGATTTATGCCATGTTTCCCAATATTTCCCACTGACTGAACACACCAGTCATTGGGAAATGCTGGGCTTGCTAGACAGCTGATCAGGCCTCACCCTCAGAAAAGTAGAGTCAGGACATCTGGGTTGGAGCCCAGGAACCTACATATGTGTATTTTTTTTTTCTTTTTCTTTTTGTCAAATATCCAAGATGATTTTTTTTTCAATCTCTGAGAGAGTTTTGCAATTAAAAAGGGGGGGGGGGGGATATTTCCACCCAGGTAGAAAGACTTTCTGAAGAAAAAGGTAGCTAAGTCCCAAAAGCATGGATTTGATGTGAATGACATTAGCTAGAGATATAAAATTCAAATTCCAGCCCTACCTTGCCTGCTGTATGGCTTTGGGAAAATGACTTAACTTCTTTGAACTACAATTTTCTGTTAAGAGTAGGTGAAACAGCCTGGCTGGTGTGGCTCAGTGGTTGGGCATCAACCCATGAACCAGAAGGTCAGGGTGCAAGTCCCTATCAGGCCATTTGCCCAGATTGCAGGCTTGATCCCCAGTAGGGCGTGGGAAGCTTTGCCAGAGACATCCAATTGATGATTCTTTCTCATCACTGATGTTTCTATCCTTCTCTCCCTCTCCCTTCCTCTCTCTGAAATTAAAAAAAAAAAAATTAAAGAGTAGGTGAAACAAAAGTGTGTAACACATGTAAGTTGGTCAAATAATTACAGCAAATAAATAAGTACTCAGCACACTTATGGGTTGTCTCTCAACTTTTGAAAGATTATCTTGATTCTTACTAAAGATTGTGCTCTCCTTTTCAAGCAGCAAGATTGGCCTAGGTTGCCTTAGCAACCCTATGCAAATGTCACTCCTATTATCTTAGTTAATTGGTGGGCATCCAATCTACATACATCAACGTTTTCTTAAAAATCATACTTGGAGGGGAAAAAAAAACTTCTATTAACTTCCTTTTGAGTTAGAAAGCATCGACCTAAAAGCAACTATCCCTAGTCACCAAAGGTTTCATTTTACAGACATCTTACTTAGGCTATTTATTGTTTTCTTTCTATGTTTACAGCAGCAAATATTCTTGATCTGGCTTCTTGCTTTGTTCTAAACTGGGGAGGGAGGGGAATAAAAAAAAGTGCCTTCTTTCAAAGAATTTCACTCCTCATAAATGCAGAATGATTCTTGGGAATCCCATCCCATCCCATGTCATTAGGGATGAGTGCCACCTTGTCATAAGTGCTAGGCTGCAAAGAGTGGAGAAATGGGCAGATAATGAAATTACTAAACACTCCGAGTGTCAGAGCCTGACAGGCTGGGGCCATCCATCACCGATTATATGAGGCATTAACATGCTGCTTTCCATCCAGGGACAAAGACGGCAACAGGAATAGTAAATAATCTGGAGTGAGTCTGTGCAAGAAACCAATAATTTAATGAACTGACAACGATCCAATGCCCTGCAAATGTGGCCTGCCTCTGCCCCAGAGCTTGTTTTACCAGTATACCCCCGCACCTACCCCTTGACTGATGCAAAATGGCAGTGTTCCCTAATCTTTCATTTTCTGCACTACCTTCTAGCAACTATATCTGTGTAACACCTACACTAAATTTGATGTGTTTCTTTAAATTGGTTCTTCCTTTTACTAAAATTAATTTATTTAGAAAGAAAAATTGGTAAAAATCAAAATCAGTAGTATTACCTGCCTTGAATGCAGAGTGATTGTGATAATAATTTTAAAGCAGAAAAAAAATAATAAGGTCATTAAAGTCCAGTACCATCCCATGCTGTGGGCTCTGAGCCTGAAGCTGTTTTTTACTTTATTAAACCAGAGGATTAACAAGTGTTAGGAAGGTGTTAAACACACACTAGCCCCAAACCCAGATTTCCCCCTTGATGCCCTAAAGGGATTGAAAGCAAACTGAAAAAGGATCCATTCTCTCACCAAATAAACCAGTGTTACTTACCATCACATCCATGTACTAGAGGCATTCCTATAGGTCTCACACATTGGAAAATACTGTTTAGAGCTTTGGCTACAAAAGGTATAGTATTGACCAGCTTTTCACAAACACAAAAACTATGGAAACCTCAGAACCTACGAAATACAGCCAACAACTATGGTTCCCCCAGTTAAAAGAGAGAGAGCTCCTGGAACCCCTCCTCGAGGACTTTTCTATAAAACATCTAGGCAATTGTGGTCCTTTCCTCCTTTGGATCCAACCAAGAAGGTTCAGCCAAAGCCACACCACTGCTCGGGGTGGTTCTCAATCCAAAGCAGAGCAAGGAGGCCTGGCTGCTGGTCTGGCTCTTGGGCACATAACTCACATCATGGAGAAAGCTAAAGTTGGTGACTAGAGCTTTGCTTGGCTCAAGGAGCTAGGATCAAAGAGAGGTCATGGTGGCAGGTAGGACTTGAAATGTGTATAATCTATGGGAATCAAATTAGCTAATACAGAAGTCTAATCAGCACCAGGGACAGCTCCTTGAAGGTACCATGAAGTGTTCCAGTGGATAACCGGAGCTCTTAGGTTGCCAGTAAAACTAGTCTTTTCTGGCCTCCACCAAGTCTTTTTTTTTAATATGCAGATTTTATTGGACACTTTGTATGGGTTATGAACAGGAAGGCTATTGGCCTTTAGAGGGCATTTTGAAAATTTAGTGAGATGAGACAATACTAGATTTAGTGGACAGAGAAAAATCACCTCCCATCACATACAGCTTGAAAGAGGCACCAGACATTCTTGTAAGGAAGAGCCCATTTGTCGACCAAGCCTAGAACCTAAATTTGTTTTACATATAAGCAGAAAATACTTTTGTCTTGCCGAGACCGGTTTGGCTCAATGGATAGAGTGTCGGTTTGGGGACTGAAGGGTCCCGGGTTTGATTCCGGTCAAGGGCATGTACCTTGGTTGCGGGCATAACCCCAGTGGGGGGTGTGCGAGAGGCAGCTGATCGATGACTCTCTCTCATCGATGTTTCTGGCTCGGTATCTCTCTCCCTTCCTCTCTGTACAAAATCAATAAAATATATTAAAAAAAATACTTTTGTCTCATATTAATAGACAAAACTTTCTAGATATACAAGAACCATGTAGGATAAGGAAAGAGTTCCATTTGTTTTTTTTTAAGGAACTTTTTCACACACAAAAAGTATTTACCATTTTTTTAAATCACATACTAAATGGCAACACCATTTATAGTGTTGGCATTGCCAATGCCACACACCTGCCTCAGGCTACTTCTGTAGGTGTTCTACTCATGATGATGCTATGTATAGCAGCAAGCATCTGACAGCGTCATTATACCTTCTAGTGTAGTCATACCTGACCATTTATTAAAATACAAACATTTTTATGTTAATCTTTATTTATATATCCTTTGTATCAGTTATGGCATTCTGGTGATTTTAATTATGTGTGTAGGCAAGCTACATTTTCTCTGAATTTCATTTCAGTACTATAAAGTGAGTGTTTCAAAACATTTGTTACAAAAAGGGGGACAGAGTCTGATATGCCTGAGAATAATGTCCTCAGAGATTATCCCATGTGGTTTGTCTTAATCACCTTCACCCCCCTCACCAAGACAAGTAGGGTCCTCTTTAGGGTAGAGAGAAGGAGGCTCCTCATCCTCAGCAAGCCCTATGTGAGTGTTAGACTATGACATTCAGAGGGACAATGTGTTTAGCCAAGAGTGCAAATCCAAAGTGGTCCCTCCTGAATCTACTTGTTACACCACCAGTCTTCTTGTCCTGGAAGAAGGTAGAGAGGTATGCATTATCTACTGAAGTTACTTTCTAAATCTCTTCCTCTTCAACTATGCTGGATAATAACTAATCAATTGCGCGCAAACACACACACACACACACACACACACACACAATCTAACTTGTTATCTTGATCTTTTGTTTAAATCCTTTTAATAAAGGCTCTTTTGATCCATTTTCCTTGGATTCCTGCAGCTACTTCTCCTCTGGGTTCCTGAAGGACTCTCCACCCTATACCCCAGGCATCTGTTCTGAGCCCCAGAATTCCCTTTGCCACTATTTATTTGTCTTTCCCATCTACAGCAGCCACTTGGCTCTTTATCACTTTGGCTTCATGATAAAAAATGCCTCAGCCATCGACCCTTGAAGGAAAACAGGCGTACTGGGAAATACCTCATGCTTCACTCTGGAGAGCTGATGAACACTAAGTGTATGACATTTTCCAAACCAAAAACCTGGATGCGAAATCTGACAAAAATATGGGCATGAAGCCTGACAACAGAACAAAGTATTTTGAGACATGACTGTTCTAGAAATTCAAGGATGAATGATCCAGATAAGGGGATCTTGGAACTCTTCAGTGGGTGCTTCCAAGCATAAAGCAGCTGTGTATGACTTTTCTCTGGCCTGGAAACTGAGGCGAGAAAAGGGAGCAGACCTTGCACTCTGCCGGCATCTCCCTTGGCTTTGTCATTGCTGATATACCTCGCTCTGCCCCTTCAATTGTGGCTGTTGCCAGGTTCCACCTTCAGCCCTCCGTCTTTATCCACATTAAACTCCTGGGAGATTGAACCCACTCTAACAGCTTTCTTACCACCTAAGTGCCAATGGACCAAAAGGTTCTCTCTCCCATCCAGGGCTCCTCCCTGATCTTTGGGTCCTATAAACCCAACTAGCTCCTAGAAAACTCAAACCTTTCAAATGACTGGTACTTCAATCATATATCATACCCATTTTCCTTCCTCTCATCTGCTACATAAAACCCTCATTCCTGTGTGTATTTGTCTTGGTTAATGGCATCACTGCCTTTCCTGATACTCATAAGAGACACCTGACAGCTATGTTACTGACCTGATTGTTCTCCAAACTCACTTAGTCACTACCAAGTCCTAACAACTCTACCTTTGCAGTAATAACTGGTTATCACATCCTCTGTGTTGCCACAATTCCAGTCCAGATTTGTACCACATTTTACCTGGAATACTATAATACCATGTGCTTTAACTGATCCCTCTTCCTTCTCATAGCTTCCCACCCTTGTCCCAACCTCCTAGCAACATTACCCTGTTAACCCATAATGTCATCTCGCACTGAGCTCCCAATCAAGTTTTCAATGGTCACTGTTGGTGCAGAATCCAAATTCCTAAACACAGCCTCCCATCACTGTGTCCTTTTCACCAGGAAGAATGGGAAGCATGTGAATCAAGCAGGCCTGATACTGAATTACAGGTTCCCAGATTACAGGCTGTGTGACGTTGGGCGAGAGCAAGAGTGCAGACTCGTTATTGTAATTACCCTAATTGTAGAGTCTGTGTTTGCTGTACATAGTTCAACTTCCGACTCAGCCACTCCGGGTTAAAAATAAATAATCCATGAGATGAGATTATGTTATCTGACATTCAAAATAACTCACTTTTAAAGTGATAAGAATCTCTCTTTTTTCTCTCAAAATTAAAAATAATAATGCATATCCCAGGTTTGTTGTGAGGATTAGCATGATAAAATATGTGTGTAATATTCATATATAATTCATATATAATTTTACATAAGTAATTATTATATATATAATATACACAAGTAATGAGCTGGAATATATATATATATACATATGTATGTGTGTGTGTGTGTGTGTGTGTATATATATATATATATATATATATATGTGTGTGTCAGAATGTATCTTTTACACACACACAAAAGTTCCAACAACCATGATATTGATGCATTGAAACTTATCCCTTAAAAGGATAAAATTGGAAAATCAATAACCCAAAAACTGCTCAGTCCCCAAGTAGAGACATAACCATTGTGGAAAACCCAAGGAACTCACAGTCCACCCGAGGCTGGAGGAAGGGATGAGAAAGGATAATGCAAAATCTATAAAAATGTAGGGATTTAGATGGTAGGGCAACATGAATCAGAATCATTCAAGTTCCATGAAGAAGGCTATTTTTTGAATAATCTTTGGAAGGAAATAATCATTATGAAGAAGAACTGTAGCCACCGTGATACTAAGAATACCTAAAAGTTCACTTTCCAAGCAGGAAATGTTGCAAAGACCACAAGGATAAACGTTTATTGCATTTCTTCTAACAACCAGAACAGCACAAACACTGTAATCCAAGGGGAATAAAATACTCATTGCCTTCAAGGACCAAATGGTCTTCTAAAGTCGTTAACATGCTTACCTAGTGAAGCAAAGCAGAGTGGGAAGCATTCAAAAAGAGGAGCCAAGCACATGGCATGGGAGGAGGGGCCTAATAGCAGCAAAGCTGCCTTTGTGTGGAAGTCCAGTCTCACTCTCTCCCTTTTCTTCCCACCAAGCCCTGTTGCCTAATACGGTACCTCTAACAGGATAGGTCATGTTTTAGGATAACTCTGACTTTCCTTGGCCTCTGAGTCTTTTGGTTTGTTGGGGGTTTTTAATATGTTTTTTGCCTGGCCAGCGTGGCTCAATGGTTGACTGACCTATGAACCAGGTCCAGGAGGTCATAATTTGATTCCCAGTCAGGGTACATGGGTGGGTTGTAGGCTTGATCCCTAGTATGGACTGTGCAGGAGGCAGGCAATCAATTATTCTCTCTCATCATTGATATTTGTATTTCTCTCTCCGTTCCTCTCTGAAATAATAAAAATATATATTTAAAATATTTTTATTGTTGATAGTATTATAGATATATCCTATTCCCCCTTATTTACTCACATCCTCCCAGCCCCTGGTCTTCACTAGCCTAAGTTTTTAATTCAAACCAGAATCACCCCCAAAACATGGGCTTCTCTTTTCAGAGAATGTAGACACTGGTCCAAGCTTCCCTCTATAGCGATGCTACCAATCTATTCCCCTCCCTTCTTTCTGATTTGATTTCAAAACAGAAATATAACAATTCTGGTCTACGAAATAGATTTTAATCACTGATTTGGTTACAAAAAGAGGTATGGAAAATATAAATATCTGCTCTGACCATAGCCCCCTACAGAATCCCAATTTGGAAAGAGCTCCAATTTTCCCAGAGTTGCAGAGAACTCTGGGATGATCCATTAGGTATCAGCAGAAAAACACATCTGCTATGAACAGAGAGAGAAGGACTAAGGAGATAGTCTGGCCTTGGGTGCCTTTGGTTGCTCCAGCTTCAGACCATCTCAAGGCAGCATGGGAACCCCCTTGCTTAAGTCCTTCTGTGTCATCCAAGCACAGCCACCAGAGTGCAAAGCCACCAGCACTCCTGTGTTCCAAACTAAGAGTGGAAGAGATGGCCTTAGAGTCAGTCCCTGAAGAGTCTGGCTTACAGCTGAACTAAATGCTTCCTTCTACCAAAATCCTAGTCAGAAAAAAAAAAGTTCACAAAACAATCACTCTACACACCAGTGATCACAACTGGGCATCCATCAGCTAGAGATCCCTCCTGTGTGATTTTAGACCCTTTCACTGCCCTAAATGTTTAGGTCTTCTATTAAATAGTGACAATATTTTACTGGCATAAAGGCAGAGGGCTGGATCAGATGGCTTCGTGTGTTATCTTCCTGCCCTAACTTAGCCTGCATAGCAACCAAAAAAAGGAAAGGCTATTTTTCAAGTTTGACAAGGGACTGATTTAAGCTAAGTTGGGAAAGATGTATTTTTTCTGCAGGGCTCTGAGTCTATATTGCTTCTACGAGTCTACAAACACCTGCAAGTTGACCAGTTAAAGAAGAAGTGATAAGTATTATTGACTTCACAAGTCATCAGAGCCTGGGATCTGCCTGCCCCAGGCCCAGCCCTCTCTCTTCATCATAGGCCTTCTCTTGAGTCCATGAAAGCCTTTCTCAGATATACCCACCACTCCACTGGCCTTGCTTTGGAGAGCTCCTGTGTGTTCTTTCTTTAGCTCTCAGTGCACTCTGGAAGTTGTAGTCCCAGCTGTTGGCCAGAGTTGTTTCCAGGATCTCCCACCCCTACTTATTCATCCATGAGACAACTGGCCAAGAGAATGAATGGCACTGTTTGCAGATTATGAATAGAGCAAGAAAGAAATTGCCTGGATTTCTGCCTTTATGCAAACTAGGAGTGTCACCTTATGAAGGTCAAGTAGTAGCCCCATGGACCTCAATTTCCTCATTCTTGAGCAGAAAAGAGAAGGTTGAATTTGGTTCATTCAATAGAGATAGCACATATATTATGCAAAGAACCATATATGATTTTGCCAAAGGTAAATATCATTAGTCCAAAGGCCATATTTTGCTCATCTAAGTATTCCCACTAACACTGGGAATGTTTTATAATAAGCATTTACTAAAATAGTTCCTAAATTGCCAATTACCAAGTCATAATCTCTGTCTTTGT
Source organism: Pipistrellus hanaki (assembly GCF_964339955.1). NCBI lineage: Eukaryota > Metazoa > Chordata > Mammalia > Chiroptera > Vespertilionidae > Pipistrellus > Pipistrellus hanaki. The sequence continues at coordinate 41,097,861 of NC_140516.1, read as the reverse complement.
AGACTTTATACATTGGGTGGGATGGTGGGGGGGGGGGCGCGGAAGGAGGAGTGCGCATGGGAAATCAAGGATACAAATAACCATCGTAAAAGATAGAAAGTCAGCACAGCACTAAGAGAGCATGAACAAAAATAATGAAATTAAATCCTAAGAGTTGTTTTCATCTAAAACATCAGGAAAGGCTTCAGGGAGGAGGTGGCATATGAGCCACTTAGATGAGTAAATTATTGAACTGCTGAGATAGGAAAGGGCTAATCCAACAATGGGACTAAGGAACCTTCCAATGACAATCAGTCTACCTGGGGATTTCAACTCAGGACCATAAGATTTCTCTCCTGCCATCTTGAAAAATATCTCATTTCTTTTCTTTTTCTCTGACCTTCTTTCCATTATAGCTATTTTTGTTCCCCCTTTTCCTACTTCCCCATCCACTGCAAACTCCTACCAGGAAGTGGTTTGTGTCTGCCTTAAGTTAATGGGCTTCTGGCTAAACAGTTGGATTTATGCACCCTACATTGTCTTTTCAGGCCAGTTTTCAGTAATTTATGGGGACTGCTGTCTGCTGCATTGTGTTATTTAGCACTGTGGTGAGCACCCGGGTGCAGCCTGCACACTGGTGCCTGCGCAGGGGAGAGAAGCATTGTTATATGGAGCCTGGATGGGCTCACGCTCTCTGTTCTGGGAAAGATATTCCTGTATGGCTGAGTTACCGAGGAGAGATATGGCAGCCCTGGCACTGGATCCCCTAAATCATGCCAAACCATTAAGAAGGGTCAGGAGGAGGGAGAAAGTCCTGAATTATCTGATGAAGTTGGGCATTGGGACAGCCAAGATCCCTACTAGCCAGAGCAAGCCAGACATAGGAAACATCACCCCTAAAGTCATAGATACAGATCCTATTTATATGGTGGTGGCAGGGGGCTCAGAATAAACTAAAGTACTTGCCTCTACTTACAGCTAAACTTTAAAGGGCAACCAAGTTTCTCTGATGCTTCTCAAGTCCTTATTCTGCATACACATTGTAGTAAGAATGATTCCACTTATTTGTTTAACTTCCTTAGGAATTCTGTTCCAGCTTTTAGCTTTCCTGCCGCAGAAATACACTCTGGAAAGAGCTTCCCAGATACAATGCTATAATCTAGTAACATCCTGCATGACCTGGATTTTTGAAGTTCAGCCCAGGGAAAGATATGCTAATCTCTGCCCTGAGTAAGGAAGTGAACAAGTTCTCACCCTCCAGGAATCTGATGTCCAGAAGAACAGATGAGATGCCTTTTCAATAACCTGGGGCCGAATGTGCAGAGATACAGAGTCGGGCTACCTCCTGGTATCTGGTCAACTTTCCCCCATAACCCAGGAGGATGCTCTCTGACTATCAAAGCTTCTACTAAACGTGCAGGGCCGAGCATTACTGGAGGAGTGAAATAGGACATCAGAGAAAGGTTCAGGAAAGGGGTTGTGGGATTCTGGATCTTGAACAACATATAACCTGCAGGGGTTTTTTTCATGCAGAATTTGATTGGTTCCAAGAGGGGCATGCCACTCTGGTTGCCAAAAGCCTCACCACTTTCACTGCTTTCCACATGGCCACTCTAAACACTTCTGCTCCCCCTCGGCCCCTGATTCACAGAAAAGTAATTCTAAGAACCCGCCAGAGAAACAAACTGACCACTCCAATCATGCTGAAGAATAACAAGACATCATAGGCGAGGCAGGGAGCCCAGGTGGTAGAAACAATGATGTCATAAGGAGGGATGTCCAATCTTTAACAGATGGCGCATGATAAATCAGTGTGGTATAAATGCAATTTATGTGGACCATAATGCCCTCAATTCATCCCCATAAATGAAGGTAAAATCGTACCTCACCTGACAGGTTCTAGTTCTGACTTCTCATTAGCAATGATAAATCCCGCACTGGAATGGGAGTTCCGGGAGACAACTTTTCATTTCTGGGTAGTCACATTCAAACCACAATTTGCTCATCCTTCTGCTAGGCATTATGAGATTTGGAAATTCGTTTTTCAGGTGTAAGTGATTTTTGAGAAAGGAATGCAAGCAGAGTAAAAAATAAAATAATAATCCAGGAGCACAGAGGGTTTTTTACATAAAGCTTTCCCACCTCTCCATCCCTCAATCAAGTCTGCCCCTAGTGGCAAATATTATTACAAATACTAGCATCAAGATCACCCTTGTAGATGCAAGGTCTGCAGTTATATATAGATCAGTAGGACATTTATACAAACGGAAGCATGCTATACATCTTGCATCGCCCTTATTTTTTCTCATTTCACTTCAGGCTGGAGCTCAATCTTTATCAGTGGAAATAAATCTCCCTCACTCCTTTTAACAGCTGCGTAATATTCTGTTTTATGGATGGACCATAATTGAGTCAACCAGTTCCCAACTGACAGGCATTTCGGTTATTGTTCCAATCTGCTGTTTCCACCATGTGGCAATAAATGGACTTTTGGCTCCATTTTCGTTTTCTTTCAACGCAGCCTCTGCCTGATTCAATTTCTCCACCTTCTTCACCTAGATTCAGGAGCCTACCCTGAGAGACAGAATAAACGTCTCCGCTAGCCGAGGTTCTGAGCAAAATGAAATAAAATCAAATCCGCCCTCCGTAGGCCCATCTTGAGGGACTTGATATGAACAGAGTCTATAAGAATAATAAATCTCTCCTGACACCGGAGCGGGAAGGAGGTTGCCCAGACCACAGCGATGGGCTCTCAGCTTGAGATGTCGACAGGCTATATTGAAAGCAGAAAATGGAGCCACATAAATCTGTAATTGTAACCCCTGTTCTCAAGGCAGAGAGCTGCCTGCTTGTATCTGGTTCTCAGTACCTGCTTACAATTGCAACGTCTGTGTGGGTTTTTTTTCCTACAATGCAGTTCGCTAGGGATTCAGAGCTGGAGTAGTAGCGGTGGGCATTAAAAAAATAAAAGAAGAAGAAGAATGAATGAAGAGGTACCAATTGTGGAAAAGTGATTTTCTCTTTTGAATCCAGCTACTATGAACTCCCTCATCCCTCTTCAGGTGAAAACTTCACAACCTCATACAGACACAAATGCTACGGACCCATCCCATGCAAGAGCATCCAGTGGTGAGGCTGGATTGTAGCTGGGCTCAAAGCACTCACCAGCTCACACAGCCCAGCTTGACCTCCTCCCAGGCTGACAAAAGCTTGTAGCCTAGCCAGAAGCAGTCTGGTTGTTTTATTGGATTCGTTATGATTCATTATGGAGCCCAAACGAGGCAGGCCAAACAGAGCTAAGCGTGGCATCGACATGATGCATTGCAAAGGTGTTCGTTGTTCTGCCAAGTTCTCCCTCTACAGAGACTTCATCAGCGAGCCCCTCAATCAGGATATGTGATCAGAAAAGTCAGCCTTATCCCCTACCAGGCTCAGCAATGAACCAAGGACGTGATTTCACTCTGCTCCCCACCCCACCCTGCCTCATTCCTCCTCCTTCAGCAAAATGTGAGGGAGCTGTGGATTCCAAGTCCCAAAACTCCCAGGTGGATCTCTCTGTGTCCTCTGTTCCTTTCCTATAACAACCCACCAAGTGGCCCCAGCTCTGCAGAGGACAGTGAAAAGGGGAAATTGGCAGTGCTGCCTTGGGACACTCGAAGGTTCTGGAACTTTTCTTAAAGTGCTTCTCAGACCAAGCTTGAGTCCAGGGCAAGATGGCAGGCACCAAGGCAGACCCTGCCTGATGCTTCACAATTCCTCAATCCCCACAGGCAGATTCTATACCTGGGAAACCATTGGCCATAGAAGAGATACCCCAATCCCAAATGTCTATAATTCCTCTCACTCAGTCCATGCTCTGCACCTGAACTTGAAGCTACTTCCTTCAGCCTTATTTCAGGTCTCAAATTTCTTTTTTCTTTTTGGCTTTAATTCCTATATCCTTTATTATTGAGAAGGAAGACTGTCTCCTGAGTGGTTAATACTGCATTTGACATAAAGAAACTCAATAAGTGTGTGCTGAATGGATGCATGCATGCATGAATGAGCTAAACCACAAGCAGTCACTAACTCCTGTGTAAAATTATCATTCTCCAAGAATAGCAGTTCTCTGAGGCCAGGAACTGAGGTAGCTCCTTTCCTTGTATGCCCCAAGGATGCTGCTCAATACACAGCCACAAAACCATCCACAGTCTCCATGGAGGGTCCCATCATTGAGGTAAGAGAAATTCTGAGTTCATGAACACACAGGTCCATGCACCACCTCGAATCACATGCAAAGCTGTATGTATGGTTTTATCTGCAGGAAGTTCCATTATTTCCATTATATTCTCAAAGAGAGCCAGGGTCCCCAACAGCTTTGTGTTCAGTGACTTGGAGAATCAGGAAACCTGGACTGGAACCATCTCCTCTGACTCCAAGAAATGGAGCAGGCTGAGCAGGGGATGACAGGGGGAGATTGCAGTTGTGAGCTCTGCTGACCAACAAGCACCATTTCTCTGCTTTATGGAAACAGATAAATCACCAGGAGTTCAAGAGTCCCAGTCCCAGGAACGCTCCTGTGCTTGACAGCAAGCCTCTTGTACCCCACCACGTCCACATTTCCGGAAGGAGCAGCCAAGCCCTGTCAGCCCAAGAAAAAGAAAAAATGGGGCTTGGAACAAGATTAAAAGAATAAAGCACCATGTACAAGCTGGGAAACAGTCTCTTCCTGTAGTGGGGCTAAACGGCTTGATTTGGGGAAGGAGGACAAGAAGGAATTGAGACGCCATGTCAGCCCTGATCCCAGACACCATGCAGCGAGAAGGGGTCTGTCTTTCCTGCCCTCATGGGGGTTGATCCAGGGGAACTGGGCACCGCCTCTGACCACCAAGGAGTGCTCAGCTTTGGATCTGCTATGGTGGCGTTCAGGGAAACATCACCTGGGTGCCTCTCAGCACTGTCCGGAAAGCATTCCTCATAAAAGGCCTGGCTTGACGAGCTGACTTTGCAGGGCCTTGCACTGCATTTAAACAGACCTCCATCCTTGCCCATCTCTTGAACAGGGTTTCTCAACCTCAGCACTGCTGACATCTGGGTCCAGATAATTATGTTGTGTAAACTGCACCGTGCACTTGGGATGTGTAGCAGCATCCCCTGATGCCAGAATCACTCCCCCTGCCCTCAAGTGGTGAGAACCAAAACTGTCTCCAGACTTTGTCCAATGTCCCCTGGAGAGCAAAATCACCTCTGATAAGGACCACTGCTCTAGCATCTCCCACTCGTGTCCCAGGAAACACCCACGCTGAGGGATGTGAAATGTTGTTTCTTAGAGGGAGATAGAATGCTATGGTCAAATCATTTGGGAGACACTAGATTAAACAGTGATAAACAGGTCTCTCCCCTGATGGATTTCTCCGAGTCTGAAATGGATCAGGGTGCACAGTGAATCTCTAAGAGGAGAAACATAATACCAAGCATTCTCCCACAGGCATTTGGCTGCACAATCCCTTTATCTCCGAGCATTTAGGAACAGTATTCCAAGGGATTTACTTTTGGAAACACTTCTATAAAGCAAATTGGAAATATATCTCTAAAGCAAACACTGGGAGGAAGAGATAGAGAAGCCGAGGGATGCAGCCATGGACACACAACTTCCTGCCACAGAGGTTATCAGAGGACCTCCAACTGCATCACCGGAGATTGTTCTGCAACCAGGTTTAGACTTTCAGGCTTCAAAAGACCTAATTATTCTGGAAGATAATAAAATCCAGATCACCATCAGCTATCACTTCATCCAGGGTAAAGTTATCAGAGAACTTCCTCGGGGTGAGGGCTGGCACATCAGGGGGTCTCTGGGGAGCGGGAAAGCACAGGGACACTTGGAGCAGGAAAGAGTAACTCAGGCAGAAAGTAAGGAAAGAACACCAAAACCAGTCTCTGGCCAGGACTGGCTGCAATATGACATTCACAACCCGTGTCTACAGACTTTAGATAAGTCAGATTTAGCAGGAAGACTGGAGATATATATATATATATATATATATATATATATATATATATATATATATACTTTTATTGAATTCAGAGAGGAAGGGAGAGGAAGAGAGAGAGAAACATCATTGATTAGCTGCCTACTGGGGATTGAGTCCCTAACCCAGGCATGTGCCCTGTGACCTCCTGGTTGATAGGTCAACACTCAACCACCAAGCCTTGCTGGCAGGGCAGAAAGTCTGTCTTGTGAGAAAGGTTAGAGTTATTCTGTGTAAAATGAATTTAAGATAGTATCATTCAATTATACTTACTGCACTGTAACTTCTACAGATTTCAAAGATCATAAGAAATTAGAATGAAAAGGACCTTGACGAATCCTATTGTTTTTGAAACTTGTTTATTTATAAAAGTCACATATTCAAAGCCCAATATCTAAAACACAAAATCCTAACTATTATCATTTTATGGATGGAGTCCCACCCAACCTTTAGCCTCTACCCCAGCCTCTTTTGCAGCCCCTGGAAGGAACTTTCCAGAAAGCCCAAGCTTCTCAGACCACCATTTGAAATCCCATTCTCCCCCTCCCCCCATATTTCATGAGCAGAGAAAACTGAAACCTAGACAGATTCTCTGACTAGCCTGGCAATAGAGTCAGAAGAACCCTGCCTTGTGTCTAATTCTCTGCCCAGTGCTCTTCCCATCTCTCCATAAACATAAGGAGGCGTGTGGTAACCCTACATAGAATGAGTCGCCTTGGAATGGAGTTAGCGCCTCACTTCTGCCACTGATCATTTGTAGTTGTGGGTACTACACTGAAGAGAAAGATGAACTGGACACCTTCCCAGTGTCTTCTGAAAGTCTCACTAGCACCACAGGGCCCCTCCCTCTTTTCAGTGGCAGGATGCTCAGGGCAGTGGGCTCCAGAGAAGCAACACAGCCCCAGACAAAGGGGGCTGTCTGGCTCCCAGCTCCTACCTTCCCTTGGCAGAAGCCGGCCAGCTGGAATGAACAATGGGCTCAGTGTGAGTGAGTGAGTGAAGGGAAACAGCAACCAGGTGCCACATGCCTAAGCCAAGTGAACAGCTCCAGGCTCCCTGTGTATCAAGCATAAATATGACAGTGCCTGCCAGTCACAGGAAATATCTTAAGCAGGGTTTAAAATAATAAAACTGCCTCGGAACTGGTAATCCAAATGATCCAGGCACAGGGTGGCAGATCTGTGCACCAGATTATTGATGTGGAGGGAAAGCTCAGCCCAGGTGTGCTGGTGAGCGTGTCTGTGGGGACACATGCACCCCACGCTACACGTCAAAACAAAAGCAGCCCTGTCAGTGAAGCTCCTTAGATCCATTTTAGTTCCACTTCAGTTCCTTAATCTGAAGGAGACTCCAGAATGTGGTTGAAGGAAGAGGCATGGGGTGGACCTTAAGGATCCAGGGAAAGGAACAAGAAGATCCACCCTGACACCAAAAACCAGCCCAAGTATATATGCCCATCTGGGCCCGGTGATCAGCAGGAGAAAACGGGGCACCAGATGAACCCCACCTATCACCTGCCTTGGTCTCTTTGGAATGTATACTGCGCTTAGGGAGAAATAGTGACACAAACAAGTGTTCTTATCGGCTGCAACTTTCTATTATTGTTTTCTGTTTGCTCTGTGTGCTTTTCTTCTTGGTGTGTATGTGTGTGTATATATATGTATGGACTTTGTGTTTTCTCTCCAGGAGTCATCCTGCACTCTTAACACATAAGCTAATGTGTGGCTCATAGCCATATTCTCCAACAAGCCACGACCTCTAAAATGCCCAGAACAAATCCAGCCCTACCTCAAATACTCCCTCTCTGTGAGGACCCAAGCAGATGACTGATGGGAAAGGACTTTGAAACAAAAGTACTGAGCCCTGCCAGTGTGCCTCAGTGTTTGAATGTCAACGCATGAACGAGAGGTCACTGGTTAGATTTCCAGTCAAGGGGTTGCAAGCCAGTAGGGGGCATGCAGGAGGCAGCTGATTGATGAACAAGTCCTGACTAAGGTGTCACAAGAACACAGCTCTTACACTACAGCTGTGTGCTATAAGCAAGCTACTTAACTTCTCTGGAGAGCAAAATCGCCTCCATTACAGTTGACTATTGTGAAGATCCAATGAGATATAAAGGTGGAAATTAGCTATAAAACATTCTGTAGATTAGATATATAACTGCTTACAGTTTTCTACCATCTCTAATCTCCAGTGATACTCATTTTCTATCCAAAAACACCTATATTGGTACAACAGTGCTTCATTCATTGCTACTGAGAGTAGTATGTACCACTGATACATCTATGATGGATCTCATCATTATATTGCTCTCTGATATTAGAAAATATATTTTTCTAGCAGTTTTGGTAATAGTAATGATAATATTCTATAGGTAGTACCTGTGTGTTTCATTCTCTCCCTAAGAAAACAGTGAGCTCTGGAGGAGAGATCCTATCTGACAGTTCGGTGTCCTTATAACATGAGGATCCTTCAGCAGACACTCCTCAAATGTTTGATGGTTCACAACGGATGCAGGTGACTCTTGATTGGTGCCCATCTCAGCTGGCCACTGTAATTACCTAGCCTCCCTGTAAGGATTGGTTCAGCATATCCTAGAAAAGGTATCTCCCATCTCACTCAGAGATGCAGTTTCAAACATCTTACCCCCATGGAAAAAAAATTTGCTTTCAGAATAGAAGCCACTCCGGGTTCAAGAAGGACCAGAACCAGAACTGGCCCTCGCCTTCAAGAAAACAGTCCCCCTGGAAACAAGAGAGCCACCCAAGGCTCATGACGCTAGGCCAAGCGGGCTCCTCTGTCATCAGAGTCTGAGCAAGGGAGCTGAGTACAGAGGGTTCCATGTGGGAAAGGGGGCACAAACTCTGAGGGTTATTAATAACTTCCCTTTCCTCTTATCTTCCCCTCACGTTCTCATCTCAGGGTGACCTCCACAAGTCACCACTAGAGAACATTTATTATTATAATTATTGTGATCATATTGGTCCATATGCTCACAGATGCCTCTGAATGTGTGACATGTGAGCTCTTCTTCATTTCCAATTCAGTGTCTTGGAGCCAAAAATACTCTATCAAATTACACTCAGCTTTTTTTTTTTTTTTTAATCTGTCTCTTTCCTCAGGGCACCTCTTCCCAATCCCCCATTGCCATACAGACAATTCAATTCTCTGTACCACCCCCACTCCCACCTCCACTCCCATGCCCCACCCCCTCCCTCTTCCTTCTTCCCACCAACAATACAGCAATGTGCTTAAGGTTTAGATGCCCATCAAGCCTCCCTCTGATGACTGACAGGTGAAAGATGTGCACGCCTCCTTAAATAATTCACACTTCTAATAACCATGATCGTCAGCACTTCCACCGCCCTCATCAACTGATGCGAGGTAGTGCAGGGTGCAGCTGGGAGAATGGAGACTTGCAAAGTGGCAAAGACAGGAAATGAAGAGGGGCCTCGCCTACCATCCTCTGTAATCAGGCATGAGATGGTGTCCAGAACGTGTAAGCCACAGCAGGAGCCATGGTGCCAGCTGGGAATGGAGACAGAGGGCAGGAGACCAGACCGAAGGCTAAAATCCAAGGGGTCACTGGGCAAGAGCAAAGCATTTTCTAGATACCAGGCATTGGCTGGAAGAGATCTGAGATGTTGGCTGAGTAGATGAATGCTACACTCTCCTCATTCCAGGACCAGACTGCAATTACACCGAAATTCTGGGACAACCATCCTGAATAACCAACTGAAGATACTGGCTGGAGAACAGCAGCCTTCCCCTCCCTCCGAGTAGTTCCGGGGATTAACAGGAGCAATTGGAAGAATCCTCACGCTCAACTTTTCCTCACACAGTTCCCATTTGTTCCGTGCCATGAATTCTCCCAGCCTCTGAAGGGGTGTGTGTGTGTGTGTGTGTGTGTGTGTGTGTGTGTGTCCACTAACTACTCAGACAATGGAGGTCTAACCTCCCTTTTACCACTCAGACTTTCTGGATATGAGGCTGCATATGGTAAGTGTGTTTGTTCCCTGCGGCTGCTCTACCAAGTGACCACGACTTGGTGACTTAAAAGCAACATGAATGTATGCACTTACAGTTCTGAAAGTCAGGAGTCCAAGTGGGTCTCACAGGTATCATCAGGGTTGGCTCCGACTGGAGGCTCTCGGGGAGAATGCACTTTCCTGCCTATTGTAGCTTCCGGAAGCCGGCAGCATTCCTTGGCCCACGGCCTCTTCCTCGAATCACTCCAACCTCTGGCTTCCACTGTCACATCTCCTACTTCCTCTCATCCCTTGCCTTCCCATCATCATAAGGACCCCTGGGATCATATCATCACGCAGAGATAACCCAGGATCCTCTCCCCATCGCAAGAGCCTTAACTTAATCATATCTCCCAAGTTGCTTGTGCCATGTAGGATGACATGAGATTAGGATATGAACCATGTGTATGTGTGTGTGTGGGGGGGGGGGGGCATTATTCAGCTTACCACAGCCATACTGACCAGAATTTGCTCCAGCTATAGCACAAGGCTGTTGCAAAGCTAAGTAGAAAGAATACTATCAGAACATTTCACATTGTTCCTGGAATGTGAGTGTTTCAGGCATTATCAGACACAGCAGGAACATCTGATGGGAGCTTTGATGCAGGCGGCCGCATTGTATGCACCCTGCAAACCAGGAGATGGATGTGGCTGCCCTTCTTTTGAAGATGAGATAACACAGGCTCTGGGAATATGCGACTTGTCCAAGGTCACCTAGTTGACAAATGGCAGAGCTGAGGCCAATGTCCAGATTTATCTGAATGAACAAATGACAAATGTTCCACCAGCACCGTTAGTTAATCCATTATTTACCAAAACGGGCTCCATGGCAGACTTCCCTTTGGAGCAGCGGTCGCCAACCTTTCAGACCTCATGGACAACCAGTGATCCGTGGACCAACTGTTGGCAACCTCTGTTTGGGAGCACAGTCACAATGCACATTCCTGGACTCACCCCCGGAGATTCTGATGCAGCATATAACGTGGGATATGGGAATATATCTTCCTTCACAAGCTAGATGTATAATTTGGATGCTTTGGGCAAGGTTATAAAATAGGAGCCTGATTCACCCCAACATACCTTCCTACAGTCACATTAAACTCTCCTCTCTTTTCAATACAGCACCCCACCCCCACCCACCCACACACTCACTCACACAAAATCAGGTAGAGTTTCTCAACAGCAGCACTATTGAGGGATGGGGCTGAGCAATCTTTGGCTGTACATGATAGGACAGATAGCAACATCCTTGGCCTCTACCCACTAGATGCCAGTAGCACTCTGTCCCAGGTTGTGACAGATGTCTCCAGACATTTCTGAATGCCTCCTGGAAGGCAACTGCCCCTGGTTGAAAACCACTGATATGGGGAAATCAGAAAGAACAGGTTATGAAAGCAAAGTTGCTGCCTGCAGAAGGGTCCAGTCTTTGCTCACTGTAGCACCCCACTTGCTCGCCCATTGGCTCAGCGTGTAACTGGGGAGCTGCTCCTTAAACTCAGCCAGAAACTCCCATGCCTCCCACACACTGGTCAGAATGCAGAGAGCAGCTGCTGGATTCCCCTTGTCTGGGTCTCAGCTTCCTCATTCATGAAATGGACATGTTGAGCAAGAATGTCACTAGGGTTGTCTTGAGTTTTAAGTTCCTCAGAGGTGAGTCACCCTTGCCCGCCCTAAGAAGCAGGGCCAGAGGATCAGCCTGTCCCTGGGCTTCCAGAAGAGGGCATAGACACAGACATCTGCAAAACCACAGCTCCACTGTGACTGGGCATGGGCAACATGCCAAAAAGTCGCTACTCTCCAATTGGCACCACTCACTCTACCGGCATCTCTCCCCCTTGTACTTCTCTCTCTCTGTTGCCATATAACAAGAAGGAACTATGCAAGGCTTTGGGAGGCTTTTCAATTTTTTATTTCCTGCTGCTGAATAAGCCCAGGTACTTTTATTTTTATTAAAGCTGATACCTTCAGCAAAGATGGTACAGAAAGGTTCTCTCTGAGCTCCGCGGTGGAAGATTATTATAATTTTGCCTGACCCGGGCTCTCAGAGAAGGCTGAGCTGACGCAGCAATCCCGGGTGAAGACTCGAGGACAGGCTGGGTCTCAGAGGCAGGCATGGGGCATGTTTGTATTCCGGCCTGCCCTTTAAAAAAAAGATAAAAAAGACAACCTTCCTTGCAAACTATATGCAGTGTAATTATTTGGCAAGCTTGTTCTGCACAGAGCAGACAGTTAATTCCATTTCAAATTAATCTTATTTCTCTAGGAGAGTGTGACCTGGAAAAAAAAATGTTTCAAAAAAGTCAACAACAAAAATACCCAACTATTAAGCATAAATGTATTGTCCCATTTTCAAAAGGCAAATGCAATTGACTTTCAGACGAGGGCTCCATGCCAAACTCCAGCTACCCTTGCAATGTCTGGCAACATGGAGCTGGCCTGGCAGGAAGAACTCAAAATAGACCTAAGAATGCCCCATCCCTGGGGAGTGCTAGACAACTCCAAGGCATGTCAGAGTGCCATGGCCGGAAGGATGGTTTGGTAAATAGTGCTGAGATCCCTTCCTCCAGAAACTGCCCCGCCCACTAGGAACATGAACCCCTTCTTTCTATGTCTTGATGCAATCACATGCCCCTCCCATCCAGCTAGATTCTTACCTTGTACCCTGCCTGGCCCCCGCATTCTGTCCCCATGCCCATCCCACTTTGCTAAGCACACTTGTTGCTGTGTCTGTCTCCCCAATCAGACTGGGATCTTCCAGAAGCGAGTATCAAGTTCATTCACTTCAAGATCCTTAGCACTTGGACAGCCACCAGTCTTCAGTAGCTGCTTGTTTAATGAAAGGAAGGGAAGGGGAGAAGGGTGGGAGGGAAAATGGGACATTATTATGCACTTATCCCGTCAGAAGCAACTACTTATCAGCCTCTAGCTCAGCAGTTCTCAACTGTGGGTCCCGACCCCTTTGGGTCGAATGACCCTTTCACAGGGGTCACCTAAGACCATCAAAAAACACAGTTATTTACATTATGATTTGTAACGGTAGCAAAAGCAGTTATGAAGTAGCAATGAAAGTAATTTTATGGTTGGGTGTCACCACAACATGAGGAACTGTATTAAAGGGTCGCGGCATTAGAAAGGTTGAGAACCACTGCTCTAGCTTCTTGCTGGTCAATGAACAGATCTTGTCTCCCAGCTAAATCAGCGTTATTGCCCTCAGGGGCCTGTTTCTCCTAATCTGGAGAATCCGCACCATACCCTCCACATGGATGTGTAAGTGGCAATGCCATTCTGTCTGGAAGACTCCAAGCTTGCTGCTGCCAAAAGGGAGAAAGTCTAAGTGCCATGCCATGCTCAAGCCCAGAGCAGCAATGATGTCCCTCATTCTGTCTTTACAGAACTGGCCCAGCTGCACCGTTTTCATTTCCCAATGGTCACAGGGCACACAATGGCCACTGGTTTGCTGGTTCATGACTTTAGGAGCTGAACATCTCCATGCCCAGACATTGCATCCTTGTCTCAAGAGCTGGTGGATACCTCATCACAGACAGAGTGGGTGTCTGCCTGCCTGACACTCATGGCTGTCTTACAGGCAGGAACCCCCTGACTTACATGTGTCCTTATATTCCTGACACCTAATCAAGGCTTGCAGCCCAACAGGGAAAGGAAGGACATTTATCAAGCATGTCCATGCCTCAAGCTGTGTGCTAGGTGCTCAAGACACATTCTCTTCTGTATTCCTCAGTGAAGAGGAACTCTATTATTTTTAAATATATTTTTATTGATTTCAGAGAGGAAGGGATGGGGAGAGAGCTGGAAACATCAATGATGAGAGAGAATCACCAATCTGCTGTCTCCTGCACACCCCCCACTAGGGACTGAGCCCGCAACCGGAGCATGTGCCCCAGACAGGGAATTGAACACAGGACCCTTCAGTCCGCAGGCTGATGCTTTGTCCACTGAGCCAAACCGGCCAGGGAAGGGACACTATTTTATAGATGGAAAAATTGATACTCTGAGAGTTTAAGTAACTCTGAAGTTACTTAAAATCCCAAAGCCACAGCTAACAAATAGCAAATCACAGACTGAAACCCAGGTTCTCAACTCAAAATCCTATGTTGCTTCCAGTGCGCCATACTTCCTCTCAAGAGCAGACACTCGGTAAACGCCTGTTGAGTTAAACTGAATTCCCAGAACACTCTTAAATTGAACACACACACATAGCAGACTCCTCATAGCTTACTGCTGCTTGTTAAAATTATTCTCGACTAACAAGAAATAATTAGAGTCTCTGGAGTACGATCCATTAGAAATATGTCCTTGGGAATTAGAACATAAAACAAGCCTAAATAAGAAGATCCCCACTTGTTGGTGAAGTTCATAAAATCATAGAATCTCAGTGCTGAGAGGGACCCTGGAGAGCATTTAGTTCTAGCCCGTTCTTCTGCAGAGAGGTACCCGAAGGCACATATGGGAAATGACTTGCTCAAGGTCGCACATCAAGTTGCAGCAATGTCAGGACCAGAATCCATGATGGACCCTCCTTGTCTCCTCCGTGTTCTTGGCTTCCAGTCCTACATGTCCTGGGTGTCATTCCTTGCTGCCCTCTGCCCTCGGGAACAAGGCTCACGGACCTGACTCCTGGGCCAATCTCTCTTCCTTGCCAGGTAATTGGGACTCATGGCCACAGTCAGAAGCTGCCACTTCATCTCAGCATTGAATCACCAGCAAAAGCAATTTCCCGCCCCGTTTTCTCCACTGTCAGGAATATTACCTTCAAATAATCAGCACACACCCTGGGAGGGGCAGCACCTTCTTCCATTTTCCGGGGATACCAGCAAGGCCCCGCCCCCACCTCACCCTCTGAGGCCCCAGGGTTAACAGCTCTGCTCCCACTGTCACGGAGAAGGGCTGGGACCCTCTGTTACATGGAATAGGCTGACATGTCAGGGGGGAGGCAAGTGGGAGGACGAAGGAAAGAAGGTAAGAAGGTGAAGATTTAGCCAAAGAAGATATATGCGTAGCCCATGGACACAGACAACAGTGTGGTGAAGGCGGGGTGAGGGGCTGGGTGGAGGTGGGAAAGAGGGGGAAAGGGGACATCTGTAATGATGTCAACAATTTGAAAAAAGTAAAGGCTTCTCTCCCACTGAGAGCTGTGAGATAAGGGGTGGGAAAGGGGCTAGTGGAGGGGCTGGGTGATTGTAAATGAGCAACCATCATATGTGGCCTTTGTGCTTTACATACGGGCATATAGTCCACCTTCTTCTAAGATGGGATATGGCTTGGGAAATTAAATACAATAGAATGCTATACTGCATAAGATAAAATATAAAGCTATAAACACAAACAGTTCAAAGGGAACAGATGGTAGACCTTTCCAGTTCTTGAGTACATTCACCAAACTGAGAGGTAGAGAAAACCAGGCTGGTCTGGTTTGTCAGATCTGAGCTGGCAGCTCCAGCTTCAACAGTTCTTATCACTTATTTCTCATATCCATCCTCCCAAATCTGACTCAATATCCCCATTTGATAAACCAGCAAACTGGAGTTCAGTGAAGCTAAATAATTTGACCAGCCACACACAGCTCATATCTGTTCCCAACTCTAAGTCCCTTCTCCCCATTGCTGCATCCTGCCGCTTGCCCAGCACTGTGTCAGTCGGCAGGGGTGTGCTGGTAAGTGAGTAAATACCTGCTCACTGAGGAGAAAAATACAGAACCGCAGATTTACAGCATTCACCAATTTCCATAGCGTAAATATTATCATGGCCAATTTTAAGCAATCCGAGTGCATTAACCAGCTCACAAAATTCCTGAAAATGCATCAGTCAGATCTCAAAGGCACTAGGCCCCAGTACACCACTGCAGCTGGGGAGGAATCAAAGGTCTCTGGGTGCAGCCTCAGCCTTCAAGGAGACCACAGCCTAATTAGGAAGACCAGGACAGAGTGATGCCCATGATGCAATGCAAGAGAATGATATGTTGGGCCCCAGCCAGTTTTGCTCAGTGGTTAGAGTGTCAGACCTCAGACTGAAGGGTCATGGGTTCAATTCTGGTCAAGGGTATGCACCTCAGTTGCAGGCTCGATACCCAGCCCCTGATCAGGGTACATGCGGAAGGCAACCAATAAATGTGACTCCCTCACATCGATGTTTCTCTCTGTGTCTCTCCCCCTCCCTTCTACTCTTTCTAAAAAGAAAAATCAATAGAAAAAATACCCTAAGGTAAGGATTAACAAAAGAACACAAAGAGAGAATGACATGTTGAATGGGGCCATGCCTCTGCGCCCTGCAGGAGTTGACTCCACCACCTCTCCAGTCTCATGGAAGCCTCAGGTCTCACACTTATGCTGTTCCAGTGTTTAGACATCTACCCCATCAATTTTCATCCTAAACCTTGCTTCTTTAGGGAAGCTTTGCCTGAGGTTAGGCCTCCCTATAAGACACTCCCACAGCACCAAGATTCCAACCACAACAGTTCATTGAAGTGTGGTGTGTCTGTCCTCCACTCAGGGATCCCAAGGCCCCTTTATAGGGTCAGAGGTCAGGTGACTATTGCATTAAGCCAAGTGCATCCACTCTCCCCCTATTTCTCACGTCAACAGTACTTATTAGCGAACTGCACCCACAGAGAATTTGAGAAACAGGAAATCTTGAAATTGGAAGAGAGGTCGTCTAACATAGCTTCTCAAGTTTAAGGTGCACGGATTCCCTGAGAGAGTGCTAAATTGAACTCCAATCAGTAGATCAGGTGTGGGGCCTGGGATTCTGCATTTCTCTGGAGCTCCCAGGTGATGCTGATGCTGCTGATCTTTGGACCATGGGGTGAGTAAAAGGGATCTCATAGATCTACACTGTCCAATATGATGCCCACCAGCAGCCTGTGGCTACTGAGCACTTGATTGTGGCCAGTCCCTACTGAGGGAAGATACAAGCATAAAATCCGCACCAGGTTTCCAAGGTGCAGATGAGAAAACAAGAATGTAAAATATCACATTCATAATTTGATATTGGTTTACATGTTGAAATAACAATATTTTGGATATACTAGGTTAACTAAAATAGACTTTTTTTGTTAATCCTCACCCGATATTTTTCCATTAATTTTTAGAGAGAGTGGAAGGAAAGGAGGAGAGACAGAGAGAGGAACATCGATGAAAGAGAAACATACTAACCATGGGGCTCCAGGTATGTGCCCTGGACTGGAATCAAACCCAAGACCCATAATTCTCTAGGCTGACTATCCACTGAGCCAAAATAGCTAGGGCTAAAATAAATTATTAAAAATAAGTTCACCTATTTTCTCTTATTGTTTTTAAATGTGGTTATGAGGACATTTTAAATTCCACACGAGGCTCCCATCCCACTGGACAGTGTTATCACAGGCCCCACCCCTACCCCCAACCCCTGTGAAATACAGTATATCCACAGAAGCAGCATCCCACACAGTTCCACGGAACAGCTTTTACTTCATAGTAAAAGTCCCCATGCCCTCTCCTCTTATCCAATAAAGTGCCAAATGCCACACTCATCTCTGAAAACACTGAGCTAATCAAAATCAAATGGATTCCTTCTCTATCGGATTTCTCAGAACCTCTATCTGGCTCCTGCACTTGGTGATCTTCTAACCCAGGGTACAAGGTACAGGGTTTCCCCAGAGCATCTGTCCCCTCTATAGCACCAAGTGTCTAGACCCATTGCTCAGGCAAATCTCCTCATCCTAAAACCATCAAATTAGAGTTTCTGGAGGAGAGGGTCTGAGAACATACTTTTTAAATAATCAGGTGATTCTGCTGAGATTATAGTGAAGTCACTGAAAAATATTCTTTGCTGCATGAAAACCTCCAGTGACAAGGAGCTCATCACCTCGTAAGGTAGCCTGCTTCACCGTTGGGCAGCTAATTCTGTCGTAACAACATTATCCTGATTGGCGACATTATTATTATCATAATCATTATCCCAAATGGCCCCCCAAAAGGAGAGTCGCCTGATTAAGGCTTGCAACTGTAACTCATAAGTGCAGGCCAAAACTTAAGGCTCACCAAGCCCAAACTCTATTTTACAGATAAGGAGCTGAGACACCTAGGTCATGCACGAGGAGGGGGGTGGACGTCTGCCTCTAAGTTTGTGCTCACCCCCAAATGAGACCTGGGCAGCTAAATGCCCCTCTGACTCTGACCTCCTGGAGGCTGCCCCCCAATACTTGGCAGACTTTCCTTGACTGTAACAAGTTATATTGAAGACATCTACCAGCACGGAGCCCCAACAAAGCCTGCCAACCTCCTCCGTCTGCCACTGAGTTTTGCTCTGAGGCCCCAGCTCCTTAGCAGGCATCTCAGCACACCTGGACACACTCCCCAGAGCAAGGAGGGGGGCTGGCCTTGCTCCAATGGGTAGGAATGCCCACTGCGGCACTCCAAATCTCTCACCAGATACTTACGTTCTAAAACTGCTTCCAGAAATAGAAACGGCTGGCAGCACCCTTGTGGGCACAGTGCCCAGAGCAGCCTCCTGAGCCAGTCTGTGAAGTGACCTCATCTTGGCTCTCCCTCTGGTATCAGCTGACAAGGACTCCCCCCGCCCCCCCCAATCTGCCTCCTACTACAGCCCCTGGGATGTGTTATTCCTCCCACATCTGTGTTCTTCCCTGTGGCATGGTAAAAAGCCCACAGCCCTCATTTCTGGTGAAGCTGCATTCTTCTAATACAGTGGTTCTCAACCTTTCTAATGCCTTGACCCTTTAATACAGTTCCTCATGTTGTGGTGACCTCCAACCATAAAAAATATTTTCATTGCTACTTCATAACTGTAATTTTGGTACTGTTATGAATCGTAATGTAAATACACAGGGTCGCCCAAGACCATCAGAAAACACAGATATTTACACTATGGTTCATAGCAGTAGCAAAATTACAGTTATGAAGTAGCAATAAAAATAATTTTATGGTTGGGGGTCACCACAACATGAGGAACTGTATTAAGGGGTTGCAGCATTAGAAAGGTTGAGAACCACTGTCCTAACACCACAGGATGGATCTACTTCCTTAAGGGCAAGAGAACTGGCAGTTCTTTGAGCCTCTCTTCATTCACTCATAAAAACGGGAGCGGTGGGAGGTTGGGAAGACAGTGGGATGGGAAGGAGATGCAGCAGCAAGGAATAACAAGGTGAAGCCCCATGTCACTCCTCTGCAGAGGATGCTCCTGGCTGAACCAACCTCCCAAGCCATTGGGATTTTATCTGCTTAGTCAGTAGACTCCACAAGCTGCCCTCACCCCTGACCTCCCCCCATGCCCAGGTCTTTACACACTTGTCCACATGCTCTGTGCAGTTGCTTGCATTGTGCCTCCACATCAGGTCACCCCAGTGTCATTGGGGAGGAGGAGCACCTCTAATTAGGCAGAGGAGCAGATGCTTCCTGCATAGAAAATTGAGTTGGAGGGAGCAAGGGGTGACCCCTGACTTGTGAAGCTTCTGAATAGTAAATTCTCCATCAGCAGGAACTACACAAGCACTGAATGACTAAAAAGCACCACAGATAACACAACCTCACCATCGCCTGCAAGCATCTTGGTGGCTCATTACAGGTACTCTGTCTGGTGGTCATGGATGCCTTGCGGTCAAGGAGAACAAAAAATTAGACTAGCATAATGTAGTTTTTACTTTCTTTTCTATGTATCAAGAGTTTTTGCTCTTCCTTCTTTCCCTGGTCCCATCTCAAGCAGAACTTCTTTTTCAATATTGGTGGAAGCCCTAACCAGGGAGCACAGTTTGTAAGAGCATTATCCCAATAAGCCAAGGCTGTGGTTCTATCTTGATCGGGACACATAGAAGAATCAACTGATGAATGCACAAATAAGTGGAATAACAAATCGATTTGGTGGTTTTCTTTCTTTTTCTCTCATTAATAAATAACTTTTAAAATAAAATAAATATTTGTGTTATAAAATACAATATACAGTTAGAAAAAGTAGAGCACTCATTTTATTTTTTTAATATAACAAACTCTTGGATTTCCCCAAAACTCCCTATTCTCCTCTTCCTGGATACTGAACTCCAATCCAATGTGCCTACTTATCTCCCCCCTAAAGAGGGTGTCAATGCTAAATAACCCTCCCACTTTAGTGCACATAGAATCACCCAGGAAACATGTAAAACAGCAGATTCATGGCACCTCTATCCTATACACTCTGATTCTGTCCATCTACTTTGGAGCTCAGGAAACCAAATTATGACAAGGAAGGCAGGTAGTGCTGAGGCAGTCCCTTCTGAACCACACCTTGAGAAACTATACTCAAATAGTTCTAACCCAGGTCAAGGAGAATTTATGTAGAGGGTTTTTTTGTGTGTGTTTTTCAGGAAACATTTGGCCCACGAGTTAATTCTGCTTTTCAGTGGTTCTCAACCTTTTTAATGCTGCGACCCTTTAATACAATTCCTCATGTTGTGGTGACCCCCAACCATAAAATTATTTTTGTTGCTACTTCATAACTGTACTTGTGCTACTGTTAATTAATTGTAATGTAAATATCTTTTTTTCCAATGGTCTTAGGCTCTACAGCAGCAGTTTTCAACCTGTGGATCGCAGATATTTGCATTACAATTCATTAACAGTAGCAAAATTACAGTTATGAAGTAGCAATGAAAATAATTTTATGGTTGGGGGTCACCACAATATGAGGAGCTGTATTAAAGGGTCATAGCATTTAAAAAGTTGAGAACCACTGGTCTAGGAAAACCCTTGATTTTGATCCCTGAATTTGTCCTGTCCCGGAATGTAGAGCTTCACCTTTACCAGTAGCCAGTTCCAGCATGTCATAATTGCAAGAGTTTCATCAAAAGGTTGATGGAACTTGGGGACTCAACAAGGGCTGAGTCACATATGTTATCGCCTGCTGGATATGGCTAAAGGCATTTCCCCAAACCTGAAAAGGATAGATTGCTTGCTGCCAGACAGCTTAGGGCATCTTAATCTACATGTTATTGCCTCCTCCTGGCCCAACACATAAACAGTTGAAGGTAATTCTTCCAATCTGACAAGGAACTCTGTAAATGAAACCCTACCCTTTGATGTGTATATCTCCACCTTGCCTTAGGACAAATTGTGTTAATAAAAAGCAAGGGGTCCTGAGACAAGGAGAACTTGGTTTCTTTAGTCAAGCTCCTCTGATCCCCACCCCCTCAAATGTCTTTCAAAATTATGTTTCATCTCTGGATTCTTAATTTATTCGCAGCCACTTCTCCACATTGCTGAACCCTTCTAGATGCCGGATCAAGATCCCAGGCATTAAATGGGCCCAACGTCCGACATTAACCTGTAGTAAAATGATTCCAATAGTGACACCTATTGTCCATATCTCAGACTACAGCCAAGCTCTAATAAACTTGTAAATAACATGAAATAAAAAATAAAAAAAAGAGGAGGAGAGGGGCACAATTCTTAAAAGAAGCAGAGACACAGCTTTCAGAGCAGAACTTAAAAGCTTGCTCCCATCAACTCCCCTGGAGATGAGATTTTTTAAAAAGGTGTCATTTCTACAGGCCTGAAAGGGAGGATTTTATCTGTTCCTTCAGGTGGAGTTTCATCAAGCATGCAGGCTAGAGATCCCAGGGTTCCCTAGAGGTTTTCATTAACTCAGTGGTTCAGAAAGCAGACCTTGCTACCCTCTTGGAAAGGTCATTTTCTCAGCTTCTCCAGCACCGATTAAGTATACAAACACTGCCCACCAGCTCAGCAAGCATTTTCACTTATGTAAATCATCAGCTGAACAAGTCCCAGAACCAGCTCTCAAAAAGCTTACAATTAAGCTGGGAAAATAAGATATTGAGAATAACAACCACATTTAATCAGGGACAAGGATGACTTGGGGACATTAATCACCAAAAATATTGAAGGAATCTGAATCTCAGAGATAGGCACCTTTTGCATCCTTCCTCTAACTCAAGGAAAACTATAAACCTAACAATCATTACCTAGGAAATAATGGGTCTTACCCATAATACTGGAGTAAGAGTAATATTTATGTTAAATCGTTCCCAGTAGGCACTTATGGTCAAGAAAATAATGGGAGAACATGTCACAGAAAGTCAATATGCACTTTTTGGGGAGGGTACAGAAAATAAGTAGCCATTTTCAGGCAAACAACTGAAATTGCAATGGAGAGTTATATTCTTTGTGTACTAAAACCCCACACATTTTTGCATCCAGTAAATGGCATCTGCTCTTCCTTTCACCTACTATTTCCCCAAATCCTGTCTCCTTTATAATCTAGCATCTCTGGTCCCCAAAAGACAAGGCAGTAGCAAGAGAAAACCAAGGTGAATGCCCAACATGCCACTATGAAGGAAGAGAGCCTCCCCCAACAGACAGTGGTACAAAGGACCCTTCCTATAATAAGTCATTCATTCACAGCTCACTTAACCAATTGTATGCCCAGTACTGTGCCAGTGCTTGAAATACAAGAATGGACAAGAAGACACAGCCCCTACTCCTCCCACAGATAAATAAACAAGCACTGTGAGTGTCATGTACTTGGACAGAGGTATGGAGAGATACCATGTAATTCACCTCCCACAATCCTCTTCTCACCTCTCAACACATGAGTTCCGGGAGACGCTCCAGCACTGGCCCAGGAGGAGATCTGATAAATGCATCCAGTCTTCCAGCACTCTGCTGGCTCACTCTGTCCTCTCATGGACACCACAGTGGTTAGACCACAGCCTTACCCTGTGCTCTGATTTTACAGATTCATTGAGTCTGCCCAGACTTAGTCTCACTCCCATCCTGACTGTCCCCTGGGTTGTTTCTCCTGAAACCAGCAGAATAACACCAGAGTCAAAGAGGAGCACTGTTTCTGAAAATTCCAGATCAGAAATTCTCCAGGAAATAAATCAATCTCTAACATCTCTGGCCTAAAAAGTCAGCTTAGTGGCTGTGGATATCAGGATGTCCCCCACCCCAAGTCTAGCTGAGGCAGTATGGTGCAATGGCTGAAAGCAGAGACTGCAGCCAGGCTCTCTGGGTGATCTTGGGCAATGTATTTAATTTCTCAGTCACTGTTTCCTCATCTGTGAAAAGATATCTAATTCCCAATGTTATTATGAAAATGGAATGCGTTAATGCCTCTAATGCACAAAGAAGAGCCTTGGAATGTTTTGTTAAATAAAATAATATCTGTCTTGCTTCCCATCTAACAGCACACATGAAGGTCAGCTAGACTCTATGCCAAGTCAGGTCACCACCCCACACTGCGCCAATGTCATTGGAAATGTGTGCATGGTGTGCAGGGGGTCAGCTGAAAGAAAAAACACCAACAATTACTGAATGTCTGTTGTGCACCAGTCACTAGGTTGGATATTCTCATGTAAATTATATATCATTTAATCTCTTGGCAACCTGAGATATGAAAATCAGTATCCCCAATTTTATAGATAAGAAGATAGAGGTTTTAAAATTCTCTGACCTCTAGTAACTAGAGACCAATTTTATCTCTATATAACTTTGTAAGGGTACATGTAGTCCTCTTAACTTCTTCAATTTGGTATTCATCTCTTTCCACAGAATAATTAGGAGTTGAGCCCTTCAGGCAATGGGTTTGATGAGGAAGAGTGGAGCTGGAAAGACTGCTCTCCTTTTTGTTCAGATCTATGGAGAGAGAAATCACAGAGGACAAAGGATGTGTGGCTGAGAGAGGGAGAAAAGACTAGGCTCCATAGTACCAGAAGAAAAAAAAAGGTGAGGTTGAGCAACTGCCACAGTCCTACAAAGAGGTCCCAGAGCTTCATGAAAAGAATTTCTGGCTGAGTCTCTGATGCTTGGTGGAAATTCAAACCTAAGTCAGTCTGGCTCTAGAAATTAGCTCACCATTTTTACTATCCTCTGTCCAAGGCAGACATCAATAATCGATCACTGAACTCCTGCCTTCAGGCCCGGTATCATGTTCAGCATTTAGATTCCAGGAAGTCCTGCCAATTAATCAGAACTTAATACTAGATAAAATCTATTTGCCAACCCTTCTCTCATGATGCTGACAAGTGTAGGTAAGAAGTCCCCTGCTTCTTTAAGTATTGAGTCATTTACTTAGAGAACAGATTAGGACATAGGAAATGAGTGAAAAATATATTCCTAGGTTCTGCTTGGTGAATGTTGGTTAAGGTTTGGGGGGGAAGAAGAACGGGGCAATGGAGAATCATGGAATTACAATAGGCTGGGAATGCAGTGCAATTAACTGTGCTTTGAGAAACTAGTAATTCATTGTTTTTTGGCTTAAACTCCTAGAATACCTTACGATTTACAAATTACTATCACTTGACCCTCACAACTCTCTCACCAGGCAGCTAGGCACCTTGTAATACATCATACATAAGATTCTTGTTAGGTTTACTAGCATGTACATTTTCTAAGAAGGCAATAATCTTTGCAAGTAATTTTCTTTGCCATTCTCATGTCCTTCCTTTCCTTTTCCTACTTTATTGCATCAGCCAGCACCTCAGAGCCATGCTCCTCAGCATGTGATCTTTAAATCAGCACCATCCCCTAAGAAACTGGCAAAAATGCGGTGGCAGGCCCACCTCAGACCTCTCAGAATTTGCACGGTAATAGGATTCCCAAGGTGACTCAGAGGCACATTAAAAAATGAGAAACTCTAACTACCTGTTGATAGAAATAGTAAATAGAAAATAGAAATAGTAAAAGGTATTCTTACATTTGCTCTGATTATAATGAGACTGTATCTCTATTTTCATCATTAATGATGCTTATATGTTTTTGATAGATATCTTGTGTTGGTTAAAGCCAAAAACTCTGTAAATATTAATAAGTATTTTAAAATGTAAAGAATAGCCGGGACCGGTTTGGCTCAATGGATAGAGCTTCGGCTTGGGGACTGAAGGGTCCCGGGTTCGATTCCGGTCAAGGGCATGTACCTTGTTGCGGGCACATCCCCAGTAGGGGGTGTGCAAGAGGCAGCTGATCGATGACTCTCTCTCATCGATGTTTCTAACTCTCTATCTCTCTCCCTTCCTCTCTGTATAAAATCAATAAAATATATTTTTTAAAAAAAAGAATAAAGGAGTTAAGTTTCTGCCAAAAGATCACCCAGCTTCTAAGTAATGTAACAAGCACAGAAGCTCATGCTGGCACCACGCTGATGCTGATTGGCCATCATCATAACAATAATAAACCTAGTAAACATAATAATAACAAATTATGACAACAATTTATAATAATAAAAAATTATTCATGCCTAGTCTGAGGTTCCTGGCCAATCAATACATATTTGATTAACAAATGAATAAAAATAAATCTCATTATACTTTGCAAGAGGTTCCCCGCCATCAATACGTATTTGTCAAATGAACAAATGAATGCATTCCACTGCCCTTTGTTTTCTATGCATGTTTCTGCAGAGCTGGGTGCATACTAGATGCTAGATCTTTGAATACTTGTGAAACACATGATTCAGAGTACAAGAAGAAATCTCTATTTTAAGGTATTCTGAACTAAGTCCTGTCACAAAGAGGAAAAATAGCTTAGCTCATGAAAACATACTCCTTGATAGATTTTAATCAACAAGTGTTGATTGGGCACAGCTGTGAGCCTATGACTGTCTTTAGTTCTGATAAGGATGCAGAAGACTTAAGACAGTGGTTCTCAAACTGAGCATGCCTCAGAATCACCTGGAAGGATTACTAAACCACAGGCTGCTGGTCTAATCCCCACAACTGAGTTTCTCATCCAGTAGTTCTGGGGTTCAAAACTTAGCATTTCTAACAAGTCTTAGTGATATTAACACTGCTGGTCCAGGGCTCATACTTTGAGAAGAACTGACATTAAATACCCTCCCTGCATCCGGGGCAGTTGTTCTCACTCAGGCTGCACATTTCTATATTTGAATAACTGGGAAGCTTTTAAAAAATACTAAGGCCTGGTTCCTTCCCATCACCAACTGAATCAGAATTTCTGGGGGCAGAGCCTGGGCCCTGGTATTTTCCATAGGTTTCCCAGATGTTTCTAATATAAAGTCAGAGTTGAGCAACTCTGAATCTTCCAATTTCATTGAGGAGGTGAGATAAATATCCAAGAGTCCTGGGTGGCACAAGCAGTGGTGTGTGGGTACCCAATGGTATCAGCTGGAGAATACCAATATGCACATCACTTCTGCATTCAGTGACATCACTTCATCAGCTTGAAATAAGCCATTGTATGAGTGTTTAAGCTACAGAAACTGTCAAGCGCTACAAGTCAGGGCTCCTCCCCTCCCTAGAGAACCCATTATTAAATATTTACCAGCACACCACTGAGTAGAGGGCAGATGTGACAAGCACCAAATGAACAGTCAAGCAGCAAGAACCGGGGACGGTGAGAAGCAGCAGAAACCCACGGGGCTGGAGTGGACAGGGAGGACTTCATGGAGGTGGTGGAGACAGAGATGGGCATAGGATCTGTACAGAAAGAAGGTCATCTGTCTGGGAGAAAATGGAAGAACATGTCTGGAGGTTGGACAGGGAAAGAGAACTCTGGGCACAGTGAGAGGACTAAACATGCTCCAGAGAAGGATTCTTGGTGTAGAAGAGCGTTTCTATGAAATTTTGGTTTAGAAGTTTACAATTTCATACCATGGATTTCCAGAGAAAAGTACATATATGTAGTGTAGGCCTATATATCAGCCAAACTTTCTGTACGGATCAGTAAGACAAAAGCAGGCCATAGCAAAACCACCTCAACCCTACCAGTACTTCCCAGAGACCTCCTGGCATTACACCAAGTCGGCAGCTCACAGGCAATCTCTGAGCTTCACTCTGGACTAACCCATTAGGCCCCATTTTCTCCTTCCAATGACACCAATCGGTTTGATCCCATCCACCTTTTCTCAGAAACCTTTGGGGAAAATCCGCATCTTCAATAACCTTTAATTCCTTAGGGGAGATGGAATTGTCAATATCTATTCTGGGTTCTATCCATCCCTCCCCCAGAAGGTTAAAGATTGGCCAACAGCCGCCATTTCTACATGCATCCTAGACTCAATGTGTGGCTTGGATGCTTTTTTGCTCCTGTGCCTAGAGAGAAAAGAGGAGAGAAAAATAAAATTACCCATGAATATTTCATGCAGAGCCTCTGCTGACTTTTGAGTTCCCTGCACACCCATTAAAGTGCCACTGTAATAATGTCATTGTTTGTTCATCACTCTGTACCTGGCTCTTAGAGGGGGGGGGGGGGGGGGGAACAGCACGGAAATAATGATTCCTTGCTCTGATTGGGAGGTCACAGGAAATCATCTACCACTTGTACTGAGGCTTTGGATGATCAAAGGGCTAAACAATCACATTCTCATTTATTTGGCATTATTCAAGGAAGTAGAATTTCACAGACGTACATCCTCAAGATAAATGAAGCTTAGCCTTAAGCACCGGATTTGTTTTTGAATTTTAACAATTTCAAATGGAAATTATTCTAGATTGGTACCTACTTTTCTGTTTCCTTAGACAAAATACATGGAGCAAAATGTAACCTTTTTCTGTATTATTTCAGAATCCTCATTGTCAATAGCCTTATTTTTACCACACTCTAATACACAATGCCTCGGCTTCTAGTGACGCTTAGGCTGTTTGTCCTTGAGTTAATACCCTCACATTGATGAGCTGTCTGGATTCTTAGTTCTGCTTTTGCTTCTCACCTATCTTCCTTCTTGTTGCTGATGTGTCTACCATCACAACACACTCACATCAGGTGTCTGCCTCTAGTGTTGGTTCTCCATCCCCACTATCTCCCCAATTATAATGCGTTGCTCTAAGTTCAATAGATAGTGGGAAATTTAACAACCAACCTCATGATAATAATATGTAAAAAGAGAGTGAATAGGCTTTACACAAGGGCCATGGGCAGTTTTTGCTTAGTAAATTCAATAACCTTGAGCCACCTTTCCTTGGCATCTCTGAACTGTGTTTATTTATTGCCTCTTGCTGCATCCCAGTTAGCAGCGTTTGCCCAAAAAGTGGTCCTTAGATAAATGTGTTATTGCTTACTGACTTTTCATTAACATGGGCGCACACGGCGTTTATGGTTATCTGTTCAGCATATGTATGTGCATAAAGCACTGACTGTGTTAGGTGCTGTGCTGACAGGCTATGGAATCCCATTTTGGGTGAGCTCAGCCTGGCCAGGAGACAAAGCTTACATAGCCCCAGTCCTGCTCACCTTGCCAGCCCTACCCCCACTCTCCTGCTCAGTCACCATTCCTCAACCACTCTGGCCTTTGCACTTTGCTCTCCCCTCTCCTGGGACTCTCTTCCTGGAGATTTTTGCATGACTGTTTCCATTCCTTCAGGTATCAGCTAACTAAACCCTTTTGGAGAAGCCTTCCTGGCCTGCCTGCCTATCTCCAGCTGCCCCTTGCCTCTTCTTTTGTTTTCTTCATAGAACCCTCAGGATCTAACATTATTCTGTCCACTCACATGCTTATCATCCTCATGCCCCACTTCTGAATATGTCCCCAGAGCACAAGGATCTCCTCTGAGTCAGCTGGCAGCCCAGCACCATCCAGGACAGTGTCAGGCAGTGCCAGGCTTTCCAGGCTACACCTGCTGAATTGACAAAGTATCACCACGTTATTGGAAAGAATAGCAAAAATCACCTACCCAAGACTGCGCATAGCAACAGAAATCTCAAGGAGGTGCCATCTGAGCTGGTGCTCAAACAATGATGTTAGCGTGTTGGCAAGAAAAAAATCAGGTATTCCAGATAAAAGAACACATATAATAAATATACCCAAAAATGTATTAAAATATCCCCTACATAAACTAAAGAGAAAGGAAAATATAACTCCTACAGAAAAATCTCAGCCTAATGACTTAAATATTTTCCAACAATCCCCTGCAGGGTTGGAATGGCAGTGAGAGAGGCAGAGCTGCCCACCATCATCTCCCTCCCTGCCCTGGAAGACTGTTTCCGCCCCCTCCCCCTTGCAGTTCCCAGAGAGCACTCTCAAACACTTTGTGTCTGGAGCCTGTGTTAGTTTGCTAGGGCTGCTGTAATGAAGTACAACTCAGTGGGTGGGCTAAACAACAGACATTTTTTTATATCATAGTTCTGGGAGCTACAAGTCCAAGACCAAGGTGTGGACAAGGTTGGTTCCTTCTGCAGTCTGTGGGAGAGACTCCACCCCATGCCCTTCCCCTAGTTCCGGTGGTTTGCTGGCAATCTTTGGTGCACCTTGCCTTGTAGATTAGGGGTGTCGAACTCAATCAGAGAAGGGGCCAAAATCTAAAATCCAGCCTAAATCGCGGGCCGAATGGTTTACTGAACAGTCATAAACTGACAATGTCATAAACTGACAGCGGAGTGCAGTGATGACAGCGTGGTGCGGGCCACATTGCAAGGCCTGGCGGGCTGGATTTGGCCCGCGGGCCTTGTGTTTGACACATGTGTTGTAGATGCATCACTCTGATCTGTGTATTTACCTCCACATGGCATCCTCTCTCTGTATCAGTCTGTGTCCAAATTTTTCTTTCATAAGAACACCAGTCATATTGGATTAGGGGCCCACCTTATTCCATATTCCAGTATGATCTCATGTTAACTATTCACATATCTGCAATGACCCTATTTGCAAGTAAGGTCACATTCTGAGGTCCTGGGGCCAGGTTTTGAACATGGGAATCTTGTGGGAACACGATTCAACCCATAAGAGAGCATCAGAATGGAAGCAGTTTGCCTAGCTTGCTCTGCTTCTGCAGGGCAAAGGCATGTCTGGGCTCGGCCTGGAGCACTGTGGAGGCGGATTAGCTTTGACAGGCCACTATGTGGGGAGAACAGGAACAACGGGCCCCCTGGGTTTGGGAAGCAGCCTGGGAGAAGGTCTAGAAGAGAATGAGAGCTCCATTCCCACTTACAGCGGAGCCACAAAACTCCAGAGTCCCAGCTAAATCATCTTATCAGCTCAAAGGACCATAAGGTCCTGGCTGTAACTTTAAAGTGGCGTGGCCCAGAGCATATAGGCAATGAGAGGTCCCAGAGCTGGGACCCTGAGAGAGACTAGGACAGATGAGGAGATGAAGACAGAGTGTCTTTATCAGCAAAATGAGAGGCCGGACAATGACAGCTATGGACCCTTTTTGCTTTCGTGGTCTCTGATTCTTTACAGAGGAGTACACTTCACATGTGATAGGCACTTGATAACATTCATTAAATAGATGAATGAAGAAGAGAATAAATGGATGAATCCATATCCATAAGGATAAGATTTGGTAACCCTCACTGTAGTTAAAAACCCCCTAAAAAACACACACACAAACACACACACACACACACACACAATAACAACAAAATAGACTAGGCATGAATTTGGGTTAAAGACCATTGTTCTCTGGAAGAAGTTAAAATTCAATGATACCATAGCCACTGCAACCAAGCAGTGTAAATACACCAAGGGCCTAATTAGACTTCTAAATACATATGTGCACTGTTCCTGCCAGAATGTTCTTTGCCTCAAAACATAGATCGCAGACCTTTTCTCCCCAACCAGGACCTGTATCAGTCTCGGGGGCTTAGTTTAAATCCATTCATCAGCACTGAGGTGCCAAAGAATCTACTCTGAGAAGCAATTATTTCTGGGTTTGAGAATTCTCCTGTTTCCATGTGAGATCATTCCTGCAAAGGGTTGAGAAGCTTCAGCCAAGAATACAATAAAAAAGGACAACCTGCAATCTTAACTTTCCCTTTGTGCTTCAGACAACCGCTATCAGCACCAAGGCAGTGGGGCATGGGAGCACAGGAGGGGTGTGGGAAGATACTGCAGGTGGAGGAATCAAGCATCTGTGCAGTGAGATCTGCAGAGAAAATAAAAATGCCTCCTCCTTTAAGTGTGTAAGTCAGAGTTTAAGGAGAAGAATGGCTTCAGAAATGAGAACTCAAAAGAGAGAAAGGGAAAGAGAAAGAAACGGGGAGAGAAAGTTTACACCCCAAAATTGCTTTTCAAACCTCCACTACAAAGCATTGTCCAGCTCAGAAAAAGCAAGAGGAAAAGCTATTCCTTTTACAATAAAGCCCCAGCCCTCCCAACAAACTGGAACACAGATAACACGGGCACAAGATCTGGGGCTGATGTGCAAGCAAGAGGGCCAAACTCATGTCACCGACTCTGAGAGCGAAGCAGCCTGAGGAAGTGGTCCACAGGGCCAGCTCTGCCATTGCACCTGCCTGCTGTCTGAACACCAAGCATCCCCAGGCCTGCACAGGAGAGCTTTGCAAATGAGACGGAGATCAGCCTACAGTGAGAATCGGGATGCACTGAGGACAGGAGCCAATGGCAATTATTTCATTTAGTAACTGGGTAAGTGCCGACCAGATCAGCAGAGGCCAAAAGGCCAATGCCTTCGCTTTGAAAAAAAAACAAGGGTTAGGTGTTCACTGCATAAAATTAAGTGGGCTACTGCCCTGGTCGCTTGTAATTGGGCTGTGGTGCCTTTGAGTCAGGGGTGGGCCTCTGGCAGAACCTCCTGGGCAGAGCAGGCACAAACTTTCATGAGCTGTAATTGGGCTAAAATACCTTAACTTGGACAGCGGCAGCTCTTCAGTGTCAGAGTGGGTTACAGGTCTGAGGATAATAGTTGAACTTAAACATGGATACAGACCTTGCAGCTTCAGGAAAAGCCAAGGGACTGTCTCGGGGGGTCCTGAAAGCAGGTGGAACTGTTAGGAGGTCAAGTTCTTAGCATTCAGTCCCACAAATCACTCATCTGAAAGTCAAGAAGACTTCCCTGTGCACCAGAATGGAGCATGACCATCCAGGATCCCAGCCAGTGCACTGCCAGAAGTTTGTGCAAGGAGGTGTTTAAGCCCATAAGGGATTTGTCCTGGAAGCATCAGCCTGATCACTCTCAGAGGATAATGCCATGTGAGTTCCAATCCAACTCCATGGGCAAGCTCCATTCTGCATGCTCAGAGTGCTTTCTCCTCTCCCATTCAGACCCTGCTTCATACTTCCAAGCTCCACCTTACCCTGCCAAGAAACCCTGTCACTGAATCACCTTCACGCTTATTTACTCCTGCTGAAGTCTTTGAACCCTCCATCAATTTCAGGCTCAAAGAGTACTTAGACATAATCCAACCAAATTTATAGATAATGATAAACAAGTCCCAGGCTGGTTACATGGCTTATCCAGACATTGTTTTGTTAATTTCTGTTTCATGTATGGGAATCTCATCTGTCCAATACGCTCTGTGTTTCTGAAAGACAGAGCTCCTATATTTGTCAATATGTTAGTCTTTTATATATCCCCGTAAGATTTTGCACAGAAGTTGATCCTTAATAAATATCTGTTCAGCATTGAACCTTTTCTCTGTTGTCCATTTGATTACCTAACTCCAATAATAGTACTGTGAGTCTCAGAATGAAATTGACTTCCTCTAACCACACTGATGAGGAACCGTATAATAACCTAACAATTTTATAGCACAGATAACCATTTTAGCTGGTATCCTACATGTAACAGGCAACAATGACATATCACCATTCAGGCCTCATACACTAACTGGGTGCATATTATTTGCCAGCTTTGTGTAAGTAAAGACAGGCAAGAACACAGATCATTATGACTCTATGTGACAGGAGTGATGACAGAGAAAAGGCAAAGCAGTACCATTCTGGGGTCAATCGGGAGCACTGTGGAGGCAGATTCAGGCCATTAAATGAGGAGAACAGAAACTAAGTCTCCCTGTGTTTAAGAAGCAGCCTGGCAGAAGGACTAGAAAAGGGATGGGAGCTCCAATCTCTCTTATAACAGAGCCACAATACCCCAGAGTCACAGCTAAATCATCTTATCAACTTAAAAGACCCATAACGTCCTGGCTGTCACTTTAAAGTAATGTGGCCAAGGGCATTTCTCCTCATATCTCTCTACTCACTCACATGTTCTCCATGAACATAGTGTGGCTGGCTTGACAACTGGCAAAAGCCCCCATCATACCTCTTCTTCTAGATTTTTGCTCACACCATTATCCCCAACCAAAATGACCTCACTTCCATGTAAATATAATTCAACTTTGAAACTCAAGTTACAAGTTGAATCTCAATTTCTTTAGGAGGTTTCTTTTCATCCAGGCTTTCCTGTAGTGGAAGTGGCTACATAGTTAGTGGAAATAGCCACTTAGTTTGTCTCCTATGATATTTCTTGTTCAATTTTTAGGTCCTTACTTAACTCTCATGCAATCATATCATTGATCTAAATTTTAAATTCCTTAAATGGAGGGTCCCAAGTTCTCTTCTCTAGAAAATTTACATATGGACAATTCTCATATAGATAGCAAGTGGTCAATATATCTCCTTGTAGCATAAATGTATGAATGCATGAATGAATGGGCCATATGATCAGTCAAGTTTCAATCAATTGTTGGTCAATAATTCCAGATAAATCTGTCCTCTAGCTGGATTTTCTCTTCCCTATTACACACACAGATACATGATACTATTTTTTAGTCAACCAGAATGAGTTTACTAGAAATGTATTAGCCACATATTTCTGCTAAGATTAGCCAGATGATTTCAAAGCATCTTTCATAATTTAATTTTTTTTCTTTGGCACCCCCCTCTAACCCAGCCTGACTCCTCCTGGATTTTTTAGTGCTTTAGGGAAATGAGAAAAGGAGTAAATAAGCTGGCAGGAATAAGGTAAAATTTTGTAGTTCAAATTGCCATCCTCTACTGAGTGGAGCAAATCTTTCTCAATGCCAATAAACAAGATGCTGATACATGGGCACGAGGTCAGGGCTCACGCTGGTAGGGCCCCAGCAGGGACTGATCTCTGTGACCAGTTTTCATTCCTCTATAACTATTCCGAACCACAAGCAGGCCAAGTGGAAATCCTTGTCTAGGTACATTTCTATTTCCTAGCTTAAAAAGAAAGGCTATAAGCCCAAGCATCGCTCTCGGCCACCATGCCCAGGGAAGACTAGCTATTTTTCAATGTCTTTCTTGACTTCTCCCTTGACAGTACTTAAAACCAGAAGCAGCCCTAACCGGTTTGACTCAGTGGATAGAGCATCAGCCTGCAGACTCATGGGTCCCAGTTTGATTCCAGTCAAGGGCATGTACCTTGGTTGCGGGCATATCCTCTGTGGGGGTGTGCAGGAGGCAGCTGATCAATGTTTCTCTCTCATCAATGTTTCTAGCTCTCTATCCCTTTCCCTTCCTCTCTGTAAAAAAATCAATAAAATATATATTTTTTTTTAAAAACTAGAAGCATCAGGAGATGAAGTCTCTGAGCCCTCCATCTTTGAACCCCACTCTTTTGGACTTTATCACTAACATTTGCTTATATAGCCATTGCAGGGCTATTGTCTGAGGCAGTCAACAATGCACAGACAATAATGCTCATGACCCAAACCTGGACACACATGCAAATCATCTGGAGAGCTGGCTAACAATAGCTAGAGAGTCTTACTAAAGTGGTCTTGAATGGAGTCTGAGGATTTGATTTTTAACCAGGACCCAGATGATTCATATATAGCCAGCCCATATGGGAGATTGGTAAACAAATGGAAACACCGTGTCATATAAACAGCATGTTTTATTGATCAGACAAGTGTAGGTGGAAATCTCAGCTCTATTGACTGTAAACTGGGGCAAGTCAGTTAATCTCTGATAAGAATAGCTTCCTCAGAAAGCTGTTGTAGGGATCTGAATTAGGCACATAACACTTGCAAAACTAGTAGCACAGGGCCTGTCACATGATAGGATTTTAGGAAATAGAAACTGTCCCCTCTAGAGCCCCTGAGCGCTCACCTCCCAAACTCTCTGGCACAGTCCAAATTTCACCAAATCACATTAGGCTCTATTTCATGATGTAAGTATGATTTATTTATTTTGTATACATAAATTCTCAATTAACAAAAGTGTATTTGGGGTTTCTGAAAATATAATCACCAGAATGATAGTACAAAATTCCATAGCTACATGCCAGCCTTGGACTTTTTGGTCATAGATTTCTGAAGAATGTCATGATAATGTTGCCTCACTCGTGACATGGTGCCTCAACATAAACCCCAAGGACAATGTCATACCAAAAAAATAAGGTCATGGATAAGGAAGGCCTTTGAAAAGTCTTCTATAGAGTAATGAAAGTGTATTTTAAAACCACATTTAGAGAAAACAGAAGGAAAAACCATCAACAAAGTCACATATTAGGGTCCTTCTTACACTCCCATTATTAGTTAATTACTCATATAATATTAGGAAAGGGACTCTTGATTAAAGCTAAGTGTTGCTATTAACAAATACTTGCATTCTTTCTGTTCTTGCTTTCTGTTGTAGTTATAGTTAATCCTCACACAAGGATATTTTTCCATTGATTTTTAGAGATAGTGAAAGGGAGGGAGAGAGACACAGAGAGAGAAACATCTATGTGAGAGAGACACATTGGTTGCCTCTTGCACGTGGCCCTGGGGATCAAGCCTACATTTAAGGTAGATGCCCTTGACCAGAATCAAATCCGAAACCCTTCAGTCCTTTGGCCCATGCTCTATACACTATCCAAGCCAGGTAGGCAGCTTTGTTCTTGCTTTTTACACACATTTTAGTATTCACTGCCTCTTTTAGAAGCCAACCATAATGGAAACTCATGCGGGATCTCAGTATATGTTCTCCTCTTGATATAATCTGGCCCAATCACTCTAAATGAATGTACTTTGGATCACTGTTCTTGTTCTGTTTCTTGGCAATACAATTTGCTGGGAAATATCATTTAACCTTTCTCAAGCAGAGAAGGTAGCCCTGGTTCCATCCATCAAATAGATTCCTCACTCTTAATTTAAAATATTAGAAGATGCGCTAAACTTTTTTCTGTGAGGGAGACCCAAGCAAATCTTATTTGGATAGATTCTTCATGGTTATCTAAAGTCAATGCTAGATTCTTAAAAGATACCTAGCCTGGAACAATATTTAATTAAAATAATGTCAGTCAACAGAGTAGACACACTCCTACTTGAGTGGTTAATAACTAGGAATCATTTAATAAATTATTTTTTGGAACCAAAGTCCCTGTTTTCATGAAGTTTTTTTCTTCCTTAAAGCCATCACTGAATTTCGCCAGCAAACTCTTTCTAAGGCAGTTAAATAGCCAAAGGCAAACAGCTGGCTAATAGGCATTCAAGATATATGAAAAATATAGGATGTTCCCAAAAAATGTATACAAACACTTTGAATAATTATAAAGGCGGTGTTTATGAAAATACAGTTCATTTTCAAAATTGAGCTATCAGCTGTTCAAGTTTGTATACATTTTGGGGGACACCCTATATATAAACTTATTTTGATGTGCACAATAACTTTCTGCAGCCCACTCAAATGTTTAGAGTCTCTTCTTTGCAAGATACACCAGTAATCTATAGGAACATCCCCTGAGAGTCACCCTACATCATCTTCCAGCCTACAACTAACTTCCCATAATAGAAATTTCAATAACTCCCAAGAAAATTCATTTCATAACTAAGAGTTCCTTTAGGAATGTATTCATTATTTTGAACCCAAATCTGTCTCCCTGTGGCTGTTACAGATCAGTACCAGTTTTATAATTTGAAACCTAATATCTCTTGTACTTCATTTCTCTTGCATAGATAATCCTCTGTATCTAATTACTGCTATCATGTCTTTTTTTTTTTTTTTACCTTCTCTTTACCTTTTCATATGACTAACCCCTGTTTCTTCAAACATTGCAATATGACATGGTTTATCATCAGGTTCTCCCTCTCCTCCATGTCTTCACATTTGTCCAAACCAAGCTATGCATCTACTAAAACAGAAAAAAATAATTTTCAAACTAAAGAAAGTGCAGAGTATAAAGAAATCATCCCCATTCTTAAACCAGACTATACATCTATTAACATAGATTAAGGTTCCCTTGGTGTTTTGGGCTTATTATTTCAGTGTTGACTTACAGCAAAACTTAAGCTTACTGTTTTCCCAAGCAATATAATATTTTACTCATTCTACTTATTCACTGAAACATCTCCTTCATCCAATTTTGTGTCATTTAATTTTGGGATTTGTAGAACTTTACATTTATCCTTACTACATTTTGTTCTGTTAGACTTGGCCCAGATCTCTAGTCTATAAATATCATTTTATATCCTGTTTTTGTCTTAGTATTCACTTTTCCTCTTGTCTTTGTGTTATGTGCACATTGGATGAATTTGCATTAATATCTTGCTCAACCTGAGAACAATGATGCCTGCATCTCAGGCAAACTGGAGAGGAGGACCAAGGACAGCACCTTATAGCTAGCTATGGGGAAGCTACCACCACATTAACTTTCAACCATGGGTCAGTATCCTTTGAGAATGTTTGTTTGATCAGTTATTAATCTATTCAGCTTCCCTTTCATACAAATACATATCCATTCTGATCACAAATATATCACAAGCAAGTTGCTCAGATATGTTGCTGAGATCTTTTCTGCTTGTGTGCGTGTGTGTGTGTGTGTGTGTGTGTGTGTGTTTTCTCACCTACCGGATTAGTGAGTCTTGCATAAGAAGGAAGAATTATGTTATCATGAATTGCTTGCATCAAACCCTCAACATCCAAGTGATCACTACCTCCTTCTGATTAATCCAATATCCCCTTCTAAAATCATTCCCTGGGTCATTGTTAAGCTTACCAATCTGGGTTGTGACAGCCATCATCTCTCTATCTCATTCTTGAGGTTCCTCAGAGTCTTGAACAGTGATCTACAAGGAAATGTCTTTCAGAGCCCTGGTGTAAAGTCTTCCATGATAGAAGACTTGAAATTATATAAATCGATATGATTTTCTAGAAGTCTCTTTATATACCTTCTGGTTTTCCTCATTTATCTATGTCCATTTACGCATGTTCATTCTACACTGTTGGGTCCAATAATAATTTTTCTTGACATAGAAGACAAAATTAAAATCAAAGTGGAAACTGAGTGTTCTGCTTTCTCTCTGTTATCTGTCACTTTAAAGGACCTTCCTTGGTATCCTTGTTCCAATATTTACAAATACCTCATTCTTGACCTTGGGATTCTTTTAAAAACTATAAAACATTCTAAAAACTTTTTTCCAAACTATTTTTAGGTCAATGCTACCCACTAATTTATATTACACACACCTTTGCTTTTGAACGTATTTTCAAACATATTGCTTAAAAATTGTGTCTGATGTTAATCAAGCTATAGAGGAATTTAATAATTTAACTTTTATCATTTGTTGATTTTCAAAAAGCAACATTCAATTCCATTGTTTTGCAAGGGATATATAATGAAACAAGGAGGGTTCAGGAATTACCAATAATATTATGATTTTAGGAATGAAAATCTTTCCATGTGCAAATCAAAGAAAAAAATAGAAAATATTAAAAATGTGAAAAATAAGCAAAATAATTTACTAAATCCTTTAAAAAGTAAAAGCTAGGATATTACAGTAGTGAAGAGTGTTGGCTTTGTGTTTAGCAAAGTTGAATTCAAATGTTTTTGTTCACACACGCTAAATGTGTAATCCTGAGATACTTTCCTCCTCCTTCTAAGACCTCATCTCCCTCATTTGTAAGACATGGGTAACCCTAGTGCCTACTGCTTACAGCCTGAAAGAATTCCATGAGAAAGAAGAAATAATGAATTTGTACAGTTATTGACATATAATAAGCACTCACTGACCTCTACAGTATTTTCTATGTTCCAATTTAAAACCCACCTTTAATATTGAACACTTGGGCCAAAGATGCCCCAATTCTTAAGTAGCATGAAATATGAGATAGCTATACATAGCTTAGGGAAAAAATCACTAGAAAAACAGCTAATGCAGAATTCATAATCATTTCAAATTTATAAAACCATCCCTATTCTGGCTCTGGCCTTGCACTATGGCTTCCTAAAGGACACAGTCCCTGAAATATGCTTCACACACACACACACACACACACACACACACACACACACACACATACACTATACCTGTTCAGAGTGAGATACTTGGTAAGTTCTCAATAACCATGCTTGACTGAACAGTGATATTCTCAGAATTGGTAAACAAGAAGTAAATTCATAATTCCCCAGGCTACACAAAAATTAAGTACAGTAGATATGTTGCATACCCAGGTCTCCTGTCCCTGGGAATTGCTTGTTTCACACAAAGTGGTGGCCTCCTCAGTCATGTGTTTTTTTTTTTTTTGCTTTATGAGCCTCTCCTGAGCCTTGGCCACAGCAGATTGGTTTAATGGTGCACATCTTGGCACAGCTGGGAAAACTGGATTGCCTCTTCAGGGAATCTGGGAATAATCTAGTTACACTGTTGGTGAAGATCTGGAAGAATGGTCCATAAATTCCTGCCCCTGAGGCCGTGGATTTTCCCTGGTCCCCACCCTTGCTTGAGGCAAGTATGTTACCTGAAATGCCTATTCTAGTAAAGTATCTTTTCTTGCTTAAGTAAAATCCAACTGGTTTCTGTTGTCTTTAATTAAAAAAAAAAAACTGAACACTGAGAAAAATTAACAGAAAGAATATTGGTTTCATCACCCTAACCCTACCCATGGGTTCACATGCTCTGACCAATACAAAAACCAAAACAAAATTGAATAGTTTATTATTTGTTAGAAAAGACTGAATGGAACTCAGTAAAGTCCTTTAGGAATGAGGTTATGAAATCATGTCATCAAAAATATCAAGATCCATAATAGATTATAATTTGAATCAGACCCTGCGGATTCAGAGAAAAGTCAGGATTTGCCAACAGAAATATTTTTCTGAGGTTAATCAAGGCTTCATGGAAAACTTCAGAGCCAGCACAGACTGAGTGCTTAGTATATGCTAGCTATAGCTCTTAGTACTTTTACATGCATTAACTCAAGCCTCATTACAACCATGTGACACAAAGCTACTAATAGTCCCAGGGACTGAGAGGTGAAGTATATCCCCAAGGTCCCATGGCTTAGCAAGCAGCAGAGCCAGGCTTCAGACTACATAGAGTTTGGCATCCTGTAAAGCTCATTGCGTTCCTGCAGATGCTGGCATATTCAGAGCAGAAGTGGAAAGGCAGAAAAAAGAAAATCTCTTGTGAGAGTTGTCTTGTATTTTCCATGTGTACTTGTTCATTCATTTAACAGACATTTACTGGAGCCTCTAACACACCAGTCCCAGTGCTGGGCACTGAGAACAGTCCCAGTGGTGCCCCTCTTGTAGAACATGAATTCCTGGAGTTGCAGGATGTGTGCACAGAGTGGAACACAGCATCTTGTAATGAACAGGCAATCGATAATCGTCAAGAGTTAACCTACACACCACGTATGGGAAGCATGCCTTGCCTCCCTAACAAACCACAGATAAGGGTTGCACACATATACCCCACCCCCACCCCCCGCACTTGATTATCCAGGAACCTCAAATATCCATCATAGGCTTTTCAAAGCACTTTGGAAATATCTGGGTGTCTGTTTACACCCCTAGAATATAACCTATTTGTGCTTGTGATTGGGCTGTCCATCTGTCTTACTAGGGCTGGGAAGATTGTAGGTGCTCAATAAGTATTTGTTGAATAGGCTCCCCAGTATGACTTATTTCTTCTTCAAAAACCCAACCTTTGGAAGGAAAAAAGTCATGGTAATACAAACACTCTGAATACCTGTTCCAATGGCACAGTTGGGTCTGTCCTGAACCAACCATTCTCTTTCCTCCTGTTTTTTTTATGACCAACTCTACCCAACTTGGAGGTGGCCAGATGGATAAGGAGTGCAGACCAGGGAAGTCTGCCATTTGAGGAGAAACTACACCACTCAATGGAGCAAGCATGGATTTGAACTCACATAGACCCAAGGTCAAATTCGTGCATCTCCACCCAGCACATGTGTAACTCCGAGCAAGTAAACTTCTCTGAGCCTCAGTATTTTCATCCTAAAACTTGCCTCACAGTCATTCTGAGGATTCAATGAGGATCACACAATCAAAGAGTCGGAATATAGTAGATGTCAATAAACAGGAATAGCCCACCCCTTGGCTAATGCAGCATGTATCTTTTAAAAGTATATCCAATCCTTTTAGTTATATTAGAATCTACTTTTCTATTGCCTTCATTTTCACCTTCCTGAGTTGGAAGGCTTTTTAATATAAGTCTGAAATAGGGAGCAGCTGTGAGATACAAATGATTAAAAAGGAAAAAGCACATTGTTAATCGAGGATAGTCTCATTAACTAAGCTCTCTGTCACATCTTGCCTGGGAAATCCCCTTGAAACCTCCCAACTCTCAAAAACCAAGGCTCACAGCCATGTTCACCATATAAATGAAACATCACTCCTCAGACCTCAACTAATTTCATGTTTAACTTTTTTAAACAAACCATAACAAATACTAAGTGTATCTAATCACTCCCTGATTCCTTGGGTATTCATTGTAATGGCACTAATTACGATAAACACATTTGGAATTAATGTGCATGTCATAGGCATATATCAATTCTGTTCTAATTTGCCATTGATTAGCGCCTGTGAAGTGAACAACAAGTCTTCAGTTTGAATACACCACTCACATATTGGGCAGCACAGGCTTAAAATTGGTCCCAGGCATGGAATGCCCAACCAACAGCCTGAAGAGAGGCAAGAGGCAAAGGGAAATTGCAGGAAGATTCTGTTTGTCCTCCACTTCTCAGTTCATGGTGCATGTTGTGGGTGATGGCAGAGCCTAGATTCTTCTGCAAACCCATTCACGTGGGAGAAAATGAGATTTAGGGGTTAAATCCTGGGCTTTGGAATCAGACAGACCTGGCTTCGAATCCGGCTTTGCCCCTTATTAGGCAAGTCCCACAATGTCTCTCCCTTCAGGTCCTTCATTTGTAAGAGTGGAGATAATAATACGTTTCTCATAAGACTGTTGGGAGAGTCATATAAGCAAAAGCAAACTCCTCATTATTCTCAGCAGGTGGTTTACATTTTAATAAAATACAGCATGATGATCATTAATAAGAATCCATTATTAATAGAGAGCTTACTATTAAAAACTAGGACTTTCATTCAATAGGAGTACTGGTGTAAATATCACCCAAGCAGGCCCAGCTTGTTAAGGGGTCCGAGAGTAGGGAGGGGAGGGAAGGCAGAGCAAAGCTATCTCTGACAATCTATTTGTGTTTGGCTTTGTGGCTTGGGCTTTGTTTGTTTTTTAAGAGATTGCCTTAGAGCAGTGTTTTTCAACCTTTTTTGGGCAAAGGCACACTTGTTTCATGAAAAAAATCACGAGGCACACCACCATTAGAAAATGTTAAAAAATTTAACTCTGTGCCTATATTGACTATATATAAAGTAATTCTCTTGAATAGGAATCAAATAAACACAAAGAAAGTATTTTATAATTACTTTATTATGAAATATTAAGTAAACAAAATAGTGAAAAATTTTAAAATTCTTGTCTTGTCTGCACCTACGGCACACCAGGCAACATCTCGCTGCACACTAGTGTGCCGCGGAATAGCGGTTGAAAAACGCTGCCTTAGAGGACGGGGTTTACAGCACAAAGTGATGACGAGGCAAGGGGAGAGCCCTGGAATGAGACAGCGGCTCCATCAGCCCCCTGCCAGACACCATGTGCAGGCCCATCCAGCTTCTAAGAGTCGGCATCACAATTAGAGTTCATTCTACTGTTATCATTAGCATAATTATCACAATCAGGATCATTGCTAATGAATGAAAGTTTAGGGAAGCCCATTCTAAACTCTTTTTATTGAATCCTAGCCTTTAAAATTATGCCTGAATAAAAGGGTGCTTTTCATTTTCCTGTCCCTAGCCTCTCTCCCAAGCCTCTGTGTCCCAGACTGAGCAGACTGGGAAGATTTCCCATGCTCCAGCCCCAGCCCCTCAGGAAGCAAGCTCCTGTACACAAAGGAGCTTAGGAGAGTGTGTGGATGGCTCAAAACAAACTCATCCCCTGCCCGGGAAACAGAACTCAGTATACAAGCTGTCCTGAGAGCCCACTCTCAATAATGCCAACTTATAGAGAACTTCTTTGGCACTGTTATAGGGCACTCAGCCCCTGAACCCCCTACCCTAACACAAAGTGAGTGCAGCTCACAGCACTTCTCCCATCTTGCCTTCAACTGTACCATTGAAGCATTAAGCTTAACCTCCCCACATCAGACCAGGAGAGACCCCTTGAGTGGAGAGATCATGTGAATCAAGAAGACTTTTCCGTTCCCAAGAGTTATTAGCATATGGTGGATTTTTAATACAAATAACTAAATAAAAATCGAAGATAAGTGTTGGTAAGATTGTGAAGATATCGGAACCCTTGTACACTACTGGTGGGAATGTAAAATGGTACAGCCACTAAATAGAAAAACAGTGTGGAGGTTCCTTAAAAAATCAAGTAGAACTATCATATAATCTAATAATTCTATTTCTGGGTATATATCCAAGAGAATTGAAATCAGAATCTCAAAGAGAAATCTGTTCTCCCATATCACAGCATCATTCACAACAGCCAGAAAGGAAAAAGAAGGAAATCACCCTAGCTGGTTTGGCTCAGTGGATAGAGTGTAGGCCTGTGGACTAAAGGGTCCCGGGTTGGATTCCGGTCAAGGGCACATGCCTGGATTGCAGGCTTGATCCCCAGTATGGGGCATGCAGGTGGCAGCCCAATCAATGATTCTCTCTCATCATTGATGTTTCTATCTCTCTTGCCCTCTCCTTTCCTCTCTGAAATCAATAAAATATATATTTTTTTTTTTTAAAAGAAGGAGATCTCACCATTTGTAGCAACATGAATGGGCTTGGAAGACATTGTGCTAAGTAAAGTCAGTCAATTATAGGACTGACACTGCACGATTCCTCTTACATGAGGCATCTAAAATAGTCAGACATATAAAAGAAGGCAATAAAATGGTGGTTACCAGGGAATGGGGAAAAGGCATATGGAGAGTTGTTCAATGTGTATAAAGTTATAGTTATATAAGAGGACTAAATTTCAGAGGTATGCTGTACAACACAGAGCCTATTAATAATAAGATGTTGTGGACTTAAAAAAGTTTGTAGAGAGGATAAATATCATGTTAAGTGTTCTTATCACACACACACACAAAAAAAAAAATGGGGCACAGGGAACTATTGGAGGTGATAGCTATATTTACCTGAATTGTAGTGGTGTACCATGAGTGTATGTCCAAACTCACCAAATAGTATGCATTAATTATGTGCAGTTTTGCATACCATTGCACCTCAAAAAATTGCAGGGTGAGAAAAAATATACCCAAGTACTACTATTGTATAGCAGTGTGTATGCATGTGGGGCAGGGAGGATTAATATGTTCTTTATAATCATTGACATTTTTATTAAAAATAATTTTAATCACAAAAAAATAACAATTTTTCTAAAAGGCACAAACTTAAAGATTCAGAGATTCAGAAAGTTTAGCAAATCCCAAACAGAAGAAA
Source organism: Pipistrellus hanaki (assembly GCF_964339955.1). Classification (NCBI taxonomy): domain Eukaryota; kingdom Metazoa; phylum Chordata; class Mammalia; order Chiroptera; family Vespertilionidae; genus Pipistrellus; species Pipistrellus hanaki. The sequence goes on along the minus strand of NC_140516.1, from coordinate 41,053,441 downwards.
CCCATGCCAAGACACATCACAATCAAACTTCTGAAAACTAAAGACAAAGAAAAATAAATCTAAAAAGTTGCAAAAGAGAAACAACACATTACCTATAGAGAAAAAAACAATTTGAATAACAGCAAATTTCTCATCAGACATGAGGAATACACAAAGGAAGTGGCACAACATGCTTCAAGTGCTGGAAAAATAGAACAGTTAACTCAGAATTCTATATCCAGAAAAAAATATCCTTCATGGATGACAGAGCAAATCAAAACATTCTCTAATGAAAGAATGCTAAGAAAGTTTCTAGTGAGCAGATCTATTCTAAAAGAATGGCCAAAAGTAGCTCTTGAAATAGAAAGGAAGTGATCAAACAAGGAGCCTTGGAAAATTAACCACCAGAATAAGGTACAAGAGAAAGGAGACTGTATTGATGTTGCATAGCCTGCAAAACAGAAATGCATGATGAAATGGGTGGATACTGGGATGACTCTCAATGCAGGTGTCCCTTCTGTTCCCTCTATTCTTACAAAATGTGCCATTTTTTCTCATATCAAACAGACTCACCTTTAAAGAAGTCCTCCGACAATGCTCTTGCCCCACCCACTTGGACTTCAGGAATGATGTTAAATGATGAGCATGTTCAGCCACTTTTGTTTTCTGTCCTTATATCCAAGAAGATCCTGGCCCTGTGTGTTGATCACCCAGAGTCATAGGCTGCCCTCATCTCTTTCTTCATGCGGAGCATCCCTTCTTCTTTTACTCTACCCTTACTCTGGTATCTCAGAGGCTGACCTTGTCTGCATAAAGAGACTTCCTGTAATATGACTAGGGATCCACTTGTTCCCCATCAGGGACAGAAGGCAGAAGAAAAGGTGGCCAACCCAGGAAAGTCCTGATTGGTGACAGGCAACTCCATCTCCCTGGCTTGAGGCTTCCCACATCCCTACACTACATAGGTAGACCAATGCCCTGATTTCTTTTGATGGGCATTTTAATGGAAATACATCCACAGGAGAAATGGGTATGGCAGGATTGGGAGGAAGTGGTGATCTTACCTGTCCCAACAAAAGGGCAGCAGTAATTAGAGATCCTTCCAGGTGCACTGGGAGCCTTCAGGGCCAGATGCCTGAGGAGAATGCCTCAGTTGAAGAGCATCTATGGCTGAACTCCAGAAAGCACTGACCTGCCCTGTGGTAGGACAAGACGCTCTGCCCTTTTGATGACGGAAACAGATAAAAGGTTTTCCATCTTCCCAGAGTGCTCTCAGTTCTCCCAGAAGAAGCAAATTCAGGGAAACCTGGCACTGGGCAATTTGGCCAACCTATTAGAGAATTGAAGCCAGACATAAACAGAGACCTGAGAATTCACCCTGGGATAGTGAACTTCTATGTGATCGTGGCAGAAAAACCTCAGAAAATATTAAACCCAATTGCCTGAACTCTGTTGAAGACCCCTGTTGACTATTCTGCAAACACACCTTCTGCTTCACTCATCTCAGGGCTTTGGGGAGAGGGAAGCAAGAGGGTCTTTTTATTTGTCCCCAGTATTTTCACAGCTCTGAGACACAGAGGGCCCAGATCAACATGGCCCTGCGGTGGCTGGTGGCTGAGATGAAAGCTGACATTATGCTCGGAATGTGCAAGCGAGGCTGGCTGCTGAAGTTCTAAGCATGTGAGAGTCTGCATCCAGCCATGGCCAATGGCTTGCTCTTAGTTTATATTTTCTAATAACTTGTAAAATGTCAGATGTGTGAATGGTCAGCAGGGTCCACAGACAGCCGAGACATTCATCTCTACAGCGTGTGTCTTGGGTTCTCTTCACTTCACTCTAGCTGCCGCTCTCAGAAGGGAGATGTGGGACAGTCTGCTGAATAAGCTGGAGGTGTTTGCAGGGAATCTGTATACTGTCAAGGACCTCCCTCTGTGTCTCCAGCCCTTAGGTTCTGGGACTTGAGTCTCAGGGGAAGATGTGAGGTTGTTGTCAATTTCTGAACTGTGGACTTTTCTCCATGTGAATGCAAATTTTCAAAAAGTGAAGATTTTCCTGGACTGTGACCTAAAAGCCACTTCTTTTATCAATGACTTTGATGGTTTTCATCTAAGTACACACAAATGTGTCTGCCTCCAAGCCTTTGCTCAACCTTCTAACTGGAGCCCAATAGACAGTAAGAGCATGGAACCCATGAAGAGCTACCACAAGGAAGCTACAAATATTCCAGTTTGGCCACAGTCCCCTCAAGAAGACATGCAAAGTCTATCCATAGAGCAAGAACAAGTGGGAGAAAACTACTGGCCAATATATTCCCAGGTTCTGAGATTACCAGATGTTTATCAGAGGCTGCGTCCCTGAACTACTGCTTGGGGATTAATCCAGTGCCTGTTTCTGAAGTGCCTGGCTTGGGACAGTGTACAATGTCATGATGTGTAGAACAAAACACAAGTCATCACATTAAAAGTCCAAACACCAAGCAAGGAAGATGACAGATAACTGAATTAGGTTTCTAATTGAAAAAGTCAGTGGAGGAATCAGATATAAAAACACATTGAAAGGAAATGAAAAAGTTCATTTGTAAAGAGTACAGGGAAACCATCTTCAGGACACATTCCTTAAACAGAGAATAACTATTTAATGGAATAAACTGCAAAATTAACAAAGTCATAGAAATTACAAAAATGCTATAGCTTGGGGATGCCGACAATAACATCCCAAACCATAAATGTTAAATTCATCAGTGTCAATTTAAAATACATTCCCAAATCTTGATGGAATCGCAAAGTATCACTGAGCTCTCTAAAATTCTCAGACCTATGAAAACATAGCCTTCACGTGCAACAAAACACACGTGTGACAAGCCATGACATACCCTGATTGGATACACACATGTCCAAATCCTTCTCCCACCTCCCCAGAGTGTGTCCTTTCCACTTAGTGTTTATTTCTCTCGAGAAGACATTGGAACATTAAGAAGAAAATGTCCCTTGCACAGGAACAAGAGATGGCTTTTTTGGTAACAAGCTCACCACCACTCCTGTGGCCTCACTCCTTCCCCTCCTTGCATGTTTGAAGTCAGAGACCAGCCATCACACCTTGTGAGCTCCATCCAATCCATTGACAAGAGGGTCTGGCTGGGGCCACGTGACTGGCCATACTCAGCTATCACACGCACAGGCCTCAGGCTCTGGAATTCAAGCATCTGAGAATTGTAAGGGCTATTCAGAATGCTGGCTGGTTTGTTCCGTAAGTGGATTCCTGGGCAGCCCAAGTATGACAGCTGTTCAATGCCAGCCTAAGGGTATTGAGCCGAGATGAAAGGGTAAATGAGTTCAACCAAGCCTCATTCTGCTATTAGGAAGAAGAAAAGAGAGAGCTGCATTTGGCTTCACTTTGAGCTACTTATTGTATTGCGTCTGGAGGGCTGTATTTTTTTTTTTTTTTCTGGAGGGGAGGCATGGTCATATTAGGGGAAAGAGTTACATTTTGAGAAAAAAAGAATCAATTATTAATGAGGCAATCAGAACGAGTTCCAAGAAACCTGAGGTCCAGCCGGAGCCCCTGATGTGTGTAATAACTTTACCCCAAACAGAAATCCTTATCGGAATGCTCATCCCCAAAGCTGCCTTTTCATCTCAGCGGCCACCAACAGGCCAGCAGCTCAGCAGCGGCTTCCATTCATTTCCGCTATCACTGTTCATCTGGACGCTTCAGACAGGACAGGAACCAGGGGCTTGGTCTCTTCTGTGGGTAATTTACAATCACAAGGGCCAGCTTCCTTGAACCCAGAGGGTGGGGCAGAGGAGACTGAGGAGCAAGCTTCTTTCTCTCCCAGAGAAACAAAGGGGTTGGTGAGAAACCAGACCAGGAGCGCTGTGAACACCTCAGCTTTGGCTCCAGCCAGAAATAACCATGAGAGTCCAGAAAGTGAGCAGATGGGGACACACCTCTGGCTGCACTTGGGGGCAGCTCTCAAAAACCACCTGGAGGTTCCTGAGTCCCAGATAATAACTATGAAACTATTTCCTAAGCTGGTATCTTGAGCACCCTCAATGGCTTGGTGTAAGTGCCAAGAACAACGCAGGGGCATAGCCTTCATGGAGCAGCCCCGCCCCTGTCTGCTGACTTACTGGCCTTCACCAGACAGGAGAGACATGTGAGAGCCCACTGCCCAGAACAGCCCCCTCTGGGAGCCCTTCTCTTTCCTGAAATGCTTCCCAGACTCTTGAACTCCTCTCGTCATAGGGAAAGAATTTCTAAACCCAGGACCTTGAGGGGTAGATCCTTTTGTTAACTACAAAAAGAATAATTTGAAAGGAAGACAAACCTAACTTGCCAGACATAGTAATAACATGTTAGTAAGAGGCCTTGTGTACATGTCATCTCATTTAATACTCCTGTCACATATTGGAGGTCAGTGTTTGTTGGGTTTTGTTTTGTTTTGTCTTTAATCTCTGATGGTCAGAGAGATTAAATCACTTGGTCAAGGTCATGAAGCTAGAAAGTGCCAGGTTGAGATCAAACCTACGTGTGGTTAGCGTAATTGCCTGGAAATATTATTTTAGTATAACCTTTTCTCCTTTCTTTTCTTTCTAGTCAAACTGGCCTCATCCAGCATCCTGACTCACCTGCCTCTATCTCGCTTGCAGGACCACCTCCTTAATCACTAAGCCCTCAGGACAAGGAATTTCTGATCAGCATCAAATAAGCTTAGGAATAGACGTCTCCTGGGGTCAAACTAGAGATGACATCTAGGCCTCAGTTCTTTTAACTCAGAAGAAGAAGCCCGGCCATGGCTGACAGCAGGGCCAGACGCAATGACTAATGTCCCCCTACCCTAGAGCCCACAGTTGAGACCCAAAAACTGGGCAACCGCCCTTCCTGAGGTCCTATCCACATGGCTCCTGTGCACACAGTCTGCTGTGGAGCTTTTTCAATCTACTGGGGAAGATGAGAAAACCCTCAGCTGCCAGCTGAGTTACAAAAGAAGTTTGTCTTTGATGAGGGAGCTTTTTCCACATTCTCTGTCCTTTCCCCTCCTCTGTCCCCTTTTCACCTTGAGGGGATCCAGGCTACCTCTCACTATGGTCATTTCTCCTAGAGCTAAAAGGAAAGACCACTGACTAATTCATACTACAGTTTACAGGATTACAGACATTCGTCCTTACAATAAAAAAGAAGTACATTTCTAAGGATAAGAATAGTCATTGCACATCTGACTAGGAAATGGAATATATTTTCAGGAAGAGATCTTTCTAGCATCCCTGAAAACAAACCACAAAAGTAGACGTTTTTTCATATGTGAGATTAAACCAATACAGACATACTCACATACAGCTGCATATATGCACATGCATGTGCAGAGACATAAACAACTAACAAATAGTAGTATCTCCACTCCAACTCAATTGGAGTTGGAGTTATCATATGCTGAGTGCCTACTCTTGTGCTGAGTGCCTACTCTTGCATTGGGGACCATGAATTCAGGTTGCTAAGATAAGGAGCCTTAAGAACCTGATAATCTGTCTGAGGTTAGGCATGCATCTAAAGACTTCATTAGGGGAACACCATAAGCCCAGTCCAGTGTAAATGGGGTTCACTTAATAACCTTGTTCAATAGGGAGCTCCCCTCTTCCTCCCCTACCACAAAACAGGGATTGAGGAAATACAAAATAAAATTTTTGAACATTACAGCAAAGCACCAATCCTGGTCCATCCCAGGGGAAATGGAGGGGGAAACAATCACAGAGCTGCTTTATTTCAACACATGAGCTATTAGAATTATATTTCCTAAAGCCAACTCATTTCCAGACACAAAAGTGTGTGCCCAAATATTTGGTGAATGAATGAATGAGAAAATTATAGAACTCAGGATGGGCATCAAGCCCAATTCTTTTGTGTCTGTTTGGTGGCCTTGTACAAGTCCCTCAGCCCTCTGCTTCTCAGCTGAGGGGAGAGCGGTGCCTGCCCTTCTTCCCACCTCTCAGCACTCCTGGGAGCATTAGAGGAGCTCACGGCCTCCTGAGCATTTTCAGAGCACAAAGCATTCTGCAAGTTCAAGGGTTGTTATTATTCTTGTGCAGATGTCCATGACAATCCACGGCAGTTCTTGTGGGGAAATTGAATCCATTCCTGATTATGTATATTAGAAAGAGGAGGGAGAGGAGGCAGTGCTCCCACTGCTATGATTTTATGTGCGTGTGTATGAAATTATACATAAAACCTGTTTGCTGCAGGCTAGTTCTGGCCTGACTTGCCCACTCCAGTGATGGGGCTCCCTCCTCCACTGTTTGCTGCTCAGCCCATCAATCGTCAACCATCAGAAACCAGAACCAGAAATGGAGCCTGTAGGAGGCTCTTCTCTCCTGCAGCCTCAGCCTGTAGGGCATCTGATCACCCCTACCTCTATACCTGCCTAAGTACTCCATACCTAACAAATCTCCCCAGCTCAACAGCCCCTCTGGATGGCCAAGCACCTCGGAGGCCCTGCCCCCTGGCCAGTTCTGCTTGTTAGCATGGCTGTTTCCTTCCAGGGAAGTGGTTGAGATGCCTCTGCTCCACAGGTTGCACATTTTAGCCCAAGATAAAGGCTGCTCAACACCAGCGGCAGCAGCAGGTGTGCAAAAGCAGAGGCTGGTCCAAGTTAAGATTGGAGTTCACCTTTCTAGCAATGTGATACCCTCCCCCTGCTCTGGGAGACAGCAAAGGCACTTGGCATTTGGCATTTTTAACTTCCCCCAGCAGAGCCTCGTTCTGCGTGTTCCTCTCTAGCTAGCATCTATCATGATTGTTAAATGCAGTGCAGTCCTGGAGAGACTCGCCTTTCAAATACAAGTGCCACAGTTTAGGAACATCGTGTCCGGAGACATCCGAGAACACTGATGTAACAATGGCCCTGACCTCATGTTTCTCTCTTTCTCTCTTTGTACTCACAAGTTCTGCTATTATGCCTCTGAGCTAACGCAATTCTGTAAAGCAAAACAATATCAGCCTGGTCGGTGTGGCTCAGCCATTCAGCAACAACCCAGGAACCAAGAGGTAACTGGTCAGTTCCTGGTCAGGGCGCAGGCCCAAAATGGCGGCCAGGTCCCCAGAAGGAGGCATGCAGAAGGCAACCAATCAATGATTCTCTCTCATCATTGATGTTTCTATCTCTCCCTCTCCCTTATCTTTCTGAAATCAATAAAAACATATTTAAAAAAAAAAAAAAACAGTATCATGTTTTATTATAAATGTGTCAGGCCCCTTGCTCGGTTCCTTCTTGCCTTCTTTGTATAGGTATGCTGGGGTTCTTACCCAATAAGCACTCAGGATGGATTTACTGACAGCCAGTTAAACAGCAAATCAGCAGTGGGAATAGAAGTGGTGTCCTGCCCTCCTGACACAGATACTAGAGCTAGCCAGGATTCCTTGAACACATGTGACTAGTAAGAGTATTATGTCCATAATCTCATTGAAGACTCCTCCCAATAGCCCTATGAGATACCCCCAGTGTTGAAGAAACTTAAGTTTAGAGTATTTAATGTGCCCTAGCTAGTGGAAGGGCTGATATTTTAATCCAGATCTCTGAGTTCTATGCCCATACCTTAGACTCAGCACCTCTAAATCGCCAAATGAGAAAACTAGGGAATACTGAAGGGCCCCACACGACAACTATTGTTCATCCCTTCATTTTTTTTTTTTTTTTTTTTAGTCTATTTTGAAGAAGTGGCATTAGAAGTTTAAATTTAAAAAATTTGGCTCTCAAAGGAAATTTCAATCATCGTACTGCTGATATTTGGCTCTGATGACTAATGAGTTTGCCGACCACTATTCTAGGACTGGGTTCCCAATGTTCCTTCCACGTTGATGTGTCCATTATGCCCTCTATGTTTTTTCACTTAATTAACTCACCCCTAATGCTTTGGCAGGGCCAGACCAAATGATTTCACGGCCTTTATATGGCCCACAGGCCTTAGAAAGCCTGCAGGCTGGGTGGACCTCTGCTTTTTAGTAATGAAACACCCAGTGTGAGCACTCCAGAGAGGGCAAGACCAGATGTTTCTCAGTCTTTCCAGGGGGAGGCGCTCTCCTAAGTACAGGATGGTGACACAATGTAGGGAGTTCCTGGAATTCAGAGCCACTGAACACTGAGTAAGGTACATGTGCCTCTGATGGCTTTAAATGCCAGGCTTGTTTATAGACCTCTGAGCAGAAAGCTCAGTTGGTGGATTAGCTCTCTGACATGCTCATATGCACATGGAGGGAGAGATCTTTTTTCAGCCATGGTTCCTCCAGCTCTAAAAACTTAAAACCCAATTCCATTTGTTCTTTCACCCCAATACATAGATGAACACAAACTCCAGTTAAAATATGAGTATAAATCCCATGGTTTCTTGCTGCCTACAAGACAGGAGAGGTCCCAGCTAATTTCAATCATTTTTAAATAATAAAAACCCTGCCTTACATGTGTGTAATATTATACCTTTTTAAACATCCTACTATCCAGTGTTCTTTATCCTCACAGAAATCCTGGAGGCGGGTATAAATGACCCAACTGTCCCTATTTAAAGGGGAAGGAAACAAAGAAATGGAGAAGTGAAGCAATTTAGCCTCAGATCGGACAGTGATACCTAATAATGTCTTTCTCTGTGTTGCATCCACCATCTATTCTCCACAGCCTCCCCCTAAGTTAAGTTCTCCCAGGGTCTGAATCAAGGAATACAGATGTAAAGGGATATAGTCCCACCCTCAGATTACGTTCAATTACATGGACAAAAGCCAAAAATCTGAATTAGCCCAATCCACACCTGAGCACATGTGCACTAGACACTCAAGTACAAAGGGCAAGAAAAAACAGGAATGTTGACCTATAAAGAAATAAGAGATTAGGGATTTTGGAGATGGATAGTGAATCCTCCAGACCTACACTGTCTAACACAGTAAACTTTAGCCACGCATAACAACAAAGAGAAGTCCAGATTTTATAAAGAAATCATGGTATTTATTCCAGTTGTACAAGACTGGTTCACTATTCAAAAACCAATCAATGTAAACCACCACATTGGAAAGGAAAAATTACATGATCATGTCAATCAATGTGGAAAAGGATTTGACAAACTCCATTCATGACAAAAACTCTCAACCAACTAGAAATAGAGGAGAATTTCCTCAATTTGATAAAGAATATCAACCCCAAAACCCTACAGCTCATATGAGCTAAGGAAAAGTAGAGAAATATCCCACAGAGCCCTAGTCAGTTTGACCTCAGTTGAGGTCAATTTATTGCTCTGAAAAGGGTGGGGGCTGGTTATTGGGTCTGAAGATGAGCATAAACCTTAGGATCTACTATTCCCTCTGGTTGCAATGCCTTCCTCAGGTCACTCAGGCTTTCCTCCAAATGTCATGATGTGGCTGAGAGAGAGAGAAAGACAGAGAGAGAGGGGGGGAGAAGGAAGACAAGAGAGAGAAGAGAGGCTCAGATCAAGGTGATACCAATTGATGTTGTCTGTCCTCTAGGGCTCTATGGTTCTATGGGGCCTTAGGTGCTCTCTGCTCGGTATAGCCAGCCCCATACCTAGAATAAAAGCAGAGACTTCACCTCAGCCTGAACAGCAACAATAGATGTGGATATCAGAGATAGGGATCTATTGGATATTGAAGGCAACAAACCAAAGCTGTCTAAGGCTGGAACAAGTGACTTGACCTAGAGAAGTTGTTTCTACTGACAGAAAGCAATAATAATTGCTTAGCCTTCAGAAGATGAAAATGTTGAAGCTCTTCTTTTATAATTACCAGAATTTAATTCACTGTTTTCCATCTTGCATTGCCATAAATAAGGTTCTTGTAGGAGATGATTTAATAAGGCATTTGCCTTTGGATCCCTGACTTTTGTTCTACTGTGCCACGTTCACATATACTGAGTTCCACCTCCATGGAGAGTAGTCTGGGCTTGGAGAACATGTATATATATATATATATATATATATATATATATATATATATATATATATAAAATGACGTTTATCATTGACATGTCAGGGTTTCTTGAAAAGCTCACAAAAAAACACACGCTATCTTGTACATCCTTTCCAAATCACTGGTTTGGAGGAGAGGGATAGGAGGTAGGCAGTGGATATAATCTTCTCTCTTTGGTAGATATAGGAAAGTAAGACATGGGGAGAAGGTTAAGATATTTGCAGGGAAATATCAGTGGCAAAGCTTAAAAACAGAAATGACACTCTTAATTTGAAATCAGCTTTCCTAACAATTGGTCTTCGTCTTTCTTGATTCGAATGTACTATTTCTTTTCTAAAGAGTAGCACTTTAAACATTCACTTTGGAACATCCATTCAAATCCACTGGTGAGCTCACAGGATAATAGCCCAGAAATCATTTAATGAGATCTGGACCATTTTACAAGGCATGCTGAGTTTCCATTTATTGTTGCACTGCATTCAATGTGCACTTCTCTGATTTTTCCTTTTTAAATAGAGGTGTTTTTTTTTAAGTTTGTTTTTTTTTTTATAGCCCTTCCACTGATTGCTAATCCCAAATGCAGTGGTAATGGAGGGAGTAGATATCTGTTTCAAGGGTTCAGGTAACAGTAGATATTATTGACAAAAGGCTTCTAAGCGGGTCTCAAGAATGGAGGTAGTTGGTTTTTTGATATTTTTGGTATTGTATAGAAACCTATCCTTCCAAAACTTTGAACACTAGTAGTACTTTGTTTTATTTCTGCTGCTACTATTGATGATGCTCATGCTGCTATTTAGAGAGTCTACACCAGGAATTGGTAATTTTTTTCTGAAAAGGGCCAGATAGCAAATACTTTTCATTTTTTGAACCATAGGGTATACTACTTGACTCTTCTGTTGTAGTGAGAAAGCTGCCATACACCATAGGTACATGAATGGATGAGCCCATGTGCCCATAAATCTTTATTTACAAAAACCAGATGGTGGGCCAGGATTGGCCTATGGACCCTTGGAGTGCAGTCTCCTGGAGTTTCCATGGGCTCCTCTGCTTGTGTACAGCTGAAATGCACTGTGTCATCACCATGTGTCTGCAGCCTCCATTCTGCTCTTTTCCCTTTTCCATGCAGAACTCTGTTACAGGATTCCGTGGTGTTTCTAAAAGCCCCATTTCCAATATCTTCAATTCCATCTTAAGATCTGTGGACCTTGGATGGGGTTTGGGGGCCTGATTTTAGCTCTGCAGAAGCAAGGACCAGAAAGGTTTTCCTCTTCCAGTGCTGGAGTTCAGGTATATGATCTAGTAAAATGGCTCTAGACTAATGTTGGTAGAGTCCTGGACTTAGGGATCCTGAGCAAACGCCTTAACCTTTCAGAGTCTATCCTCTACTGCAAGCATGTCAAACTCAAAGGTGAACATAGGCCAAATAAATGAGGCATGTGGCCCGCTAGCTGTGAGTTTGACATGCTTGCTCTACTGTAAGAATATCCCCTTTGCTTACCCAACAGCACTGTTGTAAGGAGTATCCATTCATTCAGTTTCTCTTTACTTATCCCCTTCCATAGCTTTTGCTAGGCATTGGGGACATACTGGTGAACAAAATGATTACCAAGCTAACCTTCAAAATAATTGATATTAAGGAAAAGAGAACTTCAAATTGATTTTATAAGGATTTAGATTTTCCTGACCCTTTAAAACAAAGATTATATCAAAGGCCAAGGGATCTTTTGGTCTCTTTATTTAGAAGCTTCACTCTCAAGAAAGCCAATGGGATGGTGGTTTAGATAAAATGATAAGGGTTAGGGATTAGGGCAGGAAAATAATAAAAACAAAATGTTTTAGAGTGGCAGATGAAGCTGTTTTCTACCAACTGTTTTTTGAAAGAAATCAGAGATTTTTTCAACTCCATCTGGGCTCCAAACCTTAGGAGATTACCATTAACTAGTCAAGGGTAAAAATAAGAGTGTAGGAGGATTCATTTTGAAATGTTGTCAGCAACCAGCTGGAAAAAATAGCAGCTACTGTGATTACTAGGAAATTTCTTGGATGGTGTAGAGGTATATCATGCAATCTAATCTCTCATCTATTGGCATTTGAGTGGTTGGATAATCACTTCAGCTTAGAAGAAAACAGCAAGAAGAAGGTGGGAAATAACGGTTATTTTTTTAACTTTGGTTCCTTTGGTCTAGGTAAGTGATCGGCAAACTCATTAGTCAACAGAGCCAAATATAAACAGCACAACGATTGAAATTTCTTTTTGAGAGCCAGATTTTTTAAACCTAAATTTCTTCTAATGCCACTTCTTCAAAATAGACTCTCCCAGGATGTGGTATTTTATGGAAGAGCCATACTTAAGGAACCAAAGAGCCACATGTGGCTTGAAAGCCGCAGTTTGCCAACCACGGGTCTAGGGTGAGTTTGTTGACTATCAGATATGATAGCCTAACTCTATTTCACTACTGTGATATTTACTGAGAAATAACTCTGTGCTTTGCATTGGGTTGGAAACGGTAGGTGGATAGGAAAGGGGCATATGCCCAAGCAGAGAAAGACCTGGCTCTAGCCTTTGGTGGACTGGCTTTCTGGAGAGTGTGTGGGAAAATGAATTGTAAAGTGTGATGGATCAGCTTCTCTCTAGACTCTAGAGCAACAGGAATGTGTGTCCCAAGAATGCAGCTTCTACCCTGTTTCCCTGAAAATAAGACAGTGTCTTATATTAATTTTTGCTCCCAAAGATGCGCTAGGTCTTATTTTCAGGGGATGTCTTATTTTTCCATGAAGAAGAATACGGTACAGATTTATTGTCAAATGAAAATAAAGGAAATTTATTACTTGTATACGGTATGGTAGTACGGTAGTTGTCAACACAAACCAGACAAACTGCGAATCCTACAGTATCAAGAATTTACTCATTTATTCAATGACAATCATGTCACCATCTTCTGGAACATCATCATAACAATCCAATTCCTGAATTTCCTGGTGAATTTCTTGTGACTCCATTTCTTTCAGAATCGGTAGACCAAATCTCTCATGTTTAGCCTAAGGGGGCCTTATTTTGGGGGGATGCCTTATATTTCACTCAGAAGGAAACCTGTAAGTAGGTCTTATTTTCGGAGGATGTCTTATTTTCGGGGAAACATGGTAGTAAGGTGCCTGGCAAGCACAAGTGTGCAAGTCATTGTGGAAAGAATCAAATTTGCTGGAGTTTAGTATTTCAGCCATGCCAAGTCTCTCAGGGATCCACAAATGTACCATGTGCCTTTATACACATATATATTTATGTGTATATGCTTTAGAGCATTTCTATAAAATGAATTCCCCCCCAAACATGGAATAGATCTCTGTGTGCACATGAAGATTGCTATGGATGTAGGCTCAGACATTGCAAACTAGAGATTAAAGCTTTTTTTTTTTTAGTTGCATGAAATGGGAATCAGAAACAATGCAGAACATCAGTTAATCTAGCACATTAGTAAGCAAAGTTCATTTTAGGGATAATAGACTTGATTGAGCTACTCCAGAGATTTCAGAGGGAGAGAGAAATAGAAACATCAATGATGAGAGAGAATCATCTATTGGCTGCCCGCTGAATGTCCCCTACTGGGGATTGAGCCCACAACCTGGGCATGTACTCTGTGTGGGAATGGAACTGTGACTTCCTGGTTCATGGGTCATGATCAACCACTGAGCCATACTGGCAGGGTGATGCTAAAGCTTTTCATGTGTGTGAAGAGGAGTGGTTAAAATGAATGAGTTGCAATGAGTTGATAGAAGCAAGATCTCTGTGAGCCATGGCTTAGAATCAGGGCTCTTGGGCTTTTCAATGAAATGAAACATGTGAGTTTGGATCCAGGAAGGAAAAAAACAACGTGATAATGCATTGGCTAAGAGCATATATTCTAGTTTCAGAGAGTTCTTGGTTCAGGTCCAGACTCAGCTGCTTATCAGCTATGTGTCTAGGTAACTTACTCATCACTTTGTATTTTTAGTCTATAAAATAGGAAAGTAATAGGACCATCTTTCACAGAGCTGGTTAGATTTTTTTATATGGAATGGAACTCATCCAGTGCCTGCTACATTGTCAAACACTTAAAAATATGGTATTCTGATCACTTGTGTCTGGGACAGCACAATGATGTCCTGCTATGCAGATACTCTATTGGGCTGCTTGAGGTCAGGAGACTGTCATTGAATCAGATTCTGGTTAGCACAGTGTGGTTCAAGTGCCGTGCTAGGTCCTTGGAGCTGGGGGATTCAAGAAGTAGATTTCAAGATTGGCAAATTATACATTTAAAAAATACACAATTTTATTGAATTCAGAGAATAAGGGAGAGGAAGAGAGAGAGAGAAACATCAATGATAAGAGAGAATCATTGATCAGTTGCCTCCTGTACACCGTCCACTGGGGATCAAGCCCATCCCCCGGGCATGTGTCCTGACTGGGAATCAAACCGTGATCTCCTGGTTCATAGGCCAACACTCAACCTCAGAGCCACACAGCTGGGGGGCATGATACACGTTTGCACTATAATAGGAGAGGGGCCTAATATCCACAGAGGAGGTCAGAGTCACATTCAGAGGAAATGTATAAATGAGTGTCACTGAGGAGCTCTTATCCCATGTAGGTGTCAAGATATCTTGGGCAGTTTATTTCCTCGGCTTTTAAGCACTGAGATTCTTAACATTCAGGGGCTGAGACTTGGCAAAGATGTAGCTGCTTCATCTATTTCAGAAACCAGAATAGACTGCCTGTGGCTTTCCTTTCCCCTCCCCGAGCCAACCCAAGCCTGCTTTGATTTATCCCTTATATTGGGAAGGATTTGCCTAGGACAGTCCTGAGACCTAATGTCTGATGGGCTGGGATGCAGTTCTTTTATTATTGAGAAGGTGGGGACTTTACAGGTGAGAGGAGTTGAGATGAATGGGTTTTCACCGCATTTATAGACACTCAATGCAATATCTCCAAAGGTATAAATAGAACAATGGAGAGTTGACAAAGGGGCCGGTTTTCTGTAACTGTGAAAGCCCTGCAATTATTCCTGGAACTATACTCATTGTTTATCTGCATCTGAATTTTAATAAACTGGGCTCTTGCCGCTTATTCATGAATTTTCAAATGGAAATATATCTCCCATTATTATCCCCTTCTTGTGAGTCAGGCCCCATCTTGCAAATTTGCAGCTGAGTAACTAGACAGAACATTAGCAGCAATTAGATAATTGGTGCCCTGGATAAACCCATCCACAGCTGTGAATGAATATGGACCGTGCCACTGTCACCTGGCACAGCCTTCCTAATGACACTGCAAGCCACCACAGCCTGGTAATGAAACACAGGCATTTGCCAGCTCATGTCCTGGCTCACCTTCCTCCCAACAGACCCACAGTAGCAAAGGAAGAGAGGTTCCCTGTCATCCCTGCGAGTCCAATGAACGCTGTTAGGCCAGAGACTTTGGTGAGAAAGGGAGAGAAAGTCCATTCATCAATGCTTAACTGACTGCTAAAGCGCTTTTGATAACTTGTCTGGTGCTACAGCAAAATTTCATGCTTGGATTCTGGACTGGGGAGAACGGGAGTTGGTCTTACATTCTGTTTTTCTATAAACCCCCCTCCCCCCCATACTTGCTGGCTTTGGGCTGTACACTTTTTTTTCTAACCTTTATCATCAGTGTTTTTGGCCTCTGACATTGACTTGGGTTTCCTTGTAGCACCCACATTTGACTGTCTCTGTCCTTGGGGTTATATTTCTCCCAGGCTGAAAAGGATGCCTTTTTCGGCTCATTCTTTATTCCTGTCCCTTCCTGTGGTCAGCAAACTGTGGCTCGTGAGCCACACGCAGCTCTTTGGCCCCTTGAGTGTGGCTCTTCCACAAAATACCATGGCCTGGGTGAGTCTATTTTGAAGAAGTGGCGTTAGAAGAAGTTTAAGTTTAAAAAATTTGGCTCTCAAAAGAAATTTCAATCATTGTACTGTTGATTATTAGCTCTGTTGACTAATGAGTTCGCAGACCACTGGCTTAGGCAATCACATAATCTTTTTGAGGCATCAAAGTGTGTTTTGTTTTTTTTAATTGCTAGTGACTGCAGGGAAACAGTAATATTACAAAAGGGAAAGTTGCTTTGCCCATCCCATCATATCATGATGGAGGCTCATTAGCATGCAATGCAGGTCCTCCCCCGCCTCCTCTGGCTTTGCCTGTCTCCTTTCTTTGGGTTTGAGAGCAGTGCTGTCTGGGCCTCCAGTTTCTCCCTCTCCTTCCCCAGGGGAGGGCTCCTGGATGCTTTCCTCACTCATTTTCTTTACTTTCAAAAAATTGCGTACATCTTCTGTGTGTTTGGAGGGAGGTGGATGGAGTGGGTGTTGGAACCAGCAGGGTAGCTGGGAGCTTTGGTAGCTGGCTTTCTGGATCTGTGAATGAGTCACATGGAACTCATTCATCTCCTGGGAAGCACTCCAGGCCACCTCACTGCATCCTTGCTTAGAACAGAAATGCCACATGGATGTTGAACAGAAGGCTGGTGTGGAAAGCTCCCTAAGTAGCAGCCTGGAGAGCTTCCTAGCTAGTCCCACTCTGTGCGTTGACATGTACCACCGCCGCCTCCCTTTACAAACGTGGGATAGATTATCTTTTATGTTTATTATTGGCATTGTTATTTTTTAAGTTTATCATACTTGACATCTATAATAATAAAAGCATAATATGCTAATTAGACCAGATGTACTTCTGGATGACCTTCTGGATGAAGCCGAGGCTGCGAGGGAAGCCCAGGTCCCGGGTGCCAGAGGGAAGCCAATGCTGGCAGCCGGGGGAAGGAAGGCCTATACTCTTGCATGAATTTCGTGCATTGGGCCTCTAGTTAATGATAAAAGCAAACCTCACATGTTGCTCACCTACTCTGCTTTATGTACAATTGTATGTTATTTCCAGATTAATTTTATTATCCTTATTTTACAAGGAGGAACTCAAGGTTCAGAGAAGTCAGTAAATAGCCCAAGGTCACACAATTAGTGGTAGAGATGGAATCAAACCCCAGGCTTGTCTAATTGCAAACAAAGCCATACTCTCAAACACTGTGCTCCATGGTAGGACTCAAGTCGTTTGGGGATATAATTAACATCTAAGTTATTCTCTGCTGGAAAGAGAAATGTTAACTGTATAGCCTGCATTTTAGGTTCTTAAATCATTTGTCTACTTTGGGAAATACATAACAAAACCACAGACACAAGCAGGGTTTCTTTCTTATTTACTTCTTTTTTACCTTGCTGAATTTTCCCTTCAGCTAGAAACTGGTTTTCCCAATCCTCCTCTCTTGGTTCTCACTGCTGCCAACACATCAGATGTTTCAACCACCTGAAACGGGGCTGCAGGGGTAGAATTTATTTGCAAACATTTTAATTTCCCTGGTGATAAGCAAATTAATTTTGTTGCAACTCTAACCTTCTAATTGAATGATAGACTATCACTGAGTTCATTTTCCAAATAAAAGGCAAAGTCTTACCTTCCCTCAGGAAGCATGGAGCTGAGATCTGGATTTGCAGTTTCCCTTTGCCCTGCAGCTCAGTGCAGCCCAGCCCACCCTCCTGGGCTTAAGAAAAGTCATTTTGGCTATCCACTTTATTTTAAATGTTTATCACCAGAGTTTTTGGCCTGAGAAAAGTCCACTCTGGCAGTCAGCTCTCCTGGAGGAAGAACTTTGCTTCATCCATTCATTTATCCAATCTTTCTAGAGTGCCTGCTATGTATATGTCAGACACTGTTCTAGGCTCAGTAGTGAACTAAACAGGCTATTCCTTTGGGGAGGAGGCAGATGAATGAATGAATGAATGAATGAATGAATGAATGTCTCATCAAAATCCTATGAAGAAGAGCATAACAGGGTATGATGGATACAGAATGTTGGGGAGCTGGCCCTCTCGGGGGAGGTGTGGTCCAAAGGTGTGGTGGCCACATAAGCCAATTAGGTATAACTTTTTCAGGGACAGAACTTCAGAGGGAAGGCAGGGGCAGGTGGGGAGAGGGGAGATTAATGGAGGAATTTGCATGCCTATATGCATAGCCCATGGACATAGACAAAAATATTGTGGTGAAGGCCTAGGAGGGGCAGGGACAGAAAGGAGGGGGTTGGAGTGGGGGGGGGGGGGGCAAAGAGGATATCTATAATACTTTCAACAATAAAGATAAATTTTAAAAATATATAAAAGAGGAAGAGGGTGAGAAGAGAGACAGACTCTTTTTGGTCAATGCAAGGTCTAAGTTTCCATCATTCCCACACATGGAGAGCGCCGGCTGGAAAATGAAGCTGACAAGCAGGAAAGCAGAGTTGGACCCGGAGAAAGGAAAAGAAGGACTCTTGGCTGCACTGAGCCCCTAGATCCAGCCACCACTGAAGCCACATCCATTTCGGACTTCTTAGTAAAGTTTTGGTTAACTTTTTCACTTTGGTTAAATGTTTCAACTTAAACCCATTTGAGTTCAATTTCTGTCACTTCCCTGTCACCCAAAGCTTCCTAACCAATGCCGTGCACACACATCTCAAGCCAGTTCATCTACCCTCACGAAGCGATCAAGAGACAGAAGGTGGGTGGCCCAGGGCAAAGCATCTCACCCTGAAAATCGCAGCTCGACATCTGCCCAAATGCTCATGCATCTGAAGTGCAGCCTGGGGCAGTGCGACGAGACTCCATTCTGTGCCAGGGTGTGTTAAGCTTGCCATTTATCCACTGCCTCCCCGATAGGTATTTATTGCATTTTTGTTTAGAGCTGAGTGAGAAAATAATTTGTAAGTACCTTGAAATATATTTCATCTAGAATAAAGCTTACATAGCATCCAGATGCAATTAACCTAATGAGTAACAGTAAATCATCCATCTTTTAAAATCATGTATATTTTAAAAATCTATTAACTCCTATTATTCTCTGACAATCAAGGATTTCCTGATATTTTTAATTATTCTAATTACTAGTACTGTATAAAATTTTAATACTCTGTCCCCAAACCCTTAAAAATCTTTAAACTGATATTGAAGACTCTCATATCAGAGCCCTTTCTCCTCCTCACACCTAATGTTCCACAGGTACCCTGCCCTCCTAAAAATTGGTCCACAATTTCCCTCACAATTGCTCAGGTAGTTCTCTTGACCCAGGATTGTCTTCTCATTCATTTCACTCACTCTTCCAGAAAACCCAGTCTTAGCTCATCTTACAGGGCCAATCAGGTCCCATTTCATCTTTGAAATGATACTAGACATCCTAGCACAAAGTTAACTCTCTCCTCTCCGAGTGTGTACCTGTGTATTATTTGGCATATACTGCACTTGGTAGAATAGAGATCTTAATTCAGGATTGGTTCTATAATTTTGAAAAGGCTCCCTAAGAAAATGTTGTCCCTCAAGGGCTCTGCATACATGTCCAATGATTATCATGATGATGGTGATAACATAAGGGTGATGAATCAAGGACACTAAGGTTAAAGCTAAACAATTCAGTTTGCAAGACCTTTTGGTGGTCTAGGCTTTTACCCTTTTATGCCTACATACTGGTTCCTTTTCTGTGCAAAGATGTCCTAGGAATCAATGATTCAGGCACTCTATAAATTCCCCTGGAAGCTAAAAGATGTGATCAGAAGCAACATGATGGATCACTCTGCTTGTGACTATCTGGAATTCCCTTATTGAAACTCCAACTCCTGGAGCTTACAGGGTTCTAGAATATTCTTTCTATTCCCATTCCCTTATAGAAGTGGTACTTAGCCTCTAAGACCCTCTGTTGTAAAAATACAGGAACCTTTGGGCTTTCCTGATGCCTTCAGCCCATAGTGACCTACTTTCTTCAAAAGCTTGGGGAAGGGAAGGTTTCCATGGCTCATGATGGGCAACTGATTACATGCTTCCCTGTGCTGTCTTCTCATCTCCTTGACTATATTGCAAGCTCGTTGGGGTAAGTACAATTCTTTGTACAGCTTGTTCTCTGCCCTCATGTCCAGCCTAGCGTTACACAGGGTGAGCATTCAATAGTCATTTTTTTTCTATGAAGATCTAATTAGGTATCCTTATAATGAAATCACTGCTGTTTCCTTCCTAAATGGTTTTATGTTTAATTTGTGGGACCTGATCCACATGTCTGCATGTGTGCCTGTGCTAAAGAGAATGGTCAGTAATAGACTGAAGTATGAATGTGGTAGCAAAAGAGATGCTAAATAGCAAAAGCAAAACAAAACTCTTAAATCCCTCACCTAGGAATTTGCACACATTGAATTTGTCTTGTGCTCAATGTGGTGTATGTAGGTGCACATAGTCTGTGTGCCCTCAACTTGTGTGAAATGGGTTGTTACTTGCAGAAGGAGAGGCCAATGGCTATAAAACAGGAAACCTGGGGCTTAGGTCCTGGTTCTGTCATTGGTTCAGTGAAAACATGCATCAATCCCTAAACTCTGACCTTCAGAGTCTACATCTATAAAATGAGTCTACTCATGTCTGCCCCACTCCATGACAGTATTATGTAAAGGAACTGAAGGCAAATGCGAGTGCTGCAATTATATGTTTGGTCTGTGGTTTCCTGGAAAGAACTGCTCAAATTAATGTTCCTCATGAAGAAACTCATCCTGTAAACTTGAGGTAATGCAGTTCAAAAAAACATAAATGTCACCCTTCAATAATGCATGATGGGATCAGGCAACATCTGGTGGACTGGACCTGCTTGGACTCCTTCCTGTGTGATGGAATTAAACCACAGGCAGGACCATTAATGTGTACCATCACACTACACCCTTCACTTAGATGCATTATTGAGGCTATAGATCAACTACTGTGTCACAGAGTGTGTTCTGGATACATTTTAAACTTAAAGGTTCATAGGGGATCATTTCAGATGCTTATTTACATGTTAGAGGCTCGACATTGGGTGACATCTGTTCTCTTTTAATAGCCCCTCCCCTGTCGTGTAAGACCTGAGACACCTGTGAACATTTTAATTGGCTTTGGTGACCACCCTATGATCACCCTCAAATTCACAGATCAAAGCTCATACCCTAAACATACAAAGGAAGAAGATATGACTTATTCTAGCATCAGCATACAGGCAAAGCCCACTCTCAGGAAATGTTCTCATGACATACAAAAAGAGTGGCCAGCAGGACCAAGACCTAGATCATTGGGCCAAAATAAACTTTCATCAAGGACTCCAGTGCACCAGACTCTTTTCTTATCCAAATATATACATTAACTAGTAGCTTGGTACACAGATTCATGCACATTGAAAGGAAATCAATTAGAAGAAATATTTTAATATCACTATTTGCCCTTTCTCTATAATAGAAATGTAAAAAAAAAAAAAAAAAATTCACGATCAACAATGACAGATCGAAACACACAAGTGTATTGGCACCAGCAAGAACTTTATATGCACCATGCATGTGCAACTCAACATTTATTTTTAAATTGCCAGTGCACATCATATGTACTGGATGGTTGGTCAGTCAGATAGTTGGATGGACATATGGCAGTGCATGAAATTGTGCACATTGAAAGTAAATCAATTAGAAGGAATATTTCAATATTGCTATTCAGCCTTTCTCTATAATATAGTTATCAGAGATGAAAGAAAATTAGTAAAATGTATATAAAAATCCTATACAATAAAAGAGTAATACGCAAATCGACAGAATGGCCAAACAGTGGAATGACCATCCAGACAACCATCTGGGACCATGCTATGAAACCCACTGGTGGCAGGCCAGCCAAGGTGGGTACGATGCAATTGTTTGGGGGCCCAGCCATTGCCCCATGATCACTCCACAGAGGGAGGCCCAGGCCACCAACCAGCGGGCTGTGGCAGGTGGGCAGGGCATCCTTCTGTGAGGGAAGCCCGGGTCTGGGGTGCCAGAGGGAAGCCAGTGCTGCCAGCTGGGGAAGGAAGGCCTACTCTTGCACAAATTTTGTGCATCAGGCCTCTAGTAATGACAACATGATATAATAACAACAAAGACATGATATAAAAACATTGATAAAAATAATGACTAATAAATTGATTAAGCTTATTCTAATATCTCCCTGTATACCACATTAAGAGTAAAAACACCTTTAGAGTGCTTGACTAATTTCCCTTGTGATGAAATATTTACAACTTTAACATCACATGCTCTTCCAACTTGAGAGA
This sequence comes from Pipistrellus hanaki, assembly GCF_964339955.1. Taxonomy (NCBI): domain Eukaryota; kingdom Metazoa; phylum Chordata; class Mammalia; order Chiroptera; family Vespertilionidae; genus Pipistrellus; species Pipistrellus hanaki. The sequence goes on along the minus strand of NC_140516.1, from coordinate 41,031,352 downwards.
AAGCAACATATAACTGACCATGTGTGAAAACAGGTTCAGGTAGGAATATTCCTAGTCTGTCTAGAGTTTGTCCTTGTGATTTATTAATAGTCATCGCAAATGCTGTCATCACAGGAAACTATCTTCAAATTAATTTAAATGGGAGGCCAGTGTCAGACGGGGATGGCAGCTTCTTCCAGCTTCAGTGGTATGTTGTGCCAATAGTTGGTCTTCAGACATATTCTGTTGACAATGCCACTTTCTTTCAGCTTCAGAAAGTCAACAAAAACAATCAAATTCACAATCGACAATGACAGATCAAAACACATGTGTGACTGACACCAGCGAGAGCTTTATATGTATTGTGCATATATGCATGAGTCAATGTTTATTTTTAAATTGCCAGTGTGTGATATATGTACTAGCCAGTTGGTCGGTCGGATGATCAGATGGACATATGATAGGTAACTTAGCCATAGATGATAGATAGATAGATAGATAGATAGATAGATAGATAATAGATAGATAGATAGATAGAAAGATAGATAGATAGATAGATAGATAGATAGATAGATAGATAGAGATATAGAGAGATATATAGAGATTAGCCAGCCTCTCCTGAAAAAATTAGTGCCTGGCTGTGTGCTAAAGAGAGCTATGCCCTTTAATTTTTCACCAAGCTGCACCTAGCCTTCAAGGCAATCATTATTGATTCAGCACCTATTTTTAAAAAACATTTTTATTGATTTCAGAGAGGAAGGGAAAGGGAGAAAGATATAGAAGCATTAATGATGAGATGGAATCATTGATTGGCTGCCCCTTACATGCACCCCCACCAGGGATCGAGTCTGCAAAACAGGCATAACCCCGCCCCCTTTCAACCAGGAATCGAACCATAACCTACCTGTTAGATATGTTTAAGTGGCATAATGAATATATGAGCAAGGATATTCACTGAAGCTTTGTTTACTACATTGAAAATCTGGTAATAACCTGGATAGCCACTAATGATAGTCGTCTCAAATAGATTTTCATGCAGCCATTCGATGGAGTTTATGTGCAAATATCTAAAAGAATGAAGTAAGGCACTGGCCAGTGTGGCTCAGTTGGTTAGAGCATCACTCCATGCACCAAAGGTGGCAGGTTCAATTCCTCTCTCTCTCTTTCTCTCTCTCCCCCTTTCCCAATTCCTCTCTCTAAAAGAACAAAAAAACTTCTTTGAAAAGAATGAAGTACATTTATATATACAAATCTGGAAAGATGTCCAATTAGAGTAAGTGGCAGGGGTTTGGGGGAAACAAGTTATACAGGAGCATATATGATAGGATCTCATTTATTTTAAATATATACACATACGCATATATATAAACACACATATATACACATATACATCATTATTAACCAGTATGCATATGATCATACATGTGAAGAAAAGCTGAGGAAGACATGTATTGAAGTCGTGATAGTGGTGACCTCTGACGGATGGAATTTGTGTTGAGGCAGAGAAGATCTATTCTATGTCATACGTCTCAGTAATGTGGGAATTTCTTCCATTCCTTTTCTATTTCCGTTATAACCACCTACAAACAACATTACTTTTAAATGGCATCAAAACTTTCTAACTATGTACAGTGATAGATATTAGCTAGACTTGGTGTGGTAGTCCTTTCACCTTATATACAAAGGTTGAATCGTTATGTTGCACATCTGAGACTAATATGATGTTGTAAGTCAATTATATCTCAATTTTTTTAAATGCTATACTAGTTCCTCTTCCCTAATTGGTGCCTCGAGTATTCTAACCATGAAGGTAACCATCAACTAAGATCCTAATGCTCCGGTAATAAGAAACCACAAATACTCTCTTAGGGACACACATTTGGAAAATTAAAAGAGCAGGTATGAATGATAACACCTTCCCTCTTCCCCCTACTGAATGTATGCTTCTTTTTCTCATTAAATCCTCACTAAAAGATTGAGTTTGTTCAAGCACTTCCTAAAAGTGAGAATGTCTTTGGGGATATGCTTCAGAGAGCATGTGATTTCTCGTTAAAAATATTTTTTTAATCACCATGACAAAAATTTCATCACACTAAGCTAATCTGAGTGTCCCAAAACCGCTTCTTATAATGAAGTTTGACAGGAATCAATAGGAGGGCTTCCTTCCAAGCTCCAAAGAATTCATACTTTTGCTGAAATTTCTTGGGCCCTGATCACGACTGCACATTCAATATTTTCCCAAGATGTAGAAAAGAGGCTTGAAATTTTATAACTATGAATCTAATGAACTTTTAAAACTAATAAAACAAAAGCTACATTGATGAAGAGCCTGTTTTTCAAACTCTACGCTAACACTCACATCAATGATCTCATTTAAATACCAGAAAATACTGAAATGAAGTGTCTTGGGTGGTTGTCTGGGACTCTGACACAGAGATTTACATGCAAGGATTTCTTTTGTGGGGAGAAGATGTTCAATATAAACGCCTGTGGGGAAGTACAGGCTACAGGACTGGGCAGAGACAGATGAAGGCAGACAGGTGATGCAGACACAACAGAAGCCTCAGTCCATCCAGAGAAGCTCTGGAGTTATCCTGCCTTAATTCAACATGGCCAGGCTATCACTTTTGACATTGACACGGCTTGCCCCCAAGAAGTGGGCATGACATTGGGCCAGGCAGCTCTCTTATGCTGACGGCAATTTCACTCCCAGCAGCTGAGGGGATGAAGACTCATCCGGGAGAGGAAGGGGGTCTGGGGATGGAAGACAGCACCCACCGCCTTCACTATGCTACCACACATGCTCCAGAAATGAGGAGCAGCAACTGAGAGACATTAAGTAACTAGCCCCAGGCAAGAGGAGAGGCAGGAATTGATCCACCAACTTCCAAAACTCCTTCCCTAATGCCATGCTGCCTCCCCAAACCAGTACCCACTGGAGATGCCTGTTTTAGAGAAGGGTAGACTCCGGTTCTGCATCTTCCCTCCTAAAATGTGGACTTTTATGCTGATAAGAACATCCATGTGTCCACCAAGAGGAAGGGGAGAAAAGACCTTTTCAATCAGATGTTAAAAGGGATCTATCAAGCAGAAGACATCTATCACAAACACAGGGGAGGGGCTTTGCTAACAACCACAAGGATAATCACAACCCTATTGCTCACCCTACTTATACTGAAGGAGGTTTGGTCTCGAAAGGGTGCTTTAAAAAATCCATTTCTTCAATTCCATTCCCACTTGCCATGTCCTGTACTAAACTATCAAAATAGAAGTTACAGAAAGTAAACTGGATGAGGGTGGGAAGCACATTTTGGCACCTAGGAGAGTAAGGAAAGAAGGAAGGGGACTAAAAGAATCTCCTCCTTGAAAATATGGGGACCGGCACCAATTCTCATACCCATCCATTCCTAGCTGTAAATCACTGGGCAAGTACTTCTTGAAACCTCAGTTTCCTCCATTGTTCAATGGAGAGCGATGATGCATTAGACCTCATGGGCCTATTGTGGAGATTAAATGAGATAATGAACATTAAGTGCTTAGCACTGTGCATGTACAGAGTGAGCGCTTAATAAATATGAGTTCTCGGTTATTACTGTCAGGGCTATTATAATCCTCAACAGCCTCCCAATTACCAACTGCAGCAGGAGACGTCAGAATGAAAGAAAGTGCGACATACGGGGGGAGTTTTTCTGAACTTTCTGCAAAGTGTGGCTTTGCTTTCCTATCTTTAGAGACACCTCCCCAGAGTGACAAGTCCTCCCCCGAAATTCTCTATCCTCTCTTGCATTTCACAGCTCTGGTGGTGGACGGCTGGAATGACAGCAGCTCCCCCACCCCTCCCGTGTGCGAACCTCGCACATCCAGTGAGGGCATCATTGCTTCCCACTCTAGGCTCTGGAGCTCAGCCAACTTGCCTTTGCCTCCTGGCTTCCCAAGTTAAGGCTAAAGAAGGAATGCAAGGTCCCTAGGTCTGCCTGCCCTGGGAGGCTGTCTTCCTGGTGTGATACCCTAAGAATAGTAAGCCTTGAGGCATATGTAGCTCAAAGAGGTTTCACTGGATGAGGAAGGCCCGTGGGGTAGGCCCATGTTTCTAAGTCTGTGGTCCCTAGCTGACCTCCATCAAAATCAGCAACTGAGAGACATTAAGTAACTAGCCCCAGGCAAGAGGAGAAGCAGGAATTGAACACCAACTTCCAAAACTCCTTCCCTAATGCTTCCCTATGGCTTCTTAAACATAGAAAAGAGCAGCAGATTTCTAGGACCACTGAATCAGAACTGTGGGGTGGAGCCTCAGAAGCTACATACTTAAAGATGATTTCCAGATGATTATGATTCAACCGAAGTGTGAGGTCCCCTGAGACGCAGACATGCTTTTTGTCACAGCCTAGATCACCAACCTTCCTTATCATAATCTTTTATAGAACTTCCCCTGTCTTCAACTCCCATCTTCCTATGTCCCAAATACTCACACAGTGGTCAGCAAACCCCTATTGGACACTTGAGAATGTGTAGTCTATCAATGGCCCTGGGGTTTGTTGCATTTTCTCAGGCATTTTTCAAGCTTGACAAGGGCAAGGATGATGGGTTATTCAACAAATAGAGATGCCCATGCTTGGGCAGGCACCATGGGGCAGAGAAAAGCTATGGTCCAACTTCACAGGAATTCACTGTGTACACACAGAAAGCTCAACTCTTCTTGTGCCCAAAGCTTTCAAAGAGCCTTTGCACCTAAAGCTGCCCTTGACCACTGAGGCTCCTATAATCCAGACCTATGGCTAGAAGGCCAATGTCCAGCCTTTTTCTCTCGGTTGCTGTAGCCACAAAGCCGCCTGCTGCCATCAACTCTTCCCTCTGCTCTTTGTCCCCAAGGCCTCCATATCCCCCATGGGCCCTGCCCTTCCCCAGCTGATGAGGAACAAGAATAAAGGCCCAAATCCTTTCTCAGATCCATGTTGAGACAGTCCCAAGTCAGAGACCGCCAGGTTGCTAAAAGATTGTTCCCAGTCACCCGACTCCAAATCAAGTCCTGATCAACTCACACCACAGGGTAAGAAACCAGGCCCTTCCCTGGAGTGGGTGGGTAGGTTCGGGTATAAAAGAGCAATCCAACCCACAGCACAGTCCGCTGAATCAGCCAAATGGGCACCATCGGCCAAAAGGCAACTTCATAAGCCTCCAATGAGGACATACACGATGGAGGATGGAGAAGCCATGATTGCTATTGGGGCATCTACGTTAAGCCTCAAGCATGCAAAAGGACCAGAGGAAAACGGTGTTACAAGCTAGAGGAGGAAAAACAGGAAGAGACTGTCCCCAAAGCCAGGGCCCAATGCTTCAGACCAGACAAAGAATAGGAAAAGGAAATGGCACAAGTGGGGAGGGGCGCAATGCAGGGAGCGCTTCCTAGAAGATGGGATGGAAAACCAGGCCTGGTTTTAATCTCTTTTATTGGTACTTATCTGGCAGAGCCTTCTCTGTTCCTCCATCTTTTAAGATTTTTTTTTTTTTTTAGTTTCCCAACCCACATAAAACAACTTCGTCTAAGCCTCCCACTAGTGGTTTTCACTCTCCTCTCGCCACCACCTCCATCCCAGGAGGCCACAGGCTGGTTGCTGATAATTCCCAGGGTCCCCTGTCATTATGTGGATGGAATTCTTCCCTTTGGTTTCTATGGCACCATGGCACGAGTTCTCTCCAGCCTTGTTACCATGGAAGCCTTGCCTCCCTTCCTTCTCTCTCCCTGACAGCATGCCAGGAGGGCAGCAGCGCTGAGGGTCAAGCTGCCCTAGGGATGCTGGCCAAGCCCGGCACCCTGGACACTGTCCTAAAGGACACAGTGGTCAGGGCCAGCCGCAGTTACACTCCTGAACCAAAGCAGTTTGAGGAGGACTTTTCTAGCCGACCCGTCAAGAGGTTAAAGACATAGAAACAGCCTTTTTAAATCTGTATCTCAAAAACCAAGTGCCCTGGGCACACATGGGCGCTCTGTTTCACGAAGAAACCACCGATCGGGGCATTGCTAACAGAGGGAGCCCTCAGCACAGTCTTGCCTGGTCCTCAGAGGTGCAGCCGGGGTCAGCAGGACCTATTTGGGTCACGGTCACCCAAGACCCTGGACCCCAATCCCTTGCCGTCCTCAAATCGGTGTTCTCAGGATGATGAACAGGAGGAGGGAGAGAACGTTAAAGAAGAAAGGCTTATCTTCATACAGTGAAAATAAATATAAAAGTCATGCTACACAGAAGCCCACAACTCTGAATCAACGCCCTGCATTACGTGAGGGATCAGCTTGATGAGGGTAAAGCCCCCAAATGAGGTGACATGAATCCTGGGCTCCTATCTTACCCCAACCCTGTGATTTGAACCTATCATCTCCCTGATGATAGAATCCCAATCCAGGCTTTTCCCTGGAATGCTTCATGACTGAGTCCCTCTTAGTGGCAGACAGCAGGGTACCGAGGACTGAATTCTCAAACCCACACCCCGTTCCCCTGCCCCAAAGAGACTTGGGATCCAGGGAAGGGCTCCTCCAGCAAGGACAGGCCTTGGTGGGTGCTGCCATTCCAAGCCACATATGTTTGTAAGGGACTCTCTCAAGGATGAAGGCACTGCAGCCCCTGCGTGTGCCCAAACCCAGAGCTGACCCAGGCACTTCAGGGGTTCTTCATCGAAGTCCTCCACGTGTTCAGGAAGAAAAAAAAAAAAAAAACCTCCTCTTGGCTAGATAGCAACCAAAGTGAGGAATTCCAAAGGAACATGCATGAACACTGAGACATGTAAAAGGGGAGAAATGGATGATGCCACACAATGGAGGGATCTGCTCCAGATCTAACTAATGTAGACACAGATGAGATGGGGCACTACAGTTTACCAAGAAATCAGTCCCCAGATTCCTTCTTGTCAGTAACCACATCTAAGGAGTCCTGCTCTGAAATTTCTTTTCTCCAGGCCTTCATGGTTTCTGCTCCCCTTACCTTGCTCTGCAGCCCTCAGCAAAGGACACTTGGTCTATGTGGTGAGGATAGAACGATGACCCAGCCAATGGGGGCATTGCCCCAGGGGATAGGTGGTTATTATCCAGTAGTGAAAACAGACAAAAGATAAATAAATTTCAAGTTGTAATAAATCACTGTAAGAGAAAACGGGGTGTTGTAATAAATAAAATAATTATCTTGGGATGAGGAGATGAAGTGACATTTAACCTGAGATGTAAAGCATGATGTGGGGTCAGTCTCACAAACTGTGAGAGAATGAGTGAGTTTATAAAGAGCCAACAGCATGTGCAAAGGCCCTGAGGCGGGAATGGTTAAAAGACATAAGCTGGGAAGCTTCCAATCTGGATGGAGAGGCTGTTTTGGAAACAAACACAATTTCAGAAGATAACAGAAGCTTCACGTTAGTAACATGGACAAAGTGCGCAGACCATGGGAGAAAGAGACCTGAAGGGCAAGTGGCCAGGGGCTGGTCAGGAGGACTTCCTGGAGGAGGAGGTACCTGAGCTGAATCTCAGAGAATAAGTGGATCCTGCCCAGGCAGAAGACACACCGAATGCACACAGGCCTGGAGGCATGGTTAGCAAAGACTTCCTTAGGACTACAAGCACCTCATTCACCTGGCGCTTCAGGTGAGGGGAGAGGAGTGATGGAAGGGGAAACAAGAATCAGCAAGTCCTCTTAAGAGGTGGAACCACAGAATGTTAACTGAATAGCAGGCCGCTCCCAGCTGTGCTCACCACTTCCCTCACCTCTGCATGACACCTCCTGACTTCCCAGACATGGGTGCCCCCCTGGAGGGATGGGGCTCATCTTCCCCAGGTCACACAGAGCCTGCTATGGGCAGTACCCCGTTGCAGGGATGTGGGCCATGCTGTCAAGAACTGGGGAGGTTCCCGGAGTCAGCAGGGGGGGAGGCAGAGCCTGAGGGTGTGCAACAGCAGGTAACCAAGGATGCGTCAGAATCCCACCCACACTGACTCTCTCATAAAGGCTGGGGAGGAGGGGATTCAAGAGAGAGAAAGAAAAAGAGAAGAGAGAAAAGGAGATGGGAGGGGAGGGGAAGAAAGAGGGCACTGCAGCCCCTGCCTGTGCCCAAACCCAAAGCACAGAACAGGAGAAAATTTTCCAATGGGGTGGGGAAGCCCTGAGCTCCACTGGCTGTTTCTTTCAAGAAGAAAACAGAAGTGGTCCCCACTGCTGTGCTCTGCCGCTGAGAACTGAGGGGTGTGTGTCTCCACACACGCTGCTACTCTCTCTGCCCACTGCCTGCTGGCAGGCACAGGAGTCTACGCGTTCTGATTCACACGCCCTCTGCATCCACCAAGCACGCAGCATCTGTGTGCATGGGCTGAGTCTTCCTTCCCTCCACCCCCTGTCCCCACACGCACAGCCTCTGCACTGACAGCTCCCCTCACCCCATCACCCTCCTGCCCCAGCCTCCACAGGCTGCTGGGCCCCACATCCTCCCTGACCACTTCAGTGACTGTCCTCGTTGGGACCACGATGGGGGAGGAGATGTGGACTCAGTTTCTGAGAGGCTCCATTGATTAGAGTTCCCAGATAAAATAACTGTTAAACTTGAATTTCAGAGAAATAACAAATGCCTTTGTGCTGTATTTTCATTGCTAACTCCGGCAATGCCATGATTGATGATTCAGACACAAATCTCTCTCCCTTTGCATCCCATCACCTGTAGCTCCAGGGAAGCTACAGGTGATGGGATGATACTGACAAGGATATATGATAAGTAACGTATTGAACTGGTAAGTGGCAGTGGCTTGCAGAGAGCAGCGCATGCCTTACTTCATCCAACCTCACAACAACCCTATGTGATCTCCACCCCCACGTTCAGTTGAAGAAGCTGAGCCGTAGAGCCTGTTGGACGGCCCACACCAAGGAAGTGGGAGCTGAGGTTGGAACCCTCTAGCCCTGAGCCCCCCACCACCCTCTTGAGATACCTTGTAGATCCATAGATGCTAGTGTGAGCCAATGAGTCCTTATGTTCAAACAACTGCCTTTCAGTTGAAAACCACTGGCCCAGAATGATGAAGGGCTTCCCTGCCATGCCTTACTCCCGTGTGGTACCCACCCGCCAGGGCTCTCCCCTGGCCTCTGCTCCACTGATAGCCACCTTCAGGGGAGACATTTACATCAGCCATTTACACTTTTGTGTGCATTTATGGTTGGAGTGACTTCTCCCAGACATTTGAACTTGGGGGGGAGGGGGGGGGAGTATCTCAGAGAATAAAGATGTTGTTACCATTAAAGAAAACTCAGATACTGGTGAGCATCTGGTATCAGGAAAGGGGTTTCCCATTCATCCAGCCACTCCCTACCTTGAGGCAGCTGACACAGCTAAGGGACCCATAGAGCTCCCAAGCGTCTCATGTTGTATCTTGTTCCCCAGGCCAGACTGGTTGGGTGATTTTGGAAAAGTCTGAGTCATGTGCTCTGACTGAGGGAGGTTACTATCCAGCTGGGAAGTAACGATTAGCATTGGGCTGATGGATGGAGGAGGGAGAGAGGGGAGGAGGGAAGAGAGGTAGGGAAAGGAGGTAGGGAGGGAGGGAAGGATGGGTGGGTGAACAGGCAGGTGGGTGGATGAATTGATGGATGAATAGATGGGGTGGGTAGATGGATGGATGAATGAATGAACAGGTGGATGGGTAGGTAGGTAGGTAGGTAGGTGGGTAGGTAGAGAGCCTGAGAGGGGTGGTTTTGTAGTTATGAGAGAGACCTACGTAGGGCTCTTCCCAGGAGTCTGAGTCTTTTCCATCATTTCCAGAAACAGACTTTAGAGACAAGGAGAAGGGAGGAAGATGTGGGAACAGGATCCCCGGGAAAGGGTGAGGAGAGGGGAAGCAAGGCAGGAAAACATAATGAAGAAGGAAGAGAGCTGTGTGGCATTTTGAATTCATTTGGCTCCTTCTGAGGTCCCTGGACTTCCTGGGCTTGTTAGACCAGAATAGACATGGCCTGTGGGACCCCAGCTATTCATCTCTGCAGTTACTGAGTGTGGGTGTTCCAGAGCTCACGACAATCAGCCACTTGTCACTTTATTTATCCAGGGGGCTGGTGCAGGGGTGAGTAAGAATGACGTCTGAGTCCGCAGCAGTTGGCAGCTCCTTTCACCATGTGCTGCGCTCCCACCCGCAGCCCCACGCTAGTCACCACTGCTCCTGCTGCACCCTCCCCCCCCCAAATGCCACCCCCAAAAAGCACTGAGCCTTGGAAAGCCCTCCTAAAGAGCTTCTATTTGCCTCTGGGAAAGCCAGACCCCTGCTCCGAGCCTCACTTCTGGAGGGAAGGTGGCTCCCCACTCCCCGACCTCCTCTCACCACAGGGTGGCTAACAAGCGGGGTCTGCAAGACAAACCAGAGACCATGCCCCTCAAGAGACATCCTGTGCAGTCACTTCCTCCCTCCCACCCAGGGCTGTGGGACCTCACTGCCCCCAGCCATAAAGGGCAGACAGGAGGGTCAGGCAGGAGGGGGTCAGCCAGGCCCAAGGAGGAAGGAAAGTCATCAAAGAAACCCACCATGGGGAAAGCAGAAACCACCTCCACTCCAATGGGTCTCACTGGGGCAGTGCCAACCCCTAAAAACATGTGAAAGGGGGAGGGAGAAAACTAGTGACATTGACTGGGATGCAAAGTCCTGCAAAGCACATGACCATTGGGCACCAGAAAGAATGCCTTCCCTGCCCCAAAAGCTAATGTGCCCCCTGCTGGAAAATATTATGTAGAGTCGTGAGTAATAAAATAAAATAAAATAAAATAAAATAAAATAAAATATAATAAAATAAAATAAATTATTTCCTACAGGGGTCTGTAAGGACTCAAAGGTGGGGAAAGTGAGCAGAGCTGAACTCAGAAGGCAGAGGAAATTCAGTAAACTGGGGGAGCACTGCTGGATGTGACTGGGATCTGGAAGAGCCAGGGTGCTCCCTGCCAGTGACCCTGGCAGCTGCTGCCTCTCCCTCTTGGCTGGAGAGGAAGAGCAGGCTGGAGGCCCACACCCATGACCTCACCCCAGGTGTCGGGGTGACCAGGGAGCTCATCCTTGGACACAGTGCAGTGCCCTCTCTCTCTGCCTTGCTGTGGAACTGAATGGTGGCCCCCAATTCAAATGTTGAAGTCCTAACCTCCCAGTGAGCATGATGGGAGCAGGAGGGCGTCTATATTTGGACATGAGGCCTTTGGAAGGTATTGGGATGGAGATGGAGATGCAGGGGTGGGGGCTCATGATGAGATTGGTGTCCTTATAAGAAGAGACACCAAAAAGCTTGCTTCCTCTCTTGTCTCTCCACTCACATGCTCAGAGGAAAGGCCACAGCAAAACAGAGGCAACCCCAGGAGAGAGCTCTCACCAGACTCCAACCCTGCTGGCACCTTGAACTTGGACTTCTGATCTCCATAACTGTGTGAAATAATTTCCTGCTGTTTAAGCCACTGGTGTGTGGTATTTGTGATGGCAGCCTGGGCACAATCCCAGTCTTGCCAGCCATCGGTGTCACTCAGCTCTCACTTCTACACCCTATTACCAGTCTCCCCAGCATCACCACTCCTACCCAACTGACTTTCCCATTCCTCTCCAACTTGAACTCTGGCTGACATGAGGTCCAGGTGATAAACACCAGCCAGCACTAAAAATTACCCCCAACATATGTACAATGAGCCATCCCTACAGCAGCATCAAAGCAAAAGAGTAAAATCCCCTTTCTCTCCCATTTCTATTCCTCCCACATTCAGGATTTCATGCTAAGGGCAAACACACACACACACACACACACACACACACACACACACACACTCACACCATGCTGGAAGCTTCACTGACTCACCACATCAGTCTTGGCCGGTCGTGTCTTTCCCATCTCTCCATAAATGAGCACGCGTGCAGACCAGCAGTGCTCCGGCAGCTGGGACTCATTTCCAAGCATCTGCTTTTTCCGAATCAGAGGCACTGAGAGTCCCGGACATTCTGGCCCTGCGAAGCACATCCTGTCTCTATGACCAAGGGGCAAACACAGGCTCACAAACTTCCTACTGAGCACTGCGTCTGAAGAAAAAGCCTTTCTTTGCCAAGTCTTCTCAGACTTTCTGGACTCATCACAATCTGGCACCAATGTCACCTTGATGTGAATGGCCCATTGCAGGGGATGCAGCGGGATGAGAGTCTCTCTGTTGCTAGTATTTGGATATTCTGGGCTTTCCTCTGAGCTCTGTAAAGACCTGATCAAAACCTGCTTAGATGCCCTAGGCAGGCAGAGTCCCCAGCCAAGCTGAAAGCTAGTGACCCCCATTTTGGCTGATGTCCGGGAGAGTCTGAATTACTATGCACCTGTCCCAAGTCTAGCTCCAGGCTTTGCTACAGAGCCCAGAGCCAGATCCTTCCACCCAGCCTCCCCCAGAGTACCTAACCCAGGTACCTAAACCAGGGCATCCAAGTTTTCTAACCCAAGCACCATTTTGGAATACTTCCCTTCTGCCTGGATTGCTGGAAGCTAATTCCAACATGTCATCTGGAAATAGCTAAGGGCATTACCCCAAACCTGAAAAGGATGCATAAATGATTGCTTGCTGCCAGACAGCTGAGGGCATTTCAATCTACATGTTATTGCCTCCTATTGGCAAAATACCTGTACAGCCAAAGGCAGTTTCCCCCAATCTGACAATGGATTCGGTTTACCAAACCCTGGCCTTTGATGTGTATATTTACCTTGCTTTAGGACAATTTGTGTTAATAAAAAGCAAAGGGTCCAGAGAGGCAGGGAACTTGGTTCCTTTAGCTAATTTTTCTCTGGCTCCCCAAAAATGCCTTCCAAAGTTATGTTTCCTCTCTGTACTCTTGATTAATTTACACACCTGATTAATTTACGCACCTTCTCCAGACCCCTGAGCCCTTCTAGATTCCGAGAAACATACACCGGCATTACTGGATGTCCATTCTCCAAAGAGGTTAGCAACCTTAAGGAACATTGAGTGACATTTCACCTGTGCAGTCTGTCTGGCAGCCCTGCCCTCCTTGAGGCACCAAGGGAGGCAGGATACATTAACCAAATCAGTGCCTACAGGACTCATTTCTTGAGGACTTGACCCAAGTTCCATGAAGGGAGCATCCCCTGCCTGGAACTAGAATGTTAGTGCTGGAAGTGCTTTTTGAAATAATAGCTAACCTGCTGAGCACTTATAAGTTGCCAGCATTCTTCAGACTTGAACGTACCCCATTCTCCCTCCCCGCTAACAGCAACACTACAAGGTAGTTCCACGCGGCACTCTCTCCTCTTCATGGGAAAGGAAATGAGGTCAGTGTGGCTGAGGAACTGCCTGACCTCCCAGCGCTGGTAAGTGGAGGAGTCCAAGCCGCGCGCAGCCCCAGGCCTGGCCTGGTATTCCTTCATTCAGCAAACACCTATTAGCCGGCAAACAGAAACAGCACCGGGATTTTTTTTTTTTTTTTTCCAAGTAAACAAACTGCTTTCTGGAAAGGCCATTTCTTTCACAGCGCGGGAGATAAAGGAGAGCCTGGCCACTGGCAATCACAGTGTTTCTACCTCCCGTTTCTCCCCCTGCCTTATACTCCCCTGGCCGTACTGTGTGGGGGCTGGAAACAAAACAGACGAATCTCTGTGTTCACGAAGCTTGCCTTCTCGTGGGGGGACAGATCATAACCAAGATGAATTAGTGAAATGTATACCAGGTGGCACAGTTTACCAAGAGGAAAACCTGAGTGGGGAAAGAAGGTGAATTTGAGGGGAGGTGAACAATTTTAGAGTGGGTGGTAAGGGCAGGCCTCCCTGAGAAAGTAATTTTCAGTGCAAACCAGAAGAGGGCAAGAGGATGAACTATGCAGTGAGCTGGGGGCAGAGCATTCCAGAGAGAGGGCAGAGTCCGTGCAAAGGTCCTGAGGCAGGAGGTTTGCCCATTTGTTGGGGAACAGGGAGGCCAGTATAGCAGGATCCAGTGAGCCAGGGGAGCAAGCAGGAGTGACAAAGACCAATCCAGAGGCCTCAAGGGTCACAGTGAGGACTCTGGCTCTGACTTTGTGATCAATCCCCTTGTGATGGATGAAGAAACCAGGCTGGGGGAGAGCTGGTGATTCATTAAAAGCCATACAGAGCTCGAGTTTAATCCAAGGCTCAGGAAACAAAACCAACCTGATGCACTACCCCCCTCAGTGGAGACCCCAGCCCCTTTATTCCTGCCCACAGCCTCTTCAACCTCACATCCCCTTTACTTCTGACTTAAAATGGCTACTGAACGGAATGATGCGAAAAGGCCCACTCGGAGGTCTGCAGTGGTAGGGCTGGGATCCAGGACTCTATCCCAGTCCCACACTGCAATCAGGGCTGGAAAGGAAGGTGGAGATGGGCCTCTGGAACTGGAGGGGCGGGGGGGGGGGGGGGGCGCCAAAGTGCTGTGAACCCTCTGGTGAGGGTGAGCTTCCTGGGGCTCCTGCCTCTCTCGTCTGTAAAAAGAAACCACCTCTCCAGAAAGGGGGTTTGTTTGCCTGGAGAAAGTCCCCTTGTGGGCACAAATAACTCCCCTTTCCCGTCCAAAAGTAGGGAAATACGACCCACGATGTGCAGCCCGTGTTACACCAAGCCCATGTTCCTCCCTCGAGACAGGGTCTGCCCGGGTGAAGATTTCACAGTGAAGTTTGTGATGTTCCCCTCGTGCTGCCCCTCCCACTCTCTGTTCCCCAAGGTTCCCCCCACCTGGGACTCGTGCTCTAGCTGAGCTCCCAGGTGTTCTGGAAAGTGTTTTGTGAGGCCCTGCCTTTGCCTCTCATTGGTAGGAACCTGACAATGCTCCCCTGAGGTTTGCCTGCCTCCTCAGGGAGAAAATCGTCACGGGAGCCCTTCAGAGAACCCAGGAGTGGGCAGCAGTAAAGCAGCCCTGGGAATTAATGGGGTGCACGGCCGATGCCTCACAGCAAACAGCAATAGCAGCTGGCATGCCCCCAGTTCAGCACATCATGTGTGCCAGCCACTGTTCTGGGAGCTTCCCGTGCGTCAGATTGACTAATGTAGCCCTTACCCTAGCTGGCTCTGTGAGGAGCCCCATTGTACAGAGAAGGAAGCTGAGGCTGAAGGAGGTTAAATGACTCACCAAGGTCATAGTCACCCATGATAAGTGCCAGAGCTGGGATCTGAACCCAAGCAGACTGACTCGAGCCCCAGACAGCCCCTCTGGGGGAAGGCTGGTGCCCATCCCCTTCTGGGACATGCCCAGAGATGAGACTCGCTGGGCTGAGAAAGGAAGCACTGAAGGCAAGACCAGTAAACTCTGAAGATGTCAAGCCACCACCTCCATGACATGTCATCTACCACCCCGGACAATTACTCTCTGCTCCTCTGGGAATGCTGTATTTCATGTGTCACCTACACATACCACACAAGTCTTAGCATGGTTAACTCATGCACCTGGATCTTCCAGAACCAGACTGTGAGCTCCTGGACGTCCCTGTTCCAGTGTATTTGTATCCCACTGAGAGGCACTGTGAGGGCTCAGGGTAGCAATTGGTAAATGTGTTCTAAGTGAATCAATGAATGAATGAAGGTATGAGTGAATGAATGAGTAGGTCCAGATGTTTTAGGTGTCTCCTTTAGAAACTTTGAGATGGAACATCACAACATCAGGTCAACATTTCCTATTTGCCTCCCAAGCAGTCTCACAGCTGAACTGAAATAGATACATATGTTCCCTCTTTTTCCTTTTATTGCATTTAATTCCATGTTTCAGTGTAATTTTAAAAAGCACAATAGCTTCAAGTGTTGGACCCTGATGCATTGTGCTGTTCATTAATATTTATCACCCTGGGCTATATAAAATGGAATATTAGCAATTAAAAGAAGGTCAACAGAAGACTTCCACCAAAGGGAAGGGAGAGAAATGGGACACTGTGATCAAGAGCCCTGGGCAAAGCCTTTGCTGGAAAGGGAAGGTTTGGCTGACAAGGCCAAAAAACAAAACAAAAACAAAAACAAAACAAACAAACAAAACAACATGCTTGGAAGGCCAGCCAAGATATGAAGAAACTTCTAAAAGTGTTTGAAGCAAGCAGGCCTCTTCTACCTGGTTGGAGGGGGCGGGGGGGAAGCCTTTATTCAGATGAATAGTGGGTTTGAGTATTAAAAAAAAAAAAAAAAAAAAAAAAAAAGGATCTCGCCAAAACCGGTTTGGCTCAGTGGATAGAGCATCGGCCTGCGGACTGAAAGGTCCCAGGTCAAGGGCATGTATCTTGGTTGCAGGCACATCCCCGGTAGTGGGTGTGTAGGAGGCAGCTGGTCAATGTTTCTCTCTCATCGATGCTTCTAGCTCTCTATCCCTCTCCCTTCCTCTCTGTAAAAAAATTAATGAAATATATTAAAAAAAAAAAAAAAAAAAAAAAAAGAACTCAGTTGACAGGGTTCCAGAAGATGATTGGAAAGGGAAAATGTGACCCTGGGCATATTACTCTCCCTGTCTGCCTCTGTCTCCTTCTCAACTTACTCACCCAAAGGTGTCCCAATAACTCATGTAAAGAAAGCATCTGCCCCTGACATATAATAAGTGTTCAATAAATGGACATTTATTATATGTCATTTCTCCTTCAAGATTGACAAGGTTCTCACAAACCTAATTGGTCCAAAAGGACCAACCCAACAACATTTACTTCCCTCTGCACAAGCAAGAAAACTCAGTTCTCATGTCATTAGATCCCAGAATCCTCCACACAGGACTTGACAACCACTGCAAAGATCCCTAAGACTGAGTGAACCGCCTCTCCCCCAGGCAGCATTCCTCCTCAGGGAGCCAGAAGATCAGCCTCCTGGCAATCTCATCTCCAGCCTGTCAGCCCTGGGGCTATGAGAACAATTCGTAACCTTCCCCACAGACTCCCTTCAAAGATTTAGAGCTTCTGTCCTCCACCTCTTCTCTTCTGCAAGCTGAATGAGCCTAATATTTTTAACAGTTTATTTTACAAAAGGGTTCCAAGATCCTCCCTGCCCCATTGCTCTTGTGGAATGATGCTCTGGTCTGTCTGGGGCCTCCGACTTGAAAGCAGATGTGGCCCCCGGTGGGTGGGGGGGAGGAAATGGGGAAAGGCAGAGCAGGGCCTTGCTGGTGGACAGGACACTATTAACTTTGGGGCAGCACAGCTCACTGCTGGTCATTTTTTAGCACATCATTCATTCTTTCAATAACATATTTGAGCCCATGCTACCAGCCAGGGACTGCTGGGATAGATGTGATCCCTGCCTGCAGGAAGCTAACCCTGAAAGCAGCAATTCCTAAGCCCATCCCCACTAGGTTAACCTCAGCAGAGATATCAAAGCAGAGCTAAAACACTTCAAAACAAGATGTCACATGAGTCCCCTTCACTCTCCAGCACTGAACACTCTCTTTCATCCTAAATGATGTTCCTATCCCAATACCTGATGCTAGGGCCTTGGTTACCAGGCTTGATGGTGTTTACCTTCACCTCTTTTGCAGCAATAATGATCTGTGTGTACTGATGGAGTACTTCCCTCGCACCAGGAACAGCCAAGTGCTTTACACGGATGACTCATTTAAAAGCTGCCTTTGCAGCGCCGAACTCTGCGCCTCTGGATGTCACTTGCGTGGACTAGGTCTGGTCCACCCAACCAGCCAACCACAAGCAATGGGATTCACTTCACTGTCAGAGTTTGCTATTCTTAAAGTCTCAGGCCATTGTCACACAGCACTGTCCTAAACTGAACTACCTGAGGGCAGAGTGAAATGCCCAGGTGCTTCCTTGTTGGTATTCAAGTGCTATCAAGGGGTCTATGCCAGTGAAGAAATTTAATTTTCCCAGCCTCACACTTTTCTGTTTTAAGACCATGCACATGTGTATCTGCCACTGATATCAATTCTATCTCTACTAGAATGTTCTTAGAGCGCCTACTGCTTTAAACAAATGTCTGGTGATCCACTATCCATCTTGCTTTACAATATTGAATAAGAGAGAAATAATTAGAAAACCTCAGATATGGAAACTCTTCTAGTGATCCTCCTTGCTAAGCACATACATACACATACTTTGTGTATGGGGAATGGATGGGTCTGAGTCATCCACATTTTCTCCAGAAGGTTCTACTCAGAGACAAATGGCCACTGTGAGGTCACTGGCTACAGTCCTGGGGTGGGACAATGGCAGACAATGGCCTCATTCCCAGCACACCTCACCCCCAACATCAACCCCTCAGATGGCCACCCCTGGGGACTAGCAGATCTTGTTTTAATCATGAAGATGATGGCTCAGGAGCCGTCAGTCAGCAGCATCTCAGCCCAAACCTCAGCCTCTTCCTCAACAAACTTTTCTGCCATGGAACAAATGCTGAAAGACTGGCTAGTGTTAGCGGGGGAAATCGCGAATATATTAAAACACTGCAAAGCCCATTTGCATTCATCTTTCAGAGTTTTTATAAACTCCTTATTCCGGTTCTTCTTCAGTGCTTTTTGGTGGTTGTTTCATATTGTTTTCACTTTGAATGGAACCATCCTCATTCAGTCAGGACTAGAAAACCAAACAATAGCCCGAGGCTAGTCTTTGCAAGAGGAAAAGCAAAACCTACAGGAGAGCTGGGCCCTCTGCAGGGAGCTCAGGCTGCACAGCAGCAGCACGGCTTGCAGACACTCTTAAGGCTGGCGCTGCTAAGACCCGGGTCTCAGCCACAATCAGCTCAGCTTGTCTCCAGGAAAGGCTGTGTTGTCTGGGGTCAGGAGAGAGGTTGATGCCTTCCTGTGCTCAGCCCTGTTACTCCGCGTGCACAGTGGACTGCTGGGTGGCTATTGTTCGCAGAGAACTGACACTGAGATACCAAGGAGGTGATAGCCATGTCTTTGAACTCATGTCCCAGCCACTGCGATCTGATGAGTGTCTCCAGGACAATGGGCATTATATAATGGGCATCTCAAACACTGAATAAAATAGCAGGAAACAGAGCAGAGGAGCCTTGTGAGATCTAGATGGAAAAGGAGAGAAGGCACACACCACCATTCCCCACTAGAAAGAGAATGAGAATGCATGGAGTTCAAGACAACAATCAAGGCTGACAGAGAGAATGAGAAAGAAAGTTAAGAAAGAAAGTTAAGAAAGAAAGAAAGAAAGAAAGAAAGAAAGAAAGAAAGAAAGAAAGAAAGAAAGAAAGAAAGATATGAAGACACACACATAAGACAGGTTGCCCTAGGCCTGAGGGAGGGGGGGGGGGGGGGGTTGCAACAGTTGCTCGCTTCCTTCAATTCTCCCTAGGTGTGCAATTGAAAGAAATAAGACCCAGGTTCCAGGCTGACCTGGGTTCTCCCCAGATCTCCCACTATCACGGGGTTCTCCCAGGGCCTGAATCATAAGGGGCATCCAATAAATTTTTTTTAACTCTCCATTTTAGCAGACTTCTTTATCTTCTTTCTTGCCTCTCTTATTCTTACTCGTGTTAGCATCATTATTACCTTTTATATATTAGCTTTTACTTTTTTCTACTCAGAGATAATCATCAAATGTTAGACTTGAAAGAGACTTTTATCCCTAATCTGATAAAAGTTATCTATAGCCACCTACAACAAACATGATGATTCACTGTGAAATATTGAATGCACTCCCTCTGAACTCAAGAATAAGAGAAAGATGTCTACTATCACCATTTCTATTCAATACTGTGAGGAAGTCATAACCTGTACAAAAAAGCAATAAAATGAAATAAAAGGTATAAAGAAAAGACACAAAGCACCCTTTCATTAATCATAGATGATATGATTTTATATGTAAAGAAAATCCAAAAGAATATAAATATAATACCAAATATAATATCAGACAAACAATTAGAAAATACACTTTTCTAATTCCCACTTAAAATAGCATTAAAAATATCACATTTCTGGAAATAAATCTACTGAAAAATTTCCAAGACCTTTCTACTCAAAACCATGGAATGTTGCTGAAATTAAGGGAAACTAAATAATGTCAATTTTCCTCAAATTGATCAATTGATAAATTTAGTCTCAGCCAAAAATCCTAGCAGGCTTGTGTGTGTGTGTGTGTGTGTGTGTGTGTGTGTGTAAATTGGCAAGTTGATTCTAAAAATGTACATGGGAATGCAAAGAGCCATTAGCCAAAACAATCATGAATCAAGCACAAGTTGACAAATTATCAAATAATAATATGGATTATAAACTATAGTATTAAGACAATGCAGCATTGATGTTAGGATATATAGAAAAAGGGACAATGGAACAAAATAGAGAATTCAGAAGCTGACATACACAAGTAAAGACATCTAAAATGTAATATTGATACTCTTTTTTTAAAAATGATACTGGGTCATTTGGAGTTTTACATGAAAAAAGAAAATGAACTTGACTCCCTTCCTCATATTAGACACTTAGCACATAAAAAAAAGAAATTCCAGATGGATTATAGGCCTGAAGGTGAATGTTAAAACAATAAACTCTGTTCAGGAAGACATCGTGATAAGACTCTACAGGCACATCGCACTGAATTTGAGCATCAGCACCATGAAGTAGGTCCTAAGATTCGTGCCCCATTTTTAAATGAAAACATTTACACATAGAAAACACACTTGCCCAAGATCACTTAGCTAAGAGTCCCAACCATGTCTATCTCACTCCGAAGCCTGTGATATTAATTCATCATATGACTCCTCATGGATCACTTTTTTAAATGCCACGTAGCAGTTCTGTATGTGCCAGTCATAATGGTTCTGATAGAATCAATAAAGCAGGTCCAGAAGGGCCCACTTATAACAAGTCAAGATTGAGATACTCTAAAAAGAACAAGCTTGGGTTATAAATGTATCTAATATGGTTTAATAATAATTACACACACACACACACACACACACACACACACACATTTCTCACAGGGAAGTATAGTAGCTCAACCAGCAAGGTGCCTGGGTGAGATGAGCAGCCTGGACTTTGGAAGCCAGAGACCTGTCCAATCTAAGTACTAGGGGTGCAATGAAGGCCTGAACTCAAGCAGCAAATACTCCTGAAAGCTCAGCGAGGTGTCACAAATGGGTTCCCTTAGAACCATCTATTGCCCAGATGGGACACCAGGACAGTAGCACCCAGAGGTGACCCATGGCAAAGCACCCACAGTTCTTGGAACCCTGCAAAGTGCTAATCTAACTGATGCCATCTTATAGGCCAGGACTGATTTTCCTAAGAGAAAATGTGGCTAGATCACATGAAGTCACAATGAACATGAACATGCAAACAGCAAAGCAAACAAGCTGTTGAACTAAACATGATTGGCCATTTCATTGGCGGGGGGCATCCCTTTGAATGTTCATTTGTTACGTGTTCATTTATCAGCCACAGTTTGCTTAGTATGTAAGAGAATATTTTTTAATCATGTAAATCTAACCTTTTTTTTTTCCTATTAAAAGGGCCACTGCTCATTTATTTTTGCAGCAGATTCTCTAGCCTAATCTTTAGGCAAACCAAGGATGTTTTATAACAGAGAAGAGTGTCTTCTCTCTCTTAAGGAGTTTATGGTCTAGAGAAAGAGAAGGTGGGGGATTGGTAGGAATAAATGGGGTCAAGGGAGGAAGGCTGAAAGAGAGGTTACAGGAAAAGGGAGCAGACAAATGGAGAAGTGGGGTGTAGGAAGGTGGGGACAGGGGCAGAGAAAAGTAACTGGGGAAGAAGGTAACAGTCATTGGGTTCAGCAGTCTAGTTCCAGCAGGTACAGTGCTTTTCATATTTAAGTGCACAGCTACTAACTGCCGAGCCACGTCCCAAATATAACAATATATGAACATGTAAGTTCCCACTCACTTTCCAATGCCACCATGTTTATTCTCTTCATATCTACCACAATTTTAACTTCTTATATTTTATTTCCTAGATAATTGTTACAGACACATCCACAGCTGCAAGCCACATGAGAGCATACACATCTTCTGATCCCAGTTCTCAGCTCTGCCTTATGAGCTGTGTAACCTTAGGCAGGTTATTGAACCTCTCTGATCTAGTAGTTCATGGAGATTTTGTGAACATCAAATGAGAAATGCATATAAAATACAGAATAGCTCTCAGTAGAATTCTTCCATTTCCACTAATACTGAGCAAGAACTAAAGTCCAGGGTCCACATTCCATTAACAGCTCTTCCTCCTTTTCCCAAATGAGGTTTATTCTGGATGCCCACAATTAAGACTCTCCATTCAGGGATCCAAACAGAAAAATCCTACATCCTTGCCACTTCATGCTGGTTTATTGGAATTTCATGCCTCCGGGCAGTTTCAATCCTCTCCTCTCCTCTCCCCCTCCTCCTGCCTGATGCTATGATGCCACAATCCAGTCTCTGTGACTCTGGAAATGTTTCCATGGTGATGAGCAGTGATGTCACAAAGGGTGGATTGTTATAGGGTTGAATGATATCTGGCACCAGATGCACCCTGCCCCCTTATAAAAGGGGGCGGGGGTGGAAGACAAATCCTGTGGGCACATCCCAGAAAATGGGAAACCGAATCACCAAAGGGATGGCAAGGGACGACTGGAGGGAGAGAAAGTTACAATCTCTTCCATGCACTAGCAGCCCCATTTGGAAAAGACCGGATTTCACAGACCTCCCCAAGACAAAGATCATTTATCGGCAAAGGAAATCTAAAAGACCAACAAGAGGCAGGGACCACAGGAGACTCTACCTTCTGGTTTAGGAAGACCCAAGCCAACAGTGGCTTCACCCCCCCACAGCCCATAGTTCTAGAATAAAAAGCCACTGGCTCTCCCTTACCAGAGCCTTAGACTGCCATGTGCACCTGATTGCTCCAAAGACCATTGTGATTTTCAGCCCAGCATGCATTTGACAGTAACAAGTCCTACCAGAGACATAGCGGCCCCCCCCCCAGCTGGAATCCTAGGGGAACGCAAACCACCTTGTTAAGAACATTCCCAGAAGAGACGCTATACTAAAGAAATCCCATAATGCTGTCTGCCATCTCTGAGTTCTCTCAAAAACCCTGGCCTTGGAAGAGGAGTGCCTGACACCAGAGAAGTTTGGCTGCAAGCTAGAGGAAGGAAGGCCTGTGGGCAATGCTTGGAAGCAGAGACGCACGGGTGGATGGGAAAGACCTGGTCAGGGTAACCACTGTCTGACTATCCCTTGTAGTTGCAGATTGGGGGTTTGCCACCATTGTGAGTGCCACGGAATGGGTCCTTCTCAATAAAGCATTTCCCTTCGTCCCACAGGAGACTCTGAGAACCAGTGCTTCCCTCTTTCTTTCTCTGGGCAGCTGGTTTTCCTGAATGCTCTGTGCCTGGCAACTTTGGTCCACAGTAATAGCTGAGTATGTGTGCGGTGTGCATATACTTCCATGACCTTCATCATTATTCACGAACTAACTTCAAAGGGAAGTCATTTCCATCCAGGAGACCTGAAATACGCTTTTCCATACCCACACGTGCATGGGGATAAGATAAAGGGCACTTACTATTCCAGAGAGCAGGAGGCAATGTTTTCTGGATGTCAGTATGGGCGGCACCGAGCCATCCACCATGTGTCAGAAGAAAGCAAAATGGCCTGCAGGCTCCATTTCTGGGTCACTCACCAGACCCCAAACAGGTCAGTCTCTCATGCCTCCTGGCCTCGGCCCATGCTGCCCTTTGGTCAAGAATGTGCCGCCACCACCCCCCATCCTATCCTCACAACCCCCACGTCAGATGGCCCAGATCCTCCCCCTGTGAATGTGTCTAGAAAGAGGCCCTCTTCCTTTACTATCCAGCTCCTCCACTACAGTGTGGCTCTCTTAGGACAGAGACCATTCCTTGTTCATACTGAATATTCAACCAGCTGGTGTGGCTCCGTGGTTGAGCTGATCAACCTATGAACCAGGAAGTCAAAGTTTGATTCTTGGTCAGGGTACAGGCCAGGATTGCAAGCTCAATTCCCAGTGAGGGGTGTGCAGGAGGCAGCCTATCAATGATTCTTTCTCACCATTGATGTTTCTATCTCTCTCCTCCTCTCCCTTCCTTTCTGAATTCAATAAAAATATTTTTTTTAAATAGCTACTCGGCTGGAGCACATGTCCCTAGCATCTGCAGTACATGTGTGCCAAGGTGAATGGTGGGAGACAAGCCAAAATCCTCTTTGTCTGCAGATCCCCACTGCCAGCCTCAACTCTTCCAAAATAAAAGGTGATTTCCACAAGTACATTTTGGTGGCTTGAGGCACTAATTTCATGGACCAGGGTTCTTAAATAAGATCAAGGAGGAGGAGCAGTGGAGTCAAATAAGGCGGCCTGACAGACTCTGGCTGTGAGACACTGAGCAAGCTGTATCTCTCCTCTCCCCCCCCCCCCCCCCCCTGGAGCTCCAACAGTCTCATCTATGAAACCTAAGGAGGGTGGAGGTTTGGGCTCCAGTCCAGTCCTAGCTTCTAACCCACAGGAGCAGTGCACGGCATCTTCACCTCCTGAAACAGGAGCGTGCTATACTTCAAGGATGATGCCTCAAGGCACTTGGCTGCCCTCCTGGGTCGATATTGTCCCTCCCAGTCTCTGTAAAACCCCCCTTCCTGTTTATTTCAGGGCACTCCATGCTGGGGATGGATGACAACTCCCAGCGAAGGGCAGACTGTAAAGACAAATGGAACTGTCTGGTGGAGCTGCCCTTGTTAATCCCGTGTCACCCGGAGAGAGCCTGCCCCCCCCCCCTTCCCAAACACCTGGGAGCCGAACCTTCCTTGGCCAGGCCCCCGGCCGGCAAAGCTCCAGAGCACTTCTCTCATGTCTTGCCTGAGCGGGGCTAATCCCATTACTTTGCAAGCACGTCTCGGTGTGCCTGTACGTTCTGTCACTCTCCTTGTCCATGACAAATGCCCGGTATAAAAATTACCTGCAGAAATGTGTGAAGGCGGTGGCGAGCACATCCAGAGGCCTGGGGAAGGTGAGAAGGCGGGAGATTGGTGGAGATGATCTTCATTACCGGTGCATCGGAGTAAGAGGAATGGGGAGCAGGGGGGGTGCCAGGGTAAAAGAAAATACTACTGGCTCATTCACCCGCTGCACACAGGTGTCAAAAGTCTATCCAAGTTGCTCAGCAACCAAAAAGGAGGCATTTCGGAGAGCAAGGGGCTAACTGAATAAGTGAATGAATTAGACATCTCCGGAGTAGGCGCCATACATGACAACAGGCCTGGGTGGCCGGTTACTTGACACTGGCTAAAGTGCCTTCCTCTCCTACTTGAGCTTTGATCCAGCAAGTTTAGGGAGCTGGGGGGAGGGGGGAGGGGGGCCAGGTAACAATGTGTCAGAGATGCTACCTTGAGAGGCGTGGGTGACAGAGTGGGCCTTGCCTTGGCAGAGACATTAAGCTAAAGATATTCAAGGTCTTTCAACTCCTAGGTTTGACCAATTTTGCCCTGCAGGGTAGAAAGGACAAGAAAAGGAGTGAGTCCTCACTCTGGTAGCCCGAAGGGAACTTAATAGCCTGCTTTCCCACACCAGCACACGGGGTTTCCCTTTGCTGTATGTAAAACAAGCAGGTTCCCAGGAAAGCCGATAGATGGCCGTTGTTAGGGCGTTTGTGTGGGAAATCTGATGTTTTGTTGGTGGCTGCCTTTTCCCCTTTCTCTGCTTTGCTGCCTCCCCTTCGTTTTCTTTAATTACAGCAGAACCCCACTGGTTGCGCTAATGATGGAGAGGGCGCTGCCTCACAGAGTGCACAGTGAGAGGCGGGAGCAGGCAGGAGGGCAGCCAGCAGGGAGCAGAGCCTGCTCTCCTGGAAGGGGAGACAGCCATGGTGTGGGCATCTGGGTTTGCTGCCAGTAACAACTGGCTGGGAGCCTCCGGGCAAGCCTCTGCACCTCTCTGAGCCTGGGTTGTCCCTCCCTCCAAGAAGGGAAAGTGGGTTGTATGATGTTTTGAGAACAATTGATGCCATTGCTAATTTCGTCTCTCCCTCACTCAGAATTACTAAGGGTTGCCCATTGTGAACAGAAATAAATAAGTAAGTCTGGGGGCAGGTCCTACAATGCCTCCCTAAGCCAGTCTCACTTCATCCCTGTCTCTCTGGGTTCCCCAAAACACCCTGTTGCTTCTCACCTCCAAACTTTTAGTCATCCCATCCCCTATGACATCCCATAAGTCATCTAATGTCTTCATTCTGCTCAAGGACCCCTACTTGGAGAAATGCCCTAGCTGCGTAGAACTTAATGGAAAACTGAAGAGCATCAGGGTGTGGCAGGAAGAGCACTGGACTAGGAGTCAGGGAGATGGACAACAGGATGGGTGCCTTCACTATCTCAGTGAATTTGGGCACTCCACAGTTCTCCTGGCCACACATCCACATCTGGAAGAGGAGGTAGTTAGATCATTACATGTTCCTTCCAGCTCTAAAATTACTTCTAGTTTAAGAGAATCTCAACTCCCAAATTGTGAGGTTTCTGGCCAAAAAGTAATTGAGCAGAGAATCCTCTCAGATGCCCCACAGAATCACACCACAAGCCTGAGCAAGTCCTACTATAATTTAATAACAATAACATTCCCTGACACATGTCTGTAACTTTAAAGTTTATAATGCCCTTTCAAACACATAACTTCATTTCGATTCTTACGACTATTGCACAGATGAGGAAACTTGAGTCTCCGATGTTGACCAACTTAGGGCCATTTCATAAAGTCGGTACATGGATATATGAAGGCTTTATCCCATTTCCATTTAACCACAACCAAAAGGAATGATCCCACATGTACTTGTGCTTGGATCTAGAGTCCTATTGTAGAATGAGCCCATTCATATAACATCTAAGCCATCATCATCATCATCATCATCCACATTGAACTCATTTGAGTACATAATAGACACTAAGTCACAGTTGTTAAAAATATTAATAAAGAGGCTGGTACTGTTTCAGTTCATATATCCCAACACCTGCCAACTCCATCTGCAGGTAAGATCGGCTCTGCTTAAAGGCCTATTATCCTCACATGTATAAATATGCTATTCTCTCTCCTCATCCCAGATCCCAAAAAGACCTTTTCTCCTAGGCATGATTCCTTTAGCATCCCTCAGTCTGGTGCTAAGAGCAGGGTTGGCTGAGGCAGGAGATCCTTGGAAACAACAGTTTTTCATTGTGTCTGCCTATATTCGGTTGCAGGGTGTAACAATGGTGTTTCCCACAAGATAATCAGCTCTGGCCCCCTGCTCCAGGTCTTTAAAAATGTATGCGTGCACAAGAAAGAAAGAAAGAAAACACAAAACAAAACCAGAAAGGGGGGAGGCAATCTTGAAATGAATTCAACTGCAGAAGCTTATGTTCCTGCAGACATAGTAGATATTAATAATTCAACAAAATATTACAGTAATTACTATACTTTGCAAAATCACAACAGTGCACTGTAGCACGACTCCTACCAATCTCCCTGCCATTGGCATTAATAAATAAACCACGGTTCCCTACATTAAACTTGTTATTTAAGAGCTAAATATTTTATCAGCATTAATGTATTTTAAGTAATCAGGCAAGACCAAGAAAATCCCTGGCCCCCACATTGCTCCCCTCGCCCCAATAAGTGAAATCCCCTCTTCACAGCTAGAACAGAAACTGAGTCTGACTGGAATACACTGAGCTTAGGCTTGAAGACCCCCCACAGAGGGACCTGGGGACCACTCTGCTCAAACACTCTGCTAGAATCCCATTAGGCTGCTGAAAAGAGGGTGAGAAATAAAAAGCTGAAGATAAATTATTTTGGACCATGTAGCCAACCTACCTCGTTCAGCTCCAGAAAAGGAAGCCATGGATTGTAAAGCGAGATAAGTGGCAAGAAACCACCAAAAAGACACACCTAAGGATAGCCCTGAGCACGGATGAAGCAAATGACCTTGAAATATAGGTGAGCCTCGCTTTACATCATAGTTATGACCCCACTAACCTTCTACATCCAATCTATCAAGTTCCGTTGGCTTTACCTACTCTATCAGTTAGCTTTTGCTGCAGAACAAACCACTCAAATCTCAACCCCTTATTTTCACAACAATCATTTATTCTCATAAATGTGCAGCGCAGCTGAAGGTTGGGTGATACAGATAGGCTCAGGTGGGCAGTTCTGCTGCTCGTGGCTAGCTCGGCTCGGCTGATCTAGGCTCAGAGTCGCTACATGGGACTTGTCACTCATTTCCCTCACAGGAGCAGTCTGCTAGTCTGGGTGTTTTTCTCATGGCCACTGCAAAGGCTCAACACAGATACACAGTGCCTCTTGCTAAGTAAGCTTAGAACTGGCACTTCTCCTGTTGGCCAAAGCAAGTCACCAGGCCAAACCCAAAGGCACTAGGAAAGCCAAGGGAGTTATGGGGAGGTGTGAAGAATTATACAAAGGAGCCAACACAATCAACTACATCTGCTAAGCATTTCTTCACCTGGCTCCTTCCCACCCAATCCTACCACCACCTCCTAAGCCACCATCATTTTTAGCTATAGCAACAGGGTGGTCTCCAAGCATCCATCCTATTCCTCCTCCAAACCACAGCGCGGTCAGACTTGTTTTTTAATGTAAATTGGATGGTATCCCTTTCCTATGTTAAACCCTTCAGTGGCTTACCCCTTGGCTCTTAGGATAAAGAAGAAACTACTTCCCCTGGCTCATAAGGTCCTGCTTGGCCTTACCCATCCCTGCTTGTCTAGCTTCATCTCTCACCAGCCCCTAAGCCCTCGAGTCATCTGCTCCAGCCACCCTGTCCTTTCTGTCCCTTTTAGATATCTCGCTCCCTCATGCCCCAGAAGCTGTGTGCCCAGAACACTCTGCCCTCTCCTCTTCACCTCATTGACCCGAGCCCTTCTGAGAGCTCAGCTCATCTGCTTCTGCCTCTCTGCCCTCTCCCCTTTAAACGTTCCGGGGGTAGTATTGGACAGTATCTCCAACTTCTCCTTCAGAGAACTGCTCACCATTATGTACTTATGACACACAGAGGGCACACCACAAATACCTGTTGAATACTTGTGACGTTTTTAAAAGATATTTTTAATTTTTAAAGTAAAAGGTAGCTAAAACTGCCTCTTTTTTTTTAGAGTCTTATATTAAAGGTATTTGGATAATAAGTGTTTTCAGCAAATTGCTCTGTAGAGGGGTTAGTGCCCCTCACATCAGGACTCCTTAAAGGGAGTCTACATCACTAATACGAACAAAGCCACAGCGGGCAGCTCCTTTTCCTCACCTCCATCAGCCCCTGAGTGGGAGGGGAGGCACATATGACCCCAAAACAGAGAGGATGCAATTCAGCAAATAATCTAAGTACTTTGAAGGTCTAAGGGAACATTTTTTGACCCTAGAATACTATGTACATATGAACCTTCTAGCCCATGTGAGAGCAAAAATAAATTTTACACATACCCAGAATGAAAAAATAAATGATTGCGGAAGCGATGGGTGACTATATTATCTATCATCCAAGCTAGGGTTTTTTGAGAGTTAAAAGGAATCTATCAATGCATATAACAGGACATTAAAATAAGCATTCCCATGCACTTTCTGAAAAAGAATACTTGAGGATGTGCCACAGAAAAATGAAAATCAGCCCCCAATAAGAGAAAAAGAATCCAAAAAACAGAGGTATTACCCCAGGAGTAGAATGAGTAGATATATCGAGATGACAACAGGGAAGCCGGCCTACAAAGGAATCTGTATGAATTCGAATATTCAATAATAATACAATTAAGAAGTTGGAATATCTCAATACTGTGGGGGGGGAGGGGAACTGTACAAGAAAATGAGCCCAAAATAGATGGCAGAATTCGTACCAACTATCAGGACATGAGATAATGGATTTGATCTCCAAGCTCAGAACACTCCTCACCAAGCAACACAGGCTTAGTCATGAGGATTAGACCTATTTCCTACCATGCTGCTGGGTTTGTAAATAATAAACACAAAATAACAGTTAAATATTCTATTAGTCTTCATTCACAGTGATCTTGATTGCATTTAATGAATTTCCTAAGTATGCTCAAATTTTATATTATCTCACATTGTTCTCAGCAATGTTTATCTAATATATCTTTCCCACACACAAGACTTTAAGCTTTATGGGTATCCAGTGTCTATCATATGCTTTGTTTCCATCCTGCATCACTAGCCATATAGTAGATGCACCCCAATACTTCATATTATCTCAAAGGAAGAAAGCAGAGCAATCGATATAGGTCAAGTCCTGGAACAAATGTTTTTCTTAAACATCCATCCTACACTGCCATCTGAGACTTTTATTATATCAGATGTGACTTGAAATAAATTGTACATCATTCTTGGATGTGTGCTAAGGAAAGTGGGTGCAGGCAAAAGGAAGTGGGTGCCATAACGTGGTCTCAAATCTGTTGTGGAAGGACCTCCAGCTGCTGAAGGAACAAAGGAGAGGTAAGATGAATTAACACCATGAGTTCATAGCACCCCCAGTTTATACCACTTTGAAAAGCATCCTTTTCAAATTGTTTCCAAGTGCAGCATCTCATTATTTAACTGCGACATAAAGGAAGCAAATAGGAATGTCCCCATTTCACACATAAAGAAATGATTGACCTCATATCGCATCTAATTTATGGTGAGGTGGGCCTGCAATCAAATTATGCAAATCTTTCATTTTGTAGATAAAGAAACTGAATCCCAGCAAATTCAAATAAGTTAGCCTCATACTAAGCAAAAAAGGAAGAAGAATGAATGCATGCATGCACATATACTTGGGATAGGACAAATGTATGAATTCTTGAAAGAAGCATCTTACATTTTTTAAAAATATTTTATTGATTTTTACAGAGAGGAATGGAGAAGGATAGAGAGCTAGAAACGTCGATGAGAGAGAAACATCCACCAGCTGCCTCTTGCATACCCTCTACCAGGGATGTGCCCGCAACCAACGTACATGCCCTTGACCGGAATTGAACCTGGGACATTTCAGTCCGCAGACCGATGCTCTACCACTGAGCCAAACTGGTTTCTGCCATTTTACATTTTTTATCATCATTCAAGACCCTCTCCTTATCAATGCACCCATTTTTTTAAAAAGTCTCTAATTCATATATATAGAAGCTGCTACACCTGGGAGGGTCTTATTCACCTACACCTAAGAAAGGGTGACTTGATGAAGATTGTAATGTACCCAAGTCTAGAGATCCCAACTCTCAGGCTCATATTCTTCCCAGCCTGTCATGACGACCTTCACTGATGAACTGTAAGCTCAGCTGCTCCCTGATAAAACGAAGTCTAAGATAAACAGGAGGACCCTCTCGGAACCCGGGTCAGTGATGTCATCTCCTTCTCCATTCCTAATACAGGCCATGGTATGGCCCGAAGTAGGATTTTTTTTTTTTTTTTTTTTTTTTTAAATATGAGGGAAAGTCTGTCTCTGGCCATAGGTGCTCAGATATTTGGTCCAGCATTATTCCAGGTGTGTCTGTCTATGAGGTTATTTCTGGATGAGGTTTGTATTTGAATCAGTAGATTGAGTAGAGAATATTACCCAATGTGGATGGACCTCATCCAATCAATTGAAGCACAACTAGAACACCAAGGCTGAGTAAGAAATAATTCTTCCTTTCTGCATCACTGTCTTCAAGCTGGGGCATTGGTTTTTTCCTGCCTCAGACTCAGATTCAAATTAGAACTACACCATCAGCAATATTGAGTTTCCAGCTTGCCAACTACAGATTATGGACTTCTCAGCCTCCATAACAATGTCAGCCAATTCCTTACAGTAAGGAATCTCTTTACATATACAGATACATATGTATAAAGACACACATGTATAAAGACATCTACTATGGGGGATATGATATATACTAGAATATAGCCTGAAAAGAAAGATTTCAAGTCAAGTAGTTTATTTGGGAGGCAACCCCAAGAAATACTGATAAGGGGGTAAATGGGAAGGGCTGCCAATAAAGCAAGCAAATTACCACAATAGGCAACTGGGGTGTAATCCCACTGGAGACTCTGGAAGACAGTGTAGAAAATCAGCTTCAGAAATAAGGGAACTTGGGTATTTATCCAACTTCCACTAGTCATTGATAGGTGGCTTCTCCCTACTCCTTTATGGGAATTAATTTCTGACACTTCCAGTCTGTGCCATGGGTGATCAAATCAAGCTTCAGTGGGCAAACAGGCCCTGGTGCTAGTGGTTAGAAGTCAGACCAACATGCAGAGAAATGGCAAGGGCTAAGGGAATATGGCAGGCTACCATTTTATCCGCTACAGATGTCTAGACATTCAACCTGCCCCATTTCCTATATAGGCAGATAATGAGAACTAACATTCTTAACCAATAGAATAGCCTACTACGCTAGACCTTTTATGTGTATTGATAATTTCTAAGATTCTAAACAACCCTACAAGCTCAGTAATTTTCCCCATTTTACAGACAATGAAACTAAGGCTCAGAGACCTGCTCAAAGTCACTGTTGCCTGGGAGCCATCTCATAACAGAAAAGATATTTCAGAGTTTCAGAAACCTTTCACTCAAAAGTTTGCTTTCAAGCATGAATGACATTGAAAGAAACCCAGTGATATGATCAAGTCTCTCACCTCTAAAGATACCCTTCCTTCACACCCTGGAAAACAAGTCTTTTATGGGCTCAAAACTCTTGTAGATAAGCTCTCCCATTATGTTTAACCACGTTTGGTTATAGCAGCTTGAGCCACTTATCAAGCCATGAAAAAAAAATGTTCACCTCAGTAACTGTTCTCAATCTCCCACTGAGAACAGATTTTAAAAAGAAAAAGCCCGTTTCTTATACATCAGCATAATCTTTAACCTGATTCCAGCCATCTGGCAGTGAAAAGAAAGTGCGTACCTCACTATAGATGCCAAAAAGACCTTGAGAGTACTGAGTCAGGCATGTGGGACCTGAGATCCGGTGACAGACAACTGTGATGTCCCAGAGGTGCAGACCCTAGGCCTGAAGGCAGCCAGAGGAGGCCGAAAACTTCCTCAACCCCAAAACATTCATTCTTCACTTAGGCAGACTGAAGTATTTAAGAAAGTGTTTATGTCATTCAAATCAATAAGCTTCTATTGACTGACCACCAAGCACAAAAAAAGTGAGAAGCACTAAGGCATAAAATGCAGAAGAGATGGGAGAAGCAAGCCTGAGCATCACTTCTGGCTGAATTTATTTCTAGAGTCTTAGTTGAGTCATCCATGAGTTGAATGGACTGCAGGATATTTGTACAAGGCATCCATCTTCTTGTTTTTGCAGGAAGAGGCTGAATGATCAACACTCAAGACTCAACTGCTTTTTTTTCAATCAATTATTCATCTGTGGGTCACCAAAGGACCCCTCACATGATGTAACTGTAGGCTGCTGCTGCTCTTCTCTCCTTTGAGACAATTTATTATGCAGCATTCTTCTATTATTTTGTCTTATTTATTTTCCTTTATTTCCCAGGACAACAGTCCCTCCAGTGTCTGCGTACAAACCTCAGGCCCCATTTTTGGTGCATAGGATACAGACAAAAAGGAAATTCATGTCTGTAGCTTGATGGGTATCAATCACTATAAGATATTGATGGTTTGGGCCAATATGGTAATTCTGGAAAAGAGACAGCAAGTAGTCTGCAGATAGTTCCAGCAATGGATATCCCCATTTTGCATCAGGCACAAAGTAAAGTTAGGAGATTAAGAGGAGAAGCAAACCTGGACCATCAGGTCCATCCCATGACCTTGACGTTGATGAGTCTTGGGCGCTATAGGCTCTGCTTATCAACCAACCCAGCAGCCAGGTTCTCCTATTTTCTTAAAGCTACACATTTCACATCTTCAAGAAGTCTTCTATGATTCACTATAAAGGACAATCATAGATGCCCAAGCCAAGGTAAGCTATGTTATGTTAAAATTCATCTTTCTGGATACCTTTCTCAAGCCTTCACTCAATGAAATCCTGGAACATCCTAAACTTATTAGTTGTGAATTAGTATAATCATCTGATTATAACCATTTGATTATAACCATTTCTATTACAAATTCTGAGTATGAGTTTCAAGAAGCCAGGCCCCCAGCCATTCACTCCTCAATTCACTGTGTATCTCAGGACCACACAGAAGACAGATATCTCAACGACACATCTGACTGAGGCCATGGACTATGGGAGGGGGTTGAAATGAGCATCTCACAGAGAAACTTTAGGCAAGTCCCTCCTTCCTGTGCTTCAGTGTTTCCATCTGAAAATGAAGGGAAAGCACCTTCCAATATAAAAATAAAAACTAAACCAACTGAAAGTATCTGAAGGGCTTACTTCAGGTCAATCACTTCTTTTAAGCACTTCGCTATGGGTACCTTATTTGATCCTTACACAAGCCCAATGTGAGAGATACTATAATCTTCACCCTGTTTTTGTATATAAAAAATAGCTAAAAAGGGTGACAACTTGCCTGATGTCACACAGCTATTAAGAAATAGAGGCAGCCCAACTGTTGTTGCTCAGTGATTGAATATTGACCCATGAATCAGTAAGTCACAGTTCAATTCCCTGTCAGGGGACATACCTGGGTTGTAGGCTCAATCCCAAGTAGGAGGCAGGCAGAAGGCAGCTGATCAATGATGTTTCTCTCTCATCAATGTTTCTGTCTCTCTATCCCTCTCCCTTCCTCTCTCTAAAGTCAATAAAAACATTAAAAAAAAAAAAAAAAAGACAGAGGCAGCATTTGAACTCAGGCCTCTGGCTCCAGGACCCATGTTCCTGTTTACCAGATGGTCTTGTTTCACATTCCTAGTAAATGTCTGTTCCTAATCAATCCTGAAGAGGACCGCATGCATGCTGAGAACCCTCCACAAGTATGAATTTACCAGAAGTCATCCATCATACCGAGGCTTAAGAATCCCAAATCCACAACTTAATAGGATCCTTGATTATTCTATTTAACTCTATTTCCAGCTTTTCCCCTAAACTAGGTTCTCTACCAGTGTGTGCCAAGTAACTGGGCATAGTTATACTGACCAACAGCCCTGCATGGCTGGTCCTGCCATGCACTGGGTCCCTCTCATCTCAGCCCAGAAGGGATGGTTTCCTCTGCTCACCATCAATGAGTTAATAGTAGAGAGCTATTCATGCAATCCTTAAGCTCTTAGACATCATTAGTTTTTTTTTTTTCGAATTTACTATTGCACATTAATGTACTATAAAAAGACAGCATTTCTATAAATAATTAAACCCAAACTACACTGATCAAAATAAATGAGCAAAATGTTCCTGATGATGCAACCAGGTTTGATTTACTCACTAACGCAAATAATGAGGTGACTCACAAGAGTCCCCCATTAACAACCATTATGAAGATACAGATTGTCCAACATTAATAAGCTTGGTATGTATTGTCTGCAGCCACAGTGGTAGGGGGGGTCCAGGGGGTGACTAGGGGGGTCCTAGCACACAGCCCGGGAACAGGAGGGAGGATCTATTCCTAAGCCTCTCTGGCTAACTTCATGTATACTCATCTTAGGCCTCAGTCTATCCTACCTATAAAATGGGCATCATATCTCACCTGAGTGAAAAATAATTGCATAACTACTCTTGTCAGGAAAATGGTCTATAAACCCAAGTAGAAAGGAGAAAACTGGGAGTGAGTAGAAGACAGCAACACAAAGAGGAAGACCAGTAGGGAGTCCATGCCATGTTCCTATCTAAGCCTCATATCCCTCATCTCTGTGCAGAGTGACTTGATGATAACAATTTCTAAGTGCATGTCCAGCCTTGATATTCTGTGAGTCTAATGGATGCCCTGTCGTATCTCGCATAGTGATCCTCTCTCCTCTGAACTCATAGCTTAAAATGGTCACTTGACAATTGACCATATAAAACCCCGTGGCATCTGTCTTCTTGTCATGTATTACTTTATACAAAAGCAGCCTCATATCCAAAGCATATTGAAAGTACCTTGAGGCAAACATTGCCTTGTCTTTGTCTTCTCCCTCCATCACACTTCTACCAGCCCCTGTGCCCAGACCACTGGCACATACAGAGGAAATACTTAGCAAAGGGTTGAATATCTTATATGAGTCTAGCTAATCTTCAGGATAAGAAAGAGCCAAGGCTTCTGGCCAGTCCCTATTTCTATCTTACTAAATGAGATAGAGATGCCTCTAAATCTTGTGTTAAAATTCATACTTGAATGATAAGTATAAACTCAATGCTATTAAGAGACAGTGTTAGTGCCCATCAGTAGATGAGTGCATTAAAAAACTATGGTACATCTACACAATGGAATACTATGCTGCAATAAAAAAGAAAGAACTCTTACAATTCATAACAGCTTGAATGGACATGGAGAGCATTATGCTAAGCAAAATAAGCCAGTCAGAGAAAGATAAATATCACATGATCTCACTCATTTGTGGAATATAATAAACAACATACGCTGATGAACAAAAATAGATCCAGAGACAGAGAAACCTTGAACAGACCATTAAACTTCAGAGGGAAGGTGGGAGTGGGGGTGGTTAAGAGATCAACCAAAGGACTTGAATGCATGCATATAAGCATAGCCAATGGACACAGACACAAGGGGCGTAAGAGCATGCGCTGGGGGGTGGGAGTGGCCAGGGAGAGGTCAAAGGGGGGTGGGGAGGAAGAAGACATATATAATACTTTAAACAATAATTAATTTTTTTTAAAAAGAGATGGTGTTAGGCTGCCCACCCACCTCTCCCCACCCCCACGGCTAAGGCAGTCTATAAATTCTATACAACTTAGGAAAAGGGGAAATAAATGCCTCTAAGAAAGGTTCCATAGAGGTGCTGTATTTGAATCTCTAACAATGCTATAACAATAGAGAGAAACTCAAGAGCTAAGGCTTGGAGTCCAGAGGAGGCTTGGCACAATGAAGGGTTGGCTAGAGTGAAGGAGTCAAATATAAAAGTTGGAGAAAGAGATCAAGAATATACACAGTGAGGGGCCCTGGATGCCAAGCTAAGGGACTTTGGATTGGAATCTCAGGGCTAAAGGTACTCAAGCTCGAATGTGGACATACTGTTTGAAATACTCCTGGTGATAACAGCTGTCAAGTTAGAAGCGACTGAGAAAGAAATCATTGATATCCCCAAGGATAAGAATTTCCAATTCCTTTGAAGCCTCTGTTAAATGAGATGTGGGACTATCTTCCTTTACCCACATGGTCCAACATGACTGAGTACCTACCCCATGTAAGGCAGAGCTCTCTTATCTCTCCTCACTGCCAACCAAGTCAGTCCCCCACCAGTTCAAAGGGGGATAAAGATGGTCAGCCAAATTCCATCCACCCCATAGTGCCAGATCTGATGACTCAAAGTGACCCACCAGGCACTACATTCTATTTTCCACCTCTTCCTCCTCCACAAGGTCTCTTTTCTCTCAAACTTGCTCAAAAAATCATCCTTTGGCATTTTTCCCTATGCAGGAAGTGTCTCAAGCCAACCAAGAGCCAAAGGAAGCCAAGATCAACAGGTGAGTCAAAGGTACACCTAGCCTTGGAGAAAGCCCTGGCCTTCGGACACATCTTCCTATAGCAACCTGTCTGCCTGTGCCATACCTCTCAGCTCCTTCCGGTCCCTAAATTCCTTCCGTTGCAATGTAGATTTACCCAGCCTGCAGGAAAAACAGTTCTCCCTTCTGCTCCCTAAGCCTTCTTGCCACTGGAGCCACAACCCCACTTCCTTTCAATCCCATTGAAGAAGCCATTTCCCGGCATTCCTTTCTTGTCAACTCCAAAGCACGCTCCAACCACTACATTTCTGCACTCATTCGATCCAATTAAGGAGTTTGCAACTTCTGCTCACCTTGGAAATCACTGCAGGATCGGAGAAGCAAATAACACTCTATAACGCGGACATCAGAGGAAGCACAGAGCAGACAAATAGCCTGTGTCAACCTTCTCCTCTCAACCCCTCCCCCAGGCCAACAGTGACCAGGAGCAATTAGTGCTTTCTACCTTCCCAGCTACATCTCCACGGAGATGGCTCCCCTGTAATATTAATTAAAAAACAGATTCTTTTTGGCAGACCCTCGAAGAACGGCTTCTGTGGCAGGTTTCTTTATTAAGCCTCTGAGAAGGCAAAATGCATTAAGAAATGATGACATGGGGACTATGAGCACAGACAATGAAGGCTAGGCAATCCAGCCAAAAGCTATCTAAAAAAAAAAAAAATCTGTTTGGGGGCCACAATTAGATGCTCCAGGGAGTGGAATGCAGTTAATCAGATCAAATCTGTCACTCTTTTGCACATTAGGAGTAAATATTTTAGAGCACAGTTCAGCTGAATTAGTTAAGGGTATGAAATCCTAACTGGGAGAATCCGTGTGTCTCCACCTGCTAGCATGGCTCAGGGAAGGGTGGTCTGACAGGACCCTGGAATTGCCAGCACCTCTCATTTCTCTTCACCAAGCTGCAGTGTTGGGCACATTGACTGAAAACTCTCTGGCAAGTCGTTCCGGCCAGATATACTGCAGGGGCAGCAGCCTGCAAATCCACGCTCTGGGAGCGAGCTGCTGGAAAGGAATGGGGATCCACCTAAAGAGGGGCAGCACTGCCACCTCCATATCAGGAATGGAAATCCCCACCAAGGACTACTCCCGGGAGGAGGGGGCATGGAACGTGGGCTGTTGCCTTCACAACTCTCCATGGCCTTTTGCCAACTCACTGACCAAGCAGGGGGGTGTCTTCCTTCCTTTGTGAGAGAAGGGCAGAATGATGGTTTTCTGTTCCCCTGGAAACCATGGGGACTGGGCTCTCCCTGAGTGTTTGTGGAATAGTCTCTAACCCATTAATCACTAGGACCCCAGCTGGAGATAACCAGAGAGAATGAATGGCAAATCACTCAGGTTCCAAGTTCAAGTCCACTTATCTCTCCCCCAGAACACCTGGCAGGGCAAAAGCATTCAGTAGAGAACCAGGCGGGGCAGGAGAGATAACGAGACTCCATTCCTTTCTAATGCATATGGCTCAAGCCTGCTGGGCACCTCCTCCTTGGCCTCCATGTCATTCCTCACCACTCTTGGAACCAAAGTGAATACGTGTTCCAAGCCCGGGAAAAGGATATACTTGTCTTGTATGTCCACTCTGCATGCCTGACTGCAAACTGACAGTGTAGAGTTCAATTTCCAGTTATCTGAGGTGACTGAAAAGTCCCTTAAAAAAACCCTCATGTCAAGTAACAAGGTCCACCAAAGGCACCTGGAAGGAGAACATGTTAGTTTTACGTGTTTAACACTTTGGAAGCCAGAAGAGAAGATGGAATTTTCTTTTCATGTCAAAAGAGCCTTAGGTAGGACCAAGTTGTCTGTGTTGGGGCCATCTCTCTCCACTTTGACGTTTCAGAAGGTCCATCAAACACATCATTCTTCACCTGGATTTTATCTAAGCACCTTCTTTCACTCCCTCGGGACAGGGAGAGGGGAGAGAGAAACCACCTGGGTAAGGTAGTAGAAACTGGATTCCCAATTACTCTCCCAAGGGGTTATTTTCTTTAAGTCTCTAAAAGATAGTCATGTTAATATTTGCCCATATTCCCTCAGAGCATCAGGGCCCAATAGTCAGCAAAGCCTTTCTCACTGGCATTGCCTGCAAAGCATGGTCAAAAGAGGCAGGTGCAGCCAAGGAGCTCAAGAGACAGTCCTTCTTGCTGAAACCGGTTTGGCTCAGTGAATAGAGCATCAGCCTGCAGACTGAAAGGTCCCAGGTTCGATTCCGGTCAAGGGCATGTACCTTGGTTGCAGGCACATCCCCAGTAGGGGGTGTGCAGGAGGCAGCTTATCGATGATTCTCTCTCATCGATGTTTCTAGCTCTCTATCCCTCTCTCTTCCTCTCTGTAAAAAATCAATAAAATATGTAAAAAAAAAAAAAAAAAAAAAAAAAAAAAAAGAGAGAGAGAGAGAGAGAGAGAGAGAGAGAGAGAGAGAGAGACCGACCGACCTTCTCTGGACCAGAGAAAGAGAGCACCATGAGGTCCCTGCACCAGCTATGCTACCTTGTCTTTTGCTTGAACGGTAAGACTTGCCACCAGCACAACCAATAACCCCTGGGGACTGTGTGTGGATTGTTCAAACTTCATCACTGTCACTAAAGACTCCAAGGCCAACGTGTCCACTCCCCAGGCTCCACTGGCCCTCTTTTAACTGAAGAGCCATTTCCCTGGGGAACATTGGGCAAAACATGCCCCCTCACTTCCTCTGCTGTGCACAGGCACATAAGTTGGGCAGAGAAGGCTATGCCCATTTAACTACTATTTATAGAAAGCAAGTACTACTCTTAAGTCCCATCTTCAAGGGCTGTGTCCACACACACACACACACACCCTTAAAATAAAAGCAGAGGTATAAGAAAACTCTTCAGGAAGAGTTTAATGTTTCTGTAATTCATGATAAAGTCACAGGTACATGAGAACATAGCCTCTTCCTCTGAGAACACATTTATTATGGACATTTATTCCTGTCCATCCTAGGAAGGAACACACACACACACACACACACACACACACACACACACGCTCACTCCTCCGGGAGCTTGTACGTCTTCAATCACCCGTCCCTGCAAAGGCACATGTTGCCCACTCCCCACGTCCACAGCTGCCCACCCCAAAGCTATGGGGGATTGGCTAGGGGCAGATGAAGCAGCCGCGCTGTGCTGGCTGCAAAGGATCTGACTGCCCAAGTCCTTCCCACCCAGCACTGTGTGTCCTTAAGAACCAGGGAATCTGCACTCAGGATTGCAGACATGCTGCGCTCTGCAGACTCCTAGCTTTCCTGTTATTCGCTTCTCTTCCTCCCCTTTCCCCCCCACCCCCATGCCACCCCAGCCAGGCCCATTAAAATAAGATGAAAATTTCGCAGGGAAATCTTTAATGCCAGTCATGAAGAGACATACAAAGGGAGGAGGGGGCGCTTTCCCATACAGTGAGTTCCCCCAAGCTGCCTGAGCAGACATCCATCATCATCCTGCCCAACGCCAGGGTCCCATCCCACCGGGAGAGTCAGAGAAAAGGGTTTGTGTGAGACTGGCTGAAGTGGGGGCCAACGGCAGTGAGGGGCGTGGGGTAAATCATGGAAGGCCGTTCCTCTCCGCCGGGAAAGCCCGTTCCCAGCTGCTCCTGGGCTTGGCTGCCCCGCGCTGGGTGCAGGCGAGTTGGGTGCGGAGGGACCCCTCTGGGCCGCGCTGCTGCGGGCTGCAGGCTGCTGGGCAGAAGGGCCGAGCAGGCGCTGGATGCGGAGCTTGGAGCCACAGGAGTGGACTCGAGGGCGCCACCCCTGGATACCGCCGCTTCCCGGGGACCCTGGCCGCAGACAGGGGTGGAAAGGCGTGCTGGCCCCACAGAGGACCATCTCCACTGTGAGGAGAGACTGTATGTAGTGCAGGACCACTCTGCCCAGGCGAGTTTTTGTGTTTTTGTTTTTTGCTCAGCGACTTGGGTGTGCTTGTGCCTGTGTGAGGGGATGGGTGCTGAATTTCACTTCACGCTTTAAACTTTTTTGCTGCCTCTCCTGGAGCATTCCAGGGCAGCTGCCCCGGTTTGAAGAGGGGGGAGATTGGGGGGGGGGGGGGGCGGGAAGAATCAGTGTCACCTGGAGGCCAGGCTGGGGTTGGCTTGGCCCTGCCTTCCGCCAGAGCTGGGAGAAAGTGGCCGGGAGCAGAGAGCGGAGACCCTAGGGCAGGAGTAAGGGGTCTGAGTGGCCTCCATTTCCCGGGTTCCCTCCCGAGTGACTGGAGATGGGAAAGGGGAAGGAAGCCCTGGCTGTCGCTGGAATCTATCCGTCTGTCCAGAGGCCCCAACCCCAAATCATCAGCTTCCTCACTACGAATTCAATCGCCCAATAGGAAAACTCCAAGCCGAGGACACCAGAACTACAGATCATGGACTACAGATCCCTCCTCTGCTCATCTTTAAGTTCCTTCATCCTCCCCTCCCGGCTGCCCCAATCCTAGGGTCACCCATAAACAACACACACACACCATCTGCCAACAAACTCCACTAACCTGTTGGGGGCGTGGGGGGAGCTGTTCTCTCCAAAAGTCAAGGTGCTACCCACCTCGACCCTGGAGTAAACTATCTGTTCCTCGCTCCTGCCCCCACCCCCCATGCTCCCTTGCTGCGGGGAGGCATGGGACCCCGGCCCGCGGCGGGTACTCACGCTGCTGTTGTGCCCTGACCAGTGCACCATGGCTTGGTTGTGGGCCGAATCCCCGGTCAGAGCGAAGGAGGTGCTGGGCAGCCTGAGCTCTGGCGAAGCCTTCGCCTCCTCCCGGAGCCCCGTGGCCAGGGGCCGGCTTCCCTGGGAGCCATCGGACAGCGCGGTGGCCCTGGAGTCCCCGCGCTCCAGGGCGCTGGGGGGCTGCGCTCGGCGACTCCTCCTGGAGCCGCCGCCGGGTTTGCTAGGAGCCGGGATGCCCTGTCCCCGCCGTGCACCTGCTGGCGACAGCCCCCGGGCATCTTCATCTTCCTGCTCATTTCCTCCGCTGCCGCCGGCCGCCTGGGGCATCGGCTGTGGTCCGGGCCGGGGCCCGAGCGCGGCGCCCCTCGGTGATGTCGCCAGCTGCTCCGGCCACCGGCTCGCCACCGCCCGCGGCAGGAGAGGCGGCAGAGCCGGGGCCGCGGGGCGCCCGGGACCGCCTGTGGCTCCCCAAGTGATCTCGGCGCCGGCCAGGACCCACGTCGACAGGAGCAGGAGCCCGGTCCGAGCCAGGGGCGCCCCGGGCCAACCTGCGGGGCGCTCCGTGCGCGCCAACTCCATCCCCGCTGCGGCAGCAGCCGGGGCTCGGGCCGCGGAGTGAGTGGCGCCTGCCGAGGTGCGGGTCCGGGTCCGGGCGCGGGGTGCGCGTCTGCCGGCGAGCCAGCCGGCGAGGGTGTGTGTGTGCCTGGGAGAGGGGAGGGGGCGGCCCGGAGGGAGGCTGCTCGGGCGGGCGCGCCTCCGGGGTCCTCTCCACGCTTCTCTCCTCGCTCTTCTCTGATCGCTGGCTCTCTTGTCCGGAGGGTGATTCCAAACCCGGGGAAATGAACAAATGCCCTTTCGGTGCTTTCTTTTTTTTTCTAAGATAAGATCCCCAACATCTTCCCCACCGAGCTCCGCCAGAAATGTTGTAAAAAGGAGTGTTCAACGATCACGAGAAAAATCCTCTTTTGAAAAATAGGAAAATCAAGCCAGATCCAGAGCGGGCTGGTGACAGGGAACCCCAATCCAGTCTCTCCGAAATGCAGCCTCCAACCTGCTCCCGGCGAAGAGTTGGAAGAAGATGCTTCTTGCCG
Source organism: Pipistrellus hanaki (assembly GCF_964339955.1). Classification (NCBI taxonomy): domain Eukaryota; kingdom Metazoa; phylum Chordata; class Mammalia; order Chiroptera; family Vespertilionidae; genus Pipistrellus; species Pipistrellus hanaki. The sequence goes on along the minus strand of NC_140516.1, from coordinate 40,988,159 downwards.
CTTTTAGGGGATTACTCTTCCGGCCCGTTGGGGTGGGTTGGGCGGGGGGGGGGGGGGGGGGCGGAGGATGGCACGCCCGGGGGACAGAACGGGTCTCAGGGGAGGAGGAGGAAAGTGTTTGCAGCGCCAACTGTTCCGATAGGGAGCCAAGGGGGAGCCCAGCCAGCGCTGGCGCGTGGGGAGACTGCACTAGGAAGCTGAGGAGGGATGGACCGGGGACTCCACTCCGGCTCCCCGGCCCCCGCCGCTCGCAGCCCGCACCTCCCGCCCGGGCGCGGGGCGGAGAGCGCGCCTGTGCGCCTGCGTGCGCGGTGGCGGTGGGGCGAGGGGTGCGCTGGGGGCGGGCGCCCCGGGGTGGGGGCACTTAGCTGAGCTGCTGTCTGGGTATGCCGCAGGTCCTCGGCTCCGTGCGTGTGCATTTGCACGCGTGTGTGTGCATTTGCACGCGTGTGTGTGCGTGGGAGTGTGCGCGATGGGGTGCGGGGCCGGGGGAGTGTGCTGGGGCTGTGGGCAGGCTGGGATCACGGATCACGCACGGGCTGCGTTTGCGTTTTTAGGAGCCCGTGAGCCGTCAGAAAGGCGAGACTGAGAGAGAGCAAGGCTGGCCGGTCAGGAGAGCCCTCCTCCACTTGGTCCCCCGCCACCCGGGAATGTAAACCAGTGGTTCCTTAAGCCTATAGAGGCGAGGGGAGAGAACTGGGAGCTCCAGCGGTGGTATCAGGGGCTGCCAGCCTATTCCTAAGCTCTCCTTCTGGGGGACCCCCTACCTCCACCCCCAGTGGTAGCTGGAAAGAAACCCTCGTCCAGACCCTTTGAAGCTCAGAGAAGATCCAGGCTTTCCACCACTGCCCCCACCCACCAACCCCACCCTCAGATTCGTTTCTGAGCGAGCTCCGTGTTCTCAGTGTCCGCTGCCAGTTACGGGGTTCAGCCCTCCTGTGCCCCCTGCAGAAGCGCGGCGGACCCTTTAAGCTCTGTAGGAAGAAGACCCGGGACTTGCAGTTCAGCTGATGCCTCCAAGAAGCTCCCCGATTTTTAGGGGTTAAAAGGGCCGGGATGCACGGAGCTGGAGGGGGGGGGGGGGTATTCTGAGAAAGGAGCAGGAATTAGGGAGGGGGCTTGGAGAACTTCATGGCCTGCAGGCTCTTCCCCTCCCTCTTGGGGATTCCATGTAGCGTTCCTTTTTGGGTGGCGGTTGAAACGGAGCTAGAGGGAAGGGAACGCGGGGAGGAGAAAGATGGAGTGAAGGTAAAAGAAGGGGAGGGAAGTTGATGAAGTGGAGGCCGGAGGGCCAGATAACGGCTACAAAGGGGCAGGTGAGAGAGAAGGAGAGCCCCTAACGTGTGCCAGGGGAGGCCGGGAGGAACCCAGGAGGGGGCAGCCCATGGTGCGGGGAGTCCCCACTCTATGGAATTCGCTTTCCACCTGGAGCTAAAATGGAAAATGGGAGCTGAGGAGGCGGGGCGGGAAAACCGAGCTGGTGGCAAAGTCCAGCCTAGAATGAGGCGGGGTCCTGGCGTCGGTGGGTTTCCAAAGACCTGGGGCGATGGGCCGCACCAAGAAAAGTTCTGCTCCGCAGGCTGCGGTGGGAGTAGGATCCGACTCCGGAGGGAAGCGGCCATCCGCGGATCCCCAGCGCCCCTGCCGGGCAGGCTATGCACTGCAGCCAGCAAGGGCTTGAGGACTGCGGAGCTGTGCGAGGCTTCTCTGGGCAGAGGCGGTGGGTGGCACAGTATAAGGAGTCTGGGCTGCCCAGCAGACCTCCAGTACCTGAGGTTCATACACCCAGGAGGGTGCATCATTCCAAACCCCAGGCCCTCAGAGAAGGACCAAACCCCAAAGCTCTCTGAAGTCCCCCCAAGGAGGCAGTGGTTCTCAAGAGCGAGGCTGAGGTCTCTTCCCCTCACTCTCTCCCATCAAAAGGAACCCCAACCGGGACAGAGCCTAAGGTCAGATCCTGGGCTTGCTGAGATGTGGCTATTAAGTATTGGCATGGAAAAAATGGGTAAAAGACTCTTGGGGGTACATTTTCACATGTCCCCTGCACCAATTTATCCTCTAGGCTGTGCTCCATCAATTATCATCTCCTCTCTCCCTCCTTCACCCATTGCCTAACACTGCCTTCCCTCAGCCCTGTGCTGGGCCCTCGCTCCCCAGCCTCCAGTCCCAAACCTCTTCTCCCCTCTGAGAGTTCTCCCCTATACCCGCAGTCTCCCCTTCCTCGTCAGCCTCTCTCTCCTGGACTTTCTACAATCTGACATTTGCCTTCGGGTGACTCATCAAAGCTCTGCCCCCAACAAATACACCCAAAGGCTTCCAGAGACAGCCCCCACCAGCCTCCGCTTCCTGCACTTGTAAGCATGTCCCATCTGGAAAGATCTCCCTTGGTCTACATGGTACCATGACTATTGGCTATTGTTTCAGGCAACACAGCTGCATACTATTGGCAGGAATGGCCTCTTCAAATGTAAAGAAGGTTATGTCATGAATTGCCCTCCTCCAAATTCTTCATGACCAACAACGCCCATATTTCTTAGAACAGTCGCCGAGCCTCCATGCACTGCTTCCCCTCCATGGACTTCCTTACCGTATTCCTTAAGCATGCAGTCGACCTGCTGCCACAATTTCCAACACGGTGTGTTTTAAATGCCAGCTCTTCCATGTAACCTGTCCCCACTATCCCACAGTACCTGACAACCATATGCATTATCACCACCACCACCACCATCATCATCAGTTTCTTTGTCATCCTTCCTGCTATAAGATGGGAGCTCTACAGTTACTATTTGGAATTTAAAAGGGAGGGAGAGGGAAGGAGTGGGCTTCCCTTTGCCTAGTTGGCATAATGTCTTCTTCATCGGGGAAAGGCAGGTTGATAGCTAGCCTTAGCCCTCACCAGTCCCAACCGGAAGAGCAAAGAAGGCCTCGCTGAGAATGTATTTTCCCTCCAGGTTTCCTCCCTGTCGCAAACAACTGGAGAAAGCAAGACGTAGGCTACAAGTTACCCATGAGATTACACCAATAGGACACCATACATGGGTGGCTTTTTTTTTTAACCATTACAAGGAAATGACACCTTGGGAAACTGTTCTTCTAACATTAAATACACGCACGCCCTCACTCTTCCAACCCCTTAATAACCTAGTAGATATCTTGCCATCAACATCCAGAGCTGGCACATATAAAAATTTCCATCATGCCTGTTTCTCATATTTTAGAACATGTTCAGCACTCCTTATGATGGGAACCTAAAGACAAATTCCACATAAAACCTAGATCCAGGAAAAACTGGGCTTACCCTTTCTTAAAGGCTTTCTGAAAGTACCTTAATTTTTCATTTTGTCTTCCTGTTCTCTTGAACGCCAAGCTGAGCACTAGGTTCACTTGCTCTAAACCGTCTCCAGAACAAGATCTTTATCCTCTGCTCCCCTTTTACTAAATGTTGTGTTGTATTGTTCTATACTCTTTCGTCTTGCTATATCTGTGCCTTGTTGATAAACCACTTCACATGCTTTTCAGAACTGAATAGGAAATTAATTAATTGATTAACATCAAAACAACAGTGCACATTGCGACTCTGAATTTCTACACAGGCAACTGATTAGAAAATAAGACCTGAAATGCAGATAAAAGCCGTCACAAGACCACTGAAATGAGGTCTTTCTACCACTGTGTGCCATGAAGGCAAGCAGTGTCTATTTGCTCAAAACTATTTATATCCTCAGCACCTGGCCCAACCCCTGGCACAGCACTGACTGCCAATCAATGTGCAACAAAAGATGAAACAAAAAAATATAAGTAATCTCCTGAGGCAACTCGTCTTTTTAGCATATGTACACTTCAATTGATGCTATTGCCACAGGTAACCATCTGCCACGTTGTCATGGGTACAAGGAGTAACATTTAGAATGTTGCTCATAGCCGGGACCAGTTTGGCTCAGTGGATAGAGCGTCGGCCTTCGGACTGAAAGGTCCCGAGTTCGATTCCGGGCAAGGGCATGTACCTTGGTTGCGGGCACATCCCCAGTAGGGGGTGTGCAGGAGGCAGCTGATCGATGGTTCTCTCTCATCAATGTTTCTAGCTCTCTATCCCTCTTCCTCTCTGTGAAAAATCAATAAAATATATTTAAAAAAAAAAAAAAAAAAAAAGAATGTTGCTCGTGCCTGCCTGGCATGGCTCAGTGGCTGAGCATCAACCTATGAACCAGGAGGTCAAGGTTCCATTCCCGGTCAGAGCACATGCCCAGGTTGCAGGCTTGATCCCCAGTGTGGGGCTTGCAGGGAGGCATTCTCTCTCATCACTGATATTTTTATCTCTCCCTTTCTCTCTGAAATTAATAAAAAATAAAGAAATAATCTTGCTCACAAAGGTATTGAAGACTTTAAGAGGAAAAATAGAAGAGAAAGAGAAAGAAAAAGGATGAGCAAAAAAAAAAATAATAATAATAACCCTAAAAGCTGACAATTAATAGGGGCTTTGTTTACGCTAGGCCAGTGGTCGGCAAACTCATTAGTCAACAGAGCCAAATATCAATAGTACAATGATTGAAATTTCTTTTGAGAGCAAAATACTGACTTCTGTGCATGGGCCATAAAGTTTTAATCACACTGTACATGCACACCTGCACATGGTATTTTGTGGAAGACCCACACTCAATGGGCCAAAGAGCTGCATGTGGATCGTGAGTTGCAGTTTGCCAACCACTACTCTAGGCTCTATGTCTTCTATGCTCATGGCTTCATTTAATTATGACAAAATAGGTTTTCTTGGTCCAATCAATAGATTGAGAAACCGAAACATATACAGGTTAAACAGTGATGACAGGTGTGATCATGTTGGTGATACTAAGAAGCATTAACATGTACTGAGTACTAACTCTGGACCAGCTATGTGGTAAGGACCCATCAGCACTCTAGAAGAATGATTAAGACCAACCACCAGCTGTGTGACCTTGGACAAATTACTTAACCTCTCTTTGTTTCCATTCCTCATCTGGAAGCAGGAATAATGAAAATACTTACCAAATAGGATCACAGTGAAGATTAAATGAATTAATAGATATAAGGCAGTTGAACAAAGTATACCACAGATAAAAGCTAGATAAATTTGGTTATAAAGGTTGTTACCCTTAGAGATCAACCGAAGGACTTGTATGTATGCATATAAACAAAACCAATGGACGAAAAACTCGGGGGGGGGGGGGGGCGCAGCATCTATGGGTGTGGGGGGCGGGCAATGGAAAGATATGTACACATATAATACCTTAATAAAAAATAAAATAAAATTGGGATTGAATTAAAAAAAATAATTTTAAAAAAAAAGAAAGAAAGAAGGTTGTTACCCTTAATATTTGGTGGAGACCAGCACCTTGCTCCATTTTACAGATGAAGAAACTGATTCAAGGAGGTTGAATTGTACAGCTGTGACAGAACTAGGGGCCTTGAATTCAGATTTGATACTAGACCTAAGCTTTTACACAGTAGTTTATTCCATCTTCCTGTCCTAGATCATGCACAACAAGCCCTAGAAAACTTTACATTCACGTCTACCTGGCTCAGAAGCCAGTGGCTTTTGTTTTACTCTTATCCCTACTATCTCTAAAAGCAATGCTACATTCTTAGAGGAAAGGTGGTCTCTGCAAAACAGCGTGAGAAGTGGAAGCATCCAACTGAGACCCTTGATGTAAGACCATGGGCCAGAAGGACAAGCAGAGGAGCCTGAGAAGGGGCAGCTTGAGAGGCAGAAGGGAATCCATAGAGCACTACGACTGTGAACAATTGTACACAAACATATAATATCATATCATATCATATATCATATCATATATCATATCATATCATATTGTACTGTATCATATCTTCCAAGAATCTCTATTTACAAATCAAGACCCCTTGCTCAGAGAAGTTAAACCCACCCTTCAATGCTAATAATAGGGAGGGTTCCGGATTTCCTAAGAGCAATTTGCATACAAAAGAAGCAAGAAAGAGGAAAAAGGTCAGACTGGAAAGCCCTTACGAACAGCCCCAGGCCATGTCAGCCACTCCCAGAGGTGGGGAGTTTTGTGGATGTGAGTGTGGCCCGGCCTTCCCACACTCAGGGCCTGTGACCCTTCCTCCCATCCACAGTCAGAATCTGGAGAGCTGGCAGTTCTTGGGCAACTGTTCAAGTGTGGCAGAGAGCAAAGCAGGCAACTAAATAGAGCCTCAAAACCAACATGTAGAAAGGAGGAAGGGAGAGGGGTCACAGAAGGTCACTGGGAGCCCGAATGAGGCTTCTTTTGCAGAAAACCAAGCAAGGGTTCCTGGGTGCTCCCAGGAGCTGCTTCCCTGCCCCTGCTCCTGCCCCTGCTCCTGTCCTTGCTCCCACAGGTCCAGGCTCCCTCCTATGATGGTGAGGTCTTTGCCCATGTTGCTCCTCCCTCCCTGTTTGCCTAATTCACTCTCAATCTTCCTTCACAACTTGGGTCTAGCATCATCTTCTTCAGAGAACCTCACCTGACTTCAGCACACCCCTCCCCTATTGTTAGGGTGACCACGTGTCCTAGTTTAGTTCTACTTTCCAGCCTAATTACTAATAACACCCCTTTTCACTCAAATTTGTTTCAGTTTGAGCAGTAAATTATGGGCTCATGCACCCTATTATATGTTCTACAATTATCCATCTATTCTTTTTTTAAAATATACTTTAAATATTTTTATTGATTTCAGAGAGGAAGGGAAAGGGAGAGAGAGCTAGAAACATCAATGATGAGAGAATCATTGATCCGCTGCCTCCTGCACTCCCCACACTGGGGATCAAGCCCACAACCCAGGAATGTGGCCTAACCGGGAATCAAACCTTGACCTCCTGGTTTATAGGTCAACCCTCAACCACTGAGTCATGCCAGCAGTGCTCCACCTCTTCTTTAAAGCATTACTATGTTTAATTTTCATAAGTTTGAATAGAGATTTAAATAATGCCTCTCTCCTCCAAAATACTATAAACCTCATAAGAAAAGGGATCATACCTATTTTTAATTAAACTTTTAATTTTGGAATAATTGGAGATTCACATGTAGTTGTAAGAAATAACAACTTTAGCTGAAACCGGTTTGGCTCAGTGGATAGAGCGTTGGTCTGCAGACTGAAAGGTCCCAGGTTTGATTCTGGTCAAGGGCATGTACGTACATTGGTTGCGGGCACATCCCCAGTAGGTGGTGTGCAAGAGGCAGCTTGTGGATGTTTCTCTCTCATCGTTGTTTCTAGCTCTCTATCCCTCTTCCTTCCTCTCTGTGAAAAATCAATAAAATATGTTTAAAAATAAATAAATAACAACTTTACCCAGTTCCCCACCCCCAATGATAACATCTTACAGAATTACAATACTACATCACCATGATGCTGACATTGAAACAATCAAGCTACAGAACCTTTCCTTTGCAGTGAGGATTTCCATGTTGCCATTTTATAGCCACGCCCACTTCACCCTATCTCTGACCTCTCCTTAACCCCTCGCAACCACTAATCTGTTATCCATCCTATCACTGCGTCATTTCAAGAATGTTATAGAAATGGAATCACGGGGAACACAACCTATGGGGAATGTCTTTTCTCAACCAGCATTATTCTCTGGGGCTCATTCAGGTTGTTCTGTGTATCAAAAATTTATTCTTTCTTATTGCTGGGTTGTAGTCCATGGAATTGATGTGTTAGAGTTTATTTAACCTGTTGAAGGACATCTGAGTTGTTTCCACTTTGGGGCTATAATGAATAAAGCTGCCATAAACATTCATGTACAGGATTTTCTGTGGATATAAATTTTCATTTCTCTGGGATAAATGCCCAGGAGTACAATGGCTCGATCCAACGGTAGTTGCATATATAGTTTTTTAACAAACTGCCCAACTTTTCCAGAATGGCTGTACAGTTTTACATTCCCACAAGCAAGAATTCTCTCCAGCATTTAGTGCTATCAATATTTTTTATTTTAACTATGATAGCAGGGGTGTAATGAAATCTCAGTGTAGCTTTGATTTGCATTTCCCTCCTGGCTAACGTTGTTACAAATCTTTTATGTCCTATTTGCCGTCCATATATCCTCTTAGGTGAAATCTCTCTACATGTCTTTGAACCATTTTCGAATTATATATGTTTGGCTTTCTGTTAAGTTTTGGAGAGTCCTTTATATGTTCTAGGTAGTAGTCTTTGCAGGATATGTGGTTTGAAAATATTTTCTTCCAGTCTATCACTTGTCTTTCTATCCTCTTAACCGGATCTTTCACAGAGCAGAACTTTTATTCTGATGAAGTCCAATTTATAAATTTGTTGTTTATGGATCATGCTTTTGATGGCATTCATACATTTTGCTTAGCCCTGGGCCATGAAGATTTTCTCCTATGATTGTTTAAAAGTTTTGTAATTTAAAATTTACATTTAAGTGCATGACCCATTTTGACTTAATTTTTGTATAAGGTGTGAGACAAGTTGAAGTCCACTTTCATGGCTATAAATGTCCAATTGCTCTAGCACCATTGGTTGAAAAGCTATTTTTTAAATATATATTTTTTATTTATTTTTTACAGAGAGGAAGATAGAGGGGTAGAGAGTTAGAAACATCGATGAGAGGTATTTAAAAAAAGCATATTTGTCACAGAAATTTAGTTAACATCTTGAAACTGAATATGTATGTATGTTGCTTAGATTAATATAATCACTGTAAACATCTATCGATATATGATCTGGGATTTTGTTTTTATTTTGAAATGGGAGCTTTTTTGTTTACAAGTTCATTAAAAACTATAAACTGTTTCTGGAAAAAAAAAAAAGAAAGAAAGAAAGAAAAGAAAAGAAAAAGAAACATCGATGATAGAGAGAAATCAATCAGCTGCCTCCTGCACACTACACTCCCCACTGGGGATGTGCCCACAAACCAAGGTACATGCCCTTGACCGGAATTGAACCTGGGACCTTTCAGTCCACAGCCAATACTCTATCCACTGAGCCAAACCGGTTTCAGCTGAAAAGCTATCTTTCCTCCACTGAATTGTTTTTGTAACTTCATCAAAAATAAGTTGGGCATATTTGTGTGGATCTGTGTCTGGATTCTCTATTCTGTTTCATTGATCAATATGCCTGTCCTGCAGATACCACATAGACTTTGTTATTCTAAATCTTGAAATTGGGTAGACTGATTTCCTCCTCTTTTTCAAATTGTTTTGGCTATTTTAATACTTTGATATAAATGTGTGCCTTTTGCTATAACTTTTAAAATAATCTTGTCTATATTTTTTTAAAACTTGCTGGGGTTGTAGTAAGAATTCTATTGAATCTGTACATCCATTTGAAGAGAACTGACTTCTTTACAATGTTGAGTCTTCCAATCCATAAACACAGTATGTCTTTTCAATTGTTTCTATGTCCTTTGATTCTTTTATCAGAATTTTGTAGTTGTTAACATATAATCCCCATCCCCATTTTGTGAGACTTATACCTAAGTACTTCTTTGGGAGGTGATTATAAATGGTATCATATTTTTAAGCTTTGGTACCCATGAGTTCACTGATAGCATGTAGAAATACAATTATTTTTGTATTTTTATCTTGTATCTTGTGACCTTGCTGAACTCACTTATTCTAGGATTCTTTTCATAGATGCCTTGGGATTTTTTATGTAAATAGTCATGTCATACCCAAATAGGGACAGTTTCATTTTTTTCCAATCTGTATGCCTTTTATTTTCTCTTCTTGCCTTTTGCTCTGGCTAACAGTTCATCACTGTGTTGAATAAAAGTGGTAAGATTGGATATCCTTGCCTTATTACTGATCTTAAAGAAAAAGCATTTAGTTTTTCACCGTTAAGTATAATGTTACCTATAGGATGTTTTGTAGGTGCCCTTTATCAAATAGAGAAAGTTCCTATCTATTCCTATTATTTTTATTTTTATCATAAATGTTAAATTTATCAAGTGTTTTTTCTGCATCAATTGATATGATCAATTGATTTTTTCCTTTTTAGCCTATCAATATGATTTTCTTATATTAGACTAGTCTTGCATCCCTGCAATAAGCTCCACTTGCTCATGGCATATAATTCATTTAGTATATCACTGAATTTCATTTGCTAATATTTTGTTAAAGATTTTTTATCCATATTAATGAATGATATTTATCTGGGTGTTTTTTCTTTTTTTGTACAGCCAGTCTGGTTTATGGTGCCCGGATAACATTAACCTTATAAAATGAATTGAAAGGTATTCTGAGAAAAATAAATTATGTAGAATTGGTCTTAATTCTTCTTTAAACTTTATAGAATTCTTCAGTGAAGCTATTTAGCCAAGAAATTTATCTGGGGGAGTATTTTTAAAATTATGAATTCAATTTACTTAATACTTATTAAGAACTATTCAAATTATCCATTTTATATTGGGCAAGTTGTGGTAGTTGGTATTTTTCAAAAACATTAACCCATTTTGTCTAAGTTGTCAAAATTGTGCATGTAGAATTGTTAGTAGTTCTCCTTTATTGTCTTTTTATGTCTGCAGAATTGGTAGTGATATCCTAAGTCCTGATATTGCTAACATCTTCTATTTTATTTTGCTGGTTTTTTGGAAGTTTGTCAATTTTATTGTTCTTTTCAAAGAAACAGCTCTGATTCAGTGATGTTTCTCTATTTCTGTTTTCAGCTTCATTGATTTATAGTTCTGTTTCCTTTATTCTATCCTTTTTTTTTTTTAGATTCTTAAATTGGAAGCTTAAATTATTGTCTTGAAGTTTTTCCTCTTCTCTAATATTTGCATTTAGTGCTAAAAATTGTCCTCTCAGCATTACCTTAACTGTATACCATAAATTTTTATATGTTGTGTTTTATTTTCATTCAGTTCAATTTTTCTTTTTCTTGAGACTTTCTCTTTGACCCATAGATTACTTAGGAGTTTGTTCTTTTGTTTTCAAATATTTGGAGATTTTTCTATTACCTGTTATTGACTTCCAATGTGATTCAATTGTGGTAAGAGAAATTCTCTATGATTTCACTTTATTTTTTAATATGTTGAGATTTGTTTTATAGCCCAGGATATGATCTCTTACCTATGTTCTGTGGGTTCTTAAAAACAATTATATTCAGCCAAAACCGGTTTGGCTCAGTGGTAGAGCGTCGGTCTGAGGACTGAAAGGTCCCAGGTTCGATTCCTCATCGATGTTTCTAGCTCTCTATCTCTCTCCCTTCCTCTCTGTAAGAAATCAATAAAATATATATATTTTTAATTATATTCAGCTGTGGAGTGTTTTATAAATATACTGTTGGTTGATGGTGGTGTTGAATTATTCTATGTTGTTGGTGATATTCTATCTAGTTGTCCTGTCGATTGTACAGAAAGGGGTGCTGAAGTCTCTGACTATAAATGTGGATTTGTCTATTTCTTCTTTTAGATCTATCAGGATTTGCTTCACATATTTCACACTCTATTGTTTGATGCTTGCACTTTAAGACTGTCATGTCTTCTTGATAGACAGACCTCTTTGTCATTATATGATATGTCTGTCTCTGGTAATTTTCTATGCTCTGAAGTCTAGTTTCCCTGCTATTAATATAGCTAGTCCTGCTTTCTTTTGATTAATATTTTCATGGTATATTCTTTCATTCCTTTTATAGCTATATGTAAAGCAAATAGTTGGGTCATGTTTATTAATCTACTCTGCCAACCTTTGAATTTTATTTTATATATTGAGACAGTTTACAGTTAATATAATAGTGCTATATTAAATGTTAAGTCTGTCATTTTATTTTTTGTTTTCTTTTTGTTTTTGGTGTATTTCATTTCTCTGTTTGATTTTACTTATTTTCCTGTGGGTTACTTGAACATCTTAAAAATTCCATTATTATTTATCTATAACACTTTTAGTGTATCTCTGTATAGTTTTTAATGGTTCTTTTAGGTATTGATATAACTCATCATATCTCACTTGTTTTTTATTTTATCAGTTAGAGTAAAATATAGAAATCTTATTTGCCTTTATGTCCTTTTACCCTTCCCTACTTACAATTATCTTCCATATTTCCTATAGGTACATTTAGAACTATATCTGACAGTGTTATAATTTGTGCTTCAACAATCAGTGAAAAATTAGAAAACTCAATAGAAGAAAAGTCCATTTTAGTTTCCCATGGTTTCCCATGTTCTTCCTTCCAGATATTCCAAAGTTTCTTCTTTTATCATTTCCTTTCATTTTAGAGTACTTACTATAGTCTTAGGATTGGTCTGCTGATAACAAATCCTGTTAATTTTTCTCCATCTAAGAATGTCTTTATTTTCCCTTCATTCATAAAGGATATTTTCACTGGCAAAGGGATTCTCAGTTAACCTTTCCTTACTTTCAGCACTTGGAAATTATGTTGTCATTTCTATTTGACTTCCATAGTTTCTGATAAGAAGTCCATTGTCATTTCAATTGTTTTGTCCCTCTAGGTCAGTGTTTCCCAAATTTTTGACATATGTGTACCCTGTCTATAATTTTTGTAATGCTGAGTACCCCCCGTCAAAAAAAAAAAAAAAAGGATGTAGAATTAGGCACAGCTAAGCACGGTGCAGTGCATATCCCCACCAAACTCCGGTGCAACGAGTACCCCCACCAAACTCTTCCCGTACCCCTGGGGGTACGCGTACCACACTTAGGGAAACACTGCTCTAAGTAGTCATTTCCTCCTTGATACTTTCAAGATTTTTCTTTGTTTTCGATCTTCAGAAGTTTGATTCTGATGTGTCTTGCTGCAGATTTTTTTTTTGAGATTCTGTTTGTGGTTTGCTCAGATTTGTGAATATGTACGTATGTGGTTTGCCAAATTTGAGAAGTTTTTAACCATTATCTGCTTTCATAAGTAAGGACGGGGGAGCCTCATTACCACCTAGAACAGACAAAAAATCTTGGTTTCTTACCACAGCCTTTTCTTACACTACTCTTCCACCCTTCTGAGGCTGCCATTCAAGCAGGCTAGCAGGAGGAGGTCTGAGTTCTGCTTAATTGACCCAGTATAATTATTCCCATTGAATCGCTCTATATCCGAGGATGGGTATTTACTAAGCAGACTGGCCCAGTGGTTCCCTGCAGCACCTGCTTTAGTCTGGAGGAAGTTAATTGCATGGAAAGATTTTATCTATTCCCACCAATGACTGAAATACACACACACACACACACACACACACACACACACACACGCACACAGAGTCTTGTGCCAAAGGTTTTTGACAGAAGATGAACTTGCCCTTTAGCTGAGATGCTGCTTCTGAATGACAGCTCAAATCATTTTGAGACTCTTCCTAGCACAGTTATTCCAAACACCCAGAACAGGGCCCCTGAACTACAGAGAGGAGTCAGCAAGGTACAGTTCCCTAGACCACCTCCAAGACCAAAGACATCCCCTACCTCCGTCACCAAAAGAAACAAACGAGTAAGAGGATGCAGGGAAAATGTGCTTAAAGTCGCTTTTTCCTCTCTGTAAACTCGAGGAGAAGATAAATTACAGTTTCTGCCAGCAACATAATTACTTTAATTAAAATTTAGGGGGTCGGAAAAGCCAATTCCGAATGCCACATTTCTAATGATGTGTGTTAAGCCTGCGAGAATAAAAATACAGCCCTGTAAATAACTAGCATATTATCACTGGAGTTGTGAGTGTGTTATAATAGAGTGAGAATGGCAATTAAATGCTAACCAGGATTCCATTTTCTGCCCTCCCTGCCTCTGCCCTTATTTCACACCCAGGTAGCAATTGCATGCCTAAGACTATGGTGCCTTTCCCCCTTCCCCTTCCTACCAGTAGTCAGCCCCCAAGGCCCTTCTCATAGTCTTCCTTCCGCCAGTTCCTGAAGACTCTGTCCCACAGAAATCCTCCCACTCTAATCAGCTACAGGGCTTGTTTCCTGCTCTAGGCATTTTCCCTCTTAATTGGACTGATTTCAGCTTTGTACAAGAGTCTGTCATAGATAGCCCTCTAATTGTGTCATCTCTCCCTAACCAAAGGATAAGCTCCTAGGAAGCACTGAACGTGACATATCGAAAACACAGGTATTTAAAGCTGGAGGGATCTCAGAGACCATACTGCAGATGAGAAAACAGGTCACAGAGCTAGCTGCGGCTGAGCCAGGACTAGAGCTCAATAATTCTAATAATTTTTAGTTTAGCGTGGGTTCCAACCCTGCCCCAGCTCAGCGGCAGGTTTAGAATGACTTCCATTGAATACCGCCTTGGTTTGGTATGAGAGAGAGGGTGCTAAGGGAAATTTCCCCTAGATCACCCCCCTACTTTAAGCCTACCACAGGGAGTATCTCATTGAGTGGGGTGGGACAATGCAGGTTAGGTGGAGGGCCAGAGGACAGGGGTGCAGAACAGTGACAGAGAACCAGCCAGCTGCTGTCACTGGGCTATGGGGAGGCTCTACTCTCTGAAAGACAATGAGAAAGGCCCAGCTTCCCTAGAGCTCTCTGATTTGGCAAGGGAAAGGGCTTTTATTATAGAAGCTCCTCCCGCTTCTCCCCTTTCTCCTTTTCCATCCTCAGTATCTTCGCTCATGTTCCCCAGAAGCAGACCTTGAGTGGTTGTTAAAGGAGGGGGTGAGGAATAGGAGAAGGAAGGGGAAGAAGCCAAGAAAAGGTGCAATTTTATGAATAGTTGCATGGAGGGTAGCTTCACCCTGATCCTGGATGCATGAATGCTCTTGTTACTCTTACTTCAGATACCCTCAGGAATTGTCCCAAACAGAGGATAGGGAGTTCAGCCCTCATACTCCCAACCTTCAAGCATTAGCTAAGGACCAATTGGGGACATCAGTTCCCAAGCCCTTCTGTCTTCTCATATGATTGGGGAGAGTGAGCTCCAGGTGCCCAAAGGCAGGTCTTTGAAAAGGAGGCTGATTGTTAGAAGCTCCAGGACACTAAAGGAGAGCATACATGATAAAAAGGGACCTGAGCACTCAGAGCAAAGCACCAACATTGTCATACTCAGACATTTTTATCTAGTCAGCAAGCAGCTTGGGAACTGAACAAACAAATATCTGTAGCCTTCGTTTTCAGGTTTCATAAAGGGGTGACTCCTATCTAGTTATTTGTACCAGAGGTGAAGGGAAGCAGGCAGGGTTTCCATGAGAGAAAAACCCTCAGGCCACAAGTAAAGCAATGTGGTGGGTTAAGGAGGACTGCATTCTAATCTACACTTGGAAACAATCTCCACCACACTCAGTGTTCACATTGAGGTGGGAGTCACTGGGAAGGCTGGCCAACAGACTGCCAGACACTCCCCCTGGCGTTTTCTTTAGTGTATCAGGAGGGGGGCGAGCGGGTTTTAAAACCCAACCGTACAATTAACCAACTCTAAGACCCTGGAAAAATTATTTAACCTTTATGAGCCTCAGTTTAATCATCTGTAAAAATGAAGCATGATAAGCACTATCTCATGGATTTGTTGGGAGGAATAAAGAAGGTGTGTGCAATTTATCAAAGTCATCGACTATTGTAAGGGTTTGCCATGGGTTGCATTTTCCAAAGAAAGCCACAACCCTCTTTAGAACCTGGGCATTTTCTCAACAAAATTTCCTCTATCCCCCCTCTCCTTGAATCTGGGTGAGCCTTGTGACTCACTCGTAACAAATAAAGGGAATTGGAAGGGATGGGATAGTTGAGGCAAGATCAGAAAAGCTGATAGAGCTTCCACCTGATGCATGGAGAGTCTTGCTTTTGGAGCCTGGGATGCCATATTGAGAGGAAGCTCTAAGCACCTCCCATGGAGATAACAACTGGAGGAGAGGTCCTGAGTCTGCATGGAGACAGAGTTGCCAGGCAACCCCCAGCTGCTCTGGTCATTGTCCAAGCACAATCCAAGCCAGAGCTGTTCCACTAAGTCTTCCCAAATTCCTGATCCACAGAAATACTGGGAAATAATAAAATGATTGTTTTTGATGTAAGCCACTAAGTGGTGATTTGTTACACAGCAACAGATAATTGAAACGGTGCTTCATAAAAGCCAGGATTGACATTGTTATTCACCACAGAACTAGGCTATCATTCAGAGCCTTGCAGGTTCTGAAATGTGATTTTGTTTTATCCCACTGAGAATGAATCAGTATCGCAGGGATTGACTCTCACTAATCAAGGTCAAAGAGGACTGATGTACAGCCCAGAATGCCAATTTATTATCGTAATAGACTTGCAAGGGGGTTAAACATCCCATCCTCAGACCGGATTATTCCCTTCGTGTAATAAATTTACTTTGGAAAATAAACTATAATGGGTTGTCTAGCAAGCATAGAGCGAAAAGGGAAATTAGTTGCCTGACTCAAATAATTCAATGGCACCGGGTCAAGAGGGCCTTTGTGTTCATCTCCCTGGAAAGGATCCACCAGCTGCCAGGACCCGACAGCCCAGACCTCAGGCCAGGTCACTTACTCCTTCCAGGGACCCTTTGATAGACCCTGATAGCATTTGTTCATCTGAGTTTCTTTTTTCCAGCTTCAATGTAGGTAATTTCTGGTGGTTACAGTAGTTTGGTTCAGTGGATATTAATAGTGTTCTGTGAAAAATAAGAGAGTCATGTAAATCCAAGAAATACTAGACTTGGCAGGGTGAAAAAGCTTTCGTTACTACAGAACTCCTCAAAAACTTGCAGATGTGAATGTATAATGCAAACCAACCAGAGGCAGATATAAGACAATGAATTCCCCCATATGCACAGAGCTCTCACACCCCGCCCCCCCCCCCCCCCAGATGGCAGTTTATTAAATGTGGTTTTAAAGGTAGCCTCAATCTGAACCAGGAGTCATTTTGACTACTTAAACTGTCTTTATATATGACTTTTCTGGCCCATTAAGTTGGATTGTACTTGAACTCTCAGAAGACTCACCCTCCCCGCCCCCCCCCCCATTCTCTTACAGAGTATTACAGAGTATTACAGAGTACCGGTCTCTCTCCCTCAAGGAGTTTTGCAAGGGGGTGGGGCAGAGTGCTAGGATAGAGATTCAAAATGTTGTAATGCCTCTGGAAATACCAGAAATGACTTAAGAGAGAGATAGCATCCAAAATGGCCTTTAAGACAGGATGGAGGAGAGCATCTGAGGCCCAAGGAGCATGCTGAGCAGAGGCGTATAGAGAAGCAAGGAAGGGAGCCCTCAGGACATTGGACAGAGCACGTGAGTGAGGGGATGAAACTAACAATGTTGGAAGCATCTAGAAAGCCACATCCAAGAGACCAGGCATTAAATGAAGGTGTAGGGGCACAGAGACGAACTGTAAAAGAGTGGGGTGGCCAGAGCAGTCTGCAGAGCTGGAGAAGAACTCTGCAGGCTAGTAGATGGAAAGCACTGGAAAAGTGCAATATGGGAGGCCACTTAGGAAGCTGCTACACGTCACACAGGAATGGCAGCAGTTACTCAGAGTACGAGGTGGTTCCATCATCTCCTTTATACTTTGTGCAACAGGAGTCAGACTATTGGAACATCTGCTGTTACAAAAAAAAAAAAAAAATACTGAGCTCTGCGCTAGAGGCTCTTTGAAAAACCGTCAGGAGATCATTTCAGGCATGCAACTTCACACAATGACAAAACAAAGAGAAAGCGCTCCTCGGTGATAGCACATAAGTGAACCCATAAACCTAACCGTGCAGATAAGAGAATGGGATTCAGCTCAGCTGTCAATACAGGGAGACGTGAGGGTACAGCCAGACTCCCGCAGAGCTAAGATACAATGGCTGATGTCTTGTCTCTTAATCAATACTCTGCTCTGAACTCTCTCCAACATCTCTGAGGAGTATTCAGCTCTGTAATCCTGTGGCACTTCCTTTTAGTATTCCTTAAAAGACCCAGGGTTCTTGTACGTCCTTGATTTTCAGAGGAAAGATGTCCTGGTATTCAGTATGCACGATTACAAGGTAATCCTGATCTAAACCAGTCTGGTCATTTGAGGGGGAAGATCGGAGATCTTTAACACCATGAACAATAAATAGCACAGTATCTGGTCTCCCAGGCACCCACAAGCTACCTCACAGCAGTCTCAAGTGGGTGGTTTTTCTCTTCCCCTCCCAAGACCCATAGAACCAGTCCTCCCTGAAGCTTGAAGAATCTCAGCTCTATTTCCTATCCAGCTGCCTCTGCCTCCCCCTTCAAAAGCCCTGATTTTTTTTAGAGGATGTTTATTAAAGCTGGCGACAGTGAAACAAGGAAGGGACTAGGATAACAAGCGAAGAGCTAAGTGGGGAAATGAGCCTAGGCTGGGCTGCTCTGGCTCACTAAGACCTCAGAGAAAAGGGAGCCCGAGATTCAGAAACTTAAATACCTAAGAGGCCCAGCAGGTGGTGCAAATGAGTGGTACCTGCTAGTTGAAAGATGCTAACATGACAATTGACTCTCAAGTCTGGGTCAGGAATACAAGAAGGAGGGGTAGGGATTGTGGCTAACCAGAAACCCCTGCCTTCCACAGGGAACAGCACTGCAAATGTGGAGCCAATGGTGCCCAAGCACCAGATTTTCTGGGGAGAGCATGAAATCTGGGTTTGCATGTACAATCTCTATTTTTTTTAAAAATGTAACAACAATCAGATCTAAAACTCAGATTGCTATACCTACAACAAATGTGTTTGTTCTATAGGCAGTGTGGAGGGTCTCAAGATGACCATGCTCTCAGGTAGTTTAGAGAAAGAACTGGATCCATGACGTGAAGCAGGTGATATAATGGGAAGAGGAGATAGAAAGCACAACTACTCAACGTCTATTTTGTCTCCATCATCTCAGGAAAATTTATCTTCACACAGAGAGAACAAATGTCTTTTCAGGGTTCAGAAGGCTGAGATAAATGAGGAGTAGAAGAAAACTGATCCTTGCCTTGAATGAGTCCAAATCACTTCTCCTGACTGAGCCACGTTCAAGTGCACTTACAGGTCTTAACACTTACGAATGCCAAGCCACTGGGGATACTCTTTGAAGGACTGTGAGGGAATCAGAAAATAATGTGGTTTTTAAAAAATTGATTTTACAATTTACTGTCCAATGAGTTGTATTCAATCCTTGGAAAAATAAACAGTTTTAAAGACATTAGAAAAATGTGCATCTTTCAATTTAATATCTTTTGAAGGAATTAATTAATACCATTTATTCACCACCAATTATATATAGGGAGGAGGGGAACAACAATAACAAAAAATGTAGTCTGAAAAAGAGAATTATTTTTCATTTCAAATTTGAGGGATATCTTAGGCTAGAGGCCTGCTGCATGACATTCGTGCACTGTTGGGGGGGACCCTCAGCCTGACCTGTGCCCTCTTGCAGTCCAGGACCCCTCATGGGACATCTGACTGCCAGCTTAGGCCCTGGGGGGGGCAGGCCTAAGCCAGTAGTTGGACATCCTTAGCGCTACCACAGAAGTGGGAGAGGCTCCTGCCACCACCCCTGAGTTTGCCAGCAGTGAGCCGGCTTCTGGCTGAGCAGCACTCCTCCTGTGGGAGCATACTGACCACCAGGGGCAGCTCCTGCATTGAGCATCTGCCCCCTAGTGACCAGTGCATGTCACAGCAACTGTTGATTCTACCTTTCCGGGGATTTGCATATTAGCCTTTTAATATATAGGATTAGGGTTCCAACCTGTACATTCATGAATAGTAAGGGACTTAAATTGGATTTTAGTATTCGACCAATCTTTTTCTCCAGAACAACAGTATGGGTTGAAAAAGCACAAGTTCTACCAAACCACTCCAATCTCCTTCTGTCGATTACATGATAAGAGAAGCGTAAAAGGGAATGTGACAAACATAATGTATCCAAATGATAATGTGATCGGCAGTATTCCACCACCACCCCACCCCCCATGCCCGGTTTCAAAAATTTTATTTTCAAATGGAGAAACAAGCCACATGATAGTGCTACTAAGATGATTAATTGATCAGAGCCAAAGACTGTTTGACAAATGGAGTGCTGAAACCTGGAGGATGGCCTCCAAGGGAATGCTACCAGCTCTATCCTATTTAAAATGATTTATCAGTGATTTAGATATTTATTGATTTTAAAATCATATAAACCCAGAAGAGATTTGTTGATAAAATTGGGACTTAAAAGATTATAAGAGACTACCATAATTTATCTAAAAAGCAACAAGATGATTTTTAATGAAAAGGCAAAACCAGTTACACAAGCACAGGATGGAGAAGACCTGATTAAATGCATTTCATCCAGAAAAGATGAAGTGTTTCACAAATGATAATATGAGGCCATCACTATGTATGATCATGTAGAAGGATATTTCCTGACATGGAGAAAATGCCTACAACATTTTCTTAAGGGATAAAAAACAATTTACAGAATTATCACACATACACAGATGTTAATAGGGGGGAAAAAGACTCAAAAGGTAGCAGTGGTTAACTCTCAGTGGTGAGAATATAGGTGATCTTATTTTCCTCTTTGTGTTGTTTCATATTTTACATATTTGCTGCAATTACTTTTTATATTAGAAATTATCATTTTAGCCCTAGCAGGTTTGGCTCAGTGGATAGAGTGTTGACCTATAGACTAAAGGGTCGCAGGTTCAATTCTGGTCAAGGGCATATACCTCAGTTGCAGGGTCAATCCCTGGGCCCAGTCAAGACACATGAGGAAGGCAACCAATCAATGTGTCTCTCCCACATCGATGTTTCTCTCTCTGTGTGTGTCTCTCCTTCTCCCTTCTACTCTCTCTAGAAATCAATGGAGAAATATCCTCAGGTGAGGATTAACACAAAAACAAACAAAAAAAGATCATCTTAGCTTAGTATGGATCAAAAGTGTAACATGATTGATAAAAACAACAAGAATGAAGTTTAGGCTGCATACATTGTTATATTTTTCAGAAAAGAGACAATGATCAGCTGCAATATCTGGGACAATGAATCAAGTCCTGGGTGCCATGTCTTAAGGGGCAGTCTGATCATTTGGACGCATATGGGGTTTGGGAGGGATGTGAGTGATCTGAAGGTTAAAGAAACTGTAAAGAAAAAAACTGAATGGAGACTTATTTACTTTCTTTATATAACGTAAATTAAGGGGTCTCATATGGAAGGGGCAGTGGGTTTATGACAGATTAATGATGGGCACAAATCCTTTGACACTCATTCCATGGAGAGAGGGGAGTCTATATCCCCTCCCTTTGAATATGGATGGTCTCATGACTACTTTGATTGACAGACTATGGAGGAAGTGATACTATGTCAGTTTCCAGACCCAGGCCTTAAGAGACCTACCCACCTGTCTTCTGGGGAAGCCAGTGGCCTTCTAAGAAGCATGCCTCCATGAGGACCACCATGCTGTGAGGAAGCCCAAGCTAACTCTGTGGAGAGACCAGCCTGGCCAGCTCAGGCACCAGGCATGTGAGTGAAGAAGCTTTCAGAAGACCCCTCTGACTGCCACCAGAAGACGGAGGCCAAGCAAGAACCACCTGGCTGAACCCATCAATCTCAGACCTGTGAGGAATAAGAAGAAGTTGTTCTTTTAACTCACTGAGTTTGGGGACAGTTTGTCACAAAGCAATAGAAAACTGGAACACTTTTTATGTCCCCCTTGCTACCCTGGTTTTCCTCCTTCTTCTCTTGGTCCCACCCTTGTTTCTCTATTCTCCACCTTTTGTCCCCCTTTTCTCTTAGGCCCCGTTTTCTCTCCAGTTCACTCTTGGCATGAGACACTGGATAATGGGTCTAATAGACTGTGGGTCTAGAGCTTAGGGCCTTCCTCTACTCAATGCATAGGAGTGAGTTTCACCATAAAAATCCTGAGCACGTATCTGGGAGGAGAGAGAAGAATCTATACTTCCCCAGCAGGTGGCCTTGGCAATCCAAAAGGGAGCACCAGAATGCTTTTCAGCATTTTCTCAGAAATGCATTAATAGATAGGTTCACATATCCTTGAGACAAATCCTCCCAGAAAACTCACCACAGGAGGATGCAGTATCCCCACTACATCTAACAGCTTATCACCCATGGGCAGCACTGGCCTTAGCTGTGTGTCTGCCGGGAACTACTCGTGCAGGATGTGGGGGAAATTGCCCATCCCTGACTTTTCTCATCTGCAAATTGAGATGTTTGGGTTGGGTAGTCAAGCTCCCTGAGCTTTCCCTTCCATGATTTTCTTTCACAATAACCCCACTTGTTTCACTCCCAGCATTTATCAGAATGTATTTACATGTTCTTCAGTTGCTCTCTCATTGACTTCTGCTCCACTAGCCAATAAGCTTGTGAGGGCAGAGAGACTCTGCCCTTGTTCATCACTGTGTCCCCAGCACCTCATACAGTACCTGACACAGTGAAGACATTCAATAAATACTCATTAAATGAATGAATAACAGAGGCTTTGTTTTCTTTTTACCGTACCTATCTTTGAGTCAAGGATTTGTTTGCTGAATACATATTTGGGACACTTTTCACACACATCTGACTCAGAGGAAAGGGGGAAATAATGGAATTGCAAGGAACCAATTATCAAATTTTCAAAGTTTGGGCTTGATACATATTCCCAAATAACTCAGTGTAGCAGATTAAAAGGACGTCGTTTTCACGTGATTGATGTTGCTATCTTTTCAAACATTGTCATTTAGTCTTTTGACAGGTCATCGCCAAGCAGAGAAGAATGATAAGACAACTGCTGTGATTGGGCAAAATATAACAAAGTTCTAATTCTTCTGAGCGCTGAGTGTTTGTGTTCTATGGATTCATATTTAAATCAGACTCTGAGCAGATGAAAGGAATGTACACTAACTCAGCTTGAAGAGAGAAAGACGGGCATATTTGCCTCCCTGGAAAACAACTAGGCCTTTAGCAGATGCCAGGATTTGTGGAAAAAAGGGGGGAGGGGTTTAAAATTGGGAGGGGAGAAGCTGTCAGTCTTTGTACCACTTTCAGATCCAGGTAAGTGCATTTCTGTAAGCACTTTCAGCTCTGAGGAGCCTCTGGCCCAAGACAGAGATTTCCATATGGTGATGCAAATGAGGACCCCCTGGCAGAGGTATCTGAAAAGATTCAATAACCTAGGGAAGTGTTTGGAAGCAGCTCAAAGAAGGGAAAGTTCTGTGAGAGGAAGGAGAGGATGTCTTTGGCTAACACTCGCTGCTGTGGTGGTTGATGATGCTGTTGTATTAGCACAGGCTTCTCTGAGCCCCGGTTCCAGAGAAAGGCTGCCCTCTTTCTCTCTGTCCGGTTTCAAGATCCCGGCACACGTCATGGGAACTCTGCATTGCCCCCCCCTCTGGCAAGCAGCCACTCACTGTCAGAAAATGACAAAATTCCCATAATGCGTGCTGACTTGAAAAAGGGGGTGATTTTCCTGAAGATGATTCTTCCTTCCTGGGGACTCCCTGACACCACCAGAGAAGGCCCCTCTCTCTGGTGCCAGGCACCCTTCCCAAATGCCAGATGTGGCCAAATAGTACCTCCAACCATACTCTTTTGAGCTAAGGAATGTTTTTCTTGAGTAGATCAAGTATGTGGAACTATATAAATTTTATTAATCTTCACCTGAGAATATTTTTCCATTGATTTTTTTTCTTTTGAGAGAGAGAGAGAGAGAGAGAGAGAGAGAGAGAGAGAGAGAGAGAGAAAGCGGAAGGGAGGAGGGGGTGGAGGGATGAGGGTGAAAGAGAGAAAAACAATATGAGAGACAAATCAGTTGGTTGCCTCCCAGGTGCTCCAACCAGGCTGGGGATCGAACCTACAACCCAAGTATGTGCCTGTGACTGGGAATTGAACCTGTGACCCTTTGGTGTGTGGGATGGTGCTCTAACCACTGAGCAACATCAGCCAGGGTGGGAAACATAGAATGCAACATCTAGCCCAGACAGTTTTTGTTTATTTATTGTCTATAGTTTTATATATGTCTCTTTTTCCCTGCTTGACACACCACCACCCCCAGCTATTCCTACCCTGGGCAAGCCCCCACTGCTCTAGTGTTTGTGTTCATTGGTTATGCTAATATGCATGCATACAAGTTCTTTGGTTGCTCTCTAACTGCCCCTTCCCCTGCCACTTGTCTCTGGATCTATTCTTGTTCATCAAATTATGTTGATCATTATATCCCATACTAGAGACCAGGTGCACAAATTTCGTGCATGGGCGGGGGGGGGGGGGGGGGGGGGAGGAGTGTTCCTTAGCCCAGCCTGCACCTTCTTACAATCTGGACCCTTCAGGGGATGTCCTAAACCCACAGTCAGACATCCCTATTGCAATCTGGGACCGCTGGCTCCTAACCACTCACCTGCCTGCCTGCCTGATCACCCCTAACCACTCTGCCTGCCAGCCTCATCACCCCTATCCACTCTGCCTGCCTGCCTGATCACCCTTAACTGCTCTCCTGCCTGCCTGATTGCCCCTAACTGCCTCTGCCTCAGCCCCTGCTGCCGCAGCTTTGTCCGGAATGACATCCAGAAGGTTGTTAGGCTATCCAGTCTAATTAGCCTATTACGCTTTTATTATTATTATAGATATGAGTGAGATCATAGCCCAGACAGTTTTAAGGTGACAGAGGGCACAGTGAACAATAATGTCAGGAAGACATACATGCAAAGAGCAAGATGGGTGGCCACCAGACATGTACCCATGTCTGCATACCCCATTAGACCCAGGTGTGTGACTGCTCTGTAGCTGGGGTTTCCTCACCAGAGCTCTAATTCCTAGAGCCAAATCCCTTTGGGAGATTCAAGCTGACCTACCTTAGGCTCTTCTCCAGAATTCTGGGTACAATATTAGTGTCCTGGCTGAGGCAGAGGAAGTAATAGCCCTCCGAAACAGAAGAGATATGCATGCTTCCTCAGAGGGAAGGGAGGAACTTCATTCCAGGCCCCAGTCCACACTTAGCACAGGCTTAACTAATAGTTGCATGAACAGTGTGCACTTAGAGTAGTTCTCAAGATAATAAAATGACATTGATTAAGTGTTTCCGCTATGACAGGCACAAGGCTAAGTGCTTTACACCCTTTGTCTCATTGGGTGCTCTCAAAACCCCAGGAAACAGAAGACATCTCCACGTAACAGATGAGAAACTAATGGCTTAGAAAGGTTAAGTGATTATCCAAGGTCAAAGAGCAGGTGAGTGATGGAGCCAAGACTCAAATAAAAATCACTCTGCCACTAAAGTCCACACTTCACCACTAATAGCAATAATAGAGATGATAATAACGAACCCTGTGTGCTAGGCACACTAAGTACTTTACATATCCTATATAATAAAAGCATAATATGCAAATTGACCGAACGGTGAAACTATCGGTCGCTATGATGAGCACTGACCACCAGGGCTCAATGCCGAGCTCACAGCTGGCATGTGCAGCGACAATGGCAGGAGCTTCTCCCGTCTGCAGTGATAAGGAGGAAGGGAGCCCAGGACTGAGAGAGGGATGTCTAACTGCCAGCTTAGGCCTGATCCCATGCTGAGGGACACCCCTCTCCTCCAGTGCACAAATCTCATGCACCAAGCCTCTAGTATTAATAACATACATTTATTATTGCCAGAGCATTCGTCTTATTATGCCCATCTTACATCTGAAGAGACTGAGGCTCAGAGAAGCTAAGTGATATGTACGAGGTCACAGAGATCTTAAAAATGCCTGAGCTGAGGCACAACCCAAGCAGTGGAGCTTGAGAGCCCTGTCCTCCACCTCACTGTTCTAGTCTTATGATGACCCAAGACAGCGTTTTTTGGGTAGAACTTTTCTCTGGCAGGACTCGGATAAGATAAGGACCCAGGCAGACACTTGCACCCAGGGTTATACATCTGTATTATGCTATTATTTAGTTGGCCCAGGGTTTCCTATGCACCATCAGGTACACAGCAGGAGACAGTGTCTTGGCTGAGATTTCAGAAGTGCTAGGACCTTTTGCTTTCCCTCATCCTTTGATCTGCACAACCCTTGGGGGAATAGGTATTGTTCTCCCATTTTACAGGTAAAAAAAAAACAGTTACTTTCAGACCAGAACAAGGTCTCTCAGCTGATGGCTCAGGCCCCATCTGTCTAAGAATTCTCCTAGGTGCCCTCTCAGATCAAGCAATTTTACTCATAACAGCAGCGCTCACACTTAATTTTTTCTTAATAGTCTAGCCACACACACACATGCAAAACCTAGCAATGTATGAACTAAATATAGACATGATAAGTGATTACTGGATTCAGTGTTTATTCTAATCCATGGTTCATAAAGTCCACTTTAGACCAAAATAAGGCCGACTCACATGTGTCAAAGAAAATCAGTTCATATTCACAAGCCCCATAAAACCTGCTGCAAATGCTTAGGGAGAGAGGTACAGCAAAAGCATTTACAATCTGACCCAAATACCTCCATGGCAGAGACCAGAGAAGATTCAGAGAGGGCTAAAAACCAAGAAAGTATGAGGCTCGAGCAATCTGCAACGGTAATATATTCTAATTACTAACTGTACAGGGAAATCTGAATATATTGGACTCAAATGGATTTCCCTGGGCTTACAAAACCACTGCAGAACATGCTATAAATGGGATTTAGGTAGGACATGTTTAGAAGCCCAGACTCCTGAACACACACACATACATGCACATGCACCTCCCCGCACACACGTGCACACAAGGTGGTACCTTCCTGCCTGAAATGTTCTAGCAATTGTTGACCTTGGTAGGACAAACCCACTCCCTGGGCCCAGCTGGGTGCTGCCCAGGCTCATCGCTCATTAAACCAGCAACTGTGATGCCTCCAGCATCTCTCACTTGTGCATCAAGGGGAAGATAAGAAGGAAAATGTGGCCCCTGCCCCCAAGGAGCTTACCATGTGGCCCCTCTGGATTATTTAAGGAAGAATTGAGTTGCGATCCATTTGGTGAGAGGCAGCAGGCTCACTGGAGCTGCCTCTAGAAAGAGAGAGGTTTGTTGGCGGGGTGATCAGCACCTTGAGGAAGCAGGTGCAGGGCGTATAGCCATGGGCATGTCTCCTTTCGGGGCCCATCCCTGGTCCCCATCACGCATCGCAATTCCTGAGGCTTCTCTCATGTCATCCTTCTCTCTCTACTACCCCTTCTCTGTATCCACACAAGGTATAGAGTGGGCAAGGGTTTGGCAATTTAACCTGCTGCAGAGGCATAAAGACAGTGCCCAAAGGCAAAGAAACTCTCACAGCTGCTCAAAATCGTGACAGCTTCAGAGAGAGGAAGGTGTCTCCATGGGAACTCCCTGTCCATCAGCCTTGACAAAGGGAAGGAGCAGTGGGCTCTCATTCTGCATCAGCTTTGAAGCTGCTCTCTCTCCGGAATCTGACACTCTCTTTGGAGAAGCTCTCTCTGCCCTGGGGCCACTCTCCAAAGAGAGATCATAACTTGTAGAGATGCCCCACCTTTGTGGAGCTCAGAGGTCCTGCGATACAGAGAAGGGGGAAAGGCCTCAGAGTCCTATGCCCCAGGCACTGCAGGAGAGAACACAGATATTTAGCAGCTCCCTTACATGGGATCTTAGGGATTTACAATATTCTCCACAAGCATCAGTGGAGAGCCTTCGAGTTTGTACTTGGCACGGAAGAGCCCAGGATTAGGAAACTGTCACCTCAAGGACTCTGAGTCCTACCAAAGACCACAGACATGTCTTGTAATCAACCATAACTTAGGTCAAGAGGTAGAAGATGCCTCCAATCCAAGGGAAGAATTCCCCATGAAAGAAGTGGGGGTAACCCTGGCTCAGAGATGCTCCAGAACTTGTCCACAGACACACTGGTCGTTGCAGGATTTGGACCCTGTGGTTTCTGTGATGCTACACAGTTTCCTCCTAGAATGGAGCATTGGCTGAGAGAGGTGCAGAGGGTGGGGAGAAGGACGTGGAAAAAGAGCGAGTGGATAAGGCAGCTGGTGAGAGTACCACCAGCCACGTGGAGAGCATTGTTATGTAAAATTAAATTACTAATGTACTTTCACAGCCTACTGGGTGTAGGGAAATAGGTTTTAGAAGATTTATTAGAATAGATATAATAAAAGATTGATAATGATGAAGACAGATCCAAGAAGTATCAAGAGCAAACCCCAAAATAGTATTAAATAAGGTATTAAATTTGAGTGTAGGAGCCAACCTCAGCCAGACCTGCATTACAAGGTTATATGGAAACCTGGGTTATCCATAAGTGGATAAATTACACTGGCATCTTGTTTAAGGTGAATAAAATGTGTGCTCAGGTCTACAGATGAAATCTGACTTGAACTAGCTGTGTGATCTTGGGAAAGTCACCTAACTCCTCTGGGCCTGTCTTGAGTAAGAGCATCCCGGGAAGGATCACTCACACACCTTCTGTTTTTCCATGATGCCAGGTTTACTAGGGGAGACCTTTCCAATAAGCCGAGTCACATGCAGGTTACACACAGAGAGGGAGCTCCCAGGACAGAAGAGAGCTAGTGAAGTCCTGGTCACTGGCAGTGTCCGCAGGTGGAGAGGTAGGGGTCCATCTCAAGCCAGGTGGCTATAGCAGCAGCACGTGTCTGGTGGAGCAGAAGGCCAAGCTCAAGTGCTGGGTGGTCAGGCCTCACTCATATCAGTGTCCACATGGAGTCCAGATCCAAGTATCCAGACTTGTGCTTTTGGGCATTCTGGGCCCCTCATTACCTCAGTCTTGACATGGCACTTGAAATACTTTTCATGGCTGACGGTGACTCCATACTGTACTTATTGTCCAAAATGTACACTGTGCTCTTGCTCTACGCAGGACCTCTGTGCTCTCACTGGTGAAATGAGGGATGTGGCAACTCAAAAAGCCCTTCATTGGGAGCAAAGGGATTCTGGAGAGAAACGTTACTCCCAGGAACACTAGTGGAGGCAACCAAATTCTTCCTTCTGGACCATCTGGGTCACAAGTAGATGTTCATTGCAAAGATGCTCTCCTGCGGCTTCCTCTCTCCTCCGTCCTCTAAAAGCCCTTCTTCACAGAAGCTGCACCCCTGCCCAGGATGTCACTGGTGGTAGCATGACCATATTTGTTTTAGATTAGGGAGTACTTTATTACTCACAAAAAAAAGTGTGGGGGGAATATTAATATGGCAGAATTAGTTTTACTTGGTATTTTTAAGGACACAAGTCATGCTTTTTTAGATGCTAAGCCACTTTACCATCTATGGACAACATAGGTATCTTAATTTATACCAAAAAAAAACCAACAAAAAAAAAAAAAAAAAAAAACTTGAAAGTGTGTGGCAGAGAAACCACTGGTGATTCCTGCTTCTGTGTTGGAGGTTGCAAGGCCACATGCAGGCCTGAAGGAGCTGCCTCTGCTCGCTGGAAGCCCTGGCCGTGCTAAGGGTTTGGGTACATTTTATTGCCCTAACTCAGGTTCAAGGGTCAGAGCCAGCCCAGATCTGAGCAAGATCTGAAGCCTCCAGTGCCCAATTCCATGTTGTTCTGGAATTTACAGCATTGGAGGCCCAATCCTGTCTGGTTCTCCTGTTAGGGGCAGGACTAGAATACTGGGGACCAGCTATAATTATAGGAAATATTAATCATGCTGTTAACTATGATTGTTTTGTTCTGATTAAATAAAGCACACTCTTAAAAAAATAATAAAAAATAAAAAGGAAAGAAAAAAAAGAAAGCACAATCTAACCTGGCTGTGAGCTGCATGAAGGACCTGGGAGCTCACCTGGAAATGCAGCCATCTTCCACACCCCAGAGCCAATTACCACAGAAACCAGAGGCACCTGTCTTATGCATATCCCCAAACCTACGCAAACCCCCAGCCCACATTGCTTGTAAACTACCCATTCTTTTTTTTTAATATATTTTATTGATTTTTCACAGAGAGGAAGGGAGAGGGATAGAGAGTTAGAAACATCAATGAGAGAGAAGCATCGACCAACTGCCTCCTGCACACCCCCCAGTGGGGATGTGCCTGCAACCAAGGTACAAGCCCTTGACTGGAATCGAACCTGGGACCCTTCAGTCTGCAGACTGACACTTTATTCACTGAGCCAAACCGGTTTTGGCTGCATACCCATTCTTATCCTTTTTGCCTACTTCCCCACATAATCTTTCTCTTTCAATCCAATATAAGCAACTGGCTCATGGTGGGGTGCAGAGCAGATTTTTGTGGGTGACCTGCTGCTCTCCCATACTGCACCCATTTTTGGAATGAACATTCATATATCATTCAACCCTGTCTCTGCTGAATTGGCTCTAGTGATAGGCAGCCTGGACCCAATGGTTGTCCCGTTTCACTTCCACTTACAGAGCACACGGTTCAAAACCAAGTATAGACCTTTGGGGGAGGCAAGGCCTTAATCCATGAATGGTAAATAGACTTTATCTAAACTATATACTAATTTTGCTCAATTGGTAATGACTGCCTGGAGCATTGTACTGAGAAAGATTCTTTAGCTGTTCCTCAGGGTAATATTCAAAGCATTTAACCACCCACCAATCCGCAAAGGCAATAGCTGTAGCTCCAGCACCTTCAGCTCATCCCCAACCTTAATCTCAGTATTACGAGGAGGTTGGGAAAAAGATGTTTGAGAAACATTGCCTTCAATACTGAGACCTTCCCCTGCCCCCTGGGTCTCTCTATCCCACCTCTTCATCCTGGGTGTTAAAAGAACTGTGTGTGCTGGCCAGTCACCCCTCCATCTGCACACGCCATTAGCATCAATCATCTGAACCTCTGCATCACCTCAACCACCAGCCAGCCTGTCTCCCTACTGGCCTCCTCACAGTCATTCTTCATTCTCTAGCCAGAGAGCTCTCTCAGAAACATAAGTCAGATGATGTTCCTCTGCTAAAGCCATTTGATGGCTCCCTATTCCACTAAGAATAAAGCACAGCCTGACTGGCGTAGCTCAGTGGTTGAGTATCAAATTATGAACCAGGAGGTCACGGTCCAATTCCTGGCCAGAGCATATACTCAGGTTGTGGACTTGATCCCCATTGGAGGGCATTCAGGAGGCAGCCAATCAATGATTCCCTATTTCATTAAGAATAAAGCACAAAATCCTTATCCTCGTTTCCAAAACCCTGTGGTGACCAGAGGGTCAGTGAGGGTTTGAGTTTCCTGTTAGATTACTTCACCAGAAATATCCGGTGGCACCTTCCCATCTCTCCCATCTCTCACCTTGCTCCTCCCACACTGCCTTTCTTTTGTTCCTGTTAATTCCCTCCTAGAATCCTTTGCACTGGCAGTTCTCTCTGTTCCCTGCTCTTGCTCAGCTCACATAGGGATGGGTCCAGGAGTTGGGTTTGTGAACCCCTATTTATTATACACCGGATATGCACCAAGAACTTGTTTATCCACAGAAGACATCGTGTCTTACACACTCCTCTCCACACCACTAAAATAGGCATGTTCCCCCATTTTACAGATGAGGAGACTTAGTCACAGGAGAAGGGCCTGGCCTTAGCTGGTCAGTGAGAGAATCAGTGTTGGAACCCAGGTCTGATTCCAGAAGCTCGTGTTCTTTCCACAAAATCACAGAATACCCATGGAACGTGGCTGCAGGCAACATCTTTCTCTTTCCTGTCCTCCAGATGTCAGTGTGGCCTGAGAGGCCTATGGAGCTAAAGGGGGTAAGGAATTTTTACAAAATCCTTGGTCTGACTGCAAATGCCATGTGCCTCCCACAGGCTCAGCCCCCACATCTATGAAGCTGGTGGCCCAGGTAGCAAATCCCAGACGATTTCCACATTGTGCCCCCCACCCACAGACACACAGACATGAGACGGGTTAAACAACATGCCTTTTCCAATTTAATTGATCAATAAACTTGGAAAATCATGAGTGTCTGTTAAGATAGTCCAACAACAGCCAAAACCCGTTTGGCTCAGTGGATACAGAGCGTTGGCCTGCGGACCGATTCTGGTCAAGGAACATTGGTTGCGAGCACATTCCCAGTAGGGGGTGTGCAGGAGGCAGCTAATCGATGATTCTCTCTTATCCATGTTTCTAACTCTCTATCCCTCTCTCTTCCTCTCTGTGAAATATCAATAAAATATATTTTTAAATAAAAAATAAAAAAAGATAGTCCAACAACAAATAAAAGGAAGTCAGGGTGCTCATTGAAGATGTATCATCTAGATGGAGCCCAGCCCTCCCCAACGGTTCCTCTCCTCCATGAGGTCAATAGGAGCATGAGCTGAGCTGTCAGTTCCCCCGCTCCTGGGGGGACCGCTCCCCACAGGCCCCAAGAGCCAGCCCAGCTCTGGTTCCTGCCACACCAGGGACAGCTGCTGTTTCCTTTACTTGTCTGATAATGACATCATTTACCTTGCGGGTTCCTTTGGCTGGTTTTTCTTTAATATGCTGCACAAGTTTTCAATTAGCCTCTCTCCTCCACCATCTGCTGATGAGAACGATGGTATTTGTGATAGCAACTACTTCATTCAGAACCAGCAAGAACTGCTTCCCCTATGTGGTGACCAGAGGGTCAGTGAGGGTCTGAGTTTCCTGTTAGATGAGAAGA
This sequence comes from Pipistrellus hanaki, assembly GCF_964339955.1. Taxonomy (NCBI): domain Eukaryota; kingdom Metazoa; phylum Chordata; class Mammalia; order Chiroptera; family Vespertilionidae; genus Pipistrellus; species Pipistrellus hanaki. Next base: position 40,955,756 of record NC_140516.1, on the reverse strand, counting down.
GATGCCATATCTCTGAGCCTGATTCACCATCCCCAGCTCAGGAGTCATGCTGAGCTCTCCTTGGCAAACCTAAGGTTACCCCATTCACCCTTTTGAATGTCTGCCTAGCAACAGCCCTGGCCCGAGTCATCTCACTTTGCCCATAGACACAGGATGGTCTCCTAGATGGTGTTGACGGGCCCAGCATTGGAGCTGTGTTTCCCAAATTGTGCTTCAGAACATTCACGAATACATGTTCAATGTAAGTGTCCCTGGATCAAATACAGTGAGACGATCCACTCCCAGGTGGACGATCCACTTCAAGAGAAATGAAGATATATGTCTACACAAGCACCTGTACATGAATATCCACAGCAGTGTAATTCTTAATCACCGAAAACTGGAAATAACCCAAATGTCCATCAACTGGTGGGTCGACTAACCAACAGTGGCCCATCGATACAGTGGACCATCCCTTGGCAATTAAAAGGAACAAACTGTCAACACACACGTGAGTGAATCTAAAAATAACATTTTGCTCAGGAAAGAAACCAGGGCTAGTTACTGTAGGATTCCATTTATGCGAAATTCTAGAAAAGGCAACGCTCTTGTTTTAGAAGGTAGTCAGTGGTTGCCAAGGGTTCAGAATTGGAGAACACCAACCACAAAGGGTCAAGAGCAAATTTGGGGGCTGATGGAAATATCCTGCATCTTGGTTGTGCTATCAGTTGCCTAAGCATCTACGTTTAACAAAATTTGTTGACCTGCCCTCTTAAAATGAGGGAGGTATAGTATATGTGAACCATACTTCAATAAGACCAAAAAGTGTTTGTTTGTTTGTTTTTATTTTTTTATTTATTTATTTTTAAATATATTTTTATTGATTTTGTACAGAGAGGAAGGGAGAGAGATAGAGAGTTAGAAACATCGATGAGAGAGAGTCATCGATCAGCTGCCTCTTGCACACCTCCTACTGGGGATATGCCCGCAACCAAGGTACATGTCCTTGACCGGAATCGAACCCGGGACTCTTCAGTCCCCAAGCCGACTCTCTATCCATTGAGCCAAACCGGTCCCGACATGTTTGTTTGTTTTTAAATCAGACACTTTGACTTTAAATCACAAGACTTTTCAGAGACTTTCATGTGCTGGTGTGCATTTTAAATCTTCAAAAAGGACTATAATTCCAAGGTTTCTCAAATTCACTTGACAGAGATTTCACTGAAAGTTTTATAGAACACCAGTTAAAATCTTGAAGAAACAGAGAAAATTGCATTAGGGAATTACCAATCTGGAGAAAGCATTGCCCTTTTTACATCTTTTTTTTTTTTTTTTTTTTTTTAACTCAAACACCCTTGAGAGAGGAAATGCCTTCAGCATGACATCTCCATGGGATTTAATTTAATTTATAGGCAATTTTCTGCAGATTGGAGGGCCAGGTGTTAGCATGAGTACACAGGGTGGGGAAGAGGGTGCTGAAAGTAGAAACAGGAACTGGACAACTGACTGGGCTCCCTGTAAACTGTAACTAATCATTTGTCTGTCCATCCATCCACCCATCCTGCAAGGCACTCAGCCAACACCCAGAGAAAGTCATATATGGCACTCTAGGAGCTCACAGCCTAACCCACTCTTGTCAAGAGCAGTTTGTCCTGCCTGGCCGGTGTTGCTCAGTGGTTGAGCATTGACCTGTGAATCAGGAGGTCACTGTTTGATGCCCGGTCAGGGCACATGTCAGGTGGTGGGCTTGATCCCTAGTACGGGGCATGCAGGAGGCAGCCTATCAATGACTCTCTCTCATCATTGATGTTTCTACCTCTCTCTCCTCCTCCCTTCCTCTCTGAAATCAATAAGAAATATATTTTTTAAAAGAGCTGTCTGCCCCAGGGTCACATGACTTCCATCTCCATGACTTCCGTCTCCGGCTTCTACTTATCTTTTCCTCCCAGGATAATGGGGATGGGTCTCTGATGCTTGGGCCCAGCACATCCCCCCTACCTCCAGCGAGAGAGGTTATCAGTTCTAACCAGGAGGTTAACCTAGACTCACCCATCACCAGAAAGAATTCGGCAGTGCCCCTGGGAATGCTGGCAGGTAGCAGCAAAGGGAGAGAGTCCTCATTTCACCTCAAGCCATGTTTAACTTCTTCCCACCCCTTACTGGGCCTGCCCTTGGCTCTGAGTCAGGAAAGACCAGCCCTAGAGAGCATTGCAGAGATGGTGCATGGGACACATCCGCTTTGTGAAGTGGGCGAGCCCTGGTCCAGCCAGCACTGCTTTCCCTGTCCGGCTCCCTTCTGCTTCTCTCATGCCTCCTGACGTGGCCACCTGGCTCCTTCCAGAAACAGCTGTCTCTGGGGAAGCAGAGCGCAAATCCAGATTGGGACCCTAGCCGACTGCTTCCAGAAACATATATATTTATTGATCTTAGATTTTAGAGAGGAAACGGGAGGGAGAAAAAAACAAAACACATTAATAATGGGGATCGGAAATCCAACCATGACCTCCAGGTTCATAGATTGATGCTCAACTACTGAACCACACTGGCTGGGCCAGAAACAGCTTTTAATGGCTGCACTATTCTCTTAAGTTCCTTCCCCTCCACAGACCTAGGAAAAGAGCCGGACCCAGACTCTCCTCACCCTGTCTGTATTAAAATAACCTCCATTGCCTCTGTGGATGCACACTATGTGTGCACAACAGCAGGTGTCAGACTTTTGGTCTCAAGATCCTCCTACCGTCTTATGATTGATGCCCCATCTCCTCCAGAGGATGGAGAGCAGCCAGAAATAGCAACCTGTGACCTTCTAGCTGAACAGCAGACTCCAGCATCCCAGGCTGCAGGGCAGGGGCCCTTCACACTTGATGAAATCAAAGCTAACCCCCTTACTTCTTTTCCACCAAGAAAAAAAAAAGTGAGAGATAAAAAGAACTCTTTCATTTTTGGCAAGATCTACATGCAATTATAACTCAGCAGAGCCATGAGGAAATTGACAAGAGCCAATCCTTTGCACAAGACATGCTCTGATTTCACGCCAGCAAATTATTTTTTAAAGGGCATTAATATCACAAGCTGATGACTCTTCGCCCTGAGCAAATGATGCATTTTAATGTTTCTTTACACATAGCTCTCAGCCCAAGTGAAGCCGTCTTGGCAAAACATTTACATTTCAAAACTCAACAGAAGGGCTGTTGTTGGGTTTTTCTTTCTTTCTTTTCATATGTGCCCGGGCAGATAAATCATATTGCACGTGTTAGGCTGTGGGGAGCAATCCGTTTGCAACCCCTGGTATCCCATCAGAAGACAGTGGCAACCTAGATTTCAGGCCCGCAAATCTAAAGATTGGATTTGAAAGGAAAAAAGAAAGACAGTGGCATCATTAAACACTACTGCTCTTGTGGCAGGCAGCCTGTTTGTGAAATGGCAGTGGATTTTCGGGTTCTTTTATTTCTATGTACAGAAGGAGGCACCGGGCCCGTTGGGTGCCTTCTCCTGTGTGTGGGGTCAGAGCAGGGTCCTCTGGAAGCAAACCAGCCCAGCGGCTTGTTGATTTTTCCAGGTGGTGCCAAAGCCAACGTGACAGTCGCCCAGGGGGGAGTGAGAATTAAGAGTCCATCAGGAGTAGAGACTAGGTTTCCATTTTAATAAACTCAAATTGGTTAAGCATCACAAAATTAAAAGCACTGAGTGTGCCCTTAGGATCTGCTGCATTTTAAGTCATCTTACAATAAGTCTATAATCTAAACAAAGTCTTCAAATGCCCCCTAAGAGAATGGTGTGAGCCTCCAAACGCTGCAGGCAGAGAGGTAGGGGTTCACATCCCAGCTCGGCCACTTCCTGGCAGTGAAACCTTTTATAAACAACCCGGCTCACCCCTGCAAGCATCAGTTTGTCCATCTGTAAAATGGGAATAAAAAGACTGGCAATGTCATTGGGTTTACTGTTGAAAGCAAATGCGGTCTTTTAGGAGATAAGGTCAGCACAGCCCCTGGCTCATTGGACACACACAGTAAGAACTGTTGGTTCTTGTCATCATTTCTTCCCAAAGGAAGCTTCCTGTCCAGGCCATTCCACCATCTCCATTCCTCTCCTCCTAAGACTGGCTGCACCCCACGCCACTCCAATAACCATCCAAGCTAACCTCTCAGAGAAACAGGGTAATAAACACAACCAGTGTCCTAACACGGCCAGCAGTGACGGTGGTACCAACCTATGTGTTTACTTAAACTCACTGAATCGTACTTGCACAGTGGGTGAGTTTTATGGTAGGTGAATCACACCTCAATAAAAATGATAAATAACCAAGACACGAAAGTTGCCAACTTCCAAAAGGGTAGCTCCCAAATGTCCGAGAGTGATGGTCTGCGGCAAGCATCCTTGACTCCTCTTGTGCCCTTTGAATACTAAAGAAGATGACCTGACATGCTTGCCTAACTCCCTTCACCCCCTGCCGTGTCCAACGCTTGGGATGACTGATTTTGAGTCTTTAAAACAGGAGTCCCACACTCTTTCCCCCAAACAGAAAACCTGCTCTCCTGTTCTGTGTTCACCTTCCCTTCCCCAGGTGACCTGATTAGAAGGCACTCCATGCATACGAATAGCACTGGGGAGATGCTTACCACAAAACCCAGACCAGGAGTGATCTCCTTACTGAGCTTGGAGAAAGCTACAAAAAAACAAAAAACAAAAAGAAAACCCACAATCCATTTCACCAAATGTTCACTTGCCCTGACAGCTCATCTCTTCCACACACGCATTCCCCCAAATGTTTATCTACCTTGCATCCTGGGCGCACAATGGGCCCTCGCTAGCTGTAACAGAGATGGCATTCTCCTGAGAAACGCCTGTTGTGGTGTGATGTGGGCGCTCCGTTATTTTGGGAGCAGCAGATATCTGGACGGGTTGCAGGGGGGCTATTGAGAGTCCCCAAGCATCTTTCAGGTGCAGAATGCCTCCGTTCCCGCTTAATTCTCCAGCTGTGCCCCAAAGGAGCAGGCTCGAGCCCACCTGCATCAAGGTGACCATAGGAGGAGGCAGGGGACAGCCCTCCCAAGTGCCTGGAGGGCCCATGCCCGCCTTTCCCCCTCTTCACAGGCTGGTGGCGCTGCTTCTACTCTAGTACCCCTGCCCCAGGCCCTCCTCCCTACACTCAGTTTGACTCCACTTCCAACTTCCCAAAGCTTAGCTCCTTGCTGATGTCCTACAACAGTGGTCGGCAAACTGTGGCTCACGAGCCACATGCAGCTCTTTGGCCCCTTGAGTTTTTAGCAAAGGCTAGTTTAGGAGTACCCTAATTAAGTTAAAAACAATGTACCTACCTAGATAGTTTAAGTTTAAAAAATGTGGCTCTCAAAAGAAATTTCAATCGTTATACTGTTGATATTTGGCTCTGTTGACTAATAAGTTTGCTGACCACTGTCCTACAATGTTCTCAGGGTACACTAAGTACAAGTTCTGGCTGTGGTTTTTCCCAGCAGCCCTGCAGCAAGTTTCCCAGAAGGCAAAGGAAAAGCACTGCTGAGCATCCATCCCCACAGCAACCCCAGGAGAGGCACCGAGATGGGCAGATCGTAACTGCCCTTGCGTCCACCAACCCAGGTGGTCCATCTAGCTGAGTGTTCAGAGGGCTCCCATCAGGAACATGAGTCTTATCTCTTACCCCACATGCAGGAAGGGATGGGGGCCAGCAGTCTTCCACAGGAGTGGAGAGTGTCAGGGAGTCTGCCAGGGACAGGGCAGCAGCCACAGAAGAGGAAACCAGCCAGGCAGGACAGTCCTTGAATGCATCCTACCCACTGATTGATAGGTTTTAGTGGAGCCCGGTTTAATGAGGCCCTCACCCGCCTACACCCAGAAAACTCCCCACCCCGTTTTCAGAATGTTTGCATCTGAACAGAACAATCTCATGCCCGGCTCCAACAGATACCAGGAGTTCATTTGCTTCTCTCCACTTGATTGCCACCCTACTGTCCCTGGACTCTGTCACGGCCTCCCGAGTGTTCATGCTGACCCTTCATGGTCTGTTTCTCAGAGCAGCCAGAGTGGGACCCTCACACCACTCCCTGGCTCCAATGACTCCCACAACACTTGCAATAAAATCCAGACTCCCTTCCATAATGCCCATGATCCTACTAATCCTCACCCTACCTTTCACACACTCGGTGAGTGACTGATGGAATGTGCCTGCTTTGTATACCTGTCTCCATCTCCCTTTGCTACTTGAAGAAAAATTAAAACATTCTTACAAGGTGCCTCACAGCGGTTGTGAGAGATCAGACTCTTATCCCACCCAGTAGCCCTTCCCCTCCTCTCCAACAAGAGTCAAAATTAGGGGCAATGCCTCTGCTTTACCTTCCAACATCGTGCCTTCTTCTAAGTTCACACTATTTTCTTTTAATTGTCTACCCACACAGCAGAGGAATGCACCGCAAAAGTAATGGAAACTCTTTGGTGCCCCCTTGTGGTCATGTCTAGTTAGCCGGCTGAGAATTGCCCATAGGGATGCTTGCTTTTCCTGCAGTTTCGGAGATGGAGAAGGCTGCTCAGGGGACTTTCCAAATGGGAATTTGAGGCTAGATAGGGAAGTACTTCCAAGAGTAAATTCTAGAAATACACATCCACCACCCACAGGAGGAGGAAACCAGGTTAAAATGCTTACCAGTCAACTCCTCTAAGTCTCTGTCAGATTCCTGTTTGGTCAGATCGGTGTGCTTCTTGCCCAACCATTAGTGTGTTGTGAAGCTGCCATGAGATCAACTCTACATTTTTGCTGCTTAAAAAACATGCTTTTTCTAGTGCTCACTCTTGATAAATTAAAAAATGCTCTCCAGCCCCTGAACCTTTGCCTATTCATCGGAACTTTCTGTAGTCACCAAATGAGTCCGGCAGGATGGGAGGGAGGATGTGTTTGAGATCATGTGTGTCTGACAGAGAAGTGTCCGTATGCCACTCATCGCCATACAGAGATGTCCTGGAGAAAATGTCAGTGAAAAGCCTTTGCAAGTGGTGAGGTGGAGAGCTGGCGGGGGGGGGGGGGGGGGGGGAGTGCTGTTATCTCCCCTGGGAAACCCAAGGGCAGACGCTGGGTTCTGGGTTTTGCCAGGTGAAAGCCAAGATTCTATGATTAAGAAAACTAACCCTCACCTATTGTGTTTCCAGCCTTTGCATCCCACAGCCTATTAAAATGCGTGATACCAAACAGTAGACTTCTGTCTACTAGGTAGCACCTGAGCCATATAAAATTAAATAATTTCTATCCACTAGACAGTGAATGAATGAATGAATGAATGAGTAAATTTGATTTTGAGGACATATTTGCAACATCTTCAGCCCCCAGCTGTGAAGCTGCTTACCTTCTAGTCCAGCCCAAGCTCCTGAGGACCCTGTTCTTGTCACCTGCAGGCCTTAGCTTTTTCTTATCTCTTACGTTGAGAACAGTGAAAAGGGTACCTGGCTAATTTTGTCATGAATGCCTGGAGTCTTTAGATCCCTCTCTCTGCGCAGTTAATTTTGTGTTGTCTGTCTATCACATTGTCTTAGTCTGATTAGAGAAAATGCCTAATTGTAACAGTGAAAATGGATAACTTTTCCCTCCAAACCAGTTCTTAACTCTGGCTGAGCATTAGAATCATCTCAGAAATTTGTGCGCACACACAGACACACACACACACACACACACACACACACACACACACCAATACCTGGGCTCCATCCCAGACCAATTAAAATTTCTAGGGGTTGGGACCTGGGCCACAGTATTTTCCCAATACCCCCAGCCTCTGCAACATGCATCTGGGGTTAAGAACCACTGCTATGAATAGAGAGCACAGACTCACCAATTATGAAAGAAGAAAAAGCAGGTTTTCATGTTTTCTTCCAAAAACCCGTAGACCTAGGCCAGGAAGGAGGACAGGACCTCGAACCCAGAGCTGGTAAAGAATTCCAGGTTTCACTTCTCTTTGCGCACCTCCTTGTTAATGACCAAGAGGCATAGGGAACCCCAAGCTAGACCTGCCTCATTCAGATTGGGCAGAGACAGGAAGTCAGAAGCAGGCTCCAGCAGGTGTGATGGCATCATCACAGGCTCTGTGGTGGCCCTGCCAGCTCAGGCAGCCTGCAGGGCAAGCCCTGGGCAAGGTGAAGGAGGGTGATGGCTCCTTTTCATGGCACTAACTGTGGGGATGCTGCATGCAGAACACAGCACTCATTTCAAATTAGGCTCCCACCAGCCACTCATATTTCAAACGCAGCACATGAACCTGGTTTTCCTCTGATACGTTATAATTTCTTGCATTGAATTTAAGACCTGCAGGGCTTCAACTCATTTAAGGGACAATTGGTAACGAAAAGGACACCATCTTCTCACAAAAAAATGTCATTAGCATATAACACTGCTTCCCAAATTTGGAGCACAGTTGAGACTTTCCAAATCTTACCTCCACTTCAGGTTTTTTTTTTTAAAGTATATTTTATTGATTTTTCACAGAGAGGAAGGGAGAGGGACAAAGAGCCAGAAACATCGATGAGAGAGATACATCGACCAGCTGCCTCCTGCACACCCCCCAACAGGGATGCGCCTGCAACCAATGTATATGCCCTTGACCGGAATCGAACCTGGGATCCCTGAGTCCGCAGACCGACACTCTATCCACTGAGCCAAACCGGTTTCGGCCCACTTCAGTTTTTTTTAAGCTATGCACCAAAGCCATATAAAATTAATAACTTCTATCTACTAGGTCAGCAAATCATGGCCGTGTCCATCTCTTCTCCAACAAATCATTGGTTCATGTAATGTCTCCGTGCTCCTAAACATTCGGTGGCTGCCTCTGAAATCACAGAATAAACATGAGCACGATTCCTCTCTACACCGAGTGCAAAACAGTGGTCTGAGCGTGTTGCCGCGGGCTCCTGGTGAGAACAGCAGATGCCAGCTCCACCAGCTCCAAGCTGAGATCAGAAGTCCCACCCCAGGCGCAGATACCAACTGTCCATCATTGATGGGCAGGAACGTAGTGAGACCAGCCCTTTGTGTCTGATGGAAGCACACACGGGGAGAAGGCCGTGTTCCCGAGCTTGCTGCAGGCAGCGCTCGCTAGCAGGCCAGAGAATGAGAGGCACTGGCTCAGAGGCACAGAGGCAGATTGGCATTGATCAGCAGCACATCAGCGGGGGCCGGGCAGGTGCTCTGAGCCTGCTTTCCCGGGGTGCCCCGCACGGAGGCTTTAGAGGAACTTTGTCCACAATGGAAGATAAGTTACAGCCTTTAGAGTGAGCTTTTAGATAGCTTGTCCCCTGTGACTGCAGCAAAATAGCCTGGGTTGTTTTTTGTTTGTTTGTTTTTTTTTTTTTTTTTGTGGGTTGTTTTTTTATTGTTGTTGTTTTCATGCTTTTGGAGTTTGTTTTCCCAGTATGCTACAATGCTAATCAACATCACAAAGCATTCTTCTGATAATATTGGATAAAACGGTTCATTCCTTTTTTATCTTATACATTATATGAGGATAAATAAAACTTGAAGTGTAAGAGTGCGGGCTTTGCAGGAAGAAATCTTGGCGTTAAATATCAGCTCTGCTATGCCAACCCTCCCTTCTTCCTTATGTCTTTCTCTCTTCTTTTTAATTTATTGGAGGTGACATTGGTTAATAGAGTTCTATAGGTTTCAGATGTTCAGTTTTATGCCCCATCATCTGTATGTTGTGTGTTCACCACCCCAAGTCAAGCCTCCTACTAGCACCATTTATTTCCCCTATACCTTCTTCTACTTCCTCCTAACCCCCTTCCCTCTAGTAATGACCATACTGTTGTCTATGTACACAAAGTTTTATTTCTTTTTGCTCAATCCCTTCACCTTTTTTTACTTAGCCCCCTTCCCTTCTGACAGCTGTCAGTCTGTCCTCTGTCTCCATGAGTCTGTCTCTCTTTTATTAGTTTATTTTGTTTAAAAAGCATTGCCTTTCCCTTGCCTCACCCTTGAGCCTCATCCTCACCCACATCCCCCTCCATCTTCAAAACATTCTTGCCACAGGGAGAATACTCAGTAAATAGTTCTAATAAAATTCCCAACTAGCAAATGAGCAATTCTCCACTAAAAAGCTAACCCATGGGTCAGAAAGAAAGAAATCGGGGATAGAGCCTCCTCTGCTAGCAGGGATTTTGCTCAGACTCTTGTATTCATTGGAAGCACTTGATCTTAAATATCAAGGCCTTAATGGGGCCTTTCCTGCTCCCTCAAGAGTGAAGACAAGAAAACAGAAGGTCATGTTCGAAGGAGTCTCAGATTTCTTATGCGAACTCTCTTCTTTGGTGGAAGAGGAGTTTGAAAGACAGAGAATTACAGAACTTACACAGAGGGAGCAAGGGAATAACTGAGCTGGTGAGCGCACAGAATATGCCAAGATCTTTCTCTTCAAGCTCCCCTTCCAGCACCGCAGGGCGTCACCCTGCAGGGAAGCAGTCAAGACACAGCCCAGGCCGTTTCCACCGGAGCCTTCGTGAGGCAATGCTTCCAGGGAACTGGAGGACATGGAAAACCTGAATGAAATATAGCAAGTGGGGAAACTGAGGCACATCAGGCTCTTAAAAAAGAGGCAAAAGGAAACCATCGCAGGATTGGCCAATGCTTCAAAAAAAGACTGTGCTGAGTGAGAAATGAAGAAATAGACTTGGCTAAAAGGGGAGGGACTGAGTCTGTAGTGAATGATGGAGAGGAAAAAGCTAGGATTAAGGATCAAGGACAGTTCAGGTGCAGCCCTGACTACCTGAATAGCAGTGGGAAAATTAGGTCACTTTTTCTGAAAACAGTCTGTATGTAATGTCTCCCAACGTATGCTCACTAGGACACTCCTGGGAGGCAATATACTACTGTCCTTTAAAGTGCTCCAGGGCCCAGCTGGCATGGCTCAGTGGTTGAGTGTTAACCTATGAACCAGGAGATCATGGTTTGATTCCCAGTCAGGGCACATTCCTGGTTGCAGGCTTGATCCTCAGTGTGAGGCGTGCAGGAGGCAGCTGATCAATGATTCTCTCTCATCATTGATGTCTCTCTCTCTCTCTCTCTCTCTCTCTCTCTCTCTCTCTCTCTCTTTCTCTCTCTCTCTCTCTCTTCCTTCCTCTCTGAAATCTATAAAAAAAATATATTTTAGAAATAATAATAATAAATAAATAAAGTGTCCCAGGAAACTTGTCTACTCCAGTCATTCACGATGTAAAAGAGAGATACAGTGCATCTCAGCATCTTGAGGCTCTGAGCATTCCAGCAGCAAAAGAACCTACTTCGCCCAGTGTGGTCCACCCATGTCTGACCATGAAACCTTCTTCTCCAGGAGCATCCCAAGGAATTCATTCTATGGCCAACTAGCTTGGGGAAATGCTGTGTAAGCATTGGTTCTCAACCAGGGGTGACTTTAGCAATGTCTGAAGACAGCTTGGGAAGTCACCCTGGAGGTGGGGGGAGGGCAGCTAGTGGCATCTAATGAATAGAGGCTGGGACACTGATAGACTGTCATGCCCAGGACAGCCCTCTCACCACTCAAAATGGCCAGGGACATAACATCAGCAGTGCCGGAATGGAGGACCCCTGGTCTATACTCATTTCTATTCTTTCCCACCATTAACTCTCTTCTTTATCTCTGGTAACCAGCCCAGCTCAGCCTCCTTTGGGTCCATCCACATGTCATCTTATTGGCACCCAGGAGCCTTTTCTCATTTCTGTATCACTTCACACTGATGATCTCTATGTCTTTCTTGAAACTCTTTCCTAAGCTTCTAAAACCTTTCTTCTGATTTTCCAACCCCTCTGGCTTTTCTCCCTCTTCCCTCATGTAATCCAAGGATCCACCAAAGACCTTTCCAACCCTCTTTTCTTATGGTCCTTTTATCCTTCCCTAGACAACCACACCTCAAGAACCCAGTGATGGTCTCTACATGGCAAACACCCTGGGAAGCAGGGAGACAGAGATGAATAGATGGTTTCTGCTTTGTAAGAACTACTTTGGAGAAGAAAAAGGTAGGTGTTTATTTGTTCAGTGAAGTACCTACTAAGTGTCCACTGTGTGAGAGGCACAAAAAATAGACATGCCTCCCTAACCACGTGGAATTCAGAATCTAGTGGGAGACACGTAGGAATCAAAACACCATGTGAACAAATCTGAAATTGCTTCTGAGATAAATGATAAGGCAGAAGGGACCTGGTAAGAAGTACCTATGACAGGGAGATGGGACATGACAGATGGTCAGCAGAAGCTCAGACACGTGGCTGAAGGAAGCAGAGGGTTTGCCATGTGGAGGCAGGAAATAGATGGAGTTAGAAGTGAAGTCAGATTGGATCAGGTCTTGGAGGAACAAGAATGTTAAAACAAGTATGGACTGTAGATGTTGCAAATCCATTCAGAATTTTAGAATCTATAAATGGCATGGCAAGGAGCCTGCTATAATTCAAAAGACTAATTTTTAAAATATCATAAGATTGCAAGTTGCTGGAGACCTGGTGTGACATAAGACTTCCTGCAATATGCTGCTCAAAGTGAAGGTCAGAAATAGCTATTATGTCAATCTGAATACCCTGCCCCACTCCAAACACCAGAACCAACACATGACTCACCAGCTCCAAGCTACCAACTAAAGTACAAAATACCAACCTCATGCCAACAAAAAATCAATTTCTGTGCTTTACAAATGGTCTAGATTTTCCAAGTGCAGGAGAAGAAATAAGGTAACTTTTCCAATAAGATTATTTCATGCAAGAAACAGTCTCCTTTTCAATAAATAGTTTTAAAGCATTCTCCCTGGATTCTGAATCACACTACTCTCTGAAGATATATAAATATCAGGTAGCAGTTTTATTTCCTGTGAGTGGGGAGCTTTGGTTTAATAAGGAGGAAAGAGGCAGGGTGATAGACTTCGGGGATGAAGCAAGATCTATTAGATCATCTCAGCCATTTCGCTGGGCTCGCCGAAATTGCTCCCAACTGCATTGGCATATTCACTGCTGCTCAGGCTGGTCCAGTTTTAAATGACTTAAGGGTAATATATTAAAGGCTCAGGACCAGCTATAAAGAGGTGCTTCTGCCTGAGACACTGGCAAAGGTTTGGCTGTGATTATTGATGGATGCTCATCCGAGCAGAAATTGGAGGGCACCTTGCCACCCTTCGGCCAGTCCCACACCAGGGCCATGGAAGGTATGCGCATCCAGACTGCGGTCACCATCCGAGGAAGAGCACAAATTCCATGCACATTTATCAAAACCTGGAAGCAACCATGGGCTGTGCTGCTGAAGCAAAGAGCTGCATTCTGGCTATCCATGGCACTCCGTGCAGAACATGGTCATCCTGTTCCTTTTTAAACCTGGTTTGTGTACAAGGTGGGGTGCATACCTCAAAAAGATAGTCTTGGAGTAGCGGGATAGGAAGGCGTGGGCAGAATCGCCTTCTCCTCTTCCCCAACAAGAATGTATATTGCCTTTACTGAGTCCTGGGAGTGGTCTCTTATAAGACTGGAGGCTCTAGAACTAAGAAGATCCTATGTCTCATACACCGTTGTCCACTTAGGCTCATAGGATCAAGATGATATGAGTATATTTAACCGGTGAACTTTAAAATTTAATTTGTGACAACAACATAAGGGAGGATGGAGTTCTATAGGAGTAGAGATTTTGTATGCTTTTGAAATTAAGTTGATATCAATTCTAACTACATTGTCATAAATGTAGAATGTTAATCATTATCCCCATGGTAATCACTATGAAAATACCTTTATACACAAAAAAATAAGAATGAAATGAAAATATTACAGTACAGTACAAAAAATCAAACACAAAAAATAAAGTTACAAGACATACAGAAGAAAAAAAAAAGCAAAATGACAAAAGTAAGTCTTTTCTTAGAAAAAGTTCTTTCTCAGAAGTAATTATTTTAAATGTAAAAGGATTAAACTTTCCAATCAAAAGATAGAGACTGACCAAGTTGATTAAGAAAAAAACTCCACCCATATTCTATCTATAAGAGACTCACATTAGACCCAAAGACACAAATAGTTTGAATGTGAAAAGATGGGAAATCATATTTTATCCACATAATAACCAAATAGAATTGGATATGCTATACTAATATCAAGCAAAATATTGATAGAATCTAAGTCTAAATCTGTTACAAGAGACAAAAAAACGACATTATGCATTAATAAAGCCTATTCATCAAGAAGACATACTAGTAATAAACATGCATGCTAAACAACGTTATGTCCTGCAATGATAGTTTGAGACTTCAAAACAAACGAACATTTTCAGTAATAAATAAAACATGCAGACATAGAATGCATGAAGGAATAGAAGACTTGGACAAAACCATACTGACATGTGCAGAACACTCCATCCAGCATTACAGTATACACATTTTTCTCAAGTACACGTGAAAAATTCTCAAGGATAAACCACATATGAGGCCATAAAACAAGTCTTAGTACATTTTAAAAGATTCATATCATACAAAATATGTTTTCTAACCACAATGGAATAAAGCTAGAAATCAATAACAAAAAGAAAACTGGGAATTTTACACATAGGTGGAAATTAAACAACATATTTTAACCAATGGGTCAAAGAAGACATAACAAGGGAAATAAGAAAATACTTAGAGACAAATTACCAAAACTTATCGATGCTGCTAATGCAGTGCTCAGAGGAAAATATATAGCTATAAAAGCTTACATTAAAAAATCTCATATCAATAACCTCATTTAGCATATTAAACAACTAGAGAAAGAAGAAGAGCAAATTAATCTCAAAGCTAGAAGAAAGGGAAGATTGCCAGTAGAAATGTAAAATATTAAGCTGCTCTGGAAGATAGTTTGGTGGTTCTTCAAAAAATTAAATATACCTGCAATATGAACCAGCAAGTCAACTCAAAGGAATATAGCCAAAATAAGTAAAAACAGGCACTGAAACAAATACATGTTCAAGGCAGCACAATATTCAAAGGGTAAAATCCCAAATGTTTTCCCCCAGGATAAATGGATTTAAAAATTGAGCCATAAAAAGGAATGAAGTACTAAAGAACTGAATGAAGTACAACCAGAAGAACCATAAAAACATTATGCTACAGTGCAGAAACCAGCCACAAAAAAAAATTACATATTGTATGATTCCATTTATATGAAATATCCAGAACAGGTAAATCCATAGAAACAGAAAGGTGATGGCCAGAGGCTTAGGGGAGAGGAACACTGGTTGGGAGGGAGAGGAATAATTGCTTTGTTTGGGGGATGATGGGAATATTTTAGAACTAGAGGTGGTGGTTGTGCAACATTGTAAATGCACTAAAGGCCACTGAATTATTCACTTTTAAAATGGTTAATTTTGTGTTGTGTGAATTTCACCTCAATTAAAAAGAAAGAATAAGCCAGATAAACCAATTTTTAAAGTTTACTAAAAAGCAAAGCTACTGAAAGTAGAAATCAAGTCTCATTTATCCTTATGTGCCCTCACTGCCATCATCTTTAGCACAGACCAACTCATAAAGACTTGCCTGGTGCTTGCCTGGATGAATGAATAATCTGAAGAAAAGCTACATATACATTTTGGAGAGTAAGGAGTCTTATAAACTTTCTTACCTTTCATTCACCCTTTCTGTTTGTTTAAATGTTTCCTTAGATCTTTCTTTCTTCAACTACAAAAGCAATACTCACTTGTTGCTAGAAGCCAACAACAGACAGGTATAAAAAAGAATGCTGCCCTACCTGGTTTGAGCCTGCAGACTGAGGGGTTCCAGGTTTGATTCTGGTCAAGGTCACATGCCTGGGTTGTGGGCTCAATCCCCAATGGAGGGTGTGCAGGAGGCAGCCAATCAATGATTCTCTCTCATCACTGATGTTTCTGTCTCCCTTCCTCTCTGAAATGAATAAAAAGTATTTTTTTTAATAAAAAAGAAGCCCTAGCTAGTTTAGCTCAGTGGATAGAGCATCGGCCTGCAGACTGACAGGTCCCAGGTTCCATTCCAATTAAGAGAATATGTGGGCTTGATCCCCAGTAGAAGGCGTTCTCTCTCCCTCTCCCTTCTTCTCTGAAATCAATAAAAATATATATTTTTAAAAATATATATATATATATATATATATATATATATACACACACACACACACACACACACACACACTCACATATATATATATATATGTTCTTAAAAAACCATCTTTTAGAGCACAAGTTTTCCAGGGGCCTTGAGGGGGTGCTCCCTTAAGAGCCAAAAAAATATAAATAAATAAAAGTAAAAATAAATAAAAAGAATGCCTAGCACCTGTCCACCCCAACCCATCCTGCAACACTGCTGCATTCCTCAAAACACCAGGTTCCCCATATTAACAGTTCAGTGTGTGTCTTTCCATGTTTTCTTCCTATTTATTCAAATGTTCCCAAATGACAGGGGCAATCCACCGCTCGGTTACTATCTCAGTATTAGTATTCCCAGAGTGAATTACTCCTGTATGTTTTTATTCCTTCATCTCCTCCCCTGAGATGCCAGGGGCCCAAGAGGAAATGTTTAGGGAGATGTCCCCAGTCCCAAGGAATGACATTTCAACTGCTACATGTGCTGTGTAATTACACAAAGTAGGAGTTTGGTTTGAAACTTCACATGAGAATGCTTAAGTGGGTGAGACATTTGGCAACACCCATTCTCCCGCCCCTAATACATGCGATTCCTAATTTTTTAATCAGCCCACTTATCATCTGCCTCTCAGCCTCAATTTTATCCAGAAGTATTTTGACTTTTATCAACCCAAAGATGGAATTTCATCACTTCTAATATTTACTTATTCACTTACGTATTTTGCTTACCACATGTGTGTCGTGTCCCCCCACCCCCCACCCCCTCCTCAGCCAGCCAGCATGTTACCTCCACAGGGCAGAGATTTGAGTTTATTCTGCTCATTGAGCTATGCCAGCATTGAGAATACTGCCTGACATGTAGTAAATGATTGAGGGAGGGGAGGACTGTCAAATGAAATTTGTCTTGGCCTCTTGTAAAGGTCACTTCCGCTAGGAAAAGTTGGGAGTACAAGTCTGGAACATTTCCTCTTTTCCACCTGGTTTCCCAGGAAGATGGCAGCTAAGTAGGGTACAGACAAGGCTCTGGCTTGCTTGGACTCCCCAGTGACTCACCTTGCTGGGTCCCCAGTGAAGTTCAGATCATCCCTGAAGAATCGATAAGGCTCTCTACGTCAGCGTTTTTCAACCGATGTTGCCTGGTGTGCCGTAGGTGCAGACAAGACAAGAATTTTATAATTTTTCACTATTTTGTTTACTTAATATTTCATAATAAAGTAATTATAAAATACTTTCTTTGTGTTTATTTGATTCCTATTCAAGAGAATTACTTTATATATAGTCAATATAGGCACAGAGTTAAATTTTTTAACATTTTCTAATGGTGGTGTGCCTCGTGATTTTTTTCATGAAACAAGTGTGCCTTTGCCCAAAAAAGGTTGAAAAACACTGCTCTACGTGGTCTCATTGGGTCCTGAGGCCATCCTTTGGGAGAGGCAGAGAAGGGGTATCACCATTTTACAGAAGGATACCGGGAGGGTTTCTGAGTGACATGAGGTTACTGGGCCTGGAACTCACAGCTCCAGCTGCTTGCTCAGGACTCTGCATTGCCAGAGGGATGCACCACTTCTCCCTCACCAGGCTGCATTTTAAAACTCTAATTTAGCACCCTATTTGTCTACCCCCAGGAAGCAGGGTCCCCCCAATCTATTTTGAGACCAAATTACAGGGAAATCCTGTACTATTTTGGAACTTTTTCTGTAAATATAAAATCAATTAGAAATAAAAGGTTTTTAAAATTGTTATGTTGGTTGTTCTTATTCTCCCCACCTCTACGTACCTGGAAAGAGACAGAGGGAAAGACACACATCAGTCTAGCTTTTTGGGGGTCACAAAGATGGGAGCAGTCACCCCAACCAAAATAAGAACTGGAAAGTTCTACATGACTTCTGAGCTCAGTGTTGGATGACCAGCAGATAATGCACTCGCCCTGCAATTCCAAGATGCGGTATCTTGGACAGTTTGCTGAAATTTTGTTCCTAAATACTTGGTTGTATCCTAATGTAGGACCCTGGATGATTGGTCTCATTGGTCAAACTCTCTACCAACAGGGGAGGCCCTTGTTCTCCCACCTGTCGGCATGACCACCCTTATCTTCGTCTCTGGCAGGCCAGGGCTCTAGGCATGCAGTTATTAGCATTTCAGAAGATGGATTCCCCCCCACCCCCATCCTGACCCTAACTCTGCCCCAATTTATACTTGACATTCTCTGCCATTATCTCGGATGGCAGTGATGTGCTCCGTGTAATTTTCTACTTAAACTGTATAATTTTCACATCATCGAGGCATACTCAATATTTTGGTAGTACGTGTCAAGTTGATATCAAGCCACTATCCATTGTGGGAAGCTAAAAAAGAAAGAACTTCCAACAAACCCTAACCTGTCACATCTCATTCATTCAACAAATCTGTACTGGAAGCCTCTTGAGTGTCAGACACTGTGGAGCAATGGGGAATGGTTCACTGCCAGTACTGCCTTCTATAGCACATGGTAAGTGAGTCCTCTTTGATGAACTTAGGCCTATCCTAGGATTTGTTGAGAGCCCCAGTTTAGTCTGGACCCATGGGAAGCATGCACACACCCAAAGCCAAGGTTAAGGTTGATGTAAGAGACATTGAAAAGGAGCAAAAAAAGTCATGAGTTAGTAACCAGATGTGGAGGTATCCAAAAGGAGAGAAGGAAAGAGTAATATAGCCCTCCTCTGTTTCTCTTTCTAGGTACTGAGGCCAGATTCTAGCAGGAGCCTTAGATCTTACATCAAAGAGGCCCTTCCACCAACTCTCTTCGTCTGAGCTGCTATAACAAAAATGCCATCGCCCGGGTAGCTTATAAACAACAGAAATGTATTTCTCCTGGCCTAGAGGATGGCAGTCTGAGATCAGGGTGTCCTCATGGTCAGGTTCTGTGTCTAGTGAGAGCTCACTTCCTGGTTCAGAAATCGCTGACTCCTTGACCTAAACTCACGTAGTGAAAAGGAGCAAGGGAGCTTTCTCAGGCTTCTCTCATTAGGGCACTAATTCCATTTGTGAGGGTCCTGCCCTTTTGACCTAATCACCTCCTGAAGGCCCACCTCCTAATACCATCACCGAAGGGTTAGGTTTGCTACATATGAATTTTGAAGCTTTCAGACAATAGCACCAACTACCCTCAGTCCTTGTTATTGTTTTTTTTCTACAATAGATTAAATCTTGGACTCATCCTTATAGATGGAAATTAAAAGTAGGAATGATTTGGGTTCAACCTTGACTTGAACTTGACTTTTGAAGTTCTGAGCTATTCTAAGGGAGAAGACTAAGAGCACGTCAGCTTGGAGAACAGACTCCAGGACCCAGAGGAATCTTTCGGACCCTGCCCCACTTTTGTGGCTATGATGATGATATAACCATGGTGTTTCCGAGGCCACTGACCACATCCCCGAGTCCCCACTCCTCCCACTGTCCACTGCTGTTTGGGCTGCTGAGCTGGAAAGGCGAGGAGTTAACAGCACTCCGCACTGCCTTTTCTGAATGCTGAGAGGAGCTATTTTTCATCTAGTCCCTTAAATGTCTCCCAGCGTGAGTGAGATGCAGCCAGCTACCTTGTTCCCCCATACGTCGGGGGAGTGCGACTGTCCCACATCTGCTCAGCCCAGGCTTTTAATTGCTTAATAATAGAGAGTGGGCTCCCGTCTTTCCCTCCAGCATCGCAGTGTGGGGGGCTTTGACATTCAGGGCCCGGCGTGTGGGCAGGAAACACAGATGCGGCTGGGAAAATGTCAACCTCCTCCAGCTTCTCTCCCAATTAATCACCGCGCTGGGTGACAGGGCACACCTCTGACGAGGAGCGCCGGGCTGGCAGTCTACCAGCTTGGCTCCAGCCCTAGCTCCACTCCAGAATTAGCCACATGACGTAGAGTAGCTGGCTCACCCTCCGGAAGTCTCAAGTACCTACTGGTTTGAAACTTTCAGAGAGAAAGAATTGGAGAAGAGGGTGTTGAAGGGATGTTTTTATGGGGTGGTGGTTAAGAGCACAGACTCAGGATCCAGACTAGCGGGGCCCAGCTCCAACTCCACCACTTGCCAGGAGTGGGGCCCCAGGTAAGTGACTTAACCTAGCTGTGCCACAATCCCCTCAACTGCAACACAAGCATAGTAATGGTCCCTGCACAACAAGGTGGTTGGAAGGACGTGGAACCCACCATAGCATGTGGTATGCCTTTAAGGAAGATTAGTTGCTCTTATTCTTCAGATTCTAGTCATTCAAATTGATTGACTACATTCACAAGTCCAAGGGAAATGTTTTCAGAGATGAATAAAAGATGGCATTTGCCCCCCAGATACTCACAGTCTTGTGGAAAAGCAAAGACGTGCAATAAAACACTTGGTGGGCTGAAACCAGTTTGGCTCAGTGGATAGAGGGTCAGCCCATGGATTGAAAGGTCCCAGGTTCCATCCCGGTCAAGGGCATGTACCTTGGTTGTGGGCTCATCCCCAGTGTAGGGTGGGCAGGAGGCAGCTGATCCATGTTTCTCTCTCATCAATGTTTCTAACGCTCTATCCCTCTCCCTTCCTTTCTGTAAAAAATCAATAAAATATATTTTTTTAAAATAAAACATTTGGTGAGTGAGGTGGGCTGCCATGTGCTGAGGGCTCTACCTGTATTCTCCTATTTAACCCTCACAGCCACCCAGGGAGGTTGACTCCATTTCATAAAATGGAAGCAGACTCAGAACATTACATAATTTGCCTCAGATCACATACTTTCTGTGTGTCAAAGACAGGATTCAAACTCAAGTCTTAAGTCATTGCTCTTAAATTCTGCATTGCTCTTAAACATTGATTAAAAGGGAACTTCCATTTTCCCAAGGGCTCCCAAGATCATTTCCTAGCAGGTGCCTGAAACGTGACTATCAACCATTTGTTCCTTAAGTTAAACATCTGTCCTAGGCCAGGGGTCTCCATGTAAACAGAAAAGCCACCCAGAGGAATAAATAACACCCAATTCTTAATAACGTTCTGTTAGTTGAGGAAGGATAAACACCTGGGAAAGTGATACAGACAGAGGCAGAGGAAGGTAAGAGAAAGGCCCCTACAAATGGGGACCAGGGAGTGGCAGAGAGTTAGATGGGTTGTCTCCTTCATGATTCCACCAAGGGCTGCCTGTTTACCTCTGCCAGGGTGTTGACCCCTCCCCACTCTGCCTTCCCTTCCCGCAGGGATGGTATATGAGCTGGGCCCTCATTAGCATGTGCCACCTTGAGTTCAGAGGGATGAGTGATGGCTCCCCCAGAATGGAGGGATGTTTGATGCAGGCTCGTCGGCCCTGCCATCCTTCACCGGCACCTGGAGCCAAGATTCATATCCTCTGTCAGAGGCTCATCCAACACCCCGAGCTGGCCTCCACCAGAGTCCAATTTGTATACTTTCTCCCCGAGACTGGCAGGCAATCTTTCAGGGCCTGGAGACGGGAGACACAGCAATGCGCTGTGTTTCCTAGAAATTGCGTA
This sequence comes from Pipistrellus hanaki, assembly GCF_964339955.1. NCBI lineage: Eukaryota > Metazoa > Chordata > Mammalia > Chiroptera > Vespertilionidae > Pipistrellus > Pipistrellus hanaki. The sequence goes on along the minus strand of NC_140516.1, from coordinate 40,934,197 downwards.
GGGGCTGGGAGTCAGGATAAACTACAAGAGGAAAAGGAGAGGAGGATTGAGAAGGGATGCATTAACCATGACTTTTTCTTCTCAAATATATTTCATTGATTTTTTACAGAGAGGAAAAGAGAGGGATGGAGAGTTAGAAACATCGACAAGAGAGCATCAGCTGCCTCTTGCACACCCCGTACTGGGGATCTGCCCGCAACCAAGGTACATACCCTTGACCAGAATCGAACCCGGGACCCTTCAGTCCGCAGGCCGACGCTCTATCCACTGAGCCAAACCAGTTTTGGCAACCATGACTTTTTGCCTCTTTTCTGCCATTATCACACGTGTCCATCCTCCTCTGGCCCCATCCCAGGTTCTCTAGGCCAGTGTTTTTCAACCTTTTTTGGGCAAAGACACACTTGTTTCATGAAAAAAATCACGAGGCACACCACCATTAGAAAATGTTAAAAAATTTAACTCTGTGCCTATATTGACTATATATAAAGTAATTCTCTTGAATAGGAATCAAATAAACACAAAGAAAGTATTTTATAATTACTTTATTATGAAATATTAAGTAAACAAATAGTGAAAAATTATAAAATTCTTGTCTTGTCTGCACCTACGGCACACCAGGCAACATCTCGCGGCACGGAACAGCGGTTGAAAAACGCTGCTCTAGGCAACATCGCTTCCAGTAATGGCATATTATTCAATATCAGTTCAAGACACTATTCTGTCACACTGGACAGCTCCTCTCCAAGAGAAAATGATACCATGGCACGCCAAGATCAGATTGGTATGAGAAATAAAATTCTCAAGTCAAAAGTAAACAGTTTGACTATTTTAACTGGAAGCTCTGCTCACCTCTGCACCATTATGTCTTGCTTGGGATGCCATGTCTTTAAGGTAAGTCCCTATCATGTGCTGGGGGCTGGCACACACAATAGAGAGTGTGGCCAAGTCCCTGCTCCAGGAGCTCAGTCTTGAGCCTGTGATTGTAGGCCTACCAGGGGCAAGAGTGAGGCTTCCACAGTGCCTGGCACACAGTAGGTGCTCAAGAGGGCCTCTTCAGTGATCAATTTCAGTATCATCTTTCTCACACAAAAATGTTGCAGAAACCAACAGGAGTGAAGTCTTACATTGTTTTTCCTGATCCAATTCATTCCAGGGGAAACTGTTTTTTGTTGTATTTTTGGGTGTTTGTGTTTTGTTTTGTTTTCATTGAGATTGGACAATAGTATAAATGCTGCAAAACCTGACACCAGGTGCTCAGTCCACTTCCCTGAATTTGTGTGGTACCAGGGGAAGGAGGTCTGGTCTGGAGGCTTCCAGTTAATGCTGGCTGTACCCTAAGGCCCTGAGTGACTATGGAGCCCATGGCTGAACCTGGCTCTTCCTAACCTAGCAGGATACGAGAGGCAGCTGTTGTTCAAAGATGCCCTCACACAGAGGTTCTGCGATGGGGTCTGTGGGTTCTGGTCTCAAAGCCTAAAGTTGAGGGAACAAAACAGATGTGGGTTTAGGGCCCACAAGTTTTAAAGAAAATTGAATTCATTCCAACAACGAGAAATCAGGACCCTTTACATTTCAAAAGCTAACTATCTAGCTTCTCTTGAAAACTAGAAAGTCTGATGACAACAGACCAAAAGCTCAACATGAAAACTGCCTTTTGTGCTTGGAGAGGGGCTGTATCTGAGCCTGCGCTCTGCAGGTCCCTACAGTTCTCACTACAATCAGCATTGCTTTGTGCAAGCCACCTCCCTGGGTCCTGTAGGCACCTGACTGGGTAATACACCTGACTGGGCAATAATCAACTGCTAGTCCAAGACAGCATGTGCCCAACACTACGTAGGAATTCACACTTACAGGCACAAGTTGGCCCCCAAGCATTCAGAGGAAAGACAGCTCCGGGGTTTGGAGGTGGTGGAGAAAATGAATGTAAAATATGTGTAATGTAAAATGAATGAATGTAAAATAACCCCTTATCCTCACCATACAGGAGACATCACATTGATGTCCAGGTGTCAATCATTCTGGCTGGAGCCAGGGTCTGTGCAGAGAAGCCGGGAGGACCAGGCTGGGACTGGTAAGCTGAGCCCATACTGTAGGAACAAGGGCCCTGAATGCCAAGCATATTATCCTCAGCTTTTCATGCCAGAAACTCCAGATACAATGTGGGGTTTAGGGACAAAGTCTGCCAAGCTCCCCCTACACACATTTCCACTCCCACCTTCACACCGAGAGTTGAGGGAGGAATCTAGGCCTGGGGAAATACCAGGCCAAGCACAAAGTTCTGACAACCACTCTCCACCTTCGCAAGCTCCTCATTCTGCAGGTTTCCTAAAGCAGCCAGAGGCACCCCACAAAGTCCGAGGGGCAGCAGGGGGCAACTTCTGCATTGAATTCTCCCAGAGCACCTCTGGGGGGAAAGAATAGGAGAGAGAGAGAGAGAAAAAAAGGGGGGGGGGGGTACCTTCCTTTCAGCTTCATTAGAGTTCTTGCTTAACCAAGCTAAAAATAAAACTAATTGCTTTTGCTATTCTAATGTGAAAAATCTGTTTTTAAAGGATCAAGATTCCTTCCCTGGCTGAAGAAATCATTGAATCGGTAATAGACTACCAATGAATTATGAATATTGTAATCGAGTCTTGGTTACAAATGGGCACTCTAATTAGAAATATGCTAAGGTGCCTAAAGCAGACTGACCCCCACCCCACCTTTGCCTTTTTTTTTTTTTTTTTTTTTTTAAGAAAGGAGGCATGGACTGCTCCTCTCCAGGTATCTGGCTTGTTTTTGAATAACACCTTATCCTCACCATACAGGAGACATCTACACAAGAGAACATATGAACACCATCCCTTCCCATCTCTAAAAAGTCCCACCAATCTCCCCCAGGAATGACCAGGAAAGGGTTTGAAGCCTCTTCATCTATTACTCGGAATTCCACAAACTATAGGTATTCTAGGACAGCAAGCCGCCTCTTTTCAAATCTAAGAGGCCTGGGGTATGAGCAGGGCTCAGTCATCCACATGTTACTGAGAATCATTTTGATTCAACCCTTTCATTTGAACAAATAGCTGAGCTCTGCAGGATTGGGAGCTGGGAGAGTTAGGGTGTGCATATCAGGAAGATGGGTGCAAAATGAGAAAAGAGGGGTGACATTGAAAGTTAAGGTTCCAGGGAGGATGCATAGGAATGGGGCTGCTTCCTTTCTCCAAGCCCTCAGCCAGGAAGGAGAACAGGTCCCCCCACAAAACCCAGACAATGAGAAAAGCCAGTCTACATCAACAGGGTCAATAATAACAATAATGTTCTCCCCCAAGCTAGACTCATGCCTGTGAAGGAGTTATCTTACCTCATTTTTTTGAGGATGGATCCAATGTAAGCAAAACAAGGGCGGGGAGTTGCTGTCTTCTCTCAAATCCTTTCCCTTTGACTTGGCCTCTCGAGATGGGCTCAGTTCTAACCAGAAAGCACCTTGAACAGGAGCTACTTCCAAGAGCTCACCTTGTCCCAGCCCTGGAGCAGCCAGTTGGGGGAAGAAGCTGAGGGCTCGGCTTCTCTGCGCTCAGGACAGAAGGTGAGCCAAGCTCCTGGCACATCTCAGCATGACCATATGGGCTCAGTGTTCCTCAGCCCTGATTGCACATCAGCTTCACCTGGGAGATTTTTCAATGTAATATCCTGGAGCAGCTCCCAGCACCACTGTTTGTTACAGCTTTCTAGCGATGCTAATGTGCAGTCATGATTGAGAACACCTGACTTCATCATTCCCTTCCAGAACCTCTTCTCTGTCTTCCTGCTTCTCCTCTCAACTTTCCAGACCTGGAATGAGGGCTTCTCTAGCACGAGGGTCTCCAGAGGTGGCAATGCCTTTACCCCCAGGGTAAGGCACCACATTCTGGAGCAACTCTGGACAGCACCCAGGACAGTTTCCCCCCAACCCAAACCATTCCATTAGAAGAGGCCATAAAGCACATCTTATCCAGGGTAGCAAACAGGATGCATCAGAAATGGTTCTTTAGGGCAGCGGTCACCAACCACTGGTCCAAAAGGTTGGCGACCGCTGCTCTAGGGCACCATATTGAGAAAATCCTCCTCCACAGGACATGTCCACGCTCAGTGGGAAATAATACTATCTTCAATGTCAGCCAAGGGAGCAGGAAAGGGAAATGGCAGTACAGAAGCCTGACATTTGTCAAGCCTCAAAAAATGTCCTCTTTGGCTTAACGTAAGGTGACCAGATGTCCCGCTTTTGGCGGGACAGTCCCGATTTTTAACAATTTGTCCCATGTCCCATGGTGTTTTTAAAAAGTCCCGATTTTTTTTTTAAAGAATTGGGACTTTTTTTTTTAAAGAATCTTTCCAAAAATCGGGACTTTTTTAAAATGCTGTGGGATGCGGGACAAATTGTTAAAAATCGGGACTGTCCCGCAAAAAGCGGGACGTCTGGTCACCTTAGCTAAAAGAAAAAAAGAAATTCAGACAAACAAAGTGGCATGCCCAGTCACCATTTAATAAATCAACAAATTAGCTTGAAAAGCTCCGTCTGATACTGTAGTGTACAGCCTTGTTACACCACAATCCACAGGCCATCAAGATGAGCATCAGCTGGGACCTTGTTAGACACACAGAATCTCGTGCTCCATAGAAGATGCATTGGATCCAAATCTGCATTTTAACAAGTTCCCCAGGTGATACAACTTCACAAAGAATTTTGAAAAGTTCTGCCAGGGGTAGACAGAAGATGGGAGTAACAGAGGGCTCTGCCATCATCCAGATCAGTGTTTCCCAAACTTCTCTCATGATGAGAATCACCTGGTGGAGTTGTTAAAACACAGATTCCTGAATCCCAACTAAGAAGTGCTAAACTAGAATTTTTGGGAACATATAGGTAAAATTGTATACTTAACTAGTGCTCTAAGACAGATTTTATATACAGAGCACTAAGTTAGGTATGCAATTTTACCTATATGTTCTCAAAAATTCTAGTTTAGCACTTCTTAGTTGGGATTCAGGAATCTGTGTTTTAACAACTCCACCAGGTGATTCTCATCATGAGAGAAGTTTGGCAAACACTGATCCAGATGAACAATGCAAGTAAAAACTCAAACTGATGCAACAATGCTAAGCAGGGTGGGAGAACAGAAGTGCTGTCTGAGCCCAAAAAGGGGAGAGATCTAGTAAGTGGGAAATCCCAGAAGGCTTCAAAGAGGAGGAGGTGTTTAGACCAAGTCTTAAAGAATGGATAGAGTTTAAAATAGGACAATCCGGTGGGCGTGGCTCAGGGGTTCGACCTATGAACCAGGAGGTCATAGTTCAATTCCCATCAGGACCCATGCCCGGGTTGCAGGCTTCATCCTCAGAGTGGGGTGTGCAGAAGGCAGCAGATCAATGTTTCTCTCTCATCATCGATGTTTCTCTCTCTCCCTCTCCATTCCTCTCTGAAATCAATAAAAATATGTTTTTAAAGCATTCATTAAATGAGGACAAAAACCATAAGGCCCAGCCCTAGGGCTAACCCTCCTCTTAAAGCAATAGCAGAGAATAAGAAGCTCCCGGGAAGAATTTTAAGGCAGATATGTGATGTGGTTGATTCCCTATTCCTGATATTGGAATAATTCTTCTTTGATTGAGAACATGAAGGAGCATCTCTGTCTGGGTCATCCCTACCAACAAGCAGTCCTCCTACGGCTGCGGACTGTTGGGGCCACCTCTACCACGAAGGCTAAGTCCCCCTTGGGAAAGCCAGCCCCTGAGTCCTCTGAAAACATCACCCAGTGGAAATCTCCACCCCTGCCTCCCCTCTAGCCAAAGAGAACACCCTCCCTCCGAGTGCAGGGGACGGGGTGCTAACAGCAGGGAGGTCCTGCTTTCCCCTAGGTAGCCCTGGAGCGCAGGCGGCTGGGTGAGGACTGGGGGCTCCTAGAGTTATATTCCCCACTTCCCTCCCTTCTCAACGAAGGCCCGAATGGCAGGAGCAAATTGAATATGAAATCCATCCCTCAGCGGCTGCCGAGCGTAGGGGGGCAGGGAGTATTTGGAAGTAAAGCTGTAATATGCCTGCCATAAAAGTTTACCAGCTTTATATAGGTTCCCAATAATGAGGGGAGATATTTCAGCAGCTCAGCAGGTGCCGTGAGAGGAAAAGCAATTCCCAGCACCGCCTCTTTAAGACTAGAATCTGCCTCCCCCTCATGGTTCATAACTGGGAGTTTTTCCTATCTGGACGGGATTGCATTCTGTGCTGCCTCTTTCATTCTTCATCAGGGTTTGTCATGATGGCTCAAGTCTTCTGAACAAAGAGTTCATCAAATGTAACTTTGCGCCGGAGGAAGGTGGTGAATTTTTATTCCCCCAAACCTTGGAGGAGTTCAGAGTTAACAGCAACAGAAAGGTAAGGGGATGAGGAATTCTGGTAGGTTCTAGGAATTCTGGGGGCAGGGTAGGGGGAGGTGAAAAGGAAGCGTGTCCTTAAGCTATAGACCTTGGGAAATAAATTGAAGGGGGATCAAGGTGTTGTGGGCCTAGAGAGGGACTTTAAGGAGCGGTGTCCCCATGATGTGGTCAGAAACTTACCTATAGAGAAAAATATCCCAGTGCCTGGGAGTGGGGGAACAAGTGGGGAGCCGGAAAGAATGCTTGGCCACTTAGAAGCAGAGAGAATGTCAATCAGAGATACTGGGAAGGGAGGCAGAAGAAGGGCAGAGGCCAAGGCAAAGGGACAAAAGGAGGGAGGCCAGGACAAGGGCAGGTGAACCCGCTGTGTGGCCAGGAGAGCAGCCTGCTCTTACGAGCTGCTCTCCCACTGCTCAGAGAGAATGGACTCTCTTCTCCGCAGGGACCAGACTGTGGCCTGTGCTGAGATGCCCTTGTGGTTGGATACACATGCATGGGGCCCAGTGGTCTTCACTGTCCAGTGGGCATCCTGTCAGAGCTTATTAACAGAAACAGGCCTGACTTCCGACTTGTGATCATTTAGACACAGACAAGACTCGAGTTGACATGCGAGCTTTCCAGGAAAATAGTTGGTTACACAAATTAAGGGTGTGAAAGAATTATGAGCCAGGGGGATAATTAATCTTCTTGAGGAAAACCAACCGATTTGAAGAATTCGCAACGACACCAGCTCATCTGTGTGTGTATCCAAGCCATGTCACTTACAAGGGACTGCCACCTCACCTCAGGGTGGCCCTAGCAGACCCTCTGCCTCAACACTTCACTGGTCACTAATCGGTGTTGTTCCACATGCTTAAAATAGCAATTGTAACTCTCCCTTCATTCAAGGTCAAACTCAGGTCACCTTTCCTCCCCCTGCAGGAGGACTTCTCAGCCCACAAGACTTTTCCTAAAGCACCTGGTGTCTGCACCACCTCTGTGCCCTGGACCAGCTCCCCTGGGACAGTGGGTTCTCCCATCCCACGCCCGTGTCTCACAGCCCCAACTGAACTGGAAGAAGTACTTGGAGTCTGATTTATGGTAATTTGACCCAGTAGGTCACCAAGCACTCTATGTTGGCTCACGGAAAGAGAAGTGCATTTTTCCAGCAAAGTATTTATGGATGGGTACTATGAAATGCAGTTATTAGGAAGTGATTAAAAAGGATGAGTTGGAGCTCCATGTATTGATTGACCTAAAAAGATATCCATTTCACTTTTTAGTGGAAAAAAATGGATGGCAGGGTCATGCACGTTGTATGATCCCATTTTTGAAGAAAAAAAAATACTGGTTGGGATGTTTTAGAAATATTTAAATATGTTTGAGTGAGCATAGAGGAGAGGAAGGAAGGCTGTACACCAAACCATGGATGCTTGTTTTCTCAGTTTGGAGGTTGGGGTAGGGGGCGGAGGAAGTATGGGGGCTTTCCCTTGCAGGGCTCGGTGTTGCTTGGCTCATGACAATGGGCATGCATTACTTTTTACCTTGAGTGGGAGCTGGCAGGCATTACAAATAGTGCAAAGTCCAGCTTTGTCAGTCTTTGCACAGACCAACACAAGTTCGCCCCTTCCCCCATGAAGCTAAAGGCCAAGCTTGGGATGGAGAGGGGCCTGGCAGATCATCTGTTCCTCCTGCCATCCATGTAGCCTCCACACAGTCTCCCTGGGGAGCTCTGTAAGGGGTCTTCAGAGACTCCAACTTCCCCCTGCATTCCCACCTTTGCGCTCCCAGTCTCATCACCTGCTTCTCCTTGAGGGAACCATGACTGGACCTGCTTCTAGCATCCCAGACAGCCCTGTGTGAAATCAGGAGATAGAACTGGAGAGCTGGGGATCGTCTGTTTTTCCTCTAGGTCCCCTCTCCACCCCTCCAGCTGGCTTCGTGCCCCCGGAGGCTGGCATCATGGCCTGGGTCACTAGGACTCCCTTACAGATTGGGTTCAGAAGGATCCAACAGGAGACCAGAGGGTGGAAGGAGAGTGCGGTCAGGGTCTTCTCTCTTGAGCCCAGAGCTGCTATGGGGCAGCCCTAGCTGCTGCCATCCCTCTCTCGGGGTGTGCTCAGTGTTCAGATCCCGGGTGCGGAGTGAGTGTAGTAACAGTTTCTTGCTATTACTAATCCCGAGGTGTGCACATTCCTTGCTGGTTCCCTCTGACTTGCCCACCCCCTTGTGAACTGTCCGCCCCTTTATAAACTCTCTGCAGTCTTCCCCTTGTGAGGGTGACATCTGCTTCCTGCCGAAGCCTGAGCTGCCTCCTTGCTCTCTGCTTTCAGCAACAGGCTCCGGGGCACTCCAACAGAGAGCGAGGGCTCTCTCCACACGCTGCCTGTGCTGTGAGAGGCCTCTCTACACCAGACATGTGCACCCTGGAAACACCTGTCTCCACACACTGTCCGGCCTGAACGCAGGGAGGGTTCTTTCTCACAGCGATGCCTCTGGCTTCTCTCACCCACTGACCATGCAAAGGTAGTGAACAAGCCCAGCTCACCCCCTCACAGTCCATTTGAACTCAGGAACCTAGGCGAGCTAAAAGAGGTGGAACTCTCCAGGCCCTTAGCTGGGAGAGCAGAATAGCAGGGTGCTGGGAAGCCAGCCACTGTAGCCAAATCTCTCCCATAGCAAAGTCAAGCTCCTATGCCTCTCACCCGGTGGATGTCAATCAGGTGAGCAATAGGAAGGGAGCAGATGCAAACAAGCCAACTAAAAATACACCCATTGCAGACTTCGTTAAAGGTGCAGGAACATGCTCAGTCCCTGGGGCAATGATGGGACCTCAGGATCTCAAGGGACAGAAGAGGGAAGGCAACCAAAGTAAAACCCACTGTGAAAACAATAGCAGGCATGAAAAAATATGTGCCCCATACCAAAACAGAAACTGCTCATGTTCATATCCTGGTGGATACTAGCATCTAGTTATTAACCGAGCTGTGGTCTCCAATCAGCTTCCTTCCACCATCCAGAGCCCATCATTCGATCTGCATGAAGCCAGTGAACTCCAGGAGATGTGAACGGGGACCCACCTCAGGCCTGCTTCTAGATAAAGCAGAAAGCTCCACCACGTAGGGCCTGAGGGACGGGCAGAGAGGTTACCAAACAAGCAAACAAGCCCTCCTCCACTGCCCTCCACATCCTGGCAACAAGAGAATTAAGGATGTCCTAGACCCAGCTTTAGAACAACCAGGAGGACAGAAGACTGGCTTTCACATTTAGAAAGGCCTGTGTGTTACCTTTATGTTATGTTATGGAAGTCCCATTTAAAATGGCTTAAGCAGAAAAGGGATTAATAGAAGTGAAAAGGCCAGGGGGAGTTCAGGCATGGCTGGATCTAGGTGCTCAATGGATATCACCAAGAATCTCGAGCTCTCTCACTCTCAGATGTGCTTTCCTTGGTGGGACATAATTCTCACTCCTCCAAGGTGGCCCCTCGAAGCTCCAAGCTGATATCTGTTATTAAGCAACTCCGGAGGGAAATACATGCTGCTTCCCACAGAAGTCTTAGATTTGAGTTTCAATGGGCAGGTGACTGGTGTCACCTGCCCATCTCTAACTAATCTGTGGCTAGGAGAATGGAATGCTCTGATTGGCCAGGTCTAGGTCATGTGCTCAACCCTGGATCTTGGATGGGGAGTAGTCCGGCATGTAGTAGGCACTCAAAAGATATAGGCTTAATGCATTCATGAATGAATGAATGAATGAATGGTCCAGAAGTGTGAAAGCTCACAGCACATTGGGGCACAGTGAGTTGACCACTGTAGGTGAAAGAATGTGATGGGAAAACCAAGACAACAGACAGTGTGGTTGCCATGGACAAGGTGCTTGCCAACCGGACACAAGGAGAACTGGATGCACCACCTACCATCTGGAGCTTACACCCTAATAAGAGTCACCTGACAACCAGCCACGTGATATAACACAAGGAAAAGGTGATGGGCCCCACCAGAGCAGAGAGAATGTCTTCCTACTTGGGGAGGAAGTGGGGCTCAGAGGCCTTCTAGTGAAGGAGTTTGAATTCCATTTGGAGTTGTTGAGAGGGAATAGTTTGGACGGGTGAAAACAAGGATGAGAGCTTTAGGCAGAAACTCTGCTCAGGGAGGTGGACTTGATCGTGAGTTGGTCCAGGGAAGACAGACCCCTGTGGGAAAAGCTTGGGATGTGGGGCTATACATGGGTTCAGGAGACCCTAAGGGAGGCTGAGGCTTCTGGGCCAAGCAAGGACTTAAGAGTTTCACTCTGTTGGCTGAGGGGCATGGCAGGTGCGTCTTGAGCCTGATCCTCTCAGTCGCTATCCCAGAAGTCGCAGCGACCTTTTCTGGGGGCAAATCAATCCCAATTCGTGGGTTTAAGCCACAGACAGGATCTCTCCTCCAAATGGCTGCCCCCGCCTGCTGCTGCAGGAGTGGGCGATTCCTCTCCGAGGGGCAGTGTCCCCAGGCTGCAGATCGCCCTCCTGACTTTCAACCATTTGCAGCAGCAGTGGCATAGCTCATCTTAAAGAGGCAGGTTTCTCTGCATGCGTGATAAACTCAACTTTAAACTGATTATTGCAATCTACAAGCTGTTAATCCAGAGGCTGCCAGCAAAGCCTCATTCTCTCCACGATTTAATCTTCACTTACAGTGACGGGATTCATATGTTCTCTCAGCTGCTCTCTGCCTCCCCAACATGCCTCCTTCCCGAGACCTCTCCCGCAGACACTCTGTGCTGCAAATTCAGCCACATCCCCACTCTCGCGCGCGCTCGCGCGCGCTCGCGCTCTCTCTCTCTCTCTCTCTCTCTCTCTCTCTCTCTCTCTCTCTCTCTCTCTCTCTCTCTCTCTCCTTTCTCCCATTCTTGCTCTGTCTCTAAATAAGGCATATCTGAAAATTGCTGGTCAATGCAAGCACAGGAATCATTTGATGGCTAATTCTGTGCAGGGGAGAGGGGAGAAGAATGGATGCTCACGGATTTTATCAGGGGAATGAGTGTTCGGTCTGACGAGTGGCCTCCGCTGGCCACCTGGTGGGCCCCATGGTTGCAGCAAGCCTTGTCTGTGGCTTAAACCCCTCCTTCCCAATATCAGTTTGGGCAGGGCAAAACCATGACCAAATGTGTAACTATGTGTAGAACCTGTCATAGTTACACATTTACACTACTAATGTGACTATTTATCAATGTCTGTCTTCCCAAGCCATGGCCCAGATCAGGTAACATAACAAATATTTTTCCACTCATCAGGATGCCAGGTATTTATGGTTAGGAGTGGGAAATTATAAGCTCTGTACCAGAAGAGATGCTCTCACAACTTCATCTTTTGTCCCTTCACTTGGAACAGAATTCCACCTTAGGTACCTAGCATGAGCTCCTCAACAAGCCCTGGCCATGCAGTTAGGCAAGCAGGTCCAGACCCACATCCCAAAGCTGCGGGAACATGGCTGAGAATTAACCAATGGACAGAGACAGCAGGGGAGGTGAGGGCATGTACAGAAGTGGGGTGGGTGGGGGCAATGGGAGATATAGAAATATATGTAATATATTAATCAATTTAAAAATCAACTAAAAAAGAAAGAAAGAACAGAAGGATGTGGGGCTGAAGATCAGGGCCACTGGGTACTCCTGCAGGTTGCTCACCACACAAGGGCTCCTGGCAGGTGGGGTACCTTTTTCCGATTTGCACAAAGACTCCATAGGGAGTAACTATGGCCCTGAGAAGACAGACTTTTTAAATGGCTTCAGAAATCATTTCCCATCTCTGATGCCCAAAGTCAAATACCTCTATTATAAGCTCTCATAGCCCGTGTAGGTCCATGTATAGAACCTGTCATTGTTACACATTTACACTTATGTATTGTATGTGAATATTTATCACTGTCTGTCTTAATTCTGGATCATAATGCCCATGAGAGCAAGGGGTTGCTTTGATTCCTAGCAATGCCTGGCACATCACAGATGGTCAGTAGAGGTTTGATAAGTGAAAACAACTGTCCCAGTGTGGATCACCACAAAGCCCTACAGGTGGCTTTTGTGCCCAATCCCTTCTCCAGCAGTGGGCTAGCTCAAGTTCCTTGGATAAGGGCTGTGGATTGGAAATGGGTGAGAATTCTGGCGATCACCATGCTCTGGCATCTCCAGATTTAGAAGAGAGTGCATTCTCTGAAACTCCTCAAGCCACAGGCGAGGGTGGACCCTAATTAGGCTTCCTCACACCTGGTGTCCCAGCCCTCATAGCACCAGTGATGCAATGAGCCGGCCAGGAACGTCATGACAGAATGATGGAAAAGTCCAATTTTTCTAAAAGGCATCCACGTCAGGCTTTGTCTGAGATCCACAGCCTGCGTGCACACAGGCGTTATTCTGGGCTGCAGAGTTCCTCACAAAAGTCAGCAACAGGAAACACCTTCTGGAACAGAGGAAAATGGGCCGCTTTTCAGAGAAGCCCAGTTTGTTTCCTCCCACAGAAGCCGTCATCATTCTGGTTTTCACAGCAACAGGCTTGGCTCAGAGAGAAAGATGTTTGGGGAAGTTTTTACACCTCCTCCACTTCCCTTGAGTTCTCCATATTGGCAATAACCAACCATTTCTTCCTAAAATGTCCACGTTATCCCTTCAAAACAACTCACATCTCACGGCCTTCTATGTTTTTCAGCCAACACTGTAGGTTAACAATTGTACGATGAACTGTTGCTACATTACAAACAACCTCCCAATCCCCGTGGCATCAACAGTGGGCATGTATTTTCTCATAAATTTGCAGGTTGCCTAAGGCAGCTTTGCTCCATGAGTTTCTCATTCTTATAAGGGGAAGAGGAGGATGGAGGGCCACGAGGCGGGGGGGTCGGGTGATATAAAGAAGTACAGGAAGGCAAGACAACTGGACCGGCACATCCCAACCCTCTGCCTGTACCATGTCCACTAGCATCCCATTAGCCAAAGCATGTTCAGTGGCCAAACCCAAGGTCAAAGGGCAGGAATACAAAATCCACCTTTTTAAGAGGAACTGTAAAGTGACATGGCATTGGCATGGGGCATGGACATAGAAAGGGGGTAAGCTCACCCCCTAACAATAAGAGAACTATCAGCTACTCACCACGTCACACATCTGCTGAGTTTCCACTACATGCAAGGCACTATGGGATGCCAAGTTGAATTGGATCCAGTCTCTGCCCTCCAAGAATTTACAACCCAATAAAGGAAACAAGTGAGTCCATAAAGAGGTGACATTTGAATGTGAAGCAAAGAGCCTGGGAGCAGGAGGAAGTGACACATTCTGGCACATTCCCTGTAGGAATACTTTGCAGGGGAGGGAACATCTTAGCACAAGAATGATTTTGATGGCTGAAAAAGGCAAGGACCCTTAGCTCTCTAGCCAAGAGCAAGAAATCCAAGATCAGTGATGGGTGTCTAACATTGTGTTCTTTTATGTTGTAGTAAACTGCTTTCATAATTCTGGACAGTGATACTGAGGACGAAGAGGGTACTAGACTCCCAGCTGAAGAGGATTCGAGAGGTCCCCTAATCCAAGCCTGTTTCTGGACCCCAAAACTCTGCTAAGCCTGAGGACTCAAAGACAATGAGGCACAGGCCACTGCTTCCCCAACTGGTCAGTCCTTCAAACTGTCAGAATAGATGAGACACTTGTTGGTGTGGACAGGAGTGTGGCTCATGATGGTGAGAAATCTGCAGGGCTAGTTGTAGCACCAAAACCACATGAAGCCAGGAGAGCCCTAAAGTGACAGCCTCCAAGTGACAGAAACCCTGAGAGGCTTTGGGTCAGGGTCCACACTCCACGCCTCTTCCTGGAAGAGGCTCTGAACTCTGTGTGCAGGTGTCTGGGTGGAATTTCACTTGAAGCTCCGAGGCTCCAAAGGGTCTGGGGGACCTTGATTATCTTCCTAGCCCTTGGAAATTGGAAATATGATTGCCTCTTCAGAGCCACCTGTTCTCAATTACCCTGGGGAAACCAAGGCAGCGTAGCAGACCCTTCTCTCACCGGTGATCCTACATAACAAATAGTCAAGGGCATCTAGAGGTTAATGCAGCCAGGAAATCACTCGTAAGTCTGATGGCACATAAAATGTATGTTTTCCTGAGTACAATTTTGGAGGAAGAATTCATAGATTTCACTGTGTTTATATCCTCAATATCATTAGGTTCACCCACTCCCAGGAAGTTAGTAAACTTGATCCACTCATCCTCATCCCTTCATTTCTTCCACCAACACTTACTGATGCTGACTATTCAGGGACCAAGTACCCAGCACTAGGATACAAGGAAGATAAAACATCACCCCAGCCTTCAGCTAGGACCCTCCATACATCCTCTCTCTCTTCCAAAGAGCCTGTTATTAGGTCAGAACTGGAACCCTTTTCAGAATGTGGGCCCATCTGGCCACCCAACAGTATTCCTCATGAATCCCCGAATCCTTAACCCTCCGCACCACTCTCTCCCTGCCTCCCTCTCTGCCTTCAACCATTATTTAAGGGGCTTCCCCTATCTGTGTCTTGTTTAATTTCTGGAACCATGCTTTGGACTGAGCCAATTTTGAGGCAATACATCTCAAGGCGGGGGGGGGGGGGGAGGGAAGAGACAACAACTAAGGTCTCCCCTCCCCTCTTCCCACCCCCCTGCCCTACCCCAGTCAGGAAAAGCTCTGCTTTCTACTTGAAGAAGCCATAATGAATACTCCCCCTATGTTTATGGTTTATGGTGGAAGAACATTAGAGAATTGCCATGGTTACAGGCCCTATTCTGCCTCCGTTCGAGGACCAGAGGGAGCTGGAGGGAAGCACTGAACAGCAGCTCCTGATGCCACTCAGCTCGGAATCATCATAAAAAAAAAATGTTTACATCACAGGAGAAATTGCTTCTCAAATAGCAAAGGGAAAGCGCCAGGTTTGATGAGATTGTTACACAGAATCTTGGCTGGGCTGTTTCTCTCAGCCCCCTTCCCCCTGACCCATGATTATTTAAGGTTGTATTAAATCAGGCAAAGGGAGCAGCCGACAAAACGCAACTTGGTTTTGGCAGCTCTGGCAGGACGCCCGGGCTCAGTGTGGCCCCACATCTAATCCTCTTCATCTTCAGCTGCCAGATTAGCATCCCCTGCAGCCCTGCCTGAGGACCAGCCGACCACGGCGACCCCATTCCCTCTCCCTGCGGGCTCGTGGGCTGGAGTAACCCATTCTGATTCTGAAACCAAACCAGGGCAGGCCAGAACTGGCAACCAGGTCTGAGTCCAGCTCTGTCCCTTATTAGCTGTGTGTTCTTGGGCAGGTGCCTTTGCGTCTCTGAACTGTTACTTCCCTGTCTTTCAAACAAGGGCATAGGGAACCATCCTGAGAGGAAAGCAGTGAAATGCTGTTGTTTAGGGTCAGTTCCCTCGCCTGGATGGAGGCACTCGCCAGACGGAGCTGTGAGGACAAACACAGCATCACTCAGAGGTGGGCGTGGTCTAACCACTCTGGCCTCAACATTACCTGATGAGATAAACACGATAGCTATTCCCATTGTGGAAGGAAAAGGCACCTTGGAGAGGCTGAGTACCCTCTTCAAGTCCCCAAAGTGGATTTAAAATCAGAGCTGTCTTACCCCGGAACCTAAAGCCCTCTCTCTGTGCCCACTGCATCCCTCCTCAAGGCAGAAAATGAGGACTTCCATGAAAGCACCACGCCAGCTCTATTTAACCCCAAGCCCACGACCTTACCATTACCATAAGTCCCTTTTCCTCAAGGAAGTCCAACCAGCTGAAAGTCGGGGCAGCTACCAAAGCCAGCTGTGGATGCCCATCAGTGAGGGATGAAGGCAGGAGGCATAGACACGTACAGAAGGAACATCCACGAGGGTTGTCGGGAGGATGTGCACTAAGAGCAGTGAGCTGGCAGGATGGGCCCACCAAATCAGAGGGGGAACCAGCCCAAGCAAAGGTGGAGAGACGGGGAGACAGGGAAGGGGCAGGGAAGAGAGGAGAGTCCACCTGGACACCCTGTTGGAGGAAGTCCCCTCCAGGGGGCTGCGAGGTATGACAGGAGGTCACTCTAGGTTGGGAGTTTGATGACAGGGTTTCGAGAGCAGCTGTGAGCACTGAGCCCTCGACTCCCCGTTTGTCCCACAGAGGGGCTCTGGGAAAAGAACAATGCAGCTCGGACTAAGAAGGGGAGCTCTCACACTCCGCCCACCCATAAGCTCCCTCCTCAGAAGGCAAAAGGCAAAGCAATTTTCCATATTAATGTATCTGAGTCCCAAACCTGCTGACCTGTGAAAAACCCTTCCTAGTGATTTATTTGTCTCCTCTCGCTAAGACAACGGCCTCATTATTTTAAGTCACCCACACAACAGCGGCACTCGCTCCCTTCTGTGCTCAGACAGGCCTGCCATGGGGGCCAGAGAAAGCCCAGGACAGGTCTCCAGGGTATCGGGCCCCAGGAAAGCATCCCCAGGCAGGGCCACTTCTCTGTGACCACAAGGAACTCCTAGAGGTCCCAGACTGCAATGGATTTGTCCAGGAGGAGCCAGACCAAGAGAAAGGCTGGGCTTATGCTAACAGCCAGTGAAAGAACCTCTGGAAGCTTCCGTTGGCGACCTATGAAACCAGGCACCTGTGTCATGGCAGACATCCTAGAAGAGCTTTCACAGATTCCACCATGGACCCAGCCGGGACCCAGCCGGGATCAGGAAGAGTCTTGTACTTTAAAGGACCTTATTCTCAGATAGAAACAGAAATAAAGATATCCCATCCACCCCCTTTCCTTCTATGCTGGAAAAGGATGGATGTCAGAGACCAGTCCATTCAAAGACAACTCAGAAATGGAAACTCGGTTCCCAGTGGAACGAACGTTGACTTAGCACCTGGCACGTGGCCGGCGGGCTTCCCAATGTGCAGGGAAAAGAAGATAATTAACTGCACAAGAGCTAATGGCAGTGCCCTCCCAGCCACTCTCAGCCCTGAGAGAGGCAGAGTAGTAAAAAAAAGCAGGAGCTTTGGAGTCTGAGAGTATATGGGCTCAAACAAGCTCCCTGTGGCACTAGGCATATTATCAACCTCTCGGTGTGCCTCCATTTCTTCATCTGTAAAATGGGGATATTGGCAGCCACAGTAGATACTCAATTCACATGATTTCTCTCCCTTTATATGACTCAGTTATTCCACTTTGTGAAATCTTTCAAAGCTCACCTCTCCAGTAAAACATGAGCTATCTACCCCTCTACCTCTGCCTACTAGTACTGCTTATTATCTATAATCTTTTAAATATGTCATCAAATATTTTCATGTGCATAATACTGTTTTCAAAGTGAATGTCCTGCCCTTCAATCACAAGGACAGTTTCTTGAAGACAGAGCTGTCTTTATACATACTGTGGATCCCCTCCGGAATCTGGCATAGGCCTGGTGCAGGGTGGGAACTCAAGCAAGAGGTATTTCACCAGCAGAAGGGAGCTATGGGTCATAAAACTCCGTCTGCTGGACTGGCCAGTTAAGAGCTGGCTCAGTGTGTACTGAGGATGTGGTCTGCCCATTGCCTACACATACAAGGGTTGGATGGATGGATGGATGGATGGATGGATGGATGGATGATGGATTGTTGATGGATGGATGATGGATAGATGATAGATGGATGTATGGATGATGGATGATGGGTGTATGATGGATGGGTGATGGATGTGTGATGGATAGATGATAGATGGATGGATGATGGATGGATGATGGATGGATGATGGATGGATGGATGATGATGGATGATGGATGGATGGATGGATGGATGATGGGTAAATGGATGGATGATGGATGAGTGGAAAGAGGGAAGGAGAGAGGAAGGGATGATGAACACATAGATGCATGGAGGCATGGACAGCATGTCCTTACCCTGGGGAGATTTCTCTAGGTTCTTGGTCCCTTCAAGTTTAATCTGAATCTTGAACTTTCCTCCTCCACAGGCTGTTATTCTAGCCAGGCACCCAGAGGCCTGTGAGACAGGCTGATTAGTTTTCTCACTTGCTTATGTTATATAAATAAATAATATAAAAACAACTCAGTGTTATATCCCAAATGTTGCTGCCAATGCTGTCTGCCTCCTAATGAATGCCATTGCCTGGCTCTGCCATCCGGTGACTGTTTCACCTGTTTCCCTCCTGTATGATGTGAAGTTTGGACTAACAGATCCCTGAGGTTCTGTCCAGCTAGAACATTCCAGGGCTCCTCAGACACTGAGTGGGCAGCCCTGCCTGAATCAGAGCCTTGCAGTGGGGATGTAGATGGATCAGTGTCTAGTGAGCCAGCCCACCTTTATCTTTTTTTTATTATTAATTTTTTTACAGCAAGGAAGAGAGAGGGACAGAGAGCTAGAAACATAGATGAGAGAGAAACATCAACCAGCTGTCTCCTGCACATCCCCCACTGGGGATGTGCCCGCAACCAAGGTACATGCCTTTGACCAGAATCGAACCTGGGACCCTTCAGTCTGCAGACTGACGCTCTATCCACTGAGCCAAACCAGTTTCGGCCCACCTTTATCTTTTTACTCCAAATAATCCCAGCTTAATCCCTCAAGGCCCCAACTCCTTCCAGGGCCCAGATCTCAGCAATGACTCACCCATCACCCCTCCCTGGAGTCTGAGTTTGGTTCCCACAAAGTCACCTGAAATAGGGATGATCCCGTGCTCTAGTATAGAAATTTCCTTGAGTAAAGCAGATGAGAACAGGTGCATTGAAGAATTTCCCTCAAGGACCCTTGTGTGGGCTTCCATCCATTCCTGCAAGAAAGTGCATTCAATTGTCAGGCTATCAGTAGAAATATAAGTAGCATTGACAATCTGTGGCCAGGAAGGCATCATCCCTAGCAGCACTCAATCTCTTCTCAACAATCCCTGCAGACACGAGCCCATATCTTCCTGCTGCTGCAGCCAATGATGCATCTCCACTGAGGAACAGAACCAAGATAACCAGGCTCCCCATCCAGACAGGCCAGGGCCCAGCTTGTCTAATGCCTCCAGAAGAAGCCCCAGGAAGAGATGTCTACCCCTTGCCCCCTCCAGGAACTCCTGAAATGCCAGGAGTGTGGGCCTATCACTAGAGTTAGGAGACCTGGAGTCTCGTCCCAATGTTGGCACTAACAAGCGGTGGGGCTTTGCGGTTTGTCAACCCTCCTTCCTGGGACTCAATTTCCTCAGATTTAATTCTTTCCAACCCTGTATTAATGACATAATTAATTATAGTAAGATCCGAATTGCTTACTCTGTAATGATGATACATGAATTCAGTTAGATAACAGACAGCAGCCCTTTCTACTGAAAGATAACTTACTTTATGACAGGTCCTGAGCTAAAGCCTTTTACATTCATCAGAAACCAAACATCTTATGCATAACAAATTACTACCATCTTAGCTGCAGAAAAATAGTATCTATTTGTTAATTTTTGGTTACATAGTTCAGAAGTCCAGGCCCAGTGTGGCCAGGCTTCTCTGCTCAGGGTGTCATATATGAAATCCAGGTGTCAGCCAGGCTGCATTCTTTTCTGGTATGTCTGGGGGAAAGCCCACCCCAAGCACTACACTTCCTTCTAGCTGGCAGAGTGAGGTCCCCGTGTTCAAATCATTGGGAGAATGTACATTGTGTTAGGGACCAGAATCTTGAGGCTAGCTTAGAATTCTACCTACCAAAGCGTTCTTGGCTATTACAAATCGAGCTGCTGTAAAATTGAAGGGGGAAAAAAAAGCTAAGCATGTTGCATACATTCAAATCAGGTCAACCTGGGATAGACTGAATTGTGTGTCCTAAATCTCAGTCATGGGTCCATTGAATGGTAGCTGAGCCATTCTATGCTCTTCATGCCTCAGAACCAACAGGCAGAAAAGGGGGCTAAGGTGACTGATCCAGGGAAGGGGACTGATCCAAAGGGAAGTTGGGTTGCTGCTCCCCAGTGGGGCAAGAGAAATTGTGTCTGGAACTCCGGGGAATCACCGGGTACCTCTGGCATTCTTTTGTCCAATATTCTCAGCCAATGCAAAAGGCAGCAAGCTCCAGGTCCCACAGAATAAATACTTGGGACCCCACTCAGTAGGAGCTCAGTGACAGCAGCAGGCCTTCCTGAACTTCTTTCCTTCATTTATGAAGAGAAAAATCCTACCCAAATGCTCCTTTTGTTGTGCTTTAAATCGCAGAGACAATCTACTACACAGACTTTTAAGATTGAACCGCAGACTCTCCAGATTGGCAGTCACTTCAAAAATAATTCAGTTCACAGGCATCGAGAGGAGTCAGACGCACAGACAGAAAGCACGATGCTGGTTGCCAAGGGTGGAGGGAGCGGGAGTGGGTTCTGCAAGATGAAGAGAGATCTGGAGATGGGTGGCACAACAACGTGAATGCACTTAATATCCCTGAACTTAAGAATTGTAAATTCTAGCTTATGTGCTTTTTAAAATCGTGGTAAAAATACAATTTTAATTAATAAAATTTTTAAAAAAGTAATTCACAATTTATAAAAATAATTCAGTTAAACCATGACCACCACCAAAGTTCAACTCCCCTCTACAGCATTCTCTCTGAGAGGACTGGTCCATCACCACCACTGGCACCCTCTCTGTGCTCTCAATCCGGTAGGAGGGCAAGTCCGGGGCAGGAAGCAGGGGAAGTAGAACACGGTTCTTGCCTCTGGAGCTGTGTGCTGGGGAAACAGTCGAGGCTCACAGTTTAAACACACACAGATAACCTGGGCCCGTCCTCGCCCCTCCCCTACTCTGACCTTGGAGTAGCTTCCTAGGTCAGCTGGTCCGGCTGGGCTGGCCCAATGGGCAGCATTAATTGGAGACTGGAGGATGAGAGGAAGGGAGAAGTCAGAGTACACCCCCTTCCTTCTCTATCTGAGGACATATCTATGGCAACAGATGCTTCCCTAACTGGCACCTGCTCCCTTTGGAAATGCCGGCTCCATGACTCCAGTTTCTTCCAGGTGACACCCTTGCCCCCACTCCTGGGCTCTGGAAGCACCACCTCTTCCCTTTATCTGTTCAGCCTGGAAAAGACAACTACTTCCGCTATTGCTCATCTCTGTGATGCCTTGTCACCCCTTGCAGCTTGAGGCTTTTTCATCACATTGCATTGAATATCCAGCATTGTCAAAACTTCAGTGGTGCCTGCGTTTCTCGTCAGACACTGTCTCTGATACCAGCTCCTGGTTATGTCAGAATCTCAGGCCTGGAAGGCAAAGCACCTTTGGTCCATTGCTCTCCATGTAGCTCATCCATGGGTCCGTGGACCAGAGGAGGGACTCCCAGGCCCCAAGCAACTAAGAAAGAAGCTCAAACAACTTGCAATTCCAGGGACTGGAACTGCTAGTCCATGAGCTCCTCAGCTATGGCTCAGGCTCGCCCTCTGCTGGGGACATACCCTCCACTCCAGATGTGTTTGAGGACCCAGTGGCCAGATGCACCCAGAGACCACTCAGAGCTGGAAGAACCTGCCAATGACCCGACAGCAGTGGGGCCCTTGGTGGAGAGGGAGTCTGGAGCAGTTCTGAGAGGTCATGAGGGAAGCTGACCACCTCTCTTCCCCAATGGAGATGCGTAAATTCTTGCCAGGAGTCCAGGGGTTCTGCAGAGAAGTGTGTGAGGGTCGTTCCCACCTAATCAGGAGTGATCTCCCTCCTAGACTTGCACTGTTTACAATGGGGACCAATAGTCACATATGGCTTTTTCTCACTTCAATGTAAATTAATTAAAATTAAGTAAAGTTTAAAATTCAGTCCTTCTGTTGCACAAGCCATATTTGAAGTGCTCGTGGCTAGTGGCTGCCATATTAGCACAAACAGAGAACATTTATCTGTTGGGCAGCACTGCTGATAGATAATACCATCTCTATAAACAGGAAAAGAAATGAAACCTGCATAATACAAATTAACCAGTTGCCTTTAACAGCTAAACATTCTCCTGGCCACGTGTGTAACCAAAGGAGGGTTGCACTGTTATACAGAAGTTGGCTTTTAGCTGGATCAGCTGGGGGTTCCCTTGCAATGGAAGAGGCAGAGAGGTTGTTTCCTAAAGCCTTTTCCGAAGATGCATAAATCGAGAGAAGATGGGATTAATGTGAGAATGCAAGCCCACCAGAGTAAGGAGCCTTCAGAAATGAAAGAAAGATATTTACTTACATGGAAAAGAGAAAAACAACATGTTTACTCTTTACTTGGTTCTCTAAAGAAGAAGAGAAATAAAAGAGCAACAGCAAAGGAAAAGAATGTGTTTAACTACTGCACACGCTGAGTCTGAAGGCAACGCTGGCAGCGGCGAAGGAGAGGCTATTGAACCTGTCTGCTCTGACAAGAAAATTAAAGACAACGAGCATGGCATTGAGCCTGGAGACACAGACGTTCCTTTGCACGATACCTCCTTCTCTCACTACAGCTCTTAGCTGGAAGGAAACAGCTCTATTTCTAGTTCACTGAAAATCTACATGCTAACTGGGATGGGAGCGGGGAGGGGGGAGAGGGGGAGGTATACAGGCTGCCAGAAGGATAAAAGGGAGTCATTTGTTAAGCCTTGGAAACTTGATCTTTTTATAACAGACCAAAAGGGTCCGAAGGGATACTGACCTGACCTGGAGAGAGAAGACTCTAGGGGCTCTCCCTAGCAATTTCCTGTGCTCCATTACTGACTCAGTCCATCTGGTATCAAACCCAATAATTTTCATTTTAATAAGTTCTCAGATGATGTTGCTACTGCGGTGGGAGCTATTCTTTGAGAACCACTCTCTAGAGTGAAGTTTCAGACAAAGCAAACCAAACGAGGGTTATGTTCACTGTTGTCCACATGGGCCCATGTCTGCATAAGCAGAATGGGATGCACTAATTGTGATTTTTTTTAATGTTACATTAAAATATTATTTCTCTTGCCCTGGCTGGAGTGGCTCAGTTGGTTGGGCATCATCCTATGCACCAGAAGGTTGCAGATTCAATTCCCAGTAAGGGCACCTGCCTGGGGTTTTTGACTCAATCCCTAGTAGGGGGCATGCAGGAGGCAGCCAATTGATGTATTTCTCTCCTCAATGTTTCTCTCTCTCTCTCTCTCTCTCTCTCTCTCTCTCTCTCTCTCTCTCTCTCTCTTTCTCTCTCTCTCTCTCTCAGTCTCGCTCTCACTCTCGCTCTTGCTCTCTTCTCCTCCCTCTCCCTTCCTCTCTTTCTAAAAGTCAATGAAGAAAATCTTTAAAAATTATTTCTCTGGTTACTGAGGTTTTGGTGTCTCCCTGCTTAAATTTTGCACCCAAGGTGAGCACCTGACTCTCCTTACCCTAGTCCTGGCCCAGCTCTAAGATTGCCATATGGGTCCCCATTTTCTCCCTTTTGAGGCACAGAGAGATGTGGAGTGACTTGTCCAAGATCACAGAGTAAGTGCAGAGACTCCAGCCAGGACTTTTGGAGTCCCAAAGTCAGCATCCTCTGTCTGCTTTCCCACTGCTCATGTGACTCCTTTGGGCAGGTCAGCAGAGGCTGCCCCTTCCCCTCAATCCTGGCCATCCCCCATGCATACAAGGAACTGCTGTGACCCCCTGTTAGTCAACTCCCCTAGTCTACACCAATGAGCCTTTTTGTGTGTGTGTCTTATAGGTGTCCAGCTGGGAACTGACAATTCACCTATTGAATAATAAGAAACAACTCTGAACCAAGAAAAAGTAATTGCTAATATTTGTTTAACATTTACCACTCTACCTACAGCATCTCATTTCATCTTTATATCAAATGGGGGTGAAGGGAAGATACTGCTGGTCTTTCAGTTTCACAAATGAGAAACACATGTGACTTGCCTCCTGAGGAGAAAGGAAGCTCAGGGATTCAGCAGCTGCCCGCTGCAACTGCATTGATTGCAAATACCACACAAGGACACCTCCAATTTCTTCTTTCAGCCAAAGACTGATTGCACACCTACTATGTGTGGGCACCCGATAAGATTTAAAGATTCTTAGGCCTCAGTTCCAGCTTTCCAGGATTTTACTATTGACCTCTTCAGGCACACTGAGAGGGCTGCTCCTTCATGGATAATGCCCAGGTCATTTTTCAAAGAAAGAAAGAAAAGAAAGAAAGGAAGGAAGGAAGGAAGGAAGGAAGGAGGGAGGGAGGGAGGGAGGGAGGGAGGGAGGGAGGGAAGGAAGGAAGGAAGGAAGGAAGGAAGGAAGGAAGGAAGGAAGGAAGGAAGGAAGGAAGGAAGAAAGAAAGAAAGAAAGAAAGAAAGAAAGAAAGAAAGAAAGAAAGAAAGAAAGAAAAGAAAAGAAAAAGTGTAATGACACATTTTAGCAAGTAAGAAGATGCCAGAAGGTAATTGCTTTGCAAATTACTGTAAGTTATAAATGGATCAATGATTTTCTCCCAAGTTAGAATCAACTGTAATTAGCAATATGCAAATTGAGCCCTGTGTGGGCCACAATGAAGTGGGAGGCATCCTAAGCATGATTTACAATCTTTTGGAGGAAGCCCTGGTGGATGCTCACCAAACAGGGTTTGCAGGCTGTGAACTGAAGGAAGGTGGGGAGGAGAGGAGAAGAGAGGAGAGGGGAGTCCTGATAAAGTTGGAGGGTGCTCCTAGGAGCTCTCCTACCCCTGCCTGAGTGGGGATAGCAAAGGAAGACCTGGATGGCATATTATTTCCCTTCCACACCAGACAGCGGGGTTGGGAGAAGGGTGGGGACACTGTCAGGATTTAATTTCTAAATGAGACTGCTATGCTTGTCACCTGAAGGAAGAAGTTGGCCTGGGTGAGAGGAATGAGCGCTGGACTAGGAGTCCAGAAGTGTGGTACTAGCCCCAGCTCTGCCCTGTTAGCCTTGAGGCCTTGAGTCAGGCACCTCACCTCCTAGGTATTCAATTCTGAATTTGTATAAGGAGTGGATTGGACACAGTGCTCCTTAGGGTTCCCTCCATTCATTTATTCATTCACTACAAGCTCTTCCTCTTCCTACTGTGTGCCGCCGGGCACTGTGCTAAGCACTAGAGACAGAAACCTAAATAAAACATGTTCCCACCATTAGGAACTCTCAGAGCAAAGGTTGCATGCCCGGTCATCTTAAGGATGTACAATAAGCACCCCCATACACATGTAAACAGGTTCCTCCCAAGAGAATTGGAAAAGCTTCTGAGAGGAGGTGACATTCTTTGAGGTGTTGGACCTCAAAGAATGACTCTGTACTTCATTTCCAAGCAATTCACTTGTCACTCCATCTGGGGCCACTAAAGGTTTAAGGCAGTGCTTTGAGTTTTATGAACATGTGAATCGTCGAGGAGCATCTTAAAATGTCCACTTCTGGGGCCCATATCACAAAGATACAGAGCAATCCGTCTGAGACTGATACTGAGAACCTGCCTTTTCACAAGCTCACCAGTGATTCTGGAGCAGCTGGCCTGTGGACCACATTCTGAAAAAAAAACTAGTTCAGTTCTCCTTGATTCTGTCTGTATTAGCACAAAAAGAAAAAGAAAATTCCAGGGCTGTTTTCAAACACTTAACATTTGAAAATAATTCTCCACATTTCCACGTAGGGGATCTCCTCCCCAAGGAGCAAACCAACAGCTGCTGCCACTTCACTGGTGCCACCAAGAGGCTACAAGAGGTTTTTTTGTTTTGTTTTGTTTTGTTTTGTTTTTTTCAGAAATGAAGACCATCCCCCAACTCCCATCCATGCCCTGTGAAGGGCCAATGGCTCAGTTCGGTCTGTTCTTCAAAAGCACCCAGGAAGCAGTCCAGAAAGATGTCCCCAGTCTGTTCCTTCAACCTCTGACCAGACCACCTAACATCCTCACCCCCACCTCATCAGTCCACCCATCCTCTAAGATAGCCCTGTAAATGATGTCCTGATCCATCATGGTTCTGATCCATCATGCCTCCAGTACGTATGCCCTACTCGGTCTCATCCCATTGAATCTGGGCTGGGCTGATGCCTTGTTTTAACCACAGAATGTGGCCCAGGCAGCGCTGAGCCCTAAGAAGTCGCTGCAGCTTCTACTTTTGTGTTACGGACACTGGATCCCCCTCCTCCTGGACAGAGCACATAGAGAAGCCCCATGGAGAGGCAGAGGCCCTGAGACAACAAGAAAAAAGAGAGGGAAGGAGGGAAGGAGAGAGGGAGGGAGGGAGGAAGGGAGGGAGGGAGAGAGAGAGAGAGAGGCCCTTCTGACCTAGTTGATCCCAGACATCTCCAACCTGCCAGCCAAATGTAGCCACACAGGCAACCATCAGCAAGATTAGCAAAAGACCCACCCTGCTGAGTTAAGTCCTAAGTGTAGAATTGTGAACAATTTAAACAGGTGTTGTTTTAAAACACTGAGTTTACAAATGGCTGGCCATACTATGCAGTATAGATACCTGATACCATATCACTCCGTTTCCCTTTGTAGCACCTGTCACAAATCAACACAAGCATTACCAGGAGGTAAGCTCCGGGAGAGCAGGGGCCGTTTGCTCACTGCAGGATCCCCACCCAGAGCCTTGCCAGGCACCGGCAATATCCCAAATGTTGGTTGAATGAATTCACCACCATTCGTCTAACCTCCAGGCTGGAGCAGAAGAATGTAAGACACTAGTCTAGTGCCCGGCAGCCTCTCTGCCAGAGCCAGAGTCAAAAAAAAAAAAAAATCACGTTGATTTTCCATGAGCAAACTTCACACTAATCAAAGCAAACGTTCAAGGATAGAGAGGAACAGCTATTGGGGGATTTTATGCTTGTTCCGAGATGCCATAAACAGCTGGCTTACAAGCAACAAGCACTGCGGTTCCCGGGGGTCATGGACGCAGCAGCCGAGACCAAATAGCAGTAAAGCCAATCTGTGCACAGTCCCAGAGCCCACAGCCAGCCTTCTGTGCTCCTGCTCCCCTCCTCCCTGCCACCCGGAGTGATGGCACTTCCCAAACAGATTCTCAGCCGCCCCTCCTGCAGAGCACAGCCAGCTGCTGATGTCCCAGGACCCAACCATCCCCTCTGGGGTAGGCAAGCTGGCTACCTATGAGACAAAGGGGAACAGTGTGGAAAGATGCTTCTTGGCTGCTCTTTTTGCACAAATGGTCCCCGGACACCAAGCGTTTTACTCCCGTTTGCATGCTCTTCTGGCCACTTTGTCTTTCTCCACCATCTGTGTTTAAAAAGGCCAGCTGGACCCCTCTCTCCTTAGCAAATGGCTTCAAGGAACTCATGGAAGTGTGCAAGAGTGCTATCCGCCAGGATCCCAGTGCCCCTACACAAGTTGGCACTGGGATTTTTGAGACCTAGTCAACCCCCTTATCTTTTTTTTCTTTTAAAATATGATTTTATTGATTTAGAGAAGAAAGAGGGAGAAATAGAAATATCAATGATGAGAGAGAATCGTTGATCAGCTGCCTCCTGCATGCCCCACACTGAAGATCCAGCCTACAAGCAGGACATGTACCCTGGCCGGGAATTGAACTGTGACCTCTTGGTTCATTGGTCAGCACTCAAATATTGAGCCACACCGACTGGGCAACCAACCCTCTTATCTTTAACCTCTCCAGGTTTCCTTATTTTCTCTTTATCGGGGATTCTCTCAGCACTTTGGTGAGAATTAAATTAGGAAAAGTCTTTAAAGCAGTGGTTCTCACATGTATGTTGCTGTGCATAAGAATCATTCAGAGGCCTTGCTCAAACACGGATTACTGAGTCTTGCCCCAAAGTGTTAGTAGGTTGGGCACTGAGGCCCAAGAATTTACATCTCTTACAAGCTCCTCATTGACACTGATGCCGCTGGTCCAGGGACCACACTTTGAGAACCACTGACTTCACATAGCCAAAATGTAAATATGAACATCTAAATTCACACACGCACACACCAAGAGCCAGGATTTTTCTGCAACTGTCCCAGTTTCTAGTCAATAGAAATACATAAATCATCTTAAACTGCCCTCACTGCACAGCCCTCACTCAAGAGGCTGTTGAGAAAACAACTGAGCAGAGGAAGGCTGTAAAGGAGGCAGAGAGGAAGGCTAAAGGCTCAGAATCTGGTGGTCCTCACTGGTCCAGAAAGAAACCAGGGAGTGTCTGGGAAGAAGAGAAAGGCATCATGCATCTTCTAAATCCATTAGCCAGGGAGCATTCAGTACTTCATTACTCACCAGTCAAGGAAGACTTTCAGGTGGAGGCGGACTTTTAGGGCTGTGGGAATTTTGGTGTACTAGCATCAAGGGAACACACTCCTCAAGCTCTAAGATCCATAGACGTGCCATAACAGCATCACAGAAACTCAGGCCCACAGACGTCACTCCAGACCTGTGGAATGAGAATCTATCAAGGGAGGTTTAGGATTTCGTGTCCCATTAAGGATGCAAGGAGCTGGGAGAAAAAGAAATGAGCAGTTAATGTTTCATGGGTACAGAGTTTCAGTGTGGGAAAATTAAAAAGTTCTGGAAGTGGCCCAGCTGTTGAGTGTCAGTCGACCCAGAAACCAAAGGTCAGAGGTTTTTGCCAGGTTGCGGGCTTGATCTCCAGTAGGGGGCGTGCAGGAGGCAGACAATCGATGATGTTTCTCTATTATCAATGTTTCCATCTCTCTATCCCTCTCCCTTCCTCTCTTTCTAAAAATCAACTTTAAAATATATTAAAAAATAAAAAGTTCTGGAGGTGGATGGTGCTGATGGTGTAGAACAATGGGAATGTACTTAATACCACAGAACTATACACTTAAAATGGTAACTATTCTGTGATGTATATTTATCACAATAAAAAAAAAAAAAGCCCCATCCAGGAGATAGAAATATACCAATGAGATAAGTTGTACCTCATTAATTACAAATTCTTTTGATAAAGTTGTCATAATGTATTGGACGGAGTACAGAAAGACACAAGAAATAATGCTTGGCGGGATCCCTGCCCAGTTGAATGGATGGTCTGATTCTAATACCAAATGCTTCTGAATGAAGCAAAAGCATCTTCAGGATGAATGGGAGGCAATGTTTCTGGTGAAAATCCAGCTCCCTTTGCTCCTCTTCCGGGATCTGCAGGCAACATTCTGATGGAGGTCTTGTCAAGCACTGCTCTCCACCCCCACCCAACCCATCTCCCAGGAAGCCATGTGCCCTGCAGGTGCATATGGCTGGAGAAGCCTTCTATTGTAAATTTCCACCTTTGCGCTCTGCTACATGCCTCATCCCCCTGGGAAAAGCCATCCATTCCCCGAAACCTCAATGCCTGGCCAACGGAAAAAGCTGAAGTTCTAAACCTGCAAAGCCCAGAAAGCAAATGACCCCCCTAGAGGATCACAAATTCTAGGAGAGTGAACTGTCAACCCCATCCACTATCTTTCTCCCAACACATACCTGTGTATAATGAAAGTATACATCAAATCTGGGAAATGCTCTTATTTTACCCAGAAATGAAAGAAGCATCATCTGCTAATGCTTTCCAAGCTCCTCACAGGGATCTATCACATCCCACTTTAATTTCCCCTCCTCAGCAAAACCGTGGCTGAATTCTCCAATCTCATTCCCACCCTCTCTTCTAAATGCCTCCGGAACCTGAACCACATGTTGGGCATTTAATTATGCAAAGCCTGGCATACATAGCTCGAGAGGGTGCAAAGGGTCTGGGTTTCGTAGCCAGAGATTTAGCTTCGAGGCTAGCTCTGCCATTCCCTGGCTGTATCGCTTTGACTTGGAGCCTCAGAATCTACATCTATGCTTAGAATTTAAGAAATTCAGTGAAGGTAGAGAGAAAAAGCCAGTTAGACAATGCCTGCAAGAGTGCCCAGCACTGTGCAGGCACCAGACAGCTACTGCCTGAGCTTTTAGAGAGTGAGGAATGCTAGTCTTTTTCCCTTTCTCCCAGAGCCACGGCTGCGTATCAGTCTGGTGAATAGCTGTGAATGCCCAGAGATCCCAAGGTGTGGCTCAAACCTCATCTATTCTTTTAAAGCTCCCTCAATCCACTTCCCTATAGCAAACAGCACGGCACTGAGTTCTACAGATGTTCAAGGAGGACTTAATAAATAGATTGAGATACGCAGAGTTGTGTAATCAATATAATTGACAAGAAGAGATTATCCCTTGAAGGCATCATCATGATTGGGCTCCATTATCATAGCGAAGGAAAACCCCACAGAATATCAGATAACTGCAGAGGAGCATTACCTGGGCTGCCAAACACGTGGTCCTAAGGCCAAGGATCCCCACCATGTTTTTGTTAATTATTCACATTGGACATTAGCGTCTCTTCATGAACTGAGGCTCCTTATTAGGGAAATAAGCACCTTCTCCGAGACACACTTTGTTTGCTGCAGCGGTAAAACATAAAGGGTCACAGAAGATCTTGGGGAGGAAGAGCTGAAAAACCCTCTGCATATAAATAGATAGTTGGATGGTTGCTAAACTTGACCCTGGAGTCGTATAATTAGAGAACAGAGTGGGGGAAACCTCATTAACTACAAAAATCATTAGCCGAGAAAGACAGAAGAGGGAGGGCTGGGGTAGAGGTATTGAGCTTCCCAGGGAAGGCAGCTCTGAATGAGGCCAGGACTGCAGCTGGAGCCAACTCGGTGGGTCAGAACGGGAGTTCGAGAGACGAGAAGAGCTGGTCAGCCCCCGCACTCACCTGGGCTTTCCATAGAACACAAGAGGTTGGAAATGCCTATGGCATGGAATTGGCCGTGACCTGCCTCCCAATGCCTATGCCCTGAGTAGCGTGGTAGCACCCCTGCCAGCACAGAGGTCTACAGAGGTGGCCATGACTCACTTACACCCCATGCATGGCCATGAGGGGTCCCCTGTGACCTGGAGACTAAGCCCAACTAGCTAGCCCTATCTGATGCCGTTCCCCAGTTCCCTCATGGACTCTCCAAGCCCAGATCCTGCCTTTGACCCAAATAGAGTGAACTCTGACATCTGCCCCACGACTCCATGAGCATAACACACCTCGCATCCCTTCAGCCCAAGAAGCGAAACACACCTGCTTACATAGGAGCTCATATGTGCCTATATGACAAACACCCACCAGAGAGCCCAGCATTGACAAGACAGGGTCAAGGGCTCAGCCCTGCTTCTCCTCAGCAGATGCCAAGTGAAAAACATGCTAGCTTGGCAGTGCCCTGAGGCTTCAGCCATCGGGCAAGGAAGGCTAATTAATCAGTCTTACATCCAAGGGGGAAATGCTGACAAACCCAAGAAGCAGCAAGTGCCTGGGCCCCAGTGGCACTGGAACCACAGGAACGCGGAGGGCAGCAGGTGGGGGCAGCGGAAGGGCAAACAGGTGTTCTCCAAAGAGCCCTTTCCCTGCCGACCTCTCCGGCCTTTATTCCAGAGGTTATTTTTGAACAACATTAATGAGGCCTTACCCAGTGCCAGGCACTGTGTTCACGCTTTCTCAGATGCTCATACCTTAGAAACAGGAGAGGGGTGGATAGTAATGGAGAGCAGGTACCCAAAGTCCCAGGCTTTGCAGGGTGTGCACACTACACCGTCATCCTGGAATGTCAGTTCTCTGTCCAGAGGTGTGGGGGCAGAGACATCACCGGATATCAAAACAACCCTGTGTATATTATGAGATATAATGCACTCTCTGCAAAATGTTTAAAATAGAGCTGAAAGCTCTTGGATTAGGGCTACACACACACACACACACACACACACACACACACCCCACAGCACCTGGTCAGTATCATCTGGAATTGGGATGCATCAGTGGAAAAGCAGAATATAGTATACTAGAGGCCCGGTGCACAAAAATCATGCACTTGGGGGCATTCCTCAGCCTGGCCTGCACCCTCTCTCAGTCAGGGAGCCCTTGGGGAATGGGGAGCAGGCCTAAGCCATCAGTCGGACATCCTTAGTGCTGCCAGTGCACTCGCCAGCCATGAGCCCAGCTTCTGGATGAGTGATGCTCCCCCTGTGGGAGCACTGACCATCAGGGGGCAGTTCCTGTATTAAGCATCTACCCCCTGGTAGTCAGTGCATGTCATAGCAACTGGTTGTTCCACTGTTCGGTTGATTTGCATATTAGCCTTTTATTACATAGATTTTATATATTCTAATAGCAACTGTAAGGGTTAAATTTCAGATCTCTTTCTTGGGTGAAAATAATAATAGTGACTTAATGACTAGCTCGAGCTCACCAGCTCATGACTGAGCTAGAGGTGTAAACTGTGTCTGATCTGCCTCCTGTTCAAGAAGACAGCTGGGAGGACCCAAATCCCTATTCAGACTAGAAGAGCATTGAAGCCCCTCAGTATTCCCCCTCAGGTTTCCCAGTGAGCTCTGAGGGTACCCTGACAGGCAGAAAGAGACAGCTGTGTAGAAAAAGACACTGGACAGGCCCAGAGAGCAACAGGTCACCCCTACTGTCCACCCAGCCACCACAGAACATAAGAAAATCCTGAAACAAACCAAAATTGTCCCTTCCCCTAGCGAGGTGTGACGGACACTGGGTTATACAGAGGGGGGAAAAAAATCTCTTTTCATCTCATATAATGTACCTTTCTTTTGATGTGTCGTGACTCAGGACATCACAGAAGCAGACCAGTTGTGAAAAACTGATTTCAATTTCATTAATGTGTTCGCATACTTTCAGGATCTTGGTGGAAACATTCAATTATAGCCATGTCCAAGTATTTCTGAAGGTTAAAATTCATAAAGCTTGAGTGAGCTTTATTTCATTGGCATATCTTTATTTCATTTCTTTCCTTGCACATCTTCCAAACAGAAAGAAATACTATAGGCAGGTCTGGGAAAGCAGAACATATATTTTATATACACTTATACCAACTATAGGGGTTATTTCAGGGTCTCTTTAACAAATGAAAAGCTGCCCTGTGTTGGGGCAGGAACCAGGGTCCACACTGCTTTCTGGGGGGCCCCGGAGCTTTCCTGCCCAGAGAGCCCTGTCCAGAAGGCACAGACAACTCTACGGCGGTTATAGTCTAGCAAAGGAATAGACTATGGACTTCACCCATTCACAGATAGCTACCCTACACCGACTAGTCCGCAGAGGTCAGAGTCTAGCAGAGGAACAGCCTATGGAATTCACTCATTCAATACATAGCTACCATGCCAGGCGACTGACCCAGGTACCAAGGATACAACAGTGAGCATAAAAGTCAAACGTCTTCCCTCAAGGAGTGATGCAAATTCAGACTCTTCAGCGGATTGTTGATCTATCTCTAGTACAAAGCAGGAGCCCCGCGATGCTAGTTTTCTTAACTCACTAAATTATCTCACCTCCCCGGGCCTTAGTTTCCTCATCTGTACATGAAGGTGGTTTAACAGCCATTAGAAGAGGCTGTAACAATTAACCAGTTTAAAATAGATTACATAGGAAGCACAGTCCAGGAGTGAGATAATGACATGGGCTTGAGGGTCAGAGACCCGAGTTTGAGGATGTGACACTTAGGACAATGCCTGGGACATATCAGCACTGCATAAGGATTCGTTTTTCTAATGTATAATGAATGGTATTGCATACGTGTTCAATATATGTATGTCAGGTACCATACCTGCCTCCTCCTCTTTCTGTCCCCAGGGGGCTGGGAACGCACTGAGTGTTAGTGAATATGTAGGTCCGATCTCTGGCTTCACTGCAAACCAAAGAAATGATGGATTTTGAACTTCCTCTGGGTTTGCAGCAGTTGTCCCTGAGAAGAGCCGAATGTTACCCAGACACGAGGCCAAGCAGAGGAGTTTGGTTAGCATTTGGTTGTTTCTCAGCCTCAGTAATCCGGATCATGGCCTTATTGCCCTCTGGAACTAGCTCTCCTTACAAAATAAAAATAAACAAGTGAAGCAGGAGGAGGGGACGGATGCAGCAAACTGTGTCCTTGGGTTAAAAAAAAAAATTTCTGATCTGTGCTTTATTCCCAAATAGACAGGGGCTGGCTCCGCCAGGGGTAGTGGTAAGTAAAAAGCCAGTCCTGAGAGCACAGCTGGAGGTGGGAGCGGGGAGCACGCTCACAACCCTGCTATCTGCCCTCCCTCTGACCCCCACACTGGCCTTCAGTGCGGAGGGGGCCCATTCTCACAAAGCAGCACAAAGAAGCCGGTTGGGGATCTGTGGGAACAGATGTCTGACTTCCTCCCTGGCTCCCTAATGCTGCTTTCAGCTTAATTAACCAGCTGGGCCACTTTCACACCTGGATGGGATCCGCAGAGCTGAGCAAACACCCACTGCGCCCCTCAATGGACGGCCCACACGTCAGCCCTCCAGGCTTTGTCTGAGCCACAAGAGCCTGCACCCACACAAGGCTGCTCCTAGGAGCCTGGGCTGTAGCCTGCACCCTTGACCCACCACAGGGGCAGGCTCTTAAGAAAGACCCTTGTTGCCCAGCTTCCATCTAGGCCCCCACTCCGTGGTCCTTGTGAGGGAAGAGCAGGATCTCAGAGACCAGACACCCCCTACAGCTCAAGTGTGTGTGGTCCCTTACTCCTGACAGGAAGGCTTAAAGTGAGGGGTGTTACTTTGTTACCTCTGAGGGAACTGAGGTGCAGAGGGACTCGATAATACGCCTAAAGTCACTCAGCTACTGAGTAGTTTAATGACATTAAAATCCAGGCATTAGCCCAGCCGGTGTGGCTCAGTGGTTGAGTGTCAACATATGAACTAGGAGGTCACAGGCCTCAATACCCAGTGGGGGGCTTGCAGAAGGCAGCAGATCGATAATTCTCTCTCATCATTGAGGTTTCTACCTATTTCTCCCTCTCCCTTCCTCTCTCTAAAATCAATAAAAACATTTTTAATGCATTAAAATGGTATTAGAATCTGTGTTCTTCCCCATGACACCAGATGCCTTATGAATGATCTCACCAGGGAGCAGAAATGAGTGACTATGTTTTAGGTTTGAAGACAAAAATATGGATGCTGATCACCCATCAATCCAGGAAGCCAGTGCAGCTCCCAGCTGCCCTAGAGAGAGCAACGGAGGAAAGGAACATGGTTTCTGCCTGGCAAGGTTTACTGTTTAATAATAATGGCTGACATTGGTCAAGCACTTACCCAGCCCCCAACTCTATGTTTTTATTTTCATTTTACAGATGATGAAAACTGACACCTGGAGAGGAACATGCTTGAGGTCACATAGAAAATGCAAAAAGGGGGATTTGAGTGCACCTATCTATCTCCTGAGGAGATGAGCTGTTGACCCCTTTGCCAGGTGAAAAGGCATAGGGGGCAATCAAGAGTGGGACATCCTCTCTCTCCTCACCCCTTCTCGGAGCTACAGAAACTCCTGGGCCCGAAGAGCTAGACTTGGCCCTTGCCCCTATTGGGCCCACCTTTGGGCTCTCTTGGCTAATTCTGGAAATAAAGCAGAATCATGGGCTTTAGCCCTTTCCTCCTGCCCATGCAGCCCTCTCGACCAAGAACCAAGGTTTCCCACAGCATGTATTTGAGTGGGAATCCTTTTTCTCCAAGTTCCTCTGAGGAGAGTGGGCAGATGCCCCCAAGAAACCTGATCCTCTTGGCCTGGACCTGCCCCTGAGCCTGCTGTGCAACCCTGCCCAGCCTGCTCAACCCCCACACCCACCTTCCCATTTCCCCAGGGTGGTGAAAAGGACAGCCTGACCGCCTCAGGGGGATGCTCTCTGCAACTTCAAATTTTTGTTCAAACGGTTACTTTGACTTTTTGAGAAGGCTCTCCTGAAGCTCTGTATTTGGATCTTTTTTAAAATATAAATTTCCTATTTTCAATTTCGTTGATTTCTGCTTTAATTCTTATTCTTCTGCTTACTTTGGATTTATTTTCTTCTTTTTGCTAGTTCCTTAAGGTGAAAACTTAGATGATTGATTTCAGATCTTTCTTCTCTTCTAATACATGCATGTATGGCTACAACTTTCCCTCTAAGTACTGCTCTCACTGCATCGCACAAATTTCAAAAAGTTGTGCTTTCATTTTCATTTAGTTCAAAATATTTTTTAGCTTAAGATTTCTTCTTTGACCCATGTGTTCAGAAGTGTCATTTAATCTCTGTGCACTTTAGGATTTTCCAGTTATCTTTCTGTTATTGATTTCTAGTTTAATGCCACTGTGGTCCGACAATAGACATTGTATAGTTTCATTCTTTTACATTTGTTTTATGGCACCAAATATGGTCTGTCTTGGTGAATGTTCTATGTGAACTTGAAGAGAATATGTATTCTGCTGTTGTTGGATTGAAGATATCTATAGATTTTAATTGTATCTAGTTGGTTGTTATTGAATTCAACTAGGTCCTTACTGATTTCTGCTGGCTGGGTCTTTCCATTTCTGATTGAGGGGTATTGAAGTCTCCAACCATGATAGTGGATTCATCTATTTCTCTTTGTGATTCTAAAAGTTTTGCCTCATGTAGTTTTATGCTCTATTATTAAGCTATAGAGCAATTGTTAAGGATTGTTATGTCTTCTTGGGGAATTGGCTTCTTTATCACTGTGTAATACCTTTCTTTATCCCTAATACGTTTCCTTAGTGTGAAATCTGCTCTGCCTGAGATTGGTATAACTATGCCTGCTTTCTATTGAATAGTGTTAGCATGGTATATTTTCGTCCACCCATTTAGTTTTCATCTATCTGTGTCTTTATATTGAAAGTGGGTTTCTTATAGAGACCATAGATTTTGGTCTCTGGAGTATTTTTGCTTGTTGGTTGGAGCAAATGAGCAAAATGTTTTTTATCCTCATCTGAGGATATTTTTCCTTTTTTTTTTTTTTTAGAGTGGAAGGGGGTTTCTGTAAAGTCCTTAGAATGGGGCCACAAGAAGAAGCTGGGACAGTTTTTCCCTGCAGACTCAGTTTCTTCCCCAACAGGAAAAGAGCACTGGGTTGGGAGTCTGGCACCTGGGGTGTGGAAATTCATTCTCTCCCACATCAGCTGGCTGGACTTCAATTCCTCCTGTGACTTGGGGGTGCGGGGTGGGGGGAGGGCTCTAATTGGTTATAACTGCAGAGTCAGCAACTGTCTGGTTCAGTTGGGAATAGAGCTGCATGATGAACCCTCCCTCCCCCCAGGGGCCCCGATCATTGTTCAGAGTTAGTCATGCCCTGGATTTCCTATTAGAGGTAGGCTGAGCTAAAAACTCCCAGCCACTGGAGCCCCAGCATTAAGAGGGAGAAAGCTAGAAACCTTTGCTTCTTGCTGTGATGGTTCATTTACAATCCAAAGATGCATGGCATGTGGGTGTCAGAGAAAGTGGAGTTCCTGAATGGGGCCAGGAAAGCAGTAAAACTTAAGTAGAGAAAAAAACATTAAGAGCAGGAGAGACGGGGTGGTGGGAGATAAGAGGAGACGAAGAAAGAGGCTCCTGGTTAAAGAGCTGCATAACTCTAGACTGGAAAAAAAAAAAATTAAATCCAGGGGAATAAAAGCATTAAAAGGTTCATCAATTCATGTTGGGACTGATGCTGGTGCCACCCCAGCTCCTTGAGGCATTTGCAACCTTGGCTCCTCTGTCCCCACACTGTTAGGATGCTCTATCTGCTCACCCTCCCTCTCCATCTCCCTCTCTCCCCTCCGAGCTCTGGCTGCTTCCAAATGAGCCCCAGTTCTGTAAGCTGTTTTCTTAGATTGCATCTAACAGAAAGTGTTCCACTAGAATAATTTTGTTTTCATTTTACCGAGCAAGAGAAAAGACTTGAGATGCTTTTAAAAAGCAGCGAAGC
This sequence comes from Pipistrellus hanaki, assembly GCF_964339955.1. Lineage (NCBI taxonomy): Eukaryota > Metazoa > Chordata > Mammalia > Chiroptera > Vespertilionidae > Pipistrellus > Pipistrellus hanaki. Next base: position 40,896,207 of record NC_140516.1, on the reverse strand, counting down.
CCAGGCAGTTTTAATAGGCTAGCGGGTGGGGCAATAAGGGTACTTTAACACAGATTTAAAATAAACACTCCAGAGAGAAAATGACAGAGAGAGAAAGAGCGAGCTAAACCACAAAGGAATGGGTTTTGGATCTGTCCTTGCAAACTGCAATGCTTCACCTGAAATCCAAGACAGGCTCTAGGAAAATGAGTGTCCACTGGCAGAGTGTCACCAACCTCCTTCAACAGCCTTGACAGACACTCTCCCTACAGCTGGCCCTAGTCAACGGTCCCCCTGAGAAGTCCTCAGCCATGAGTGACATTTAGGGAGACCTGTGTACATGTTTTCCAGAACAGGATAAGGTCCTTGGCCTTTCAGAAAGCCACACTAGGGGTCCTGCTCACCCCGAGGCAATATGGCACAAAGTTCCCTAGTGAGGAGACACAGGGAACTCTAAACCCTGCTAAGTCATGGGTGGAGCATGGTCCTCCTTTAAACCTGAGCTCTGGAACTTGGAGTGGGTTGGAGAGGAAGGGAATAGTCCTCTCCACTGGGCATGAAAAACAACTTCTCCGTCAGCACTGTAGCACTGTCTCCTAATGGGCTTGCTGCCTGCCTGCTTGACCCCACCTAGAGTGCCTTCTCCTCACTGCAGCCATAGGCTTATGTGGGAAACTTGAATCTGATTCTACCAAGGGAGGATCTCATCTGCTGAAGACCCTGTAGTCACTCCCCATATCCTATATAATAAAAGGCTAATATGCAAATTCACCGAACAGCAGAATCATCTGTCACTATGATACACACTGACCAGCAGGGGGCAGATGCTCAGTGCAGGACACTCAGCCAAAAACTGGGGGAGTGACACTCAGCCAGAAACCAGGCTCACAGCTGTCAAGCACAGTGGCAATGGCGGGAGCCTCTCCCGCCTCTGAGGCAGCGTTAAGGATGTCCGCCTAAGCCATCAGTCAGATATCCCCCAAGGGCTCCTGGACTGTGAGAGGGTGCAAGCTGGGCTAAGAAGACCACCCGCCCCCAAGTGTATGAATTTTGAATAAGAATGAAATCCTGTTAAAAGAAGGTGATCGTAAGTTCTGCCATTCAAACTAAGATAGTTTTTACTTACCTTAAATCTGTTCTGCCCAACTCTCTTTCTGGACCAACTTTACCTTGGTCCTCAAGTCCCATCACGCTGCCTGCCCCAAATCACTCACCCCTCCTTCTTGGTCATCCACCCCGCCTGGTCTCACACACAGTCTGGGCCACCAAAGGCAGCATTGGCTTGTGTCCTGCTCTGAAACATTCTTGAATGGTTTCATGAGTAACTGTCATGTCCCCACCTAATGTAAGTTCAAGAGCAAGAGCCTCTCAGGTGGAGGGATTCTCCAAGTTCTGAGCCAACTTCTCAACCTGAGTGGTTCTCAATCTTTTTTCTTTTTTTTTCTTTTTTTTTCTTTTTTTCTGCTCCAACCCACCTGAGACACGCAGCACCTCTCATCAGGCTTTAGCTCAGTGGTTTGGAGCACAGACATTAGGGAACGGCATTGTGGCAAGAGGAAACAGGATATACCAGTACAAGGAACAGAAAAAGTAGTGGGATAACTAGATGGATGGGAACAAGGAGAGAGTATTTGGGGGGAGCTTGGTGAGGGGATCCAGAATGAGAGGTGCACAAAGGAAAGCAAATCAGGTCCTTGTACTTTATAATTTACTGCCAGAAACAGACATGCTTGCAAAAATAACTGAACAAATCAATGTGTAGTCATCAGGGAGATAAGTGATCCAAAACAGCCCTGCCAGGACCTTTAAGTGATGATGGATAGAGGTGGGTACAGTATAATTTTTTTAATCTCCTATTCAAATTTAAATAGCCACAGGTAGTCGTGGCTATTGTATGGAACAGCATAGAAAAGAATAAACTCAGTTCTGAGAGTTTATAACCAAGGAACTGGTCTCAACCAGGGGATCAGGGTAGGTATTCGTGGGGAGGTGATGCGTTAGGGTCACAATAATGAAGTGGCAGATACTGCTGACTGGCTTGTCTCAAAATCCCTAATATACAGTCGAAGGGGAAACTACTAGTAAAACCAAAATACACAAGATTTTGGCTCTAGCCTGGGCTCACTGATTTACAAGCCAGGCAACGCATTATTCAAGTCACTGATTTGCTCTGAGCCTTAGTTTCTTCATCTGTGAAATGGGAATAATTGTTCTACCTAATTCACAGAACTATTATGCAGATCAAACAAAAGGATGCACATAAAAAACATTGGAAACTATAAATACTTTATACCTGTAAGATATGATTTTAATATCTCTTCTGCTCATTACAAAAGAAATACATGCCCATTGTAGAAAATCTGGAAAACATAAAGATTGAAAGGTTAAAAAAAATTAACATTTTATCGGTCTCTTCATCTTTTTCGTTGCACCTATGTGTGCATATATGTCATTTTTTAAACAAGATCTGGGAGCATACTTGTGTGCTGTTTTGTAGACTGCTTTTTTCCCCTCAGGGATCTATCATGAAGCTTCCCCCAAGTCATTCATTTCTTACAATATGGTTTTCAATGACTGCAAAGTGTTCCATGAGATGCTGTCATTTTACCTTCAGAGCCCATTACCTCCTTCATTAGCAGGTAGAGAGTGAGTCATGGGAAATCTCCAACTGCTTCGCTATGCACGGAGCTGCCAGCACATCCCGACAGTCCTGGCTCCTGGACCCCCGGCCTCAATGTCCCCAAACAAACCAAATCCTGAATGAAGAAATCTCCTGGGGAGCCTGCTGATCCCACCCAGATCTGCGCGGTCGCTTCCCAGGCCTGGAATCAAGCCAAGCCCAGATGGCAGCTCTGCCAGATTCAGCAATAATTACACCTCCACACTCGGCACCCAGTGCTGTGCGAATTCCCCAGGGGGGTCACCACCCAGCCCCCCTCCCCATGAGTTGGGGGATAGCTTCCTTTCTTTGCCACCTTTTGCAGGTCTTTACTATTTCCCCAGTTCAGGTGGCCCCAGGGCCCTCTGAGAGGCACTCCTGCTGAATTGGTTTGCAGACTGTGCCACTTCAAACATGATTTAAGAAAAATGACCGGAGCCTCCACTCTGACTGCCTTTGGAAATGGTCTTTGTGCTCACATCATTTGCCAGCGACACTCCATCTCCACAATTACCCCGGCTATTTTATCTTTATCCGCCTGGGACACCGAAGGGAGAGCGCGGATAGATAACACCATTATTTAAGTGGCTTGTTCAGCTGAAAGACGTTTGCCCCTCAGGGCAGGAAATACCCCACTGCTGCCCTGGCCTTTCCCTGGGAGACCAGACCCTGCACTGTCTTTAGGTTTGAGCGGGAGAGAGAGAGGCTGCCAAGGAAACGTTTCATTACGATAGGGCTGCATCCTTAGGAAGGCAGGACAGGTGGCCCATGGCCTAGGAAGGTATTTTACCAATCCTGTAGGACCAGTGTGGCCTCTGCACAACTACAAGACTCTGCAGTGGACAAAGCTATGGCATGCCTGAAAGGTTAACGGGGAAAGAGCAAGGATCAGACCACTAGGATGATCCCTCACGTGGATCTTTTTTATGCACTTACTATATACATACTCGTAATATAGATACCGAGAGGAAGATGCCACCCCAAACCTCCTGCCTTCGGGGAGATAAAATAGCAAAAGATACTGAACAAAACCAGGCAGTGCATGCCAGGCTAATAACAACAGCCAGCAATGACTGAGCGCTTACTACGCTCCAGACGCTCTGCTAAGCGCCATCACACTTTCTTATTTACTGCTCGCAACCATCCTATGAGGTGTAGGGGCTGAGCCTCGCTTTTCAGGTGAGGACACTCAGCAATAGTACGACTAAACAACTGGCCAGCGTCACACAGCAGAATTTACAACCAGAGCTATCTGCCTTGTAATTGGCACAGTGCTGTTTCCAAAGGGAGCGGTTAGGAGAAGGAAAAGAGGGGTCCCAGCCCACTTTCCAATGAAGGCAATCTATTGGCCGTTTCAAGTGGTAGGACTGGACACTGATACAAGAACGCAGGGCAGGCCCTGTGGGTGGTGAGCACAGCTCTCCACCAGCCCTGGCCCTTCTGAGACACACATCCCTACATTTGATGCCTAAGATATAGTCCTTTCAGGCTTTTTTCCTTCCTTCCTTCCTTCCTTTCTTCCTTCCTTCCTTCCTTCCTTCCTTCCTTCCTTCCTTCCTTCCTTCCTTCCTTCCTTTTTTTCTATTTCTTCTCCTTTCAAAATGAGATTCCATTCTTTCCTGTCAAAGATTGGACCCGCGGGAATACCAGCCACATGGGCCAGGGAGGGGCCTGGGAGACAAGCCAGGTCATTGCTCAGAGGAGCCCAAGACAGAAGTGACCTGAGAAGTCCTGCCAATTCTAGGTAAGGACAGAGCAAGAAGAGCCTCTGACAGCCCCAGACAAGCCATGGGTCAGACCTTAGATCCAAGGTGAGAGTCAGGGCAGAGGCCGGAAACAGGAGTGAGGTCTTAGGTGTGAACCCAGAAGCAGACTCTGAGCTAAGGCTGAGTGTGATGGCTTATTAGGGAGGTGGCTCTGAGAAGAATAGGGAAATGGTGATCTGACACAAGGAGAGGACGTGAAGACAAGGTGTGTTCATAAGATTATTATTTGGGGCAACTGGAGCGGATTGCACCAGGAAATTCTGGGAGACTATATGCAATGTGGCTCATGCAACATGGCTCGGAGTTGTTCCCCCAGGGGCTAGGGAGCTGGGGTATTTGCCCTCTGATGCCTTCACATAAATAGTGAGGGCTGCTCCCAAGTGAGATAAGTCTCAGCATTGCAGCCCACCCCACATACTCACAGAGGAAGCCCACAGGCAGAGTCTCACTCAGGTGCTAACTGGGAGTGGTGGGGATATGACCCAGTCAGAGCCAGAGCAAACAGTAACCAGGCGGGAAAGAATGTAAGGACAAGGTGCAAGTCCTCAAGCTACAAAGGGAATGGAAGGACTGTGGGATCCCTGGTTCAGCCTGGCTAGTGACTGCAGGACATGGGGACAGGCAGGCCTGGGGGTTTCAAGGGTCAGGGCTAGGCTGATGGGGAAGCAGCTACAACCGGTAATTCACCCAGGCCCTCTGTCCCTTGTAATCCTGCTCCTCGATCCTTTCCCTATCCTGGGGATGAGCTGGCCAACCAACCTTGGAATCAGACCCCAGGCTATGGAAGGGTGGCCTGCAAGGTCCTTTGGTCACCTTCGAGCTTCTCTCCCTGCCCCACTCCGCTCTTCAGGGCCCCACGAAACTTGGTCCCTAGGCCCAGGGCAGGGTGATCTGATTGAGATGGTACCTGCTCTCTTTCAACCCAAACCTACCTACTGACAACCCAAGCCTCACCCCCTGACAAAGGCTCCAGAACTGTCTCTGAAAATACATGTGGCCAGAGCGAGAGAAGTCAAAGTGAGGATCTAAGGGAGGCAGCTGGAATTTCACATTTGGAAAAACCCAGACATTTAAACAGAGGTGCTACTTCAATTCTCTCACTCCCATTTTCCTTTAACTTAAGACTGAGGGAGGAATAAACCCTCTCGGCTTGGTAGACTGAATTCTTTAAAGAGCCACCTTGTCCTTTTTTTTAAATTAATTTTTTTTTTTTTTCCTTTTGCTTAGGGCAGACATCAGGGGCTCAAAATGGAGATTTGGTACCTTGGTCAGTCGGCTCAAAATGCCATAAGTTACCATGGGAATAGGGTGCTACCAATCATCTTTTCCGCTAATCCAGAAGTCAAATAAGTCCATAAAGGCTTTTTTTTTTTTTTTCCTTTCTAGAATTTCAGGCTCCCTGAGGACTAATTTCTCTGAAAGCTGCATTAAACTAATAGCACCATAAAAGGCCCATTGTGAGATATAATGGGTTTGCAGGACTTTCCTATAAAAATAATAAAAAGACTGCCAAAGGCAATTTCCAAAGGTCAATTATCTTTGTGTTGCTTGAGCTGAGTGGAGGTCAGTCCCAGGATTCCATTTGATGGGCATATTCATCAAAACGGGGCCTGCCCTACCCATCTGACCCCATCACTGTCAGAGAAGTCACAGGTTCCTCCTGATGCTGGTCACCAGGAGGGAGCTCAGGGCTCCTTTTTCCCCAGGCAGAGACCGGCCGTCTACCACAGCGAATGCTAAGGTGGAGGCTGAAGTTTCCAAGGGACAAAAGCTACACCCTAAGCACAGGAAAAGAGACATGACACTCAGTGAGCCAGGCAGGCATGTGCCTGGCCGCATGAACAGAGACTAGGCTAAACAGGGACTCTCTCCCCAAGGAGCTGGGGAAGCAGTTACGACCAGGTTATATTTAACCAAAACCAACTTCAGTTAGCTTAAGCAATAATGAAAAGTTTGCTCATAGATACAGGTAACAGATTGGTGGTTACCAGGAAGGAAAATTTCAAATAGCAGTTTTTACACAAGATGGAGGTTACTATGCTTCAAAACTATATGTATAATATTCACGTGGACTCTGCATCTATTTATCAAGGACATGAATAGCAAACTAAACATTTGCTATTTATTACATTTCTTATTATCTCTCTCCTATGATTTAAAGCAGTCCCTTACCACATCCCTATGAGTTTTTGAAGGTGGGGAATGAATAAATCTAGTAATTGGAGGAATCAGAGTTTACCCAAGTTTGCTTTGTCTCCATCCCACACCTGCTTCCAGTGCCGGTATGCACCCTTCTCAGCAACAGTGCACCTGTATGTGCACACAGCGTGCACGCCCATAGGCAAAACATCTGTGATAAGCTTGTGCAATGTTCAGGTGCCGCATTTTCTGCATTGATTGTATATTAATATGCAGGCAGTGGAAAGGAATGCAATGTGAGAAAAACTCCAACAAGAAAGAAAAATGGAAGGTAGAGTTAACTCCACGAGAGAAAAATCAGTTTAACTTCAACAGTCCTCCTTCCCAATGTACAGAAAGTAAGCAGCTGAGCAGTAGAATCTAGACAGGCTTGGCCACCTCTGGCTTAAATATTAATACAACCTCTTCAGAGGAAATTTCCTGAAGTGTCAGGTGGGCATAATTATAAAATGAACACTAAACATCAGCAGGAAATAAACTCTGTGGTTATAAATCCCCCAAGGAAAGAGTAAAAAATAAATAAATAAATAAATAAATAATCTCTAGCTAGATAACAGCACAACACACCAATATTCCGGAAAGACAAACATGAGTATAAGTTGCTGCCTGCTTGAAGAAGAAGAAGAAGGAGGAGGAGGAGGAGGAGGAGGAAGAAGAAGAGGAGGAGGAGGAGGAGGAGGAGGAGGGGGAGGGGGGAGGGGGAGGGGGAGGGGGAGGGGGAGGGGGAGGGGGGAGGGGGGAGGGGGAGGAGCAAATTCACTCCGCTAGTTGGCTGAGTCCTGCCTATTACGGCCTGAAAAGTTACATGGCCCCAGAGCCTGTTCTCATATCCTATTCTCTGAAAGAGGTGCCGGCCAAACTGGGTTTATTTCTTCTAACGCTGGGACTGTGGGAAGTACAAATCTTTTCTTTAGAGGTTCATAGAAAACAAGACTGGCTTATGGTGAGTTTGGCTTTCCTGTTGTGTTCCTTACAATAACAAGAGGCTTTGGAAACACACTTGGGTTTATGAAGTATAAATCCCGCTAAAACCTGTAGGAGTTAAGAGGACGTGAGGGTTCTTTAGAGAAGAAAGCAGAACCTCTGGCGGGTTGCACTCAGCAATGTTCTTTCTTGTTGGAGATATTAACAAATCTCCAGGTCTTTGAGAAGGGGAGCTAAGACAAGGAAACTCATTTCAAATCATATCTCAGGTGGGCGTCTGAGCCAAAATACGATGAAAGTCATTAATTTCTTTTTCTGCTAAGCCACCAAGCACAAGTGGAATAGTTCTCTCCTTTCCTTATTTTGATCTGAAATCTGTTCAGAACAAGAGCCAAGATTCCTGTTCTAAATTTTCAGAGAATGGCACAAAATTGTTCTTTTTCTTTCTCCTTAACCAAAACAACTAGGTGTGAACAAAACTGTCGCTTAACGTGGTAATTAGTACAGGAAAATGTAATTAACTGCCACAAGCCTTCCTTTCTCATCTCAAACATCGCTAATGCCAAAGAGATCAATGTCTATATCACAGGTAGGATAATAAGCCCACCAAGTGGATAGGATGCTTTACCTGCCTTGATTTGGTAACAGGATGTCCCAGGTTAACTGTCCAATGATTTTTCCAAGGCCTCTTCATAGATGAATAGAGTCCACAGAGGCAAAATGCTTTCAGAGGTAAAATCTTCACATCTGCAAACATAAACAGCCTTGTAACAGACCACTTAACTTTCTGTAACAACATAAATAGGGGTGACACAAGTAAGGCAGCCAAACACTGACCTTGGATTTTAGGGCAAAGCTGGAATAATCCCCCATGGTCACACACTAGACAGGCAACACTCAAGTATTTAACCGCCTACACCAAAAACCACACTGCCATCCATCAACACGGGGCCCTATAACAAACAAGATTAAAATACCATTTTTAGCAGCCTGTGTTTAGATGTGGTTGCACAAATTTATACTACACCTGGCTCTCCATTTATTACAAGAAAACAAAGGCTGTTCGATCAGAAAATAAAGCCCAGGCATGCTGTTTGCTTCGTGTAAGCATGCTGCTCCTTTAACTGGATCATTTCATCACCACAACCAGCCCTTTCTCTCTGCATCTAAAACAGAACACAAGCTTCCGGTTACCTTCTTCCATGGCCCACCTTCCTCCTTATATCTGTCTATTCACACCCTCCCCTGTAGCTTATATACACAAGTCAATTCACTCTAGTCTTTGCTTCCTATTTTTTTTAATTGGGAACTTTAATGTGATCCTCCCTGTATAATGAGTTATAAAGTGTAATTACTTCTTTCTAAGTAGAATCACCATTCCATCAAGTTTATTCATTTCTTCAGAAAAAAATAGGGTTGCATAATATTTGAGTTGAGAGTGTTTTTTCCAATGTTGTCAATTCTGGGCTCTCTCTCTAGGACACGAATCCTGTCTTGAAAAGCCTCATTCGTGATCTTCTCTCTCTGCTTAAACACTTCAGGTAGAACGAAGGTCATCATGTTTGAGGCAACCTTTTGCATTGACAGGCTGCCAACAGCTGTACTTACATTTGCTGGAGACTGTCTCCTACAAATTGAGTTATTGATACGGGTTCCACTCTCAGGGGCTTGTGGACGAAAAAGGGGCCACATGCTCACCTGACTAACTCAGAAAAGGCCTGTGTGACAGCTGTGCAAACTCAAGAGACCTGATGTAACCACAAAGGATGGTATACAATTAAAAACTCTTAGTTAAAAAGCAATTTATAGTGGGTAGTCATGTCCTAGGCCAGTATCTTCCCTGACAAAGTCAATCTTTACCTTAAATGAGCCTATTGTCTTTTTGTATCTAAGATAACATGAAATGTTAGGGTATCTTGCAACTTCCCTTTTTCCAGGCCCCTCGGGGCAACCAAATGCGCCTGGGCACCACAAATTCCTTCACTGTTATTGTTATCATGTTAATTGTTGACTGAGCATTATTCGAATATGTTGACATTCTGTTTCCCGGCAATTGTCCACAGTTTGGCTCAAATAAACTCACAAAACTTCTTTACTGATTTGAGTGTTGTTGTTTTACATTAGAGGCTCATCAAGAATACCTCAACTGCCCTTCTAACTAAATGGTCCCTCAATCAACTAGAGACAGCAATTTCACCAGACACTACAAAAGTCAAACCAGGAAGGCTCTTGGAACAGGGGGAATCACAGTGTGGCTCATCCGAGGAGACTGGCAGACCTGGCACCACATGACTATTGTCATAGATGAATATCCAGTGCTGCCAGATCTTTCAGTTTCCAAGAGGCACATGAAATCTGAATTTGTCCCAGTTTTTGAAGGTTGACAACCAAGCCAGAAGATAATTTTAAACACCATGTAGCCCAAATGAAACTCATTTGGAAGCCAGATCCAAACCACAGAACTTACTAAGTTGGATCTACTTCTCTACAATCTTTTCTCCTTGGCACTAGAGGCATGTGGTTTAGCTGACAATGACATATGTTGTTTGGTTTGCCTTTTTATTTTTATTGCCCTACACACTCGCCTGTGGAGAATGTTAAGTGTCTTCTTGCTGAGAGTATATAGTTTTATTTACCTGGAAGCTTTCTTTTTTCAAACTATTCAAACCAAACTAATTCCTCATGCAAGTCTGCCCACATGAAAACACGTTAGATGGCTCTAAGTGACTTAGATAATTAGCCAGTATCATTAGTCATACATCTTTGTGTGGCCTTAGAAAATTCACTTAACCTCTCTGAGGCTCAATTTCTTTATCTGAAACTGGGATAAAAATTACTTTCCTTGGTGGAACTTAATTACTACCATTCCTTCACAAGTTGAGGTTGCACTTGAATTAGTAACTTGCTTCCAAAGAAAATAAGAATGAAAAGTGAAAAAATAGCAATTTTATACTAGAGAAATCTGGCAAACAATAAGTGACAAGGAGAAAAACTCAAAAATCCTAAAATGTATAGGCCTTTACATTTCCTGAAGTGCTTAACATAGTAAATTATATACAGTAGAAACTCAAAACATTGTTGACTGAATGTTCTTCCAATTGTCGTATCATTTACAACTTGTAAAATATCAATAAAGTCTAGAGATCAGAAAACACTATTATGTCAACATTAATTTTCTGAGGTTGATTTTATCAAAGATAGGTGACAGAGTTCCTTGTTTTTAGAAAATATGCTTCTGAAGTATTTAGGCCGACAGAGGCATCATCTCTACAACTTACTCTTAAATGGGATAAAAAAAAAAAATAGGTAAATTAATAAAGCAAATGGAGTAAGACAAAAATAAACAAAAATAAAATAAAATGAGAAATCTTAATGGAAACAGTTGATTTGTCAAAGGCTTGGGTTCTAGAAGCTTTTTGTTCTTTCTAGTTCTCATACTTATTACAGCTATATTGTTGGTACAAATATCTTAGAAAATATAAATATGAGAAAGAAGGAAGGAAGGAAACATTCTTCCTATCATTTAGGAGCTAGCTAATAAAAAGAGAACTGCTGGAGTAAGAAAATCACCATTTGGCAAAATATTGTGATTGCTGTTGATTCATGGTGCTAAAACTAGTGGGTGAAGTCTCAAATTGTTTATCTACTAGATATTTATGATGACAATGGATGAAGAGTAAATTTGCAATGGAGATTAAAGATACCACCTGAAACAAACTATCACACTTAACGAGATTTACCATCTGCCTCCTGACAGGATGCACTGGGAGCTCAGCATCACGTCTGTGACACTCCTGCCAAACGTGTGTGACCTAAATCTAACCATGAGCAAATATTAAACAAAATTGAGTTAAGTTTAAAAACAATCTTCAATACCATGAAATATAAAGTCTCAAGATCTGTCCCAGATGAAAGGGGTCTAAAGAGATAAGACAATTGAATATAACAAGTTGTTAGGTTTTTACATTTGCTAAAACAACATAACTAGGACAACTTGTAAAATATCAATAAAGTCTAGAGATTAGAAAACACTATTATGTCAACATTAATTTTCTGAGGTTGATTTTATCAAAGTTAGGTGACAGAGTTCCTTGTTTTTAGAAAATATGCTTCTGAAGTATTTAGGCCGACAGAGGCATCATCTCTACAACTTACTCTTAAATGGGATAAAAAAAAAAATAGGTAAATTAATAAAGCAAATGGAGTAAGACGAAAATAAATGGATAATCTGGGTGAAGAATATCAATAAATTCCTGGTACTATTCTTGCAAATTTTCTGTAAGTCTAAAAATAAGTTTAAATTTTTTAATAAGCCTGTAAGGTAATCCACAAGCAACTTAACTACCAACCAAAACAAACTTGCTTACTCTTTAAAGAAAGATAACAAAATCTAGACACTCAGTAGTGTAATGTTTACCATAGCTAGCATCAAATAGAAAATTATCAGATATACAAAGATGTAGAACAAAGTGACCCAAACCAGGAGAAATAGTCAGTCAGTAGAAATAACCACAAATTACAGAGATGACATAATTAATAGATAGGATTTCAAAATAACTGCACTCAATGTGCTCATGGATGTAAAGAAAAGCATGAACATAGAAAGGAGAGAGATGAAATATATAAAAAGTAAGCAAATGAAGCTTCTAAAGCTAAAAAATATAATCTATGAAATTTAAATTGTACTGAATGAGGTTTAATCACAGAGTAAACAAAGCACAAGGAAATATTAGGAAAACACTAAAACATAGCATCAGAAACTCTCCAAAGTGAATCACAAAATAATAACAACAAAAAGATTAAAAATAAATAGAGGAATCAATGCCTATAAGATATTATCAAACTGCCTAACATAAAAGTAAAAGGAATCCCAGAAAGAGGGTGTGCACACAAAATTTTTTTGAAGAAATAATGCTAATTTTTTCCCCAAATTTTACAATTATAAGTCTAGAATGAACCCTAAGCAGGATAAACATAAAAAATAAAAATAAAAACATAACAAAGCACATCATAATCAAATCCTAAAAATCTGTTTTAAAGGACAAATTTCATAAAGCAAAAAAATATTCAGGGGAACAAAGAATAGTGCAATCTTATAATCTACTTAATAAAAGAATAACATGCTAATCCACCGTACCTTCGTGACGCCCACCAGCCAATCAGGAGTGAGTATGCAAACTAAACTAGGAAAGATGGTGGGTTAATTTGCATACACAGGCACTGAGTGGCCAGGGACAGGATAGGACGCAGGCATTCCACACTACCCCACCCACTCCAGGCCTCTGGGCAGCTAGGGAAGGCAGAAAGGTGGCTTCAGCCAGAGCAAAGGCCCATTTTTGCACAAATCTTCATTCATGCATTGGACCACTAATCTTATCTAATAAAGAGGGAATATACTAATTGACCCTCACACTGTCACAAAGATGGTGGCACCCACAGCTAATAAGGAGGGAATATGCTAATTGACTGCCCCACCCTCAAAGATGGTGGCGCCCAGTCCCCTCAGCCCTGCCAAGGCGCAGATGCAAGGCAAGGCCAGGCCCGCCCCCAGGTGGGCCCAGCCATTCTGCACACCTGCCTCTGGAATCCCCCAGCCCCCTCATCCTCCCCTGCCACCCAGGGCCAGCCCAAGGCACAGGCAAGCCTCAGATGTCAGCTGCCCAGCTGCCCAGGGCTGCCCGAGGCTCAAGTAACCAGGGCTGGCTGAGGCTTACACTGCCAAAAGTGGCAGCAGCAGAGGTGTGATGGGGCATTGCCCTCCCCTGATCGCTGGGTCGCCTCCCGCCCCTGAGGGCTCCTGCACTGTGAGAAGCAGCTGGCCAGGCTGAGGTACCCCCCCGCCTCCAGTGCATGAATTTTCATGCACCGGCCTCTAGTCAGAAATAATACAAATCAGAACACAATTATAACAAAGGAGAAATTGGTAAAGAAGATAGACTTTCAGTTGTAAGGTGGAAAAGGTCTAAGGATATAATGTATTATATGGTAACTATAATTGATAACAATATATATTTTGTATAATTGAAAGTTGCTGGAAATAGAATTGAAGTTCTACTTACCCATCACAAAAAGTGTTAATTAACTCAATGGGGGAATGCTTTCACAATGTATACATATATCAAATCATCCCATTGTGTACCTATATGTCTTATAAAATTTTGTAAATTATATCTCAATAAAGTTTAAAAAAAAACCTCAGTATAGAAGCAGACTAGAAAAGAATTACAATGAATGGATGGGACAAATAAAAAACAAGCAGCAAGATGGTAGACCTAAATGAAGTAATATTGATAATTACAATTGCAGGGTAATTGATCTAATCCCTTCAATTAAATGGGAAAGATTATGATACTGAACTTTCAAAAAAAGCAATATCCAACTATATCTACAATGGATGAATTTTAATATAAAAACACCAATAGCTTACAAGTAAAATGATATGAAAAGATATAATATGAAAACACTAATAACATTAAAGCTGGAGTGACTATATTAATATAAGACAAAGTCAACTTTAAGACAAGCAATATTATCAGGAATCGAGATATTTCATAATATCGATAATAAAAGGGTTGTGTATCAAGAAGACATAATCTTGATGTCTATGCACTAATTTCTAAGCTTCAAAATACATGCAGCAAAAACTGATAACAGTAAAAGGATAAACAGATAAAGCTACAACCATATTTGTAGATTTAATACTACATACTTAATAATTAATAGGACCAGTAGACAGAAAATCAGTGAAAATTTAGAAGACTTAAGTAACAACAGCAACTACCTTGATCTAATGGACATTTATACAACACTCCACCCAACAAAAGCAAAATACGCTTTCTTTTTAAGTGCACACAGAACATGCACCACCAAGACAGTCCATATTGTGGCCTATAAAACAAGCCTCAATAAATGTGGAATGATTCAACATATACAGCAAGCATGTCAAACTCACAGTTCGTGGGTGGCAGGCTTCATACTTGGTATACAGGGACATATTCTCTGATGACAGCAGAATTGCATTAAAAATCAGTAACAAAACGATATCTGGAAAAGCACATAAATGTTTGAAAATTTAAGACATGATTCTAAGTAGCGCATGAGTCAAAGAAACAGTAATAAAGGATAAGTAGAAACTAGTTAAACTGAATCATAATGATAAACCACATAGTAAAATGTGTGGGAGTCAATTAAAGCAGAGCCGAGAGGAAAATATATAGCTTTAAAGACTATATTAAAAATAAAGGAAAAGACTAAAACCAACCGACTACCTAAGAAGCTGTAAGTGGAAGAGAAAATAAAAGAAAATTTAATACAAAGTAAGTAGCAGGGAAAAAATACTATTAAGGCAGAAATCAATGAAAAACAAAAACCTGGCAGCAGAGAAAAATTAATGAAACAAAAAGCTGGTTCTTTGGAAAGATCAATAAAATTTTACTGACAAACTCCTAGCTAAACTTTCAAAAGAAAACAAGGAGAGATGATTCAGATTACTAATATCCAGAATGAAATAAGGAACATCTGTCTATATTCTAGCAATGCTAACGATAGTAATAGGATATTTTCAACAACTTTATGTCATTAAACTCAACACATATGTAATACACAAATTCCTTGACAGACCCAAATTATCAAAAGCAGCACAAGATGGGAGGAATCCAAGATGGCTGCTCGGGTAGGCAACTAGCCGCAGCTGCACACAACAATTTTAATAAAATACAACTAAAATATAAAATGGACATTACCCAGAACTACAGGAAAGTCGACTGACTGGAAATCCTACAACAAGAAGCAAGGAGAAAACCAGAAGGAGGCGCGGAGGAGCTGTAAAAGCCCAAGGTACGGAGACACGCGGCGCGCGGAGAGGACGGAGCCGGAGAGGAGGGAGGCCGAGTGCCTGGCGGGTGTTCCCTAGCGGAAAGGAGAGAAAACTCCGACTGTGCTGGGCCCCTGACTGCTCTGAACCCCAGTTCTGGGCCAGACCCCGGGGACTCAGGCTCAGCCATAGGGAGCTGGGCTGTAAGTCGGAACCCCGGGGTAGCGGAGAAAGGAGGTCCCGGAGGCGCGCACACTGCCCCCAGAGAAGGGACGGTCGGCTGTGCCGTGGGATTGCCCTGACGGGAAGGAGACTGGGGCTCCAGACTGCTGTGAACGCCACCTCCAACTCCACTTCCAACTGAACTGAACCCCAATACCGGGCTCATTGGGAGAGAGCATAGAATGTTTGGTAGCAGGCGAAAATCGAGGGCACCTTTCTCTCAGAGGCGCCGGCAGCAAGCACTGAAGGACCCGCATAGGGCGGGGCTGACGGAAGCCAAAGCTGCAGGCTCCACCCTGAAACCCCGTCCCATCTGTAACTGCGAAATGCGACAACAAAATAGATCACAAACGAAAGAAATGGAGGACAAAAAGCGTCTGGATATAGAGTTCAAATCTACGCTTATAAGGTTTTTCAAGAATTTCCTAGAAAAGATGGATAAGGCCTATGAGGATATGAAAAGAGATCAACTAGAATTAATAAGGAGTCAACAAGAAATGATAAGGGATCAACAAGAAATAAAGAATACATTGTCTGAAATAAAAAATATTCTACAGAGTCCTAAAAACAGAAGGGAAGATCGCAAGAATCAAGTCAAAGATTTGGAACATAAAGAGCCAGAAGACACTCCTCCACAGAAGCTAGAAGGCAAGAGAATCCAGAAAATTGAAGATAATGTAAGAAACCTCTGGGACAACTTCAAGCGAACCAACATCAGAATTATGGGGGTTCCAGAAGATGAGAGAGAGCAAGATATCGAAAACATACTGAAAGAAATAGTGACAGAAAACTTCCCCCACCTGGTGAAAGAATTTGACTTACAAGTCCAGGAAGCGCACAGAACTCCAAACAAAAGGAATCCAAAGAGGACCACACCGAGACACATCATTATTAAAATTCCAAGAGCAAAAGATAAAGAGAGAATATTAAAAGAAGCAAGAGCAAAGAAGGTAGTGACTTATAAAGGAGCACCTATACGATTGTCAGCTGACTTCTCAACAGAAACCATGCAGGCCAGAAGGGAATGGCAAGAAATATTCAAGGTGATGAATAGCAAGAACCTACAGCCAAAAATAAGCTACCCAGCAAAGCTATCACTCAGAATCGAAGGCCAGATAAAGAGCTTCACTAATAAAAAAAAGCTAAAGGAGTTCATCACCACCAAACCAGAATTATATGAATTGCTGAAGGGGGTTCTTTCAGAAGAGAAAGTAAACAAAGATAAAAATTATGAACAACAAATACGTAATTATCAACAAGTGAATCTAAAAACCAAGGAAATTAAAAAAATCTGATGAACAATATTAACTGTTGAATATAATAGAATCAGAGGTATGGAAGGGGAGTGAACTGACGATTCTTGGGGAAAAGGGGAGAGGGGGGCGTGGGAAGAGACTGAACATAAACTGTGCACCTATGGATGAGGACAATGGGGAGAGGGGAAAGGGCAGAGGGTGGGGTGGGAACCTGGTGGAGGAGAGCAATGGTGGGGGGGGGGGGGGGAGGAAGGAACATTTGTAATAATATGAAAAATAAAAACTTATTAAAAAAAAAAATACAAGTCAACGCCAAGCAAGATTTTAAACGAATGTTTAAAAACATTAATTATTACTAGACCCGATATTATGACAACAGCAACAACAACAATAAAAACAAACAACTGAAAAAAAAAAACAAAAAAAAAAAAACAAAAAAAAAAAAAAGCAGCACAAGATGAAACAGCATATCTGAATAGCACTGTATCTATTTAAACCATCCCATAAGAAAAATTTTATTATCAGATGACTTGACTGCTAAATTATATCAAATATTTAAGGAAGAAATAATTCCAATTATACTCAAAGTATTTTAGGAAATGGTAGAGGAGCACTTCCCAACTCAGTTTTGAGGCCAGCAGAAACTTGATACCAAAACCAGACAAAGGCATTACAAGCAAAGTATAGACCAATAATCCTCATGAACATAGTTGTAAAAGTCCTTAACAAAATATTGTCAGATCTGACTCAATACATAAAAATAATATGTGATGACCAAGTGGGCTTTACCCAGAGACTGCAAATTAGTTTCATATTTAAAAATCAAAGTAATTCATATGTGGGATATAATGATCAACATAATTTGATGAACAAGAATAGATCCAGAGACAAATGGCAGGAGAGGGAAGGTTAGAGAGCAACCAAAGGACTTGTAGGCATGCATATTAGCATAACCAATGGACATAGACACTGGGGCAGTGGGGTATTGCTCAGGGTGAAAATGGAGGAGGGGCGGGGGAGGAGAGGAGAGGGTTAAGCAGGGGCAGGAGACATATGTAAAACTTTAGACAATAAATAAATAAGTAAATAAATAAATACCAAAGTAATTCACCATGTCACTAAGAGGAAAAACACATATGATTATTTCAATCTATGCAGAAAAAGCACTGGCAAAATTCCATATCTGTACATGACTAAAATCTCTAGCAAATAATGAATAGAAGCAGGCTTTCTCAACCTAACTAAAGACATCTATGAAAATTCTGTAGCTAACCTCATATTTTATGATGAGAGACTCAAACTCCCCTGACTCCTACACCTACCCAGCAAAGATCAGGAAGAAGACAGAGATGTTGCTCTCAGCATTTCAATTTGACACTGTACTAGAAGACCTGGCCAGTGCAAGTTTGGTGATTATGAACAAAGAAACAAATAATAGAAAGCATACTGATTAGAAACAAAGAAAAACTGCCTTTATTTGTAGAAAACATGATTATGATCACAGAAAATCCTAAGTAATTCCAAAACACATTGAAAAACAAATAAATTTAGCAATGTCATGAGATACAAAATTAATTGTATCTCCATCCTATATAATAAAGAGGTAATATGAGAATTAAAACTCAAGCCCTCACAAGATGGCGGCCTATGACCAGGCTGGCAGGGGGATTAATGAGGGGCGACCAAACGACTGAATAGCAGGCTGCTTAGGGTGACCAGGTCAGCAGTGGGGCCACTGGGGCAACCAGGCCAGCAGGGGAGGCAGTTGGGAGTGACCAGGCTGGCAGGGGGAGGGGGGCAGTTAGGGGTGATCAGGCCAGCAGAGGGGGAGCAGTTGGAGGTGACCAAGCCGGCAGGGGGGCAGTTGGGGGTGATTAGGCTGTCATGGGGGCAGTGAGGGGCAACTAGACCAGTGGGGGGGAGCAGTTGGGGGCAACCAGGCAGGCGGGCAGGTGAATGATTAGGAGCCAGTGGTCCAGGATTGTGAGAATAATGTCTGACTGCCAATTTAGACCTGATCCCTGGATCAGACCTAAAGTGGCAGCTGGACATCCCCCAAAGGGTCCCAGATTGGAGAGGGGAACCCCAACACTGTGCATGAATTTCGTGCACTTGTCCTTTAGTATACTAATAAAAATGAAAAGTGATACTTAAAATACCATTTACAATAACATCAGAAAATGCAAAATAGGCATAAATTTAACAAAATATGTGCAATGTCTATACATTGAAAACTACAAGGAGTAACTGAGAGAAATTTTAAAAGGTGTAAGTAAGTGAAGACATACATACCATGTTCATGGATTAAAAGTCTCAATATTGTTAAAATGACAATGTACCCAAAAGGGATCTATAGATTCAATGCGATTCTAACCAAACTCCCAGAAGACTTTTCTGTAGATAATGACAAGCTGATTTTAAGCTGTATAAAGATATACAGAGGACCTAGAATAATAAAAATAATTCTAAGGAGGAGAAAAAAGTTGAGGTTTTAATGCCATACAATTTCAATACTTACTATATAGTTATTATTATCATGATAGATAGATATAAAACTACAGAACAGAATAGAAACAACTCAAATACATTCAACTGATTTTCTACAAATGTGCTAAGGTAATTCAATAGGAAAATGACTCTTTTCAGCAAATGAGGCTGAACTACTGGTTATCCATATGGAACAAAATTGAACCTGTACACTAATCTCATACCTCACATAAAAATTAACTCTAAATGGATCATAAATCTAAACATAAAAACTGAAACTATATTAAAACTTCTAGAGAAAAACACATTAAAAATTACTACTGTCTTGGAGTAGGCAAAAATTACTTAGGACAAGAAAAGTACAAACTACGCAAGAAAAATAATGATAAGTGGAACCTTATTAAAGTTTAAAATGCCCGGTTCTTCAAAATATACTGCTAAGAAAATAAAAAGTCAGCCACAGAGTGAAAATATTTATAATATTTATATCCAGCATATACAAAGAACTTTTACAATCTAATGAAAAAATTAAAAATGGACAAAAGATTTAGACACTCCACAAGATAAGACATGTAAATGTCCGAAGAGTATGAAAAAAAAGCTTAACATTGTTAATTATCAGGAAATATAAATTAAAATCACAATGAAATGTCACTATACGTCCAAATAAAACGGCTTTTAAAATACTGACAATACCTAATAGTAACGAAGGTTGGAGTAAGTGGAGCTCAAACACAAGTAATTACAAACACAAGTGGAGCTCAAACATAAAATGGTCCAACCAGTTAGAAAAACACTTTGGCAGTTTCTTATCAAGTTAAATGTACACTTACCCTTCGATCCAGCCATCCATAGCTCAGTATTTACCAAAGAGAAAAGATAATACCTGTCCACATAATAACTTTATATGAACATCCATAACCACTTGATTCTTAATAGCTAAACATTAGAAACATCCTGACTTCCCATCAACAGGTAAGTCAATGAGCAAATTGTATTACGTCAATATAACAGATTATTATCCAGCAATAAAAATGAATTACTGATATATGCAACAACATGGGTAAATTTCAAAAAGCATTATAACAATGTGAAAATAAAAGCCAGGCACAAAAGAGTACATAGTGTATGATTCCATTTATCTGAAGTTCTAAGAAAAACAAAAAATACATAGATAATGATGAAAAACAGATCTGCCGTTGCTTAAGCTGGGGGGGGATGGGAATGTTGACTGCCAAGAGGCATGAGGGCATTGGAAATGGTGTGATAATTGCGGCTATATGGGCATATGCATTTGTCAAAGCTTATCACTTAAAGTACTTTCATTATATGTAAATAGTATCTTTTATTTTTTAAAGTTATATATATATATATATATATATATATATATATATGTGTGTGTGTGTGTGTGTGTGTGTGTTCATTTTAAATGTCCATAAAGATACCCTCAAAATTATAAAACAGCAGCATTGCATAGGTGATATTCAAAATATTTAACAATAGGGGGTTATAATATAAGCACCAACTAATTAGAACAAATTGTAGGTATGAGCAATTGGCACAGCTAACCTATGTGATGAGACAACTATTTGCTCAGAAAAACCATAGTTACCAATAGGTGGTGAGATTATTGATGTCCTCTTCTCTTTGCTTATCTGTATTTTCTAATTGTCTATCCATATTTTTAATCAGGTACTTTAAAATAAGGGGGAGGGAACCCATTTTTAATTACAATAGAGAAAAATGGTGCCCTGTTGATATCACATCTTATGCTATTATAAAAATGTAATGGGTCTCAAAATCCTAATGGAACTTTTAAATAATAGATATGAGAAATGGTATACTAAAATGGCATTGAATTAGAAGTTAAAAATGGATGATGCCATAAAAATATTTCCCATCTACTATAAAGAAAATAGTGAGATGTATTTTTAAACTATTTTACCATTTTAATATTTTAAAATGCCCTCCCTCAGCTCCTGTTCCAACTAGATCTCCACATAATTGGTTATGTTTAAGAGAGAGATAATATCTTTCCTTAAATTGTCCAGCCTCTGAAATACCATACTGCTCACAATGCATTACATAGTATTTTCCAAAGGGTATCTGAGGCTAGGTCAAACTTCAGAATCTTGCTGAGCAAACCAAGAAATCAAATGATAATTATCAACCTTGGATAAATTTTTATAGCAAAATTACAAGCTCTTGACAAGGCAAGTTGCTGCCATCTCCCCCTGGCATGACTACCACCATCTCTCTGGCTTATCACAGCAACAAACCTTTGCTCTGAGCAATTTCTTCAGAGGTAAGCACCATAAAAGCCTCGCTGTAAGAGCAGTCCCTGAGACGCTATGATCAGCAAATAACGACCAGGCAGTTCTCTTTATCATGTCTCTCTCTATCCACACAGAAACTATACCAGCTCCCCAGCAGCCCAGGAGAGAGTCAACGGCAGGTTTAGCAATGTGAGTCCTTTAAGAAACTTTGAAAACCCCAGGGTGAAATGATGCTACTGTACAATCTCCTAATGTTGCTCTACAGTGCAGCTGAAATTTGTAATTTTAAAAGCACCTCATCCCACTGTGAGATCACAGTTATCCTTAATGATTTGCAAATCTCAGTGTTTTGAACAGTTCATTTTTGTACTGTGGCCACAGTGGTAACACCTGCACCTAAATAGTTATTGCTTAGAATACCCTGGGCTCTCAGGATGTGCAGTAAATGAGAGGCAGCAGCAGTATCTTCCACCTTTTCTAACCTTAATTTACTTCTGCGTTTGAAATAAGCATACTGAGCCCAGAGGGCAGCCATGTCAGCCCCAGAGCCCACGGATCATCTGTCATCAGCAGAGGCTGACTACCCTGCTCCGTTACATGGAGAGAAACAAGAAGATGGTAGCTCAAGGCCACTCGTGTCTTTCCCTTTGGAAGCTCTGTATATTAACAAAAATAAAAATAAGTATAGAGAAGTTTTCATGAGGCACACAATACAGCATTTTTGCGAGATATTCAACTATAAATTTCATGAACAAATTCTGCTTCACCCAGACATATTAGTGTCATTCACCCTCTAAGCATTAGAATCACCTCTATAGTTGATATAATAAAGTATTATGTAATGATGTTTCTTATCTAGTTTTAAAACACTAAGTATCTCTTATGTCATAACAATGACGGATATGTATTCAACAACTATGTGCCTAACATTGTTCTATGCTTAGACATGCATTAACACATTTAACTCTTAAGAGAACTCATTGTTTTGAAGCCGGGATTTGAACCCAGCATCCATTTCCAGTCTTTGCCACACTGGGATAGATCAAGAATCATAGACCCCATTTCCCTGGAGAAGTGACCTTTTTATAGTTATCAAGGGCTCAGACTGAACAGATGGGAAAATCTCCAGTGCTGTGTATGTTATCATGACTGCCTTGCCTTACCTGCAAAAGCTTTTGTCTCAAGAGAATATGGTTGGCTCTGTGGAAAGATAGCACCAGTGATTTTCAAAAATAGAAATGGCCCCACTGTGATTCTTTAAAGTGCTCTCAGCAAATTCTCTAGGGATCATACCCATTCGCCGCAGCTGATGGTCACACCTCACCACAGAGAGGTCAGCTACATGGAGATTGATTTCTCTCTATAATTCTCCCTCTGGAACCATTTTGGAGAAATGGAAGACCCATTTCCCCAAGCCCTTAACCACTTTCACTTCCAACAGTCAGCACCTGTGGTCCCTTTGTCTGTCTAAGGCCACCCCCAGGCTGCCAGACCATGCTTTGCCCACAAATTGGAAGAACCAGAAGGATCCCTTCAGAGCAGTCCTTGGTCAATGACTAACAACATGAGGTATATAAGCACCCCAGCTCCCTCACCCCTGTTGGCGACAACTCTGAGAGTGATTACCTTACTTCAGAGTTCCCTGCAAGATCCAGCCAAAGTCCCCAGCATTGACTTGACTTGACATTGCACCCTCGATGGGTTCTCCTTCCCTTCCCAGTTCCACTTCCCTACTCTTACTGGGATTTCTAAGATTACTTCATAATAAATCACTTTCATGGCCATCATTGCCTGAGGTCTGCTTCTGGTATCAACTGAAAGGGACAGCAGAACATGCAGAAGATGCCTCTACAGTCCCAACTCTGCGTAATCTGATCCAGAGTATTGGGTCATTAGTCATCTCTTCCTCTCGATGAAAACCTTGGTTCTGTAATACAAATGGATGACCCACTTGCACAGTCCTTGTTCATTCCTGAGCTTATTCATCAATAACTTTTAAAAATTACAGAACTCAAGTTATTGTGAGAGAGATGGCCAGAGTGTCCTCGCATAATATTACCAAATGAGCACTCTTAATGAGGGAACGTTGGATGATGTACATCTAACGGTGGCTTCAACAAAAAGAAAATACAATGGATTCAACAGCTCACAACGCTGACGGCAGCATAGGAAGCCAGATCCCTGTTCTATGGAACTCCATTCTCCAACTGTGAGGTCTAGAAAGGACAGCCCTGTGAAGAATACCAGCTCAAAATCCTTATTTTACAGTCTTGAAAATGAACCAAATCCTTTAAGTTAAACATTTCTTACAGTACCTCTAAACCTTACTTACTTTGCCAAAGATCAAAATCTCTACAAATATTCTTTTTTATTTTTTATGATGAATATTTATTATGTCTCTTTGCAATAGATTTTCATAACCCAGGCCTAAAAAAGGAATTCCACAAAAAAAAATCATTCTGAAAAATGATTAACATTATTTAATTGTAAATATGAATAATTAAAATAGATTCTTAATAATAAGAATGCACTGCATTTCAGAAATGTTTTTAAAATATAACACCCCTTCAAATGCACCAATGTCTCATAACAGAGAAATAAAGACCCACAACTTTGTGCTTAAGGAGTGTCTAGATGTGATGCATTTCAAATCATCCAACAAACGTGGTCGTAACAAAAGACCTGCTTCATGCCATGGGTCAGCCTAACTGAAGAGAGATAATTCCACGCTGTTACTAGCCACGTGAACCGAGTAGAATTTCATCACTCTTATATGTACATGACTATGATAGTTGTGCATTTTCTTTCCAGCCTGTAATCTAAGCACTGATTTCTGTAAATTCCTAAGGGGTTTGAAAGAGACTTCTCCAAAAGGTTCCAGAGCAAATGTCATGAGCTGTTCAACTGGACCCAGCCAGCAGCTTCAGGTTAGGACTTCACTTGGGGCGACTTGCTGAGTGGAAATCCACCCCCAGTAAAACGAGTGCCAGTTGGTTTGCCCAGCGCGATGGTGATATCCATGGATTTGTCCTTTTGTCTGTAAGAGAGGAGGTGAGAGTTAACCTCCTGAACACTGTTTTCCTCTTTTAAGTTTGGCATTCTCTAAGTTCATAGGGTGAAAACTGCTTAATTAAAGCTCCGGTTTTAGAAAAGGTAGTTGTTCAAGATCTAATTAGGAGTTTGCTGGTAACACATAGAATTAGGGAAAGACACAATTAAATCTTCCATGCTGATGGGTAGACGAACAACCTCATTATAACTCAAGCACTATGGACTTAAGACGTCTCTGATTTGTAATCACCTTCCTGTTTTATAAAACACTCATTTAGTTCCAAAGATCAGAAGAATCTTTCTCTGGGCTCAACGATAATGATTAATTCATCATTTATCAACTTTTATATTCCAAAGTATCAGCACAAAGGTATCTTCGTCAAACTTGGACATTTATAAAAGCAAGTTATCCTATACACAAGCAGCAATTATTATTATTAAAAAGAGTTTAAGATGCAAGAAATCTGGGAAAGATAAATAAGATAGTTCGTTTAGCAGTAAAGGGATTTCTATCATAAAGTCCACAATCTATCTTCAATATAAAGGTCCTTTACACACACCCATAGCACACATACACATACCACACACACATATTCAGGTTTCCTACAGAGGTACCTTAAATTTACACAAATTACCTATTGTGTAATTAGGGGTATTATGAAAATTAACTCCGGAATCCCTTCTAACAATTAAGCAAACTACTAAGACCAAAACCAATTAGATTTGACAACTAGGAATGACTTACCTTAGGGAAGTGGTCTGCAAACTCATTAGTCAACAGAGCCAAATATCAACAGTACAGCAATTGAAATTTATTTTGAGAGCTGAAAACCAACTTCTGCACATGGGCCACGAAGTTTCAAATAGTGCACCCACTCGTGGTATTTTGTGGGAGAGCCACACTCAAAGGGCCAAAGAGCCGCATGTGGCTTGTGAGCCGTTTGCCGACCACTGCCTTAGGAGAATAAACCCAAATCTTGCAAAATAATCTGACTGGTACTTCAGACTCTAGACCAGCCTGGGGGGTTCAGAGTAGGGGAATGGGGAGCAGATGGGTGGGTAGGGGTACAGGTTGGGACTGAAGCATGATAAAAAGGGTGTTTGGAGGGGGAAAAAGAACAAAAAAAAAGGTAAAAATGATATGAGTTATATTATAAAATGCATGTGTGGGGAGAACACCCACAGAGATTATTCTAAATTATTCCATTTGGGAAGAACCTATAGACTCTAGAGTATTGGTTCATCAATCCAGCTGTCTCTTAGCAGAATTGATTTCACTATTACTTTTTTTTTTTTTTTAATCCTCTCAAAATAGAACAAAGTTGCCTTGAGTGGACCCAGCAAAGCGGATTCCTTCCAGCACTCTGGCAACTGCCTTCCTCCTGACTGTAGCTACATGCAGGCGGCTCTCCTCTCCCCCATCCCCTCCCCGCCCCCTCTGCCCTCAAATAACCCTATTTTTCCTCTTTGAAGGAACTCACCCTAAGGCTTCTGACGTGGCCTAAGCTGACTAATGGGAATGATGTCTCCTTTATATTCCCTTTTTCATGTATTTATAATTCCCTTCAGCCTTTTTCCTTCCAATCTAAACCACCCTAGCACTTTTGTTTTTGCCTTGGCTTATTTTCCTTAGTCCCTTGAATAATATTTTGCAATTCTCCTCTGAACTCATCTCTCTGTCTATCTCCAGTTTACGGGTCCCCAACTAAATGGAACCACCAGTGACACTCCAGTCAGGTCAGAGTGGCTACCAGTAATGAGCATGTAAGGGCAAGAGGAGGACAGGGAAAGGAAAAGATACTGATAGAGCAACACCAATAAGACTTTTGTGCTGATGGACAACCTCTGTACCTGGGCAGTGTCCACCAGCCCATGTGGCGACTGAGCAGTGGACATGTGACTGAGGCAACTGAGGAAGTAAAAATTTAATTTTACTTCATTGTCATTCGTTTTCATTTAAATAACTATAGGTGGCATATGGCTGGAGCCCTGAAGTGCTAGTAGATGGGCAGTTGG
Source organism: Pipistrellus hanaki (assembly GCF_964339955.1). NCBI lineage: Eukaryota > Metazoa > Chordata > Mammalia > Chiroptera > Vespertilionidae > Pipistrellus > Pipistrellus hanaki. Next base: position 40,869,559 of record NC_140516.1, on the reverse strand, counting down.
GAAGGGCTGAGTTCACAGAGGGATGCCCTCTGCGTACTCAGCATGCTCTTTGTGTCCAAAAAACTCTGGAAGATGGGGATCAATAAGGTCAAAGGAGAGTAGGCCAAACCCAGGGCCAACCCGGAGGAGGTAATCAGCTCTTAGAGAGATGATCAACAATTTAGCCAAGCTAGCAATTTGTTGGTGGGTAATTCATACCACCAGACTCCAAAATATAGTACAAGAAATCCAAAAGGTGAGAGACATGATCCACTGTGGACTGAAAAGAAGATAATTATCTTCCAAGTTTGATGAAGATACCTTTGGCACTTGCATTCTAGTCTCCCAGAGAAATGAGAGCTCACATGGATACCCCAATGCAGTTACTGAAGTCAGTCGCTAGACACAGAGATAGTTTATCTAAATCATAGGTGAAAATAATTTACTGGGGACTGAAAAGAAGATAATGGATAATCTCACTTTACTAATAATTACTCACAGTGTGACAATACTATTTGTATATAATTTGTAAATTAAAATGTATTGGAGGTAAAAAAAAATTTCTAAAATAAAAAAATCATTTTAAAAACTACATACATATATATTGGGAAGCTGCAAGTTAAAAAATGTTTTACTGAGAAGGGTGTGCAATACAAAACTTAGAAGGTCACGGAGCTAGACGCCTGCCCCATGTGAAAACTAGCCACATGGACAGCTTATAGCATGCCTTTTCGTTTCCTAAAAGAAAACTACAGTGTTTCCACTCCACTCATCTGATTCACGTCATTAATGGCCGTGGTTCTCAAACTTCAGCATGCATGGAAATTGCCTGTGGAGTGATTACTAGTGAACTGCAGATTTCCGAGGCCCGTCCAGAGCCTGCTGAATCCTCATATCTGGAAATAGGGACTGAGGACTGAGGTTTAATATGTCTCACCAGTGATTCTGAATCAGAGAGTTGCTAGACCCACACATTGTGGCAGACGCGCCTAAATTAGCTATAATCCTTGGCATATTTTATTCTAACAAGGAACTGACACTGAAATGTAGAATAGGAGAACATTCTCATTTATAAGGGTAGAATTTTTACTGGCAAGTGAATTTGCATCCAGTTTCTTTGAATAGCTGTTTGCCACTAACGAACCCTAGGCAGATGCATTCAAACCCTCTGAAATGTCTGTGTGGGAGAAATTGCAAACTTGACTTTCAACCCACAATGTGAGCCGCAATCCAGTGAGCTAGAGGAGTTGGGTAACGCCACACAGCCACGCCAAGGTTCAAACTGACTGATGTGGGCTCACTCTGTCCCCCTCAGATCAGGCAACTAACGCCAACAAAGGAAAGAAGACTTACTCCTTGACATGTAGGCATCCTGAAAAGCAAAACGCTAACCTGGCATTGCATTCTAGTCTCCCAGAGGACTGAGAGCTCACATGGATAGCCCAATGCAGTTACTGAAGTCAGTTGCTAGACACAGAGAAAGTTTTTCTAAATCATAGGTGAAAATGATTCACAGACTGCTCGTCAGGACAGTGGTATGGCTGTACTAGAGAAAAAACAGCTTTGCCAAGCCCAGACGCCAGACCCACTGGCAAAATTACCTGTGGTTTTCAATGTGAGTAAGCTGTACAAGGCTGACTGTGAGCATCATTTGCAAATGTAGTTATGTCATGATTATTTCCAAATTGTGAAAACAGTGTGTATGTGGGAGGGGGGGCGGAGGAGAATCACACTTTCCTGTGGTCCACCTTAGATCCACCAGTGAGCAGATATTAACAGATCCCTGATAGGATCCTAAGGAGAGGCCTTGGTATCAGCTGAGATACTGATCTAACTCTAATACATACCCAGTGAGTGACCTGTCAATTGTTCACCCTGTGACTTAGTTTACCCCAGTGAAATCTGCAACTCTGTGACTGTAGACCAAATATTGTCCCACCAGCCGGTAACAGGCACACCAAAATTAGAATACTGGTCTGATTCTTACTTCTGAACGTACTCTTTGCGTTTCTGAGCGAGGTATTTCTTCTTTAGATTCATCAGTTCATTGCTAAGTTTTCCCAGCTCATACTTATACTCTTCGCTCTGGGATTCATACATATTCAATTCTGAAGACAAAACCTAGCGTGGCAAGTAAAACAGCATAAACAGAAGACGTGCAGTTAGACATGGGCTTTTTCTGAACAATCTTTTTAACCTGCTGCCATTTCCCTCAGTGAGGCTAGAGGTACAAAAGCAGTTGAACAGTTAGCCTGCACGCTTCTACCAGGGCAAAAATCTGGCTAGGGGCAGAAGACTCATAATCCAGGCACAAATCTAAATGAAACCTCTTTCACCTGCTTAAAAAGAACTATCAGGCAACATTCAACAGGCTCACACATGAGTGATGTGATGTGTCTCGAGGAATACTGGGAGGACAGGCAGAAAAACTCACGGACACACTGTATAAAATTGCCTTTAAAACCTTTTTTAGAAAACATTCGGCAGAGATATCACTAGGAGTGTGATTTGTCTGAGGATTATGGTAAAAACAAAACAAAACAAAACAAAACAAAACAAACAAACAAAAAAAACCGAATAAATAAAAGATCTGAAGTCACCCTGCCACCACCCCACTAAGCAGGAATTCGATTTATGTGTTTTCTGCTAAATGTCCGTCACCTCTTGATTGTATTCTTTGCGACTGTTCACAGGTTCCTGATTTATCCCGGCACTGGGACGCTTTCCTCTACGAATCAGGAGCTATGACTGTGCCTGGGGGAGTCTATTGCACGTGAGGGCGGTAATGGGAAGCCCGGTGGTCCGCCTCTCCCATTGTGCTGTTCAATAGATGCTGCTGATGTCAGGCTGGGCAAGAAGAGCGGAAGTTTCCTCATCGGAACAGAAGTGGAAAACGTGCCAAAGCTGGGAGTGCTCCCCACAAAAGCCAAGGGGAGAAAAGAAAGGCTGTTGTTCTAAGGGACATGCACTAGACTCGTGTTTATTTTTCTTCTCACTCCGTACTTTAAATTTTTCTCTTTTGAGTGTGCATCTGCTTCTGAACTCTCTCCTCTTAATGGCTGGGGAAGTGATTCTGACTACGTTATCATGAGCTAAAGGATAGAATTTTCATGTTGGACTGAAACCTGTCTTAACAGTTAAAGTCTTTAGAAACTAAGATCTTGTGAATGTGGAATTTCCTTAAAAAAAAAAAAAAAAAAAAAAAAAAAAAAGGCCAGATCATGAGGATAAACTTGCCAAGAGATTCAGTGCATCTACCTCTGAGCCTCTTCCACCATTGGTCACATTTCATTCAGAGAAAAAAAAATCCAGATTTCCTGAAATAAAGGGTTAAAGTGACCAAAGGCTCCTATGAGCCATCAAATGCAATCCTGTGCTCAGTGTGGCTTTCTGACAGTAGTGTAAAGACAGGCACGTGCTTTTCTATTCTATACCCATCCCTGAGAAAGCAAGCTTCAATTTTGTTTGAAATATTCCACTATTTAAGGGGATGAAAACAATCAAAAGATTATGCCTCATGCAAAACTCAAATTACGTCTCAGGATGATCGTGTGAAATGGATACTTGGAGTGATACGTTGAAAAGTAATGTTCTAATTAGATTTCTGTTTCATCTGCCTTTTTTAACTAAAAGGATGCAATTCTGTCCTATTTGTGAAAGGATCGGGACTATATTAGTAGCATGACATCTATTGTACCGCAGGCAAGAAGGCTATAATTATCACCCTCAGTGCGCAGGTAAGTGCCAGAATCCAGCTGGCGTGTGCTACCTTCTGTGCATGTGTGTGTAACAGACTCCCCTGACATGCCCAGAATTTCCAAGTACTCGCTTAGAAGAAAAAGCTCAACATATACTGGGGAAGCATAGTTTTCTAGAAAACTTTAAAAAGGGCATGGGTAACGGTGAAATATTCTCTTTCCAATTGAGTTCTTATGTCATTCAGAAAGGAATTTATGCTAAGAGGATTCCTCAGGGTTTTATTTCCCATTAATGGCAATTTGTTTGATAGAAGGTCAAGGTCCTAGACTTTGAAGCAAGACCCCAGGGGCTAAGAAGTAGCTGGTGCTTCTTGTGCATTTATTTTAGGTGGAATAGAAGAGCAAAGATCTGCGTTGGCACAGCGATGTCCTTCAATGGGCAATGGTGTTAACGGTTCCTCTGTTCTCCCCCACCATCCAGGTGCCCTAAACCATCTTGAGATCATCCATACAAACCCTGACCCCCAATTTCCATCCCATTGCCATCATCTTCTCCCTGGCTCTCTCCCCACTTGCTCACTCCCCTCTTTCGGGAGATGGAGAACTGTGGGGTCTATCAGTCCAGGAGCAGAGAGGGGTAGCTCTGAGGCCTCCCTGCTCCTCCTGGGAGGAAGGTGCTAAAAGGGCTGGCCTTGGTGGAGTGTGGCATTTGGGAAACCAGCTCCTTGAGCTGAGGCAGCAGACTTGCTTGGGTGTGTTCCCCAGAGTCTGGCCTGGAAAGAGCAGAGGCTACTCACTTTCAGCTGCTTGGTCTTCTCCCGCAGCGTCTGGCGGTAGATCTGCAGCTGCTCCGCGGCCTCGGGCCCGGGCTGCCTGGCCAGGATGTGCTTTAGTTCCACATACAGTCTCTCCTTTTCCTGATGTAGAGCATAACCACAGTGGAGGTTAACAGCCCCAGCAAGACAAAGGAAGTGCCTCTGCAGCACGGTCAGGAGGGTTCAGGACCATCCTAAGCTACATCACAGCTCCATGCTGATTACACTCACCCATAGATTCCTTCAATCATGCATTGAGCCAACCCTGATCAAGGGGCTAGGATGTGCCCAGCATTTGGATACAAATAATATGGCAGCTAAGGAAAAGTGAGTCCCTTTCTACCTCAACTCACGATCTCAGCACTGAGACAAGTGCAGTGATGGAAGAGCTGGACAAAGTGTTATGTAAAGGCCAGAAGTGGCTACTTCCGGTTGCAGGAGCTGAGGGAGATTTCACATCAATGGCACTTGAATTGTCCCTTGCAGAATGAGTAGGAGTGTCCCCCAAGCAGAAAGAGAAAGGAATAGCTCTGAAGGCCAAGGTTTAATAAGAGGATAGAGGAGTGGTAAATCCAGATCAGCAGGTGCGCAGGGCAGGAGGAGGGAGAAGCAGAGAGAACAGGCTGGGCTCACTGGCTGGGACTAGACTGTGTGTGTCACACAGGATGTATTTGGGACCACATCCTTTACATGAGGGGAAGCCAAGGATGAGCCATGCCTGGGCTTGTCTTCAGGGGAATAACTCCAGCAGCAAAGCAGAGAACAAAACGAGGAGACTGCTCAGGGCACCAGTACAAGCTGGATGAAGAAAAGCTGGGCCCAAGGCAACCAGTTAGGATGGAAGGTAGGTAGATGTGACGACATTTCTGAGGTAGAATCAGTGGGGCTTGTTACAGAAAAGTGAGGAACCAAAGTCTCTAACAGGGACATGTGGGGGCTGGAGGGTGATGGTCCTGGAGACCGGCTAGAGGGGAGAGAGTATTGGGAGAAGGGTAAGGGATCTGTTACTCTACCCTCTCCTGATAATCAGTGGTGTTTGGGATATGTTGAGCTTGGGGCTGTGTAAGATATTTAGAAGAGGAGTTGAAAATGTGGTTCCAGAGTTGAGCACTGAGGAGCAAGCTGGAGCTAGAAGTGGGTCCAGGCCAGAGCCACAAGAGTGGATTCCTCAGCCAGGATGGCTCACAGGATGAGCCAGAACAACAAGATTTTGGGGAAAACCAGCATATACGTAGTAGAAAAGTAAGACAGATGCAGAGAAAGAAAATAAAGGAGAGTCATTGAATGTCCCCAGATGTTTAAAAAGGGAGGCAGGATGAGTGGACAGTGACATCAAATGGGGTGAATAGAAGAAACAGGAGAGGGACTGAAATGGCCTTCGGGTGGGCTATTAGGACATCACCACTGGCCTCATTCAGCATTTTGGGAGCAAAAGTTACAGAGGTTGAAGAACAAATAAAAAAAATAGGAAGTAAAGAAAATGAGTCTTTTAAGAAATATGGCATGGGTAGAAAAAGATCTGAAAATTGTTTGAGGAAATAGGAAAATAAAATCCAGAAAAACTAGAATATGCAAATTTGTAGACTTAAAAGAAAGGACTTCCTAGGAACCCAACACAAATCCCAATTTGGTATCTTAATTTAACCAATAAACAATATAGAAATCCCATTTGTACCCTAAGGTTTAATTGCTTATAATGTGTTTTCAGATCCTTGAACTAAAGATATTACATACAAGCAAAGATTTAATTCTAAGGCATATTAATTCTTGATTTCCTTTCTCTAGACTGCACTAACTTGAGCAAACATTTATAAAGGCTAGTGTCTAATCTCTACTCATTTGTCTCTGTACATATTATTTTCTTAAGATAATTATGTTAAAAGAACAAAATATAAATAAAAGCCCTCTCATTAAATGAAATATGCAGTCAAATGGAAACGATTTTTTACCTAGAGTTAAGTATTCTCAGCATTGTCATCAAATAATCTGTTTTTGCCAGAGAACATAAAAGTCATTTTATAAAAAAGGCAAAAGAAAATTCATTAACTAGTCACAGTAACCATTTGTCTTAATTTTTTTTTCTTTTCCCTGACTAAATTATAGAAACTTTATTATAAATAATGTGGCTCTATTTTCAAAAGAATGTATGCAACCTAAAAATTAGTTGGATGGAATAAGCTTTTGGAGAAACACACTTAACAACACAATATCCGTTATCTAAGAAATAATTCCAGCCCTGGCCAGTGTGACTCAGTTGGTTAGAATGTCATTCTGTACACTGATTCCCAGTCAGGGCACATACCTAGGTTGTGGGTTTGATCCCTGGCCAGGGCCTGTGTGGGAGGCAACAGATCGGTGTTTCTCTATAGCCCTCTCCAATACTCTCTCTTGAATCAATAAAAAGCATATTTTCAGGTGAGGATTTGAAAAAGAAAGAAAGAATTCTAGAAATGACAAGGAAATCCAAAAGCCCACGCAAAAGAAGAAAATATCAACAGACTGAATTACAAAGTTGTTGACTTCCCTTTGCTGTACAGCACCCCGTCACACCTTTTAATATAATCTTAGCCACTTAATGACTGCTCTGTGGGAAAAATATCACTTTTGCCAAGGCTTCCAGATGCCTCTGGAAAGAGTAATAGATATGTGGAGAAGCCCATGAGCCTGTTTTGTCCATTTCTTTCAGCTCACCATTCTCTAGACCGGAATATAGGTAGATTTTAAAAGTAGAGAACCCCACAATGAGGAGAAGGAGGAGGAGGAGGAGGAGGAGGAGGAGGAGGAGGAGGAGGAGGAGGAGGAGGAGGAGGAAGCAATCTGGTTTGGGATAGAACAATATCATAAAAAGACCCTTTTACTCAAGAACCTTCAAATGTTTCACAAGAGTAATTCTTTTCTATTGTTCTGGAAGGTGGGGAGGAAAGGAATACAGAAGGAATGCTGGAAGAAGCAAATACCGTTACGTTACATCGTAGGTGAGAATCCCAAGCTTAACAGGAATGAACGGTGTGTTCAAAGTTCCTCCACAAGTCAAAGCCTCATCATGAGATATTCGAGGGTCCCTTTTCCCAAGGAACACCACCTCTGGGGCTTGAAAAGGTGTTATAACCCTAAGGCAATCTAGATCATTACTATGAGCTACAAAGTTCCTAAAGGCTACATGACAACATCCTCGAAGGAGAGAGCCAGGTTCAAAGCCAGGTCAGAGGGCTTTAGCAGGAAGAGCATGGCACAGCTCCCACCTCCCCTGACCTACACCTTCCCAATGAATCTTGCCCATGTCCTGTCCTAGCACAAGCAATCTTCATAGACGGAGTGAACAATAGTGCCACTTATCCTGTCATCTTCTATTACTTCCTGTGGTTTTTTTTAGAGGCTGTATGGGAATTGAAATGGATTTACTCTAAAGGATAACTAAGAGACTGGACAGTAAGGACCCACAAGTGGGGAGAAAAGCGAAGACACTGAATCAATTAGCATTAAGCCTTGCCTGAGTGTTCCGAGTCAAAAAAGTTCTGAGAGTTAAATAACCCAGGACAAGTGATGCATGTGTGCTCACAGTGGGGGAAAGAATACCAAGTGAAACCTCAGGGATTAAGACAGTGGATGTATGAAGAGTGGAGGGAAAGGGGATGGGAGGGTAGTGGTAGAGATACACTGCCAGGCTCCAACGTGCATCATTTTAGTCTGCGCTTACGACAGAAACCCTGATAAAAACAGACGTGGAGGCTGGTCAGCATTAACATTCTAGCTGTGTGTATCATCCAGACTTGTATTTTGGAAGAATGTGCTAGTAATTTAGATAAATGTGGAGTGTTTGATGGATTGAAGGTCTTAAGTACGATTGTTTTCCAATTTATTTCTCTCCTAACCCTCTATAAGGGCCAACGAAGCTCTTCAAACATTGTGCAATGGTGTGTATAATAACCCCATTTAGAGACAAAGCATGCAATTCTATTATAAGGAGAATTTATCTTATGCAACAGAGACTCATTTGCTGTCCGACGTATATTGTCTCCATAAGCCGGCAGTGGCAGAACCAGCTGCCTCGTAATACACATCCTGTCCTTCTTCATTAAGCCACCTCCGTTTCTTTTTAAACCAAGTCAATTAATTTGTCACTGGTTTAGAAGCACCATATGTCAATGAAACATCATAAGAAAATCATAAATAGTTTATTATTTCCCCACCAACAAAAGAGCTCCAGGTCAGCGTTTATTTATTCAGAGTTTATTCATAATGCACATCAGTATTATATTATAGCATGCCTCACTCTTTAAATTACTTTATGAACAGCTATACTAAAAAAAAAAAAAAAAAAAAAAAGCCAGACTATTAACACCAAGAGACTAGCTTTCTCTTTGGCTGGGTATGTCTTGCGCACATTAACTGTATACTGTCCATCCTTAAAATGATGTTCTCTTCCTAGGTGTCCCCATCTCTCATTTGGACAGACTGCCACCCATGGTTATGGATTCTTTTGTTACAAGGGTCTTGACCAAGTTATATTGGGTCACAGTATGGTTCATTGTCAACATTAGCTAAGTAGAGTGGTAAGAAAGTAATTAACAGAATTATCTTCGAAGCTATGGTGATAGTCTCAAACCCCATCCTGGAAACTTTGTATTTTATCTAACAATAAAAGTCTACATTCTGAACAGTCTACACAAATAAGAGTCTGTGCTATTCTGGGTACGATTCAGAGGAAGAAGCTGAACTGCTCACAGAACGCCTCTCCCCGCCGAACTACAATTTTATATTCACTGTCTGTTTATACTCCCTGCCTTTTGCTTTGCACCTTCAGCTGAAAACAGAAGGTGGTTCGCATGCAGTGTGCACCTAACACTTCTTCCTCAGCTCGCCTACTCGAGGCAGTAACTGACTAAGAGGAACTAATTAATTCTGCTTTAATCTGAGTCTGTGTTTGGCAAATGCCAGTGCATTGGTTCTGCTCACCTCGCACTCATCAATTTGCTTGGATGAGCTCTGGGAATAATCACCGTGACTGGCTAACCCGTGTGAGACAGGCAGCTTTCCTCCGGAGTCCAAGATACCTGCTTATCTCCACCCACCAGGGTGAACGCCACCCACTCAGATGCTCGGATACCATGTACTCCAAGGAAAGAGACTCTGTCTTGTCTTCTCTCTAGCTCACCCGAGGGGTTCAAGATGAAATTACTATTTTTTTCTAATCCCAGAACCAATGCTTCTGAAAAAGGCTACTTCACAGACTGCACAGAAAATCTCTTTTCCAAAATGTCCACAGATGCCATTTATGATCTTGATGAATCCACTCCTTCTCTCCAATTGCATTATGAGCCTTTAAGTTCAGAACCACAGTGGATCTTTCCAAACATCTCTCGTACCTACTATTATGCTCTGCTCATTCTAGGAGCTCGGTTACTCTGTTGTTTGCAGTTGTATTGTCAGCAAACTATGCCCATTCGTTGTGTTTCAGTAGTACACATCAACAGAGGCAAGATATAGTTATTTTGAAACTTTTACTTGAATGAGACCATCGGGTGACTTATAGAATTCCCTGGTACCATAAATTCCATAACTTTGAGCTAAACGTTTTCATTGTATTATATATAACTCAAAAAATCACTTGATGCACAACCTTGATCTCTTATTTAAATGTTAGTAGTGCTTTTTTGATAATGTGAGTGGTCTCAAATGCTTTTTTAATTCATAAAACTTGAAGAAGTACTCAAACTACAGTCCTCAACTAGATAATGTGTTGACTCTTTTCTCCTCATATATAGAAATTAGAATTGCACACATAATTCTCTGCCACACCTAAAAAAAATACACAACGTTTTTGCTTCTTTGCTTGGTTTTAGTCCCTTTTTCATTCCCCAATTCCTAGCCATAATTTTTTGCAAAAGACTAAAGCCAGATTTCAAATCTTAAGCAAAATTGCTTTCCTCTCTCTGTAAAGGCAACTCCAGGATGCTGCCTAATTTATCTAGAAATGCCTGTTTTCATTAGTAGGGAAATAAATTAGAAACTCTGTAAACATATTACATGTCTATCTAACTTTAAAAAAAAGGAAAAATAATGGCTGATACGTTGGGACTTTATTGTTTATTAGCTTTATAACAAAAATGTCAGCTAAACTGATCCCTGGACCTACTTTGTTTATAATCATGAAGTGGTAGAGCCCCCTGGAGAGGAGAAGAGATGCTGAATTTGGGGATGAAACAGAATTACACAGCTGAGTTCCTTATGAGCAGGGAACTACTTGGTTACACAGCGGTTCTTAGCTTCAGATGTAGATGATTAAGTATTTTATGAGGCATATGAGAAATTTGCATGCACTAACCTTCACCATTTTTGCAACAATAGGAAAAAAATGCTTCTGGTGCATTCTGATAGAAGCAGCACAACTTTTCTGAGAGATCATTTTTCAAGGGTTTTTATTTTCAAATGCAAATAGATATTTGTAAAGTCCTATACAAAGTATCTAATCATCTAGGTTAGCCAGAACTTCATTAGCAAAACAGTTGACTTATTTCATCTTTGCACCTTACCCGGCAATTTAATATATGTGAAGAATTTACACAATTAAACAATGATAGTGTAGATTCTTTCAAAGCCTGCAATAAAACAGATCTAGAAAAATTCAAGGCAACTAAGTTTCTAATTGGTACCAGTACCATGCATATTATGGTGCTATTTCACAGAAAAAAAATAAGTAAGGCCTAAGAGTTCAAGGAGCTTACTATTCAGCTGAGGAAAAATAAATAAGTCATAAAAAAAGATAAGAATAATGCCAGGCCCCCAAAGAGGTGTCAGAAATAGTGTGTAGTGTATGGGTAGATTCAAAGGTAGAGATAATATCCATTTGGTGGACCATAGGAAGGGAAATAGTTTAGATGGATTTGGGTGAAAATAATGGAAACAATAACATTTGTATTTATAAATTGGAGAAGAACCTCATGGTCAAAAGGCAAATTTAATAGTTAAAGTCAATACACTTAACCTGTAACTGATTTCCATAAGATGTAGTAAATAAAAAGTTTGAGTAAGATTTTTTTTTTCTTGGAAAACTGATCTAATACTTATAAAAAGAAGTTTATTTTGTAATTTAAAATTTTCCATTTTAACTTTAATAATGTACTACTTAGTGGAAAAAAACTAATTGTTAAAATGATTGGGGGTTTTGACATAACAGCATTATATAGTACACATTATTGTCCTCATCCAGCCATTTGACTTCCTTCACATATCTGACTTCTACAATACAATTTTTTATTATTATGCAAAACCACACAAAAGAATATATAGCTTATATAACAATGAAGCATAATAAGAAAATGAAATAGGACATTATCAACTACCTGAAATCTTTGTTCTTCCTTCTCCATCCCATCCCTATACATACACATCAGCCAAGGTAAGCACCATGTGAATCCCATGATTATTGCCCAGATTTTTTCATACAGTTTTAGCATATATCTATTATTAAACTTTGCTTTGCTTTGAGCTTAACAAAATATATCCAAATGTACCTAGTTTTCTTTTATTTGTTTTATTTTCTCTCTCCCTGTGTGTGTGTCTCTCTCTCTCTCTTTCTCTCCTCTCTCTCTCTCTCTCTCACACACACACACACACACACACACACACTTGCTTTTTTTTGGTGATTTTTTTCAGGTGTGGGTGGACTAGACCGCATGAATGTTGGAATTCAAGAGAGAGGTAGCCTAGGGACATGCTTCAATCAAGTACATTACATATTCCTTGGTCCTAAAGGGGGCTCCTTCCTCAGGCCCTGTCTAATTTATTGAACTTAGGCCTCCTTTTCTCCTTAAAACCTGGGGTCAAGAGTCAAGCCAGACAGTGAACTCCCAGCTTCCTCTCACCAAAGGGCCACTGAGGCAGAAAACATAAGGAAAATTCTAGAACCATAAATAATTAATTGGGCCTAGAATATGAATGATCTCTTGGGGGCAAAGAGGAAAAAGCATAAGTATTCCTATTATTCATAAAAATAATCATTATAATAATAGCTAACATTTATTAAGCACATACCACAAGCTCTGAAAACCACTTTTAGGCATTGTCCATGTAACCCTCATACATCAACTCCATTTCACAAGTGAGGAAACTGAGGCTCAGCAAGGCTAAGTAATTTGCCCAAGATCATACACCTATAAATTACACTCAGAATTCTAACCTAGATCAGTGTATCTCCAAGCAAGGACCAGCACACCCTTGACTCCTTTCAGTCCATTGCCCAACAACTTCTCTCTACCACTCTACCCGCCAAACCAGAGGGAGTGGGGGGGGGGGGGTAAGGAGAGAACAGAGCAGCTCTGTAACTACATATTGACAATGATGGCTGCACAAAGCAAGGACCTTACACAACCAAGTTATGAAAACATGCAATGGGGCCAATGAAAGGCAGCCTGAGGGAAATCTCGCTAAATTGGGAAAATTTTTGGAATAGAGCATAGTTTTGAGTAAGCCAAATTAAATTTTAAAACAAGTAATACTCTGATGGAATTACATGCTCAAGTTGAAATAACTCCAAGTGATGTAGATATTGTGATTAAATCCTAAGAAGCTTCCAAGCAATAATAGGACCATGACATCACAGGATGGGCTCAGAACAGAGCTCCGTCCTCTCTCTCTGCTCCCTGTCACATTCCCTATTTGCCCATTACAATAAGTCACTGTCACTCCCTGGCCACTTATTTCTCCAGAATGCCCTTCTCCCACTACCACACCCATCCCTTGTCAAACCTTCTCATCCATCAAGACCTTACTCAAAGTCTCTTCCATTGGGAGTCCTTTTCAATTTCAATTTAACTACATCCTTAGTGTTATCAGAGTGTTGTTGGGTATTTTAACCTTGGGTTGATTTAGTCATATTCTTCAGTTCACAATATATAAGCATCATTGATCCATGGTTAATTGTATATAAAGCATAAATAGCACTACCATAGGCATCTTCAGTATCACATATTTTACACAAGTGATTTATTTTCTCTGGATTAATTCCTAATGTGGAATTTCTGAGTCAGAGTTTGTTCATTATAAGGTTTGTGATATGTGCTCAATAAATGATAGCTATTATTATTTTATAAATAATTGAAATAATTTTTTGTCTTTTCTTATTAGTCCTCAAGGGATCATTCACATTATAGGCCCAATTAATTATTTATGGCTCTCGAATTTCCCTTGTTTCCTTCCTCAGTGGCCCCTGAATGGGAAGAAGCTGGGAGTTCACGGTCTGGCATCACTCTTGACCCCAGGCTTTAACAACCAGCCCTCGGGCCATATAAGGCCCACAAAATCATTTGGTCTGGCCCTGCCAACGTATTAGGGGTGAGTAAATTAAATGTTTAACCAAGTATAGCAGGCTAATTTTTAAGTCGATAATTTTGTAATGGCAGACTGATGAACAAGAACAGACCAGGAGACAAGGAAGCATAGATCAGACTATCGGACCTCAGAGGGAAGGTAGGGGAAGGTGGGGATAAGGGGGAGAAATCAACCAAAGGATTTGCGTGCATGCATATGAGCCTAACCAATGGTCACGGACAACAGGGGGGTGGGGGCATGCGTGGGGAGGGTTTGGGGATGGGAATAAAAGGATGAGGACAAATATCTGATACCTTAATCAATAAAGAAATTAAAAAGAAAAAGAAAAAAATTGTAATGGCCCTGAGTAATGTTATAAATATCCAAATGACCATTGGCAGAAAAAAGGTTCCCCACTTCTGAACTTTTAGGAGACAAGCATAAAAAGTTTAAGTTACACAAATTAGACAGACCCTGAGGAAGGGGTCCCTTTTGAGACAAAGGAATATGTACTTGATTGAGTTTGACCTCTACCAAACTCTCTTCTAGAAAGTTTACTTCTATATATAAAAGTGCCCATTACCCCCACTAGCACTAGGTATCATTATTCTCTTTTTCATCTTTGACAATCTGATAGGCAGAAAAGAATATACTTTTAATTTTCATTCCTTTGATTCCCAATAATGTTAATCATGTTTTATATGTGTATTAGCCATACATATTATTCCTTTGTGAATTGTTTGCTTATATCTCTACCAATTTAATCTCTGAGGTAATAATTTTTTTCAATTAATTTTAAAAAGTTCTTTATATGTTAAGGTTATTAAGCTTTTTTTATGCAACAGTGGACAACTTCCTAGTGGCCACATCCTTTCCTCAGTTCCACTTCTGTTGGTAAATGCCAACAGTGATGACTATGTACTTCCCTCCTGAAAGTCTCCCTTTCTCTGGCCCCTGTGAGGCTGCCCTCTGAGTTCCAGTGTAAAACTGAACACCTTTCACTGAAAGATCCTGAAGACAGCCAAATGAGCTTTCCTTTTTCTTCTCCCAAAATCAAAGGAACTAAGAGGAGTTGCCCATCACAATAAGAATGCAGAGCATGCCGAAACCGGTTTGGCTCAGTGGATAGATCGTCAGCCTGCGGACTAAAAGGTCCCAGGTTTGATTCCGGTTAAGGGCATGTACCTTGGTTGCGGGCACATCCCCAGTAAGGGGTGTACAAGAGGCAGCTTATCAATGATTCTCTCTCATTGATGTTTCTAACTCTCTATCCCTCTCTCTTCCTCTCTGTAAAAAATCAAATATATATATATATATATATATATATATATATATATATATATAATTTTTTTAAAAAGAATGCAGAGCATGTGTTTGCACACACAATGTCATCTTCCACATATCCTTGCACAATCACCTTCTCTTCTGTTTCCTCTTTGGGAAAAGCCAAAGATGATAAAACCACACTAAAGTTTCCATAACCCTCAGTGTTGCTGAGGGGACTCCTGGTCAACCATCCTCCACATGCATGTCTCCAGGGGCCATAAGACCGGTCCTCCCTTCTTCGGCTAGCTTGCTCAGCTTCTCTCCACTCTACCTCTGTCATTACCTCTCTTTCGTGAGAAAGGGGCAATAATAATGCCCTAACTACACAGGATTTTGAAAAATGAAGAGAGATTTAGTGTCTGGACAAGGAAAGGATGAACATTTTATGTAGAGAATTTCATTTTAAAAGCCAGAAAAGAAAATATGTTTAGGGAATCACAATTAGATAAACCTTTTGAGTGTATGTTAAAATCAATGAATGAGAACATTAAATGAGGTGGTGTAGGTGGGAATGTTTTGCAAAATGTAACTTGCTAGACAAATGTTAGATACTTCCATCATCATCTATCTCACAGAGTTGTTGAAGATGAAATCAGACAATATAGGTAAATTTGCTTTGTCAACTGGAAAGAGTATTTATAAATTGTAATTATTATGTGATAATTTGCCTCTAGCTAGATTAAGAGTCAGACCATGGCAATACTGAAGACAATTAAAATATTTGCTAAATTCTTTTAAATCTGCATTCCTGGGCCTGTTTATAGACAGAGAATTCAAATTAATTTTTTTCTTCTCAGGTAAACTGATTGCAATAAACTTCAAAATCTATTAACAATAAAGCCAAGCTCCTGGTAACTATCAGCTAGACTATTGGACTTTGGATTTAAGGCCTGAAAGTCATCTTTTGTGCCAGTCCCACAATAACTAGGCCAGTCCATTTTCTTTTGTGACTATTTCAATTTCCCTCAGCATCATAACACCGCACTTCTACTGCAGCAGCTCCCCCGACATTCACTCTATCTTTAGCCTCTCTGAATTCCCATCCATCCTTCCTCCAGGTGCTGAAAACAACAAACAACATCATTTCATGATTCCAATTAATTTTTTTTAAATAACTGACTTTACAAACCAAGTGATGAGTCAGGAAATAAAAAGAAATGGAATATTTATTGGAAAGGAAGAAGAAAACCACTTCTTTGAGAAGATATGATTGTAGACCTAGAAACCCCAGAAAATCAACTGAGAAGTTAGGATGGGCTGGACACAAATAAGCATGTGAAAATTAATAGCTTTCCAATACGCCAGCAGTAATCAACTGGGACATATAATGGGGGAAAACTGTCTTTGATCCTAACTGCCAATCCCCAGCAGAGGCACAAGACAGAGTGTGTAACAGAAAGATTACTGGAATCTCTAGCTTCTCTGTGATAGTAGCAGCCTTTATATGGCATGGGTTTTCTTTCCTGTTTTGTTTTCTTTTTTGCCTTCTGTTGAAGGTTTAAAGAGTCTAAGTCCAAATCTCAGCCTGGACAGTTGTGGGGAAGAGGGAGACGGTCGGGGAGATATCAGGTGAGGAGGAGCAGGAGGGCTGTGATGTGGTCACTGGGCCCAGAGGCAATGGATTAGCAACATCAACCTAGGAGTTATTGACCTGGATGAAAAACTGGAAGCCACCTTTGACTTTTCTCCTTTGACCTTCATAGATATTCAATTGCCCCAAGTCCTACAGTTGGTCTTTTTAAAGCTCTCATATATTTATTCCTTTCTCCTCATCCCCAGTATCTGTCCCTTACCAATATCCTCAGTAACTTGGGCCCAAATTATAGCTGTCTCTTAGCTGCTTCTTTATCCCAATATGGTGACCACACCCCTGTGTCCCTTTCAGTCTTCCCTCCTCAGCAATTTTACTGAGTCATGTTCCTGACTGGTTAATATTCTGCAGAATGTAGATCTGGAAGGTCAACGAACCTGGGCTAGAATATGGGAGTCACCTCTTACCACAGAATGCATGGGTTTGAGCCCCAAATCTGCCACTAGTTAGCTCTGTGAACTTGATCACATTACATAAACACTGAGCCTCAGTTTCTTCATTTGTAAAATTGGCTTAATACATAAATAATTAAAATAATTGTGAGGACTAAAAATAATCCTATATAATAAAATGCTAATATGCAAATCGACCAAACGGAGGAACAACCGGTTGTTATGATGTGCACTGACCATCAATGGGCAGATGCCCAATGCAGAAACTGCCCCCTGGTGGAGAGCGCCACACAGCCAGAAGCCGGCTCACAGCTGGCAAGCGCAGCAGCAGTAGGAGCTTCTCCCGCCTCTGTGGCAGCACTAAGGATGTCCGACTACCACAGGGAGTGGGCCTAAGCCATCAGTCAGACATCCCCAAGGGCCCCCAGACTGCGAGACAGTGCAGGCCGGGCTGAGGAACGCCCCCCTGCCCCCCGCAAGTGCACAAATATCATGCACCGGGCCTCTAGTACATAAAATAAAGGACCCATCACAGGACTGGACACATAATAACACAATAGATATTCAAAGACCCTGACTGCTGCCACAGGAGTGTGGTGTTTATCACAATTAGAGATCATAGTTGTCTTCTGGAGCAAGTTTGATGCCTATGCTTCGTCTCTAAGACCATATAATTGGTCCCCACCCAACATATCCAAAAGTCCTCCTCAATATAAAATAGCCACTTAACCTCATATCCACATCCCAAATGTATGCACCCCATCTCAGAACTTTGACTCATCTTCCCTCAGCTTGAAATACCCTTTTCACTTGTTTCCAAATGTACCTCCTTCAAGAGAACTTTCCTTATTATTTCACCCATGTGCCTCCATGGTGCCTTTCCTATACCAATACCACTACCTTCATATGCAGTTAGCTCTGACAACCCTGCCTGCCTAGCTCTGTCTGTCCTGGACAGCTTACATGAGTTATCTCACTTGATCCACAAAGAACCCTGTGAACCAGGTACTGCTATTCTTGTTGCCATTTTACAGCTGAGTCACTAGGGCTCTGAGAGGATGAGTTGCTTGCCAAAGGTCACAAAGTTGCCCAAGGACTCAAAACTCGGTCTGAACTCTCTACTGCTATCCCATCCTTCAGCACATATTTTTAGGCGATGGCTGGTGAGTCATTTTAACACGTCCAAGTCCAGCCCAATCACGTCTTCTTTGTCCTCGAGAAGCCAGTTCTCATTCATCTCCCCCTGCTCTTACCCCTTTGGCTCTTCCAGCTGTTTTAAACAAATAGCATATTATATATGTCCTAGACAGTATCGCTGCTGCATAATTGGGCACTCACTATTGTCTGCATGCAACGTAATGTGATTATGCATAATGGGGTATTGTTCGGTAAGTGGAACCATAAAGTAATGATCTGGATTTTCACACACTGCTCATAGAGACCAGTCTCGTTTCTTCCCAGTTACACAGCAGGAATCTTCTCAAATAGAATATAAATCTCCTGCCAGTAAGGACCACATCCTTGATTCAATTGTGTCTCACAAACTTCTGCAGACATTAGAGATACCCCAAAATACCTTTTGGTTCATAATTGGCCTTCCAAGCAGGCTTTCTTAACTGGGGGATGAGGGTGGGGGGAGTAGATAGCGGATCTCCAGAGATACGCAGGACAAAAGGATATAAATGGGAATGATCTTCTATTATTTCAGAACAGAGAGCACGCTGGGTCCCTTAAACACATTGGAAAGAACATTTCCAATTGTCAGAAGCCAAAAGCAAACTGGATTTGATGGCATCAATATAATGCTTAATATGCTGCATATTTGGCATCTGTTCCAGAGGAGACTGCATGTCAGAAACTCAGAAAAGGTCTCCTGGGCATATAGGCAGCTTTCAGTCTGTCTCCACACATTAAATACACTCAGAGTGGGGAATATACATTTTTAAATGCATGGAACATGAGCCCGACTTGACACCCATCTATCAGCACTGCTTTAAGGGTAATAAAATCAGCTCTGCCATTATAAGGAGAGGGAACTTGATGATCCACTGGGGATTTCTTCCAATCTAAACGATTCTATAAATTCCCCTAAAATCATTTAAAAAAAAAAGCAGATTAAGGATTCATGTAGGTGTTTGGGCTATAAATACAAATTAATTTCTGTTCCAGCTGCAATTTTTCTCATCCTTATAAGAAACACCTCCATCGCTGAGGTATTTCTGGGTGCAACACCAACAGAGCAGCTAAAGATAGATAGGACTCCCTCAGGTTCTTGTTGGCAACTATTTTCTTCTAATTTCCCAAATAAATCTGCATCTTGAAATGAACTGAATTGAATCCTGCTGCTGTCCAAAAACATTTATCACTGAAAATCTGTTTTGTTTGGGGAGTAACATGTAATTGTGTACAGATTCAATAAGAACCTAAATGTTCCACTGAGAAATTCTTTATTGAAAATGTTTTGTTCGGACTCTAAATAATCTATTTATTTCCATCCTCAGTTACTAGTCATATAATTCAATTTGTTTTTACTTTAAAAAATGTGCTTAAACACTACTCTTATTTTTTTAAATGGAATAGTTTGTGATATTGGAAATTCATACTATTCTTCTCACTTGGCTTTGTGAAACAATTTAAACTCACCCTTATAAAAGAGAGAAAATTATTTTTTTTTAACATTCCCTCACCTATTAGAGCTCCTGCCTAGTAGAAATCAAAAGAAAATAGTAAATAACATTTTTAAAGATTAAGTTATCAACTAATAGATTTTTGGTTCACTTATTTGCTCTGATTCAATATGAAGTCAGAGACCAAAATAGAAAGGAACAAATGGATTGTGGATCGTGTCTCCAAATGCATGGGGATAAATGCATATCCCTAAGGAAATGTGCTCAATTATGACATCACAGCTGTTTCTCTTATAAAAAGAACTATGTCCTGCAGCAAACTATAATTTCCCAAATAAAGGGAATAAAAGATTAAAGAAAAGAAAAACATGTCAGCAATAAAATCCAAGGATAGGGACCAGATGCCAGGCATAATAAAATACCATATCAAACAAAGGATTAAAAAAAGGAAATCTTATACCACTTGAATACTTAAATGCAAAAGTATTTCTACCCAACCTCACCAAAGAAAGAAGATGGTTGCAATAATGCTACATGTATCCATGATCTTGGACAATCCTCTCCCACATTTACTCTAGGCTTGGCCACATGACCTGTTTTGGCCAATGGATGTTAACAAGCATGACACAAACGGAGGCTCAAAAACTGTTTGCACATTGGGGCTTAGCCTTTCTTCCTGGGAAATCCTAATACTGTCATAAGAATACACCTGGGCTAGCTTGGTGGAGACATGTAGTTCAGTCACTCCCCTCGTCCCAGCCAACTGCCAGCACCAGACACTGAACATGTGATTGACGCCACCTAGAAAAATCAGCTCCAAGCAACCCGCCAGCTGCTGGCAGAAACATGAGTCCAGGCAAGCTCCACAGAAGAACTGGATGGCTGAAACCTGCCTAAATTTCCAACTAACAGAACCATAATCTAATAAATGATTATGGATTTAAGACACCAAATTTTGGGCTGGTTTGTTATACCGCAAAAGCTAACTGGTACTGAGGTCATCACAGAACCTATATCATGAGAACACCAACTAATGGACCAATCACCATAGAGGAAAAGAGAGAGCTGTCTAATGATGGATAGGTCTAGCAATTATTCCTGAGAGTGAGTTTGCAGAGGAAATACTGAGTTGTTATACTAAGTCACTCATAAGCTACTATTTTGGAGATCCTTCTAAAATCTATATCCAAAATGCAATACCACGATAGTAGCAAGTAACATTTATTAAGTGCAAGCATTGGGATCTATGCTTGATAAAGACGATCTCATTTAATCTATACAATAGCCTCATCTGTATTTTACAATTAAAGAACTGAGGCTTCAGAAAGCTAAGTAACTTGATCACAAGATACTATGAATGAGCTTGAACTCAAAGCTGATTGGCTCAAGAGTCAGCATTCTTAATCACTATGTTGTTGTTTTTTTTCTACCTGATTCCTACCGCCCTCCATAAAAGGCTTCTCTAGTCCAGTGGGCTGGGAAAGTCTGGACCAAGAAATCTAGTCTATCTTCTTGAATCTCAGAAGGCCAGGCAGAGCAGACCCAATTGTACTTAGCCACCTAGTTAAAGTATAGAGGCAACAGTGGACTTGGTGGGTCTTGCTCTGGCCTGCTGACCTCATCCAGAGACCAGAGCAAGTGAGTGGTCAGTGCATAGGCAGGAGCTATTTAACTCATAATGGCCTGTGCTACCAGCAAGGTGCATTTGAAGTCTCTTGTGACTGTATGCTAATCAGATTAGCAATGCCTTCCTTTCAGTCTTGGAGGAAGGGAGTGGAGAGGAAAAAGATGTCATGGAGGGGGGCTGAAAAATAGTGGAAAGTTGGGCAGAGGTTCCTTTCTTCTCCTAGGTGTGGAAGGTGTTTCCATGAGGAAAAGGAAGAAGTTCAATATCTACTACACAGTTATTATCTATCGTTCCTTGTTAATGAACCCATTGGA
Organism: Pipistrellus hanaki; assembly: GCF_964339955.1. Lineage (NCBI taxonomy): Eukaryota > Metazoa > Chordata > Mammalia > Chiroptera > Vespertilionidae > Pipistrellus > Pipistrellus hanaki. Next base: position 40,847,881 of record NC_140516.1, on the reverse strand, counting down.
GTTGGACCTGTTATTTCCTGGATTTCTGACAGTTTAAAATGCCTCAACCCTAACTCTTAATATTGAGATGAAAACAAGGGTGAGGAGAAGGAAGTCAGTTAAGACAGCCCCTTTTAAAAACTACTTGATTCAAGATCAAAACCCTTCCTAATCAAACCCAAAATCGAACCCACCAGTTAGCTGTGTAGCTCCTTGTGTTGGCTGAAATTCAAGTGTTTATAGAGTATGGTTGAAGGTATAAACTGGTTTTTAACCTCTATCTGCCTAATTGAGCCTACCAAAGCCAATCTGTTTTTAAGAAATTCTTAATGCTTGTAGGATCCTAACACTATGGGAAGTTATTCCTGGCACATTTATAGAGAACTAGTGAAAGGGAATATGAGAAGGCATGAGATAATTGAACACATTAAGTATACCTAGGCAAGTGTGAAGAGACACGGGTTGGGAAATTTATTTGCCTTAAATGAAGCTGAACATAATTTTAAGCCCAAAACATCTGCATATTAAAAGCCTGCTCCCATAAAAGAGAATAGTGAGTCCTAGACAGCCCTGCTCAATTGCCCTTTATCCTAGAGCTGCCAGCAATGACAGAGGGATTTCCTTAGGGCCTATAAATATCTCCAATCTTTTTTTTCCTGATCTGTTAAATGGGGGTGTTACAAAGATGAAGAGATAAAATAATAGTTCCTGGATTTTATATTTCTTAGACCTGAATAATTCTCCCCAAAAATCTTGGAGGCATCAGCATAGTCTTGCTAGTTTCTTCTTTTGCTAAGTTTTAACATGAAAAAGAAAAGACCAATCTTCCATATATATAAAAGCCTAATATGCAAATTGCCCCCTCAGGAGTTCGATCTGGAGACTTGGAGTACAATTGCTCACTATGACGTGTGCTGACCACCAGGGGGCAGTGCAGAATGAAGGAAGGCCCTGGCCAGCAGCAGGGAGCTAGAGAAGGGAGGCCCCAATCCACCCTGATCACTGACCAGGCATAGTGACCCTACCCATGCATGAATTTCATGCACCAGGCCTCTAGTACAATAGATAATATTAATGTATGTAATGTAGTGTTTTGTGCCAGGGACTATTCTAAATGTTTTCTAAATATTAATAGAATCTCCCCAACAATTTTTGAGATAGGTACAGTTACTCCCATTTAACAAATGAGGAAACTGACTTAACATTAACAGGTTAAGTAACCTGCCCAGCATTTCAGCGCTAATAGCAGAGCCAAGATTCAAGCTTCAGTAATCTAGCTCCACGATCCATGCTCTCAACAAATAGGAGATTGTCTGGAGCTCTTCCCAATTGTTTCACAAAGAAAAGGAATGCACACACTAAAATAAGAGAATGCCATTTCCAAAAATATTTTATATCTCCAAAAGAAAGAAGAAACAGAAAAAAATAGTAGTCCCCAAAACTGAAAAGTAAAAATTGGTTTTATACTAGACAGTCATTGTGTTCATTTTACTATAGACCAATGAATATTCATGTCTGGGAACATATAGATTCTCCCAGTCCCCGGATCAGCCTTTGGGAACCACTGAGATACAATGTATGGAAAGCCATTCAGACATTAATGGTTAGTATGGAGCTAAAAGATGATGAGCAAGGTGACTCAGACAGAGCCCACCCTCTTGGAGGGCTCGCTAAGGCTGTGTTAGCCAAACCAAGTGCATAGAGGTATATTGTCCCCCATGGGCCAGCCACATGAACGTCTGCACATCTTGATTTATGGTCAGCATCTGCTTTCTGTTTTTTGAACAACCCATCTCCAATTGTTCCTTCCATCCTCCCTGACGAACAGAAAACCAGCCTGCAAGGGGAAGCATGCTGGGGAAGGAGCCTCCTCCACCATTCCCCACACTTTAGATATTCATTGGTGACAACAGCAAGACTGCAGAAAGTATGTCCTCCTCTCATTCTTCTTCCCCTTGATTTTAGAACAGGACAAAAACCTGTGGATGGCCTTCTAATCAACAGCTTCAGGATACACTGTGCCTTTCGATCCATCGGGCTCCCTATTGATGGAGCATCTGCAACAATTTCAGCTCAGCTTTGAGGAGGATGACACTTAGTTACCCGCTAATAGAGTGGGCAAGAATTACGTTTAATGTAGGCTACCCCACCAGCAGCTGGGACATGATATTAGAATTCTGCTTTCCATATCTTAGAGCAGCTTTTAAGTAATTAAACAATTCCTTGGGAATTCGAGGAAGTGGAATGTTTAGTGGCTTTATTGGGAGGCACCATAGAATAAGGGTGAGTGGCTCCGTGCCAGATTCCAGTGACTAAGGTTGATAAGACAGCCCAGTAAATCTGTTCTGTAATGGACCAGATAGTAACTACTATGGATTTTGGGGACCATATAGTCGCTGTCACAACTACTCAACTCTGCTTGTTATAGCATGAAAGGAGGCATAGACACTACATGAATAAATGAGTGTGGCTGTGTGCCAATAAATCTTGATTTGTGGACACTGACATTTGAATTTCATGTGATTTTTACATGTTACAAGATATTGTTCCTCTTTTGACTTTTTTCTAACTATTTATAAGTATAAATACCATACTTGGTGTGGGCCAAATACAAACAGTGGACCAGAGTGGCCTAAACCCTGGTTTATATCTAGAGCTCTGGCATTTCTTAGCTGTAAACTCTGGAGCAAGCCTTGTTTTGAAGCCTCAGTTCCTTGTCTGTAAAATGGACACAATAAAAGCATCAACCTCATCTGGGTTTCCTGGGGGAGACGGTAAAAGGAAAATAATTTAGCACAGGGCGGCTGCATATACTCAGCATAAATAAATGTGAACTGTACTGCATTACCTTCTTTCATCAAAACGCTCAGCAGCTTCTGCCAAATCCATCCAGACTATTGTCAAACAGGATCGAGGATTTTCATGTCTCTATTAACAAAGAGCCATTCTAGACATTTCCTACTAACATCAGAACCCTTAGAGTTTGGGGGGGCCCTAAAACATACCTCAACGCTAGATGCTCTCATTTGTCAGTTTCCTCCTGGATCTCAGTCATGGCAGTTCAAGAGCTGAGGATCAGAATGTGAGGTTATCATGCTCCAAACCAGAAATAATGATCCCCCCCCCAGAAATGATATTTTTGAGCCCTGGCCAATCCTCATGACTGGCATCCTGCTAAGTATCCTCTGCAGTTCTTTCTTTTCATCTTCACAACAACTGAAGGTGCTGATGAGATGATGAGCTCCAGGTTTCAGAAAATGAAACCAAAGTGTAGGAGGCTTGGGTAAAAAGGCAAGCCCCATGCCAGGTAACCAGAAATCATGGGGTTCCTTCCTGAACCACAGCTCTTGCTTTGCAGCAAAGAAAGGGATGACCATCTTTTAGGGCTCCCATGCTTCTCTGACTGAACCAGTACCCTGAACCCCTGAGGATCTTGTTAAAATGCAGGTTCTGAGTTATTAGGCCTGGGAAGGTCCTGAGGTTTTGCATTTCTGCAAAGTTCTCAGGTGATGCCAACGCCACTTGTGCTGGGACATGCTTTGAGTAGAAAATCTAGATGGGGGGTTGACCTTTTTTCTACCAAAGGCCATCATGGGCCAAATAAAATTATCAACTTACTATGCCAAAGCAATATCTTCACCAATACAGCTCAGGGCAATGGAAAGTAAAGAGAAAATAAACAAATTGGACTACATCAAAATAAAAAGCTTCTGCAGAGCAAAAGAAACAATCAACAAAACAAGAGAGCCCTCTGCATGGGAGAACATATTTGCCAATGTTATCTCCAATAAGGGTTTAATCTCCAACATTTACAGGGAACTCATACAACTCAACAAAAGGAAGCTAAACAACCCAATCAAAAAATGGGCAACAAAAGGAAGCTAAACAACCCAATCAAAAATAGATACTTTTTTAAAGAGGACATAAGGAAGGCCAAGAAACATATGAAAACATGCTCAAAGTCACTAATCATCTGAGAGATGGAAATCAAAACAACAATGAGGTACCATCTCACACCTGTCATAATGGCTATCATCAACAAATGACAAGTGCTGACGAGGATGCAGTGGTGCACTGCTGGTGGGTATGCAGACTGGTGTAGCCACTGTGGAGAACAGTATGGAGTTACCTCAAAAAACGGATCTCCGCCAAGACCAGTTTGGCTCAATGGATAGAGCGTCGGCTTGGGGACTGAAGGGTCCCGGGTACGATTCCGGTCAAGGGCATATCCCTAGTAGGGGGTGTGCAAGAGGCAGCTAATCGATGATTCTCTCTCATCGATGTTTATAACTCTCTATCTCTCTCCCTTCCTCTCTGTACAAAATCAATAAAATATATATTTTTTTAAAAACGGATCTCCCATTTGATCCAGTGATCCCACTTCTAGGAATATATTCCAAGAAACTAGAAACACCAATCAGAAAGGATATATGCAGCCCTATGTTCATAGCAGCACAATTTACCATAGCTAAGATTTGGAAACAACCTAAGTGCCCATCAGCAGATGAGTGGTTTGGAAACTGTGGTACATCTACACAATGGAATACTATGTTGTGGTAAAAAATAAGGAATTCCTACCATTTGCAACAGCATGGATGGACCTGGAGAGCATTATGCTAAGCGAAATAAGTCAGTCAGAGAAAGATAAATATCACATGATCTCATTCATTTGTGGAATATAATGAACAACATAAACTAATGAACAAAAACAGATCCAGAGACAGAGAAGCATCAATCAGATGCTCAAACCTCAGAGGGAAGGTAGGAGAGGGTGGGAGTAAGAGAGAGAGGTCTAAATTTTATATATATGTGTGTGTGTGTGTGTGTGTATAGAGTGGGCAAGAATTAGATTCTAATATATATGTGTGTGTGTATGGGAGAGATCAACCAAAGAACTTGTATGCATGCATATAAGCATAACCAATGGACACAGACACCAGGGGGGTGAGGGCATGAATGGAGGGAGGATGGGGGGAGGGGCAATGGGGGGGATAAAGACACATATGTTATTCCTTAATCAATAAAGAAAGAAAAAAATTATCAACTTAAAAATTAGTTCACTATATTTGGTCAAATATTTAATTAACTCACCCTTAATGCCTTGGCAGGGCTAGATCAAATTATTCCAAGGGCCTTATACGGCCCATGGCCAGATGTTCCCTACCCCTACTCTAGATGAAGTGAGAAATTAGAATTTTTCCCACTAATGACCAAGGTGGCCCATACAAAATAAATCAATGACTATGGATTTCTCATGGTGAAGAGTCTTTGGAGCCAGACTGCAGAAGTTATACGTATAAGTCTACCAGATGCCAGATGTGTGGCCTTGGGGGCAATCTCTCAACCTTTCTGTGCCTCAAGTTTCCTGCCTATAAAGAAGAAAGATAAAAACTCTTAATCACATAGGGCTGAGATAATGATTCAATATGATTATATAGCATACTAAATATATATATGAAATCATATGTATTATACACACACACACACACACATATATATATATATAATTTAGAGCAATATCTCACACACTGTAAATGATCAAGAAATGGAAGATAGCCCTAACTGGTTTGGTTCAGAGGATAGAGCATCAGCCTGCGGACTGAAAGGTCCCAGGTTCGATTTCGGTCAAGGGCATGTGCCTTGGTTACAGGCACATCCCCAGTAGGAGGTGTGCAGGAGGCAGCTGATGGATATTTCTCTCTCGTTGACATTTCCAACTCTCTATCCCTCTCCCTTCCTCTCTGTAAAAAATCAATAAAATATATATATTTTTAGAAGAAGTGGAAGGTAATCAGAAGATCAGGAAAAATGAAGTATCTAAAAATGTGCTCTATGAGGTTTGTTCCCCCCACACAGCTAATAGCTTGAGCAGATCCATCCAAATCTGCTTATCATTCAAGCCATTTTACAGTTAAGTAAACCAGACTTGCATCCAGTCAGTCACAAAATTAAATTACAGAGAAAGTTCGCCTTGAAAGGGCAGAACCCAGAGGCCAACAAGGAAGCAAACCTTTCCAGCTTATTTATTATTTATTTATCTGAGGGGCATGTCCATTGCCTGGACCTCTGGGCACAAGCAACAATCGAGAATACATGCAACAATTTCCTAAAGGGACACAAACTGAATTCCACCAAAGCAGCTTCTCACTTAGGTCATGTCAAAGTGTCATTCATCATTAGGCGGTGTGCTCCCAGGCATCATAACCCCCAAAAGTAATTAACCCTCTAGTAAATATGTCACTGCTGTCTAGATTAAGGGAAATGCCTCGGTGGTCTCGTCTATAAAATGAACATTCTGGGCAAGATAATCCAGTGCTAACATTCTACAAAGTCAAGTTTGTGTCCTTTTACCCAAACTGCACCACCTCCTCAAGTGAATCGCAGGTCATTCCACGCCCCCACCCCCATCTGATGAGCTATTGTTCACTGAATGTCACCCAGCTCCTGAGGTCTATGGGTGATAAAGCACAGTGTCAGCCTCATAGGACATGCTCAATAAAGGATGGCTGTGATTAGAACCCAATCAGGGCTCCATCTTTTGTTGTTGTAATTTAATCCTTGCTCAAGGATGTGTTTTCACTGACTTCAGAGAAAGGAAGGAGGAGAGAGAGAGAAACATTACCTATGTGCCCCAGCCAGGCATTGAACCTGAAACTCAGATATGTGCCCAGACCAGGAATCGAACCGGAGACCCTTTAGTACACGGGATCACACTCCAACCCTCTGAACCACTTCAGCCAGGGCCAGGGCACCATCTTTTAAATAGAACCACAGTGTGACGTGATCATGTCATCTAGTTACTAGATATCAACTGGAATGTCAGTAGGTGGGGGGAATGGGCAAGGCCAAATGGGAACTTGTTGAGAAAGTAGTCCTTGCTCTTTCTAAAGTTGGATTGGCAATTGACCATGCAGCTGAGAGCCTAAGGGGGAAAGAGACTAAAAGAAGGGATCTATCTACTGGTTGGAGGTCTTCAGGACCTATCGGAAACCTCATCTCTCAAAATCTCAGCTATTAGCTGAAATTCCTGGCACACGGGATGGCCATCAGTTCCTGGAACACTCTGGCAGCTCCCACCTCAAGGGTGTGCAGAGTCAGCTTTTCTGCTGCAGGCCATGGCTTCCTCAGGGGTGGAAGTGAAAACAAGTCAAGTACCCTCTGCTTTCAGAAGCAGCCCAATGGCCCAATGCAACTTTCAACCAGTAGGGAATGGGAGTCAATGAAGTGACCCAGCCTCCCTCCCTTTGACAGGACAATTTCACAATAGTTTCAATGTGGTTTCTCAGAGGAACTCTAGTGACATTGGGATCCATATGTTCACAGCTGTGACCAGTTCTCTCTCTCTCTCTTTCACCGCAAACCTATCCCCCGCCACTGTCTCTCTCTTTTTTTTTAAATATATTTTATTGATTTTTTTACAGAGAGCTAGGAGAGAGGGATAGAGAGCTAGAAACGTCGATGAGAGAGAAACATCGACCAGCTGCCTCTTGCACACCCCCTACTGGGGATGTGCCCGCAACCAATGTACATGCCATTGACCGGAATCGAACCCGGGACCTTTCAGTCCACAGACCGATGCTCTACCACTGAGCCAAACCGGTTTCGGCCCCACTGTATCTCTTTACTGGCTTTTCCTCACCTGCCTCACTTCTGATATTACCTCTCAGATTACCAGGATCCAAGCCCTTGTCTTAGTCCCCGATTTGGGAACCCAACTGAGACCCTTAACACTGCAAAGTCTTGTTCAGAGTCCCATAGCATCTGTATGGAATCACAGCCCTTGTCACAATGCACTGTGACTGTAGGACTAGGAGGTCCACCCAGGCCAGGATCAAGTCCATCTCATTCACTCTGGAGCCCAGGTGCCCTGGCACAGAGGAGGCACTCTGTAACTGTTAGCGGAGCGAGTGCCGGCAATACATCTGCTGCCTGGGCATCAGGGGGTCAGGAGGCAACCTCTGGTCTTTCCAACAATTCAGAGAAGTCCTTTTCTGTTCTAGAAAGGCTTGTAAATAAACTAAGACGGAGTCATTAGCAGCAGGGGAAAAGACATCTAAAGAAGGTCCATCTTCCCTTAAGCTCACCCATCACTGTACCACCAAACACACTCCAGACTTCTCTGCTCTATGCTTGCCTCCTGGGAGGGACTCAGCCTCATCTACCTCTGACTGCCCATCCCCGCACATGACCTGCAGCCTCCGCCTGCTTCTCCGTCCACACACTTCCCTTTTTGTTCTAGTGCTCTGTATTCTATCAAGGAATCATAGCAAAGGACTAGATCAAAGAGAAGTAATTCGAACAAGTAAAGCTGATGGTATTATACTACTGCTGTTCCTTTAAATCTCTTTCTCCCCCCGGCTTAACGCTAGATGTTGCAAATTAGCCTCCTGCGGCTCAAGGGTGGTTGGTAGATGTGTTTCTGAGAAGCCCGTGCAATGCTCCTGAAGTTGCCAATATTTAAAACTCCACATTCCCAGCTACTCTTAAAAAATTAAAGATTTAGTAATGTAGGCTCTCACTGGGGTGGGGTTAACTGCTTCCTAGAGACGGGAGGCACAGCTCCCTGTGTGCTGCGGTCCCCACCACTCTCTTTTGCCTCCGACTCTGAGAGTCCTGGCAGTTGCCATTTACCATGGTGATGTGCAAAGTTTACTTTGTTCTTTCTTGTTACCTGCTTGGCCCTGGAGGGAAAGGGGAGAGAGATATATTTGAGCTTGCTACTCCATATTTAAACACTTGGAAAAAAACAAGTCCCAGCTGCTATGATTGTTCCATGTGTTTTAAGTGCCTCTGGCAAAAGGTTAGATTAGAGCTTCCTATTCTAATGCTATCAGGCCTTATGCCATTATTTGCAACCAGATCTTTATGACAATGGTGATGATGATGATGAAATGATTCCTGTGTAATGGACAGCAGTTACTCTTGCACATATGTCTGCTTAATTCTACAGGTGCTCTTTTTTTTTTCTTTCATTAAATCATTAAGGCTGAGGGATTCAGAAGTGATGAGGAATAAGTGGGGCAAAAACTGAAAGGAGAGGCCAGCAGGAGGCACAGCTCAGCGAGGCTTGCATTGCCCTTGCTTCCTTCAAAGGGCGAGGAGACCGGTGAGCAAAAGAAAAGAAACTCTTCCCCTCCACACCTTAGATTCTAATTCTGGCAAGAATACAGACTTCTTCATCTCACCGCTGAAGCTATCAAGTCAAGTTCAAGAACCATTTCACGTTGACCCCAAGCAAGGGAAGGACTTGGGGAGCACCATGTGAGTCAGCCTGCCTCAGCATGCAAAGAAGACGCTGACAGTTTGAATCACGTTTACAGATCTATAAACCAAGCCGCAGTAAATTCCAGACTCCTGCAGAGCTAGAAGTGAATGACAAAAAATGCAAAGCCAACAGGAAGAATCATTTCCATGACCTCTCAGAGCTCAAAGACAGAATGTAAACGACTGTGAGACATATCACTGACTGAAGGGCCGGCATTCTTCCAACGTTTAATCAGTCACTAAACCAATATTTGCCTGTGTGCAAGGACCCAAGGCAGACACAGGAACTGCCTGTATGAGTGGTCTATCAGGAAAGAATAATTAAACATACAATTATAATTATGTCATTCATTATAAGTGTGATGAGTGGCATAAAAGAAAAGACAATATATGGGAACATTTACAAAGAGCCCTCGCCCACCTCTCTACTCTAAGAAAAAAGCATTTAAGCCAAGACCTAAAGGGTGAGTCGAAGTTACCCAGGCAAGGAGCCTGTCCATCTTTATTGAGCACTTACTATGTGCCTGGTACTGCACCAGGAATTAGGGTTAGAGAAATTACCAATAGATTTTCCTCAAAGAACTCAGTCTACTGGGGGTAAATAGGTTTCCATCAGATCTCCTGCTGGGAAATGATGGGATCATTTTTAAAATGTTCTAATACTCAGAAGAAGTCAACCAAAAATTTTCTTAATTGCAAAATGTTCTGTTGTGAGTGCAGAGAACTTCTCTAATAACTTGATAAAACAGATGAAAATGAGAAACTGCCACATCCCGTGGGACACCTGAGGCTTCACCAAGATAACAAGGCTTGTTGTCTGGGGATGTGCAAGCCACCCAGCCATCCAAGAGAAAGGTTAAACGTGGACTTGAATAAAGGGAGAGGAGATTAAACTTTGGAGGCGTGTAGAAAACTGCTTGGTGATTAGTAATATTAATCATCATCATCATAATGCTAATGACATCTAAACACTGTCACAAACCTTCTGGGTACTTAATTAGCAAATTTAATTCTGCGGGTAGGCACAACTATTTTCCCCATTTTGTGGATGAGGAAACTAGCGATTACAGCAAACAAGAAGTTTCTGTTTATGGCAGTGTGGCAGATTAGTAACCTGAAAACTAGAGTCTACAAAGCATTAGACATGCTAAATAGAACGACACATCTGTTTCATCACAAAATGGAGATGGCAAGTAATTTGATCCTCAAGTGTCAAAATCAAAGCATGAACTGTATATTGGAGCCATGAAGAGATACTGCAATTATCCCTTGGGGGCTGATTGGGACAAGTGACCAGACTCACTGAGCAAAGAGCTTGGATTTTAATGGCCACAGGAGGATAAAAGATGAGGTGCTGGGCCTGTGTGGAGTGGGTAGTCAGTACTGAGACTCCTCCCTGTAAAGTTGGGGACTTAAAATGACAGCCTCAGTACAAAAAGAGACGATACACAGAAATCCACCCACTGGGACAGAAAGACCATCAAGAAACCTCTCTCTCCTAGGCTCTGGGTAGGGTGGGAGGCAACGGCTACTCAGAGAATTTGTATCCATAGATCTTCCATCACAAGAGTTTGGGGTTCTAATGTTAATTTACTGAATGGTCCGGGAAGCCCGAAAGTGAGAACTTAACCTAAAAAAATTATCTTAAGCAAGAAATATTCTAGGCCCCTTGTAAAATCAAATGAAAAGACATATCTTTAACCTGGACCATTCCAAATCCCATAAAGAAAGTCTTTCTGAAAACTAGTCTATAATCCAAAATCATAACATAATAGGAAAAAGGTCCATCACAAGTAAAAATCAGCAATCACAATAAACAATAGGAAGACCTCCAAGTAATAGAATAACCTAATAAAAACTATAAAATATTTAAATCAAATGAAGACATAAAGGAATTAATAAAGCATAAGATCAAGATGCTATCACCAAAGATTTGTGAAAAAGAATCTCTAAAATATAAAAAGAAAATTATTGAAAATAAAATCTTGACCCAGCCGGTGTGGGTCAGTGGCTGAGCGTCAACCTATGAACCAAGAGGTCATGGTTCGATTCCCTGTCAGGGAATATGCCTGGGTCACAGTTTGGGGTGTGCAGGAGATAGCCAATCGATGATTCTCTCTCATCATTGATGCTTCAATCTCTCTTTCTCCCTCGCCCTTCCTTTCTGAAATCAATAAAAATATTTTTAAATATTTTAAATAAAAATTATAGAAAAAGTATGTTTAAAAAACCTGGGCTATATTAATTCAAGGCAGTTTTGTAGGTAAAAGCATTATGAATAAAGGAGGTTTCTTGCATAATATTAAACAATTCATCAGGAAGAGATAAAAACCATATGCCTTATAAACATAATCTAAAATGTACTTAAAACAAAATAAAATGACAGAACTAAAAGGAAAAACAGTCTCCAAACATTTTTCAGTGATTAAGGAGACAAAAAAAATCAGGCAAGAGCACCGTTGATCTGATGAACATCATATCTATTCCTGACTTTTGAACATTTAGAGAGTACACATCCTTTTCAAGCTCACAGGCATCGGTTATAAACCTGTCCTCTTAGCTGATCACACAGCATGTCTCAACAAATTAGAGACCACAATGCATAAAGTGAGAAATCAATAATAAATAAAAAGTAAATAGAGAGATTTGAAGATGGCAGCGTAGGAAGAGATTAAACAAAGATCTTATATGCATATCTGCATTACCTATGGACACAGACAATAGGGTGGCAAAGGCCTGGGGCAGGGAGGGAACCAGGTGGAGGGAGGTAACGGTGGAAAAGAGGGACATCTGTAATAATCTCAACAATAAAGATAAAAAAAGAAAAAAGAAAAACTACTTCAATACTATATATTTAGAAATTAAAGGTTGTGGGGGAGGAGGGTTGGTTACCATGGGAGAAATAGTAAATATTTTTTAAGAGTTACTCAAGTCTTATTTAGAGCAAAAAGAAAATACCACGTTTCAAAACATATGGGAAGGAACTAAAGAAATTAAAAGACATTTTATAGCTGTAAAAGCTTACACTAGAAAGGTAGATTGAACATTAATAAGCTGAGCATCAATATTAAATAGAAACGAAACAGAATAAACCCAAAGTACATAGAAGGAAGAAAGTAATAAAGTTAGAGCAGTCAAGGAAATATGAAACAGACTTATAATAGAGAGGTTTGGCAAAACACAAAATCTGGTTCTTTTTAAATCTAACAAAGTGATAATAACTGGAGAGGCAGGGTAGGGAAGTGGTAGAAAGCATGGGCTCTGGAGCTGACTGCCTGGTTTGAGTCCCCACTCTGCCTCTTACCAGCCTCATGGCCTTGGGCATATGACTCATGGCCGGCAATGGTGGAATCACAGCTCAAACCCTGGGCTGCTGGACTGCTGTACCCAGGCACTCATTGGTTATTCTTACGACATGATTTCTGAGTAGTGGACTCTGACGAGACTGACTTCCTTCCATAACGAAACTAAGGATTATTATCCCAATTTAACAGACGGAGTAACTGAGGTTTGAAGGTTTTATATCATTCTCCCCAAGTCATGACATGAAGAATTGGAGCAGACTCAAGACCAGATCTCACTCTGAAGTTTGTCCTCTTAACCATCATGCTCATCTATGAGCAGATAGGAACATCTCTGTCGACCACTCAGCATAACAATACTCTGGAAAGCTACTTACTGTATCTCCAACTTCAGGAAAGATGCCTTTTTTTAAGGTAGAATGTAAAGAGAAGCAAAAAATGTCCCTTGTTCATAGACAGAATTTCCTACTCTTTCTTACGGTAAACCCAGTGGTTAAGACTATGTGCTCTGGAATTAGAAATATTAAGGATAACTGCTAATACTTATTAGACACGTACTATGTGCCAAGCATAATGCTAAGCTCTTTCAATCTTCACAACATCCCTCTTCACATCAATTATTATCCCATAATATTAACAACCACAGGTGCAGAGAAGTTAACCTCCTCCAGCTACAAATTGGCAGAGGCAGGATTCCATCCCAGGCCATCCAGCACCAGAGCTTACAGTCTTCTCCACACTAAACTCCTGGGGCCCAACTTCCTCATCCCAATGATTGGATGTGGCAGCACCCACCCTCATGAACTCTGATAGGAATTAGACAAAGTAGGTAAAGCTGCCACCAGCACAGTAGCTGGCAGGATGATGATAACGGTGCTGATGGCGATGACAGCAGGTACTTGCAAAGATCTAAGCCTAAAAGCACGGTGCCATTCCCGATTGCTCCCGAATAATTAACTGCATAAAACCCTCAAAAAGAAATCTTTCTTTCCATTTCACTCCCATAAATCTTCAAGAGGATATACTGTGAAAGCTCATTTTCAAAATCAAAATCACGGCATTGCACATTACGTGAGGATATGAGGAAAAGTATTTAAACAAATCTAACAAAGAGAACCGTGGAGAAGTTGGGGGGGAGGGGGGGAGCGCGCATTGCCCAATGCAATAACTCTAGCCTTGAACTTGTTTTCCAGAATTCTTGAAGTATCAGCGATGGCAGGATAAACCACCAATTAATCAGGTTGTTTGTTCTCTGTGTGTGAATCACTGTTGCCATCTACAGTTAAAAATGGGGCATGCAACCCTGCCAAGTAATCCTAAAAAAAACACAGTCCTGGAGGGGGCGGTGCTCAGAAAATGCGCTTGTTCCATGAGAACAGAAAGGGAAAATGCTACCTGAAGGAGCAGCTCTTTCTCCACCACCTCTTCGGTCTTGCTGATGAGACGCTTCTGCAGGGTGTGAATTTTCTCTATCAGCTCATAGGTAGTGGGGTCACTGGCCTGTTCGAGGGAACAAAATAGAAGACATTGAGACACCACCAGTTGAGGTCCCTTTGCTAAAGAATTACTGATTTATTGAAATCTACTATATACCTGCAGACCCAGTTCAGAGAGATGGGTATGTAACAGATGAGATGGTCGTCAAAACAGACTGACCTTTGACTAATGTCTTTCTATTGACTCTGCGTGGACAATACATGGAAAGTGAATATGTTTGTTCCTCCAAGGAAACTACTACTACTGATAACAACAGCAATAATGATAGCCACTGTGCATGATACCTGATTCTCTGTCACAACCAGACACCGTACGAAGTGCTTTTCCTCCATTACCCAATTTTAACCACACAACAGCCCTACGAGATAGCAGGAGTCTTTGCCTTTTACAGAGGAGACAAGTGAAACTCAAAGCATTAAGTTATTCACCCACACACGTAAGGGTCAGAGCTGGATTCAAGCCCAGATTATGCCAGGCTCTAATTACTATGTTCTGAGATTTCCCCTACCTATCACCACCTCTGTTTCCATAGGAATGAGACAGGGTTCCCTAATTCATTCAGCCTCAGGGTTCTCCTTCGATACTGTCAACAAGAAGATGCCTTACAGTCCGTGATGGGGAAGCTTTCTAGGATGCGGACTTCTGCTAATAACTGACAGCAGAACACGACCATGGCATTCAGCTCTCAAACGGTGTTATCAATCAGCAAAGGTCTGATGCACCTGCAGTAGCTATCTGTGTACAATTCAAACAAGATCGGCACTTATAAATTGATGGTCTGTCCTCCAGACTTTGAGCCAACGCTTCCCTTTCAACTGTAATGACATTCTGAATTAATCTAACAGCTACATCTTTTCAACTGCCTCCCACAATCTCTATTTTCTAATTTTTAAAATGGAAATTGACATGGCATTGGAAACTCTAAAGCTCAGCTTGCAAACACGTGGAGTAAACTAATGTGACAGTAAATGGATTTTAAATCTTCAGCTCCACTTCCCTACACATCCATATTACGGTCAGTTTACTAAACTGCGCCACTCCTGGCATTTGAAGAGGAATAAATGAGGGTCCAAGAGAGTGGGGGAGAAGGAGATTCCATTAACTCGGGCTTTGCTTATGAAATACTAAGCAGCGCTGAGTGATGTCCATGCACTGGGACTGCATTTGGCACACACTTTCACTTGGCAAGACCGGGTCTTGTTCAAATCCAGGCCTCATGTTTATATAACAATTTATAATGCATTATCCTTAATGCCTTCTTCATTAAGAAGGAAAACTAAAAATGAAAGAAAAAAAAATACCTTGGCTGTTTTTTACCCTGGCCCTGCTTTTTCTTAAAACACATCCTCTCCCAACATCCTAATTGTTCATTCAATTAGTGCAGGGGTCTTCAAACTCCGGCCCGCGGGCCACATGCGGCCCACAGAGGAGTCTGATCCGGCCCGCCAGGTTTTTTGGGCAGTGAACGCAGCCGAGGTGTTACAGTAGGAATTAGTAGTTCATATAGTCCGGCCCTCCAGCTCTCTGAGGGACCGTGATCTGGCCCCCACTTTAAAAAGTTTGAGGACCCCTGAATTAGTGGAAGCCCCTACTGGTGCCCACATTGCTGGGTACAACGAGAGGATATGGCCACCTTTTATGGAATAAAGCAGAGGCTGGTTTCAGCCGTTACCCGTGGTGCCGGTGGTAACATCTATCAGGAAGCCATAAAATAAAATAGGAAGTTTACAGGCATACCTCGGAGGTCCCAACCCAGAATAAAGCGTGTATCAAAAATAAAGCAAGCCAGTCATGATCTTTTTGCTGGTGGATGGGTTTGCCTTCAGTGTGTTTAAAAAAAATTAACACTGGTGAAGAGCAATAAAATGAGGTATGCTTCTATTATCCATCGCCTACCAATGGACTTTGTGCTCCCAAGATCCTAGGGCCGTGGTCGGCAAACTGCGGCTCGCGAGCCACATGCGGCTCTTTGGCCCCTTGAGTGTGGCTCTTGCATAAGATACCACAGCCTGGGCGAGTCTATTTTGATGATATGGTGTTAGAAAAAGTTTAAGTCTAAAAAATTTGGCTCTCAAAGAAATTTCAATCATTGTACTGTTGATATTTGGCTCTGTTGACTGAGTTTGCCGACCACTATCCTAGGGGAAAAGGTTTGACTAACACAATGCTAATCCTTCAAAAAGAAGGCAATTTCACAAGAGCCTTTATTTCCTGCATGAAATAAAAAGATGCAAAGACCAATTGAAACTTGGCTAAAGACACTGGGGGCCAATATAACTAGATGCAATGAACTATCTGAGACTAACAGGCGGCCACGGGATACTAGCTATTTGAGTAAAACATGGCAAGAAGAGAAAAATGAATGTCCATTGCCGAAGCCAGTTCACGACTTCCACTAAGTCTTCTTTAGGCAGAAAGAACTGTGTCCAAGACTGTTTAGACAAGCCCCAAGTGAACCATCCGCTTCTGGGAATGCCTGTTCTTCTGGGAACTCAATTTGCATTCGATCCAGTCTTACATGTTAGGGAACAATTTGCATAACTTTCAATAAAACCAGACTTCGTGTTGTGCTTCAGTTATGGAGCCGTGCGGGGCAGAAGAAGGGATTGGGGTGTGAGAGGAAGGCTCTGCCAGGGCTTACCTCGAGTTTCCTCCACCTGTGCACGTTCATGGGGTTCTCCAGCTCCTCCTCCAGCGCCCGGCAGCGTGTCCGCTCCTTCATGAACTCTCTCTGCATGTGGAACAGCTCCTGCCTGAACAAGGCACACTTCATTTGCAAAGGGATTCTCTACCCATTTGAAAACCTCATCTTTATGTGGTTCTACATATATGCTACATCTTATATAAAAAGTTGGAATTAAGGAGACTTCTATGAACACTGAGACCAGACTCCTAACCAGAGCCAGATACAGAGGATAATGATTTTTGCAGGGCTCAAACTTCAGCCTTAGCTTAAAAAAAATAAAAGTGCCAAAGCTTCAGAATCATAATTCTGGACACCCAAGCAATTTAGAAGTATTTGGAAAGAATAGGGAGGAGGTGAATTACAAGGATTTCAATATACTTTCAAAAAAATATTTTTTATTGATTTCAGAGAGGAAAGAAGAGGGGGAGATAAAAAAATATCAATGATCAGAGAGAATCATTGATTGGCTGCCTCCTGCATGCCCCCCACTGGGGATCAAGCCTACAACCCGGTTATGTGCTCTTGACTGAAAATGAACCTGGAACATTTCAGTCTGCAGGCTGATGCTCTTATCCACTGAGCCAAAACAGCCAGGGCTCAATATACATTTTATTTTTTTATTTTTTTAAAAATATATTTTATTAATTTTTTACAGAGAGGAAGGGGGAGAGAGAATCAGAAACATCAGTGAGAGAAAAACATTGATCAGCTGCCTCCTGCATGCCCCCTACTGGGGATATGCCCACAACCAAGGTATATGCCCTTGACGGGAATCAAACCTGGGACTCTTAAGTCCGCTCTATCCACTGAGCCAAACCAGTTAGGAGTCAATATACTTTTTAATGTTTCTAAATGTCTTTACAAGCAGCAATAAGAGCACCACCTACATTCCACCACAAGGTACGGCACTTGACTGCAAAATATTGAGGCTCAGATGATAACCTGGCCCATTAGAATCACCTGGGGAGGTTTGAAAACTTGCTTTGCCTGACCCTTATCCCCAGAAAGATTCTGCTTTACTTGGTCTTGCATGTGGCTTGGATTTTTTAAGTTTTAAAATCCTAGTGGTAATTTCTAATATGCAGCCAGGATTGAGAAACACCGAGTTAGGAGTGATGTTTAATGTTATCTGGTATTCCATAACTATACAGATGGCTGAAAGACTAGCTCTGGCTCAAACTAAAATCTGTGGGAATCTCTGGTTAGTAGGCAATGTGCCTCAGGCATCCCCAGTACCCCATGAGCTGGCTACCACCCTATTGAATAAGTCGCTTTGTTGGGGGGGGGGGGGGCGGTAAGGAGAAGAAGCAAGCACTGGCATTGAAACGGACCGTAAGGTTGGACAATACGGAATTATTATCTGTCCTCGTCTGCTGTGGGTGTGCAGATTACCAAAACTAAGCCATCTCTTTTACTTAATTGCTTCATTTAAACCAATAATGCAACTTCCCCTCATTAGCAAGGCAAACCATTAGAATTAACTGCATCAGGCTCACTCAACAGGGAGCTCAGAACAAGCTGCTTGGAATTAAAAGCATATTTTTAACACTTCTATTTTCTAAAGTGCCATCAGAAGAGAAGGGCAAGAGCATTAGCTACTAGACTCTGTGGGAGGCACATTCTGTTTGTTTTCGTGTTTAATTGTAACTACAAGTCTTAAGCCCAGAGAAGTTAAGTGACTTTCCCAAGGTCACACAGCTTGAGATTAGAATTCATGCCTGCTTGCCTCCAATATCTTTATTAAGTTGTCTTCCCACTGAAAATAAAAACAAAATCTATTATCAACAAGCCAGCAATCCTGACTAGGAATGGGTAGAATTTGGTCCTTTGGATATATAATAAAAATAACTCATGGCTGGCAAGTTTAGTAATGGTGTCAGAGATCATTCAGTAGCTACTTAGAATGAATCCATTTGTCTCCAAAAAGCCAATGATGGTATGAATCTCTGGGTAGTAAACTTATGAGTAATTTTTCTAATTCCTTCTTTATATTGTTTCTGCATGTCCCACATTTTTCTACAATGAATTTGTATTACTCTTATCATCTGAAATACTAGCAAATCTTAGAGGGGGGGAAGAGTATTGATATATCCTTGGTAGTGGCAACTTCCTTTGCTATTCATGAACATATTCACTGCATCTAAATAGCAAAACTATTTTCTAATTGGATTCATTTAAGAAGGCAATCCAAACGGTGTCCTTGTCCCAAGGTTATCAAGGATACTGTTCATCTACAAGTCTGTGGGGACTAAAGATAGTTACTGAGCAAACACCAACCCTCTTATTTGGTTCCTGCAATTGCCTATATAAAACATGGTGATGGTTTCCCAAAGGGAAAGTACATCTTACATAACGTAAGATTTAAAGCAAGAGGAAGGCGCACTAAGCTAAAGTGAAAGCTGCAGGAGATAAATCAAGAGTGAGAAATAAAATTTGGCCTCCTTCTAAGGAAACAGAGTTTTCAAATAGTGATAAAATTAAATGTACCCCCTCTTTTCATTCTGAATATAATTCCAAGAAAAAATATGTGCAAATGTTACCAGGATTAACTTTAAATATTGATGTTCCATCTCTTGGGTACTGCCTTATTAAAAAAAGTATAAAGAGCTCATTGGGGGAAATTTTTTTTTTCTGAATTGTAACTAGTTCATATTTGTAATTTGACTTGAAATGTCTTCTTTTAAATTCAAAATTAAATTAAAAAAAACTTTTTGCAGTCACTTATATTCCCCTGAAAGGGAACAAATTATTTGTGTGTGTGTGTGTGTGTGTGTGTGTGTGTGTGTGTGTGTGGCATAGAAGGGGCACAATGTAGATTCTGAATTATGGGAAAGTTATTATTTGCCAATAATTTCAATGTATAAAAAAATGTGTACAACTTGATAAAGACCTCAATGATAAACAAAAGGAACACAAGGACATATAGCTGGTGTGGCTCAGTGGTTGAGCATGGACCCATGAACCAAGAGGTCACTGTTGGATTCCATGGTCACTGGTTATAGGCTCAATCTTCAATAGGTGTTGTGCAGGAGGCAACCAATCAATGTTTCTTTCTTGATGTTTCTATCTCTCTTTTTCCCTTCCTCTCTCTAAAAACAATAAAAACATAAATAAATAAAAAAGGAACACAAGGTCATTTCAGGAACTCCCCACAGATTCCTGTGCCCTCAGTTCAGAGGGGTCTCCTGTTACCTGAGTTCCTCGACATTAGCCACACTCCTGGCAAGAATCCCCTTTTCCCGGCGAAGCTTCTTGATCTCAAGCTTGAGGATCCTCATGTCCTCCAGCCTCTGGTTGTACTGGGTCTCGCCTTTATTCAGCACGGACTGTTGGATCTTGATCTTCTCATAGAGCAAAGCCAACTCATCGTTGCGACGAACAAGCTGTGACCCGAGGATATCTCTCTCGCCGATGACCTAGAAAGATAGGGAAGGACATGGCCACCAAGGGACAAAAGGTCTCACTCAGCATTCATTCAGTCGACAAATACCCGGCCAATGGCCATATGTGCTCTGCACCCAGGGGATAGGGTACTGGAAATGGTCTGCTCGTCAAACACTGCGCTCCTCCCATGAGGGCTTGCAATCTTGTTAGAAAGAATACAACATATATTCCATCATAATAATAATTCAGTAATCCTTGGCCTATAGGTATTGAGTCTTTTTTCCCCCCAATCCATCTAAACTAATAAAAGACTATGTGGTCATCACGCCCTCAAGCCGTGATGCTCTCACGCCATAACAATCCATCACCAGGAGGCTGCATGCACAGAGAGGCCGGGGGGGGGGTCCCAGCGGCTCCATGTGCAAGGAGATCAAGTGTGGGGCTCCCGCACTGATAGTGCTCAGGCCAGGCTGGGGGGGAACCCCATCAACCCCAGCCCCAAGTGCACAAATTTCATGCACCAGGCCTCTAGTTATTTTATAAATGCTTCCATTTGAGTGACTTATCATGGGCTAGCTTTTGCCACATTGCATCACTCCTTACTGTCTTACACGGGCAATTTCTTTTTTTTAACCGGCCTGTTCTTTGAAAGCATGTTTGTAATCCCCATATTATGTAATTATTAATTACAATTATATGCAAGCAATTATATTACACTAGAATGTTCAGCTCCCTGAAGACAGGAATCTTATGTTCTTATTGGTCAATGGATCCCCAGTTCCTAGAGGAGTGACTGTCACATAGTAAGTACTTGTAGATATGACTTGGATAAATAAATATTTCATAATTAATCAAGAGAAGATGAGCCTCTGCTACTGTTCTTTCAATAAACTGAGTGGAAGAGCTTAGAGAAGAATGCGGACTTGTGAAGAGTTGAATCAAACAGTTGTGTCTGCTGATGAGGTCTGTAGATCTGGTGAGGAGATGTTCCTCACCTGGTCTAATTCCTTCTTCTGTCTCAGCCTCTCCCCATCAGCCTCGGCAATAATGCGCAAGAGTTTTCTCTCTTCAGCTTCCTGTTTTTCAATGAAGTGTTTGGTCTCCAGGGCTTGTTGTCTCAGCTTCTGCAGCTCGGCCTGAGAAACAGTGAAAAATACAGGCAAATTTCACTCTGTAACAGCACAAATCAGGACTGCAGGGTCCAGAATTAGATGTACAGTGAACTTCTCACTCTCCTCTGATGTTTTAACATAGTTTGATCACTCTCACAATCAAAACAATCTACACATACACACACACACACACACACACACACACACACACACACACACACACACCATAGCCTGTAAAGAAACAGCAATGCACATTACAGTGATCAGGTTTATTCCATGAATTGTACCCTTGGGAGATTTCCATCATTTTTCTATATGTGTGTAGCAGGATCTTCGTTGGTATTCAGCAGCACTTCTCTAACCAACTAAAAATGAGAAAAAATCACAAAGAATAATGCAGCAGAAGATGCGGGAGTGAGCCATTTCCTGTAATGGTCCTAATACTACCAGCACATCAACTACAGAGATAAAGACCATTTTAAGAAAAAATTAAATTAATAAAGGTAACAGCCTATTGTCTATCTTATAAAACATCTTGATGGAACAGAAGAGATGTCATGCATAAAAAGATATGTAAATCCTACTCCTAAGATGCTTCCAACCTAGATGAAAAATAAGATATGTAAATGTTATGCAAATATGAACAAGTCCAGGCAATAATGTTTCCATATTGCTATTGTCACAAAGACAGCGACTTGATGTTACAGGAGGTCAGAGGATTGGGATTGTCAGGGAAACTTCCTGGAATTAAATGCAGATCTTGCACCTCTTTAAGTTACATGAACTCATAAGAATGATGGAGAAATGGTGTTATAGTTGCTAAGTTTCAGAAGGAAAATTTCTCTAACCAAAAAAATACATTCACTTCATTTCCACAAGTGTATTTGTGACCTACAAAATCCTACAACATTCTAGACATGATATTGGGTATTTTGCATAGCTACTCGTATTCCCATTTCACAAATGCAATTACAGAGACAAAGAAAAGCAAATTAACTCACCCAATGTCACACATCTAGTAAGTAGCAGAGTTGAGATTCCAACCTGGATCTTTTGGCCCCAAAACTATCATCACACAATTCATCCAAGTCAAATACAGAAGAAGAGTAAGGCATGAGGTTGCTCCATCCATTGGAGATGATGAGTATAACCAACCACACGACAGTGTGGAAATGCTATGAACAGTATGAAAAAGGACATGGGGGTACACGGGAATAAGTTCCTGTTTCTGCCTGGTGTTTAGATGAAATAGTCAATCAGGGCCTTAGCGGGTAAAAGATATTCCCAAAGGGGAATGTTTTATGGGGAGAGTAGCTTACAGTCTGGCTTGTGTGAACAAAGGCGCATGCAAACTCTAAAGTGCCCAGTGCACTCACCAGTCAGCAAAACATCCCATGTGGCTGGATTAAAGTGTTAGGTAGAGAACAGCAGTTGGTAAGGCTGGTCAAACAGCTGAGCCAGCCTGGAAGGGCCTTGTAGGCCACACACTGTAGAGTGTAGGCAAAGGGGAGTCACAGAGGTATCCATGCCCAAATTGGAAAAACAGGTGTTATCACAGCCCAGGGGAGCACAAGAAGAAACAGATGGGAGGAGAGCACTGTTTTACCCATGCCGAGAATCACAAGGGAGATCACAAGACAATATTAAGGTTTTAATTCTTCAATGGCTTGCAGATCAGCAAATGACAGTGAACAAACAAAGGAATAACATTTTCTTTCAAGGAAATATTAGCAACCCCACCCTCCCTACTCATGAATCCCACTGGGATGCTAGAAAAGCCATATTTGCAAGTGCCTGTGAACCACCCCAACTTTTCTTAAGGTCTGCCTCTAATCCATGAAGACCAAGAGTCATTAACTCCATACTTCAAACTTATCCAAGCAGTAGAAGATACTGGGCGATGCCACAAATGTGTAATGTGTAAATGTCACAAACTAAATGCAGTCAGCTACTGTAAAAACAAGGGCTTCTCTTATGACACTTTGTTTGTTCACTCATGAAATACGTTCTGGTCCAGGGATAAGCAAAAGGAAATACTTACTGAGAAAATATCTGGTTTAGTATTTACCACTTTGGGGGATTGCCTGTTAGGAAAGCGTTTGAAGAACCAGCCTTACGATTTCTATAATCATTTAAGGTGACAGTGAAGACAGCAATAAAATACCTGCTTGGCTCATGCTTTCTTTAATAAAACTTTTATTTTCCCAGATGTGTAACATTCACTTCCCTGTTCTTAAGTGCCAAGAGCTGATCAGAATCCATCAGCAGAACAAAATGAAATCCCTGTTATATTAAAATGCAATCAGTGGTGTGTAGAAGTCTCTGTCTGGAATGTAAAACCGCTAGTGCGTTTGGCATTGCTGGGTGTGTTTTTTCATAATATATCAAAATTCTGGATGGTCTCCTTATGTCACAAATTTATAGGCTGTAAACAAGATGTGGCATTAGGTGTTGGCAGCAAATGTTAACATCAACACAATACCTTTGGTCTAATGCATTTAGCAGCTATAAATCTGAGCTGTCTCGCCCAGAAAAGTTGGTAACAACTGCTCTGCACCCAAACACCCATCAAGCAATGTTGTAGGTGTAGCCCAAGGTATCAGCATTTCTCAAAGTGGGGTGAAGTTGTAATACGGTGGCTGGACACATTTTTTAGTCACTGCCTCCATAATTATGCCGTTGTGTAGTAGTTGTTTATGGAATATTCACCATCTAACCTGGTTGCAGGCATAAACCATATCTCCAGAACAACGAATGTGGGAGTTTCACCCATTCATACATGATCTTGATATTCACTGGGCTTCACAGAAATCATGCATTTACCAAACAAACAGGGGGCACATGAAGCCCTCTCTCCCTCCATTCCTCCCTCCTTCCCTCCCTCTCTTTCTCCTCCCATCTCCCTCTCTTTCTGACAGTCCCCATCTATGTCATTCTAGAGTCCACTAAGTAAAAGGATGTGGTGCCCTGAAGCCAGTCACTAATGTGATCCTCAGCTCTGGACATAGAGAATTTGCTGCTGAATTTTTCACCAGAAATCAAAGTGCTGTCAGATTGATGTGGGATGATTGGGAGGTGACGAGACAGAATCAGAGGCTTGTTAGGACTAGAGAGCAGACACTCCAGATGAGCTGGCTCTTTCAGTGCTGATGAAACAAGACTGGGACAGACTGGATGCAGCCACATCTACCGAGAACTATTGACATTCTGTCATAACCCTAATGCGCTGACAATGGCTAGTGTCCTGAGGAGTCAGTAGAGCCTGGTAGCAACTTAAAAGGGAAAAGAAACGTGAAAGGAGGAAGATTTTTTTCTTTTGAGCGGATTAAAAGAGAATAGGGATGACCGATTGTAGGCAATGGTTTATCTGTTGGCTTGGAGAAGTAGTAAATTGTGTTATCCTGTCAAAAGGCACCTCCCGGTCTACCAAACAGATGAGAGGGCCTGCCTTCCAGGAGGATTATGTACCCACGTGGCTTTGTAGAACTCACAACAATAGCTAAATGTTTCTTGGAGCAAAGTTACTAGGAAGTAACTGCCCTTCCCCTCGGGGTTTTGGTGTTTGAACTACAGATGCATGAAATCCAGAGACATGTGTGGAATATGATTCAAATTTGAGGCTAAACAAGTCAAGAGGCTCAGACTCAACATTTGAGCTGTCATATTTTTCTACAGAATGTCAAATGGGCTTAATGATAGGCCAGAAGTACCCAGTAGAAGCACCACTGCAAGTCACCCTTGGATAACCTCAAATAATAAATCAAGCTGGCATCCTTTTTCTGTTACTCATTTTTGCCTTAATGGGAAATGCTGGGGGGAAAGGTATCATAGTTTCACAGTACGTCCAAAGCAATCATCTTACTATAACTGATGACCCAAAGCTACGCAGACCCAGGATTTCCCATTTAGAGCAGACTTTCTGGAGCAGAAGCTCTTTAATCACCTTTCATGTGCACCAACTCTGTTGGATCAGAACCAAAAAAACAGGGTCCTATTGACCTTGTTTTATTTTATTCTGATGCTTCTTTGGAGCTATACGTCTGGATGCCTAGTGATGGAATGCATAAGTGAAACCAATGTTAACCGAAGTCAAATGCTAAAGAATTAGGAAAAAATGCTCTTTTGCATAGGACATTGCTTATTCTAAAGCAGGATTTGTATGGGTTAATAATTAATCTTTTAAATAGTAGTAGAGCATTACTTGGGAAAGGAAGAGATGAGGATCAATGCTATCCTGTAAAAGGAAAGAGATCGTGTACTAGATCAAGTTATACTGAAGCCTGGCTAACATGGGTCCATGAGGCCATAGGTAAAGCGATGTTTATAAGATTATTCTAAATAATTTAATGATAAATAAACCCATTTCCACTACAGGCTTCAGAGTGGAACAAGATAACTTCTATAAAATTAAACTTTTGAACAAGGATAGTAAGAGCAATGATGCAGGAAAGTTTCGCATTTTAGAAAAGGTATTCATTTATAAATATATATATATATATATATATATATATATATATATATATATATATATATATATATATAAATTTTAATGCAGAATCCTGTATTACTTTTCATCATAAGCTAGAGTTGGGAGATGAAAGTCTCAGACAGGTAAGTGTAATCAATTACATATTTTTTGTAAAGATGCCTTTCTTACATGTTAATCTTTCTCAGACCAAATGTGCCTTAATTTAATGTAATGTTAGTTCTAGTTCCATGAAGACCTGTCATTAGTTTGCGAAACCCATTTTGAGAGTGCATAAGTCAATTGATGGCATTTTGGAATCAAGGATATATAGCATTAAATCTGTCAATACAAAGATATGTGTATTAAATCTGATTACACATTTTCAAGGTAATCTGATATACTCTGCAAGCTAATATGTGCAGAAACCAAGGTATTCAGTTCTCTTCTTTGTTACAGATAGTTCCTGTGAGTGGCTCATAAGCACCCATGAGTATTCTGGATGTATATTTTCAAAATAAAGTGCCATCATCCTCTCAAAAGTTCCTTTTTTAATTCTTTGGTCAAATGGATTAGAAGAGAAATCTATTGGATTGAATAAGAAAAGGAAAATAGATTAGGTTTAGTAAATGTGTATAGTAAAACATATTTGGTTCAAGAATTTGAAATAGTATAATTATGTTGTATGTATTCTTAAAGATAGATTTATGTTAGCAGACATAAAATGTCCTAAGTTAGATTTAAAACTATGTCTTAGTGCAGGGGTCTTCAAACTACGGCCCGTGGGCCACATGCGGCCCGCAGAGGAGTCTGATCCGGCCCGCCAGGTTTTTTGGGCAGTGAGCTCAGCCGAGGTGTTACAGTAGGAATTAGTAGTTCATATAGTCCGGCCCTCCAGCTCTCTGAGGGACCGTGATCTGGCCCCCACTTTAAAAAGTTTGAGGACCCCTGTATAGTGTGTGTGTGTGTGTGTGTGTGTGTGTGTATACATATACACACACACACACACACACACACACATATATATATATGTATAGACACACACATCACATATATGAAGTCGGAGGTAATTCCCTGGAGGAGTTGCTGCAAAGTGTTTAGATCCAAAGAGGGAAGGTGAACTGTGAACCTGAGGTGAGGGGAAATCAAGTGAGAACCCAATACCTAATGATATTGTGGGCAGAAAGTCATGCACAGGTGAAGTAAATAGGAATTAGGAGCGGAGGGACAAAGGGTCTTGCCAACATTGCCTTACTGAAGGCCCAGGGAGGAGAGTAGGAGGGCGGGCCTGTGTTGTCAGTGCAAAGGGATTGTGGGAAGCCTGCAAGCTATAGGACTTCCTGGGCACTGCTGACCTGCTAGGCTCTCTTCTGCTGATGTGATGATAACCAACATAGCTGAGCCAGGTGTCTGTGCGTCTCCACCAGCCTCGTCCTTACTTACCTGGGAGCATTCCTGTAAGGCAGCCTGACCTAGAGGTGGTAAAACTCATCCTCCTGGCACCTCGGCTGTCCTCCCTCCCTCTTGTTGCCTTCGGTGAGTGTAGAGCCTGCCTCCATCCATTGGATAGAGAGACTATTGGTCCATCACGTTCACTGTGAGATCTGTACCTTCAATGTTTCCTTCTCCTTCTCTATGCGTTGCTGTTCCAGATGTAGCTTCACAAGCGCTGACTCTTTGGAAGAGATTTCCTCCTTCAGCTGATCTACCTGATGAGTCATAATCTTTAATTTTTTCTTCATTTCCGTTATTTCATCCTAACAAAATGAAAGGAGAAGTGTTTGGAAGTGAATTAAATTGACACCACGGTCCCTATGGAAGTTCAAATGTGCATTCGAGAACTTTTAAGGGAGGCCCTCTCAAAACAGTGGTCTCCTGACTACTTACGAAGGGGCTATTCCTTTGTATGCCATCAACCTCACGGTACTTTATAGCAGGAACTCTCAAAATATTCTCATGAGATATTTACAAAGTATGTATAATGACTATACCAGACACACACACACACACACACACGCACTTATTCCTCATTTTACAGGAGAGGAATTGGAATCACTACAAACATTATAACTAAAAGATTACAAAGCAAAGCTCTGAAACTAAATGACAAGAGTACGCTGCTGCCCTCTGAGTCACAGCAACTAATAGCAGTTTTAAAATTTAGAAACAGGAGAATGGCAATGCTACATAATAATTAAAAGCCGGACTGAGATAGTCAAGTTGAGTCATATCCATTTCAAACAATCTGAGAGTTCTGAATAAAATTCAACTTTTTTTTTCCCAGATGAATTCCTCAAGATTATTTTCTTGATCTATTCTAAATTCTGCTATTACAATAGTATGATAGAAATTGCTTTAAACCCAGGATGGGGAGGGAGGAATCAAAGTATTTATATATATAAAAGCCCAGTGACCAAACAGCGGAATGACCAGAACGACTCGCTATGACGCACACTGACCACCAGGAGGCAGACACTCAATGCAGGAGCTGCCCCCTTGTGGTCAGTGCTTCCAACAATGAGAGTGCCCCTCGGCTGACCAGATGAGTGACTTACCCACAGCTGCGGATCCCCGCAGGCCATGCCCCCGCCCCACCCAATGCATGAATCCGTGCACTGGGACTCCAGTAAAGACAAATATATTCTTTACCTGAGCTTCCACCAGATTTTTGCTGTACAGATTCCTGTCTGACCTCACAGCTTCGTACAGGTTCTGTTGCTGTTTTAATTTAGTCTCTGATTCGGCGATTTTCTTTTTGTAGTCAAAAATCTGCATTTCGCGGACTTTTATGTCTTCCATGTTCATGAGGACCTGGAGGAGAAAGAATACAAAAACGGTTAAACAGCCCATTTGTGGTTATCAGTTCAGTACACAGACATTTTTATCCCAGGGTAGCTAGTAGAAATGCCAGCAATCAAAAAATTGGACTGTGCCTCTAATCACTGAGGTACAACACAGAAATTCAGCCCTGATGATTAGGGGCAAACACACATTTTATCTATTCTGGAGTTATGTTCAAGGATGAGCTAAGCACGGTTATTTTGTGATCACAAAAGGGGAGGGGCGGGAAATAAAGAAATCCTTTCAATTCTGAAAAACCTGAAAAGTCTCAGGTTTAAACAGATCTTAACACAGAGGGCTCAGAAAGATGAGAGATAAGTTAGCTGTTTGGATACACTCAGGTCTTTGTAGTTAAACACAAGAAAGAAAAGTGGCCTTTACACACTGATAGCAATCACAACACTGTCATGCCACCATCCATGTCTCTCCATCAGGGAAACTCAAAGGACTTCACAAAAAATGTGTTCTATCCTGCACAAAACACTTCTGGGAAAGATAAGATTCGAGAATAACTGCCTCCTTTTTGCAAGTATGGAAAACTTAGGCACAAAATTCCACAGAGAGCCGGTACCTCTCAAGCAAGCAAGCCATACAATGAGAGTTACATAATCATGACTCTTGGAGCTGCAATGTCCACAGAAATGGATATTTATAAACAAACTTCTTCAGAAATTCCTTAAATTTCTTAAATTATCATGTATTATACATTATCACGCATAATGACTATTATCATATAACTATAATTATTTATTAATCATTAACATTAATGTAAATTATGTTAATAATGTTATTTATTAACATTAATAAAAATGTTAGTGATTCAATCAATGGAACTCTGGTCTAAACAATACACAGAACGAAAACACATAAAGAGAAATTTCTTAAGATGTTACTGCATTTCAGTGAAGTTCTCTTAATTCTTGTATAGAATGGAAGGAAATAAACAGAGCAGTGTGGTAGAGAATAAAAGGACAGGGTGTACTTGAAGTAACACAGCCAGGGAGGTTCCTCTGATAAAGAGGAATTTTACCTAGAATTTAAAGGTCAAAAAGTACTTAGACCTCTGCCATGCTGATCTTCATTGATTCAGGTGTGGGCTACCTCTGAGAAGCATGTCCCCAAATCATTGCACTACAGGATTCTTTTATTCCACAGGTGGAACTAGTATTCTGGAGAATACACTTCGAGAAACCCTGTTGTTACATTTTTCCTTCAGAGTCAATGATAGCTGGTGTTTATATCTTTAAATAAACACCTTTCAAAGTTTCTTGAACTTATAATTAAGGAGAAATGGTATTAAATTTTAGCAAGTGTCTTTTCAGCATATATTGTTTCATAGCATTTTATTTTATTGTATTAGGTTTATTGATTTGATATACTTGTATTCCTTTTACAAGTATTTTAATTTTATTTATTTATACACAACTGGAGGCCCGCTGCACAAAGATTTGTGGCAATAGACCTTCCTTCCCTTGGCTGCCAGCACCCGGGACCCAGGCCGCAGCAGAGCCCAGCCTTCAGCCTTCAGCCTTCAGTCTTCACTCAGGCAGAGCCTTCAGTCTTCGCTCCATTCCTGCATATGCAAATTAATCTGCCATCTTTTTTTTGGGGGGGTTAATTTGCATGCTTATTCCTGATTGGCTGGTGGGCATCACAGAGATAATCAATTTGCATCTTTCTCTTTTATTACTGTAGATTCTGTGTGCCAACATTTTAATTAAATGCATAAATGTTTAAATATACATTTATTTTATTTTCCTTATTTACTTGGAACTTCCTTATCTTTTGAACCCACATCAGCTCCTCATTGGTACATAAAGTAACCAGGTTAACAATCTAGTATGTTTTCTTCCCTGTTTTCTTTAAATTCTGCATATTCTATTCAAGTCCAATAACATCATCATCATCATCATAGCTAATATTTCTCAGGTACTTTCTATGCAATTCATTTAATCTTCACAAAAATCCTATAAAATAGACATTATCATCACCCCACTGTTCAAAGAAGGAAACCAAAGACAAAAGAAGTAATGTCATTCAAAACTATTCCACTAGTACATATACAGATGCAGAAATTTGTTTTGTTTTCCTTAGTTTTGCTTTTTGGGTTTTGTTTTTATGTTTTGGCAAAATGGGGTCTTTTTATATACACTGAGTGGCCAGATTATTGTGCTCTCTGAAAGCATGCCTTGTGCTTATATTTTTGCTTGGGTAGGGTCTGGCCAGCCTGGCCAGGGGAAGGGGACATGGGTGGTTGGCAGGCCTGCCTGCTAGTCGAACTCCTGGTCGAGGGGACAATTTGCATGTTAGCCTTTTATTATATAGGATATACACTCAGTGTATACTTTTATTCACCTTGCTTTCTATCATTCAATAATACTTTGTGGAAATCATGTGAACTAGCTCTAATTTATTCTCTTTAAGTTGGTGTAAAACCCCATAGTGTGGGTGTACTATCCTATATTCAGCTCTTCCCTTCTGAGAGCCATTAACTTGGTTTCCACAGTTTTGCCACTATGAACCGTGCGGCAATGAACAGCGTTGTACATATGTCCTTTTACTTCTTCCACTTGTGCTTTTACTTCTGCTGGGATGGATCCCCAGGAGTGGCATATCTGACTCAAAAGAAATATATCTTTTGAAACTTTAATAGATATTGCTAGATTGCTTTCCAAAATGGCTGTAACACTGCACATACCCATACTGCCAGCAATAGTTTCCTTAATAGAAAACTCTCCTTGTGGTTTTGGGATAAACTCTCTTTGGTCACAGTGGATGATTCTTTTAATGTACTGTTGAATTTGGTTAGCTAGAATTTCATTTGGGATTCTGCATACATATTCATAAGTGATCTAACTCAATCCCCTTCTTTTTGGTTCTATTTTAAAATCAAAGTTTCTGCTGGTTTCAGAAAATGAACGGAATCTCCTTCTGTTCACTTATTAATTCACTTACCCATTTATTCATTCCATCAATAGACATGTAATTGAGGGCTTATCTAGGGCAAGCACTGTAAAAGCATTTGTGGTGTAAAGAAGAAGGCTCATTGCCAACCCTCAAGATCACCTCTAGTGAGTGACTCAACCATAAAATAGATAATCAGGGAATGGATACAACCAGTAAACTGAGATATGCACAGAATGTTATGAGGGTCTGAGGATGGTCCTACTCATCTTATCTAAGCAGTTAATATTGAACATTTGCAGAATTTGTGGGACCTGCCTCTGTCTTGATATTCAATCATTCCAACCTCAGACCCTAAGCTCTCTCCTGGTCCTGGAATCATTATTCGTTATCACTGCAGAAGGCATGGGTAATATCAGCACAGCAATGCCTATCAATATTACCCCAAAGAATACAAAGTGCATGAACAGCACTTTTCTAAATTTATTTGCAAATATATGTGTGTGTGTGTGTGTGTGTGTGTGTGTGTGTGTGTGTGTGTATTGCCTGGGAATTATCTGATTCTTAAAAGTCTGAAGAAACTCAACTCTATAATCATTAGGCCCTCGACAATGTTGGAGCTAAATTTCTCTCAACTTTTTTGGTAGCATCCATTGTTATTGATCTTTCCATATTTTCTACTTCTTCTTGGGTCAAACCATGATGTACATACACATTTTTCAGAGAACTATTTCAAACCATTTTTAAAATGTTTATGTCTAGAGTTGTACAACATAAATTTATGCTTTTAGTATTTTACTGTTATTATTTGCTATCAACACTGTTTGGGGAAAAAATGGTCCAAGGTAAGAATATATGCAGACTCAGCAGTAGATATCTTTAAAGGTTGGGGGCCTAGAAAGAATAAAATTAGCTGATCTGGTTCAGTGGCTAGAGTGTCAGCCTGTGGACTGAAGAATCCCAGGTTCAATTCTGGCCAAGGGCACATTCCTGGATTGTGGGCTTGATCCCCAGTAGGGGGCATACAGGAGGCAGCCAATCAATGATTGTCTTTCATCATTGATACTTTTATCTCTTTCCCTCTCCCTTCCTCTCTGAAATCAATAAAGATATATATTTTTTTTAAATTAGAAGACCTATGACAAGGAGGTCTGGGGAAGAGGCATGTGAATAGATCTGAAATGAAAAGAAATTCCCTTCCTTCTTCAAAGTCTTTGATCCATATCTAATTTGGTTCCAGCCCCACAGCTGGCACCCCACATTCTCTGATAAACCATTTTTAATGGGGGACGTGTTTCAGTCCTTATGTTTTCATAAGGACTGAAAAATTTTTAAGGTTCCTTAAAAATCAGTAGTAGACGGTCTTTCAAGATACCACCACTAGAAAATGTGAAACATGAGTAAGGTATCCATGACCGGATCTGTTATTTGCTTGATTTTTTTTTAAATGCACCTTTCTCTGAACATGATCACCCTCTTCGGGGTCAGTGAAATGAATAGACTGAAAATACTTTGAACAGCATGATCAGCTTTTGGAATATCAAGAGGCCCATCAGAGAAAAGAAAATCTTCAATCACTTTGAGAGATGTTATAATAATCCTTCGCACAGACAGAATAATGCTCCAGAGAAAGGATTCCCACTTCTTCTGGGGCATCACCTGGCAGGATCCACCTCTCTGCAACAACAATGCACAATCTCACTTCTGCATCCTTGAAGCTGGGAGCAGTAAGAACCCATCGTGATACCAAGAAGATCAAAGGCATTCCAGTTAAATGACAATGAAACCATAAGGACTGAAACTAAGGGAAAAGACAATTCACAAAGCCATCTAGTTCTGTGTGTTGAGAACCAACCTTTTTTTTAAGGAAATCATTCAGAGCAACGTCATACAGACGTTCCAGTCCTGAAAATTCAGAAACGGTGCAGGGTGTGAAGTAGGAGCAAAACCTTTCATCAGCAAAACATCCCCCCATTAAAAATGGTTTATCAGAGAATGTGGGGTGCCAGCTGTGGGGCTGGAACCAAATTAGTTGATTACACTTTAGATATCTCACCCCAACACATGAGATAAATCACACCCAAATATAGAAGCTTTTATCACAGCCAGAGAGCTGGAGCTCCCGGCATTCGCAGGCCTGCTTTAGAGGAGCCCAGAAACTGCTTACGGTGCACTATCGTACGCATGGGCACGTGCGGCCCCAGTGTATAACCTACTCCTACCTTTTCTTTTTCTCTTAAAACAACCTGCCAATAGAAATTAGACTGAGATAAAAATCAATAATACAGGCTAGAAAGCTGCAGCGTAGTCAAAACATCATATAGACGAAGACGGGGTAAGGAAGTAGGTCACTGAATGTGGAACTCTTTCACTTGCATTTGATGAAATAGTGCAATAATCTTTTCAAATAAGTTTTTCTGACTTGATGTCAATGGTCTGAAGGTGACAATGCCTTTGCCTTCATAAGGACCCTGAAAAACTCACTCTCTGAAAGAAAGAGCCTGGGTGCCCAGGCAGGTGAAATGTTAAGTCTTCTTTTACTAGCTTTCTTATTTCATCCTCGATCTTAAACGTATAGTGGCATGTCTATGTTTCTGGTTTTTTAATAACGTTACAATACATATACTATATATATATATATATATATATATATATATATATATATATATATATGTGTGTGTGTGTGTGTGTGTGTGTGTGTGTGTATATATATATATATATATATATATATATTTATATAATGCTAATTAGCCAGGCATCACATCACGACCACTCAGGAGGAGCTGCACACAGAGATGGGCAGGAGGGCACTGCAAGCCGCCCCCAGCCCCAGCAGCCACGGGGAGGCTGGGGCTGGGGGCAGGCCAGAGTGGAGACACAACACACAGGAGTGCCTGCTCCCACCCCAGCGGACACAACGCCATGGCCGGTGCTACGCGGGTCAGGCATGGGTCCCAGATCCCGCGGGGTGCCTCCTCACAGGGCGGGAGGTGGGGCGCCTCTTCCCACGCTTGGCCTCTAGTATTACTATATAATGAGGGATATAATGATATCTACCTCAGAGGACCATTATGAGGCCTTGAGTGAGAAAATGTGTATTTGTCATGGTACAGGCTGAGAATTTCAGAGGGAAGGTGTGGGTCGGGGTGGGGGAGAGTGATTAATCGGGGAACTTATCTTCAGAATTAAAGCCTAAGCAACTGTTATGGCGGAATGACCAGTCTCTATGGTGTGCACTGACCACCAGGGGCAGACGCTCAATGCAGGAGCTGCTCCCTGGTGATCAGTGCGCTCCCACAGGAGGGTGCCACTGAGCCAGAAGCCGGGATCACAACTGGTGAGTGCAGGGGCAGGAGCCTCTCCCGCCTCCATGGCAGAGTGGTAAGGAGCCTGCAGATAAGGAGCAGCAAGCCCAGCAGTAAGGAGAGAGCAGGCAGATGGTAAGGAGCGAGGAATCCCAGAATGCGAAGTACGTAGGCTGGGCCGAGGGACACACACCCCCATGCACGAATTTTCGTGCACTGGGCCTCTAGTATGCATATATGGGCACAGATAATAGAGTAATGAAGGCCTGGGAGGGGCAGGTGCTGGGTGGAGGGGGTCAACGGGGAAAAACAAAGGGAACATCTGTAATACTTTAACAAAAAGAAAATGTGTATTTGTGCCACCATTTAAGTACCTAGCATAGCATAAATCTAATCACTTAACAAATACTAACAGATTACCATGGTAGGCTAACATTATATCATATTGTATTAGCAGTATACTTAACAAATCAGTTTGATTTTTCTATGGACCAAATTCCGTTCTGCAGGAAAATAGTGACCGATAATACACTTCTTTCATTATAACACCAAAAGCTTATAACTTGTGGATGCCTCATTGAGGTTCCTCTCCAGGGTTCTAGCCTATTGAAGATGCTCTGTCTAAAACTTCAAATAAATATCAAAGAAACAGGAGCTTCAGTTCATTATGCAGTACCTATTCAGTGAACAATATTTCTTTGATCTTTTGCTTACTTCTAAGCCCTTGAGAGCACATTATTTAGTATTCATTTCTTGGAACCTGTGTCTAGAAGAGCTTTGCTTGACACTCTTATAGGCAAGCTAGCAGCGAGCTAAGACACTTGTAAGGAGGATCTCGTTGTAAAAGACCGCTTTGGGGCATGTAAAATGTATGGGAGGCAAAGGGCAGAAGTTTAAGGTTTAGAATGAAAAGGGAGGGGCCCTAATGTAAGCCATGATGTGCAAAATTCTCTTCAGATTTAATAATTAACAGAAGCGGTTTTACTTAAAATTTGTTAACAGTTGAGAAAAAGAGTACGTATGGTGGACCACAACCTACAATGCCATTCCTGATGCCTCTCAATTTATCTGAATAGTAAAATCTGAGAGTGCAGCAGAAGAAAAACCATGAGGCTAAAAGGTGCTGAAACACTGCAGTAAATCACTTTTGGGGTCTACAAATATTCACTCCCTCTCCCTACCCCTACACCCTCCACCTTCTACAAGAGCCCAACCTACTTCTTTTTTTATTATTATTAAACTATTTTTTTCATTTCTTTATTGATTAAGGTATCACATATTTGTCCTCATCCCCCCATTCCCATCCCAAACCCCTCCCCACGCATGCCCCCACCCCCCTGTTGTCCATGACCACTGGTTTGGCTCATATGCATGCACACAAGTCCTTTGTCAACCTATTTCTTGTATGTTTGTATCATCTCATCCTTTCAAATCTCCTCCACATTTCCTGCTCACCAAAACCCCCTCTCTTTCCCAATTTGCTACTTGTCTTACTTTTCTTTGTTTCACTCTGGTTCATTTAGGCCCCGCCTTTCAAACAATGCAAGGATCAATGTATTTTGCTAAACAAACACTATCCTTTACCTTAGAAGAAACTTGACAATAATTTTCTTCTATTAGGTCGAAACTTAAGAAATCTCTGATCATCCATGTTTTTCAAAACAAAAACAGCTATTTTTAGAGGTTCAACCTAAATATCTTCCCGTAAAGGAATTTTCAGAGCCTGGCTTTTACCCTGGGGCTTCCAGAGGCCATTCTCTTTCTCTAGTTCGAAGGCATATTTTTTCCGTAGACCCCATTAAGCTGCCTTTTTCCTTATTTATTCTTGGAACCAGGAGGATTTATTGCACCCTGGGAGCAGCTCTATTAAGGTGGATTCAACTCTTAGAATCACAGGATGGTGCTAGAATCCACTTTCAAAACTGCAGGTGGGAATACGATGATGTACAGACAGCCCTGTCCACATCTAATCTTTAGCACCCTTTCATTTAGGGATATTGTAGGAGCTCCAGGCCCAAATGCCCATTCCTTATCACTGTGAGCTGATGTAGCCTACGGACAATTGTAACTCCCACTATGTCCCACTTTCAGGGGTGATTCTCTCTGCCCTGCCACATCCCTAAACCGCCATCCCCACAATGCACTGGGCAACCACCAGCCCCACCCTGCCTTCCCCATTCTTTGGATTGGCCACCATTGTCCGACTGGCTGGGCACAAGCACTTGACTAGCAGGAAGGTGGAATGACCTGGTCAGTGTAGACACTGAGTAGGGGAAGAGATGGTAGAAGAGTTCTGAAGCATCTCTCTAGCTCTTCTCTTTTATGAAGCAAATTCAAGGGACCGTGAGTTGAGGTCCAGATACTAGATTTTCTCAGTTCACTTCTGTTGGTTTTAAAATTCCATTCTCCTTTCTTCTGCTTCAGCATCAGGCTCTATGTCTGCCTTAGTGTTTGATGCTGTCAAAAGTTTTCATTTCCCATACAAACCATTGTAAACCTATTTTTATCTCCCAAACAAACCATTGTAAACCCGACCTGTACAATTTTGCATTGTGTTTTTATCAGATTCATATTGTAAGCATGTGTCCCATTTTTTAAATGTTTTTCTAACATTTAATGTACATGGTTTTAATGGTACATAATACTTTATCAAATACATGTAGCACAATTTATTTTGAATAATATTCTTTTATAGAAATCTTTCCGTGTCTTACGTTTCCATAGATTCAGTTTTTAAAGAAATTGATGGATCAAAAGAATAACTTTGGACAGTGTATACTCTAGAAGTAGATGAAAATATCAGCTTCATGACATCATCCCCAGCACCTGACATTATCCCTCAACTCCCTATAAATAGAATGCATGAAAGGCAACTTTCTGCTTATTCAAATAAGGAAATAAGGGGTTGGGGTGTGTGTGTGTGAGTGTGTGTGTGTGTGTGTGTGAGAGAGAGAGAGAGAGAGAGAGAGAGAGAGAGAGAGAGATGGGGGGAAAGAGACAAAAATATGAGGAAGAGCAAAAAAGACATATATGTCCTTGATAAGAAGTCCAGAGAGGACACAAGTTGCTATAGCAACTGATATATGCTATCAGGGATTAAGTAACAGATAGAAAAATTATAATTGATAATATATTTTAAGGACTTAAAACACTGTTTAAATTATTTAGGTGAGACATTGTATAATCTTGTGCAGTTAAACATCAGAAAAGTTGTGATAAACAGTTATCAGCCAAACTTGGTACTATTATACAATAGTATCTCTCCTTTGCAGGGAAACAGAAAAATACATAATCCTATACTGAAACCAGTAGCAGCATTCTTTTTATCACACATCATCTATCCATTTGTTTAACAAACACTGTTTTGGTGCCTACTATTGTATTTACCAGCATGCTGGAATGAAACAGTAAATGAGATAAAATCCTTGCTCCCAAGAGCTCACTGTAAAGTAGGAAAAACAAATATGCAAGGAAATAACTATACTAGAGGATGATAACTGCCATCCCAGAGATATAAACAAATCCATCGAGTAGGAAATGACTAGCTCTGCCTAGGCAGTCAGAGCAGGCTTGACCCCAAAGATGAACATTTGAGCTGGGTATTGAAGGATGCATAGGAGTTTTCCATGCAGAGAAGGGGAAGAAGAACTTTCTAGGGAGAAACAAAGGGCTTGGGTTCTGTCTTTTAAGTCCGAGCATACCAATTGCTGTCTTGCATGGGTGACAGGTATATACAAAAATATTGATTCACTCTACCCACCGGATGGCCAGGTGAGGTGGGACTTGGGCAGCTCTCATCCCTGGGTTAATCCCCTCCAGCCCTGTCTCATCCTCCTTTTTCCACCTGCCAAAGGCATTGTTTTCTATGAGTGCTGTGATGCAAAAAATGTTACGAAGCACTGCCCAAGGTGGCTCAGAGGTGACAAAGGCTGGTAGGGCCAGGAATAATTATAAGACTACATTGGGATTTTTAGCAGTTAGCTCTGATGGTGTGGTGGCAGCCAGGAATGGAGACAGACTGATTACCAGGAAGGAGAAGTAAGAGGCTGCAACGGATTATAGGTTCCGATACGTTCAGTGTCTGGCCATATAAGCCCCTCCTTTAGGGGGGTCACCCTCCCGCCCAGGAAATAGGATCAGGCTTTGCCATGTGCCTTGCTTTGGCCAATGGAAGATGAGTGGACAGGCCCTGTGCCCTTCCTTTGCCAGCAGAAGCTCTGAGAGCACCTTGAAGGTCCACTGTTACACTATTTTCCCTCTGAAGAGCCCAGCACATCCTCCCTTCTTGAAGTGAGGAGGACAAGAAGCAGGGCTGCGGCTGACCCTCAAAGGCCACTAATGTGAGCAAAAACGAACCTTTATTGCCGTAAACCATTCAGCTAACGCTGACAGATACTGAGGCCAATGGGCTAGCCCCATGGTCGGCAAACTGCAGCTCCCGAGCCACATGCGGCTCTTTGGCCCCTTGAGTGTGGCTCTTCCACAAAATATCATGGCCTCTCTCACCCAGAGTCTATTTTGAAGAAGTGACATTAGAAGAAGTTTAAGTTTTAAAAAATTGGCTCTCAAAGAAATTTCAATCGTTGTACTGTTGATATTTGGCTCTGTTGACGAATGAGTTTGCCGACCACTGGGTTAGCCTAAGCCAGAGAATATGAATGCCTGAACTGACAACTACCGTAGTCCTCTCAATAAATCAATCCAGGGAACTTCTAAGATGATTAAGTCAGCAAAGAAATGTGCTGAATGCCAGAGGCTCCCAATCAGGGGTAGGAAGCTGGACGGATCATATGCATTTGTGCTTCTCTAAACTTATATTCTGCAAATATCTGCTCAGCATTTATTTGGCCTAAATGGAAAGAAGTTATAAAGCTTGTTTCCCACTTTCTTTATGTTTATGACTCAAATGTTGGCTGTCCTCCTTTTCATCTTGGAAATTCTACTAAAAAAAAAAAAAAAAAAAAAAAAACACACACACAAAACAAAACAAAAAAAATAACAAAGCAAAATTTAAACATGCAAAAGCATCAGTAAACACTGTAGAATTTACTGCAGGTTTTATTGAGATGGAAGAGAGGGCTATGCAATCATAGCAGACAGTACTTTGCTGGAGGGACAATCTCATTAAATCAGTCTTTTCTCCAGAACTCTCTTCTCAGCCTCATAGCTAAAACTCTTCTTCATTCCCCAACATCCCCCCATCCTGAAACCACTGCTCATTGCCATCTGTGAATGCACCAAAACAATACTTGTCTAACCACTCATGCTTCATGCAGGCAATGTGCTAGGGTGACTGGTTAAAAGTAACATTCAAATCCCTGAAGTCCTGCCTGAGGATACTGCCTGAGCCTTCGCCCTCATAAGCAGTTTAGAAGTAGAATCTGAAACTCAGATACACAATGGGAGGATTTCCATTACTGGCAAA
Source organism: Pipistrellus hanaki (assembly GCF_964339955.1). NCBI lineage: Eukaryota > Metazoa > Chordata > Mammalia > Chiroptera > Vespertilionidae > Pipistrellus > Pipistrellus hanaki. Next base: position 40,807,717 of record NC_140516.1, on the reverse strand, counting down.
GTTTAAGGTTCCCAATAGTTTTAAAATAAAAATGCTCTTTGAATGCTCTCTCTCTCACACACACACACACTTAGCTGATGCCAGTATTAACTCTTGATCTGAGGCCATTTAATTAGATGCTTTTCTCACAGGGAAGATGGAGAACCGGGAAATTAGGACAGAGGACCAGAAAGGGAAAGTGAGAGCACCAAACATAAGCCTTGCCCATTTCACTGTTTGGCCCAGGATCAGCTCTGGGACAGCTTTTATACAGTCAACACCATCCCTCTTAAATCTTCATGTAAACCACAAGCTGAAATCTGAATAAATCGCCTTTATGTGCCGATCGCAAATGTGACCACTAGGGCCCTGGCCGGTGTTTCTCAATGGTTAGAGCGTTAGCCCACACACTAAAGAGTCACGGGTTTAATTCCTCGTCAAGAGAACGTGCCAGGGCCAGGAGCATGGGGGAGGCAACCAATTGATGTGTCTCTCTCACACTGATGATTCTCTCTTTCTCTTTCTCCCTCTCTTCCTCCCTCCCTCCCTTCCACTGTCTCTCAAAATCAATAGGAAAAATATCTTTGGGTGAGGATTAACGAAAAATAAATACAATTAAGAAAAATAAAAAATTTTTAAAAAGAAAGAAATGTGACAATCAGAAAGAATGTGCTGCAGTGTCCCCTCCCACCCAGACCATCAAGGAATGGCTTACCTTTTGGGTGAGGTCACTGGCTTCGTTGATGTACCGATCTCTGTCCTTTTCCAGTTGAAAGATGATCTTTCTCTGCTTCTGAGCCTCATCTTTGTAGTTCTGGATTTCCTCCTCCAAGTTCCTCTTGGCTTGTTCATGGAGCTTCACCAGGTCTACCTGTTTCTGGGTCGCGTGGATTGCCTTGAGCATATTCTAAAAATAAGGACAAGAGAGCATCCCCATTACTCAAAGTGTTTGGGTATTTGCAGTTAGATGTACCCCCTGCCTCAACCCTAAAATAATTAGATGCCTTGTTTTTGAGATGAGCTCTAGAGAATATCACTGTATATAAAATACAAATAGACTAAATGTTATGTGTGTTAAAAATACATTTAAAAATCTAAATCGAACAATACTGTTTGCATGTACAAATTTATAGAAGGAACAGTTTCCAGGATTTTGGGGGGGGGGGGAGATTCAATGATTTTCCTAAGGAGTGCTATGCATGTAATAACATCTAATCAATTATTTCCTGAGATTCCCTAACTAGTCTACCAGGTTATCTATTTTATTAACAATTGTTCAATTCTGGGAAACTTAAAGAAATCACAAAAAGTCAGAATGAACAAATATAGGCTGTGTCTACTTGGATGAGATGAGATTGTCTTGGCCAAAAGCCATTGGGCTGTTAGGAAGCAGCCTGCCCATTCTGCACCTGGCCAATCACTTTTCCTCCTCGAAGGAAATCCTTGAGCAGTAAAGTTATTCCTATAACCCTGAAAGTAGTTAATCTCCTAAGGGTGACTGTCAATGGAAGGAATCCTTTGGAAGAGGCAAGAGGAGGAAAAGGGTAGGGGTCTTGCCTGGAATGAAGGATCTCCAGGCCATAAGCTCTCCCAACCCCTCCTTTAGCTTTTGGCCATACTGCGCTCAAAGAGTAGGAGAAAGAAGGGCAGAGAACAATACCCAAAACCTACAACAATCCTGAAAAGATGGAGGCAAAGTTAGAGACTTTCATATCACCATCCCTTTTTCCAGCATCCCAAAGTTAAAATTTTATTAGCAGTCAGCTCTGCTTTCTAGATTAGCAAAAGTTACAGATCATAGATATTAAACTCGGATACTTTAAATGACTTGGGCAGTTTGGGATGCCAAATAACACACCACCAATAAAAACAGAATCCACAAAACACTCTGAAACCCCCTGCTAGTTTGCATGATAATGCTCCAAAATTCCTTTGTGTTCATAGGTGATAATGCAGTTTCAATTCACAGCCAGTAAATGCTGGACTGCAGACAGCTCCTTAGAGGAAAATTGAGCACTATTATTTATTCTAATCTACTGCTGTTTGCCTCGGAGTTTCCTTTCCCCATACAACCTGATATAGGCAGTTATTATAGCTAAAGAAAGGCATTTATTTACCAGTGTTACTGTAACAACTCACCTTATTTAACATGTCCCTTTCTCTCAGAAGCTCATCCATTGCTTTCTTATCAAATTCTGCTTGTTTCTTTGACACCTCCACCTCTAAAGCACCAGGGAGAAAAATAATGATAAATATGGAATCAACCTAAAAAGAAATCTGCCCAGCCCGACCAATGTGGTTCAGTGGTTGAGCATCGATCCATGAACCATAAGGTTCAATTCCCAGTCGGGGCACAAGCCCAGGTTGTGTGCAAGAAGCTGGTAAATGTTTCTCTCTCATCCATGTTTCTCTCTCTCTCTCTCCCTCTCCCTCCCTCTTTCTCTAGAAAGCAATAAAAACATTTTAAAATAAAAAGAATCTGCCCACACCCAAGTGATATAAAACTTGCTTTATATATTTATCTATAGCTATAAAATTACTGTTTTTTTAACTGTAATTCACTCTTCATTATAACTAAGGAAGATCTTCCTGTCTCACTACACCACTGGTCGGCAAACTCACTAGTCAAACAGAGCCAAATATCAACAGTACAACGATTGAAATTTCTTTTGAGAGTAAAAGTTTTTAAACTTAAACTTCTTCTAACACCACTTCTTCAAAATAGACTCACTCACCCAGGCCATGGTATTTTGTGGAAGAGCCACAGTCAAAGGGCCAAAGAGCCTCATGTGGCTCGGGAGCTGCAGTTTGCTGACCACGGCACTAGACAGATGGAAACTGAGGCATAGAGAGATTAAGCTACATGCCAAGGATCTGCAGCTAGGAGATAACAGGGCTGAGATTGGGAGCACAGATTCTCTGACTTGAAAAGCCCTTGCTCTTTTTAAATCCTTCTTATTATACAAGTAATTAGAAACACAAAGAGCAAAAAGAAATGAATTCAAATCAACTGCAATCTGTTTAGGATTTTGATGTCTGCAGATATTTTTCCTGTGCAAATTATATGTGTGTATCATTATAAATATATATGCATGCCAAAGTAATCATGCTACACATATTGTTTTGTAACTTGTTTTTACAATTAGCAAATAAAATAAATGCCTCTCTATATTATAAATGTGCATAGACATCAGTTTTAATTACTGCATACTTCTCTAGATGAAAATGTGTTATTTATTGAGCCAATTCCCCTTCTTAACATTTAAATTGCTTCCGTTTTATTTACTTATTTGAAATTTTTAGCAATGATCCTGTAAAAGTTCTTTTTAATTTGTTACTCTAGAAGTGGAAACCCTGAAACAAAAGGAATTTAAAAAAAAAAAAAAAAAAAAAAAAAGACATTTCTCTCCTACTGCCAAATTTCTCTCCAAGAAAAATTAATAGCAATTTAATTCCTCATGCAAACCACCACTGGTTGTTATCATTCTCTTTGATCATTGACAATGTGATGGATTATTAAAACCAGTATGCCTGTGTTTAATTTATATTTCTTTGTCTGGTAGTGAAGTTGACTACTTTTTCACATTTAATTATTTATTTGTATTTGTTTTTCGAACTGCCCACACTTTAACCTTTGCCCGTTTTTCTCATAAATTGTTTATCCCTTTTGTGGGTTTTTAAGAACTCTTTATGTATAATAAGGATACTGACTCTAACTGACAATATTTTGGTCAATTTGCATTCCTAAATCCTTTAGTACATTAAAAAAAAAAATAGCTATTATTTCACTAAATCTCTCAATCTTGGATTTATAGTTTCTACATTTGATGTCAACTTTTCCCCAAAAAAAGTAACTTATTACCATACTATCATTTTTTAATAACCAAGTCTATATTGTACAGTTGTATGAAACAACACCTTTACCTTAAATGAAATTTTTGGATCTTTCTGTGGCCTTTCCAATATTTTCCATTGATCTGTTAGACATCTTCACTATACCATTTAATTATTGGAGCTACATAATACACTTAAATACCTGGCAAGGCAAATGCTCCCTTATCACTCTTCTCCAGAATAGCAAGGCTATTGTTACATGTTTATTCTTCTGGAGAACACTAGAATCGGTTTTCAAGACCCAGCAATATAATTCACTGAAATATTCATATTAAATATACAGATTAATTTAGACAGATTTCTATTATTGTTACATTAAGTTTTCTAATCCAGGAACTTGGTATATCTCTCCATTTTTCAAGTCTTCCTTTACACCTCTCAATAGAATTCTGTTGCACTTTTTATATATGGGTCTTGCAGATATCTTGGTAACTTTATTCATAGATATTTTATTACTTTAGCTGCTATTTTTCCATCATATTTTCTAACTGATTCTTTGTATGAAAGAAAGCCATAAACATCTATATATTTATTTTATAACCTGCCAACCTATTGAACTCCCATTAGTTCTGGCAGTTTCTCAGTTCATTTCTTGGGTTTTGTGATAGAAAAAAAAAAAACAAATAAATGGAGGGTTCATCCTCCTAACCATTATGTCTAATGTCACTCTTTGATCAAGCAGATCAAAAGGAAGAGGTCCCTAAGAAGAAATAATGGTTAACGATATCTATAAACTAACAAGAAGAGAGAGTGTGAAGACCTCTATGAACATGATTTCAGTATGAAGAGTTGGGCTCAACACTAAATATGTAATTTATTTTCAAAGCTTAGAACTACTGCAAGCAAAAACACAGAAATAAAATAGAGGAGTGTTTTTAAAGTCACTAAGCCCGTTGCAAAACAAGCTCTCAGGATCCATTTTCCTTCCTATCTGTCACATTGGATTGTTAAACCGTGTTAAAGCATGCTGAGGGCAGGGGCCTCCGTGCACCCAATGCCTAGCATACTGCCTGTGTATAGTAGGCATCCAATTTACCGAATGAAAGAATAGGTGAATGGAGAAACTGTCAAGATAAAAGATTTTTTCCTGATGTCTTAGAAGGAAAAATAGCTTCCCTTCTCAAAGGCTTACATGACATATCTAATATATAAAGGCCAGTGGGACGACCAAACAACCAGTCACCAGGAGGTGCAGTGATGGGTCCCGTGGTGGCGGCAGGAAAGACTCTGGGTCCCGCAGTGGCAGCGGGCTGGACTCTGGGTCCCGCACAATTTCATGCGCTGGGCCTCTGGTATTTCCAATAATCTTACCTGGAGATTTAGATTTTACCTAGATGTATGTTTTTTGGTGATTTATGACTCACAGCAGCCCCCTGGGAGTGAATTCAGTGTTCCTGCCTCACATATTGTGGTATCGTTGGAATTCAGACCCGATCCTCTGCCTCCAAGTCCAGAGCTTTTTCAGACACCCCAAATTTGACTAGTTTCCCCTATTTTCAATTATATTACTTTCAGAATGATATCCTACTCTGTCCTACGACTATATACATAAAATAGTACTATACCTAGATAATAATAGATGACATTGAGTAAGCACTTATTACGTGCTAGGCACTTGGCCCCACATGTTTTATGTGTATTAGTTCATGTCATCCCCCAAGACCTAAATGTGGTGGAGGTGGGATATGAACCCAGGCAGACGTGACTCCAGAGTTTGTATCCATAGTGATTTTTCTGTACTAGATGGCCTTCCATGGCACTTAAATTTTGCCTCCACAGGCCAATGGGAGAACTGGTAGAACAAGTGTTTGCCAGACGGTAAAGTACTAACAGAGAAAAGAAATTAGAAGCCATTTACTTTCATCCCACTGATCCTTGGTACAGTATTGCCTCAAAGATTGTTGATGGGGGACATTCATTTTCATTGATCCCCTATCTTCAGTGAGAAAGGAACTAATGCTAAAGGTCACGTAGATCCAAACCTAACAGTATAGATGTCACTTACTCCATGACAAATACTGAGCAATACTTTGGGCTGGATTGACAGTGTACCAAGATAGTCTGCTGAAGGATTTTTAAGGAATTCCTAATGATGCCCCTCCATATTGCCCACCCACCAGTTCGAACATGGTTTTGCTGATTTCATTTGGCATGGTTTGTGTTTGTAACATACGGAGCCCTAAGTTGCCAAATGACATGAGTCACCAATGAAATGTCTATAAATGTATTTTAAAAGAACAAAATAATCCTTGGTTTACCTCTCTCTAATCCCAGGATCTGATTTTTCAGAGTGTCCTTGTGCTGCTCTACTTCCGCCTTTTGGTCTTCAATCTGGTGTAGTTTCTTATGGATTTGCTCCCTGACTTTGTTGAGCTTCCCGATGTCAGTGCGCATCTGATGAATTTCTTCCTCTTTGGCCTGTAATTAGAGAGAATTAGCCAGGGGGGACATTCGGTAAATAAAGGGCGACTGGGGGATGGTACACTCAGAACCAATAAGAGGAAATTCTTCCTCTGTCAGTGTGAAGTTACTCTATTGGACTAAATCAAAACACACACTGTTGGGTTTTGAGGGAAATTGAAAAACTCTATTCTCTGAATAAAATATGTGGCTATATAAGCTAAAAATAATAAAAAGACAGATTAAACCTGATGTCCCAATGCACCACTGAATGCTGAGCTGTGTGTATCACAAATGTGTGAATTTTGTGTTACAGATGCTATATTCGATTAGCGTTTTCACAGACTCACAAAGTGATCTCTCTCAGAAGGTTATTAACATGCCATAAAGTATTCAAATACTCGTTTGACCCACATGGCCAAGAGGAGGGGGCCATGCAATTATATCCACAAGAGGAGGGAGCCTCCGTCCTAAGAGGCTGGCAGCCAATGGGTGTATATTCAGACAGGTGACAGGGCAATATTAAAAGGTAAATCTACATAATGCCCAAAGGTACCAAAACAATAAGTCTAGCAAAGGAAAGCAGTAAATTTTTGTCTATGGGCTTCAAGTTTTATGAATTTCTTTTTACATTCAAATTAAATTCATTTTTCAAAATTTTGTCACTTTTAGAAATTATTGGGAAAGCAACCAGTGACACATCTGCAAATAAAGGTTGGGAATTATTCCCAGGTCTTGCCACTGAAGAGTCTGAACCTAGCTGGGCATGTTATCCTCAAATTACTGGGAGAAGTTGAAGGCCCTCGGTACAGGATCCCTTAACAAAAATCTATCATCTTTCAAGGTGCCCCAGTCGTGTTATCAAAAGAGAGAATTAATGGCATAAGTAATTTTACTTTAAGTTCACCTTAGGGGCTAATATATTATTTTGCCTTAAGTAGTCGTTTCATTTCTGCTTTAACTTGCAGCATTCTCCCAGAGAATGCTTTTGCGTTAAACCATTCTGGACTGTTTTTAAATGTTCCTCAGCCTCAGGTCCTGCAGGGTCCAAATTAACTTACTTAAATCCCCTTTTAATTGCAATAATAAGGTGTTCTAATTCAATAATTATGCACCCAGACCCCAGAGTCAGACTTCAGAAAAATCCTGGGGACCTCTGAGACTACATACAAAACAAGATATAAGATGTGCAATGTGTGTGCGCACGTGAGAGTGTGTGTGTGTGTGTGCTTACTTTGAGCTCTGTTCATATACTTTTGTTAGATTCTCAGAAGGGCCTGTGATGCAGAAACTGTATAATTCATTGCTCAAATCTTAAGTATTACTTTTGATCGGTCAGTCATTTTATAACCAATATTCTAACAACATAATGGGGTTTAGAGTTTTCAGAATTTTCTATTCTAGTAAGCATGTAGGCACAACACATGTACCCAGCATAAAGTTGTTGAAACTTAACTCGCGAGCACCCTTCAGGAGAAAGGGAGGAAGAACGGGAGCCCTGTCTTAAAATTTGCATTGGACAGAGTGAATATCATACTTCTACAATCCTAGAAGTAAATACCTAATAGAACCAGCCCATCCCCCGCCCTGCTCATTCTACCTTCTCCACACAAGTAATAAAATGCAATCTGACTCCTTTGCTCTTCGCTCGTGTAAATGGTTTCTAGCTCTCGGCAACCGGTGGCTTGCAAGGCTAAGTTGCAGAGATGAACAGCTGAGCTCGCTTTGGAAAGCATTTGCATAATCATATGATCAATAATCAGGTTTGCAATTTTATAAGTAAGAATGGAACTTATCACACTGTCTGCTTCCAGGCACAAAGCCATCATGGTAGGCTAGCACCTGTCTGATGCATCAAGGCTAATTCAGATTCTAGAACCAAGAGCTCCAACCGCACAGCAAACATATAGGGAAGGAAGGAGGGAGTGCTGGGCAACTGAAGTGTCACTTGATGCTTACTTTGAGCTCCAATGCCTTCTGCTGGTTTTCCTGGGATAGCTGCTCGCAAACCAAAATGTGTTGTTCGTTCTCTTGCTGAAGTTTAGCGTTTCTCATCTGAAACTGCTCCAGTTCCTTTGCAGCTCTCTCGTTCAATATCTGAAAGAGGTAGAATGAGCTGGTTAATTTTTTTATCTGATCACAATATCTGTGTCTCCACACAGGAAGCCCCACTATTTTTGTCTTTGTGGAAATGGTTCTTTATCCCCGTGAAAGCTCTAACGCACTCAGAAATGATGAATGTTACAGGTAAATGGAAGAGGAAAAGGACTCCTTATGATGAATAACATGGAGAGAACTTTTTTTTTTTTCTGAGAGCCTTGGGAAGTCTTGTTCACAGGTGGTGGATAAATATTTTAATACCATTCAGCAGCCTATGCGTACACAACCATTACTATAATCATTGCAAATGAGCTAGGGATTCAAACGAGTTTTATCTGCTGTGAGGTTCCCAAGCTACCTCTTCAGAAGCAAATCCTGCATTAACATGCCTGCTACCTTTTCTGGAACAGAACCATTCACTAACACCAACACAATTCCCCTTTAATCCAACTTATGTCAAAACCGTGGAATGGCAGTGGGCTGGTTTCTATCAGCCTGACTTCAGTGTCAGCTGGCTTTTCCTCGCACACACCTAGACTGTAGGTTTTATAGAAAGAGAGGATTAGATTTTAGGGTGCCGTTTCTATTGGGAGAAATTTGGGGAGATGGAAGGATATCAAATCGCCTGAAGGACAGAAAGAGAAAGACCTTGAACAACGTGAGGGTTAGAGGCACCCTCTCCACACAACTGAAAATCCACGTGTTACTTTTGACTCCCCGAAAACTTAACTACAGTTGCCCCTCAATATCCACTAGGGACTGGTTTCAGGATCCCCTAGAATACCAACATCATGGATGCTCAAGTCCCTCATATAAAATGGCACCAAACAACGCATACAGTTAGCCCTCTCCAACTGAGGATTCTCAACTGCAGGGTCCTAATGGATCAGAAACACTATTTTTGATCCATGGTTTGTTGAATCTGCAAATGTGAAACTAACAGGTAAGGAGGGCCAACTGTATATTGAAAAACATCTGCATCTAAATGGACCCGTGCAGTTCAAACCCATGTCGTTGAAGGGTTAGTAAAGCTTTCATGCAAGCAGGAGTTAAACATGAAAAGAATCCTTCCGATTTCCCACCAATGGGGACTAAATAAGATATAGCTGGCTATGCTAAAAATAAAACTGTTTTACAGGAGTTCTGGATATTGCTAAACAAAGCACTATAGTTTTTATCATGATGTCCAAAATTCTCTCGGATCCCACGCTCAAAGAAGTCTCATGTTTTTCTTGAGGATACCATATACTGTTTATTATCTATTTTATTTCTGGCTCTGTATAAAATAAATAAAGCGAACTGACAAAGAAATGTGTTCTAATATCTATTTTTTAAATAGAAAAATGCTATATGGCTTGACAATTCTTTGGAAACTTCCTCAGAGAAAATATTTTCAATAAATGACTTTTTTTCAATTACATGAACTGCTTCTTTAAGAAATGAGAAATGACAGACTAGAGTTATTGCTAAGTTACCTTACACCACTATTACAGGGGAAATGTTACCAAAAAAAAGGGCCTTACTTAAAGTGCATAAAGACTTGAGTATGGTTCCCTAAACTTGAACCTTAAAAATAAACTTGTTAAAAATAAACCATGTTATATTCACACAGTGGAATACTATATAGCTATGATGGTGAATGCACTATGAGCTCTGTCCAACAGAACTTTCTGCCCTCGTGTAAATATTCTCTTCCTGTGCTATCCAGTATGGTATCTTCTCGTCACTTCTGGATCTTGAGCACCTGAAATGGTGCTCGTGAAACCCCAGGAACTCAATTTTTTATTGTATTTAATTTTAAAACAAATTTAAATAGCCACATGCTGCTAATGGCTTACCATACTGGACAACACATATAACTAGGTGGCAATAACATGAATGAATCTCACAGAAAAATATGGATAAAAGGAAGATAGACATAGAAAAAAGTACATCCTGTATGATATCATTTCATAGTACAAAAACAGGCAAATTCTGATCTCTGCTTAGAACTCGGAATAGAGGTGACCTCTGGGGGAGAACGTGACTAGGAGGGGGCAAAGGGGAACCCCTGGAGTACTGTTTTTTGGAATGAGTGCAGGTGGCCAAGTGGAGAAAACAGATCAAGCTGTATACTTGTGACTTATGCACTTTTCCATGGTTATTATACTTAAGAAAAGATTGTCCTGGCCAGTGTGGTTCAGTTGGTTGAGCGCTGTCCTATACACTGAAAAGTCACCAGTTCGATTCCTGGTCAGCTCACATACTCAGATTGCGGGTTCAAGCCTGGGTCGAGGTGAGAACAGGAGACAACCAATCAATATCTCTCACATTTATATTGTTGTTATTTTTTTTTTCTCTCTCTCTCTCTCTGCCCCCTCCCTTCCTCTCTTTCTCAAAAATAAATTAAAATGTATTTTTAAAAATTAAAGGTTAAAAAGAAATTAACCTGTTGAAGCTGGGGGTGGAAAAAGAGGACACATATCAACCTATAAGAGCTATTCAAAGGCTCGGTGTCTTACTACCAGCAACTACAGTGAAGGGCATCTGCTGCTTTCCAAAGAAAATACAAAATGCCCCAACGGACCATGAACCAAGGTGCGTTTTGTTTTTGTGAGGACACCCCCTCCACCCCCGCCCCCAGGTGCAGCCCGCACCTTCTGCTCCTTCAGCTGCTGCTCCAGCCTCTGCAGCTCCTCCTTGCTCTTCTGCACATACTGCTGCAGAGCCTTGATCTCCGTCTGCCTGGTGTCCATGTCCGTCTGAATCTGCTTGAGCTCTTTCTCTAGTTTTTCCTTCTTTCGGGTCTCCCGCAAAGCTTCATTCTGACGTTGCTGGATTTCTTGTTGGAACTACAGGCACAGAAAGGACAGGGAGGGAAGACATGAACGCCTCCCCAGGGCAGGTCTCAACCAGCCAAGCTTCTCCCTCTCTCGGGGCAGTCACTTTGTAGTAGCATTTCCCCTACAGGTCAGTCATCTTTGAGCCCTCATGTAAAAACATCTCAAGAGTATTCTGTTTTGCCCAGCCAGCATGACTCAGTGGCTGAGCGTCAACCTATGAACCAGGAGGTCACGGTTCGATTCCTGGTCAGGGCACGTGCCCAGGTTGCAGGCTCAATCCCCCAGTAGGGGGCATGCAGGAGTCAGCCATTCAATGATTCTCTCTCATCATTGATGTTTCTATCTCTCTCTCCTTCTCCCTTCCTCTCTGAAATCAATAAAAACAAGTTTAAAAAAAATGGGATGGGTAGGAGATGGGAGCTGAGAGGAAATGGGGAAGGATGGGGAAATGGGAAATATATGTAAATTCTATCAACAATAAAGAATATATTTTTTAAAAGAAAATTCTGTTTTGTTTTTCAGAGCCTTGACACCAAATATCCACCTTGATGGTGGAAACAAATCCACAAAGAAGGTATAACATCCAATTAAATATGGAAGGCAAGAATCGAGAAAAGTTGAACATGGAAGGAGCTCATCCAATTCTCCATCAATGGGAACTAAATTTAAATGTAGCCAACTACCCTACATGTGAAATCATTTTGTACATGAGTGCTGGATATTGCTAAAGAAAGCACTAGAGCTTTATCACGGTGTCCAAATTCTATGAAAGGCCTTTCTCTTATCTCACAATCAAAAGTCTCACGTTTTTCTCCTAGAGTTGGGATTTGTGTATTATCTATTTGACTTCTGGCTTAATGTAGAAGTGTCCAGAAAGGTCCAGCCAGATGGCTTCCTTACAATGGAAAAGGATCAAGGGCACTACTTTCAGCATCTCCAGATGCAGGGCACCCTGGCCTTCACCAGGGACAGTTCCTTGGGCCAGAACTGGAAGCAGTGCCCTGCCTTAGTGGCTTCTCAGACAATGCTGAGAAGAGCGGCTCCAGTAGAACTGCTCCTGCAAGAACAAACCAAAGAAACAAGCAGAACAGTGGATGCCACCGTAGGATGGGGGAGCAGGGGTGTGAGAGAGGGAGGCCGGGGAAGGACAAAACCTCCTTCTGGTTCTTCATCGCGCCCTCCTTGGCAGAGCTGACCTGATTGATGGTGTGCTCTGCCTCGTCTCGGCTTCGCTCTGCTTCCTGCTGATGTTCAGTGATGTTTGCTAAGGACTCTCGTAATTTCACCACTTCGGACAAGAGCTGGTCTCGCTCCTTAGTCACTTCTTCTTTGAACTTCAGTAAATCTCGGATACTAAAGGAGAAGAACACAAGAGTCAGACTAAACAGCCATCTGCCCACGAGGCCTCCTTATCATTCTCTGAGCTCATTTTCATGGGAAAGACTCTAGGTAAGTGGTTCTCAACCTTCCTAATGCCGCGACCCTTTAATACAGTTCCTCATGTTGTGGTGACTCCCAACCATGAAATTATTTTTATTGCTACTCCAGAACTGTAATTTTGCTACTGTTAATGAATTGTAATGTAAATATCTGTGTTTTCCAATGGTCTTAGGGTCATTCGACCCCCAAAGGGGCTGCGACCCACAGGTTGAGAACCACTGCTCTAGATCAGGGATGAACACTATTCAGGTGTGAAGGGGACAGATCTTCATGCCCTGACATGGGAGTTGTTTGTGAGTTGTTAATTTAAAAAGTGCCAATAATACCATGCACAATGTAGTCCTTTTTCTTATATTTATGAAATTACAGTATCCAGGGGAGGCAGGGGAGATTAGGTGAGTGGGAAGAGATTAATCATATAACTTATATTCATATATACATAACCTATGGACACTAGTGTGAAGGCCTGGGGTAGGAGATGTGGGCAGGCTAGAAGGGGATCAGTGAGGACATCTATAATGCTTTCAATAATAAAGATAAATTGGAAAAAAAATTTGATTAAAAAAATAAGGAAAAAAAACTGATGAATAAGTACTCAATATAAGTGATTAAATTTTTTATATTAAATTTATTGAAACAATAAAAAAATTAAAAAGTGTCTGTGTGTGTGTGTGTGTGTGTGTGTGTGTGTTTTATAAGGATTTAGACACCAACTATGGTAGTAGCTTATCTCTGAAAAGTGGAATTTAGTGTGGAAGAGTTGGGGAAATGAAGTGAAGATCACCCATATCTCTGTAGTATTTTGAATTTGTTACAATAAGACTATAATTGCTATTGTTAACTCTTGTAATTAACCCTAAGGAATTATGAATTTAGGAAACTATTGATTTCATATGTTCCCTGGAGGTCTATGATTATAGCTATAAAGTCTAAAGTAAAGACAAACAAGCAAATATAATAACACACACTGCCATTTTTCTATCCACTCGGCCACAGAGTACATTTTCTCCCAAAGAAATGCAACACATATCAAATGTTTCCAACAACAAAGTTTGGAAAATCATTCATGATGCCAGTATTTAGAGAGTATGTGATAATATTTGTTTATTTGAATTGTAAGCCAGTTACTTCCACATTTCAAAAACCATTACATATAATTTGTCATGACTTTCTGCAGAATTAGCATTTTGAAAGCAGAAAAACTATGTCTGATATGACTTGTGCAACAGAATTAGACTAAAGCAAGGGAGCCACTTTGGAGCTGAGAAAGCAGAGGCCCTTGCAGCTGACAGTCATCAAAGGACTTTTCCAAACAACAATAATCTGATGTTTTTTTACCAGCAGCTTTGATATAACATAAAACCACATTGAAACTCCTTTCCAGAAACAAAACCTCAAATCCTAAGGTTACTATGAAGAGAGAAACTACACCTGAGTGCACTATTGAAAATAAAATCTGGGCCAGTTTCTTCAATTTCCCTCCTTAACCAGGTGCCACTTCTCATTAAAATACCTCCTAACTCAGCGGTCTGCAAACTCAGTCCACAGAGCCAAATATCAACAGTACAATGATTAAAATTTCTTTTGAGAGCCAAAATTTTAAACTTAAACTGCTTCTAACACCACTTCTTCAAAACAGACTCACCCAAGCCATGGTATTTTGTGGAAGAGCCACACTCAAGGGGCCAAAGAGCCGCATGTGGCTCTCGAGCTGCAGTTTGCTTACCACAGTCCTAACTGAATCAGCTCCCTCACATTGCTCTACAGTAGCTGCTCTGATTATGTTTGACTTCCTTAATTAAAAAATATTAAATAATTTATATGATTAAATATTAAATATGATGGATACCGTATCTTATGTTTTTCTAGTCCCTCCCCCAATACCTACACTTAGAACTATTATCTATCCACATTGGATAAATGCATCTATCGATAGAAAGCATAAGAAATCTAGATGGAGAAACCAAGATGGCAGTGTAGGGTAGACACCTGAATGCAGCCTACCACAGCAAATTTGAATTTAGAACTGGAAAACAGGGGAAACATCGCCCTGAAGCACCGGACAGCTGCCTGAGAGGAGGCTCTACCATCTGGGAAGGAGAGAGAAGGCACACTGAACCTCAGGAACTGTGAAGGTACGGTGAACTGCGTGCGAAAAGGCCGCCACCCATCTTCGCTGCTGGCTTGCTTGTGGAGCACGGAGAGGGCGGGCCGGGTTCGCTACTGGCTTACTCCCTGTACATAGAGAGGGCAGACAGCTAATGCGCGGCTAGCTTTCTTGTTCGGGAGGAAAACAGAACCACCCTATTTCTCTGATAGATGGCCCCAGACAGGGAGAGGCCAGACTGTCAGGCAGTGGGCACAGATCTCTCGGAGGTGTATGAAGCCAGCGGCCATTACTGTGGGACTCAGAAACCAGACCCTCCTGGGGAGGGGCTGACCAAAGCTTGTCTGCATCACACCAAGACTCCGCCCCATCCAAGCGGAGCACAGAAGCCCTTCCAGTGGCTAGCTTTCTCGTTCGCCGCAAATAGGACTCTCCTAGGGAGGGACATACCAAAGAGGTGCTTGCACCTGCAACCAATCTTGCGGGATTCACCAAGGCTTGTCTGTGCCACCCAAAGACTCCGCCCCATCCAAGCAGAATACAGAAACCCTCTTAGCTGAGACACTTCTGGTCCTCATAGCCAATTGGCTTGGAGATCAACGCTTCCCAGTGATACCAACAACAAGCAAGGCTTAACAACAAGACTACACATACAGCCCGCAAAGGGCTACACCAAGACTGTCCACCTCAGGTAACTGGGAGGCTGACCCACTGAACCATATAGGACACCTTGGCACACAAAGCCACCCTACCAACTCAGGGAAGCTGAGAAAATGCCAAGACAAGGAAACAGATCACAAACAAAAGAAATGGAGAACAAGAAGCAACTGGATATAGAGTTCAAAACCACGCTTATAAGGTTTTTCAAGAATTTCCTAGAAAAGGCCGATAAAATAAATGAGACCTATGAGGATATGAAAAGGGATCAACTAGAAATAAAGAATACATTGTCTAAAATAAAAAATATTATACTGAGTCCTAAAAACAGAATGGAAGATCGCAAGAATCAAGTCAAAGATTTGGAACACAAAGAGCCAGAGGACACTCCTCCATAGAAGCAAGAAGATAAGAGAATCCAGAAAGTTGAAGATAGTGTAAGAAACCTCTGGGACAATTTCAAACAAACCAACATCAGAATTATGGGGGTCCAGAAGAAGAGAGAGAGCAAGATACCGAAAGAATACTGGAAGAAATAGTGACAGAAAACTTCCCCCACCTGGGGAAAGAAATAGACTTCCAAGTCCAGGAAGCGCACAAAACCCCAAACAAAAGGAATCCAAAGAGGACCACACTAAGACACATCATAATTAAAATTCCAAGAGCAAAAGACAAAGAGAGACTATTAAAAGCAGCAAGAGAAAAAAGCAGGGAGTTACCTATACAGGAGCACCCATAAGATTGTCAGCTGATTTCTCAACAGAAACCATGCAGGCCAGAAGGGAATGGCAAGAAATATTCAAGGTAATGAATAGCAAGAACCTACAGCCAAAAATACTCTACCCAGCAAAGCTATCACTCAGAATTGAAGGCCAGATAAAGAGCTTCACAAATAAAATAAAATAAAATAAAATAAAATAAAATAAAATAAAATAAAATAGCTAAAGGAGTTCATCACCACCAAACCAGAATTATATGAATTGCTGAAGGAAGAGGAAGAAGATAAAGATAAAAATTATGATCAACAAATACGTAACTATCAACAAGTGAAACTAAAAGCCAAGGGAATTAAAAAAACTGATGAACAATATTAACTGGTGAATATAATAGAATCAGAGGTATGGAAGGGAAATGGACTGATGATTCTTGGGGAAAAAGGGAGTAGGGGGTGCGGGAAGAGCCTGAACAAAAACTGTGCACCTATGGATGAGAACAATGGGGGGTGGGGAAAGAGCAGAGGGTGGGGTGGGAACCTGGTGGAGCAATTGGGGGAGGGGAGGAAAAGAGGAACATCTGTAATAATCTGAACAATAAAGATTTTAAAAATATTAAAAAATAAAAATATCAATTAAAAAAAAAATCTAGATGGCAGTTACATTTGGTTAAAGATGACTAAGAAAGTGCATGTTCATTCCTGAGTAATGCAAGGTTTTGCATGGCATGCACAGGGCTAGACCCCTGAAGGGAAGGTAAAGATGTCTTACATCAAGGGGTTCACAGCCTAATGGGTACAGAAGCACATGAACAACTAATTTCAATTCAATGTGATCAGTGCCATACTCGAGGTAGATGAAGATCCTATGGAAACTGTGGCTTTTCTGCTTGGTCATTGAGTCTGGGGATGGGAGGGAAATTGGAACAGAGATGCTGATGGCCATGAAGTTAAGAAAGTGTTTGAGATGGGTCTTGAAGGATGCATAGCTGTGTACTGGCTGGAGAAGGGAAGAATAACACACACTGCCATTTTTCTATCCATGCTAAGCATTCCTGGCATAGAAAACAACACGTTCAAAGGTGTGGAGGCAAGTAAGCACGGTGTTGCTGGACATGAATCGAGCCAGCCTAACCGGGGCACATCTATGAAGAGCCCAGAAAACATGTTCAAGATTTTGGGCTTTATCCTTTTGGAATGGATCGATTTTCAAAGGTGTTTATGCTGGGGATGGAATCATGCAGGTACATGTTTCAGCATCATAAACCTGGCAGGTGGCAGATGGTGAAGCGATATCTCCTTGAAGGCAGGGAAACCAGCTAGGAGTCTACTACCAAGTCCAGCAGGGGAAGGGAGGTCCAAACCAAGGCAGCAGCACTGGAGATAGCGGGGAGGAAAAGATTGAATCAACAAGACAAAGTTTTTGCCGAAACCGGTTTGGCTCAGTGGATAGAGCGTCGGTCTGCGGACTGAAAGGTCCCAGGTTCGATTCCGGTCAAGGGCATGTATTATACATTGGTTGCAGGCACATCCCCAGTAGGGGGTGTGCAAGAGGCAGCTGGTTGATGATTCTCTCTCATCAATGTTTCTAACTCTCTGTCCCTCTCTCTTCCTCCTTGTAAAAAATCAATAAAATATATTAAAAAAGAAAAAGAAAAACAAGACGAAGTTTTAAGGGAAGAAGCAGTGGCAAGGGTGAAGAATAACTCTGTTTTCTGGCCAAGAACCTGAGAAGCCAGAAGGATGGTGATGCCACTAATTGGAGAGAAGTGGGGTGGGGAGTGGTACATGGGAGGAGCTGGAAATTAGAGCCAAAAAGCAGCCAGTTCCTTCCACACACATTTGAAAGAAATAAACCTTTATTCATTTTGAAACTGTAGTACTGATTCCTATAGACCCAAAAGTTTAATATAATCATAAATTAGGAGTTTTGTACAGGGAGAAAGGCAGTATTAAAAAGAAAAAATAGCAATAGCCAGAAAACAATCTCTAGGAAACCAGAAAAAAAGAGAGAGTCTTATATCATGTTCAAAGTGACACCGGCAAACCGCAGGCTGTCTGCTGAAAGAGTTCTCTACAAAGGCAAATCCAAATATACGAAAAGGCTATGACCTACTTGCTATCCTGGTCCATTGTCAGGCCAGACCCTTGCTCGACTAGTTTGGTTAAGTTCACGATTTCCTCTTTCAGAGCAAGAATCGTCTCCTTCGCCTTCTGCTCTTTATCATAGGCCGCGTCCACCATCTTCCAGGCCTTTTCAATTTCCTAGGTGGGCCACAGGACATCAGTGAGAAAAATCAAACACCAGGTTCCAGATGCAAGGTGAACTGGGTAAACAGAATAATAAAACCACTCCCATCCAGTAGTCATTTATGGGGAAAGAAGATCATAGAGTATACATTGTGCTTTAAATTTGTACTGAGTGACTGAATTATTCAACATGAGCTAATCCATGCTGAACACCAGTTTTTAAGGGGGTACTGGAAAAGGGTATTTTTTTTTCTTGTGTTGGTGAGTGTGGCTACAAAACTCAGAATCTTCAAGGGTGACTATCATAGGAGGATGTTTCTGCTAAAAAATGTTAAGATAGAAAAGCTTATGTGCTTTCCAAGTCCAGATTTTTTAAGTAAACTTTATCACATAAGGAATGATCTTGGATCTAAGCCCTAACTGTGAAGCTCCTGATAGATTCTGAATTTTAAAAGATATATTTTGTCCTTAGGTTCCAAGAGGACTCCTAATGGCCATGTGAGCTTTAGAACAAGCCATAGCAAAGTGGTCTTTGCTGTGATCTAATTGTGCACAACGGCCTTGGTAATTCCCATTTCCAGAAACTCAAGCCCAGGCCTTTCCATCAAATAATTATAAAGAAAGAACAAAACCCACAGCAATGACTCATGTAGCTTTGGCTTCCCTACTATTATGAAATGCATGGTTGAATATTAACATAAATACTTAAAAGTGAACTACAGCCTTCAAATTAATGAACAAAGCACAGTAACTATTGCAACAGTCTTGATTTTTACCCTGCCACTTAATTTTCTTGCAAAATTTCACCCATTGGTATGTGAATTTTTTATGCAGGTAAGAACCTGTTGATTTAAGGCAAAAAAAATATTCCACTTTCATGTTGACAAGGAATAGAATGAGTGGTAGAAAGTATTTAATTTAATTAAATAAATTCATGCTATTATAACAGAAAGAGATGGCCCTTGGGTTACAATTCAGTGATTTAAGACAAAGTGTCACTTTATTGGGACATCTTTTTCGATAGCAACCATGTGTACTATTTTTAGCAAAACAAATGAAGAATATTTAAATGAAAATATGATTATATGAAGATTTGTCCAAATCAACTTCACTAATTAGATTTTAAGCAATTCATAACTTCCATTTCCACTTTTTAAATTTTCAATAAAAGGTGTGTGTGTTTTCATTATAAAATGAACTGGAGCCTTCTTTATGTTGATTTTTCAGCAAAGAAGGAAATGACAACGGCAAGAAAATAACACTTCAAAAAAAGTTGTTTCTAAGAAAACATGTCATATTTTGCACTAGTCTTGGAAATTTATTTGAAGTGGCTGACATTTAATATCATGACATCAAAAGAATTTCTTAAAAGTTTGTGAGGTTTTTTTTTCTCATCCCTAGGGTTTTCATTATAAATTAAGATGCCTTAACCTCTTATCACCCTAAAATCAACATGGAACATTTATGTTTTACCTTCAAAATAATGCAACACACTTTAGGATGGAAAAGAAAGTGTAAGATAAAGCCAGACCAAATCCCTGCTCTCCCACTTTGAGGAACTGGGAGGATCAAGGCAGAAGCAAAGAGATGCTAAGAGGAAATATGAACATTACTATTTGAGTATTTTCAGGCTACTATCTCCTAAAACAGTAAGAAACAAAAAAAAAAAAAAGTGGGAAAATGGAAATATCTTTACCAAGCTATCATTATGAGATATTTAATTACTCATCTTGTATCAAACAAGACATAGACATGCTAAGATCCCGAATATTGCTCTTACTTGCCTCTAATTCTTTTGGCTAGCCCAATATTTTTTCGAAACCAAGCCAGTGAAGTTTTACATTATTTTCTGAACAGTAAAACTCATCCAGCCTAAGTCTTTCCTCTGAAAATGAACATTATTCCCTAGGCTTAATGAATACATAAATCATGTAAATTTTACCTTAATAACTCATTTACTATCAGCCCAGAGCTGTCAATATGATGAAAAGATGATGTTTTAAATACAGGATGCATTTACATACAGGATGCAGCTCTCCACGGATCTCGTCTCTAGAAGATCACTGACCTTTTTCAAGGATGCGATGGTGGTCTGGTCATCCTGAGAGAGCTTCAGGGCAGTGGCGACCTTCGCGGAATTAACCACAATCTCCGCATTTAGTTCTCTGCATTTGGCCATCAGACGCTTTTCATTTTCATAAGACTTTTTCATGACAGCATGAAGCTTCTCATATTCAAGCCTAAATTTCTCCAGACTTTTGTCTCCTACAAGTTCATTGAGAACCACATGAAAATCCCTTTCGATTTCTTCAAATGCAGTTTCTTCCAGCACTGCTTTGTCACTCTTTTCCTGTATGGGCAGGGATGGGAATGAGCATTGCAACCTTTACTCCGTGATTATTCAAAAATTGCTGTGAATATCTATGAATAAAAGGCTTTCAGACAAGCCAATTAAAAAAGCCCTGACAGTTAGGACATTTAAGACTGAATATCGGGAAGGGAAAAACTATATGATGTTCATCCCCTGATGCTATTAAGATATACAAGGGTGGGCAAAAGTAGGTTTACATTTGTACGTACACAAAACACAGAGTTTATTCTTGTATTATTATTTATTAATTATTGTACTATTTATTTGTATAACAATTGTAAACCTACTTTTGCCCAACATCCCTGTATATAATATTTCCTACCATATGGTGTTGTTATGGATTGGATCAAAAAGGATAATTCATGCTCAACACTTAGCCAAGTGTCTGGCAAACCGTAGGCACTCAAAAAAATTTTTATAGCTGTTACAATATACAGCTGTACCAAACCCTGATCTGTTTTCATTTCATCCTACTTCTTGTTGCCCTCAGGATTGCAGAGGGAGTCCACAGCATGTTGCGTTCAAACATAGGAAAATTTAGTATAAATACCATGAAATCACACATACTCACAGGGAAACCCATAAGAAATATGCAATGAGTCTCCTACAAGATATTCCATCATTTTTATCCCTTAAGAAAATTAGGTCATCTCCACAAGTATACAGAAATGCTCCCTGTGCAATGTTCATGGGCCTTTTCCAAGATTATGTAGACAAGTTCTTATAACTATCAGCCCAGATACACAAATGTGATTCAAGCAAGTCTGGCTATGATTTAGATGAGAACCCAGGAGTAAGATTTATAAGATTTTATATATATATATATATATATATATATATATATATATATATGATTTATTATTTCCAGCGTATGGGTTGAATAGTGCCCCTGCCTCAAACACACACACACAAAGTTATGTTGAAGCTCTAACCCCAGTACTTTTTAATCTAACTCTATCTGTAAATAAAAGTCATTGCATATATAATTAGTTAGGTTGAGGTTATACTGGAGAAAGGTGTATCCTAACCCAGGTGTCCTTATAAAAGGAGGCTGAGTGGATTATAGCTCTGTGGGGTAATGGATGTTAACCAAATTTATTGTGGTAATCATTTTTCAGTATATACATGTATCAATCATTGTATTGTATACCCAAAACAAATATAATATTACATATCAGTTATATCTCAATCAAAACCAGTGGGTGGGGTGTGGATTTGGACACAGACACACACAGGAAAATGCCATGTGAAGACAGAGGCAGAGATTAGACTAATGCAGTGCCAAGCCAAGGCAACTCTACATATTTTTGGTTTTCAAAAACACTCGCACCCTTGATTCATTTCTAAAGATGGCATGCAAGCAAAACAGAGCCCACATCTTAAAACAGATTTCTGAGTTACGAGCATATCTATAACATTTCATGTAACAATGTTAAATTCAACAGAAGTTTTCTTCCTGACTAAAAGCAGATTATTGCAATTCCACAAAGGAGGAAAAAGCCATATTAAGGAAATATGGAGCTGCTGCTGCTCTGTGCTTTCCCCTTGTTGATGCTAAACATGAGCACACCCAAAAATTCATCATGGCAATGTTCTCAGCTCCATCCCTGTAAATGGTATTAATGTCAACACTTGATCACCAGCCTAATGATTTATTGGCAGACCAGGTTTTCCCTGCACACCTGGCCCTTAGCAAAGGAGTAGGGAAATATCGGAGAAAGAAAAGTTTTAAAGAAACTTGGATGAACAAAAGAAATGTGTTCAAATTTATATTTTTTAAATATACTATTAAGAGGAAAGCAAAAATTGTCTCTTGACTGTGACCAACAACCAGTTGGCATATAAAGCTATCTATTTTGGAAGCCTGGTTTCAACAGGAACTAATCAGAAAGGAACCGTGTTGCTCCTTCATTCAACACCTTTCAATTGAATGTTTACTATCTGCCAGACACTGTTCTATGTGCTGGGAATAGCAATTAGTGGGGAGAAGGAAAAGGGAAAGAGAGCCACAATGAAAAATGAGGCCAGAGTGGGAATTAAGACTTATGAAAGCAGAGGTGAGAAAAAGTTGGCTGAGATCAAGTGAGAAGAAAAATAGAAAGAATAAGGGGAGATAATGATAGGGAAAAAAAGACTGGGAAGTAATTATTTCATAATATTGGTATCTGGGGCTAATATATGGAAAATGAAGAAGAGTGAAATAAACCAATGACTAGTGGAGGGTGGAGGAAATACTCAAAAGCAAGGAAAAGGGAGACTTAGAAGGAACGGGAGGAGAAGATGGGAAGAAAAGAAATATGAATAAGTGTGAGTAGTGGGGAAAAGAAATGTGGCCCCAGCAGTATGGATATGAGAGAGACAAGAGGTGATGGAGCCCAGGCAGTAAGGAAGGTAGAGGGGATGAAAGAGATTGCATGATAAGGAGAGGGAACTCTTGGCCACGGAAGATGGAGTTTAGAAGGGGAGATTAGACATGGAGGACATGGCATGCTGAGGGGATGTGAATGGTGTAGAGGAGACATGGGAACCAATAGGGGTGGGAGTATGATGGTGGTGGTGACAGGAGCTGGGACCAGGGCTGGCCTCATGGGTTGCATAGGGCCCCTTGCTCAGACGGGCCTCATTTTACTACTTTACTGTCTCATCTTGAAATTCTTAATAAATTTTAACAAGGGGCTCTGAATGTTCATTTTTCATTGAGCCCCACAAATTCTGTAGCTGATACTGAATGAGACTGACCGTGTGATGGGTGAGATGGGAGAGAGCTCTGATAGGGCCACGAAGGATTCTGTAGGGCCTTGGTGGACGGGGACTATGCATGGCAAGTGATGACAGGGACCAGCCATCGAAGTTACAAATGAGGGTGCTAATGGGCAGACAGCTGTCTTTAGAGGGTTGCAGAGATTACCCCTCATCGGTGAGGCTGAAGATGGGGTGAGCTACAACGTTGGAGAGTGAATAAAGGCTACAAGATCATAACACAATGGCCAAGGATAACACAGGGCAGAGGTGATGGGTGATGAAGATGTGTCACATAAGGTGCTTAGTTAATAGGGAATCATGGTGTGACAGGTATACAAGAGTCAGTGAATAAGGGTGACAGGAGATATCTCCTAAGCCTTCTTGAAGGTCCCATCAGTCCGTGGGCCATCAATATATCTATTGTATATGTCTCTTTCTTGCGGCTCAAAATGTAGGAGTGGGTGCCAGTAGAGCATTTCCTTCCGGGCCTAGCACTGCGCCAATGTAATAGTTGGAGGTGGGGGTGAGAGGGGAGACAGAGGGGAGGGGAATCCACCCAATTGAAGGAGGGGCAGGAGGTCATGGGGCCAGAGCGAACTGGGCCAGGGGAGGGTGGGGTGAGGTTAGGATATTAATGGGGAAAATACTAGAATCCGTGGGTCTGACAGAGGTTAAGTGGACAGTAGGAGAGGAACGGGGTGGGGGGGGGGGGAAGAAGGGGGTGGAGAGAGAGGCGACGGAGAGGGGCGCTGCCTCCTGACCTCGGCCATCCTGACGCTCTCTGCGGGCAGCCTCCGAGGCTGCGGTGGAGGTCGCAGAAACCCGATGGGCTTTTGAGGAAAGGGCTGTGCACTGGCCCCAGCGTCTAAAACCGCGCCACGATATTTCTATTTCCGGCGGGGGGTGGGGGGGGCGGGCCGGGGGCAAGCGGCGCCCGCGGACGCCAGGGCGTCCTCCCGTCGCCTAGCAACCGCCACGCTCTCTCCAGGCGCCACGGAGTTTCGAAGGGGGAGGCGCCCCTGAGGCTCCCACGGGGGCCACGTGCTGCCTTGAAATATGCAAATCTCCCAGATGGGGCGGGGTCATGGAAATGAGGGGGCGGGGCCTCTGAGAAGCTGGGCGGAGTCCCAGGGTGTGCGGAGACGTTGGGAATTGCCAAGAGAAAAGGGAGGACGAGTGGCTGGAGACAACGGGGAAAGGGGACTGTGGAAGGGGCAGGGAGCCGGGCAGAGCAGAGCCCGAAGACTAGGGCTTGTGGGGACGTGGGGACCGGACGGTTCTGGATGGGGGAGGGCGGGCAGCCACCCTCTGCGACAGAGACTCTGTCTGGGGAACAAGAAATCATCTCAATTCGAGTCCATTCCACCCCTTAGGAAGCAGTTAGTGTGTGTAAAACACAGGCAGGAAAGGGGAAGAGAGAGAAACTACGGGCTCTGCCTCTAAAGAGTTTGGTCAATGGTGTGAGAAAAAAATAGGGTGCGGAGTTCAAGACACCCTGGGAAAACGTCTTTGAACCACATTGTGAAAATCTGCTCTTCTCTCAAGATATCTCTCTCTTTCTCTCTCTCTCTCTCTCTCTCTCTCTCTCTCTCTCTCTCTCTCTCTCTCTCTCTCTCCCTCCCTCCCTCCCTCCCTCCCTCTCTTTCTCTCTTCATAAATCATGAAAGACCCCTCTAGTTCTACTTTTTCCCCTTTACCCCCATCCTACCCTCATCCTTAGCCTCTTGGCATTCATGCTACTGTGCTGGGCTATGGAATTTGAAGTATGTATACCACTTTTATTAGTGCATTTGTGTTTGATAATGGTATCAGACTTTAGGAGTCATCTTATTTTCTACTTTTTTTTCACTCGACGTTCCTTTTCAGTATCTATCCCTGTTGCAGTGGGTGTTGTCATCCCAGTTCATTGCTTCTGATTGCTGCACAGGACCCTGTATTGGACACCCACACATTTCACCTCTATCTCCTAAGTGGAGGATACCAAGGCTGCCTCCGCATCTCTAATACCACCAACAAACAATGCAGCGATGATTGTCTGTGGTCCTTCATAGATCCATGTGCAAATTCCTCTGAAACATATACCTAGGAGTGAGCTTGTGACAGTCATAGGGAATGCACAGGGTCATAGCATTCACTTATGCAACTTGTCCTGCACAGAGACACCCAGCCAGGAGGCCGGTGGGGGCTGAAAAGCAGCCCCTGCTCTCTCTTCTGTAATGTGCCCTGCTGGAGGAAGATGTCTCCTTTTCTTCCCACAAAAGCTCTGTTCCCTAGTCAAGTCGTGAAGCTAGAAGGCTAACCACCCAGAAGTTATGCCTGTTTCAAATTCACGTGTCCAGCGGTGAACTCCATTTTCCAATGCCACAAAGTTGCCTAGCAGCTTGATGGAAGCCTGAGTACTTACCTTCACCAAGTACTGCTAGATTGCACGCCATAATTGCTGCCCTCCACTCTAGTGTAAGGGTTTCTGTCCGCCACTCCCATCCTTGTCAGCATGTGGTAGTTACTTATTTAAAAATTCATATAGTGTTTACTAAGTGCCAGATAATAGTCTAAGTGCTTTATAAAAACTGACTCATCTAATTAGCCAATTTTTAAAAATTTCTGTCAATATTGAATAGCATCAACACATTTTTAATTAGCATTTCTCTAACTTCTAATGATATTGAGAATCTTATATAATAAATCCTCCTATATAGAAAAAGGGTAAAATGCAAATAGACTGAACAGTGGAACAACTGGTTGCTATGATGCATGCTGACCACCAGGGGCCAGAACACAGGAGCACCACTCAGTCAGAAGCCAGACTCATGGATCATGGCTCACAGCTGGCAAGTGGGCCTAAGCCATCAGTCGGACATCCCCCGAGAGCTCCTGGACTGCTAGAGGGCACATGGCGGGCTAAGGGACCCCTCTGAGTCATTAATCTTATGCACCGGGGCTCTAGTTTCTTTATATATGCATAAGCCACTTGGGATTCCCTTTTTGTGAACTGTCTATTAATACCTTTGCCTGTTTTTCTATTGGTCTTTTTCTTTTTGATTTCCCAAAGGCCTTTGTAAAATCTGGACATTAATCTGCTTTCAAAGACTGGACATTTTGTCTATAATGTTTTTTGTAGAACAATGATCCTTAATTTTGTAACCCTTTTTTTAATATTTTTAAATTTTTATTAGAGGACCAGTACACAAAATTCATGCATGGGTATAGTCCCTAGCAGCTGCTAGTTGCCAGCTGGGGCCTCCCTTTCCCCACACCAGCCCTGGGCTAGGGGGAAGGGGCTGTGGGCAGTTGGCCAGTGGCTCTGCCCCCTGTTCGAACTCCCATCAAACTCCTGGTGGAGGGGACAATTTGCATATTAGTTGTCATGGTTAAAGGGCAAGGCCCTCAACCTTACTTCTTTGGTCAAAATTGCATTAGCTGTTCATGAACCTTTACCATCCCATATAATTTTTTTTAAGTTGTTCAAGTTCCTCGTGAGAAATTTTACTTGGAAACATCATTGACTTTATGAATTAATGTTGGAAAAATTAACATTTATACCATGATATCTTATTCATGAACTGAGACTGCTTATCTAGTGGACAAACAGAACAAAATATGGCTGAGGCATCATGTGCAGGGAGGTGGTGGGAGAGGTGGCAAATGAAGCTGAAAAAGCAGGCTGAACCAAACTGTAAGCCACACTAATAGAAATGAGGTGGAGCTGGGCAGGCATCAGGTCTTGGGTCACTTGTATGTTTATGGGAAACCTGACAACACATTGGGACCACCAACTGTGGGACCACCATGATTCTAGAGGGACTCCATAACATTCCTAAAGATCATACCATCAGAGTGAAATAGCCATCCATTTCTTATACTCTTGTGGAGCTCTGTGTCTTCTGGTTTTCTAGTTATTTCTTAAAGGACCATTGCACAAGCAGGTGGCCTGCCGAGGCGACAGTAATCCAATCCAGAAAACACTCTTTTTAAGTACCTGTTACATGCAGGCACAGGCAGGCGCAAAAACCACAGCCGTGACTAAGGCAGAGCCACTTCCCTTTCCACTGGGGGAAAGGAAGAAAGAGAAGTCTGCAATTCTAACACAATATGGTGGTATCATTTAGAACATGCCATGTCAACAGAGAGCACACAGGTGCTCAGAAAATCTAAACACTGATACTTGAAAGCATTACTTATACGGTGGGGAAAGAAAGACCCGAGCATGGGAAATCAGGGAACCACAGGAGGTGGAAAGGAATGTGACATGTTCAACTCAAGGGAAGGATATGCATGTGGACATAAACATGGATGAATGGCTAGATGAGAGCATGGGTGGTTGGACAAATTAATATATGCTGATGAGAGAAAATGCTTCGCTTCTGATTTTTCAGATTACTGAAAAACCCTCCAACCTGCTCCCCTTTGTTGTTGTCATACAAAGGAACACTAGGTGGCATCATAGTATCAAAAGTCCTCACCTTTTAGAGCCTCTAGGAATAGCACACCCACCAAGCTTGGGTTAGCCCCTAAGTTAGACGAATAAAAAGTGCTTCTATCAATTTCATTTCTCATTACAGCCACTGCACTTATTTACTGAGCACCTACTATGTCCCCAGGCCTATGCTGTACACTGGGCAGACTACGAAGGAGTCAAAAGGATATCCTCCCTAAAGGAGCATGAGGAGAAGCCAAACATGCATCCCCCCCACACAAAAAGGTTTTAGAACAGTCCAAGGCAGGATGTAATAAGCACTGACTTGAAGAGGTCAAGACATACTATCCGTTGTAATCTGACCCATTTGACCTCCTGGTGCCTTCCTACCGCTCCTTGTCACGCTGAATTCCTCAATTCCTCCTATGTCTGTCCTTTCCCGCTACTTGAAATTCACAAACGCTGAGCTCTCGGTCTAGAATACTCAGCCCTCCCTCTTCACCTGGCTGATGCCCATGCATCCTTCCTACAAATCTCACTTCCTCAGGGAGGCCTTTCCTGGCCAACTCCCCAACACCAGACGATCTCGTCAAGTACCATGTGTCCCCATTCGACCATCCCACAATGGTAATTAATTATGTATCCATGGAAATGGTTGTGTAATATCTGTCTTCTCTACCAGGCTGCCAACAGCAAGAGGACAAAGATTCCATGTGTCTTGTTCAGCCCTGTCTCCACTGGTGTTATGGGCTGAATGGCATCCCCCTAAAATTCATATGTTGAAGCCTTAACCCCTCCTGTCCCCTACTCCCCAGTACATCAGAATGTGACTGTTTCGAGATAAGGTCTTTAAAGAGGTTGTTAAGTTAAAATAAAGCCATTTGGGTGGGTCTTAATCCTTTGGACACACAAAGAGACACCAGGGAAACACACACACAGAGGAATGGTGCAACTAGAAAGAGGCCATCTACAAGCCAGGCAGAGAGGCCACCAGAGAAGCCAAACACCTTGATCTTCGACTTCCAGGCTCCAGAACTGTGAGCAAATAAATTTCTGTTGTGTAAGCCACCCAGTCTGTAGTTCTTTATTATGGCAGCCCCAGCAAACTAATACAAATGACCATCATGCCTTTCAGTATGTAACTACTGAGTGACTATTGAATAAGGAGCATTATCAGGGAAAGGGTTATGGTAGACATAGCTCTTATACTTGACCTTACATGCTACATTTTGTGAAACCCAGGAGAGGCAGAGAAAGGTAGGTTGCATAGAGGGAAGAATAAAGCAAATGAGCAGGAAGAGGGAACCCCCAGGCCCAGGAGAGAAAAGGAGAGTTGAGGGCCAGAGGGTTTCCTTGGCTGTTGGTGCCCCCTCTGTTTCTTGTTTCAGAGCCCAAGGAGGCCCAGCAACACCTGCTTTCTTGGGTTCTGCTAGAATGGTCGGCAAACTGCGGCTCGCGAGCCACATGAGGCTCTTTGGCCCCTTGAGTGTGGCTCTTCCACAAAATACCACGGCCAGGGCGAGTCTGTTTTGAAGAAGTGGTATTAGAATAAGTTTAAGTTTAAAAAATTTGGCTCTCAAAAGAAATTTCAATCGTTGTACTGTTGATATTTGGCTCTGTTGACTAATGAGTTTGCCGACCACTGTGCTAGATCATCTGCATCTTCCTAACAAAGTCACCTTATTTGTTTCATCCAGAGGAAGTGAGTTTCCATGGCTTATACTTGCCCCCACTCCAAAATAAAGCCCAAAGCCTTGACCAACATAGGTCGTATTTGTGCAGTCATTCTTGTGGAATCTCTGGATTTAGAATCTATGACATCTAAAACCTGCACCATCAGGCCCCAATAACCTGGTAAAAACTGCTCGGGCCATCATATCTAACATTTCTCCTCCAGTCTGTTGGGAAGATTAAAAACCCACGTGTTGCAGAAAATTATTATCATTTACAATATCAGCTGACCCCATGCTCACCTGAGATGTCAGAGCAGAGTCCCAGCTGGCATGTGCTTTCGAAACTGTTCGGACCACATTTTATTTCTTTAATCTGAGCCGTTTCCAGCAAAGGTAAAGTAACAGAATATTTGTGCAGCGTTTGACATGGGTTCCCAGAGGGTCTTCATACAAACTCTCCTCTTGATACCAGAGGAGGCAGCAAAGCTCGGGCAGATTTATTAGGAAGACTGAAAGGTCAGGCATGCGGATGAAGCGGCCGGCAATCTGCCACCGCAGATCGGTTTTACCAGGAGAAGGAGACGACAGTGTCACAACCACCCAATCATCTTGGGATTTTATTGGCTTAACAGCAACTGCACTTCTCCCAGTCAGATTACTTTTGAGTGTGACTAGGCCAGCTCTTTCAGTTGGTGCATCTTGCCCACGAGGCCAAGGTCACAGTTTGGTGTCCTACCTAGAACTAGTGCTGACTTGCTAACCAGAATGCTTAAAAAGACTGAATGGCCGAGACCAGTTTGGGTCAGTGGATAGAGCATCGGCCTGCGGACTGAAAGGTCCCAGGTTCAATTCTGGTCAAGGGCATGCACCTTGGTTTCGGACACATTCCCAGTGGGGTGGGGGTGGGGGGGTGCAAGAGGCAGCTGATCGATGATTCTCTCTCATCGATGTTCCTGATTCTCTATCCCTCTCTCTTCCTCTCTGTAAAAAAATCAATAAAAATATATTTTAAAAAAAGACTGAATGGTTCCACATAACCATTCCCACCACAAATAAATTGAATAAGTGAGTAAATAAGTAAGTAAATTAGTTAACAAATAGAATTTTTTATTTTTTCAAAATCAGAGCACCCATCCCTTGGAGTATGGGTCAATACTTTTATTTCTACTATCTCCTGGGGGGGGAAAACAACAACAACAACAACTACATTTTTCAAATAGCTCCTGACTTTATCTATGCAGGTCCCTTGTCTGAAATGTCCTACTTTATCCAGTGAGTTACTCAAGTGTCGCTTCCTCCAGGAAGTCCTCCCCGGTTTGGCACTCCTCTCTGTGTTGCCAGAAAACCTAATTCTCCTCCTGTCAATAAACCGTATTTTAATCATGTGTTTATTTCTGTGTCTTTCCCAAAAGACTGGAAGGACCAGTGTTTTCGGTCATATATCTGTGGTGCTGATACATAAGAGACACATAAAATAGAAAGTTTGCTGGAGAAAAGAAGAAAGAAGGATGAAATTAGCTTCTACACTCAGACATACAGCAACTACTCCTGGGAGTCAGTGGTGACTAAGGGAAGTTAAAAGCTATTGGAACACAAATATTTAAGATTCTAACTTAGCTGAACAGAACCACCTCCAAGTACACACTAGGTCCCCGAGCAGAAGTACTAAGAATTACAATTAAATGCATTTATCTCATTTCTCTTCCCATCCTGATGCAAATGACAACCAACCAAGTTTTGTTTTGTTTTTAAACCCACAGGGCCAGATGCACCGTGGGTACTCAAGTGGATGCCCTGCTTCTCATGGCAGCAAAGATAGACATCTATAAAATGAAACTCTTTGCCGTGTTAAAGAAATAGGTGGCTTTCTTTCCGATATCTGCTGCCAGATCTACTGAATAATTTCAGCAGCAGAGAATGCCTGCTGGGCGCCTACTGTGAACAGGTGTTCTCCGAGGCAATTCGAGGGAAGCAAAGGTGTGGACAAATCCCAACCCCCTCCTCCCCAAGGAGCTTGAAACCCAATTGAAGCTAAGCAGGATATTTCAAATCTACAGGATGGCAGAGACCTGTCTCAAATGCCATTATATTTTTTAATCTAACACCAGAGTCTGCAAACTCTTTCTGTATAGGGCCAGATTAAGATATATTTTGGGGTTCATGGGGCTCTTAATCTCTGTAGCAGCTAGTCCACTCTGCCATCATAGCACAAAAGCAGCCACGGACAATACTTAAATGAATGGGCGTGGTTGTGATCCAGTAAAACTTTATTTACAGAAACAGGTGTTGCTCTGGAGTTGGCCGACTGGCCATAGTTTGCCACAATGCCTGCTATATAGTAGGTGCTCAAATATTTATTGAATGACTAGATACATAGATGAAGGTTTTCCTAAAATTACAGCATGGTGATTTGTTTTAAAGCCCCTGTGTATCATCTTTAGACATTAACTACTGTGAGAGCAATAAATACCTACTGACCAGAAATGAGCTTGATAGAAATTATCTGAGCGTCTTTCCTACTCCAAGCGATGTATGGATGGAAACTTAACATGTATAAACCACTAAGAGCTGTCATGTCATAACAGAGCTCTGAGCAACAAGGTTGATTTAGAGGAGCATTTTTTTTTTCAAACTGTAGATTATGATTCAGTAAAATTATAACCTGTAATTTTTCTCAAAAAAAGAGTAAGAGATGGAATAGAAAAAAAAAGGAGAGGGAATATTCCGGGGTATATCACAAATAGTAAACCCTAGGATTGTTTTTAAAGAAACTTGCTATTATAACACTCTGTGTGTAAGTATATTGGATTCTACGGTAAAATGTACTTTCAAAACAGTTTGAAAAATATTCTAACTATTGTAATCTCATTTGTGGGAAAATTCAGTGCTGTACATTTGAAGGGGATTTACTATGAACATGACATAGAATCATAACTAAGGACAAGATTCTGGAGCCAAGTTTCTGGTTTAAATCCCAACTCTGCCACTTACTAGCTGTGTGTCCTTGGGTTAGTTACTTAGCCTCTCCAGGCTTCATTTCTTCATCTGTTAAATGGGAATGCTAATGACACCTATTGTATGCGGTTATGATGATAATTAAATGAGTTGTTAATTGTAAAGTGCTTAGAGTAATGCCTAGTACCTAATGTAAGTTTTAGCTATTATTATGTTGTCACAAAGCAAAAGGGTGACCTTTATACGTGACCTAACTTCTCAGGGCTTCATTTATGTTGGTAAATAATCTCTAAAGGCTCTGCTGGCCTAACATAATAATAGCTAAAATTTACACTAGGTACTAGGCATTACTCTAAGCATTTTACAAATAACATTACTCCAACATGCCTGGAGGAGGTGGAGGAGTTCCCAGGACAGACTTTGAGTAAAGAAATAGCCAATGGCAAACCATTCATCCTGTTCAACGGACACCTTTGAGGTCTCAGCCAAGCAGTCTGTTCCAATGATACATCCTGTAAGCCAACTTGTTATTATCTCTCAAAATTGCATGCAAAGGTGAATTCTTGATGGTGATAAATTGGCCAAATCAAGAAAAATGTTCTTTTTTTCCATCCATCAGACCCTTCATAACTGACACTGGCTTCCTGTCCTCTCCCATTGTCATGTATTTTATTCCATTTACTGGGAAAACCACAGCTGGGGGTGAACAGGAAATCTGTCCTCATGTTTGTTCTTTTGCTTTTATTGCCAATGTTTCTGACGGTGAAGTACAGTGTGTAGCTGCCCATGGTTGGTCCAGTGTTTATCACCTCTCACCTCTCACTGTGGAATTTGAAGTCATAACTAGCATCTAAGATCATGAAAAACAAGCCAACAGAAAAATAGGTGAATTTATGACTATTTACAAACAGAAAAGTTCCATTAAATAAAATGTTCCATTTTGCCTCACTTATAATTAAAGAAATGCAAATCAAGACATTAGGATATCTTTTTTTTTTTCACCTATAAAAGAAGCAAACTAATTAAAATCAGGAACTAGCCAGTGCTGAAAAAGACTTAAAGAAACAGGCATTCTCATATTTAATTGGTGAGTCAAAATTGGTGAAACACCTTTAGAGGACAATTTTGCAATATACCAGATTAAAATAGTAAGTGTACATAACTTTGACCAGTCCTCAAACTATCAAAACATTGAGCCAATTGCAGCTCCTACCTACAGACCTAAAAATAAAGCCCACTCATGGGGTGGAGTTGGGAATCAGGTGGAGGGGAGCTATTGGGGGGTGGGGGGGAGAGGAACACCTGTAATAATCTGAACAATAAAGATAAATAAATAAATAAATAAATAAATAAATAAATAAAACTAGAAATGCACTATGCGAAAAATAAATAAATAATAAGGCCCTGATTGTTCAAGTCTCTTATAGTTTTAGACACATAAAATTATAGTCAGATATTCTATTACTTGCAACCAAGCACATTACTAATTGACAAGTTAAAAAAAAAAAAAAAAGGATAAAAGAAGAATTCTTTATCTTGCACTGACTTTAACATGAAGGTTTCTATTATTGCCCCATTAAGCATGATGTTGGCTTTGGGAGTGAACTTCATCTCTCATTTTTTATCATGCTACAAAAGTGTTTGTTTACATTTGGGTGCCGATTTTATCTAATGGCTTTTCAGCATCTATGGTGAAGATCTTTCCATTTGTCTTTTTTTATCTATTCATGATATAATAATTCTTTTGATGTGTTACTGGGATTCTGTGTTAATATTTTATTTAAGGTTTCTAAAACAGCATTTTTAAATTAAATTAGTATTTTCTTCATTTTCTCCTTTTTTAATGAGTTATTTCTATTGGATTTTTGGCTGATATGTTATTACTGACTTAATGGGGGGGGGGAGGGGGGATTCCAACCATTGAGGTTTGAAAATCTAAATGACTAAATATTTATTTCTATATGTTTTATTTGTGCTTTTTAAAGATTATTCCTTTTTCATAGTGTTATGTTCTATCATTTTGACTCTGTAATTATTTTGAACATAACTGTTCTATTGTCTTTTGCAAATTATTCCATTGTCTCCAGTTCTGAAGGGGCTAATTCTCCTCTTTATTGATCCATCCTTCATGTAGTTCATTTCCTACTTTGGTTTATAATTTCTTACTGTAAACTCATCGTCCATGGGAGTTGTTCATTCTGGGAAAGAGCAGAATAAACAACTAACTGCATTTGCTTCTGACAGGACCAAGGGGGTCACTTTGGAACCAGCTTTTATATTCTGTGTTGACTTCAGAATTCCCTCAGCACATGGGTAGTGTAAATTGGAACCTCACACCCATGAATGGGTTAGGCAAACTCTGGTTTCAGTTTCGCTAGCAGTCATTTTTAAAAAGTCATCCAGAGCCCCAGACAAACCACAAACTTCCTCATTGTGGCCTTGGACCAGTGGGAGGATTCTTGGTATTTTTCCGTCCTCCAGTCACTGAGTCTTTTTAGTGTCCCCGATTTAAGTGGGGTTCTCAGTCCAGATCTCTTATCTTTCTAGAATCCAAGGCCTGAGTGGGTGTTCACCTCCCAGTCCCTAGCCATTTAGGCTTATATTCCTGGCAGACACCCTTATGTTCCTGAGAGGTCCCTCCTCCCATCTCATACCTAGAGATTTCCCCCTCTCCTCCTTTCAACTGTTAATTTTTTCCCCCCAGCACTTCTGTGTTTGAAGCAGAGGTTACCTGACTTCTTGGCCTCTCATTTTCCCAGAAACCGAATCCTTTGTAATTTCCTGTCTTTTAAAAAAACCTTTTCTAGAGCAATCACAAAGTGCTATGGAAACTACATCGGGAGGTGGAGAGGGTGTCTAATCCAGGTGTGGGTGTTCAAGGAAGACTGCCTAAAACAGAAATCATCCCATCTGAAGACTGGAAAACTGAGTACATATGCAGGGGGGTGGGGAGGAGCGGGGGAGTTAATGTGCACTGCGCGTGACAGGAAGGAGGAAGAGGTGGGGTGAAGGTTACCAGCAGAAGTTAGAGCACATGTGCATACCCAAGTGGGTGGGAACAAATCAAGCATCACGTTCTGAGAAGCACACGTTCCAAGAAGTGGAGGAGTTTGGTGTGGAGCATGAACTGAGATAGGGGGTTGGGGAGATAAGTAGACGCCAGCTCATGAACGGCGCATGTGCCCGGTTA
This sequence comes from Pipistrellus hanaki, assembly GCF_964339955.1. Taxonomy (NCBI): domain Eukaryota; kingdom Metazoa; phylum Chordata; class Mammalia; order Chiroptera; family Vespertilionidae; genus Pipistrellus; species Pipistrellus hanaki. The sequence continues at coordinate 40,772,008 of NC_140516.1, read as the reverse complement.
AAACAGTGGTCCTTGTGCTGAGAGCAGAGGGAAGCCAATGAAGGAGACCACGTGGAGGGATATCATCAGGTTAAAAAGAAAAACAAATCTAATCAATGTTCCTTATATAAATAAATACGCACAGCCGGTTAGAAATAGCTGATGACAGTACCACAGAGCCTCTCAGCACTCACTTCGGCATTCCAGCATCCATAGCCCTCAACTCTTACCCCAAGGATTACAAGTTAGCATAGTGACACTCAGTTTAGCGTCCCCATCTCCCACTCATTCAACTTGCAGACATTTTGTAAAAACACACGTCTTTCAAGACTATTTCCCCAGATTACCTCTCCTCCTGCCTCCCCCCAATCTCTCCCTCCCCCCCACCCCTGCCAACCCCCAAACGCAGGTCCCAAAACTGCCATCACTGTGCCTGATGTAAGTAGCAGCAGAAGGAGCTGTAAGTAGCAGCAGAAGCTGGAAAACAAGAGTAACCCAGGGCAAGGGCCAAGGGATCTATTTTTAAAATTTTTCCTTCTCACCCTGTCTGGGTCAGATGCTGGAACCCTGGGTCATGGAATGGTGGTCAGGACTACTGTGGAGGTCTGGACCCCAAAAAAGGACTGGATACTGGATTTGAGAACTGTGACCCAGATTGGCCTTCAGGGCCCTGGCATGATGGTCCGGGACCCAGATGTAGGTTTGAGCCCCATATGGAGGTGTGGGTCCTGAGACAGAGGTCTGGGCACCGGAGGGTGGTCTGTGCCCCAGTGGAGGTCTGGGTCAGGGGCTGGAACTCTGGGTCATGGAATGGTGGTCAGGACATCAGTGGAAGTCTGGACACCGATTAAGGACTGAATGCTGGGTTTGAGGACTGGGCCCCGGAATGGCCTTCTGGGTCTTGGCATGAAGTCTGGGACCCGGATGTAGGCCTGAGTCCCGGATAGAGGTCTGCATCCTGGGAGGGAGGTCTGGGCACTGGAGGGCGGTCTGGGCCCCAGTGGAGGTCTGGGTCAGAGGCTGGACCTCTTGTCATGGAATGGTCTGATCTACTGTGGAAGTCAGGACCCCAATAAAGGACAGATACTGAGTTCAAGGTCTGGGCCCCAGCATGAAGGTCAGGGACCTAGCTGTAGGTCTGAGCCCCAGATAGATGTATGGGTCCAGGGATGGAGGACTGGGCATGGGGGCAGTCTGGACCCCAGGTGGAGGTCAGATCAAGGGTTGGACCTTTGGGTCATGGAATGGTGGTCTAGACTACAATGGAGGTCTGGACTCCAATAAAGGACTGGATTCTGGGTTTGAGAACTGGGACCCGAGATGGCTTTCTGGGCCCTGCCATGAAGGCCTGGGACCCTGATGTAGGTCTGAGTCCTGGGTGGATGTTTGGGTCCTGGGAGGGAGGTTCAGGGCTGGGGAGGGAGATCTGGACGGGGGGGGGGGGGGGGGGGGGGGGTAACAATGGCAATAATCACTTGGGTTTTCTCCTAATATCCCCAACCTGCCTTCACTGATGTTTGACTACCCCCAAAGCAACTTGTGTAGGATTAATTCAGCCCTTCCTGGTCACCTCCGCTGGCTGTGGAATCTGGGCAGGTTCCAACGATCACAGGTTATGGATTTCAACCCGCTAAGTACCACCAGGGTGGTGCTGCCCTCCTGGCCTCAGTTCCCTGGCGTCTAACACAGAGGTCGAACCAACTTCGCAGCTGTAAGCAGACTTTGGAAACTAAAGCGCCCTCTGCAGATAAAAGCATCCAAGTCCTCACTTCCCTTTGTGCTTAGGGAGAAAGGCAAGATGCCTTCGTTTATCGTGAAATTTTGGTGAGTTATCTTAAGCCTTTCAAGCCGAACAGGAGAAAAGGGCCGGCCCTTGTTTCTGTATTTATATTTCCCTCCAGAGGACAAAAGAGGTGGCCCCTGGAATCCAACTCCCAAACAACGCGCGGGCGGAAAGCGCACGGTAAGTGAGCATCCCCCGGGACCGGTTTTTAAGGGAGTCTTCCCGGATTCCCCGTTCCCTCTTCCCGGTTGACTCTGATGGCCAGACCCCGTCCCTCCTGGTGACCCTCCAGTTCTGCTGCCCCCTCCGGAGATCCTGGGGGGCAGGGAGGGGGTCCATGGACAGACCCCCGCGGCGGACCAGGGCCCGGCGTCCCTAACTCGCGCGCTCCTCCTTAAGAGGCTTCTGCGGCCGAGCGTTAGAGGCGGGTGTTTTGTTCTTATAAGGAGGAAAAGTTTCTGTGACATCCAGGAAATGAGTAACTGCGAAGCCCTTTAGTAGAGCGCGGCCGATGGAGGCCAGAAGGCGGGAGCAGGCCGGGGTGTCTCCGCCCCCGATCGTCTGATCGCCCACCCGGACCTCCGCTGCAAGCACAGCCCTCGGCGGCACCCAGGCCCTGGGGACCCCGAGTGCAGCTTCCGCGACGGCCAGCGGGACAAAGGCTGAAGGTAAGTTCGCACCGGCAGCTGTGAGGCTCTGCTCCCTCCTCGTGGGTGGAAGGTGGAAGGAGGCGATGGCCCTGGGGGCCCAGGCGGAGCTGCGCCGAGATGGCGTCTTGGGGCACGGGGGTGCGGGGCTGCATGCGGACGAGGTGGTCTCCTAGGGTCCCCAGGTTAGCGGCTGACTCTGGAGACCCTGCGCAGCGCCCGAGCCCACGGGGCGCATTGTCCTCTGCGGCTCGTGATGCCTCCTGGCGCGGCGCGGGGTCCCGGGTCCCACTCTCCAGCCCCCATCGCGGGCGGACTGAGGCCCCTCTTGCAGGCGCCCGAAGCGGGACCACGTCTTTGTTCCTCCTGCCTGGCGATCCGTTACTTTTCACCGTCCGAGCGGAGTCCTGGGGCTGAAAGACCGGCCGGCTCTCCTCCCGCTTTCTTCCCCCTCCTGCGAGGAGGGAGCAGGAGGGAAGCTTGCTTGTTCTTTCTCTGTTTAGAGTAGTGAAACTGGGAGGTTGCTGGGGCCGGATCAAGCCCCCACCGCTTCCTCTCTGAGACTCTTAGTGGAGGAGACCCCACGCCGCACAGAACTTTCTCTTGGGGTTGGCAAAGTCTCTGCCACCTGACCCATAACCTCATCCCAATCCCATGGCCAACCTTTTCCAAGTGTCTCCACCTTTCTGTGCCTCTGAAAACTCTGGGGCAGGGCTTCTCTTTAAAAAAAAAAAAAAAAAATGCTGCCCAGCAAGGGAATATATTTTATTCTCAGTAATAACACGTTGCTTTCCCCCCTCTGTCTGGTGTGAGAAGGAGACTCCTTTCAAAACTAGAAGAGCACCAGGTACTTGGCAGAGCCTGGGTCCCAGCCTTTGAGATCTCAATCAGTTTCCGAGTTGTATTCCATTTTCTTGTTCCTCTTTTGGATTTGACCAAGGGCCCTTACCTTTCATAAACCAGCTCTGCCTTGGAGAGGTTGCCAGGTAAAGCTGACTGGTGCCCTGTGCAAGTCCCTGGTCCAGGCTACATTGGCAAATGGCATGGCACACCGTAGAATTGCTGCCCTTCACCTCCTTACTGATAACATAATAGGCTGTGCTTCTGAGTCCTCCTTGCAGCCTCCTGCCTAAGTGGCTTTCGTTGTTGGCTAATTCCCTGTGTCTGCTGCTGCTGCTGCTGCTGCTCCAGGCCATTCTGAGCCTCGTGGTTTCCACTTGTGGGTAACCATGAAGTGGCTATCCTGACTCTGCTCTCTCTCTCTCTCTGGGTGGATGGAAAGGCTTTTGCTGGAGTGCCATCCGCTAGCTCCAGAACGGTCAAAGATGCAGCAGTTTCCAGCTCGAGCTGGTTACATTTCACAAGGATCTGAAATGTAACCAGATGCCATCTTCCCAGAACTTGTCACCTTTCCAGGAGGAATGGGCTCTCAGCTTCTGCAGTGCCCACAAGGAAAACAAAAAGGAGGGTATGTGGGTGGACTTTTTATCCAAGGGCAAGTTCAGGGAGAAACTTCAGGATGGAGACTTTTGGCAAACTTGTCCATCCGAGAAGGTTCTATCTGGGAGGAACCTAGTTTTGTATTTTTCTCTTTTGAACTCCTTGGGTCAATAAAGAGAAAGAAGGTGCTGGGGGGAGGGGCGCGGTGCTGTCTGATGGAGGGGGTACCCCTATTGGTGGAAGGCAGTGACAGCATCCTGGGCACAGAGCCCAGGCAGAGTAGAGTTAGTCCACTGGAGAACAGAAACTCCCTCCGTAATGTCTTTTCTGTCGAAGGATACTGCTGCCAAATGGGTACCTGTCCACCATGAGGGAAGGGGGAAGGGTGTGCAGGTCTGAGAGGTATGCTTGTGCGGGAGAAAGGAATGCACAGGCAATAGTTCCCGTGAGGATAAGAGGCCTGGGGCTCAGGGCTGTGACCTTCAGGAATCTCAAGTATTCTCACTTGAGAAAGGATTTGTTCTGCCCAGCCTCAGAGACTACTGGTTAGGAGAAGCAGGGGATGGAGCTTACTCAGAAGTCAGAAGGAACCGCCAACTAGAGCTCCTCAGTAGGCATGCACTGCCCATCACTCAGCAGAGACGAGTGGCCATTGACAGTGACCAAGGAGAGAGTCCTTTCAGAGGTTAAGCCTCTGTGACTCCATGCTTGGGGCTGAGAGTCCGTCAGTGGGGATGAAGTAGTAGGGCAGCCTGTGGGCCTTTGGGGGGAAGGCTTTAACCCAGAAGTGTCCTAGGTGGGGGCATGTGCACCCTGTTTTGTGGGGAGCTGAGGAGCAGGACCTTGTGTGTGCTGAGACCAGTCCATCTTGGACTCCCCTCTAATCCAGGCTTGCTGGGGAGGAGTTCATGGCCAGGATAATGCTGAGAGCTGATAAGAATAACCTCCAGGGCTGCTGGTAGCCTGTTCGGTCCTTGGTGAGAATTAGAAAAAGGTGCTCTCTCTATCGGCAAGAAGATGTTTCCTTAGTGCCATTCAGAAAAGGAGTCTCATCTTGACACAGCCTTGCACTTAGCTGGGCAAACTGCACGTGAGTTGGATCTATCCTCACCACCCTGCCGGGTGTTTTAGAGCAGTGCACCACCTATCCAGCCACACACAGCAGCCTTGATAACCAACAGTCACTAGGGACTTAACATTTCCTGGGCTTTTTTTTTTTTGTCCCCCTAAAAACCCTAAGTGGCCTGTATTAGCTTGTTTAAACTTCACCGTAGCCCTATGACAGTGGTCGGCAAACTCATTAGTCAACAGAGCCAAATATCAACAGTACAACGATTGGAATTTCTTTTGAGAGCCAAATTTTTTAAACTTAAACTTCTTCTAATGCCACTTCTTCAAAATAGACTCTCCCAGGCCATGGTATTTTGTGGAAGAGCCACACTCAAGGGGCCAAAGAGCCGCATGTGGCTTGCGAGCCGCAGTTTATCGACCACAGCCCTATGACATTAGGTATTGTTATCCCCATTTTATAGATGAGGAAACTAAGGCACAGTAAAATGTTCAGGAGCCTGGAAGCTGAGTCCCAACCACTGAGCAGCATTCCCAGCACATGAAGCAGGTTAAGCTTAAAAAACATTTGTTTGATGTCTCTTATGGGGGGAAAGAGGGAAGAGCAGTTGTCTTTTTGTTTCCTTATCAAGGGAAGAAATACCCACCCTCAGCTCAGACAGAGAAAGAGATAGAAAACTCATCTGGCAGAAGAAAGGCACAGAAAGAAAGAGGCAGGCCTGGCCTTGATGACTGATGGCAGGCCTGCCCCAAGCATCAGATGACTTCTCAATAACTGGGTGGTGTGAGGTGGCAAATCCAGTTTGGGGCCTGGCATGAGGGTGATGAGTAAGTGCCACTTGGGTGTGGCACAGAGGGAAAAGGCCACAGCTACACAGGAGCCCTCACAGGAGCACTCCCCCAGGAATGGAACCAAGTGGGAAGTGTCTAAATATGCTGTCCTGACACTTCCTACACACCGCTACCATCCGGTCCCATCCCCTTCCAGATCCTGTTCACCTGCAAACACTCTTCCCAAGTTCATTCAGGAAACATTTCCCAAAACTTATGCTTCACAGCTCCATCTTTATGATCACTTATTTTCCACGCTATACATCTCAGCACTTAATTAGCTGGAGTGGCACATTTTTCTACATACAGATGGACAGAGAGACAGCATTTTAGACAAACCAGGCTTCTCAACCAATAAGGAATTCTCAATGACTTCTTAAAATATATATTTTTATTAATTTCAGAGAGGAAGGGAGAGGGAGAGAGAAACATCAATGATGAGAAAGAGTCCTCGATTGGCTGCCTTCTGCATGCCCCACATTGGGGATCGAACTGCAATCTCCTGATTCATAGCTCAATGCTCAACACCTGAGCCACACCAGCCAGGCTCTTGATGTCTTAATGTCTCCTGGGAAGGGCTGGCCCAGCAAATCTTCATAAGGATAGTTTTTACCTGAATCATGAGACCCGTCCCAGGGTCTGGCTCTTAGTTGTGCCCACTCAGAAACCCTGTCTCCACAATTTCCAGAGTAGTTTGGACTTGGGCTATTGAGTCACCTTGAGAAAGCTCCCAGAAGTGGATGCAGATCAGAATGCTAGTTTATGAATTTGCAAGGAGATCTTGTGATGCAGACTGGATGCTATCTGTTCCCTGCATCCTGAGCAAGCCACGTGGGAAACCAAAGATTAGAAGGCAGCTTGAGTCTTGGGAGGCAGAGGGAGTTTTGAGGAGTGATGTCCAAAAGTATGCGCTTTGTTTGCCTCTGTAGACCTCTCACTAATGGAGAAATGCCTGCCAGGTAGACCAGTACTCCGGTCATCCTGGCTGAGTGCATTTCCTTGGTCAGTTCCCTAAAGTCAGTGTTTACCTGGTAGGATTTCCCCATTTTCTCTTTTTGTAATTTAGCCATTTTTATTTATTTTGCTTAGTTCATTATAAGTTTTAGCTCCCAGCCACTCAAGTTGCATTTGCATAAGTTTGACTACTGGACAGATTTAGGGTGGGAGTTTCAGGCCACCGGGGTAAAAGCTATATGCAAATCAAGAGGACAGTCAGGTGGCCTGGATGAGTCAATAGGTAGCCAACCACAAAAAAAAGGAACCTGGTCCCTAATCTGCACTGCTGCAGTGGGAGGTGGAAGGGGCAGGACTGGCCACCAAATGGCAGCCCCTGTGCAGCATGGAGTCAGGCAGTCCTAAGGCAAGTCATTACTTTAGCTCCCCCAGCCACCTGGGCATCCTGGTTGACTTCTTTGTATCGAAAGGGTTCTTCCTTATCTCTGCCCAGCCCCCCTCATGGCCCATCTTCAGTAAGCTGCCACCCAGGCAGGCTTGGAGGAGGGCAAACTTGGGTTGCATCCTGGCTCCACTGCTCAGTGGTTGGGTGTTCTCTGTATTGAGGCAACTGCTTTGACTTTTCCAAGCGTTGGTTTCATCCTCAGTAAGATGCATAGGGCATGCATGGAAAGAGCTAAGCACAGTGCCTGGCTCATATGAGCTCTTAAAAACAGTGGAGATCAATCGAGAATCTGCATTCTCTGCCAAACTGGGACCCTCGCTTCCCCATTAGTACCGCTGCTCCCTCCTCTGAGGTCTGAGCAAAGGACAAGGTCACAGGACCCAGGCCGTCCTAGACGGTGAGAAGGAGATCCTCAGTGCCCTTGTGTGCAGTTTGTTCAGAACTGAGGGCAAAGCTGCTTGTCCTGACCTTTCAACCAACTCTGGGAGAGGGAAGGTCAGGTTTGAGGCTTGGCCTGCCACAGGCAGCCAGGTGGGAGAGAAGGGTGAGAAAGGCTTCTTGGGAGAGAAAGAAGGTCATTTGGAAGTGCCCAAAAGGCCTACACGATCCTCCTCAGCAGTTTGAGACCTGTGATGTTTTCTAGTAGAAAGCACACCCCCCTCCAATGGGTTGGCCCACCCCATGACATCAGCAGAATGGAAGCACTCTGCTGGTGACATCACTGTTGCCCAAGGCAACAACACCTCCACCTTAAGGTAGATCAGGAGGAGCAAACAACCACCCTAATTGTAAGAAGCAGGAGCACAGAAGGCCTAGCATCACAGGTGTGTTTCTCAGAGGATGGCCAAGAAGAGGGAGGGGCTGCAGGGCCCAGATCTGGGTGGTGAGCCAACTGGGGGCTGGTCTTCCGGCCTTGGGTTTAGCCTAAGGGAATAGAGCTCAGTGCTGACCGCTGCAGTCTTGTTTTCTTCTCTGAGCTGTGACAAGGAGCAAAGAGCATGACTCCATACAGGCCTTCTGGGCCTCCCTTCTACACAGGGATGGGGACATCAGACCTGTGGCTTCCTCTTCTTCACCCTCACCCCCAACAAAAGTGAGAAACAAGGATGCTTAGGTCCTACTATGGGGGGTATGGGGCCTGACTGAGAGAAACCTTCATTCACTGATTGGGCAAGTATGTATTATGAACCTACGATAGGCAAGGCATTGTGCTAGGGATTCAATGGCCACATGTAACTGTGTGATTGTGTGACCGAACACACACAGAGAGGAGGAATGCCTGGAATCCACTGCCCCAGAGGTTGGGAATAGAAGCGAGGGCTCACGGGTCACATCTTACCCAGCTCTAGCACGCCCCTGGGAATTCCTGGTGGTTCAGTTAAACCTTTGGAATCCCTTCCTGCCCAGTAGCTCATGAAGGCATGAGGAGGTATCTGAGAATACATCTGTGTTAAAGAGGACGGCATAGGTGTCTTCTGCATCCTGCCAAAAGGAAAACCTGGGGACAGAGAGCATTGGGTAGAAACTCACTTGGCGATTCTGATGCTTGGTGGTTTGTGGTTTCCACCACGTCTCATAAGGAGATGCCTCCTGTTCTCCTTAAGGTAGAAATTCCTAAGCAAGGACCGTTAAATGCCAACACAACAAATGAAAAATACAGAAAAGGAAGAACGCCTTGCCTTAAAGAAAGGTAAAAACCTAGACGATGTGGTAGCTTTCCCTCTAAAGAGGTTTCAGAACAGGAATTCCCTTGTCTTTCAACTTGAAAGTATTCAATTAAAGTTTTTTCTTTACACAACTGGCCGTAATTTCAGATGCTCTAACATAGCTTCCCAGACTTCTGGCATATCAGTGGCTAAAGAAATGACCCTAATTTTTTTTTTTTTTTTATGAATGTAGCCTTTTCAGGGTTATAAATAAAAAATATTTATCATTATCAGAGAATGTTATTTGCAAATTATGCTTAGGAATCTGGTCCTCAAATCAGTTGTCATCTTTTTTAATTGCTGAGTGAATACATGGTCAAATTAAAAGGAGATCTTTTGTTCATAAAAGTAGAATAGCCTTTAAAAAAAAAAAAGTGTGTGTGTCGGGGGGGGGGGGGGGGAGGAGGTGGACCTTCATCCATTAAGTACCTACTCTGTCTGAACCAAGCCCCATCGCAGGGGCTCTGCATATATTTATTTCTCTTCCTCACAACAGCCCTTTGAGCTAGGTCCTAGTCCAGCTTTATAGGTGAAGACACAGGCTGAGAGAGGCCAACCTACTTACCCAGAGTCACAGAGCTTCAAACCCAGATCTGTGCCTCCCATAACCTTTGGCTCTTTCTGCCACCTCCGGCCTCTGCTGGACACCCTAGCCCAGTGAACGTAAAGGTAGCATACAGAACCTCACAAATTCTAGGTGTCAAGGGTGAGAAGGCAACAGGCAGAGATCACCTACGCCACGTTCTCTCTTGCTGTGACATGCTCAGTGATATTCGCTGACGGAGTGCCGTTTTCCTATCTGTTTAATGGGGGCAGTAGCAGCCAGCATCAGATAATATTCAGAGCACTTGAGATCCTCAGATGGCAACCCCTAGAAAAAATAACAAAGCCCACAATTTTCAAATGACTCACTTTCAGGTGGATAACACAGTGGGACGCTCACTGCTGGGGAGGAGGGCTCACCTTGAAGCCATCCTAGGCTACTCCTTCCTCCCTCCAGGCTTTCCCTGCAGAGAGTCTCCTATCAGCCAGGATCAAGCCAAAGGAGGGCGTTGCCATAATTCTGGCCCTACTTGTTAGTGCAAGACCACGTGCTCATAACAAACTGTTCTCCTGGGAGCCCGTTTCAATAGCCTTCTTAGCAGCAGACAGGGGACCCGCCTGAAGTTCATGAAAGGGTTCTTTGTTCGCTGAGACTTTGTTCCTGAGTCATTGAGGAGACAGGACCACAGTGTGCCTGGGTTAGAGGGTGTGGACGGAGAGCAGGGGATGCCTGATACCCCTGTGTGTTGCTCCAGAATGCCCGCAGGGCATCCATGCCACTTTCCTGATGGTCCACCCCAAACACCACGGCCCAGTGCCAGGAGAGCCCTCACTCCTGTTCCCTAAACCACTGTGGGGAGGGCTTCCCCATCCTTTTGGCTGAAAAGCCATTTCATGTCCCAGGTCACACTCCCGTTCTCTCTCCATTAAGTCTCATTCCCTGCTTCCTGCCTAAATTCCACCTAAATTGTCACCTGCCTTTCCCTAAGCAGTGAGAAGAAAGCCCATAGGCCAGGTCACTGAGCAGCAACATGGGGAGACTGAAGACTTGAAGATTAGACAGTCCTGGGTTTGAATTCTGGCTCTGAGATGTTGAATGAGTGGCCTCACCTCTCTGTGCCTTAGTTTCCTTATCTGTGAAATGGGGACAGTACCTCCTACAGAGCTTTATTGTGACATAAAGCATTTGCCCAGTGCTTACATCTGGTGTGTCGGTTGCTAACCCTCCCGTGGGTGACAGGGCCTTGTGGCTTGTTGGGTTTTCTCACTTGCTCGTCACTGTGCCTAGGATTGCTTCTCTGCTCCTTCGTTTACCTGAATCTCATCAGACTCTGCAATCTGCCATTCACCTTTCATTCCAAGGACAGGGTTTCAGGGAGAGAGGCAGCGGTGGGGTCAGATAAACTGACATGGGGGTTCAGTCCTGGGCCATTTTCATGGTAAATGCTGGTGGTGAGTCAGTCTGCAGCTACATGGAGGCCAGCCAGGCTCTGGTCTGTCTCCAGGGCTGCGTCTGGAAGGGATGTTGCTCACATTTCCCAAGGCACTGACCGCAGTTGGCACTTGGCTTTTCTGACCATGGGGTGCCTCCCAGGAGAAAAACACTACCAGTTACTTCACCCAGGACTTCCCACTCTACTCCTGTTTCGGATTCTTACTCTTGGAAGTGAAGGCAATAGGTTCTTTCTTAGGCCTGACTCCATTCATGCATCCATTCAGCAAGCATGCATGGCGCTCCTGCACCTTTAATGCCGGGCAGCAGGCACCAGCACTGGTTTGTCCTTCTAGGAGCTCAGCGGGAGAGGAGGAACTTTCAACGGATGCTGCCAGGCTGGAGTGGGGAGCTATGAGTTTCCCGGGACCCAAGCTTCCTGCTCCAGCTCTGTGGCAGCCCCTGAGGCCTTTAAAAGAGAACATGGAGCCGAAACCGGTTTGGCTCAGTGGATAGAGCGTCAGCCTGCGGACTGAAGAGTCTCAGGTTCGATTCGGGTCAAGGGCATGTACCTTGGTTGCGGGCACATCCCCAGTAGGGAGTGTGCAGGAGGCAGCTGATCGATGTTTCTCTCTCATCAATGTTTCTAACTATCTCTCTCCCTTCCTCTCTGTAAAAAATCAATAAAATACATTGACAGAGAGAGAGAGAGAGAGAGAGAGAGAGAGAGAGAGAGAGAGAGGGAGAATAGAGGTTGGGGGCCATGTCCCCAGATCCTGGAGTTGCTGCAGGGATGTTGGTGACCCTCCTCTTCGCAAAGGAGTACCTAAGGTGCACTCTGTGGGATTTAACAAATTAAAAGGAGGCCTGGCGCTATCGCCAGTACCATAGCCAATACCATGTCCCTTCCAGGGCACTGCCATGGGACTTCCATGCCATACGTAGGTTCTGTTTCCATATCTTGAATTGGGAGATTCAAACACAGGGCTACCATAGGGAAGCCTCTGCAATGGGATAAGCTCCTCTGAGCCTAAGAGCTTTGGCTGTTTCTTTCTGGTTGGCCTTGGGGCAGGAGTTTGTCCTGGTGAACTTGGCAGTGTCGGTGGCTGCTCGCTGCCCGCCCCACTGTGCACCAGTCGTTGGTTCAAGGACACCTACTATTGGTCAGGTGTCACCTCCGGCAGAAGCCAGGGCAGAGCGTGGGCATCACTCGCCTTCACATTATCCCTGTGGCTGGAAAACGATGTGGTTGTAGGTCAGTGTTCTGGGAGGGTGTCTCTGTGCTCATAGGTGATTCTGGGGTAGTTTTGCTGCCTGTACCTGGCCTTAGCTCAAGGCCCCTACTTTCCTTGAAGGACAAGAATTGGGTGCGGCCCTGCTGTGGGAGGGCAGGCCGATGCCTGGCCCTGGTGTTCAGTCCCAGGCCCCTGCAGCAGGGCACACAAGCCAGGAAGCCGACCACAAGCTCTTAAGTATTTTACAGAGGGCTTGGCCTCCCCCTCGCCTTTGTGTCTCTTGCTGTTTCCCTTTATTAAGATGAAAGGGGTTTTAGATCTCTGCAAGCTCCCAGCATGAGTGTGTGTGTGTGCTTGTCTATGTATGTATGTGTGTGCATGTGGGTGTGTTTGAGTGGGTATGCATGTGTGCGCCTCTACACAAGAGGCCCACAGTACTTCCCTTTCTCCTCACCCATCTCCCTCTCTCTCCAGCCTAGCTGGGGCCCAGGCATTGTGTCAGGTACCACACAGGCAACAGGGAAACACGGCTCAGGATTTCTCGGTGTGGGGGCCCGAATCCCCCTAAACCAGGACGTGAGTAAGAGGTGTGAGGCAGAGAGGGTGGGCGGGGAAACTGTCTCTGCTGTGGCCGTGGAAAATCCCTGGGGCCCGTTCCCCATGCTGAGCGGCCTGGCTGTCTCTCTGAGCTGGGCTCTCCTTGTTCCCACCAATGAGGAAGGCGGCTTGTGGGTACCGGCAGTCTGTTTAATTCCATCCACCCCAGCCCTTCCTGAGAGCGGGCAGCGGGTGTCCAGGGGAGAACGTTGTGTCCCCTTCGCTGTCCTTTGTATTACTCTCTGGATCCTGCTCCACCCGCTCAGGTCTCCTTCCCATCAAGCCGGTGTGTTCGCTGTTGTCTGGAACCTGTTTCTGTCCCTGACCTCCCTGCCCAGCAGCCAAAGTGTGGCTGGTCCTGAGCATTCGCGGCTCTGCTTGGGGGCGTGGGTGGGGGTGGAGAAAGAGGGCAAGTTTGGGGTGCCTTGGCATGCCTGCCCTGAGGTGGGTGTTCATGTTCCCTCCTCCGATGTGCAGGTGTTCTTGTGGGTGAGATGGGGCCACCGACAGGGAAACTGAGAAATACAAGCTGAAGACAGACACGTCTGAGGGCTGCTTCACCACGTAGCACCGTGTTCAGTTGTTAGCACGCCCCTGTGATTTCAGGTCTAGAAGTCTCAGATGGGAATTGGGGGTCCAGGGAGGCCCTTTGGCGCACACTTGCTGCAGGGACCGCTCCTTCCTAGAACGGAGCCTTGAAGCAGGCTTTCTGTCGGAAAGTGGGTGTGTCTAGCAAGCCGGGTATGAGCATACTGGTGCGTTCCCAGCTTCTGGAGGGTTCCCAGGATTGCAAATGCCCTGCGTGCTGTGAGCAGGCAGCCCTGCCTGTGGTCTCTGCCAGGCACTCTGGGGAATGGCAAGACAAACAAGCCCTGCCTGGCCCTGCCCGGGGAAGGCAGCAGTGGTATGAGACCAGAACTCAGGAGCTCATCTGATGAAAGCGCAGGACGGGTCACGGAAGAGGCCTGGCCTGGCCTGGCCTCCAGCTCCTCTGCCCTGTTCCTGCTTGTGTGGCCTCGAGGGGTTGCTCACCCGCTCAGTGCCTGGGGCTCCTGCCTGGGAACTCGGCTCAGGTGAGAGAGCTGCCGAGGATGAGATACACCTGCACAAGTGGCCGGGCGCTGCCTGCACTCAGAGGGGCTGCACAAATACTTCTCCCTCCACCACTTCTGTCCCTTTCAAGAAAGGATTTGTCTCAGGAGTGGGTGGGGGTGGGGGAATGGGAGTGGGGGCAGATCAGGAAGGCTCCTGGAAATGGTTTCTGAGATAGGCTCGCTGTGAGGTAGGGTTTTGAGCACACAGACGTGAGGTGTGGCCGTGGTGCAGGGAGTGGTGGGGAAGGACAGGAGGTGTTTGGGGACAGTCGATAATCTGAAGTGGCCGGGTTGACCGAAAGGAGTCAAAGGGTCCCCTGAAGCCGGTTGGAGCCAGGCCATGAACATCAGGCTCAAAGCTCGGTCCTGTTGGGAGAAATAGGGACCCTCCGAAGTGGGGGAGGAAGCCCCGCAGAGCCGGGGAGTCTGCTTGTGGTGCCTGGGATAAGGGGAAGCTCAGAGAAGCTGATGCCACAGGTCCATGCTAGCCAGGCCCGGGAGCCCCATTCGTGTGGCATCCCCAGGCTGGGTACTGGAGGTGGGGAGAGCGGGGTGCATGGAGCTTTGAAACCGAGTTAGTCTCCTGGGTCTGCTGTGACAAAATACCACAAACTGGGTGGCTTTGAAAAACGGAAATGCGTCCTCTCACAGTTTTGGAGGCCAGATGTCTGAGGTCAAGCCACCTGCTACGCCACACACCTTGCAAATGCTCCAAGGAAGAATCTGCCTCCATCTTCCATTGCCTTTTCCTCTTGGTCTCTTTCCTCTATCTCTTTATAAGGACACTTGTCATTGGATTTAGGGCCTGCCCGGGTAATCCAGACTGAGTTCAGCTCAAGATCCTCAATCTAATTGCATCTGTAAAGACCCTTCCTCCAGATAAAGTCGAATTCACAGGGTCTGGGTATTAGCATTTAGATTTATCTTTCTGAGGCCCACCATGCCACCTACTACAGTGACTGTTGGATTCGAGGTGCCCTAAGGAGAATGGGGAGTGTGGGACTGAGCTCCGGGGAGCCTGTTCCTTGTCTCTTGACCTGCAGACCTCCCTGTCATCCCTTAGCCTCTTCCCCTTCCGCAACACAGCCTGGCCAGGCAGTCTGTCTTTCTGCTCCAAAGTCGCTGTGATTTTCTGCGACGTCCCGTGGGTCAGGGCCTCTGCGGTGGGGAGTCAGCATGGCTGGACAGGAGGACCCCATGTCCTTCCTGGGAGATTGATGGCTTCCCTGCCCTCTACCTCCTCTGGGACAGGAAGGATGTGGGCTCTCCCACCCACGTCGGGGAAGTCCAGGCTGCTGTCCTTCCTGTGCCTGGACTGGCCAGCTGCATGACCCCAGTCCAGAGGATGGGATTGGCATCCTGGTGACTTCTTGGAAACCCCTTCCTCTTCTGAGAGTGGGCCTTGAGGAACCTCAGTGCTTTGGTGGATGGGACCGGGCACCCTCTGCGAGTCTGGCCAGTGTGGCCAGGGGCGGCGCCAGCACTGTTCACCTTAGTGAGAAGGCCGCTCCCCTCACAGTGTATACCTTCCCATGGCCTCACCGGGCGGCCCTCCTCCACTGGGCATAGGGGTGGGCATCTCCTCTATGCTCTCTTATTCTGTTCCTCCGCCATCATCAAGATCCAGTCTTGACCCCTGGGGCTTTCTGAGCCTGGGTTTCTGCTCAGTCTGCCTGGGACCTCCCCTGGGTTAGAGAGGGGCAGGGGGCTCTGGTTCTCGGGTCCTGGGGACCACTGACTATAGTCTATAATATCAAGTGCTCCCTAAGGCAAGGTGTCTTTCTCTCTGTTTCTAGTCCCTGGGAAGACCATGGGGAAGACAGTTCTGTAAGCCCTGTGCACAGGCCTGGCACATAGTCAGCACTCATAAATGCTAGTTATGGTTATTCTGAGGGTGGCTGCTGGGGCCAACTGGTAGGCACCGGCCAGGAGGGTGGCGGGCCAGAGGAAGCTGAGCCTGGCTGGAGGCCAAGCCTAAGGTCCTGCCTAGTGGGAGAGGTGGAAGGTGACTACAGGGATGCAGGGAGGATTGCAAAGATGTTGAGAAGGGGAAGTACTAGGGGCCCAGAACTGCACCCTTTCTACCCACTTTCTCAATTATTTTGGCCTGGGCCTCTTCCTTCCTATTTCCTCACTTCCTTTTTTTGCCTTCCAAATGTGGGCTGTTAATGAAAAACATCATCACTTCCACAACTTCTGTCTGTGGGAGTCCCTGTGAGGTTGACAGGTGATATCCAGCCTGCCTGGACCAGCTCTCCCTCCACCCACCTGCCCTCAGAGTCAAATGCATCCCTTCTTTAGGCCTCGGCTTTCCCATCTGTGAAATAGGGCATAGGTTAGCATAACTAAATCCTGACACTTGAATTTTTGGCGTTATTACCCCCAAAGAGCAAAACTCCAGCACAAGGCCAGGCGCACAGTAGGGCTTCAGCCCAAACTTATCAGCAGTTGGGTTGCCCTTGGCCCCTTCTTTCTCCAAGGGCCCGAAACCTAGGCAGTGAGAAAGGGACCCAAGTCATCCCCCCTGGGGTGAAAAGTGCTTTCTCCTGCCCTCAGCCCACCTTCTTTATTCCATTTTGTAAGAAAGCACATCAGCTGTTCCTTTGGGCTCAGAGGATGAGGCCAGGGCCAGGGCTGCCTTTGCTGCTGTAATTAGCAGAGCTAATGGCACCTGACAGGCTGGGCCTGGGGCAGAGCCTCGGAGAGCTCCAAAACCTGGGCTTCAGTGACACTCCGGAGCCCCGCCCACCTCCTCCCCGGAGGCCTTCCCTGCTTGGGCAGGGGTGAACTCAGACCTGAGTGGGCATTAAAACCACGTGGAGGGCTTGCAAACACAGGTGCTGGGCCCAGCCCTGTCATTTCTGATCAGCAAGTCTAGGATTGCACCGGACAATTCGCATTTCTAACAAGTTCCCAGGTGATGCTGGGAACCACCTTTTGAGAGCCACTGGTCCAGCAGGACTGCTGGGTCACTGAGAAAGGGGTCCTGGGCACCCCTACTGTTGAGGCTAGAGTCAGTCAGCCCTGGGTCGGGGTAGGTGGGCGTTTTGGGGTAGGAAGCATATTGAACACATCATGGGGTTGGACACAGGCTCCCACTGTTCCCAGTTTGTCATAGGAATTCTGTCTGGAAGAAGGCAGGGAAGTGGATGTGGAGCTGAGCAGTTTCACACCCCCATCTCCCCAGGAGGTGGGCACGGGAAAGCTCTACAGACAGGGAAGGGTCCCGGATGAACAGGAATAAAACTGTCTCCTCCTATTGCTCACACACTATTGATGCCCCACTGCTCATTCTGCCCTGTGACTCATTTGGTGGCTGTCCGCTTTCCCATGTGGGCTGTAGTGTTTTTACTGGCAAGGATCATGCTGCAGCCTCAGCACACAGTGTGTTCCTTGCGCACAGTGGGGGCTCTGGAAACCTAGCACCGCGGAGAGAGCTTGGGCTGTGCAGGTAGAGGCAGCAGAGCAGCTGGGTCTCAGCCAGCTGTGCCTTTTCTAGCTGTATGGCAGGAAACGCACCTCGTCTCAGGCTTTGGTTAACTCATCTGTGAATAGGGGTAGCCCACTGCTTAGAAAGCTACAGGGGTCACTGTGTACAATGCCCAGCACATCCCAGCAAGGGCTTGTTGAACGGAAGCATGTCACTGACAACTCTTAGTGGCATTCACTGGATTAAACTACGGTGGAGGTGCTGGAGGGCTCTGGGGGGGACCCAGGAGTGAGGGACCCCAGGGAAGGGAAAAACCACCTTGGATTTCTCCCCCAGGGTCTGGCCAGGCTCAGAGTAAACAGTCTGAGTAAATCACTGGTTCTGGCCAACCACCTGCAAGCCTCTGCCCCAGCCCCCGCGGCCCCGTGACCCTGGCCCTTTGCCAGGCTAAGTTTAGCGGTGACCTGCACGGGCTGCCCTGCTCTGTGGGCAGGGGCCGGGGTGGAGAGGAACTAAGCAGGCTTCCTGCCGGCTTCCTGGCAAGCAGATAGGCCCAGCCCTCCGAGTGACCCGGGTTTATTTTCAAAGCCAAACCCACCCACTGGATATCTCAGATCACGTGTGTGGGGCAGCCTCTTACTAGTAAAGGTTAGAGCTTTGGGCCAAGGAGGAGGGGGACATCCTTGAATTGGAGGAAAGGGGTCCTTTGGGAAGAAGAGAGAGAGAGAGAGAGAGGAAGAGAGGGGGGGGGGGTTGTGAGAAGCTCCCAGCTACTTGTCCTATCCCCATAGTCTCTGAAATTCTAACTGCCCAGATTCCCTCCACTCATATTTTTGTCCCCATGGCCCCAGGGCAGTGTTCCCGGTGACTTGGTTTGGGGAGGGGAAGGAGCGAAGGCTTCAAACTCACCCCAACTAGTAGGCACTGAGTGGCAGCGCCAGCCTGCGCAGAGGTTAACAAGGAACAGAATGACTGCTGGGATCCCCTCTGATCCCTGGGAGGGCGTTGATGGTTTAAGTGCGGAGTGAGTCAGCGGGAACTCTGCCTCCAGGAGGATCCAAGGCTCAGCAGGCTTCTCCCCTTTGCTGGGGGGCAGGGTGGACGGAATGGTGTGCCAGGAACAGCCATCCCCAGGCAGTGTTTGTGCTTTCAGAGCACTTTTGAGCGTGTATTCCTCCACGCCCTGGGTCTTGGGCAGGGCCGGTGCGCTTAACAAGTGACAAATAGGCCTATGGAGGCCCAGATGGGAGGGGCCGATGCTGTCAGGTACCTCCCCTTGGCAGCGCATGCAGGGGTCTTCAAACTACGGCCCGGGGGGCCACATGCAGCCCCCAGGGGAGTCTGATCCTGCCCGCCAGGTTTTTTGGGCAGTGAGCGCAGCCAAAGTGTTACAGTAGGAATTAGTAGTTCATATAGTCCGGCCCTCCAGCTCTCTGAGGGACTGTGATCTGGCCCCCACTTTAAAAAGTTTGAGGATCCCTGTTAAGCGCTTGAGATGCATTGATATGCATTATCTCACTTATTAACTCCATCTCCCTGTGAAGGAGGGATTGCTGCAGAGGAGCCCAGAGAAGCCAAGTGACTGCCCAAGGCCACTCAGCAACGAGCAGAGTCAGGTTCAAGCCCTGGCCCCTCTGCTCCTACCGCCCAGGCTCCTCCCACTGTTCCCCTCAGGCTCCTGTCCAG
This sequence comes from Pipistrellus hanaki, assembly GCF_964339955.1. NCBI lineage: Eukaryota > Metazoa > Chordata > Mammalia > Chiroptera > Vespertilionidae > Pipistrellus > Pipistrellus hanaki. The sequence goes on along the minus strand of NC_140516.1, from coordinate 40,753,138 downwards.
GTCTTGTTTGTGACCCTGCTTTTCACAGTGTTGTTGTGGGCTGCCTGCATCCTGCCAGAGCTCCTCCTAGGGGCATCTGTATGGCCCGTTCCATCGTGAACCCCTGCGGGAAGGTTCATCTGCTCTTCCCATTCCCATCCCAACTCCCCCTTTACAAGAAAACTTGCTCAGGGGCAAGCATTTTGCTAAGTGCTTTCTGTGAATTCTCTCAATCAGGCTTTACTGTAGATATAACATCCCACTTTATAGATGAAAAGACTGAGTTTCTGAGAAGTTCAATGATTTGTCCAAGGTCACCTATGTAGTAGGTGCACGTGGTGGGTGCTGACCTAGTCTGTCTCCTCCAGAGTCCTTCCTGTTACCCACCTCATCCACGGAGTCCATTGCTCCAGTGGGTTTGGAGTTGTGAACCTTGCTGCCCCAGGACAAGGTGACCCATATAGCCCTTTATCCTCCTGCAGACACCAACACAGGGAGCCCTGTGGAAGCTTCGGGTAGAGAGGACTTCCTAGTCAGGGCTTGGCGATGGCACCACTCCCCAGCTGGTGGCACCCTATCCTGAGTTGACCTGGAAACCAACCTCCTGGGTTGGGAGTTGCCAAGGGCTATTACTGTGACTTGTCAGGACCTGCTGTGCCCAAAGGTGTATGACTAAAGGGGAATTCACATTATCTCCTCACTGGCTGCTGCCTGGTATTCTAGCATTAATACTCCCTTATCTTAAAACTCGATTCACATGAATCCGCCAGTCTCATGGCTTTGCTTTGGACCTTCCATTGAGGTTTCTCTAATGTAGAAACCAGGGCTGATCTCAATTACTTAACAAGCTGCTCCTTGTCTGGGTTCAGAAAAGCTGGCTAACTGCCCCCCCTGTCCCCTTCCACTGTGACTTCCTCCACTTTCTCCGGTCCTCTACTTCCTCCTCAAGTGGAAACAACCTGTTTGCTTCCTGCTGACACATCCAGCTGTGTACAGCGTGGAGTCACATCTGGGCAGCAACTCAGGTCATTTACATCCTGACCCTGCCAGTAGGAATTGCAGAGGGATCTTAACTTGGTGACAGATAACCTGCTGCTTGGCACCATTAGGGTAAGAACCAAAACAGGTGGTTTCCGGGGTGCAAATTCAAGATGAGAGAACGGACTCAGACACCTCGAAGAAGCTTCTATCAGCAGGTGTTGGCATGCACCAGGGGTGCAGTGGGAGGAGCTCTCTGCATTCTCTTTGTTGTTCAACAAGGATCTCATTTGGCCATGTGCTCTCCTAGCTGGGGTCTCAGGCAGGAAGGACAGCCGGGCTAGTGTAGAAAAGGCCCATTGTCATTTCTCAAGGGTTCTGCTGAGAGAAAACAAGGCCTTACGCCAGGCCTGCACTGTAAGACAATGCTTTTCAGGCTTTCAAGTGGACGGGCGATTAAAATGCAGATTGTGGTTCAATAGGTCTGGGATGTGGCTGAGATTTGCACTTGTCGCAGACTCCCAGGAGATATTGCAGCTGCTGAGTGCGAATGGTGATGATGGGAAAGGGTTAGCCCTTCCCCAAAAGTCCCTTGAGATAATAAATAAGTAAAAATTTGTTTATCCTAGAGGAACGGAGTATCCCCTTTCTCTATCACGTTCAGATGACTCACGGTAGGAAAACCAATGACTGGTGTGTCTCTAAGATTGTCCTGGGAAAAACCCAAATTTGGGGTGGGTCTTCCAGATTGGAAGCGTTTGCAGTAGGGAAAGATAAGGGCTCAAAACTGCTGCAGAAGCATAGCTGTTCAATGAAAACAGTGTGCACCGTTCACTGTGCTGTGTGTGCCGTCTGCATGGATCACCACATCCATCAATGCAGTGACTCTGAGTGCCATACTTCCCTGGTGTACAGTAAGGAAATGGGCTCAGAGATGTGGGTTAACATGCCCAATACCACCCAGCCAATCAATGACAGGGCTGGCTTTGGAACCCAGCCCTCGTATCCACTGGGCTTTACTGCATTGAGGAAAGATGCATTGCCACACAGCATTCGTTTGGGGAAGAAGAGGGTATCTTATTGAAGACTATTTGAGTTTCAAGTGATAGAAAAACAGCTCAAACCAACTTTGTCATAAAGGGGAGTTTATAGATTTATATGATTTAAAAGCCATAGGCGCCAAAACCAGTTTGGCTCAGTGGATAGAGCGTCAGCTGCAGACTGAAAGGTCCCAGGTTCGATTCCGCTCAAGGGCATGTACCTTGGTTGCGGGCACATCCCCAGTGGGGGGTGTGCAAGAGGCAGCTGATCGATGATTCTCTCTCATCGATGTTTCTAACTCTCTATCCTTCTCTCTTCCTCTCTGTAAAAAATAAATAAAATATATATTTTTTTAAATAAAAAATAAAAGCCAGAGGCAATGGCTTCAGGCAGAGCTGGATCCAGGGGCCCACTCTCCTCTATGTTGGCATCTTAGGCAGACCCTGCTTTGAGTAGCTAGGAGCCAACAGCTACCTCCATCTCCCATTGACCCGGATGGAGTCATGTTCAGTCCTGAACTAATCACATGGTGGGGGTGGGGCCTAGTCTCGGGCCTGGTGATAGGCACCCCTGGAGCTGGGGGTGTTTATTCCCACCCAAGTCATATGGACCGAGCTGTAAAGAGTTGGTTCCCAGGGAAAGTGGGGTGCCGCTACCAGAAAGAGGACTGTCTGGGCAAACAGCAGAAGTCCATCTCAGTGGGTCATTCAGTCAGCATTGCTGGGGTGGGTCAGTGCTGTGGCTATTCTCCAGGTCGGCCTGTAACACCGAGGAGATGGTGGGTGGAGCGCAGGGAGAACTGTAGGACATTCTCACATCAGCAGGGCAGGGGTTGGTGGGAGGGTCCAGGGAAGAAGCGGTGTGGAGGGAAGCTTGGTATGATGGTCGGTCTCCTTCTGTTTCCAGGAAAGCTGCCACCATGGCACTGGGGCTCTTCCGGGTGTGCCTCGTGGTGGTCACGGCCATCGTCAACCACCCGCTGCTGTTCCCGCGGGAGAACGCCACGGTCCCCGAGAACGAGGAGGACATCATCCGCAAGATGCAGGTGCTGGAGGAGAAGCTGCATCTGGAGCAGCTGCGCCTGGAGGAGGAGGTGGCGCAGCTGGCCGCCCAGAAGGAGGCCCTGGAGCGGGTGGCCGAGGAGGCCCAGCAGCAGAACGAGAGCCGCACGGCCTGGGACCTGTGGAGCACCCTCTGCATGATCCTCTTCCTGGTGATCGAGGTGTGGCGGCAGGACCACCAGGACGGGCCCTCGCCCGAGTGCTTGGGCGGGGACGAGGACGAGCTGCCCGGCCTGGAGGGTGCCCCGCTCCGAGGCCTCATCCTGCCCAACAAGGCCACGCTGGACCACTTTTACGAGCGCTGCATCCGGGGGGCCACGGCGGACGCCGCCCGCACCCGGGAGTTTGTGGAAGGCTTTGTGGATGACCTGCTGGAAGCTCTGAGGAGCCTGTGCAACCGGGACAGGGACATGGAGGTGGAGGACTTCATCGGCGTGGACAGCATGTACGAGAACTGGCAGGTGGACAAGCCGCTGCTGTGCCACCTTTTTGTGCCCTTCATCCCCCCTGAGCCCTACCACTTCCGCCCAGAGCTCTGGTGCTCCAGCCGCTCGGTGCCCTTGAATCGCCAGGGCTACGGCCAGATCAAGGTGGTCCGGGCGGACGAGGACACGCTGGGCTGTATCTGTGGCAAGACGAAGCTCGGGGAAGACCTGCTGTGTCTCCTCCATGGCAAGAACCACTTGGCACAGCCCACCAGCGAGGCGGAAGAGCCCCTGTGTGCCAGAGGCTCCCCATACCTGGACACAATGCAGGTCATGAAGTGGTTCCAGGTGGCCCTCACCAGAGCCTGGCACCGCATCGCCCACAAGTACGAGTTCGACCTGGCCTTTGGCCAGCTGGACACCCCGGGGTCCCTCAGGATCAGGTTCCGCTCGGGGAAGTTCATGCCCTTCCACCTGATTCCTGTGATCCAGTGTGACGACTCGGACCTGTACTTCGTCTCCCACCTTCCCAGGGAGCCCTGTGGGGGGGACCCGGCCTCCAGCACGGACTGGCTCCTGTCCTTTGCCGTCTACGAGCGGCACTTCCTCCGGATGACGTCGAAGGCACTGCCCGAGGGCGCCTGCCACCTCAGCTGCTTGCAGATCGCCTCCTTCCTGCTGTCCAAGCAGCGCCGCCTGACCGGCCCCAGCGGGCTGGGCGACTACCACCTGAAGACGGCGCTGCTGCACCTCCTGCTCTCCCGGCGGCCCGCCGACTGGAAGGCCGGGCAGCTGGACGCCCGTCTGCGCGAGCTGCTCTGCTTCCTGGAGAAGAGCCTGCTGGAGAAGAAGCTCCATCACTTCTTCATCGGCAACCGCAAGGCGCCCGAGTCCCTGGGACTCCCGGAGGCCGTGCGCAGGGCCGAGCCCCTCAACCTCTTCCGGCCCTTCGTCCTGCAGCGGAGCCTCTACCGGGAGACCGTGGACTCCTTCTACGAGATGCTCAAGAACGCCCCGGCGCTCATCAGCGAGTACTCCCTGCACATCCGCTCGGACCACGCGAACCTGCCCCCGAAAGCTGTCGTCCGGTAGAGCAGCCGGGACCCCGAGGACCGAGATGCAGGGCATCCCACGTGTCCACGCCCCCAGGGGCATCCGCAGGCCCTGTCCTGGGAAGACGGCGGGCTTCGTTGGGCGCCACGGCTCAGCCTGACAGAGGCCCTGTCCTGGGGGAGGAATAGAATTCCAAGCTGGAAGCCAGTTTGCTTTCATGCCATCGGGGCCTGCTGGTGACGCTGGTCTCTGGGTTTAGGGACTGAGCCTTTGCAGCTTGCTTTTGGGTCATCGCGAATGGCCGAGATGAGGACAGAGCACTCTATGGACGTGGACTTAGAGATAATGCAGCATCAGGTTGGGTGTAATTCTCTTTGCATCCCAGGTCCAGCCTTTACTTAAGTATCCACAGAGGATGGAGGGAATGCTGATGGGGTTAGTGTCTCCAGGAACCCTTGGCCCCAGGCATCTAGTAGGGACAGATACGGGAATTCACCACCTTCCATCCACAGCCTGCGCAGCCTGTGACTGCCATTTTTTATATTATTCGGCAAAAGGACCTAGTAGAGATGCAAGGCCCCGAGTGACTAATGTCCCCATTGCACAGAAGTGGGTACTTGGGGGCAGAAAGAAGTTCATTTTGCTACTTTTCAGCTGCATGTCTTATCCAGGGTACACCCCCTTTTCGCTGCCCCTTTCCCCCAGCGTGCTGTGCCCCACGCACCATGGGCACCGCATACCATGCTAGGTACCAGTTCAGTGGCCCCTCACCCCTCTTTGTTCTCCCCACAGCTAGTAGAGGAGGGCAGGCACTAAAGGTAGACGATGATAGAGAAAGAGGGGCACAGGATGACTGGGGTGAAGGCCAGCCTGGCACCCGGGGTGCTAGGATCTGGCTTGCATTCTGGCTTCTGATGCCCAGTCCAGGGAAAGTTGCAGAGCTGAGAGGTGAGGATGCCGTAACCCTGAGTCCTCCTGGGAGCAGGAGCTGCTGTGGAAACCCAGCTCCCAGACCCAAGACCCCCTAAGACCGTCTCATTATCCTTTCTGGGAGGGACTTGCTGACTGCACAGACGACTGACACCCTGAGAATCCAACAGGGGCTCGGCTGACTGGAAATACACAGACAGCACTGGGGGCACAGCCCCAGGCCTCAGGGAGGCCACCTCGGCATGCTGAGGGCACCAGAGCCTGCAGTTGGAGCTGGCCTCTGTCTGCAGGCCCGGTTCAGGAGGGTTGGGAAGCCATTCCTCCTCCACTTGTGGCTTCACTGGTCCTTTGGGATTTCCTCTCTTGGCATCGCCTCATTAACCCTTGCAGGGAGCGAAGGAGGAGGCAGGAATGTGTGTGCCTTCACCAGCTCCTGGTTCTCCCTCCAGGGTGAAAGCTGGCTATGCCTCCCAGACAGCAGACCCAGTTCCACGGGGTATCGGGTTCACCACAAACTGAGGAGAGGATATTGTCCCTGCCCCAGGAGCGCTCTCACCTGGCCTCAGAGTGCTCATGATGGACAGTTTGCCCGACAGGGTTAATGGAGCCGGGAGGCTCAGCCACAATGGAGCATTGAAGTCTGTGGGAAGCCTTCCATGTGAGCTGGAGTTAGACAGAGCAGTGCTTGCATCTGCCCTCCCCAGGCCCTCCGTGGCTGGGACCAAACCTACCCACGTGGTCTCCAACAATAGCCCACACCCCTCATTCTACTGGGATTCATTTCCAGAATCAGGGTGAATTTCCTTATTTATTATACCCTGTGCCTTCCCCTGCCCCCTTCATCTTCATCTTGTGCTTGGAGGAGACCCCGCCAACCAAGAACCGGCCCCCAGAGGCCAAGACCAAGCCAGACACTCCCTTGGCTTCCCCTTTGCTTCCAAGAGAACATTCACTGAAGAAAAAAAAAAAAAAATACCTTGTCTATACAAAGAAGACGGAACTCAGCGGGAAAAAGGGGCTCTTTTATCCTCCAAGGCAGCTTCTGAAGCAGAAAGCAGCAAGGCTCTTGGTGTTTCTTGCTGCCTTATTTATGTTAATGGAAGAATTAAATTCTTGCAAGGAGTAGAAACTGGTCACAGTGTTTGTTTTTACTTCTGGAAATCTGAGAGGTTTCCAGGGCAGAGTTGGAAAAGGGGGTGAATTTGGTGGGTTTTCTATTGACGAACAGAAGCTTTCACTCTTTTTTTTTTTTTTTATTCTTATGCTTTCAGGAAACTTTTTTAAAAAATAGCAAAATAGCTGGGCCCGTGTGCTCAGTGATTGAGCATCCATCTATGAACCAGAAGGCCACAGTTTGATTCCTGGTCAGGGCACAAGCCCTGTTGCAAGATCAATCCCCAGTGTTATAGGAGGCAGCTGATTAATGATTCTTATCATTAATGTTTCTATCTCTCTAATCCTCTCCCTTCCTAAAATCAATAAAAATATATATTAAAATAATAACAAACTAGAACATTTGTAGCCCACCTTTGAGGCAGCCTGCAGTAGCAGAAAGGGCCTTGAGTAGCCAGCTGCAGAGTAGAATGTAGCCCAGCACCTTAGTTGACACAGCTTGATGTGTACAAAGAAAAATGTGGGAATGGGAAGCTTTTGGTTTTCAAGGACAGATTGTCTTAGATAGGCGAGTTTTAGCCTTTTAGGACATTTTGGCCTTCCCACTGAGGACCACTCTGCTGTCTTTTGCCGAGGAATCCTTTTCCTTCCCCAGGATTCGTGGCTTTACCCAGCATCTGCTCGCTTGCAGGCCAGAATGCTCCGGGGCTGCATTTTGCTGAGCCTCTTGACAAGGCTTACGTGAGTAGGGTCAGCCCAGGGCCCAGTGGTTGGTTAGGTTGGGGAGGGCCCTATATCCTCAAAAACCTCATCCCCAGCTTCTGCCATGCTGAGGCACAGCCCAGGTTGAGAACCTGGAATCAGCACTTCGGTTCATAATCAAGGTCAAATGCCCACACCCCACCCTGGACCTACATGGTACCCATGTAAGGCTTTATCTAAAGCTCCCTCCAGGGACTGATGACATCCAGAGTTGAGGATGGCTTTTTACATCCTTTCCAGATGGAAAGTTAAAACTTGTGGCCTGCTTGCCCTGCAGAGCTGTTGGAAGAAGCCAACCGGCCTGCTTGGGGTCAGCTACACCACAGCTTCCCGCGAGTGCCCCACACGCACAGCAGTAATAAGAGCAGCAGAGAGACGGTGGGGGAGGGAAAAGTTGGTGAGCACTTCTTTCTAGCAGGTCATTAATAGTCTACAAGCAGTTATTGGGAGCCTGATATACGAGGCATTGTGAATGAGAAAAATAAATAGGACCGAGCCTGTGCCCTGGGGAGGACGGTAAGATGGCTTCTCAAATCCTCACCTGTGAAAAGCGCGGTAAGAAACTGGCAGTGTGCTGCTGCTGGTGGGGTCGAAGGGAAAGCCCAGGTAGGGCCTGACTCCCCCAGGAGGTCCTGCCCTACCCACCTGGTGATCGCCCCTGGGCAGGTGTCTTGGCCCCCCACTACAAGACTTCAGAGGAATCTCTAGGAGTCAGGCTCAGGAATCTGCATTTGTAAAGCTCCCAGGTGCTTGTGAACCATTAGGGCAGGTCTCATGGTAGGGTGCTGCCTGATACAGCTTCTCAAAGACAGACAGCACTGGCCAAGAAAAGCATTCTAACCAGCCAGGAGCATGAGTGAGGGTGGAAAAGCAAAATAATAGATGTAGGCAACATTTAAGTAGCAACTACCGTGTGCCAGGCACACTTCTATGTGCCTTCATGTAGTCATTTAATTCCTATGTCAACCCTATGATGTGGGTGCTGTTTTGTCCAGATGAGTTAGGATTGGAACCCAGTGGTAAGCAGTTAGGACTGGAACCCAGACAATGCTGGAATCTCAGTGCTGATATGTACTGAGAAATAAGTTTTTAAATGTTGAGTAGGGTTGACCATAGAAAGCCCTGAATACTGGCTTACGGTAAAATTGAACTTGATACACAAAATCATTTCATAATAAGATTTGGACTTCACACAATGGCGAGCTATTGGGGATTTTTGAATGGGACAGCAACTTGATTCACCCCAAAGTACGAATCCCTGAACTATGAGATCCTCGCTGTTCAGTGCCAGGGGGTTCGTGGCTGGCTTCCAGAGTGGGGCTGGTGGTAGCTGTGGCAGCAGTCGGTGAATGTCCCAGAGGTCCTCACTTCAGTCACTGAAGGCTGTGGTTCAGAACGTTCTCATGCTCCGTCCCTTCAACTCCTGGGACAGAGCTGGAAGGTTGTTTGGTTTGGCCGGCAGACTGCAATCAGAGAGAGCCAAGAACCACACAGCAAAGGAAATGTGTGCCTCAAACTCCTTCAACTCGCCTCATCCCCACCCACGTCACCCTCCTCTGCCCGGACCCACTCTACTACCCTGGAGGGCACTTTTTAGAGTTAACTTTTCTCATTGCCACCCAAAGATAGCTTGTTTATCTAACTTTTTAAAAAATAAAAACAATGCAGTCATGATAAAAAAAAATTGTCAACCACTGACAGGAAATTTAACACATAAAAGCTCACCCTCCTGACTCCAGTCCATTCCTCAGGAATAACCAGGATGAGGCTTCTTGTATATACTTCCAAATGTTTTTCTATGCATGGATAGATCCCTTTTGTTCTTGTTTACATAAATTGCATCATACCATCTAACTTCTTGGATATCTTTCATGAACATTTGACTATCATTTTCTTAAAATAGCTGCTTACTATCTCCCTGTATGTATAAGTGGTCCCTAATTTACCAACTTCCTCTGCTGAGGAACACTTAAGTGCCCCCTGCCCTATTTTTTTTTTTTTTCCTATTGTAAACAACATTGCAGTGAACACTGCGCATAAAACTGGCTTTAAGGGATTCTTCCTCTCCTGGTAATTTCTATGCGTATTCTGTAGTCAACTACATACTGTACTGTGTATGGATTCACCACCAAGCATTTGACCATAAAAATAAACAATTGCCTGGGATTGATTCAATCATCATGACGCCAGAGTGAAGAAAAGGCATTTTTATAACTAAATACAGCTCCTGTTCTACCCTGGGTCATGCCCCATGTGGGCAACAGAAGTTTAAGGCAAGGGCTGTGTCCCCAATAAACTGGGTCTATTGGGAAGACAAGACCTATGGTCACAAAAACAAGTCAGAGAACAATGAAGGGTGTTGGTAATTGAAGGTGAAAGGATGTGGCTCTGAGCCCCGCATGGCATGGCACGAGGGAGTTGTAATAGCTTTTGCTCCCTTATACGTGGAAAATGTGAAGAACTCCTGCAAGGAACTCCCTGATGTCATTCTGTCCCCAAGTGCTTGTGTTCCACTCATCTGAGCCCAGGGCTGGCTTATTGCCTCCTGCACAATGTGGGGCCCCTGCTCTACAGGTGAAATGCGTTTTTCCATTGCTTTGGTGTTCCTCCAAGCCCCACAAAGAAACCAGGAAATAAAACATCAACAACAAATTATCTCCCAACAAAATGCAATCACATAACACTCAAAAATGTTCAGAGATCTTTCTACTCTTCTTGAGTAGAAAAAGCTAGGTCTTCAGAGTCCAAGATGAGATTGGCAGGGCAGGGGTGGGGTAGGAGGACGGGGAAAAATTGATCCCATCTGTTTCTTTAAACCCTACCAATCAGTGATAGTTTAGGTTTCTTTTAGGGAAACTATTTAAACTAGAAATAGAAAGTCAAGACCCACTTCCTGCCACTTATCACCAGCCAACTCTGGGCCTGTCTTCCCAGCTGGCCAAAGATGACTCACCCAGCCCCCCCCCCCCCCCCCCCCATGTCATTGCTCACCTATTCCTTGAGAGTGGACTAAGCTATGTTAGACCAAAGGTCTCTTGGGACAGTGGTTGGACCCCAAAAGGATGACAGTGACCTTGCATCTCTCCCAAAAGTTACAGTTTGCTGAACCAGCCCCCCAGGATTTGAACTTCAAGTCTCCCAGTGAAGGATACGAGTCAGCTCTTCTATTCCCCCAACACCAGAGAGATGACAGCAGAAGGCTTAGGTAGAGCCAGATTCAGGGCTATGGAGGTTGTCGGTGGTCATTCCTCTTTATATTCATGGTTTCCTAGGATACCTGGTAATTCAGTTAATCCACTCTATCACTTTATTAGAGAAATTTAGAGCCAGAAGGAATTTCAAGTAACATTTAGTACCATCTCACCCCCCCTCTCCTACTACCACTGCCACCTGTCCGGGCCACCTCCATCCCACCCCTACCTTGTAACTGGACTTGGTCCAGATGTAAATGGACTTTGTCCAGATGGCTCGAGTGCAGAACTCTAAAGCAGCTCTACCCAGTCTCCTCTGGTCATGGGTCAGATGGCAATGGGCTCTTTCAAATGTTGTCTGTGGTTGAAACTATTTTTCTCTTTTTTCCAATCTACAAGATATAGAGGAAAGCTTTCTCCTGCATTCCTTAAATTTAACATGCTTTTATATGTACCAATTATTAAAATTGGTTATCTCTGAGACAAGAGAAGCAACACCTCCTATTCTTTTTCATTGAATTTTTATTACCCTGATGCATTTCTGCCCCTCTCCCAGTAAAATAAGTGGTATTTTAAAAAGCTCCTCATGCCCGGCCGGTGTAGCTCATCGGTTGAGTGTTGACCTATGAACCAGGTGGTCACAGTTCAATTCCCTGTCAGGGCACATGCCTGGGTTATGGGCTTGATCCACAGTGAGGGGCATGCAGGAAGCAGCCCATTAATGATTCTCCCTCATCATTGATGTCTCTCCTCATTTCTCAGAAATCAATAAAAAAAAATTTAAAAACTCTTCATGGAACATTAAATTCCTCTTTTCTCTGGGCTAACTCCTAATATAGTTTCATGCAGAGATTAACAACTCAGATCCTTTTGTGGGTCAGATGGGTGGCATTAAAAAAACAGAGAGAGAGAGAGAGAGAGAGAGACTGAGAGAAAGTGGAAGGTGGAAGTCAGTGTAGGTGACCCTGGCAAAATGCAGAGCACAGCTGGCAGAAAGGCATTCAAATCCCAAACTGGGCTGTGGGCTGCCGGCCTGCAGCCTTTCCCACAAGCACTCTCCTCCATGCTTTATTTCGTGGTGCTTCAAGCCTCCTAAATTAGTATGTGGAGCCCCAACAGAGAACATCTTTGGTTTTGGCCATCAGAGACATGCCATTATCTGTTGCGCTGACAGTAATTTTGGTCCCATGCTAACCACTCACCAGCACATGGCATTAATACCTACAAGGACCGATCAATCGCCTTGGAGAGGCCACAGAAGCCAAACACAGATCCCAGGAAAATGTAACTCAAAGACGTCACTCTGCATTGGCTTGGCTGCCATGGCAACAGGGCATCCTATCCTGAGAAGTCGGTGCAGCAAATGTCCCCTGTCATGTGGCGCCTGCAATGGCAGACCAGGCCACCTCACTGAGCAAGATTGCTTCTGTCCAACTGGCATGGAGTCACACTGGTAACTATTTACATGAGTCAAAATACACCCAGAGGCAGCAGATGGCCAGGCCAGGCTGAGACGTGGGGAGAGATGAGGCCGGTTTGGGCTGAGTCAGAGGCAAGGGCAGCAGACAGTTCCTCTGTGGGCATCGACAGTTCACAACATCACTCCTGGTGCTGCCCGGTCTCTTAGCCTGGCTGGAGGCTGGGGGAAAGTTAGGCTGAAAGGATCCCAGGCTGATCCCTAGACCCTGAGACAAGATGACATTGGACAGGCCCGCCCCACGCCTAAGACACCTGCCGGCACACCGGGCCATTCTTCTGGTGTCTCTGTCACCTTCAGTGGTCCGAGCTGGCATATCAGGCTGAGATCAGCATTCCCATAGCAAGACAGGCAGCTCCAAAACACGCGGTCTAACACCCCAACCAAAACGAGTGGCGGGCCCTGGGGCTCCCATGTCTTTGTCACCTTTGTCATCTTATCACGCAGCTGTCCCGGGGTTTGGTACACAACAGGCAACGGGAGGTGTTGGTTGCAATGAATTGAAAGAGTGTGTGACGCAAATCCAACAGAGTGACCTTTGCCTGGGACGGGGTTTGGGGTGTGTGTATTTTTTTAAGACAGGATGTTGGCTACAGAACATTTTGTGAGCCATCACGATCCCCGACAGCACTGGTAAAATCCTGACGTCCTTAGTCCAGGGTGATAACGGGTGTTTCATTTCCTGCTTTGGAATTCTTTCAGTCATGGGACCCCCGGTGTCTCCCAGGCCCACAGCCAAAATGTGGACGACAATGATACGCATGCTCACCCACGTGAGCTGCCACTTTCGTTTGCCAAATGGAGAATATTTGGATTTGGAAGTGTTTTCTTCCTTTTCCTCTCTGCCTTCCCTCCCCCCAGGGAGGTTGTCTATAGTGACAAATATCCATGATGGGTAGGCCTTAAACATCAACATCAGCATCCATAATCTGGAGGTCAAAATGGGGCCAAAGGTCAAGGAGCCAGGACACACACGGGCTCCTAAAATGTGCCCTGGGGACTGGATCTCTAGACAATCCTTAGCAGCTATGGGCTCGAGGAGTCAGACAGCAATTACCAGAAAGAATACCTTTTCTGTCCCCATGTTTATTAGGAACCTCAAAGAAAAAAAAAACACAGAGATTGATTGACCCACCCAAACAACTTCTGGTACAGAGTCAGACATGCTTGGGAGTTCTGGGTGGTGAAGGGGTGGACCATGAGGCTCAGCATTTCAGCCCATAGTCAAAGGCATCGGGGTGGTTCTGAAAATAGAGATTCAAGAAGCCCAGGAAAATGTTCTTATCTATGAGAAGAGCACACACCGTGGGGTCCTGCTTCATGGCATCTATCCAGAGCCGAAGAGCTGGGGTGTGGTTCACGCAGCTGCAGGACAGGAAAGAAGTGTTAGCTTGCCGGAAGAGGAAGGCATCAGGGAAAATGGCACGTGTCGCTCTTTAGATACCAAAAAATGGTTTTCTTTGGGCAATAGAGTCATCTTAGTTACCTATGATCAACTGAGCTTGATCACTTACTGAAGGAAAACCTTGTTTTGGGGATACCCGTATGTGCTTTTGAATTGTGTAAGTTGCTACTGACTTTAACAATACAGTTCAAATACTTGTGGGCTGATCGCTCTGGGGAAATAAGGTGTCCATGACTCGCTGGTTATCAACAGGAAGACAACCCTCTCTCTGAAAGAGATATTCTTCTGTCATTCTCAGAGCTTACGTTAGTGGGTTTGGAAAAAATAAAAACAAGTCATTTCCAAAACACTTAAAAAAATAATAAGAGTAAAAACAATCATCAGCCGAAACCGGTTTGGCTCAGTGGTAGAGCATTGGTCTGCGGACTAAAAGGTCCCGGGTTCAATTCCGGTCAAGGGCATGTACCTGGGTTGTGGGCACATCCCCAGTAGGGGGTGTGCAAGAGGCAGCTGATGGATGATTCTCTCTCATCGATGTTTCTAACTCTCTATTCCTCTCTCTTCCTCTCTGTAAAAAAATTAATAAAATATATTTAAAAAAAATAATCATCAAACTTTGAAATAATGAAGCTGATTGGGCTCTATTATTTCAAAGGTCAGAAGTTTAGGTCTAGAATATGTCCAGTGACTCGTTCATGATAGTACAACCTATTTGTGGGACATCTTTGGTTCAATACTCTGTCCCCATGACAGGTTTTTCATGATGTTTGTATTGAAACAGAGTTTAAAATACCTGAATATGTTCTATCTGATCTTCACTCAGAGACAGCCAAGGGGGAAGTGCAGATGACTCCTGGGTAGAGTCAAACCCACGCATTACAGGGGCACCCATGCAGCTCTGGCGGGGCAGGACCGAATTCCCAAATGTCGTCTAGCACCCACCATGCGACTGGTTGGGATTAGAGCAGGTGCCGGCACTTCTCCTCCAAGCATTATGACAACAAAGCACATGTTCTGCCAGGGCCCCTACACAGTCCCCCAGCCCCCCCCCCCTCAGGCAATTTCTTCTTCTTTGTACATCCCTGCACTTCCATGGTGGCTATTTCATTTGTTTGTTTTAAAGTCAAGTATCTACTGCTTTTAAAATTGGTGCTTTTGTTTTGTTTTTAGGATTCCTATCTGGGGAAGATTCCTCAGAGAACTAAATGTGCGTAAAGTGTAGGGTGGGCACTGGATTTCTAGACAATCCTTAGGAGGATTATCTCAGCAGGTCCAGGAGCAGAGTCACTGAGGGAGCTGCAGACAAGTCTCCAAAACCCGGTGACTAAGACTCACCAACTGCTTGCACCCCTGGCCTGAGTTCGGATGGGCTGGTGAGGACAGGAGCTCTGAGGTACCCCAGGGTCTTAGCAGAAATATGGGGGGGAGTTTGGGTCCCCAGAGAGTGGCAGAAGAACACAGGTGCATTTTAAACAAGGAAACAGTTTAAAACCTGATTTCATTTCACACGCATCGTGAAATTCGTCCGAAGGAGGACAAAATGGCACACACGCCATTTCAACCACTGTTGCCCAGTCCGCCCCCAGGAATTCATGACCAAGCGGTCAAATGTCTTACTCAGCTATTCCATATACATCCAGCCGCTCAAACCAGGGCCAAAAGAGGTAATCAATCATGGATATACAGTCTCCACCAAAGAAGACGGTGTTCTGATAGCTAAGAATCTAAAAGTTTAAACAGAACAAAAGCAAGTTAATTTGCTGACCTGCTGGCATAGTTATAGACACTAAATACAAATATCAAATTAGTTCCCACAGAGGGAGAATTTAGGCTTTGATTCTCCTCCTGATTTTTTAGGTAAGTGCTTCCTCCCTTTTTCTGAGGTTTCCTCCACCATGTTTAGGGTAATACTCCTGGCCACACTCAGTCCCTGCCCTCCTTTGAACTGGGAGGGTGTGGCTCCTCTGATTGGAGAATTTGGAGGACAACCCAGTCTGAGGGAGCCCCGCCCCTCTCCCTTAGCCTGGAGCAGGCTCCTCCCAGTGCTATTCCCCTAGAGAGGGGAGGCTCTGTGTCAGGCCAGTGCAGCCCAATGCTGGGATGGAGGAGGGCCACATTGGGAACCCCACTTGTTCCAGTTGTGAACCCCGACTCTCCAGGATTCACTTTATCTGTAACAAAGGGGATACTGTATCTCCATGTGCCTTCCTCTTTCACTTTCTTTCATTTTTTTGTGTGTTTTTTTTTAAATATTTTTATTGATTTCAGACAGGAAGGAAGAGGGAGAAATAGAAACATCAATGATGAGAGAAAATCATTGATCAGCTGCCTCCTGCACGCCCCCTATTGGGGATTAAGTCTGAAACCCAAGCATGTGTCCTGACCAGGAATTGAATCATGACCTCCTGGTTCATAGGTCAATGCTTAACCACTGAGCTGGACAAGAAAGAGCAGTGTTACTTAATGGACTTCTTCTAATCCCACCATTGCCTTTTATCATATTTTCTTTTTTATTTCAGTTCTTTGAACCTCACACTTGTTGGCCACTCAACATTATCAATTTTTTACATTAAAATAAAATTTCCCTTTCTCAAATGGGGCAAATAAATCCAGATAGAAAGCAGATAAACTCTTAACAGACAGCCTAAGTCAAAATAAATAAATAAAAGCACCTGAAAATTTAAAAAGCAAAGTACTTAGCAGAGATTATTGTTGGGTCAGGTTTTCCCAGAGAGAAAGGTATGGTGTCCATTACCTAGCTAAATCAGATGACTTTGACTCATTTAACTCATAATCAACTAAATTCTCCCCTGTAGTTATAGATCAAACTTTGAAATAATGATTTCAAAGATTCCTGTGCCCTTTATCCACACTCCTATCTTTGTCAATCAGACTTGATTTTTTTATACTCTAAACCAGCTGTTGATTCTATGATATAGTGTAGGGTTGTAGTTAAGAAAGTAAGTTCTTCTCTGGTGGTTTGGTTCAGTGGTTAGAGTGTTGGCCTGTGGACCAAAGGGTCATGGGTTCAATTCTCAGTCAAAGGCATATACCTCGGTTGCAGATTCCTCAGCCCCATAGGGACCCTTGTGGGAGGCAGCCAATCAATGTGTCTCTCTCACACTGATATTTCTCTTTCTTTCTTTCCCCCCTGGTCCTATGCTTGGCTCCATCTCTGACTCAACATGAAACCCAAGGCAACTTATGTACCTCTTCTTCCAAGCCTCAAATTTCTCATCTGTAAAATGGTGGCAATGTTAGTGCCCACCATGCATGGATAAACGTGAGCTTTTGTGATGACAAAGCACAGAGACCTCAGAAGGTTACATCTACACAAAGCAAATCCACCCCTCACAGAAAGCAAATCTTGTGGCCCTAAGTCTAAATCTTCATTGTCTCCCAATATGGCATAGAGAAGCCCCCTTCCTGGTGTCCTGAAAATCTGAAAAAAATGTGAGATGGCGTCACTTTGTTCAAAGAAACAGGATAGTACTAAAACAGCAGAATCTGGCCAATAAAAACTCAAAACAGACACTATTTTCAGTCATGTATAAATAAGCTCTGACGTACAGAGTCGAGGAACAAATTGTTCTGTTTTGATGAATTCCAGAAAGGCACAAGCCTTCTTTATGTTCAGGAATAAAAATAGTAATAATAATTACCCAAATTTGTATCACCGATTTTGAAACACATCCCTCCAGCTTAGGGGTGTCGAACTCAATCAGAGAAGGGGCCAAAATCTAAAATCCAGCCTAAATTGCGGGCCGAATGGTTTACTGAACAGTCATAAACTGACAATGTCATAAACTGACAGCAGAGTGCAGTGATGACAGCGCGGTGCGGGCCACATTGCAAGGCCTGGCGGGCTGGATTTGGCCCGTGGGCCTTGTGTTTGACATATGTGCTCCAGCTTATTACTGGCTTTCATGGCACAAGTCAGAACCCAATCTAAGCAGATCGACTCTGGGATTTCTGTGGAACTCCTGTGCTTTACACGGCAGAGGTGCTTTTGGGAAAGTCATTGTCAGAAGAAATCATATGCAGACATTTAATGGAGCCCAAGATGAGTCCTTTGGTAAAGTAACAAGATATTTTAAAAATGAATAACTGCGTAGTAATTGATATTTATTTAGTATATATTTCTGAAGCTTTTAATTTACTCAAAGTAGGAGTATATGCCACTACATATATATGATCTTATAGCTATGATCAACCTGTACATGAGCTCTCACAAAGTAATTCAAGTCTTAATGAGGTAACTTTGTATAGTAAAGTCAAAATGAGCATACAGATGAAATGGGTGAGCCATCAACAGTCTTCTGGAAGCTTCTACCCCATCCCCAAAATACATATGCACATTCTTTTGCACTTTTCTTAAATCCAAGCGTGACCTGGGACCACTCACATTAAGATCCTTAAGAGTTCTTGCCTCAGCCGCCCCGGACAGACATTTCTCCACCAGATTTCTCACAGGGCAAATCTAAAAATCCCAGCAGAACATCTGGCTTCCTGTAAACTTGCACAACATGCCAGCTCCTTTACAGACACATCCCAGTGATGTAGGAGAACATACTGGCGAGCCCTCCTCAGAGATTTACTGAAATCTCAGGACTCTCAATAGGAGAGCTCCCTTCTATGCAAACCTGATAATTCCCAAACATGTGAAATAACTTTTTCCCTTAGAATCGCAGAACATCAGCACCGGAAGGGCCACTGGAAGTCACCTAGTATGACTCCCCTCCCCCCCACCATTATTTTGCCATTTTTTTAAGACCATGCTCATTACATAAAAGATTAGGGCTGCAGTGTAAAAGAAGTGTGCAAGAAAATATTAACTATGAAAAATAACAAAAGGCTAAGATCTGGGATAATAAAAGAACAGAAGGTCAAAACAAGGAAGGAAAATGGTATCAAGATATCAAGCCAGGAGTCCTGCAGAGACCTTTAAAGCTTTGAATTGGACTTGGGTTTCCTGGCAGCAGAATTGGAGAGGAAAACATACTGGCAAGCTGAGTCTTGTCTCTCATGTGGAAGCACAAGAGACTCTCACTGTCAGGGTAGGAAACAGACCCGGGGAGGTAAAGGGACCCTCTGGCGAGAGTGCCAGAGCTAAGACAGAAACACTATCCTCCCAAATCCCAGACTAGAGTCGATCCTTGTGTCATTCTACTTCAAATGTGGGAGGACTCTACTCACAGAAGATTCCAGTCTTTTGTGAACTCTTTGTTTGTTCTTTAAGAATCAGCAAAAAGCTTAGAGTCAGCATATTCTGAAAGCCTCTCCTGCTCTGCAGCTGCGGATTGGCTCAGCTCAGCCTCCCAGGAGAACTGCCCCCTCAATTCTGCTCTTTCTCCCCACTTAGTCAGGGGCTCTGCAGGGAGGGGACACAACCAACATACTCATGGTTGCAGAGCTCACCAGAATTCCCTCCTTCCTGTTTCAGGCCTTTGATAAGGTCTTCAGGCAACTTCACTCCAATAGTTCTTCTGTGTTCTCAGTTTAAACTAGTGCCTTGCTTACAGCCAGTGAACTCTGACAATTTTTGGGATAGTCAGCGGCAAATCTACCCGGCAGTCTTAATTTCCAGTGTCTTATCTTTCCTACGTGTTTTGTCATCAGAAACAGACTGGGAAGCTGCTGCTGCTATCCCTGAACCCACTTAGCCGTGGTCATGTTAATATCCTGCATCATTTTTTAAAACTCTATTTTGAGATCTTTCTGTTTCCCGCCTGCCACATCAAATGATGTTGGCCATTCTTAATATGGAATGGCTTCTCTCACAGTGGAATCCCTCACTCTCAGAGCTATTGTCCTTGGCATCACCAAGCAAGGCAAAACGGCCCGCTTAGAGGAGACATTGTTCTACCAAGGCCCCAGGCATCCCACACGAGGGAGGAAACTGAGGCTCTGGCTTCTAGCCCTGCTAATACATCTTCAATCCAGGCTTAAGAAATGAGATATTTTGGGGATAACCATTTTTAAAAAATCTATTTTTTTTTTTAACTTTCTGTTCTCCAGTTCACTGAGAAATGGCTACAGAGGGTGGTCCCCTTGCTTTTAAAGGATGTGGCAAGAGATGAAGAGCGGGCATGCAAATGAAGAGCAAGGGACCACTTAGTTTGACCAGGGAACACTATTTCCACTCCCTGAAGGTGAAAAGCCTGGAAGGAAGATCCCCTCATCTTCTGCGAGGACCTCTCGGGCTCCCCCAGGGGGATGGAAAGGAGGTTAGCACTGGAGCACAAGTGGAAGGAAGAAGCGTGCTGGGCTCCCCCTTGTGGTCATCGATGGTGAGGCGCACTGCCTGTGGCACCAGCAGGAGGTTCACAGGGAGGAAGAAATCTTATCCGTAAGGTTTTTGTGTACAAACAAGGTCACAAAAAAAGAGAGAATCCAAGACTTCCTCAAACCAAGCATTCTAACAAGCTTCAGTCTACAGTCCTGGACTCCGGGATTCAGCTTCGTAATTGCTGCCCTGCACCCCCAGCCTCTAAGGAGGACAGACAGCGTGGTAGTTCACAATGGGAGTGCTGATGTCCTTGCAGGAGGAGGAAAAAGGCAGGATGGAAATAGTTCTGTTTTTAAAAAAAATATTTTTATTGATTTCAGAGAGGAAGGAAGAAAGAGGGAGAAAGATATAGAAACATCAATAAGAGAGAATAATTCATCAGCTGCCTCTTGCATACTCCAACTGAGGGTCAAGCCAACAACCTGGGCATGTGCCCTTGACCAGAATTGAACCCAGGACTCTTCAGCCCGCAGGCTGACGCTCTATCCACTGAGCCAAACTAGCCAGAGCTGGAAATCGTTCTTAAGAAGCAGAACCTCTGCTCCTTCCCTCCCCCCTACACACACACCCAAAAGACACAAAGCTGCTTGCCAATAAGCCAGCAATTCAGACCCTTATCCAAAAGCAACCAGAGGTAAAGTACTCAACTCCAGAGCAGAAGTCTTTTGAGTTCATAAAAGATAAGGCGAGATTCTCAAGATTTTGAATTTCAGGGCCTTGCTACATTGATATACAGCTGAAGTTGAACGAATGACAATGAACCAATCCCCTATAAAACAAACCAAGGGTGTAGAACAGAGTATAGATAAAATCATTTGTCCTCTACAAAGAAACCTTGGAAATAGTGTAGGGTAGAACATGCCCCATCTTGCTGCTCATCGCTATGAAGCTTCAGAAGGCATCTTGCCAACATTGGGGATTAAAGGACCACCCTGAAAATTCTATCCTGGAATCCTTTTAATGGGCTTAATTCTTTTGCCAAAATTTATTTGTAAGATGGTAAGGGGGCTGGAGCTAGCAAAGCAATGCTTGACAAGTCAAACATCTTTAAAGTGATGGATGGTGGATGAAAAGATAAATGAATATTGGTCAAAACTCTGCATTGAGGGGGAGGGGGGCCTCCTGTGTATGAAAACCATGGAAGAAATCAAAACAGAAAAGATTATGGCACCATATTTTTTAATGTTATAGTTCTATGCATACAGTAAAAGAGAAGTCAAATTAAAAGTTATAGCAAAAGAAAAACAAAAGTGTCTTAAAAACAAGCCAATATATTTTACCTATGAGATACTCTTTAAAAGGAACTTTCACAAATCAGCAAGGAAAACCAGTAAGCCCTTGATAGACAAGCTGGCTAACAGACCATTTTCACACAAAAGAACACTAAGAGATGGCATACTTTGGGGGAAATATCCCAGTGTGCTAGCAATCAAAGGAATACTCATTATATCAACAATGAGAAATGGCTCTTTCTCTTTGAAACAGGCACATATCTTTTTATGTGAAGTTTCCCAATAATGAAAAGGGGCTGGAGCAAAGGGCATTTTCTTTTTTCTTTCTTTTTTCCTTTTTTCCCCCAATATATTTTATTGATTTTTACAGAGAGGAAGGGAGAGGGATAAAGAGTTCAAAACATCGATGAGAGAGAAAGATCAATCAGCTGCTTCCTGCACACCCCCAACTGGGAATGTACCAGCAACCAAGGTACATGCCCTTGACTGGAATCGAACCTGGGACCTTTCAGTCCGCAGGCTGACGCTGTATCCACTGAGCCAAACCAGTTTTTGTGCAAAGGGCATTTTCATATCCTGCTCTTTGGGGAGGAGGTAGCATCCTACAGCTCCAGCATATAAAGTGTTCATGCCCTTTGATCTGATAATGCCATTCCTGGAAATCCGATCTAAGCACATATTCTAAAATAGAGAAAGCACAAGTTAAGATGACGGGTAGCTGAACTTACCTAAGTCAGGCAGAAAGACTAAGTCTATGACAGCAGAAGGTGTCAGGGTGACCAGGTTAACGACCCTACATCGCTCCTTCCGTTGGATCTAACCAGGAGAGGGGCCCCTTTTCTGTTACCTCTTCAAGGTTGCAGAATTCCTCACGAAGGGCTAGCTTCAGATCACAGCATTCTTTCCCGCATCTCAATGCCACCAGACACTCCTTGGTCAAATGTGGGACCTGATCAGAGGACACAGGTTTCTTAGTGGAGAAATCGGCGGGAACTCCAAGCTTCTGCTCTGCCTAAAAGCGCAGCCAAAGCTTTGTCCCTCCAGCTTAAGAGGCCAACGCCCACATCCCCGGCTCCTCAATAGGAGTATCACTCTGAGGGGTATCTGTGGGGCCAGCAGATGTCATGGCTCCCTGGTAAAACAAGGTGCTTTTAAAAAGTGTTCTCAAGTGCTTCTTCCTTGATCAGCTATTTCCATGCTGTACAATCTTAGGCAGGCACTTAACCTCTCTAAGCCTCAGTGTTCTCATCTAAAAAATGGGTACAGTAATAGTACCCACCTACAAGGGCAGTTGTAAGGGTTGCAAGAGTTAACCTTTATAAAGGTAGTTAGAATAGTGCTTGGCACATCATATATGCTCAATATATGTCAGTTATTTTTATTGCATTTCAAAAAGAACCATCTTAAAGTTTCTCCACTCTCCCCCGACTCCCCGTTGTCAGCAGGTACACCCTTTTGTCTTCACACTTCCTGGACAGTTGGCACTCTTGCTCTGAAAGAAAGAGCAGTTCTCTTCCATGCATGAATGTTTTTATTCCCCAATATTTTTTTAACCTGCAACCTTAATAATATTCCCTGTAAAAGCATCACCAGTTTTCAGCTCTTTCCATGTTTCTATCTTAAGTCACACAGTCAAAACTTTGCCATAATCATACCTCGGGAGACTGCTACTTCCCATGGAAGGCACCTATCAATAAAGGCTTTAACCTTTAATTCAGAGGCGATAGCTCTACTATAATCGCATACCAGTGATTCTCCTAAATAAGGCACAAGCAGTATCAAAACAGTTTCACCGATGATTGGGCTTTAAACGTGAATTGAAGTTTGGGAAAGACATACAAAGTAAGAGAGAGTACAAGTGGCTTTAAAAAAAAAATCCACATACCTTATAGAATAGCTCCAATAGCATCTTTTGGCGTGCTCGCTCGTAAGGGTCATACGGATACAGCTTCCTTCCGGGATAAGCATCATCCAGGTACTCACACGCGATCACAGACTCGTAGATCAGCTGACATCTGCTATTTTCCAGGACAGGAATTTGGCCAAAGGGGTGCTTTGTGTAGTACCAGTCAGGCTTGTTTCTCAGGTTAATGTTGATAATTTCATGGCTTAAAAAGCAAAGGGCAAACAAGACAACACAGATGAGAGGCTCACACAGGCAGACACTCATCTCCAAAGCAGGAGGAAAGCCAGGGCGCTCCGGATTTTCAACATCCCCCGGTGCCTGCAGGCTCTGACTGACCTTCCATCTCTCACCTGATGCCTTTGGCCAGGAGGACCAGGCGCGTTCTGTGGGCGAAGGGGCAGAACCTCATGCTGTAGATTCGGATCAGGCCCTCCGGGACAGGCCCTGGGGGGACACTTCCTGCAGAGCGGGTGAGGGGGACCAAGAGGTGGATTAGGCCACGGGGGAGAGGGGCTCAGTCTCCTCCCAGTGACCTCAAGAGGGCTGGGCACACTCTCCTCCTTCGGAGTCCCCAGACTGGACACTTTTTTGCACGTGGCTTTTGTGCAGAGGAACCGGTCCAGGCCCTCCCCACCGCGCTGGTCGGGGGGCCAAGGCCCAGCGTCTCCATCCCGCGGGCCCAGAGGACTCACCTTTCCCTAAGCTCCTGCTCGCATCCTCGCCCATGGTTGTCGCGCCTCTGCTCAGCGCCCAGCGATCCAAGCCTCGGTTTTGGGGCTCACCGCCACCGCAGCCGCAGGAGGCCTCGGGGCGCCGCCCCTGCAGCCCAAAGTCAAGGTTTAAGGGAATGGAAGGGACTGGGCTCTGGTAGGGCAACGGGGACGCGATCTGGGACACAGCTAGGTAGGATAACAAGACTTCGCCCCAGTTCGATTCCGGTCAAGGGCATATACCTTGGTTTCGGGCACATCCCCAGTAGGGGGTGTGCAAGAGGCAGCTGATCGATGATTCTCTCTCATCGATGTTTCTAACTCTCTATCCCTCTCTCTTCCTCTCTGTAAAAAAATCAATAAAATATATATTTTTTTATCTTGATGGGTTTTGAATATTGAATATTGAATGAAATCAAGCAGGAGTGTGGGCAAAACAAAACAAACGAGAACCCAGAAAAGTACCCCATGCTCTGAACACGTGGGTGCAGCATTGGGTGGGGTCCCTTGTCCACACCAAGAATCTGTCAAGAGTGAGCATTGAAACGCCCGCATGTATCTCAAGCGAGTTGAACAAACATCAACCCGGGCAACAACACTAAGGTTTTCTTTCCCGTTCTAAGCCCTCCCTCCTGCGTTTCTAAGACAATAGGCCACATTCTCTGCAGGAGCACAAAAACTAAAGGCAAGCTTTTTCATAATATAGCCGATGAGAAGAAAAACATGTTAGTATGGAGCTCTTGCATACTCATGAGAGTACGTCCTTACATTTTGTTCCCTCACTGGCCTCATTCCAGTTCCAGCCCTATTTGTGAGATTGTACCAAAACTATGAAAAAAACAAAACAGCCGAAACCGGTTTGGCTCAATGGATAGAGCGTAGGCTTGGGGACTGAAAGGTCCCAGGTTCGATTCCGATCAAGGGCATGTACCTTAGTTGCAGGCATATCCCCAGTAGGGGGTGTGCAAGAGGCAGCTGATCGATGACTCTCTCATTGATGTTTCTAACTCTCTATCCCTCTCTCTTCCTCTCTGTACAAAATCAATAAAATATATTTTAAAAAACAACAACAACAACAAAAAAAAACTGGTAATGGCCAACACTGGTTTGGCTCAGTGGATAGAGCGTCAGCCTGCGGACTGAGGGGTCCCAGGTTCGATTCCAGTCAAGGGCATGTGCCTTGGTTGCCGGCACATCCCCAGTAGGGGGTGTGCAGGAGGCAGCTGATCGGAGTTTCTAACTCTCTATCCCTCTTCCTTCCTCTCTGTAAAAGATCAATAAAATCTATATATGTTTATTTTAAAAAAAAAAAAAAGAAAAAGAAAAAAACTGGTCATGAATTTGAAACAAGATGCCTAGGGGCAAAGAAAAATTGGTGGGCTCTCCCCATCCCCCAGCATAAATCTTAGAGAAGACTCTTTATAATGGCTAAGGACACATTGTCAACAGCCCAGCAATGCAGGGGTCTCTTGGATGGCTCTTCCATCTACATGAAATCAAGGAGGTCGCTGGCCTTTGTTCTGACCCTAAGAAGCTGGGTGATCCTGAAATTCAGCAGATGGAAAGACAACTTATTTGATTTCACAGGATTGAGCTGAAATAGGAATTCCTCATCAATGCATTTTGGAGGGCTGACAGGTAAAGAAGGAAAGAAGGACATTCTATGCCTCACTCATTCTGATTAAATGGTTTCCATGGATTACCTTATTTGATTCCTACAACTACTCAGTTAGGCAACAATTATGATTCCCAGTTTACAAAATACAAAATATCTTTGGGAAAATGAAATTATTTGTCCAAAGTGACCAGCTAGTAGGGTTGGAGAACTTTAAAAGTCCAGAGCCTGACTTACTGTCTTGACCTCTAAAGCTGCTAACAGTGTGGAGAGGAAAGGATATGCTAGGAAATCCTGGAATAGATCTAACATGGAATTGCTGCTCAACAATTGTTAGCTGAATCTAAATATCCTTTATTAAAATGACAGGACCTAATTATGTAGCTCATGATTGGACACCTTTTGTCTTTTGGAATTCCAATCTATCCAGAAATTCTTGGTTAATAGTGTTAACATTTTTCCTTACTAAATAGGAATCTTTGAAAATCCTTGGAATAGTAACTCAACATTTTTTTTGTTGGGTCATGCAGAGTGATTTCATGTGAGACATGACAAGTTGCTGCGGATTTATAAGTTTGGGGAATGGCAAAAATGTTCTAATAAAATGTTCTCTTTTTCTTAAGAGAAATTGCCTATGTGTCAGCAAAAAGTCTGGTTTTGGAAAAGACATTGGTTCTTAACTTACTATGATGACAATTTTGCATTTTGGAAGATAAAGTAATAGGATAGCTACTATTCTATAACTAATTTAATCAATAAAGACAAACGGAGGGTGAATAGTTTACATTAGGGTTTCCTCTTGGTGAATTTCATATAATTTTCACATGTCATAAATTACAATTCTTCTCTTGATTTTTTTCAACCATTTAAAAATGTAAAAACCATTCTTAGTTCTTATGCTGTATAAAACCCAGCAGTGGGCTGGATTTGGCTCTCTGGCCTGAGTTTGCACATCCTGGAGGAAACTGGCAATGAATGCATTTTTAAGGGCCAAACTGGGAAATCCATTTGCAAAGTAAAAGGTTCCACTTTTCCAGTATGCTAGAGAGAACCTATTTCTAAGATTTCCCCCCATTATTGTTGCCACCTTTTAAAGGAAACCAACTCTGAGAGTTGGTAAATGCTGTTTCTTCAAAGTTTATCTGTGTATGAGAAGTCACATTCTAAAATGTAAGTCTATTTGGTGTAGTTAGAGGAGAATACCAGTAGACAAAGTAATGAAAACAATTCTTCTTCTGAAGGGAGGAGGAAAATGTCAAGGTTCTCCATTGGCACTTACACTCAAACCCTGGCTTTGGCACTTAGACAAGCTATCTTTCTCCTTTGACCTTCATCCTTCTCATCTGTGAAATGAGAAACAGTACCTTCTGGATGGGTTTTGAATATTGAATGAAATCATACAGATGATCCTCAGTATAGTAAGTGGCTAATAATAGTGAATAAGAACACATTTTAAGAGCAATTTTGTATCCAAAAAGATGAAATGCACTGGTATCCAGCTTTGCCAAGCATGTTAGAATTAGAATTCAACACTGAATATTTATTTCACCAGTTACCAGTTAAATGGATTGAATGCTGCAGGCTACATTTCAGTAATGTGGTTTTTAATCTTACCACTGAACACTATGGTTTCCCTGGAAAGAGTTTAATTATGACCTTTGAGCTTATCCCTACTTCCCTTTAAAAACCCAATAGGTACTTCTTTGAAAACTGTCCTTCTATGTAATTATATCATGTTTACACCTCTATTATCCAGACTCGTTCAAGCAAGAAACACATGGTAACAAGGCCATATTAAACCTACTCCAAATTGGTTTCCAGCTCCCTGAAATATAGTCTGATCTATTTGAAAACGTGGGGATCTTCAGTAATAGAAACTTAAGTCTTCTAGGAAAAGAATGCCACCACAGAAATAATTTACTCTACTTAATGGAATCTCTGTTTTGAGAATAGAAGTGGAGTTTGCATTTTTCAGGTTTTATTAAAAAAAAAAAAAAAAAAAGTTTGTTTTTCTTCTCCTACCTATCTCGGATAGTGGCAAAACCTGGAGGACATTCCTCTTAATACTTCAGAATCCTGATTTACACGAAAGATTACTAGGTGTTCAGATATTGTTCACTGAGCTTGAAGAATGAGATAAGGGAGAAGAAGGGGGGGGAAAGCTCTATTTTCAAATAGACTTGTTTGAAATAGAATCAGGACTTGTTTCCAGAACTGACCACAAAGCCCTTTTCCCTTCAAATGCAACCCTGGCCAGAACCACTCACCCACCCGGTGGAGGTGGCAGGACCCGCCCCCCGGAGTGAGCTCCTACCCGCTTACTGGCCCCGGCGCCCAGAGCTCCAGCCAAACCCTCAGTCCTTCAGAAGCGCGCCGCCGGGCAGTGCCGAGCCTGGCCAACGGGAGGCTGCGCCACCGGATCCTGGGAACCGAAGTCCTGGTTCCCCACGGGCGTCTGTGACCGGGTAGTGGCTCTCTGTGGCACTTCAGTGCCCGGGTCTGCATCCGACTGACCGCCCGCAGCCGACCTGAGCCCAGAGTGTGTGGGGCAGGCCAAAGGGGGCAGAGAGATGGATCGTCCCGAGCTTGGGCGTTGGCGGCGGAAGACCCTTTGTGAAGTCAACCTTTGTCAGCTGCCCCGCAGGGTGCGGGCTCCAGATCGCTTGCATCACAATAGGGTGGGAGGGGGGCGCTCATTTCAAATGTGGCCCATCCCACCCACCCCCAGCAGTGAGCTCTCCGGGGATTGCTAGGTGCTCTTCCGCTTAAGTACAGGAAACCAGACTGTGTTGTGGCTGGCCTGTCAACGGCCCCTTAATCCTGACAGTAAGAACAGGGTGCTGGGTGTGTCCTCCAGATATTTCTGCCAGCATTTTAAGGTCTCATTTAACCTCAGGACCTTAGTTGAATGATCTATAGAGTGAAGTGATGCTCTCCAGCCTATCTTCTCCTGGAGGTGATGTGATGATAAACATTAGTGAGAAGACCAATGGGACTGTGGAAGTGTATGGAAGATGGCATTACTACTTCTGAATGGGGATATTACCTGTTACTCCTTCAGCCTTCCATACCGCATTAAGGGGTTTACATAGTGAATGGGTTGTACAACATAATCTCTATGTTGAACACCTGAACTGGGATTTGGTAGGAAGGAGTTGAAGAGGATAGAGATTGGATATTGGAGATCAAATAGGAGGCCACCTAGTCACCTGACTTTGAGGCGATGCAGGTCTGGTCTTCATGGGTGACAATGGCAAGTGAAATTTAGTTGATGATGGGAAAAAATGAAGAATTGAAAATTCTCAATTCAGAACCTCGAAGACAAACTTGAAAGGGCATCTCGTGAAATGGCAACGAGGTATCCAAGTGGAAATGTTCTAGGGGCGGATAGAAATCTAGATTGAAGTCTAGATCTCAGCAGAGAGGATGACTTAGAGGTTTTCAGCATGGACTGATAGAAACCTTAGTGTCATTTGAGCACCCGGAGCAGGAAACGTGTTTACATTTCTGTAGGAAGGCCTTAAGGAAACCCCACCGCTGGGCCATGATGGCAACTCAAAGAAGGCGATCCCCAGAAACATGAGAGCGCTTGTTAAGATAAAAGCATGTTTTTATTCCCATTCGTGAAGGAAAGCATCAGATATATTTTCATTGTTGACTCCTGCACCCATCAGAGCCCGTAGTCACAGGCCTCCACGCTGTTCTGCACGTAGAGATTTAAGAAACCTTGAAAGGTCTTCCCATCAGTGACGAGGGCTGACACTGTGGGATCTTTCCGCATGGCTGCCATCCAGAGCTTAAGTTTCGGAGTGTGGTCTATACACCTGTGTGAGAGGGAAAGAATTGAAGGTGTGAGCTAGACAAAAGAAGAAGGCATTGCAAAGTCTACATGTCATCACAGCACTCTGCAGGTTCACTTTGTTCTCTCACTTTTCAAAGTAGTTCTTTAAGAAGAGTTCTTTAAAATGGACATAGTTATAGAATAAGGCATGCCTCCTTTTGTTGGGCTTCTCAGATGTTGCGTTTTTTTTTTTAACAAACTGAAGGTTTGTGGCAACGAACCTGCATTGAGCAAGTCTGCACTGAGCTAGTCTATGGGCGCAATTCTCCCAAGAGCATTTGTCCGACTCCGTGTCTCCATGCCACGTTTTGGTAATTCTTAGTATATTTCAAACTTTTGCCATTATTTTTATATTTGTTGTGGAGATCTGTGATCACTGATCTTTGATGTTACTAGGGCAAGACCCTCCACTATATACATATACGTATATAGGTAACCCTGAAGAGCTCTAAGCTCTAAGAGGGAGATAGCTAAAGTAGTTGCTAAACTTCAAAATATGGAGCTTGCAAACTAGTATGGAATCTTACTGGTAACTGGGAGGTAGCATTGGTCATATAATCCTGCATGACAGCCTTATTAAAATGTACATCCTTATAGATTAAAAAAATTTCAATTACAGTTGACACTTAATATTAGTTTTATATGTACAGCATAATGGTTAGACATTTATATAACATACAAAGTGATCCCCCAATAAATCTAGTACCCATCTTACACCATATCTAGGTATTACAACATTACTGGCTATATTCCCTATGCTATATTTTACATCCCTGAGACTATATTGTAACTGCCAATTGTGCTTCTTAATACCTTCACCCTTTTCACTCAGCTCCTCCTCCCCAAACCTTCCTTGTGGATTTTTATTAAGGAGAGAAGGAGCTGAGACCGGTTTGGCTCAGTGGTAGAGTGTTGGTCTGCAGACTGAAAGGTCCCAGGTTTGATTCCTGTCAAGGGCATGTACGTTGGTTGCGTGCACATCCCTGGTAGGGGGTGTGCAAGAGGCAGCTGGTGATGTTTCTCTCATCGACATTTTTAGCTCTCTATCTCTCTCCCTTCCTCTCTGTAAAAAATCAATAAAATATTTTTTTTTTTTAAAAGGAGAGGAGTAAATTATTTTTAAAACATTTTACCACATGTCACAGAACCCGTGATGAGAAGCAGTGGTGCGTGTAGGTATAAGTCTTCCTCCTGTCTGCCTTTTCCCCATTCATAAAAGTTGTATAAAATATTTTTGTCCAGAAAAAGATCAACATATACTATTCAAATTATCATTATCCTAAATTATGCACAAAATAGTCAAATGTCTTACTCATTTAACTCCAGTGCTTCCAACCGTTCAAACCAGGGCCAGATGAGGTAATCAATCATAGAAATTGAATTGCCACCAAAGAAGGTTGTCTTCTTATTGGTCAGGACCTGAACATTAAACAGCATAAGAGTACTTCTTATTTCAATATCTAGTGAGATTCATCATCAGAGATGATGCAGGTGAGTTAAGTATAATGGTGAGACCAGCAGCTTTTACCCTGGCATATCCAAGTTCTATTTGATCAAATAGTAGAGTTTAAGCTTTACTATTAGTTAGTTCGGGATGAAACAAAACAATCAACAAAATAAACTGGAAAGTGGAGAAAAATAAAATAAGCAACAGAGTGCAAAATCTTCATAATTCAACATAGGACTGCTATTCAGAATGTAGAAAGAACTCTTGGGAATTAAGAAAAAAAGGCAAACCACCTATTTAAAAAATTGGGCAAGACTTACACTTCACAATTAAAGGATTTCCAAATGGCCTATGACCATTTGAAAAGGTAGTCAACTACATTAGTTATCAAGGAAATGCAAATTAGAACCAAAATGTAATACCACTATACATCCATCAGAATGGCTAAACTGACAAGACAAAGTTAGCTAAGGTGATAGGAATGTAAATTGGTGCAACCATGTTTTAATAGTATCTACTAAAGCTGAGTGCATGCATACTTTTAACTACTTGGATATGTGAACATATATTCCCCAAAGAATGTTCACTGCAGCACTAATTGTAATAGCCCCAAAATGGAAATGTTTTCTGCTCACAAGAAGTAAAAAAGATATTTTAAAAAACTGTGATATAGCCATATGCTAGAACTACAAAAAAATAGGAATGACCTACACACAACACAGATGAATTTCACAAACCCAATACTGTATGACATAAGCAAGACCCAAAAAAGTGCATATTACATGAGTCCATTTATATAACAAAAAATAGCAAAAATGAATATTCTGTGTTTTGCTATAGGTGCTGGTTCTATGGCTATGCTCCCTATGTAAAAATTCATCAAGCTGGACTCTTATGTTTTGAGTACTTCTCTGCATATAATTCTTCAATAAAACAATTTACTTAAAATATGCTGGGTATAACTAGTTTAACAATTAACTATTAAATAAAATTATTTGAAAACCAAGCATAAACTATGTATTCGAAATTCAAGAAGGTAAATTGGTATTATGGTTTTGTCAAAGGGGGGAATTCAGGATATTATTTGATTAGTCAACGTCAAACCAACTTAGCCCTTTATAAGACTTCTATAGTTTTTTTCAGTATAACAGTCTACATTGTAAACTGATTGTTTAAATCTACCTGAAGTATTTGGAATGTCTGAAGGCCAAGAGGAAGACTCAATCTAAGGCCCAAAATGACAGCTCTCCCCTGAGGAGGTAAAACACATATGGCTTTGCCAAGTGTCTGTATGATTCATGGCAAACTCTTTGTGGTGAGAAATGTTTATTATATAATACTATGTAAAACAACACAGAATGGTATCTATGCTCTGATTACATTTATGTTAATCTTTTATTTTTTTTAATTTATTTTTTTTAAATCTATGGACAGGGACTGGAAGCAGCATGGGGGAAAAAAGAAAATAGGTGACACATTAAAGAAATATTGGTGAACTTCCTTTTTTCTATGTTATTTTAACATAGATGCAACAAAACATTTTAAAAGCCCATGACAAAATATTTTTAGGTGTTTTGGTTTATATCTTAAATGCACAGCTTATGTCAATCTGTTATCAAGTAAAATTTCTTATTTGGTATTATTACTGATTGCTATAAAGTGGTATGGGGAATGAGGATATGAAGAAAAGAGAGCAGAAAGAAGTGGGGAGGTGCAGTGTATCATTTACTCTGATAAAAGCCAAGAGTCGCGATTGATTACCTCCTCAAGCTTGCTGAATTCTTGGCGAAATTCTTCTTTCAGGCCAGAGTGGTCTTCCTTAGTTTTGCTTCTTATAAATCTTCCAACCAAAAGTGGCACCTAGACAGAGAATAATTGCCTAGTTTATTGGTGGGAGACTAAGCATACCAGCTTCACATAAAAACACGATAGAATCCAGTGTCAGAGTGTTCTAGAAACTTCAAGGGTACACCCATTCTTGTGTTCACAGAGGTCATATACTGATCTTAAAAACAGTTTTGTGGCCAGAGATGCTATATTAAACAGGACTTTGTAAGTTGCAAATAAAAGAACGCACTTTGGCAAGTTTGAGCCAAAAACATCTGTAAAGGACACTGAGTGTTGAATTGAATCCTTGGGAGGCTGAACAAACAGGCTCGGAGCTAAGCTGGAACATTCCAAAATCATGCCCAAACTTGCCTGCAGAAAGCAACCCACTGTGACCTGTGAGCTAAAACTAGAGGTTACAGTTTGTGCCGCTGCCAGCAGCGACTCTGAGATAACCAATGCCACTAGCACGAAGCCGTAGCTGCTCTGGAATGTAAACTCCCAACCAGCATGGCTCCTGAAATCCAGAAGCTCTGCTACCAGCCACTCTCACCAGCAGCACCAGTGCCTCACGCCAACCCATTTCCTCACACTGATCATTTCTGAATTGAACTCTACCATGTGTTCTGACAGGGAGAGCCTTCTTCCCAGCCCTTGTCCACAGCTGCAAAGGGAGCTTGAGAAAGAGAATCTTTCTGATTTCTACCTTGGGGAGGACATGAGAAGACTGTTCAAAAGGGACTGACTATCTGAAGACCTGACAGGTGTAGTGTCACATGCTGTAAGGCTTGTGGTGGAGGTGTTTGTTGTCTGTTTTAATCCTTCAGTCTTTGGTATCATCTCATTGCAAAAGACAGAAGTCTACTCATCCCAGTTTAAGTACACAGGCACTCATAAAAATTCAGGGGACTCCCCTGCATGTCAGTACAACTTCCCCCATTGGAGCTGAAAGTTTGCAGGCAGCCCTTCCATCCACATTTCCTGCCTGTTCTTTCCTCTTATCCTTAAATATCTGTTCCACATTATTTTCCTCATACAGTTTCTTTTGCAGTGTTTTTAATTTCCACTTTTCCAAAAATGTATTTTTTATGTGGTCTTGGTTTGTCAAGTCTCTCTCTCTCTCTCTCTCTCTCTCTCTCTCTCTCTCTCTCTCTCTCTCTCAGCTTCCCCACTTTGACTGTCTTAGTCCCGTAGAAGAACTGTATTTTAATTACTAGCAATATTGTAGATTAGTTCAAGCAGTTAGTGTTCACTAAGACATGACCGATAGTAGACAACAAGAATAGCAATGTCAGGTTATATAATCTTCTACGGGACTGCCATTTATGCCATTTACTCAGTCAGTTGAGGGTTACTGCCAGCACAAGCTCACTGCTAGACACGGGCTAGAACAAGAACTAACACTGAGATTTACCATGTGTCGGACTCTGCCCTCCATGTTTTCGATTAACTGATTTTATCTATGAGGAGGACATAATTACACTCATTCAGCAAATAATGACCTGAGACACAGAGGTAAAAAGCAATACTAAGTAGCTTAGCAAGTTAAACAACTTGGACGGGGCAGAACGGATCACAAACCTGCAGTGAGTCAACAGTAACGGCAACACTGCCCTCACCCTCAAGGAGCTCACACCCTGGTACCACTCACAGGCTTAAGGCAGGCAGGCAGCAACAAGGAAATGTTAGTACTTGTGGGAGCATAGAACTGAGCGCTCATACGGTCTGGCAAGCTTCTGGAAGGCAGCGACATCTGAGCAGATGCATGAAACAGAATGTGGAGAAAACCAGGCAAAGTGAGAAGGGGGAAGGGTCTTCCGGTAAGAGTTGATAAGGTGGTGAGTTTGGGAACCTGAAACATTCAGTATGGCTGGACTATAGTGTTTCCGAAGAGGGGTAACTTTGTAGGGGTAAACAGGAACCGATCAAGAAAGGACTTGCAAAGAGTATAATCCTGTTTTGTTTTCCAAATGACTGAATCATACATGACCACTGATGTAGCTTAAAAAAAAAAGTGTTTTTTTTTCAAATAGGAACTGAAATTTCTTATATACACACCTTAGAAAATAACTCAAAGACCATCTTTTGGCACGCTTTCTCATAGGGGTCAGCTGGCAGCAGCCTCTTCTCTGGATATGCTTCATCCAGGTACTCACAAGTGATGGCAGATTCGCAGATCAGTTGGCCCTGGTGGTTTTCCAGAACTGGCACCAGACCAGCGGGATTCTTCTTAAAGAACCACTCGGGCTTATTTTTCAGATTGATGTTGATGACTTCGTGCCTGAAAGACACAATAGAAGACAATGGAGAGAATGAAACATGTTTGCACTTCTGAAAATCCTCACTGGATCCTACCATCCACTTAGCTGACCAGACCCCAAATGTAGGAGTCCACTCAGCCTTGATTCCTTTCCCCTTGGCCCCCTTCCTCAAGTCAAATGGTCAGCTAGACCTCCAAATCACACTGACTTTATTCATTCATAGCTTTATCGCTTCCAAAATATCATCTGCCACCTGGACCTCTGCAACAGTCCCCTACCAGCCTCTCAGCTTCCACCATGGCCTCCCTACTCTCCATTCTGCACACACGGCCAGGTGAAGCGCTGACAAAATTAGATCAGGTCACTCTCCTGCTTACAACCTTCCGACTGCTACTCAGTACAAAGAGGATAAACCCTGAATGCTTTCTATGACAAGCAGGGCACATCAGACCTGGTCCCTGCTTACTTGTCACACCTGTTTCCCACGACTTTCCCTTGGTCATTCTGATCTGGGCCCATCGGCCTTTCTTATATTCCCTGATTTTGCCAAACATGTTCCCATCTTAGAGCCTTTGCACTTACTGGCCCTCTGCCTTCTCAGCCTGTCTTCCCAAGTCAAACATCCAATGTGCAGAGAGACCCTCCCTGACCACCCATTCTGAAGCTGCCGAGAGCCTCCATTACAAGATCATCTTGTTTTACTTTCTTTATTAAACTGATACGTATCTGAAATCACTTTGGCCATTTATTTACCCATTATGTCAGTTATCTAGAATGTAAGCTCCATGGAAGCAAGGATCTTATATTTCTTGTTCATACACACACACCAACATCTTTTTGTTGTTGTTAATCTTTACCTGAGGATATTTTTTCCATTGATTTTTTTTTTTTTTTTTTTAGAGAAAGTTGAAGGGAGGTGGAGAGACAGAGAGAGAAATATCGATGTGAGAGAGACATATTGATTGGTTGTCCCCTGCACATGCCCCAATCAGGGCCTGGATCAAGCCTGCAACAGAGGTATGTGCCCTTGACCAGCATTGAACCTGGAAACCTTCAGTCCTTGGGCTGATGCTCTATCCTCTGAGCCAAACCAACTAGGGCTACACCAACACCTTTGTAGAACAGCACTTAGTTTAAGGGTTTAAATATGTCATCACCCACGGGAACAAAGGAATATCCAGATGAAACACGTCTCTGTGTGTATTAAAAGATTCATGTGCTGAGATAACATTGGACACTCAGATCGGAGCCAGTGCAAGAAACTATCAACACTTATGAAACAGTATACTATAACAACAAAAGGTAGATCCTAGGCTTGTGTAATAAAGAAGGTTCTCAGAACACACGGATTAGGTGGTAACCTGGCATCATGAATCAAGTCACAAGTTGGAAGGTGTATCTTATAAAGAAAACCATGCTTTGTTAGGTTATACCATGTGGTAAAAACCTAGTACCTCTCTGATAGTCTCCTGGGACTCAAAACTGACCCATGAATGTAGCAGGCCTCTGTTGTCTGCACTATCTGGCAGCTGTCACCATTCTTCACCCCCACCCCCATACACACCCTATTACACTAAAATCATTTCAATTTTCCTTTGGAAAATGCCCAGTAAGTAAGGTAAGGCTGTTTTCAACCTGAAGTTACAGGAGGACACATAACCCAGGATTTGGTGCCCCGAATTCAGCTGCATCTTGCTCTTGGACTTTTCAATTATATGAGTACGATATATGCCTTTTATCGTCCAATTTGAATTAGTTCTCTTACTTACAATAAAATAATTCTGACTAATACAAAAATATTACAGTATTTTGATAAAATACAGTGTTTTGGATAAATGTTACTAAATGTTGAATATTTTGCTATGTGTTCAGGATCAATTTCATTCAAATAAGATGCCAATCTTAGTGAAGTGAGGGCTAATCCATAAATAATTTTGGTGGTGGTTTTCTTTTTCTCTCCTTTAGAATGCATCTTACATTTCTTTTAGGGAAAGGAATTGCTGTCTAATCCTCCCCCCCCCCCCCCAAAAAAAAAAAGACTAAAATCTATAATAATAAAAGTGTAATGTGCTAATTAGACTGGACGACTTTCCGGAGGAAGCCAGGGCTGCGAGGGAAGCGGGTGCTGGCAGCCAGGGGAAGGAAGGCCTACTCTTGCACGAATTTCATGCATCGGGTTCATTAATAAATCTTAAGCACATACATGGAAAATTTCTTAAGAATGGGGGGCTATGTTTTAAACTTCCACATCATAGGTATCTATTCTATTGCCTGTTCCACAGATTCCAAAGGACATTGGAATGGGGTAGTTCCAATGGATCTTTGGTGTTGATAGAGAAAGGTCAAATGAATCTGCATAATTCCTGTGGCTAACTCCTATGTCAGGAGCCAGGCCAGTTCCAATGAGGCTTCGCAAAAGACCCAACTGTACTGTACATATTCCTGTAGTTAACTGTACACCCTGCCAGGAAAGTGAAGCTCTGAACTCTGTACTGGGGCTCATTATCGACTATTTAGTAAGGAACGATATACTCAGAATAACAGTCAACAATGCCAGATAAGCTGGACATGCATGGAGAAATCTGGTGAAAGTGCAAGGGCAGCTGACCAGGAATCAGGGATCTACCAGAACTGAAAGAGCCGCTGCCTGTCACTCCCTTAACCGGAGCCCATCTTTCTGACCATAAAGTGAGTAGGTTCCTCTCAATGGAGTGTCCTAGACCGCTGGATCTATGGCATTTCTGCCTCCCCAGGGAGAGGGCCCATCCCTAGCCATGCCCTCTCCAAAAAGGCCGAGAATACTCATTTTATTTGCAGTAAAGGAAGCCCCAGGGGCCCTAGATTCCCACCCCCGCCGCCCCCAGCCCGCAGCCCCTACCTCCCGGCCTCCGCTGGGTTCTCACCTGATCCCCTTGGCCTTCAGGACGAGGAGCGTCCTCTGGGCGAACGGGCAGAACCTCATGCTGTAGACGCGGATCAGGCCCTGGGGGACCGGCCCCGGGGGCGCGCTCCCTGCAGGGGACAAGCGGGGCCAGTTACACGGCTGGGAAAGCGGCCGGGACCCCCAGCCTCCTCCATCTCCCCTGGGGCCTGACCCATCCCCTCCGGGAGGAGACCCTGCGGGAGAGTTCGGCTCCGGATCAGCGCCCAGATCCCCACCTCCCGCGGCGGCCGGGCCTCACCCTTGTCCAGGCTCTTGGCTGACCCGGCGGACATCGTGGCGCGGGTTTGCAGACGATCCAGGAAGTGCAGGCCGCGCCCTCCCTCCGGTCTCCCCAGCTCGCTGTCCGCTAAGTGCGAACTGGGGGCGGCGCTTCCGGGGCCCCGGAGCGGGCCCGGGGCGGCGAGCGCGCCGGGCTCCTGCCCACCCTGCGCGGGGGGGACCGCGGCGCCCCTCCCAGGGCCGGCCTTCCGGGGTTTGTGGGGATCGTGCTTAAATCTCTGAGCCCAGAGATCAACCAAAGGACCTATCTGCATGCATATACGCCTAATCAAAGGACACAGACAACAGGAGAGTAGGGGCATAAATGGGAGGTGGAGGGCGGGGGGGGGGGGGGGGGGGGTTATAGGGGAAATAAGGACACAAATGCAATACCTTAATCCACATGTGTCAAACCCAAGGCCCGCGGGCCAAATCCAGCCCGCCAGGCCTTGCAATGTGGCCCGCACCGCGCTGTCATCACTGCACTCCGCTGTCAGTTTATGACATTGTCAGTTTATGACTGTTCAGTAAACCATTCGGCCCGCAATTTAGGCTGGATTTTAGATTTTGGCCCCTTCTCTGATTGAGTTCGACACCCCTACCTTAATCAATAAAGAAATCAATCAATCAAACAAACAAAACCCTGCGCCTGGAGGATGTGCCTAACTGTACTGTGTTGGCCCAGGGAAGGGATGCGCGCGCGCACACACACACAACTCAGAGTCATTCCTTGTCCCTGAAAGAGGGTGGTCTGTTGTCTGCCCTCCTTCCCCCTCCCCCCCGGGTCCACACCCCTGCTGGGAAGCCCCCCTCCTCCGTGTCAGGGGCCTGGTCATAGCTCCCCCTCCGCTCCAAGGCTTCCCCCGCTTCAGGCCTGTGTCCTGGGCCCAGCGCTCGCTCACCAAAGGTTCCGGTCCATAGCACAGGGACAGGTCGCCCAGCCACCCGGACAGCCTTTTCCTTCTCCTGCCAGCACTAGCTTCCTACCACTCCTGGGATGGCCCCTGTCCCTCCTGTAACTACAGGACATGGCCTTTTAATTTTAACCCAAAAGAAACAGCCCAAATCTGGATCTTACTAACCTCCGTCGGTGCTGTTTTCAAAAAAAAATTTTATTAAATATTTGAATTTTGAAGCTCTGGTAGGGCTCAGAGTCATGCAGGCGAATGGAGTAAATTCAGTCCCACTGGTCTGCTCAAACAGCCCCTCTTAGTTTAGGTTTAGGAAAAAGGGATTCCAGTCGAGGGCACACGGAAAAGGATAGTCAATGTTTGACTTGTCTGCCTAAATTTGAGAGCTGGTGACTCCTGGGCCATTGATTTGCAAAGCAGAACGGAGTGGTGGTTGGTGTCTGCTTTTATGTTGATTAGCTCTATTATGGGAGAAGCAGAGAGTAGGGGATAAGCACATCTATCTCAGAGTCTTCCTGTCTGGGTTTGATCCTTACTCTAGACCTGTATTTATTAGTTTGCCAGGGTTAGGGTAACAAAGTATCAATACCACACTCTGAGTGGCTTAAACAACGGAACTGTATTCTCCCAGTTGTGGAAGCTAGAAGTATCCAGGTAAAGGCAGGGTGGGTTCCTTCTGAAGATGGTGAGAGACATGTGTCCCAGGCCCCTCCCCTAGCTTCTGGTGGTTTGCTGGCATTTCTCGGAATGTAGAGCATCACCCATCAATGCCTTCATCTTCACGTGGCACCCTCTTTGTGTGCATGCCTGCATCCCAAATTCCTCTCTTAATATTGGGTTAGGGGGCCATTCCACCCCAACGTGATTCATCTTAATTGAACTAATTATAACCGAAATGAACCTATTTCCAAATAAGATCACATTCTGAGGCCCTGGGAATTAGAGCTTCAACACAAGAATTCATGAGTTTGTAATTCAACATATGAATTTTTTATGAAACCATAGTAGTTGTAGTAACCCCTTATTAACCACCGTGTGACTACAGGCAAGTTCCCTCTGTGATTCACTTCCCTCGCCTGTAAAATAAGGTGGCAAACACCTAATAGCTCCTTTATAGAAGTTGAAGAATGATTAAATTAGTGAATATTAGAAAGCACTTTAAGCAGTTCTTGGCACAGAATAAGTGTGACATAAATAAATGCTTGTTATTATTGCTGAAACTCAGTGAAAACAAGTTGGCTACATTTTTGCTGAAGCATGGATGTGGCTTAACTCTTTTTCAGAAAAGTAACTTTTTAGAAGGTCTTTTAGCATATTGATACATCATTCAAATTAATGTAAATTTAAACTTGGACAGGCAACACCCCTAACTGGCCAAACTAAAAATTTCATGTCAAGGTATATCTTGAGAACTTTTACTTGAAATGGTCTGTCCCCTAATTCGTATGAACAGTGTATAATGTTTTATTTAAATGATTTGAAAGATCCAATTCATCAATAAAGTAAAACGTTAATTCCTCAAAGAAATAAAATGAAAAAGAAAATATACATCCAAGGAAACAACTGTACTGTTAGCACCACTCTGCATTATAGAGAATCATCTCCAAGTCGTTGGTGGATATGTACATGATATGTGCACATCTGGATACATATTGCTGTTAGCCACAGGGAAAAACATAGTATTTCACACTTTTTTGCAGCTGAAACGGTCAATAATTAACCTGAGTGGGCTAATCTCAACTGATTCTGCTGGTTAAAGATTAAGAGTTAGAGGTCCTGCTGGCCAAAATGGCTCAGTGGATGAATATGGACCTATGAACAGGAGGTCACAGTTTGATTCCTGGTCAGGGCACATGCCCAGGTGGTAAGCTTAATCCTCAATAGGGGCATCCAGGAGGTGTACAGGAGGCAGCTGATCAAGGATTCTCTCATTGTTGATGTTTCTACCTCTCTCTCTCCCTCTCCTTTACTCTCTGAAATCAATGAAAAAATATATATATTTTAAAAGTTAGAGGTCCTAGTGATAAGAAATAGTTTTCTACATTCTAAATACCACCTTCTCTTTCCTGACAATATACACCCACTTGATAGACTTTTCAGGAATATTACTTGAATAATTTTATACTCTTTAATCTATAATAATAAAAGCATAACATACAAATCGACCGAACAGCCGAACAGTGGAACAACCGTCCAGATGACCTTACTGACGACCTTCCAGAGGACCTTCCAGATGAAGCCGAAAGGGCCAAGCCCCTTGCACAAATATGCATCAGGCCTCTAGTATATAATACATCTATATATATATATATATATATATATATATATATATATATATATATATGGTATTATATAGAGCAAGTTAGGAATATTGAAAGTCACATGAAGTGTTTCACTGTTATTATTTTAATTAATTATATTTAAAATATCTTTTTTTAAATTAGGGGCACTTATCTTATGAATATGAATGTTACTTTAAAAATTAACATCCCATGACAGTCCATAGTAGGGAGAAATAGCTTTCATAAAATAGATTTCATGGAAAGATCCTGACTGGAATGATTGAGTGAAAGTATTATGGGGCCTAGAGTGAGATCAAATGAAGAAAAAAAAAACTATTATAATCCTCACGATAAGAAGCTATACAGAAATAAATAGTCCATAAAGAAAGGAGCTTGAATAGCAAAAAATATATATAGGTGAATATTAAAACTGCATTGAGAGTAGAATGGATAAATAAATCGTGGTCTATTCATATAATGAACAACGATCCAGCAATGAAAACTAATAAACTACAGCTACAGCTATCAAAATAAATGTATCTCAAAAACCTAAGATTGAGTAATAAAAACAATATATATGACTACATAAATTAACTTTAAGAACATGCAAAATGAAACAGCATATCGGTTATGGCACATACATATATGGTAGAGTTAAAAAACAAGAAACAATAAACAGAATTCAGAAAAGTTTTTACTTCTAGGGGAAGAAAAAGAAAAACTAAGGGGGATTGTATAGGGGGAGTGCTTCCCTGATATTAATTTCCATTTCTTAAGCTGGAAGGTGGCCTCTGGAATTCAGGTAGGAAAGAATGAGGTGAGAAAAAAAAAATGTTGTCATTTGCAAAACCTTCCTGTGGAATTTAAGTTTTTACTATATACTATATGGAGGGGGGTGTGATTTATGGAACAGATTTCTAAAAGAAAAACAACAAAAACCCTAACTACTGTTAAAAGTATATATATATATATATATACTGATGCAGAAATATGTCCAAGATATGAAAATGTAGAAAAACAGCATAGAGGAGATAATTTCACTGGTGAATGCAAATTGCACATCTGCTAAGCATTCTATATGAATGAAATGTCGGAGAGACGGTGGCAAGACAGGAAGGAGGGACTTAAAGAAGGAGGGGGCAGGGTAAAGGAGAGGACTGGAGGGGAGGGAGGAAGGAGAAAGAACCGGGGAAATGGCTAGGAGGGATCTGAAAGGGAAGGGACGAAGCTAGGACAAGCTGCAGACAGACCTTTTGATCAGATCACTTTCAGAATCTCTCTGCCTATTTTAAGTAGTAGAGGGTACATTTGAAAGTGTAACATAGCAACGAAAGGCTTGGAGCTCGCGGAAACCCGTTTGGCTCAGTGGACAGAACTTCGACCTGCGGACTGAAAGGTCCCAGGTTCAATTCTGGTCAAGGGCATGTACCTTGGTTGCAGGCACATCTCCAGTAGGGGGTGTGCAAGAGGTAGCTGATGGATGATTTTCTCATCGATGTTTCTAGCTCTCTCTCCCTCTCCCTTCCTCTCTGTAAAAAATCAATAAAATATGTTTAAAAAAAAAAAAAAAAAAAAGAAAGAAAGAAAGAAAGAAAGAAAGAGAAAGGCTTGGAGCTCTAGATTTACACTAGACCTTGCTTTAAAACCCGTTTTTGCAGCTTCAGGCAAGTTACTTTTCTTATCCTCACTTTCCTTATCTGTAAAATGGGGCTGATGGGGAGTTGAGGATTAAATGAAATAATGCCTTCATGGAGCTTGAAATGTCTGGCTCGGCAGCATTCAATATTAATTTATCCCATTGATATTCATTAATATTGAAATTATTATAATATTAATAATTACATAATATACAGTTATGTAATTGTATATTACGTACATAATTGTAATGTGTGGGGCCCCTGCAGCACTTACTCAGAGAGGCCCGCCCCTCGCTTCGCTTGCCGCTCGCCTATTGGCTGACACGCTGCAGCGCTTTCACCAATGCGAGCGGCTCTAGAAGGAGAAGGCCGAAGGGGCAGAGCCAATGGGCGCAGGGGTTACGGTCTCCTGGCGACGATGCAAACAGTGGCGGCTGCGCCGGCGGGGCAGCCAGGAGCCGCGGAGCAGGCGTTGCCGAGCGGAGGCCGGGGTCCAGCGTTTGCCGCCCCGAGCGCGGCTTTGAGGAGCCATGTCCATCCCGCGAAGCCGAGAGGAGCGCTCCCTCTCCGGCGGCGGCGCGGCCCTGTCCGTGAGGTGCGGACTGACTGCGGCCTCGCGGAAACGCTTCCTCTGACTTCACACCCCTTGCCTACGCTCTTCTTCCTCCCTTTCTTTAGACCCTCGGTCCCAGAAACGTGGACCTCTTCTCTTGAAACCCCGACACCTTCCAGCAGACACCCCCCCCCCCCCTCATCCCTGGGTGACCTCTTCTCTCCATCCCGTAGTCAGTGGCCACACCTCCATCTGTCTTTCCCTGCCCCTCCCCGTTCCATGTCCCCCACCCCTCGCTGGTTTACCTTCTCCAGGCTCCGTATTGCCTTCCGTGGTCCTTTTTCTCCCGACTTTTCTTTGCAAATACCTCCCCGTCCCAATGACAGCGCCCATTTTATCCTTGTAGTCTTTGGGGCCCTTCATCTCTTCCTCCTAACTCCTAGCCAGTCTCTGGATTTATTTGCATTTATAGCAGGCTTTTGATTCACTCACACCGGACAGCTATTGGGTTGGCTGTGGTCATTTTTTAAAATTTGACAATCTAAGGGAAAAGAGAGCAGTGCCCCTGGCTAAATAATCGGGTAGTGATCGCATGGTTTTTTGTTTTCTTGAATCTATTGGGGTGACACTGGTTAAAATTAAGCAGGTTTTGGGTGAATTCACAACACATCACCTATGCACTGTACTATGTATTCACCAAGGTATCGCATGTTTCCATTGTGGCACAATAGTTGCAAATCACTATTCTGGAGTGTTAGTTGCAGTCTGTTCCACACAGTATACTCCCCTGGTCCTGGCTCTTCTCTCCAGTCTCTTGAAGTTTCTTAGCAACCTAGTGTCCTTCTCTTACCTCCTCCGCCATCTATCTTTAAGCATATCCTTAATCCTTCCTATAGAGTAAAGATGTAATATGCAAATGGTCATTGTGCAGTGTA
Organism: Pipistrellus hanaki; assembly: GCF_964339955.1. Lineage (NCBI taxonomy): Eukaryota > Metazoa > Chordata > Mammalia > Chiroptera > Vespertilionidae > Pipistrellus > Pipistrellus hanaki. The sequence goes on along the minus strand of NC_140516.1, from coordinate 40,709,075 downwards.
ACAACCGACCAGGAAACTGCTGGATCTTGGATCAGCTGGAGGGTGGGGCATAGAGTTACAAGCAGGCAGCAGAGAGCTACAGGAGGATGCAGGGCAGTAAGCTATGAGGGAGGGGTGAGGGGAGTTACAGGAGGGCAGGGCAGCAGGCACAGAGCTACTGGAGGGCAACAGGGAGCTACTGGTGCACGGATTCGTGCGCAGGGCTACTAGTACTTAAATAAAACTGGAATCTCCCCTCATTTCAGACTCTCCTTACTTCTAGCATATACCCACCACACATTCCTTCCTTTAAAAGTATCTTCCTTTTGTGTTCTAACCTTTCATTCATGTTAGCTTAATTCCTTTATTTTCTATATCCGTATTTTTAGATCTATAATATGGCTACACATGCTTCATCTTTGTAAAGAAAAACGTTTCCTACTCCACTCACAATCACAAAGCAGGCTGCCCTCTTCAAAGTTGTTCTTTAAAGATTGTTTTTTAAAAAAATCAAAGCTAATTATAAAAGCAAGACCCAGGATACAACCTGTTTTCTATTAGAATCAAGGGGGTGTGTGCTTCTCTTTCTTGCTGTTTTCACTCTCCCCAACCCCCTCAAGTAGACAAGGCCCCAGAAATTCTTCTGAGACTTCCTTGGGTTTGAGTAGAGGATTTGCTTCACTGAAAAAGTTCTCTGAAGAAGTTTTCTTGAAACCCATGAAACTTTAAGGCTACGTTTAAATTTCTCTCCTACTTGGATTCAAACTGGCCTCACAGCCAGCATAAGTGTTCTTTCATATTAGATAGTGTTTTAGGCAGAGAGGGGGTGAAATTAGTGTAGACGTGTTTCAAAGATTTTGATGACCTTTTGTTTGCTTTGTCAAAAACAAAGTGTTTGGAATGTGTTATACTGATGGTGATATATCTTTTCCCTAAAGATGGGTGCAAGGATTCCCTAAGCAGAATGTCCATTTTGTCAACGACAGCACCATTTGCTACGCCAGTGGCAATTTCATAATATTTATTAATCTCGAAACCAAGAAAAAAACTCTACTCCAGTGTATGAATGGCATTGTGGGCGTCGTGGCAACTAACATTCCTTATGAAGTTGTTGCTTTTTCTGACCGGAAGCTAAGACCTCTCATCTACATATACAATGTTCAAGGATTGACCAGAAGGACCAAATTAAAAGGTATCCCTCAAGACCCTCCCTCCGCCGTAACTGAAGGATCTTGTCCTAAGATGTAACCAAACCTAGTTCTGATAAATGAAGAATGTTTTTGGAAGATTTTTGTTGTTGTTGTTGTTGTTATAATACACATTTTTAAAGAAGGAATCAGGCTGATCACAACGGATTTAATGAATTGGGCTAGAGCCTTGCTACTCACAGTGTGGTCTGCTTACCTTCAACATGGTCATCACCTAGGGTACTTTAAATGCAGAAACTCTGCTCCCATCCCTGACTTAATGAATTAGAATCTGCATTTTAACAACATTCCCCAGGTGATTCATATGCACATTATGATTGAGAAGCATTGAGCTAAAAGACGCAGTTACTAAATACATTTTGAAAAAAACCTTTTTCAAAACAATTTTTTTTTTTTACTTTTCTGGTAGTTTATTGAAAATCCAGGTGAATTGATGTATTAAAGGTAAGTCTCTGAGCCTCAATTTTCTTTTCTGTGAAATGGGGATAATGGTAGTATTATTAAGACTAGTGATAAGAAATAAAATTATATCTATAATAACAAAAGGGTAATATGGTAATTAGACCAGAGAGCTGAATGACCTTCCGGACATCCAGATGTCCTTTCTGACAAAGCTGAGGCCCCTGGAAATAAACTAGAGACTGTAGTTAATCTCAGAATATGATAATTAAGTCCCTGTAATGTTTTTTTTGTTTTTGTTTTTGTTTGTTTGTTTTTGTTTTTTTTTTAAATATTTTAGGCAATGTTCTTCTGGACTATACTCTACTTTCATTCAGTTATTGTGGCACCTACCTGGCTAGCTACTCCTCTCTCCCGGAATTTGAATTGGCTCTCTGGTAAGTTTCAGCATCCTGCCAAATTCCTTTCATTTGAGTGAAATTTGACTAGTTAAAAGAATTTACAGAATGCTTTTACATTAGGTTACTTATAAAAATCAAAGGAGGGATACATGAAAAATCTGAAACAACGAAAACAGAAGAAGTAAAAGTCCTAATCATGACGTTTAATTTTAGTTACTACTTTTAGGCATGAATTTTGGTAGGGCAAAAGCTAAATGAGAGTTAAATTAATTACCCTAGTTCTCTTTTTATTAATGTGTTACAATATTTCTTTTGTCAAAAAAAAAAAAAAAAGAATGCATTTATAAATACATAAGCTTTCATCTTTTCTACAAATAAATAGCCTGCTTCCCACTAATGTTGAACTTAGTTAGATGGTCTCTATATTAGAGCTCAGGGTGAAGTGGTTGTTTTGCTGTACAGGACTACCTGTGGATAAGATATAGCTGTGGTCTTTGCTGGGTGGTTCCATGTGGCCAGATTCAAAACTGCAGGCACTCTTCCATCCTTAAAACAAACTCCTTCAGGGGAGTCTTATTAAGGGAAAATACAAAATGTTCCAGGAATGATTGAGGATGCTCCTTACATATTAGTATTTCTTACATAAAAGCTAGAGCCCAGTGTGTGGAATTGCATGACACTCAGACCCGCCTCGCCAGTGCAGGACCCATCACTGCACCTCCTGGTGAATGGTCGTTTGGTCATTATGGTGTTACAGCATTACAGCCACTGGCTTTTTATAATATAGATGTAATAATCTAGGTTCAGTGAGCCACATTTAGTTTATGCAGTTTATTTCTTTTTTTTTAAAGCTTTATTGAGATATAGTTGACTTATAATAAAATATATATACAAATGTACAATTTGATAAGTTTTTACTTATGAATAAACCCATGAAACCATCACTGTAATCAAGATGATAAGTATATCCATCACCCCCCAAAAGTTTCTTTGGGCCTCTCAGAGCCTTCCTTATTGACCCTTGCCACACAAACTCTTACCCCATCACTGCCCTGCTCCCTGCCCCCTGCCCCCAGTCAACCACTAAAATGCTTTCTGTCACTCTGGATTTGTTTGTGTTTTCTAGAATTTCATATACAGGAAGTCATACATTGTATACCCTTTTTTGGGGGTCTGGCATTTTCTATGCAACATAATTATTTTGAATTGTCTTATTTTTAAACTCTCATGCTATGTATCAATTTCATGGTATAGGTAAACCACAGTTTGTTTATCTACTCACCTGTTGATGGATGTATTAGTTTTCTAGTTAAGCAAGTACCACAAACTGAGTAACATAAACAGCAGAGTTTATTGTCTCATGATTGTGGATACTACAAGTCTGAGATTCAGGTGTGAGGGCTGTGAGGAAAGCGACCACTTTAGAGAATAGAAGAGAGCCCTCAACAGAGAAATAGTGGCACAAAGGTTGTATTGAGGCTTCAGTGAATGTAGTAACCAGGAATTGATAATGTCACTGACACACATAGTACTATGATCTTCCTATGTCTCCCTACCCCATGTTTTCAGTTGTATCCATCCAGGCTTGACAATTTTTGCCAGGCATCTGAGGCAGAAAAGTCTAAAGATCAAGGAAGCAGCAATACTAGCAATAGAATGATTGACATGATGGACAGGACATTTGGGATGAGGATGGAAGAAGGCGAGAGCAGAGGAAGCCAAAAGACCAAGCGAGCTTATAAATATTAATTCCAGTTTCACAGTCACAACTCTGAGTGGAGTGCTGGCTGCCTGTATGCTGCGGGTGAGAGAAGGGAAATAGCTTACATTAATTTTTTTTCTTTTTATTTCATCTATCAAAGGACATTCAGTAGGCATTTATGACATTCAAGTGAATAAACAAATTAATACATTTTAAAGTATTGGTACTGTGATTGAAGAAACTCAATAAATGATCAATTAACATCAATGTATACAATACACCCCAGTATCATAAAGTATTTGCATATACTATAGAGATTTAGATACCTACATTTATTTAGATACCTACATTTATATTCAATTTTCTAGATTTGGATGAGTAAAATACAAATTAAATAAGGAAGATAAAATAGACTTGGTAGCATATGAATAATATTTTTTAAATAGTTATTTTCCTTTAACAGGTACAGTATAATGATAATCATAACTGTTTTATGAGTGTAATATTAATGCCATAGAGTAGATAAATTATAAGTCACAATTTATGTAAATTGTATTCATATAATTAGATAATTATTCTCAATATATGAAATTCACATGAATTGTGTTTTTACCAAATGCCATTTTTCTCTAAGGAACTGGGAATTAGGTGTCATTTTGTGCAAGAAATCACAACCTGGTGTAGATGTGAGCCAGATGACCTTTAACCCCATGAACTGGCGCCAGTTGTGCTTGTCAAGTCCAAGTTCAGTGACTGTGTGGACCATTGAAAGAAGTAACCAGGACTATTATCTCAAAGCAAAGTGAGAGACTTCATTGTAATACAATTAGAGGCCTGATGCATGAAATTTGTGCGGGAAGGGGGGGATCCCTCAGCCCAGCCTGCACCCTCTCGCAACTCAGGACCCCTTGCTCCGAACTGCCTGCCTGCTCCTTACCGCTCAGCTAACCGCTCCTTAGCACTGCCGCAGAGGCAGGAGAGGCTCCTGTCACCACCACGCACGCACGCCAGACCTGAGCCCGGCTTCTGGCTGAGCAGTGCTCCCACTGTGGGAATGCACTGACCACCAGGGGGCAGCTCCTGCATTGAGCGTCTACCTCCTGGTGGTCAGTGTGCTTCAAAGCAACCAGTCATTCTGGTCGTTCCACCATAAAGATCGCTGGGCTTTTATTATATAGATACAGTGGTGGACTTCGTATTCATGTAATGTTGATTGGATCAATTTGATGAATTAAATGTCTTAACCATATATCTTAAGTTATCACATCTTTCTAAAAATATAATGACATTGGTTTGCATTCCAAAAAGATTCTCTATGACTTGATTTCGAATCAATTTCTTTTAAATAAGAAGTCCTCTTAGAGTTTTAAAAACAGCATGATTTAATTTTCCAAATTTTTATTTGCTATTACTATTTCAAAACATGCCTATTATATAAAAAGAACAATTTTGAATTTTTGCTCCTGTTACTTCGGTGCCCAACTGAAATATCAAAAGTAAGAAACTTTTAGATATGGAAATTTTATATATAGGTTATATCTTCAGCTACATTATCTATAAATAAAAGGGTAGTTGCATATAGTGGATCATGATAGTGACCTATTTAAATAAAACTGGGTCAAAGAGAAATTCTAGCCCTGGCCAGGTGGCTCAGTTTGTTGGAGTGTTGTCCCATACACCAAAAGTTGGCAAATTCATTTCCCAGTCAGGACACACCTACATTGTGGGTTCGATCCCTGGTTTGGGATGCATATGGGAGGCAACCAATCAATGTTTCTCTTTCTCATCAATGCTTCTCTTACTCTCCATTCCTCTGTCCCTAAAATCAATTAGCCTCAGGTGAGGATTAAAATAAATGAGAGAAATTCTATAACTCATGTCCTGGTGATAGTTGACGATAATGGTGTCTTTATTGAAAAAAGTTCAAAGATTCAAGATGCCCCTGAGCTGACTCTACTATCCCAAATAAAGACAAAGGAGATGTTGGCCATATACATCCTTGAAACTGTAGTATTTAAAAACTGTCTTCTTAAAAGAAATGTAAATATAGTAAATAAAGTTATTCTGGTGTTTCTTTTTTCCATAGATCGGTAAAATTGCCTATGGAAGATGGGTCATATTTTAATGAAAGAGACATAGTGTTCCCTGAATCACTGCCCAAGGATCTTATCTATGGACCTGTCCTACCACTGTCAGCCATTGCCGGGCTAGTAGGCGAAGAGGCTGAAACTTTCAGGGTAATGACCTGGCATGTCTTCCTATTTATCTTCACACTAGAGTCCCGATGCATGATATTCATGCACTTGGGTGGTGGGGCTCAGCCCGGCCTGCACCTTCACACAGTCTAGGACCCCTCAGGGGATGTTCAATTGCCATCTTAGCCCACTCCTCCTGGGCCTAAGCCGCCAGTTGGACATCCCCTGAGGGGTCCTTAGTGCTGCTGCAGAGGTGGGAGATGCTCCCACCACTGCTGCTGGGCTCGCCAGCTGTGAGCTCAGCTTCTGGTTAAGTGGTACTCCCCCTGTGGGAGTGCTCTGACCACCAGGGGGCAGCTCCTGTGTTGAGTGTCTGTCTCCTAGTGATCAGTGTGCATCATAGCAACTGGTCATTCTGCCGTTTGGTTGATTTATTTATTAGCCTTTTATTATATAGAATGATCATCCCTTGAGACATGCAGGATAGAGAGAATCATACTGGTTTTTAATACAGATTAGCCTGGACACCATGAGACATGAAGACTGGGTGAAGATAATGGCACTGCTAACTGACACTGGGAGCCCAGATATGATTTTAATTTTTGACATACCAAATTTGGTGTACTGAGAATGCCTCCAGCTGCAGATGCCAGGCAGAAGTCAGCAAAGTGATATTACTGTTAGGGAGAAGTCAGGGCTGCAGACATAAGACATCAGAGTCATTCTCACAGAGTAGAAGCACTGAGGGGAAGGATGTGATAAAAAGGAGACAGAGGGTGTCAGGGAAGAGAGCCAGAGAGGAAACTGACTGCCAAAAGTTGGAAGAAGGAAGATGAGTCTGAGAAGGAACAGCCACAGAATAGGAGCAAATCCAGGAAAGAGCAAGACTGTGTAGTAAAACAGTGGAAGAAAGTTTCAAAAGAGAGTTGGTCAGCAGTTGCACACTTATTCATTCATTCATTCATTCAACAAATTTATCAAGCTCCACCTATGTCGCAGGAACTGTTCTAGGCAATGGGGTCACATGATGACCAACCAGGCATAATAAACACTGCCACTTGGAGCTTACATTTTATCAGGAAGACAGACTAACAACACCAAAAATAAAGAGAAACATTAAATCACTGAAAAAAGTGATAATTATCTTAGGAAAAATGGAGAATGGAGGTGAGGACAAGATTAACATATGCTGGTCAAGAGAGGTCTTTGGGGAGATGACAGTGAAACTGAGACTCTAAGGACCAAGAGGCATTACTCATGTGACAAGCAGGGTTGAGTGTTTAGGAAGAGGAAACCACATGAACAAAGGTCCTAGGGGAAGAAAAGAATGGAGTATGTCTGGGGAGCAGAGAAAAGACCATGTACTAGTAGCTGGAGCATCTATAATAATAAAAGCGTAATATTCTAATTAGACTGAACAGCCAAATGAACTTCTGGACATACTTCTAGACAACCTTCCAGATGAAGACGGGGCTCTGAGGGCCAAGGCAGCCACCGCAGCTGTGAGGGCTGAGCCCCTTGCACGAGAAAGAGTGAGGTGTAGGTAATCTTCAGGAGGGAGGCAGGGAGCAGAGAGTAGCACAGGCAGGGTCTTTGAGGTGAAGGTAAGGAGCTTGAAACTAAGCCTCTTTGGCCTACAGTATGCTAATGCTTGTTTTAAAGCTTCAGGTCAAGGATAAAAGAGAGGTTCCCAAGTGTTTTACCACTGCAGAGAATTAAGCTATAGATGTTAAAAATAATTCAATGTGGTAGTTTATTTAAAAATTTCTGACAAACACGAGAAAGGATTGTATGCTCTTTGTGTTTCTTTTAAAGTATGGCAATTATTTACTCATTTAAATTACTGAGAGTGACTAATTCCTTTTAATAGCACAGACCTTAGCCTTGAAAATACAACCACAGTGGGGCAGCAAAGTAAACACAAATAAATCGCCATCAGGGTTTTACAACTTAAAGAAAAAAAAGTTTATATGTTTAATATTTCATATGCAGGACTCCACATATTCAACTCTCTCAAATATTTTCTTTTTTGTTTTTCTGTAGGAGCCCTCAATCTTTCACATTTTGCACCAACATGATTAACACTACATACAACATTTAAAATTCAGGCAATTGCCCTTGTCATTTGAGAAATGCTATGGGAATGCCTTCCTTAAATATTTAAAAGTGGAATTACCATCTTAAAAAATTAAAAAGACATCTTTTGTACTCAGTGCATTTTAACTTTTTTCTGAAGACAGAAATTTAATGTTTAAGTTTGACATCTCTAAATCATACAGGGAATATTAATAAAGCCATATAATTTGTACTTAAATAAGAAATTAACTTTTTCAATATTTCTCCATTTTATAGATAATGAAAAATGGCTAAAACATCAATTTCTAATCAATGAGTGAAAGCATAAAATAGATCTCAAATGTCTTGATTTTATTCCTTCCTTTGAATGGCATTTCTTTTTTTTTTTTTTTTTTTTTTTTTTTTAAATATATTTTATTGATTTTGTACAGAGAGAAAGGGAGAGAGACAGAGAGCTAGAAACATCGATGAGAAAGAGTCATCGATCAGCTGCCTCCTGCACACCCCCCACCGGGGATGCGCCCACAACCAAGGTACATGCCCTTGACCGGAATCGAACCCGGGACCCCTCAGTTCCCAAGCCGACGCTCTATCCATTGAGCCAAACCGGTCTCGGCTGAATGGCATTTCTTGTGACCTGCTCTGTCCTTATAGAAAGGGGGAGTGGCTTCTGCTCTGCTGGACACAAGCTTTAACACTGCAGGAGGCATAATGCTGCGGTATTACTAGTTAAGACAGCAACCAACAGACTATAATGTGCTTTTGTATGGCCCCAGCCTAAGAGTGTCTTTTACACTTTTTTAAGGTTTGCTAAAAAAAAGAGTGGGGATGTATGTGACAGAGAACTATGTGGTCCACAAAGCTTAAAAATATTTGCTACGTAGTTCTTTATAGGAAAAATTTGCCTTAGATTCTTTGCCCATATTATTTTTAGTCTCCAAAGCCAGATCTTTTTTTTTTTTTTTTTTTTTTTTGCTTTTTTTTTTTTTTTTCTAGGTACATCCCATAGATTTTGTGCATTTTTCTTTGAGTTTTCCATGCAAAGTCACAGGATGTTTCATGAACCGCATTTGAGAGGCCACCAGAATCAGACAAGTATTCTTTTCATTCCTCATGAAAGCTAACTAAGCAGAGGATCTAAGGAGACCTCTCCGTAACCACTCCAGGAAAAGTTGACGAAAGTCTTCCTCAAAAAATGGTGATTGTAGTTAGACCATGACTCTCTTAGATTCAAGATACAAAAAAGTCTACCAAGAAACATTGTAGAAGTTATTACTCAAAACGCATGAAAATCTGTGACACTAGATCTCTGAGTGCCACCAGAAAAGTGGTGACAAGAATGCCTTTTCCTTGTGAATTAAAACGTAGAGAAGTAGAGAAAGAAAGGGAAGTTCAGTTAACTCTTGGCAAATAGTGGGGCCAGTGGAGGTGTGTATGTACATATTTATTTTTTCCCTCTTGGAAATTAATTTGATGGGTATTTCTCTGGCTCTTAGGCCATAATTGTTTTTTTAATACAAGGTTTCTAATCTTTCTTTGAAGCCCAAAGATGATCTATATCCTTTGCTTCACCCAACTATGCACTGCTGGACTCCACAGAGTGACCTGTATGTTGGCAGTGAAGAGGGTCAGCTTTTAATGATTAGTGGAGAAACCCTGAAGGTGACTCTGCTTGAGAAGATAGAAGACACATCACCATTGGGTGAGAAACTGCTTTGCTTCCTATTCCCAGAAGCATAGCCATTAGCGATGGTTTTGCACTTGAAGGTGAATGTGTGTTTTTTCCTATTTTTCTCTTTCTTGGAGACATCTTGAAATGTCTTGACTCCCCCTCCTTCTTTATCCTGTAGTAGTTAGTTACTTTACCAAGTCCTATACCTTCTAGTTAACTAATGTTTCTTAAATGTTACATGATCTAGTCATTTTGCTATCACTCTATAATGCAAAATCCTCAGAACAGCTTTACAAGAGATACATTTTTATCTCCGTGATATAGATGAGAAAATGGAGGCATTGAGAGGTTAGCAAATATGCCTGAATTCACATAACTAGTAAACTGTAGAACTGAAATCTAAACCCAGGCTATAAGACTTCAGAGTGCAGGTTGTTAGCTACTTTTCTATATCCTTTTCAGTAATATGCCTATTCTGTTTAATAAGCTAATGTGTTCTTTTCTGACCTTTATCCTCTCAACCCTTTCTCCATAATAGTCTGCTTAGTTCAACTACCATCTTGAAAATTGCCTTTATGTTAAGTGGTCAGGATTTCTAAGAGAACTTAATCTACTCTCTTTAGATCGGGTGTCCATTCCTGGTTCTATCAGCTCAGTCCAGAGTCGGGCCTAGGTCACAGAAGCAGCTAGGTATAGGCCCTTTGAAAAGGGAACCCTCCCTGGGCCAGCTTCTCCATTCCTTTTGCTCTGATTATTTCACACCTTGATTTTTGCAACAACCTTAGGACTGACTTAATTGACTTTAATCAACAACTGACTCAAACCAGGCAGCTCATCCCTGCCAAACTGCTCTTCTTTAGAACCGTTTTTTAACATGTAATTCAAGGTATGCTCCACCTTCCTTTCAAGCTCTCTCCAATCTGATTCTTACCTGCCCCAATAGTATTAGTTCCCACTACAAGTCTTCTGTCTAAACAGCCAGTTCTTCCCATCATTTCGCAGACATACCTCCTACTCATTCCCTTCCCACTTTACTCTCTGAACCCTCCAATTCCCAGCTCAAACATCGTTATTTACTGAGGTATAGAAGTTTACATACCATAAAATGTATAAACTTTAAGTATACATTTGGTGATAATAATATAATAATATAATAATAATTCTACAATGTTAGTTACATAGATCTGATGATACTGACCTTAAAAAAACTTGTGTGATTTATATCAGTAATCATTGCTAAGCAGCTTTTATTATTCATTGTTTGGGAGAATTGTAGTACATATTCTAATATGAAGTTGATTTTCAGAAAGAAAAAAAAAGTTACAAAGAAATAATAGTCCTAAGAAATCAAATGAGATGAATTACTCTGTATTGTACTTTTAATTATGTCACCTGTTTTCCTTGTTTTTCTTTTCTAAAAGGTAGAAGAAATCTTATCAGTTCAATCACCATAGCATATCAGAAGGGAGGTCTGCTTGCTTCTGGAATTGTAATGTATTTTTTTCTTAAAAATTAATTGCTTTCAAGAAAATGTGTAATTTTCATTTGTTGCCATTTACTATTATGAGCCATAATTTGGGATGGCAGGATCTGTGTGATTATGAATTGAAGTTGTTTCCTTTTTGGATGCTATTATAAAACTTTGTGCTATGAAGAATTTCAAATATATATAAAACTAGTGATCACAGTATAATGAACTACCACATATTTACCTTATTGCAAATAGGCAAAAAAAAAATTTAAAAACCAAGCCTCCCCCAAACACTTACTATCCATCACTCAATTCCATTCCTGTTTGTGCACTTAAAGTATGTTTTCAAGTACAACTGGAACCTTTTGTCAAAGCTTCAGCTTAGCCTCCTGTGTGGGCCCATTTTGTTTACCTGTATTATATGTTACCAGTAGCCCTGTGCACAAATCTGTGCACCAGCAGGTCACTGCCATCCTCCTGTGGCTCTCCTCCCACTGCCCCACCCTCCTATAGCTCCCCTGCCCCTCCCCCACTCCTCCATTATAGCTTGCTGCCCTGCCCCCTCTTGTAACTCTCCACCTTCAGGTTGTAGTTCGCTGCCCCACCCTCCTGCAGATCCGTGATTATCATTACACCTCAGGGCATAACGGATAATTAGCATATTCCTCTCTTATTATATAGGATTGTCCATGGTAGAATTAGTATTAATAGCCACTATTTATTTGGTGCTTATTTGGTGCCAGGCACTATGCCAAGTGCTTGCTTTATTAGCTTATTGTTCCTTCCAACAACCCCATCACGTAGAAACTATTGATGAAGGAACCATGTCTTACTGAGTTCACTCAGCCTCAGTACATATGTCAAAGGTCAGACCATGTTACTTTTCCATACTGTAGTAATCAGTGTTAAGGTTTGGAGCTGACCTACATTAAAATCTCAGGTCTATTGGTCCTGAGACTACTATTGTTGCCACAAATTACATCTTTAGGACCCCAAGGGCAGCTCGTCAGTGTTGTCAAGGTAAGAGATGTAGCTCTATCAATGAGAAACAATCTGGAGCTCATAAACCTACCCTCAGTTCATAATACACTCCCCCCAAACTTGTAATGGACTACCCCCACTCCTACATTTAGTCTGCATTGAGTGTTTTCTTAAAACTAATTTAAAGGAATGATCTGAGCATCTGCTCTGGTGAGGGATAGAGAATGAGGAAAGCACCTGGCATGTTCCCCCTTTTCCCCCAGTGTATGAACCCAGCTGTCTCACAAACTCTTACTCTTAATTGTAATGGGGTCTAATCTAGAAATTAAGGATGAATTTGCGGAAAGCCTCTTCACTATTGTAGAAGTAACTCAAATTCCTCGTGAGTGGTAAAATTTACCTAAATCTGTTCATGATCAACCAAGCAACTAACTCATTTTTATTGCATACTGCAAGAATATAAAGGAAACAAACAGCACACTCCCTATCCTTGGGCCATTTAGGGAGATAAGAAATTACATATAACAATGATTAAAGAACACTAAGACTAGTGTCCTTTGAGGTAACGAGATTGTTATATATACAATCCACTCAATAAACTGTGCCTCATTTACCCCGCCTTCTGTAGAATAAAGTAGATGATAAGAAGATAGATGCTAGAAAAGTTCAAAGAAAGAAGAGGTCAGTAAAATTTTAGGCAATTGAAAAATTTATCACCAAAGAGATAAAATTGAAACTTGATCAGAAACCATGGTTAAAAGTTGTCTTGATAGCCCTAGCTGGTTTGGTTCAGTGGATAGAGCACTTCGGCCTGTGGACTGAAGGGTCCCAGATTCAATTCCAGTTAAGGGGACATACCTAGGTTGCAGGCTCCATCCTCAGTAAGGGACATGCAGGAGGCAGCCGATCAATGATTCTCTCTCATCATTGATGTTTCCATCTCTCCTTCTCCCTTCCTCTCTGAAATCAATAAAAATATATAAAAATAAATAAAATAAAAGCTGTTGAGCAAAATATGTTACTAAAAAAAAGTTACTTAAATAAAGGTAAGAAGATAGGGCATTCTAGATCATGTAAACAGATTATTCCAAAAGTAGACATTAGTTGGTCATAAGTCTTAGCTTGTCTGATAATGAAAGTATACTATGCAATGACTGAAACTGATTTTTCTGCATTTATCTCATTGCTTTTGGTCTCTAGGACGGCTTTGTATATTCTTTTATTATGAAAGATACAACTTACAAAGTAGAAGATTTTCTTCAGGTTGAAGAGCCTGTGGAGCATCTGCTGTTTTCTCCCAGTTACAAAATGTTGCTGATTCAAACAGGGAAGGTATGTTAGATGGCCATTTCTTAGTATGCTGTTTTCAGATATTATTATACTAGAGGCCCGTTGCATGAAGAGATTTGTGCAATAGGCCTTCCTTCCCTTGGCTTCCAGCACCAGTTTTCCTCTGGTACCTGAGACCCAGGTCTTTGCGCCGGCCAGAGTCTGCCACCTTTGCTGCAGACTCTGGCCAGAGCCTGCCTTCTTCATCTTTGCTGCAGGCTCCAGCCAAAGTCTGCAGTCTTGGTCTTCACTGTGGCCAGAGTGCTGCTCCTGGAGATCCCTTCACCCTTGCCTTCATCCCTCTCATAGTAGGCATCTGTCCCACCTGGACACTCCACACATGAAGCAGCTGGGCGGCCACCATCTTTCTCCTTCTAGTTGGCATTTTTCCCTTCTGGTTGGCTGGTGGGCGTAGCAGAGTGATAGTTAATTTGCATGTTTCTCTTTTATTAGTGTAGAAGATCACTAGAGGCCCAGTGCACAAGATTCGTGCACTCGTGGGGGGTGGGGGTGTCCCTCCACGCAGCCTGTGCTCTCTCGCAGTCCGAGAGCCCTCGGGGGATGTCTGACTGACAGCTCAGCCCTGCTGTCAGTCAGACATCCTGAGTGCTGCCTGCCACGGAGACAAGAGAGGCTTCCGCCACCACCACCATGAGCTTGGCTTGTGGCTGAGTGGTGCTCCCCCTGTGGGAGTGCACTGACCACCAGGGGGCAGCTCCTGAGTTGAGCATCTGTCCACTGATGGTCAGTGCATGTTATAGCGACCAGTTGTTCTGCTGTCTAGTCAATTTGCATATTACCCTTTTATTATATAGGACTAGAGGCCCGAAGCACAAAAATCATGCAAGAATAGGCCTTCCTTCCCCTGGCTGCTGGCACCGGCTTCCCTCTACCACCAAGGACCCAGACTTCCGTCCAGTCACTGGCAGACACCTGGGATCCGGGCTTCCCTCACAGTCCCAGCTTTGTCCAGAAGGTCACCAGGAAGGACATCCAATCTAATTAGTAGATTACACTTTTATTATTATAGATTGCATGACAGGAATGAAGGGCAGAATATGCTGCATAATGATACTCTCCAGAGTCAGGACTTTTTTAAGTTGCCAAGAAAAAAAGAAGAATTAAAAAGGCTTTACTAGCAAAGGGAACTTTGTTTTTGTGCATGTAACTGAAAGGGGATGTTCATCCGAATCCAAGAGCTCCCATAAAGCCACTGGCCTTGTTTCTCTGCCTTCTCTTGGCTCTGTTTCCTCTTGGTTCTCCCCTTCCCATCCAGAGTCACCCCTGTGGTGTCCATAATTGTAGTTTATAGTTTTGTCTTTTTGTTGATCTTGATGGAAAGATACCAAATGAAAAAAAAATGAATCTAGACTCTTGATACTAATTTGGGTCACCTCTCTTACCAGCTATCAATTACTATGTCCATCTGGATTCTAGGTTCTGATTGGCTAGGCCTACTCTTGGACCCTGGGTAGAGTTAACCCACCCAAACATGGGCTGAGATTGGAGTCATGAGTAGTTCTCTAAGGAAAATATGGGTTCTATAAGAGAAGAGAGGGGAATAAATGCAGGATAAAACCAAATGTCCACTTTAATTATCCTATTAGAAAGACTCCTAATTAATGGAATGACCTTCAAAGATGAAGATTAGCAGCAATTTATATTGTTAGGCAATAATTTTAAAAGTGCAATGATTTTTCTGTCTAATTTTTTTTTTTTAATTTAAATATGGAAAGACTTTAGTTTCTGATAATTACCAGAAGTTAAAACAACTGTATTCACTATCTATATATATAAAAGGCATTCATCCAACGGATAGCTATGATGTGCACTGACCACCAGGAGGCAGATGCTCAATGTAGGAGCTGCCATGACGTGCACTGGCCATCCTATATAACCCTATATAATAAATGGCTAATATGCAAATCGAATGATGGAATGACCAGTTACTATTACTGGCCACCAGGGGGAAGATGCTCAATGCAGGAGCTGCCCCCTGGTGGTCTGCACTCCATAGGGGGAGTGCTGCTCAGCCAGATCTGGGCTCACAGCTGGCAAGCGCAGTGGCAGTGGCAGGAGCCTTTCCCACCTCTGTGTCATCGCTAAGGATGCTTGACTGTCAGCTTAGGCCTTCTCCCCATAGGGAAGGGCCTGAGCTGGCAATTGGACATCCTCCAATGGCTCCCATACTGCAAGAGGGCTCAGGTCGGGCTGAGGGACCTTCTGCCCCGAGTGCACAAATTTCGTGCACCAGGACTCTAGTTCAAAAATAAATGGCACCACAGATCTGGCACCTACAAAGCAACACTCGGCTTCCACCAAGTAGAACACAGGCCTTGCCACCACCCCAGAGCAACACCCCACCAAATTTCAGCCAACACTGCCAAGACCCCATGGTGCAAAGTGGGGCCCACAGCCCAGTCCAGCCTGGAAATGGTCGCTGTGGATGCTGGGTAATGATGATATGTAGCAATACCCAGCTTCTTGTCCCTAGCAACTAGCCTCCAAGTTTCTTTAACCCAGGAACCCAACTTGCTTTATAGCCAGGAGGAAACATTTTACAATTTAACCAATGTTTGTGAAGTGTTTTCCTGTGCCTCATCTCATTTGATCCCCACAGAAGTCCTGGAGTAAGTAGATAGGAGACTCTGTAGAATCCTATATTCTTTTCATTAGCAAGATGCAAATAGCATTAGTAAAATATTTCTTCTAATTAATTTCCTTTCAATGTGCACAAATCTATGCACTAGGACACTAGTGTTTTAATAAATAACAATTAAATGACAAACTTAAAATATTTAGAACATGAAATTTTTTTCTTAAAAAAATGTAACATAACAGAAGGGAGAAAGAACCAAATAGAACTTCTAAAAAAAAGAAAAATATACTGACAAAGTAAAAATTAAATGAATATGCCTGATAGAAATTGGACATAGCCAAAGAGAGAATTAATTAAACTGGAAAACAGAAGTTATTCAAAATATAATCAGAGCCACAAAAGTGTAGGAAGTATGGAAGGAAGGGTATAAGACATGAAAGATACAGTGAAAAGATCTAACATATGTTTGATTAAAATCCCAGAGATGAGAGAATGGGACAGAGGCAATACTTAAAGAGATATTTTCCAGACCTGATTAAAGACATGATTTTACAGATTCAAGAGGCCCAGTGAATCCTAAGCAGGAGACATAAAAATATATCCACCTTAGACTTAACAAAGTGAAATTGTTGAAAACCAAGGCAGAGAGAAAATCTTAAAAGAAGTCAGAGAGAAAAGCAGGTTATTTAAAAGGAATTTCAATTACACTAACTGCTGGCATCTATGTGGCAATAATATAAATAAGAAATAGTGACTATATCTTTCATGTGATGATCACCACACTGTGGCCAGATCTCCCAGTAGAATGTAAGATGCTTGAGCACAGGAGCTTTATGTCTATGTGGTCCTCTGATGTAGCCCCAGCATGCAGAGCAGTGACTGGCACAGTGTACCCATTTAATATTTGTTGAAATATTAATGACACATAAAATTGGTAAATATCTACCAGATTTTGAACTCTACAGAATTGTTTTTTATATAAACAAGAACAAAAATATTCATATTTAACTCAAACTTGAAAAACTTGTGATTAGTAGAAAACAGACTTCTTATTGCTAGTTAAGTGACCATACCATATTACAGTTATCTTGGCAGAGATGCATAACTTACAGGATAGATTTTTTTTTTTTTTTGGTGCGGGGAGTGAATTTGGAAGCTGGGAATGGTAAAGTGACATAAAGTGACAGCTTCAGCCACATCTTCACAATTTCCTCACAGGCTTATTAAAAGCTTTCATTGGTGTTCACCATGATCTAGTATATGACAGGATTTAATTCATCTTAATAATTTTTCTAGTTTTTCACATTTCTCAAATTTTCCACATCAGCAGACATTTTTATTTTCCCCCCGTTATGTACTTTATTACATATACCTTTACTAAGTATTTTTTTATTAAAAATATATATCCTTAAGATAAGTATATTATTTACACAAATGGCTTTGTACAGGTCTCCCTGTGCATAACAGACATTATTTTTAAGTTAGAAAAAAATGTGTTTTTTTTGTTATGTTTTATAACTTAAAAAACTAATGCCTGGAATTAAAGAAAAGAATAAAGTCCCACTTATTGATTATGATGAGTGAATCAATAAACATATTATGCATCTAGGTCAGTGCCTTAAGAAGTTGATCTCTAATATTCCATCACCTAGTCCCATTTAGTGCTTTACTCACAGGAGGCATTTAATACATATTTGTTGAACTGTTCACACAACAATTCCATTAATTTCCTTTTTATTTTTCCTTTTGGTATATTTAAAGGGATCTGTTTATATTTACACTTTTGGTGAGGAGCCAACCTTGGATAAAGTCCTAGAGGCTTGTGATGGGAAATTTCAATCAATTGACTTGATCACACCTGGAAATGAATATTGCATGGTAAGGAATATTTTATTGTGTCATAGTAGGATTTAAAGATGAAATTTTGGAAGTTTGTGTGCAAACTGATGCAAATAGGAGGTAGAGATTATTCTTGAAGATGTGGTATAAATGCCAACCACTTTCATCATCAAGTGTATTCCCAAATTAGAATGACATCATCATGTTGGGACTCCATAATATTAATTTCTATTGCCAAAACAACAGAAATGTTAGGAGCCATTCTGTTTGCATTCACCATACAAACTTTCCAAGCCAGACCTTGAAACAAATTCATCACTAATGAGTCATCAACACTGGTTTAGTTATTAGTATTTACCTTCTTTCAAAGTGATGCAGTACCATCTGAAGATGAAAATGAAAGAGCTGCCATGCACAAAACATAAATCCCATCTACTTAGGAAAAGAAACCTCTATATTTCAAAAATAAACTTTTTTTCTAGGTGTTTAACTATTTACCTATTGCTGATCTTAAGAAACATAATTTACTTTTCATATGATTTATCAACAAATCCATTAAGATTTGGGGAGTTCTAATAAGTAAAAAATACATAGATTATGGAATAGCAAACATTTAAATTTTCTTCCAATCTTGAGGTTCTGATGATATGATTTTTCCTCCAGGTGTTCTCTGAGAAGCATTATGTATATTCATATGTTTGTTTCAACTCAATTAAAAATTCCATACAAGATTTTCACATTTAGGGTTTAGATACTTGGCCCACATTTCATGTTACCTACTCCATAGTAGTAAAAAAACAAAAAACAAAAAACAGAAATCATACCATATTGCAGTTACTTTAAGCTGCTTTCAGTCTTGATCTTGTGAAAAAGTAAAAGTTATTTGTAAAAATGAACAATATGAACTCCTGGATTCCAATTCAGCATGTAAGGAGCCTCACAACAAGAAAAAAGATGAATGAATTTAAAATCAGTAATTCTTAGATCCATCAGATTGAGGTTCTAGGGAAGATCACTACCCCAAAAATTATAGAGATAGACAGACAGATACAGAGAATCACAGCTTATGGAGATGATGCCCAGAAGTAGAAACCATACTGGAGCCAGTACCAGGGGGATTGCAATGGAAAAATATGCACACCTCAGACTTTATTTAAGAAATCTCATGGGAAATCCGAAAAACAACAGGGGGAAACAAAAATAATAATACCAAAGGAAGCAACCCAGATGTCCTTCAATAGGAGAATGGATATACAAATTGTGGTACATCTATACAATAGAATATTATTCATCATTCAAAAGAAATGAGCTATGAAAAACATAGAGGAAAGTTAAATGCATATTGCTAAATGAAAGAAGCCAATTTGATAAGGCTGTATGATCCCCTCTATATGACATTCTGGAAACAGAAAAACTATGGAGAGAAAAAGATCAGTGGTTTCCAGGGGTCCAGTGGGGAGGGAGGTGCAGATGGGAAGCAGAGGATTTTTAAGGCAGTGAAACTATTCTGTATGATCCTGTGATGGTGGATACATGTCATTATACATTTGTCAAAACCCATAGAATGTGTAACACAAATAGTGAACCATAATGTAAACTATGGGCTTTAGTCAATAATAATGTATCAATATTGGCTCATCAATTGTAATAAATGCACCACATTAATACAAGATGCCAACAATAGGGGAATTGTGTATATGGGGGAGGAGGAAAGTCTCTGTGCTATCTGTTAAAATTTTCTGTCACCCTAAAATTGCTCTTAAAAACAAAGTCTATTCAATCAATAATGTATGATTTTCTATTTCTAGGTTTACTCATTAGACAATACTCCCATTGAATTTTAAGTAATTTTATCTCAATTATGTCAGGCAGAAAAAGTATTTGTTTTACTTTTCTAATCCTAATTAGTAATTATGTTAGGTAAGTCATATTAAAAGTAGTAGTTAATGTTTGTTAAAATCAGATTGATGTTGAGATTGTGAAGTAATTGTAATCCACATAAGTAAACTAAAATTTTATACTAAATAATCAGAGTGATAGACATACTAGAGAAGCATTTAGAACATGCTTCCAAGACAGAGTCTTGTTTTCCACTTAGAGTTTTATTTTTAATTTTTTTTTTACAGACAGTCACATATTCAGGGGAAGTTTGTATTTTGTTAATAGAGGATGGTTCTTGTGTCAGCAGGCTTCCTCTAAATACCCATGTAAGTATGCCTTATAAATGGACTTTTAAAAATATATTGCATTCTAACCAATCTACTTTTGCATATTCACTGTCAATAGTCTGTGGCAATACAGTTTAAGATGCCTTATTGCATTTTTACCTTATATATTTAGAGTAAATCTTGTGTATATAGTATATTTTATAGCCCAGAGGATGAAACTTGAGGCACTACATTGGTGTATAGGAAAGAAAAAGTTTTTCTATGGTTGCAGTTATTTCTGAAATTCTAATGGTTTCTCTCTCATTCATAGTATAATTTCACTGTGGATTTCTGCTCCACACAGGCTCTCAGGGAGACAGGCCAATGGAGGCTCTATCAATGAATAGCTCCTTGGACCATGTCATTGTAAGAGGGTGCTAGAGGATCTTGAATTCGCAGTTAAGTGCTTTTACTCGGAAATGAAATATCCTCTTGGCCATAACTAGTTAAATGGCCCCACCTAAGCTCAAGGGGATTAGGTCTCTGTATACTATTCTTTATTTCAGTCAGTGTATGCTTAATTTCTAGTTGGTCCTTTTTCACATCCTTGAGGGTCTCACTATATTTCTCAGAGGTTTCTAGAAGATTCTTGAGAAACCTTATAACTGTGGTTTTGAACTCTATATCCAGTAGTTTGCTTTACTCCATTTCTTTCATTTGTGACCTGTTTCTTTGTCTCTGCATTTTGGCTGCTTCCCTGTGTTGGTAGAGTGGCTTTGTGTGCTAGGTGTCCTATAGGGCTCAGTGGCTCAGCCTCCCTAATTACCTGAGGTGGACACTCTTGGTGCAACCCTTTGTGAGCTGTATGCACAGTCTTGTTGTAGTTAAGCCTTGATTGTTGTTGGTATCACTGGGAGGAATTGACCTCCAGGTCAATTGGCTGTGAGGATCAGTTGTGTCTATAATGGGAGAACTGTGCTGGAGACAACCTTATGGGGCAAGACTTGCTTCAATGGGGCTTTGGCACTCACTGAGTCTGCCCCCTGAGTGTGTCTCTTATGGATGTGAAGAGTTGTAATCTGGATCAGTGGTCAGCAAACTGTGGCTCACATGCGGCTCTTTGGCCCCTTGAGTGTGGCTCTTCCACAAAATACCACATGAGGGCGTGCACATACAGTGTGATTGAAACCTTGTGGCCTATGCACAGAAGTCAGTTTTCAGCTCTCAAAAGAAATTTCAGTTATTGTACTGTTGATATTTGGCTCTGTTGATAATGAGTTTGCTGGTCACTGATCTGGATGGTCTCACTCTGACCACTGTGTACACTGGTTCTTAGATCTCCAGAGAGATGCAAAGTCAGCCACTGCTGAGGCTGCCCAGCAGGAGCTACATAGAGATCTGCAGATTCCTCCTCTTTGTTTGGGGTTTGGAGGTGCCCAGATGAATATCAGCTGTGAAGTAATGGAAGCTGCTGTAGAGCCTTGGGCCTTCTTTTGGAGGCTCTGGGCTCTCTGACCCAGCTGCAGTATGTTAGCTTTTAGATTGCAAAAGGCTAGGCCATTCATATGCAAAAGCCTCTGCACACAACTTGGGTGCGGTTGTAAATTGGGTGGGGTGGGGGTCTCAGGGAATCACCAGGGTGGAGAAAACAGCAATGGCTGACTGTCAGCCCTGCCCCAAAGAGGCCCCGGGTCTCTGTGTCCCACAGCACTATGTAGGAACAATGATTGCTGCAAGCACCTCTGAGAGAAAGCCGCCCTTGTGTTCTGGCCCAATGCCAGATGGTCCAGTTTCTCCCTGTATGAGCCTGGGTCCCCATAGTCTCACCCAGAACTGGAGTTCCAAGCAGTTGGGAGCTTGTATCTTCCCCCCAATTGAAAAAGACAACAGTGTACTCAGTTTCCAGCCCCTTTCTGTGTGCACCTCCATACCTCCTCCCAGTCTCAGTGTGCTTTTCTCTTTCCTTCTGATTGTATAATTTCCACTCAGCCAGCCTTCCTGTGGTTCTGGATGATATCCGTTTTGTCTTTTAGTTGTAGTTTTGAAGTGGTTGTACAAGGCAACAAGTTCAGGTGTTTACTGATGCCACCATCTTGGTTTCTCTCTCATAAAAACATATTTTTAAAAAACCTTTTTTAAAAAAATATATTTTATTGATTTTACACAGAGAGGAATTGAGAGGGATAGAGAGTTAGAAACGTCAATGAGAGAGAAACATCGACCAGCTGCCTCTTGCACACTCCCCATTGGGGATGTGCCCGCAACCAAGGTACATGCCCTTGACCAGAATCGAACCTGGGACCTTTCGGTCCACAGGCTGACGCTCTATCCACTGAGCCAAACCAGTTTCGGCTTTTTAAAAAACCTTTAACATTCTATAAAGATGTCAAAAGGGTGCTAGGAATTTATTTTAAATTTCTTATTTTATTTTTAACTATTATTGGTGTAATTTTATAATTCTTTAGGGATAAAAATGAAGCCATTGTTTAAAGTTTAAGAAATGTCTTTATATTTTTATCATTCTAAGCTTAGGATAAAAGAATAAGATGTACAGATTCCTGTGACTTATTATACAGTTGGTTAGTTCAGAACTGTTGAATAATTTGTCATACCACACTACACAAGCCACTCTTCTCTCATTCTGCAAGCTTTTCCAATAAACTAGAATTCCGATGTGTAGGAGATCTGGCTTCACTTTTTTATTTTATTTTTGTGTGTGTATGCTTGTTTGTGGTTTTTTTGTTTTGTTTTGTTTTGTTTTGTTTTGCTTTTTGGCACCATGAAGTTAAGCATCTGGGGTTTATTTAAACAGACAACAGTTCTGGCTTGCTGTCCCTCCTCCTTCTCTGCGGCAGTGGGGACTGCAAATGGCTCTGTCCACTTCCTTGATGTCGTAGATGCCGAAACCCCTGAGGAAATTATCATGGTCCATGTTTGTGACACTGAAATTCAACACCTCCTGTAAGTACTGCCTGCTTCTGGCAGCAACGTTGTTAGACCTGTCTGTTGAGAATTCCAGTGAAGCCACAATTCCTTTACATTTTAAACTTTAAGTGTTTAATTTTAGAAATTAATATATTGACCCTGTTCAGTGTAAAAAAAAAAAAAAAAGTACAGAGGGATGTGTAGTGAAAGGTGTCCTACCCTTGTCCCTGAACCCCAGTTCTCCTCTCTGGAGGCAGCCTGTTCCCAATTTCTCAGTTTCTTGTGTCTTCTTTCCAAAGATATTTTATCCATAACGAAGCAAAAAGATATAAACTTTCTTTTTTACACAAATAATTATCAAGCACTTAGAGTGTGCCAGACACTCTATTATATTAACTTTATGAGTTACTTGTATTGTCTCCCTTTTACAGCTGAGGGAGATGAGCACAAAGAGTTTAAATAACTTGTTTAATATTATACAGGTATAAATGGCGAATGTTGGGATTGGAGCCCAGGCAGCGGGGCTCCAGTCATTGCCTCTCTCTAAATGGGAGCAAAATCATATACAGTGTTCTCCATCTCCTTTTTTTTTTTCTCCTCCTCCTCCTCCTCCTCCTCCTCCACAAATGAGGGAATTTAGGTTCAGTAACCACCCTCCAGTTACACCCTCTCCTCGGTCCCATGTTTTTGTTGCATCTTCTTTCTCAGATACCTTCTTTCTTACATTAATTTGTATTTCTCCACTTCTTCTAATTTCATGAAGGTTGAGAACCATTTCACTACATCCTTCCTCCTCCTTCCAAGTACTAGTTCTGAAGGATACTGACGTGTACTCATCACTAATTTCAGAATTGCTTATTTCCACTTGAAATGTCTAGAAAGCTCTGTTGTTGTATTTCATTCACTTATCCTATATAATAAAACCCTAATATGCAAATCGACCAAATGGCAGAACGACCTATTGCTATGATGCGCACTGATTACCAGGGGCCAGACGCTGGACACAGGAGTTGCCCCCTAGTGGTCAGTGTATTCCCATAGGGGGAGCATTGCTCAGTCAGAAGCCAGGCTCACCTAAGCCTGCAGTCAGACATCCCCTGAGGAGTCTTGGATTGCAAGAGGGCGCAGGCCAGGCTGAGGGACCCCCCCATAGTGCACTAATGTCATGCACCGGGCCTCTAGTGATGAAATAATTGCCCATCTTTAAGTGAATCTTTCTGATTGTGTTGAAATTTGGAAATAGCATTAACCTAGAATGCAGTGATTACATTTATACGTACTCGCTTGGCTTTTATAAGGTCAGATAATATTGAAAATCACAGACCATTAGAATGACTGGGTTTGAATGGATCTTTGTGCTGTAGTTCAATAAATATTTACCATCTTACTAGTGAAACAAGTAAAATCAGATTTCTCCTTTTCCAGTTATGACCAGCGAGGGATGTTTCTATTAGCTGGGACAATGGAAGGACTCATCTTTGTTATGGATGCCAGACCCTCAAACTCATTTCAGATTTTTGGATTTGTAGGTACTACATAAAATGCTTATTAATTTAAAATATTGGTCACTTTATTCCAAAGAACTAAAGGTGGTGAAAATGGGGCAATAGTGAGATAATTATTTGTGGCTTATTTTCTAATAGAGAAACATTTAAATAACTGTTAAAAGTTACTTAGGAGTATTCCTATGTCATATTTAGAGGTATTTGGTATATCTGCTTGGTACATAGTTGATACTAAATAAATTTTCTTGAATCAATCAATGAATTAATTAACAAAATGGATAAATATTCCTAATGTTATTACAAAGAGAAGTTTGATTGTTTATACCTGAAATATTTTTTTAAAAAATAATATTTGACCTCTATTTAATAAATATATTTAAAGAAAGTTTTATGACATGAGTCTTTAATGTTACCTCTTTAAGCAAAATGATATACAGCTTTTTTCAATAATGTTTATTTAAATGCCCAAGTAAACCACATTTAGAGGCAAGATGGCACTTAATGATAAACAGTAAGAACTAATATATATTCTCTCTGGCTTTATGTACTAAGTACATATATCTATTTCACCTGAATATATATTTTAAAAATCCATTTACCTACTAGGTATAAAATGCCAAATTAGGCCCTGTGGGGTTCAGAAAGGCCAAGGAGACAATTTAGTGCAGGAGGAATAAGCAGAGTACTGTGTAGGCACAGAGGAAGAAGCAATTTTAATTCTGCCAGGTGTGAGGAAATGAGTGGAGGTAAAGGGTGGGTGGTGGTGGGGGGAATAGTGGAGGTTAGTGCAGAGGATGGGGAAGAGTTTTCCAAGGGGTTAAAGAGTGGAGGATGGGCCATATTAATATTTCATCTCCAGATGAAAGTTGGAACAAAAGCCCTTGGAGTGGTAAGTCTGGTGTAATAAATAGGTAAGCAGAAAAGTTTAGTAGGTGATAATTATGGCGATAAAGTCTGAAAGAAGTCAAAGAGTCTTGAGTATCATTCCAAGGAGTCTGGACTTTGCTCTGTGGTTAAAGCGATATATCGTCAGAAGTTTTCAAGATGGAACTAGCGTGATTTGACTTAGTTTTCAGAGGATGACTCAGGCACAAATGTGAAGGATAGAACAGAAAGGCAAGAGAATGGGATAAAAAAGATGTTAGGCAATTATTCTAGTAGCCAGACATAAAGTGATATTAATCCTAACAATAGCCAACTTTTATTGAGGGATTTCTGTGTTCCAAGCACTTGTTAGTTTATGTAATTTGTACAATTTTTATAGGTAGGGACTATTATTGTAGTACTAATTTACAGATAAGGCATTTGAAGAAGAGAGAGAGGAAGTGCTGTTCCAAGTCATGCAACTAAGTAGTGGTGGAGTCAGGACTCAAACTCAGGAAGTCTGACTTCAGGTCTCCTGCTGTTATCCACTGTGCACATGCCAAGGCAGTAATCACAGAAAGGAAAAAGGAGGGAACAGCCCGGGCTGCTTTGGCTTAGCAGAGCGTTGGCCTGCGGACTGAAGAGTCCCGAGTTCAATTCCAGTCAGGGGCACATGCCTGGGTTGCAGGATCGATCCCGAGTAGGGGGTGTGCAGGAGGCAGCTGATCAATGGTTCCCTCTCATCATCGATGTTTCTATCTCTCTCCCTCTCCTTTCCTCTCTGAAATCAATAAATATATCTTAAAAGAAGAAAAAGGAGGGAACAGCTATGGGTGATGGGATTGTTGGTAGGACTTGGTTTTTGACTATATGTGAAAGGGCAAGAGCAGCAATTATTAAATTTTCTAGTCTGCATGGTGAAAGTTAGTGATGTTATCAAATGAAGTAAAAAGCAAAGAAAAAAGAAAATTATTGAGGTTGAGGAATTGAGTGAGCTAAAGAACTCTGTAGATTTGAAACCAATAAGCTTTTTATTCAGGGATCTTTAACATTAGTTTAGAGATGGAGATTTGTAGTTCACAGTTAATGGTAGCATTCTAATCTTGAAATCATAGAAACTGTTGAGATGGCAAGAGGACAGAGTAGAAACAAACCCAGTTGCTTAATGAGGCTAGACAGGTAACCTTAATATGTAAATTAGGTGGCACAGAGTGTGGTAGGACCTATGGCTGACCTCAGAGTGGATGCAAGTTCTGCCTAAATAGTTCGTTCTTATTGTTGTTGATAATCCTCACCCGAGGATATTTTTCCATTGATTTTTAGAAAGAGTGGAAGGAAGAAGAGAGAGAGAGAGGGGAGGGGAGGGAAGGGAAGGGGAGGGGAGACATCAATTGATTGCCTCCCACATCCCACATGTGCCCTGACCAGGGCTGGGGATTGAGCCTGCAACCTAGGTACCTTCCCTTGACCAGAATTGAACCCAGGATCCTTCAGTTCGCAAGCCCATGTTGAGCCAAATCAGCAAGGGCAATATTCCATTTTTAAATAAATCTGGTCAAAAAGAATATGGGTTGGGAAAAACTTTGAAGTAGTGGACAGAGAAAGATGAGGCAGTGAGGAAAACTGAGGACAGGCCAAAGTAATAAGAAAACTGGGAATCGCCCACTCTAGACAAAGCTTGAAGGAAGAAGGCTGGGTGAGGGTATATACATACTGTGGCAGACGTGGGGTGAAGACTGGGAAGAGGCTTTCATATATATCTGCCCGTCATGGTAACCCCTGGGAGAGTTATTTCTTTAGAGGGGAGAGACAAAGAGGTTAGGGAGAGAGTGGTGATCAGAAAATAGTAAGTGACAACTCCTGTTTTAAGAAGTTTGCAGTTAAAAAAAAGAGAATGGGATTGTAATTGTGGTGGGGAAGTAGGGTTGAAGGAAGGACCTGATTTGAGCATAGGGGAATCTTTAGGGTTAAATAGAAGAAACCATAAAAACAAAAAACAAACAAACAAAAAAACCCACAAGAAAATAAAGAGAAGTCATTGATAGCCCATGGTCTAAAAGGACATTATTAGAGGCCTGAGCTCATTTCCCACAAAAAAATGTCAGGAAATGCAGGGGGAGGATGGGAACAGTGTGAGATCTGGATAAGAAAGTTGAGGTCATGTTCTCAGTCTGCTGTGCTAAGTAAGAGGAAAGTTCATCCACTGAACACCTGAGGGGAGGGGCTGATATTTGGGGCCTGAGAGGGTGGTACATGCAGAACAGCCCCCATAGAGTGGGAGTAGTGACCCGGAGAGAACTCACGGTGGGCCCCAGGTATGAACCCTGCAGAGGTCTGATTATCTAGGTTTCTGGAGGACAACTAGTCCTGTATATTTCCACCGCACCCTCAATACCTTGACTTAAGATGCAAAGAACACTAAAGGCTGCGTTTGTCCAATATTGGGAATGGGCATTCCATCTAGAGTGGACTTTCCAGGGGCAGGGCATACAGGTGTTCTGAGTTTGGTAGGCCTGGAGGATTCCCCGGAGCCTCCCGGCCGGGGAAAGATACTGAGCCCCTTATCAGGAGACTCCATTATCTGTTCACTTACTATGTTGAAAGGTCATTTTAAATATCTAGTAAATTTGGATCTAAAGATTTAGTGAAGGCAATTCTATAATGTGGTATCTTACTTGGAAAGATAAAAGATTCCTTAAGCTTATCGATGAGCACTTGTGGTGTTGGTCTCTTTTCTTTCAGAGGTGGCCAAAGGCATTTTACAGATATCCACGGTGTCTCTTTTGGAAACAGATATAGTGGAAGTGATGGTGCTTTCTCCAGCTCCAGAGACAGGACGAAGCAGGCTGGAAATATTTACTCTGCCTAACGTGCTACCACTAGGTAAAGAAAAGCCAAGCAACCAAGTCTGTCCTGTGTTGGACCCTGCTATAGCTTTTTTTCTTTTTCTTTTGATAGCATCCTGCCCTCCACCCTGCCCCCTTTAACACGTGAAGAGGTACAATGGCCATCGTTTGTGTATCTTACAAAATGAAATTAATGAGGCTACTCATCAATATGAAATATGGACTTTCTTCTAGGCCTTGTCATTCATAAGAATCTATCCAGTTATCAGAGAAAAGAAATAGGATCAACTGGCACTTTTGTCAAGTTGATTTGCCATTTTGTGGTGTCTCTTTTTTTGTAATTTTAAATATACATAGGGTGCTGTGGAGTTACTTTCACTGATGAAATTCTAAAGAAAGCTTTTTGGCCAGAGGTCTGATTAAATATCTAGGTAGCTATTTTGCAAACACAAGAGAGCTAAAAACCTCAAAGTATGTTTATATTTTCACTAGCCATGTTTTAATTAAAGATCATCATGAGTTTCTTTGAATGATATATCTGTTTAATTGATGAAACTAAGGCCTTATAAAAGATATCTTATTCACTATTTAATTATTTAATACTCAAGTATTTCTGATGGATCCAAGTTTGTTTTTAAATCATTTTTGTCACCTACTAGCCTCTGTATAATTAATTGAGCGTTTATATTTTTTATTTCACTTTTCAGAGTTTTTTATAACAATTAAAAAAAATAAAATCAATATATGGTGCAAGTGATCTCTCTTCTTTCTTACATCCTTACAGTTTTTGCAACCTTTGTTGATGAAAGAGGGAAGATGAGAGATGAATTCATTCATAAGTTCCTGTATGAGACGGAGCACTCTCTGTCCTCTGCAGTGTTGGACTTCCAAAGTCACATGGTATACGGTTTTTGCAGTGAAGTGCCGTACATCTGCTGCTATCGACTTTCTAGACAAGTAGGCCAAAACTTAAGCTTGCCATCATTTATCTCGGCAATCAAGATTGACACATGGTATTACTTAGACTTGACCCGTGCTTTAACATTATAGTCCAGTTAACAAATGGCTTTATTATAGTACATAATTTCCTTGAATTAGACATATGTTAGCACGACTTGTTAACCCATCAAAATACGTTGCAGCAACTTCACACTTGTGCTACATATATCATACTTGTCAGATAAATATGCAGATGACATATTATTAGTTTAGTGGAAATTTGTACTTAAATCCTAGGCAAAATTGGACAAAAATAGAGACATGGGAAAATATTGTGGACCATCCTTCTGGGGGTTGGGGAATGGGATTGCTGAGGTTGGGAGGGAGTAGGATTGGTGGGGATGGGGAGGAGCAGAGCATTCCAGACAAAAGTCACAGTGTGTCCAGAGGCCTGAAGATGGGAGTACGTGAAACATATAGGGGGTATATTGAGTAATTTATTTTGACTTGAGCATAGGGTTATATGAAAGTAATTCATGAGAAATATTCTCAGGGTAGTGTGGGATCTTTATTGGTAACTAACACATAAAGACTTTTCTTAGTTGGTCAAAATGAACTTTTATTTGCAAACAAAGATGAAAAATGTGATACAAATACAAATGCCTACTTTGTATCAATGACTGAATTTGCACACTCGAATCTGACTGTGTATGCACAACTGCAAACCCTAAGATGCTGCTTCCCTCATCTTTCCTATAATGCAATCATTTTCTTTGATTGGCAGGAACATAGCGGTGTTTTCGTTACTAAGCCAATGCAAAAAGCGCAGAGCAAACTATATGGACCTGGAATGCTCTCTCTGTCTGTTCATGGATTGTGGCTCATATCAAGAGCTAAATGTGGAACTATACATATCCGAGACGTTTACACTTTGGTAATCTCTTTTAAAAAAATTATGGGATGTATATCTTGATCTCATATAAGGAGCAAAAACCCTTAGGAAAGGAATTGGAATTCTTTCTTAAACTGAGGCCTCATTTATTACCACTGAAGGTATTATTGACTTTAACATTAAGTGTATTTATGTGCCGAGGTTTACATTTCTGAGGGAGGAAACATCAACCGGGGACTAAGAACTGCAAAGAAAAAGCCCATGGCAGGACTGCCAGGCCAGCTCTTCCACCACGTAGTTGTGTGTCTTGGAAACGCACTGAGCTTCAGATGCTCCTCTGTAATATCAGGGAAGGCTTGCTTGCTCTCAGCAGCGGAATTCTGGCAAGAGCCAGTGGGAGGATATATGCAAAATTGTTTTGGCAACAGTGCAAACCTAGGGATTATTGCTGTGCCAATTTAGGGATTATTGCTGTGCCAACCTAGGGATTATTGTTGCCATC
Organism: Pipistrellus hanaki; assembly: GCF_964339955.1. Classification (NCBI taxonomy): domain Eukaryota; kingdom Metazoa; phylum Chordata; class Mammalia; order Chiroptera; family Vespertilionidae; genus Pipistrellus; species Pipistrellus hanaki. The sequence goes on along the minus strand of NC_140516.1, from coordinate 40,678,604 downwards.
TGCCTGTCCTGAAGGGCCTCTGGGCTGGTTGCTGCTGCCCCCACCTGAGTCTTTCGTAATGCTGGAATCAAGTTGTACTGGTCATCAGTATAATGTAATGCAGTCAGTGAATCTTATCCAGGGTTCCACCCCACACACTTGAAGCTTCGCAGAGACCCACACAACACATGCCTGGTGTTCAGATCAATTGGGCCCTAGTTGTGCCCATCCAGTTCTCGCTCACATGTGCAAGAAAACGTATTTGGAACAAGGTGGGGCAAAAGTGTAATTATTATTATGCAGGAAAAACCTTTAATCCCTTAGAGATTATTTTTAAGTGAACAATTTGCAAACTCTGTTACACTGTGTATTAGTCAAATGATTTGTAATGTACAAGACAAGTGATAGTGGCATGATGTGGCAAGATGTCAAAGATTTGGGGGTTTATTTTATGTAAAGTACCTAATATACTATGAGGTTATTATCCATGGCAGCATTGCTTGTGAAACAATCCAATGCCCATCAACAGAGGGCTGGTTAAATAGAAGATGGTACATAAACAATGCATAAGTACATTGTGGAATATTACACAGCTGTAATACAGAATGAGAAAATCTTTATGCAACAATATGGAAAGAACCCCAAGAACACTGTTAGGGAAGAAAAGCAAGGTGCATAATATAGGTATTATACTATAATTTATGTTTTAAAAAGTGTGTAAACATTTATCTGCATAAAAATGCCTGAATTGTTGAAGATATTGCCTTTGGGAGGTGGTTGGGGAATGGTGACATGAAAAGTTCACTGCATGCAATTTTATAGTCTTTTAAATTTTGAACCATTTAAATGTAGTACCTATTCAAAAAGTTTTTTTAAAAAAAATTTAAGGTATCAAGTGTTGAGAGAATCAGTATGACACAGAAATCCCAGTTTTGAGTCCAGGGGCTTAAACTGTTACCCTGTGTACCAAATTAGTGATGTGTTTGGGTTCTAGCTAAACTGATTTGATTCATGTCCTCCATGTGGGGCATGTTATCCTTTTTAAAAATATATATATATATTTTAATTGTTTTTGGAGAGGCAGGGAGAGGGAGAGATATAAGCATCATGATGATAAGAAGACTCATTGATCAGCTGCCTCCTGCATACCTCTGAATGAGGATCGAGCCTGCAACCCGGCTTTGTGCCCTGACTGGGAATCAAACTGGCTACCTCTTGATTCCTGTGTTGATGCTCAACCACTGAGCCACACCAGCTGGGCAGGCATGTTATCTTTTTTTCACTATGTCTTATCAACCTCTCTTCTCACACCCAGCCTCTTTGCACATAAATGGAACCTGCCTGATTCTTAAAGCCATATGAATTTGCCACTCGGCTTGCTCAAGGCCCCTCCCTTAACTTCATAGTTTTCAGCAAGTCATTTACTTCTCTGTGTATGATTATCCTGTTACAAATAGATGATGATAGTCCCTCTCCTTCCATACTACCTCAAATGGGAGAATGACTCAGTCTTGGTGTTTGGACTAGGGATTTTCAGTGCCTTGTCTTACCCAGAGGCTACTTCCTTATCAACTGAAACACTTGTTAACAAATAGAAAAAGACTTGTCAACAAGCAAAGTACACGTTACCCCCTTAGAAAAACCACGTGATAGAATTGTTAGTAACTTTTGCACTTTGTTCCTAAAACTATTAAGGAAATACTTGTTCGGTGTCGGACTCATTCTCACCAGGGGCATGGAATTCATTCAGTGAGAATTTCATTTGATGGACAAACCATTCTGGTGAATGGGAGAGATGATGGCACCCTTGTTTGCCTAAAATGGAGGTACGTACAGTAAATGTAAGCAACCTCACATGATATGTTTTAAAATAAAGACTTTGTTTTTATTTAGGTACAGCAAAACCAACATAACAGGATACAACTGCTATTGAAAAGATTGTCATGCTCACAGAATCCAAGGGTGGTGGTGGGGGGGAATATGCCGTGCTATTGGGGGCCCACATGGGGTACCACCAGGGTAGGTAAGGAGGCAAGAGCCTTTATTTTGGTTTCCATGGGAAGGGGCAGACAGATTTAGGATTGACTAGTTTGGATAATTTCAGTGGATTCTGGGACATAGGGACTCCTAATTGTCTGATACTTCACCCTGAGATTATTAGGACCAGGAAACCATGGCCCTGTGTATAGAATCCCAGTGGAGCTAATGGTTGGGGTGTGGGGTTCTGGATTAGTTGGTTTGGATTTGAAAGGTGGGCTGCTGTATAAGTTATTGACTATCTCCAGGATTTGGCTAGCCCTGGGAGGGTAGTCCCTTCTGGGTAAGCATGGCCCAAAATGTCAAAGGATCAAAAGACAAGAAAAGGCTTGGTTAATATGTATAAGATTATCAGTCCTCTTTTATGAAACCTGTTGGAAGAGTACAAGAATTGAGGACAATTTTGAAGAATACATACTTTAAAAACTCTTGTTTATCCCTAAAAATACTTACATAGATATGTATGTAAGTGTACACCAGAAGAGGCTGACTCTTCAAATTATAATTTGCTTAAAATATATTAATTTATTTACTAGTAGACTTGGATTAGACTAAAATTAAAATTCTAGAACTGCAATCTAGAAATCTCTGTCATTTATATCATGTATTTCCATGTGTTCCAGATTGCTTTCTGGGGATTTCTTATTTTCTTTCTGGTTGTCCTTGTAACCATGGTTATTCATGGTATTTGCTGTTCTTCTTTGTTTAGACTCTAGACTAGACATCTATATCTGTCTATTTTAATGACCCCTAACAGCCTCCTCTGAAGAGGTCTTCCTACTATTTTCCAGTAGATGGCGGTAATTCACAAGATTTTTTAGCTCTGTGATCTAGTGAACTTCCACAGCTTTCTTAGGATAGTAGAGGCATGCTGCTTGCAGGTAGGGTTTGTTTTGCCCTCATTGTAATAGTGACCCCTGGCCTCTGTGGGGTCCTGCCCCAAGTACCCAACCTGGGGATCACTTACAGAGGGAATTAGAGGTTCTACTGCGATAGTTCTACTGCAATAGTATGCTCCTCAACTGGACTTGAGGACAATGAGAGGCGAGCTTTGGGAGTCCAAGGGGCAGGACTCTGTGGTTCCTTTTGTTTGTCTGAAACACCATCACTGGCCCCATAGTGGAGAGCATCATGGCAGAATCCCAGGCTCTATCATGCATCTGCTAACTCACACACTCTTCACCCTACTGGGCTGCCCTCCCTCCCCACAGCATCCTGTTCCTCCAGACCAAAGGAAGCACCTGTTACCACTGGCTTCATCCCCTCCCCAGGCTAAGCCATCGCTACTTCTGCAGGCTGTCTGCACTTTCCTCCCTTTCATCTATCTGTTTATTCCAGGTTGCCTACCTTTAGATGTTTCAATGCACAGATATCTCAGGCATGCCTCTCTATTGAGCAGGGAATTCTTTATTGAATTATAGTTGATTAACTTCTAATTTCAGGGAGAGAGACCAAGGAGATCTCTCATACCACCATTTCTCTGATGTCCTAGAATTCTAAATAAACAAATACTACTGAAGCGTGCAGATAATGACCAGGGGCAGAGAGCAAGAAGGTGATATCCTGGACTTTGAGTGTTGTTTTGTTTGATCTGCCAGTGGACATCACTAGTCACTGTGCAGTTCATTTCCTTAGAAATAATATCTCATAGTGCCTCATGTGATAAAAGCAATAATAAATTTGGGTGACATTTGAAAATGTTAAATATTGTGGAGATTTTATATCATAACAGTTGTGTTGGCCACTTAATTCAAAGACTGATTTGAATACTGCAGCATCATGCTCATTTTATTCTCAGACTCTTAACTAACTTGTATTTTATATATGTCCTAACATACCCTTTATAGTCGGTGAACAAATAGCATCTAAGGTAACAGCAAACAATATAGTTTTCTTTAAGCCCTATTTATGGAACTAAAGACATTTCCACCCATTATAATTAACTAGAGGCCCGTGCACGAATTCTTGCACAGAGGGGTGCGGCCAGGCTGGTGGGAGTTAGGGGAGACTGGAGGTTGGCCCGCTGGCTGGGGGGAGGGGCTGTGAACAGTTTGAAGGGTAGCTGATTGGGGCCTGATTGGGCCTGTTGGCCATTGCAGTTCATGTCATAGAGACTGGTCATTTTGTTGTTTTGGTCACTATGAGGACTGAATGTGATTATGTATGTGAAGCACTGCAGCACCTAGTACATTCCAAGGGATCAACCAGAGTAGTGGCTCTTCTGTGTCATGACCAAGGCAAATACAGAGTACGTGCAGGGCAAGGCTATGCAGATAGCATGTGAAGCGGTCACCCAAATAAATCCGGGGGCTTGTCATGTCCTGGAGCCTGTGAATGGGCTCTCCTCTAAGAAGTAGAGTCCTAATATCTACAGTCCACATATTTCTTTGTGTGGAAATGGTTGTGTGTCTGGAAATAATTCTGCTAAATGTGACCTTTGTGGTTTTATAAACTGTGTTTTTTCTTTTTATTAATACAGGCGGTTTAGAGGAAGCATAAGCAGTGACATTCTTCAACATTGCCAGCTTCTTTTAGCTTCTCTGAGCAGCACCATGGACGAAGAGAATATTTATTTAAGTCTGAGACAAAGGGATTCCGTGGATACAGAATCTGAAGCAATAGTTGAGTTACAATATAATTTTTTTTCTCTTTCTGTCAATGTAAGAAATATCCAAACCTGTAAAGAATTTTTGTAGGATTTATTGGAGCCAAATTGACAATTGCCAGGAAGCAGTATCTCAAATGCTTCACAAATCGACAGTTTCACAGTTTCTTTTATGCATCTCAAATTAGGGAGGGAGCTAATGAAGATTATATGAATGCAAAACAAACAAAAACAAACAAAAAACAAAAAGGCAGGGATTGTTAGGCAAGGATAGGATAGTTAACAAGACAAGACTATGCCCTCTGTTGGGACATAACAAAAACCATGGGTAAGTCTTGCTTAAGGCAAAGATAAACCTTTTACTAAAGAAGTTATATGCCTGGGGACTTTGGAAACTGCCCATCATGATCTGCCCAGTTAGGGATTTATGATTAGAGCTGTCTCTGAGGTTACTTTCCATAGAATCCCTTTTCATCCACACTCACTTTCTTTTTAAATCAGCTATCAGTTTACAGTTATAGTTTTCTTTAAGCAGATATTTATTGGGTCGGCAACTAAGTAATTGCGGATTTTTTAAAGAAAAAGACAATTTTTTCATGGAACTAAATAACTTTATTCTGTAATGTATTGCCCATTTTTATCAATGACCTTTTGCCATCTTTCAGGCAGCATCATAATCCCACGTTCAAAAAACTTCTGGTTTTTATTAGCAAAAAACCGAATCAGGTACGATTTGACATCATCATCATTATTGAAATTTTCACCATTCAAGGAGTTTTGTAAAGATCGAAACAAAAAGTAATCAGATGGTGCAAGGTCAGGACTATATGGTGGATGTGGCAAAACATCCCAACCAAGCTCCATTAATTTTTGCCGAGTGACCAAAGATGTGTGTGGCCTTGCATTGTCATGATAGAATACAACACCTTTTCGATTTGTCAATTCGGGCCGCTTTTCTTCAACTGCATTGTTTAATTTCGTTAGTTGTTCAATGTAGACATCAGAATTGATCGTTCGGTTGGGTGGTAAGAGTTCAAAGTAGACAATTCCTTTGTAATCCCACCAAACTGATAACAAAACCTTCTTTTGATGAATATCAGCTTTTGATGTTGTTTGAGTTGGTTCACCTGGCCTGCTCCACGATCTTTTCCGCTTGATATTGTTGTAAACAACCCATTTTTCATCACCAGTTATCAGTCATTTTAAAAATGGATCATTTTCATTACGTTTCTTTAGCAAATCGCAGCTGCTAATGCGTTGCGTTAACTGTGATTCTTTCAGTTCGTGAAGAACCCATGTATCGAGTTTTTGAACATAGCCAAGTTGTTTTAAGTGATTTTCAATGCATGTATGTGATACATGAAGCTTCTCTGCAATCTCACGTGTTGTACTGTGAGAGTCCGAATTGATTATTGCTTTGATTAGGGCGTCATCAACTTCAACTGGACTACCAGAGCGTTTTTCATCTTTGAGTGAAAAATCACCAGAACGAAATTTGGCAAACCAATTTTGACACTGCCGTTCTTTTAAGGCTTCGTCACCATAAACAGCACATAACTTTTTATGAGCTTGCAATGCGTTTTTCCCTTTGAGGAAATAAAAAAGCAAAATATGACGAAAATGTTCCTTTTGATTTTCCATTTTTCAACGAACGCCAAACGAAAACTACAAAACAGATCAAAAAACTTTTTTTACTGATTAACAGCTGAATAGCCAACTATCAAATAACAAAATGTGTTTTACATTTGTACTACGTCTGCAAACCTAAAAATTCAACTGAAGCCATATATGTGTGAAACCCGCAATTACTTAGCTGCCGACCCAATAGTCATTTTCCTTTTTATCCAGGTATACCATGATTCTCAAAAAGAGCGTGAGCTAAATGTGACTGAGAGAAAATATTCATCCTTTCTCAAAGCAATGGCAAATATTATACCTCAGAAGTTATTCAAACCATAGTATAAGATCAGGCTTGCCTGGAAAAAAAAAAAAATTCTTACTACCAATTCTGGTGCTTAGTCAAGTGGTCTCGCTTCTATACTCTTAGGTCACATACAGTATTTAGGAAGCATCTGGCCAGAGAACTACATTCATTCATTCAATCATTTAACAAATATTTATTGAGCACAATATGCTCCATGTGCTAGGACTGTGGGGAGTATAGGCATGAACAACATAGACGTTTCTGCTTTCATGAAGCTTACATTCTAATTGAGGGTTGGGAGTGAGCAGAGAGGGTAAGCAAGCACATAAATAAGAAAAGTAGATAGTAACAAGATCTATTTGGTGAATAAAAATGGCTTGGTGTGGTAGTGTTTGGCTGGAATAGCCTCTCCATGAAGAATTTAAGCTGAGACCCGAATTAAAAAGAGGGGGCCCACATGCAGCATAGATGGGGCAGAAGTCCTCAGGGAGGAGAGGAAAAAGAATTGGACATGTCTGAGGACCTAAAACAGGCCTGTGTAGCTAAAGGGAACAAGAGAGAGAAAGGTAGGAAATGAGGTCCTCAAGCTGGGAAAAGGCCTGGTAACAAAGGGCTTTGTAAACCAGATAGAGTTTAGATTTAATTTGACATTTGGTAAGAACCTATTAAAGTGTTCTGAGGAGAGGATTTGCGAGATCTTATTTACATTTTTTTGAAATAACTACTTCCACTGTGTGGAGAGTGTTTTCTGTAGGGGACAGGAGTGGACTTGGTAGATTAGTTAGGAGGCTATGCCAGAGATCCAAATAACAAGGATGGACATGGAGGACTGTTGTGGAGAGGAAGTAATTTTTACTTGAAAAACTATGCAGGTGATGATATTATTTGTGAACATGGGGACGACTGTGGGGCAGGGAGCTTCTCTGGGAGAAAGAAGGGAATCTGAAATCGGTTACTAATGCCAACCTTGAGATACCAAGTAAGCCATTGGAGCCTTGAGTTCTGAGAATGGGCCAGCACTGGAGATGTTGATTTGAGAGTCAAAGGCATGTGGATGGAATTTAAAGAAAAAGAACAAAAACAAAAAACCAGGCAAAGTCATCATGGAAGAGTGAATGATAACAGAAGGGACCAGGAGAGAGCAACTTCTATATATCCAGGAAAAGAATTTAGGAAGGCAAAGAAAAATGAGAAGTGTAAGACAGTGAGGTTACAGAAGGGTCAGGAGAGTGGACATCCCAAACTCAAGACGTTTTGTTGAAAAGAAAGAGAGAGAGAGAGAGAGAGAGAGAGAGAGAGAGAGAGAGAGAGAGAGAAGGAAAGGGGTGGTAGCTGGAGGGGGGATGTGATGGTCAATGGAGAGTGGCTTTCCTAGGACAGGAGATACTGTGTTTCCCCAAAAATAAGACATCCTCCAAAAATAAGACCTCCTTACTGGTTTCCTTCTGAGTGAAATATAAGGCATCCCCCGAAAATAAGGCCCCCCTAGGCTAACCATGAGAGATTTGGTCCACTGATTCTGAAAGAAATGGAGTCACAAGAAATTCACCAGGAAATTCAGGAATTGGATTGTTATGATGATGTTCCAGAAGATGATGACATGATTGTCATTGAATAAATGAGTAAATTCTTGATACTGTAGGATTCACAGTTTGTCTGGTTTGTGTTGACAACTATCGTACTACCGTACCGTACACAGGTAATAAATTTCCTTTATTTTCACTTAACTATAAATGTGTACAGTATTCTTCTTCATGGAAAAATAAGACATCCCCTGAAAATAAGACCTAGCGCATCTTTGGGAGCAAAAATTAATATAAGACACTGTCTTATTTTTGGGGAAACAGGGTACCAGTGCGCATTTGGGAAAGATTCTGTAGAAGAGAGAAATGGATGATGCAGAAGGGCAATGGGATTTTTTTTTTTTTTTTTTTTTTTAAGTTAAAGACCTCGAGAAGGAGGAAAAGATTAAGGTCCTAAATCCAAATTGTGGAGCAGGCCTTGAATGGCAAGAGCATTTGGCCTATGGTAACATGAAGAAGCAGAGAGTGTTTTGGTGAACATGTGATCACCTTCTTTCTCAATGCAAAATGTAGCTGATGTGGGGACAGACTGGTGGAATTAAATTAATAAAACATTGCATGTTGGGAAGGCAAAAATTGTGGCTTTTTTTTTTTTTTGATGCAACAAATGCAAAAGGATTCAAAATAATTATATGAAGTAGGCTGGGAGGAAGAGAACTTGATGAATTTTAAATTTAAGAAATGTCTTTTTCTAAGGTATATGAGGATGTCACGTTCAGCATTCAATCATCACAAGAAGATTTAGTCCAACGTGATACTAAGAAGGAAATTTCCTGGTTAGAACGAAAAAGCCAAGAGGTATTTATAAAATATGGGAGAGTTTGAAAGAATGCTTTCCTATGATAACCTGCTGGCAAGTAGAATGAGATACTACTTGGCCAAGCATCCCATCATACAAGTGTAACCTTCCTGAAAGCAAACGAACACCCCAAAAACAGCCCAATATTTTAGATGATATATGAGCTTTAAGGACTATACTTACGCTAATATGAAACCCAACAAAGTTGCCCAGGTAACCCAAAGCAAAGAATGAAGTGTGATACCTTATGCGGGAGGGAAATTTAGGGGAGCTGCACAGGTGATGAAAGAGAAAGGTGGGCCAAAAATAGGAAAAGGGACATCCTGGCTTCAGACAACGGTAGTAGTAGCTTGTGTCTGGATTGAGCCCACTTATCTAGTCTCACTGATTTTCCTTTGTCAACCATTCTCTAATTTTTTACTCCTTAATTATTTTCTTTCCATTGGCCTTACAATTGACTGGAAACTACCATGTTGCCTCAGTCAACATAATAGCAGTTGACTTAAGCAAGGTATTGCAGTAGTGTTACTTAGGGTACAATTTTATATTATTAGTCTTTAAAAATTTTGTTCCTAGAGAAGTGCTATCTATTACATATCTATCTGTACCTGTGTATATATATCTGTGTTTCTGTGTGTGTGTGTGTGTGTGCCTCTCTATAATTTCTCTTGCCTATTTAAGTGATAAACTTGTCCCATTTCAGGCCATCGAAAAGGAGGTTAAACAGTTTACCAAAAAAAGGAAGGAGATAAAAAGAGAAATCAAAGTACTTGCTAAAACTGTAAGTGTTGTGGTTTCATATACTAATACAGTTGACTCTCATTCTAAAATCACTTTTTGACATTTATTTTGTTCAATACAGCATGAGAAGCTATACCCATTTTCTTTTTTGCCTGTATGTAAGCTCAGTTTTCTGGAGTACTTCAACAGGGTAGAAATTTTACCTTACCGTACTACATATAAACAGTGGGTTTTTTCTCCAAAATACTTTATTAAAAACACATAACTTTAAAATAATTATTAAAAAGTAAGATAAAGTAAGATAAATACTTTATCTTACTTTTTAATCATTATTTTAATAAAATTTATGTGTTTACAATTTTACAAAGTTAAGTAATGAGTTAAATAACTAAAAATAAGATTTTAAAGCAGCACCTGCCCTACTTTTTTTCACTATGACTTCTATACTCTGAAGGCTGTTTTCAATTCTTCAACATTTCTGTTTGGATATTTACCTCCATCTTTCTAAATAGTTTTCTTGATACTGTTATCTCTTAATATTTCTATTTTAACAATAACTATGGGATTACTGGTATGGTAGATGAATATTTAGGTTCTTTTATACCCTCCACCCCATCACTACAGCATATATATAAATCCATACTTACTGTGCACACTATTATAGTTATGTAAATACGAGAGGCCTGGTGCATGAATTCATGCATGGGTAGGGGTCTGGCCTGCCCGCCCCGATGGGGCCCTTAAGCCAGGCCGGCTGGGGCAAGAGGTTACAGGCAGTTGGCTGGCCAGCCCACCCCCAACCGTGGTGTTGGAGGACAATCAGGGGTGGAACCGGCCAGGAGGAGGGGCTGCAGGTGGTTGGCCGGCCAGCCCTCCCCCAATTGGGATGTTGAAGTCAGTCAGATCCTGGATCAGTCTGCTACAATGCATGTCATAGCCACTGGTTGTTCTGGTCATTCTGGTTGTTCCACCGTTCTGGTAGGTGGGCTTTTATATATATAGATTCTTCAGAGTTGAGCCACATGGTATATCATAATTACATTACCATTTTTACAATTTTATTTTTCCTGGAATTAATCATTGCTTTTGTTTTGGATCGCCATGCCTATTCAAACTATCTTAAAATGCCACATTAGAAAAATAACCTCTTCTCAATAAAAGTACCTGAGGAAATCAAGCTGTCAGAGTTGTGTGTGTCCTCCCTTCCAGAGCTTTCCATTTTCTAGATCCAATCTAAGCACCTTGCTCTCTAGACCAGGCACACAGTTGCTGTCCTAAGGACTTCTCTTGTCCATTGTCCTAGAAACCTTCTCACCTGCCTTCTGATTTGTAGCCCCTGTTTTGGGGGTCTCATGCATTTATCTTTGTTTTCTTGGTGTGTACCTTCCAATAGCTTCCTATGCAGGACTTCTGTGTTGTCCCATGCTTGTGGACAGCATTTATCATGTAGCTGTGCTTCTGGCATACCATTCAAATGTAATAGCAATGTGGATGGTACCCGCCCCCTCTAAGAGTTGGCTCTTGATAAAGGGTACATGGGAGCTACATTTTTTGAGACTTGGTTTTTCTTAAAATGCCCTTATCCCACTCTCACACTCATATTTGCTTAAGTATACAATAATTTCCCCTCAGAATTTTTACTTGCTGCATTGTTTTCTAGCTTTCAGTTTTTGGTTTAGAGAATTCAATACTTTTTTGATTCCCAGCTCTTTGTAGGAAACCAGATTTTTCTTTCTGGAGATTTATAGGATCCTATCTTTATCCCCACTGTTTGGAAAACTCACAGTTACGCACAGTGAGATGTTTGGTGGATGTTCTTGGCTTGCTGGTACAGAATTGCTCTCCACCTTTTCTCACCCTGTTCTGAGCCCCAAGAGGCCAGCCTTTGTCTCCAGCTTCTGTTTAGGTTTAGCCACTGAGTGGTAGCAGCAGGAGATCAGAGTTTCTTTCTCAAAAACCAGCTCTGGGTAGATGTTCAAAGCAGCAGCTGCTCTGTTCCAGGCATTCATTCAGAGACTAGGGTGGTGGAGACCCTGCTAGCTTCTTCATAGGGCTTCTAAGGTTGTCTTGCTTGATCTCATCCCAGAAAGAGGAAAAGAGCATGAGGTGTGCGTGGGGAAAAAATCTAGAGATGGCCCTTATTATTTGATTGAACCACATGAAATTGCTGTTTTATATGGTTCAGCCTAATATACTACAAGTATTTGGTCTTCTTTCAACTTTTATAATGTGCCTTTTTTAAATGCACAATTTAAAAATTATGACCCAGGTGTATTGATCATTTTATTTATAGCTTTTGATTTTAGTGTCTGATTTTAGGAGAGCTTCCAATGTCTCACATATTTTCTTCTAATACCCTTCATTTCACCTGTAATTTATTTTCATGAATGGTATAAGGTGTGGAGCTAACTTCATATTTTTTCAAATAAATAGCCTATTTCATCAGTGCTTTTTATTGAATAGACCCTCCTTTCTCCACTGATTTGCAACTCCTCCTCTATTAATCCCTGGAGTCCCAGGTATATGAGATTGTTTCTGGACTCTCCATTCTGAAATTGAATATTGATCTTTTCCTGAGCTAATTCCAAACTATTCTGATTGTTATAACTTTATAAAATATTTTTATATCTTGAAAGTAATTCTCCTTTTGCTCTTCTTTTACAAAAAAAATTGACTTCTTTATGCACACTTTTTTTTTCTTTTTTTGCAACTTATTTGCTCTGTATGTAGAGGGACATGTTCTTGGAGTTCCCTTCTATGCACACTTTTTCATTTGAATTTTAAAGTCAGCTTGTCAAGTTCCACAAAAAACTCTGATTTGATTTTGATCAAGAATATATTGCTCACAGTATGATTTGGGGAGGAATTTCTTTGTTATGTAAAATTATATATATGTAATATATACGTTTATAATATAAATCTTATATGTAATATGTATTATATAAATGTAATATATAAGCATATATCTATTTAATTTTTAAAAACATTCTTCAGTGAAGTTTTATAATCTAAAAGTGACTATAATTTTCTTATTAAGGTTATATTTTAAGTATCTTATAGTGTGTTTTGCTTTTGTGAGTGGAATATTTTTCTATTACATTTTCTAATTGGTTACTACTGCTATATATATGAATGCTATGATTTTACATCTGATAACCTTGTTGAATTCTCTTTTTTTTTTTTTTTTAAATATATTTTATTGATTTTGTATAGAGAGGAAGTGAGAGAGATAGAGAGTTAGAAACATCGATGAGAGAGAGTCATCGATCAGCTGCCTCTTGCACACCCCCCACTGGGGATATGCCCGCAACCAAGGTACATGCCCTTGACCGGAATCGAACCCGGGTCCCCTCAGTCCCCAAGCCGACGCTCTATCCATTGAGCCAAACCGGTCTTGGCTGAATTCTCTTTTTTAAAAAATATTTTTTTATTGATTTCAGAGAGGAAGTGAGAGAGGGAGAAATAGAAACATCAATTGTGAGAAAGAATCATTGATTGGCTGCCTCCCACATGCCCCAATTGGGGATTGAGCTCACAATCTCCTGCAACCTAGGCATGTGTCCTTGATCAGAATTGAACCTGGGACTGTTCGGTTCGCAGGACAGTGCTCTATCTACTGAGCCAAACCAGTTAGGGTTAAATTCTCTTTTTAGTTCTACTATTTTATCAGTTGATTTTCTTGGATTATGTAGGTATACTACCAGATCTTCTGAAAAATCGCATGTCTTTTCCTTATCAATCTTTATACTTCATTTCTTTTTCTTGTCATATGGCAAAGTCTTCTAATATAATAGTGGTCATGATTGGAAACATGCATATCTTCTTCCTAACTTTAACAGGAATGCTACTAGCTTTTAAGTATGATGCTTGCTGTAGCTTCTGTCTTTTGTTACCTCAGAGTTTTTATTGTGAATTTCATTATGAAATCGATCAAATGCTTTCTATGCCTCAGATAGACATTGGGCATTTTAAGTAGTACACCAGATTCCATTTGCTAATATTTTATTTAGGATCTTTGTTATTTCTATTCATAAGTAATGTTGGTCTAATTTTCTCATGCTTCTTTTGTCTCTCATCAATGTTTCTCTCTCCCCTTTCCTTCCTCTCTTTTTCTTTTTTTAAAAATATATTTTATTGATTTTTTACAGAGAGGAAGGGAGAGGGACAGAGAGCTACAAACATCGATGAGAGAGAAATATCAACCAGCTGCCTCCGGCACACATAGCTATAATAGCATTGGCACACCTAAATATCAATAATTCCTTAATATAATTTAATGAAGTCATGATTTTATACATTTTGTTGGTTATTAATAGATGAATGAGCTTTTAAGGATTAAACTTTAAAACTTAGATTATCACAATAAGCACATAACCTACTTCTTTATCCAGTAGTTACAATGAAATAAACAGAACATTTTTTTTTTATCTAAGGGTTGGAAAACTGTGTCTTTAAAATTTAATTCTTCACTTGTCACCATCCTTTCCTATTTTAAAATTCAGGTTATGAACATGATGGAAGAAAATGAAGCAGAAGATAATATTGCAAAATTAGATCAACGGGAATTTGGCCTAGATCTGGAAGAACTGGACCGGCTTCAGAAAGAAAGTGAGAGAGAAGTGGCAGAGGTATGGAAAAATCTGACTTAAGCACTACAGTGAAGGAAGCAGAGAGAAAATAGGAAGGAAAACTTTTCTAGAATTATGCAAATAAAACAAAAACTTTTCCAGCACACAATGTGAATAAAGCAAACCTAGAGTGAATGGGTGAAATGAGTCAGAGAATTTTCGAATTTGGGGGTAAGGAGGAAGAAGACCATCCAGGCCAGCCAGACATCTGATGTCTGTCTCTCTTCCATGATATTCATACCAAACATCTTCCACCATGTGTTTGAACATTTTTAGACATCCCCGCCGCCACTTCATGTCAACTTTGGACACTGTGGAGTTACCCCTTAATTAGAATTGAAATCTTTTTCCCTATTCTCACTGATTCTTCTATTCTTTGGACACCATCAACTCTATGGCCACTCTGAAAATGGTTAGAGAAGATTGGTAATTACCATGGTATCTTGTATTGTCTCAGCTAATTATACCAGCTCCTATCACCATCATATAATGTAGTTTGAATAGCTTCATCATCATCACACGTAAGTGAATTTTCTCTGATTTCATTCTTTTTGAGGCTGGCACCCACAAAAGAATTCCACTTATTATCTGTCCAGTTTAGAGAAAAGCATAAACTGAAGCCTGTACATTCAAAATTCTGTACTTCTATTAATTTAGCCTTTGCTTCTTTTTGTGGCAGTCACATCACATCGTTTACTCATATTGATTTTATTTTAGGCAAAATCCCTAATTGTGTTTTATACTGGATGTTCTTAAGTTTCCCCTTTCTCAACATTCATGGTATATTTGATTTTTTTGAGTGTACATGTGTAAACACATTTCCCACTCTTAATAAGAGAATGAAATATAGCTGGATTTAAGGACATGTAAGTGAATTACATGGTTGGTTAAACAATTACATAAACAGAAATGATGTCTCTGAGAGAGAGGTTTCTAATAATATGCATCAGGACTCTGTCCTGTTAAACATGTTTATTAATGACCAGAGGCCAGTGCACGAAATTTGTGCACTGGGAGGAGGTGTCCCTCAGCCCAGCCTGCACCCTCTCCAATCTGAGACCCTTCAGGGCATATCCTACTGCCGGTTTAGGCCCAACCCCACAGGGTAGAGCTCTAAACTGGCAGTTGGACATCCCTTTCACAATCTGAGACTGATGGCTCCCAACCACTCACCTGCCTGCCTGCCTGATCACCCCTAACCACTCCCCTGCCAGCCTGATCAACTCATAACTGCTCCCCTGCTGGTCCAATTGCTCCCAACTGCCTTCCCCTGTCAGCCCGTTTGCCCCTAACTGCCCTCCCCTGCAGGCCCAGACACCCCTAACTACCCTCCCCTGCAGGACTGGTCTCGCCCAATTGCCTTCCCCTGCCGGCCTGGTCACCCCCAACTGCCCTCCCCTGCCACCCTGGTTGCCCCTAACTATCCTCCCCTGCAGGCCTGGTCACCCCCAACTGCCCTCCACTGCCACCTTGGTTGCCCCTAACTACCCTCCCCTGTAAGCCTGATTACCCACAACTACCCTCCCTTGCTGGCCATCTGTGGCAGCCATCTTTGACTCCATGGGGGCACCCATGTTGTGCAAGGGCATGAGGGTCAATTTGCATATTAACTCTTTATTATATAGGATTGGGATGACTATGTAGAAATGAGGCAGATATGTCAAATTGGGGGACATGATGCTGAGGATAAGTGAAAATTTATTTGGATAACAGAATCAAGATCAAAAGGACCTCAACAGACTGACTCAAGAAGATAAAATGTACCTGAGTGATTGCTTATCTATCCATCAATTCATTCCACAATGCTTATTGAATACCTATTTTTTGCCAAACACTATTGTAGGTGTTGGAAATCCTATATAATAAAGCCTAATACACAAATAGGCCATGCTATGACATGCATTGACCACTAGGGGGCAGATGCTCAATGCAGGAGATGCCCCCTGGTGGTCAGTGAGCTCCCACAAAGGGAGTGCCACTCAGCCAGAGACAGGCTCACAGCTGATGAATGCAGCAGCAGTGGCAGGAGCCTCTCCCACCTTCACGGCAGCACTAAAGAGCAGTGAGCCGAGTGGTAAGGAGCAGTGAGCAGGTGGGCAGTAAGGAGCAAGGGGTCCTGGATTGCGAGAGGGTGCAGGCCTGGCTGAGGAATCTCCACCCTGCGCCCCTGAGTGCAAGAATGTTGTGCACTGGGCCTCTAGTCTATATAAAAGCCCAAACAACCAGCCGACTGGCCAGTAGCTATGATGCACACTGACCACCAAGGGGCAGATGCTCAACGCAGGAGCTGCCAACCTGCAGTGATTTGGCAACTGCGGTTCTCAGGTGACACACCCAGAACGAGAGAGGAGGGAGCCTGGTTCTGGGGTGCGTAACCCGAGAACTGCCCTCTCGCTATCCAGGACCCCTTGGGGGATGTTGGAGAGCTGGTTTTGGCCCGATCCCTGCAGGCCAGGCCAACGGACCCCACTGGGCCTCTAGTACAGTAAATAAAACTACATGGGGCTAATCTAGTGGAAAAGACAGACCATAAATAAACAAACCTCTCTATATTGTGTGATTAAAACAAACTGGATGCTGTGATAGATGTGGGGGATCCACTTCTGTAGTAAAAGAAGATCACTTAAAAGGGTAACATTTCAGTTGGGAATTAAAGAGAGGGAACTGGCTATGCAGAGTTCTGGGGAGAGAATGTGGGCAATGGCAGCAGCAAGAACAAAGGCCCTGAGGCAAAAGTGGCTTAGAGTATTCCAGGAAGAGAAAGGCAGACAGGCTGTGGGCAAGAGAAAGCCTCATTGAATGTGGAGAGGTATTGATTCCTTGTGTATCATGGTAAAGAATTTCACTTTTTGAATTAAAAGTGCAATAGGAAGCTGTTGAAAACGATCCTATTTTTATTATATCAAATAAGCACCAATTTGGGGGCTTTCTGAATGTTATTTGGTTTTGGAACAATCCAAAAATATAGGTTTTTGTTTTCCACACTTGCAGAAACTGAGACTTCAGGGCTAAGATCCCATGACTAGGATCTGAATAAGGAAGTGCCAGTCTGCCCACCAGGCTTCAGGCTCTTCCTCCTTGGCCCTGCCTTCACTCAGGCCTGGAATGTCTCTTCCTTATTCTGGTACCGGGTTCTCCCAGCCCATTCTGCTAGACTGCTCTGCAGGGAGGGTGGGTTAGGTGCCTGTTCCCACCCTCACTCTGGCGTTGCTTCTGTCTCCAAACACACGCTGACTACCCAGTGCAGAGCAGCTGTGGGCAGAGCAGAGCAGCACTGTGTTGGGGAAAGAAGACAAAACTCCATCACTATTAAATAAGCAGCCCTGACATTTAGTGAATTTACAAATGAGATTTTTTTTTTAAGAGGCCACATTTTCATTTTTATCTTCGTTTCATCTATGTTCTTCAAGATAAAAAAAGATGTGGAGATGCATAATCTAGCCAAGAGCTATTTGGCTAATATTATTAAAGAAGAATGCTGGAATTCAATGGCTGTGAAAGGTCGAGCTCTGAAGGTAAAAGATATAACTGCAGATATAAGGTACCCACCTTAATTTAGCCAGTGAGAAGTTTCATTGAAAGTTATGGCAGAAAAAAAAATTAAAAAGAACATTAAGAAAATTTATACATAAAAAGTATTCGAAGCATACCTTGCCCTTTTCTGTGCTGAATTTTACCTAGATGTGTCACTTTTTCTTGTCTCATTTTTCCCTCTCTGCTCAGTCTCTGTGTATTTCCAAGCTAGCACCTCTTAAGATTTGTCTTAGCATCTCTTTCCTCTATAATACTACCTGCATCCAAATCTTCATATCTGTCTGTTTCAAAATGTCACTCACCATCCACACAGATTGAAAATTAAACACTATTTTTTACCTTTCTACCTGTGCCTGCCTTCACATTTTCTAAAAGACTGTTTTTCATTGAGATTCCTGTTTCCCTCTTTGTGTAGGGTGACCCAAAGTCCCAGTTTATACCTGTGATCCCTCAGGAACTATAATATTAACAGCACCCTCTTCACTTTTCATTATGCCCCGGACCCCATTTGGTTAATAAAGTATATGGTCAGACTACGTTTATGTGATTGCATATTCCACAAAAACAGTTTTGGACTAGATAATTCTTTATTGTGGATTGAATGTAGGATGTTTTGCAACATCCCTGGCCTCAATGCTAAACCCCCAATGCTTCCATTAGTAAAAACCAAAAACGCCTCAAGATATTGCCAGCTGTCCCTGGGGGGCTGGAGAGGAGGGGGAAGGGCAAGCAGCATCACTCCCAGTTGAGAACCACTGCTCCAGAAGTATGATAAATCCTTCACAAAGCACAGTTTTTTTAAACAAAGTTTACGCCAGTACTAATGGAATATATTGTTTTATTTTCAAGAAAGCTTCCATCTTCACTGTCACTCATGCATGATAACCTATGAGTTAATTTTCGTCAGGGGAAACATCCCCCACTCCATCCCAGATGCACACACTTGCACTAAAAATGGATTTCTCTTGTGTGTTTTTCCAACAAGTGTTTTCATATCCCCGTCGTGGTTGAGAACTTCCCAATGAAAGAACGCACGGAAGAAGAGCTGAAAGAAGTGAAGAGGGTTTTGCGGCAAAAGAAGATTGAAGCAGAATGTTTGAAAGTACAATTTTAAATATATGTGTGTTTATATAAGTGATATGTTTTATTTCAAAACCTTCACACAGATTTGAGTTGGGATACAATTTAGAATGAATTTAGGTATTGTCTGTATTTATGTTTTCATTCTTTGTTAATTTGTAGAACATATCCTAATGAATATAGGAATCAAATCCACAGAATCAAGAAGCCTGTATCTACACAACACTGACTAGCCTTTAAATGTGAGGATATAGCCCAACCAGTTTGGCTTAGTGGTTGAGCATTGACCTATGAACCAGAAGATCACAGCTCTATTCCGGGTCAGGGCACATGCCCGAGTTATGGGCTGGATCCCCAGTGTGGGGCATGCAGGAAACAGCCAATCAATGATTCTCTTTTATCATTGATGTTTTTCTCTCTCTCCCTTTCCCTTCCTATCTGAAATCAATCAAAGTATATTTTTAAAATAAAAAAATAAATGTGAAGATACACTTTAAAAAATGAGATTTGGGAATGAAATGTCCTATTCTTTTTATTATATCTTCTCATCTCTCTAGGGATTGCATTTTAGGATAATTGATCAAAGATGAAGTAGTGTCTGTTTGATGGAATTAATTATGCTTTTTCCTAAAGCAATTCCAGCTTTTTACAAAGCAGCAATCTATCAAACCACTACAAAAACACTTGCCCCACTAGTGTAGTTTTGTTTTGGCAAGAACCTTGCATCCATTATTTTTCTGAAACATAAAATGAAGATATATTTAATTCTTCTCAACTTACACCCACCAGTCCTGCGTGAACAAGTTCAGTTGTAAAACATGAAGAGGTGTATTTTTAAAGCTTAAGTTCTAACAAAGATTCAAAATATTTACAAACAGCTATCATCCTGACAGCAAAATATAAATATTACATACTAGCAAAGACAATTTCTACTCTTTTGATTTACCTACAGTTTATCAGTTTCCAAAGCTTTCATCTCTTCTGCAGCAGTTTTAAGTCTATCCATCACTTTGAATTCAGTTGTTGACAGGACAATTTAAAAAACACACAAACAAACACATTTTTATTGATTTCAGAGAGGTAGGGAGAGGAAGAGAGAGATAGAAACATAAAAAATGAGAGAGAACCACTGATCAGCAGACTCCTGCACACCCCCTTTTAGAGATCCAGCCCACACCCTAGACATATGCTCTGACTAAAAATTAAATTGTGATCACTTGGTTCATAGGTCGATGCTTAATCACTGAGCTACACCAGCCAGGACAATTTAACATCTTAAAGTGATTGTTGAAGCAATTAAGTTGTCACAAAATTGCCCTTTAGAGAATTCTTATTAACTTCCATGTCACCTTTTTCTATATTTAGCTACGAAAGGAAATTATAGAGGTTCAATCTGCTATTACCATGGTTACAAAGCCTCATCATGAAGAGGAGGATGAAGAAGAGGATGAAGAGTTGGTAATAAAAGATACCAGGTTGCCCAATTACCTGCTTGGCAGTCTGTGTACTGATTTTGGGATACATGCCTCTTTGTTGACAAGCCAATTGGAACTTCATTCCAGAGAGGAGAAAATCAACCAAATTATATTATTAAAAGTGGGTAAAATTTTTTTTTTCTTTATCCCTGAAAATCTCTAAAAATTCTCATGAGGTGTCTTATAAAGGTTCAAAAATGGAAATCTCATGCCAATCAAGTGATGTCTTTATATACACAGAAATATCCAGATGTTCTTTAAATATCCACGTTCTTTAAGCAAAGCTGTGTACAAGCGTGTCTTTCATCCATTTGGATTGGGTTCTGTGATAACAGATTTTCTAAAGAACACCTACACTGCCTGACACCACAAACAAACCATTCTTCTACTTAAATCTTCAATAAGCTCAAAGATAAAAGAAATCTTTGAATGCCATCTTCAAGGAAACCCCGATGTCAATTAGGACCTCCTTGCATGATCAAGGTGTAATTGCTTGTCTATCTCTTTAACCTTGGAACTATAATTTCCTCCCTAAGGTTTGCATAACTTCTGGAGCTCAGAAATAAGGTGCAGCATCCCTCAGGCTCTAAGCTCCTACTGCTTACTTTCCACCAAACAAAACTCAGTGTCAGGACACATCTGTACATGCCTTCGGAATGTTTTTGAGAATTCAGTGATGGAGATCACACCAATGCAAATAGTCTGAAATTTAAAATTCATTCCTGATCCTGGAAGTCCTTCAGCCATGTCTACACTTTGAGTTCTAGCCTCCTGCCATGTTACTCTGCTCTCTCTTCCTATTTATTTCTCTTCTCCTTCAACCCCTGAAATTACTGTGCATTTATAATAAGAACTGTTTAGTTATCTCTTTTGCTGCCTGTTGAACTATGCATTTAAGGTCTCACTTTTCTGCTGCTTTAATAAACCATTTTCCTACAAAAAGGTTCTTTTAGCCCAAGATAAATTCTGGTGCCAGCTGCGAGGATCATTTTCCCATCCTGCTTTAATGGTTTCATCTTCAATAGGATAGATATAGAGACTATACTCTGAAGTAAAACAAAGCCTACTTTGAATTGATCCATTGTCCCTAGCAGAGATGGGAACGAGTCATTGAAACCCACCTGCCACCTTAGTAATTGGCTGATCCACCTAGCCAGGTTACATCCCCTTCTTACCTGAGAATAGCCTGACTGTACGTGGGATCAATATTGTGTGTGGTTGTGCTTGTCTAGTAGATTTCAAATAACCTCTATAGGCCATCTCTTCCTCACTACATCTCCCCCAAACACAGTTCCAAAGAAAAGACATTTCCCAAGTTAAGCACGTACACATTGTTTTTTGCATGTTTCATGATAATTTTTAAAGAATATATACAAAAGAATTTCCAACTGTTCACCCCCCACTTCAGCATATTGAGTTATAACTTACATTTTGGGAAGAAGGTTGTGGTATAAGTTGTTGCCTTAATCTTATATATGGGATACCACTGTGGGTTAATGAACCAAGAAATGACTTAATTTAAACTGTTTTAGAAAGAGTAATTTGCTGAAACTTAAAATGATTTTTGTGGGAAAAGTAAAGCTGTAGGATTGTGTTACCAGTAAAAATGTAATGTTTTTCAGTAACATATTGATATTTCAGGATATCATTTACAAGGTAAAAACTGTTTTCAATCATGAGTTTGATGCTGCTTTTAAACAAAAAGAGTTTGAAATTATACGTGTGAAGGAAAGAAATATAAGAATTCAAGAAATTATTTCAGATCTGGAATTGGAAGAACCAGACTGGACACCAGAGTTTGACGAATGTGAGAAGCCAGAGAGAGCCCTTGTTGTGGCAAGTGATGAGGTACTGACAAGCTGCATTATCTCTTCTTTTGTTTCTCGTGACTGTTTCTCAGGCTCTTATTTACTCATTTTGTTTGTACTTCTAGAAGTGACAGCATTCCCAGTTATCAGTAACAAAAATGTTGACATAGCCTCAGCAATAATGAAGATTTTTTTTATGAGGCCCAAGTTGTTCAGAGGAGATTTGGACACCAAGTCTAGAAGGAAGCAGGAACCTCAGACTGGAGTCTGGTGGGGAGTTTGGGAGTCTGTCTTCATCTCTTGGTCCTCTTCTCTCTTCATTTCAGCTTCCAGAAGCTTCTGCTTTGTATCTCCCTCACTGAAGAGAGCAGCTGATCTGGATCTTAATCTCTTAGTCCCAATGGCAGATTTATCTGGGAGGGGGCTCCTTGGTGCAACTTGTGTCCAGTGCCTGTGCGGCAGGAGTTTGGGTTCCATTGTTGGAGGGAGGGTGACAGCGCTCCAGTAATTCTGTAGGCCATCAGGGGAGCATGGGCCCCAAAGAAAGGGGCTTCCTGAACAGCCTTGTTAAAAGGTGTGTGGCACAGAAGCGATTAACAAGAAATGCTTAAAAAAACAACAACAAAGTACAACCACATTTCAATTCTAAAAAGTAAAAAGTACTAGAGAATGTTCAAAGAAAACCCCTTGTTCACATGAATTGTTCTAAATTGCTTTGGGACAAAAGGAAATGATGTCACTTAGAAGTAACAGCACACACTTACACTGTCACTGTTCAAAGTGCCCTAGATAGATTGAGACTAAGTTATCATTATAAGAGTTTATAAAATAGGGACCAATATTACCTCCGTTTTACAGAAAAGGAAACAGGCACAGAGAGGCGAAGACCACAGTTACAAAGGTAGTAATCATCAGAGTTGGGGTTTGAACTCAATCATTATACTTCCAAGTACTTCCTCTTGCCCTCTACACTCTATAGTACCTGTTTCAGGAAGTCGATTCTTCCAGAGCCAGACTCTAGCTACAAGACTTAAGACAAAAGGACCCCAGCCAGCTTCTCTCACAGTCAAAATTGCTTACAATTACAAGGGAAATATAACATTTGAGATTTTTGCAATGCAGTTCTACTGTTATCCCCTTCCACTGTGAAGAAACATTCCCATGTCAAAATTGCTGCTCTAGGCTCACTTTGTATGCTCATAGTTAATGCTGCCCACTGCTTCCTCTCATGTGCTAATCCCTGCTGCATTTAGGAGAGTGATCTTATAAAAACCATTCTGTCCTTCCCTGCTTAACCCCTGCAGTAGCTGTGCATTTCACTCTGGATAACACCCACAAGTCTCTTTCTAATGGCCCACCCTGGGCTTCCTTCACTCCAGCTGCTCCCCCTGCCTAGCTCTGTTCTGGCCACTCTTGCATTCTCATAATTCCTTGAATGTCCCAAGCTTTGCCCTTTCAGAACCTCCATCCTGAAGGGTTTGGCTTAGATGGCACTTCTTTGGACCCCCTTCCCTTCCCATCTAAATCAGGTCCCCTGTTTAATTTCTTTAGTGACAGAGATGGATTTAGACAGCTAATAGAGAAACAACTAGTTTTTGTTTTTTTTTCAATCTTCTCATTTTATTTATTTATTTTTTAAAGAATTTTTGTGAGTTTATTTGAGCCAAACTGTCGACATATGCCGGGAAGCAGAATCTCAACGAATTGAGATAATGCTCCGAAGAATGGCGGGGTTACATTTAGCCTTCTCATTATAGACCTTCTCTTCATTCCAAATATAAGAAATGGGTTGTAAAATCTGGATATACCCTTTATCCCCTTGATATCTTCTAACCTCTTCTTAGTGTGTAGAAGGAACGTTTGGTTGAATTTTGTAAGAAGAGCAGCAGAAAACTACTTTTTTTCTTCTTTCAGATTTCAGCTCAAAAGCATATTCCTCCTTGGCAAAGAGCCAAAGCAGAATTGCTTGCAGCCCAAAAAATGGAGCAATGGCTTATGTCAAAGGTATGCAGTTTTGCACAGTACCTAAGACCCTCATTCCTTTATGGTTTCCTGAACCTAATTTGGTTTAATAGTGTTGTTCTTGAACTCTACTATAGAAACATATAACATACTTATCATGGGCAGAGTCACTGGAATCTCAGTGGCCCCCTTCTCCTCTCCCCTCCATGCCACTGCTCACCCTCCCCTTCCTAAATGCAGTCATTCTAACATTGAGTGGTAGGCTGCCTGAGGTCCCACCAGAGTGTCCAATCTCTGGGTCATCTACCTGCCCTCGCTGACCCTGGCTCTTTTTCAGGTCCATAGCACCAGAAATCGAGCCCTGATGGACATGATGGGAGGAGTTCTGGAAGTCAAGAAGGAAGACATTCTGAGAATGGTGAGATTTCCGACACCTTTATCAAAAGTGGAATTGGGTGATGAGAACTATTTACAGTTGACCAATGTTGTCTATATGAACCTGAGCTTCAAAGTTCTACAGCCACAAGTAAACAACCTCCAGTACCTTATAAACATACCCCATCAGGCAAACAAGATATTGGGAACCACAGACTTGCCTTTCCATCTGACAAAAAAGGGCAAACAAGCAACCATAGTGGTTTGGTCTCACTGAAAGCAGGGATAATGCTGCACCTGTTGTCCTGAGGATCATTCCCTTTGACACCTGACATAGGTGTCCCTGGAGCTCAGGTGTAGTTCTAGCTATGAAGATATCAGCACACACCTCCAAACCTGTCACCTAAGAGTTTGGGTACATCCCAAACTGTCCAACCTCGTTTCAGTTACAGAAAAACAGTTGTTACATTTTTTTCCCTTATATTTCGGTCAAAGTGTCAGGTGATTAGCTTGCCACTGTGAAGAACTATACCATGTTAATGGGCTCTTGCTTTGAACTTGTATTGTACTGCCACATGTAGGTTTGTGCTCCAGTACATGTTTTCCTTTCTATCTTCAGGTGATTCCTCAACCTGCTTTCATGGCAAAACCTGACGCTATATGGACTGAAGAGGAAAGAAGACAATTCAAAGACTATGAGAAAAAAGTCAGGGAGTTAAATGAAGAAAGAGATAAATATAGAAAGGTCAGAAATGCAAATAATTCATTATATCCTACCATATCCAGGATTTTGTTTTAATATATTTTCAAATGAAGTGTTCTTGATTTTTCTCCTTGTCATCAGTAGTTTAAGGATAGTGTTCACCCGAAATTTTGAAGGTAATTTAGGGAAGTGGGTGGATATAAAGTTAAAGAGTTAGAACAATTTAAAACAAAAAGAATGTATTTAAAAAAAATGTTTAAGTCCTTACTGATTTCAACATTTCCAAGTCATTACAATTCATTTGGTTCTCCAAACATTCTTCAAGTGTTTCATGAACACCTACTACAGTATATTCAAGGCACTGCTCTGTGTTGTCGACAGCTATTTGAGTTCAGTATTCCTCCTGCTTGATTTACTCTCAGTCTCAAGGAAAGGACCTGAGGGAAGAAGGACACCATCAGCATGGCACACACTTTACAGTTCCAATTTGAGGTTTTTGCAATGCAGTTCTATTTTTATCTCCTTCCATTGCGAAGAAACATTCCCACATCAAAATTGCTTACAATTACAATGGAGATATAAAAGCTGATGGTATACAACCAGATAAATAACATGTATTCCTCTGTGAAGAAAATGAAATCATACTGTCATTCGAGGCAGGACAGTTTGTCAGTTTTACAGTGACTGTATCTCATGGACAGTTTCTTTGAACCTATTGTTAACCTGTCCTGATTTTATTCACTGCAGTCCTCTAAGAGTGCCCTGGCATTTTATCTTAAGATAGTACTTTCCTGAAAGCCAAAATGAGTAGTTTTGAATGCAGTAAAGATTGCAAGGAGTTGGGGAATAGATATAAAGTGTGATATTTACTCCATGGTCCTGCACTGTATGATAGTGCACTGCCCACTCTCTTACCTCCCTGCTCCCTGGTCACGCTCACTCGGTAAAACCCAGCTTTGACAAAGCCCGGCACTTGGCCTTCTCTGCGCTTGCACCTGCAGTAGGTAAAGAAAATAAAAATACTGACTGGTTTCGCTCTCATGGCCTTAATCTTCATTAGGTCCTGACACCTGCTCAGCAAAGCTAGTCCATCTCCCTCCCATGGTTACTCCAGCACTTTGCCTTTTCCCCTGCTTAGTCCACATCACCTGGGAGAGCTTGTTACACGTGCAGATCCGATCCCATCATTCTCAGGAAATGGGAGTTTGTTACACATGGAGATCCATATCTCATCATTCTCAGGAAATGGGAGCTTGTTACACATGCAGATATGGATCCCATCATTCTCGGGGGGAGCTTGTTACACATGCAGATCCAGATCCCATCATTATCAGGAAATGGGAGCTTGTTACACATGCAGATCCGGATCCCATCATTCTCAGGGGGAGCTTGTTACACGTGCAGATCCGGATCCCGTCATTCTCAGGGGGAGCTTGTTACACGTGCAGATCTGGATCCCATCATTCTCAGGGGGAGCTTGTTACACGTGCAGATCCGGATCCCATCATTCTCAGGGGGAGCTTGTTACACGTGCAGATCCGGATCCCGTCATTCTCAGGGGGAGCTTGTTACACGTGCAGATCCGGATCCCATCATTCCCAGGGGGAGCTTGTTACATGTGCAGGTCTGGATCCCATCATTCTCAGGAAATGGGAGCGTCCTCAGATTCCTAACAAGCAGCTAGGCAGTAAGCCAACCGCACTTTTGTACTCTGGTCCTAGAGGCTCACTTCACATGGTCTCTAGCCTTGAACTTCCAACCTCCCTGTCACTTTATGTTCTGTTGCACTTGGAGAAGAAGAGCAACTAAAAAAGGTTTCCCTTACTCTTCTGCCACTACATCTTCCAGCCCCTGAGGTAAATCCCTACAATCCCCCTGCCTTGCTGTTTCTTGTGGGAGAAACGGCCTTGCGTCCACCCACGCCTGGTCCTCCACTTGTGCACTAGAACCATCCCGTCTCCGCCATGCAGCATGGTTACTCCAGCACTTTGCCTTTTCCCCTGCATCATCAGTGTTCCCTTCTCTGCTGGAGTTTTCCTACCAACATAAACATGCTGGGATCCTTTACATTGCATACAAAAGAAAAAGAAAAAAAGACTTTTGTGAAGGAGATTTTGGAGTTCTTTCTACTAATCTTGTTACTTAAAAATAAAAAAGTTAAAAGAAAAAAAAATTCCTTTGATCCCACTTTACTTGTCAACCCACTACTCAGTCTCCTCAAAAAAAAAAAAAAAAAATTCCAGAAACAAACTATGATCATTCCTATTTCTCTCTTCTCAATCTTTAAAAAAATAAACAAACAAACAAACAAACAAACAAACAAATAAATAAATAAGGGAGGAGGAGAGGAGAAGGATAGACATTGAGCAAGTGACAAAGCAAATGGGGCAAAATATTAACAACTGATTAAATTGGTTAAAAGTGTATGGGGATTCTTTGTACGTACTACTGAAACTTTTCTGTAAATTTGAAGTCATGTCAAAAGGTAAAAGATACCAAAAAATTTTAAAGATAAAAATTGTAGCAATGGGTCTAGAATTGATCTGCAGTTGTTGTTTTCTTTAAAAATATAAATTCATAGTTTTTTACTTACTTAGTGTATGCTTAGCTTTATGTCCTGGTGGATTTGTTTTTAAAGGGGGTGGGAACGAGCCAGTATTGCCCAGGGGTTGAGCATCAATCTTTGACCCTTGCACCAAGAGGTCACTTGTTCAATTTCTGGTCAGGGTACATGCCTAGGTTGTGGGCTTGATTCCCAGAAGTTGTGCAAGAGGCAGTTCATTCCCCCATTGACCTTCCCCCGGGGCCAACCCGTAAAAGGAGACATATATAATGCTATATGTAATATTTTAAACAATAAGATAAAACTTAAAAAAAAAAGAGGCAGTTGATTGATGTTTCTCATCGCTGTTTCTATCTCTCTCCCTTTCTCTCTCTCTCTAAAAATCAATAAAAACATATTTTAAAAAAATAAAAAGGGGGTGGGACTATTTTTCCCTGATGTAGAACTGCTTAGAAAAATAAAACATACCAAAAAATAAGGGAAATTATATATTCACTTCTTATTTCCTTAAAATATAAACAATTCTATGAAGATGTATTCATGTCTTTTACAAAAATCAAGATTTCTTTTTCCAGGCTGAATGTGTGCCTGGAAATTTCTAGCCTATATGGAGTCATAATTTTCTGGAAAGATTTGCTGTGATTTGTTTTACTAGGCTTACTGCCACCTACATCATTAGTAATGATCAGTGGTTTTTAGCTTTCCTTTTTTTTCCAGTAAAATATTTTTAAGTAAAAATCTCAGACTCATAATTTAATCAACAAATCCAGGTACAACATCTCTGATTGAAGTGGGGCAGAGGGCCCAGAACACCTCTCAAGACTTGTCTGCCACCTGCCCCTCCCTTGTGGCAAAACATGAACACCACTTCCTAGGACATTTGATGTCCCTAAATGTTAACTTTGCTGTTGACTTCCTTTCTTTCAGTCCTTAGAAGCAGAATTGAAGAAACTTCAAAACTCAATTCAAGAAAGCACACAGAATTTTGATGAATATTTGAAAAGACTGTTTGAAAGGAGAGTGAAGGCAGAAATGGTTGTCAACCAGGTAAATAAAAGTTCCTTATATTCCTTTTTTAAAAATGAGTTTCCACGTCCTTTCAGTGTTCTTGGGATATTGACCAACATCCTTTCTGGCACCAAGGTCCCGGGGGCTCTGGCCCTGGCTCCCACTCCAGCCTCATCTGTGCCACCCGCCTTCTCACTTGCCACACCCCCCTCCTCTGGTGCCTTTTGTCCTTCCTCCCAACTCTACTAGTAATAGTCTATGCCAACTTCTTTGCATCCTGGCCTGTATCTATTTAACTGTCAGGTCGCAGCTTAAAAACCAATTTCTCAAACTACATTAGATCTTCCTATTATATACTTTGTTCTTTTGCTTTGAATCATTTAGTTCAACTATATTTTAATTTTTGTGAGGTTACCTTTTAATGCTCCCAACACTGTCTCCATGAGTTTGTCTTGTTCATCCCTGTATCTCCAACAACTAGCAAAGGGCTGGGTTTATCTAGTATATGTTAAGTAAGTGAATAATCTACATACACAAAAGATCAAATGAAAAATATGGCTTAATTTGATTCAGGAGTAAGAATATAAATGAAGCTTGCATTGACTAGAAAAGCAAGAAGACCAAGAAGTGGAGCCTTTAAATTCTGAGGGAAAATTATTCCTAACATTAGACTTTATACCTTGCCAAGCTATCAACTGCATGTAAGAGATGAAGAAGAAGATTTTGAGAAATGCAAAGTCTCAAAAATTTACATGCACCCATTTTCAGGGAGCTGCTGGAAGATGTTTCTCACCAAAGCAAGGGGACCAACAAAAGAAGATGAGGGCAGTTAAAGGAACCTTGAGGAAGCAATCTATATTCTTCACAGCCCAACAGGAATGATATACCAAAGAAGGTTTTATTTAAGAGAGTTTAATGCAAGGACTCTTTTTTTAATATTTTTTATTGATTTTGTACAGAGAGGAAGGGAGAGAGATAGAGAGTTAGAAACATCGATGAGAGAGAGTCATCGATCAGCTGCCTCTTGCACACCCCCTACTGGGGATATGCCTGCAACCAAGGTACATGCCCTTGACCGGAATTGAACCCGGGACCCTTCAGTCCCCAAGCCGACGCTCTATCCATTGAGCCAAACCAGTTTCGGCAATGCATGGACTCTTTACTGAGGTATAGGCAAGGGAAACAACAAGGAATGGCAAAACACACAGAAACTAGAACCAATGGGAAGCCAGTACCATCCCTAGAGCTAAAGAGGCAGGAAAGGAAGCTGGTACCAGGGCCCAGCAAGACCTGTAGCCATGGGAGAGGTGTCACTGCTCAGCAGACATGGCCATAGATAGAACACAGTGACTGGCCTGGCAGGAAGGGAGTGTATGTATATGGTAGTTGGGTGGGGGAAGACTGGAAATGAATATCCCAGCATTAGTCATAAGAGCAGCATTAGTCATAATGGCCAAAAAGTAAAAATAATCCAAATGTCCAACAATTGTAATGGGTAAATAAAATGTGGTTTATCCATATAATAGAATGTTATTCAGCAAAAAAAGCTAGTGCATGCTATGTCATGGATGAACCTTGAAAACATGCTAAGTAAAAGAAACCATATACCCAAGACCACATAATGAATAATTATATTTATATGAAATGTCTAGAATAGACAAGTCCATAGAGACAGAAAGTTAATTAGTAGTTGCCTTGGGGCTGAGGCAGGGAAGCCTATGGGAGGTAAGCAGGGGGGAAAGGGGGAACGTGGGGCGTGGAGAGAAATGGGAAGTGACTGATAAAGGATTTATTTTCAGAGAGAGAAATATTCTAAAATTGATTGTGGTGATGGTTGTGCAACTCTGTGAATATAGTAAAAATCAAAATGGGTTATACACTTAAATAAGTGTATGGACTGGGAAACACATCTTAATAAAGCTCTTATTTTATAAAGATATGCTTATAATATCTTTCATACAAGATAATGAGAAAACTATCACAGACTACTAAGTAATATCAAATGGACTCAGGAAACAACTTTAAAAGTTCCCCTAAAGGGAACAATTTAAGATTCAACAATGGTAATAATTGCAACAAGCTGAAAACCATCAAATTTGTTTAAATTTATAAATTTGTGATATTTTAAAAAGTAAAAAAATGCTAATGGTTCACTTTAAGAAGATAACAACCAATTCGTTATATTAATATAAATAAATAGGTAAAGAGAAAGCATCAAGTATTTATTCTACCTTTCTATATGCACTGTAACAAAAAGAAGAAACCTCTCTTTATAAAATAACTAGAGGCCCAAAGCACAAAAATTCATGCAAGAGTAGGCCTTCCTTCCCCTGGCTCCGGCACCAGCTTCCCTCCGGCCCCAGCTTCCTCAGGAAGAACATCCGGCATGATGTCCAGAAGGAATGTCTAATCTAATTAGCATATTACCCTTTTATTACTATATATTTCAATTAGTAAGTTAAAAAAATAAATAATAGAAATAGAATATTACCATTTTGCAACTCCCAATGGATTAATGGACCTGGGCATTGAGCATTGATAGCTGCTAACATCACAAAAAGAAAGACAACTGGTATTATATGTCTCCTTTTCAAAGAACACAGTATCTCCTA
Source organism: Pipistrellus hanaki (assembly GCF_964339955.1). NCBI lineage: Eukaryota > Metazoa > Chordata > Mammalia > Chiroptera > Vespertilionidae > Pipistrellus > Pipistrellus hanaki. Next base: position 40,647,188 of record NC_140516.1, on the reverse strand, counting down.
CAGTCTTGCCAAAGGGACCTAAATATGGGTCTCATTAGACCTCTGATCCAGCTGCCAATTTTCAGGAAATACATGGGATGAAGGACCCTGATAAAGTCACCGTAAATATACAACTGGTAAAATGTAGATTAGGTGATAACTACAGATAAATGTAAGGAAAAGAAAGGGATGGAAAGGAATCTGTGGAGTATTAAAAAACTTTAAAATGTGACCTTTTTTAATACATAAGGTTATACTATTGTACTTGGACAAACATACTTGGGAAATAAAACTCTAAGGAAACACAAGAAAATGATTACTCTGAGTGATGACAGTGGTTATCATTGGGGTGGAGGCTATGATGAGACACATGGAAGGGCTTTGGGTTGTGCAAAGTTCTGTTTCTTGAAGTGGACAGTGACTACAAGGGTATCTGCCTTAACAATAATACATTAAACTTCATATTGTTTGATACATTTTTTCTGTATATATGTTTTACCTTATATTGAAAAGATGAAAAGTGTAAAATAACTAAGTAATTATTGTAACGGTTTATATCCCCATTTTCTTAAAAAAAGATTTATCTTTCTTCTACCCTGTTTCCCCAAAAATAAGACAGTGTCTTATATTAATTTTTTCTTCCAAAGTTGTGCTAGGTCTTATTTTCAGGGGATGTCTTATCTTTCCATGCGCTAGGTCTTATTTTCGGAGGATTTCTTATTTTCGGGGAAACACGGTATGTCATAAACTTGATTGATGAGTGCCAAGTCTTTGCCCCTAAGTAGAATAATCCTTTATTTATTATTATTACTTTAAAATCTTTATTGTTGAAACTACTACAGATAAAAAAAATCCTTTCTTAAGTAGTACTATTGATCATTCTCCCCTCCTCTTTTTAAATATTTCCACAGGAGGAATTGAAAATAAGTAACCTTCTCTTTTCTTTGCTATTGGATGAAGAATTAAGCACCAGAGAAACATTTCTAAACAACTATCTTACAAAGAAGCAGGAGGAGAAAGTAAGTATAGTATCTGATACCTGAGTACAGCATTTTTGGATAGACATGCTCCTTTCGTAACAAGAGCACACATGCCTCGACCCTTCCTTCCTCCCATATTCCTCCTCAGCTGTGTGCCTTCCATGGCGCCCTGTCTGGGACTTTGCTCCGGGGTCAGGTGAAAGTTATGTGATTCTTCATTTGCAATCATTTAGTCAAAAGAACCATTTACCTTTCATGTGACAGCTATAATAATAACAGTATAATATTCTAATTAGACCGGACATCCCTCCAGACAACCTTCAGGACGAAGGCAGGGCTTCAAGGGAAGCCTGGGTCCTGAGTGCCAGAGGGAAGCTGGTGCTGGCAGCTGGGAGAAGAAAGGCCTACTCTTGCATGAATTTTGTGCATCAGGCCTCTAGCATGGTTTATAAAATGAGGCCATATAGCTTCATGGTTGAAAAGATCTGATTTTAATCACTGACTGGCTATGGGGCCTTGGATAAGACATACAGCCTTTTAAGCTATTTGCAAGCACTTCACTAAGGAATGTTGTTCTCTCTGGACCATATGGCACCCTAAGTTTTACTAATGTAAGCATTGGGTTAAATTATAGGATAAAAAGCTATCATATTCTGTAAAACTTTATCTAATAAATAGGAGCATGGATAGATATGCTTCATTAAAGAGACAATGAAAGAAAAATACTTGTCACATAATTTTCTAAAAATGTCAGCCTTTATTGGTAATACTAATAAAAGATAAGTTATGAATATGGATGATTTAAAGTATCATATATGACATATGCACTTACTCTTTGCTAAGTCTGTTAAGCAGCATATGCAAAGCGCCTTCTACATACAACCCTACTCATAGCAACCCTGCAGGGTATTGGCGTTCCTTACAGATGTGGAGAGCATCTCAGAGAGACTGGTAACATGCCTAAGTCACCCAGTACATAATATGGCAGGAACTGGAACCATGAAAATAAGTGAAGACCATCTAAATAAGAATAAGCAGACTATTTATTCAGAGCTTGATATAATAAGGGAACCAGCCACCATCATTTGTGTTTGGCAGACATTCAAATGCAGGCAGGGGGATGGGAAAGTTTTATAATAATAATAATAATGATAATAATAATAATAATAATAATAATAAAAGAGGGCTTCAGGTGCCCTCTACTCTGATGTTATTGGCATGAGGAAGTGGGGTGGGAGTATGGGGGAGAGGAAGTTATTTAGAAATTCAGCAGCCTATGTGATTGGTTTGGGGAGTACGTTGGCTTTCTCTGATTGGTCCTAAGTTAGAGATGGTGGCAAATATTGAAAAAGATGAAAGTTATTTTTTCAAAGTCTTGACAGTTTGTGGCCAATTGCTATAGAGGTTAAGAGTAAGAGTTCTATTTTTACATTTCATCTGGCCATTGTCCTTTTACTGTGTATATTCAGTCTCTCAGAATCCAGCTCTAGGAGACTCCCAAGCCTGTGAGATTTTATCATCCATACTGCTCTGCCGAGAATGTAGCATGCTCTGTAGTCACTTCCACACTCACAAACAGAACTAGCTATCCTCAGAAACAGGTGATTAGATGTTTGTTTTTATAATGTTTCCAGTTGGTTTATTTTTCTGTAAATGTTATCTGCAGCCCAGCTGCTGTGGCTCAGTGGTTAAGTATTGACCTATGAACCAAGAGGTCAAGGTTAGATTCTCAGACAGGACACATGCCTGGGTTGCAGGCTCAATCCCCAATAGGAGGCAGCCAATCAATTATTTTCTCTCTTATCAATGATGTTTCTACCTCTCTCTCTTCCTTCCTCTCTCTGAAATCAATAACCCCCCCCTTTTTTTTTAATGTTATCTGCAATGGATACGTCACTGGAACATTTATCTTGTACTAGAAATTTCTTGTTTTTTTAGTACCTCAAATATTTTTGTTTATTCTGAAGAATATTCCATTACAACTGGCTATTCCTAATATTATTATAGACCCAGACTACAGAGGCCATCCAGAAAGCTAAAGATGACCTTGAATCGTACAAGGAAAACTATGACAACTTACTGGCAGAAGACAAGGTGAGAGCCATAGTCTTACCCACTCACCAATGCAGTAGAGTTGGTGCTGCCTGGACTTAAGAGAAGATTAAAAGGACTACAATTTAATTTCCTCATAGATTCTTCTCCTACTACAATTCCCAGTTATGAGTTAATTCCATTCTATACCTTTATATATTTCTGAGAATCACTGTGTAAAATAAATGAGTGTAAACATCTCTGGTTTAAGCTTTCTCTTGCACAAAAATAAGAGAGATCATCTAGACTTTGGAGTTTTTCAAATTTCAGGTTGCAGGCCCCATTATTTGGTTATGATATCAATTTGGTAGATTATGATCAGTAGTTTTTTAATGGAAAATAATGGAATAGGGAAGTATAGAAAGAAGGATGGAACAGCCCTTTCCAGTGTTCCTCAACTGTTAGCACATAGGCCCAAGGACTGAAGGGTAGTGGGTTCGCTGCTTGGCCCTGGTTGGGGCACATGTGGGAGGCAGCCAGTCAATTAAAGAAAAAAGAAGAATGGAATAGGAATGGGAAGGAATGGAATAGATTTTCATGTTTTACGGGTAAGTATTTTGTAAAACTTCAGTTCTAGGACCTCTTATATGAAATAATACTTTTAATTCACTGATGTGCTTCCTAATAAAAATAAATCTTTGAGAAATCCTTGTACAGTGAGTGGTCGCTCCCTAACAAGTCTACTTTATAAACCGAGTTTTCATGGATTTAAAAATCAAAGTGATAATAACCCTATATTGCCAACAAATAAAATGTTTCTGAAACAATTGCAATCCTGCAATGACCTGTTTGTGCTTAGGTTATGGATCGCAGCTTTAAAAAGGAATTTTCTGAAGTCCCCAGTCATCAGGTGGATATGCTCTACAAACTTTTTAAACGCCGACCAAGGTTTGTATCTCCTTTGCTATCATGTTTCTGAGGAAAAGTCTCTAAATAAATAGGAATGTTATCAGATTTCAGCTTTTCCTCACAATTAGATGGAAATATTCAGCCTAACATCTTTTAAGTGAAAATGTTCAAGTGTCTTGATATAATTCAGTTTTTTAAAAGATTATTCTTATATCTTAAGGTTAGTAATGAAGAATAATCATTTCTTTTCATTATGTAAAAATAGTTACCTAAGTAAGCATAGAGTCCCTTGTGGTATGAATTGGAACTACATGTAAAAGGCTTCCAGGACAAAATAAGTTTGGGGAAAACACTGATTTAAAAAACCAAAAACGTTAAACAGTTTTCTTTACAAGAACTTCTCAGGACTTGTTTTTGGCCTTTGGATCTCCAAATAAAAAAAAATATTAAAAAAATGGAGTAAGCAGTGTGCTCCAAACTTATTTGACCACAAATCACTTTTTCTCAGAACATCTCATGTGATTGTGTTTAAGACAAAGTTCAAAAAATGCCAGTACAAATTCTTGAATTACATTCCTGCATATTTCCAAATTTTTATAAATTTATATTTCCGTAGTTTTCAAATGTAATCTAGAAATCAGGAGTTTGTCAGAAAACTATAGGCTCATTTGTGTATGAGATACAAACTCATTCTCTCACCCTTGATGGGTTACATGCAACCTGAAGACCTCAATTTAGAACATGCTTCATATCTTGATTTCCCTATTTTTAAAGTAATGCATTATAATAAGCCTTGTGAAGAAAGTAATGAAAGCTCTCATATATTGGGAGGCAGCAATGGGAATAGTTTAAGTTTTATTGCCAAACAGAATTAGCCTTAAATCCTAACTTTACCATCAGATCTGCCCTGTGTCTTGGGACCAATAAGTTCTCCCAGAGCCTCACTTTCCTCATGTAGAGAAACAGAATAACAATATTCACGTCATGGTGTATTATAAAGCATTTGATAGTGAACTCCCTTCCCAGCCACAGCAGGGGAACAAAACTAACGTACTAACGTAGATAAAAGAGGCTCTTTTCAAGTTGTGTACGTATCGGAACATAGCCTAAGCTACTCACCTGCAAAAAGGGTAGCTGCAGAGGACATGGCACAGGACAAGGGAGCACCCACCCTTCTCCTCGGCCTTCCCCTGACAGTTAAAAAAAAAACACCAAGAAGGGTGTATTTTTTCAATTCTCGTATTTTCTCATTTCTGGTTATGACCTTTCCTTTACTGCTTAAAGAAAACCATTTAACATTTCTTGTAAAGTTGGTTCATTGGTAATGAACTCCTGTGGATTTTGCTTGTCCCGGACACTCTTTATCTCTCCTTCAAGAAGGGAGACATTCTGTAATCCAGGTAAATTTGCCAGTGCTGACAACAGTCAGGGAACATCTATAGTTTAGCCAAGGTCATGACTGGGATCCAGAGAATATGGAAACAGGTCAAAGAGGGTGCTTTTCTCTTTGGAATAATCTGACTTCAAGTGCCAAAGGAAAAGTGTCATGCAATGTCATACCTATGCTAAGGATCATATTATTTAACATTGATTTTGTTTTTGTATGTGTGAGGATGTGAAAGGTTGATGGGCTTTTATTGCTAATACCAGGATTCACAAACCAAAAGCACAATCAGAATCGGCCACTCTTGTGCCTTTTGGAGAACGACCAGGATCTGGGAAATTGAATAGAGATGCCTTTGCTCAGTTAATGAAAGCCATGGATGACCTGGACAATGTGAATAACATGCCAGAAGGCGTGGACCTCGCAGTCTGGAATCATTTCTGTGCAACCAGACGAATGAAAGTGGAAAATGAACAAAAAGTATGTAACATTTTATTTCTTTTCATTTAGTGCACTAATATAAAATGTATAGGTTATGGTGGTCAGTACTCCCAGAAAAATCTAATTGTTTAGGTTTTCTTGCTATGGTAGTATTAGTAATATTAATAAGAATAAAATGAAATAAAATATTAGCCATAGTGTTACTGAGGGCTAAGTATAGGTCTGTACCTGTGTAGACCCACACTGCATGTAGTTATTGTTTACTTGAAATAAATATGGCTAGTCCTAATTGAGACATGCTGTAGGTGAAAAATACACACAGATTTAGAAAACTTAAAATAATGAAAAAAATAATAGTAAAAGTCTCAATATTTTTATATTTATTACAGGTTGAAATGTTAATATTTTGGATATGTTGTGTTAAATAAAATATATTAGTAAAATTAATTTTACCTGTTTAATTGCACTTTTTATAATGTGGCTACTACAAAATTTAAAATTACATATGTGGCTTGCATTTATGGCTCATATTATATTTTTCTTGGCTACCACAATATAGACATAACTTCCCTTCTCCTCTCTGCCTTGATCCTGAGTAGTTCTTATCTCTTTTTTGCATAGATTAGAATTATATTTCACCAGAAACAACCTTTTATAGTTCTGCTAGAATATTTTTTTTAATGTAACCCAGCCAAAGTGGCTCAGTGACTGAGCGCTGACCTATTAACCAGGAGGTCACAGTTCCATTCCCAGTCAGGGCATATGCCTGGGTTGCAGGCTCAATCCCCAGTCTGAAGCATGCAGGAAGCAGCCTATCAATGATTGTCTCTCATCATTGATGTTTCTCTCTCTCCCTCTCCTTTCCTCTCTGAAGTCAATAAAATATAAAATGTAGAAAGGGTAAAAAGTTGAGAGTGTGTTTAATTGGAAAGAGAATTCTTCCTCTTGTTGCTTGTTGACTACCTCCTTTCTCCCCTCCCCCAAATTCCCTAAATTCAGTGCCACAGGTTGGCCTATTTTTATAAAGTATCTATGGTTTTATCATTTTACCTAAGGTGATGAGAGCAAATGTTAAAATATGATATAAGAAAAATTCTATTGCTTGCATATTTGATTTTCAGCAAGAATAATATTTGATACTTTTCAAATTATTCATGGGATATACCATATAAGTTTTAGAAATCTTGTATTATTACATATGGCAGGGATCTAATTTTTTATTAATCTCTTAGAAAAATGGGTTTGTTACAGTTTTGTTACAAAGTTAAAAGATGTATGTTTTCTAAAATTATTTAAAATTTTATTTGCTTTTATTTCTAAAGCTCCATATGTTCTGAGATGTTTGTGGCTTGGTTTCTTCAGGTAAAGCAGAAAGCAGCTGGTTTAGTGGAAATGATGGCTTTCCTCCGGAAGAGAGTGGAGGAGGATGAGAAGGTGCAAGAGGAAATTGAAAAAGTGACCCATGAACTCGTTCTGTAAATCCAACCTTTCACTTATGTTCATTTATTCAAAGTCTAAGCTAGGACTAAGTTAGCTTCTATTATCCTGGAGGAAGAATGCCTGCTCATTGGCTTACAGGTGGCAGAGACTTATCTATCTCCTTGAGCCTCAGAATTTCTCCGAAAAAGTGCATTTTGTTACGTAGCACCTTATTTCAGAATGGAACTTGCCAGCATGTTCCATTGCTATTATAACAAATAGGTAACTTTTGGGGGAAAATTAGTATTTTTTTCATCTCCTTCCACAAAAAAACACAAAGAATTTGTTTTTGCTGATCAGTAATTTGGGGCTCAAACCACACAAACAACTGCGTGGAAAAATTAAGCAGATATTTAAGAATTTTCCATTCAGTCACCTAATCAGCTAATATCTTTTTCTTTAGGAGAACTTGTTGTATTTTGCTGAGTGTGGGGATAGAGCTTTGACCTTGCTTTACTTTTGGCTATATTTACAGCCATATTAACATGTCATTTTAAGATCTAGTTATAAAGAGAAATGGATTTGATAAGTAGCAGATAGATTAAACCTTGTTAATATATCATCAGAAGTCAATACATAGCCAAAACATCAATAGATTTATTATTTGGTAGCATTTCTATTTTCTTCAACTTATATCACAATTATATTAATCTTTTATATAAACTTTATGAATATATTTTTGTCCGTACCATTCTTTGAGCAGCCCAAGTGATCCATATTAATTAAAAAAAAAAAAAAAAAAGGTATCCTGGAGACATCTAGGAAAGCTCATTATTGGGAACATATTTTCCACATTAATTTCGGACATTTAAGTTTGGATAGTCTCAGATAATGGTGAAATTTGAAATATAAATACATTATAACTACTTACTTTGAAGTCTTTTTCAATTTAGATTACAGGAAGAGAAAGTGAAATTCCAGTTGAATTTGACCATCCAAATTCTCCTTAAACAAGGACAAGTAGAAATAGAGAATTTCCAGTTATTGCTGGAGTATGCTGACGCCATTCTTATCAACAAGACCATCATTGAAGACCTTAATGCCGTGATTCGGGTAATTATTATTTTTTAAAGAGAAAACAATTTAAATATTTTTTATTCTTTCATTTTTATGACAAATGTGATTATTTTCTCTGGCTTACAAAGTTTTTGACATGTTACGTACTACATTTCAAAAATATATATTTGTTCTCTTCACTGTAATGTGTCTGCCTTTGAGACTTTTTCTTAATCTTGGTTTTCAACAGTTTATCTGTTGCATCAGGAAGCAGGGCAGAGAGCCAGGTTACAAATGCATACAGACTGGGAGATTGAGGCATTGGCATATAAATCGGCTATATCATTCAAATTTATCCTATAATTTCTTCTGTTTAATAACTACCATGCTTGATAGGGATCAGATTTTGCCCAAGAAGTAATTTTTTAATACTTGCTATATTTTTAAAGACACAATTATTTCTGTGATCCATGTTTTCCAATTATAGAATATAGCTTCAAATATTCTGTGTTCTTTGTGCAAAATCATATTATATGACTATCAGATTGTACCTTTTTTTTTTAAGACTCAAGGGCATAAGAAAGTTGCTAGCATGATGGAAAGTAAAGATATCCACAAAGGAATATTTCAGATTGAGTGGGAACATAAGAAAATGGAGATGGAAATGGAAGATCTAAATCAGAGGGCTTGGGATATTCAGATGCTATTTTTCTCAAGAGAACGTCAAAAGGTAAGTTCTCCCTGCCCCTCTATATAATTTTAATTTCATTCAACCAGTTCTTAATAAAAAGCCTCAATGATATCAAGCATTTTTGAAGCCAGAAGTATTTCATAGTGTGTCTACAAAATCTGTCTTTCCTTCCAGTAATTTACATTTACTGCCTTGGGTTCTTTGCGATCCATTCTGTCGTATAGCTCTATCTTATAGTTCATCAAAGATTTCCTACTTATCAAATCCAGTGGTCACTTTCCCAGTCATCAAGATCCTTCAACTCTCCATAGCATTTGACTCTCTTGATGCCCACTTTTGTAGCTTTTATCATCCTCGTTTTCTCCTTTTTTGCTTCCAACACGTCAAACCACTTTGCCCCTTTTACTGAATTCTCTTTTGCTTCTAACTCTTGAATATACCTATTTTCTAAGACTTTGCCCTTAGCTCTGCTTGTGTTTCTTTCCATGCCCTCTCCTTTGATGGTCTCTGTTTTTCTAACTTCATTGATTACTTTTAAAAGACTAATCCAAGCTCTCTGGTTTCCAGTTCAATTTCATTCCAATCCAAGCTCTCTGGCCCTTACCTCCCTCAAACTATTTCTATATTTCACACCTCTCAAGAGCAACTCTTCTTAAATTGCTCCTGTGGTATGTTTTTAGTCACTCACTCAGGCTTAAAGTTGTAGTCATCTTTGATTACCCTCTTTGCCTTGCCTTCCATGTCTTGCCTAGTTTAGTTAGGTATTTTTTCATTCTCTATCCCCACTGCCTTTACCCTAGCTCACAAGTTCCTGTTCAATGGTTTAGACTAGGTATTTTATAATCATCTCCTAACTGGTCTCTTGACCTTGACTCTTTCTCTTATCTAATCTATACTATATACTACTGTCAGATTGATATTCATATTCTGCTCAAACATATTTCAACTGCCATTTCTTACCTGGCTTATGAATTATGAAATCCTTAGGTGAATGTTCAGTATCATTCAACCTTATTTTTCAAATTCATTCCAAGATCCTATTATACGTCAGTATTCTCAAACCAAACTGATTACTGTTATCTAGGATTCTATCTCTATGCCTTTGCTTATTAACAGTTCTTCTCCTTAGAATATCTTTCCTCATTATTTTTACATCCCAATTCTATTTTTCAAAGTCTAGCTTAAATGCCATGTCTTCCATGAAGCCTTTTGATTTCCCCAAGTCCAGTGAAACCACATCCCAACACAATCTTCGAATTTGCAGTCATTTTATATATTTCTTGGCAACTAATCAAGTCTATATGTTCTCTTTTTCTCGATGGTAGGTTGTGTTAATCTTTGTATCTCCCTCGGTGTTTTTAACGAGAACACTGTTAATGTGGGACTCAAATAAGATAATATTTAGTGACTTGAAGAATGAATGAGAAAACAACTGTAAACATTTGTAATCATTAGCATTGTAGGTGAGCATTTCAGTGGCTAAATACAAGTAAATATTACAGCAAAAAAGTCGAATGACTTAACTTAGATGTATAATTTTTATGAAAATAATAACTCTTAAAACTAAGATATCTTAAAGTTATCTATTGAAAGAAATAGAGAAAAATGTTTTTACATTTATTGTGAGGGGTTTTTTTTGTTTGTTTTTTCTTCTCTCAAAGTACCTAAATGAACCAAACTATGAGACTCTGGTTGCCATTCAGATTGGAATAATGGAGCAAACTATTGCTGTTATAGAAAAGGTAAGTCTCAAAGATATTTATCATTATAATCCCAACAATGGTGATCATTTGAACAAAGTAACAGTGTTCCAAATCATGAATTCAAACAGAACCTAACAAAATTAAGGACCTTTACTGATATCAGGATTAGAGGTCCCTGAATAGTGTCTTTGCAACCATAACAAGTCTGATAAATGAAGCACTTCTTTTAATATTAGAATTAACCTCTTGGGACATATCTGAGTGCACATGAATTTCCTATTTCACATTAGTTTATGATTTGTATAATAGAAATATTGATAGACTTTTCTTGGCATTATGAAGTTATTTTTCATAACTGCTTAACAAATGTAGCACATCTATAATAATTAAAGTATAATAAGCTAATTATACTGGACAGCCGAATGACCTTCTGGATGTCCTTCTGGAGGAAGCCACAGTGGCGGGGGGCTGAGGCAGAGGCGGTTAGGGGCAATGAGGCAGGAAGGCAGAGGTGGTTAGGGACAATGAGGCAGGCAAGCGGGAGAGCAGTTAGGAGCCAGCAGTCCCGGATTGCAAGAGGGATGTCTGACTGTCGGTTTAGGCCCGATCCCTGTGAAATTGGGCCTAAACCTGCAGTCAAACATCCCCCAAGAGGTCCTGGATTGCAAGAGGGTGCAGGCCCGGCTGAGGAACTACCCCCCTCCTGTGCATGAATTTTGTACACCAGGCCTATAGTAGAAAATGAAAACAAAGTAATATCAAGTCTACATGTTTTAATCTTATCTCATTCTTAAGAATATACAAGATCTTCTAAAATGTTGTAGTGTACAGTTCCTTCTTTCAACAAATAATTTAAGTACCTACTATGTTCAGGCATTATTATAAACACTAAATATATGATGACCAGATGATATCTTAATGATGATAATAAATTTTAAGAATAATGTCTTTATAAAATATATTTTTTCAAAATTACTTTTGTGGATCTTCATGGGAACAAAAATTTCAGACCCATAAAAAGGACGTGGAACACCGTAAAAAACTACTAAAGAAACTAGGAAATGTCAGCAATCAAAAAGATGTAGCAAATTATAATCTAAGCTGCAGTTTACAAGAAGAATTGGTGGCTGTCTCAGAGAGAAAAGACATCTCTACTGCCATGGGTAAGCTTTCTTTATGTCTTTACTCAACTGTAGGTTTTTGTTTTGTTTTTGTTTTTTTAAAGTAACCAGTAGTTCTGAAATCTGTACAGTTGTTATAAAAGCTACCAGCATTCCTTTTATGCTTTTAATTGATTCTGTATACTATCATTATATTTGACAGTATAGAAAATAACCCAACTAATTTTTTTTCTTCTTCTTTTTTGGGATAGGGTCTCAACTGACTTTTGAAAAAATTGCCAAAGGACAATATGCAAGCATGATGGAACAACAAAAATTAGCACAAATTTCAAAAGAACAAGCTGAACAGATTTTAGTACTGCAAGCTGAAGTTCAAAGATTAAGGATGAAAACATATCCTGCTCTTATGCAAATGTAAAAATACTGGTGGGAAACACAAGACCAAATCAATCAATTAAAAATATTTTAATTTGATTAAATGGTTTTTTGTTCTTTCATATCAGGAAATTTAAGTGGAGCCTCTTCTCAGTTGCATAGTTTAATAGCAAATTATTTAATTTTAGTATTATTAATTATAAAAATGTTTGTCATGCATACATAAATAAATTATTGTTTTTAAGAATGAACAAGATTTTTTCTCAGAATTCAAGATCTATTTTATTTCATTTCAATTTTATCAAAAATTATTTCCACAGTGATAGTATAGGAAGTACTAAAGATAATAGAAAGTTATTTTTTGCCACAAGTGACATTTCTAATTTTATGAATTACCTGAAGTTATGATGAAACTATGGATGATTTTTATACTTTTCTATATTTCCTAAGTTTTCCTCAATAAGCATTTCTTCTATAGTCAGAAGAGAAATTGCCAGAACATATAAGATTATTCCTTGTTCTAGCAATGAGAACATGGTAAACGATTTATTTTTATCAAGCCCTAAATCATTCATAAATTATGACATTTTTTGTACATAACATACTAGTAATCTTCTACATGTTATGTTCATTGTAACAGAATTCAATTTTGTGTCCTACCCAATTGTTTAGCAAACAGAAAAAAAAATGTGTATTTTTTTTTTTATTTCCATGAAAAGTTTATTGCTATGTTCATGCAGATGAGAATGGAATAATGAGATTAATTGGTCAGAAACTGCTCTGCTCTTCTATAGCCAGTGGACTGCTACATTCCAAGATGATACCATATGGAACACTGACCACAATCTTCAAGTGATGTCAATGTCTCATTGTTCTGCAATTTGTGAATTAATTGCTAATTTTAATCTGCAACGCCATGTCCAATGTATACTGGTGTAGGTAAATCAAGAGAGCTACTCTAAAACCTATTTAGAAAAAAGTAGTTAGGAGATTTAAAATTTATTTAGAAATTGTCAGGACAATACTGTAATTGACCACCCACACACTGATCAATACTAGATGGGAATGGTAAGAGAAATAATATGACCAACATTTTTTATGACTTCCCTTAGTAATAGAATCACTCCTGAAGTAGTCAGATTTTTTTCTGATTCAGCAGGGAAGTGCCATTGGTAACATTTCCTATATCTAAAGTCCTTCAAAATTATCTGACAAGGGAATTTTGGGTTTGGGGCATGGGAACATAGACCCAAGCATGGATAAGTGTGTGAAGAATACAAATACCTTGTACGTAAGATAGGATTGACAGTTCTCTGTCCTGTCAGTTGGAATCAATCATGGACATTCTAGTCTTCCTCCCTTCCTCCACTGGCGATACAAATTCCATGTCACCCAAACTAACGGCCTGCAGGCTCCATTTGCTAATAGTCCCAGGGGTCCTCAAACTTTTTAAAGTGGGGGCCAGATCACGGTCCCTCAGAGAGCTGGAAGGCCAGACTATATGAACTACTAATTCCTACTGTAACACCTCGGCTGCGCTCACTGCCCAAAAAACCTGGCGGGCCGGATCAGACTCCTCTGCGGGCCGCATGTGGCCGTGGCCCGCGGGCCGTAGTTTGAAGACCCCTGGAATGCCATAAATTTCACTGGATAATGCTCTGTGAATTCCAAGATCTTAACAAACCAAACAGTCTGTGTGGTTTCTATTTCTTAGTAGCCACCCTAGGTGACCGGCAATGTTTTTTGCTTGAATGCCACAGCTTTGAGACGTGCATAGAGTGGAGATTAGCAGGAACCTCATACCCCCTCCCCCCAGACTATATTCTAATATTGAATAGCAGAACTTTTCGAGAGAAGGTATCCTCCAGTTTGGGGGATTGGCTGTGGAAAGGTACCTGGGTCATGCACCCCAACCTATTTTTGATACTGTCCATGGTACTGATGCTTCTCAGCTTCTGCTGAACTAACAGCAATTATATTCATATTTTATAGCACTTTAAAATATCTATATTATTTAAAAGCAATGTAATGAACTGGGTCAAACATAGCATGGCTTTAAGGATAGCACTTAAGAATAGGGCTCTGGTATTGATTTGCCTGGTTTCAGATCCTGGCTCGGGCACTAATTTTAAATAACTAGTTTTTAAAATAACTACTTGATATTAAATTTCCATGTCTTAAAAATTGTGATGTTGATCACTGTAATACTCAAATGAGCTAATATAGTTTTTAAACTGGCACAAAGCAAGTGCTAAGTGTTCACTTTCATTTTTATGAATAAAAATGTTATTCAGGCCCTGGCTGGTTTAGCTCAGTGGACAGAGCATCAACCAAGGGACTGAAGGGTCCTGGGTTTGATTCCAGTCAAGGGCATAGTTGCAAGCTCCATCCTTGGCCCCGCCCTGGTTGAGGCATGTGCAGGAGGCAACCAATTGATGTGTCTCTCTCATGTCAATGTTTCTTCTGTCTCTCTCTCTTGCTCCCTTCCACTGTCTAAAAATCAATGGAAAAAATATCCTCAGGTGAGTATTAACAAAATTAAGGCTTATGGCAATACTGCTTCAAACAAGTCTGTTGGTGCCATGTTTTCAACAGCATTTGCTCACTTCATGACTCTGTATCACATTTAAAATTTTTTTCATTACTGTGGCCAGTGATCTTTGATGTTTCTATTGTAATTATTTTGGGGTGCCTCAAACCATGCCCATGTAAGATGGTGAATTTAATGGGGAAATGTGTGTGTCCTAACAGTTCCACTGCGTGGTTGTTCCTTTCCTTGGGCCTCCCTATTCCCTGAGACAAGACATAAGAATATTTAAATTAGGTCAACTAACAACCCTAATAAAGCTAGAAATGAATAAGCTTAATGAGGAAGACATTGAAATCTGAGATGGGCCAAAAACTAGACCTCTTGTACCAGTTAGCCAAGTTGCACGGGGAAACCAAAAAATTCATTACTCTCTTTATTGTGGTTGTCTGGAAAGGAACCATTTTTAATACCTCTGAGGTATGCCTGTAATGTGTACCATTAAATGGAGGTGAAATTCAACTGAAAAGATTTTGTAAAAAGGGACCACCTCATGGGCATCCCTATGCTCCAAACTCTCCCGTAAGTCTGAACCATATTCCATAACCTACTCCCTGTTACTAGAGAACCCACTATGCTGTTGGAGCCCTCAGCCTCCAGCCAATGCCTTGGAAATGCCCATTACTGTGCCATCTACTCCAATTCTCCTAGAACCAGACTCCCACTGATGCTGTAGTTCTCCCAAGTGAACACGAACATGTAAGAGTGACCCCAGGGGATGTGCTAAGTTAGCAGTGCAGCTGCAGTCAAGTGCCAGCACCATCAGCACCTAAACCACTTTCCCTGCCACATTTAGGCCCTCTGGCTGAGCAGCAGTTGATGGAAGCTGGTTGGCACAAAACAGCACAGCTCCCCAAGGCCAGGGAAGGTACATGTGAGGCCTAGCCCAGTCCTCTTGGTTCAGAAGCCAGTGACAATAGCAATTTCCAAGAATGGAGGAATTTGTGTATTGGGGGAGAAGATAGATAGGAGGGAGGTGACCGAGTTTACTGTCATGGGCACTAACAATTAGGATGGATGCAAGAGCGCAGTCCTTGGGTCTCCTGCCATGCCAAATATTAAGTTTGTTAGATCATTGGGAAGAACTGGGCTGAAAATGAGGTGCACCTAGAGGAGGGGGGTCTACAAGTAGGGAATAACTTTTTTTTTAGTTAGTTGGGTTTTTTAAAAGTAAGTAAAGCTGTTTTCGCCCTTAAAAGGACCCAAAAGCAGAAATCCAGAAAGCTCCCAGGAAGGACTTCCAACTTTAGATACAATAGCTTCAGCCACAAAGCTTCCAACTTTACATACAATAGCTTCAGCCACAAAGAAATGAGCTTTCTTCTGAGCACAATTCTAAATTCTCCGAGACTGGGCCAGCTTGGGTTATTGTACATGGCCAGGATGACACTGTACAACAGAGCAACCAGAAACACAATCATATGACGATGGGTTTCTGGCTGAGAAGTATCTGTGAACTAAGTAGACACTCCCATCTATTTCACAGCTGAAGCTAGAAAGGGAGATGAATGCAAAGACCTTGTAGGCCATAATGTCTTAAAGTAGGAGATGATAATGTGGTTTTGTAAGAGAAAGATGGTCATGTCACTAAATGAGATGAGGAATACAAGAAACAAATTTGTAGAAATGGAAATATAATTTTGGACATATGAATTTAATTACCTAATAGAGCATATTGATGGAAATATGTGGTAAATTGATGAAAACAAGGTTCACAAACTTAGGAGACAGGCAAGCATTTTAGACCAGTTTAGGTTTAATCATTCACCAGATTGAACTATTTTTTAATATTTAAAATAAAACATCTTTTTATAATAAACAAAAAAAATGTATTATAACTGACTTCCAAAACTGTCCAAATTGTTTTAAAACATGATTTAAATTTTTTTCAATTATCTTTGTCAATTTTTTTCACAGATTATCCAAAATACTAAACTTTAATTTTAGAACTTACATATTTATCTAACAGAGTACCCTAAATTGATGTTCATCAAGATACCTCCTTTTAAGCCCTAATGGTATATATCTTTCCCTTTAAAATGTGTAAGTATTTTTTAAGTTGTCATCCTCAAAGATATTCTGGAGGAAAAATTAGAAATTAAACACCAATAAATTCTTCTTCATTTCTGTTGTAGTGTAATAATTTATCATCTAACCCATAGAAGTCTATCAACTGAGTAAGGCTGAGTTTCTTGTTCTCCTCAGACATAGCTGACTGCAACTCGTGAAGCAACAGTTGGCTACAGCTTCTCCACTTCTTTATTAACAACTGTAACTGAGACAGGTCATTCTGAAACAGGGGGAAAAAAAAAAAAAAAACCACATATAAATGTATGGCAATAACTAGACAGGCATAATATTTTAACTTAAGTTGTTAAATCAGCGGAGTAGGTTTGAAGGGTACCAAAATATTTGGTCATGAATGAGTCTTCTACCCGGGGAAAAATAGGGTGATTTTTACGATGACACTCCAATTGAGTTCTAGGGTATTTTGTTTGGTGGGACCTCTAGGCCTCCCTTTACCCTCAGGGAAACATCAAAGCATTAAGTAGGGCAAAACTATGTAGAAAAACAAGAATAGGTTTCTATTACAGCTGTACCTTTAAAAATGAAATATTCAAAATTATTTGCAGCATAAAACTCATAGCTGTATTTAGAAAAATCCTAAAAATTTGAAACAGCAAATAAGATTTACTGTTCCATCATTTATTCCACATTACTAGGGAAGGAGAAATTGCAGATATTTGAATGATCCAGGTAAATAAAGGTTATCTTCTTTCAAGTGTCCAAGTCCTATTTAATTCAATCTATCTGGGATGAAATCTAAAGTATATTTGTTGTTGTTTTTCAAACAAAATGTGTAGAACTTTTAATAAACTTGGAGGAATAAAAGATCACTACTAAAAATGCTTATTCTTATACTCTGTGGCCCATGTTTAACTTTTTAAATCATCCACTATCACCTGTCACTTCTATTCTCATTGTACTTACATATAACATTTGATACTTCTAATATTGCTACGTGCTAGAAAAACTACAACTGCTATTAAACAGAGGGTGGTACTTTTAAAAAGTTGAACCTGGTGTTTAGAGGCCTTGTCGATTCTACTAGTAAATCTGACATATTTAAGTTAAAAGTTGTTGGAAACCAGGTTTCTAGAATACTTGGCTTATTGCTTATTATGCTAAAAATAATTTCTTCTTTTTGAAATATCTTTCCTACTATTTACCTAAAAATAAATTTAACAATTTAAAAATTATGCAATGACTCTGAAATTATCCTCACCTTTGATCTATACATTTTGACTAGTTTTAGCCTCCTAAGAAGGTCTTCTTTCTCCTGAATCTGTTTCACCAATTTTGCCTTTTCTTCATCTAATCCTTTTTGGGGAAGATTCTCATCTAAGTCATTTTGGAGATCACTGCAAGAGCCAGTATCAAGTGGTTTATATTCACATGCATTGATATTCTTGATGGTATTTTTCAAATATGAACTTTCTTCAAATTCACTGTCTATGTGCTTAAAATTATCTTGCAGTTCCAAACAGTTTTCTTCAGTTGAACATGATGGTTTCTCTGGAAAGGTCTGATCATTTTCATCATTCTCTATTTTAAGACGTTTTACCACACTGTAACAGGAATTAAATGAAAATCTGGTTTTCCTCAATCGTTCTCTAAGTGTTGCACTCATAGGCTGTGAAAGGCAGAAAAGCATTAATGTTAATAAAAAATATTCTTGATGTAATTAAATCTACTAGAAATAAAGACCATACATTTCTATGGCACACAACACTATCTAGATGGCTGTCTCCATATATCTTAAGTAACCATCACAAAATGTCTTTAATTCCTGGAAGCTCCATTAGTTTTATTCTAGCAAAGTCATCACTCATCTACAACAGTGTTGAGACACTTATTCCAGGAATCACAAACATTTGTTCAGCAACTTAGCACATGCCTGACCCTGCTATAGGGGCTTCAGTTACAAATTTCAGAATAGACCTAGATCCTGCCAGCAAAGACCTTCATGCCCCTGCAGATTCAAACTTCTTCAATTTGTAATAACCTGATCTGAAACTAAATAATTGACTCAAAATGAAATTTTTGGGGTGAAGAAAAGTCAAATACATTATCTTGGGAAATCTAAAATTATTTAATATACTTATTAATGCTACACATGATGTTAATTAACCATCTTCAGTAGACTTAAAACCACCACTGCCACAATCACTAGAAACAGAACCGGCCCACTAAATGAACTAAATTTTCATACTTGCTTTCTTGAACTACTTGTTTGGGGAGATGGTAGATCGACACAGCCCTGTGGAGTGCTAGGTAAAATCACAGCTGAGTCCGAGGGACTTTCCACCTTGAAAATGTTATCTTGGTATACTTCTAAAAAACAAAAAATCATCACAAAACGGAAATCAAATTAACCCCCACATAAATTTTCTTTATCGAAGAATGTTTTATTATAGGTAACATCAGCAAGTAAGCCAGCGTCTTCCTCTTTCACTTAGCTGTGATTCGTTACTGCTTTTTGCTGTTGTTTTCCATTTACCCTCCTAAATAAGGTTGTGTTGGTCCACAAGGTGGCTACTAGTTTTTTTCATGACAAATTAGCTAGCGTCTCCATTTGTTTTCATATTCAAAGCCTGCCATATGGGGAGGAGAACAACGTTGGAGAGTTAACAATTCTTTTATTTCGTTCTGCCAGCTTCATAAGGAGAGGAAATACAATTGAAATCTTGCCCCCAAAGAACATGATCAGACAGTCCTGTCCCACCACCCTGAACCTTAAAGGCTGTGCGATGAGAACCAATGACCCTCCAGAACCCAGGGATAAGGAACACAAAAGCAAATAAATGTACGCCTTGTCTGCACCATTTCCGTTTAAATAGCGAAAAGACCCTGCAAAGCAGAGTCCACTTTAGCTTGTTTCCCGAAACAAAGGCGCCAACTTTACGGGGAGGAAGGGGGTGTGACAGAGGAGTCCTCCCTTCCCTCCCACCATTGCAGGAAACCACACTAGCCCTGGAGGCCCCGGGCCCGAGGGGAGGTTACGAGGACCCCTGACCGCGGAAAGGCAGCGCTGTTCGTCTGCACAGCGGACCCCCAAGGCAGGTCAGCTTCCACACAGCTACCCGCGGCCCCGGACGCTACCTCCCTCCGCCATCCCCACGGCGATGGACGCCCGGACCAGGGCTGCTCGCGTTCCAGGGGCCGGGCCTCGCGGGAGACGGGAACCGCGCGCGATTGGCCAGACTGACTGACGCGCGCAGCTCGGCTTCACCCAGCTCTCGAGAGCGGCGGCACTGCGCGCGCACAGCCAGGAGTCTCCACCAGGGGGCCAGGGAGGGGAGGGGCGGGGCCTGGAGGGGCGGGGCGAGGCCAAGGAAGAGGCGGCAGAGACGCGTGATTGGTCAAACTGACAGGCGCGCGCGCGTGCGCGCGCGCGCGCACGGTCCTGCTCCGCCCACCGCCCTGGAGCAGCGGGGCTGCGCGCGCAGCAGCGAGCCTCTGCGGCGTCAGGTAGGCGGGGCTGAGCGTCGGAGCTCATGGTCGATTTCTGTGGGAGCGCGCTTTTCTTCGCGACTTTCCCTCCCTCTTCTTTTCGTGCAGAACTTTCCTTCCTGCTTCGTTGTGTTTGTGTTTGGGCTCCTTGCTCGCCACAGCGAAGACCTTTCCTCGGACTTGACAGGACCGAGAGCCGCAGGGAGGTCTGTGTGTTGAATTTACAGCTCGTAAACTCCCCAAAGGCCGAGACCACCAAAGAGCAGCGCTGGGTTAATGGCCTGTTGAGAATCCACCCAGTTGAGCTCTTTTTTCTAGCCTTTGCGGTCCAGTCACAAAGGTTCTGCTGTATCTACCTCAAAAGTTAGATTTCCTCAGTTTGGCTTCAAATGTGAGAGAAAATGCCTCCCAAGGATGTTTGTGGTGGTACAGCAGAGGAATGAGAACACATCCTATCTGATAAAAGAGTAATATGCAAATTGACCATCACTCCAACTCAAGATGGCTGCCCCCATGTGGACATAAGATGGCTGCCACAACATGGCCAGCAGAGGAGGGCAGTTGGGAGGGACTAGGCCTACAAGGGAGGGTAGTAGGTAATCATGCCTGCAGGGAAAGGCAGATGGGGGGACCAGGTCTGCAGGGGAAGGCAGTTAGGGATGACCAGGCCTGCAAGGGAGGGCAGTTAGGGGCAAACAGGCTGGCAGGGGAGCAGTTAGGCATCAATCAGGCTGGCAGGGGAGTGGTTAGGGGGTGATCAGGCTGGCAGGCAGAAGCAGTTAGATACAATCAGGAAGGCAGGCAGGTGAGCAGTTGGCAGTCAGCAGTCATGGATTGTGAGAGGGATGTCCTCCTGCCCGTGTAGGCCCGATCCTAATTGGACATGCCTCAAGGGGTCCCAGACTGGAGAGGGTGCAGGCTGGGCTGAGGGACACACACACCCCCATGCACGAATTTTGTGCACTGGGCCTCTAGTCCCTACATAAGATTACGTTGTTGCCTAATGCAGACGTTTGAAGCAGACCTGGTCCTTGCTGAATCCTGGGCAGCGACAACCTTAGTCTGAAATACCCTCTCTGTTTCCTGTGTGGCGATGGTCTGTTGCTGGGCAACAACCATGTTAAGTAAAGTGGGTGGAGTACTGCGTTTAGGGAAAGACAGTTGAGTAATTTCTGAGTCACCAGGAAGGTGTGAATTTTAAGGGGCTAGAGTTCTCAGTCCTAGTGAATGAATGGCCCTTTTAAACATTGACCCTGTCTCTGTACTGGCATCTTTCTAACGGGCTTAGAAGTGGTCAGGACCCAGGAGGATTTAACAAATGTGGGAATCAAATGGCGGAGGTTCAAATTCCGGCGCCATTCTTTCATGTGTTTTGTAATGTAGTGTCTCTGTGCCTTGATTTCCTCCTGGGTAAAATGGGGTTATAATACCGACCTCCTAGGGATTAGAGGATTAAATGAGAATTTATTACAGATGATGAAAACAGTGCTAGTACCTAAGAAGCAGTCTATTTGTTACTTTATATGAAAATCTTGAATGGGTGTGGGCCCTACGCCTGGCAGGCGATCTAAGCACCAGCATCTGTCATGGAAGGGTAGGTCCCAGCTGACCTCTGGACCTGGGGCCTTGGGGTCCCCTCCACCTGAGTCAACAGCGCTGGAGTCCCCACACAGAGATATGGTGAGCACGGCTGCAGGCCAGAGTGCAGTGTAGGCCTCTTGACCTGGTGCTGCCCACTCATCTGCTCCACCATCCTGCCACAGTCCCACTCTTGTCAGGGCCCATGGGGCCGGCAGCCCCTCCACTGCCGCCTGCTGCCAGTGCCACTTCGTCACTGACCCCCACCATGTTCTGTGCCGCCCCTGGTGGTCAGTGCATGTCATAGCAAGCAGTTGAACGACCTGGGGGGGGGAGGGCAATTTCATATTAGGCTTTTATTATATAGAATAGCAACTATATTCATCATTCCCTAATTGACTTAAAGGAATGCATCAGATACTTCTTTCACCCCTGCACTTACCTTTCCAAAAAAGGCCACAGATTTTTTTTAATGGGGGCTGTGATCTGTGATATCTCTCACAATTTAAACCAGCAGGAAATTTGGAACCTCCACGTAATTAATATGTATTCCACTCCTAAATTTTTCAAAAATGATATAAATTCATCTCAAGGAATTTAGAAAATGAGTATGAGAACTCATGATTTTGTAATAGTGGTGTTATTCACCTAACCAAGCCACAGGTCTTAGTCTGTACTTTTATTTCTCCCTTTACTCATCCATTGGCATCAGTTACTGAGAATGATTTGTCCTGACACTAGAAGCACAGTGCAGACTCTGCATATTCTTTTCACCTTGGGGCATAAGGTTGGGTCCTTTTTATGATTCCCTCAAGTCAGCTGCTCCAAAATCCTTTTATCATTACAACATAAGCTCAGAGCTGTTTTTGCTGGCTGCATAAAGGAAAACATCTTGCCTTGCAAATGTTCTGACTTGCTTATTATGTAAACTGGTATATTAAAATGAGATTGTTTTGGCCAGATTTTTAAAGAACTTCAGAATAAGCACTCAGAAAGACCTATTTTCAGCCCTTGCTGGTTTGGCTCAGTGTATAGAGCATTGGCCTGCGGACTAAAGGGTCCCAGGTTCAATTCTGTTTGGGGGCACATGTTGGGTTGTGGGCTCCATCCCCAGTGGGGGGGGTGTGTGTGTGTGTGTGTGCAGGAGGCAGTCGATCAGTGGTTATCTCTCATTATTGATGTTTCTATCTCTCCCTCTCTCTTCCTCTCTGAAATCAATAAAAATATATTTAAAAAACAACACAACAACCCTGCTCTTCCCATATATGTTTGTGTTTTACCTACTCCCATCACATACCAAAATGGAAACATACATTCCACTATCAGATTAGTGTAAGGCAGTGTTTCCCAAACTTCTCTCATGATGAGAATCACCTGGTGGAGTTGTTAAAATACAGATTCCTGAATCCCAACTAAGAAGTGCTAAACTAGAACTTTGGGAAACATATAGGTAAAATTGTATACTTAACTTAGGAGTCCTATATGTTCCCCAAAATTCTAGTTTAGCACTTCTTAGTTGGGATTCAGGAATCTGTAGTTTAACAACTCCACCAGGTGATTCTCATCATGAGAGAAGTTTGGGAAACACTGGTGTAAGGGATCTGGGATATAGCCTCTATGGTTTTCACTGTACTTTTAGATAAAGCCTAGCAAACATTTCCATGTCCTTAGGAGCCCCAAATCTTTTGACCTTTAAGGAGTTTGGTGTTGCTGACACAGGATATTGTATTTTCCTATGAAATTTTTCAGGCAGAGAAAAACATTGCCAGCAGACAATGACTCCTTACCCTACCATGGAGAACAATTTGAGGAATGGAATTCAATGATAATAGTAATTAATATCAACCTAAGGCAGGTTTTCTCATTGTGTTTTTAAATTTCTTCAACACCCAGGGCTACCATTAGTCACTTCGTTATTCATTAAGGAGTGGTAAGATGTACCTTCCATTCTTCTCTGTGATTATTGTTGGTAGGATGATGACAGAGGCCTCAAAAATTTTTATGAGGCTTCTTATTCTTTTTTAATAGCAAGAAGAGCATAGTGAATGCTGTCTCCCTCTTCCCTACCCCTTTTCTTTTTACATACAAACACACACACACACACACACACACACGCACACTCTTTTAAGCCACAGTTCAAAATTTTGTTTCAGAAGATGTATTTCGTTTTTTAGCTCTTGGCTTTAGCATTATTTTAAAATTTTTAACAGTAATCTCAGGGGAACCTAAGTTCCATTCCATTAACTTTTCTGCATTTGACCAAAAAGAAAAAGAAAATAATATTATGTAGACATAGCTAGTATAGGTATATTTTTAAACAATTAAAAATGTAAATATACATTTTTAAAATATATTTTATTGATTTTTTTTTACAGAGAGGAAGAGAGAGGGATAGAGAGTTAGAAACATCGATGAGAGTGAATCATCAATCAGCTGCCTCTTGCACACTCCCTACTGGGGATGTGCCTGCAACCAAGGTACATGCCCTTGACTGGAATCGAACCTGGGACCTTTTAGTCCACAGCCCAATGCTCTATCCACTGAGCCAAACCGGTTTCGGCTATAAATATACATTTTTAAGATCAGGTTTAAATCCACTTAGGTGAGGAATTATACAGAATGCACATGATTAAGTTGATTTATAGTGTTTATTAAGACAAATTAAACTAATTCAGATTTATAACACTCAAAAGAAAATACAAATTCTCTTAATCAACTTTCAGTATTTCTAATGACATTTGTATATAATTGCCTTTAAAAACTCCCCTCTAGGTTTCTCTTGCCAGGAATTCAAATATAATCTTAAAGACTAATCTATTGGTAAAGAATATACATTTTATTTAGTCCTGTCTTCTCATAAGTTTCCCTTTGAGAATAATTGACAAACTATTTATTTTCTCTATTACCTAAAAACCTCATATAAACATTTATAACGTGTAATGATTCACTTGTAGAGAGTATTGAACACACTGTTATCAAAGGGGTGAACTGTTTAATACTAGTATACTTTAGCTCAGGAAGGAAAAAATTTTATTTTCAACCTCAAGATGAAAAAACCCTTGCCTTAGCTAGAGGCATGCCTGAAAGGTTGCCCCACTGAGTAGCAGGATGTCTACTGAGAGCAAAGAAATTCGGGAATGGTTAACAGTATTAGTATGATAAAAACCAGTCCACCCCAGGCAACTAGAAAATTGGTCTGGTAACTAATACTGAGGGTAATATATTGAACAAGATCCTAAAGAGCTCTTTCCCCCTAAAGTTCCTTTTCTTTTATTCTCTCAGATCTGGCATTTTATCAAGTCCATTAGAGACCAGAGAAGTAAAGAGTCTATGACTCACTGCTATTACTGGGGTGTGTTCCCTTGGAGAAGAATAGAGTGATTCAAGTTAGATTAATAACATTGAGGAAGGGGGTGAGGGTGTATGTGGGTGGGAGGGTCATGGCAGATGAGTTAGATTATGGAAAAGTAATGGTAATAAAAGTATTGCTCAGGGCCACGTCTTTCTCAGATCCTTTATTCACTCAGAAATTTCAGCAGTGCATTTATTTGGAGAAAAAAGGCATTAGATGTCAGCAAATCCTTAAGCAATAGAACATGTTTCATAATGACTTTTAACTACCTGAAGTTTGAGAGATAATTCCCAAGATAATTTCACAGTGCTTAAATCTGTTTGAAGTGCCAGCAAAAGAAGAAAAAAGAAATCAGCTCAATTTTCTACCCTGGGCTTTCACTTTTGTTCAGTCTTAAGAGTATAAAAGGGTACTTCTCAGTGATGTTTTTTTAGATGGGGAGCAAGGGTATCAATGGTACCAGGAAAAAAGGGGTTAAGAGACCATTCTACCATGAGCTAGGACTCTTTTGATCTTTTTGCTTCTGCTCTTCTACCACTTAGCAAACTTTGATGACAGAGAAAGATAGTAGTAGAGAAAATCTGAATTGTTCAGAACCAGGAATTTTATGGCCCTGTTCAGGATCTGAGAGCTAGAAAGAAACTTAATCCCCTTTCCACCACTCCCAAAGGTAACATAAAATGTCTTAGATTTTCCTCATGGACCTTTATGAGCTGTACCAAACCCACTGAATGCAGAGCCCCTGACCACCAGATCTGAATCACCAGGTAGAGTCCATGGAGAGTCATGATGAAAGATGGGGGAGTGGCTTGGGCAAAGGCATCTCTTACTTGATCCTCTCCCTTCCACCTTCAAGATTGGGCCTAGTGCTCATGTCCCCCGTGTCGCGTTTAAATCACACAGATCGTCAGTGAGATCAACATTACCCAGCTCTCTTGCTGAAACCGGTTTGGCTCAGTGGATAGACGTTGGTCTGAGGACTGAAGGGTCCCGGGTTCGATTCCGGTCAAGGGCATGTATCTTGGTGGCGGGCACATCCCCGGTGGGGGGTATGCAGGAGGCAGCTGGTTGATGTTTCTCTCTCATCGATATTTCTGGCTCTCTGTCCCTCTCCCTTCCTCTGTGAAAAAAAATCAATAAAATATATATATTTTTAAAAACACCAAAAACACATTAGCCAGCTCTCCACCTCTGTAGCAACCAATAATAATAATAATAATAATAATAATAATAATAATGTGTGAAGTTTAATAATGGCAAATATCACTGTTTTTTTTTATAGTGAAAATACATCTTTCCCATAAATAAGTTCTTAGAAAGAAGCATAGAACACAGCTACATTCACCATGACATAGTCTTCCAACATTACCCAGCTATTTAGACTTTGTTAACACAAGATTAAGACATAATACTTTTCTTTCAACGGTGTACATACACCTTTATCTCAAATTCTTCCCAACCCTCCCATTTCCCCAAATTTCCACTCTGTGCCACTCAGATTATTAGTAACGCAGCTGTCAAGTACCTATATCATCTCAGTTATTTTTCATTTGATGTAAGTGGCTCTGAGTCAAATTATCCTTTTCTTATAGCCACTTATTAACCTTACTTTTGTCATCTTTTAATCAAGAAAAGGTTAATTGTTTTCCAATACTCACAGTACGTGGGAATGATGGTGTAGTCTATCTCCATTGAACTGTTTACTCTTTTCCTTACACTCTGGTATAACTTGTGAATCTATGCCCTTCTATGAATGCTGGATATTGAAAATTCAGCTTTTATGTTGCTGAAGATTTGCTGTGAGTGGAATTCATACCAAATGCAGGAATAATACTCACCTTCAAAGATGGTCTTCTCAGACTTTTGAAAGCCTGTCATTTGGCAGTCAGTATCCCATGATACTAAAGTACACAGGTTTGGAGGGCATGTAACTAAACACGACTACATTTATAAGCAACGTCTTGTGAAACTATACATTATAAGCTGCCCATAGGTTTTTTAAAAAGAAACAAAAGCATTGCTACAGGTTGGCTTTATCTGAAATGCTTTCCTAGCTTAATTCTGAGCCACTGAAATAGGGTGTTTTGGACCTGTTTGTACAAGTTTAAGATTTTTGTGAAGCTGCCAAGTCTTAAATATAACAATAATTAGCATAAAGCTTGTGCAATTGAACTGCCCCAAAAGGAATGAGTTTGAATCTTTGGCAAGATGTTCCTCTTTTTTTTAAAAGCAGTTTTGTCAGTACATATTATTTTCACTCAGAGCTGTTTTCCTCAACTTGGGAAGGTGTTTAAAGTTGACTTTGTTTCATTCCAATAATTGCCTACGGAGATAGCGATTTATTTCCAGTCACTAATTTTCAGGATGAATCAATCAACCACTTCTACCCACCAATACAACCCTGTCTGCTATGAACACTTTCTAATTTTATAGTTTGACAGAAACAGACTAACTTCTTCCTTCAACATAGAATTCTTCCATGCTCAGAATGGGTTAAGTCCCCAAAATAAGCTCTAGGAAGAAAATCCATTTCAGAAAAGAAATTCATGGATATCAAACAGTAGATGCAATGAGTCACTATCTGAAGTGACTTGATTTTGAGCAGTGAAAATAGCATGTTATCACAGGTTTGAAAGACCACAGGTAAGAATTATGTGGACTAATGAGAGTACTCAGGAGGCTGAAATTGAACATTTGAATACTAATTAGCAAACCTATCGCCTTCCAATCAGCAATTGCTTAAGCGCAGACTACAGGAAGCTTTCCTGGACCATCACATTCATAACTGAAGCTGTCTTCAAGAGTTGAAATTCAATGCCAAGAATGTTGTTGGGGGCGAGGGAGCAAGGGAAAAGAGGGGTGGAGAAAAGGGGGGAGGAGAGGGAAGTGGGGTAGAAAAAAAAAGAGAGGAGGGAGAAGCAGGGAAGGGCAACATCTTTATTATATACTAGAGGTCCAGCACATGAAATTTGTACACAGGTAAGGTTCCTAGGCCTGCGATCAGGGCCACCTTCCTTGGCTGCCCGCAGCTGGCCCTGCCCCCTGCCGCCACCCACTCCTGGTTCCCCATTTACCATTGGGCAATTGGAGCCTGCCAGTCAGAAGGGACTAAGAGGTTGGTCATTCCTGCCCACTGGCTGCCACCCATACCCCCCACCACAGTCGCTCTGTGTGTAAGACAACTGGTGGGGTGGGGGCCTTGGCCTGATGCCATCAGGGTCCCTCACCACCCATTCCCGGTTCCCCATTCACCATTGGGCGATTGGAGCCCACTGGCCAGGGAAAGAGACCAAGAGGTGGTCAGTGTGCCTCATAATAATGGGTCGAGCAGTCATTCTGGTTGTTCCATTGTTAGGGTCAATTTGCATATTACCCTTTTATTATATAGGATTTCTTGTCCTTAACCAGAACAAAACTCTTGTGTTTTAAAATACTACTTGTTAAAACAGACTATTGATTACTAGGCTTGTTTACTTCATACTATAACTTATTCTATAGATTTAATCTGGGTTTTAATATCCAAATAATAGATCAAACACCACAAAACCTGAACATATTTAATTGGGCAAAATTCTAAAAAAAAAATAATTTCTTCCTTAATGAGAAATACATAATTTAATGTTATCAAAGTATTTTGATACAATTGAGTAAAAAAGATTATGGAAGTGCAAAAATTATCCTATCTAATAAAAGGGTAATATGCAAATTAACCATCACTCCATCACAAAGATGGTGGCACCCAGTCCTCTCAGCACCGCCAGAGTCCCCCAGTTCTGAGCGGAGGGCAACTGCTGAGAGCAGGCAGCGTGAGTGCCTGGTGGAATGCTTGCTTCATCGCCATGGTGTGGATGGGCCTCTGGGCTGTGGACAGCCTCTGGGCAGCAGGCATGGAGTGGCCAGGCCCTGCAGAGAGCTACTGGCACACAGATTCGTGCACAGGGCTACTATGTAGTGATTAATAAAGATGTAAACATGCATTATAGGTACAGGTGTATTTCCATAGGACAGACAGAATATTATAATAGGTTAAGTCAGATTATGTCTTGTAAATTAAATAAGCCACAATTTACAGCAGGTGAAATTTTAAATGAGTAAGGCTGTAAAGCCACAGACCTTACTTACTTACATTTTCTTCAGCAGTCCAAACATTTTCCTTGTTAATTTTTGTTGCTCTCTGCAGTGAATTGGGCATGAAATGGGCTGTGGTCACAAACTAAGAAGGTGAGGTTACTTAAATCTGTACTAAATATGATATAATCATGGGTTGTCAGTTTAAATAGGGGAAGTTATTTGGGATTTTTGTTTGAATACAAGTTTAGGTGAATACAAATGACACAATTGATGTTTACAACTCTTTTTCTCTGATTCATTCATTCTGATGGAACTGTGGCTACGTCAGGGATTAGGACTGAATCAGAGCAACTGAGTTCTTTACTGACCCTGCCACTAACAGCTAACTAGCCTTTGGCAGATTCAATTAAGTTCTATGGTCCCAGTTTTCTCGCCTATGAATTGTAGAGAAAAAGGCAATCTTTTCCAGCCCTGAGTTTCTCTGATTTTAGCTTTGGTACATTTTGGTACACCTGAAATTACCAGTTTCCAACATTACTTAGTTCACAGAGAGTTGGAGTTACAGATAAAAGTTCCTATAGAAATAACCATTATGATGATACTATGGAAAATGTGCTAGGTGCTGAAAATGGGAAAAGTATATAAAAGTATATTTTTTAGGAATTTACAAAGACAAATTGGATACATTGGTAGTTGTAACATAGATGCAATCAGCACCAGCCCTGGGGAGTGGGGGATTGTTACATTGAGGACTTTTTTCTTCAGTGACCTTTCCCTTCCTCTTACTGGTAGCAACCTTCCCACATCATCTGAGTCCCAGTCTCCCAAGCCCAGGACTTCAGGGTGAGTCCTATTTCCCACCACTTGCCATTGCAACACCCCTGGTTACTCTGGTTAGTTTTAATGTCATCTTCTGGAACTCATGCCCTTGCCTTTATTAACATTTGATGCTAAGGAGCAGCGAGCCAAGCAGTAAGGAGCAGAGAGCAAGCAGGCAGTAAGGAACAAGGGGTGCTGGACTACGAGAGGGATGTCTGACTGCCAGCTTAGGCCCACTTCCCGAGGGCTCCTGGACTGTGAGAGGGTGCAAGCTGGGCTGAGGGATCCTTCCTCCCAGTGCACAACCCCTCGCTCCTTACCGCTCACCGGCTCACTACTCTTTACCACTCAGGTCGCTGCTCCTTTAGCTCTGCCACAGAGTCGGGAGAGGCTCCTTCCACTTCCACTGCACTTGCCAGCTGTGAGTCTGACTTCTGGCTGAGCAGTGCTCCCCCTGTGGGAGTGCACTGACCACCAGGGGGCAGCTCCTGCACTGAGGCCCCATGCATGGATTCATGTACCAGTGGGGTCCCTCAGCCTAGTCTGCAAGGATCAAGCTGAAACCAGCTCTCTGACATCCCCAAGGGGTCCCAGATTGCAAGAGGGCACAGGCCAGGCCAAGGGACACTACTGTTGCATGATTGGAGCCGAGGAGGGCTCTAGGGCATATCTGGCCCATCTTGCCCTGTCCCGATCGGCCGGACCCCAGCAGCAGGCTAACCTACTGGTCAGAGGGTCTGCCCCCTGGTGGTCAGTGCTCATCATAGCTACTGGTTGAATGGGACATTTAGCAAACTAGGCTTTTATTATAAAGGATAATCCCTCTCTACCTCCCCCCTACTCCAGGACAGTTCCTGGTACAGTGCTCCTAAAATCCTTGTAAAATCCTAGGTAATAAGTCCACTAAGACCATCCTTATTTCAAATTTTGGTCTTTGACTTTAGTTTCTGACACAGCTCCTAAATCCCTTGTAATTTTCTGGGTGATAAGAGTGTCTTTGGCTGAAACCGGTTTGGCTCAGTGGATAGAGCGTCGGCCTACGGACTGAAAGGTCCCAGGTTTGATTCTGGTCAAGGGCATGTACCTTGGTTGTGGGCACATCCCCAGTAGGGGGTGTGCAAGAGGCAGCTGATCAATGATTCTCTCTCATTGATGTTTCTAACTCTCTATCCCTCTCCCTTTCTGTAAAAAAATCAATTATATATTTATTAGTGCTTTTGCTTCTAATGAGGTGACTCTGGCTCCTGGATGTTAGCTGGTTAGCAGGAAGACCAAGCCATGATTAGAAGCTTGGAATGTTAGTTGCTCTCCTACCCCTTTTCTGGAGAGGGACTAAAAATACAGTCAATAATTGATCATGCCTACCTGAGGAAACCTCCATAAAATCCCAATAGAATGGGAATTGGACAGCTTCCAGGTTGGTGAACACATGTACGAACTAGGAGGGTAACTCACCTCAATGCCCTCTGTATCCCCTCATCTGGCTGTTCATCTTTATCCTTTGTCATGTCCTTTGATAAACAGGCAAACATGTTTCCTTGAGTTTTGTGAGCTGTTCTGGGAAATAATAAAAGGCAAGGGGGAGACTGATCATGGGGACCTCCAATTTGTAGCCAAATTGGATAAAAATTGTGGGTAACCTGGGGGCCTGCTATTTGTGATTGGTGCCTAAAATAGGGGGGGGGGGCAGGCAAATGGGACTGAGACCTTAACCTGTGGGATCTGATGCCACATAAGTAGATAGTATCAGAATTGAATTAAATTATAGGCCACCCAGCTGATGTCACAAAGAATTGCTTGGTGTGTGTGTGGCGGGGGGGGAGGAGGGGGGAAACCCACACATTTGGTGACAGAAGTGTCAGAAGTAGTGTGAAAGTAAAGACACACAGGAGGAAAAACTGAGTATTTTCCTAATACACATGATCCAGCAATTTCACTTTTTAATATATACCCAAAAGAATTGAAATCAGAGACTCAAACAGATATTTGTACACCAATGCTCATAGCAAAATTATTCACAATAACCAAAATGTGGAAACAACCCAACTATCCATCAAAAGATTCATGGATAAACAAAATGTAGTGTGTGTGTGTGTGTGTGTGTGTGTGTGTGTGGGTGTGTGTGGAGATATATATATATATAGCTAATATATATATATATAGCTAATATGCTAAGTGTCCGTCCGACGGGTAGCTATGATGCTCACTGACCACAGGGAACAGACGGTCAATGCAGGAGCTGCCAAGCTGCAGTGATTTGGCAGCGGTGGTTCTCAGTGACTCACCCCAAAACCAGAGAGGAGGGAGCCTGATTCCTTGTGGGGCTGTGTGATTCCACCTTCGGCCGTGGGGCACTGTCGGCCCTGTATCTGGATTATTGCAAGCTTGCATTTGCGTTCCACACTCTGTACAACAGCAACTTTGCAGAGTGCCCTCTCTCACTTCGCGACCCCTCGGGGGATGTTGGAGAGCCAGTTTCAGCCCAATCCCTGCAGGCCAGGCCGAGGGACCCTACCTGCCAGAGGGACCCTGCTCACTCTACAGATGCCCTTCAAGCTGCAGCACCACCTCAGGTGTGGCAAGCTGGGGAGGGACTGTGGGAGGTTGCCTCCAGGACGTGTCTCGCCCAGTCCCACCCCAATAGCCACCTTTTAATTAATTTCCTTTCAATGTGCACGAATCTGTGCACTGGGTCACTAGTATAAATAAAATGGAATGTTATTCAGACTTAAAAAGGTATAAATTCTGATACATTTTGCAATATGGGTGAACCTTGACAACATCATGGTTAGTGAAATAAGCTAGGCACAAAAGGGCAAATATTGTCTGAATCCTCTTATATGAGGTACTTAGCGTAGTTAAATTCATAAAAATAGAAAGTAGAATAGTGATTATCAGGTAGGGATAGAAGACAAGAGAGTTTTTGCTTAATGGGTACAGAGTTTCAGTTTGGGATGATGAAAAGGTTTTGGAGTTGAACGGTGGTATGGTGATGGTTGTATAACAGTGTGAATGTACTTAATACTACAGAATTGTACTTAAAATAGTTAAGATGGTCAATTTTTTATATATTTTACCACCATTCCCCCCAAAAAAAAACCTCTAGTGAAGAATATTCTTTGGCATAACTGATATCGATACTGAACAGCTTCTCTGAGGGAGAAGCTGTTCCTCAAATCTAATCTAAACCTTTGAGCTGCATGTCTTATCTTATTGATGCTTCTGTCATTTGATCAAAGAGTCATAGAAATATTCACTAAAGACCAGCTCTCTTGGAAGCAGTGCCTTTTGAGTTGCTTTGTTTACAATGGGATGGGTTTTAACAGGTTTATCTTTTCTACCCCTTAGCCAATCCTCTTGTGAGAGACAGCATAATTTGTAGTCTGTGTAGCCAGGGAATGGAATAAAAATAAGGCAGGTTCATGGAAACCAACCTCTAACTTCAGCTTCAGGAAAACAAGTCAGATGGGTGCCTCAAGAAGTAAACATATGTTAGGCTTCATGAAAAGAACACTAATTCTGTTAATTCTGCTAACTGTGCTATAAACCATTAGTACAACCTCTGGGAAAGGTAGAGAAACTTGAATCATTTCAGGGAATATGAAAATGTAAATGCGTTTTATTTATCTGAAAAGCTAAGATTAGTGTTTTATTTTGCCCCATTTATTCATTTTATTTGCCTAAATTAAGTCTTGTCTCTCACTTCAACATCACTGCTGCTGTCTGAACTCAGGTCTGGCTGGATGCCTGCCTGCAAGAGCCTCCTGACTGGTCTCATGGCTTCTAGACTTGCACTCCACTTTCCCTATGCCATCTCATTGCCCCGCCCATCTGTTCTCCACATGGCTGCCAGGATGATTTTTCTAAAGATCTTAAGATTGTTCAGTGACACCTAATACTTAAAAGATAAAATCCAAATTCTTTACCAAATCACTCATACATACCTTTCCAACTTCATCTTGTGCCATTTCCCAGCCCACACCCCACATACAAGCCTTCTCAAATTATGTACTTGCAGTTCCCATCATTCAGGTTCCTCTCCTTCTTATCATCTTGTCCTTTTCTTCTGCACACGCACAGATAACACAAGTGCGTGTGCAACACACACACTCCTTCTCCATCTGCCTAATTCCTTTTGCCATCTTCAGACTAGAATCAAGAGTCAAAATTCCTACTCCCTCACCTAGTGGCCCCTATACTCGTTTTCTCTCTCTCTCTCTCTCCCAGGTCTTCCAGCTGGAGGTAGGTGCCTGTCCTTTTTCACGGCACCCTGTAGGTATCACCAGGAGCTATTTGAGAACAGGGACTGTGTCTTTGATCTTTGTATTCCCAGCAATTGCACAAAAGGCTTTTCAGGGGATCCAATCGGGGATGCCAGTCATGCCAATCACCAATTTTTAAATTCATAGAGAAAAATAAAATAAGAGGTAGAATGCTTCCTATTATAATTTTTTTTCTATATGCTCTTTTTAAAAGTTTAGTGTCTGCAAGTGGATGACATAATGAATAGGTGGCAAATTAATATTAAAAGGAAACATTAGTAAACTGATTTATTTTAAATACTTATCAATACTCAACAAAAGTTGTTTTATTAAAAGGGGTTTTCTTTTATAAAGACCTGTAAGCATGTAGCTTGGTCTCTTCATGCTAATATTATTGTTCATAGTTCATATGGCAGAATTAAATATTACTTTATTTTATGCTGTTCTATAAAAAGCACCAGGTCATACCCATGCTCAACTACTTGCAGAAGCACATGTTCTGTTTTTGTCAGCATCCCATTGTCTGAAGCATCAGAGTCCTAGTTACTATGGCACCCTTAAGGCTTTACTAAAATGTCCAACTCTTAATCTCCTAACCTACTTTTATAGCAGAAGAGGACTGCCTTACAAATACAGAATAAAAAATTTTTACAAAACCTTTGTTGCTACACACTTGTTATATATGTTATATACTCTGAATAAGTGAGTGTATCCATACCTAGAGTTACTTTCTATGGAATATTCTAAAAGTGGGAGTTAGAATAAATAGAAAATGTAGAGGAAATATGTCCTGCTTTAGCCCATGCTCAATACCAGTCATCCTCAAGAAAAGAAAACTATGCTGTTCACAGCTAAGAATTTAACAAAGCAGCTGCTCAATTTTGGAAAACACAAATGATTAAATCATGATTCGTCTTCTCGGAAATCCTCACAGGCTCAGAACAACTTGTCTATTGCTTGTTCTTGATAAGTAGCTGAGTCTAGCATATTTCTAGGTGTTGACTGGCATGACTGATTCCTGAGGATTGCAAGAAGCCAACCTGCTGAATAGCCTTAGACAGCCCTCCTCTCATGTTGTGGCTCAGTGTTACTTCATCCATGTTTATTCTAGTAAGTCTTCTATGTTTAGTCAGAGGCCAGGGAGAAAAGGATCTGGAAATCTCATTATCCAGATACAAATAAACTGGCTAAAAGAACGTAGCATGAATATGAAGATTTAAGTCCAACTTTTTCCAGGTAGTCCCTATTGTTGAGGGCTGGATGAACACTTCTGTATGTGTCAAGTGTGACTTTTGCAAATATAGTTCCACATTCAAAGACCTGTCATAATCATAAATGTGATTATTTGTATTTTTGTTGATTGCTTATCTCAAGTGTTGGTTTTATTGCTGTGAAGTGAATCTGACATGTAAACAAAAATAGGAGAAGTGCCCTAACCGGTTAGGCTCAGTGGATAGAATATCGGCCTGTGGACTGAAGGGTTCAGGGTATGATTCTGGTCAAAGGCACATACCTTGGTTGCAGGCTCCTCCTTGCCCCAGGCCCTGACCAGGGCGCATGCAGGAGGCAACCAATCTATGTGATTCTCTCACATCGATGTTTCTGTTTTTCCTTCTCTCTTCCACTCTCTCTAAAAATCAATGGAGAAATATCTTTGGGTGAGGAATAAAAAATAAATTTTTAAAAATTAGGAGTAGCACTCTTTCTTCCTAAGGATTCTGTACCCAACCACAGTTGACTTTAAAAGGAAAGCTTGATGGTTAGCTTTTGTTTTAAAAAAGGAGAATTTACAACCCTCTGGGGCAAATTTCCTGGGAAACTCTTTCTTATTATAGCTATGTGAGCCCTGATATTTGCTAAATATACTAAACAAATCCTTACATCAATAAACTCTTCTCTATACTGATAAAAGCATTTGATAAAGTTCAACATTTACTTATGGTAAAAAAAAAAAAAAAAGCAAATTAGTAATTAAAAGGAACTTCTTTATCTAATAGAGAATTTAATTTTAAAAACTATGATAAATACAATGGTGAAATGTTGAAAACATTATCTTTAAAATGTATGCTTGCTATTAATACTTCTAATCATTATTGTACTGACTGATGATATAATTCTTATTACTAGATGTAATAAGGAAAAAAAGGGGGGAACTACGGGGAACCAAGGTGGGTGGCGGCAGGGTGGGACTGGGGACTGGCGAGCAGATGGAAGGCAGACCTCTTGACCCCTCTCCCCCCGCCTGCAGGCTCTGATAGGTCACCAGATGGCGAACAGGGAACTGGGGTGGATGTCGGTGGCGGGGAGGGACTGGGAACTTGTGAATGAGCAGAAGATGGCCCTGATTGCAGGTTAGGGACCCTACTCATACATGATTTTTTGCGCTGGGCCTCTAGTTAATATATGAAAAGGTAAGAAACCTCATTAGATAAGGGAGATTCAAATTCAAGCTGCAATGAGATACCAATATAGAACCACCAAATCAGTAAAAGTGAAAAAGACTGACTATACCAAATGTTCATGTGGATATAGAGCAACTGAAATTCTTATACACTGCTAATGGGAATGTAAACTGGTGTAACTCCTGTGGAATATCTGGCATTAGTTACTAAACATGTATATACCTGTTATTCAGAAAGTACATTCCTAGGTATAGATCCAACAGGAACTTTCTCCACATGTTCAACAAACGACACATACAAGAATGTTTGTAGCAGCATTTTTCATAATAGTCAAAGTCTGAAAACATTGACATGCCATCAACAAATGATATATAAAAAACATATAATATATTCACACAATGGAAAACTGTACAGCAATAAAAATGAATTACACACAATAGTAAGGATAAATATCATAATGTTGAGCAAAAGAAGCCAGATACAACAGATTACTTTACAATTCCATTTTTTTATTTCAAAAACAGAAAAAATTAATTTATGCTACTAAAAGTTCCTGCAGAGTACTATTTCTGAGGGGCTGGTGATGTTCTATTTCTTGCCCTAGATGTTGGTTATGTGGGCATATTCACTTTGTGATTATTTATTAAGCTGTATGTTTATGATCTGTCTACCTTTCTGTATGTGTACGTATTTTTTAACTAACAAAGCAATAAAAACAAAAGTTATGCAGCAAATGAAGAACTTTCTCTTCCATGTTTTAAGTTTTTCTCCATTTTTTTTTTTAAAATTATGTTTTTATTGCTTTTCGAGAGAGAGAGAGGGATAGAGGCATAGAAACATCAGTTGGCTGCCTCCTACAAGTCCCCACTGGGGATTGAGCCCACAACTAGATCATGGAACCCAACCAGTGACCTCTTGTTTCACAGGCTGATGCTAGGTCACTGTAAATCACTGAGCCACACTGGCTGGGCATGCTTCTTTTTTAATTCAGGAGTTTTGAGGCAACAATGTTGATTAGCTACATTATTGAATTTTTAAAAATATTTTATTAATAGACTTTATTTTTTAGGGCACAGAAAATTTGAGCAGAAAGTACAAAGAGTTCCCATATACCCTCTCACCTTCTCCCCACAAACCATAGTTTCCTATATTACTGTATTATATTTTGCATCATTAATGTGGTTCATGTGTTAAAATTGGTGAGCCAATATTAATACATTATTATTAACTAAAGTCTATAGTTCTTTAAGGTTCATTCTTTGTAATGTATATTTTATGAGTTTTGAGAAATGCATAAAGGCATGTATACACCATTAAGGTTGAATGGGATTCTTAAATTCATTTTTAGTTTAAGTTCAGTTTCCATAAAGATGATTATTTCCCATTGCTGATTGATTTTGTCTTCTTTATAACTGCAGATATTTCCCAAAGAGGATGTAAATTTCTTTTTTGTACCACTAGCCAATGGTTTGTTAAATATCATCAAGTTAATGATTTAAGGCCAAATGTTTGGGCAAAATAATTGGCTTCCAGGCCTGAAGTTTCAGAGTTAGCCTACTTTTCACTTGTCATTGGTAGTTAGATGTGTCAACATTCTGGTAAAAGACTCTATTATAGTGTTTCAGAAAGAACTTGCCATGGGCCATTCACCCTCATCCCCAACACTGAGGATCACTGAGTCACGCTCTGAATCAACACATGATTCAGGACAGGATGCGTAAATTCTTCCTCTTGGCACAGTCATCTTTAAAAGGCCCACTACAGTTTAAAAAGTGAATATGAACCACACTCCACACGGAGAGGGTCTGGACAGCAGAATTCTTCTCTGCTCCTCCTTCTGCATTTCTCAGGCCAGCCCCTCAGAAATGACTAATATTATGACTGGGTAGGAAGATAACTATTCTCACCTGCCTTAGTTCACAAAGAAGAAGCAGATAGTGGTGGCTTCTAGTAAGCACTCAGGACTAACGGGAAATCTAATGACTGCATTTTAGCCTTAGAATGAACTTTGTTGGATTTGTAATTATGAGCACTGAATTAAAGATAGAGCCACTTTTTAGTCATTGGAAAGAACAACATACTGGGAGTGATGATTATATATTAGAAGAAGAAAAAGCAGATACACTTAAATGTGTTTAGAAACAACCAAAAAAACTGTCACATAAATACAACCCTTCCACTCTCTCTAAAA
Source organism: Pipistrellus hanaki (assembly GCF_964339955.1). Taxonomy (NCBI): domain Eukaryota; kingdom Metazoa; phylum Chordata; class Mammalia; order Chiroptera; family Vespertilionidae; genus Pipistrellus; species Pipistrellus hanaki. The sequence continues at coordinate 40,608,323 of NC_140516.1, read as the reverse complement.
ATCAATGGGGAAATATCCTCATTATAATACTAATTTTACTAAGTCAAAACAGAAAGATTAAATTGACATCTAATGACTCTAGGCTTAATGAACTTTCTCTTCATTGGAAAATATTAATAAAATTGAGGGGAATTATTTAGAGCTCTAAGAAAATAAACCTATTGTTAAAACTTTAACACCTGTAATCATTACAATAATTACTTACTCAATAAAACAGTGCCTTCAACAGCTACAATAAAGTAGTATGTTACCTGACTTTGAGTTACTATAACACGAGAAGCGAATTCATTACATTCATTAATTCATGTTTTCTCCTCAGATCATGGGAGTTCTCAAACTAGCCTGAATTATATTTTCTTTCTCTATCACCCATCTTTATTCTTATTTAGAGATTTTTCACCTACCAGATCATAAATCTTGTTTAAAATTAGCAAATATATAAACATTCTTTTTTTCTTATCACATTCTCATCACTGAAGCATGGTGACCCTTAGGTCTCTAAGATACCAATAGGCTTCCCCATTCCCAGGCCAAGTCTGTCTTCTGACGAATGTCATTAACTGCTTTTTGAAGTGCAAGGTTCTCAGATGTGTTTAGATAAATACACCTGCATAAATATAAACACTGGTAGTAGAGTTCATCCATGGTGCTAGTAATTTGCGAAAAATTGGGACTTATCTGAAAATGAGCTATGTGCTCGTTTCATTTGCTATGTGGTAGATGTCATTTGCTTTATTAGGAACGAATGTGTTGTTGTTCTTTCGTGAAAATTACTCTTGCCTGTGAACTCCCATTTTTTAGGACAATCCTTTGAGTTGTATGAGGGTTATACTGAGTCCCATCCTGTTGCCTAATTTCCTTGTGAGTACCATGCCTGAAGTCAAGCTGCCTTATGTTTTCAATAATCATTTATATTAGAAACCTAGACTGCAAAAAAGAATATGCTTCAAGTCTCTAGGCCAGGGGTTTGAGCAGGAAGGGACCTCCTGTTATTGGTTTTCACTACCTGCCTCCTGTGCTGACTAAAGGAGTTAATTCATAGACTCTCGCCTATTTATACTTCAATGAAAATTTCCATTCCAATAGAAAACCCTCTCCCAGGGATGCCAGACATCTGGGGTGCATAGGTTTTATGTACTCAGCATGTGAGGACAGCTGCCTCAGGAATAGCAGGTACTTTCACGGATTTAAAACAAAAATCACAGGAGTCCTTTCAGTCTCTTTTTTAGAACAAGTGTTGAAAAAAATAATTTCTCTGGAAAAGACCCTTTTCATAGATCTAAGCACCCTTGAAAACTACCAGATGGCAGCATGATTTTAGCAAGTCCCTTAAAATGACGGAATATTCATTACACATTTCCCTGCGGGCTATAATGTACCTCCCACAAATAAAATCAAGGTGTGCCTGTATCTTGTCTTTACTTGAAAATGTCTTGGGGTTACAGTTATGACATGTCGTCGCTCAAAGAGATTAGAGCATCTGACATAAAATAATCTAGCAACAGAACCCAAAAAGAAAACCAATACGTTACAAGACTGTAAAAACTCCAGCACTGGGAGAGCAAGCAAGATCTTGTCCCCTTACCTACCTAAGGCAAAATTGAGAATCACTCCCCATGGGAAAAACAAATGAACCTCAACCCTACCTCTGCATTTCAGAACCTCATCTCCAGAACTATAAGGTTTAGAAATTAGGAGTCTAATCCTAATTTTTGCCAACTGTCCTATAGAAACATGCTTCATAGTGGAACATAGCCCAGCTGCTGATAGCTGCATGTGTGGGAATGGCTGCAAAGGTGGAGACATGCCTCCAAGTCCCTTCTCTCATCACATAAATACCGAAAGTCCAACCCAAACTGGAAGCAGTGAAGACAACACTGAAGGGAAGTGGAGAAGATGGGAACGTGATCTAGCTCTTCTTTCAAGGGCACTTGGTGAATTCCATGCCTCCTGATTTTTTTTTTTTTTTGGGAGGGGGGGGGGAAGTGAAGGGGAATGGGGAGTTTAAAATATCTTTCTCACCCTCCTCTTCCCTCCTTTCTCTTTGTGGCCTTCATAATTCCCTTCTTCATTTTATTATTTTTTTTCTCATGCTTCTTTTCTGTTCTCTTTTTCCTAATTTCTCCTCTCATCCCGCTTTGAATATTTTCTGAATACTTAGAGTGAGTCGTGAGTCTGATACAGCCCAGGCCCTGCAGACACACAGATAAATACGGTACTAGAGGCATGGCTGAGGGGAAGAGACAGGGGGAAGAGAAACAAGTCTGTTTTTGAACATGTTGAGTTTAAAGTGCCAGTGGGACGCCGATGGAGGTAAACAGTGATAGTTGGGAACGTGAACCAGGAGCTTGGGAGAGAGGAAGTTTCACTAAAGGCCTGCTGTACTATAGGCACTGTGGTGTTGGCATATGATGAAAAGGTAAAAACCCAGCCCATTTCTCCAAGGGCTTTAAGAAAACAAACAAGTGTGCTCAAGTTTTAAAGGTGCAGAGGTGAAAGAATGGGCATGTGCTGAAGAAATACAAAGAACAACCGGTCAGATGTACCCCAGATAGGGGGAAGGGGTGACGTGAGCACCTCAGTTTCATTAAGTGGATCAGCCAAGGTGATCATTGAATTTGGGGTTGGCTGTTGAAGCTCTATTGATACCAAATTGTTTCAGCCAGTCTCACCCATGGGATGTAAGCTTTTCTGATTTGAATCCTTCTTTCGCTAACTGGATGCTGATCTCCCAGAACCAGAACAGTCTTCATCTCTATATAGAGAGGGGAAATCCATGACTACCTGGAAGGGCTCCTTCCCAAGTTGTTATAAGAAGCCTGAACCTTTTAGTTTTATTGTCAGTCTTAACACGATGGTGAATTTGCAAAATATCATCAGTGATCTCTCTCATTCCTTCCCATGCACTTCCTGGGCCCTAGAACAAGCCCGAGGGCATTCTGGGATGAATATGCAGGCTTTAATAAAGCTGCCAGCCTGAAGGGTTGCAAGAACTTCCTGGCAACACAGGTAAATAAATCTCTATTCTGTGATATCTGACTAAACTAGCTTTCTATTTCAGAAACCCTTCCCAGCTTTTGTGATGAAATCCTCTTTGACTATCAACTTATTAGATCTTAGAACTAAAGGCAATTCCTTCCCACTCTATCCCTAACCTATCCCAACCCCATTAGTTAGACCAACAGAGAAAACTCTCTACTCTTCCATCAGTCACCCATAGTGTCTCTCTCTCCTAATCTAAAAAAAAAAAAAAAAAAAAAAAAATCTTCATAGCCTGATTAAATAAATAAGGTTTACATACATAACTTAACTCTCCCTGTCTTTTCGCAGATACCGGAGTTAACCCAGACAAACCAAAAATGGAAACCCGAAGGTCACATACCTGCTATATTTTAATCCCTTTAAAGGAAAAGTCTCCCTTTGTGCTTTTCCTGGGCCAAGAACATTGCTGTCTAGCCACAAGTATCGCTAAGAAAACAGGAAGCCTTGAACATTGGTGTGGGCTTCTATATATAGTAAATCAATATGGCTGCCATCAACTTGGATATTTTTTCTCAGTGATGTCTGGGTTAATTTCAATTCAAATTGTTGACTTTCTTCCAAAATTACCTATTTAAGTGTTATTTAGATTATGGTAGTATATTATTAATTCATCACTCCTTGAAACTTATTTATGATACTCTTGCAAGTTACACGGGGTTATTATGAAAAACTTACATTGAAGATAAAACTGCTTCTTGTTCATTTTGGGAAACAGGAAGGACTGCTTATTAATTCTAATTTTTTGCCCATTAAAAATTTAATTAAGTCTCTAGCTATAGGCCAAAGAGGTGAGGATTTGAGGTCACTGAAAATGATAATATTTTTTTTTTAATTTCAGTGTCTCATTTCAGGTACTCTCCCTGTTATGGCTGTCCTATATATGAAATGAGCCCAATATATATGAAATGAGCCCAATCTGATAATATAAAATATATGTATGTGGCAAAAAATTACTTTATAAAACATTTGATATTATGCCACACTAACCATCCTGTCCTTTCAATCACCTTGTAGGTATGTAGAATGGCTGAGCCTACTTCTTGTTCCTAAGAGAAATGAGTGGATGGTAGAAATCATCAAGAGTAGAGTAATTCTGTTTAAGTTCATCATCACCATCGTGTTTCACTGAAAATGGCTAAAATGTGCTCAGAATTTTAGTGGCATAGACTTGGTCTGCAAATTTTTTGTAATTTCTCAATAATATGGATGAATCTCAAATGCTAAGTCAAAGAAGTCAAATTCAAAAGACTATCTACTGTATAATTCCATTATATGACATTCAGAATAAGACAAAACTATAGGGATAAAAAACAGCCAGGGGCTGGAGATGGGGGTAGACAAAGGAATTTGGGGATGTGATGAAACTATTCTAGGTCTTGAAAGTAGTGGTGACTTGACTAAATGCATTTGTCAAAACTCATACGATGCTAAAAAGGGCAAATTTTACTGAATTTAAGTTATTTGATTTACATGTGATTCTGGCAAATGGCTAAAACACCAGGGTCTCCAAAACATAAGCTGGGAATCACTGGAATAGCACAGTTCAGAAATGCTTGGATGAGTTATTATTAGTGGAACACTGAGTCAATGAACATGTCAGGCCACAAGACCGGATTTTCAGCATGAGTGTATGTATTAGCGATATACCCATGAGGATAATAGTGGTAACCATAAATCAGATAATAGGGTGTGGTCTTTATCTTAATAAAGACAGTCCTTGTGTTGACATGTCTTGTGAGAATCAGACCTGTCTTCTGAATCATGGCCTATAGTCAAGAGAATGCTCATCACCTGACAGACTTTTTAGATCTTCAGGCTAAATACCATTAAAATCTAGTAATAATCCCATCTGTCATGTGGCTTCTGCTGTTTAGTTGAATAGTTTTTTTCTTGCTCCTGAGTAGGGATCAAGCTTTACACATATTTTAAACAACTTGTCTATTTATATTAAATAGTTCACTTTTGAGAGCACATCTTTTTCTATGAGCAGTATTAAGTTTTTCATCTCTTGATGCTTCTGACATCCTTCCCATGTCATTTCTGAGCAAATAAAGGGCAAATAGCTTGGTTTGCCCCAGTTCTTAGAGAGGCTTAACACTGCCTGGGTGGGCAGGTTAACACTGCCAAACATAAGGCTAGAAATGACTTCCCAGCTAGACAGAAGGATTTTCATTTTTTCTATCAATAGAGAATCTTTTGGATTCCAAGGGAAGAATTGGAAGGCAACCACCATGACCACTATCACACATAATACATTCTTAGTCTACACAGAATGCTGTGCACAGAGACACAGCAATAACATGTACTGCCCACTTCTGGAAATCCTTGGTCAATTCCTTTCTAAATATAAGATCAAGGTCCATTATCACTAACCACATTATTAGTGATTTGTATTCTTTGAGGGAGGGGGTTTGTCTCATATGTGTTTCATCCCTCTGCTAGATATATTTCTTCTTTTTTGAGCCCACTGTTCTGGAATACCCACTTTTAAAAGATTTTTAATATGTTTTTATTAATTTCAGAGAGGAAGGAGAGGGAGAGATGGATAGTAACATCAATGATGAGAGAGAATCATGGATCAGCTGCCTCCTGCCACCTTTCATTGGGGGTCAAACCTGCAACCTGGGCATGTGCCCTGATCAGAAATGGAACCATGACTCCTGGTTCATAGCTTGATGTTCAACCACTGAGCAACACCAGCCGGGCTGGAATACCCACTTTTTTATTGATAGCAAGTGCAGTGAGTTTTGCATGCCCTCATGTGACAATTGTGTGTTTTTTTGTTTGTTTGTTTGTTTGTTTGTTTGTCTTAACTATTCTGACTCCTTTTTATTACCACCCCTGTGGCAGAAATTATTGATGGTGATAATATTAGTAGTAATCTCTGTCAACTCATTTGAGACTAGTTCAGTATGCAGATCTGTTTTTCTTCAGCAGCATCTTTACTGAATATTAAGAAATCATTACATGTTTTAGTTGTTGCAATATTTGAGATTTGTCCTCTAGGAAAGATGCACATACAAGATAGGGTGATTTACCTCAGAACTATTATTTCTTTTCTCTGATTACAAAAGAGTAACAACTAGTAAGACTAACACTTCACATATTTTTCTTTGGCTCCTTGCTGTATTATGACAGAACTAAGCTATAAATGTTAAATTGCTAGAAACAAATTATAGACAATTTAGTAGGGCATGTTAAAAAACACACAGCGGTTTTAAACCAATAAATGTATCACCTACAGATGACATATTCTAATATCCTATTGTTTTCATATCCAAATTCTTCAAGACATAGCATAAACCATTTTTTTAAACCTCACATTTGTAATGCGTCAGGTAATGAACACAGGACAAAATGGGACTGGGGAATGTTGGCGGCGAAGCAGCAGCGGGAGTTAGACCAGTAGAGTCAGACTGCATCTCTGTTCAGCAACCTTGGTGCTTGAGTTCTGGCTAAGAAAGAATTCAGATCCAAGACTCAAACTATAAAACAAAGTTTATTCAGCAAGCAAAGCAAAAGTTACACTTGAAAGAAGATTTTAGCCAAAGAGTGGCCCTGGGGTATTGACAAGGGCTCCTTGGGTGGGGGAGAGGGGAGGAAACCTAACTGCTTCCTTCTTTAATTTGACCCATGGGCTTGTCCCACTGTCTCCTGTCCTTGTATGGAAATCATGTGGGGCTTTTCTTCAGCCCCTTGTTTCTTCTCTAAGGTGCTCTACCTACATGGCTAGCTACATGCCAGTGGAGAAAAGGTCAGGGAAGGGTCTGACCTGCATGACGAGCTAGGGAAAGAAAGGGTGCTTCAGGGATAAGGTGCTAACTTATCAAACATATTTTCAATATTTGCTCTCCCTGGCTACCCATTGCTAGGTACCTGGGATTTTCTTCTCTGGTGGCATTCGTGCCTGACCTATTGACTTGCTTTGTTCATGCCTGTCTAACTGCCTAATAGAGGGAAGAGACCAAACCAAGGGGAATTTTAAAAATACATTTTTATTGATTTTTAGAAAGAGAAAGGGAGAGAAATAGAGAGCTAGAAACATTGATAAGAGAGGAACATTAATAGGCTGCCTCCTGCATGCACCCCACTGGGGATCAAGCCAGCAACTCGAGCTTGTGCCTGGACTGGGAATCCAAATGGTGATATCTTGGTCATGGGTTGACACCCAACCACTGAGCACACCAGCCGGATGGGGATTTTTTCAATCCTCCACTGAAATGTAAGTTTTAACAGGTGGACCTTTGAGGAAGTTAACTTGGCAGGGAAGAAGAGGGAAATGTGGTCAGATGTTAGCTTGGAAATTTTCAAGGGAAAGAACCATGACCTCCAACTTATTTCTAAGGTGCTAGGGAAGGTTCCAAGGTCATAGGTCCCCATCTTCCCTCCAGCTCTACAGCCGAGTTTTGTGGGACTGCTGACTTTTCTATTCTGTGATTGATTTACTGCCCAATGTTTCTGTTTCATTCCTGATCCTTTCTAAAATGCATTTTTCCTTTTATCAGGTGTACAAAGTTAAATACTGTGTATTTATTGCTTTAAAAGACATGAGGGGAAAAAAATAAGCCTTTGGTGTTTTCCACAGATGTTTAAGCTTCTCTATAAACTTGAAATAAACAGCCAAAATGGTGCAAAAGAAAAAAAAAAAATTTTCAGCGTCATCCTAGGCCATGTCCTCGTTCTCATCCTAACAGCAATCACTGAATGCCTTGTCTCTGTTCAGCCTCACTGATATTGCCCACCTCGGTTCCTTTCTTTTTCATCCTTATCTTCCTGAACTTTAGGCCTGTATCATCTTTTACCAAAACTGTTGTCCTGATCAGTCTCTTTGTCTCTTTTCTGGTCCACTCTCTACATTGTCACCAAATTAATCTTTGTCCAACCCAACTCTCATCATTTATTTTTTTTGTCTTCCTAGAATTCCCCTTCACCCACACAATGACGATAGACACTCCTCAGGCTGGCATTTCAGATTTCCCACATCCAACTGGCACATTCTACACTTCCAGCTTCTCCCCATCTACTCTTTTTTCACTGTTTCATCATCCTCCACTTGGGCCTTATTTTCTCCTGTACCTGTGCCTTCATGCTGGACTCCCTCCTTGAAATTCCAGCTCCATCTTCAGCTTCTTACTACTACCCATCTTTTAAAGCCCAACTCACATGACACCTCTTTCATGAAGCATTGGCTGCTATCCACAGCTGGAAGTGGCTTTACGTGGTTCCTAAATCTCTAATGGATTACATTCTTCCTTATATTATATTTTTTTGTATATGTGGTAAATACACCCAGCTGTCTTTTTTTTTACATTGTTAATTCCTTGAAGGCAGGTTGTACATTTCATCCTCAATTGTATCTATACATGCAGTGTCATGTTCATGGTAGACAGTCAATGGATATTTGTTTATTCATTCAACAAATATGTATGAATTTTGAATGGATAAATAAATGAATAGATTTGAAATTGGAAATGGAAGAAAGGAAACCAGAGTGCATTGTTATTATCATAAAGGCAGCAGAAACAATTTAAGAACCATTATAAACAAGAAAAGCTGATGAAGACCTTATACCCATGTATGAAGGGCAGGATTTGGTACTATTTCTCAGCTGCAGCCTTCCAAAAGCCAAATGCTCCATAACTGTGACATATATTATTGTTATAATTGCTTATTATCCAGGAGCACATGCTAACCAAAGAGAAAGCTAGGAGGAAATAGGGGCTTCTAGTCTTAGAAATGTTGTAGCAACCTGCAACAAATAATCATATTCTCTTTATTTTAATATAAAGGAATTCAACTTTTTTTTAAAAAAAAGTCAGTGATTTTTTTTTCCAACAAAAAAGCTAAATCAACTATTGTAGATAATGGAATTACTTCATTAATTATAAAATCATTTCCTCCTTTTTTTTAAAAAAAAATACTTTTATTGATTTGCTACAAAGAGGAAGAGAGAGAAATAGAGAGCTAGAAATGTCAATGAGAGAGAAACATCGACCAGCTGCCTCCTGCACACCCCCTACCGGGGATGTGCCCGCAACCAATGTACATGCCCTTGACCAGAATCGAACCTGGGACCTTTCAGTCCACAGGCCGATGCTCTATCCACTGAGCCAAACCGGTTTCGGCCTTTTCCTCCTTTTTTAAATGAAATGCTTATGAATTTGAATGTTCTCCTTGTGCAGGGGCCATGATTATCTTTTGTATTTAAAATTGTATTATTCCAATTTTAGTGTATGTGCTGGCAAAGCAAGCACTATTTTCTCCTTTAATGAACTTCACTTCTTATTGTCTCTTAAGAGTACAAGGCAAATATGTCTCAAAACTCTAGGATCCCTTGATGAACATTAGATAAAAACATATCGCTATAATAACCAAATCCAGCCCGCCAGGCCTTGCAATGTGGCCCGCACCGCGCTGTCATCACTGCACTCCGCTGTCAGTTTATGACATTGTCAGTTTATGACTGTTCAGTAAACCATTCGGCCCGCGATTTAGGCTGGATTTTAGATTTTGGCCCCTTCTCTGATTGAGTTCGACACCCCTAATCTAATAGTAGAAGGTCACGGAATAGGGAGAAATCCATCTACAGGGTTTATTCCTTTAAACCAAACAGATATAGCAAAATCTGTGTTCACAAAGGTTAATGAGGTAATGAATAATCATTTGACAAAAACATCCATCCTAGTCACCAAAAACCAGATTTACACATCCAGTTTTTCAGAAACTCATCAGCCACAGGAAATGGGGTATACCTGTACTCAAGTGCTCAGCAAGCAATGAGAGTCTGGTACCAGGTGTCAGTCTGGGCTACACGTAAACAGACATCTTTTCTCTCCAACTTAAAAGTCAATAGATAATTTGGGGAGGATGAATATTTTCCTGGTTGCCTCTTATGGAAATTTTCTTTCTGCTTCATCAAAAATTGATTAAATGTGACTCATTAAACTTAGTCCAAATGGAACAAGAAACACCTTTCCGGTGTCTTAGTCATTGCTTTCTCCTAAATCTGACTCTGTTCTTAATTTTAATAAGAATTTTGTTGCTTTCTGGCTAATTTGAAACATTTAAAAGACAATTCCCTAGTACCAGCATATGGTAGAAACTTAACATATGAATGTTAAATGAACATAAGGTTTCTTTCACCACATGTACCATGTCTTATTGGAAATAATTTTGCCAAGTACAATAAACTATGAAACTTTAAGTAACTAGAATATAATATGTATAGAATATAACCAGTACATATAGTATATACTAGAATATTAGTTATTACAGGAATCCAACAGGAGGAGAAAAACAGCTAACTCCAATGGTTGGTTGTATGTAGTAGTTATATGAATTGAATAATTGATCAGGTTATGGTTGCCAGCATCTAATACAGATTTTTATCTAAAATCATCTATAAAGTATACCAACACCATAATGCTGTGGGTTGAAAATATCTCCATTGTTCAGATGGTTTTAGTTCTTATTTAAGTTATCATTTTCCCTCATCTAGTTCTGTTTTGATATTGCCTGTCTCCTTTCAGTTCAAGCTGAGGGCATACTTAAATCTTAATAATACATAGGCAGTGGGAAATGAGGGTTCAAAGGTTAAGTGGAATATAGGCTCTGCACTGTATAGAAAACATCTCCTAGTCCTCCTCCTGTGTCTTTCTTTACTCTCACACTAATACCATACTCACAATACTTCTGACACCAGACATGATGGGTTCCCACAATGTGACACCAAGCAATTCTCCATGACACTAGCTAGGTGTACTACATTTAACTTTTCAGACACTATCTACCTGGTAATAGTGTCAGTACCCTCTGGTTAAAAGCTCAGTCCCATGGTACTTTAGATGCCAATCACAAGTGGTAGGACCCCAGGTTACCCACAACTTCTGTCTTATTGGGCTATACATTGGAAGTTCCCATAACCCACTCCCCCTTGGATTCAACTATTTGCTTAAACAGTTCACAGAACTCAGGGGAACGCTGACTTACATTTACCAGTTTATTAGAGGATAAAATAAAGGATACAGATGAACAGCCAGATGAAGAGGTACATAGGGTGAGATCTTGGAGGGTGCTGAGCACAGGAGCTTCAAGCCTCATGGAGTTGGGGTGTTTCACCCTCCCAGTCTATGGACGTGTTCACCAACCTGGGAGCTTTCTGAACCCCACACTGTTGGCATTTTAATGGCGACTTCATCATGTAGGCATGATCAATCTTTAGCTCCTTTTCCAGTCCATCTTCCCTCTCTGGAGCCACTTATTAGATGTAAGATCTTTGGCCCGGTTACTCAGTTTCTCTGAATTCCACTTTTCTCACCTATAAAATAAAGCTAATACATACCTCTTAGGGTTGCTGTAGGGATTAAATAAGATAATATATGTAAAATGTCTGACACGTAATAGACTTTAGAAAACATTAGTTCCAATCTCTCTTCTTTTTTTTTTGTTTTTAATGTTTTTATTGATTTAAGAGAGGAAGGGGGAGAGGTAGAAACATCAATGATGAGAGAGAATCTTTGATTGGCTGCCTCCTGTATGCCCCCCACTGGGGATCAAGCCTGCAACCAGGGCATGTGCCCTGATGGGAAATGGAATCATGACCTCCTGGTTCATAGGTTGATGCTCAACCACTGAGCCACACTCGTCAGGCTCTCTTCTTTCTTAACCATCCAAACATTCATACAGTGCCTATATAGAGTTGTTCCCAAAAGCCAATTTAAGAATATTTGCCAAATATTCTTTTATCAAATACCAAAACCACCTTCCTACCATGGCCTTTGAGACTATGTGTGATCTAGCTCCTGCCTCTCTCCAGCTTCTCTTCAAAATGTATTTTCATCACTGTTCCTAAACTGACCCGGCTTCTTCCACTTCAGAATCTTCTCAAACACTCTTTTCCCTATCTAGGTTCTAGAATCCCTCCTTTCACCTGTGTAATCTCTATTCAACCTTCACCTATCTGTTTACTAGTCATGTCACTTTCTTAGCAGGGCTTTTTCTTACATCCCTCCTCAAGATTATGTCTCCTCTTTTGCTCTCTCATAGTACACATAATTCTTTCTTCATAGTAGCTATCATATTTTGAATGTATATTGGTACATAATTATGTGTTGTGTACATAATTTGTTGTAAATTATGTCCCCCCAGTTTCAAATATTAAAGGCCAACCGCCAGTACCTTAGAATGTGATAGTGTTTAGGGACATGGCCCTTAAAAAAGTAATTAAAATGAGGCTGTTAAGATGGGTCTTAACCAATTTGACTGGTGTCCTTATAAGAAGAGGAGATTAGGATATATAAAGAGAGACACCAGGGGTGCCCGCGCATGCGCGCGCGCACACACACACACACACACACACTGTCGTGTGAGGACCCAGCAAGAAGATAGCCATTGGCAAGCCAAGGAGAGAGGCCTCAGGAGAAACCAAACCCGCTGACATTTTAATCTTGGACTTCCCACCTCCAGAACTGAGAGAAAAAATAATTTCTGCTGTTTAATCCACCAGAATTTGTTATGGCAGTCTTATAGAGTATTCCATTGTTTAAGGCCTATCTTATTCCACTAGGCCATGAACTCCCTAATGACAGAGGACATGTCTATGCTTCACCACTGAACTCTCAGCATATATCGATAGTTCGATGTCTGGTTCCAAGCATGAGCGAATATATTTTTGTTCAATTTATGAATTAATAAATAAGTGAATGAATGATGCAGGGTTGTATCAATTTCATGCTGTCTCTCTTCCAGATTTTCCAGTGCTCTTCTCTGAAACTGACAGCAGACATGTTGAGTAAGTATTTATTTGGGGAAGGCAGGAACATCCCAAAAAGCAAGAACCCAATAGTGTCACATTCTGGGACATTGGAATATTGGGAGCATTGGAGAGAGAACCCCACAAGTAGTGCTAAAACCAGTCAATGCATGAATGCACATAGCACGGTGCAGACATACATTGGTGTTCTGCTAAAGGAATTCCTTGGCTCTCCTCCAGGATCTTAGAATGATGCCTCAGAATTGGGAATCCAAAACTGACATTGGGTCCCAAGAAGATGCTACGGCTCCAAAGAAGCCTGAGTGAGTTCTAAGTTCAGACTTCCCAGGTTACTACACCAAGAGTCTCATCTAGTCTTTAGGGGTCCTGGAAAGCCAGAAGCTCTTCAGATAATCATAAAAATTATCCAGATTGGTGCGAACCGGCCCTCGAGGGAAGCCAAGGGTTCCACGGAATGAACCCAAAGTGGCAGGGCCCCTGGGAGTCCACCAAGGTGTATGGAGACTATGCAGTTGCTGATTTGAGGAACAAGAAGATCCTTAACCCTCCCCAACAGTATCCCTCTCCATTATTTAGGTGGCTACATGCCTAAATCCTGTGACTAACATGTTACTCTCTGGAGTCAGCATCACTACATCAGGTTGCCTTATTTTAAAAATATGAATCCCCATTCCACCAATTGCTTCACATTTTCTGTCACTAATATCTTATTCTAACTTAGTTCACCTACTATTTCTTCCAGGTGGACTTGACCTGGCTTGGGTCAGAATGGGGAAAAGAGGTCAAAGGTCTCGAACATCAATCCTGCCAACTTCACAGCTCTTTCTGGGGCTTAGACGACTTGACCACAGGCCACTACATGCCCAGCTACACCACGGATCATGCATATTGGGATTTTGCATATGCCATGGCAGTGAGGAAGGGGAATACCAAGTTGTGGCAGTTCTCTGGCTTAAAAAGGTAAGAAGTAAAACAAGGGAATTTCCTTTACACTGACCTTAGTTCCATTTCCCCACATTGGGCCCAGAAATGGTTAATCCTCCTAAACAGGTAGGAGAAAATTTCTGCAGCCTATAAAGTTTGATTCCTGGAGGCAGATTTTTTTTTTAAATCCCGCTAGTGTCAGATAATTGGGAGGGTGGAGTAACGCTGTAAACCACGACACACCTTTGTCAGGACTTGTCTGGGAGCAAAGGACTGAAAGAAACAAGGGGGGAGAAGAAGTGAACATTTCTGAAGGATCACTCAGCTTTAACACACCTTGGCTGGGCCTGGATAAAAAAAGTGGGAACTGCAAACATCTAGAGGACAACATCAGGGGAAGAGAGAGGGGGGATTTATTCAAAGTTGTTCCCCATTCCTTCAAAATCTCAAACGAGGTAAGTAACAGGAAGACTTTGATTTTTTTTTCCCTTTGCCTGAGACTTTGATTTGAGACTAGCCATGTAGAACTTAAATGTTTGTGGGAGAAAATAAGATAAAGTTATTGAATTTCAAGTGCTCTCATGGAAGTGATCAATTGATCATAAGTGATGTCTTTGATTTATGCATAATGCTTAGGATATAAGTCTTTTAAAGGATCAACAAGAAAGATTCATCAGTGGTAAACAGAAATGAAAAGCTAATTGAGATACAGTGGGCTCTATTGCAAGAACTTTTTGTGTTATTTTCAGTGTTATAAAATGGCTTGTGTTAAGTTGTTTTATTTAGAATATAAGAGTTTATGATTTCTTGTCTCTGAACCTCTCTCTCGTTCTTCCTCATTCTCCCCACTCCCTCTCTTTCCATCTCTCCCCTGACAGCAGAGGTGAAGTGGGGGAAGGGGAGCCTTCAGGAAGCAGTCCCTGAGCACTAAGAGCTGATGTGCTGCCCAGGCCTCTGTGCTGCCAGGTTCTGGTTAAGCTGAAGGCGCTGGCGAACGTTGTTTATCACACTCTAAAATTACTACTTGCCTAATCTAAAGCAACGTGAAATATCTGCAATGATATAATTAATCCAGGAATTTCCTAGTGTCAAATGTAGAACAAAAAGCAAACAAAAAAAAAAAATTGTGTGTGTGTTCATATTTTAACTGGCCAATTTGGGCCCCCAAAATCATTTTGGGGGCGAGAATTACCGGCTGAGGAGTCCCACTGGACCACATCAACTACTAACTGACAAATTACTACTTCACTTTCTGAAGTATAAGCAAAGACTCTGGCACACCACTTCTTTTGAGAAGCGGTTCATCAGTAGCCTACTAGTTGGATTTGTTCTGTCCATAAAAATGTAGTGAAATTTCATAAAGAGTTTCATTTGAAAAGCAGAATAGTTCCTTCCCGCCTCTTAGAGCTAAGGCACAGAGCTAAGTCACAACTGAACTAACGCAGGCGGCCAGCCCCTTCAGAGGATCAGAGGGGCCTGCTCTACTCTCGGCCCCTTCAAAACACCCCAATAATCTGAGCAGAGTTTACATGGGGAAAGCTAACATGGACAGTTCTGATTTAAGCTTCGATAGAAACTCCTTATTTTAGTGAAACCAATCCCACCTGAGAACTGACCACATTCTTCAGTGATGCCTGACCCAAAGAAACCTGTGTTTGCCTGGTTTGGCTCATTGGTTGTTATTGGTTTAACCAAACATGGCTGTAAACGAGCACCATAATCACAAAGCTGGTGCCCAAGCTTCCCCACTCCCAAGCTCTGAGAATCCTAAGACGCCAAATATTGCAAGTGCACCAACCCATTGCTAGCCTAGAGACAAAAGCTTGGAGGCAATCAACCCCAGGGCGCTGGTTTTCTTTGCTGTCAAACTGCTTGGCCCTCTGTGTCTACCGATCAATAGCTAGAGGGTGGTTTTCTTACACTTTGGCCATTTTTCCTTCTGGTTTTAAAAATAAATGTTGTTGTTGTTTTATATTAAAGTGGTACAGAGATTGGAGTAATAGCTATAAAGAGAAAACAAGCTTGTGATACCTTAGCAGAGTATAGGGACATTTATTATTAAAATAGAAAATAGAGAGAAAAACATTTCGCTTCTCTATTCTTTGTATCAAAGACCAAGGTGTTTAATGAGCCATTAGAATAAGATGAGGTCTATGCCGTGGTTTTCTATTACTGTCATTGCTTGTGGTTGTGTGTTACACCTCATCATCACTGGACTAGATTTAGGTGGATGTGACATCATTTAAATGAAGTGAAAAGAAAAAACTCAAAGAAGTAGAAAAATGATTTTGTAATTGCATTTTTTTTTTTCATCAGAAAATGGCCTGGGGTCAGTCCAACAGAGCATTAACTATGAAATAACCACAAAGCAGCCCCCTTAGAACTATAGATGGAAATTAGCATACTTTAGAAATTAAGAACTTGAGTGACTGCTCATCCTTAGTCCTGGTGAAGCGGCCCAAACATCCAAGAAGTTAGAAATTATTCTACTCTACTGTGCTTCTATTAAGTAGTGTTTTTGGAGGAGAGCACGTTGCTCAGAAAGACAGGATTGGGCTTGTGCCTGGGTATGTAATTTCCTTTCCCTACTGTTAGTTATGCTTTTTAAATCCATCGTCTCTTAAAATGTTTAAAAAGGAAGTCTTGTGGAAATACTGTAGATCCCACAGGATGATCCCAGTCTAGGTTGGTGCCTCAACCCCTTGTTTTCCATTTGATAACCCACTTACAGCAAGTTTCCTGTCACATTTAGTTTAAAGGAATCCATCTCCCAACACATTCCTACCACTTAGAGACTACCAGTCTGGGAAAATTTTGGCAAAGTCAACAAGTTCCATCTTGTACATTTCAGGCCCAAGAAATCATTCTGTTTGGCCATGGGACGCCCATTGGAAGGGCTTCAGGCTGAGAGAGAGGCAAGGGCCCATCCTGCACCCACCTAGGCCACATTCTATCCCAGCTCTAGGCAAGGAATGAAGCACCGTGGAAAAAGTCCCAGGTGGATCTGAGAATCCACAGAAGGGCTTTCTGTAGGTAGTATGTGCCCTCCCACCCCAGACTCTGAAGAAGGGCATCTGATTTCTTAGCACGATGTCTCTGGAAGTTGGGAAACTGTTGGCTTTCTGCTGCAGATCACAGGGCTCCCTAATTAGGATTTAAGAAAAAGACGGAGGGGCGGGGAAAGTCTGTTATTTTTCTGGGTATAGAAACAACAAGAAAACACTTGCCTGCTTTGCTACTTAGACACTTTAACTCTTACCAAAAGGTCATCAGCCTGCCCTGGCCGGTTTGGCTCAGTGGATAGAGCATCGGCCTCCAGACTGAAGAGTCCCAGGTTAGATTCGAGTCAAGGGCATGTACCTTGGTTGTGGGCACATCCCCAGTAGGGGGTGTGCAGGAGGCATCTGGTCGATGTTTTTAACTCTCTATCCCCCTCCCTTCCTCTCTGAAAATAAATAAATAAATAAATAAATAAATAAATAAATAAAATATATTTTTTAAAGTTTTTTTTTTAAAGGGCATCAGCCTGCCTTGATGGCCACAAGTGGAATAAACCCATCCCATGCCAAAGTTATAGTTGCTGGCAGCAACTTTCATTAAAGGATCAAAACAAGCAATCATTTGTGGGAAGTAAAAGTTTCCATGGAGTGTAATAAACAGTTCCTTTCAGGATAATGTTTCCTATGGATTCAGGTGCCATCCTAGGCGCACCCATTGGCAGCCAGGTGCATTTGAATGTTTAATCTTCAAAATGGTTCACAGCTAATGCCCTTTTTTTTTTTTTTTTTTTTTTTTTAAGTGGAGAGGGGCTTCAGAGGAACCAAAGCAATTAATGCTTAAACAAAGGATTTCAAAGAGGATTTCCAGTTATGTGTAGGTTTGCATGACAAAATCATGCAGGTTGTTGCTGGAATGCAGAGAGTCACAGGCCAGGTTTGGCCTCTCAGAGAGGCTGGATTCCCTTGTTAAACTGTTTATGGGCTCCTCCTCTAGGCTTTGGGGCACATACCTACCGAGAGGCCTTCTGTGGCTTCTCAGATCCACCCAGGAGTTTTTCCATGATGCTTCATTCCTTGCCTACAGCTGCATTTAAAAAACTTCGATGAGCAAGAAGTTGGCACATTCAACCCAGCCCTGAAGCTAGCTGTGACGATCTTGGTTAACTCTACCAGGTGGTTGCATGCAGTCTTGCTTTTCAAGGTGGGAAGTCACTCAGGGTTAGTGATGACTTTCATGGGTCCTAGGCACTTTGCCTTTGGGACCCCTTCCTCCATTAAAAAAGTAAAATATCCTTTAAAATGTATTTCTTTTATAACTGCATTGGAATAAGGTAATCCAGGTTGGAGTGTGTCCATTTTTTTCCTTCTGGTTTTAAAAAGAAGTTAAAATAGTTTTTTGGGCATGTAAAAGTATGATGGTATTAGGCACTAACATCACCAGGCAAGAAAAAAAGCTTGAAAGCAGAGATCTTCAAGTAAGGGGTGTCCTGGGCAGAAGTGGGTTGCCTCAGAATTCTAGAATCCAATTTGGACTTTATCCAAAAAATAACCTGGGAGGAAGGACAGGTTGGGAGTGTAGGGGAAGAAGACCAAAGGGAAAGCCAGATTTCAAGTTTCTCCAGAACCTGAAACTGGGATCTACAGCCACACGAGCTCAGTTGGGCTATATAATCATGCATGTTTAGACCTGAGCCCCACCCCAGCTCACCCCTTGTTGTCAGTCCTACCTTATCCCATCCACACTCTAGGACACAATGGACAAGATCTCAATGATTTTCCTTTCCAGAAGCAGAGTAATCATGAAGGGGGAGCATAGCTAGCATGTATGAATATTTTATATTCTTACATCTTTCAATAGATTTTACACATTTTCTTCATATTATTTTTCTAGTTATGTCTGTAAAAAAGCACAGTAGGGCTAATTTGTTATAAAGAGAAAGTTTCAAATTGTTAACAGTGTAGTTCCATACAAGTATGACCATTATCATGATTATTACCCTGATTTCAATCCATCAAACATTATTCTCATACCTGAACTCTAAATAATAAGGCATAAATGTCTTATATTCATAGAACTCCATATAGAAGATTGAACATTATATGATACATCAAATGAGTTACTAGCTGAAAGTACTAAGTGCTTTGACAGATAGATATCCTTCAGCTATTTGTTACTTTGACAAAGTGTGGAAGTATTCTAGTCAGAGGTCCGGGCAGCACATCATCTATGTATTAATGCCCAGCAGGGGGCAGGCAGCCTGCTCATTTAGATTCTGAAAAATAAGATCTCAGTACAAGGAATAGAATCAAAATTGAAACTATTAAATTGCTATTATAAATGATACAAGAATGACAAGGGATGCCTCATAAAAAATGTGCATGTGAAAGAATTATGCTTTGAATTCCAGGAATCGAGTTTTAGGTTCTCAGCTTGAATAGTAGGGACCTATGATTAGAAAAAGTGATAGTAAGCCTGACTGGCATGGCTCCATGGTTGAGCATTGACCTATGAACCAGGAGGTCACGGTTCAATATCCAGTCAGGACACATGCCTGGGTCTTGGGGGTCGATCCTCAGTAGGGGATGTGCAGGAGGCAGCTGGCCAATTATTTTCTCGCATCATTGATGTTTCTATCTCTCTCGTCCTAACTCTTTGAAATCAATAAAAATATACTTGGTTTCTGGCTTTTTCCACAGGTGGCTATGGTATGGATGTGACCAAGAAAAGCAAACGAGATGGCACCGAAGTCACTGAAAGAAGTAAGAGCATGATATATATGCCATTACCAAAGTGATTAAAATTTGGAAAGAGTAAATAATTCATCCCTAGTTCCACCATTAACTACTATATCATTTTTTTCTTTTTTGTTTTGTTTTTGTATTTAAGGTGTGGGGTTTTTTTTGTTTGTTTGTTTTTGGGTTTTTTTTTTTTGTTTTTTTTTTTTGCTTTTTAAAGAAACTATCATTTTAAAGGTGTTTCTAAAATATACATATATTCCTTCCCATGAAATTCCTTTAGTTTATTTTTATTTTAACATACTAGTAATAAAAAATGTGTTCTGCTTTTTCTTCAAAGATGAAAATTGCCATTTTGATAATTTTTATAAGCAGCATTTTTAATGGCTGCATAACATTCTGTTGAATAAATTTGCTATCTGTGGAACTGAATTTAATGCACTGAGCCTACGACAGATGAGACCTTGCTAGACTACAGGGATTTCAGTGCCTTACATAAGAGCTGACCTTTTCCTTGTCTTTTCCTAGTTATCACCGAAACAGTGACTACAAGACTCACATCCTTACCGCCAAGTAAGTGACTGTCTCCAGAGCTACTTCTCAGTGAGCCATGTGTGAAGGGCTCTGTGTCTGACCTTTCCCAGCAGCCCTCACACTCCAGTAGAGCAAATCCAAAATACCTGAAATCTCTTTTTCCTTTATAGTTATATTGACATCAATTCGTATCCATAAAATTCACCAGTTTGGGGTGTAGAATTCAATGGTCGTTAGTATATGTAGAGTTGTGCAGCTATTTCAACAATCAAATTTTAAAACATTTCCATCCTGCCCAAAGGAAACCTCATGGCAATTTGTAGCCGCTCCCCACCCTCTGTCCAGTTCCTGAAAACCACAAACCTACTTTCAGTCTCTATAGAATTGCCTGATCTGGAAACTGAAATGTTGACAATACTATTATTATCCCACCTGAGCATGGGGTGGGAGCAGGGAACCACCAGGGAGGTTTCTGTTTGAGTCTACATTTTCCTCGGGAGGTCGTTATGTGTAGTGGATGGTCTGAGCCCTCAAGTTAGTCCTGCCCCTCCCAGGAAGCCTGGCACCCAGAGGCAGAGGAGGGGTGTGGAAATCCACCATCAACATGGGAGTTTGGAGTATGATGGGCTGCCAGATGGGAAACTAGCAACACAGAGCTGTTACCACTCCCTCCAACAATTCTAGGGGCTGCATGCCTGCGGCACTGAACAGGTCTTTGAAAAAAGCAAGCCCAGCCCAGATCTTGGCCTCCAGGAGCTTTTTCATCATTCGCTACCTTTTCTAATATTTAAATTTTCCTAATAAACGACTTGCTATGCTCCACCCAGAAGACGTTCCTTTTAAATCAGGTGGAATATTTGCTTTTAACATTTCTATCAGGAACAAATGGAATGAGAGCCCGGCAGCTTGCACTCTAGATGGGAAAGGGAGCCCAAACCAAGAGGGTCATGGCTGAGAAGCTAGGGGAGGCTTCCAAGGGGCAAAGGATGAGGGACCCTCTGGGGTGACTTCACCCATAAATGACCGCCTACTTCTTGTTCCTGCAGAAGGGGGCACCACCAATGGCTATGCTAAAACGGGCTCCCTCGGTGGAGGGAGCCGGCTGGAGAAACAGAGCCTGACCCATGGCAGCAGCGGCTACATAAACTCAAGTAAGTGCCTGCTGGTGGGGGGTGAGGGTGGGGGAAGAGCTGACTGGGAGAGACTGAGTCCTGCAAGGAGAGGGGCCAAACTGCCATCCATCCAAATGACCCAAAGAGCATGTAAATGACATCGAACCCAGAAAAAGGGAGACTTTCACATCATCTGCATTTGATGCCAACCTAAAATGGGGTCCACCTTCATTACTTCCCTAATATAAAGAACAATGATTAATTAAGGAGGCTTCATGGGGAGGTGGCTCCTTCCCCCCAATCTCTCTTCATCTCCTTTAGAGAAGGGTGTGCACAGCTGAAGGTTTACAATTTGAATTAACAACAACCACTAAAGAAACTGAAGGACTAGGTCACTGCGCAGGGAATCTGGTCCCACACCCTGCGAGTTTCCACTGGGCAAGCACCCACCATCGGCCCATTGTTCCTCGTGAACCGCTCTTTCATGGTAGCTTTCAAACTAAGCAAAACAGAACAAGGCAAAGGGGAAAGCAAGCACACACATAGCCCACCAATTCATTTTTAAAATCTTGGAGTGACACTAAAAAAGAAGGCCCAAGCCTGACCGGTGTTGCTCAGTGGTTGGGCATCGACCTATGAACCAGGAGGTCGAAGTTTGATTCCCAGTCAGGGGGCATGCCTGGGGTGCTCAATCACCAGCAGGTGGTCTGCAGGGGCAGCTGAACAATGATTCTCTCTCATCATTGATGTTTCTATCTCCCTCTCCCTTCCTCTCTGAAATCAATAAAAAAAAAATGTATTATTTTTTAAAAAGACCCAAGTCAGGCAAATGGTCAGGCTAGCCAAGAAAAGCGTCTGCCCTCATCTGTTGAGGAACCTTCCACATGGGATTATGTTCTAGTCTAGGGGTGTCGAACTCAATCAGAGAAGGGGCCAAAATCTAAAATCCAGCCTAAATCGCGGGCCGAATGGTTTACTGAACAGTCATAAACTGACAATGTCATAAACTGACAGCGGAGTGCAGTGATGACAGCGCGGTGCGGGCCACATTGCAAGGCCTGGCGGGCTGGATTTGGCCCGCGGGCCTTGTGTTTGACACATGTGTTCTAGTCTCTCCAGCCGTGAGCTCAGAGTAGTGCCAGGTCTTTAAGAACAATGCTGCCGAAGCCCCTCCATTTCCATACACTGCAGCTGTGTGCATCAAGGACCCCCCCCCCCCCCAGCTTGGGGAGGAAGGGCAGGAACAATGATGCTGCCCCCATTTCTGAGCACCCGAGGGCATGTGGGGTGGAGCCTTTCAGTGCTATTGTCCTCTGGCCGCTCGCTCGCTCGGTGGAGCCTCTTTCATTAAGAGCAGCCTGATAGCAGCCTGGTGTGCGTAGTTAAGATAACTGGCTGCCAATCTGCGGAGATGCTAGAGGACTGACACTCTTTCTGGTTTGCAGGTGGAAGCACCCGGGGCAATGCCTCCACCTCCAGTTACAGGAGGGCTCATTCACCTGCCTCCACTCTGCCCAACTCACCAGGCTCAACCTTTGAAAGGAAAACTCACATCACCCGCCATGGAACGTACGAAGGTATGAGAGAGAGAACCACTCTCCTCCCAGTAACCTCACTCATCCTTCGAAGAACTGGCACCTGTATTCACCTGGACCTGCCCTGCCTCCTCACTTTTCTCTCCACTCTTCCTTCATTTCTAAGGACTGACGTTACCCCTTCGTTCATTCATTCGTTTAGTCACTTTCTCATGTGGTATTGTATCACATATCTACCATGTGTTTGACACCATGCAGAATGCTTTGAGGGGCACTTAAATGAATCAGACGCTAAATGGATCTTGTCTTCAAGGAATCTATAGTCTAATAGACAAGACGACAGGTAAAAACCGTAATACAAAGTACAAGGCAGTTATCATTTCAAGCTGAGTCTCCAGGAAAGTGTCTGTAGGGAAGGGGCCTGTGAGCTGGGCCTTCATGATGTGTAAGAGTTTGATGCCCGGAGGTGGAGATATGGGTGCTCCAGGCTGAGGGAGCAGCAGCACAGCAAGGACAGGCAGTAGAGTCAGGCCCGTGGTGCTTAGGTAAGAGGGAGGGCTTGAGGGACTCAGCGTCAGTGCCAGGCTAAAATGTTTGGACTTTATTCTGTATATAGTGAGAAGCCACAGAGACTTTTGAGCAAAAGAGTTGAACATATTTGAGGTCCAGGACTAGTGTTTTGAAAGCCACATGCAGGAAAAATAGGGAGGAAAAATGTTGAACATGGTAACGTGTTAGACTGTGCTCAATAGTCCAGGGAAGGGAAAGCTTGGCTGGGACTAGGGCCGTGGCAGTGGGAGAGGAGAGGAGGAGCTGGAGGGGAGACGCATTGCAGAAGGGAAATTGACCAGTTTGACAATTGATTAAATGTTGGGAAAGGGGGAGTGTCAAAAGGTCAGAAATTACAGAAGTAAAACCAACGAATCGCTAAAATACTAGTTAGTAAAAGTGTATTGTGTGCACACCAGAAAAACAGTTTGCATGTTGAGAGCACTCAAACCAAACATGGAATGAGGCTCCAGGTTGTATTGTTACAAAGCAGCTTATGCAGGTTATATTTCATGGTGACTGATTATACTGTTAGAATTCCCTTAAGTGATAGGGAATTGGTCAAAAGCTACCTCATTTTAACCTTGGGAGACAGTTCTCGTTTTGCTTATGATTTTCAGAGGCAAGAGCAAGAGGCAACTTAGTTCATCTTTCAAAGCTAAACTACGCTTTGCTTGAATGATTCATCAAGTTTTGTCTGTTGAGGAGATTGTTAAGGCTGGTCTCCCTTTGTTTTTTATTTTAACAGAAGAAAAAGGAGTTAGTGATTTTGCTGAAATTGGATACACTTGTGATTGGGTTCATGCTGGTGCCAACAATTACAGCAGGGAGCTCACGCAGATGAGTTCAGTTATTCGGTCTTTAAATAGAGCTATGGCAGGGCTTTCAGGTGTGGGTACCACGCCAGTAGAGGGACTCATAGAACTTCCGCTCATGGGAGAAGTCAGAGCCAGACATCCCATTTGGTGCCATTCACCAAAAGATGTTAGTAGAAGGTGGAAAACTGAAGGAGCTGGCTGAGGAAGAGAGTATGAAAAATAGAAGAGAGCAAAGAAAGGTAAGCTTTGGGGAAGAAAGAGAGCCGGGGATACAAAGGAAGAAGATACTTGGAGGGGAGCAGGAGACCATGTACAGGCGGCATCACTGAAGTCAGTACAAGAAAGTGCTCAGGGTCGAGAAGGAGATGACAGAAGGCAGTTACTGGAGTCCGGTGGTCTGCAGAAGCAGGTTTAGTGGAAAACAGACAGGCCAGGCAGAAAATGGGTCTAATATTGACTGGAAAAGCAGGATTAGGGTTGGGTACCCCCAGTAACTGACTTAAGATCCAGAACTGGCCCTAGCCGGTTTGGCTCAGTGGATAGAGCGTCGGCCTGCGAACTGAAAGGTCCCAGGTTCTATTCTGGTCCTGGGCACATGCCTGGGTTGTGGGCCTGATCCCTAGTAGGGGGCTTGCAGGAGGCAGCCGATCAATGATTCTCTCTCATCATTGATGTTCCTATCTCTCTCTTGCCCTTCTCTCTGAAATATATATATATATATATATATATATATATATATATATATATATATATATATATATATATTTAAAGACCCAGAACTGCCAGGGAGTCTTGGGGAGCCCCGAATCCAGGCTCAGGATGGTGTCACCACACTGCTTTCTGGTGTTGGGCCTATGCAGGGGCTAGTACCTTCATTTTTACAGGGTCCACACTCAGGGTGATCTTCGCAAGGTCAGAGACACTCTAAATAACAGCATATCTACTTGACCAGGGCCAGGCCACCTTCACCAGCACTGTAATGGGGCAAACAGTTGAGAAAGTGAAAACAAAAAAGGCTCCTACCTTCCTTTGTTCAATCCTTGCCCCACTGAGGTAGCCCAGGGGGCAGATTGAAGGGCCACAGCCATGTCCTATAGGTAAAGCAGGTGTAAGTCAGGAATTCGCTCAAGAGCACCTGTTGTCCTGAACAGGCAGGGCGCAAGGTTCATAAAGGGGCACCCGGCAGCACCTTCTCAGAAGCTGTTTGGGTTCACGGGGTCATTGGCACAGGCAGACCTCAGAGCGATTGCGAGTTTGGTTCCAGACTAGGCCGCCTCAATAAAACAATTATTGCAATGAAGCAAGTCATAATCCTTTTGCTGGTGGAGAGTCTTGCCTCCAATTTGTAGAAAACGCCAACACCTGTGAAGCACAGTAAAGCAAGGTGTTGTCTGTACTGAGTTATTTGTCCTCTCTCCAGGAAGCTCCAGTGGCAACTCTTCTCCGGAGTACCCTCGGAAGGAATTCGGTATGTCCCTTCCTTATTTCCTGAAGAAATGGTCAACTGAGGCACTGGAAAAGGGCGGGGAGCGGGGGGCGTGGTAGTGGGGCATGTAGGGGGAAAGAACATCCTGAGTTAAATGGATTCTCCTAAAAGAGTTTAACCTCTGCTGACCTGGGTTTTTTTGTTTGTTTTTTTCTTGATTTTCATACTAAAACATTTTTGGGGGGTTTGCAGCCTTTGCTCGTGATGCTACTGAAATAGCAAGCTATTCATACAAAGCTCAGGCGTAGACAGATAAGCCCTAAGGCCAAGCAACAATTGTAGGATTTATTTCCTTCCACAGAGACCTCCCAGCAAAGAGGAGTGGGGGTCAGAACACACACATGCCAAACATCCAGCACTTCGCCATAGCAGGCCTCTGAGAGGCATTGGTAGGACCAGTGAATCCCAAGTATCTTCTGGCCTTAAGTCTTCCATCCATGTTCTCAGTTCTCACTGTGCTTATGAATTGATATGGTCATTGATTATATAGTGGTTATAATTTTATTTGTTTGCTTTCGATGAGAAAACCAAAGCAATCT
The DNA here is from genome assembly GCF_964339955.1 of Pipistrellus hanaki. Lineage (NCBI taxonomy): Eukaryota > Metazoa > Chordata > Mammalia > Chiroptera > Vespertilionidae > Pipistrellus > Pipistrellus hanaki. The sequence continues at coordinate 40,582,277 of NC_140516.1, read as the reverse complement.
CTAACAAAACAAACAAAATAAAGAAAAGATCTGGCAACCTTTTGATACATTTGATCAGTGTATAGTGAGCTAGTCCAAATGGATCATGCTCCTAAATGGACTACCTCGGCTAACTTAACACTCTCATGGATTACCTCAGCCAACTTAACAGCTAACTAGAAACTCTTAAGTGTGAGCTAACTTGACATTCATTTAGCTATAATACTTTAGGCACTGGGGCCTTGCAAAACTCTCTCTGCCTTTTGGCTACATGGTCATCATTTATTAAACACCCACTATCCATAAGGATACCTATCTGGAAAACACATACTGTGAAAACCAGCTCCTCCCCGACTCAAATAGGTCTTACCCCCACATCAAAAATAGTTAGCATACCACCTCTTATCTAAGATAACTTTTTGTTTGTTTCTCAGCATCTTCTGCAACCAGAGGACGCAGCCAAACACGAGGTGAGCTCTATCTCTGGGTTCAATTCAATTCAATAAACAAGTATTCTCTGTGCATTTAACGTGTCCAGCCTTGAGCCAGGAAATGGGAGGAGTGCAGAAGAATAAATGAGGCCTGGTTCTACCACAAGGGGCCTACAGCATCCGGGGAATCTTTTGCTGGCTCGACCAGGATGGGAAGGGTAGATTTGACGATAATCTAACAGCCCATGGAGGTAGGAATGAAAATGCATGACAACCACCTGGGCAGTAGCTGGTTCTGCTGTGGATTGTCTGAAGATGATGGCCCTACATCTTCATTTCTAGCCTCCTGGTTGACTTTAACAAAGGTGCCGTGAATGCCTTTATGCATCAAAACTGAGCAAAACCCCTTTTCCCAATTACCCCCGGGGACAAAAGACTCTGTGACAGTGGTGCACTCCTCACATCCACCCATAGATAAGGCTGTAAGCGGGAAACATGGTCCCCGGCAAGCTGCCCTGATTGAACCTGGTGGGGAGCAGGTGTCAGGGCCACGTAGAAGGCATAGTTCTTCGGAGGCTTTGGGAGTTCTCAATGACCAGCCTAGACTTGAAAAGTTAGGAACACACCAACCAACCACAACTTGAGGCTGATAGTGGAAAGATGCCAGTCTTCCACCTGAAACTAGTGATGTTAAACTACCTGCTTTCTGCCCTCTTCATTTCTGAAGAGACCAAATAGCTAAGTAAACATCATAGGTTTTAGAATCCTCTTTGTACTGCCTTAGGGATTCTGGAGGCAGGGAGCAGCATGATTCTGGCATTGGAAACGGGTGACTGGAAAGGGGTGGGTCATTGATGACTGTGATGGAGCCGCCTCTTCAGCCTGGGGTTTCATCAGAACATCTCCAGGTGGCTGGAGGTGTGCGGTGGGCAAGCTGGGGTGTTGGGAAAGGACATTTCTTCTTGAGCAGCACTCGTCCTGGGTATACCTGGGTGTCCTGTTCCCAGGACACAGATCTCAAAGCAGCCCAAAGATATATCCACTGCTCAGAGCTCAGTGTCAGGCACTGTGACCAAGTTCCTTCACTCACAGCCATCTCCCTCCCTTTCCTCCTACAGAGAGTGAAATCCGAGTGCGATTGCAGAGTGCATCCCCATCTACCCGATGTAAGTGGGCACTGTCTTGCTGAAAAGAAAGGGCCCAGGAATCCAGGGCGCGCTCGCTCTCTCTCTCTCTCTCTCTCTCTCTCTCTCTCTCTCTCTGTGTGTGTGTGTGTGTGTAGTCACTCAATCATTAAATGTCTCTGGGAGAGAGATCCTGTGCTAGGTGCAGGGGCAAGTGGAGAAGGAGCTGAGTAAGTCACAGTCCCTGCTGTTCGTTTTTCACAGACTAATAAGACAGTCAACAACCAACTAGGACAGCTCACGAAGTGGAGGGAGCAGGGGTCCTGGGAAGCCTTCCTGGTTAGTGTCACTTGAAGACAGACTGAAGGCTGGATCACAGTTAGGCTCCATGGCATGAGCTGGCAGAGACATGTAAGGACCATATGATGAGACTTTGGAAAAAGCTTCAGTGAGGCTGAAGGAAAAGCAGCAGGAGGGGCCCTCATGGGATAGTTAGATTAGAGAAGGTCTGGAATAGAGTGTGAGAGTTTGAACTTGATCCAAAATGTTAGGGATTCCCCATTTCTGTCTGCTGACTGTGTTAGACTTCTTTTGTTCTTGTTAGAGGTTATTTGACATTTTGAAATGAGCCCAACTATTAGGACCGGAGCCCAGTAGAGTCGGAGGAGATAGAGCTGAGTGGGTGGCTCAGGAATCAGAGATGGGTACTTGCCCAAAGAGCTCAAGGCCTGGGGTCCAGGAATCTGCCTCTAGGCCTGATGCTATCTCAGGCCTAGGCTTAGGGGTGCTGAGTCCATAGGATGGGAATGTCAGGGGAGGGGGTCCTGGGTGGTCCTCCAGTGTTGTCTGCAAATCTGTCTCCTTTTATGCATTGCCCTTGCACCATGCCTCCCCCTTCTCCCTCCTCTCCTGTTTGCCATGTGGGAAGCACTGGGAGCCTGCTCCACTAGATTGCCTTGCTACAAATAATACTAACCAGATGGGCTTGAAATCAACTCACACAAAAACAGCATAATGCTTAGGAGTTATGGGCCACAAATCCCTTTGACACTGCAGAGCATACAAGGTCAGGGACCCGACACCTGAGGTGTCCTGAGCCGGGGTTGAAATCACGACGGAACCATTTGTTTCAAGGGGTCTGGTTCTCTAACTGCCCTGAGTATAAATTTCCCTTGACCCAGGATGACATTGTCTTTCAGCCACAGAGTCATCCCTGTGGTGTCTGATGAGGCATAATTAGGAAATATCTACCGACGACTTTGACCTCCTTGTAGAGGTACTATATTTATGAGGCCATTAATATTGCAAAGTGCCAGGTTAATAAGTGCTATAAATTGACAAAAAGCAAAAATTACAAGGCTAACCAAAAATGTCCCATCATGCAAAGTAACTGCCATCCTCTCTGGTGTTCAGAGCGCCATAAATGTAACTCTCACTGCAGCCAGACTTGGGAAATAATCCTGGGCCTAATGGAGAATGTGGGGATTTTTCTACAGGGACGGAATTGGATGAAGTTAAACGTTTGGTCAAGGGAAGCCGATCAGCAAGCGCGAGCCCCACCCGGAATTCCTCCAACACACTCCCCATCCCCAAGAAAGGCACTGTGGAGACCAAAACCGTGAGCTCCCAGTCAGGTGAGCCCTACAGCCCGGGGCTGCGTGGAGGGAAGGGAACAAGGTGGTATATGAGTCCTGGCCCAGGAATTCAGTCGGACTCTGGCAGGCCCTCCAGACTACAGCAAAGCACTGCCCTTTCTGCAGCATGAAAATGTGGGCTGGTCACCCATCCCAGGGGCCTGCTGAGTCAGGCTCTCCATCCTACAGATTTTCTCCAGGAGGTTCTTGACATCTCCTGGGAATGTGTTGGGCAGGTTCCCCAAATAAAGAATGTTGTGTTTTCTTTCATTGATGCGTTCATTCGGTGGATGTTTATTATTTGCCTCCTCCATGCCAAGCACCAGGCACTGAGGAAAGGCAATGAACAAGACAGACACAGCCATTGCCCTCGTGGAGGTGAGGGCCTCCGGGGGGGGGGGGGGGAGGGGGGGGTCAGATAACGAAGAGATCGTAGTCAGATGGGATGAGAGGATTGCTCAGCACTCATATGTCACATGCCTACCACATATAAGGTGGGTTCTGTGGGAGGCAGAAAGAGGAATGAGGAGATCCTTGGAGGGAGATGAGGAAAGAACCCAGTTTTGCCAGGATGTGAATGGAGCTTTCCTGTCATTTGCTACTGGGGGAGAAACCTTGAGATTGTGATCTTCCTTTTATTTTTTTTATTAAAACCAAAACCTCAGAGCACATTATGACCTGTGGGGCTAGCTCCCTCTCATAGAAGAATAGAAGAAATAGGCTTCAGATTGGAAGAAGCACCAAAACCCCTTCTTGGGGACAAAGTGCCATTGGGTCTCCTTGGCTAGGAGAGTTTAACCAGAAAAGGCTGTCATCTGTGCGGGGTGGCCTCGGAAGTGCGGCTCCCTGCCTGTGCCTGCTGTGTGCCTGGAATTCTGTGGGCATTCGCTATGGGGCCTCACTAGCTGCTCACCTAATATAGTTAAAGGTGGAGACAGGAACAAATAGAAAATGAGAACATTGGTGGGGACTGCTCAGAGGAGGTGTGTGTGTGTGTGTGGGGGGATGCTTAGAAGGAGAAATGGGCAACCCCAAAGCAAAATTTACCTACTTCAAATTTCATCAAGAGCCAGCAAGATTATCTAACCTAAGGGATAAGGTTGCACCAGCTCCAAGGCTTCAGACAGAACTGGGATGACCAATGGCCCTAGTTTGCCCTGGACCTAGAGGTTGCTGGGATGTGGGACCTTTAGGGCTAAACCAGGAAAGTCCCAGCAAACGGAGCCAACTGGGTCACCCCAGCACAGAGTTCTGGGTTGTCTCTCATTGGGGTGTCTGTCCGCTGTCTGTTTCCAGTGTCCGGCACCTATGATGCAACCATTCTGGATGCTAACCTTCCCTCCCACATGTGGTCCTCCACCTTGCCGACGGGGTCCTCCATGGGGACCTATCACAACAACATGACCACCCACAGCTCGTCCCTCCTCAACACCAATGCCTACTCTTCAGGATCAGGTATGTGATGCGCAGTGCACTGCCTTCCCACCCCTGAGCCCTCCTCACCTTACCTGGAGCTGAGAGACCCTGCTGGTGTCCCCAAGGCTTGCTAGCGGGCTTTCTGTGGCCAAACATTCCAAGGTTTTTCCACTGGAATTTCATTTCCTTTCAGTCTCCGAGGTGTTTCTTTGGGGGGGTTCTCTATAAAAAGAACTATATTCCACAGTGCATCAGGAAAAAAATGCAGTGGGAAAAAACACGAAAGCAGATGCAAGGAACCTGGCTTCACTTCATGTGCATTAACTGTGTGACCTTGAGCTAGTTATTTACCGTCTCTGGGTTTCAAGTTCCTTTTCTTTTCTTTTCTTTTTAATCTTTTTATTTATTTTGAGAGAGAGAGGAAGGGAGAGGGATAGAGAAATAGAAATGTGGATGAGAGAAACATCATTCATCAGCTGCCTCCTGCATGCCCCCTAGTGGGGATCGAGCCCAAAACCAGGCATGTGCCTTGACCAGGGAATCAAACCAGTGACCTCTTGGTTCCTGGGTCAACCCTCAACCACTGAGCAAAACTGGCCGGGCCAAGTTCCTTTTCTGTAAAATGGCCACTAACATGTGGGCATTGTCCAAACCCAATGTCCACCTGAGGCCCGACCAACCTCTGACCACCCCTTGGCTATGTTCTAAGGTGCAAACCAGACACGAATGTGTGGTTCTGTGCTGCAAGGCAAGTGCCTACGATTTCCTGAAAAACAAGTTTAACAAAATATAAAAATGCAACCTGTTCATTCTGGAGCTTTTGGGGCAGCCCCTGTTCTGCGCTAGATGTCCCTCTCACCAGCCCTCCCTGTCCCCTGCAGTCTTTGGAGTTCCAAACAACATGGCATCCTGCTCCCCTACTCTGCACCCCGGAATCAGCACCTGCTCCTCAGGTCAGTGCTCGCCAGCTTCCACCGCCTTTCCCAGGTGGTTTTGCTTTAGTTATATACATGCTCCTTCTTAGTGAGGAACATCTATGGTTTCTAGAGAAGATGTCCTCTTTGCCCAGGAGCATGAGGACATTCCTGCGTATACACCAACACAGAGGCAGTGGCCCGGGGGCTGCCCGAGGTCAGAGACGGCTCAGTCCCCAAGGGAGAGGTCTAAGGGCAGAGGGGCCAGAGACTTCACTTACATGTCTCCTCTGAGAGGTGGAGAAATGGGAGGAAAGAAGCTAAGTGAGGCCTGGCTTAGGACATTTTAGATAAAAGAAACAAAAAAGAAAATCACAACATTGTACAGTTAGAAAGCTCTAACTTTAGGTCTTTTTATAAATATGGCAGGTCATTGGGAGCTCAAATTTATTCACTCTGTTTCCACATACATTGCAACAGCCTGAATGTAGGTTCCCAGCCACCTCTTTTTTAAAAGGAATATGGCTTCTCCTTGTGGCACCATGACTAATTAACATAATGATGTGGGCCTACTCATTTACTTGACGGCATATCTCTGATTTCAACACCTCCACTTGACTAGCATCCCACCAAACCCAGAGATACCTGGTTCCGGCCTCATTTCTTCTGCCTTTGCTATTCTTTTAGCCAAGTCCTGACTGAAGACATTAAATCCACAACCTTGTACCCCAAACACTACACAGGATGGGACAAGAGAAAGTGTTAACTAGGGAGGAGTGAGCTTCGACTTTGAAATCAGACCAGGGGTGAGAGGAGCTTGATGTGTTTGAGGCAGAAGGAAGATCTCTGCCAAGTCTATGCCTTCGGCCCCTTGTGTCTGTATCCTATGCCCACAGTTCCCACACTGTGCACCAAGGCACCCAAGGGTGCTGTAGGGAACAGGGAACCCAGAGGTGTTTTTTTATTCCAAGGGTATTTTTGAGTACAGTGAAATGTCAGACCCTGTGTGAACTACCACTGTAAGCTGTGTAGACCTGAGTATTCAATAAATGGAACTATTTGTAACATTTAGCCCAAGATGGGGAGGTGGGGCATAAAAATATTGCTGTGTCACTTAGAATGTGAGCACTGAGAAAGTTTGGGAATCCCTGTCATATGCAGAGGCATTTATGTATCATGAAAGTGGTGTTGGGGTGCCGGGGGTGGTGCTGCCTTAAGCTTGAGGACTCTCCTCACTGCATCCCCGCTCACCTGTCTTCAATTCCTTTCAGTGTTTGGCATGCAGAACAACCTGGCCCCCAGCTCCTCCGCCCTGTCCCACGGCGTGGCCACCACCTCCACAGGTCAGTAGCTGAGGCTTGGAGCTTTGGGCCTCGGAAGTAAAGCTATAACTCACAATATCCCTTTCAACAACTGCATCGGAGGGACTGAGATGTCCCTAAAAATCAATCCACCTTTCCCACCAAAGAAACAGCCCCCGCTCCCAACCCAGAGATGCCAACCTCGATCATTTTCTGGATCAGACATGTGAAAACCCGGGGGAGTATTCCTGTGGGGTGTCACCTGTGTGGCCCTGAGATTCATTGCTGTTCCTGACAAATCATCTGGCTGATTTTGTGGTTTGCTCCTTGTGCACGCCTGAGGGAGGGTGGACAGAAGAGGCATGAGCCTCAGCTCTGGCCCTCAATTTGCTTACTGTTTAGTTGGAGTAAAAAGTGTAATAAACATGAAACTATTGGGGGATTCTATAAGATAACAAACCAAAGTGTGCAGAGCAGGTCTTAGGGTTGTAGGAACTCAGGAAAGGTGATGTGGGAGGATCTGGGAGGACTTCGTGGAGGAGGTGACCTTTAGAACTGTTCTAGAAGGATGAGAATTATACCAAAGAAAGTTCCATCTAAGCTCTCATTGCATGCCCCTGTGGCTAGAGAACTGATTGCATTATTCCTTATTCTTCGTGTTCATTATTTCATTCATTATTATTATTCATTATTATTATCTTCCTCTCACGTGGGAGGCTGCCTGTCTGCCAGAGCTGGCCAGGCTGCTGTTAAGTTGTGTGAAGCTGCCCTCCCACTCTGGTCCCACTCACTCAGTGGTTCTCTCTTGCAGCATACGGGATGAAGAAAAACGTACCCCAGAGCCCTGCCGTTGTGAGCACTGGCGTGTCCACCTCTGCCGGTGAGTGCTGTCCCCAGCTGCCAGGGGCAGGCTGCAGTACTGGGATAATTGCTCCTTGGTGACACTTAGTGTATGGGAGGAGCGGACATAACCCATTGGTGGTCTAAGGTTACTTCCAGAAATGAGCAGAGACCAGCAGCTCCCTGACCCCACCTTGACCTTTCTGTCCAAGGGAGGCAGGATGCTTCACCCTCCACCCCTGCCTAGGGTCGGACACTTACACCCCAGCTCCCACCTTTGTCTGGAAGCCCCTGGCCTGCTCCTGTTACATGTCACCCACGGCAAGAACCAAGGAGCAGGTCAAAGCTGCCACCGCCTCCCTACTTTCTGCAGACTCGTCATCGACTTGGGCTCACCCCACAGGGTCAGCCTTCTCCGCCATTGCTCTGATCCTGTGTGTTTTCTGTTCTAAATGCCTGGACCACACAATGAACAAGGCAGGCTAGTGTTCCTGCCCACCAGCCTGACAATTGAGGGGAGGCAGATAAACAAGTAGGCAAGATAACTTGAAGGAAAGAAATAGGTGAAAGAGTAGAAAAAGGAATGTGTATTAGATAGGGTGGTCAGGAAAAACCCCCAGGACGCTAACACCTGAGTCCACCAGGTTAAAGAAGGGCCTGTCTGAGAAGGGACTTTTGTCTGTTCAGTAGAGATCCTATAGCATCCAGGTGGGAGGCTGCCCATCAGCCAGCCCCCCAGTCCTTCTGACATGGACCCAACCTCCTCACGACCAGGCCCTGTGAAGCAGGGGAGGTTGTCTTTGGTCCCTAAATGCTTCTTAGCAGCCACTGTCAGGGAGACCAGAGACCCTTGGACACACCCACTAATCTCTTTTCCTCCTCCATCCCCCTTTCCTTCTCCTTCCTCTTCTAATCATTTCCTCCCTCCACCTCTTCCTGGTACCTTTTCCTTCCTCCTCACCTCTTCCTCTCTAGCCTGTACCACGAGTGTCCAGAATGATGAGCTGTTACACAAGGACTGTAAGTTCCTGATCCTGGAGAAAGATAATGTGCCTGCCAAGAAGGAGATGGAGCTGCTGATCATGAACAAGGACAGCGGGAAGGTCTTTACTGCCTCCCCCGCCAGCATCACTGCAAGTATGTGGGAGCCCAAGGGACTCGGGTGTCAGAAGAAAGACAGACAGAGTAGGAGACCCAGTGTCCTAGCAAGGTGGTTTGAGATGTCTTAATAGTGAAAGCGCAGTCATCCACTCAAATGAAACACTGCCTGCTAACCAGGGTGCTCCTGGGGGTCTGCCTAGAATGCAGACAAACCTGGAAAATTCTGGAAAAGGGCAACCTCAGCAAGACTCCCAAGCACAAACACAGAGGCGGGGATTAACCCCAGGAAAGCTGGGTCCTCTTCCTCCCCATGGGGACAGGAAGTGGAGTGGGGTTGGAGAGCGGGGAGGGAACATCCTAGATTGTCATGAGTTGTGTGCACAGCTTCTTTTTCAGAGGACACCCTGAAAAAGGAAAAGCAAGCTGCCTACACTGACACTAAGCTGATCTTGGATACTAATGGTAAGACCACATCTGATCTCCGTCCACTTTGCCTTCAGCCCATCCACGTCTCATTTACGTCTTTGTCTCCTGAGACCTCGCTACTCCACAGGTGGTCCCTGGACCAGCAGCGGCAGCAGCACCTGGGAGCCTGTTACAGACGCCCAGGCCCTAGCCCAGCCCTGCTGAGCCAGAGGCTGCGTTCTAACAGGCTTCCAGTTGACTTGTGTGCGCACAATATGGAAACAAAAGCTTTCCCATGACATGTGTAAAGCCTGCAATGATATTTTTTCTCACCTTACTCATCCTTCCTTAATTTTCAGAATTATTAGAAAATGCTTTCCAAAGCACTTGCTAGCTTTATTTTTTTCTTCTCAAACACCTGGAGAGGTCATAGATAAACGCATTGCTTCACTGTGTGAGTCCTGGACCCTCTCTCCAAATCACTGGTTTCAGGGGGAGAGGGAAGGGCAGGGTCAGTAAAGGAGGAGAAAAGTGCATCATAGAACATTTTTAGATAAATGCAAAAGAAATCAGTCCCAGCCCTGACAATGCCTGAGCTAGCAGTTCCTTATGTTGTCAGGGTGGACATGGGGCAGTGAAGCCAAAGACCCTTTCAGAATCAGATCCCAGAAAACTGTGCACATGCCCACAAACCCTCCATGGTCATAGAGCATCAGGAGCTCATGATCAGCCCTCCTCCCAGCCCATCCTCGCTGTCGGGTTCCCTCCACCCCAGGCCAGGAACTTGCATTCAATGTCCCTTCACAAGAAGGCCTTGGGGGAGGGGGAGGTTAATGGGGGGGGAGGCATCTGTAATACTTTCAACAATAAAGATAAATTAAAAATAAAGGTCCCTTCACCAAAAAAATCAAGCCATTTCTCACAAGCACATCTATTGTTTGAGGGCAAAGGTCACTCCTGAAAATGTCTAGAGCTTTACAGGTTTCAGGTCACAAGAGGGTTATGACACAGCTTTTTCCCACCATTCATTGTTTTCCAAGTCATGTCTGCATCGATGCAATTACTCAAGGTGCCTGGGGGTTCATCCACCTAAAGCCCTGCCTCAAATCTACACAGAGGCTGGCTGTGGGCTCCTCACATTTAAGAGCTCAAGTCAAGCCCTAGACAGTTTGGCTCAGTGGGTAGAACGTTGGCCTGTGGATTGAAGGGTCCTGGGTTTGATTCCAATTAAGGGCACATGCTCAGGTTGCAAGCCTGACCCCCAAGGAGGATCTGATTCTCTCTCATCATCGATGTTTCTATCTCTCTCTCCTTCTCCCTTCCTCTCTGAAATCAATAAAGATATATATATTTTTTAATATTGATTTTTTACAGAAAGGAAGGGAAAGAGATAGAGAGCTAGAAACATCAATGAGAGAAAAACATCGACCAGCTGTCTCTTGCACACCTTCTACTGGGGACGTGCCCTCAACCAATGTACATGCCCTTGACCGGAATCGAACCTGGGACCTTTCAGTCTGCAGACCGACGCTCTACCACTGAGCCAAACTGGTTTTGGCTAAAGATATATTTTTAAAAATAAAAATAAATAAAAGCTCAGGTCAAAACCTATTCTCGGTGCTTGTCTTTCAGGAGACGTGAAGACTGTGTCCACAAAGAGCAAGGCGGCCTGCGCAGGTAGGTGAGCCCGGCGAGTCCTGCAGTGACGGAACCCATGGGACTGGTGATGGTGAATGGAACGGATAAGGCCCCCTAGCTGGGAGTCAGTGCACACCTGAGCCACCCAACTCTAAAGAGTGTCTCTGAAGGCTCAAGGGAGCAGGGTGGAGGGCAGTAGAGGGGGCAGACCGGGCTAGAGTGGTTCACAGAAGCAGCTTGGTTCAGGGGCATTTTACTCACAGCTCCACACACACACACACACACACACACACACACACTGCTACCTGCCCTCAGGTCCAGAGGCTCCCCCTATAGCTGTTGTCCACCCCCCAGACACATACACACATACAGGCTTTAAGGTGGCACTAATTCATGCACATCTCCAACCCTTTACACTTTCATCTCTTCCTCCTCAAGCCTTGTGAGGGAGGCAGAGCAAGGGTTAGCACCCATTTTAAATACTAACATTTTTACAAAAAAAAAAAAAAAAAGCATACTTTAAATGCTGAGTGTCATTCTAGGCGCTTGGGGGTTACACACAAAGTTGTAAACACTGCGCCTTGGAGATGAGAACACCTTGGGTTTGGGCCTAATAAAATATAGGAGGTTGTGGCAGGTCCAAGTTCTTCATTGAGAGTTTTAAACCAAGCCCTCTGTGCTACATCCCCTGCTAACTGCCTTCCATGCTCTCATTTCACTCAGTAACTGTCCTATGGAGTAAGGAATCTTTTAAGCTCATTGTAGTTAAAAGAAAGGAAAAGAAAAAAAAAGGAAACAGAGTAGTTAAGTGACCATCTCAGGGTCACACAGCTCAAGCCCAGGGCTGTCAGACTTCTACTCTTCACCAGCCTCATCCTTCACAGAGCCGCCCAGGAACCTGAAAGACTCACTTAGTTCACTCGGGCCCACAGGAAGTCACCCAAAGCCAGAGAATTTAGAGGGAAGAAAGCCAAAGCCCCCTGCCTTCACCTTCCCCTTCTCTCTCCCACAGATATCCACGGCTACGGCTACGATCATCACAACGGTGTTGGTGGCAGTAAAAGTGGCGGCGGCGGCGGCGGCGGTGTTGGTGGCGCAGGCGGCGGAGCTGGCGGGGGCCCATGGGGAGCAGCGCCCAAATGGTGCCCCTGCAGCTCCTGCTGCAGCTGGTGGAAGTGGCTGCTGGGCCTGCTGCTCACCTGGCTGCTGCTCCTGGGGCTGCTCTTCGGCCTCATTGCTCTGGGTACGTGGCAACGGTGGCAGGGCGGTAGGTCCCAGTGCCCAGCTGCCCATTCAAAGGGCAGGAATTTGCTGGGTCCCAAGTGCCCGGCATCCCTGCAGAGCTCTGTGCTGCAGGTGGGGAAACAGGCTCTGGGAGGGCGCCACCTAGTGGCGGAGCTGGATTCTGGTGCAGCTCCCTTGCCCAGACCCCCATCCCTGCAGCAGGGCTCTAGGCTTCCAGCTGCCCCAGTAGTCAGGCCGGACCTTCTCATAGCAGTTTTGCCCGAAAGTTCTGTTGGCCTCTCACAGCTCCCAGGGAGGGTAAGGGCCAGCACTATCACTCTCTCAAATGAGAAGACTGAGCCCACCCACCCAGACCAGGTTTCCTTAAGGGTCGATGACCATTTTGAGTAGCTAATCTGGCTGCTAGCCATAAGCATTCTATCAAAATGCTCCCTGTGTGGCTCAGTGGATGAGCATTGACTTACTGGAGCAGGAAGCCACAGCTCCATTCAAGGGCAGGGCACATGCCCAGGTTGCAGGCTGGATAACCAGTGGGGGACAGGCAGGAGGTGGCCAATCAATAATTCTCTCTCATCGTTGATGTATCTATCTCCCTCACCCTTCCCCTTCCTCTCTGGAATCAGTAAATATGTATGTATATTTAACATCTCCCCAATGGCAAGAAGAAGCTCCCCAGCCCCCAGAGTCCCCAGTTCAGGCCCCCCGGGGGAGGGAGTGTGTGCTGGGAAGGCAGTGGGCTGACCCTCGGCTGAGCTGCCCGCCTGCCATTTCAGCGGAGGAGGTGCGGAAGCTGAAAGCACGCGTGGACGAGCTGGAGCGGATGCGGAGCGGCGTGCTGCTGCAGGAGCAGATAGAGAAAGCCAGAAAGGACCGGCTGCAGGGGCTGGCGCCCGGCGACGGCACAGGCATGGAAAAGTATGGGCTGGATGCTTCCGATCAGGAGACGCTCTGGCTGTTCATGAGGAACAGGCTGATGAAGGAGCAAGAAAACGGTGAGCCCATCACAGGGCAAAGGGTCGGCCTGTGTGTGTGGAGTGGTACCTGCTCAGGGGACTCCCACACTTCCTTCACTCTCAGGGCCAGTACTGTGAACCCATTTTTACTGTTGGGAAGACTGAGGCCTGGAAAGAATTGCCCAATATCACACAAGTAGCACATTTTAGAATCTGGTTGCTAGTCCTACCCTCGGTTTCTCCCCACTACACCACAGAGATTCCTTTCGTGCCTGTGCCTCACATGACGTGTAACTAACTCGGGGTTTGCTTTCTCTTGTAGGCAATCTCCGAGGAAACCCTGGCCCTAAAGGTACTGTGGTGGGCTGAGCCCTTTCCCTCTCGTTTCCTGAACTTGGAGCCCTCTTTTCTGGGTGGATTAGAACACTGTTTTCCAAACTGAAGGATGAGCAGTAGACAGATCTTACAGCACCTGTTGGGAGGGTTGGGGATTGGCTGTACGGTCAGAATACCTCAGGACGGGACGGGACCTAGGGCATCCTCTGAGAGGCCGGTGATATGCCAAGGGACACAGCCGGGTACTGGGAGGAAGCCATGCCCCACGCCAGCTCACCTTGAAATGTGGTTCCCCCGCTGCCAGTGGGTCTTACCGACTCTGAGAGAGAGGCCCTCGGGTTCTCAACCATTCACAATCATTTCATCTTTCTTATTTTAGGTGACATGGGAAGTCCAGGCCAAAAAGGTAATTTTTACCTCAATTATTAGTGAGGGTTGACGGTTTAAGGCAATCAGCGAGCACCAGAGAACCCACCTCACATGCTCTTGGCCATCGCCCTTCTGCGGTGGGACCGTGGATTGCAGAGCAGCCTGCAGGCCTTGGGCTTTGCGGGGGCCGGGGCTTCGTGACAGAGCAGGGCTTTCCCCCTCTCAGGGCTCCGGGGACTCCCAGGCCCTCGGGCAGCCTGTGTCAAGGGCTTCCATCTGCCCCCAGCTCCAAAGGGCAGTCTGAGGGCCTGCTACCACTCAGCTTCCCCACCCCCTGGAGGTTCCTATCAATCCAGGCTCCTGGGCCCTGCTGAGAATCAGGTGTTCCTGGAGCCAATGCTCTGGGGCTAGACCTACCCTCCACCCGGGTTTTAACTCTGATGGATCAAGTCAGGAACCACCATTCCAAGTGAGCCGCCTGCTCTCAGAGTCTTAGCCGAGGGAGGCCGGGGATAAAACGCAGCCGTTGGCAAATGAGCCTCCTGTGGGGGATCCAGCAGGAGCGCCAGCACCTGCCTCCAGCGGGGTGTGGGGCGCAGTCACAGGAGCAGGTGCCACAGTGCTAGTCAGTTGGGGACAACCGCATGCTGCCTCGTGTGGCACACACTTAGTGCTGTAAGAAATTGATGTATTTCCTCAGAGAAGTGGTTTGATGGTCCATGGGGTGGGCCCAAGAGTGGGGAGAAGAGGTTTCCAATCCTGGGACCGCAGTAGCGCCCCTTGATCTTGGAGTGGGGTTCACACACTTCAGAGTGCTTGAGCATGGACAGGAGATTCTGGGTCCCACTTCCAGAGCCTCTGACTCAGCAGTCCTGGTGGTACAGGTGGGTGGGGCCCGAGTCTGCAATCCTGATCACCCAGTTTCTTCTGAGAATCACTGTCACCTCTCTGGGCTCCATCTTTCTCCCAAGAGATCCCTCTGCAGGAGTTGGGGTTCCTGCTCTTCCCTTCAGGGGTGCCTGTCTCCATGCACACGCCTGGGTCACCGCCCCAGCTCCCCTCCCCAGGATTCCAGCATGTAGGTCACATGAAGGTCCTGGAGCCCCTGAGTCTGCCCAGTTGAATTCGAAGCACTGATAATTTTTCACTATAAGTTTATCCCAAATATTACATGAAACATACTTATACTAAAAGTTTATTCATTGTTTATCTGCAACTCAAACTTACCCGAGCACCCTGTATTTTTATCGGCTATATTTGGCAATCCTGTCTGAATTCCATCTGGTGGCTCCTGTAGGTAGTGGCCCAAGTCTTTGAGCTGACTTGTCTTTCTATCTCTGTCCCGCAGGAGATCGGGGCCTCCCCGGGACTCCAGGTGCGTGATCAGATGGCACGGCTGGGGGTGGGCTGCTGGGTCCTGCATCCCAGGTTCTAGGGGTGTTCTCATGTACCTACAGGGATCCCTGGGCTCTTGGGACAGCCAGGTCCAGAAGGACCGAAGGGACAAAAGGGCAGCATTGGTAAGAACTGCTTCTCCATCTGCTCCTTCTGTTCCTCCCTCCCTCTCTCACTAGACATTTATTAAGTGCCCGCTGTGTGCCGGGCCATTTTAGCTGTTGGGGAGACATCGGTGAACAAAACAGAGAAACTCCTGCTTACGTTTAGGTGGGGAAGAAGAATAATAGATAAATATGTGAAGTTCATAGCAGAGTAGGAGGAGGTTGGGAATGGGTAAGGCAGAGGCTGGTGGGACATGGAAAGGCCTCCCTGAGAAGGTGCCACATGAGCCAAGACATGAGGGCATGAGGGAGCTTGGCATGAGGAGAACCTAGAGCAACAGTCCAAGCAGAGGGAGCAGCCACAGGCACCCGCACAGATGTGCCCACTAGTCAGGGAGCAAGGAGGAGGAGGAGATCATAGGGGCCTCAGCTAGAGCCCAGAAGGGAGGCGGAGAGTCCAGAGGTAGGGCAGGGAGCAAGGCTGACCATGTGGGGCCCCGGAGGCCTTGTGGAGACTTTTCCTCCCAGCGAGGCCAATAGCCACTTCAGGTAGGAGGTCTGGGGCAGAGGTGGGACATGATCCTTTTGCATTCTTAAGGGTCGCTCTGGCTTCTGGGTTGAGGGGAGGCCCAGGGGACCAGTGCGGAGGCTCCAGGCAGGTGTCCTACCAGTGAGATGCTGCCCGCGGAGCCCTCGGGGTCCTTACTCTCATATGGCCATTTCTGTGTTTAGGAGAGCCTGGCATGGAGGGACCTGTGGGCCAGAGAGGGCGTGAAGGCCCCATGGGACCTCGCGGTGAACCGGGACCACCTGGGTTTGGAGAGAAAGGGGACAGAGGTAAGAGGTGATTCCCTCACCAGGAGGGTTAGTTACATCCACACTTCCTCCTTCCAATTTTCTCACTAGCATTTGCTGGGCATCTTGAACCAAGCTCTGAGCCAGAGGGTGTGGGCAAGGCCACAGGTCCAGGCCTCAGGATGCAGAGTTCAGAATGCAAGGAGAGCATGGTCACAGGGAGAAAGGGCTTCCCCCGTGGGGCGGCGAGAAGTCAGGGCTGACGTGAAGAGTTTAGAGCAGGGCCTGGCGGAAGGCAGGGTGTAGTTCAGATCCTCGAGCCTCTCTCGGCTGGAACTGGCCAGGGAAGGAGGCATGGAAAGCCCCAGCCCTGGAGTGGCCTGGAAAGATTTTGCAATTAGATTCTTAACCATGAGTTTGTTTTTGTTTTTGTTTGTTTTTTCAAGAAAAACCAAGCATAGACCCCAGAAATCTTCTCAATGCCAACAGGTCATGAGCTGAGCAAGAAGCATAATTTTTAACTTCCCTTTCTCTTAAAAATATTGCTCAATAAGCAACAAATGTGTATCAAGTATCTAGGGTGCCAGACTTCATGGAGCATGAAGGCTCTGAGGGTAGAAACCAAAGGCGTTTTGCTGATTGATGGCCTTGGGGAGGCACCCAATGGCTCAGAGGGTAGGGACCACCCCCCATTGACACCTCTGGGCTGGGTGGACTCTCTCAGAGTGCTCCTTTCTCCCCAGGGGCTGGTGAACCGGGTGTTCCTGGCCCACCTGGCGTCCCGGGTTCTGTGGGTCCCAAAGGTAAGTCATGTGCCCAGGATGGTACCCAAATGTGCCATGTCCTGGATAGAAAACAGAGGTCCAGGTGCTAGGATCCCAGACAGCCTTAACCCTCTGCCCCAGGCCTGTGCAGGGGCGATGGGCCCACAGAGGGTCCCCCACAAAGGAGTCAGGGGTTAGGGTTGGGGCTAGTTTGGGCTGCATGGTGGATTTGGGGCCGTATTTCCATCTGTTTTTCAATGGCCCCATTATGTGGCCCCTCAGTGGGTAAATGGATCAGGAAATCAGGAGTCAGACCATCTCCTCACCTGCCTGGGCCCAGATACACACATGCAAAATGCCATGTGTCTGAACCACCCGGGAGAGTGGGCCTTCTCGATTTTGATGCCCACGGCTCATCTCTTCTCCCTCCTCTGCCCCAGCCCAAATGTTGTACTCTGACTGGGAAGGAGCAGGGCTCTCTTGATCCCACCAGTTTCAGCTTCCTCCCTGGATGACTTTGCCCTGGACTTGGGTCATCTTGGACCCACTGGCTCTGGGGTCCTGGCAAGATCCCAGACCATGTGGGTGGCATGCACACACAGCCCTCACTGGGAAGTGAGCCCCACCCCTCCACCTGACCTTCACCGTGAGGTCAGCTGCCCCGACCTGTGTCTGACCTTTCTGATCATTGCTGTTCTGTCATCCTCCCCAGGTGCCAGTGGTTCTCCAGGCCCACAGGGTCCCCCAGGTCAGTACGCTTCTCCTTATAAATGACGTTATTTCTGGGGCAAAGAAAGGGATGCCAAAAGCAAACATTATTTAAGCAAAAGAAGCAAACTTAAGAGTGCCTGGAGGTACAAAAGTCAGTTCCACACTGTCCCCTGCGGCTGAGGTCGGGTACCAGGGAGCCCTGTGAGAGCCTGGCTTGGGGCCTGGGCCCTCTGGCAGCTTCAGCAGCAGGCAGCTCCCATCCTGCCCTCACATCTGAGCAAGTGCCTGCCTCCACCTCATTTCTACTGGCCAGAGCTCGTCCTAATGTCTTGAGAATCTTGAGCTACGGCCTACATTGAAATGCAAGCCAGTGTCTCTGCCGGGGTCCCATGGGGTTCCCTATGACCAGGGCCTGGTAGTCAAAGAGGCAGAGAAGCTGGACCAGGACGATGTGGAGGGAGGTGGGGGTGATTCCGCAGAGAGCAGCTCTTGAGTTTCACTCCAAAGTGTGTGTGCAAGCGCCTGGGTGTGTGCGTCCATCCATTCCAAAGCTGGGGCACTCACCCACCTGCATGGTCTCCTCTGCTCACAGGCCCTGTAGGACTCCAAGGGCCCCGAGGTGAAGTGGGACTCCCTGGCCTCAAAGGTAAGCTGGTGGGAAGGAGCCGGGGAGGGGGAGGTGTCACCCTGTAGGTGCCAGTCACTCGGGAAGAAGGTGTTGGGGGGACAGAGAGGAGGGTCGTCAGATGGACATAACCCACATCCTGTGCAGGCTGACAGGCACTCAAGGAGCGGGGAAGTCAGGATGGTGGGCGGGATGCTGTCTTCAGACAAAGACCCTGCCCTTCCCGGGCTTCCTTGCCAAGGCTCTCTATATCAGGTTGGCCGTTACTCTTTCAGGTGACAAAGGTCTTATGGGACCACCGGGACCTAAAGGTATGTTGCTCCTGCTGCTGCTCAGACATCACTAGAGCCGGCCCGACTCCTGGGAGCCCCAATGGGACTCATGCCCCGGCATCCAAGAACACAGATGACTCTGGCTCCCGGACCCTGGGGCTGGGAGGGATGTGGCTCTCAGATAGGGAAACTGAGGCACTAAGAGGAGTCACAAAGCACCCACATTGCAGCCTTGTGGGTGGGTAGTCCTTGGGGTGGCGAGGATGCAGTATTGAGGTCCTCCTGTTCGGGCCATCCTGTGCCCACACTGTGTGACCGTATGACAGTCAGGGCCGGGGGCAGCTTGTGGGTGGAATCAAATGCGCCCCTTTGACTTCATGACTGACGAGTTCTCACCTGGATTCTGCTGACAGCAGCTTGCAGGCACAGTGAGAATGGTTCTAACGGGGTGAGAATGCTTTTCTTGCTCCTGACCCATGCTTCCTGCCCCCCACCCCATGTTTGTTTTAGGTGACCAGGGTGAGAAAGGACCCCGAGGCCTCACAGGTCAGTCCTACATGGGAATCCACTTTGATCATTGAAAGACATTTTATAAATCTCCTGGGCACTGGAGGTGGGGGAAAAATACAGAGGTATGAGACAGAATCTCTGTCTACTTCAGGGAACTTGCAGTCTACAAAACACAGACAAATGGCATGAAGCGCTGGCTGGAGACAAGCCAGCATCAGGCTTGCCGGACAGTAAACATCGGGGGCAGAAAAGGGAATTAGGATTGTCACTAGTTCTTTTGGGGAATCCAGTTGAGGAAATTAAGCTCTTCCCAAAGTGGCAGAAAGTTGACATACATATATATATATATATATATATATATATATATATATATATATATATATGCCTAATATGGAAATTATTCCCCCATGCGAGTTCAACTGGGAGACCAATCGCTCGCTATGATATGCGCTGACCACTAGGGGTAGGGCGGAATGAAAGAAGGCCCCAGCTGGCAGCCAGAAGGTCCCAATTGGCCCTGATTGCCAGCCAGGCCTAGGGACCCTACCCGTGCATGAATTTCATGCACCAGGCCTCTAGTTAATAATAATGATACTTTAGCCACAAGGGGCTGCTCTCTGTTGTCAAGGAAATAAGACTCAGACACATTCAGCGGCAGACCAGGCTCATGCCTGCTGCCTGGGTGGCCCTAACTGTAGAGTCTAAGTGGACACTGTGTCCCCAACCTCTCTAATACCCGAAGCTCATCTGGTTGGGGAAGTGGCAGGCTTGGAGGTGGGCAGGGGGGAAACAGCATTCTAGCACGGTCAAGGATGCAAAGCTTGAAAGCCTCCAACCAGCTAGGCCTCTTCCTTCGCAGGCGAGCCGGGCTCCAGAGGTCCGCCTGGTGCTGCCGGGGAGCCTGGAGCTAAAGGAGCAATGGGTGAGTGTCCGGAGGAGTGAATGCAGCAAGTCTGTCCCCTTCCGGTTGTCATCATGGCTCTGGAGTTGAGATCCTTCTAGAGCCACCTCTCCTGTTCTCTGACCCCCCACCCTCTGGTAGAGTGTCTGTGTACAGGCCATTTCTGGGCCTGCACATCCCTCCTGGGGCTCAGAGAGCAGCAGTCTCTGTGGGTTTCTCACTGCTCTAGCAGGGGGACTGGGCAAGACATGGCCATACCCTGTCCCCAAGCCACTTGGGTCCCTGGAGAGGATAGGCAACGCCAGGGTCCTCTGGATGCCTCTGTATTCCAGACATAGCCTTGACATCCCAGGGCAGGTCTCACAACCAGATCCAGGGGCATGGAGCTGACCAAGGGCCAGGTGTTTAGCACAAGTCCCAGGAGGGATTAGGCCCCACCAATGGGGGATGTGATTTATTCACCTTCTCATTCATTTAAGAAATTGTTGCCCAGCTGGTATGGCTCAGTGATTGAGCATTGATCTATAAATCAGGAGGTCACAGTTCGATTCCCAATTAGACCACATGCCCAGGTTGGGGGCTTGATCCCTAGTCAGGGGGATGCAGGAGGCAGCAGATCAATGATTCTCATCATTGATGTTTCTATCTCTCACTTCCCCTCCGAAATACATATATATATGAAATTGTTAGGAAGTGCAATTCTACGCAGGATGCTTTGCTGGGTAAATAAGATGCTTCCCCTCCCTCAAGGGGAGATAAAGCCCATATGAGGTGACAAGTGCCGTGAGAGGTAGAGTGTGAGCAGGATTGCTTGCACTCAGAAAGGTGAAGGAGGCAGCATTTCAGATTGTCCTAAAAAATACAAGAAGAATTTGATCATGGTCAATTTGGAAAATTCCATGCAGAAACTATAACATAGTAAGGAAAGACAGAGATTGGGGGAAGAGGAGCAAGACATGGTCCCAGAAGGACCTCAGGGAGGTTGGCCTCACTGGAGCGGAGGAGACAAGCTTAGAGGAGCTCAACTTCTAAGAGTAAATGAGTCCGGCCTTTACTGAGCCAAGAAACACACGCCTGGTGTGTGCCGAGTCCTGCCCAGGGCACGGGAGATGCAATGGGAGTCACCGGGCAGTTTTAACGGGAAGATAGAAGTTACTGGTGTGGGGGAGAGGGCAGGGAGAAAGCCGTGACAGAGTCTGGGCTTTTCCTTGTTTGGCGGCCACGGAGGGGCCCAAGGGCTCCCCACCTGGGAGACAACGTGATGTGAGCCTGATGGGCAGCATAGGCGGGAGCCCAGAAGGAGCTCCCTGAGTCACTGATGAGCTGTGGTTCTGCTTTCCTAGGACCCGCTGGCCCCGACGGACACCAAGGCCCAAGAGGTTGGTCACTGATGGGCTCTCCTCACTGTCACTGCCTCCCCTGCCCCCACTGCCTGCCCTGCCCACGCCTTCTAATCATAGCTACGAGGCAAGCGCCACACAGAAACACACAAAGCCGGGTTTTATAAGCTTTCTCCTCCCCACCGGCCTGCAAGTCACTCAGTAAAACCCTACGAAGGCATTGCTCAGGTGTGCTGGCCAGGTCAGCGTTCCCAGGAGGAAAACATTTGCACGTTGGTCATCCTCCCTCCAGGTGAACAAGGTCTCAGAGGGATGCCTGGACTCCGAGGCCCACCAGGACCTTCTGGAGACCCAGGGAAGCCAGGTAACCGCGGGAAGAGGGAGCCACACCCTGCTGAGTGTGTGTGAGAGAGTGTGTGTGCGTGCGTGTGCGTGTGCATGTGCCTATCTGTCTCGTCCAATTTTCCTCCAGCAGCTCAGCAGTTAACTAACACAGCTGCTGGCTTGGCTTTGCACGGTGGCTGTGTCCTGACACCTCTGAGTCACCCAGTCTGGCAGCTGGGAAGAGAAAGGTGGAAAGGTTGAAAACAAGGGGCAGAGTTTAACACCACCTCAGCACCTTGCTCTTCGGAGCCTTCCCTCTGACCCACCTCCCCTCGGGCCGTACCTGGACCCTCACTAATGCCCACCGCTCTGATGAGAGGCCATCTCCACAAAGGCCCAGCAGAAGCAAGATGCTCGGGGCTGCAGGAGAAACAAATCAAAACCCGAGAAAGCTGGGAGGGGGTGGGGCTCATCAATGGTGGGAGGAGCAGGAGACCTCCTGGCTCCTTTGTTGGGAGCGCCAAGGAGGGAGCTGGGGGCAGCATGAGGGGGCCAGTGGATGTGTGTTTTCCTGAGTTCACGGCTCTCACATGCCAGAGGTCTGTGACCCCAAACAGACTGAGAACTGCTGCCCGAGGGAGCAGTGGGTCACTTCACGGCTGAGTCTGGCTGCCCCACCAACCCCACGGGCTCCTGCATTCGAGGGTGTGGCTCCTCAGCCCTTGAACTCTCCCTCCTGTGTTTTCTTTTCCGTAGGTCTCACGGGACCCCAAGGACCTCAGGGTGAGTCACGGGGCCACTCCCATTCCAGCCTTCCAGCATCCAGCAATGCCTCTCCTCAGCGCCCTCGATTCTCCTCTCCTCCCCGCACTCTCCCAGCGAAAATGGGCTCAGACCTGTGGTGTGCATTCTGAGAAGCACCTTAGGAAGGAAAGGCATGCTCCGGGCAACATAGATCGGCATCCTGATCTAGATTGTACCCGTTCTGCCTGCCTGTGCCCTGCTCCCCTCCGGCTCAGGCCCAGGAGTTGGCTGCCCCCTTGGCCTGGAGGAGTGGGAGGGGCCCACTTTCTCAGAGACCGCCTCTGCGTCCAAGTCCATCCTATAGTCTAGCCCCTTGTGCGCTGGCACCTCACACCCAGCCCCAACCCCTAAAGGGAATGAAGCAAAGATGTAAAAAGAAATCAAGCAGCAGGGCCCCCAAAAGCTGAGCACACAGGGACGCCCTGCAGACGCTCCCCAGTGGAGTTCAGGAGACAAAGGTTAGGCAAGAGCACAAGGCAAAGCCAGGGAGGCCTCCGGGTGGTGGCCATGCTGAGTGACCGCGCTGGCCACAGAAGAGGGTGTCGGAAATTGCTGGGCCTTCATTATCCTGACAGACTTGTTTTCAATCCCCATCAGGACTTCCTGGAACCGCCGGCCGACCAGGTGCTAGAGGTAAGTGACTTTCCAAACTAGATTTTCTTTCTTTTCACTCGTCATTTTTGTGGGAGGGGAGGAAAGGGAGGTGTTGGCAGGAGTGAAGCCTGGATCAACAGTGGCATCTAGTGGAGCCAGGGATCGGCTCTGCTCAACAAGCCACTGAATCCTGAAGCCTCTGTCCTTTGACCTCTCAGTACTTTTCCTGCCCAAGCCCGTTCCCAGTGAGATCCCGAGACACCCTGTGGGAGGAGAGAGTGGGAGTGGGAATGACTCTCAAGTCAGCCTCCCTTCTTCAGGGAGTCCCAGCTTCTTCCAACAGCTAAGGCTCCGGCCTCCAGGGGGTCCGTGCAGAGACTGGTGCTTACTGCATCCTGCACACTCCCCTCAGTTCATTAAAATGCCGTTAGCCTGCAGGTTAGAGGCCCAGAAGTGGATCTCAGAGGCCTTGCCAATGATTGACTGGGTCCCTGATTGATCCTGGGACCAACCACTCTCCTTTTCCTCCCCTCCCAGGTGAACCAGGAGCTCCAGGAAGGATCACGACATCAGGTAGGCACTCCCATGTCCCGGGCATCTGCCTGGGCTCTGCCCTAATACCGCCCAAGAAGCACCAGACTGAGGACACAGTGCTTGGGCAGGATGCAGTGCTGGGCTCTTCAGTCAGCACTGAGGCAGTGGGCGGGGTTTAGAAGTCACGAGAACAAGAGTTGAAGGCCCAGCCTGGCCCACAGCCTGGCCCGGGTCCCGGCACCCCTGAGCCAGGACAGTGGCTCAGTGTTGCCTGTGTCTTCTGTTTTCAGAGGGGTCGTCGACTCTCACTGTGCCAGGCCCACCAGGACCTCCAGGTGCCCCAGGTCAGTCTGTTTCCTGGCTTTGCTCCCAAATCAGCAGCAGCCCCAAGTTGCATTTGACAGAACCCGCGTTTCATTACTGAAATCCAGGAAAGGTACCGAGAGAGGAGCATGGGGAGGAGCTGAGAAAGCCCCCCAGGCAGGCTAGCGAGCCCTCATCACACACCAGCCAGCGTCCCACGCACTGCACAGGCCTTGCCTCCCCAGGCCCCACAGCACCGGGTAGACCGCTTTCTTAAGGTCGCGCAGCTAAGGAGTTGCCTCTTAGAAAACAGCGTGATAATACGCATCAAGGGCAACAAGATGCTAGGAATCCATCTGGAGAAATTTTCCCCAGATTGTTCAACCATAATGAAATTGCTATAAAAATTTTAAAACATAAAAGCTAGTTATTAGGGGATAATAGTATTATTGTGAACAGCAGAATGCTTGATAAATCTGCTCTGTGGTTGCAATAATATTTTTACAAGATGCCAAAAAAATGTATTTTCTATTTTTTTTCCAAAAGGCCTATTATTTTGATATTATATAGATGGGTTTGAACTGTGCAGGTTCACTAATACACAAACATTCTTTTGGAGATTTGTGAAAAAAATTTGCTAACAAACTTTATGACTTTCTTAATGACATTTTCTTGTATCTGGCTCACCTTATTGTAAGACTATAGCATATAATACATGTAACATATAAAATAGTGTTAATTGACTTATTGGTAAGGCTTCCAGTCCACAGTGTGCTATTCATAGTCACAGTTTTGAGGAAATCAAACGTTATATGTGAATTTTCAACTGCACAGAGAGCCAGCGCCCCCAACCCCCATGCTGTTCAAAGTCAACTCTATTTTTCCATTACCTAAAAATGTTCGCCTGTAAATGACATGCATGATTTAACATGACCAAGGCAGGTATGGACCAGCCTTCCCTCCTGATCAACTCCAGTGAGGGCGGGGGCGCTGGGGCGCGTAGAAGTCCCTGGTTGTGGAAGAGCAGTGTCTGAGGGGTGGTCCTGCCCATCCAGGGGCCCAGTGCAAGCTGGCCTCTCTGGGTTGCTGTCCACGCCTTGTGAGGACGCTAGGCGTGTACCCAGGACCCACCTGGTCTTCAGCTCTTTCTCGCACGAGGACCCTAGAGGTGTGACAAAGCCTTCTCTTCATTTCCAGGTCCTGTTGGCCCAGCTGGTCTCCCAGGACAGCAAGGTATGCCACGCCTGAGAGCACACACCGGTGGTCTCAGCTGGGAGGGCCTCCTTCCAGGGCTGGACTTGGGCCCCGGTCTGTAAAGAAAGCTAGACCTGCTTTTGGGGAAGGGGGGGGGGGGGGGAAGGTTCTTCACCAAGAGCCTTGCGAAGCCTCCGCTGCAAGGCAGGGGTCAGTCGAACTTGAGGCATTGAGGCTCTCTGGCCACCTGGTCAAGCCAGCTGTTTTCACTGGCCTCGGGCCTCTTGTGACCAGACCCTGATTGTGGTGTCCAGAGACGTCTCCAGATACCAAAACACACAAGTCAGGCTGGGGGAAAGCCAGTCCACTTCCTCCTGTTTGCAGTCGATGCTCTGGCCTGCCCTGACCCAGGCAGCTGAGCTGCAGGGTCCCCGGAGGGATTTCTGCTGGAGGCATCCACCCTGACTCTCTCTCTCCCACAGGCCCGCGCGGGGAGCAAGGACTTGCTGGGGAATCGTTCATTAGCAGCACTGGCTCCATCTCTGAAGTCCTCTCTGCCCGTGAGTGTCCCCGGGCAGGTGCAGGGGGTGGGGTCTAAGGGGGGTGGCAGCGAGGTCAGGACACCGGGGCCTGTGGCAACTGCACCAGTGAGTCATCGGAGCCACACACACACACACACACACACACACACACACACACACACACTCCCCCCATGCAGGTGAGCATGACAGTCCTCTGGAACACAGTGCCAGCCGAGGACAGCAGGGGCTTTGTCAGCCTTAGGGGTCCAGGGGGGCGTGATTCATGGAGATGGGGCAGCTGTCAGAAAGGTTCTCAGATTCCAGGGTCACGCAGGGCCTCCGAGTGGTCCAGGCACGGCTAGTGTCGCTGGCAGCAGTACTGCAGCCCCTGTCACGGGAGCAGTGACCTGGGTTCTCAGCCTCAGGCCTGGCCTGGGAGGGTGAACTCCTGGTCCTCCTGTTCCCAAAGCCTGTTAAGGAGCCCAGGTGGAGAGGCTGCTGGGCCTCCACCTCAGCCCCTGAGCGTCTAGACAGCTGAACCGCCAAGGTGACAGCCATCCCTGGCCCGCTGTCATGTGTACCGGACATGGTGCCGTGGCATCCCGCTGAGTCCTCCCGGGGCCCCTGTGCTGTGGCATCTGCCCTCACGGGGCCCTGTGCTATAGGCCACGTGCCTCTGGTTTACAGAGGAGGAAGCTGTTCCTGGGAAATATTGAGAACTTGCCCCGGGTCACCAGCTGGAAGTGGTGGAGCAGAGATTTGAACTCAGGCTCTCGACACTGAAGCCATGTTCTTGCCTAGCACTTGCTGTACCCATATGAGCTATCAGGGAGTTTGACTGTAGCCCCGCCCTGCCTCTGAGCAAGGGCACCACAGCAGAGGGCGTCTGGAGTGTGGATATGCATGCATCCCAGGGTGCCTGGCACTGACGATCCTGGTGAGGGGAGAAGCTGGTGGAAAGCACCCCTGTGTCAGCTTTTGCTCATTCCCATTTTCTTCTCCCTACAGAGGGTGTTGATTTACGAGGTCCCCCAGGCCCACCTGGACCACCTGGGCCACCAGGTGAGCATCTCGGGGATCTTTTGGAGGTGGGGAATCGTGGGGCACAGGGAAGCTAGGCTCTTAGAGAGGACGCAGGCCCTGCTCCTAGGGGCAGGCAGGATTGGCTCTGTAAGTTCAGCATTGCCTTTTCCCCTCTCTCTCCTGCAGGACCTTCCATTCCAGGCCCCCGAGGCCCCAAAGGTGAGAGCCGTGTCGTAGGGAGTACAGGAGCCTGTATGTGCCCAGCATGCCCAGCAGAGTTTGGATGAAGCTTGATGAGCTGGGCATTTCTTCACTCTCTTGCCATATCCCTGGAGCCTGGGGTGGGGGAGACATGATGGCCAGAGCTTTACACAGGATTTCTGCCTCTGCATTGGCCTGGTGGGAGGAGTGGCAGGAGGAGCCCAAGCCATCTCTGTCCCAGCCCTGGAGCCTGTCCCCTCCCCATGGGCCCCTTGAATTCACATTGTCCAGTTCATATGTATCTCACAACTCTGAGCCTCCTTCCCTCGGGCCCTCCAGGCCCCTGAGGACACCAAGGTAGAGCAGAGCTGGCATCAAGCAAAACCTGGGGTTGGGGTTGGCAAAAGCTGGTGTTCCAAGAGCCTTTGGCCAGAGATTAGTGTGTGTACCTATGAGTGACTGAGAACCCATGAGTGCGCGCGCGCTTTGTGTGTGTGTGTGTGTGTGTGTGTGTGTGTACGTACTACTCTAGGTACTGACTGTCCATTCTCACTGTGTTCCTCAGGCGAGCAAGGCCTCCCAGGGTTCTCAGCCTCAGGTAAGTGCTCAGGCCTCCCCCCCAGCCCCAATGCAGGCTCTGGCTAAAGCCACTCCCAGCCCTGGCTGACTGCACTGTGTATGGTGTTGGCTTCCAGATTCCAGTTCTCTGGGATTCAACCTGCAGGGACCACCAGGCCCACCGGGACCCAAAGGTGACAAAGGTCAGTAAGGGAGCAGCCAAGAAGGCAGTGAGGAGCAGGAGTAAGGCTGGCTCCCAGAGCCCAAAGAGTGACCAGCAGATATTTATTGGTGCTAAAGCCTTGAGGGGAAGAAAGGAGAAGCTGAAGGGAGGAAGGGAGGGGGATGTAAGGACACACAGTCTCTGCCCAAAGGGAGCTTGTGGTGTCATAGAGGAAACAGAGGCATGAGACAACTGTTGAGCCACGTGGTGATAGATGTGGTTGGGCTTAACCAAGGAAGGCTTCCTGGAGGAGGTGATGTAAAAAGGGCTTCTCGTTTTGGATTCCAGGTGATCCTGGGATTCCTGGTGGTTCATATCAAGGTAAGAACCAAAGGTGACCGAAGTTCCTTTCCTTCTTGAAGGCTGATCATTGCCAGTGAGGACATGATTCATTCATTCAGCCATGATTCAGTGTTGAATAGGCACTTTCTCCGCATGCTAGGATCTCTGAGCTGCCTTAAGGTTACATGTTAGTGGGGCAGGAGGGAAGAACCCTGTGTGTAAAGGTGACTAGCGATGCCCATGACAAGAGATGGCGCTAGAGCAAGCCCTGGGAGCCGGGGGTGTTCAGAGATGAGGGTTACTGTGAGGTGGTGAGCAGGCTGCCCAGAGAGGAGGGAGGGTTTAGCCTGGAGAACTCCCATCTCCGTGCCCCTTGCAGACAGTGGCTGCTGCAGGCACCCCTCTCCTCGTGGGGAGCCTTCTCTTCGCCACTGTCCTTTCTTCCGGGAAAGACCCTCCCTCCAGCTGGTGGGGGCAGTGCCTGGCCCCTTTGTCTGCCCCTAAGGTGGAGAAGTCAGCTCAGGCTTTCTCTCTTCCAGGGGGATCATCATCTGGCACCATGTTCATGCCGGGCCCCCCAGGCCCCCCTGGACCACCTGGGCCCCCAGGCTCCCTCAGCAGCTCTGGCCAGGAGATTCAGCAGTACATCTCTGAGTACATGCAGAGTGAGTGCCGGGCCAGTTGGGCAGTGTGTGTGTGTGCACACGTGTGCATGTGTGCGTGGTTGTGCGCAGGTGCATGCACATCTGTGCTGGAGGTCAGCAGTCTGTATGGCCAGGCCCAGGTCTTCCACCCCTGCATGCATGACAGCAGGTCCATGAGCTCCTGCCTGCTAGCTGCCCACACACACGATCTCAGCCTCACCCCAGTAGACACTCGCACACCCAAACGCTTGTCCACATGCATACACAGCTACACACTCACTTTCACATGTGTTAATTCCCGACCCCATCCCTGTACTAACCATGGATGTATCTTCCACAAATGTGGGCAACAGACCTTTGCTAAATGAGTGGCTGAAAAGTCTTATTGGTCCACAGCCGCCGAGCACCCCCTGGCCCGCCAAGGCCACTGCCTCAGTTTCTTTATCTGTAAGGGACACCGAGGCTCCCTGCTTGCTCTGTCGTGGGCCCGTGTGTGGGGTGTGGTAGGCTTTTCGTCCGGTGCTTCAGTCACCTCCATGGGAAGCACATGCCCGCCTGGGGACAGGCCTGACTTTGCTTTGTTTGTTGGCAGGTGACAGTGTTAGGTCTTACCTATCCGGAGTTCAGGGTCCCCCAGGCCCACCTGGTCCCCCCGGGCCTGTCACCACCATCAATGGAGAGACTTTCGACTACTCAGAGTTGGCTTCTTACGTCGTGAGCTACTTACGAAGTAAGCCTCTCCCACCTCTGAAATGACCCTTCTCCCAGGGCTCACTGTTGTTCCCAGAACCTTGTCTCCTAATTTGTGCAGCTTTGCCTTTCTTCTGAACATGGCATTCAAATCGGGCCCCAGGGTAATCAGGCCCCCTGGCGCTGGCTTCAAAAGGCTTTGCTCAGATGACGAAATGCTGCATAGCCGTGTTCAGTGAGCCTTCTTATGGCTGAGGGCTGTGTCCTAAATATGTGAAATGGGATCCTACGGGCTGGCGGGATCTCGTAGGCCTTAGGCTAAAGCACCTCCATAGCAAACTGCATTTACCCAACAACCTTCCACCACCTTTCCATGCTTTAAAAACAACCTCCCGTTGACCGTCTGTGATTCTGGAGTAAGGGGGGTACTGCTTTAGTACAGATAAGCAGGTAACCCCAGCTTCCCTTCCCAACAGCTTCCGGGTACAGCATCAGCTCGTTGTCGGCTGCCTCCATCACTTCTGAAGACATCCTGGCTGCACTGCAGAGTAAGTCTCTTGCAGGGGCTGGGTTTGGGAACCCCTCTGCCTTCTCCTGACCTCCCTTGTCAGGCGCATCTTGTCCCTCTTGAGCCTCGTGGGGGCTGCATAGGGGAGGTGGTCCTTTAGGACAAGGAGCCATTCCCTCACTGCTCCCAGCCACTGACGGGAAGGAGGCAGCAAATCTGGCAGCTGCCCCTCAGATACCTGGGAGCTTGCAGATTCCCACCCCACCCCCACCACCGTGGGCCCGAGAACCAGGGCTCACACTTAGCAGCCAGTCTGTGCGGGGAGACCACACTGTCCCATGGCCCAGGCAATGCTACCACACCCTTTCCTTTCAGGGGATGAAGTGCGTCAGTATCTACGTCAGTACCTGACGGGCCCAGGAGCCGGTAGAGATTGGTCCCTCCAGTCTTTGGACTACGAAGAGCTGAGCAGCCACATTCTCAGCTACATCTCGAGTGAGTATCTGACCTTTGCAGGCCAGGTGGTCAGGGGTTCAGGCTGACCTTCCTTGAAATGGCCCATGACCCGGCTGCACAGACCCAGAGGGAGTGAATGGCATTCGGAGCTATTCAAACCGAGGCTGCAGAACAGGTCAAAGAGCCTGGTGAGGGAAGCCTAAATGAGTCTTGGGCACCGTCCTTCATGGAATTTGCACAGGACTCCCACACTTCTCTAGACACACAAAATACACCCATACACAATTCTCTAAACAAACACACCTCACATGGACACTTTCATACACACACATCTATACATACAAATCACACACACACTTCTCTGCACACACACTTCTGCATACATACACATGCACCTCCATACACACACCTTTCTATACACATACACACACTGGCAGGATGGATATGAGCCCTTTATGGCCTATGCTCTTCCCAGGACTGGGGCCCCTCGTCCTTGGCGTCATTACCCCGGGTTGTATCTCTGCGTTCCTCTGCCTGTCCCTTCCTCCTGCCTCTTCCCTGTCTTGCTCCCACTTCTGGTTACATTGCTTAGCTGGTTTCCTCTCACAGGTGTTTCTAACTGCCTTCCCTATCTCATCTGAATCCATCACAACTTGGGATTTTGTTCCTCAGGTTCTGGAATTAGCTTTGGACCTCCTGGCCCCCCAGGGCCCCCTGGCTTGCCGGGAACATCCTTTGAGGAGCTCCGCTCCTTGTTGCAAGGTAAGGCTGAGCAGGGGACATCTGTCCAAGTGGTTTGGCAAAGCTCTCTGGCCCCGGCCATGACCAACTCTTGGCTTTTCCTTGGCATCTCAGGATCTGAATTCAGAGGCATCGTCGGGCCACCAGGTCCCCCTGGGCCACCAGGGATCCCAGGCAATGGGTGGTCCAGCATCAGCATGGAGGACCTCTCATCTTACTTGCACAGTAAGGCGTGGAGAGCAGGGGTGAGGAGGGCAGAGGGCTGCATGGCTTTTATAAGGAGTTAAATCCACTTACAGTTACCAAGTCCTCTTGCAGCATGTACAGGGCTGGGCCCTGCAGAGGGACATAGGAGCTTGGAGGTGCTCAGTCTGTCCCATCAGTGGGCAAAGTGGGAGGGACAGTGCTCCCAGGTGCAGCACTGCCCTCAGGCAGCTCATGAGCCAGTGTGTCCTCCATGATCAGGAGCCAGGCAGAGTTCAACCCTCGGGGGCAGGAGGACTGAGGGATGGGGATAGGATCTGGGTTGAATACAACTCAGGATTGGAAGAGGGAGGGCCAGTCAAGGGCAGTCAATTTCTTGGTGGTGCCCTGGGTGTCAGTTGTTCCTTCCTCATCCTCTCCTTCTCAAGAGGGGCCCCTGAGCTGGGAATTCAGCATTCTCACAGGGCGACCTCTGACCTTTCTTTCTCTTGCCTCCTGCTCAGCTGCTGGCTTGTCCTCCATCCCCGGCCCTCCAGGCCCTCCGGGTCCCCCGGGCCCTCGAGGGCCTCCGGGTGTCTCGGGAGCACTGGCAACCTACGCAGCTGAAAACAGCGACAGCTTCCGGAGTGAACTGATTAGCTACCTGACAAGTAAGTGCCCTGCTGCTGCTGTCCTCTCTGCCCCTTCCCAGACCTTGCTTCTCCGTCAGCGGAGCAGGTGAAGGACCCTGGGAGGCCACATCCATGACAGGCACTAGTCAGAGAATGCCAGTGCCTTGGAGTTCATATCCTGCTCAGGAGAGTTGAGGCTCTGAGAGACCAACCCCCTTCACTCCCACTCTCCCTCCACCCAGACCTGAGCTCCACTCACGCAGCTCCCCCCGACAGGTCCCGATGTGCGCAGCTTCATCGTGGGTCCCCCAGGCCCCCCTGGGCCCCAGGGCCCGCCTGGAGACGGCCGCCTGGGGTCCCTGGATGGCTCCTACAGCAGCTCGTCGGCCAGCAGGAGCACCTCCTACAGCTCCTCCATGGGCGTAGGAGGGACCAGCGGCGGCTCCCTGGGTGAAGGGGGAGCCTTTGGCCCGGAAGGGGGCTTGTATGGCAGCGACAGCGGACAGTTCGGGGCTGGCTTTGCTGGAGGTCTGGATTACAACGAGCTGGCTGTCCGGGTGTCCGAGAGCTTGCAGCGTAAGTTGGGGCGCGTAGGCCTCAGTGCGGTGGAGGGCGCAGGAGCATGGGAGCCTTTCCCCATCTGGGCTCCAGAAGCTCACCCTCTGGTTTTGGAGCACCCAGGCTGTGAAGCCAGCAATTCTGAAGTCAGAAGGACGGGGACTGAAGACAGGAAGTCCCAACCTAATTCTGTCAGCTTAGTTCAAGGGGCCCCAGACAACACCTGCTGCAGGGAAGGGAGAATCTGAGCTTTGGTCTCAGAAGTCTTTGCGACGATGACTGTGTCTGCTGGGCTGAGGGGAGGTTGTTGGCTAACAGGCTTCTGATGTAAGGCCCCAGCACAGGGAAGACAAGGAAGCCGCAGGCTTTTCCCTCCTGTCACTTAACCTCCTCTGATTGCGTTGGGAGCTACGCAGTCGGGTGCTGTACTCCCACTGTGAAGAGTGCGCCCACACTTTCATGCTTTACAGGTCAGGGCCTGCTGCAAGGGCTGGCCCACACCATGCAAGGCCCACCAGGCCGGCCGGGGCCCCAGGGCCCCCCAGGCATCAGCAAGGTCTTCTCTGCTTACAGCAATGTGACCGAGGACCTCATGGACTTCTTCCGAAGTAAGCGCCTCCCCGCTTGTCTTCCCAACCTGTACCTTGCTCCCAGAAACCAGTCTCCTGGAAAACCCCATTATTAACACTGAGATGCTAAAACTCTGACAAATTCTAAACTTTGTTTTCCTCTTACAAGCTCAAACTTTGCCACTGTCTGTGTGTGAACAAATCCCTTTAGCAGTCACCATGATCTAAGGCCAGTTTTTTCTCCTTGCAGCTTATGGAGCCATTCCAGGACCCCCTGGGCAAAAGGGAGAGGTTGGCATCGCAGGACCCAGAGGTAAGTAGTGGCAGGAAATGGCCACCAGGATCCCGTGTAACAACCTCATGCTGAAGAGCAGCTCCCTTGCCAATGCCTTGCTGGACTCTGCCGCTCCTCCAGGCCCCACACTCCTGCTTTACTGAGCACCCATCTCTCCTCCTAGGTGAGAGGGGCCCTGCTGGGCCACCTGGCTGGCCTGGGCCACCTGGCCCTCAAGGGATCAAGGGAGAAAAAGGAGACAGAGGTAAGCCTCCACTGCCACAGAGATTTGTCCCATAGCCAAAGCCTGGAGAATTAAGGCAAATGTGAATTACTAAAGCAGACCCTGCCAACAATGTAATCCGCACAACAATCAAACAGCCAGCAGGGGAGAAAGGAAAGAGAGTGCCAGTGCAGGGAGGAAAAGGAGAACCAATCTGGTACTGAAAGAGGGTAAACAGTCTAAATAAACTGGTAGTCTTACGAAAGAGTGCATCTTTCAAGCCAGTTTTGCAAGTAGTCACAGTTGCCATAATTGCCCACGTTAAAGCCCCCACAGACAGGCCACAAGGTATTTTTTAACTTACTACTCATCTTCTGACTTTCAGGTGACCAAGTCTATGCTGGGCGGAGAAGGAGAAGCATCGCCACTAAGCCATGAGCTGCCTACCCTTGGTATCACATCCCCCAGACCAGTTCTTGCAATGGCTTATGGTGCTTAGGTCAAAATCTCTCCAAAGGATGAAAGCTGGAGTCTCAATGCCAGTCAGCCAGTCAACTACACACTTATTTTAGTCTGACACAATATACGCATATATAAATAATTCAAAGACACGCCATCTGCAACAGCTTCGTGGGGTAGACTTGAGTAGCTGCAGTGTGTGGCAGCAGACACACTTCTCTGCTAACTAGATGTGAGCTCCTTGGCCTCTAACGTTAGTCCAAGCCCTAACCTAGGAAAGCCAGTTCCCTACGAGCTGGCTCAGCACTCCTTGGGTTTTGCCTGTAAATGAGCCCAGAAAATGGAAGATGGGGATGGTGGGGGCTGCCTTCCTGTGGGTTACACTTAATGGGAGTGCATTCTGATTAATGCTATAAAGCTGTCAGCTCCTTCCTCCCGTTCACTCCGCATTCTCTAGTCACAGGAAACAGTTGGCTAAGGAGCCACTCTTGCAACTGAAAAAGTTAAGAAATTCATTTCTCATGAAGGTGGCTACGGGGTTTCTAACTGTTATTTCTCACTACATATAGTCCCACTTGCTTAGAAAGTTTGATGGTAGCTGTAATCTATATCCATAGGTCTGTGCTAGAGTTTATAGATCAGAAGGGCAAGGGGCAAGAAGAGAGAGAGGGAAAATAGAATATCCACTGCTGGGCCAGGGTGTCACCTGTTCTGCACTTAAGCAAATGGCATTGGGTACTGGGTGCAGTTGGTTTTAAGCGCTTTTCAGTGTCTAAAAATGTTAATGTGGTCTATTAGATGAAAAGTCATTTCAAAAGTAAAATTTCCAATTAAAGGATTTTTTCCTTTTTTAATATGTGTAATGTGATCCATCCAACGTTAAGGGAAAAAAAAATATATTCTGGGTTTGATTCTAACACTATTACAAAAAAATATTCTGGGACACAGTTTCTGGTATTTTGTTTAATCTTTGAGATCATTAAAGGCAGACCTTCATCTGGAATTAATAATTCAACTTGGGCAATTAGAAACTAGCATTTGAAGAGTTTCCCTAAGCATAAATTATTTGAACTAAACATATATGCAACAGACGAGTAACAAGATTATTTTCAGCTAATGTAGTGATTTATCCTGGGGCAAAGGAATTGTAATGGCAAAACAAGTAATATGGAATATCAAAATGCCTATTAAGGAAAAACAAACATCAAATGCCCCACAGAAATGCAAATTCAGACAAGGCTACCACTGGTCTGCTTTTTTTTTTTTTTTTTTTTTTTTTTTTTAATGAGTTCATAAGGCCTCCAGAATTTCAAGCTTTTTACTTCCTAATGAAAACTTATTGTATAATAAATGACTACATTGGCCGAAACCGGTTTGGCTCAGTGGTAGAGCGTTGGTCTGCGGACTGAAAGGTCCCAGGTTCGATTCTGGTAAGGGGCATGTATATTGGTTGCGGGCACATCCCCAGTAGGGGGTGTGCAAGAGGCAGCTGGTCAATGTTTCTCTCTTATCAATGTTTCTAGCTATCCCTCTCCCTTCCTCTATGTAAAAAATCAATAAAATATATTTTAAAAATTAAAATTAAAAAAAAATAAATGACTACAGTTTACCTTTTTAATATTTTAGTTTTATCTAAAGTCTTACCTAAAGTCTGAGTCCATGTAGTGTTTTTTATTTAAATACAATTCTTTATTGATTTCAGAGAGGAAAGGAGAGGGAGAGATAGAAACATCAATGATAGGAGAGAATCATTGATTGGCTGCTGCCTGCCCACCACCTACTGGGGATCAAGCCCGGAAACCCCAGGCATGTGCCGTTGGCCAGAATCGAATCTGGGACCCTTCAGTCCACAGGCTGACACTATCCTCAGGCTGAGCTCAGAGTCCTAAGACCATGTGAATTAAGTGAAAGTCCAAACCTGCTTACCTTCTCTGAATAGGACCCAGAAAAAAACAGGCGGATATGTCCTCAGGAGAAGGCAATGACTCTGAGCCTCTTTGGTTTCTATTTTAAAAACACACACACAAAAGTTAAGAATGAGCTCAATAATGTATGATACTCCTGGATTAGAAAATGACATGCTTTGCCTCCCTCCAGCCAAGCTGAACTCTTTCCAAATGATACTGCTTGGTGTCTACTGAATCTTGCATGAACATATCAATGACAAAAAGAGGTTATTTTTAGCAAAAGTGAGGTCATATAGCTTGTGAAATGTTTGGTGAGAAAAAGAATCCATCCCAAGGGGAAAAGAGGAAAGAAAAAAATATGTACATATACATATGTTGATGGAAATACTTTAAGCACCTCTAATAAGTCTGAAAGGCCAGAAGACCTAGAGGACTGCAAGTGTTAAAAATGTAGACCCAAAAAAAGCTGCATGCTGTTCTCATGTATGACAATCCTGTTTCAATGGTTCTCAATAAAAGCTGCTTTCTCAACACAGATTAAGAAACAACTTTATTTTTCATTTGTCAATCCCATGATTGAAAAGACAAATTGCTCCCAAGTAGACAAGAGGCATAATCCGAAACAAAATTCTGAAAACTTAGTTTGTGAAGTTATTACACTGCAAATCAAAGAAGGGTCACAAAAAGCTGCAGCCAACATTTAAAACTGGTATAACATTCTACCCGAAGCTTAGTAGCAGAAAGCGTAAAGCTATAGCAAAACCATGTCAGCCACAGAAAGGTAACAACAGAGGCATTAACTGTTGTGCCTTAAACTTAGCATTTAAAATATCCCCATTTCCCATAAAAGAACATTTCCCAGAAAAGAATTGGTTTATTTAATCAGAGGACTATTAGCACTAGAACTAACTCTCCCCTTTCACCTCAGTTCTAGGTTTCCTTTAATCAACACTATCTCTAGCTAATCATTTGACAGAATTTGGCTTCTCAGAAGAGACTGTCATTTAAGCACAGTGTGGAATGGGAAAAAGTGTGTAGTTACAAGGGAACTTGGAAGAATACAAAAGACAGTTGCTTCTGAAACTCGCTGATGCTTGAGAAATTAGAGACCCTCCATTAAAGTGGGTCTCATATGCCTGAGAGCTTTGTGCTTGAGGAAACACTACTTAGAGGTAGCTCTGGTTCTGGTTTATATTTAACTACAATTTGCTGTATCCTGTTAAAGGAAAGTTCTAATATTTTTAGCAAAGTATAAGCATTCAATTTCCTCCTGACCCACCCGATAGCTTCCCCATAGAAAAGAGTAAGAAAAAGCTTAATTGTGACTCCACATAATATAGCAGCTAATTCAGCAATTCACACTAAGGATGGGTTGACAGGACTAGGAAAGGCAGCCTGGTGCAACAGCTCTAAGAGCTAGACCTGCAGAAAGGTGGCGGTCTGGTGTGTCCGCAGCACACAGGGAGAAGAGGGGAGGATGAGCAATTAGGGTACACAGATGAAGAATTTCTTTTATGCATTTCACAGCACATTCTGCCACAACATCATCCAAATCAGGAGCGGATTTGACTGCATTCTTTGATTTCAAAGAAGTCTGTGCCCCTCCCCCACTACCCATCTACATTACATGCAAGAAAGAAAGATCACTATTATCTATTTGAATACAGGGCCTAAGAAGAAATGGGCAAGGATGGGTACAAACAGCATATTCTATAACAAAACAGTTAAATATTAAAATCAACGTTTCACCTCTATGTATGTATCACTCTGTAGGCCTTCGGACACATGATATGGTCATATTTGAAAGAAGACAAGCATTAATACTGAATCCAAAGGGCAGTTTTAAGGGAGATACAAACAGTTGCAAATAAACTTACCAGAGTGTCAACCGTTCTACTCTGAGCCTCTTTCCTTTTCTCAATATCAAGTTAAAAGGAATAAAAAGAATCAAATATTCAGACCAAATGAATTATGTGCCATAAACTATTCAGCATACAGAATATAATTTAAATACCAAAAAAATGTCCACTGAAAACTCCAAAGAGAGCCTTCCTCCTCTTTCCCTCTTAAAATAAATCATTAAATACACTGAGTAACTTTATACTGTAATTTTTATCATAATATAAACAATTTCCATCATCCTGAATATTACTTTATAAAGATATATATTTTAAAAGGCTTTCAAAACATTTTTCAACCCAGCATTTGAGAATAAAGCATTAAAGGAGTTTTGTATACAGTAACACATTCATATGATAAATGTATGAATTTACAACCATACATAATATATATGTGTATATATATTTATATATTTATATATAAAAAACAAACTTGGCCAGAAGTTAAGGCTACCCACAAAGTTGTCCAAGTAAATTATGCTTGTCAAAACAATTATAAAATGAAAATCATACATGCATTTAAATCATCTAAACCACTGACAAAATAAGGTTCAGCATTCAAAGTTTTCAAATTGACTGCAAGAAAGTGCTACAGATATTTACATTTCCTTAATAAGTGTTCCCACAGTTACATTTAAATTTTCATCAGCATCAAATGTAATGTAACAAAAACTGAAACTTGTACAATTTGGTACCTGGTGCTCTTAAAAGAAAAAAGGTTGCAAATGGCAGGCAGCATCACTTACTGTGTCACACAGCACAGTACAGTTCACAATACTGTTTGACCTGACACGCGCTTAAAATTCTAAGCCTCAAGAGGGACTAAGAGTGAGCATTTCATTAATAATTATACATATCAGTAACCACATGGATATAGGTTTCAGGCTTTTCCCACTCAAATAAAATAATTTAAGAATGGAAAAAAATAAAACCAAAATATAAATGACTATTTAAAAACAACTAAGTCATTTCCAACATTTGCCTAAATATTTTATTTAATTTTTTTAAAAAAACTATTCTGATTAAATGCCTCTTATAAAATCAATTTCAGAAAATATGTAACTCAGAGCCACAAGGCCTCTGACAGTTTTCAATGAACAGAATTTACTGAGATGAGAGAAATCATTTAGCTCATGTATTATTTTTAGAAATAAGCTGGGAGGGCTAAATCTATATATTTTTTTAATTTGGTGAGTAATACTATCCAATTTGGACATCTAAAAGTTCTTTTTTTTTTCTTTCCTGTTTCTAACCTTGAACCACACATTTAGGATGAACATTTTTATCAAATGGTAATAGAACCAAGATTTAAAAAACAATAATGCTTAATGCTAAGGATGTTTTGTCCCTGTGGAATCAAAAAAGAAAATCCTATTTTAGACTCAATTGAAATTTAGTGTTTTAGGCACTATTTTAATAAAACCAGCACCCTTGAATACTAGCTCAGGCCTAAACAGATAATTATATTAGATTACTGAAATAATTTTTCTCTTTTAAAAGAGTGTGTTGATATTTAAAGATAAAATTGATTTAATGAATCAGTATTATATTTTGAGCAACTCATAGCTTTTTCATGAGAGCTGATATACGCAGAAAAAATTATTCCAACTCTCTACAGCAGAGTTCCAAAGATATTTACTAATACTCAGTGACATAACAAGTTTTTTAAAATAACTTTAAACATTATACCTCTAAAAGTTTTTTAGGTAACAGCATCTAAAGAACACAATGTTTAAGATTAATACTAGTATACAAAATCACCTTAGGGAATTACTGCAAAATGCTTCTATGCCAACATGGCCCAGCATCTGTCTTAGTTCCTTCCCCTTCATCTTTGCTAAATAAACAAGATAAACAAACAAACAAAAAACTTGTAGAAGGTGAGGCAGGTGATTGTCTTCGTGCACTCTCTATGTAGACTGTGGCAGAAGATGAAGAGAAAAAATGACATATTTCAAAAGCTAAACTAGACCACAGAATACTTCTCATTGTTACGATCCAGTGGAATGCAAGCTAGGGATAGGATAGAACTTGGAAATTCGGCTCTGTGTTGATGGGTTAAGGCATTCAGACTCCCCAGTCATTTTAAAGAATACTTCCTGTTCCTGCAATTTCCTGGCAAATTCTTCTTCCAGTGTCTTAAAAAGGAAGGGAAAAGGAAATTATGTACCGGTATTTCAAACAGAATTTACTCTGGTGGCCAAGATAAAACTACTTGCCCCAAACACATTCTCTGTATATTATCCTATGGAAGGACAGGCTGCTCAATAGTTAGGGTCAAAGGCTGTGCACAGCCCTAGGTTCAATTCAAGTCTTGGTTCAGCCATACTAATGGCTAACTTGGGTCAATTACTTATCTTCTCCATCTTACAGAATCATTTCATTCTTCTGCTATAAATAGGGAAAACACCACCTACACCTCACTGGGTTGCTGTGTGAGGATTAAATGTGATGATGATGTACTTAACACATACTTAGTACTCAATACATGGCACCTACTATTATCTGTGACTCCATGTGGACTTACCATTTTCTATTTTTTATTTTGATTATTGATGTGCATGTTTTTCCTACCACACTGGACTATAAAATGTTTAAAGTTAAAACCTAAATCAGATTCAACATTATATCCCCATAATACATAGCAAATATAAGTGCTTGACAAATATCTGAGATATCATTGACTTTGCAGAAAAGTGATTCAGTGATTGCTACAGAGGTACGATCAAAGTATAGAAGAAGATGGAAGGACACAAGGTTTCTCAGAAAAAATGAAACGTGAATTTAGTCTTGAAGTCAAGATAAGAAATTAATAGACAGATGGGGAAGGCATGCCAGACAAAGGGAGATGAAACAAGACAGAGGCAGGAAACTGCAAAAATGATTTGAGTAATAATAATTATACCCTATTAGAGGCCTGGTGCATGAATTCGTTACACCAGTGGGGGCCAGGCCGAAACCAGCTCTCCAACCACAATCCCCCAAGGGGTACTAGATTGTGAGAGGGCACAGGCCAGGCCGAGGGACCCCACCAGTGCACGATCAGGGCTAGGGAGAGAAGCAGGAGGTTAGCTAGCCAGAGAGGGACCGCAGGTGGGTTCCAGGGCATGTCCAGCCTGTTTCGCTCAGTCCTGATTGACCGGACTCCAGCAGCAAGCTAACCTATCGGTCAGAAAGTCTGCACCCTGGTGGTCAGTGCATGTCATAGCAAGTATCAGAAATGTTCTTAGGGTAAATATTCTGGTGATGGTAGGCAAGTAGGAAAAAAGAAAAGGAGCTAGAGACCAGAAGGCCCATTAGTATACTATTGAACAATGTTAAGCAAGTAGTAACATGATAATATGAAAAGAGAAATATTATGATTGAATGTAGGGTATCATGGAAATGAAAAATAATTCAGGTTTTTAGCCTAGATGGCAAAAGAACAGGAATGCGGAAAGAACAACTGTTGGTGAAGGGAACAGAGAGAGAGGAAAAGGGTGACGCATAGATGAAGAAAAAAGGATGTTAAGTTTAGTTTTATCTCCACAGAGTTTACAATCTTTAGTCAACATTCAACAGGTGTGTAATGATCATTATAATGTGCAGGAACTATTCTAAAAGTTAGGGATGTACCAGTGACCAAAGCAATAAATATCCTTGCTTTCAATGAACCTACATTCTTGTGAGAGGAAACAAACAATAAACAAATGTATCTGGTGGTGATGAATGCTATGAGGAAAAACAAAGAAAGGTGAGGGGATAGAGTGTGTTTGAGGTGGGCATGGAGTTTATTTTCTATATAGCGATCCAAAAAAGAACCTTTGATGAAATGATATTGGAACAGAAGCCTGAATGAAATGAGGAATGGAACATCAAGGTGGAAAATGGGAGCTCTGAGAATGAACCAATAATAATAAAACAATAAACAATAGTAGCAATAATAACCATTCATTGAACCCTGACCATGCTCAAGTACTGGGACTACTGCTGTGCATGCAGCACTTCTTTTAACTGTCTTAACCCCACTAAGAAAAAATTTTCAAATAAGGAGAACTAGACTTAGAAATGTTAAATAACAAAATTAATCAGTGTCAACACTGATACTTGAATCCAGATCTGTATGACTTCAGAATTTGTGCTCTATTCAACCCCTACAATACAAGTTTGGGGATTACCCTTAAATATGCAACAGTTTAAGGCAAGACTAGCTATAAGAACATCAAGATAAAGGACAGAACTAAGGATGTAAAACTGGGAAATGTCTACACTTCAGGTGCCTGGATGACAAAAGGTGATAAAGAGCACAAAGAAAAGAGTGTATCACAAAAGTCAGGCGAGAAGAGAATTTTAAGAAACAAGATTTATATTTATAGTCAGAACCATTAGATAATGTCATAGGACCTGGTTATTACCAGCTCACTTTGTGACCTGCTAAAGTTCAATTTGGGAGTCTGAAATGAAAGCTGGACTGCAAAGAGTTAAAAGAAACTAGAGAAAGAGACTTCTTCTCACTGTTTACCCTTCCATGCCTTTTGAATTCTGAACCATGTGAATTACCTATTCAAGAATTTAAATTAAAAGCCACACTATCAACTGACTTGGTCATTTCACTTCCTCTAGAAAAGTTAACCAATAATAGGTGCTAAATTCATATTTCTGTAATTCACTGATTGGATGAATAGAAGAAAGGAATGGTTGAAATGTATAGCAGGCAAGAAGCCCGAGAGGAAATACAGCTTTAAGTTTGAGAGTTAACAAAGGGAAAGGATCATATAGTGATAATAAGAACTGAATGGTTGACCAACTGGACCAGGCTATCAAACAGTCAAGTGCAAATAAGGAAAATGGGTAGCCGGTTAGATAAAGACAGGGAAGCCATTCCTATTTTATTAGATTGTCAATTTACATAGCACCCAATGGCCTTGCATTCTGGCTCCGTTAACCTGTCTAGACCAAGCTGTTATTACTTCCTTCCTTCTCCCCCTTTCCAATGCCTACACATAGGAACACACTCCCCCTATAGGGAGCTACTTACAATTTCTGTACACATTACCTTCAGTCATTTTCTTCTCTGTGAAGAAAATGACTGAAGGTAATTTTCCCACCCCAATCTGTCTGTCCACCCAGGAAGCTCTTACTCATCCTTCAAGCCCCTCTTGGCTTACAAAGCATCTCCTCTCAGAAGCTTCCCTGAGTCCCCCACTCCTGAAGACCTAAGCACTCCTCCTCCTTGGCTTGCACACTGTGCTCCTCTCCCCTGTATCGTGAACTTAACTCCTTCGGTAGATTAATGATGCTAGTGACCTGTAATTGCTTGTCACCAGATTTTGAACCTTTGGCAGAGATTTTGTCGTCTCTCCCCTGTATCTCCTGCATCTGATACTCATTAGGTAAAGAGCCAATAGCTGGGAGGATGGGT
Organism: Pipistrellus hanaki; assembly: GCF_964339955.1. Classification (NCBI taxonomy): domain Eukaryota; kingdom Metazoa; phylum Chordata; class Mammalia; order Chiroptera; family Vespertilionidae; genus Pipistrellus; species Pipistrellus hanaki. Next base: position 40,539,470 of record NC_140516.1, on the reverse strand, counting down.
AGGTGGGTGGGTGGATGGCTGGGTGGGTGGTGGATGGCTGTGGGTGGTGGATGGATAGATGCAAACATTTTAATTCAAGTTTTTAAAATTACCTTTTTCCTAGGTCTCAATTTCTCTCTCCATTCCTTTAATTCCTGGCTGTGCTCCTCATCTAACTCTTTTAGTTTCTGAGTCTCATGCTCAACCAATAGATGGCATTTTTCATTCTGAAAATAAAGTTTGGGTTAAAAAAACTTCAGATCAGCAAAGTAACTTTTCACAAATACATTATCTTCCAAAATTATAAATTATTCATCAAACACTAGGCTATTACTGAGATTCAAATTCTCCTCTAAAAACCAAGGGCCAAGAATTAGGAAATGAGTCACAGCTTCATCTTTGCAAGTTGAGAAGCCAGGTCTATTACACATGAAAAGAACTTAAATAGGTAGCATTGGTTTGATCCTGCTTTTCCTTTCTAAGGTTTACTCATAATACTGACACTCCAGAAGGCAGCTTGTATGCATTTTACCCATTGGTACCAGAATATGGGTTTCAGAAATCTTCCGGTAAAGTAAGCAAATATGTAGAGTATCCAAAATGCATATACTACTCTGAAATTCTAGACATTTTAGGCCAGTGGTCGGCAAACTCATTAGTCAACAGAGCCAAATATCAACAGTACAACAATTGAAATTTCTTTTGAGAGACAAATTTTTTAAACTTAAACTTCTTCTAATGCTACTTCTTCAAAATAGACTCGCCTAAGCCATGGTGTTTTATGGAAGAGCCACACTCAAGGGGCCAAAGAGCCGCATGTGGCTGGCGAGCCACGGTTTGCTGGCCACTATAAAATTAGGCTATCTACTAGATGGGTTGTGTATTCTAGGAAAGGTTCAAAAACAGTCCTCTCTAAAGTAATCTTTAAATTTCTTAGGGAAAAATTCTCATATATTTAGTTTATCACCTTTTTTATAAACCTAGAAGAAAATAAGCTTATTTCTCCCTAAAAGAAATTTCAAATTCAGAATCTGGTAACAAAACTGCTTACATCATTTTGAAAACTTTATCTTCTTTGCAAAATATACTAAAAATACTCAATACTACTTTTGAAAGACTCAAATTCTTAGGTTATAATTTTGTTTCATGCTATATTACAGTTATATAAAAATCCAAACAAGTTCCTATGATACTAACGTGGTCTTATTTTCTGTCTGTAACAGAAAACAGATTTCAGTATTTTCATGAGTAAAGTAAAGCTTACTTTGGTTAGCTATTATTTTCCCACACCCGGTGCTGCCCATCTATGACCAGCTTTGTCTTAGAGCTTCCATATCTAACCTGCAGCTGATGCAGCTCTCGGACATTGGCTTCACACTGCAACTGAAGATCCCGCATTTGATTTTCATGTTTTTGATGCTGAGCCATCCTCTCATTTTTCTGCCTCTTTTCTTCTTGAGCAGCAAACTATAAATAAGAAAAATAAAAGCAAATATGGTAAACAAGCTATGTAACTACTGTATCTTCCAAAGGTATAATTAAGAAATTTACCAAAGCTTATAGTACAATAAATTAAAGCTGCATGTAATAATATATTGTGACTCAAGCTGGAGTCTATTTTATGGGAGGGGAGGACTTCTGATTACAACCTTGTTCCTCCTATCAGCTTAAGGACTGACCTCAGTTAATTTGTGTGTGGGACTTCTGAAATATAGTGAGGTCATATGTTTTTACTTTAAAAGCTGTCCAAGACCTCTCATTCCCAGGGCTAGTTTTAGGACCAGTATAACCCAGGACCCGGTGTGGGGCATGGGAGGGAGGGCTCTGCCCTCGGTGGCCATCACCCTAGGAAGAAAGACTAAATTGGTACATATCACATATTTAGCCCCAACCCACAGAGTCATAAGTGAACATCAATAAGTGTAAGCTGCCTCTAAATGTTTACAACACTATCATGTGACCCTTCTAAAGTCACTCAAATATTCTTAACCTGAAAAAGAAGACAGTAATTTGCTTATTTACCTGTTTAATTTTTTCACGGTCCTGATCTGGTGTGGCCGTTGAGTTAATTCTCAAACTTTTCTTAAACATGGCCATTCGAGTCTTGGCTTCACTACGCTGAATCTTAGGCAGTCTTGCTCTTTCTTGAGTCTGTCTATTTTTCAATTCCTCAATAAGTCGTTGATTGTAACGCTGCATTTGTTCTGTTTCCTAAGAAAGTTTTAAACAGAATCCAGTTGATGTAGATATAACACTCAGTAGCCCTGCATATGTTCAAACATGTCATTTTGTTGTTGTCGTTTCCCAAAATTACTCTCTCCCTTACTGCATAAAAATCAGCAAAACATTAGCCAAAAAATAACTTCTAGGAAAGATGAGCTATTTGTAATAAGAGTCTTATGTTGACACTCTCTTCTACTAAGTATAGGGAGTCCACATTTTTAAGATACATGAACCATAAGTGGTGCCATAATAGTTACTTTTGAGAGACCAAGTTGAAGATTATCAAGGCCATTAGGCATTATAATTAGTTACCTTCCATGGAATATGTAGAAAAGAAGTTTGCAATCAGGATCAACATACAATTAATTACTCCAAACTTCATCAAAGACATTTTAAGGATAAAATAAAGAAATCTGAAATGCATTCTCTAAGAAGTATAAGTTTCAAAACTGAAATCCTCACTCTGCAAACTTTAAAATGAACAAAAAAGTAAATAAATTTTCCTTTCATTAACCTTCTCATGGCGCTTCAGTAACTGATGTCTTTGCATGAAATACTGATCTTTAAGTTGCTGTTTGAGCAGCTGGTGTTTTTCTTGTAAGTGTCGTTCTTCAAGCTCCCAAATTGCAGCTTCTCGAGCTAGAAGAAAGCAATTTTCAAAAATGTCACTTTGATCTTTTTACTAATGTACTCTGGATTTCATTTTTTTACACAAATTTACATAAAAAAGATCTATATACACTTACATACAAGCTGAAATTCTGAGCTATAAATAAAATGTTACCAATGTAAAGATAACATCTATTTCTGCCTTCAGTTCTGTGCTAATGTCCTATAACAGAGAATGCCATACCCCTTATCCCAAAATTCTATTTAATCATCTTCATGAGAAATTTAAAAAAATATATATATAAGCTATTTCTTAGGGGAAATAAGTGGTTAAAATCCCATTCTATCATGTAGCCATTAAGTATACCAACAATTATAATGAGTATGTAAAATTATTCAGGTATATTTCTAGCATCATCTGGACAAAAAGATGTTTTAAGGAATATATTTTCACTTCTACTGTCATAAAGGAATACTATAACTCACAGTATTTTATCATTTTTCCTATTATTTACCTCAACTTTATCTTTCTCTCTACCACTCTAGCAAAGGAAAGCATTAAAATAATTTTTAAGGTATAGCTCCGCAATGTTTCTGAGATATCACTTTATATGTACACATATACTGCAAAATTTCATATACCTCTCATGAGTTGCTGCTTGTTATTCAGGCACTCTCTCTCAATATTGGCTAACTCTGCCTTCTGCTGCTGGATGATCTTTTTCAGAGAGCCATCTAATTCTTGTTGTTGCTTCTGAACAAACTCTTGTTCCTATTAGACATAGTTAACTATCAGTTAATAAATATTTACTGAGAAAAACATCCATTTATCTGTATGATTGTATACATTAAAGGTTATCAAGATTTCTAAACCAAGTTTTTAAAGTGAAATTTTTTAAATACCAAGATTATATAGTATATATATAATTTTATCAATCACCCAATTCAAGCCTAGAAAAAAAAGTATTAGAATAATAAAATACATATTATTCTAAATTCATCATTAATACTACACATACAAAAGTCTATCATCAACTCATAATTAAAATGCCCTGTTATACTGACATCTTTGGGAAAATAAATTTACATCTTCTAAAGCTAACTATTTCAGTATGGTGTGGCTAAAACAAGAACAAACAAGAAATGACTTTTAGGAAGAAAGGCAATAAACAGCAAATAAGTAAAACAGATGTCAGAATTTTACACGCTATTTTTCTGACAAATAAAGAGTTAGAAAGAAATACCATGCCTATGCTAATAGAGAAAGATAGTTTTTGTATCAACAGCCTGTGCTTAAAAAGAACAATAGTGTGAGGACTTAATAAGAAATAATACATTGCTAGAGAAATGTGAACTAGGAATAGGAAAGTGAGCTACATTTATAAATCTATAAACAAAATTCCTTATAGAGAACTCTTCGAAAATGTTTGGGATTCACTCACTCATTCACTCACTGAGTACATACCATATACCTAAATACCAAATTTATGCTTTAAAAATATCCTTTGGTTACTTTGTAAGAAAGGATAAAGTGACTTATGATCTTTATGCTAGAAGATTTACAGAAGAAAAGGAACAACATCCAAATTGAAGACATGTAAATTTTGCCCAGGAAATGTTTGGATCTCTACCCTTCTCTTGGCAGTTAGAGCAGTTTGTGATCAGCTCAAGGGATATTCATATCAATTTGAGTTTAGATTTAAAAATTTAGTGTTGAAGCACCATTTCTCCTATAATTCCTCCTCTTGCACATCCTAGAGAAGATAAAACCCTAACATCCTTTTGGAACTAATTTTTGGGCCTCAAATAGAGTCTCATAGATCTAAATCACAACCAGCCTGGCCTTCAATAAACAAAGAACATGTCGAGCAGTGTTCCTCAAGTCCCTGCATTACTACTGTCCCTGCAGGTGAAGATTGAGTCTTACCATTCAGGACATCCTGTAATTCAGAGTCACAAAAGCTGCTGTTTCATCTGCAGCATAATTTGTATTTTAGCACAAATACACAGTAGCAAAATACTAAAGAATTGCCTCTATAAAATTGTCAACTTAACTACTGATACCTATATAACTTTATCACAGCAAAAAATAAAGTAAAACTAAATAAATATTTAAATTCAACTACATAGAATAAGGTCTTTTGAGTTTTATTTAAAGAAATGCAAAATTGTCATGCCTATCTTTTATGCAGTTACAACAAAGAAAGTTGTTCAAGCTTCTCTTTGTCCTACAGCAAATATCAATTGTAATAAAAATTAAATTGTTTCTCTAATTTCATTATAAAATTTCTATATGCAAACTTATTAAATAAACTTACATTAGCTGGCAGACATATCAAATGGTTTTCTATTGTTCAATATTTTTTGACACTGGTTGGCAAATAACCTAAAAAAATATGTGTGGTCCTGGCCAGGTGGCTCGGTTGCTTGGAGCAATGTTCTATACCAGGGGTAACCAACCTTCCTTCCTTCCTTCCTTCCTTCCTTCCTTCCTTCCTTCCTTCCTTCCTTCCTTCTCTCTTTCTCTCTTCCTTCCTCTCTAAAAATCAACAAAAAGACATATCCTCAGGTGAGAATAAAAAACATATATATTTGTGCCGAAACTGGTTTGGCTTAGTGGATAGAGCATCGGCCTGCGGACTGAAAGGTTCCAGGTTCAATTCCGGTCAAGGCCATGTACCTTGGTTGCGGGCACATCCCCAGTATGGGGTGTGCAAGAGGCATTTGATCTATGATTCTCTCTCATCGATGTTTCTAACTCTCTGTCCCTCTCTCTTCCTCTCTGTAAAAACTCAATAAAATATATTTAAAATAATAATAATAATAATAATAATAATAATAATATTTGTGCAGAAACACTGGATCCAAATTAACCAGCATAAATATAAATATTACATTTAGACTCAAAAAAATAAAATGCAAAAATAGAAGATGGGGCAAATTTATTTGTACATATTTATATTGAAAATTAAAAAGATATATGCAAATTGGTGCCACTCAAATGCAATTTCTTGTCAATGCCAATTTTGGTCACATTCTATAATATTACTGTATTAATATGTCTAGATAAACAATATAAGAATTCCATTAAAAGAAAACCTTTAAGTATGCAGTGGGCCCCTTCTCTTAGTATTACACTTTCAAAAGTTCAACAGTAGCCCTAGTCAGTTTGGCTCAGTGGATAGAATGTCGGCCCTCAAACTGAAGGGTCTCAGGTTCGATTCCAATTAAGGGCATGTACCTGGGTTGCAGGCTTGATCCCTGACCCCAATCAGGAATCATGCAGGTAGCAACCAATTGATGTGTCTCTCTCACATCAATGTTTCTCTGTTTGTCTCTCCCCTTCCTTTCATGCTAAAAATCAATGGAAAAATATCCTCGGGTGAGGATTAACAACAACAAAAACATCACCACCAGAAATCATGATACACAATGAATGACTGACGGAAGGAGCTACAGAAGCATGCTGTGAAGCAGCTAATAGTAAATGAGGAAAAAGAAGAGCTAAAACTGCCTATGGAAGCAGGCAGAACTAGCATTGCTCTGGTCCAGAAGTTAAAACATGAGTCAACAGGAAAGAGTCAAGGTAGCAATACGTGGCAGAGCTTCCTAACAACTAGTTAGCAAAAACACAAGCTGCTTCACAGAGCTATGGACTTGAATAATTAAGCAGAGTCTGAATGATTACATAGTCAAGGATAATGCATAGATAACTGTTTATATTAAAGCTAAAAATTATCTGAAAGGACTTTTACAGACTAATATATTTTAATACCTCAAAAGAAATAAAATTTTAATATTATTGAGCTTTCATTAAATTTCCTAACTCCACAAGCCAAGTACAATACATTCACAATTAAATTTTTTAATTAGAAATTACTCTTAGGCTCTAAATGAAAAGTGATGTTACATTCCAAAAAGACTGTACAAATTATATTTATCCAATAAAAAAAATTAAGAGATGAATCTTATCACTGGAAGTAAAAAGTATTTTTTAAAAGGACACATAAATTGTAATATAAGTGCCCATTAAATGTACAAGTTTGAATTTTGATAAGTAATTTAATCATATTAATCAGATATCTATGAACATGAAAAATACAACTTTGTGTTTTAGAAAACTGTAAGAAAGGGTTATAAATATTGGGCTATTTGTACAGAATTTGATAATTTTAACTCAAAAGAAAATCTAAAAAATGGTAATGATCAGAAAAGTGATCGTAATTCATAATTTCTCCCTCTCGTTAAAAAAATTAATGTTTTGCTTACTCTTTTAGAAGACTATAGAGTCCAACAGCTACCAATAAAAAAAATTAATCTAATTTCAGGAGAGGGGAAATAGGGGGTTGAAATCAAGCTGTATTCTATCTATTCCAGTTGTATATGTCAAACAAAATTATAGTGTTAAATGAACTAGTCACTTCCTATAGAAATTGTGAGAAAGAATACAGCCTGGAATTCCAGACTTAATTTAAAACTACAAGAAAAATAGCAACTCACTATTCATTATGGACAATTTGAATAGTGAAAACTACAGTTAAATGTAACTAAAATCACCACTTTTAATATGGCTTTTCTGACCATATCCATAATTAAAACAGCTACATAAACATATATGCAATCAAAATGTCACTTCACACCAAGATAAAAATCTAACCACAGCATTCAATTTCTCACATGTGCAAAGTTCATAAAATACTTTTGGGAAGATAATTCTTAAAAAATATGAAAATCTCAAATTAAAAATTGTGGTGGAGAAGATAGAAAAAGAACACTGTATTCGAAGTGTTCTAGTTCTAATCTCTTTGAGACTTTAGGCAGATCACTTAGACTTCTATGCCTTGATTTCTTCATCTGTAAAATGAATACACTCCATCCCTACATTAGGGTGGTGGCAGTGGGAATCAAATGTGAAAACTCTGAAGAATACTGTACTAGAAAGGTCATGTCAAGTTATTACTCTTATTGTCATTATTGACATTATCATCAATCAATCTTCTAAGATTGTAACAAACAAAGCTAATAATGAAAGGCACATGTGAGCCAAAGAAAAACCGGTAAAACAGGAGAAGGCATCCTCCTACAGGCACATGGGACTTACATCCTGTATTTGGGCGTTGAAGACTGCACAAGATGACAACTGAAAAGACTGAATCATGACCTGAGCAAGACCCTGTGGATCAGAATACAACGCACCTCCCAGGTGAGAATACAGCTGGATGACTTTTTATAAATGGAAAAAAATAATTATACAAATGTTGAATTTCTTGAGGCATGGAACAGAAGGGCCTCTTTCTCCTCTGTAAAATGAAGGATTTGAACTAGATCAATGGTTTCCAAACTCTAGTTTGCTGGCATTTTCTTAAAATCAAACCCTCTTTTAAAAAACTCACCAAAAATACATAAAATTTATAAACAGATAAAAAGTGGTACTGCTTGAGTTGAACTGGAAGCAGGGGCCGAGATCTTACTTTCCAAAAGATTCTCAAGGTACTTCTTTCTAAACTCAAGAGCTACTGGAAGCACAATTTGAAAACCACTGGACCAGATGGTCAAATACATTCTAGCTCCATGAATATATGGCTATTATTTATAAACACTCAAAAAAAAGTTTAAAATAGATTATTTATTCAAGTTTTAGCACCTTCATTAAAAGCAGTAGCTAAAGAGAAATACTTGAAATTTGTTATACTAAATTCTTTATTAAGTTTACAAAAACAATTATTACCTTCAGCTTTCACTGGAAAATATAGGCTAACACCCAAAATTATATGAATAATTACCAACAAAGTTTTATTAAAGTATAGGATGACCTAATTCATTCAATGCTAAATTCTCAATTTCAACTCTATAGTCTGATATATTACCCTTTGGAATTTAAAAAGTCTACATTCCTTTACAAGGCAAAAACTGTATTATTATCTGATTTAAAATCCAAATTACCCAAAAACAAACATTTAACCAGCAAGGACTTTCCTTTTATCTAATAACAATAAATGGCCAACAATCACTAAGCTAAGCTGGTAAGAGTTTAGATTGGGCACAGAAAGGGTAGCTTGAATATGAGAGACAGTATGTTATCGTGGTTCAATGTGGAACCAAACTTGGCTAGACAGGTACTCTGGCTTTACCATTAACCAGATGTGTGATATTAGAAAAGTCACTCAACCTTCCTGAGCTTTTAATTTCCTTGCTGTAGAATGGAGATAATTAGAGAAACTACCTCATATGTTGTGAGGTTAAATGAGTTTATACAGATAAAGCATTTAGAACAGTGCTTGATACATATTATAGTAAATGCTATGTTTGCTATTTAGTGATCTTCACATCAGTCAAGAGAAAACTTTTCACTATTAAATTTTTTAATTCTGAGACGTTTATTCTTCTTTATGGTATTAAAATAGTCTCTTCTTTGAAATGATGGTGACAAGTAAATGGCAGTTTTAAAATATCCTTACTTGGCAAAAATTTTAAAAAATTGTATTGGCAATCCATTTGTCATGGCCCTCAATGTTTTTTTGGTTATATTATATGTTTCTTTTCATGGGTCTATAAAGTTTAAAAGTCTGGGAATCACTTCTGAAATTATATAAAACCGTATTAAAAGGATAATATAGGCAACAATTAATATATAATCCATATATGTTCTTCCTTTCATTGACATATGTAACCATCAATTGAACTCACTTTTCTTTGCCTCCAAGTTGATTGAAAACTTAATTAAAAGAAAGATGATTCCTAATATGAAAAACCTTGTAGAGTCACATGAAATAATTTATATAATAATATATTGAAGCCCTGGATGGTTTTGCTCAGTGGATAGAGCGCCGGCCTATAGTAATCTGGGACTCAAGGGTCCCAGGTTCGATTCCGGTCAAGGGCATGTACCTTGGTTGCGGGCACATGGAGGCAGCTGACCGATGTTTCTCTCTCATCGATGTTTCTAACTCTCTATCCCTCTCCCTTCCTCTCTGTAAAAAATCAATAATATATATATATATTTTTAAATATATTGAAAATACTAATTCATCTAATTTAATAAAGAATTCACTCATATTAATTGGCTCAGCCTTATAACCTAGAATCAAATTTATATGGGTAAAAATAGTCTATTTTTTTAACTGCTAGATTCTGAGTCAAAAAGAAAAAGCAATAGACTTATATTTAAAATTGGGCTCAGCCAGTGTGGCTCAGTAGTTGAGCATAGGCCTATGAACCAGGTAGGTCACGATTCAATTCCCAGTCAGGGCACATGCCCCTCGGGGTTGTGGGCTTGATCTCCAGCATGGAGTATATTAGCAACTAAAATGTCACCATTAGAGTGCCTTTAGAAACTACCTTAAGAATGCCCTGGGAACCTTTGTATGACATACAAAGTTAATAACACATACACTTAGAAATTACCCTTCCAACCATGATTTATTGAGCTGTTAGGATAATGCTGCTTTCTGTTTTTAGTAGCATCAAGCTGCTGCTGTTACCTGAGCATGCTGGGTTTGTGCAAGCTCCTCTTTCCTGCGTTTCATGAGCTCTTTTCTCAGCTCTTTGGGTGCACTCTCCACTTCATTTATAACCTACAGTATATAAGCATGCAGGAGGTGGGGAAATAATACTTTCTCCACGGCAAGTATTTATGTGAGCAGACAAGCTACAAGCCAAAGATTAAAGCTGTTAAAAAGTTGAACATGCATTAGCATAGGTGTTAGTTTGATGGAAAAGAATGAAAGGACAGAACATGCTTAATCTCAGTGCAGAAAAGGGACATTATGCCATGTAGAAGTTGCTTAGTAGTTGCTTAATTATCCCTATATATCATTCCCTCTAAAGACCCAAAGATAATCAATAAAGGATTACTTACAGTACTGATGCTCAACTAAGATAATAAATTCAACTGACCTTCTTGAAAGATCATAAAATTATAAGCATATCTCTTGACACTGTTTGAAATATTGGGCATAAGGAAAGCTAATGCCCCTTATAGAAGGGAAACATTTCATAATTAGCTTGATAATTTTAAATAAAATCCACTCAATGAGATCAAAAGAACAATGGGGTAAGTAAGCCTTAGAACACACAAAGGAGAAATAAATGGATACCACATTTTCTTTTTTCAGAAAACACACCATTTTATACACGGTGTGATAAAAATGAATATATCTGACACTTTTGAGTTAGATTAAAATGACATTCTCCTTTGCTGATAATTTAAGCCAAACTTAATTGTCAGGTTTAAAATCAGTAACATGAGCACTCATAAAATAAGTTTAATTTGCTTTGACTTATTATAACCAATAAAACATAACATAAAATGAAATATATTTTAGAGTTCTTTCTTTTAAATCATTTCAAAATTCTGGATATGTATTCCACCTAAAAACAGACCTGTAATCCAACTATGAAAAATGATCATGTATTCACACAAGTAGAAGCACCAAAAGCAACCAGATTCCAAATCACCACATGCTATTGATGGTTTGTGAAAGAGAATGATTTTGATTTAACAGTGTACTTAAAATTTCCCATCAGTAATTCCTCATGAAACCAAATCACCATGAAAAGGAAGAGACTCCCCAAATGCAAGAAGTTCAGTGATAAGGAAAAAAATACATAATATAATTATTTAAAATATGCATTATCATGATCTCAAACATATTCACTGGCTAAAATTCCCTTACCCAAAACAGTAATAATAACTAGAGGCTCTTATGTATCTAGGATTAAATCACATATTTATCTGTAAAATTTTATTTACTTAATTTGATATTAAAAATAACCTCTCACCTAACTGGTATGGCTCAGAGGTTGAGCATCTACCTATGAACCAGGAAGTCACAGTTCAATTCCTGGCCAGGATACATGCCCAGGTTGTGGGCTTGATCCCCAGTAGGCAGGAGGCAGCTGATCAATGATTCTCACTCATTACTGATGTTTCTATCTCTCTCTCCCTCTCCCTTCCTCTCTGAAATGGAAAAAAAAAATAAAAAAAAAAAAAAAAAATAAAAATATATATATATATATATATATATATATATATATATATATATTTTTTTTTTTTTTTTTAAATAACTTCTCAATGAAAACTACCCATGGTTTCAAGAGAATTAACATGTAGCCTCAGTAAAAGTCATACACCATGATATACAAAGCCATTTTATGTAAAATATAATGACAAAACAGTAATTTTAAGAAATGATAGTCACTTCAAATTATATACCATTTCATTCATCTTTACCTAAAGAAATCATTGAACACCCTATATTTATTAATGTTTGATTCTATCCTTTTTAAAGTAGATCCTCAAGTTCAGCAATATGAAGTTCAATTTTCCGCATAATTTAAATGTTAAAGTCAATGGAGCTGGGTATTTGAAACATACAAAGTGAAAATGCATTCACTAGTTTAGTTGAGTTGTTTTGGTTCCAATCTAATACAAATAACATAATTATTGTTCCTGGGTCCTTTAGAATCATGAAAATGTATCTTCTCCTCCTACACTGAAGGTACAAAATAAATGATAAAATTATCTCTGAAAGCTGCTAATATATTAAGTTCTCTCAGTTTGGGAGAAAAAGACATACTAATCCAATATATAAATCTTCTTTCTCAATCAATGATAATCTTTCATACCACAAACAAGATTCTACCACAATATGGAACAGTTTCAGAAAAAATGAAAAAATTCATCTTATTCAAATCACTTTACAGGTGTTTTCTATCTTTGATTCTTCAAAGTATCTTACAATTTGATGAATTTATAGATACAATTTTGAATTTCAGATTATTTAGCTTTTGTTTTGGTACATCAAAGATAGGCAATCAAGTTAATAAAAAGAGGATTTTAAGTATGAATTAAATATATTATTGCCTCCTACAAACACAACACTGTTTTCTTGAAAAAATACATCTGTAGTATGCCTTAAATGCTGTATTAATAAAAAAGAAATGATAATATGGAAGAAAAATGAAGATTTGGCTCAACATGTAATTGGATATTTACTGGCAGATTGTGAACTTGAACAGGCCATTAAAACCTCTTCAACTCCAGCCCCTGAGCAGTAAAATGGGTTAACATCTGACCTTACTACTAACCTACATGACTGTTGGGAAGATAACAAAAAATATAAAGAGAGTCCTATTTAACTAGTAAAGGTAGCTTTAATAATTAAAAACAGTAGTTACACTTACCTCCTTTTTTCGGTTCTTCAATATATTCTGAAATTTGGACAATTCTCTCTCTTGTTCTCCTTTAATGCGTTTAGCTTCATCTCGCAAGCGATTTGTGTGTTCCTGTTCAAGACGTTCAATAGTCTGTTTCTGCTGTTTTTCTAGATTCTCAATTTCTTGGTCATATTGTCGCTTTTTGCTCTGTAAAACAATGTAGCTCAAGATCAGTTTATTTTTCTATCACTCATATTAACTATTATAATGAAGATGTTTACTAAGAGGACATAACCAGCATTTTAATTTAGATGTAATGAATATATATAACCTTTGTAGTACTGAACAAGTACTACAAAGGTTATATATAAATGAACTAAAACATATAATTTTTTTTAAAGTCATGCATTTCTTTTCTTCTAACATGGAAAATACATACAGTTGACCCCTTAACAGGTTTGAATTGTACAGGTCCACTTATATACAGATTTTTTTTTTCAATAAATATACAGTTGGTCCTCTGTATCCCTGGATTTCACATCTGCACATTCAACCAATCACAAATTGAAAACAGTATTTTCGACCCATGGTTGGGAATCTGTGGATGCAGAGGGCCTATTGTATGCATTGTTCTACATCTGCAGATTCTGGTGTTTGTGGAGGTGTCCTGAAACCAATCCTCCGCGATACCCAGGGACAACTATAGTTAGGTCTTTAAGGAGTTACAAGTAGAGCGTGGATTTTCTACTGCACAAGGGAAGGGTTCATGCCCCTAAAATCCTGCACTGTTCAAGTGTCAACTGTACATTTTTCCATTATACAAGCAGTAGAACGTTGCAAATTTTTAAAGAATCTAGGAGAATATCCAATTGCTATGAAATATTAAAGTAAAAAAACCTCTACATTTATACAATATAATGTTTGATAAATCAAAGGTCTTATCTGAAGTCTATTTTAATTATGTACAATTGTCATTTTAAGATTTATCCTTCTTCATTAATTTCTTAAAATAAATATCTTATATCATTGAAATAAATCTTTTGGAATTATAAATCTACACTTTTCAACAAAAGATTGCTGCTCATATAAAACTCGAGTAACACTGCAATTTTGGATAAGAGAGAATTAAATATTTGTAAAGGGTGTTTTCTTTAACAAATTAAAAAGCAAAACATTCTGAAAAATATCTGGGGGAGAGGCGCAGGAAGAAACCCAGCTTTTATAAGGTTCTGGAAAATAGAATATATGTATTATAAAAATAGTAAGAAAAAAAGTCCATTTTTTTTTTAGGAATTCTCAGTTATAATCCAACAAATGTAATCAATAATACCGTACTTCACACAAAACAATTCTTAGCACTTACAAGAACAGCAAAAGAACTATATTTAAAGTATAAACACTGTAACATTTCAAATTATCTTTTTTCTAACCTACTTAAGCTAGATGGTCAACATAAGTTAGCAAAATGTTTACCTTTAACTTTGGGTACTAGGTAAAAACCAAAAGACTCAGTTACAATTACCCTTGACTAATCAGCACTAATTTATCTAGCATCTGTGAATTGCCAGAGAAGTTAGTTTGTCTTGAAAAAGCCCCCAAGAAGTTCTAATACTCAGCAAGGTTTAAAGATAATTGTTCTAGACTGGCTTAAAATCTTGGATTCCAAATCTGAGAGGTCAAACTGTGACACTGAAAAATGATCCAACAATAAGCACACCAAAGAACTTTGTAAACATCTTCATGATTCCAGGTTTTCATGATGGATTTTATTCAAAGAAAAATGAAGACACTGATCACACTATAAGTCAGTGATAGGAAGACGAGGATGGACCTTTTTGGGCAAAAACACATCATAAAGCCAGAAAAATCTAGTCATCTGAGAACAAGATCTAAAACCACTAGTGAGTTTTTTCTTAAAGCATCAAATTTCATAATTAACAAAATGGTACAAGTATTTAAGATTTTACCATCATTTCTTGCTCAAAGCGCCGGAAGATTTGCTCTCGCTGCTGCTGCAGTTTGCTATTGAGCTGTTGTTGGGCTCTTTGCTCTTCTTTTTGAAGAAATCTTAATTCCCGAAGTTCCTGGCGTCTAGATAAAATGTAATAGCCATGACAGAGGCAGAAAACAAAAGTTATACCTTTGAAGTATAATGCTTTAAAAAAAAAAAAACTTTAAAAATAATTTTTTGCAAACGTAAAAGTAATAAAAGAATGGTCCAAAATTAGCCAAGTCTTTATTCCTTTCTCTAGTCTTCTGACTTTGCAGAATCTAAAAAGAAGTCACAAAACCAGTTTTGTTTTATTGATTTCAGAGAGGAAGAGAGAGGGAGGGAGAGAAACGTCAATGATGAGAGAGAATCATTGATTGGCTGCCTCCTGCACACCCCCCACTGGGGATCGAGCAGCAATCCAGGCACGGCCCGTGACCAGAATCAAACCTGGAATCCTTCAGTCCGCAGGCTGATGCTTTATCCACCTAGCCAAACCTGCTAGGGCCCCAGTTTTAATTATGTTGTTCTCTACTCACCTAAGAAACCTCAATTCTTCAGTTTTGGAATCACTATCCGTAACTATCTTTGACGTTGTTACACTCACTTCTACACCATCAACAATAAATTTGCGTGTTTTCTTCAATGTTTTCTTTTGTCTTCTTGTTTCCTGAGTGAGATTTTATTTTAGTTAGGCTTTATATGAGCAATACTAAAGATAGAAAGCATTTTCTTCTTTAAAAAAAAAATTGAACAACCATTAAGTCTACACATATAGACTATAAAGCAGTAAAACTCACATGTAGAACAAGTTATATCATCTTATTTGACTTTCACATGACTTTACAGATGAAATCTAAATTTTTCAAGTCAAAGTATGACTTTTCATGATGTGCCTGTATAATTTTTATGATATCCTATCATAATCAGATAAGGACCCTTACAGTGGTAAGGATCAATTCACATAAGTGACTAATTATAACTTTTACTTAACCATTAGTTTTTCCTCCTCTTTTCACCTTGTAGGTTCTCAGATACCTCTGCTTTCAGTTTAGGACCACTGACAAAACAAAATTGAATTCCTGGGGTTCAGCCTTTAAAGACTCTAATAAATTAATAGGGTTAAGGGTAGTTGGGAATTTATATTTTGAAAAGGCTCCCAGGTAATTTTTAAACAATGCCAGGATTAGGAGTCAAAAGCTATTTCATCAGAACAATATCAACAGTTCTGCTCTCCATTTCAGGGCTGGAGATGAATGTGTGATTTTAGAGTTATTAGCAAGATAGCACCTCTACTGCACCTCAAAAGAACCATATTTGCCCGCTAGCTAATGTCTGCCATTCTTTTTTTTTTTTTTTTTTTCCAAACTAAAAGAGAAATTTTATTTAGAAAGTTACAAAGGTAGTAGAAGTGAGCCAGTTGGGCTGCTAAGCTCAGGAAAACAAGTTACAGAGGCAGAAAAAGGGCCCTTGGGGCTCAGGAGAGGGAAAGAGAAAGTAACACACCTGGAGAGAAACCCGAGAGCGAGAGCTGCCTGTCACTCTTTATTAAGACCAAACTCTTGATTCCTCAACTGATATCCAAATGTTTTTTAAATGTAAACAAATAATAAAAATCTAACACTCCTGCAAATACATAAACATGGTAAAAATAAAAGTATTGAGAACAGATAATTACTAGGTTTTGATATGGAGGAAAGCTTAGAAAGCAGAGGGAGCAAAAGTAGAATATGAAAATACTAAACTCAAAATGCATTAGAATTTTAAACTGTCACTTTCCAGTCACCTTTTTGCAACTTCTTATTGTTCTATTCTCCAGGCTTCCAGTTTCCTCTCCTCCCCTTAAGCACCCTAACCAGGCTTCCCCTAAAATCTAAAGTGGGCTTGCCCCCAAAACAGATCTGCATCCCCATAACCTCCAAACTTTCCATTTCTTCAGTTCCTACTAAAATATCCATAATTAACATGACCTTAATTCTCATAGTATTTACATTTTAAAAAAATTAGTATATTTTTATAGTATAGCTTAAAAGTTACCATACATAGTTGCATTACTGAATAAATCAGTGAATGGACTTCAGATTAACAGAATTTCAGTCAGTGAAACAAAAATAAAATGAAGACAATCTAGGCAAGACATAATAATCTGAGGCAGATAGGCAAGCTGATTAGTCATGCCCTAGTCTTATCCCCAAGGTCTGTTTTCCTAAGTTGTTTCTAATTTTCACAGTCTTATCTTCTGCTACCTGTCAACCCAAACTCTCTGTCCATGGTTCACCTGCATCAAAATTCCATGGGATCTTTTGTTACAAATACTGATGCTTGGGCCCCACTCCATATTCCTGTGTAGCTCCCCCCTGCTAAGTCTTAAACACACTAATCTTTAGGAAGTGCAAGTGTTCTTGGTTTTAGTTTTGTTTGTTTTCCCACAATGGTTCTCATGGCAGTAGTAATGGCTACGACTGAGGAAGAAGCAACAGTGGTGATCTGTGTGGGCCAGTGGTAAATCAAGGACTGTTTACACTCTAAACATGCTTTATAAGAGATCATTCTATATGTAAAAAAAAAAAAAAAAAAAAAAAAAAAGAGATCATTCTTTCTCAATTCTCTCATATACTATTGATTCTTGCTAAAATAGTATCTACCTATAGAGACAGTAAATCAACAAGTAGACTGTCAAATTACAGCGGGGAGGGGAGGAAGATCTGGGGGAGATAATAGATCAACCGAAGGACTTTTATACATGCATATAAGTATAACCAATGGACACAAAACTCTGGGGAGGGAGGGGATGTGTGGGAGGGAGGGTGGGGGGCAAAAAAAAAAAAAATCAATAAAATATATTTAAAAAAAAAATAAAAAAAAATAAGCACAGAATAGAAAAAGCCTTTGATACATTTTTTAAAAACTTTCAAATATGTACCACATAGAAGAGAAAAATATATGAAAATAAATGTATAAACACCCATAAAAAAAAAAAAAATAGTATCTACCTATATATAATAAGAGAACCCAAATCACACTAAGCAATAATATATACTGGTTATACCAAGTTGGCAAAAATAAGCAGGTACTACCAAAAAGTTTAAAAGTCACATCTACAACCTCTCTCCTTGGTTCTGTTCATTGATGCCTTTGTAGGCCTTAAGAATTTTATAGGGGTAGCAAATACTACACTGATTTAGTGCTGCCCCATTTCCAAGACATTAGTTTCACATAAACTCTAAATTTCCAAAATGACAAAGGAAAACCCGAATAAGAACTCATGTACACTTACTTGTAAAGATATTGATCCACTGTCTTTAGTTTTGCTTAGGAAGCTAGAGATGGATAAATTCAAGTCAATGCTGCTATTATCAGTAGTAGAACCAGTACCTGAATCAGTATCATTTTCCTTTTGAGTCTCAGATTCTGGTAGCAACATGGTTTCAATTTTTGATAAAGCACCAATTTCCCCTTTATTTTCTGCACCATCAGAGTTGATATTGATACTAGGTATTGGAACAGGCTGAGGTTCACTGGGCTGTGAAGTGGCAGTAACGTCAGGTTCTGTTTTAATTGGCACTTCACATGGAATCTCTTTTTGCTCTGTATCTGTCTGAGTAGTGGCTTCATGAGCACCCTGTGTTTCACTTCCTGAAGCCTTTTCATCAGTCTGAATCACTGCACTTCTGACCTCTATTTCTTCAGTGCTACTTGACTCATTAATTCCAACTTTGTTTGTCCTGGGTTCCTCAGTGGTTTCCACTATATTCTCAAAACTGCTAATCAACTGTCTCTCACCTTTACCTTCTGTAGATTTATGATCTATCTCATTGGTTTCAACTATTTCTCTAAGAGAAACATCCTCAGTACCACTAACCTCAGGACCCTCCTTGGGTTTACTTGGTAATTCCTGACCTGCTTCAACCATTTCTTTCCCATCATTACTCTGAGCGTCCTTAGCATTGTTTTCAACTGCCTTCTGAGCAACATCTATGGCCTCACTTGTTCCTATTGCATTACTTGTATCACTGATTACATCTTTTTTCATTTTCTCATCTTTTTCCAAATTCTTTTGGGTATCTTCCTTTGTAAGCTCAACTTCATTGTCAGTTGTTTGAATATCTATCTCTTTTTCTCCAGTCTCTTGAGAAACTAAATCAATTGTTTCCATAGTAGTATCTTTAATTTCTTCTTCAGATTTTATAACCTTATTTTCAAGTATCTGTTGCTTTTCCTGATCCCTTTCTTCCTCAGGTTTCAGACTCTGTTCAATATTTGTTTCTACAGTTATATTATTCTCTCTTCCTTCGTTGATTGACTTCACGTCTACTCTTTCTTGGTCTTCTATGTCAGGCAGATTTTCAAGCTTGGGTCTCTTCTCCTCTCTCCCATTTTCCTCGATTATTATTGGTCTAGTGTGGAGTTCAACCATAGGTCCTAAAGTTTCATCAATACCCTCCACACCTTTTTCAGGCTCTTCAATAGTGGGTTTTTCATTAAGAACTCTGCTGTTAAATTTATCTTCAGGAGTATTACGTTCTGTTTTTTCTGAGACAGATTCCAAAATACAAGCATTTTGTGAAAGTTTATCTTCTTCAGAGCTGGCAATACTGAGGTCAGAGGAGGCACGCTTACTTGCAGGTATTGGCTGAAAAAGGTTTTATATATTTTTAGTGTTAAAACAAGATGGTGACCAACATTTTACTTTTTTTATTTATTTATATTTTAAAGTTATCTACCTCATATATAATGATCTAATATATTTATTCGGTAAATCTGATGAAGTTATAAAAGTAGTTTAAAGAACTGATAAATCATCACATAATAAATATGATAAAAATGGATAGCAAGAGTAAACTTGCTATTAATCTTCATCTCTAAAATTAGTTTGTACTGCTACCCACCAACTAATCCTTAAATACAGGTATAATCATACCTCAAAACCCAACTCTAAACATTACCTAAATAAAATTTCCTTTCTATTATACTGACCAGAGAATTTTCTGTTTCTTCATCCTCCTCCTCCTCTTTACCATCTTCAACTTCTTCTGTTACTTCAGCCTTTGCCTCTGCAATCAATTCTCGGATTGGTTTGTTGGTATCCACAGTAACAAAAGGATGCTGTCAGATCATTAAAAAGAGCATGCTCAATAACACCTGAAATGCTTGTTCATAAAGTTTCAAAACATAAAACACATTATTATGTGGTAAAAATATGAATACATAGGTAGGAAAAATACAAACACAATCAAGTAATATTACATCTAGTAAAGGAAGAAGGTAAAGGGGATTGAACAGAGGCCTGTAACCCCTACTTGTACCTTTTTAAAGAATCTGAAGGAAATATGTCAAAAATAATGACATTATATCTGTAAGTACACATACATATTTTTGTGTATGTTTGAAAATTTCGTAATATAAAAGTTAAATTTAAATTTAAAGTATGTTTCCAGTTAACTGTATAATACCAGTTCTTAAAAAATAGCAATACTACAGCCGAAACCGGTTTGGCTCAATGGATAGAGCGTCGTCTTAGGGACTGAAGGGTCCCAGGTTCGATTCCGGTCAAGGGCATGTATCTTGGTTGCGGGCATATGCCCAGTAGGGTGTGTGCAAGAGGCAGCTGATCGATGACTCTCTCTCATCAATGTTTTTAACTCTATATCTCTCTCCCTTCCTCTCTGTAAAAAAGCAATAAAATACATTTTTTTTTTTAAAAATAGCAATACATATAAATCCAGTTTAAAGCCTAAATAAAATAACAAAAAATTTTCAAGTTAAAAGTGTCTACAAACACCTGCTTTTTTAACATGGTTCAAATATTCTTTTTTCTTTTTTTTAATTTAAATTCTTTATTGTTTAAAGTATTACAAAAGTATCCTTTTTTCCCCATTGACCTCTCCCCAGCCGCTCCCACCTCCCAGCATATGCCCTCACCCCCCTACTGTCTGTGTCTATTGGTTATGCCCATGGCTCTGAGTAAGAAGACACTTATTATTTCTGTGTACTTGGCACTTAATAGTGTCTGTCACAGACTAAGGCTTTCACATGTGGAGGTAGTAAAATAATAAAAGTGTGTTCCAGGGAATTGTTATTGCACAGAATAAGGCAATTTTTCCTGCTTTCACCACTCCCCTCCAATATAAATACATACAACTAACTTTTCCTATAACTCCTACATTATCGTGTTTTTGAAAACATGATAATGTAGGAGTTATACAGTAACTCAACCTAACAGTAAGTGCCTCAATATTTGCCATTCTTTTTGTTCACCTGTAATATTAACTATCTGACGTTTTATTTCAAATATTATAAACAGGTCCTGCTATAAATCAAAATTATCCAATCACTTTAACACTATTTGTTAAAATCAGCAACGTTTATCCTCAAGTGAAATGAGAAACAAAATGGAAGCACCTAACAAAGCGGAAATAACTAACAAAATAAAAGAACACAAACTCAATCAAAAAAGCACAGAAGGAATGACTTAAAAGTTAAATATCTTGCTGGGACCGGTTTGGCTCAATGGATAGAGCGTCGGCTTGGGGACTGAAAGGTCCCGGGTTTGATTCCCGTCAAGGGCATGTACCTTGGTTGCGGGCATATCCCCAGTGGGGGGCGTGCAAGAGGCAGCTGATCAATGACTCTCTCTCATTGATGTTTCTAACTCTCTATCTCTCTCCCTTCCTCTCTGTACAAAAATCAATAAAATATATTAAAAAAAAAAAAAAAAAAAAAAGGATTAGCAAATTCTTTAAAAAAAAAAAAAAAGTTAAATATCTTTTAGCAATGGCAGCACCTACTAATATATGTTGATAAAATAAATATTAACTACTATAATGTATTTTGAGTTTCCACAAGAAAACTCAAATATAAAAAAAAGCACAATGAATGTATCTTATCTTACCTGTAGTAGCTGAGATGTTGTCCACCTGGAATCCACATTTTTTTCCAAGCATTTCTTAAGAAAGTCCTTAAAATTCGAAGACCTTCAAAATAAAATTTTAGCAATGACATCTCATTTTACTTTCATGTTATTAAAATCAAACAAAACTCTAATAAATTAAGTTTCATTATGTATACAATAGTATTATTCAACATAAAAAACTAGTTAATGAGAATATTAAGATTTTATTAGTTATCTATAATAATAATAATAGCATAATATGCTAATTAGACCGGACAGCCGAATGACCTTCCAGACATCATTCCGGACAAAGCCATGATGGCAGAGGCCGAGACAGAGAGTGTTAATGGGCAATCAGTCAAGAAGGCAAGTGTTTAGGGGTGATCAGGCAGGCAGGCAGAAGTGGTTAGGGACGATCAAGAAGGCAGGCCAAAGGGTTAGGGGAGATCAGGCAGGCATGCGGAGTGGTTAGGGGCAATGAGACAGGCAGGCAAGCAGGTAAGCAGTTAGGAGACAGTGGTCCCGGATTTCAAGGGGGTGCAATCCAGGGTGAGGGACACACACACAAACACACACACACACCCATGCACACATTTTGTGCATTGGGCCTCCAGTTTATTTATAAATACAATTTACACATATAAGTAAGTAGGTTCAAAGTTTTAACCAATGAGATATAACCATATATTCACAAGTATGTCAAGTCACAAAAATTCTTCTATATTAAATTCCACAAATATAGATCAGATATATGCCTCACTTTCTCATAGAACAGAAAATACTTTTTTTGTGTAGAACTCAAGTCACTGGTATCTTCAAGTGTATAGGAAAACCCCTGGCCAGTGTGGTTCATCTGGTTGGAGAGTAGTCCTGGCAACTGAAGGTTAGATTTGATTCCTGGTCACAGCACATACCTAAGTTGTGGATTTGATCCACTGTCGATGTGTCTCTCTCACATCAATGTTTCTTTCTTTATCTCTCCCTCTTTCTCACCTTCCCTCTCTCTCTAAAATTGATTTTTTTTTTTTTTTTTAAGTTACGGGGCCCTAGCCGGTTTGGCTCAGTGAATAGAGCCAAAGGGTCCCGGGTTCAATTCTGGTCAAGGACTCGTACCTCAGTTGCAGGCGCCCATCCACCCAGCCTTGTTCAGGGCATGTGCAGGAGACAACCATTCGATGTATTTCTCTGACACTGATATTTCTTTCTTTCTCTCTCTCTAAAAAAATCAATGGAAAAATATCCTCGGGTGAGGATTTAAAAGAAAAAATTATAGGAAAAGTTAGTTTTAAGAGTTTAAATGGTCCTTAAGTCTTGAAACTATACCAAAATCAGTTTTCTACTTTATATAGTCTTTGTACCATAAATTTAAGTATTCTTGGAAAGTTGGAAGAATAAAGCGTCAAGTTTTGCTTTTTAAAAGCTTTGTTTAGAATATTTTACCATTTTGATGGTTGTGCTAACGTAGGAGGCTCAGATTTTGCTATTTTTAGCAGCACTCGCATTGGGTTTAATTCATGATGTGGTGGTTCTATCTCAGCCATTTCTATTAAAGTGATACCCAGGGACCAAACATCAGCTTTGTAGTCATAAGGTCTGTCCTTTGATGTTTCACACATGACTACCTCAGGAGCCATCCTATGAAAACAGAAAAGTGAAAATTGTTTAACTTAAGACTATTTATTGCAACCTTCATAAAAGATAGACAGTATCACCAATTATGTGAACAAATTAATGAGTATAATAACTGCTGACATAACTAACCTGTAAATCCATAAAAATTAATACATACCAATATGGTGTGCCAATAAAGGAATCTCTCCTTTGGATTGTCCTTGTGTTTTTAGCTGATACTCCAAAATCCGCTTAAAATAAATAATTATACAGAAGTGTTACTGATAGTGTTTAAGCAAAGTTCCCTGGAGTCAATGAAGTTTGGGAAAACATATCAAGTCCTTCATAAGGCCATTCTTATTAAAGGGTAAGGAAAATAAACTTCTCTAACCATCCTAATTTTGACCACCCTCTTTCTATCACACCGACTCACCAAAAATGATGCAGAAAAGATTACATCATTAAAACACTTAATACCACCATCTTTATACATCTTCAGATCACAAATTCTCCAGAATTGAAGAACAAGATTGTAATTTTAAAGCAGACCAGGCTATCCACTTCAAAACAATGTCAACTAGTGCTACATTATAATTAAATCAATAGATATAAACATTTTTCTATAGTGGGAAAAACAAATTATACCAAAGCAGCCTTATGATAGCATATGGCTTGCTAACTTCCTCAGAAAATTATATTACAAAGAAAAAAATTAGGAACCATGTTTTCTTATTTAAATTATAGAGCACAGCCGAGACCGATTTGGCTCAATGGATAAAGCGTCGGCTTGGGGACTGGAAGGTCCCGGGTTCGATTCCGGTCAAGGGCATGTACCTTGGTTGCGGGCATATCCCCAGTAGGGAGTGTGCAAGAGGCAGCTGATCGATGACTCTCTCTCATCGATGATTCTAGCTCTCTAGCTCTCTCCCTTCCTCTCTGTACAAAATCAATAAAATATATTAAAAAAATAAAAATAAAATAAAAAAATAAATTATAGAGCACAAAGGAAATTAAAAATGGTGGTGGAGTAAGTAGATACTACTACACAGACACATTCCCAGAACCAAACTGGAATTACAACTAAAATACAAAAAAAAAAAACAAAAAAAAACCTGAATAAGCAACTAAAAACTAGCTGGAGAGAATCCTGATAACCAAGGACAGAAAGTGGAGACTGCATAGAGACTGAGAGAGAAGAAGGGAGAGAGAGAGAGAGAAAAAAACATCCAAATGAAAGTGTAACATCAATCAGCTGCCTACTACACACTCCCTGCAGGGGTCAAGCCAACAACCCAGGCATGTACCCTGACCAGGATTCTAACCAGCAACCCTTCATAATATGCATAACCAACTGAGCCACACCGGCCAGAGCTGTATCTGTAATTTTGTCAGATATTGCCAAATTGCTTGCCCCTTCCCTTGTGGTAGGCAAAATAATAGTCCCCAAAGATGTCTAAATCTTAATCCTCTGAACTAAGTACATCACAACACTTCACATTGCAGATGTGATTAAATCAAACAGGGCAATTATCCTGAATTATCCAGGTGTGTCACTGGAATCCCACGGTTCCTTATAAGAAGGAAAGGAGGCTCCGAATCAGATACAGAGAAGATGCTAGTATTGACGATGGAGAATGGATCCATGAGCCAAAGAATGCAGGCATCCTCTAGAAGCTTCTGCTAAAGAAATGGATTATCCCTTGGAGTCTCTAAAAGGAATGCAGCCCTGCCAACACTTTACCATTAGGACTTCTGACCTCCAGAATTGTAAGAGAATAAATTGTTGTTTTAAGCTACTCAAAAATCTGTGTTGTTTTAAGCTACTCAAAAATAAATTTTAGAGAACAGCAACAATATAAAGCCGTTATTAAACACCATCTTTTAAGTTTACAACAGAGACAACCATTAATAGCAACATAAAACTCCTATAGCTGCCTAAATTACCTCATGTCATACATCTATCTTTCAAGGTTTCATGTTTGACATGCCACAATTCTCAAAATTAAATACCAAAATCCAGCATTTAGTACTTATGTCCCAAGGCCTGGGACAGTAAATGTTAGCTACTATTATTAACCATAACTATAATTCTAACTTTTGGGATATTTCATTGGTAGAACTCTTAAAACTCATTAAATCCTACTTTGTAATCTAACTATTTGTGTTTATTATATGGTTTTCTCTCTTTCTCTCTCTCTCTCTCCCTTCCCTCCATTTCCTCTCTTTCGATTAAAAAAAAAAAAAAATCAATACAATATATCCTTAGGTGAGGTAAGACATAAAAGAGTAACATTAAGTCAGAATTACAAAAACTCAGAAACGAGGTGGCAGGAACTTGAAAAAATTAGAAATAAAAAATCATTTAGAAAAAAAGACTAAATTAAGAGGAATGCAATATCAGGTAAACAAATTCATACCCATTACCTCTCCACACCTGTAACAAATATTAGCAAGGATGTGGAGAAATTGGAATCCTTATGCAATGCTGATAAGAACGAAAAATGGTGCAACTACTATAGAAAATTATATGGTAGTTCCTCAAAAAAATTAGCACAGAATCATCATATGATCCAGCAATTCCACTTTTGGAATACCCAAAAGAATTGAAATCAAGGGCTCAAACAGGTATTTGTACACCCATGTCCACAGCAGCATTATTCACAAGAGCCAAAAGGTAGAAGCAACCAAAGTGCCCATCAATGGATGAAAGGATAAACCAAATGTGGCATATATGCAAATACTACTCAGCTTTTAAAAGGAAGGAAATTGACACATGCTACAAAATGGATGAACCTTGAAGACATGTTAGGTAAAATAAGCCAGACACAAAAGGACAAATATTATTTGATTCCATTTATATGAGGTACCTGGAGTTGTCAAATTCATAGAAAGAGAAAGTTAACAGTTGTTGCCAGAAGTTGTGGGAGACAGAGCAATGAGGAGCCAGTGTTAAAAGTTTCAGCTGGAGAAGATGAAAAGTTTTGGATAGTGCTAATAGTTGTACAACAATGTGAATGAATTTAATGGTACAAAACTGTACACTTAAAAATGTTTAAATGGTAAATTTTGTTAAGTATATTTCACCATAATAAAAAAATGAAGATAAAAAGCACAAATTCAAATGCCTTATTTTAAAGAAATAAACTTACCCAATTTAATATCTCCATCTAGGGTAAAAAGAATGTTGCCAGCCTTTAGATCCCTGTGGATGATTTTATTATCATGTAAGTAGTTCAATGCCTCTAAGGTCTGTTTACAGACTACTTGTATTTGGGACTCAGTTAATGGTCGCTCAAGTTCTGTAAGGAAAAAGTAAACAAATCTAGATTTTTACACAATGAAAACATGTCAGCAGCCTCTTACTTTTACCATCATTGTCAATGATTTATATAGTGAATTTATTTTAGAAGAACTGAATATCTATAAGATTACTTTCCTCGTATATTATACTCATCATTTAATTTCAGAATTTTATTACAATTGTCTAAGAATATAAAAATGTAATTAAGCTGATTTCTTAACTGATTGAATTTCACCTACCAATAAGATATATGCATAAATGTTTGAAATCCATCAATTTTTATTAAGTGTAATTTAAGATATGAACATAAAGGAAAAAAGGTATTTACCAAGCATCACAGCATCCACTGCTCCACCTGCACAAAATTCAATGAGGATCTGCAAGCATATAAAAAAGCATGCATTTAACATTGAGCTTGAGTATTTTTCCTTCAATTTAGCAAAAAGGATAAAAAAAATAGCTGTCAAATTAACTGGACTATGGAAATAATATTATGCTAACCATACAAGTGTTAAAAGTATTAGAAGTCTTAATGACAATCATTTGAGAAAGCACAAAGAGAACACATTCTGGAAGTATGTGCTTTTTTTGTTAATCACCATTTTTAGCGTGCCTGCTTCTCTAAAATAACCAGGCATAAAATTTTTCCTCAGGACAGTATTTTTTTTAATTTATTGATTTGAGAGAAAGAAACATGGACCCACTGTTCCACCGATTATGCATTCATTGGTTGTCTTTTGTGTGTGCCTTGACTGGGGATCAAACCCGCTCAGTGTATAGGAACAACACTCTAACGTAGGGGTGTCGAACTCAATCAGAGAAGGGGCCAAAATCTAAAATCCAGCCTAAATCGCGGGCCAAATGGTTTACTGAACAGTCATAAACTGACAATGTCATAAACTGACAGTGGAGTGCAGTGATGACAGCGCGGTGCGGGCCACATTGCAAGGCCTGGCGGGCTGGATTTGGCCCGCGGGCCTTGTGTTTGACACATGTGCAACTGAGCAACCCAGCCAGGGCCAGGAAATACTATATATCCATTTCATCACTACTAAATGATTTTATTACTTTCATTTTTAAGGTAACTATTGTGATTTAAGTGATCAAATGTAGTATTTTTAGCTTTACTAATAGAAATAAATCCGGAAAATATAGAGAGTTCGAGTTAAAAAAAACAAACGATATACACAAAACCTTTAGATCCTAGCTCAATTATCACTTCCTGATTAATGCCTTCCCAGACCTTCCTGTACATACCAGCATGTACCTTTCCTTCTTAACCCTTATCACAGTTGTAATTTTGACAATGATGCTTTGGTTAATTAATGTCTACCTCTCCCACTAACCTGTTGTTTCCCTTCACAGTTGTCCAACTTTTTATGTTATACTAGTCTTGAATAAATATCTTATCTCTTTATAAAATCATCTAGGAGTTCATTTTTATCATAATCTCTGGAAACATTTTTTAAGAGACCTGATCAGTTACATTAAAAGATATCACAGTAATAATAACTGTAACTTTTTTAAAATTACAAATATTAACAAATTACATACCTTCCTGTTTTGTTTTCCCTCTATATAATAACAATTTATTTTTCACAGATGCTTGTCAATTACAAATTGTTTTTAAATGCATTATATCATTTAAAAAATAATTTGGGAGGTAGGTCATTGACTCATCCTATGAGTACACAGACTCATAAAAGTTAATTGATTTATTTAAGCTCCTAGCACCACCAGGATCAAAAAACATAGGCCTTTGATTCCTAGTCAGATATTATTTGTTCTACCTACTCTTCTGTCATAACACTTTGCTTCTTCCTTCAAGGAGAAAAACGAAAACTGCATTTCAAAAAGCCCTCTTGGTTAAATTAGTGTTGGTGCAGAGCAAGAGACTGGTTACTATAATAAACATTAATTTTTATATCTACTTGTGTCTAATATTTTCTAAAAATGAACATAATTTATACATATAGCCTGAACTACTTATATCATCTACTGAAGCAAGGCCTGATTATATAAGATAAATACATAACATTTCTAGAAAGCATTTTATATTTATTTTATTTTTTTTCCTAACCCTAACCCTAACCCCTAACCCTAACTCTAACCCTAACCCTAACCCTAATAGAAAGCATTTTATAATTTATTACATGATTTAGAAAAAAATTAGGGTAATAAAATTGTAAGCAAAAGAAATTTTTAAAAATTTTCAAGTAAATGCTAAGATTTAAAAAAATAAGAAAAGGCTATTTAATATCATAGTTTAGGAAATTTAATATTCTAACCAAGTTTCTCCATTTGGGTCCAATGTCAAACAATCATGAAATATGGTACAATCTGAAATACACATCTGAATACATAGGTGGGCAAATAGATTTACAGTTGTGAGTAGCAAAACAGAGAATTAATAAAGCTATTTTAATAATCATAACTTGCATGTCTTTTTCCATATGAGTAAATGTAAACCTGCTTTTGCCCACCCTTGTATCTGTTGAAGCTAAGGGTAATTATGTTGTCAATGACCCACTCATCCGCAGATAACTCTCAACACAATTAACTAAACAAAAGAGGTTATATACAAAATAGGCTTTCAAAATTTATAAACCTCTTTAGGACAAAACCTCATTTTGACTAGTACTCCTATAGATCAACAGAAAATACTTACCCAAAGATTGTTCTCATAATAGAAGGCATCTAAAAGTTTTACTATATTTGGGTGATCACAAGACGCTAAAATATCAATTTCAACCATGTAATCTTCAAGTTCTTCTTCAGATTTGGTGTCAATCACCTTTGCAGCAGCTAAAACATTGGTCTCTTTATTCTGGGCCTAAAAATTAAGATAAAAAATATCCCATTGCATACTTAGTTTTTTAATTTTATTTTTAATAAACTTCATTTTTTAGAATAGTTTTAGGTTCACAGAAAAGTTGAGCAGAAAGTACAAAGTTTCCATATACGCCCTGCTTCTACACATACTCTCCCGCACTATCAATGCCCTCTTGACACATCTTTATCATTCTCAGACCACTGTTTGTATTTGGTGTACAGTCAATCCATTTTTTAAAAAATATATTTTATTGATTTTTTACAGAGAGGAAGGGAGAGGGATAGAGAGCTAGAAACGTCGATGAGAGAGAAACAACGACCAGCTGCCTCTTGAACACCCCCTACCGGGGATGTGCCCGCAACCAACGTACATGCCCTTGACCGGTATATGCCCTTGACCTGGGACCCTTCAGTCCGCAGACCGACGCTCTATCACTGAGCCAAACCAGTTTCGGCTAGTCAATCCATTTTGACAAATGTAGGACATGTGTCCACCACTATATTATATAAAATAGTTTCACTGCCCTAAAAATCCTCTATGCCATACCCATTCATCCCTCCCTCCTTCATAACCCCTGGCAGCCATTGATCTTTTACTCCATAGTTTTGCTTTTCCAGAAATCACATAGTATATAGCCATTCAGATTGGCTTCTTTCATTAAGTAACATACATTTAAGGTTTCTCCATGTCTTTTCATGGTTTGACAAATTTTTTTAGCACTAAATAATAGTTCATTATATAGATGTGAGAATTTATGCATTCACCTACTGAAGGCATCTTGGTTGTTTCCAACTTTCAATAATTATGAATAAAGCTGCTACAAACATACATGTGCATGTTTTTGTGTAAGCATAAGTTTTCAACTCCTTTGGGTAAATACCAAGGAGCACAATTACTGGATCATATGGTAAGAATATATTTAGTTTTGTAGGAAACTGCCAAACTGTCTTCCATTTTTCACTTCCACCAGCAATGAATGAGAGTTCCTACTGTGCCACATTCTTGTTAGCATATGGTGTTGTCAATGTTTTGGATTTTCACCATTCTAAAATGGTTGTACAGTGATATCTACTTGTTTTAATGACATATAGTGTTGAGCATCTTTTAATGTACTCACTGACCATCTGTAAATCTTTGGTGAGATGTCTGCTCAGATCTTTTGTCCATTTTTAATCAGATTGTTGGTTTTCTAATAGTTAAGTTTTAAGAGTTCTTTACATATTTGAATAGTAGTTTATCAGATATCTTTTGCAAACATTTTCTCCCATTAGTGGCTTGTCTCAATTTTTTTTTTATCCTAGAGGCCTGGTGCATGAAATTTGTGCACCAGAGGGGGGCTGTCTTTAGCCCAGCATACACCCTCTGGCAGTCCAGGAGCCCTCGCTCTGAGGTTTAGAATAAAAAACTTTGCAAAGGAACAAGGAACCCAAACTATAGGTGACAGCTTCCCTGGTTCATATATAATTAAATACTTCACTTATTGAAGTTTTAATCACTTATTCACTGAGTTATCTAATGTTCACACAATATCATTCTCTGGCCATTAAATTAATTCCTATTTCCAAAATTTTATTTAAAGTCACTGTCTCCCATTTTGCAATTATAATGATACTACTTTGTTTATCTAACCACAGGTGCTAAAAGACTTTTAGCACCTGTGGTTAGATAAACCAGAATTTTTTCTTCAAAAGGTCCTTAAATAGTTTATTAATTTAAACAGCAAGAGATTGCAACTGTATGACACAACTAAATTCAATGACAGATAAAACATGACCTTTACCTGGCCAACAATAATACTAAGGCATCAATCAATAAAGGACATATTCCAATTTCAGAGATGTTAAAAATTAAGAAATCTGTCATAACTGATGAAAATACAACATTATGTTGTATCTCTAAGAAAGATACACAGTTGAGCCAATAATAATTAGAACTCGCCGAAACCGGTTTGGCTCAGTGGATAGAGCATCGGCCTGCGGACTGAAAGGTCCCAGGTTCAATTCCGGTCAAGGGCATGTACCTTGGTTGCGGGCACATCCCCAGAGGGGGGTGTGCAAGAGGTGGCTGATCGATGTTTCTCTATCATCGATGTTTCCAACTATCTATTCCTCTCTCTTCCTCTCTGTAAAAAATCCATAAAATATATATTTTTTTAAATAAATAATTAGAACTCACCGTCCACCTAAGTCAGAAGAAATAAGCCAATGAAACATAACCCCTTCTCTAATAATAGCATAATATGCTAATTAGACCAGAAAACTGACCAACCTTCTGGAAATCATTCTGGATGAAGCCATGACTGTGGGGGCCAAGGCAGAGACAGTTAGGGGCAATCAGGCAGGAAGGCGAGTGGTTAGGGGCGATCAGACAAGCAGGCAAAGGTGGTTAGGGGCAATCAGGCAGACAGGCAGAGTGACTGGGACAATCAGGCAGGTAGAGTGGTTAGGGACAATCAGGAGGCAGACAGGAGAGTGGTTAGGAGCCAGCAGCTCTGGATTGTGAGAGAGATATCTAAGTGCTAGTTTAGGGGGATCGAGTCTAAACTGGCAGTTGGACATCCCCTAGGGGTCCTGGATTTTGAGAGGGTGTAGGCCAGGCTAAAGGACATCCCCTGCTCCCCATGCATGAATTTCATGCACCAGGCCTCTAGTTTTAATATAATACTCTGAGAAGAAAGAGACAAGAGGAACTGTCTTTGAAGAGGCATACTATAAAATATAAATTCTGGTAATAGACTAAGGATATTGTGAGTGAAGTTAAAAGTCATTCTACTTCTGCATGCTTCTACTAATGTCCTTAGAGATTTTAAAAATGTCTTTTACTTATGAATGGAATAGTATGAAGAGGAGGAAAGTAACACTAGATAATCTCTAAAGTTCTGATTAAACCAACAATGGAACCTTTTTGTTTAATGTAATGAATAAAAGTTACATTAGAAAGTATAGTGCCTCCTACATTAATGCTTGAAAATAACAATTATTCATCAGGATTTGGTTCTAAAGAACTCTGAAACTCAAAACTGAAATAAACATTGATAAGCATGTAATACTACATTTTAAACAAATATAATGGAGATAAGTGTTAAAAAGAAACAAGCTCGCCATAGCCAGTTTGGCTCAGCAGATAGAGTGGACCGAAAGGCCTCGGGTTCGATTCCAGTCAGGGGCACGTACCTTGATTGCAAGCTCCTCCCTGTCTGGGCTCGTGCAGGAGGCAACCAATCTGTGTTTCTCTCACATCAATATTTCTCACTGTCTTTTCCTCTCTCTTCCACTCTCTTTAAAAAAATCAATGGAAAATATCCTTAGGCAAGGATTAAATAATAATAATAATAATAGAAAAACGGACTATTTAAAAATGTTTCAAAAGAAACAATCTCATTTTCACATAAAGAATTAATGAAATAACTAAACAAATATTAATAAAAATAGAATAACACACACCAAGATAGTACTTGACATTGATAAAATGTTTTCATAAAACTTACTGCCTTAATTTTCATAAATCATGAATAGAGCTTGGCCACTTTACATAAACAACTAGGGGCTACAGGGAAACATAATGATTAAGTTTCCTGTACTGTTTTCATGTTCTAAATCTAAACGAAGTAGTGTAAAAATTACATCATCTTACATTACTCTTGTTTCAACTATAGCTTATTTATTAGCTTATTTAACCAATCAGGGTCCAGCCAGGAGAAAGAAATCATATTGATCATTTTAAAAGAGAATTTGATATAAATAATTATTGATTCTGTTGTTATAGGTAATTAAAAAATAAACAGAAGATTAAGAGAGTCTGGGAGGTGGAAGTACTGTAACAACTGCAGGAAAAGACTAGTAGTACCCTGGGACCAGGGGAGCCAAGGGATTGGAATTATTAAAACTCAGAAGCTTGGAGGAAAGGTTCTGCAGAGCTGAAACTCAGATCCCTGGGGAGAGAGTGCTGCTCTGCTGCTGGCCTCTCTGAACTTGGAAGAGGGGTCTTATGGAATTTTTGAGGAAGAGGGGGCCAGCCAACTGGAGCTGGTGTTATGAAAGGTTATGATGAGGCTAGCTCTGAGTGTTGCAAAAACTACAAACTGGATTTAACTCCTGTCGCTGGATGAGGAATTTCCACTAGGATGATGGCATAGTAACAGGAAAGCAAACAGGAAGCCCACAGAAAAGGAAAAAGGTAAAAGTCCTTTCTTCATCCATCTCCTTACAGCCTTCCTCTAGTGCTCCAAAATTGTTAAAACTACAAATGAGCAGCTAGCAAGGTAGAAAAGTGATTTACAAAATGGTTAAAATCTATAATACACAAATAAACAAGAGAAAAACATGTAATAGGAACATGAACAAGAGAACTGAACCCGAAAGAAGAAATTCAATCTACCAATAAAGCTATCAAAAGAATTACTTATTAGTAATTAGTAGTCAGAGAAAGATGAATTAAAACCACAAAAAATATATATGTATAACAACATTAGATTGTCAAAACTGAAAAATTTTGACAATATCAAAATTGTTGTCAAGGATGCAGAGCAAGGAAATTCTCATATGCTAGCTGGTAAGAGTGTAACTTGGTATACTTTGAAATCATCTAGTAAAATTAAAGATACACTACCCTATAATCCAGCAATACTACAGAAACACCAATCAAAAAGGATATATACCACCCTCTACATGTTCACAACAGCACAATTTACAATAGCTAAGATTTGGAAACTGTCTAAGTGCCCATCAGCTAATGAGTGGATTAAAAACTTGTGGTACATCTACACAATGGAATACTACACTGCTGTAAAAAAAAAAAAAAAAAAAAAGGAACTCTTTTTTTTTTTTTTTTTTTTTAATATATTTTATTGGGGTTTTTTTTGCCCCCCTCCCTCCCTCCCACACAACCCCTCCCTTCCCAGAGTTTTGTGTCCATTGGTTGTACTTATATGCATGTATATAAAAGTCCTTCGGTTGATCTATTATCTCCCCCAAATCTTCCTCCCCTCCCCGCTGTAATTTGACAGTCTACTTGTTGATATACTGTCTCTATATCTATCAAAAAAAAAGGAACTCTTACCATTTGCAACAGCTTGGATGGATCTGTAGAGCATTTTGCTAACCAAAATAAGCCAGTTGGTAAAAGATAAATATCACCATAATTTCACTCATTTGTGGAATATAATGAACATAAACTGATGAACAAAAATAGATCCAGAGACATAGAAGCATTGAACAGATGGTCCAACCTCAGAGGGTAAAAAGGTTGGGAGAGGGTTAAGAGATCAACCAAAGGACTTGTGTGCATGCATATAAGCATAACCCAAGGACACAGACAGTAGGGGAGTGAGGGCATGTGATGGAGTATGGGAATAGCCAGGGAGAGATCAATGGGGGAAAAGGAGACATATGTATTACTTATAAACAATGAAAATTTTAATTAAAAAAAAATAAATAATAAAAAATAAGCCTTCGCCAGTTTGGCTCGGTGGATAGTGTGGGCCTATGGACCAAAGGGTCTTGGGTCCAATTCCAGTCAAGGGCACATACCTAGGTTGCAAGGCTTCTCCCCAGCCAGGGCCCTGGTCAGGGCTCATGCAGGAGGCAACCAATTGATGTATTTTCTCTCACATCGATATTTCTCAGTCTTTCCCTCTCCCATTCTCTCTAGAAAATCAATGGAAAAATATCCTCCATAATAAATAAAAAATGAATAAATAAATAAAAAGTTTGAGGGATATATGTTTTCCTTTATATGTCAAATAAAACAACATTAAAGAGAAAATTAAAAATAAAGATGTCAGAGACTTAAAAAAAAAGAGAAAATAGATTAAAAATAGGGAAGACAGATTTGTGTAGTGCTGAACTGAGTGGAAAGAATACAAGTATATGATGGAAAAATGTTTCAAATAAATTAAGTACTTAAGATGATTGCCTGTTTATAATTTAATCTTAATAAGTTACTAATTTCCATAAGTAAATGATGGTTACAATCAATTTTAGAAAGTTTTCTACAACATACAATACTGAAATTTAGTAGCTTTTCCACACACAGAAAGTTTATAAATTTAAAATTTCTAGCAAATCTTGGAAAACAGAAACTTTCAGAAAAAAGAGAAAAATCAGGTCAGATAAGTTTAAACTTTCTTCTAAAGAAATGTCAGGCTGGGAGAGCACATCCCTGTCCCATCCTATATTTGCTTCTGAATTCTAAATATAATAACAGTAATTTCTACCACTTACTGAGCCCTTTTATTTTTATTTTATTGGTTTTTTACAGAGAGGAAGAGAGGGATAGAGAGTTAGAATCATCGATGAGAGAGAATCATTGATCAGCTGCCTCTTGCACTCCCCCCATTGGGGATGTGCCCGCAACCAAGGTACATGCCCTTGACCAGAATCGAACCCGGGACCCTTCAGTCCACAGGCCGACGCTCTATCCACTGAGCCAAACCGGTTTCGGTATTACCAAGCCCTTTTTATGTGCCTTATATTATCTCCTTTAATTTTCACACATTTAAAACAAATCTTACTGATCAGGAAAAGTGAGACATGGAACAATTAAGTAATTTGTCCAACTCACAGACTATTGAGGTAGGCAAGATATAGTACAATTTCAGAGCCAGTGTTTTAATACTACAATGTTCTATTCAATAAAACACTTATACCATGAAAACTGCTTCTAATCACCTACCACCTTCTAACCACCGGATTGCAGGTGTCTTGAGTAACTTATTTTTGCCTTTCCCAGATTAACTGCATACTCAGAATTCTACTAGGTGAAGAAATCAAAACAAACGTTTGGGGAAACCTGTGATTCTCCAGCTAAGAAAATGGAGGTCCAGAGAAGTGTCCTGTCCAAGACCCCCGAGCTGGTTTGTGACAGCCAACACTACAGCACAATTCCCAGAGTGATCCTCCCACCGCACTAAAAGCCCTTCCTTCCTACCATACATCTAAACTGCAAACTCTCTTTGGAACCCATTCTCTATGCTCCACACAAGCACTGAAGTTTATTTTGCCAACTTTCACAGCATACCATAACTTCAATAGCACTCGCATGTAGGTAACATGCATTCTTTCATTTCAACAAACTCAGAGAGATACACTATGTGCTAAGGCAACTGATGAACCCAAATGTTTATCAGAATTTACATTTGGCCTCTGGTTTTATCATAAAAACATAAACATGTTAACTATAACATGTAACAGTGCCATAGCAGACATGTGAAGAATGTGTTCTGAAAGCACACGGAGTGTATATTTCAGCCTGAGTAAAGAATGAGCAAGGCAAGGGGCTGGGAGGTGCACCTGAGGCAGAGCAAAGGCAGAAGTGTGCTGGTGCTTAGAAAGGAGGGGGGAAATTCTATCATTTTTACAATGGACATTCGAGTAAAAAACAACAGTAAATATGGGGCCAGAAGACCTGAGTTCAAATCTAAACTGTGTGACTAACTCTGACCTGTGTGACTTTGAACAATTTCTGACTCTGTGTCATCTGTGAAATGTAGATACCACCGATCTCTCTCCCTCACAGGACTCTCATGGGGCCAAATTATGTGAAAGTGCTTTAGGCCTGTATAAACATCAGTTCTTTGTTTTCACGTGGATCTTTCCCCCAAACCTGTGTCTCATAAAAACCTCACCCTTCAGGATGAAAATAGTCTAATGACATCATTCAGATGCCCTTATGGGATAATAAACAGCTAACACTAATGCCTTCAGATTGAATCCTCAAGACTCTTTATACTGAAATATAAATAAATAGATAAAGAAAGTGTGTGAGGTTTTTTTTAATTTCTTAAGCACTGGTATTGACTTCTAGTCAATGCTTCCTCTGGAAACTAGTACTAAACGCAGGTTTTCTTCTGGAAATTTTCTATCAGAAATTCCACTCCATTTTATAGGACGTTGTGAAGCAACCAATTCAAGAATAGTGGATAAGTAGCAATCGCTGTGCTCTCATCCCAAGACATAGGTTATGTGTTACCTATGTATTTGCCCTGACTCTTAAAAAAAAAAAGCAGCTGGTTTAGTACAATCATACACACGATTGCAAACAGCTAGTAGACAAACATAAGGCCACTGAAAAGCGTAATGAGTTTCTGTAGTGAGTATGGTTTTAAAGTACTTGCAGGCCACACCACCTGACCCCTGCTTTCAATTAAAGAGCTTTCCCCACTTCCTTTAAAGTTTGACAGAGTAGCCAGTGTAAGAACCTCACCTCCCTTGAGCAATCCCTCTTTAACGTCCAACCTTAAACCCTCCTGTCCTGATTGCTCCTTGGATGACAGCCTGGATGTCAGTTTCCGAAGTCAAAAGATGGGCAAGAGACAGGAAAGGGACAAGGAGGGGGGGTGAAAGAAATCCTCGTGCCACTCCAGGACAATGGCTGTTTTATCTTACAGAGCGCAACTTCCCGTTTTTCTCCCCCTTACCTTGTACACTTTCCCAAAGGCTCCGTCGCCCAATTCTCCTATGATTTCCCAAAACTCCTCCGGGTTCAGGTCCCTCTTCACGTGCTCGTACTGCTTCTTCTTCTTCTCGCTCCCCAACTTGAAGATCTTACGGAAATTGAAGAAGGACATGTTTCCTCCCAACAGAGTTCCTGGCACTTAAGGACTTAACAATAAAAGGCAAAGTTTCTCCTCCCTCTTCTCCCGCGCGAGCCCGGCGGGCGGCGGCGGCGGCGGCGGCGGCGGCGGGCGCGGGCTCTCCCGGCTCCCGCCGCTCCGGCTGGGCGTCCCGGGGAAGGCGGGGCGCAACTCGGACTCCGACCCACGGGAAAGGGGGGCTGCGCGAGCGGTCCCTCGGCCGAGCCCGGGGCCCGCGGGCCGCGCGATGGGTGCCTTTGCCCCCTGTCGGCCCTCGCGGGGGCGGCACCTGCCCGGACTCGGTCCCAGTCCGGCCCGGCCCGAGGGGTCCGAGCGGTCCCAACGCCCGCGGTCAGTCGCCGCGGCTTAGGCCCGTGTCACGGCGAGTCTCCAGGGGCGGCGCCCACACCGGGCAAGGGACGCGGCCGGCGACCTCTGGGGCCGGCAAGTCCCCGAGGCCGAGCTCTCCCGCCTCGGGCCGCGAGCCCGGCGTCCCCTCCGCAGCTGTCCGCTCCCGCGGCGCGAGGCCCGCGCGTCCCCTAGGCTCCCGAGCTCCGCCGCCGCCGCCGCCTCGCTCCCTTCCCAGCCCACACAGCCTCGCTCTGGAGCGCGCGCCGACGCCGACGCCGACGCCACTGCCGCAGCGCGCGCCGCGCTCCGCAGGCCGCGCGCCCCGCTCGCCGCGCGCTCCCGTGGGGGCGTGCCCCCTGGCCCCGCGCACGCGCGTTGAGCGCAACTTGCCGGCGGCCTGGAGGGGCTCGCAGGCGTCCCTCCCCCGGTGCGACGTGGACTTGGGCGTCCCTCGCTCCTGACGCATTGTTCCCCACTGACCTTCTAAGACCCTAAAAGCCTATCGGCCCAGGATTTTGGTAGAGTTGCCCCGCGGGCAAGACCCTGTGGATGTTGATGGCGGATGTGGCCTCCATGCTGGATCTGAGAAATTTTGTAAACACTGAATGCTGAGCTGTACCGATGGGCTCCCCCCACTCGAAAGGATTTTTCTTGCTTTCAAATGGGGCCAACAGTACAGTGAGAGGAGCATGTGTGATGGCTGGGAGCTTTAGAGCCAGAAATTACCAGCTCTGTGACCTTGGGCAGTTTTGTTTTTTTTTCTTTCATTTTTTTTAAGGTATTTTATGTGGCCGAAACCGGTTTGGCTCAGTGGATAGAGCGTCCGCCTGCGGACTGAAAGGTCCAGGTTCGATCCTGGTCAAGGGCATGTACCTTGGTTGCGGGCATATCCCCATAGGGGGTGTGCAAGAGGCAGCAGATCGATGATTCTCTCTCATCTATTTTTCTATTGTAATTATCACTCTTCCTCTCTGTAAGAAATCAATAAAATATATATTTTTTAAAACGTATTATATGTGCACATATCTTACTATTACCCCTCTACCCCACTCTTACACATGCCCTGATTCCTTCACACACACACACACCCACACACACACACAGTGTTTTGCATCCATTGGTTATGCTTATTTGCATACAAGTTCTTCGGTTCATCTCTTATCTCCCCCACCTCTCCCTACCTTTCCTTTCTTACAGAGAGGAATAAATGAGGCCATGGATATAAACCGTTTACCCGGTGCCTGCTCAATTTTATTTCTTGCTGTTGCTACAAGTGTGCTGGTAAGTCCGACCTGTGTGCTTCAGTGGTTGAGCGTGGACTTATGAACCAAGAGGTCACGGTTGAATTCCCCATCAAGGCACATGCCCAGGTTGCAGGTTCGATCCCCAATAGAGGGTGTGCAGATGGCAACCGATCAATGATTCTCATCTTTGATGTTTCTCTATTCCTCTCCCTCCTCTCTGAAATCAATAAAAAAAATTTTAAGTGTGCAGGTAGATAGACATAGATATATATATATATAAAGCCTGTAAGTCCACTTCTCAAATGATGACCACAACACTCCTTGAGGGTAACCTACCTGCTGCTGGCCACTTCAACAACCGTATTTCCAGGCCACCCTTCCTGACTTACTGCCTTGGCTTCCAGATCTACCTCTGGCCCCTTGGGCAGCATGAGTGGAAGAAGGCTTGGGCCATGTGAGCGTTGGCTGGAATCTACCAGATAGTGACCTGCCTTCCTGTTCTCCACCAGAAAGGAGTGGTGAGGGCAGTGGCTTGTTACTCATCATTGTATCCAAGAACCTGACAACATTCCTAACATATTATATAATAAGAAGGCAGTTCCCTTGAATGAATAGAGTTTATCTGGAGCAGAGGCCAAATTGCTGTCTATATAAGACCCAACCATTTTTCCCTCCAGCCCCAAAACTCTTCTTCCAGAAAGAGGATTAAAATCATTTTGTTTCTCAAGATCCCTCTTGGTTTTTTCCCCCCATAGTTTCATTAAGGTAGAATTGATACGCAACAAACTGTACATATTTAAAATATACGATTTTATGTTTTAACAGATGTATACATCTGTGGCAATAAAAACTAATCTATTTTTAACTATTATTATTTATGCAGGTGGCACTAGAGGTAAAGGTAATACATACTCATTATGGAAAATTTTAAATGCACAAAGAATAAAATAAGAAGCAAAGACATACTTTAATTCTACCATCCAGATATAAACATTGGTAAGATTGTATTGTATTCCCAAACAGAACTTTTTGGCTGTGGATGACTTTTATTTACGTGGATTAAAGTATATGAATATAAAGGTTTGCACTCTACACATTTCATATTTCCATACCATTAGCAACGGTTGCCTTAAAACGTGAAATATTTAGATTACATAGAACTTTTCTCAACTTTAGATAAAACATTGATAAATATCTCTACAAATTTTTTTCCCATATATTTGATTATTTCCTTAAGGAAATTACCAGAAGCAAATTTGGGTCAGAGGGTTTAAATCTGTTTCCTTTTTTTGCTATTTTCAAAATAGAAAAACGTTTACTGTTTTCTCAAATTAAAAGATAGTATATCCTTGTTGTAAACTAATTCAAGTAATATAGAAATGGTAAATTAGAAACCTGTCTGAATTCTGCCTTCCCTCTACCCAACTTCAGTCCCAACCTAACCACTGTGAAACTTAAGCCTATGAGCAAGAGGGAATTTTGGGGAGTTAGAAAAAAAAAAAAAAAAAAAAGTTCTAAAAGTGTATTGTAGTAATGATTACACAACTGTGTACATTTAAAAAATACTTCTAAAAATGTATGCTTAAATAAATAAATAAATAAATAAATAAATAATGTATGCATAGAAAAAATCTGGTTAAATCTCTCTCTCTACATATATATCTTACTTTTTTTTAAAGTATATTTTTCATTGATTTTTAGATAGAGAGGAAGGTAAAAGAAGAGAGAGATAGAAACATAGAATGGCTGCCCCCTACTGGGTTTTGCCCTGGTTCTGCAATCTAACCAGGGACCTCTTGGTCCACGGGACAACACTGAGGCAGACCCGCTGGGCTATACATATATTTTTTAAATATAAAAATGGTGTCCAAAAAAATGTTGTCAAATATGGATCGTGGATATCTTTCCATACCAGTAGAAATAGATCTAGCCAATCATTTTTAATAAGTGCATGGAGTCCCAGCGTACAGCTCAACCACATTTTATTTAAACATTTCTTTATTGGTAGGCATTTAGGTGGTTTCCAATTTTTTTTTTTATCATAAACAACACTGCGTGAGCATGTATATACAAGCATCTTTGTGTTTTTGTCTGAGTGTTTTTCCTTAAGATAAAATACAAGAAGTGGAGTTACTGAGTCAAAGATCATTTTTAGAATTTTTTCCCTGTATTACCAAATTGTCCAGTAGAAAGATTGTACTAATTTATACTCCTACTAATATGTGAGAGTGCCAGTCTCACCACACCTTCAATAGCACCAAGGTATTATCTCATCTTTTTAATCTTTGTCAAGCTGATAGAACAAATAACCTCTCATTTACAATTCTCTGATTATTAATGATGTAACACTTTTTTCATATGCATATTGGCCACTTTATCTTATTTCATGAATTGCCTCATCATGTCAAATAATAATATCAAATGGCTTTGTTAATATTGCGTAAATGAGGCAATCAAGTATAACATACTTTGGTGAAATGAAGAGGGAGTTAATAGGAGTTTATACATTTTTTTCCCATGAAGTTATAGCCACAAAAATTATTTAATAATACCAGTGAGATGTCATTTAGAAAGATTCAGATTTTCCCAGTAATGACCTTGATAGCTAGATGTTTGTGTTATTTGTAAACCATAGTTTGGCTTCCTTGAATTTTTAAACCTTTGAAAGTGAAGTTTAACCAGTGGCCATGTAAAGTATTCATTTAATACATAGTTCAAGACATTCTCACTAATAGCTTGGTGAGGGGAGAACTATATTCACAATTTGCCCTCTCCCCTCTTTCCTCTCCCTTCTCCCTTCTCTCTTTTCCCCTCTCCGCTCTCCCCTCTCCCTCCTCCCTCTTCTCTCTCTCTCTAAAAATCAATTTAAAATTTTTAATTAAAAATTGAATATGTATTGAGTGCTTACTATATGTCAGCACATGCTTAGTGGTTTACGTGCATTGTCTCAGTTAAACCTGATATCAACCCAATGAGGTAGGATCTAAAATAGCCCCCATAAAAGTAAAAAAAAACTGAGATAGAGTTACTCAGAGATAACAATAGCAGATTTGAACTGGAATCCAGATCTTGGTAAACCAAACTCCCTAGCAAGGAAAAACTAAGATGGTCTATAGCTACCTCACAGGAGGTAGCCCAATATCTTCCTAAAACATAAATTTGTGTAGAATAATGAATGAAAGTAAATGAACTTTATACCTATCGAAAGCAAATTTCACATCAATTACTTTCACTTCCTTATTTCTAATTTAGGCAGCAAGTTTACTACTAAATTCGTTAAATGCTACTGTGTAGGTTACATGGAAGTAGCAAATTCCTTTGGTGTACAAGAACTGTGGTATAAATACA
Source organism: Pipistrellus hanaki (assembly GCF_964339955.1). Lineage (NCBI taxonomy): Eukaryota > Metazoa > Chordata > Mammalia > Chiroptera > Vespertilionidae > Pipistrellus > Pipistrellus hanaki. The sequence continues at coordinate 40,496,359 of NC_140516.1, read as the reverse complement.
TTTGTCTATCCTTGTGGAGTTATATTTTTAGAAAGAAATATTTTCTCGGGCATTTTTAAAAAAGTAACCTGCAATCATGACAGTCATTCTCCTGAAATAGGATTGTGTGTCATTCAGAAAATTCCAAAACGGATTTTTGATCTTTTTTTTCCTACTTTAAAAAAGTAAACAAATCACCTGGTAAGCTACTTTTGTTTCAAAAGGGGGAATCTAAAAATATCCTCCCTTCTACATGAATGTCCCTTTCTGCGTCATACAGAACTGCTGCTCTCACACTCCCACCCTTTCTTCATCCCGAGCTGCTGCTGTTGAAATGAATCATAAACATTTGGCAGTGTAAAGGCAAGTCTTAACATATTCAGATCTGGGGGGAATTAAAAACTCTAAAGACATACTTCTTTTACAAGTGGCACTCACCTTCCAGTTTTAAAAGTTAGATATCACATCTTTTGAACGTTAAGGACTTACGTGGTCAATACCGAATTCATCTCATTCAGACATTAGCTGCAGCCTTCAGGCAGCCAATCCTTTGTGACTAATAAAAGCCTTTGCGCTATTCTGTTGCCCATATCTTTATGTACTGCAATTCATCTTTGTTTCATAAGGCAAACAAGTTGGATGTGATCATTTTTTTAGCGCTGGCTCAAAATTATTTGTCCCATCATAAACTGTCTGTGGGCAAGTCACTACTCGACACTATGAGGCTTACACATGAGTTTCCTTTTTAACAGTGGAGGTTTCAGGGCGTTGAAACAATTCAGAAAGGGCCAGAAAATAGAAGAACTGCTAATAGTAGCAGTAGCTTCTTCAACACGAACTTTAAGGGCCCTTGTAACTGAAAAATTCCGTTTTCATTGTGTCTCTAACTTTAGCTGCCTTATGCATATACCAGTAATGGTGTCCATTTTTCTGACACCCTTGGGACCGAGGAGAAAATAAATGCAGTTAGGAATTTCAGAAAGGAGGGCTTGTCTGTCAAAAACTCATTGAGAATCCTGTTTCCGCCAAAAGCTATTTTTGGAATAACCCTTCGGAAATGTACCTAGTAAGATAAGAAAGCCTGCCGCATGCCTGGAGGATTGGGTGGGATGTTTTCAGAGTAATGTCAGTGGCTATCTTCCAAAAGGCATTTTCAGGTTTTCCCCCTAAGGAAATAACAAGTTCTTACTATGCTTTCATAATCTCCCTCCTTAACTCTTCTAATCGTTCCGAGCAGCAGGTTTTTAATGAAAACTTTATTACTGCACATTCCTGTCTCACAAAGCCGCCGCAACAACTAGAGACCAAAATCTGTGGCTTATTACAGTCACGAGACACTGCCTATTTGTCTGGGAAATCACGAAATTGTCTATTTCTGTGGCTCATGTTTCATGCTGCTGCAGGAGGAAATTAACCAATATAGATTCCGATTGGAGCCACAATCTATTTTCAAGTTTTCATTCATCCGAACTTTATAAAATGGCCATTTCTAACAAAAATGAACCAATTATTTGTGATTGAGGGTTCCACTGGGGGAAGAAAAAATGTATTCCAGAATTGACTCTTCAAATAACTATTTAGAATTGCCACCTTTCATCCACTCCTTCATTCATCAGATGGTCTCAATTTTCTACTATAGGCTGCTAGGCATATAGTACTCCTTTTTAAAGTAAAATTTTGATTTACTTAATATTGTTTCAATGATATATTGTTGCTTAACAAACGTTCCTAAAACTTAGTGCCTTAAATTAACAGCAATTGCTTATTTACTTCATGAATCTGCTGGGCAGGGCTCAGTAGGGAAGGCCTGGCTCTCCTCCACTTGCTGTCAGCTGGGGTCATTTGGCTAGAAGCTGGAAGATAATTTCAAGATGGTTTATTCACACGGATGGCAAGTTGATGCTGGCTGTTAGGTGGGAGCTCTACCAACTGAGGGCCTGGGACCCATGTTCCTTTTCTCCCAGGCCTCTCTACATGGGCTTCATCACGGGTTGTTTGGACTTTCTCAGAGCATGGTGGCTAGTTTCCAAGACGGAGTGTCTAAGTGACAGGAAGTAGAAACTGCCAATTTCTTAAGGAATGGGTCTGGAAACGGGCAGTGTCACTTCTGCCGTCTTATATTAGTTAAGCAGTCACAGCTCCAAGATTCATAGACACCCCTCTTGACAGGAGGAGTTTCAAAAACATGTAGTTGGCTATATGTTAAAATTATATATACAGAAACACATACAAGTCATAAGAACAGAGTCTAGTGAATCTTTTCATGATAAATCCTGTGACCTTTTCTAGTTACTATGTCCTCAAGGGTATCCTTTAGTAGCTGATCTCTGATACTAAAGATTAGTACTGTACAGGGTTTCTCAATCTGAGCTGGATAATTCTTTGTTGGACACAGGGATGGGAAGCTGTCTTGGGCATTGTAAGATATTGAGCAGCATTTCTGATCCCTACCTACCAGTGGCCAGTAGCACCCCCTCTCACAGTGGTGACACCTAAAAAAGTCTGCAGAAATGGCCAAATACCCTTGTGGGCATGTGTCTGAGGCACAAAATCGCCTTGGGTTAGAAGATAATATCTTTTATTACTTGTCTACATCCCACTTAACCATAAAGAATTTAAGTTCCATCCAACCGGTGTGACTCAATGGTTGAGCGTCAACCTATGAACCAGGAGGTCACAGTTCAATTCCTGGTCATGCCCTGGTTGCTGGCTTGATCTCCACTGGGGGGTATGCAGGAAGCAGCCAACCAATGATTCCTCATCATTGATGTTTTTATCTCTCCCTCTGCCTTCTTCTCTGAAATCAATACAACTATACATATTTTTTTTTAAATCTATTTCTTTAAAAAAGTATTTTTTTTTAATTTTTATTTTTCAGAGAGAAAGGGAGAGAGATAGAGAGTTAGAAATATCGATCAGCTGCCTCCTGCACACCCTTTACTGGGGATATGCCCGAAACTGCCCTTGACCAGAATCGAACCTGGGATCCTTCAGTCTGCAGGCCCATGCTCTACCACGGAAGCAAATGGGTTAGGGCTAAATCTATTTCTTAAAAAGAAAAAAGAGAGAGAGAATACAAGTTCCAAGAAGCTGCAGGGTTTTGTTTGTTTTGTTTTGGTTTTTTTTTTGGCCTATTTTGATCCTAACTGATTCTCTAGTCATCCCTAACCAGTTTCCCAGGTACCCCTTGTTATCATTCTTCATTCAGATCCTCTCCTAGAACCTGACCCCTGGAGATAGAGTTCTCCAGTCAATCTTCTCTATCCCACTCTGGATATACCCTACCGAAATCACAGTGCCTCCTGACTTCCATCCCATGACCATGCTGCCAAGTCTTACTTACCCTGACCCACGCCTGACTGCTGGAAAAGTTACATTCTGTTTGAACCTTTGTGTTCAAACTGTGCTGACTCTAATCACCTCACTCCCAAATCAATCAAGTTGGGCATTCTGGTTTCTAGATTTTTCTTTGGCTTGTGGAAAGACTAGTTGTTTTGTTTTGGTTTTTTGTTTGTTTGCTTGTTTGTGCATCACACAAAAGCATTCCCTGAAAGGGCAAGGAGAGGCGGAAATTCACTCCACATTTTATTAACTATGCTGAGAGGCTGTGAGTCTGTCTACCCAAAGGACACCTTCTTCTTGTTTTAACAAAGATGATTTGTAAAGCAATGATCGCACTGGCCTCTTAGACCTCAGTGTTGTCATTTAAGCATCTGGGACGTTCTCTTTTCTACCTTCTCTGTTACTTTAAGTTCTGTCCTATTCCATGGAACTTCAGACATGTCCTTTAAATGGGGGAGATCTCCCCATCTTTGTGACTCTTCCTATAATATGGAAGCGCTTTGGTGGTTTTTATACTTGTGGTTAACACCAATAATTTTATCCTGAGATATGTAGAACATTTTGCTCCTCTTCAATACTCACGAAAATCCTCAAAACACAGGTTTCAAGTGGAACACTGCAAGTCCTTCGCACCATTGAGATCTTCTGTCTCACTTAGGAGACCATCCGAATTCTATTCTACAGCTTTGCCTTTCAAATGTTTGCTGGTTCACATAACAACAAGGATTAGGGAATTACTGAAGGATCAAGGCTGCTTTGAAGCCAAGTATTACTGCCATCCAACCCCAGAGCCAATCTTGCTAAATCAACAAATTCAGAAGCACCAGCTCTCTCCTAGAGGGCTTTCCTTCATCTTCTCCTCAAGCTGCATGATTTACTTTTCCAAAGGGAGGTTATATTCCATTCCGATTTGATAGCATCCAGATTCTCCAGATAAACTCGTTTACAATGTGGTGCACTCCTGTGAACCAGGCCAACTGAATTATTTTCAAATTACCCTATTGAGCTGGAAAAGCAAGCTAGCTCAATTATTAACGTAAAAGCACTAGTAGGTGATGTGCTTCTTCAGCTTCAATAAACACCATTTTTATTAAAGAATAATGGTTTTTGTATAGTCAAAGTATTTCTTACTCGTGTGCTACACAGAAGGAGGGGAAAATCAGTATTTCTTTCATTCCCAAGGGTAGGTGGAAAATTAACCAGAGATTTAGAACTACTTCAATGAATCTTAAACAAGGAGAAGGTGGAAGCAGGATTTAAAAAAAGAGAAGAAGAAAAGTGACTATTGGGATAACTATGTTTGGTGCCAGGTGCATAATAAAGATATGGGAGGTGGTGGGAGGGGAATGCTTTGTAAAATATATAATTGCCTAACCACTATGCTATACACCTGAAACCAATGCAAAATAATATTGAAAGTAAAAAATAAAAGAACAAAGATGTCTCTGATACAGAAGACATTTTATCTTTTACATTTTGCTTAACACAAGAACTTAAGCACTCAGGAGGGACAGCAATCAAATGATGTTGGTCAATATCTATAATAATAAAAGCATAATATGCTAATTAGACCGGATGAAGCTCCAGTGAATGGAGGCCGAGGCCAAGGCAGAGGCTCCATGGCGGTGGGGACCAAGCCTCTTGCATGAATTCTGTGCACCGGGCCTCTAGTTTTAACATAAGAAGCCAGAGTTGAGGGGCAAGGGCCAAAAGCCAGTGCTGTTCTTAGCTGTATCAGTTGTCATTGAAAGGGTTAACTGGGGTTTTATTGACAAACTTAAAGTGTCATTGGGCAGAATGACAGAAAACTGGCTTTGCTACAGGAGTGGTGCTAAATGTGTCACCCACTACCCTCTTCAAGACTGAAGGACTTAACTCCCTGGGGTGATAGGAGACAGTCCTCTCCAGAAATGATCTGCTAAAGAGTCCCCTCTCCCCAGGTCATATCTTCTTCCTCGTCCATTGACTTGTTGATGCCAGTGTACATCAAGGCCTGACTCTCTTACCCCCATGCAAGACCACTCTGAAAGGCCATCCCAACTCCAGAGATCCCAACAGGCTTAGTGAAGCCCTTTGCTGAGTCTATTTCACAGTCCACCTTCTCCCTGCCCAATCCTACCTCCTTTCCTTCCTTTCCACAGGTGTTGGACCCAAATGTGTTCTCCAAGTGATAAACTTTTGGGATGTTTTATCTCAGTCTTAGAGCTGCCTTCCCCAAAATCTCTTTTCCCCACCAGCTGTTTAAATATATAATTAACAAATATTGGCCGAGACCGGTTTGGCTCAATGGATAGAGCATCGGCTTGGGGACTGAAGGGTCCCGGGTTCGATTCCGGTCAAGGGCATGTGCCTTGGTTGCGGGCATATCCCCAGTAGGGGGTGTGCAGGAGGCAGCTGATCGATGACTCTCTCTCATCGATGTTTCTAACTCTCTATCTCTCTCCCTTCCTTCCTCTCTGTACAAAATCAATAAAATATATTTTTTTTAAAAAAAAAACAAATATAACATTGGATAAGCTTGAGATGTACAACATGTTGATACACTTACATATTGCAAAATGGTGATCACCACAGAGCTGTTAGCTAACTACTCCTTCACATCACATAATTACCATATCTTTTTTTGTGGTAAGAACATTTAAGATCTACTTTCTTGACCTAGCCAGTTTGGCTCAGTGGATGGAGCATTGGCCTGAGGATGGAAGGGCTCCAGGTTCAATTCTGGTCAAAGGCATGCACCCTGGTAACCACCATTTTAGTCTCTGTTTCTGTGAGTTTGGCTTTTTTAGAATACTGTAGAAATAATACCATACAGTATTTGTCTTTGTCTGTCTTAGTATTTCATTTAGCATGATGCCCTCAAGGCTCACCCCATGTTGTGACAAATGGCAGAATGTCATTCTTTCTCATGGATGGATAATATTCCATTGTGTGTGTGTTTGTGTATGTATCACATCTTTGTCTATTCATTCACTGACAGATACTTATGTTGTTTTCTCATCGTGGCTATGGTGAATAATACTGCAGTAAACATGGAAGTGTTTTCATCTTATTTTTGTTTTAAATGGTTAAGCCTGGCTGGCACGGGTCAGTGGTTGAGCATAGACCTATGAACCAGGAGGTCACAGTTCAATTCTCAGTCCAGGGCTCATGCCCCAGTTGTGGTTGCAGGCTCAATTCTCAGTATGGGATATGCAGGAGGTAGCTGGTCAGTGATTCTCTCTTATCATTGATGTTTCTATCTCTCTCTTCCTCTTCCTTCCTCTGAAATCAATAAAAATATTTTTTTCAAAGATAAATATAAGAAAATACCTTTATGATCTTGAGATTGGAAAAAATTCTCACATAAAGTAAGAGAACAAGACCAATAAATTTAAACTTTCATACATCAGATATACTTTAAACAAAGTAAAAATATAGGCTATAAATTTGGAGAAAGTATTTGCAGTGAATGTAACTGATAAAACATTAGTGTCCAAAATACAGGGGTGGGGAAAAATAGATTCACAGTTGTGAATGTGCAAAACACAGTTTATTATTTATTAATTACTATATTATTTTCAATACGAGTAGCTGAAAACCTACTTTTGCCCACCCCTGTATATAAAGTATTCCTACAAAACACTAGGACACTGAACCCCACGACCACCATGGATGAATATGCACTCACAGAAGAAACTAAATGACATACAAGCATTTGAAAAAATGCTTAACAACACTCATAAGCAAAATACAAATTAAAACAATGATTTCAGATCATCTAACTGACAAAACTCAGTGTTGATGAAGATGTAGATAGATCACACACTGATCTATTTAGGGATACCAGCTGATGGAGTTCCAGAGTCTCCTGATACTACCATTTCAAAGCATGGCTTCCACAGTCTCTGCAAATAGGAAGAGCACAGATTTAGTCATTCTTTTATGCTTACCTTGGAAGTAATGCATACCACATCTGCTTACAGCCCATTGGCACAACTAGTCTCAGCTACCAATCCTCTTTTTTAAATATATTTTTATTGATTTCAGAGAGAAAGAGAAAGATAGAAACATCACTGATGAGAGAATCATTGATGGGCTGCATGCCCCTACTGGGGATAGACCCCACAACTGGGCCATATACCTTTGACTAGAATTGAACCTCAGTCTGCAGGCCAATGCTTCATCCACTGAGCCAAACCAGCCCAGGGCTCAGCTACCAATCTAACAGCAAAGTAGGGTGAGAGATGTACCCGTGTTTCCCCGAAAATAAGACATCCTCCGAAAATAAGACCTAGCTCATGGAAAAATAAGACATCCCCTGAAAATATGATCTTGTGCATCTTTGGAAGCAAAAATTAATATAAGACAGTCTTATTTTCGGGGAAATAGGGTAGTTCTTTTGTGGGCCCAGAAGGAAGAAAATGAAATAGGATTTGATGAAAACATGTTATTTTCTTTGTCACATTTGACAAAATATTACAAATTTATAAAATTGGTGGTAGGCAGACATTAATTTTTATTATTCTTTACATTTGTCTGTATGTTTAAATTTGTCATAATTGTTTTAAAAGGAGGGAAATTAAGATAATTCAAATGCCCTATTCAGTGTTACAGAGATAACAAGTGGTGAATTGGATTAGAACCGTCTCTCTCTAAGAAACTATCGTATTCCTGCTCTTGAGGAGGGCACAGTCCAGAGGTAGAAGAGACAGATGCATAAACAAATTATTGTAATATATTACAATTATCACAAAGGAATATGAAGAAAAGTATGTTCAAAGTGTCCCTGATCATTATAAACTGGTAACATAACTGGAAACTTTTTTATGATTCCAGGAAGTTTTAAAATGTGCATGCACGTTCCTTAGGTCTATGTAATCTTCATTTATGAGAGCCAAACTTTTGTGGAGAGTTATTTCGGGAAATTCCTGAAGTAAAACTTTGCTTTGAACTCTACCCAATTCATGATCAGTCTGTACAGACTTGTTAAGGAGGTGCTGTTAAACTAATATATATAGTCTTGTTCAACCTCATGTCTTCAAATAAGAAGTTCTTTGATCTTCAACACAAAAGAAGAATAGAGAGGCTCTAACCAGTTTGGCTCAGTGGATGGAGCATTGGCCTGCGGACTGAAGGGTCCTAGGTTCAATTCCAGTCAAGAGCATGTACCTTGGTTGTGGGTATATCCCCAGTAGGGGGTGTACAGGAGGCAGCTGATCAATGTTTCTCTCTCATCAGTGTTCCCAACTCTATATCTCTCTCCCTTCATCTCTGTAAAAAAATCAATAAAATATATTTTTTTTAAAAGAAGAATAGAGAGAAACAAGTTCCCAATGGAAAGGAGAATTGTTCAACATACTAGAATCAAAATCTTATGCCTCATTGAAACATCTAGGCATTGGAACAGTTAGACTCTCACACCTGTGGAGATTGGAAACTAAAAAGACCTAGCATATGGCCACAGACACAATTGCTTCCAAAATTTATCTCCTTATATTCTCCTCAAAGTTGTTAAAAATATTCCCATTGTATATACATCTATGTTTCTCAATGAATTCCATAATCTAGTTCATTCATTCATTTTTTAGTTAGGGGTGTAATACTTAGCAAAACAGACATGGTTTCTGATCTGATGGAGCAGATAGTCCAGTTGGTGAAGTAGGCATTAATCAAACAAGTACACCCATTAGTATCTCATATATGGATACAAGGAAAATAAAGGGTGTTTTAAAAGAGAATAGAGGCCACTAGGGTTTTAATTTAGAATAGGGGAATTAAGGAATACCAGCCTAGGGGCTGGCAGCCTCCACAGCGGCGTCCCTGCCTTTGGGGCAGCCAGGGCATCTGCAGGATAAATTAGGCATTTTTGTCCCAGGTGCTGGCTGCCTCAGCCACAGACAGAATCCTGCAGAGCTGAAGCAGAGCCAGAGAAGCAAAATGGCGATGCCACCTGGCATCAGGGGGAAAGAGCCAGAGAAACACGACTTTATATCGGATCCCAATTACATCTCCTTTCCAGGATAACCAGGAAACGTGGGTTAAAGCTTCAGCAGCACTTTTGTATTTTCTATGCAAATTGCTTGAGAACAAATGTGAAAAGCATTGATATTTTATTGCCTTATATAACTCATTAGGCTCATTTTTAACAACTCCTCACCACTTTTCCAATTTGTATAATGATGAATTAGATGTGCCACCCCATTGTCCCCTGGGGCCTATAGTTGGCTCAGTTTCCATGGCTTTATGAAATTTTCAGGGTACTTAGGTTCTCTGTCGTCTGGGGCTTTACACATCTATATTAGAGTCTGAATTGTAGCACAGGAATTTGCATAACAAATTCCATCTCCTGTTGCACCTACAGTGAGGGAAAGGTACCTCTTCACTGAAGATTTTAGGGGAGTGGTGGAGGGGGGTTTATATGGCAATGCCCATGACTTTCAATGGACAGAGGAGCTGGTTAGAAAAGCCCAAGTGTCAGGGCTGCTGTCAAAGCACCAGTCAGCTACACGGCTCAGTTACCAGCCAAAGAGCCAAAGAAGTACTCCTGAGGGTGAAAAATGCTGCTTGCAGAACCCTAAGAGCCTAGCAGGCATTGTTCTTCCTTCTTAGTAATGGGAGACATGAAATGCAACAATTTGATCTTTATTTTGAAGGGGTGTCCCAGTACAACCTGGCACCTATACCCTTCAAAAGTCACTACTGCAAATTCACTGGTGTAGCAGAGCCTTGAATCTCTGTAGATTTAACTCCCTCCCTCTGAAGCACAAGTGTATTACCAAGACCTTCAACATACTGACGCTTCTTGCTCACCTAGTGTGATTAATATGCTATCATTGATATAGCAGACCTATCTGATGTACTACCTCCTCCAAGCTTCCAAGAGTCATCCTAGTAGAGTGGTAGCACCATCTCATTGGGTCCTTGCTATGGTGAACTCCTATATCATGGGAGAATGCTCTATTATCAATGAATTCTTCCTTATCCAATTGTTCATTCCTCTCACGCCCACTCCCCTTAACCATGCATACTGAGGATTCATACTTTTCCAGCTTCTGCCAGTACAGTTCCTTCAAGGAATAGTCTCTTTTCTCTTTATCAGGACCATCACTTATGTTGTGATTTAATTCTAATTACTGGTTTGCAATAGGAAGTGGGTGTGGTGGAGTGAGTAAGGTTCTTTGAGGAAAGGCAATAATTTTTCTTGCAAGGCAACTCTTGAGAGTGGAGAATGCAAACTTTTAACCTGGAGAGTGGGCCCCTTCTGTAACCCAGATGATTCAGAGGAAATCTGGGAAGTCAAGATGTACAAGAATATCAACCCACATGTCCTCTTCCATATCACAAGATCTCAATCCTTCCCAATTAAGGCCAGGACTTTGACATAGCCAAGATGCTATAATTGAGAATTCTGTCTTCATTGGAGCTCTGCCACCTTATAATTTATGTTCTGTGCCTCAACCTCAGGAGGTCTGGTCTCTTCAGTTGGTGATTAATCACTCTCGGCCTTTCTTGTCTTTCTCCAGTAGGAGTTATCCCAGTCCATTGGCCTTGAACCTCTGGATGCCCAGGATGCTGCACCCTCCAGCTCTTTCTCTTCTGCTGGCATCCCTTCCCAGTTTGCCACTGCTGAAAGTTTTACAGTTTGCACTGCTACCTCCTCAAGGCCTCTAGTGAGGGGTTCTTATTACCAGCCAGTCAGCAGGTAACCCAACTCCAAAATCTTATTTTAGAATCTGCTTCCTAAGACCACCTTACTCTTGTTCCAATTATTGGAGGTCAGGTTCATCCAGATTCTTAGACTCTAGATTTGTCTGTAGAGTATATTAGGGAGAATTTTCAAGAGCTGCTCCTGTGAGGGGGTGAAGGAAGCAGGATCAGGTAGAGGGAGAAGTTGAATTGTAGGGCAGGTGTAATAGAGGCCTCAGTTGACCCTACAGGGAGTTCTTACACTGAAATGGTCAATCAGAAATGTCTTGAATTGAAGATTGGGGCTGGCTGCGTCAATTGGTTACTGACCCTGGGGACAAGGCATAATTGTGAGGGAGGTAATTTCCTGAGTAGGGTGTCAACTGTGAGTTCATACTACCAGCTCTGGTGAAAATGGTGCCTTGGTCCTGAAGTGGAGATCTGGGTGGCATACTATGATATCTACTGCAGATAGGATGACCAGGGGCAACCAGGCGAGAGGGTAGCCCAGGACATGGGGATATCAGTGCTAAAACTGGAACAGTCACAAGCAAACCAGGAGATTTGGTTGCCCTAGAAGCCCTGACCTTAAAATACTAAAGGGAGGTGTAAATTTGTCAACTATCATTTTCTCTATAACAATGAATATGTATTAGTAGAATATACATCAGTAGTTAAGAAGTTGGGCCATTGAATGAATTTTGAAGGAGTAGCTTAACTACAAAAAGCCATTAGGATAGTATTTGACCTGTAATCTTTAGTGGGTGAATCATGGAACAGGAATAGTAACATCTCTTAAGGCAGGTCCCTGACACAAAAACAGAGTAGAAGTTGCTCAAGTCTGGCCACTATAAGGAAATAAAAGAACATATCAGAAAAACCAGAAACAGCAGAGATTCCAGGTCAGCTAGCAACAGCATCAGAATCACCTGAGGTCTTTATTGCTAAAGCAGAAACCCACCAGCAGAAATACTAATTTGGCACCTACAGGGTGAGGGCACTGGACCATAGGAGCTGCCTTTTTAACAGGGTTCCTCGGGATTTCTGATGCAAATGACAGCAGATCACAATCTAAGAAACACTGTACTGTCTCTACCATCCATTCTTTTAGCCAATCATGTTTTTAAGTTTATAGCAAGTTAGGTTGCCAGGTAAAATACAGAACACTGGGTTAAATTTTTATTTCATACAAACAATACTTTTTATTGTAGTATAAATATGGGTCATGGGAACATGTAATAAAATAATATAAGTAAATAACATCAATATATGTTATGATAAAATAGTATATATGAATAACATGATGAATTATATGATTAAATTAAAATATATAAAATATTGTCATACTATATAAAGTATAAATTACTAATAGCAACAGATTATTTATTGTTTATTTGAAATTCAAATTTAACTGGGGATCCTGCATTTTTATTTGCTAATTCTGCCAATTCTGTTTCCAAGGGAATCTTTAAATACACAAAAGTAGAAAGAATAGAATAAACCTACATGTAACCATCCTTCTGCTTGGACAATTATAAACATTTTGCAGAGATGCAGAAATAATTAAGTCCTTAAGTAACTTATTCAAAAAATAAATGCTGCCGAAGCCGGTGGCTCAGTGGTAGAGCGTTGGTCTGCGGACTGAAAGGTCCCAGGTTCGATTCCAGTCAAGGGCATGTAAATTGGTTACGGGCACATCCCCAATAGGGGGTGTGCAAGAGGCAGCTGGTCGATGTTTCTCTCTCATCGACGTTTCTAGCTATCTATTCCTCTCCCTTCCTCTCTGTAAAAAATCAATAGAATATATATTTTTTAAAAAATAAATTAAGTGCTAAAGTGTGTAATACTGACTGTAAGCACTACTGGAGTTCAGGGAAGGGAGCATCATTGTTTACTGGAGTTGATGAAGTGATCTTGGAGTTGAGATTGCGTTAGGCCTGGTAAATCTGTATTAGTTGAGCAGGCTTTCCCAAGCAGAGTAACCAGTATGACCAGGTTGAATTCACTCGTTCTATAAAAGTCTCTCCATTTTAAAGCACTCACCTCGCTGAAACCGGTTTGGCTCAACGGATAGAGCATTGGCTTGGGGACTGAAGGGTCCCGGGTTCGATTCCGGTCAAGGGCATGTATCTTGGTTGCGGGCATATTCCCAGTAGGGGGTGTGCAAGAGGCAGCTGGTTGATGTTTCTCTTTCATCGACGTTTCTAGCTCTCTATCTCTCTCCCTTTCTCTCTGTACAAAATCAATAAAATATATTTAAATAAATAAATATATATATATATATATATATATATATATATATATATATATATATATATATATAAAAGCACTCACCTCCCCATGCTTCACCCTTTAATCTACAGGGCCCAAGCAGCTGTCACCCATTCAGCTAATATACATCGAGCACGACTGCAAATTACATCATCCGGACCGATTAGCTCTTAAACAGGTCAGCACAATGGCTGTTCAATCTTCTCCGGGTGACTCATTAATTAACCTCTGCAATATGCTGTCTTTGACATCATTGGAGAGTTCAGTTTTTCCTAGACCGAAAGTAGCCCTGGGGAGAATGATAAATTGATAAGAAAAACCAAATTCTATTCCATTGGCCAGCTTTATGCTAATGCTTATGAAATGCCGTGGCTACTTGAGCCTATTGGTATATGTCAAATAATTAAGAAAAATACGGGAGGAGGCTATAGCTCATCTCTTAAATTATATTAACATTTAAAATGGCTAGTTTTCTATGCAAGTGACAATAACACACAATGTGGGGCTTTATGCATTTAATGAGTTTTTGCTTTCTAATTTCTCTCAGCTTTGAATGCATCTAATTCAAATACTAAGGATGAAAACTTGAAAAAATATTTTCTTGAAATATAGCTACAGATCAAGAAATATTGAATATATTCAAGAGCCCTTTCATTCTTCTATTCTCAGTCACCACCCCCAAAAGGGTAACCACTATCCTGACTTCCAACACCATAGAATAGTTTTGCCTGGTTTTGTTCCTTATAAAAATAGAATCATACAGTATATACTCTCCAATATGTCTGGCTTCTTTCGCTTAACATTACCTTTGTGAGATTCAAGGGATGTTGATTTTAAATGACTTTTGTTATTAAATGAGTAACATATACTCAAAATTTAAAAATTAGAAAATACTGGCGGGGGGGCAAATGTTAAAATATGTACACAGATAATAATTTAATTTAAAAAATATTAAAATAAAATAATAAAATAAATTTAAAAAATAAAATACTCTCCATCACTATTGTAAAAAAAAAAAGAAAAAAGAAAAAAGAAAGAAAATAAAGCTATAAATGAATGAAAAATAAATAAATAAAAATTAGAAAATACACCATAATTTTTTCATTAGTTTTGAAATTGTGTGCATGCCTGTACACAATTTATTTTATCAAGATTATAAACGTTTATAAAAGTTCCGCATAAAAAAAAGAAAGGTTCTCATCTCTTTTTGACATTTTTAGTAATCCTTTTATTCTGGCTTAGACAATTATCTGCTTGGACAGATATCAACATTTTGCCCCAATTATTATTTTAGGTCTTTTCATTCCATTTCTTCAAAACCAGATCCTTAGTCAGCTCCAGGTGTCATGCACTTTCTGTGGAATTTTTATAATAAAAATAGAAAAATAAGAGTAAGACGCAGATAGTTTATTTTCCACCTGGTGTGCTCACTGGTAGATGGCGGTTTCTAGGGAAGCAGTTGTGTTACCAGCTCAGCCCCTCTAAGGGCATCTGCCATAGCAACACTCTGGGATTTTCTCAGAAAAGTGAATGTGTATCCTAAGACCTGAGGTGAAGAACAAGGCATGATTGTTTCCACTCAGCTCATTATGAGCATGAGTCCAACTCCAAAGAGTCCACCTATCTCATAAACCTCCCAGTACACACAGGAACCTCCACCCTTGGCAAGACACTGGGTGAATTTGTGACTTAAATGACCAGGTATAATGTGGTGCACAGGTGACTGTCACATAGGTTTGCATAGTACAAACCACACCATGTTCAGCATCTCCCTGAGATACAACTCTTTCTTCCATTTTTTTTTATTGTGACAAAATATATGTAACATTTACCATC
Source organism: Pipistrellus hanaki (assembly GCF_964339955.1). Lineage (NCBI taxonomy): Eukaryota > Metazoa > Chordata > Mammalia > Chiroptera > Vespertilionidae > Pipistrellus > Pipistrellus hanaki. The sequence continues at coordinate 40,481,263 of NC_140516.1, read as the reverse complement.
TTAATAATTTTTAAGTGCACAGTATAGTGGTATTAAGTACAATTCACATTGCTGTACCATTCATCTCCATAACTCTTTTCATCTTGCAAAACTGAAACTCTGTACCCATTAAACAATAACTGCCTATTTTCTCCTCCTCCCAGACCCTGGCAACCACCATTCTACTTTCTTCAGGATACAGATTTTTAAAACATAAAATGGAAAATTCTTTCTCATGCACTCAACCCAGGCTCTTGGGACACAAGTGTTCCTAATGAAAAAGTTATTCTCTGCTCTCCAGGATGAACCCCAACCCCTTACCTCCTGCTCGCTTCATCTTTGCAAATGTCATCTTACCCTCATCTCTGGATCTCCTTTGGTCACATCAGACCATTTGGGCAAAAAAGAAGAGTTAGTTAGTTTAAATGTAAAGACCTAGAAGGTATCTCACACTCAGCCATCCTTTGACATCATTTCTGGTTCTTCTCATTCCAGTGAATTACATGTCTCCTGCTGACTTAGAAATTGACTTAAGACTCCATGAGGAAGGATAGGCTGTAAGTAACTGCTTTCACCAGCTAGGTAATTTCTGACTTTGTTCTACAATTCAGTCCTTCACTCCTTATTTCTTGAGCTACCACATTATGCTTGACCCAAAGGACCTATGTTAACTACGAACCCTACCATCAGGTATTTCCAGCCATAGCTGATGGAGAAAATCAGCAACCGGTCTCCCCAAAAAACGCAACCGGAAAACCGAGCATGTGCCCTGACCAGGAATCTAACTGTGACCTCCTGGTTCATAGGTTAATGCTCAACCACTGAGCCACTCCAGCTGGGCCTAAGACAGTTTTAAAATACAATAGAATCTGTAAATTGGATAGAGAAGTCTTCTTACAATCTTTTTGTATTCCTTACCATAATATGTTAGATGTGGCAGGTATTCCTGCAATATTTAAAAATTAAGTAAATCACTCCTCTGATCAATAGTCAAAGACACCCTATTGCTTACAAGGAATAAAAGTAGGAATTAATTCAAGCCCTTCCGAATCTAGCTAAAATCCTGGTCTCTAGCTGTTTCCACTGCAGCTCTCTTCAGCCAGCTGCTCTGTTGGCTTGCCCACAAATGTGCCTTGCTCATCCTGCTGCCTTTACCTTGCTCCCACCTCATCATAATATTCCCCCCCCCTCTTTACATATAGGGAGACTGAGACTAAAATCCCAACCTATCATGGCATATGAGGTCCTTTGGGATCTGCTTTCTGCTTATCTCTCCAATTGCTTTCAAGACCACTCTCCCCTACGCTCTTCTGTTCCTACAACTGGGAAGTCCTCTCCTGCCTCCAGACATTCTGATTGCTCTCTGCAATGCTCTTTCCTTAGCATTTTTTCCTGCATGACTGGCTTCTCTTCATCCTTCAGGTCTCAGCCTAAATGTCACTTTACTTGACTCGATTGAAACAGATCTATATAAAGTAAACACCACACTTTCATCTGGGCGATTATAATACACTTTTTACTTGCTTGGAAACACTGAGGACAATCTATGCTTATTTCATTAATTTATTTATTTACTGTCCTTTCCCTCCTCCTCCCCCAACAGAATGGAAGCTCCACTAGTCCTTAACCCAATCTGTGTCATCTCCTTCTTACTCCCAGTATCTTGAAAAATGCTTGACAAATATGTGTCATGAATGATGAATGAATGAACAACTCCTCCATAGCCTCAAACCCCAGCTTAAATCCCATCTCCACAGTGAATAATAATAATAATAATAACAGTTTACGTGGACTGAGTGCTTATCTTGTTCAGGTGGGTACATGTTACCTTACTTAATGAGCCCCTGCCCCTCTGTTTACCTCCTGTAACCCATACAGTAATTATTATGCAGGCCACACATTCTGTATTTCATCACAATGTAGGCTCTTACTTTGTTATTACATGCATCATTTTTTTTTTGCTCCAGTGAAATAAAAATTCTTAATGCTCCCCCACAGCACACAGGAAGTGCTCAAGGTATGCTGAGTCACTAAAGGTGGCCCTCCAGGGTTATAACCTTATCATAATAAGAATGTTGATAAGCTGTCTTTATTATAAACTTTGAACACAAAATCTAACCCAATTGCAAATGGGCAAACACCGTTTTACCTGTAAAAATATCAGAAATGGTTAAGTCCAGCTTTTTGAGCTCTGAGGTTGGAGATAGTTCAACCTCATTTTCCAGATGAGTTTGCTAAAATCTTAACTTTCTAGAAGAGATTGTCCAGTCTGTCAAAAAAATTTTCAAAACCAAATTATTTCACATTAAGAAGCTATAAAAAAGGTTCCCAGCATTAAGTGTTGACTATTGAATTTTGAAGTATCTGCTTTGGAGGATTTTTTAAAAGTTTTACTTATTGGTTGAGAGAGAGAGAGAGAGAGAGAGAGAGAGAGAGAGAGAGAGAGCGAGAGCGAGAGAGAGAACACACATTGTTCCATTTATTTATGCATTCATTGGTTGCTTCTTCTATGTATTATGACAGAAGATCAAAGCCACAACTTTGGTATATCAGGACCACGTTCTAACTAACTGAGCTATCTGGCCAGGGATGCAGGGTTTTGAAATCTCAAGCTGAAGAGCCTTCCAGTGTTAATGGTTTCAGGAGTCCCTTTGCCTATTGGTAAGCAGTGATTTGGGGAACCTGGAATCTCTCCTGATAGAGATGTCAGGGAAGAAGATCCTTCCAAACTCTTCTATTTATAGATGCCTGTGCAGTCTGGAAATTCTATTCCATTTCTCACCTTAGGCTGTTACACATCTCACCTTAGGTTTCAGCTACAACAGATTCCTTTATGTTTTAGGCTCAGATCAAAAGAAGCATCCCTAGAGTCTAAGGAGTTCTACCTTCCTGGTCTGCTCACAATCACCCCTTCTCCCAGGTGTGGCCCTCCCCAAAGCTGGCAGTAATCATGGAATCCACAAGGTCCCTTGTTTCTAGCACTCAGCACTCTGCCCCTGAAAACCATGACAGTCATTCCAAACTCTCCTCAGGCTCTGAGCACACCCATACTGATTTTCTTCTTGGGTTCCACCCTGGAGCAGATGTGTGCAGACATGAAAATGTCACCCAACCTGTCTCTCACCCAAAAGGTCAGCTGGAGGCACTGTCCTACAGGGTGTCCTCTTGAGTGTTGTTGCTCCAAGAGAGTCTCCCCTTACTAGAAAGGGTGTCTTCTCAATTCCACAGACCCAACTGTTCATGGCAATAGAATTTGGGCAATGCTGTGCTTTACCAAGGACTGGTTTTTTTTTTTAGCTTCAGTGGCTAGGGATGTAATTAAATGCCATCGTTCTAATGACATACATTTTCCATTCCAACTGCTTGGAGTTCCTTCTCCGCTAATGGGTTAGCAATGATTGCTTTGGCTACCACCTACCATCCCAGGAATGGCCTGCCAGAGTGACCCATACTCCTGACATTTTATAGTCCCCGTAAATTAGGAAGAATTACAATCTCATGTAACATCATGATGTGCTTATCTGTTCATGGGAGTGGAACGTGGCTATCTTTCCTCATTTTAAATTAGGACTACTGAGAACAAGCACCATCAAGGTGGCCATATTTTACTACCCAAAAATGCCAGCCTTTTAAAAATTCTTGAATGTATAACAATCCAGAGTGTAGCAAAGTAAGAGCAGAACCTCACATTTATATAAAGGCTCAAATTTAGATATTGACATTACCTCCAAGTGAGACTGTAGAATCCCAAAGCATGTGTTAGGACGGTCATTGATCAAGGGTAAATTAGCATTTAAAATATGTCAGAATGCAATCCTGCTTTTGGTATTGCTTTATTTACTTTTTCATTTAATATATCAGGAAAACCGCCCTTAAAAAAAAAATTGTCCGAACCAATCCCAACCTCTCTTGTGTTATGTGTGATGTGTGTATTGGGGGATGGGGAGGTGCGGGGGGGAGTGAAAGGGTGACTTTGAGCGCCGGGTTTAGGCAGCAGAAATTTCAAGGCCAGATCCCAAGGTCTTGGGAGAGTTGGGCTCTGCGTTCCCACGAAGACTCGCGGGTTCCGGGCGGGTGGCGGGACCAGGAGAGCTGAAACCAGTGCCTCGCAAACCGCCACCTGGAAGGCAGTGGTCTCTGGGTGGTGGGCGTGGCCGCGGCGGCCGGGAGGAAAGGCCTGGGCGGAGACGCGTGGCTTTGGTCCCGCCCCGAGGGCGGGGTCCGCCCCGCCGGAACTTCAGAGGCAACCAATCCGGAGTGCCGGAAGGGCCGCGCCTGCGCGCTCCGGAGATCTGAGGGCGGCAGCGCGGGCGCGGCCAGCCGGACTACAGATCACGTCTGTTCTCGGTTTCCGCTCGCCTTCTTTTCTCAGTCACATCCGGAAAGCCGGAAAGTGCTGGACCAGACCGACGGGCACACCCACCCCCTGTGCCCCACCAGTGTACGGCCACGAGGGCGCCAACTCCTCAGCGGGCCCCGCCCGTTAGAGCGGCTTCTGGTTACGCCTGTCTGGACCCATCTCCCCAAAGGGCAAAGTTGGTGTTTACTTTTGGGGGGAAGGAGACACTCCCGTGGGGCAGAAGAGACTCCAAGGGGAGAGTTCTAAGGAGCTGACACGTCCTCACGCGGGAGGCGCCTCCTAAGCCAGGCCCATGGCGTGCAGTGTGACAGGCCCCGAGCCCCTGGTTGAGCCCCTGCGGAGTTCTGGATGCCCGCCCGCCGCCATCGGCGTAGGGGCCACGCCAGTTTCACCCACTTTAACCGCCTTGCATCCTGATTTTGTCTCCAGTCTAGATTTCTCCACTCACTGATGTGAGACTTTCAGGATTGGCTGCAAGCCACAGCCCAGCCTTCCGATGGAGTCTGAATCCAGCCGGGGTGAGGAGGAGACCCCTTCCCTCATGTGGGGCTTGGATCCGGTGTTTCTAGCCTTTGCAAAACTTTACGTCAGGGATATCTTGGACTTAAAGGAGTCGTGCCAGGTGCCAGGTATGTGACTGGTCGCCTGGTGGATGCCCTGTGCTGCATCTGCACCCCTTCCGCCCCCTCCTCCCCCCAAACTGGAGAGACCTGGGGCTTGGGGGCTTTCAGGAAAGCCTTCCCTCCAGCAGGCTTTGAAAATGGCCTAGCCTGGATCCTCAAAAGAGGATCTGTGCAAATTAAAAACTGTCTAAAAATCTTTTTTGAAACAGGTGTTTGGAGGCGTAATTTTTGTAATGATGAATGTTTTTACAGTAGTTTGAAGTCTTCCGTATTTTAAAACGCCCAGTTATTTTTCTTGGGCCTCTTTTGGTGGAAAAGCTCCCTGGACCAGGCATCCCCAGGCCTTGCCCCCTTTCCTAACTGGCCTGGATGGGACTCACCTGTAAAGCTTCTTTGTAAAAATGGGGACTAACCTGATTTCTTCTTCTTCTTCTTCTTCTTCTTCTTCTTCTTCTTCTTCTTCTTCTTCTTCTTCTTCTTCTTCATATATTTTATTGATTTTTTTACAGAGAGGAAGGGAGAGGGACAGAGAACTAGAAACATCGGCCAGCTGCCTCCTGCACACCCCCCACTGGGGATGTGCCGGCAAGGCACATGCCCCCGACTGGAATCAAACCCACCTTTCAGTCCTCAGGCCGACACTGAGCCAAACCGGTTTCGGCTAACTTGATTTCTTGTGGGGTTTTATTTAGTTTTGAAAGCACGTCAAAATTTGAATTTATATCACAATAATATAAACTCCCTGAGAGGAAGGGCATCATCTGTCTTGTACTCCCAGTGCTTAGGGCAGTGCCTGGCATGTAGTGGGCCCTCGAGAAATAGTAATTGGAGCAACAAAGCATTTTAAGTGTAAGGCTAAAGAAATCGAGTTTTTGAGTTGTAATGTGTTGGTCCCAAAGCATAATGGTAACTTAATTATATTCTCTTAAAAAAAAAAAAAAAAAAAAAAGCTACTTCTAATTAATAGACATGATGACTGGTTTCCTTGGAAAGCACCAGTGAAAAAGTCCAAGAAGCCTTTCTCCTGGTTTCCTCTTTTTTCCTTTCCAGTCCCTCACAATACGGTGCTAATTTTGGTTCTGTGATATAAGGACTGTTTCCAGGCTCTTTATGAGAGTTCTTCAGGGAGTTACATTTCATTTTCACAAGTGGAAGGAAGATTAACCAAATCCAGTTGGGCAATATTGGTTTTCCTTTTGTACTAGTGCATGCTTCCTTATTTTTTTTCATTTATTTATTTATATTTTGAGAGAGGGCAAGGAAGAGGGAGAAACTGATGTAAGAGCAAAACATCAATTGGCTGCCTTCTGCTTGCCCCCTACTGGGGATCGAACCCACAATCCGGCATATGCCTTCACCCAGAATTGAACTGGTGACCTCTTGATGCACAGCTCAATGCCCAACCAACTGAACCACACCTGCCAACGGTAGCACGCGCTTCTTTAAAGCCAGGCTTTCTCATTATGACCCTTGAGGAAAAGACACCTGATTTCTTGGGGCTTGCCGTTTGTCAAGGGCTGGTTCTTAAGTCTGGAATTTCAGCAAGCAGCATGCCACAGATTTTTTTACACAACCACCCATCCCCACCCTCATCCCCACAGTTAACAGTGATTGAAACAGAAAATATAATCATACATTATATGGACTTTATCTTTTTTTTTTTTTTAATTTCAGGTATATTTTTTTATAATGGGCATCCAATAAAACAAGTAGATATCTTGGGAACTGTAATTGGAGTGAAAGAAAAGAATACTTTCTACAGTTACGGAGGTAAGAACAGTTGTGTCTGACACTGAGTTTATGTGGGAGGACCCCCACTTATGTGAATGCTGAATTTGAAATAACCCCAGCCTTTCAGAGCCACTGGGGACTCTCACAGACCCCCATGCAACTTTGCTCTATCGGGAGCCCCTTGGAGCCCCTGACAGGGACTAAGTGTAAAATGAGGCAACAAGTCAGAATGAGTACTGTCAGGTGACAGCTGCTGGGGAGTGAAAAGGCAGAAGAATTAAAATACGGCAGTCTAGGATCACTGGTTGATCAGAGACAACACCTGATACCTGAGGACGTAGCTATAAATAGCAAAGGATGGTAAGGTATGTCTATACTGATACTTTAAAAAGAAGAGGCTAGATTAATGCTAAAGTAGGCCCTTCAAGAAAGAAGGCAAGGAGGTGTGAAAATAAGCTGTAAGATTTATATCCAGAAAATTTTTTTTTAATATGTTTGTATTGATTTTGGAGAGAGAGGGGTATATAGAAAGAAACATTGATCGGCTGCCTTCTGCATCACCTCTGCTGGGGATCGAGCCCACAACCCCGGCATGTTCCCTGACCGGAATTGAACTGTGACTCCTGGTTCACAGGTTGACGCTCAAACACAGCCACACCGGCTGGGTCAGAAAAGTTCTTTTAAAAAAGCCTTTTGCTACTTAAAGAGCTAAATATGCATTATCAGAAAATTTCTCTTCCCTCATGATGATGGAAATATAAGGGTTTCTATAGTTTGGATATCATTGAATTATTGGAGTATGATTCTAGTGTCAAGAGTCTTGATTTTTTTTTTAATTGAGTTTAATGTAAGGATTTTAACACATTGCCTTATGAAGCTCTAAAATCCTTTATAGATAAGGAGCCAAGCTAGATATTTTGTGGGAAGCCTAACTCTGAATTCCAAATCTTTGCTATAATTGACATTGTCATTTTTTGTTGTGTTGCCTTGGATCTGTGTTCTTGCTCTACTTGGGGAAAGATAGAGGCAGTTGAACTAGGTGACCAAGAACATTTCATTGCTAGTCTGTGCTTGGTTGATAATTTACAGGTACAGTATCATTGAATTCCTTCAACATGTGTTCATTTTCCTGAGGATGATTGTTTTGTGCTTAGTATAAAATGTCATGCAAAGATGAGATTTCTCATGTCCTCTGCTTTTCCCCCCAGCATATTTGTTTTTAAAACTCCGAACTAGATTCCCTTATTGGATCTCATTTCTACTTTATTTTAACAAAGATATTGGTTTTATTTTTCTTCAGACAATTCAACAAGCAGTCACTAAGTTCCTACAGCATACCCAGCTGTGGGCAAAGTCATCATCTATAGCATCATCATTAGTCAACAGAGCCAAATATCAACAGTACAACGATTGAAATTTCTTTTGAGAGCCAAATTTTTTAAACGTAAACTTCTTCTAATGCTACTTCTTCAAAATAGACTTGCCCAGACCGTGGTATTTTGTGGGAGAGCCACATGCAAAGGGCCAAAGAGCTGCAGTTTGCCAACCACGGATCTATAGTATACAGTACTTTCTCCCAAATACCAGTGATGAAATAATAGTATCTTTCAATTTACAAAGCATGTTTACATGCATAATTTTATGTTACTCTCTCTCAGCTTTTGAAATAGAAAGGACAGATATTTCCATTTTACAGATGAGAAAACTAAGGCTCAGTTACTTGCTCAGTAATGGAGGAGTCCAGTGTATTTACTAACTAGTTGCTATATAGTTCGCATGTAATTCAATTGGATTTTTCTCTCACCCTCCCCTCTGCCCCAAGCATCTAGATTTAAATCAAGTAAATGAGGTTGTTTGAGGACATCAATCCTGGCTTAGGGCTAGAGTGGGTATCATTCCTGTGACCTAAAGGGGCTTCATTTAACCCCTTTTCCAGTATTAAAAAGATGAAGGCATTATGTCTGTGTCTTCCCAATAAACATTTCCCTTAGAGTGGATGTCATGACACATCTGTGAGCTGAAGGTTGAAATAATTGAGAGTAGAAATACTTTTGTGAGTTTAAGTCACGTGAGCCTATTCAAGGAAGAGCTGCTCTCTCCCTTCTGTCCTCGGGGCCCAGCTTAGCTCTAGGGTCACCTGCTAGGTGGCCGCTCCTGCTGTCCTGGGTCCTGCTCTGCCTGACTTACCACAGGTCTTTGCTGAGGATGCTTCCTGCTCCTACTGACCCGGCCCAGAGCTGAAACAAAAGGCTGCAGCCCAGGTGGTACTGCCCAGCTGGAAATGACCCGGCGTAGCAGCTAAACCTCAGGGCGCTGGGAGAGGGTCTATTGGGAGCACTTACAAACCAGGAAGTGGCATTGCCCTGAGCACACAGAGCACCTGGCATCTACTCTAGCGTAGACCTAGAATCCTGGGAGGTACAGTCAAGATCAGAATGACCTCCCATTTGTTAGAACAAATAATCATGAAAGTCATTTTTTGACTTTCAATTATAAATCAAGACTTTAAACTGGCCAGAGAAGCGCCATGCCTAAAGCTGTCATACATTTTTTAAAACTCAAAATGCCCTTATTAATTTTTTTGCTTCTTAAAATGATACTTAACTCATTAGAAAATAAAATTTTAAGCTAGAGAAATTTTTGATACTACAGAAAACTCATGTGACATCTGTAAGTCAGACAAAAACAATGTCAATGTTTGAACATCCTAATATTTCTAATACGTTCCTCATATTGAAGAAATACGCCTATTTCCTCATAACTATAATTCATATTTCTTTCTCTTAATAGCCCTGAAATTAGGCTTACAGTTCAAGAATACATTGAATATGGGGCTCCTTCCCCATATTCCAAGAGAAACTTCTATTAGCATTTTAATGTCTTAAAATAATTTCTGTCAAAATAAACTAATGTTTTTTATAAGTTAGATTATATATAAGATTATATATACAATTGCCTTTATCATGAATAAACTCTTTTTCCTTAGGGGGAAAAAAAGATTATATATACAATTTCTGTTTTGCAATGAAGCATGAATATTCTTTAACAGCAATGAACAGTCTTCATTGTAATGTCTTATTCTCATATGCTATGTCATTGTAATTTATTTAGTCTATTCAATATTTATAAATATTTAGTTTATTTCCAACTTTCAGTAGTGTAAACAATATGTATATATTGTATTTGTTCTGTTTTCCTCCTGAGGATAAATTACTGGAAGGAAATGCTAAGTCAGAGACTCCACTGTATTCATTTTAAAATTTGGTACATATTTCCAAGCTTGCTCTTTATAAATTTGATACAGATTTGCAGTCTCACTAATAGTAAGCACATGAGGTTATCAGTGTTTTTAATACTACTTGTCATTTTAGTAGTTGAATAAATTATTTAAATTTGCTTTTATTTTTTTGTAACTAGTGAGTAGTGTGCTGACATATGTTTATTGACCATTTTTATATCTTTCATGAATGACATTTTTTCTTGGCCACTTTTTCTCTTGTGGTCTTGGTCTTTTCCTCATTAATTTGTATGAGCTCTTTATATATTAAGACACTAACCCCATCATTTGCAATATTGCTATACAGTATTGGTTTTTAGTTGTACAAATATATCATACTTTAAAAATGATTTTTAGGTTTGCTTAAAGAAGTGTCTCACCACCAACTATAAGCCCAAATTTTCTTCTTATCTTCTGAAGTTTATCTACATTACACTTAAAATAAAATCCATCTAGAACGTATTTTAGTGTAAGAAATATTCTTCTCAGTTTTAGCTTTCCACATTTAAACCAGCAATAAAAAATGTTTGCCTGTGTTTCTCATATATTATAAGTGCTTTACAACAGTCTAGCTGAGGATTTTTACAAATCATTAAGCCTACTGACCCCAGGTTTAGCAACCTTTGCTCTGAGTTTGTCAGAAATTAGGCAAAGATACCCTAGCATGCTTGGCTCAGTGGATAGAGCATTGGCCTGTGGAATCAAGGGTCCAAGGTTCAGTTCCAGTCAAGGGCACATGCCCGGGTTGCAGGCTTGATCCCCAGTAAAAGGTGTGTAGGAGCCAGCCAATCAATGATTCTCTCTTATCATTGATGGTTGTTTCTATCTCTCTTTCCCTCTCCCTGTCTGAAATTAATATATATATATATATATATATATATATATATATATATATATATATATAGAAATTAGGCAAAGATAAAACACTTATCCCATAGTAAACATCTTCAACTACCTCTACATTTATAAATCCAAGTGCAATGGGAATTCTTTGATTTGGTTTGTTGTTTTTGCATTGTGGATAAAATAAGCCAGACCCGTATTATGTGGGTGACCAAGATATAATCATTTCCTATTATGAAAATAAAACTTTGCCCTTCTGTGATGTACTTGGCTTTTTTTGTGCTCAGGCCCAAAGACTTGGGATGCTTTGTCTAGGTGAGTCAGCAAGCTAGTGGAAGAACAAATGGTGACAAAAGGCTGCACCCTTAGTGCCTCTGACCACAAGACCACGTGACACTCTCTTGTTGCAGGGTAGAAGAGCAAGGCTAGCAGTCATTGAGATTTTTGCTCTTAACTTCCCCAGGACACCAGTTTTAGGAGAGGCTTAGATAAGAATCATTAGTACCCTTGAGGTGTAGGGTAAGTGGCATGTTGACTACATTCCACTGGGCCCATATATCACTTTGACATTGAGGAAAGCAGTTTCCACTGGTGTAGGGTGGGAGATTATGTCTAAAGCTGGAAGGAGAATTGGAAAAGGCTCTTTTAGTATGGCCTGATCAATCACAATATGCTAATTCACTGGCAATGCCCAAATCTCTGTTCTGTTCTTTTACACTTCTCTTGCAGTGGATGATAGCACTGGAGTGATAAACTGCATCTGCTGGAAAAAGTTGACTGATACCGAGTCTTCCCCAGGTAATTTCATTTACCACACTCCTTTGCTTTTCAGCTAACCAGTGGATTTTATTCAAGGCAGCTCATCAGAATAGCCGTAGGGCCTAAATTTTCACATTTACCCACCGATGAATTACATTGACTATCTTGAATCACTGCCCTGCAGAGAACTTTGGCTTCTCTGCAAATTGGAATTAAAGGGGAGCTGCTTGGTTTTCTTTTTTCCCATTACTTTGGTGCTCACTTCCTCCTAATCTACTGGAATGGGACTAGGTTACTAAGAATTTCAGCATTTCAGTCACTATCCAAATCAAGATGTTTTAGCCTAATTGCCAATCAGGTCAGAATTCCCTTGCTCCGGGCATGCCACTTGGCCAAAGAAGATTTTGAAGACTTTTCCTCTTAATGTGGTTGCCACTAACTTCTATGCTGCTGTTCAGATCCTAGTTTTGTTTTTTTTTAAATGTCTGCATGTTCAACAACTGTGCCAGAAATTCTAACATTGATGAGAATGAGAAGACAGGATTCCTTTGAAGTTAGACATTAAGTAATATAAACAGAAAAATTATATAGTGAACACATAGACTATAACTAAAACAGTATTTAAAATTTATTGGGTGTATTTTAATAGGTGGTTTTTTTAGTTGCTTAACTTCCTAATATTAAAAAAATACAGTGCAATGTTAGTGATCATTTTGGTTCTAGAGGAGCTACAGAAAGTGGGACCTTGTTTGTCCTGTTTTACGACATAGACAGTATGGGACCATGCACAGTGGGGTTATTCAATGTATATTGCCTGCTGTCGTATCTAACATCCAGTATCTATTTCATGTTATACACAGTAATGTGTAACCCTTGGGATGGTTTCTTCTTTCCTTTCTGCCATTTCCTGTCAGAATCTCAATCCCCTGCTTTGACTATACTGACTAATGGATACTATTTTGCCTAATTTTCTATTGCATTTACATTTAGAATTTGACCATCATTTTCACATAACTTTCGTATTCCCCTTTCCTAGTTTGAGAAAATCTAAATCAGTGTCACTGTAGGAAGTTTGCTTAGGAAGTTTTGTAGATTAAAAAAAAAGAAAGACAACAGGTTTTTATGCAGATATCTCAGAAGCAGGAAATAAGCCTATGAGATAATCAAATATCTGAATTTGCATATGTCTAGCGTATTAAAATCATTTGAAGATTTATGATTGTTGTATTGCCACAGTTTTCATTTAGAAGGTGTAGGTTTGTGTGCGTATTTTCTTCGGAAGATATAGTTTGAATGTGCATACATGTTTCATGCCAAGGGTCAGCACTTTTTCTGTATTGAGCCAGATGGTAAATGTTTCCTGCTTTGTGGGCCACATGGTCTGCCTTTCAACTATTTAGCGCTCCATTATAACATAGAACTGCCATAGACTATACATGAACAGCAAGGCTCTGTTCCAATAAAACTTTATTTATAGAAACAGGTTGTGGATGGAAATGGCCCATAGGCCAAGGTTTGCAGACCCCTGTTTTAGCCATTGTTTTATTTTTCAAAGCTCTTTTTTAAAGAAATGACATCATCAGGAATATTATATAACTCTTATACTTAGTAATTTTTAGGTAAAATTGCTGTTAATACTGAAAGTGTGGCTTTTAAAAAATATCTATCTAAATGAATACATAGATGAACAATTGGAGTGGACAGACTGAAAATTAATTGAAACTTGCTTTGAGAATAAAAATAAAGAAGGTAAGAGAACAGGAAAAAAGCCTGCAAATTGTTCTCATCATGTTGTATATGGAGTGGCATCTTTAAATTGTTCGTGACTAGCCCATTTTCTCCTTTTAGTTTAATTGTCCCCAGTTTTAAAGCTTTTCACTGGAAAGTGGCCAATGAAGACTGATTTTTTTTTAACCAAATTTTATGTTCCAATCAGTTGAGGTATAAGAATATGATATTAACTCCTATAAATGTCACATTGAATGTAGCATTTTGAGTTAGCTTAGGAGGAAAGTTAAGAAAGCTGGGCCCTTAATATTAGAATTTTAAAGAGGGCTTATCTTTCATCATGGAATAGACCACTTAAAATGAAATTCTGTCAGGCTCTAGCCATCTCATTATATTCATTAAATCACATATCTTGAGCTTTCCTTTTTTTTCCTTTTGGTAGTATCGTGCACCCTTTAAATGAAAGCTACTCAGCACCTTTTTCTCAGGCCAGCCATTAGACAGATCATTTCAACAGTACGATATGAAGCATTTATTATCACCTATACTGTCTGAATAATGGCAGTGAGACTTATAAAGGCGTTTAAAATTCAGCCTAAGTAGGAGAGGACTTGGGGATGGAAAACCTTTTAAAAAGTAATACTTGGGTATTTTTGAAGAAACCCAGTAAGCTGAGTGATATTAATGCTGATTGTGTCTAGATTCCTAGCTGTTGGTTACTGGATACATGAAGTCCTCTGTGCTCCTGAGGTTGCAGTTTCCCTTGATATAATAGATGTATTCATCTAAGTTGTGTTAGGTTAAAGAGCAGAATATTTGATTAGTACTCCCAAAGAGAGATTCATTTCTTTGTAGGAGCCCTAGTATATGACAAACCAAAAATAATATGGTAGAAAAGAAATAATAAAATGATAATAGGAAGTAAATCTCGTTGCTGTTTCTAACTCTCTCACTCTCCCTCTCCCTCTCCTTCTCCCTCTCTTTCTCTCCCCCTTCCTCTCTGAAATCAATAAAAATATATTTTTTTTAATAATCCAAATTACTGAAGCCAATGTGGGAGCCAGAAGCATGCATAGATGGCTGGTGACACCTTGTAGAAAGAAAATACTTTTATTTATTTATTTATTTATTCATTTATTTATTGCAGACATTCTGACAATATGTAATAAACTAGGAACTGATTTGTACTTTTCTACCCAGTAATCCCCAATGAAAAGCCTCAAAGAAAAGAAAATGATTTTGTCCAGAGGGCTTAATTTTTTTTTTTTTTTCCAAATAGCTGACATTTATTGAATTCTTCCTGTGGATCTGGCATTGTGCTAAGCTCAAAATGTAAGAGTTAATTTAGATCATGCACAGCAACTCTATGTATAAGATGGACTCTATTAAGTTTATAGTTTTAAGTGGCATGAGAATGAGTGTGTGTGTGTGTGTGTGTGTGTGTGAGAGAGAGAGAGAGAGAGAGAGAGAGAGAGAGAGAGAGAGATTATCTTAGTTACCCAACAAAGATGAGAGGTGAGAGATTAGACTGTTGAGCACCTAGGAAATCTGCCTAAGGTGATTTTGCTTCCCCTATACACAGACCACCAATCCAGACTCTTAGGCCCCCTTTCCCCTTCCTCCAGACCTCAGTCTCACTGCAAGGACACTTTATAGGGTTGTTGAGAGCTATTGCCACCAAACCCATTGAACCCATACAGAATTCAG
This sequence comes from Pipistrellus hanaki, assembly GCF_964339955.1. Taxonomy (NCBI): domain Eukaryota; kingdom Metazoa; phylum Chordata; class Mammalia; order Chiroptera; family Vespertilionidae; genus Pipistrellus; species Pipistrellus hanaki. The sequence goes on along the minus strand of NC_140516.1, from coordinate 40,466,256 downwards.
CTGAGGACCACATAGAGCCTTTTGCATTGCTGATGTAGGGCTTCTAGACTCTGTACCCTTCATCCTACTTTTGAATAATTGCAGCTTAATGCCTTGATTCAGTAGAGGATCTTTTAAAGTTATGCAGATTTCCTATGTAGAACAACTAATCCAAAGTAGAATAAATAAGTGTCTTGTGATGGTGTTACCCCCAAAGTAGCTCACAAATGTGGTGGAGTGGTTATGTTAAACATTTCTCTCTTTCCTTCTGGCCCTAACAACTACAGCTGCTCCAAGTGCAAGAGAACTGAGCTTAACGTCCCAGCTTAAGAAGCTGCAAGAGACCATTGAGCAGAGAACAAAGATAGAAATTGGGGACATTATCCGGGTTAGAGGTTATGTCCGCACGTACAGAGAAGAGCGAGAAATTCATGCCACTGTTCATTGTAAGCAAAAGCTATTTCTGCCAAAATAGTTGTTATTCTGGGGGGGTGTCCAGTAGCAAACTTGTTTAGCTAAAAGTCAAACTTCTAAGTAGTTCAAATAAAGGAGATTAACTATTTAATGGAGGAAATTACATTTTATAATATGTAATTTTATAATTCTCTGGAAAAGCAGCATTTCTTAGATTTATTTTAAAGAGAAGTAACTATGGACAAATTGGGAAAGAAAACAAATGATTTATTATGTACAGTTGGAAGATTTATTTGGATAGCACAGTAGTTCCTAAAGTGCTTTGAAGTTCCAAGTATGAATCCATTTAGGGCAGAGTGTTCATATTCTTCAAAATGATGGAGATTTCTTGAGTACTATTAAGCTCATTAACTGAACCAAAACAGCTAATTAGATATACGACAGTCCAGTATCATCTGCGTGATGCCCTTTGCACTGCTCTTGCTAGTGTTTGCTTGGGAATCTCTAGGAGGGCCCCTGTTGTCCATCACTGTAACAGCTGAACGAATAAGCTAATGTGCTCGCCCTAGTCCCAGTCCACCCCTGGCCAAGCATGACATTTAGGGCACTGCCTTCCCTTTTGTATGATAACTGGGAACTATTTAGTGCATCTAGACTGTGACTCCTGGGCACCAACGAGGAGACCCTCTGAGTGCCTCATTTACTGTCATCCTAGCAGCAGTTTGGACAAGGGAAAGAATTGACCTTGATGTAATTTCTGTGATATATTTTCCCCCTCGGCTCCTTAGATAAAGTGGATGATCCAGTATGCAACATTCAAATTGCAAGGATGCTTGAGCTGCCCAGTATCTACAGGAAAGTTTATGACCAGCCTTTCCATAGCCCAGTTTTAGAAAAAGAAGCACTGAGGTAAGTTATGGCCAATCACCGCGGAAGGATGTGAATTCATTAGGAAGGCCATGCCAAGGGAGCCCTGGTGCTGGAGTGGCCCTGGGTACTCATGTGAGTACCATCATCTTACTCATGTGAGGCTTTGGGCACATCTGCTCATCCTCCATGTGCCTCAGTGTCCTCGTCCGTAACGTGAAGATGAAAGCAATGCAGATGTTCCAAGGTTGTTGTGAGGAAAATATACATATAACTAGGGTCCCTAAAGGAGTTGAGTTGTTCTCAATCGGGGCTGGTTTTACTCTTTTGTGTGTGTGTGTGGAGACGGGGGTGTGGGGAGGGAAAGGGGGGAGATGAAGGGCATAAAAACAGGAGGAGTAAGAATATATGGGTATTTTTTAGTATATGTATACATCAAAGAACTCCAGGGGAAAAAACAAATCAGTAATAGTGGATACCAAGGAGGTGGGAACTGAGAGTAGGATAGAAAGGAGGCTTCACTGTGTACACTTCAATTTAAGGGAGGGAGAAAAACATTGATGAGAGGAACAGCAATCGGCTGTTTCCTGTATGCTCCCTAAACCCTGGGTATGTGCCCTAACTGGAAATCACACTGGTGATTTCTTGGTGCACATGACAACACTCAACCAACTGAGGCACACCTGCCAGGGCACACTTGTTTTCAATGTGTACATATTACATATTTTTAAATTGTATTAAAAAACTACTCAAACGATAGACCTGTATAAAGTAAAAAGTGAAATTCCTCTAATGTCCTGTCTCCTGCCTCAGAGCATGCCCTAGAGGTTACTACTGTCCCTAGGTTGGTACATACCCCTTTAGACATTTTTTTCTGTGCAAACACAAGTAAGAATATCTACCCATATATTCTGTGGGTTGTCATTTGCTTTTTTATAAAAATGGGATCATATCTTACAAACTGTTCTGCAACCCGATTTTTTTTCTGAAGCGATCATGAATATCTTAGTTCTTGTAGTCCTGCCTCATCCTTTTAAACAACCACACATTGTCCATAGTATATTGGTCAGAAATATATTGATGCTTTCTTTATGTCAAAGAAAGCACCAATATAGTGTTGCTTTTCCTAGCCAAGTTTCTGTTTTAAACATACCAGAAAGGAACAGAAGTGATAATTTTCTACATAGCTTTTTACCACTTCCTCAGCAAAAATCCAGGTGACCTGGACCTTACCAGTCTCACATGTTTGCTGAGTGAAAAAGCCAACGAATTCCTCATGAAGAACAGAGTGCAGACCTTTTACCAACAGGAGTTGGAAATGGTGGAGCCTCTGCTGTCCCTTGCCAATCAGCCTGTGATTCATAGTGACTGCTCCAAGCAAGTAAGTGCAGGTTGCCCATGGGAGAATTCCAGTCCACTGCCCCAAATCGGCAGCTGAAGGATGTGAGTGAACGTGACTGTGGTATTAAGATTCACAGGGTGGACCAGGGAATAGAGGCTATGGTTCAGTCACATGTCCTTTCTATTCTGGGAAGGTTACTGACCTCTTAAGAATTTCATGAGAATGGAATTGCCCTTTTCCTCTCGCTTAATCTCATTAAGCTTAATCATTGGGTAGAAAAAAAAATAGTCTAAACATCATAGTACTTAGTTTTTAGTACTCACTGAGATGGGCATTTAATTTCACCAGGAGTCAAATGTTGGGGAAATAAATGAGAAGAGGTAATTACCCTTCCAAGATTATTTATTGAACTTGAACCAAGGCTTTTACTGACTTGCTGTTTCTTCTTCAGAATAAAGTTAACCTATTGCATTTCAGGAGTTTGAATGAAGGCCGAGTTGTATTCATCCTGTTTTATATGTAGAAATTTTAAGTGCTTTAAGTCATTTTTATTTCTCCTGGAAAGCGCTATCTCCATTTTTTCATCCCTAGTGTTAGAGGTGAATTTCAGTTGCTTGGCGCTTCCATATTTGCTTGGAATTAAGAATTATTTGAGACTTTGTTGTTAGGCTTTTCCTTTTATTTCAACTCTTGGGTTTGTTGTTGTAACCTAACTTGTGTTTATTATTTCATTGATTCCACAAGTGTATGATATCTGCTTAAATGTCACCTTCTTGCCGAAACCGGTTTGGCTCAGTGGATAGAGCATCGGCCTGCAAACTCAAGGGTCCAGGGTTCAATTCCGGTCAAGGGCATGTACCTTGGTTGCAGGCACATCCCCAGTAGGGGGTGGGGGGGGGTGCAAGAGGCAGCTGATTGATGTTTCTCTCTCATCCATGTTTCTAACTCTCTATCCCTCTTTCTTTCTCTCTGGGGGAAAAAAAAAAAAAAATGTCACCTTCTTGACCTCCATGGCCAGCTGCTCTAATGGCCACCTACTTCCTCCCTAGGTTATCACCTGTGTTCATATCTCTCCTTATTTGTTCACCTGCCTGTTCCTCCACCAGAATTTAAGTTCTCTATGAGCAGATATCTCATCTGACTTATTCTCTGTCCTCTAGAACCAGGGCCTAGGACAAGTCTGTCAGAAAGTAGGTTTTCAATAATTATCAGTTAATTGAAGAATGAGTGGTTTTTAAAAATTCAAATAGTCTCCGAAAGTATCTACTTAAAAGTAAGTTTCTTTCCCATCCTCCCTCCTTTCTCCAGAGACAGACACTAGTGTTACTAGTGTCACGAATATCCATCTGGAGATAGAATATCCATCTGCGTATGTAAACTAGAAGTAGTTGTATCCCCCTTTTTTTACACAAATGGTATCATGCTAAACACTAGTATTCCCTACCTTTTCATTGTCTTATAGATCCTTTCCTAGCCGTACATAGATTTGCCACTATAGAATAATCTTTTGTTACATGTCCCATAATTTAGATAACCACCCTCTCCATTCCTGGACTGTTTAGATGTTTTTTGATCTTTTGCCATTACCAACAGGGCTGCTCTGAACTCCCTTGTTAGTAACATAAGTTATACTTCCAGCTTCAGGCAGAATAGATATCATGTCCCCATCCAACTTCCTAGGTACGACCACTGCTTCTCAGTTTCATTCATGAACCTAATTATCTCTTCCTGACACCAGGCTGTGTGTCCAGTGACCCATGATTTTGTACACAGAGATGAGGGATATTGTTTCAGGAAACACCAAGGCGGAGAGGGTCATGACTGGCCGCTTTGTCCTGGGCCATCATCACTTCTAAACAGTTGCAGCTCTCCAGCTGTGCCCTGACAGCAAGATTGACCTTCTTCCATTTAATCATTTAGAGGGGGCTCAATGCCAAGTTGGCCTCCAAGGACTTCTGACCATTCTGCTGGCATGTTTGGAAGGAAAAACTTTGAAGCTTAACGAAGACCATTTTCTTCCTGTGAACCAGCTTTCCTGCAAAGGCTCTAATTAAGTAGAGAGACTTGAGGTCCCTGAGGACTAAAAGGCTCCTCCATTCAGCCGAAACCGGTTTGGCATGGATAGAGCTTCGGCTTGGGGACTCAAGGGTCCCGGGTTCGATTCCGGTCAAGGGCATGTACCTTGGTTGCAGGCATATCCCCAGTAGGGGGTGTGCAAGAGGCAGCTGATCGATGACTCTCTCTCATCGATGTTTCTAACTCTCTATCTCCCTTCCTTTCTGTACAAAATCAATAAAATATATTTTTAAAAAATAAAAATTAAATAAATAAATAAATAAATAAATAAATAAATAAATGGCTCCTCCATTCAAAACAAGAAGGATTGCCTATATCTTTTGAAATGCTTAGAGAAGAATCATGTGTCTGCCCAGTGCTGTATGTTTAAAAAGCAGTGTATATGGCATTTTATTTATTTTGTCTTTGGAAACTATTTTTCCATCAATTATGAATTGTTCCCTCACATGGCTCTGCTTGGGGAGGTCAGTGTCATTCAATCGAATCCAGTTTAATTGAGCCTGAAAAACTAGGGATGCTCTATAGCGATGGTGAAACCCTAGATCTTTTGGTACTTTGTGTTGTCATACAGATGAAAGCTCCATAAAAAAAATCATTGTGATAGTGATATAGTTGACAGGGATAGGGAGAGTGGGTTTGAATGCTTTCCCCTTTCTTTGTTTTTCATCGTGCTCTTCGTAGCAAGTCCAGAAACCTGATAAGCAGGCCTTGCAAATCCATTGTTTCTTTGACAGCTGGATAAATGTTGAGTTTATTTGGAAATGAAGACTCTATATATATTTCAGAGATCCACCCAGTTCCTGACCTGCAATGCGGAGAGGCCTGCTAAGGCTCAGCATGTTCAGCCAGTCAGTTTTTTTCCTCTGAGTAGCTTCAGTTTCCTGATTCGGATGAGTCTGCTCTTGCTCTTTAGAAAAAGACAAGAAAGTCACAAATCCCAGGCCAGGAAGAGCTACTGGCTAGTAGAGATGATTGGAGGTTCTACTCTGGAGACTGTGTCTTTATAAGCAGCAGGGAGATATGTCCCGAGGTCAGTTGAGGCCAGTGTTTTTGGAAAGGAAGCTTCACATGTTGTTTATATTTACAGAGAGCCTTTTCTGTTGGGTCCGCCTTATTCACAGCTGAAACTGTGCTTTTGAGCTCGCAGGCCTGGCACCGTGTATTCCTGCTGCTTGGTCTTAGTGAAGTCTGGGAGGAGGAAGCAGGCTTTATGTATGATCTGGGGATAATCAAGAGTCTTTTTTTTTAATAACAGGAATAATTATGTAACAAACATTTCTAGTTAGTTTCCAACTTGATAAAGATGTAATATTAACTTGACCCTTAAGAATCCTTATATTAAATTGACTAAAGAAAATGAATCTCCTTAGAATTATGAAGATTTAAGTAGTTAAAAAGTTTTGTGGGGGAGCCTATATTAGGTTGTGTTTTCCCTAAGAAAGAGGACTCATGCATGTAATTAAAAATGGCTTTGTCTGGAGCCCTCCTGAGTAAAAAGATGTGTGCCTGAGGATTGGAAGGTGTTTATTCTAAGCACATCCAGATAGCTTTTCTGCCCGTGGGAGTCGTCAAATATTTCTGGACCTTATTCTCCCTTCAGAGAGTGGATGTTGTCATAAGGTGGAATGCTTGTCAAGTATTAGGCTCTAATGTTCTAATGACTAGGTTCTGCAGTTTGTTCTGTTAAGGAAAAGCTTAGAGTACAATTTAAGAGTCTTAGCTCAGCTGGTGTGGCTCAGTGGTTGATGTTGACTTATAAATCAGGAAGTCACAGTTCAGTTCCTGGTCAGGGCACATGGGCTTGATTCCCAGTAGGGGGTGTGCAGGAGCCAGCTGATCCATGATTCTCTCTCATCATTGATGTTTCTATTCCCTCTCCCTTCCTCTTTGAAATAAATAAAAATAGTTTTTAAAAAGAGCTTTAGACTGCCCTCTTCAGCCCAAAAAAACATAAACATTTGCCAAGATCTATTAGATTAAAACAATGCCTGTTAGGGAGGCCTCTTCTAGAAAGAGATGGTTTCTCAGAGATGGATTGTCAACACTCAAAGCCATTTAGGAGTTCCTTTCCTTTCCCTGTCACTTTGAGGAAGTGTTGTGGGCATATCTCAAGCACATCCCCTTTTTCAGCATCTCTGAGGTGCTGCTAGACAGCCTTTACCAGTCAGCACCTTTCACTGGAGATAGGACTTGGCCTTCAAACACTTTTTTGGACACTTTGCCATGTTTCTTTCATGCTCTCATCTTCTTAATATCTTGAAAAATTTGTCACATTAAAAATGAATCTATAGCTGTAGCTGGTTTGGCTCAGTGGCTAGAGTGTTGGCCTGCGGACTGAAGGGTCCTGGGTTCAATTCCGGTAAAGGGCACATGCCTGGGTTGCAGGCTCGATCCCCAGTAGGAGGTGTGCAGGAGGCAGCCAATCAATGATTCTCATCATTGATGTTTCTGTCTCTGAAATGATACACAAAGTCCCCAATTCAAGAACCACACAATCTAGTAAACCCTAGGACATAGCTGAAAACCTAGCTTCCTTGGGATAAGAAATAGGATGACCTGATTACCTCTCTAGGCAAACCTTTCTCCTTGAAAAGGGAAGAAACATTGAAATTGAGGAGACAGCAAACTGACAGCAGCTGAGTTCCTTCCATATGGTGGGCGGTCTTGCTTCACTCTAGGAACCCTGTCCACCTTTAGCCCCCGGAAAGGTCTCTGTAGAGCTTTTTGCTGCCTTGTTCTTCATTTAAAATAAAGAGACTGTTTAACACTTTCTACATGCGGGAATCCCCAGCTTATTTCAGTGTGTGTGAAATTCTTTGAAGTCCTTCCTTAGGGAGAGATTGTATACAGTCAAGATTTTTTAAAATATATTTTTATTGATTTCAGAAAGGAAGGGAGAGGGAAAGAGAAACAGAAACATCAATGATGAGAATCATCGATTGGCTGCCTCATGTACATGCCCTACTGGGGACTGAGCGCACAACCTTGGGCATATGCCCTTACCTGGAATTTAACTGTGACCTCCTGGTTCATAGATTGATGCTCAACCACTGAGCCACACGGGCCGGGCTATAGCCAGGGTTTTAATGAAAAAGAAAAAGAAAGAACTAATATGTATACGGTGTTTTAGTTATGAATTAAAAAAATAAAGATTGTCCATTTGAGTTGTCCATTTTATATTATTGAATTAATCAAAAAATCATAACTACCAGGTAAGGTGTGAAACAGTTATCAAATATCCTGCCGGAACAAACTTCTTTAAATACTATCCTGCTAGGCAGGTGCATACCTGGATCTTTTTGACTCAGCAGATAAAAAGCCTGTTGGGTGAATTCATAAACCAGTTGGTCTAGGGAGTTGCTCTCATGTGCTATAAGATGGGACTTACTTTTTTTTTCTTTTTCTTCTTCCCACAGGCAGATTTTAAGAATGACACCACATCCAAGGCAATTCATAGTATATTTAAGAATGCTATAAAGCTCCTGCAGGAAAAAGGATTCATTTATCAGAAAGATTGTGGTTTTGATAACCTCTTCTATGTAAGAGACTTGCATCTTATATATTTTTTCTTCTTAGCTTCAACTGCAAATATGTTCATTACTTAAGAATACCTATTTACTGTTTTTAAAATCAATCATTAAAAACTCACATAAAGTAAGGAACCCCAAGGTGCCACATTTAACAGTATATTCTTTTAGACTAGGGGTGTCGAACTCAATCAGAGAAGGGGCCAAAATCTAAAATCCAGCCTAAATCGCGGGCCGAATGGTTTACTGAACAGTCATAAACTGACAATGTCATAAACTGACAGCGGAGTGCAGTGATGACAGCGCGGTGCGGGCCACACTGCAAGGCCTGGCGGGCTGGATTTGGCCCGCGGGCCTTGTGTTTGACACATGTGTTTTAGACATTTATGTATTTACACATACACTCATATAAATAGATATTCCTGTGGCTTGCTTTGTTTTACAAAAAAAGTGATCATTCTCAAAACCAGGATTTCTCATCCTCAACACTATTTGGGCCAAATGATTCTTTGTCATGGGGGGGCTGTCCTTTGCATTGTGGGCTATTTAGCAGCACCCCTGGCCTTTACCCACTAGATGCCAGTAGCAGCCCCCCCGCCCCAAGTTGTGGCAACCAATAATGTCACCAGACATTGCTAAGTGTCCCCGGGACAGTTAAGAACCACTGCTCTGAACGCTCAGCAACTTTTTTGACACCAAAATAGCACACAGCATCCTTCCATGTTACTATTATTATATAAATCGACCTCATTCTTTTTGATGTCTGCTTGGTATTCCATGTTATGAAAACTTGTCATAAATGTTTTAACCCCTTCCCTCTGATGGACATTTATGGTGGCTCCAACTTTTGCTCTCACAAATAGTGTTGCTATGGCTATTTTTGTGAACTTATGTAAATATTTCCGTAAGGTTGACTCTTAAAAGAGGAATTGCTGGAGCAAAAGCATGTACCTCTAAGCTTTTGGTCAACATAGTGTGATTGGTCACCCAGAAGCTTGCCCCAGTTGACGCTCTCACTAGGGCTATAAGTGCCTGCTTGTCTCATACTTTCAGAGTTAAAAGTTCCCCTCTCACTGCCTATCTTTAATATTGGAGGAGCCAGGCTGAAATCGGGCCTCGTCATGACCATTGATATCGGGAGCATAGATGTGGCTTCCGCTACAAGTGATTGTCCTGGAGACAGATCCAAATTCTGAGGCATCCCAAGGGGAATGATTTACAGGCATGATTCCCAAGGGGAAGCTTCCTTAATAGGACATTTTCTTGATAATGATTTAATCTAGTGATTTCTAATTTAAGAGCAATTTTGAAAACTAAAAGATGTTTTAAGTACTATTTCACTAGCTTTTTAAAAGGGTATTGCAATCTGCATAAGGATGACTGCAGTCCACTCCACCTCGGGAAGGGCTTTCAGGAGTTGGTTGGTTGCAGAAGCTCATGATGGCAGCTCACCTTAATAACGCCCCCACCTGCACCTACCCACACCCAGTCACAATTTCACTGGGAGACTCCACGGTTGGCCAACTGAGTCTATAGAAAGCAGCTCTTCTGAGGAGCAGCAGGACCGTTGGGCAGCAGCCCATAGCTGAGGTGTGGCAGCGCTAGGGCACTTCCTCCTATGAATCAGTATGAGCTGGAAGCGGGTGATGAAGCAATAATTGCTCTCTCTTCCTCAATAGAACCATTCTTCTTCCCCGACTTCACTCCTCCCCTTTCCACTTAACTGCCTGGCCTTGTTGGTTTGTGTTTTCCTGAGGGCCTGGCCTCAGTGAAATAATTATTACAGTAATGTAGACACTTCTTTTTATATAAGGCTTTCCAGCTTTCAGCAGTTCTCACCCAATTTAATCTTTTTTAAAAAATACATTTTATTGATTTGTTTACAGAGAAGAAGGGGGAGAGGGATAGAGAGTTAGAAACATTGAGAGAGAAACATCGATCAGCTGCCTCCTGCATACCCTCTACTGGGGATGTGCTCACAACCAAGGTACATGCCGTTGACTGGAATCGAACCTGGGACCCTTCAGTCTGCAGGCCAATGCTCCATCCACTGAGTCAAACTGGTTAGGGCCAATTTGATATTTACAATAACTTTGTGAAAAGGCAGGCAATATCAGTGTCCCCATTCTTAAATCTGGTCACTCTGTCAATCCCATCAAACAAACACTCTCTATATACAGGGTGGGGCAAAAGTAGGATTAAGTTGTGAGTACACAAAACTGAGTTTATTCTTGTACTATAAAAAATATGAACAACTAGCCCCACCCTGTATGTATTTGTTTGCATGCTTTTGTTTTGTTCTTCCTCTTTTCCTTCCTTCCCCTTTTTTTTTTTTTTGTTGTTGTTAGATTTACTACTGAACATGAAGGGAGACCCATTTGTCTGGTTTCCTCTTATCTGTGCTGGTTGAGGAAGGAACTAATTAGATTTAAAATATTAGGTGTGATGAAAAAAAATCAATTTAAAAAATAAAAAAAATAAATTAGGTGTGGAACACTGAATATTGTATGCTAGCCTTTACTCGTGCTTTTAAAAAAGAATAAACTATATAAATATGTTCATAAGTGCATATAACATCTCTAGAAGGATATGCAAGAATCTAGTAACAATTATTGGTTTTGGAAAGAGGAACACAGGGCTTAGGTATCAGAGCTGGAAGGAAGTCTGACCTTTGAAGACAAAAAGGGTCTCAAGGGATAGGCTAGATTAGTTCTCTTGCTAGCTTCTCCTTACAGTTTTATTTCCTTTGTTTTTCCTTGTGATTGGGAGGAGAAATAAAATGAATGAAATGCAAGGCAGGTGTCAGAGCCCAGAGGAAAGACTTTGGCCCCTTATGCCCCTTCAGAAATATAATAAATAAGAGAAATTATATGAATGTATTATGAGTTTTTAAGAGGAAAGTTGCTCGTTAAGAGAATTCCAGTTTCTCTTTACACCATGGCCTCATGAGCCACCCCTGAGGACTGTACCTCTGGGTCATCTACAGAGCAGCAAGCTGCTGAGCGACTGAGCTGATTTGACAACAGGCCAAGTATTGAAAACCATGTGGTTGGTGTAGGGATGATGATTGTTATGAAATCTTTAGAAACCAACTTAAATACTAATTTGGGAGTCTGGATGACACAACCTCTATGTTACTTAACAACACTTTCTCTCTGAACCTTTTTTCCTATTTAGGTAACCAAAGAAGACAAAGAACTGTACAAAAAGATCCATCGTATCATTCAAGAAGACTGCCAGAAACCAAACCGTAAGTATTGTAACGCACAGGTGTCCTGATGCACTGGAAGGGAATGTTTCCTCCCAGACAGCAAGGGCTAGAGAGTCAGGAGACGGAAGTATGACTGATCAAGATACCTGCCCTCTCAGAGCCTCAGGTCCTTCCTCTCTAAAGGAGTTAAGTTAGGCTCGCACAGTCGTCCTGACCTTGGCTACACGTAAAATTCAACCTTGAAACTTTTTTGAGCATATGAGTACTCAGATCCCACTCGTGGGGATTCTTATTCACAAGGGGATGGGGTGGACATGACAAGTGAGCTCCTCAGGGGATCCTGCTATAGTGAGGCAAGCCACTGGGCTAGGATTTTTGTTGCTGTTGTTTAATTTATTTTAGAGCAAGAGAGTAAGGAGGGAGGGAGAAATAGAAAGAGATAAACATCAGTTTGTTGTTCTATTTTTTTGTGCATTCATTGATTGATTGCTGACTGGGGATTGAACCTGAAACCTTGGTGTATTTAGACAATGCTCTAACCAACTGAGCCACCCGGCCAGGGCCTTGGCTAGGATGTTTTGATGTCCTCCTGGCTCTCATGTTCTCTATGGTTCATGTTATTTCTTGCTTACTCTTTCCCCTTGTCTTTGAACCCAAACCTTAAATTTTCTTCTCTTCCAACATCAAGCCCTTCAGAGTTGGGAGGAATGGCTCCAGACATTACAGTTTATGAACAGTGTGATTCAGTCACCTTGAACCTAATAATTTGCAAAAGAAACGGTTTAGAAAATAGTTGGTTTTTGTGGAGCTAGATCAACCCCTAGTGGTTAGAAACTTAAACTGTAGGTAGTCTGACAACAGGCATTATAATTTTCATACTAGGTAGAAAGAGAAGAAAGCATTAGTCCTATCTTTAAGTCCTGTGTAAGCTGTTCCATCTTAAAGGTGACTTTTCAAAGTCTGTCTTTTGCAGACAACTGTTGGAATATGTCAAATGACAAATGTTGGAATATGTCAACAAATGACAGTAGGAGGGAAGTGAAAAGGTGTGTTAATGACCGTAGGTCTCCTCATCCTGCTTTCCTTCTCTCCAGAGAAGTTCACCTCCAGTCCTTTCAGCCCACGCCTGCCTGGCGCCTGGACCTGGTCCAGACTGAGTCACTGGGTAGAGCTGGACCAGGTCTCCAGCCCTGGTGTTTGATATGCAGCCCTATTTAGCTTTTAAGAACCGATGAGGTCAGAGCCCAGAGTGGCATGATGACAAATCTTAAACTTAAAGCAACCAATTATTTGAATGCAGCGTTTGTGGATTTCATTCAATGCGTTTGGAGCAATAAGAACACGTATTCTTTAGTTGGTGTCGGGGAGACCCATCTATCCACAATTTAAGGAGCTTTAAAGAGCAGTGAAATGCGGGGTTTCTCAACCAAGAAGGCACAAGAGGCTGCTTCCCATGTAACATCCTTCACTCGTCCTAGTCCCAGGTCACCTGGCCAGATTCTCAATTTTGATCTGCATTAGGAAAAGAGTGGATTGAAATAATCCTAGGGCCTGATAAAGCAAATGAAAGAAATTCACTCTTTATCTCTTAGGAGAACCAAATAGCCTCTGTGACCTAAGGGTCTTAAAGTAGCAGGTTTTATATCCACTTCTCATCCACAGGCTTTGGTGAGTGTGTGTGTCAGGTGGACAGTCTCTGTCACTCATTCTATAAGCAGGAGCCTCTAAAAGCCATCAACCCATTCCCCAGAAGTAGTAAATTCCCAGGAACTGAATTCTGGAGCTTGAATAACTGAGAATGCCAACAAAAATACCTTGTAGGGACTGTCTGAATGTCTACTGTGGCCACTCCTTTTCACAGGAAATATCTATGACATTAAAAACTTCATTCTGAAGAATGTATGCACATGATAAAAAGTCAAACAGTGCAAAAATACACACAGAAAAATGAGGCTTCCTCCCAGCACCGTGTACTCTTTGCAAAGGCAGTAGTTCCTTCTAGAGATGTTATATGCACTTAAAAACATATTTATATAGTTATTCTTTATAAAAGCACAAGTAAAGGTTACCATACAATATTTAGTGTTCCACACCTTATATTTTAAATATAACATTGGCTTCTAGAGGTCATTCAACAATACTACATATAGAAGTGTCTCAGTCTTCTTAATAGCTGTACATCATTCCATTATATGTATAAAAATATATTTGACCATTTATTTAACCACTAGAGGCCTGGTGCACGAATTTGTGCATGGGTAGGGTCCCTAGGCCTGGCCCATGATTAGGGCCAATAGGGGCCTGCCTTCATTCTGTGCCGCCCCCTGGTGGTCAGCGCATGTCATAGCAAATGATCAAACTCCGGTCTCACAGTCAAACTCCCAAGGGGACACTTTGGGATATAGAGATTCCTCTGGACCTTTTGTTTGTTTCTAACCTTTCATACAAAATATAATATTGAGTTTTTCTTTGTCAGGATGATTGGGGGGAGAACTTAAAATCTTTAGTCATTATGATTATTTCAGCAAATGTTAAACCTACAATAATAAAAGGACTGTAAATACGAGGCTTGTTTTAGATCCCTAAAGCACTGATACTGGATTTATCTAAAGATGGGCAGCAAAGCATGGTTGTAAAGAGCTGGACTCTGGGACCACTTTTCTTGAGTTTGAATCCCACCTTGCCAATTTGCAGCTGTGTGACTTTGGATAAGTCTTTACCTCAGTTTCTTTATATGTAAAATGGGAATACTATTGCCTACATTATAGTTATGAGGATTAGATGCATTGGCATTTTATAAAACTATTTTGAAGATGGCAGAGTAGGAAGCACCAGGAATCTGTCTCTTAGGCAACTATTGCATCTGTCTGGTAATTAAAAATCTGCCAACAAAGGAAAGCCCTGGATCTGATGGATTATATCATACCTTTAAAATAGAACTAACACCAATCCTTCTCTCTGTGTAACTGAAAGGTCACTTTGTGAATAGCCTTACCAGAGCTCTTCAACAGCAGAATGGCCTGTCTGAAGAAATAGTTTAAGGCTTTGGGAAGAGTTGAAGCTTCTTTAGAGCAGGTACTAGATTATGAGCATCTTCCTAGGTTATGAGTACAATAGAATCATACTTGTTCCCCATGTAAGAAGCCCCTACCATGGATCTCCTTTCATCCACACAACCACTGGTGAAGTAGGTGATTTTATTGCCATCTTACAGATGAAAAAACTGACTGAGATGTGAACCACTTTGTCACAATTATAGAGCCTGGACTTGAATTTGGGTCTGTTGGACTCCAACGACAGTTTTCCATCTGCACTCTTTTATTTGCTGCTTTTTTTTTCTGACACCACACACATAGTAGATGTTCAGGAAGTTTTTATTAAATTAATGTTGAAGAAACAGGCTGCAAATATGGAGACAAGTAGAGGTGGCAAGTTTTCTAGCAGTAACCCCAATAGGAGGAATAATGAGTTGACAGAGCCACTAGAGGTCAGAATTTAGCAAGTCTTCATTAGTGTAGGCTGCTGATAGTCTCTGACCCTTTGAGCTGGAAAGGACCTCACAGGTTCCCCTACTCCCTCCTCAGTCTCCCTCTCCATAGGTGAGAAAACTGAAACTTGAAGGTACTATGATTTGCCCAAAGTCACCAGCTGCACCGACTCCCAAACTATGTTCTACCCAAAACCACAATACCTCTTCAGATGCCTTCCTGGAACCTAAGACATTTTTTTCATCTGAAAAAATACATCCAGTGATTGTGAGCATGAGAGGCCAAACCTGCCCTGCCATGGGGCTTTATGTGAAAAACCGGGGAGGGTTTGGTTAATGCGGTTTGACTTTAACTCAGGCATTATAAATGCATTTTACATCATGATCCAGTAAAGTATATAATTATAGTGCAATAGATATGTAGATATAAATTATATTTATTTAGAAGTTGTTTTACAAAATGAGATTTATCCTACCTACAATGCAGTACATTCTGTAATTTTCTACTTTAGTTCGTTGTACAAAAAAGAATGGTAATCACAACCCACTAAATTGATTTCATGATTGTGCCACATTAGCACGCCAAGGGTGAACCTGAGGAGGGGCAGTGAAGTATTGAAGAAAAGACAGACAAGAGAATACAGCTGGCCGATACCGATTTGGCTCAGTGGATAGAGCGTCGGCCTGCGGACTGAAAGGTCCCGGGTTCGATTCCGGTCAAGGGCATGTACCTTGGTTTCGGGCACATCCCCGGTGGGGGGTGTGCAAGAGGCAGCTGATTAATGATTCTCTCTCATCGATGTTTCTAACTCTCTATCCCTCTCTCTTCCTCTCTGTAATATATCAATAAAATATATTTTTTAAAAAGAGAGAGAGAGAAGAGAGAGAGAGAGAGAGAGAGAGAGAGAGAGAGAGAGAGAGAGAGAGAGAGAGAATACAGCTGGGGCTTGCATCTCTAACTTTAACATGCATAAGAGTCATCTGGAGATCTTATAAAGATGCAGGTTCTGATTCAGGAGGCATGGAGAAGGGCTTTGGTTTAGAAGGAAGGGAGAGGGAAGAGGGTCTGACAGGTGTGTCCAAGCTTAGCCAACTGCCTTTTTCCTGCAGACATGGAAAAGGGCTGCCACTTCCGGCACATCTTGGCTTGTGCTCGCCTGAGCCTGAATCCGAGCCTGAGTGAGCCTGTGCTACAGCAGGTACTGGAACTCCTGGAGGACCAGAGTGACATCGTCAGCACCTCGGAGCACTACTACACAGCCTTCTGAGGACAGGCCGCAGACAGCCTACGCAGAGCCGGGCCAAGGAGAAAGGCCAAGTGCGTGCACTCACAGGCTCTGATATTAAACATCATACAGAGGCTTATGGATCAGGAGGCAATTATTTTAAAATCAACTATAAAATAAGGTCATTGGAGGAATGGAATTTGGCATAAATTCTGTAGGCTGCCTTTTACCTGCTGTATTCTTGGGATAAAATGACTTTCATCTCAGCCATAACACACAAGAAAGCCCTCTGTGTTGACCTGCTGACTGGACTGGGCATCCTTCGTGAAGCAGAAAGAGAGGAGACAGTGTTGGTGCATCTGTGTGTGTGTGTGGAGGGGCTCTACCGTGGTAAAGGGGCATCACGTGGTAAAACCCAGGGACTGCAGCCAGATCACACAGATCTAAAGCTTTTTAGAAGTTCAGACTGTCAGAACATTCTTGTGAGTCTGCTTTAATGGTTAAGAACCCAACGCCAGGAAGTGGCTCTCCCTGGATATGTGTCACTGAACTATGATTTCCACGGGTTAAGCACCAGCGGTGGGTCATGAGTCCAGGTTGAATGCTTTTATCCTCTCAGAGATGACAGTTAATGGATCCAAGGCATGGCTCTGTGTCCCTTTTCCTTCTGAGTTGAAAGGTGTCTCAATGCATTTGCCCACATTGAGGACATATGGGACTAAAGACATTGTCCCTTAAAGTCCTGAACTTCCTGGAGGCTTTCATGCAATTGTCTGGCTGCTGTTGATGTTGTTTTCAAGGTTATTATTGAAGTGCAGTATTTTCTGACACCATCCAGACAAAGACTCAGTATGTGCCCAGACAGGTGATGGAGTTATGCTTCTGATCGAGATGACAAGGTAAAGGGGAAAAATCTCCGGCATGTAATAGGCTTGTTCTGACAGCATGACGACAAAGCCAGCCAGCAAAAATAGTGTGGAGAAAGATAGGGAGTTAATTACAGTCATTTCACAAAAGGCACAACCGCCTCTGTCTGCTGTGTTTGCTCCTGACATAATAAGCTCTTAGGGGCTCTGCCCAAGAGCCTGTCGGCCTATATAGTTGCTCTGCTCTGTGTGCCCAGACAGGTGATGGAGTGGATGCAGTTCCTTAGTCAGGCTGAGGGTTGGTTCTGACAGATCACTTTCTGTTAATGATTTTTCTGACTTGACCCACACCTCTGCCCTGTTTCTAACAGTGATTACCCAGATGGCTGCCCTGTGTCCTCGCTGTCCTGTAGAATGGGGTCTACCTGGAATGACATCCCAGTGGTTCTTCCTTGAGGCCAGTAGCTTTTCCATATTGAATATATCTCAGGTTATTGGAACTGCCAGGAAGGAGTCTTGAATGAGACCATATATACTTTGCATACAGCAGCCCCACTTCTAGGGGATGATCACATGGGTGTGAAAGGATGAATGCACAAGATATCCATTGCTATATAATTTAGGATTCTATAATTGGGAAGAGTATAGGGAAAGAATAATTATGGTAGATGTAACAATGAAATACTATCCAACCATTAAAATACCACAGATATTTTTGCCACAGAGCACACTTCCCAATAGACTAAGTATAATACTGCTGGTCTAAAACTACCTCTGTATATGTATATCTGTATAGAGTGCTTCTGTATGTATATATATGTAAATGTTGCACATGTACACACTTATATACAGTTGACCACTCCCCGCTCCTAGAAGTACTTTCTGTACTTGGCTTTCAAGACACCACACTGTGCGTGCTCCTTCTCAGTCTCCTTTGCTCAGGGTTCAGTCCCAGACCACTTTTCTCTCTAGCTTTCTCCTTTGGAGAGCTCAACCAGTCTCATGGCTCCAACCATCTGTATGTTGAGAAGTTCTACAATTTATCTCCAGTTTGGACCTCTTCTGAACTCAAAACCCCAGCATTCAACTTCCTGCTGACATCTGCCCGTAAGTGTCTAGCAGACAACACAAATTTAACATGCCCAAGGCCAGGCCCCCAGTCACCCCTGACCCCACACACGCCCCTGAAGATTTCCCTAATTCAGGAAAAGGCAACTTCATTCTCCAGGTTGCTCAGGCCAACCCCATTGACTTCTTGCTTTCTCTTCTATCCCGTCCGCCCGCAATTATTTTGGCTCTACCTTCAAAATATTTCTAGAATCAAACACTTCTCCCTCCTCCACTGCCACCACCTGGACGATTGTTGCCTCCTCGCTGTTCCCCCTGCCTCTGCCCTCACCCCTCTTTAGTTCATTCTCGGCAGAGCAGCCAGTGATTCTGTGAAAGCTGAAGTCAGACTCAGTCATCTGCTCCAGCTCTCCCAGGACCTTTCAGTCCCATTCCAGAAAGGAGCCTAAGGCTTCTCTGTCAACAAGCTCCTGCTCTGCAGCCTCCTCTCCCCCTCCTCCCTCCACTCCGCTCAGCATCAGCATCTTAGCCTTGCAGTTCCTCACACACACCAGAGACATTCCTGCTGTAGGGCCTTTGTGATTGCTGTTTCCTCACACAGATAACTTCGTGCTGGGCTTCCCCTCCCCTCCTTTGGGCCTTTTCCTTGAGTGTCACCTTCTCAGTGAGGCTTGCTCTGATCTCCCTTTTGCTAATTGCAAACAACTCCTCCTTCCTGCCCAGAATTTCTCAGCTCTTAATTTTCTCCCCAGTACTTGTCACCCTGTAACACACCCCATACGTTTCTTATTTGCCTGTTTTGTTATCTGTTTCCCCAACAGAAGGATTATTCCATGAGGGCAAAACTCTCTGTTTTGTTCCTGGTGTATCCTCTAGAACAGTGCCTGGCACATCTTTCCAGCAATACCACCCACCTTTGTGTGTATGTGGGTAGCTGCCCTCTACCAGCTAATATCTTCCGGTCTTTCCTATGGGGCTTTCTCCAAGGTCTTGGAAGGCTATTTAGGCCAAAAGTGCTCAGAAGTGACACCCACTGGGAGCAGCCTCAGCCAGTGGGACCCGAGCTTTAAATACTCCAGCTCCCTTGCCCTTCCAGTGATCCATGTCTGAGGCATGTGTTCCTCACCACTTCCCAGAGTTTCTCTATGAGATTAAGCTCCATCGACCATGCTACCAGCTAATGATAGCCACCCTTAATTGGCTGCCTTCCCCTCCTTTACTCCTCCACTCCCCATAAATGTCTGCCACCCTCCCAAATGAATTGCTTCCTTTCCAGTCTTTGTCTCAGGGTCAGCTTCAGGATGAGCACTAATGAACACCATGCACACCAACATATTTGAGAAAAGCTGTATGAGTAATTCTACACATCAAATAGAGATTAATAGAAATGCTCGCCAAAGTGGTACACTTGTTGCCTCAGAAAGGTGAAATGTAAGATGCTTTGATATGTTTGTACTTTGATATGTTTATACTTTGATATGTTTATACTTTGATATGTTTACAATTAGCAAGAGTCCCAAAAAGAATAAAGCTGTTTCTTACTCCCCAACACACACTCACATTACCTGAATCACGAGAGTGAACTAAGGATAAGATGGGCCTTATATCCCACAGCAACATAATAACTCTGCTTAGATGCGACACTCGGAAAATTCTCTGGGGCTAGCTGCAGCTGGGTCACTGCTCTTGTACCCGAGAGCCACTAAAAGGTTCCCTCGAGGAGGAGGGAAGCTGAGCAAGCCTTCCAGCTCCCAGTGTGCACATGTTTCGGGAGGTGTGAACACTGACAGAGTTTATGTAAGCAAGAAGACAAGTAACGCTGCTGTCTCGTCCAGGATTCGTTTGAAGATCCACAATTATCCCCATGTGGTAAGCTACCAGTACTCCTCATCCCTATAAGACACTTCTTTCTAATTATTCCCCCTCTGATAGTGTGCCAGGACACTGGCTGAGAGAAAGCCAAGTGGAAAGAGTCTATTCAGTGATGAGGAACCCAAGACTTGGAGCCAACGGTCGAAACCAAGCAAAGTTGTAATTTTCCGTTGGTGAACACAACCATGCTTTGTTATTAGTGTGGTTTTTTTCTCTACAAGTGGCCTCTACAGCAGCTGCCCCAAAGGAGCATCTTGTTTCCATATTAAATTTTTGTGAAGCATATGGGCAAACTCAAAGGCCAGGATGAGGCTTGCTGGAGAAGACAGCAGCAGGCGCTGGGAGAGAAGCAGGCCATTCTAAAGGAATGGTGCCGGTGGGTGAAGAACCTTGTAAGTTTTTATTTGCATGATGGTCTACTGGTGGAGGCTCCAAATCCACATACATGAGTTTTTATATAATCCAAAATTTATTTTTTAAATGCAGTATATATAAATATATATATGTGTAATATATATAATTTTATATATATAATATATGTAATATATATATGATTTTATTTTTTATTGACTTCCAGAAAGGAAGAGGGAGAGATATAGAAACATCAATGTTGAGAATCATCGATTGGCTGCCTCCTGCATGCTCCACACTCGTGATGGAGCCCGCAACCCAGGTATGTGCTCTAACCGGGAATCGAACTGAGACCTCCTGGTTCATAGGTCAACGCTCAACCACTGAGCCACGTCGTCTGGGCTTTATTAAACTTTTATTAGGTAAACCCAAACAGGTAAGTCATAGCACAGTCCAAGGTTCTATATTCACAAGAATTCTAAGTCAAATTCCACATTCCAACTTTCTCCCTGTATGTGAACTTAAAATGTAGGCTTTTCTTTTGGAACAGTTATTTTTAGATAGAGACAGTAAAATTAATAAAATCATTCATTCAGACTGATTTGTTGAAAGCTTTGTGTAAATTAGCAGAAATTCTGGGCTTGAAATAGTGCCATTTTATTTCTTTAGGCCTACCAAGTTACCATGAGGAAACAGGTTTGCTACTCTTAGGGAACCTCTTTAATGATTTTATTTTTCTGTCAATTCTTACCCAAGGATATTTTCCCCTTGATTTTTAGAGAGAGTGGAAGGAAGGGAGAGAAATAGAGAGAAGGAAACATCAATGTGAGAGAGACACATTGATTGGTTGCCATATGCATGCATGCACTCATGGACCTTTCAGTCTGAGGGATGATGTTCTATTCACCGAGTCAAACCGGCTAGGGCTACCAAGAGTTTTAATCACTGTCCATCTGATAGGTAAGAATGGTTTCTGGGTTTAGTTTGCATTTATAATTCTTTAGGTATAAATGGTTGAGCATTAGTTCATTGTGGGCAACCTTTAAACAGACACAGTTCTCACCTGGGTGTTAGCCATTGCTGGCGGCAGAGGCTGAGGGCAGCCAGGGTCATATGTTCCATCAGCTACAGAATCAGCCCAGAGGCCAGCCACTGAGGTCTTAGGTTAATACGCAGCTGGAATTAACACCCTGAAGAACTTGAACCTGAAGGTTCCCAATTTGCTACTTCAAATGGTTACATCCCTGCCCAGATACTAACAATACATGAAGGCAACAATCTTTTAAAAACCAATCACCATATTGTCAACTCAGACCTCTCATAAGCTAGATGCCATTCAGTCCCCGGTCAGATTAATGTGGAAAACTAAATTGCTTGTAAGAAAGTGCTGAGTAAGTGGAGAAGATAGTTTTAGTAACAGAAATGGTCTTAATCCTGTCCCCACTTTCATCAACATAGCCTAATTATAATACAACTATGCTTGCATTCTCATTCTTGGCTGGGTTTGGTATCATTAATTGGAGCACTGGGCAACAACAATTTTTTTTAATTGATAGATGTTAGAGAGAAACATTGATTTGTTGTTCCACTTATGCAATCATTGGTTGATACTTGTGTGTGCCCTAACCCGGGATCAAACCCTCAACCTTTGAGTATTGGGACAGTGCTCTAACCACCTGAGCTACCTGGCCAGGGCCAAGTTACCATGTATTTTAGAACAAAGCATCAGTGATATCTGTCTCATATCTGTCTCAAAGCATCAGTGATATCTGTATGGCACAATTAAATTGTGAAAAGTCCTAAATTGTGTGATGTACTGATTTGCGAACAATTAATCAGAAATTAGGTGGCAGGACAATATATTAGCATGAAGTTTGTTTTTCCCATATTTTACAGTATTTGTTTTCAAGCAGGAAGTCAGCCTTGCCTCAGGAAGGTTTGGCTTGGGGGCCAAATGCATGTGTTGTTGTGCTGCCAAGCTGGCTTATACTGCCTAGAAGCCTGGAGCCTGGGAGGGAATGGAGCTTAGTGGACTCCAGATATTACAGATGGGGTTGGCAGGACTTCTGTGGAGTGGCTTAGAGCCTTTGTCTAGGATTCCCAGCTTCAGGGCAGATTCCCAAGCCCTACCCACTACTACTAATATTATTGTCCCACCAGCACAGAAGATAAGGTCTCCAAGCACAAGGTAACTTAAAATAAAGAGAAAAAAATGAATATGACAAGTCTCTCCCGCCTGAGTTTTGGAAGTAAGATTCCTATCACACTACAATTAGAATAAATTCAAGGTGAATCTTAAAACAAGGGCCTGTGCATTCCAGAATAGTCTCTTGAGTGGGAGAGAAAGGGACAATGTCAGGGCACAGTTCCAGGGAAATTGCTATGCCCCTCCCAGGGGAGCATGCTGCCTAGGAAAACCAACCGCGCCTGCAGAAACTATCGGAAATCACTACCTCAAAGAGCGAGGGAGAGAATATGTGATGAGTTTGTTTCCTTGTGGGGACCACCTTATCATGAACCAAATAGTTCATCCTGTCTCACCACCCTCACGCATGCAGACCAGCCAGAGGCAACCTGTGAACACAGGCAAGTGAGGGAATAGAATCTAATTCAGGAGAGGGCCCGAACCACCTGAGCCATGAGCCTTACTCCGACATTAAGAAGCTTGAAAAGGCCTTACTCAGCCCACAGTGGGCCCAGCCCAGCGCCTGGGGAAGAGTCAGCAAGCTGCCTGTCCTGTGGTTTCTGTCCCGTCCGGGCTTGCCTTGACCTGGTGGAGGGCAAGAAGTGGGAATCCTGCTTCTGGGAATGACAGCTGGCTTGGGAATGCTGGTGTCAGCGCTCTGCCTGGGGCTGGGCTGTCAGGGCCAGCAGACACCCTGTTAGGGTGAGCCGGCAACAGGGAGTGAGCTGCTATTTCTGTCCATGTGTTGTAGACCCAGGTAACCAGGAAAGATGAGAGGTGGGCAGGTTCTGTACCTATAGACAGGAAACAGATGTCGGACATGAATGAAATGGAACTGAGTTCTAATTATGATTGCACAGGGCTGGAGACTTGACCGAACTTCACTGTCCCCAGGTGTTTTCCTGGGAGGTAACTCACAGCACAGTCCACCTGGAAGTCTGTGTCAGGAGTAGACACAGAGTGGTGCTTAATAGCTGTGTCAGTGGGAGAGCAGTGCACTTACAGAGTGCCACCTGCGTGCACAGCCTCATGCCAGGTATAGAGGGGCATGCTGAGACAGCACCAGCCCTGTCTCAGGGAACTTCCTGTCATGCCTACATGATTTATGACCCAGGGATGCAAATGTATCTTGTTTGACTATCAGAGATTTAAAACTTTATACTACGATTTTTAAAAATTGGCTACCATCGGTATAAGAAAAAGGTACTGGTGTATGTGTGTGTGAAAGTATGTCAGTGTCTGAAAGGCTCCAGAGGAGACTGCTAACAGGGGTGGCCTCTTCAGATCGGGAGTTGGGGCCAGAAATGGGTGGGAGACTTGTTGCAATGTTTTATAATTTTTAAAATGTGTCCATTGTAAAAACTAAAAATAAACAAAAAAAGGATGTGGGAATTCACATAAAACTCCAGATTTCTGGCTTTTCTTGACAACTCAGAATTCTGGCAGCACTGGGAACATGTCATCTGGAAACATCTTGGAGGGAGGGGCCTCATGAATGGATGTTAAGCTGAGAGCTGGCATCAGCTTTACCTTTTGGAAAGACTGACTGGGCGGCAGAGTGGAGGAGCTGGCCCGAGGGCCAGGTCAGGGCAGGCAGTCTGCTGTGGGAATCCAGGTTAGGGCCCACAGGGCGGCAGTGGCAAGGAGACAGATGTCAGACGCGAAGGAAATAGAACTGAGAGGTAGGTAACCGAGGTAAACGGAAAGGCCAGGGGAATGCCCAGGTTCGGCCAGGCAGACCCAGGGAAGTGCCCCAGGAGTTTTAGGCTAATGGAAGGGAAGGAACACTCAGAAATGTGTGGGCCTTCTGACCCGGAGACAGCAGAAATGCTCTGAGTGCATCTCCTGGCATGCAAGGAGAGGCCCGCCTAGGCATGGCCCTTTGGGGGCAGTTAGCTCAGGCACCACTAGTGTCTCAGTGATTTACCAGAGAACGTGGGGGAACTGGGAGAACTGGAATTGGATGCAGAAACTTAATGCCTGTGCACTAACTGAAAAGTAGTTGAAATCCTATTCCTTAGGGAATGGATTTTCTTGGACCTGTGTGTATCCTTTACAGCTTTATTAGTCATCACTAAAGCCCCTTTTGGGTAGCAAAGCTGCCAGCAGGGTGCTGTTCCTGAGAGGATTACCTTGAGCACCGGCCCCAAACACCAACCCTGCGTGTCAACAAGCCAGGCTGCCCTGGCAACACCACCCTCCAGAGGGAGGGGCTGTGTCCTACCCCTGAGGTTTGAGGCTGGCAGTGCAGGAGCCAGCCTGGAGCTTCTGCCCTTCTCTATGCCCTTGAGATTAGCAGTCTGGGGTCTTCCACACAGGGCAGAAACAGAGCGTTCCTTGAAGGCAGAGAGTCGAGTGTGAATTGCCTCTGCTCCTGCAACAGAGCTCCTGTAGCCATGACAATATTTGATCACTTTTGCTACTTGAACTACAGTTGAAAATATTTCCCCTTTGAAACTACCAATTTAGTAATGCTGTGGCCTCAGACTTAATCCATAATATAAGCAAGATATCACAGTTCTGGCCAAAACCAGTTTGGCTCAGCGGATAGAGCATCAGCCTGCGGACTGAAGTGTCCCAGGTTCGATTCCGGTCAAGGGCATGTACCTTGGTTGCGGACACATCCCCAGTAGGGGGTGTGCAAGAGGCAGCTGATTGATGATTTTCTCTCACCTATGTTTCTAACTCTCTATCCCTCTCTCTTCCTCTCTGTAAAAAAAAAAATCAATAAAATATATTTTTAAAAGATATCACAGTTCTGGAGGCTTAAAGTCCAAGATCAAGGTGTCAGCAGGGTGGGTTTCTTCTGAAGCCTCTGCACTTGGCTCGTAGATGGCCGTCCTCTCCTCTGTCTTCACAGGGCCTTTCCTCTGTCTTCTCTTTTTATAACGAAACCAGTCCTGTTGGATTGGGGCCCACCTCAGTGACCTCATTTAACCTTAATTACCTCTTTAAAGACTCTTATCTCCAAATACAGTCACATTCCTAAGGTGCCAGGGGTTAGACTTCAACATATGAATTTTGAAGGGAGACAGTTCCGCTGATAACACCAAGTAAATCAGGGTTTTGACAAGGTCCCCAAGAGACTCTTGTGCACATTAAAGTAAAAAAAATAACTACCCAGTGCCTGCTTCCAGTGGACAAAACACCGGTGGATCTGTCTGGGAATAGAACAGAGGAGAGGGGAATAAGGCCGAGTGATTGTTTAGATGAACTTTCTCTCCATTCCATAAGCCTGGTAAGGTGGGAATACTCTAAACTTAAGGTAAATTTCCTCTTGAGGGGGAGTTGAGTAGGGACCCTCTGCCCTTTGGGGAATATGAGCAGGTGAGGTGAACATGTGAGGCCTGATGAACCAAAGCTAATGTGAGTCTGACCCACAGGAGTTAAAAAGTGCAAAAATAGGTTGGAATGCTTGAAATGTGGCTCTTCTTAGCAAACAGGTCATTTTCATCAGGCTTCCTTTATCAAGATGCAAGATATGTCTCTTGAACACCCCAGAAGGGGGTCCAGGAAGATACACATTATGTTCCTCCCCACTGTGCACAGCTCATTTTCCACCTCTGGCATAGGCCTGATGTTATAGTGACAGTTGCCATGGAGATAACTCCTATGCATGGATGAAGCTAATCTCAACCTATACTGTCAATCATATGCTTTAAAATAGAGATTTTTCAAGCTGTGTTACATAGAACTATAAGGTGCTTTCAGGGTTTCATAAACATTTTATTCAAATCTCAAAAATATACATTTGCCGAAACCAGTTTGGCTCAGTGGATAGAGCATCAGCTTGGGGACTGAGAGGTCCCAGGTTCAATTCCGGTCAGGGGCACATGCCTTGGTTGCGGGCACATCCCCGGTGGGGGGTGTGCAAGAGGCAGCTGATTGATGTTTCTCTCTCATCAATGTTTCTGACTATCTCTCTCCCTTCCTTTCTGTTAAAAAATCAATAAAATATATTTTTAAAAATAGTATACATTTGTTTTTTGAATTTACAAAAATACACTTGGAGGGAAACTCAAACAGCATGTAATATGAATATATACTCAAATTCTCATCTGACAGTAGCTTAAGGCTAATCATTCCCATATATATATAAAAGGCTAATATGCTAAGTGTCTGACTGGCCAGTCACTATGATGCACACTGACCACCAAGGGGCAGATGCTCAAAGCAGGAGTTGCTGAGCTGCAGTGACTTGGCAGCGGTGGTTCTCAGGTGATGTACCCCGAAACCAGGGAGGAGAGAGCCCAATTCCTTGTGGGGCTGGGCGATTCCACCCTCGGCCGTGGGTTTTGTTGTTGCTGGGGCACTGTTGGCCCCAAATCTGGTTAACTGCACACTTGTGTTTGCATTCCACACCCTGTACAACAGCAACTTTGCAGAGTGCCCTCTCACACTCCAGGACCCTTCAGGGGATATCAGAGAGCTGGTTTCGGCCCAATCTATGCCACCCAGGCTGAGGGACCCCAGAGGAGGGGCCCCAGAGGTGTGTCTGGCCAGCCGAGCCCACTCCTGCTCCACCTGCTTGCTGTTCAGGACTCCTCAGGGGATGTCTGCCCACCTGCTTGCTGCTCCCCCTCTTGCATTCTGGGACCCCTCGCTCCTTACTGCCCGCCTGCTCACTGCTCCTTAGCACTGCCACGGAGGCAGGAGAGGCTCCCACCATTGCCATGGCGCTTGCCAGCCTTGAGCCTGGCTTCTGGCTGAGCAGGGGGAGCACACTGACCACCAGGGGGCAGCTCCTGCATCGAGCATCTGCCCCCTGGTGGTCAGTGAACATCATAGTGACCAGTTGTTCTAGTTGTTCCACAGTAACAGTCGCTTAGGCTTTTATTACAGAGATAATTTTTCAAAACTATGTTTTAACTATGTTTAAAACTAAAATAATAATATCCACATTCAAGTGTGTTGTAATTCCAAATAGGAATACATTGGTGACCATGGAATTAAAACACTCATTATATATAGTTCAATAGTCAGCCCTGCAATAACTGGTTTATATGTTATACTTATTAAGACAATGTCCAACTACAGCTATTCAATAAGAGTGTCTGATTAGCTCATGCATATTTTCTTCAAATGGATTTATAGTTACCCCTTAAAACTAACCATGGATTGCACTGGTGAAAAGCAGGATATTTAAGAAGAAAATTTGATGACCGGTGTGATGAGTTTGTTCAGGACCAAGGTAGCAAACATCCCACCTTAGACCAATTCTTCAAAGCATCAGCCTCACTGTTTACGAAAACAATATGACGAAAATGCTCATGTAAAGCCACTCAAGACAAGAGAGCATGATGGTACTTTGTCGTTTTGAGGAGTCACCTTTTATGGCAATAAAAATGGACCCAAGTCCTAATTATGTTTTGTGTAGTAAATTTTGCAAATTAGTTGTACGAACCCTGCCAAGTTGCGATGCCTTTTTGAGACTAAACACAGTGGAGCAGAAAACAAGGCTTGCCATTTCACCCCATGGAAAATGAACAGCTTAATGTTTCTGAAAAAAACAAACAAAACAAACATGTGCATTGAAGTCTGGTGATGAAGAATGCATTGCACGTGAAGGAGAACATATCATTAAGGAGCCGCTTAGAAAACCTTAGGCTATTATAAATAAGGCTTTTTAGCAATCGAGCTACAAGGACATTGGAAAAGCAGACTGCTGTGAAAATGCAACAGGAATCTTTGCCTAATCATCCTGCTCAGAGACAAATTTGCAAATGAACAAATTACACTAAAAATGCAAGTTCCTCCAGGGCAAGTCTATTCACAGGGTAAGTACTTAATAGGTCTGAGGTACTCTTGAGGATTAAAGTTATGTACATCTTTACAACCACAACGACCAGTGAACAAATGATGCTTATTTTAGTAAATAATGATGGCTACTATTTACTGAGGATTTACGATATGCCCACACTGTGCTGAACATTTTATATGAATTATCTCATGTTCATCTGACAATGACCCCATATGATAAGCATTATTATTTATCTCCATTTTATAGACAGAAAGTTCACCTGTGCCTGTACCAGTTTAAGCCATCACCATATGATAACCATTCGCCTTTATCAAGAAGACAGCATCTTAAAATGCATTGCACATAGCATTTCACTGACAAGGTACAGTTTCCACAGTGAAGACTTTTAAGACCTTTTTGGTTTATTGTAATAACAAAGGTAGTGAGATCCAGGATTTACTTTTTACTTTTCAGGCCAAAGCAAGATGCTTGTCAGATGATATCAAGTGAGAAAAGAAATTACTTTCCATGTGGTCAAAGAAACCTTTTATTAGCTAACCCCTTCTATTTAAATGAGTTAAACTTAAAATTGAACGCTTTAGCTGATATTTTTACAAACCTGAACAGGCTAAAGTCGCATTGCAGTCTTGAGATTCTGTTGTATTCACAACTCAAGATAAAGTGCTAGCAACAAAATAAAAACTGAGTCCCGGGGCTCTATATTAAAAAGTAATTCTAATTTGAAAAATTGCGAGATATCTGCTACATATAGACTTTAAGGTATCAGGTTTTTATTTTTTTATTTACTTTTTTTAAAAAATATATTTTATTGATTTTACACAGAGAGGAATTGAGAAGGATAGAGAGTTAGAAATGTCGATGAGAGAGAAACATGGACCAGCTGCCTCCTGCACCAAAGCAGGTGCTCGCTCCCTGTGGTGGCCGGCAGGGAATAACCCACCTCCAGCCAGGACAGGGTCTCCTTTTCATAGGGGGCAAGAGTAAAACCATATGGTGGGTAGTCAGGTAGACCCCCAGGAAGAACAATGCATTCCTAAGTTAGCAGATAACATTAGGCAGTTATCCACACTTTGTACATTCATTAACTTCCTTCCTGGGGCCTGACATTTATCTTTCTGGGTAGTCAGCCAAACCTGAGGCTACAGAGAGTTAAACAGTCACAGAAGGTTAAACAGAGAGCCAACATATCCCAGACGCCTTTAGTGCTGGAGCCATATTAAATCTCTAAAGTGAGTTCCCCTGCACCAGTGGTGGGCAAACTCATTAGTCAGAGGCAAATATCTATAATACAACGATTGAAATTTCTTTTGAGAGCCAAAATTTTTAAACTTAAACTGTATAGGTAGGTACATTGTTATTAACTTAATGAGGGTACTCCTAAGCCGGCCTTTGCTAAAAACTCAAGGGGCCAAAGAGCGGCAGGTGGCTCGCGAGCCGCAGTTTGCCGACCACTGCCCTACACTAATCCTTTTACAACTTGTTTTCACTCATCAGACTCTTACGGAGTTTTCTCAGGGCTGATTTGTTTAGTTTTATTTCATTCATGTGTGGTTTTGTTTTTTTCTTTAGGAATGTCTTACTCATTCTGGTCACTGTAACAAGAATATCATAGAGTGGATGGCTTAAACAACAGGCGTTTCTCACCTTTTTCGAGGCCAGGGTGCCTGTGAGGGTCCTCTTGCCTGTGGGGGGATATTATGGAGAGGAAGCAGGCTCTCTTGTGTCTCTTTTCATACGGGCACTTCTTATACAGCCCAAAGTCTCCATTTCCAAATACTTTCATATTGAGGATTAGGTTATCTATCACAGCGTTTTTCAACCGCTGTTCCTGGTGTGCCGTAGGTGCAGACAAGACAAGAATTTTATAATTTTTCACTACTTTGTTTACTTAATATTTCATAATAAAGTAATTATAAAATACTTTCTTTGTGTTTATTTGATTCCTATTCAAGAGAATTACTTTATATATAGTCAATATAGGCACAGAGTTAAATTTTTTAACATTTTCTAATGGTGGTGTGCCTCGTGATTTTTTTCATGAAACAAGTGTGCCTTTGCCCAAAAAAGGTTGAAAAACACTGATCTATCAACACATGAACTTTGCAGGGAACACAAGCACTCAGTCCCTAATGAGGTATAGCATACCTACACTGAAGTGCACAACGCTAGTCCACAGCTTAACACCCCCTCCCAGATCCAGGTGAAGGCCATTGCCAGCACCCACAGCTCTTAGTGTCCTCTCCCAATTCACACCTCTCAGAGGCAACTACTATTATGGCCTCTACCATATAAACTACTTTTGGCTGGTTTTTGTTCGTTTCGTTGGTTGGTTGGTTGGTTTTTGTTAATCTTCACCAGAAGATATTTTTCCATTAATTTTTAGGGAGAGTGAAGAGAGGGAAAGACAGAGAGAAACATTGATGTGAGAGAAACACATCAATTGGTTGTCTCCTGCATGAGCCCAGACCAGAGCCCGGGCCAGGGAGGTGCCTGAAATCAAGGGTTGTGCCCTTCATCAGAATTGAACCTGGGACCCTATGGTCTGCAGGCTGACGCTCTATCCACTGAGCAAAACAGGCCAGGATGCTTTTTTCCGTTTTGAACTTCATGTAAGGGAAATTTTATGTTAAGTACCCTAATGGTCTGTCTTTTTTTTATTCAACATTGTCTGCACTTCATCTAGTTTGTTGTGCATAACAGTTGTTGGTTCTTGATCATTAGTTTATAGTATTTCATTGTAGAAATGTCACATCATTGATCCACTCAGCATTGGTGGGCATTCGAGAGCTTTTCAATTTTGAGTTATGAATAATGCTGCTGGAAATATTTTTGTACTTTTTTTGTGTGAACAGATGCACTAATTTCTCTTGGATCTATACCTAGGAGTAAAATTGAAGGTCCTAGTATATAGGCAGAGTTGAATAATTGAAACAGCGATCATAGGCCCAAAAAGTCAAAAATATTTACTATCATGGGTTTAACAAATGTTTAGTGAAAACTTGTGTGTCGGACATTGTTCTTAGCACTGGGATATGTGAGAAAACAGGCCAACATCCCCTGTAGTTATAGAGCTGCATTCTATATATGTTTTAGTAATGTCATGAATTAATAACCAGACATTATTTACCTATTGTTTTGGCTATCTATTGGTGAGATTTTTCTATTTTTATTTTTTTAAAAGTCTAAGCAGGGTAGACAAATGGCTAAGAGTTTGGCCTGAAACAGCGGGATTTTCCAAGGATTTCCTGCCACAAACAGTCCAGTTCCTACCACAGTAAATAACATCCTCAAATAGCAATTCAGAATCCCTTCTCACTAGCACCTCCCATCTCCATGGAGTATTATTGCTTTGTGCCTGCGCAGGATGCTTTGCACTTGTAGACCGGGCAGAGCCAGCTCTGACCCCTGCCATCAGACTGCCCTGAAGTGCACTGTAGTCACCCCAAGTTTGCAAGGTCATGGTGCAGTAGTGCATGGCCTAGTGCTATTTCCCTAGAATGAATGATTTGTTTTAAGTTCAGGTTTTTAATATGCTTCCCAGAAAGTTAACTATTCAGAAAACTTCCTTTTCAGCCTCACCCCAAATTAATAACCAGACATTATTTACCTATTGTAAATAAAATTCTTAAAATATTTTTTAAACTCTTAAAGCTGTACCCACATAAGTTACTGTGGGTACATAGCAAGTATGTGAGTGACATTATCCAGGTATGAAAAACCATGAAATAAAGACAATTTAGAAAAAAACACACATAGCTTTCAGTCAATGTACTAAAGGCTTTTTTTGAAGGTAGAGAAAGAAGTGCACACTTAATAGAAAAGTCTTTTCTTTCAGCCCTCATTAGATAAATGCTGAACAAATATTTTAAAATTAGAGATTTGAAGGGGCCAAAAAGTCTTGGTTTTCCCTTGACCAATTCATTGTTTCCTCCATCTAGAGCTCCACAAGAGAGGACATTTGTGCTTGTGACTAACTTCCCATTTGTGGAATAAATACATGAGCAAGTGCCTGATCAACTCAATTCCTGGCACAGCATACAGAAGGAGCTTAATAAAGCATTGTTGATATTACTTGTTGTAATAGAGTTGTACTAATCTATACTAATAAAAGGGTAATATGCTAATTAGACTGTGAAACCTTCCAGGAGATCTTCCGGACGTTCTTCTGGACAGAGCCATGGAGGTGGGGCCAAGTTAGAGGTGGTGAGAGGCCAAGATGGGAGGGCAGTTGTGGGTGATCGGGCTGGTGGGGGGCGGGGCCATTGGGAGTAAGCAGACCAACAGCAGGGCCAGTTGGGGTGAGCAGGACATCAGTGGGGGTCAGTTGGGGGTGATCAGCAGGAGGAGCACAATTTGGAGTGAGCAGGACAGCAGAGGGGCAATTGGGGGTGAGCAGGCTGGCAGGCAGAGTGGTTGGAGGCAATCAGGCAGGCAGGCAGGCTGGTCAGCGGTTAGGAGCCAGCAGTCTTGGATTGCGAGAGGGATATCTGTCTGCCGGTTTAGGCCCGATCCCTGTAAACTGGTAGTAGGACATCCTTCAAGGGGTCCCAGATTGTAGAGGATGCAGGCCAATCTGAGGGACACCTCCCCATGCACAAATTTCGTGCACTGAGCCACTAGTAGTAACAATAACAGCTATTGTCACTATTATTATTATATGGTCTTTAATATATCAGCTAAAGGGAACTTTTGATACTGACTAGATTTCCTCCTATATATTGTAGACTAAAAAATAAGTTAGAAAACTGCGTAGCACACCCCTACTCTCCCCAGTTATGAGACTAAGAAACTACGATTGTTCTTTGCACCTCCATCTCCTTTATCCCTGACAAACATTACCAGAAACCACTCTATTTTCTAAAGTTCCCTTTACTCCACCAAGGCCATCATGCTAGTCCAACCTGTTGTCACCTCCTATATTCCACTACAGAACTTCTAATTGTCACAATTATCGATATAATTTTATATTTATTTGTATAATTTTTAAAACAATATGTATCTTTCTCAAAGATAAAGATAAAACTCCCTGAGGACAAGAACCTTGTATGGTTTGCCCCAACTATAGCTTCAAGTTTCTAGCATGTGGATAACACATGCTGGCAACTTAATACATATTCATTGAGTGAATAAATAAATAAGTTAAGTCCTTGAAAAAGTAAACAAACAAAAAAAGAAGTATACAATAATTTAGTGGATATATTTTGGGGTGTGTGGGCCACTCATACCAGCCTTATTTGCTTTTACTTTTAAAATATATATATATATTTCATCGATTTTTCACAGAGGAAGAGAGAGGGATAGAGAGTTAGAAACATCAATGAGAGAGAATCATCGATCAGCTGCCTCTTGCACACCCCCTTCTGGGGATGTGCCCGCAACTAGAAAGAGTGCCACAGATTGGACTCCCACAGTTGTGGGTGATCAGGGAGGGGGAGAAGGGTCTCACTGGGTTCTTCTTCCCAATGGCTCATAAAGGCTACAGATCCTGATGCCTGATATCCCCTCTGATTGGTCACTATTCCCCTTCGAGTTAGTTACTATTAGTGACTCCTGGGCTCAAAGGTTGAACCTCACATGGGACCTGTGAAGCTCTCCCCTCCCCTCCCCCACCCTCCTTCCTTATGAATGAAGGGATTCCTTCTCTTTATTTTGTAAATGTGACCTTTCTTGGCTACTTCCAGTTCCCTTGTCTTATTTGACCTGACTAAGAAAGAAAGCAGAAGAAAAGGCAGATGATTCTCCAATTAAAACCTGCTTGGGATCTGGGCCAGGGGAGTGGATGTATATAGTGGGTCAGAGATGTGCTGTTCTTGGAACTGTGTCTCAGTTTCTCTCCTAGCTGTCTAAGACAGTTGCGAGGACCGGGGATGCTAAGTGACCAACCCTTGTATGCATCCCCTGGACGGAATTTAATTACATGTATTGTTCCTGCGAGGCCCCTGCATGTCTTTTCGGGTTCAACAACCCTAGACACCCCTGCGAGGTCCTGTACTCACGTAAGGACATTCGAGATTCTTGAACCAGGGGGAGGAATTGCCTCTTTGATCTTTGTAGCTGGGCAGAGACCCAAGCACTCATTTAGTCGATGGCTGGGCTTTGTCTTGCGACTGGCAGAAGCCTAATGCTCTAATCCGACCAGCACAAGTTTATCCTTCCAAAGGAGACTTTCTTCCAGCGGCAGTGACCCTAGTGGCCTTTACTTGACTGACCCATGCCCGATTTGGTTTTGGCTCTGGAGAATACATCCAGAAAGGAAAAGAGAGAGAGAGAGAGAGAGAGAGAGAGAGAGAGAGAGAGAGAGAGAGAGAGAGAGAGAGAGAGAAGGGGGCTTTTTAGATGGCAGCCAAGTTTAAGTGACTGGCGGGTGGCCTCCAAAATTATACAAGAGACAGAAATGAGACAGAATCCGTGGCTACTCACCATTCGACGTGAAGAGGGTTGACTAATTTACAGAGAATTTCCCCAGCCGATGCACCATCTGATACCGAATTTTCGGACCAGAACCCGGATTCTTTGTCCACCGGAATAGAAGAATGAATTCATGGACAGAAAAGTGGTATAGCCAAGATGGAGATTCATTGAAGATCAAGAGTACACACTCCCACATGGGGAGAGGGAAAGAGTCCCACAGAATGGACTCCCAAGTAGGGAGGGGGCAAAGGATCCCCCAGCCTTCTGTCTTAGAATTAATTTTACAACCCAATGAGTTGGTTCATGATAGTCACATTTGTAAGACATGACTCTGTCTCTGATAATTTATCGGGTTAGGGTGAACACATGACCTTGACTTTGAGAGTCTTGAATCTTTCACCTGAAGTAGCTGGGCCAATCAGATTGTTTTTCCTGGAAACTGGGATCTGGACTCCAGTGAGTATCAGCTGTATAGGAACTGGTAGACACATGGGTGGTTGGGGACTCCTTCTACATGGGTGAAGAAGAGAGAAAGTCAGTCTACAGAAAGAGAAGAATACACCAGACACACAATACTAAGCAGAGATGAGAGATGGAGAAAATAATCATGCTCTCAAAGATGTGCTACTTCTTGGTTCTACTCCAAGATGCCCAGCTATCTGTGGATAACGAGACACCACTGTATATTGGAAATAAAGCCCACTCCTTTTTCAGCTGGCTGGGCTCAATTTCTAGTATGTGTAAACCAAAGTGGTTCAACTAAGACATGTTATTAATATACTAGATGGTAAGATTCATCAAAGTGATGATAGTAATTTGCCTAAGACAACACCTTTTTGATAACAGTCCAAATCCCAGCCAGGTTCACCTATATGGGAAAACCCATCCTACTGAGGCCTCCTCTGCTTTCTCTTAGCCTATTGGGTAGAAAATGAACCAACTAAGGGGATATTTTCTGCCTGAGACAGAGACGACAGGATGTGAGCTAGAGCCAGACTTGACTTTGAGAGTCTTGAATCTTTCACCTGAAATAGACATATAGATTCAAACAGGACAAAAAACAGTAATCCCTATGACATTTTTAATAGGGAACTAGGAAAAAAAAAAAAAAAAAAAAAAAGAGGGGGGTCAAGCTAAAACCAGACTCATAGTTTGGGTTGTGGCTTCAAGCTATTTAAAGGAACTGCCTTTGAATTCCCCAAGGGACTTTTTTTCCCTGTACTTTTTGTCATTCAGTGGCTAACTCAGGGTTTGCTGGTTTCTGGAAAATTTAGGGGATTTAAATATATTGATTTCAGAGAGGAAGAGAGAGAGAGAAACATCAGTGGTGAGAGGGAATCATCGATCAGCTGCCCCACACTGGGGATCGAGCCCATCACAACTGGGGCAAATGCCCTGACCAGGAATCGAACCATGACTTCCTAGTTCATAGGTTGACGCTCAACCACTGAGCCACACAAATTGGGCTAATCTAGGGGATTTTTAAAAAATTTCTTTATTGATTAAGGTATCACATATTTGTCCTCGACCACCCAAAATCTAGGGGGTTTTGAAATAGAAAATCTAGGGT
Organism: Pipistrellus hanaki; assembly: GCF_964339955.1. NCBI lineage: Eukaryota > Metazoa > Chordata > Mammalia > Chiroptera > Vespertilionidae > Pipistrellus > Pipistrellus hanaki. The sequence goes on along the minus strand of NC_140516.1, from coordinate 40,430,043 downwards.
GGTTTTTGGTTACAATGGAATTATGCAGACTGATCTTTTATAATAGAGTGATGCTGGTAACCCCCTACCAGGTAAGAATTCACTTGAAGGTGCGTTAAGTAGTTGAGTAAGATGGTATGAAACCATTCTCACTCTCATTCCTGAAGGTCTTGAAACACAGTTAGGGGACCAGATGTCTGGTCAGTGTTAGGGATGCAGGCTAGAGTTATGTAATAATAGTTTTTCCTCAGTAAATATAATTATGTCCTTTGGCCATGCATGTTACCAGATTTTCTTCTGGTATTCCAAAGCATAGTCATTTGCTAAGGCTGAAACTTCAAGTGGTTCTATAAAAAAAATCTGTTGTATAATGACCCTCACCAGAGTCAAGGCTAACACAGGAGACTGAGACTCAATGGCACCATGTAAAGAAACATGTTGAGATTTTGCTGATGAACTTGCCATTTTGGGAGTGAGAGAGAGGTAGTTTCTACCACCAGATGGTTTGGCAAGTGGTGGGAGGGCACTATTTTTATGGCTGCAATTAATGAACAGTGGGATTCAGCAGACAAGGGAGTTCTGGTGCCTCATCCTGATCTCATGTCCCAGCAACAAGGAGAGAAGTCTGGCCAGCCATTTACTTCCTCTGGAGAGAATGGAAGTTGGCCTCACTGTCTACCCCAAATCCACGAGGGACCATTCTCATGACACCTCCCATAGAGAGAGAGAGAGAGAGGAGAGAGAGAGAGAGAGAGAAGAGAGAGAGAGAGAGAGAGAGAGAGAGAGAGAGAGAGAGAGAGAGAGAGGAGAAAAAGGAGGAGGAGGAGGAAAGGAAGAAGAAGAGAAGCAGAAGGCAGCAGCCCTGGACTGCTTATAGTCTGTAGATTGGCAGGTTATCTGTGCTAGGCTCTCCTGCTTATCTCTGCCAGAGGTCAGCCAGGAATATAGCCGGGTCCACCTGCTTGAGTTAAAAGATGCTAAAACCACTTTGGCCAGGAGAGGGCCCCAAATTTCTCTCAAATTTGCACATCACTGGGTAATATCCAGTTAGACCTCACTTTACATAAGAGTTATCCTCCATGCTAGGGGAGGGAAGGGACCAGAAAGATCACCAGACACCCAGATATGAAAAGTGACTTCAAAGTCACAAGGCTGAGTTGTTGTTGAGCAGGACTAGAACCCAGGCTGGGCAAATCCTCCAAAACTCTGTTCAAATCTTCATAGATATCACTTTCACCAGCAGCGTCTACCAATGTCTGTTGAGAGCCCAGAAATTTAAAAAAGACAACCATTTATTGAGTCTTTATATATATAAAGACTTATAAAGGGTGTGCTGAGTGGGGTGTGTGGTAGATGGTCAAGTTGCTTTGGTAGTTGGGGTGGGAGGGAAACCGTGGTGCCAGAGTCCAAGTTCACAGTCCTCAAGACCCTCACTGGCTTCTTACTGGTTTAGAAGGTACAGCCTAAGCATAGCAAAGTTAAAGAATAATTTAAAAAAATGTAAATAAGGGTTTACTACAGTAGTGGCTGAACTAAGGCAATGTATGATTAGTAACCAAATGAATTTCAATTGCCATACATTTTCTGAGGAGGAAGAGAGAATTGCTAGTATACTGTGCCTCTGTTAAGCATTAATTGTTTTCAGTGTTTTCCTTTGTATCTTCTTGGGGGCAGTCATGGAAACTACATGGGAGAGGAGGCAGGCGGGCTCTGCACATGAGGAGCTGATAGGATTTGCTTGTGCACAGACTTCCCTGGAGACACAGACAGTCCCTGCCCTCGAGGACTGTTCGACCTCGATGGGGATCCAGGAAGTGTGTGGTGCTTGTGTAAATGGAGAATTGGAACGAGGGACCTGAGTTCAAGGAAGAGCGATGTCTGGATCTGCAGGTGTTCGTAAGTGTGCACAGCGTGCTCTTTAAATGAACTCTTCTTGCCTGTGACTAGGCTCATGAGTATGGTGTTGGAGAAGGATGATTGGTCTGGGACTACCTCTCTGCCTGGCATAGGGCAGCTTGCTTAGTTTCTCTTGGCCTCAGTTTGCTTCTCTGTAAAATTAGGGGAAGAAATCACTTCTTTGGTTCCTTCCAGTTGGAAAATTCTTTGGTGTTAAGCATCCTACAATTATGTTTTTGAAAAAAATTAGATTTTCATGTATCAGTCCATATTTATCTTAGTTTGAGTCCTCTTTCCCTTTTCCCTTTTTTTGTTGTTGGTATTTTTATGATTATACTAATATTTTGTCACTTGAATTCACACAAGGTCCTTAGATTGGAGTCATCGCCAGTTCATAGAAGGGGGTAGCAAAATAGAGGTTTATCCAGTCCTCTCCAGCACTGCTAGCTCCTTGAGCCAATGTTTTCAACATGGACCACCCAGTGTACCTACTATGTGCCAGGCATGCTGGGGTATTGAACGAACAAAACAAAATCTGGTCTCCAAGGAGCCTTCAGTGGCTCTCAATCATTTTCTGGGCACGCCAGGCACATGTGAGGCAGCCACTCAGTACATGTGTGTAGAACAGCAAGGAATGCCTAAGGCACTGTGGGGATGAGGGGAAAGAGGTTGAAATGTAACCAGAAAGAAAGGAGAGCCTGTACCATTTATCCTTAAACCCTCCTGGGCATACAGCGCCAGCAGGGAAAAGAGATTTCTTCCCACAGGTATAAATAACTTCCGCCCAATGAATCCCCAGAGACCTTGGCACCATGGGGGCAGGGTGAGGGCTGGCACTCAGTTGCTCCTTCCAATTGAAGTACTTTGGGAGCTCAGGGAGAGTTGGAAGCACTCCAGTTGTGCTCCAAGACCCTGAATTTAGCCTGTCTAGTGTGGCTCAGTGCTTGAGCATCGACCTATGAACCAGGAGGTGACAGTTCAATTCCCAGTCAGGGCACATGCCCCCGTTTCAGGCTCGATCCCCAGTGGGAAGCATGCAGAAGGCAGCTGATCAATAATCTTCATCATTGATGTTTCTATATCTCTCTTCTTCTCTGAAATCAATTCAAAAATAGGTGTGTTTTTTTTGTTTTTGTTTGTTTGTTTGTTTGTTTAAGACCCTGAATTTAGGAGATGTCAGGTAGTCTGGGGTTTCTTAGGCTGGAAGGAGGCCATCACCTTGTAGGTGAGCACTGAGTCACTAGACAGCAGGGTAGCATGGAACGTCCTCTCTCCTCCAGGTGTCTTGTGTGTAGGATCATGTTCAGGTCCCCATCAGAAGCTGGAGGGTGAGTGGGAAACCACTGATGCCTGTTCACTGAGCTGACTGCTCTGACTCCCAAGCCAAGCCCCTTCTCTGCCTTCCCTCTAACAGCTGAACACGAACTCCGCTCATCAGGTGCTTCTCAGGCTAAATTTGTATATTCAGGATGCTTTGTGGTCCACAGAGGAAGAGTCCCTGAGTGCCGTTATGAATCTCTTTACCATGAACCCACAGGCTGTCTTGATTGGTCCCCAGAAGCCCTTTCTGTAAGGGGAGCTCAGTGCCGAGGGCCTAGCCTGGGTCTACGCTGGACCTGCCAACAGGCCGCGCTGTGGGCTTGATGCCTGTACTTCTCCTTTTTCATCACTGAGATCACCTTTCACCAGGACTCCTGCTCCAGTATCTACAATGGTGTTTTTTTTGTTTGATTTTTGCTGTTAATACTCACCTGAGGATATTTTTAGGGAGAGTGGAGGAGAGAGGAAAAGACAGAAAATTCGATGTGAGAGAAACATTGATTGGTTGCCTCCTGCATGAGAACTGACCAGGGCCCAGGCCAGGGAGCAGCCTGCAACCAAGGTATGTGCCCTTGACTGGAATCAAACCCGGGACCCTTTTGTCTGCAAGCCGACACTCTATCCGCTGAGCCAAACCGGTCAGGGCTATAATGTTTTTTTTTTTTGTTTTTATCATCTTCTCTGATAGAGAAGCTGTACCTAATGTCAAGATCCCTCATAGTCTGGAACCCCCATGCCTATCCTTCTCCTTATTTCCGTCTCTGTGCCTCCCCCTCTCCCCTGACCTTTCCCCCAGGTGGACACTGTCCTCCTGGCCCTCTGCCTGTCGCCAGCTGGTTCAGGCTTCAGGTTACACGTCAGGTCTCCTCACTCCAGCTTTTCTTCTTCCACTGATCATTCATTTAACAGATTACCATAGAGTGACCATTACTGTGTATGTCTTAGTGTGCATGGCTGCAGGAGGAGTACACAGAAGTGTGAGATCACTTAAAGCTGCCCCTCTGCACGAGGTGCTCTCAGAGGAAATGAAGTGTGTCGGGCACAGATCTGCATGTGTCCAAGCAGCTCCAGGCAAGTGCCGCCGGCCTGGAAGAGTGCAGAGGAGGCAGAGTATTCCAAGGGGCTCCATACTCTGCCCGTCCCCCAGGCTCCGGCACCGGGACAGCGTGCTCCACGAAGATCTCCTGGATCACTTCAGCTTCCTAAGTACATTTTATGAGAGTACTTAGTTCTAAGGCACATTTTATGAGATAAAGTCTAATAAGGGGCGCCGCCTGTCCCTCCCCAGCACACACCAGTGGTCTCCCATCACCCTCCTGCTTCTGATGGGGACCTGAACATGACCTCTGGAGGAGAGGACCACGCTCCCCTGCTGTCCTGGTTTCTCAGTTGGACTCTCTTTGAGGGAAGGGATAAGCATCTGTCAATGGGATTCAGTTTTCAGTCCCACAAACATTAATTGAATTCTCTCACTCTCTTCTGTCCCTAAATGCCTTGTAAATGAGCATAGCACAAGTGTCTCAATCAATCCTAAAATTCTAGAATTTTAGAGAATAAATTAAAAAAAAAAACCTACTTTTTAAAGTGTCAAATCTATACATGCTAATTAGGAAAAACGAAGAACTCAAAGTATCTCCATATGATTAACTATTGCTAAGAACTTAGAGTGTATGCAGGAAGGAATTTTAAAAGGCCATCTACACACCAACCCCTACCTGTGTGGCTCAATGGCTGAGCGAGACAACCTATGAACCAGGAGGTCACAGTGGATTCCCGGTCAGGGCACATGCCCAGGTTGTGGGCTCGGTCCCCAGTGTGGGGCATGCAGGAGGCAGCTGATCAAAGATTCTCTCTCATTATTGATATTTCTATCTCTCCCTTTCCCTTCGTTTCTGAAATCAATACAAAAATATTTTAAAAATAAAATAAAAGACCATCTAGTTCAGCACCCACATTTTACAAGTGAGAACATTAAGATGGCTTTCAATGTTTACTCAAGGTCAAATATTTAGGTAGTGGGGTCGCTCAGGGTTCTAGCATCCTTCCCTAAGAAGATTGGAGGAATAGTGGGGTACTCTGACCCGGGCAAATAGGTGAATGAAGTCTTTGATTGGTACATAGGTTCCGACAGGGCAAAGAAGAAAATATTAATACAATAAAGTCGTAAAACATATCACCTCCATTTCAGATGTTTCACCTTGGTCCATAGTCACAAAGCTTTTTTTGTGATAGTGAAGCAGTCAGATTCGTTGTGAAAACACTCCATCTTTAAATATATTTGAAACTAGAATGGGAAAAAGTGTTGAAACACATGAGGTAAGGTAATTAAATAGTAATTGTGCTCTAGGTCCAGGGACAGACAAGTGGCGTGGAAAGCCAAGTTTTCCGTGCAAGAGGGAGAGGGGTGGGAAAGCCAGAGCCTGGGGCCAATGATGAGCTGGCCCCCCACCCCGTGAAAATGTCCCACCATGTGTACTCCCTTCCCGCCTCCCCCGTGGGAGCCAGGGCTTCAGGCAGCAGTGTTCTGCAGAGTCTTGTCACCTCCCTGGTAAGTGATGTCACAGGTTAGTTACAAAGAGGCCCAGATCGATGGGCGACTTAGGCAGCGGATCGATCCCATTTCCGGGGAGAATTCATCCTTTGTGACCCGCAAGGGGGGGGGGGGGGGGGCAGGTGGCTTATCAAACGAGGCTCAGGCTCGGAGGATTGGATGCGGCCCCATTCCCATCCCCGTTCCTTCCTGGGGGGCCAGGGCAGGAACAGCAGGGACATAAACTCCTTTTCATGAAAGAGATCTGGGGGAGAGGAAGGAGGGAGAGGGGCAAGGAAAGGTAGGGACAAAAAGACAAAAATCCGCTCCAAGACGTAGAGCTGGGGTGGGGGGCGAGCTGGCTCCCCCCTCCTTCTCCCTCTCGGAAGCCACCCAGAGTTTCAGGGCCCCGGAGAAGGGGCCCAGGGCCGCGCCAGGCCGCCGGCCGCGCTCTGGACTCCGGCTGGGCAGCAGCCCCCTCCCCGCCGCCGCGAGCCCCTCCCCCGGGCCCGGAGCCCCTCCCCGCGCGCTTCCCCTCTGGTCTCCCCTCCCCTCCCTCCCCTCCCCTCCCCTCCCTTCCCTTCCCTGCCTGCCTGGCCCAGCCTCCCTCCGCCTCCTGCGCCCACAGCCTCCGCCTGCGCCGAGCCCCCCGGAGCCGGAGCCGGAGCGCGGCCAGGGGCGCCGCCGGGCCCTCCCCAGCGCGCTGACAGCGGGCGCCGGGTCCCCGCCCCGTCCCCGCCGGCGGGACACACCCCCGCCCCTCCGCGCCGCCAGTTCCCGCCGGACCCACCGGGCGGCGGAGCGCGGGCGGCGGGCGAGCGGAGCGCGGCGGCGGCGGCGGGAGCCAGGGAGCGGGCAGGCCCGAGGGGACCGCCGGGGCGCCGGAGCCCGCGCGCCCTCGGGGACCCGCAGCGCCCGGGGCCGTACCTGCAGCGCCGGGGGCCGGGGCGGCGGCGGCGGCCGGGACGCTGGGGCGGGTGGCCGCAGGCACTCGGGGAGCAGGAGGAGCCGGAGCCCGGGCGGCCGGGATGAGAAGGTGACGCCGCCGGGGGGCGCCACTCGCTTTGTGGGGGAAGATGCTCGCCTACTGCGTGCAGGACGCCACCGTGGTGGACGTGGAGAAGCGGAGGAACCCCTCCAAGCACTATGTGAGTACTGCCCCCCACCCCCCAGCGCCTCTGCCCGAGGGATGGGGGGCTGGCCAGGGCCCCCCAGGCCCCCCGCGGTGCGTCCCGGAGCCGAGGGCGCACAGGCAGCCCGGCCGCGGAGTTTGGCGTGCAGGGCCGCGGTCTCCAGGGCAGCTCTCCCAGCCGCCCCCCCTCGTGCCTCCCCCAGCCCCGCGTTTTCTTTTTTTGGCGTTGGAGCTGGCCCGCGGTGCCCCGGTCTGTTACCGCGGCTGTGAAGTCCTCCCCGCGCCCGAGCGGTGGTGGCTGGTGGGGGGAACGGTCCTCAGATCCTCGCTGGGAAGCCCCACTGGGAAGAAGCGTCTTCCCGGCCCTCCCGGGGGGCTGGGGTCCCCCGTGCACGCAGCCGGAGGCCGGCCCTGGGGCAGGAAGCCACGCGCTTGCACCCCTCTACCTTCCCCCCACGTTCGCCCCGGTCTCTGCCTCCCCCCCAGGCCCGGGTTGGGGTCAGAATGGAAGCCGCCGCGCGCCCCCTGTCCCACCTCCATCCACCCTCCCCGCCCCGAGCTTGGATTTCCTCCTTCGTGAAGTCCTTGTGTCCGTAGGTGCGAGGAGAAGGGTGGCTTTCCCCTTTTATCCCTCCTCTGGACGTGACCCTTGACTGGGTTCATTTCCTCTCCCAAGGGATGCTCTCCGGCCCCAGACACCAGGAGGAGGCTGATGTTTGCTGTGGTTTCCGAGGAACGGCTGCCCCTCCCCCTTCCTTCCCCCCCAACTTAATGAGGAAGGGCTAAGGTGATGGAGCCGAGCTTGGGAGTCTGGGTGACACGGCTCCTTTGATCTCAGCCAGGCCTGGCGTCCCATCCTTCGCACCTTAGGATGCGAGCTCGGCATCCTTGTCGCCTGGGGACGCCCGGCCCCAGCAGCCTGAGCTCCCGCACCTGAGATAGAAGAAGCAGGCAGCCGGGCATCCCAAGCAGAAGGACTGCATCTTATTTTCAAATGAGACACTTAGAGGGGCATTCAGACTGCCCAAAGCATTAATTTTAACAATTAGAACAGGCTGTTGGTTGCTGCCCTAGACTGCACGCTGATTCCTCTGAAATGCCTTTTATTTCCCTGTTGGAAGGGAACTGAGGTTTATGCTAATGTTAGCCTCAGGGGGCTGTTTCTGCCTTTATGGCCAATAGCTCTGAACTCTGGGTTTCGTGTAGGAGCCACGTTCGCTGGGCTCCTGTGGGGTAAGAAAGAGGTGGACCCTGGGGGCTGGTTCCTGACTTGGGAGAGAGGTGGGTGCCTGTGGGGGGACATTTCTGGGCGTGGCCATAGAGTTGGTTCTTTTGCTTTCTTAGGCTCAGCAAACGACCTCCCCTGCTTTTCAAGAAAGCTCTTTTTTGGAGGACTTGGGTCACCCAGTGGCCATCCCATTCCAGGGGCAGATGTCCGTGTACACATCCCAGCGCTTAGTGTCGTCAGCCTCCCTAATTTTCCCCCTCAGATGTTACAGGCTAAGTTTTAGGGGTTCTTTGTTCTACTCTCCAGTTAAGGTCGGCACTGCTTTCCGCAGATTTGCACTCTGTACTCCGAGGCCCCACACAGGTTGCTTTTCCAATTCTGGATTTTAGGTAAAACATCAACTCTTACTAATCTGACAAATGATGTCCATCGTTATCGATGTAGGACATACTGGCGACCGGCCGGAAGGGTTGCTCCAGTGACCAGGGAGGGATCCACTGCCCAGAGTTTAAAGGCAGTTCAGTGCTAGGGCCCTGAGCAATGTTGGGTAAGTTACTTAACTTCTGTGGGCCTCAGTTTCCTCTTAAAGCGAGGGCAATAATGGTCTACTTCATAGGGTTGCTGGGAGAATTAAATGAGATCATCCATGCAAAGCACTTAGCCCAGTTCTTGGCACATAAGAAGCAGTCATTAAATGGTAGCTTATTTTTGGTGAGATTCTGACTAAGAAAGCACTTTTGAAAACCAGCTATTAATGGTCTGGCAAAAAAAGGGAGAAAGATTTTGGGTTTTAAGATTGATAATAACTTGTTTTATGTGCGAAATACAAAAGGAGTCTTGTCCAAATCCCTTGAAATGATCCTTTCCTCCCTTTTTACAGACAAACTGTTTCCCAGGACATCTCTGCTTCCCATGTTAAAAACCGACATTATGTTTGGGGCAGGGGATGAGGTCACTGAACAGATGGGGTCCTGCAGAGCCATGAACTAGCGTTGTGGAAAACAGTTCAGGAGAAAGTGTTACATGTGTGACATGGCGGAGCTGGCAGGGACCGACCCCAGGATTTCATCTGGCTCAACCCCCGTCATTTTACAGATGAGGAAACTGAGAGCCAGAAGGAGTCAAGTCCCTTGCCACTTAGCTAGTCCCAGCACCGGGGTCTGACTGGCCTCTGGCCTGTGGGGTGGGTTTCGTCCATTGAAGTGTCCCACATTTAGTTGGGGGCTGACCGGGAAGACAAATATCTGGTGGTAACAAGAGATTCCCTAACACATTTGGGGCAGACACATAGCATAGTGTCTAAGGGGCGGGTGCCCAGTAATAGAAAGTGTAGGTGGGGTCCACCACAGCAGGAGGAGCAGGTTGGGGGGCTGGGGACTGTGTCTCTGAAGTTTAGAATCTCTCGGCCCTGGCACCGTGGACACTACACACCGGAAGGTGCAGTGTTCTGGGTAAGGCAGTCCTGGTGTGGGCAGCTGGCAGGACACACTGTGTCTAACTCGCCTATATTCTGGAAGCCCCTGCCCTGGAGAAGTGTGCCTTCTTCCCCCCTGTCCTCCATGATGGTGAAGTCTTGAGTTTGTGTTTTGGCAAATTGCAGAGCAGAGCGATTTTCTGGGATGTGCATAGTAGCAGCTGGAGGGAGCTGAGCAGAGGCCTGGGGTCCAAGCAGGAGGGCTCTGCTGGCTCCAGATGCTGGGAACACAATGCAGAGGTTCTCTCAGGACATCCAGCAAAGGGCGTGCTCTTCCCCGAGAATGAGGGGGAGCTGCGGGGACAGCCGAGGAGGGTCTTGTGCTTTGGGTCTGTTTATGAGAGGCGGGCATGTGGCCTCCATCGTCTGGATAATGCCGTCAGGCCCTGGCTTCCTTCCTCTCTGCCAAGCCCCTGCTCGGGGTGGGGTCAGGGGAGGGTGGGCAGCTGCTGCTTAGACCGGGCTCCCTGGCTTGGAATTGGGCTCCTCTCGTAGCTTATAGGAGTTGCCACGGGGGAAACCTTAGGTAACCTGGCTCTGGCCCAGACCACTTGTGTTTAAAATGGCCCTGATGATGCCAGGTGCAAACTGCAGATGTCTTCCTTTGCAGGTTTTCCAGGTTCACAGAATTCTTTGCGCTCATGTATGTGCAGGTGTATGTCAGGACATGTGGAGGTGGAGAGGAGCTTGTTTACCTAAAACAAACAAGACGCTATTTGTTAGGATGTGGGAGGCACTGAGCTTTCACTGTCATTTCCTTTCCTGATTGTTTAATTCAGACAAATGCCAGGTATGGATGTTCTGAGCCTCTAACAGGACTCTTTAGGGAATGCCAATAACAGCAGTGTTAGCATTTACCGTTCCCGGCGCCAGACACTTCACATGCATGATTTCATGTGATTCCTACCATCCATTGCCTGTAACCCCACACGGGCTTGGTTCTTTGATGCCTTTATACAGATGGGTTAACTGAGTCGTGGAGAAGTTAGAGATTGCTCAGGGTCTCTTAGTTCAGACAGATCTGGGTAAACTCAGGTCAGTTTACCTCCAAAGGAGGAAATGAACCTAACACGGGGCCCTTCCCCTCCACTGGAGTCTGGCTGTGGAGAGCAGCCTCTGGCCCGCACAGCAGTGAGAGGGCAGTGCCGGACTGCCTCCCTGGGCGGGACATCCCTCGTGCTGGGGCAGGAGGTCACTGTGAGGCAGGGGCGTGGACCAAATCCGGGGTGACCTGAGGCGATAAGTGAAAGATGGACCCTGTGGAAGTAAGTTGTTCTCCTGTGTGTTTAGATCTTTACAGGTTTTTGCTTGGACCTGGGAGCTACATTTTTAGGAATTGGCCCCAGACCTGTCCATTTCTCAGCCCTTCAGTTTTTCTCTAAGTTCTTGGACTGTGGGTCCAGCCCCATGGGATAAAGGATGTGCAGCTGCAGCATGAAAAGGTCTTAGGGCCAGTTCCGTTAGGGCAGTGGTTGGCAAACCACATGCAGCTCGTGAGCCATGGTTTGCTGCTCTGTTGACTAATGGGTTTGCCGACCACTGCGTTAGGGAATGAGTGGTGTTGGGCAGATCAGGGTTTGAATCCAGCCTCTGGCTCTTCCTAGCCACACCACCTGGGGCCAGCCACTCTGGGCTGCTGCTTCCTCACCTGCACCCTCACAGAGCTTTGGGGAAGTTGACCTGAGATGATCTGGGGTAAAGCTTCCGCCATGGTGAGCACTGAGCAGATCCTCGTTTCCATCTGTTGTTCCCGATCACCAAAACAATGAAGTGCATGTGGGACCTGATAGGTGAAGCTGGGAGAAAAGGAAAGACTGAGGCGGAAAAAAAGGCCCAGCTGTTCAGAGTCCGATGGGAAACTGGGCTACATGCCCCGTGGAAAACACCCAACATGCAAGAGAAACACATAAGCAAGGAGCAGCTGTTCAGGCCTGGATGGCTTCCTGGAGCTGATCTAGGGATGGCTTCCTGGTGAGTTGGGAAGGAACATGGGTTGTGGGGTTCGGAGGGGGACTGGTAGAGGGTTGCTCCAGGGAAAGGCAAGGTCAAACAGGATCCTAGCCCAAGGTCAGCGCCACACGTGGGTTAGCCCTCTTGCCTGCTTTCTCTCTCTCACTCATGAGGCTAGTTCCTTCTCCTTCTCCAAGGAGGGAAATGATCTAGGGGTGATTCACATGTATGACAAGGCTCCCTGCTTATGAACAGACAACCACATCCTTCACGACCGTTGGAATGGGGCGCACAACCAGCCATTTATCATTGCCCTTTTTAGAGCTGAGTGAGGTTTTGGGGGGTGGGGAGAGGGCAAGTCAGGATTGGAATCACTGTGTGTGGTGGCAGGCGAACGGGAAGAGAAGGGAAAAGTAAACGCATTTGATGTCATCGGAGACTGGAACCAGCTCCAGAAATATAAGTGCCAACTGCTGCATTTTTCCAAAGAGATATTCCGGGCCTGGCGTGGGTTAATGGCCAGGGGAGGCTCTGAATTAGAGGAGCGTTGTTAGGGCTTCTGATTTGGGGTTTGCACAGCAGTCCCTTGGAAATTGCCTTTTAATTTCCTCAGCCTGAGTCACCGACCAGGCTATTTCTTGGCCAGAAAGAGTCCAATAGGCAACTTTGTTCTCTTTTGCCTCTTGATTAAACCGAATAAAACAAATAATAGCATCATACACACGGTAGTTACACTTACTCTTCTTGAGTTCTGAGAATCCAGGAAAGGGATAATGGATTAGGACAGGGATCCAGGGAACAGGAAGGGCAAGGGGTGTGTGTGGGAAATGAGGAGGAGATTCTGGCTCTGGAACTAGGTTCGGAGCCAAAGCCAGAGGTTTACTCTGCTCTGGCAATTGCCAAAAATAATGGAAGCGTCCCGTAGGGTAACTAGCGTTTCAGGGGGTGGATTCCCAGGGCTGCGTGTGATTTCTTGCCGTTGCTGTCGTTAGTGGAGTCAGTCATAGGAAGGCAGGTGAATGGAGAGAGAGGTCAGGGGCCCGGACAGGAGGACAGGAAGGCGGGTGGGTGAGCCACCAGAAGGCCCCTCTCATGCACCCGAGTAACCTCCAGGCAAGTTACCACATCAGCAGAGGTGCTGAGCAGAGCCCAGCGAGGGTAAGCTGCAGAGTGAGGAGAGAAGGGCACCTTTTATTTATTTATTTATTTATTTATATTATTATTTAAAATATATTTTATTGATTTTCTTACAGAGAGAAGGGAGAGGGCTAGAGAGTTAGAAAAATCGATCAGCTGCCTCCTGCACACCTCCCACTGGGAATGTGCCCACAACCGAGGTACATGCCCTTGACTGGAATTAAACCTGGGACCCTTCAGTCCGCAGGCTGACGCTCTGTCCACTGAGCCAAACCAGTCAGGGCGAGAAGGGCACCTTTTAGAGGGGTGCTTACTGGAACTGTGTAACAATCACATGCGGGAGGGAGGGGTTTTATTTCCGCTTTACTGCTGCGGCAATTGAGGCCCAGAGATCGTACGGGACTCTCACTCAGAGGAGTTCAGCACAGCTGGGATCCTCACTCCGGTCTCTGACACCCACGTCTGTGAACTCGTCGCTTTCTGCCCTGTTAGAGCTGGGAAATGCCCGAGGAGCCCAGGCAGCACCCCCTGAGATGATGGGAACCCGGAAGTCTGCGTTGTCGGAGAGCACCCAGGCTCTCATGTCCCTGGGCTGGAACCCGGTCTCCACCGTTTACTGCAAGGGCCCCAGTGCATGTTACTCATACTAGGTGTACCGGTTAGGGATGGTGGGTTTTGTAATCAAAGAGAACACGGTAATTTCAAGAGAAACAGCAGAAGTGCTTTATTCAAAGGAATGTCCATCTCCCCCATCTTTCAGGTTATTTGTGGGTACCGTCCCAATAGAACTTTTCTTGTTTTGAGGCAAACCATTCAGAGACCCAGTTGTCCACTCCTTTGTACGTTTTGAAGTGCTGCTCAGAAAGTGCGTGTGCCATCGATCGGAACAAGTGGTAATCTGAAGGAGCAAGGTCTGGTGAATACAGCGGGTGGGTTAATACTTCCCAGGCAAGATCTTTTAACGTGTCTTTAACTGGTTTTGAAGGGTGTGATGGTGCGTCATCACGAAGCAAAATTACTTTGCCGTGTCTTCTGGCCCACTCTGATCGTTTTACAGTCAAACCGTGGTTCAGGTTGATTATTTGTTGTCGGTAGTGATCAGTATTAATGGTTTCACCTGGTTTTAGAAGCTCATAATACACCACAGCTTCCTGATCCCACCAAACGCAGAGCATTGTCTTCTTTCTGAAGTGATTTGGTCTTGCAGTCGATGTTGATGGTTGACCTGGATCAACCCATGATTTTGTGCATTTGGGATTCTCAAAATAAATCCACTTTTCATCACCAGTCACAATTCGATGCAAAAAAGACTTTCTTTCGTGTTGTTGAAGCAACATTTTACTGATGACTTTTAGTTTTCCATTTGTCTTTCGTTCAGTTGATGTGGCACCCATTTTCCTTCCTTTAAAATCTTTCCCGTTGCTTGTAAACGATCAGAAATGGTTTGCTGAGCAATGCTTAATCTTTCTGCAAGTTGTTTTTGAGTTTGACACGCATCTTCATCCAATAATGCTTGCAATTGTTGGTCTTCAAATTTTTTCGGTTGACCTGGATGTTCTTTGTCTTTCACATAGAAATCATCACGTTTAAAGTGTCTAAACCAGCGTTCACAAGTTTAAGCATGTTCACGTAAGCTTCCTGAAGTATACGATAACTTTCAGCAGCACTTTTCTTCAAAATAAAGTAATGAATTAAAACTTCCCACAAATGTTCTTTTTTTTTTTTTTGTCACGAAATTTGACATTTTTAAGCAGAAAAATATCTATGATGTTAACATCTTCAGCAAATTTGACATTTGAAGTTTTGAAGCTTGCTGTCAATACAACAAAATAGCAAACATATCAAATCGCATATATATCAACTATGTGTAACTCCATCTATTGAAAAAAATTACGCATTATTAACTGGTATACCTAGTATCTCTGTGCCTCAGTTTTCTTATCTGTAAAAAAACAAACAAAACAAAAAATGAAGGGGAAATAGAACCTCACTCATAGGGTTGTGGTGAAGGTAAAGTGAATTAATAAGCGTGACGAGTTTAGAACAGTACATGGTACATATTAAGCACACATAGGTGTTTGCCATGGTAATGGTTAAGTTCAGAAGAGGGAAGATTGGCTAGAGAAAGCAGGCTAGATGGGCCTTGAGGAGTTATTAGGATGTGGATGGTGAAGAAGAGGATTTAGGGGAGAAAAAGACGGAGAGGGAATTCCAAGAAAGGGAAAAGCAGGGGTGGGTCACACCAGGAAAGTACAGGCAGAACCCACGTGGGGAGAAGGATGAAGCAGAAGGTCAGGCTAGCTTCTGAGAGCCTCTTACGAGCTGAGGGAATTCAGTTTATTGTGCAGACACCTCTGAACCTTCCTTTTCTCCCACGGATTGCGGGGGGAGGGGAGGTCATGATGGGGTCTTCCTGGTGGGTTCCGCAGCTGGCTCTAGAACTGTCCCTGCAGCCGTGGCTGGAACAGAGCTGGGCAAGAACTAGAACCTTTTCCTAGTTCTGCGATGGGGACTCTAGTTGGCAGGCCAGAGCCCAGGCCCTCTCTGTTTAGAGTTCTTACTCTGAGGGGTCAGGCTGCCTCATAAAAGTTGATTGTACCCCAGAGGTCTTGCAGAGGGAGGGTGGAGGAGGAGGAGGAGGAGGAGGAGGAGGAAGAAAAGGAGGAGGAGGAGGAGGAGGAGGAGGAGGAGGAGGAGAGGGAGTGGCAAGGAGTGAGGCATGGCTGCTTTGGGCCTCACCAATGGAGGGCCTGGTTGGCAGGGTCCGATGCAGCCGCAGGATGTCACAGTGGAGTGTTTTCCATCCACATTCCCAGACACGGCTGGCCCCTGCAGCAGCCCAGGGCAAGAGAGAGGAAACCTGGTCCTTGAAGGGTCTGGGGGCTGATACTAAACAGCTTTCTTGGGGCCCAGGATGTCTTTGAAGTCTCCGTGTTACCTGAAACAGTCCCGCCAATGTTGCCTTCTCCTTCAGCATCTCTCTGAACTTGTTTTACTTTCAAGCACAATGCTTCAGCTACCTCTGCACGTATTTAACCTCCACCACCCTTCTGTATATTCCAGTAAGCCTGATTCTTTAGGGAAAACTTAATGATAAAAGGAATAGCAGTTGCCCTGGCTGTGTAGCTCAGTTGGTTAGAGCAGTGTTCGGCAAACTTCGGCTCTCGAGCCACACAGTTTGCCGCTCTGTTGACTAATATAATGAGTTTGCCGACCACTGACTTAGACTCTTGATTCCAATAATTACAGGCTGTTGTTCCTTGTGATTAAGCCCCTATCCCAGTGGTCAGCAAACTCATTAGTCAACAGAGCGGCAAACTGTGGCTCGTGAGCCACATGTGGTTCGCGAGCCGCAGTTTGCCAATCACTGGGTTAGAGCATCGACCTGATATGCCAAGGTTGTGGGTTCGATCCCCAGTCAGGGCACATATAAGAATCAACCAATGGCAGAAACCGGTTTGGCTCAGTGGATAGAGCGTCGGCCTGCGGACTGAAAGGTCCCAGGTTCGATTCCGGTCAAGGACATGTACCTTGGTTGTGGGCACATCCCCAGTAGGGGGTGTGCAAGAGGCAGCTGATCGATGACTCTCTCTCATCTATTTTTCTAACTCTATCTCTCTCCCTTCCTTTCTGTAAAAAATCAATAAAAAATATTAAAAACAAAAAGAATCAACCAATGAATGCATGAATAAGTGGAACACCACATCAGTTTTTCTCTCTCTTTCTCTTCCCCCTCCTTCCTCTCTCTCTTAAGAAAAGAAAAGCTAACATTTCTGAATGCTTTCTTCATGCTAAGAGCTTCATGGAACCATTCAAAACTGCCCGAAGCGTGTATTTACTGCTGGCATCCATACTGTACCGTCCAGGACACGGAGACCCACAGAGCTTAAATGAATTGCCAAACGCCACGCAGCCAATAAGCTACATGTAAAGAGGGGCCTGCCCTGTCCCCACAGAGACCTCACAGCCCCTTTAATGCTGGAAACACCGGGGGTGACTGGACCCCAAGGAAATGCCATCTGAGGCCTGGCTGGTTGGCTTGTCAAGCCATGAAACCTTCCACCTGTCACTTTCCCCATCTATTGATAGATCTCCATTCGCCCATCTAGAAAACGGGCCGAGTGCTTCCTTTCTGTGCTGCCTTACAGAGGGGACAGTGGCTATGAAAGATGCTTTGGAAAATGCTGAGCCCAGAGGAAATAGCTGTGTGAAGGGTTCCTGGGTCCTTCAGTCTGGTTTCTTTTTTCTTTTCTTTTCTTTTCTTTTTTCTTTTCTTTTCTTTCTTTTTTTTTTTTTTTTACAACATTTTAAAAATCTTCACCCAATGATTTATTTACTTATTTATTTTACAGAGTAAGGGATGGGGGGTGGGGAGAAGGGAGAGAGAGAGAGAGAGAGAGACATTGATCAGTTGCCTCCTATACACACACTGACCAGGGATTAAACCTGCAACCTAGGTATGTGCCCTGATTGGGAATAGAATCCACACCATTTGGTGTATGGGATGATGTTCCAACCCACTGAGCCACCTGGCCAGGCCTCAGTCTGGTTTCTGAAGCATTTGGGGAAGGGGTTGCTTTACACACAGGAGCTGTCCTCCTGAGAAGCCTTGCAGCCAGGGCTGACTCAGGATCGCTGTAGGCCTTCCGTGAAGGTGGCTTCCAGAAAATTCCACCCTAGGAATTACACTCTGCATCTTTCCAAGCCTATCGTTTTTTTTGTGAATGGGAGGAGACAGCTATTTCCAGTCCCTTCTCTCCCTGACGCTACCTGAGGGGAGGAAGTGACGTCCCGGTGGCTGGGTGGCTGCGTTAGCAGAGGGGAAACAGCTGGGCTTTCTGCCCCTCCACGGGGCTGCTTGCTCTGGCCCTGTGCTGTCATTTCCTTCGGCTGGCGGGGAAGCCGGGGAGGGGGGAGGAGCATGGTGGGGTGGGGGCAGAACCCCTTCCTTTGTGTCCGTGCAGCCTGAATTATGCAGCCTAAATTGTGACCTGCCTCTGGGATCTCTGGATTGTGAACTTCTGAACTGGCAGGAAACGATCACTCTCACCAGATCTCTTATCAAGAGTCGGGGGTATTCTCTGATGCCACAGGAATATTCTCATTCAAGGTCATTAAGGAGACTTTGACCTTTTTTTCATGAGCACCATCCTCACCCAGCTACCACATACTGCATTCCTGTTTTGTGCTAGATTATTTATAATCTCTGATCGCGACATAGCCTTGGAGGTATGCATTTTAACCCCATTTTACTCATACGGAGACTGAGGTTCAGACAGTTTAGGGTGCATTGTTGGTCAAGTACAAAGCAGGTATGTTCCCCCCTCTCTGTCACCCACCCTCCCCCTCCCGCACCCAGCCTGTGCCTGTTTCACACTGTCTCTGTACCTTATACCCTTGGTCCCTCTCCAGGTCTGCTCTGGGGCAGGGTGGAGGCGGGGGGGGGGGGGGGGCGGGGGGAGGGCTTCTGCCTGCCCCACACGCTGTCCTCCTGTGGGATAATGTTCTTTGTGGAGAAAGCCTGCCGTGCTGCTTTCGCCCACCGAAGAGTTTTGAGCGCGAAGGGGTTGTCCCAGGCGTTTGAAGTGGCTGCTTTGTAAACGCTTTCATGGTAGGCCCCATCCCGACCCAGCTTATTCCGCTTCCTGATGGCCCAGGCCCAGAGGGCTATTTTAAGGGACTTGCCTGTGTGGGAGAATTTCTTTGTAACAACAGAGAGGGAGGCCTGGCTGGCCTGGCATGGTGCTGGCAGTGGGGCTCAGAGAGAGAGAGAGAGAGAGAGAGAGAGAGAGAGAGAGAGAGAGAGAGAGAGAGAAACTCTAGCCTGAATTCTGCCCCCTGGGCTGGAATTGACTCAGGAGCTCTCAGCCTGGGCCTGGCCCCTGGAAGGGACGCCGTCCCTTATCAGTGAGGGCAGGGGTCCAGAGGTGGCTGCCCAGGGTTTTCTGGAGCGCTAAGCCCTAGTGGATTGGCAAACGGACCCTTTTCTCACAGAGTTAATAAGGTCTATAGTAGAACAATGTCTGAAGTTGAGTTTCAAGCCAGGATTGTTCCTATGAGTCATCACTCACTGGCACCCCAAAAAAAGCAGCCTCATTCTCCCCGCGATTGCCGGACGTGGCAGCTCCCGGGCAGGGGGCGTGGGGGACTGAGTCAGGGAATCTGAGTGGAACCTCCCCGGTAGGTGCAGGCACCAGGGCAGGGCTTCTCATCCACTGTCCCCTCTGATCCCCACAGCAGCCGTAGCCCATTGTCCCTGTTTTGTAGACGAGGAAACCAAGGCTCAGAGAGGGGCAGCATCTTGCCTTCCGTCACACAGCAATCAATGTCGAGAGCCAGGGTTTGAACCTAGATCTCTGCAGCAATGAAGCCTGTGCTGGGGATTGGATGGATTGCCCCCCATCTCCCCAGGTGCTGAGGTTGGGGTTCTCTTTCCCCCCCTGCCTCCCAGCTGAAAGCATCCACACATGTCAGACTGGCTGTGCCTTCTCTACTCTCTCTGCACTATCAGACTCTGGCCTCTGTGTCTGTATTTCCTCCTCTGCTGAGGGCAGCCGTGGGGGTCACAGCCCTGGTTAGTGGCTCTGCAGGGGCAGAGAATGCTGAGAGCACTGCCCTGGGCTTACAGAGGGGAGGGGACCCAGAGGGAGTGTGCAGGGGGCCTTCCCTCGGGAGTATGTAGATGGCTTTATCTCAGGAGCTAGGAAGTGCACCGTGTGTGTGTGTGTGTGTGTGTGTGTGTGTGTGTGTGTGTGTTTCCAGATAAAACTTCAAGGGTCTGGATTAAACCTCAGTTCATCTGCCTACTCTGACCTTCCCTCCAGGCCCCTCCATTAGCACGTGATGTGGTTGGAGCTGGTGGGAGCGATAAGATATCAAACCTCTCTTACTGAGAATGGACCCTTGGCAACGTCTGGCCTCTATTTTGGGATTTGAATTTTTATTGCCTTTGAATTCTTGTCTAGAGCCTATATACATATATATATATAGTACTTTCAGAGAGGAAAAGAGAATATGAGAGAGAGAGAGAGAGAGAGAAACATCAATAATGAGAAGGAATCATTGATCAGCTGCCTCCTGCATGCTCTACACTGGGGGTCGAGCCCACAACCTGGGCATGTGCCCTGACCAGAATCGAACTGTGACCTCCTAGTTCGTAGGTTGATGCTCAACCACTGAGTCATGCAGCCGGAACAGAGCCGCATAGATAGAAACTCCAGGACCCCAAACACAGTGCGCGTGTTAGGGGATGTCACCAAGCGAACGCTGGTTTTGGACCTGCGTGTGCGGGCACCGTGCTGGGAGCAGCTCCCCCAGCTGGGAGCCAGAGGGTGGGGAGCTGCAAAGGCAGCAGCCCCAGCTTTTCATCTTTACCACCCCTCCCCCACACCAGCAGAAGGTCCGGATCACCTGGGTCCTTCATCAGTGGAATAAATCCATGAATGAACGCTATTAAAGCCCCTTCCTCCTATCCCATTCCTATTTATTTTTAAAAGAACCACATCTTTTAACTTACAGTTATGGAAATTGGCTTTTTGAAATTTAAAACATATATATATATATTCCCATAGATAGAATATTGTGAATAGTGTTAAGATTCTCAGGTCAGTCCACCAAAACCTTTCTCATCCATTGAGGAGATGGAATTATAGCGCCAAGGACCAGATGTCTCTACCGCATGGGCTAGTCCGGGAAACTCAGCTCTATGTGTAATATTCAGGAGAACTGTCTTCCGGTGTTCACAGTGAGCAGGAACCTCGAAGGCCAAGGGATGGAGGTGGTAATAATAATAACAACAGGCTGTCCGGCCAGCATGGCTCAGGGGTTGAGCACCAACCTATGAACCAGGAGGTCATGGTTCGATTCCTGGTCAGGGCACATGTCAGGGTTTAGGGCTCTCCAGTTGGGGCGTGCAGGAGGAAGCCAATCAATGATTTTCTCTCACTTCTCTCCCTTTCTCTCTGAAATCAATGGGGGGTGGGGGGGGGAGGTTTGGAAAGAGGAAGGAGGGCATTCGATGGGGTAGGGGAGGCTGGGGGAAGGTCAATGGGGGGGAAAAAGGAGATATATGTATTATTATGTGTAATACTTTAAACAATAACATTAAGAAAAAATATATATATTTAAAAATAATAATAGCAGCACTAATTATCTGTCAGCCACTCTTCTAAGCACTTTATTCATTTAATCCTTAAAATAGCCCTGTGGAAAAAGCACTGTTACCTTCTTTCCTGAAGGGAAAACGGAGCCACACAGAGGAGTTAATTGCTAGCTAGGGGGAGGGGGTCAGGGCCAGGCAGTGGGTCTCGGTCCTTCAGGAGCCCTTGGCTTCCCGGCCTCCCGGGGGATCCTGCGACCAGCCCTGCCATAGTCCAGGCTGGCCGCTTGCAGGCCTTACGTGTGGGACCCTGGCCACTGGGTGTCCATCACAAGTGTCAGAGTCAGGGGACCGCGCCGGGCCGGGGCAGGGTGGCAGACAGGAGCAGCCCTTCTTTGTCCCTGTGGCAGGAAAAACCATTTGTTCCTGGAACCTGACACCACGGGGGGTGGGTTGGCTGTGTCGGTTGTCTTCCTAGGCCATTTACAAATCCTGCACATGGGGCCGGGCTGGGGTGGGGGGTGGGGGACAGTGTGTTTGTTGGCCGGGCCCAGATTAGAGTGTCTGGCAAGATGTCTCTGACACCTAGACCATTCAGCTTTCAGCGAAAGCACAGCAGGTGGCCGGGGCTGTTGCTTTTGCTGGGAGGGAGTACCCTCCTCACCCTGCCTTGCTCAGCTTATTGTTGGAATGAGGTGGGTCCCAGCCAACCCTTCCCCTCTCCCGGTACCCCAAAATAAACAGCAGCTGTTGGCTACATGGCTGCCAGCCTGTCAACTGCCCCTAGCACTTGCTTGTTCTGCCACTTTAGGGCTTAATGGCTTGGGGCGTTGGGGGCCCTTTGCCTTTGCCCTACAGAGCCTGCCTTGTTGGCCAGCTGGCATGCCCACTGCCAGGCAGCGCTGGCCTGTTGACCACCCACTGGCACTGTCCCCTTCTGCCCCGCAGGCCCTCTTGGTGGTCACGAGCTCAGGCTCCCAGGTTCGACATCCTGGCTCTGCCACTGAACTGTTGGCTCCGGGTAGGCAGCTTCACTCTGAGCCTTCGTTTCCTTCTGGGTAAAATCAGGTAATGGTATCTGTGTCACAGCATGTCCTGAGGACTAAGACCAGAGCCACAGTGGAGCCACAGTGGAGTCACTGAAGCCA
Source organism: Pipistrellus hanaki (assembly GCF_964339955.1). NCBI lineage: Eukaryota > Metazoa > Chordata > Mammalia > Chiroptera > Vespertilionidae > Pipistrellus > Pipistrellus hanaki. The sequence continues at coordinate 40,408,151 of NC_140516.1, read as the reverse complement.
GACTGCCCGGGGTGAATCCCCGTTATGGCACACGGGAGCTTCGTGACCTCGGGGAGGTGCTGAAGCTCTCCGCGCCTCAGTTTTCGCATCTCTGCGGTGGGGATGACAGAGCGTCTCCCAGGCTGGTGGTGAGGATTCAGTGGGGACAGTGCCAGGCACAGAGTGACAGCTCAACGAAAGCGGTAGCTTGTACTCTCCTTGGGGGAGCACCCCTAAAGCAGTGTTTCCCAAAGTGTGGTACGCGTACCCCCAGGGCTACGGGAAGAGTTTGGTGGGGATATGCACTGCACCGTGCTTAGCTGCGCCTAATTCTACGTTCTCATGAGTACAAGGGGTACTCAGCGTTATAAAAATTATAGAAGGGGTACACATATGTCAAAAGTTTGGGAAACACTGCCCTAAAGAATCATTCACAGCCTCAGCCACTTTGGTTCAGTGGATAGAGTGTGTGTTGACCTGAGGACTGAAGGGTCCCGGGTTCAATTCCAGTCAAGGGCACATGGCCGGGTTGCGGGCTCAATCCCTAGTAGGGGGCATGCAGGAGGCAGCTGATCAATGATTCTCTCTCATCATTGATGTTTCTATCTCTCCCTCTCCCTTCCTCTCTGAAATCAATAAAATCTATTTAAAAAAAAAAAAAAAAAAAAGAAAGAAACACTCACAAGTGCATATCTGATAGGTGACAGGATGACTCTTCCCTTAACCTGACTTTGGGGTCTGTGTGGCTGAGCTAATTTGCTTGGCTTTGATTCTAGCCTGTGATCAGAACCTCCACTTAAAGGGGCCGAGGTGGTGGTAGAACTGGTTATATGGCAGGATGGAGGCACAAAAAAGGAGAGCTAGATTTCTGTTCTCCTTGGCCGTGGTTCTGCTGATATGCTCCATGGAAAGAAGGCTGTGTCTGCCTGCGGCCAGGACTTCTGTTAGCTGATGGGCAGAGCCCCTGGAGGATTGACCAGATGTCTCTGCTGATGTGTGAGCCCCAAGGTGTTCTTCCATACGATCTTCACAACCTCCCTGTGGGCCAGCTCGCTCCGGCTTCTCCCCGGCTTCATACCTAGGGAAATTCTAGTTACCTTTGACTGTCCTTTGCATTGACCCTCCCTTTTGGAGAGATTGTACCGAGAACCTTCCTTAGAGCATCCAGACTGAAAAGTCATTAATCTAAAAACAAAACAAAACAAAACAAAACAGCCCTTGACCCTTATTGTGTCTGGCCACAGCCTCCCCCCTCCTGCCTCAGTAAAGAGACCCTCACCCAGGACACAGTGTTTGCCCTGTCCCCTTAGGAGCCTGGCCCTTTAGGAGAGGTGGCTGGGCATGCTGCCTCCTCCCCTCCTTGTCAATTCTTGTCCAAGGAAAGAGGCCAGTGGCAGTTCTATTCCCAACGTCCGGGGATGTAGCCTCTGATAGTGAGGAGAACGGAGCCTGCACCTTCCAGGGGGATGTAGGGAAGTAGTTTACAGCAGGGGCTCTGGAACCAGAGTGCCTACATGCACATTTCAGCTCTACCATTTATTTCTGTGTGGCCTTTTTTATTTTCATTGCTTTCAGAGAGGAAGGGAGAAGGAGAGAAAGAAAGAAACATCAATGATGAGAGAGAACCATTGATTGGCTGCCTCCTGCACGCCAACCACTGCGGGATCGAGCCATCAATCCAGGCATGTGCCCCAAACCTGGAGTCAAATCCTGGCGTCCTGATTCATAGGTCGATGTTCGACCACTGAGCCATGCTGACCTTTTTTATTTTAATCCTCACTCAAGGGTATTTTTTCTATTGATTTTTTTTTTTTTTATCATGGAAGGGAGGTAAGGAGGGAAGAAGGAGGAGGGGAAGGAGGAAGAGAAGAGAAGAGAAGAGAAGAGAAGAGAAGAGAAGAGAAGAGAAGAGAGAGAGAGAGAGAGAGAGAGAGAGAGAGAGAGAGAGAGAGAGATCAGTGTGAGATACATATCCATTGGGTGCCTCCCCCACTTGCCCTGATGGTTAGGGTATAAGAGCTCAAACTTGCAACTCAGGTACATGCCCTTGACTGGAAATGGACCCCAAGATCTTTGTGTGGCCTTGAGCAAATCACTTAATCTCTGTAAAAATGGGATAACAACAGCACCTTTATCCTGGGGAGATTGCATTAGATAATGATGATAAAAACATGGATCACGATGTGTGGGGCAGGGGGGTTGGTGCTTTCTGAGTGTGACTGTGGTTATCTGAGCCCGCACACCAGGTGGACCAGCCCGAGCCTCTGGGGCCTGCGGGATGTATATTTAGAACCCTCGAGAGGCCCTCTCACCCCGTGGTGTTGGAGGCGGTGTTTGACGGAGCTCGTGGCGTGTTCTGGAGGGAGTGTAAAGAGTCAGACATGTAGACGTGCCGACTGCACGGGTCCCTGGCTGAGTAATCCTTCCAGCTCAGTTTCCTCAGCTACGTGTGCCCAGGACTTCCATGCAGGGTCACTGTGAGAACCTGAGACAGCACAGAGCAGCCAGGAGCCGGCAGCCAGCAGCCACCTTCCGTCAGAGTGGTCACTTAAACAGCCCTGAGGCTTGACAAGGGTCCCGGAGGATGGTCGGTGGGCTCCAGCCTGACTTCCTGGCTGGGAGCCTTGACTGACACTCTTTTCTCTCCAGTGCTGAGCACCTCGGGTGTTTATTGCAGCAGATGGTAGGTACCTCCTGCTGGTATCCGCAGTGTCAGCTTCCTCAGCCGACACTCACAAATGTTATCTCTGTCTCCGCGGGACCCTCCAGGAGGTGACCCGGGTCTCCTGCCTGTTTGACAAGTGAGGAAAGGTCTGGAGAAGCACACGACTTCTCTAAGCGCGGAGGAGACTGCTGATGCCCCGCTCCCTGTCAGGGCTTACCTGAGTTCCCCTGCAGCGAGTGCCAGCTCAGGACTTCCCCCTCCCCCCAAGCTTCCTCGTTCTCACCCTTCTCCCCACCTCCTCTCTGTGTGAGGGTTTTCTCTGGCCTCATGGCGCTATGGGAGCGTGGCCTGCCTCTGTAGGTGCTCCTGAAGAAGGGGGAGGGGTGGAGGTGAGTTGGCCTCCCCAGGGTTGCCCTCAAAAAGTTGGTGTGGCCAAAACCAGTTTGGCTCAGTGGATAGAGCGTCAGCTGCAGACTGGGTCTGCAGGGTCCCAGGTTTGATTCCGGTCAAGGGCATGTACCTTGGTTGCGGGCACATCCCCAGTGGGGGTGTGCAGGAGGCAGCTGATCGATGTTTCTTTCCCATCAATGTTTCTAGCTCTCTGTCCCTCTCCTTTCCTCTCTGTAAAAAATCAATAAAGTTGGTGTGTGTGGGGGGGGAATAGAAGTTGTGTCCCAGAAACCCTTTCTCTAGTGCAGAGGTTCCCAAACTTGTTTGTGCCGTAGACCCCTTGCCATGTTTTTCGGTTTGGGTAGACCCCCTACTTACCTGATATTGATTTTTTTGTAAATTTCTAACTGTAGTGAAGTTTAGTGTTAAAATTTAATAAAAAATAATGTACCTACTTTTCTCCGGCATTCTCAAACAAAATAACACTGATTCACTATAATTTGTATGATAAACTACCAGTTTATATTTTTTTAAATATTTTCTCAGCACTTTCCTATTCAAGATTCAGGAAACAAATGAACGTATTTTTCTCACATTCATATTTATAGAGTGACGAATTGAACAAGTCTGTGCAAGTTCGCGAAGCTTTGAGACAAAAATTGGCAAGAATGTTTACTGCGCGTATGCTTGTAACAAGATGATACTGGTATATCATTATGTGCAGGTTTTTATCCTACAACTTACACAATTTTATAAACATATATAATAAATTTTTTACTTCATAGGTACTTTTATAAATAATTTATATGTTTTTATATTATAAGATAATATGATGTAAGTAAATAGGTACTATCAGTGTATGTTGAGATCCACTATCGTGGATCCCCATTTTCATTTCATGGACCCCCAAATTTTTTTTTCGCTGACGTAGACCCCTTGCAGGTTGTCATAGACCCCTGGGGGTCGATATAGACCACTTTGGGAATCACTGCTCTAGTGGGAGGATTCTGAGGGGAGTTCCAGGCAGTACCTCAGTGGATCGATCCCCAGCAGGGCTGAGCCGCAGAAGTCCACACAGATAACCTGCCCATTAACACACCCTTTATCAGCTTTTATCCCTTCCTGGTTTGATTTTCTAGTCTTGCTCACTCAGACTTCCTGGAACCAGCTCCCTAGTAAACAGCCTACACCCACCTCAACCCTCACCTCAGGGTCTGCTTGGGACAAACCCAGGTCAGGATAGCAAACTTCTGCTAGCAGGTGGTAGATGGAGCTGGGACTGAAAACCTTTGTCAATGGCTCAATGCCCAGGCTATGCCGACTCTCTAGACTTCTGGGGCTCTTGTGATAGAGGAGTTAGAAAAGAACCTTGTTTGATACAGGTCATTTTGGGTAAGAAGAGGGCAATTTCCAGAGTCAGTTGGAGTGGACTGGGCTGAAGAATACTTGACCAATACAACAGCTTCTGGGGTCTCATCAGAGAAGGAGTCAGTCATGCAAACATGACCAAGAGAAGCTGCTCCTTGGAACCATGGAAATCTGACCTTATATAGACTTCTCCCAGGAAAGAGATAAGCAAACAAGGGCCTTATAGATAAACAGAAATATAGTATATTTATCCTCACAGATCAGGCTGCCAGGAACAGTGTAAATGTGTGAGAAATCGGAGGCTGGAGGCTGTTGGTGTCTGTGGCCAGGGCCAGAAAGACATGTGTTTGATGTAAAATTCTTGTCTATATCTGGCTGGTTGTATCTGCTGTAATCAGGCTAGTTGGCATGGAGTTGGACATTTATTTGTGTGTGTGTGTTTTTAATATATTTTTATTGATATCAGAGAGGAAGGGAGAGTAAAGAGAGAGAGAATCATCAATGATGAAAATGAAACATTGATCAGCCACCTCCTGCACGCTCCCTATATGGGGATCAAACCCTCAACCTGGGCATGTGCCCCTACTAGGAATCAAACTGTGACCTCCTGGTTCATAGGTTGACGCTCAACCACTGAGCAACACCAGCCAGGCAAGGAGTTGGACATTATTAACCTTAAAGCTTCTTGTGACAATGTTTGAAATTGTGGCAGGACTGGGTGTCCTTATAGATGGCAAAAACATCTTTAAGAAAATAAAGGGAGAAAAGAAGAAGTGTGTGTATGTGTTTGGAGGCAGATATGTTTATGTGTTGTGTTTGGATCTGAGATGTGTGTGAGTGGAACGCATGTGTACTGAGGATGTGCTGGGTATGCATGTGTGTTAGCAGGTGTTTGGGTGTGGTGTTTATGAATGTGTGTTTGGGGGTGTTTATGTGTGTTTGGGTGTGGTATATTGTATGTGGGGGTGGTATGTTTGGAGATGCGAGTTTGTGTGTGTGTGTGTGTGTGTGTGTGTGTGTGTGTGAGAGAGAGAGAGAGAGAGAGAGAGAGAGAGAGAGAGAGAGAGGGTATTGGATTGTTACCTATCAGAAAAGACCATCTTTTATCCTTGAGAGGTTGTTAAGGTCAGGCTGAAGGGTCCAAGACTACTTAGATTTTAGTGTAAAATGGTCTCTCATCCTCACTGTTGGCAAATTTTTCTCCGGTGCCTCCTCTATGCCAGACTTCATTGCACCCCCACAACAGATCATGTGTCTCCCACCTCGTAGGTAAGGAAACGGAACCAGAAAGGTTCGGTAACTCACCCACGGTGGCATAACTAGTCAGTGGCAGAACTGGGATTTGACCAGCCTCCTAACTCCCATCCTCTTCTGCTTCCTCCACCCATATAGGGTGAGCTGGTAGCTAGGGTTCTCCTGTGGGTTTGCCCGGGCAGAGAGGACACTGGCTCTAGAAATACTACTTCTAGCTTCATTGGAGGCCTCGGAGGAAGTGCGGGAGCAGGAAGGCTGTGAGGCTGGGCTACGAGAATCAGGCTGGTGCAGGCTAGCCTGGAGGACCCGATTCCAGGGAAAAGTTGTGACCAGAGTAGGGTGAAGATGGAGGAGGGACTATAAGAAAGCAAGGACTCAAGGAAGAGCTCGGAGGAAGCTGCAGCAGTCCCTGAGCTCATCCTCTGGGCCTTAAGGAGAGGATAGTGTAAACATTTGTAGTTGGTAAGGAACCTTAGGCCTGGTTTTAATACCCCAAAAGCAAATGTCCGTCTCCCTTCTGTTTGTTCGTGTGGAAACGTTATCTGTCCAGGTATGTGGGGATGGGCACTACCGATCTGTCAGTGCTATCTGATAAGAGATTTAACCTCTCATAAGGACACGAGTAGAGAAACAGGCATTTCCAGTCTGGATTCCTGGAAGGCATTTCGTCACTGGGAGTGCTTGGTTGACAGAGGCAGGGGGGCCATGGGGTGGCCTGGCTGCTCCCGCTCATGGGAGCTCAAGTCAGGGAGTAGGAAATCCCGCGGAAGCTGCAGTCCCAGACAGGACTCTCCATGGGGCATTTGGAATTTACTCATGGGGCTCAGGTACCCTTTGATTCCTAGATTTTCTGGGAGAGACCCCTTGGAACTCGGGCCAGCTTGGTGACTATAGCTCCCCCTGAGCAGACAGATTCTCCCTGTGCCCCAGAACCTTAAAGGGTGACCTCTGCCCCGCCCACCTGCCCCTCACCTCAGTCGAGGTGAATCCTGGGAAGTGAGCAGACTCATGCACATCAGCCTGAGCAGCAGGATTCTTCAAAAGCTGTCTTCTAATACATTCCCAGCCTTAATACTATTACTGTGAAATTGGGTCTTAATGCCCTGACCGGTTTGGCTCAGTGGATAGAGCATCGGGCTGTGGACTGAAAGGTCCCAGGTTTGATTCCGGTCAGGGGCGTGTACCTTAGTTGCAGGCTCGATCCCCAGTGGGGGGCGTGCAGAAGGCAGCTGATGGATGTTTCTCTCTCATCGATGTTTCTAACTATCCCTCTCCCTTCCTCTCTGTAAAAAGTCAATGAAAATATATTTTTTTAAAAAATTGGGTGTTAACCTAATACAGTGATAACCCTTGTGGATTTGTTTGGCTCTCTGTGGTTTTGGATTGGGATGTGATATGGTGCAGTAGTCACAGGCATGGCAGAGTCCGCCACAGCCGGGTGACATTGGACAGGTCATTTAATCTCCCTGAGCCTTAGTTTCCTTATCTGTAAAACGGGGATAGTAAGAGGAGCACAGACTCATACAGTTGGTGACTGGCACAGAAGCAATACTAACAGATTTTCTCCCCTACTACCACCTTGAGAGCTGGCTGAGGCTGGTCTTTTAGGAAAACGTTGAACTTGTCTGCAGTCTGTTCCCATCACTTCCTCTGGCCTGGTGAAGGCGTGGGGGAAGGGTGGAAACCGTGCAAAGCTTTTACTGATCTGTGCCCCAGGGACTTGCCTTCCGGGAGGGGATGGTGGGGAGAAACAGAAAAGCATCTTTATTTGTTTTTTAATGTTGATTAACTGCCCAGCCCCCTTACCAATTTCTGGTGAAAGTTGCTGGGTTCCTGGTCAGGCAGTCTTCCCTGGAGACACAGGGTCATGGGACTTCTCTCGTGGGGGCAGTTCATGGGGAAGTGGCCAAGTGCTTTGGAGTTCTCTGTGCGTGGAGTCAGGCCGCATTTATTTCTTCTCTGGCTACAGCTGGCCCAGTGCAAAATTGGGGACTCTATTAGGAGGTGTTCAGCTGCAAGTAACAAAATCCTATCTTGAAACTGTCTTAAACCACACCACGTGGAATTTTAAAAAAAATATATTTTATTGATTTTTTTTTTTTTTTTTTTACAGAGAGGAAGGGTCCCTGGGCATAAGAGTATGTATGTGTGCATGTGTATGCACACCCATGAACGTGTGTATATCTGTTTGAACGGGCCATTTACTATGTACCCAGCACTTGGAGTGCTTTCGGCTTCCCCTCCCATTGAATTCTCACAACAACGCTGTGAGATAGGTATTGACCATGCCCATTTTACCAGCGAGGGACGAGACTTAGCCAGGTAGCAGAGCCAGCGATGGGAGGGTCTTGGGAGTCAGAGCCGGGCGATCTGGACTGCTGAGCTTGTGCTCTTAACCCTTAGGCTACTGAGGGAGGCAAGAGGGAAAGATAAATATAGGCTGTCCCTGGGGAGGCAGGGATAGAGCGGACAGATGATGGGGCGCAGTGAGGAGCCCCCGTGTGGCAGCTTGGGGCACTGGGAGAGACTGGGGGACAGGGCTGGCATGTGGTGCTTGGAGTTCAGACTTCCCTGCGAGCACACGGAGCCTCTGGAGGTGTTGCTTGACATGACCCAGTGCGTGTTTAAAGATGAAACCCCACACGTGGTGTGAAGGATTGATTGAACTCAAGAGACCGGAGGGACCTGGAAGGCCAGTTGGGAGGTGATGGCAGTGTGGTGGCCAGGCTCTCAAGTCAGCCAGGAAGGTCAATATTACCTTTAAAAAAATCTCTTAAATGGCCCATGCAGCTCAGTGTCGAGGACACTTTATATTTGACTCGGTGCAGTGTGAGAACCACTGAGCTGGAGTGAAAGAGAAACAAAAGGCAAGTCAATAGCCCGCCTGGGGCATCCAGACCAGCCACCTGTAACCAACGGGCGTGGGGGTGGCAGAGCACGTGGGGACTCAGAGTTGCAGCCTGCCTGCAAGGCTGACTCCGTTTTACTTTACCACTAAGCCTCTCTAACCTGAAGCCTCATTAGGAGGCTTATGGCCATAAGGAGGGACCCAGAGGGTGAAGTTAGCGTAGAGGGACAGACAGCCTTCCTTTGTCCTGGTCTTCCCCACTTCTCATCCTCTTCCCCTCTCCTTGGATAGCCCTTTCCCACTCCCTAAAGGAAGGTACTTCCCTGTCCTCATGCTTACATGCCCTTCTCTGTTCTCTTTTTGCTCTGGACCCTCTTTTCTGTTTAATCTATGACCCCTGGGCAGATCTGTGTCCCCAGCAGGGACCTTCTCACCAAGGGCAATCCCTCCCTCCTCACCCACTTCACCTCACTACCTCACTGCCTGGTATTTATATTAATGGCATCACCAGTTTTCAGAAGTCAAAATCTGTGTGTGACTTTTTTTTTATATAAATATATTTTATTGATTTTTTTTTTTTTTTTTTTTTTTAAGATAGGAAGGTAGAGGGATAGAAAGCTAGAAACATCAGTCAGCTGCCTCCTGCACACCTCCCACTGGGGATGTGCCCGCAACCATTGTACGTGCCCTTGACCAGAATCGAACCCAGGCCCCTTCAGTCTGCAGGTTGACACTCTATCCACTGAGCCAAACTGGTTTCGGCTCTGTGCGTGACTTTCGACCTCTTCCCCCACCACCCCCCACCCGCTATTCATTTGCATTATTTGTCCTATTGGTGAGTGGCTCACCCCTCCAAGCCTGGAGGCTGCCTCAGTGTTCACTTAGCCTGATGTGGGGCAGGACCCAAAGTTCATGTCATTTTTCAAAGCTGTCCAGGAGCTTCTGATGCTAAGCCGAGGTGCTGGAATTATGGCCCAGGGTCTATTCTGTTCTGTCTCATAGATTCATTACCTTTTCATTTCCATTTTGCACCCCTCTCTTTATGACCCCAATTCTAGGCCACATGGCAGCGGAGACGGACTTCTGCAGGCCGATGCAGCCAGCCTAGACCAGAGCAGTCTCCTTGTGGTTACCTAGCATCTCCCTCTGCACCTTTGCTCTAGCCATTTTCATTGTCTGGATTGTGCCCCTTCACCGGCTGAAATCCTTTAAACTCATCTCAGATGTGTCTTCTCTCTAAAGGGCCTGCCTCAGGCATTCGGCTTCCTCTACTTGCATCTCATAGTCATTAGGTGTCTTTCCTTTGCAAGGTGCATTGAGCAAGCATATTTGAGGCAGTGTCCCAGACATGTGGGATGAGGAGAGGACAGACAGGGTCCTGTTTCTGAGCTCCAGGCTACTTACTAGATGCTCAGTCAGTCCTAGCCTGACTTAGAAAGTGGCATTACCTTCTTAACCTCCCAAGTGTTCATATTAGTCTCATTTATTGCTTTTTTGAGGTGGGGGGTAGGGGTCTCAGGTGAGTGACTCTGAGAACCTCTTTAATTTAAAAGAGACATCATAAATCACATGCCTTAGAGAAGGCTGGATGCCTGCGTGTGTCCCAGAACTGGGCTGGGAACATAACATTCTAGAGTTCTGGTGCACCTTGAGTGTCACACTGTTAATATTTGCTAATCCTGCTTAGTATCATGACATTTTCTTCTTAAAAGAGTAGATTGCATGCTTTTTTCTCAGTTGCAGCAATTTAAGTTGATCATATTTTTTCCAATTCATTGCCCATCATCATCATTGCAAAGCCCTCCTTTACGCCCTGCATTTTTACTTCCCCCTCTTCATCCCTCATCCTCACTCCGATCCCTTTTCCCCTTCTGCATCTACTCTACCCTGTTTCATACAAACCCATGTATCCTCAGGAAGTAGGTTGTGCTGTCTGTGTGTGTGGTTTGTCACCTACATTCAGACTGTGCTGTAGATTTTGTTTGGTAATTTCCCTTCTGACTCCATAGTACGTTTAGGAGATCTTTTACACGGTTGTATGCATCTATCGCTTCTGACGGCTGCGGAGCGTTCCATGGTGGCACCCAGCACCGTCTACTTATTCACTCCACCTCTCAGGGACACTGAAGCTGCCTCCAGTGCTCTCGACTGCAAACATCCCGGAGGCAGCGCCCCTGGCAGGCTGCAGAGAGTTCTCCAGGAGGTACACCCAGGAGGGGAGTGCTGGGCGTAGGGCAGACGCAGACTTAGTTTAAGTTGATACTGCCATATTGCTTTTCAGAACGGCTGCACAGTTTATACATCTACCAGCAGGGAGCCAGCGTTCCCACCTCCCTGCATCCTCACCGGCACTCCACAAGAGGCGGTCATTTTCCCTCTCCCTTGGGCTGTGGGCCCTTCTTCCCAAGGACCAATCCAACTGAGGTTGGAAGACATAGTGAATTTTAATGTCTTCATATCATTCCCTCTTGGCCTGTCTCCCTTGCTTGGAATGAAAGTTCTTTTCATAATCCCCTACCTGTTTCTCACGAATGGGACCAAGAAACCTAAAACCTCTCTCCATTATCTTCCAAGAACTCAGCCAGCCTTTCAAAACTAAACCTCCTTTGTTTTCCAGCTTAATCTGAAATAAGCCCTTCTTATCTTGTTTTCCCACTTTGCCCGGTGCCTCGAAGCCTCCGTGGCCATTCCTGTGTGTGGTGGCCAGAATGGCCCCTGGAAGGTGTCTGCCATGGTGGGGGGAGGGCTGCAGATCCTCCCCGGATGTGCTCCCACCACAGAAGTCACGGTTGGGATTTAGCTCTGTTTAACTTGTGGCCTACAGCCTTGTTTGCAAATGGAAATAAGTTGGGTTTATTTGTTGGGGGGATAATTGTAGGTAAAAGAATCCTATCTAGAGACTAACTTTTGGCCTGAATCGTTTGATAATTACAACTATCCTATGGCAGTTCCTGGGGTGGGTTGTTATTGAAGTCTCATACCCTTTCTGGTCCCAGAAAGGCATAAACATGGCTTTAGGCTCCATGTTAGGGACATGTTATGTGTTTGCCTGGTTTCTCCAGTTACTCTGGGAGTGCCCCTCCCCCTCCCCACCTTGCTCCGCAGAGCTTTGCACTTAGCAGGTGCTCAGTAAATACTTGTTGGGTGGCTGACACAGGATTACGTGTTAATCCGTCATCTTCAAAGGCTAAATCCAGACCTATTTAAAAACACACAAACAACCCTTCCTTTAAAAAGTGGCATTACCTTCTTACCCTCCCAAGTGTTCATGTTAGTCTCATTTATTGCTTTTTTTGGGGTGGGGGGACTGGGGGTGGGTCTCAGGGGAGTGACTCCGAGAACCTCTTTAACTTAAAAGAGACATAATAAATCACACTCCTTAGAGAAGGCTGGATGCCTGCGTGTGTCCCAGAACTGGGTTGGGAGGTTGGGAGCACAGCATACTAGACACAAGATGGTTCCTTTGCTCACCCCGCCCCCGCCCGCAGGGCTCGCCACCCACAGCAGCGTGCGGTATCCTACAGATCGCCGTTACATAAACAGCCCCTTGAAAATACGCCGTTAAAAAAGAAAGTGCCGTCTATGTATTGTACCAGGAGACCTAAATATTATGGAAAGGGCCAAATATTTCCACCGTGTTAAGAAAATAAGAACCCGGCCTCACGGAACTTCCCACTCGGTGGGCAAAAGATGTGGTGGAGACTTCAAAAGAAGGAGGAACTATGAAGACAGCATGAGCTGTAACGGGTGACTGCTGCACTGAGAAAAGAAAGTGTGTGTGTGTGTGTGTGTGTGTGTGTGTGTGTGTATGTGTGTTCCATACGAGGCTACAGAAGTTGCAACAGCGTCTTGCACCTGAGAAATAAATTAATGCACCGATGTACGTGTCAAAGCTCACCCAAGCGCTGGTCCGGCTGGGGCTGGGGCTGGGGGTGAGGTTAGGAGGAGGGGGAGGAAGTGCAGAACAGAAAACACTCTTTGTCTCGCAAGACCCAACAGGCAGATTCGCAGGAAGAGGCTCCTCAGCCTGGGTCTGAGATGCAGATGGACAGTCTGGCTGCAGGGCTGGCAGCTCCAGCAGAGGTCCTGCCCTGGGCTCCAGGCGGTGTCTCAGCCAGCGAGGGGCTCCCTGACCCAGAAGTGGGATGTCTGAGTGATGATGAGGTTCCGGCTTCGCCAGGCCATGCGGCCTCACTTTCTTTGGAAAAAGACCAGGAATCATCTTGCTTTTATTAAAAAGTCAGGCTGGGTTATCTCAGGGAAGACGATGCTTCAAAAGTTGACCAAGATCTAAGCGTCTGGCCCGCCTGCTCTAATGGGCTGGGGGAAGCTCGTTTGAGGAGCGGCAGTAAAACCGCTCGCTGGACTTGCAACCTGAGAATGCTGTTCTTAAACCGGGAGTGCTGTCCGTGAGTCCTCGGGAGAACTCCCAGGTGTGGAGAATGGGCTCTTGTTCCTTCTGCTGATTTGGGACTTGGCACTCTTCCTGGCTTCCCAGCTTTCTCTTCTTTAGCACAAGCCTCTCCCTCTGCGGGGTGTGGCTCCTGAGGTGGTGATGCACCCGCTCAGATTCCCTCCCTCACTCCCAGGGGATGTGCCTGCACACCGTGCTGGGCCCTGCCAGGCTGATAAGCACGGTCTTCAGCTTTTGTTGAAGTCTCTGCTGGGGACCGTGCAGAGCTCTGTACACGAGGACCTTCAGTCAAGCCTCACGCTAGGCCTCTACAAGGCAGGACTATTATCATCCCCTTTTGTGATCCCCATTTTACAGATGAGCAAGCATAGGAACATGGTCATGTAGACAGTCCCTGGCTAAGCTGGGATTCAGACTATGCAGCGACAGCCAGGACACAGCCTTGCCCTCAGAAATCTCAGTTTAGGTGGAGAGAGAACACATCCTCCTGTGGAAAGATAATTCTCAGGCCCAGCAGAATTGGGTACCAAAAACTCCGTGGGCATTCCAGGGAGGGACTGGAAGGGACTTGTGGTGCATCGAGCATCCTGTGAGCCAGGCTCTGCTGTGGCCTCGTGCCCATGACCTCTTTTAATTCTCACAGTAACTCTGTGAGGTTCATTTTACAGATACTGGAGAAGTTCAGAGAGGTTATGTAGCTTACTTAACACTGCACAGCTCACGGGAGGTGGAGCTGGGCTTGACCGCACATGTCTAACTCCAAAGCACATTCTCTGGGCCCAACACCATGACAGAGATTCCGTTTTAGTAGAGTTCTCAGGGACAGAAGGACTTGAAGGGGGTTAAGAGGAAAGGAGAGAGATAGGCATAGCAAGTATCCAGGCCCGGGGGTACAGGAGGACCTGGGGGACAGCAGGAATTCCAGCAGCTCTCCTGTGAGTGAGCAATTGGCTCCGTCTTCATCACCGTCCCAAATCCATTGTCTGTACGATAGCTGAGGACATGCAGTAGCTGCTGAAGGCCAAGTTTCTTTGGATCCAGGGAAGTGAGGTCCCTTCTCCCACCCCTCCAGCTCCTCCTGCCCCTTCTCTACCCCGAACTTTCTCGGTAATTGATTAGATGTGGTCATTTTCAATGGGTGTGGACTTGTCAGGATGACAGATTAGCCATGGGGCATCTCATTTTGGAAGGACCTGGATTCATCCCTTTATCACCTCCATGCTCTCTGTTCTCTCTACCTCCTGCCCAATCTGAAACACACCCCCTGATTGCCCTCCCAGCAGCATCTCCCGGTACCCTAACAGTGACCATGAGTTGGCTCAGCCATGTTGGCCTGTGAAAAGCACATCTATATCCATTTTCTCTGACCTCACCTTTGTCCAACAAGCATTTATTAAGCGCCTACTGTGTGCCAGGCACCATGTCAAGTGCTGCAGATTCCAAAACAATTACATGCTAGGTGAGGAGGGAGCTTACAGACTGGCAGGGGTGAGCAGCATTAACCAGCGTTACGTATGTGGACATGCAGTGATAGACTGAGGTCAAGGGCGATTGGAAAGGAACAGGATGCTCTGAAGCATGAACGGGAGACAGCTGTGCAAAGTTGGAAGGAGGGAGAATGGTGTTCTGGGCAAAGGGAACAACACTTGGCAAAGGCTCAGTGGAAGGAGGAGTGAAGTGTTTTAGGGTCTTCATCACAATCAGTGGAGGCAGTTCCCTTTCTTTGATGTGATACCATTGTATAGCCAGTGAAGGTGAAACCCAGGAGTGGCCGTCTCTCCTGAACTTAGGGCAGGACTGCTTTGTTGGTAGACCCTGAACTGAGATAGGCCTACGTTGCTGCCAGGTTCTAAAGTGTGCGTGGGGGGGGGGGGGGGGGGGAAGCCTGGTCCCAGTGGTTCAGTGGTTGAGCATCCACCTATGAACCAGGAGGTCATGGTTCGATTCCTGGTCAGGACACATGCCTGGGTTTTATGCAGCTTGATCCCCAGTAGGGGACGTGCAGGAGGCAGCTGATGGGTGATTTTCTCTTATCATTGATATTTCTCTCTCTCTCTCTCTCCCTTCCTCTCTGAAATCAATTTAAAAAAACAATGTTAAAATATATAAATAAAGTGTACATGATGCCCTGGCCAGGTGGTTCAGTTGATTGAAGTGTCGTCCCATACACCAAAAGGTTGTGGGTTCAGTTCCTGGTCAGGGCACATCCCTATGTTGTGGGTTTGACCCAAGTCGGTGTGTGAGGCAGTCAATTAATGTTTCTCTCTCTCATCATGTTTCTCTATCTCCTTAAAATCAATGAAGGCATGTCCTCAAGTTAGGATGAAAAAAATTTAAATATAAATTAATGCAAATAAATAGTGTGTGAGGGGCATTGGAAGATGTGCTCTCACATTTCCTAGCACTGGGAGCTGGTTCCACCAAAATGTTTCCCAACGTCTCCATGTTCCCAGTAGGTCTGAAGCTATCTGATCGCAGGAAGGCGCTGGGGAGCACCCTGGGAGCCTGGGATGAGGTTCTGTGCCTCGCCCAGAGAATATACAACTGATGGAGACTTCTGTGAGGAAACCCAAGAGGCAGCATTGCACAATGGAAAGAGCAGAAGTTTTGGAGTCTGGCAGACCTGGGCGTGCATCTGGGGTTATATCTATGTGACCTTAGACAGGTCATGCAACCTCTCACAGCCCAGGTGTCCTTGCTTGCAAAATGGGAGTGATGATACCACTGATATGGCTCCGTGCCTGAGGCGCTGAGGTGGCTGAGCTCTGAGCAAACACTCGCTCTCCCTCAGGGTCCCCTGGACATCTGCCAGCTCTGCAGATTTCTGCAGAAGGAAGAGTGTGCCTGGTCCTGGAGGGTCAATGGGGGAGAGGTTCCCCAGGAGAGTACCATATTGGGCACATTCCATGTGGCTTCAAGCTTTCAAAATAGCCTGGCAAGCCCGTGAACATCCTCTTAGGGGCAGGGGCGTAGCCTCCAGCTGGCAGGGGAACAGCCTGAGGGAGCACTCCCAGGTGGGGTGCTGGGGTGTGGGTGCTGAGATGTCTTCTTTCATTACTGGAGTAGCGAGTGAGCTCTTGGCAAGCTGACTGGCTTGGCTTGGCTGTCCCATTGGAGGCCTGCCCCCAACCCCCTTGCCTCCTTCCCTCAGTTCAGCTGCCTCTACTGGCTCCTCCCTGCCTCCCACCCCTGGGGCTCCCCATGCTCCCTCAGCTTTCCAGGAGTCAGCGAGGGTGCAGTGCGAGGCCTGAGGCTGTGCTGTGAGTTGGAAAGAACACAGGGGCTGGGATCGAAGCCTGCCACATCCTGACTGTGTAACCGTGGGCAAGTCCCTTAACCTCTCAGAACATCGGCGTCTTCTCCTGCAGGGTTTGTGTCTGCGTTTGCTGAGTTTGTATATGGATGATGCCTCTGGCATAGAGCTTGCTTGGAACTTGCGAGGGTGGCTTCTGTCCCTTCCTTAGGTGCCATGAAAGTTGTGGTGCTCTGTGACCCGGCTGACCAGGACCAGGCTCCCAGTTCTGTAGGGGAAGTGGCTAAATCCAGACAGAGAAAGGCCAGAGCAAGGAATGACACTTTCTCAGACCAAGTCAGCACCACCTTACAGAGTTTCTGTGCAAAAAGAATTGGTTCAGCACCTTGCTCTCCTCCCTTCTCCCGCGGTGTAATGCTCCTATGGGCAACTGTAGACAATCTAGCTCGTGTGGGATAGTTGCAAAGTATTTAATTCCAGCAATATCCTGGGACAACTGGATGGGTACTGTAAAAAGATGTCCTTGAACATAGAACTTGACACACTTTTGTGAGTTTATCCCGGGGTCATTTTCTAGTGGGGAACTGGTGAGTTAAAGACTTCGCATTTCTCATGTTGATGTATGTTGGCAAATGGCCCTCCTCAAAGAATTCACATCCCTCCTACAGGGAAGGAGACGTATCTATTTTCTCATGCCTTCATCAGCCCTGGGGCTTACCGAACTTGAATGTTTTGCCAGTTAGCTAAGAAAAAAAATAATATCTTATAGTTCTAATTTCTTTTCTCAGTGACACATGAAGTTGAGATCCATCTTTTTATGGCTGGATCTGCCATTTGTACTTCTTTTTGAATAAATGCTATGCACATCCTTGGCCCATTAAAAATGTCTATTGGGAGGTTTAGCTTATTACTCTGGATGTAGAGGGTTGTTCTTAGGGAGTGAAGGGTGGTCTCCCAGGGGGCCTGGTGGTGGTGAAGCCAGTTTCCTCTGGGGCTCTCCGTGTTAACAGGTGTAAGGACCCTGTCCCACCCCCATCCCGGGGCTGGGCAGTACATCAGGGCAGGGCTTATGATCCGATGTCTGTGCTGGGGGCGTGGTGATAGATCCATTGATTCTGGAATTGGGGAAGCGGGGGGCATGGTGGGATTCTGAGAAAGAACCTGCGTATGTGTGATGTGTGCAGCTATGGGAGAGCTCCAGAAATTTGGCAGAGGGGGAGGGGAAGACTTGGGTTGCTAGGGGTTATATCTGCCTAGGAAGCACCCCATTAAGGTGTATTTCAAAAAAAAAAATCTCCTAAAGTTGCTTGTGGTCTAGCATCCAGAAAAGGTCCGTTGTCTGTTTCCCTGCATAAATAGGTATACAAATAATAAGAAAGATAAGATGGATAACAAAACGATAACAGACTTGCCACTTGTATTTGGAGCGAGCTGACAGAGATTGCGCCTCCACTGGCACTGCCGGGCGGGAGCCGGGACATAAAAGGAATGAACGAGCTACCGTAGTGGGGCGTTTGTTGCGGCCAGGTATGGGCTAAGCCCTCGGCATGCCTTTTCCCGTTTAACGCTTACACAGACGGTCCAAGGCGTGTGCTCTTAGTAACCTCCGTCACAAGCACGGAAATGGAGCCTTGGAGAAATTAAATAATTTGTCCAAACTCTTACGCTAACTGAGGGGCAAAGCTGGGATTTAATACTGGGAGTTGTTGGATGCCAAGCATTGGGTTTCCCTGATTTTCCTCCCCAGCCCTTCAGCCTTGGTTAAAGCCAGAGGGAGATTCCGCATAGAGGGTGGGAGATGGGGCTGTGGTGTTCTGGCCCAGTGCCTCCAACCCCCAGCCTCCCCCCTCACCCCCCCACACCCCCCAGCCTCTCTCAGCAGCCCAGCTGGCATCTCCGAATACAGGGCTGGGAGAGGGGGCCCCTTACTCGGGGCTTTGGTGTGCGGCCTGGGAGGGCTGGAATCTATAGCTCACGCCTTTCCCTGCATGGGCCTGGGTGTGAGCGCGGGGGAGGGGAGGGGGCCTGCTCCCTGGGGGTGGGCTCCGGCCAAGTGAAACAGGCTGAGGTCAGAGGAGGGGGACCACCCTCCCCAAGGGAATGCCTCGATGACGTGATTCTGGGGAAGGGGGGGTGCTGGGGGAGGAGGCCGCTGTGTGTTTCTGTCTCACCTCCGCGCCTGGCCAGATGGGGAATCGGTGCGGGAAGCCCGTCCAGATGCAGCCTCTGGCAGGCTTCCCTGGCCGCTGCGCGAGGCTCTCCTCCAGCCGGCCTGGGCAGGTCCTCCTCCCACGCCCACGGGGGACAGGGAGCGAATGACGTCCTCGCGTTGGTGGTGGCACAGGAGAGGGTCTCCTCTGGCCGAGCAGCAGGAAGGGGCAGGGGGATGTGGGCTGGGGCTCTGGTACCCCACTCCTCATTCCAAAGGCTCTGTGTTCTGAGCCAAGTCTGCAGGAGGGAGAGGTGGTTTGTAAGGTTTGCTCTCAGATGTGGAGGCTGGGAGCGGACTGAGCATGAAACAAAGCCTCAGGCTCCTTGCGCTTGGTCCCTTTCCCCTTTCAGAGTGGCTTGCGCTCCCCCTGCAGCATATGACCTAGGCCTCTTTGCACTGTCTATCAGCGAGCAGCAGAGCACCCAGGCCCTGGGTTCTCTCCATACCCAACATTGCATCCTAAGTGTGACCCTGTCAGGTCCCAGAAGCCCTTGGGGTGGGGGTTTCTCAATCTCTTCTAAGCTCACTGTCTCCCCTCCTCTCCTTCCTGGACTCCCACGCATTTCACTGCTTGCCTTCTCCCATCACCAAGCCTGTCCTCACCTTCGTGCCTCCTCCTCACCCAGGAGCCCTTCATCCTTATCTCGTCCCCTTCGGTCCTGGAATCTCCCCACATGCCTGTTCTTCCCTCCCTCTCCAATCCCAAACCATGCCTCCTTTCCCACCCAAGAGACTCCGGCTTCCACTTCTGCTTCTCTGGCTTCCCCCGCTCCGAATCTCTCCTGCTCCGTCATACAGACTTCAGAACCTGGGACTCTTCTGTTCACCTCCTGCCTCTCTCTGCCGTGGGCTTCGGGCTCCAGCCCTCTCAGCTGCTCCTGGTTCTCTCCCCAGCTCAGGCCATTGCATGCCCTTCCCTACCCCCTGGCCTTTGTCTCTGCTCTTTCTTCTGCTCAGGCCACCCTCCCACCACTGTCACCCCCTGCATTAGCTTAGTTTGCCTTCTTCTGCTTTCACCTTCCTTTCCCCTCTCCTCCAGCACCACCTCCTCCCGGAAACTCTCCACTCCTCTGTGTTCCCTCAGGGTCATGCATGGCTCTCTATCTAGCCTGCACTGCAAATTACCCGTTAGTGCTGATCCTTCTCACCATCCAGGAGCTGCCCTGGGGCTAGGACTGTTATTTGATTTGACTTGGGGTTTACCACTGCCTAGAGCGGAGCCCAGCACTTAGTAAGCACTGGGTGCTTCTTCACTGGACTGAACTGAACTTTATCAGACAGAAGTGACCGTCTTTATTGAGGAACTACTACCTCATGCCCAGTGTCCTTAGGTATTGAGTTTGTGACACCGTTGAGGACAGTTCTAGAACGGGCTGGGGGAACAGACACGACGTTGGCAGTTTGGGTCTCTTGTGCGAAGTGAAAGAGGGAGAAGGTTGTGGGCAGAGAGGCTGTGAAGCCGGGGGGAGGGCGCTGGGTGGTGGGGTCCAATGAAGGAGGCTGGGCCAAACTGCAGGCTCAGGACTGTGAACAGAAGGAGAGGCATGTTTCTGGAGGTGAGCAGATTTCACCTGGTTCTGCAGGTAACACCTGTGGGCTCTTCCAAGGTGAGGGCAGGGTCAGCGGATTTTCAGTGCAGTTTTTTTTAATCCTGGAAGTCAAACAGGAGCTGATAACGTTCCCAGTTTTGCTGCTCGACGGGGAAAGCTTCACTACATGCCAGGCTCTTCAGGGCCAGTGGACTCTCTCCAGGCGGAGAGAGAAGGATGTTGCCGGCGTCAGTCCTTCCAGTCCGCAGTGGAAGAGAACCCGGTTTCTTCTTAAGGAGCCTGAGGAACCAGGTGCATTTGAAGTCAGGCTTTCTCCTTAATCAGCCAGGTAGACCTACTACGTGCCAGTGTTGGTGATCTGCAAATGGGGATCTCAGAGGCCCAGGATAGGTTTTCTTCAAGACCAATGGGTGTCACATGAGCCCTACCTACACAGGCTTGTCCTGTACCAGATGAAGGGGCAGAGGGAGCGCCAGGACGGAGGCAGTCCAGAGAGGCTTCTAGGAGGGGGTGGGTCTTGATTAGAATTAGGCAGGCTGAGGGAATGGAGAAATGGAGCCCTTCCTGGAAAGAACTCCTTAACCAACAGTGGCATCTTTTCCCTTTTAATATTTAAAACATGGGTATATTGAGGTATAATTCACATACCATGCATTTCACCCATTTAAAGCATACAATCCAGTGGTTTTAGTGCAGCACATTCACAGATAATGTGCAACCATCATGACAGTCAATTTTAGAACATTTTTGTCATTCCCGAAGTAACACCATTAACAGTCCTCGCCCATTTTCTTCCGTGTCACCACCCCCAGCCCTAGGCAACTGCTAATCTGTTTCTGTCTCTACAGATTTGCCTATTCTGGGCATTTCATGTACATGCAATCATATAATATGTGTCCTTTTGTGTATGGCTTGTTTTCCTTGGGATGATGTTTTTTAAGGCTCATCTATGCTATAGTGGGTACCAGAACTTCATTTCGTTTTGTAACTGAATAATATTCTATTGTATGGCTATCACACATCATTTTATCTATCTATTCATCAGTTGGTAGACATTTGGGTTTTCACTTCTTGGTTAATTTGGTACTATCTTTATCACAGACAGGGGGTCACCCGTCTCCTGCCCTGACGATCTCATTACTTTACAAGACAAGCCCCTTTCATCCTGGGGCAACTCTGGTTGGAACGTTCTCCCTGACATTGTGCGAAGGCCCGCTTTCCTGTAATTTTCACTGATGATCCACTGCCTGCCTTTGGTTACAACTGGAGTTGAACCTCCCATATCAATAGTCCTTTGAATATTTGAAACCAGCTGTCCTGTGTCTTCTGAATGCTCCTCGGGGCTCAGCACCCCTAATTCCTTCAGCTGTTCCTTCTGGAGCCAAGAAGGGCTGGACTCTGACCTCCCAGTCACTGATATAGGCCCCACAGAGCTGGGGACAGTCACAGGCTGCCAAAGAAAGCAGAGGCACGGCTACAGCTCAGGCTAATGAACCCCAGACTCCTTGTTTTCTTTCCCCATCTGAGCTGGTGAGTTCCAAAACTGGACTCAGAGCTTTGAGCAAAAGCACTGACTACAAACTCCCTAACTTGAAGGCAGAGCTGATTCTTAAAAAAAAAAAAAAAAAAAAGTAAAAAATAAAAATAATTATATATATATATATATATATACATATATATATATTTATATTTAATGTATGTATTTCTATTGATTTCAGAGTGAAAGAGAGAGGAAGAGGTAGAAACAACAATGATGAGAGTCCTAACTGGTTTGGCTTGGTGGATAGAGCGTCGGCCTGTGAACTGAAGGGTTCCGGGTTCAATTCCGGTCAAGGGCATGTACCTTTGTTTTGCGGGCACATTCCTAGTGGGGAGTGTGCAGGAGGCAGCTGGTTGATGTTTCTCTCTCATTGATGTTTCTAACTCTCTATCCCTCTCCCTTCTTCTCTGTGAAAAATCAATAAAATATATTTTAAAAAACACGCAAAACACTGATGAGAGAAAATCATTGATCAGCTGCCTCCTGCACGCCCCCTACTGGGGATGGAGCCTGCAACTCGGGCATGTGCACTGACAGGGAATCGAACTGTGACCTCCTGGTTCATAGGTGGACACTCAGCCACTGAGCCATACTGGCCAGGCCAGAGCAAACTCTTAATAACACAAATTTCACTACATTGCTTTATATTTAAAGAGTAATTTTTTTCTCAGCTTGTTCAGTGATCTTTTTGGTATTGGTCCACCTTTGTGGTTTTCAACCTGTAATAACCAGTACTCTCATCTGGGGAACTCTGAAAACCACTAGTGCCCCCCCCCCCCCCATTTCAATGGTGTGGGATGGGCCCTGGAAGTAGTGTTTAAAGCATTCTGGGTAATTGTGTGTGGAGACAGGGTTTCAGAACCTGGCTTCAAGAGCTCCCCAGCATGTTGGGTGTTACCAGAATATCTAAGAGCCGGCCTTAGCCAGAGGACAGGCCGAGAGGACACAGTTGTTTTATAAGATGGAATCTTGTTTTCAATTGCGAAAGCCATACATGTTCACAAGAAATAAGATAATATAGAAATGTATGAAGTATAAAGTGAAACTATTGCATTTTTCCTTATCTTAACCCAAATAACCAGTATTATTAGGTTGTTGTGGTTTTTTTCCTCCAGAGTTTTATAATGTACACATATATAGACATGCACAAATCCCCATACACACACCTCACCCCAAATAAACCTAAAGTCATATTATATACATGCTGTTTTGTCATCTGTTTTTTTTGTTTTTTTTTCTTTCTGTCCCGTGGACATTTCCCTGTCATGACAAGAAAGATCCATCTTCTCTTCAACAGATGTACGAATCATGATTTGATCATTTTAAAAATCAATAGATATTTACTATTCCTTACTTTTTTTTTTTTTTGCAGTTACAAACAGTGCAGCAATGAACATCTTTACATACATACACACAACCCACACCTATGCACACACACACGTTGTGTGGATAAATTCTTAGAGATGAAATTGCCGAGATAAAGGAAATGCAAATTTGGGATCGAGATGACCAAAATGCCCTCCCAAAGGACTGTTTCGGGCTACCCTATGCCACAGAACGCCCAGGGACAGCTCTTTGCCTGCGTCAGAGTTGAGCTTTGCTGAGCACAGCACAGAGGAAGGTGTGAGCGTGGCCGCTGGCGGGGAGGAAGCGGTGGGGTCACTTCCCCCGCAGGCTGTGTGTGTGGAGGCGGCGCTGGCCTCTGGCCCTGCCTGGCTGATGTGTTTCCCAGGAAGAGGAAAGCAGGCTGTGTGTGTTAACCTTTGCCTTGCTCTCCAGGGTGTGACGATGGAGAGAGGCACGTTCACAGGATGCGTACGTCCAGGTCAGCGGGCTTGGGTCAGCCATTGATTCGGGAGTGTGTGGACTGACAGACCTCCTTCCTTTCCAGCCCTTTCCTAGATCCACGGGGTTGCATCCAAGCCCGTGGAAGCCCAGGCACGTGATCTTTTTTGTGGTTCAGGAGAGGATACATCCAAGGTTTCTAGGGCTCTAGCTCCTGAATAATGTCAATGCACACCGAGAGGTGAGCCTCCTTCCCCTCGCCTGGGCACCCTGCCACCCTCTCTGGGCTCCTACGCATTCCCCATGATGCCCACTGCCCACTGCTTGGATTTCCATTGGAGCGACTGCTGGTTCAAGGTAGTCAGACCCGTTTTCTCCGATCAGTTGGCTTGTGGCCAAAGTGTGGAGGCAGCGTTGGAAGGAGAAAGGTTCAAAAGTTCAGTCGCGCTGAAACTGGTTTGGCTCAGTGAATAGAGCGTCGGCCTGCGGACTAAAGGGTCCCAGGTTCGATTCTGGTCAAGGGCATGTACATTGGTTGTGGGCACATCCCCAGTGGGGGGTGTGCAGGAGGCAGCTGATCGATGTTTCTCTCTCATTCATGTTTCTAACTCCCTATCGCTCTCTCTTCCTCTCTGTAAAAACATCAATAAAATATATTTAAAAAAAATTCAGCCTTGTGCCTTCAGTTACTATGCCCAGAGCTCTGGAATCTCCAAAGTGGGTTTCTCTCTAGAGCACATATGTCAAACACAAGGCCCGCGGGCCAAATCCAGCCCGCCAGGCCTTGCAATGTGGCCCGCACTGCGCTGTCATCACTGCACTCCGCTGTCAGTTTATGACATTGTCAGTTTATGACTGTTCAGTAAGCCATTCGGCCCTCGATTTAGGCTGGATTTTAGATTTTGGTCCCTTCTCTGATTGAGTTCGACACCCCTACTCTAGAGTCAGGGCTACTTGGTGACTCCAGAAACTTCTGGAGGAGAGGCCAAAGTTCTAAGAGTGCAAAAGACCACGCCAGACCCTTTGAAGGGGAAGATGGAAGAAGGTCACCTTTATGGAGCAGCGACAGTGTCTTCTGTTCTCATTGACCTTCACAGCGGGGCAAGCTTTACTACCCCCCGTTTTATGGATGGGGAATGAAGGCTCAGAGAGACTCACAACTTTCTGGTAGCTGATCTAATTGATTTTAAACCATGGATGTGAAAGTACTGGTTCCCACTCAGGGTTCCTTACCCACAGGCCATATGGGTGGCCTCGGTCCTGACTGATCATCCACACAGGAAGCAGCAGCTGTCAGAGCAGCGGAGTGAACCCCGAGGGCAAACCTTTGCGGCAGGGACTCCGCCTGGCTCCCTCCGTTGTAGCTGTTGAAGAGGAGGAAACGGTCAGGCTATGGAGCCAACGCCACCTTTGAACCTGAGCTCCAGCACCTGCCACCCATCAGTCACCTCTCTAGGTCTCTCTACGGATTAAGTGGAGATGATAACGGGACTTCCATCATAGAGTCATGGTAAGGGTTAAATGAGATCATCTGAACAGAGTACTTAGCAATACCTGGAACCCTGTAAGTGCTCAATCCACGGGCGTGGCTACCATTGTTATGCCTAATGAAACCAATAGCTTGTGCCTGTGAGAAAGAAGTTTGGAAAAACTGACTCTGCCTGCTGTTCCTCTCTTGGTTCTGGTGACTGGAAGGACAGGGCTTTGGCAGCCGAGCCTTTTCTGAAGATCCGTGTAGGGTTTGGAAATTCTGGGAGCTCTGACTTCATACACTCGTTTCCCCTCCAGGAAACATGGGGGGGGGGGGGGGGGAAGAAGAAGAAGGAGGAGGAGAAGGAGAAGGAGAAGGAATAAACACCTCTGACTCCGAGGGGCCTGCCCCAGGTCACCGGTCCTTTCGTGGTGGGGCCCCTGAGGGGGCCATTGTTTTCCCTGCCCGACAGCAGAGTTATTTTTGCTCTTCTAACTTTCCCAGGCCGGCTTGTGTTTACGGAGGTCCACCGCCTCCATGGATGTCTGTTTCCCATTTCCTGCTCTTTTTCTGCGCCTATTCCTGTCCCAGGACCAGTGGAAAGAAGCCGGCTCACCGGCTCCCTCTTCCTGGGTGTCTAACTAGCTAATGTGCATTGGGCACTGACTGCTATGCCAGGCACTGGCCATGGCCCAGGCCCTGTGCTGAGCACCCGGGGGCATCGTCACATGTAAAGGGAAGCTCCCGGTGTGAGCCACACTCTGCAGCTAAGGAAACCCTGACTCGGAGAGCCTAGGACACTTGCCCAAGCTCACACAGCTGGGAAGCGTTGGACTGAAATTTCAACCCATTAGATGCTTTTATTTTTATAATTATTTATTATTTTTAAAAATTTATTTTAAAAATACATTTTTATTGATTTCAGACAGGAAGGGAGAGGGAGAGATAGAAACATCGATGATGAGAGAGAATCATTGGTTGGTTGCCTCTTGCATGCCCCCTACTGGGAATTGAGCCTGCAATCTGGGCATGTGCCCTGACGGGGAATTGAACAGTAGCCTCCAGGTTCATGGGTTGACATTCAACCATTGAGCCACACCAGCCAGGCTTTTCCTTCAGTTATTTGGCAGACATGAAGTGAGCAACTCTTAGGTGGAAAGTGTGATTTGCCATGATCATGCCATGATCTGCCTTCAGGGAGCTTCCATGCTAGTGGGGAGACCTACAGGGTCGGCTCCCTCAGTCCTCACCACAGCCCAAAGTGAGGTCACCACGGTTATCGCCATACTGTGGAGTCATAAATGGAGGCACCAGCGATATGGAGCTTTCTTCTTCAACCCTCCTGCCTATCCTCTGCGCTCCAAATGAAATAAACAATCGAGGACAGTGCTTCCTGCCAACAGAGGCAGGCACTGAGTGTGATGAGTACCCATGGCACTCGCGAAGGCGTACGATAGGAGCCTGATGTCTGTCCCCTCCTCCGTGTGCCTGTAAGAAGCCTCTTTCCCCAGAGGAGGGCCAAATGGTCTGCAGCTGCAGCGCCTGTCGGAGAGGTGACTGCTGGACTCGTGGCTCTGGGAGGAGCGTTCTGCGCACACCCCCGCCCCTCCCGGAGCTCCTCTCCGGTTCCCTTACACTGCGGCTGTTCCATCAACACCAAGTCCAGAGGGAGCGTGGGGAGGGGGATCTGAGGACAGATCACCTGGTCATTAACCCTTAGCCGACCTCTGCAGGTGCATGCTGGGGTGGGGCTTGTCTGGGCTTCGAAGTGGGGGCTGTCCCCCCAATCAACAGCCCTGCCCCTAGCCAGCTGATCCCGCCTGGAGGCGGTGTGAGCAGGTGAAGCAAGATTATCTCTAAGCTAACATTTGGCCCGGGTCCAGGGCCGGCCAGATGGGACCCAGGGAAAAGAAGGCCTTCCTTCCTGAACTGAGCACAGCGCCACAAACACACACGACCTCCTCCACAGTTCCTACCTCCTGTCCCTAACTGCACTCTCTCCTTTGGCGAAGTGGAACATCGGGACTCGCTAATTAAGCACAGGCTGGTCCTAGGCCTTCTCGGGCCGGTTGGGCCACAGCTCTGTGGCGTTAATTGTTTGCAGCCCAGGTCCGATGGTGGACATCCCTCCGCAGGGACTGGGCCGGGCTTCATTCTCCGTGCGCTGGAGTTGAGCTGAGGGTCTGATTTGCATCAAGGCTGCTCTCTCGTTGCAAGGAGCAAGACTTGGAAGCTGTGGAAGTCTCGGAAGCCTCAGACATTGCTGGGCTTAACGAGCTGAGCAGATGGAAGGCAGCCTCGGGGTGGGTGGGCCGGTGGGAGCGCACCTTCGTGCGGGTGTCTGTCTGGCGAGAGTTTCCATCGCGGTGTCTGCGGTGGAGATCCTCCCTGCAGAGGCTGAGTGGGGCAGGAGGACCCGAGGCTCCGGGGCCTCCTCTCCAGGGAAGTGGGATGCAGTTGCTGGTCTACAGAGAGGCTTCCTAGACGCCTGCCATCTGCCTAGATGGCCAGAGACGGGGGAAATAGAATCCATGGGTGTGTTTTTTTAAATCCAGAAGGGAAGGGAAACTCCATCCGGGAAACATAACCCCAACGTGTGTGTGGAAGCAGGATGTTTCATTGCAAACCTTTCTGGAGACACAGCTGCCGGGTAATGTTATCTCGGTCGTTCCTGTGACCAGAGACGTTTATCTGGGGCCGAGTCAACAGAGCTGGCTTTCTCAGATGACCTCCGCCCTGTCCCCCTTCCCTGCCACCTGCTCTTTCTCTCCAGTTTATCCCTGAGGTTTCCCATCCGGCAGCACCCGTTCAGGGAGGCTTGAGAAAGTCTGGTGAGGGGTGGAGGCGGGCGGGGAGAGTGTAGGTCCATCTGGAGGGATGATCTAGGGTGCCCAAGGTTTGGAAGAAAGCAGAGGTGCCTCCTGCTCACGCGAGAGAAAGGGACCTGGAGCCTGGCCTCAGGATTTAGGTTGTCCAGGAGGGCGGGCTCCGGGGCCTTCGGCAAATCCCAGAGGTTTGGGAGAACCTGGGAGTATGGGTTCATTTCCCATCACCACACGGGAGTTACCCTCATGCCCTGAGGAAGTACAAGATGCTAGCAAGAGCAATTCTACATTTTTTATTTAATTATTGACATTTTGGGGGGAGACATGGGTTAATAAAATTTCATGGGTTTCAAGTGTGCAATTCTACAGCACATCGTCTGTATACTGTATTGTGTGTTCACCATCCAAAGTCAAGTCTTCTTCCATCACCATTTATACTCCCTTTACCCTCCCCCCCCCCATCTCACCCTCCCTTTAGCAGAGGCAAGTCTATGCCCAACAAGCAAAGAAATGTGCTTGAGGGGAAGCTGGTGGCTCTGGCGGATAAGGGTCACATGGACAGCTCTCCCCTCACCCCTGTCCTCTGGCTGTGTCTCACAGGCTTGTCTTTTGTGTGGGTTGAAGTCAAGGGTTAGACCTAGTTGACACCCTGTGACTTTTCAAGTATCTTGAAGAGTAAAAAGGGAAGGATTTTTCCAAGGGAGGCAGGCTCTGGTCCTGCCCTGTGAGTTGTACCCCTTCCTTTGGGCCCTGCTTGGTTGACCAGGGAGATAGGCTGCTGTCCAGTGGCCTGCAGGCAAGTGCAGTCTCTCTCCTGGGAGGACAGGGCCACGTGGGACCTCCGAAAGCTGCATCCACCTGGGCAGAGGCCAGGAAGGCAGCACCTGGTTGTGCACAGCATCTGCTCCCTGCCCAGGGTCTCCTGGAAGGCCAGACGCAGCTGGCAGGATTTGAGTGTCAAGGAGCTGAGAGTCAGTGCGGGGTGGGAGGGTGGGTTATAACCCCTGTGAAAATTCCAGAGCATCCTGCCATAGCTAGCTGGTTGTATATGAGGGTTTCCTTTGTGTTGGTCTGGTTTTGTAGCATTCCTAACTGTTGACTTCTGTCTGGCTTCAGGCTCTCAGAATTTACACGACTCCACCATGGTCCTTTAGGCTCACCCCCTAAACAAGGGGTGATCAGACTCTTCAGACCATCTAGAACACATGTGTCAAACACAAGGCCCGCGGGCCAAATCCAGCCCGCCAGGCCTTGCAATGTGGCCCACACCGCGCTGTCATCACTGCACTCCGCTGTCAGTTTATGACATTGTCAGTTTATGACTGTTCAGTAAACCATTCGGCCCGCGATTTAGGCTGGATTTTAGATTTTGGCCCCTTCTCTGATTGAGTTCGACACCCCTAATCTAGAACTTTATCGAAAAAGATGTCATTCAGCCGGGCTGGCATGGCTCAGTGTTTGAGCATCGACCTATGAACCAGGAGGTCACATTTGCAGGCTCCATCCCTAGAGGCGGCCAATAATTGATTCTCTCTCATCATTGATGTTTCTATCTCTCTCTCTCTCTCTCCCTCTCCTTTCCACTCTGAAATGAATAAAAGCATTTTTCAAAAAAGATGTCATTCAGTTCTGATTAAGTAGTTTGATTTAAATATCCACATTCCTAAGTCTACACATAGATAGTCCATGTGGTTAAAAGCAGGGGGATTGGACTCAGCTACACCCAGGTTCAAATCCTTTGCTCTGTATTTTGCAGCCTGTGTGACTTTGGGCAAGTTGCTTCGCTTCTCTGAACCATGGCTTCCTCCTGTACAAAATGGGGATAACAGTGGTAGCCACCTCATTGAGCTGCAGATGAAATGAGCTAATGCATATGAATGTTTGTCACTGTGCTGGCATGTGGTAACCAGTATCTAAATGGTTTCTACAACTTACTGTATGAGCTATATGTTTACAGGATATAAAACACATCATACCCTTATCTACAATACTTATTATAGTAATGGTCATTAGTTTATTTTGGGCTTGTGAGGATAGGGATTGCCTTTTACTTTATGTTCTTTCTTATCAGGATCACGTAAAACATGCCATAAATGCCCTTTCTTGGGCTGGTATCACTTAGGTCTATTTGCTTTGCTTGTGGCCCTCTCCTTGGGTGCATTTCAGAACAAACACGCCACCCTGCCAGAGGCTAACTCTGACTTAGGGGTTAGAGGGAAGAAGGGACTGTTTTCTGAGCTCACTTCCTTGGCTGTTAACGGAGAAGCCGGACAGAAATCCTCACCCCTGTGTGCAAAACCCTGGCTGTGATCTGGATGCTTGTGTCCCTCCTCCAATTCATACGTTGAAACCCTAGTCCCCGGTGTGACGGTATGGAGCTGGGCCTGTGGGTGATTAGGTTTCGATGAGATCATGGGGTGGAGCCTCAGTGCTGGGATTAGTGCACTTATAGGAAGAGGAAGAGACCAGAGCCCCCTCCCTTCACCAGGTGAGGGCACCGCAAGAAGGCAGCCATCTGCAAGCCAGAAAGTGGGCCCTCACCAGCGACCTTGATCCTGGACTTCCAGCCTCCATAACTGTGAGAATAAGTGTTTGTAGTGTAGGCGGCCTTATGGATGGTATTTTGTTAGAGCAGCCCAAGCAGACTGAGACAGCCCTTCTTCATGGTGGTGTCAGCCGAAGTGTCTAAATGCTGTTCCTTTTTGCTAACATTCCTTCCTTCCCACAGAGGCCAAGACGCCAAGCTTCTCTGTTCTTCTCATTTGTAGAGTGTCTCCCCAAACCACTGATTCAGAATTGCTAGACAGAGGCCTGGGAATACGAGTTTGTACTAAGCTCCCAGGTGATTTCCGGTCAGCAGAGAAGCCTTGAGGTTGTGTGAGGGGATCCCCTCGCCCTAACTGACGCCTCGCCCAGGAGGGTGTGCGTTTGGTGTGAGTTCTGGTGAAAGGGATAAAAATGGCGAGAGCAGCGGCCAGGTTGTGTAGGGAGAGGACTTTCTTTCCTCCAGCCACCTCCTAGGCAAGGGAACCTTCCAGAGCCGCCGAGGCAGCGGCCTTGGAGAGCCTGACTGAGCTTGGGACCTGAGGGGACATTGGGAATGGAGTCCTGAAATACCTTCATCTCTGAGAAGTTTACCCATCTTCCATGCGCCAACATCTCTCCTGCAAATCCACTTGTCATGCAGAGGGTCAGCCTGGTTGTTCAACAGAGCAGAACGTTCTCTGAGCGCCCGCTCTGTGCCCGCTCTGTGCCAGGCTGAAGTGCACTGAGCTAAGACTTAAGGATAGAGAGGAGTCGCAGGTCTGAAATGCTGCGGTCTCCTGAGTGGTTTTCCAAGCGAGTTCTGAAAATCAGCTGTGGCATGAATACCCCAGAGTGGTTTATTAAAACTTTTGATGTCCGTTTGCAACCAATGTACCACTATGGTGGGGTGTTCATAGTGGGAGAGACTGTGCCCGGTGGGTGGATCATGGGAACGCAGTACTTTCTACTCAATTTTGCTGTGAACCTGAAACTACTGTTTAAAAACAACATTTAAAAAAATAGAATAAAATGTAGATCCCCGAGCCCCTTAAAACCCAAGTTTACTTATGCAGAATTTCAGAGGGAGGGGTCCTGGCACCTGCAACTGTGAAAGGCCCCTTACAGACCCTCATTCACCCCAAAGTTTGAGAACCAGTGGAAATTAGCTACTTAAATTTTTTTTAACAACCCCAATTTTATGTTCATTGTATAAAGTACATATTAATGAAAAGAAGGAAATGAAAACTACCTGTAATCCTGCTCTAAGAAAATCATTCTTAGCATTTTATTGATTACCCTTCTAGTTGTGTGTGTGTCTGTGTGTATATTTAGACACGTGTGTAGCATTGACATGTACCTGACGCCGCACTGGGTCCTGGGGACAGAGATGAGAAAAAGAATGGTCCTGAGCACGGAGCACCCACAGTCATGTTAAATGGTGCCTGGTACCACTTGAAGCCCAGCCTCTGTCACCCTCTCACCTGCTCTTACTTTTACCCCACAGGTGTACATCATCAACGTGACCTGGTCTGACTCCACCTCCCAGACCATCTACCGGAGGTACAGCAAGTTCTTTGACCTGCAGGTGAGTTGGTCTGAGCTCACATTGTGCCCAGTTCTCTCTGTGGCCCTAGTTTCTGGTGGGCTGGCCTCTCCCATGCTCTCACTCATCTGGGGAACCCCCACAGAGCCCAGGTCAGAGCAGAGGGACAGACGGGGGAACCTGGATGGTCGCGCTGGACTTGGCTCAGTTTAGGACACTGCAGGCAAACGCTTGGGGCTTTGTTGACTTCATCACATGGTCTTAACAGTCACGCTTTGTCACTCTTCTTTGCCTGGCTGGTAGGAATGAGGGTGGAGAGGCAGGAAGATGGCCGGGAGTGCTATGTACATGAGCAGACATGTCTATAAACATCCAGAGTGAGACACAAGCCACCACATCATTGAAGGCAAAGAAAAGCAAACATACAGAAAAGACCGAAACTGAAAACAAGTAATTTCTTGAACTACAGACACAAACTGAGCATACCACTGTGTCTGTCTCACCGAATAAGGCTCTGCTGTCCTATTTGTACATGTGGACAGTATGTGTGTCTCTCTAATATACACAGGTGTGGTCACACGGGGATGCTGATATGGATCCCACAAATCCATTGCAAACACCTCCCTTGATACCAACTAATCTGGTTAGGCCTCTTTGGGTTACAAGTGATAGTTTTACACTCATATTCGCTTAGACAAAGAGAAGGATATATCAGAGAAATTTATTCAGTCAACCAGATGGTAAAGAGGTGATTTGAGGCAGTGGTTCTAAGGAACATCTGAAACCAGGGTTACTCTCCCTCTGTCTTATCTCTGCTTCTCTCTGAGCGCTGTCTTTAGCTTCTGTTACCTCAGATCCTGTCAACAGCTCCTGAATTTCATATCTTGTGGCTCCCAACAGCAGAGACCGTCTCCCACATCTAAATTGAAAAATTCCAGGGAAGAAGCTGATTGGCCCAACTTGGTCAGGTGCCCTCTCTGGACCAATTAGTATGATGTAGCACAGATGTGGCCACTTAGGAGGCCCACCCTTATATATGGCATAGGTACCAGACAAGGCAGAATCATTGTGAGCTGAGCAGCCACCCTTCCCATATAAGGAAGGGAAAGCTGAGAGATTCTAGATTCTTCCTCGGGACTCTGAACCTAGTTTAGGGCAATAAAAACACAACAGAGAGAAACCCATCCCTGGCCCTCACAACCAAGGCCTATTCCTTCCTTTGTAGGCTTTTGGTGATGAGTCATCTTGGAAAGGCCAGGCTTGCATATTTGCCCCCAAGTACCTGATTTTATCCCATTGTTCTTATTATATAACCTATGAGGAGAGCCAGCTTCCTGTATTACAAATCTTCTCTTAAGCCACCAATATGGGATTGAATATCCCATTGAATGGGGATTGAAAGCCACTCCTTACCCTCCTGCCTTCTTCCTCTTCCCTCCCCAGTTCCTGTCCAGTCTCCTCGGATCCTTCCGGCATAAACTGGTGGGATTCGCTGATACCCCATCAATGGGTGTAATGTGCTGGACAGGAAATGATGACTTCGTTGGGGGAGAGGGAACCCTGAAAGGACTCATTGATGAGCCAGAGGGGCCTGAGAGTCAGCAGAAACTCTCAAACAGGACTTTTCTTCCCCTCTCTCTGTTCTGTTCCCCTACCCCCTTCCTGGTTACAGAACCTAACAAGAAAGGAATGCTGCTGCCCCAACTTCTCCCTGGCCCGGAGGCTCATTTCCTGTGTCGGGAGAGGACACATGGCATGGAGTGGCTTGCGTGATGTGCTGGCCCTAGCCATGAGCATGGCCAGGCCTGCACACTGTGTCATCATCACCCTGTAGTTGCCGTTGGGGGAGGGTTTGAGATGGTTCTTTGGAATTTAACCTTTGAGCCAAACATAGCATCTTTGTGAACCCATTTTACAAAACTCATGGCATGATGACTTAGGGGGGTGCATTCGGGAAAGCCTTTCTTATTTATCAGGGCCAGTGATTTTAATATGGTAGCTCCTATAGAGAAAGGACACATGACATTGCTAACTCTGTCTCTGGTCACTCGTGGTCCTTGGAATTCAGTTTTCTGAGGAGCTGTATGAGAAGCTTCTTTCCTGGGGACACATTGCCTGGGACTGGTTTCTGGTTCTGTCACCGTGTAATTCCAGACAGGTTCCATAACTTCGCTGGGCTCTATTTTCTCATCTGTAGGGTGAAGATTCAAATAGTACCCACCCAGTGGGGTTATTGGGAGGATTAAATGAGCGAATCCGTATTTTTCCTGACACGTGGTTGTCTGTAGTGAGTTACCCGCTAGGTTGGCTAGTGGATGCGGGGCTGTGGGTGAAGGGTCTGTTGCTTTCCTGTTTCCCCTCCTTGGCTCCACTTTGTGTTGAAGAGCCCCACCTTGGAACCCTGCAAATCCTGGACTAACTAAGCCAGCTTGGGGGAAGCTGCTAAGCTGGCTTACCAATTTGTCGTTCTGGGCCTTCTGGGGACCACAGATCCCTTTGTGAATCTGATGCCTGTCCCCAGAAAAAGAGTGTGTATGTACATCTTTACTTACAGTGTTAGTCCACCCTGCTTGGGCTCCCAGTGAAGAACCGCTGAGCTGAACACACTCACACCTTGTACTACGTGGGCACCTTTTAGGGGTTTGTACACAGTGGAACTGAATACCCCTTTGAGGGACGCCTAGGTTACTTCCCTCCCACAACTTGATTTCACTTTCCCCAGTGTGGGTCTTCCCACACTTGCTTCTCTTATTTATCTCTCTTTAAACATTATTTTTTGCTCCTGGTGGCCTTGATCCCCCAGATTTCTTTCTTTCTTTATAAAATTTTTTTTTTTTTTATTGATTTCAGAGAGGAAGGGAGAGGGAGAGAGATAGAAACATCAATGATGAGAGAGAATCATTGATGGGTTGCCTCCTGCATGACCCCTACTGGGGACTGAGCCCACAACCCAGGCATGTGCCCTTGACCGGAATCAAACCTGGGACCCTGTTTACTGAGCCAAAGCTTGGCGAGGGCCCAGCTTTCTAATGTGACCCGGGAGTCATGTGCAAAGTGATACCAAGTGGCCCTGACCTCCGCTGGCTCTGGACCAAAGGCTGTGGGTGTGTGCAGATCCAGTTCCACTTGGAATAGCACAGGCACCTCCCGTGTCCTCTTCCCTCTGTGGGCAAATCTGGAGATGGGCTGCCATGCTCTGCCCTGCCCTTCACATCCACAGCCAGGTAGCATTTGAAAGATGCCATTTCTCCATCTCCACTGCAGCATCCACATCTGCACAGCCCATGTCTTCACCCTACATATTCCCCTCCTACCCACACCACTCACACTTTTTTAAAAAAATTCTCAACTAAAATAAGGCTATTTTTCCATTGATTTTTATTTTTTAAATTTATTTTTAAATCTTTATTGTTGAAAGTATTCATATTGCCCCCTGCCCCCTCTCCCATTAACCCCCCGCCCCCCCTTACCATCTGTTGATTTTTAGAGAGTGGAAGAGAGGGGGCAGAGAGAAATATCTTTGTGAAAGAAGCACATTGATTGGTTGCCTCCTGAATGCACCCCAACCAGGGCCTGGGCCAGGGAGGAACCTGCAACCTAGATATGTGCCCTTGACCGGAATTGAACCTGGGACCCTTTGGTTTGCAGACCAGCGCTCTGTCCACTGAGCCAAACCGGCTAGGGCACACTTCTTTTTTTTTTTTTTTTAATCTAGTGATTAGGGTTACCAGATAAATAAAAGAGGTTCAATTAATTTTGAATTTTAGATAAACAATGAATACTTTTTTTTTTTTTTAAGTACGATTTTATCCCAAATATTGCATGGGACATACTTATGCCAAAAAAGTTGTTCATTGTTTATCTAAAATTCAAATTTCATTGCGTGTCCTTTGTTTTCACTTGCTAAATCTGGCAGTATTGCTGTGACTGTGAGTGGTGTGTGTGTGTGTGTGTGTGTGTGTGTGTGTGTGTGTGTTGGGGGTGGGGAGATGCAAAGAGGTTGGCTCAGGGTAAGAGTGAACTGGCCTATGTCAAGGCCTTCAACGTAGGCTGAGGAACGCTCAGACTCAGAAGGACAAAGTCCCTCCCTTTAGGAGTCAAGATCTTGTGGGGAAAGCAGGCTTTGCACAATTGAGTCCACTGTAGAAGAAATAAATAATGGGCCGAAACCGGTTTGGCTCAGTGGATAGAGCATCGGCCTGCGGACTGAGGGGTCCCAGGTTTGATTCCGGTCAAGGGCATGTACCTTGGTTGCGGGCACATCCCCAGTGGGGTGTGTGCAGGAGGCAGCTGATTGATGATTCTCTCTCATCGATGTTTCTAACTCTGTATCCCTCTCTCTTCCTCTCTGTAAAAAATCAATAATATATATATATATATATATATATATATATATATATATATATATATATTTAAAAAAAATAAATAATGGATTGAGATATAAGCCACATGCTATGGAATGAAGAGGAGGGAAAGAGCATTCTTCTTGGGCAGGGGAACAAAGATGTTCATATGTTTTAAAAAATATGTATTTTTATTGATTTCAGAGAGGAAGGGAGAGGGAGAGATAGAAACTGTCAGTGAGAGAGAATCATCCATTGGCTGCCTCTAGCACACCCCCTACTGGGGACTGAGCCTGAAACCTGGGCATGTGCCCTGACAGGGAACTGAACCATGACCTCCTGATTCATAGGTCAACACTCAACCGCTGAACCACACTGGCCGGACTCCATATGGTTTTGATTGGCGACAGCAGCCTGGAGTGATATAGCCACATACCTCCATCCAGTTTGGGGAAATTTGATTGTTTTTTGGGAATTATAGCTATCAGGATAAAGTGTGTTCCTAATTTATTTCTTTGTTTATTCATTTATGCCTGCTTCCTCCTGTCTGTCTGTCCATTCATTCATCTGTCCTCCATCTATCCAGTCTTAAGAGTCTTACTTCTATGTCCCAGGCAGTATGCCAGGATTTAGAGATTTATTGATGAGCCAGAGCAGATCTGGTTACTGCCTTTATGGGACCTCTAGCTTAGTGAGGGAAGACAGATTTTAGTGAAAATACATATATTCTTTTATACTATTCCAAACGCTACAAATAAAAGTACCAGAGACATATTATAGGGAAACCTTATCCTGTGGGATCAGGGCAGGCTTCCCTGAAGAAGTAAAGTTTTATCTGACTGATCAGTAAGTTATTTTATCTTATTTTATTTTTGGGATCCGGGAAGCTTTTATGCTTCTAATGAAAGCAAGACTTTCTCCCCAGACCAATGCATGAATATACATACACAATTCTAATAGCCTTTTTGGTCATTTACACCCCCCTGAAATCCTTCCATGGGCACCAGGATAAGACTTTCTAATCGGATAAGGCCCTTTACTTGGTCCCAATCCTTCTTCTCTCCCCATATTTTCTGCCTCAAGCCTTCAGACCCAGTGATTCTGTCTCCTCCACACACAGGGGCTGCTCACTGAACCCAGCTCCTCTTCCTGCCCACTGGGACGTGCTGGTGATGGAGGAGGCTTTTGACTTTTGTCTCCAATGCAGTAGTGACCAGACACATGAGTTTAAATTTAAATTAAAAATATTAAAAATTTTAATTTTAATTTTAAGTTTAATTCATCTAAATAAGATTAAATTTAGTTTCTTGGTCACACTTGCTACATAACAAGTGTTCAGTAGCTTTAGTGACTAGTGGCTAGGTATTGAGTAAACACAGAACATCTGCCATCCCAGAAAGTGGTATAGGACTGTGCTGCTTTAGACCAGTGGTCAGCAAACACATTAGTCAACAGAGCCAAATATCAACAGTACAACGATTGAAATTTCTTTTGAGAGCCTAATTTTTTAAACTTAAACTATGTAGGTAGGTACATTGTTATTAACTTGATTAGGGTACTCCTAAGCTGGCCTTTGCTAAAAACTCAACGGGCCAAAGAGCCGCATGTGGCTCGAGAGCCGCCGTTTGCCGACCACTGATTTAGACCATGTGGCAAACACACAGGCTTGATCTGGCCTTATGTTCTTTTGGAAACCAGCTCAGTCACTAGAAAGGGCTTCTAAGGGCATTTCAGGTGTCAAGTTGAGGACAGGGAGAGGAGAGGTTCTTGGTCTTCAAGTGGAAATTGGTCGTCAAGCCGGCCAGGACAAGGCCTGGTGTTGAAGCCTGTTTGGCTATCAAGAGGTTAGATTACTTGGAGGAGCAGTTAAGGGGAGAAGGAGGAGGGCAAAGGGCCATGGATGCTCTTCAGTTGCCTTCTCACTGGCAGCTGGACCACGTTTCCAGCCTCTTTACATTTCCTCTCACAGCTCCCTCGCTGCTAAGTATCTCCCCCAAGGCCTGGCCCCACCAGGAAGGACCGGAAGGCTCCATTGAAGGTTGTTTCACAATCTGACCTACAAGGCAATTACTGCAGCAGTAATTACTCCGCAAACATTGGCTCTCTGTGCTGCTGGCCCTTTAGTCTGAACTCCGGCCAGTGAGTGAACAAGGTCAATATTTGATCAAAGACTGGAGAGGCCCTTGAGCTCCCCCCACACAGCCTGGGAGATGGAGTCAGGAAAGGTGTTTAGGTTTGTTTATTGGCTCTAAAGAACTTAACCTTCCCTGAAGAGTTTTCCTCTCTCTTCCTTATTCATCTCTCCGGACTCTGCACCCATTACCTCACCCAGGGTCACACTCACTTTCCAGCTCTCAGATAGCCAGGCTAATGATGGGCGAACAAATTATAATCCCAAATCACTAATAACTGGCCTTGCAATGGATGTGTGGGCATGGTATGATGTCACCTGTGGCGAGTTATAGGATCACTGCATTTTTAAAATTAGAAGAGTTCTATCTATCCAAGCCCCTCACTTTGCATGTAAACATCTGTGTTGATTTTTTTGTTTCAAATTTAT